>NC_132991.1:83960000-86460000 GCF_048564905.1 Vicugna pacos | reverse complement strand
CTGAGTCATTTCTCCAGCTGAGTAGTTTCAGGGACTTTAGAGAAGTTTCAAATCAATCTCCTTGGAATGCTTCAGATTAGAGATAAGTCCCTGAGATCTGTTTTGATCCAGTCATGGTTGTAGACTGAGCCAAAATGAACTACAATGGGGCATTGATTACCTGGTTATACTTAAATCTCTAAAATACTTCTTTTCTAGAAGAATGGTGTGCTGGGGGCAAGAATTTCTAGGGGTAAAAACTTCCAGAGGTAAAAATTTCCAAGTGGTATCAGTGATAGAAACAACCCAAGGGATGTGGGGGTGGGGAGGGGAGAGGATAGACAAGGAAATTGGTAACTAACTCTGCTCTAAAATGACAGAGTCTGCAATTACCCAGGTAAATCCTCCGGAGGAACATGGAATTTTTCTTGTGATAAACATCTCAGGATGTTTATTTTGAGATGCCCCATTGCCATGCTTACCAGTCTTCCCTTACTGGCAATGTGCTCCTCTGTGCCTCACCTGAATTTTTCATTTGCTAATTCATTTCTCCCCATTCTGTCCTTAGTTAAGACTAAAAACAGCTTGGTACTCTCCAGTGTTAAACCAACAGAGACAAAGTTTTAGAAATGTGGAAAATATTTCAATAGACCTTCAATTTTGTCAGCTTATTTTCAAGTGTTAGATCTGCTGTGAACATTCCTAAACTTTTAGAGATGGGAAGTCCCCTCCACAGTCACACACCCACTCCATGGGCCAGCCTGCATGCAATGATGGGGTGGTAGGATGGAGTGGGGTACACCTCCTCCCAGGTTCCTTGCTTTGATTCCTTTGATTCAGTAAGACCATCTTAGTCCCTGCTGTTTCCAAGTCATTCAATTCCCTTTCCAGCCATCCTTCACACCTTCACACTGTCTCCAAAATGTAAATCTCTGTTGATTCCCTGCTAAAAACCCTATGTTGCCTTCAATGTGAGGTTGAAAGTCTTTCACATGAGAAAAAAAAGAGGGAGGGTTTTCATAAAGACAGAATATTTCTCCCTTTCTCCTTCTACCTTCACCTGCATATAAGAATCCTGACCTTCAGCCAGGCTGCTAGAGACTCTTCACTTTCCTCCTTTAAAATTTATGTCATTATAATAGTTTTACAAGTAATTTGGAAACTTTTCTATCTGCCACTATGATGGGAATTCTTTGAGGTCAGATCTTTTCTCATCTTTATATCCATAGCACATGTCCTTGAAAGTTTGTTAAGTGAATATATTTTTTAAAAAATACAGGAAGAAACTATTTAATTGTCTCAAGAAATGATGTGTATATCTCACGGGCTTCATTTGAAGTAATAATATAGACAATATATTGTTACTTGGTTCATTGGAAGCGTAAGTTTAATACTCTATCTACATAATAGTTTATGTTCTTAATACATGATATTTGAATTTTTAAACAAGCATTGTGATCATTTTAAAAAATCAAAATTTGAGATTGAGAACCCACTTCTAATCAGACTGTGATGGCCATTCACAAACCCAGGTTTGCTTGATTACATCCTGATGCAGGAAACAAACATCTCACTTCCAGACTTTGGTTTCAATGCCATGAGTGGTTACAAAATGAAGATAGCTGCCCTGCTATCACTTACAGAAGATGACCCACATAGATAGCTCAGAAGTGAATTAAATCTATTCTAACCGAGAGAAAAATGCAACAGTCCTCAGAACTACAAGCCACCAAGCTAGGCCAGTGACACAGGTAAGAGTCAAACACGGGTGATGTCCAAGGGAGTGGCATTGTGCCTGTTCTTCACCTGGGCCTAAATATGATTTCCACGATTCACAAAGGACATGGCAAAGGCAATAAAATGGAGTGCTGACACCCAGAGTTCTAGAGCCAGACTGCCGGGCTAACATCCCAGCTCCACCACCCACCAAGCTGGTGACCCCTGCACGTCACCTCATTAGGAAAATGGGATACCTCATGCTGTCATTTCCTCATTAGTCAAATGGGATAATAATTGTAACCTATCTCATGGGAGTACTGGGACATTCTAATTAATACCTATGAAATGCTTACCACCATGCTGGCATGCTGGCCCACAGTAGGTGGGATCAGTAAGTATTAGCTATTATAATTATCCAACTGCTGCTTCTTTTCCAAGCTGTGTGCGTGTGTGTGTGTGGTGAGAAATGACTGGAACATTTTCAAATGCTTTCTAGTATCTATAGGGATAAGATTATGTTTTTCTCTTCTGACTTATAAACATGATCAATTTTATAAATAAAAGTATTGAACAACTTTGCATATCTGGAATGATACTTCTTGGTCTAGGTGAAAATATACTGCATTTTTATTATTTTATTTTATTTTGCTAATGCTTAATTCTGGACTTTTTTGTCAGGACACTTACACGATACTATAATTTTATTTTCCTGAGCAATTTTGCTCAAGTTTACAATTGATTTATGATGATTTGTAAAATAAGAAAACTGGACCAAAAAAATTAAGGCGCCTATTATTTTTCCCTATGCATGGAACTGTTTAATAGCCTGAAGCTTAACTATTTGTATTTTCTTTCTGGAAAGGATGTATCCTGAGATGCAGGAGATAGAGTTTGACATATCAAACTCTAATTACTAATTGCTAATTGCAATATTCAGTTCCTCTTAAACAGTGCAATTCAAAGCACGGGTCTCAGTTTCTTACCTGAACATGATAAAATAAGTACAGAACTGGAGAGTAAACCTTTAGGAAGTTCAAAGCAATTTTATGTTGGTTGAATCTAACATAAATTATTTGGGCTTATATCTTCTTTACTCTCTTAGAATTCATATTCATTGTATTTTACAAAAGTGTTGGTCCATGATGAAATGGAAAGTAAAAATATAAAACAAAAATGTCACTTCATCATAGAAAGTTTGAGAAACATTGCTCTACACTCTGGTCAAATTGATTGATCAAGGATCTTTTGTTTACTCTTCACACAAAGGATACATCACACCTCTCTCTCTCTGCCTTCCAGGCCACTTCGGTCACACCCAGCTCCCCCACCACACTTACAGTCACACACACACCCCACCCAACCCCACATACACAGAGCAAAGATCCAGCAAAAGGGACATGTTCCAAGACTAAGGATTTGGGGCATATAAGTGAGAGGACTGTCATGCATTCTCTCCAGTGGCAGTTGCCGCTACTTTTGAGAACTTCCCTGTTCCAATACCACTCCCAGGACAAGATGATCCTGTTTATATGTATGACACCATTTGATCCCCGCAGTGAGCTGAGATATGGTAAGTGTGGCTGAGAAAACTGAAACCTGAGTTGGTATTTATCTTACTCTCCTGACTTTATTACCCCATTGTTAGGTTCTGGAGAAAATAAAATGAACAGGAAATATTGTAGTATATACTAAATCATATCTAATACTTCAAAGCATTTTGAACAGATAAATAAATTAAATAAAATGATAAGGGTAAAAGAACAACCAGATACAAACTTTGCCTTCTTCACAACCCTATAGCTAGGTTTGGACAAGCTATTCAAGATGAGACAGGATGTCAGCCTTCTTCACAACCCTATAGCTAGGTTTGGACAAGCTATTCAAGATGAGACAGGATGTCAGCACTTAGAGTCACACTTTGGGCTAAATGAACCATCTGTTTTTCAAAAACATTTTGCATCAGAATGATATAGTGTTACTTAACATTAATACACTGTGCTGAAAGCATGTCTTGCTTAGGTGTCAAACATGAATAATTTAGAGCAAAGAAATTCTTCTAAAAGATACACATTAGAGAATGAAGAAATTAACGGTGATACATTCACAGAGAGATTTAAGCAAATATAAATTTCTTTCTTCCTTCAATCTTTGACTTTTTTCTTTGTCTTCTCTTCTCCCTTTTTTTTTTTTTTAACTCTTTGTGACTATCAGTAGCCTATTTTGTTAAGGCCATTGCCTTTGAAGAAATTATCAAATTTATGCCAAATCTTTGTGCTTTATAAGATCGTTTGTAATCCTCTAAGCTCTTGCTATGATTAGTGTCTCAGAAGTGAATTATGAAAAAGAACTTTATTTTTAGTCTTTTCAATGACTAAAATAAGAAAGTGGTTTCCACTGAAAATTCACAATCTCTTTCTATCAGCATTACACTGAAATTTCTTGAAGTCGAAGGCGATGGTGCAAAACTTTAGCCACATCTGCCTCCAAAATGAGTTATTAGGCCGACTTTGAAATCTGATAACCCTGTTTTGCTGAGTCACTGTATTCTTCTGTTGCAACCCCTTGGCACGTTTTGCTCTAAGTCCTTGGTATGGGGCCTGGCCACCAGGGGTACTTCAAAAATGCTTCTCAGATGCAGCCATTCAACAGTTTTACATTGCTGACACAGAGTCATTTTGTAGACTGCTTTTCAAAACTTTTACAAAGCTGATTATATTTCCTGCTTTCTCACTCTCTCTCTCTTTTTTTTTTTTTTTGCATGAAGTTCAAATTCAAAAAATGGGTCTTTTGTATACATCAAGAATCTTAAACTCTTACATCCTTTGGTACAGGAATTCCACTTCTGGGAATTTATACAGAGAATGTAATCCTAAATCTGAAGCAGAATTTTATATACAAACATGATTATAGCAACATTATTTAGAGGAATAAAAAATGTGAAAGTTTCTACATGTCCACTAAGAGAGAAGTAATCAATAAAGTATGAATGTTAAAAAAAAATGTTTTCAAGACCATGTAAATATGGAGTCTATTTTTGTGAGAGAAAAATGGCCATAGAATAGTATATAAAATATCTTTACATCTACATTTAAAAAAACCCTGTACTTAATAAAAATGCTAGGGGAAAATACTAAAAATATTAACGGTATTGTCTTTAAGTAATGACATTATGATTAATTTTTTCTTTTTAAATCTTAAGAACTTTGCACATCTTCTTTCATTTGCATACACTACTTTTATGATAGAAAATTATCAATGCATTTTATTTTTAATTAATCGTTATATATCTCAGCCTTATTACAGAGAATATACAAAGCCCCTGTAACATGTTTGGATCTGAAATAATAAAACTACGTACGTTTATATAAATACATTCATCTATTTATGTGTTTGAGTTAGACTGAAGCAGTATTTTGATCTTAGTGATTCAGGAATAACAGACTGCTATGAGAAGCATCCTTTTAGGTCCACGTTTTAAAAGAGTATCAGAATCCACAAAGGATGAGGTTCAAGGCTCTGTTGAGTATGTTTCCAGCTCTGGAGGGAACTGTATGTGCCTTGCGCTAAAAGATGAGAACTTATTTCAAAATCTTCTTGTTTGGTAAATATTTTCGCTCATTTACAGTAGCAACGACAGTGAAGATGCAAAGGGAAATGTGCTGAATATAATGGATATTTGCTTTTTTCCTCTCCATTTGGCATCCTTCTTTTTCCTCTTTTCCTTTCCATTCTTTTCTCTGGCCACTGTGATTGCTTTAGAGCCTGGGACTCCAAAACATTTCCCTGAGGATTTCTAGGAAATGAGACTTCCTAATTTTGTGGGGAGATGGTTTCTCTTTCTGGCAGACATAGCACAACACAGAAGTATATTGTTGAGATCCTGACAGAAAGGTGAAGGGTGAAGCAGACATCATACAAAGAGTAGGGACACAAGAAACCAAGTCTTTCATAATGTCATTGAAATACTGGATCCAGCCTCACCTGAAACCATCCTGACCCTGAAATTTTAAAGTATAGGAATAAAACAGATCTTTTTATTGTTTATATCATTTTGAATAGAGTTTCAAGTTACTATAATTACAAGGCTGCTAACTGGAACTCTGGGCTATTTAATTCTTACTTGATAAAAGGAAAGCATACTAATATAGTAAAACAGACACACTTTCCACTGACACTAGTTTGTAAAATGAATGTAGCTCAAGTCCTTAGTCGAGAGCAGTGCTTTAATGCTGACTTTGGGTAGATACAGAGCGATCCATCTATCAACATCAAGTTCTGTTGATTAGACCAAAAAAACTCACAGATCTGCCTGCTTCTCTCCACCCTCTTGACCATATCCTCCCTCAGATCACGACCATCTCTCACCTGGATCACCACTGTGCCTCAGTTCCTCCCTGCTTCCAATTCAGTTTCCATACCACAGCCAGGATGCTCTTTCCAAAGTAGAAATCTGATCGTATTTCTGGTTTCTGTGTTCCCCATTACTCTTACAATCAGGCTCAAATTCCTTAACATGACCCTGTAAGATGAACCCCCACTCTTTTCTCCAGGTTCCTTTCCCTACCTCTCTACATTCAGGTTTTTTAATCTCTCTGGCCCCCAAACAGGAAGCCCTAGTCCAGCATGGACTGTTCTGTCTACTGGAAGTGTCTTCCCTCTCATCTTCCATGGCTGGCTTGTCTTCATTTTTCAGGTCTCAGTGTGGATCTCACTCTCTTTGCGTAGGCACCTGCTACTGCTACATCCCAGTCCTATCATGAGACACTGCAATTACCTAATTCTTACTGGACTGGAAGCTCTGTGAGGGCAGGCCACCTTTCTCACTCTCATGCCCCCAGCTGCAGCACAGCACCCAGCACATGGTAAGTGCTTTAGAAACACTTGTTGAATGAGTTAGTTATTTAGAAAATTATTCATCTGGGAAGCGCAATACATAATACCATACGGATCTATCAATGCAAAAAACCATACGCTGTGGACATGTATTTGTGTCCAATCCAGAAAGTTATTTCTTTGGTACTGTAGCACATTTATGGGAAAACAGTTCCAGCTTTAAACAAGTGAAAAACATTTCATGTGGGTTTTCATTTCATGAATCACAGAACCTGTGCCAATTTTCTAAGCAAACTGCTGTAACTCTGTTACGTGAGATGGTGTGGGGGAGGAAGGCTTTAAAAATAGCTGACCGGATATCCCTCTTGGTGGCTTGGGTTATGTAAAAGTATTTTGTGTTAAGCCAATGGATCGCTGAGCTTTGAAAAGGCTATTTGGGGTCCTTTTTTCAGTGTTAAATATCTGCTTATCAACAGAATCAGACTGAAAATCTCCTAGAGAAAGGGTACAATGTCCGAATAGTTATCACTTTTTAACTCCAGGCACTTAAAAAAATCCAATGTTAATACTAAAAGTGATTTTAAAAAAATTGGGTCCTTTAACAACCTAAAAAAAAGAAGAAAGAAGCCAGGATTCCTATAAAGAAAACTTTGTCAGATTTGGGCTGAAAATACTTTTTTTTTATTGGAGCAGAACAATCAGATAATTATCTGGTGTTAGGAACATTTAATTTTTAAAAGGAAGTAATTTTGAGACATTGTTCTCATAAGACCTCATAAAAGCAAAATAATAGAGATTGTTGTCGGAGAATTTATCATGGTCCACGTCCTTGGGCACAGCTGGTTGAACCAAGATGGGTGAATCCATTGTCCTGTGATACGCCCTGACCTAAAAGCTATATCAAGCAAAGATGAATGAAATGATTTGCTGGACCAATCAGGTTCTCCTCGGAGTGGGGAATTAGGCGCATGGTAGTGGGTGCTGAAGCCCAGACCAACACACAGAAGGCAGAAGGGAGACACTCTGGCAGGAGAAGATGTGAATGAGCCGAAACCATGAAGTGGAAGCAGAGTCAGCAGAAACCAGGGGCTGGAACGCACACACACAGGGTAGCGGGTGAGGTGGTTCAATTAGCTGGGGCAGGAACAACAGAGGCAGAAACTTCTGCGGGGTTGCTATAATTCCTGCTGTTCAAGGGACAATGAGGTGACTTGGTCACTAACCGTGCACATTCCTAAGATAACTTCCATAATCAATGAGACCTGCCTCATTCCTGTTTCTCTTATACTCACAGGAAACAATTTCTTGAGATACTGGGAGAATCTCTGCTCCCCACTGAAAAAAGCATCATCCAGATGTATGTATGTTTCTGTATGTCTGTATCTGTCTATATCCAAAACGGCATGCAGACTCATTTGGGTTGCACACAGTGCTTCCCTGCTGCCATATTTTTCTCTTGCCAGGGCCACACCATTCAAAGCCCATTTTTGCAAAAGCACTGCCAGACTTACCAGACCCATCCCAGTTAGAGGAGCATGATCGCTGTCACTCCCCCATCCTCACTCTCACTCTACCTCTGATTCCTCATTTTACACAAGAACCCATTCAGCAGCTTGGTAAGTCAATATCTCAAAGGTTGTCAGGATTCCTGATTCCTGAAGAAGATGAAGAATTACTCTGTCATCCAGAGTAAGATGCTCTAAACTCTTACAGACAGTATGTCATTTGATTACAAGGACAGAAGAAATGCCTGGTTGTGCTCCTGTAGTACCACATGTACTGAAAATAGCTGGAATTTGTCTAGTAAGTGAGGAGATCATCAACGAGAGGGGCTACTCTGAGCTGTTTCTAACTAGTTGTCCCAGGAAGAATTTTTTGTCCCAATGCCAAGCAAATAAGTTTATGATATTGTCAAGAGCTAAATTTTCTTCATTTTTCTCTACTTTTTGACCCTGTATTGCTAGTACTGATACATTATTTAATTTTCCTGCTACAGTAAATACTTAAATATAAAGATGATTCTTAAGTGCTTATTCCTTGATGGATTTAAATTTTCTTTTGAAGATATAAGTTAATTTTACAATATGGTTTGATTTTTGGGCATCTCTCTGCCTGGAGCATCTAGGATGCATCTATAGTATAGAGTGAATTATATTTATATTGATAACCAGACACTAACTTTTCAGCCCAGCTAAATTAATTGCATTTTTGTTTAAACCTCATGCAATAGAGTCTAATTATTACATGACTTACTGTTTCATAGATTCATATATATTTCACATTGTCCAAAACAAAACTGAATAATAAACATTCAAATGCAGCCAAGTGAGTCTAATAAGATAAGTACTAATAAGATTCTCACAAGTTGAGTTAAGAAGAAGAATTCAGAAGGGAATCTTTCATAGTCTTCACTCGTGTCCTGAAATAATGGCATTTTGTCTTATAGAATATCCCTCAAAAACAGATGGTCTACACGCTCTCCCATTGCACACCAACCCTATTAAAAAATAGGGGAGACTGTTTGCCCTCTTAATAAAACCCAACTCAAGATCCTCCTAGGTTGGCTGAGAGGAAGAACTTCGTTGCGAGGAGAGGTGGCTGGACTTTGTAGCTTTGATCTGAGGTTGCCCAAGTTCAAAGTCCCCTTGGGAGACCTCTCACTATTAGCTGCCACCTGTGTTAGTCTGCTTTTGGGAGAGCAGAACCACTGATGCCGCCATCAACACTTGCTGGGGAGGGAGACTGACATCCCATTCTCCCCTTAACTCTTAGCGGTGCGGCTGAGACAGTGGTGTCATCACACCCACCGTTCCTGGGCAGTCATCGACCAACCTCCCCATCAAAAGAGTAATATTGTTTGACTTCTTAGCGTGTAATGTGCCTTGTCTCAGTCACAACAGGAATATGATGGAGGTATAGCAGAGGCTCAGATGCATAGTAAAAGTTATGCCAAATAATTCCTTTCCACCCTCCTCCACTGACGAAAGAAAACCTTCCTAAAAGGTCGGAAACAAGCAGGGAGGGTAGAGCTCAGGGGTAGAGTGCGAGCTTAGCATGCATGAGTCCTACCTTCAGTCCCCATGTAGCTCCTTAAAATAAATAAGTAAATAAAGGAAAACAAACTTTCCCATGTATAGTCCAGTCCTATTTTGCCAGCGATCTCCCTGCCCAGTAGGAGACGCTGACTCCTTTAACAGCAGGGAGCTCTTCCAGTGGCCCACGGGTCTGGAATTCCAGGCTCAGGAGGGTGCGGCCCAGAGAGAAGCAGGCATCCCCTCTTTTCCATCAGTATTTCTACAAGAGAGCTCCAAGGACCACTTGCACTAGAATCACCCGAGATGTGACAAGTGCGGGTTCCCAGGCCACACCAGGAGGATTTTGCCAGGAAATCCACACTTTAAAGTAAGCTCCCCAGAAGCCTACTCTGCAGACTAAAGTCTGAAGACGACGGGTCACAGCCTTTCCTTCTAAATTTCAGTTCTCTTTTTACCTCTTCCCTGACAGGGAATATTCACCCTCTTCTGTGCGGACCACAGTTACCCAGGGGCCTCAACAAGGCCCTCACCTTCTGGTCTCAACTGGACCAAATATTTATAAAAGATTAAAATAGCTCCATGGGAGAGTAGGGAGGTCGGTGCACTGTATAATAAATTAAACGAAATACATATTCCTTTTATATTTGAAGGTGAACACACTACCTTAAACCTACCTTATCCATAGCTTTTCCAGTAATAACTGCTTTGCCTGATAGTTAAAAGCAAGAACAACTTGTCAGGTTGTTCTTTTTCTCAGACAACTAGGCGTTAACCAGCCCTTCTGGAGATCTTGTCTGTCCTTGGTGTCCTGACCAGCAGCCCCACGCACCACCTACCTAGGGTAACTGCTGAGAGCCCTGTGGCCAATCTCTCCAAGCCACCCATCCTTCATTTAATCAATCATCAACTAAACCTTGCACTTGGCCAGAAGCTTTTTATTTTTTACCATCTGGTTGACTGAATCCACTTCTTTAAAAAAAAAAAATCAACCTAATGTCAAGAGTCGGACAAGTCAGCTATGCAAAGTGAGGGTCAAGAATGTGTACACAAGTTTAGAGAGAATTTTTCCAAAATGTGCATAATGAAAAAAAAAAGATTAGACTTTTTATATACTTAAAGTGCTCTGTTTGGTTTGTTTGGTTCTGGGTATGAACTTTAAACCTGTTCAAATTAAATTATTTAAAGCAGTTAAAAGATTATTGCTGGTGGAGAATAAAAGGCAGGCCCAACAAAGTAAAAGGACATAGTTAATGAAAACAGACTTAGAAATGAATATCATAGCAAAAGTTTTGACCAGATCCTTCTTTGTACAAAAGGCAGGGGCCATAACTTCTTGAGGGCTGAAACCAAGGTGGCAAACAAGGGTACTTTGATGAATGTTCTAAGTCAGATACAGGTATTCCAAGTTACGTCCTTGGGGAAGAGAGAACATTTCAACAGCTACCATTTCTTTTATCAACTGATTGAGTCAGTCTTGACTTTACCTGGGCTGGCTCTCATACCAGATGTATACAAAACAGAAGATGCTTCATAATTTGGTGATAAGCAAGGATTAATCAGTAACTCAGTTCTCACATTCCCCAGTCCATCCTGGGTCACTGCCAGATCAGTTTCCTAGCAAAAGTTCATCCATGTGCACTTGCTGGCCTGAATTTGTTGCTTCTGAGGGTAGCTTTCTCCTCACATGTCAATGTGAGAGGCTCCTTGGCTGGGGTAGAAGGTTGCTGACCCACCAGTTCTGCTGGCCAGACTGTTGTCTGGATTCCTGAATCCTTGCCAGGGTTCTTTGGTGGCAAGCAACAGAAATTATTTAGCCTAACCCAATGATAAAAGAGGAATTTGCTGGAATGACATGGGGCAGCA
The DNA here is from genome assembly GCF_048564905.1 of Vicugna pacos. NCBI lineage: Eukaryota > Metazoa > Chordata > Mammalia > Artiodactyla > Camelidae > Vicugna > Vicugna pacos. The sequence goes on along the minus strand of NC_132991.1, from coordinate 86,448,571 downwards.
CACAGAAGTTGAAGAAAAGTTAAATAAACAAGCCTCAGAAAAGACCAGCCGCAGGGCTGTTGCGAGGATCAAGGTACAAAAACGAACGGAAAGTTTTTCGGGGCACTGCTGTCAGGATGAATAAGCTCCTTGCACTTGCAGTTGAAGATGCAAATTCCTGGGAGAGGGCACTTGACTGGCTCGGCTTGGGTCATGTGCCAACCCTTCGCTAGGGGATGGACAAGCAACGGGGGGGATAGTTCCCTAAAGAAAAATGGACGTGCTGTCACCAAAGGAAGAAAGGAGACAGTCAGGGGGCAGAGAGCAGGCACCCACTGCACCCTGTTTTCTGGCGTTGCCTGGTTTCCGTCTGCCCACCTATTCGTTGGCCTTGGACAGACTGTCTCCTCCTAGCGTGAGCCCTTCTGACCAAGCTTGATAACCACCAAGTTTCAGCCAATCTTCTGCCTGGTTTGACCTGAGGTGTGAAGTCACATACAATTGTGAGCCTTCTGATTTATGTTTCCCTCATTCCCACCCACTACTTCGGTCTCTGGTCGGAACATTCAGATGTTTCTAGCCTCTAGTTTCTGAGAAATTCCCCAGATTCATCCTGTTATTGTGCTGGTCACTGTTATCCCAGGCTCATTTGTCCCACATGCTTCTTTTAAGGAGAACAATTCAAGTTGTTTGTCTATATAATTCCTAATTAAAAAAATGGCAAAACAAGCAAGCAAACAGTACCGCTCTACTTCCTTTGGAAATGCATAACCCTCAAAAATCTATCTACTTAGAAATTACTTCACATGTGCTTGAAAGTCAGATCTCTCATACATCCAATGCCTGGAAATACAATGTCACTAGGAAAGAAATTTCACGGCTGGGTTCTACTAAGTAAAAACCAAATGATGATTTGGTCAAATGCCACCAAACACCACGGCCATGAACACTTCCTGAACTCCCAACACCCCAGACATGGTGCTAAACACATACAGACCTTGTCGTATTTAATCATCTTCATTTGTAGGAGCCTACAGGTTCATAATATTGTCCTCATTTTTAGAGATAAGGAGAATAAAGCTCAACAACTTAGCCGAGGCCAGACAGCTAGTTCTTGGTGGGAAGAGTTATATAATAATTGGTAACTATCATCTCAAACAAGTCAGGGTCTGTGAAAAAGTTTTACATGAGAGAAGGGTTCTCATATTAGAAATAAGAGATTTGGTGTTCAGAGAGAAAATACAATTAGAATTAGCAATTTCTTAATTTTATTCTAACAGCTATGCACACGTGTATTTCTCTACAAAAACTCCGGAGACCAACTGTTGGAGATCATCTCTTGGCGGGGGTGGGGGGGTCGTGGTTCACTGAGGTTCTGACGAACATGATCATCTTCCATTTGCTTATCATTAGGAACCACCACTCCAATTTTAGAAACAAAAAGTACCGTCCTTTTTTCATAGTGAATAAACAGGAAAATTCTAGGCCAAGAAAAGCTTATAATAACAACAATAAAGAACCCACTCTATTTAGACCAATTCAGTGATTTATTCATATGAGAAAGCACAGCATTTTCACATGTGAAAACAGGCCTGGCTTTAGTGAAGCTTTTCTGACCGCTACTTTCTGAAGGTGAGCGTTACTGAAATAGGCTCCCTGGTAAATCATTTACAGCGTGTTAGTGGGTGGATGTTAAGAGTAATTGGTATCCGCCTTCTGGCTTTTCATCAGAAGATGCTGAACACACTGCATTCATGTTAACTTGCTTAAAGAAAAGTTCTTGAATCTTACACACATGATGACTCAAGAGAGATCTGACTGATACTGTGTTTCAATAGGTGCAGGTCAAAATTTCTAACATCTTCCTCCTTTACAAAATCGTGAGTTTTAAGGTCTTTCCTTTATTTCAATTCTGTTTTTCTCTGCACTATATTTGCTTATGAGATTGTAATGCAATCATTATAAAATCTACTCCTGAGATTATAATGCACTATAATGCTTATCAAGTTATTGCTTAATTTGATATAAGGAAATCAATTTTGTTCTAACTCCGATGCATGGTTTAAGCCATACTGGCCTTCAAGACACCTAGAAAACAGTCTAGTAGACTCTAGGCCCAAGTGTCACCTGCCAGAAGGTCATAAAAATGCATGAGAGAAGCACGAGGAGATGGGGTGGGAGGAGTTAAGTTGGGAGAGGACAAAACTGTTCTTTGGCACATGGGTTGAAAATAGCTCATTCTCTCCAAAAGCTTAGGATGATCTAAAACCAATGGTGCATCCTACGGTGGGGGCTAATGGGGTCTCTGAGCCTACCTTATTCCAGATTTACAGAGAAACGGTGGGCCGACTGAGGTGAGGGTCTTTACATCTAACATGAGGCTGACTCCAGGTCTATGACAAGAAGAAGGACTCATAAACCCCATATTTTATTTGTGGCCATTAGCTGAGTATCTCATCAGCAGACCTCTGTTCTAAGAAAATCCTGACTTTATACAAGACATCCACTTGGGAGCAGAACTGAGATCACTCGACGTCAATGAGAATGGGTAGATTACTACAGAATAATCAGTTGGAAAAGTTGACTAGTTTGGAGAAATTTTTAAAATTTAGATACTCTGCTCATTATACACCAAATCATATTTTGGATTAAATTAAAAAAAGAAGCTAAAGCATGTCAAAATGTGAACTCTAGCTATATTTACGTGATAGGATTTGGCATAATCTTGATTTCTTTTTGCATAGTATTTAAATTATGTCTATTATTGAACAAGTAGAACTTGTGGTATAAAAAGAGAGAAAATTATAACACTTGATCCAATTAATAATTCTACTCTATGAGTCTATTATAAAAAGAAATTATAAACAGGCAAAAATTCATTACAGCTTTGTCTATAATAGCCAAATTTAGGTTAAATTATGGTATATAAACATGGTGAAATGGCATGCATTCATTTTTAAAAGATATTAAGTGACGTGAGAAAACAATAACAATATAATATAATGCCAAAAAAGCAGGATACAAAATGCTACATGCTGTAGGACCTCATTTTTATACAACTATACCAAAATATTAACACTCGCTACCCCTAGGTTCTTATATTAGGAGTGCTTTTTGTTTTGCTTTGTTTTTATTATTATCTATATATCTCTAATCTTCACAAATGGACATACATAACTTTTATTGTTAGGAAAAAAAATCAACACGGGAAAAATATTTTTGCCAGGTCTGATCATTAGTTCCAGTAGCTACATCTTGAAACTCCTGAAGCATCCATCCTCTGTTTGAAGGCTATTCCAAGAGTTTCCTTAGCACAACAGTGCTCAGTGAATGTGCAAAAAATGAATTTACACTTTTCTACCCTGTTGCAGCTGATTACACATTAATAGAGTTTGGGGGAGGCTGTGTGCCAAAGCTGGTTTACATGGCTTCTGTTTTAAATATATGCCAAAAAGCCTACATTTTTAAAGATAAGAAAGGACCAGATTATTAATATTAAATGTGATCCAGCATTATCTCTGTAATTAACACGTATTTTAGTTGAGGTATTCGGAAAGTCACCCTAAAAGTGATGAAATCGTTGGCTAAGTTTCGGCATCAGTATTTACACAGGATGGTGTAAAGTCAATAAACTGTTCATTTTTTGATGGAGACAGCGCTAAGGGGAGGATGCCATTTCTGCTGATGTCTCCAAATAATGTTATTAGAAAATACCAGCAGCAAAGAATGCACTGAATAATATTTTTGAAAATAAGAAACTCCTTAATACATTCCAGGAAGTTGATACTAGGTCACAAAATAATAGGAGAATTAAATGAGCATAAGAAACATATTTGGACTACTGCTTTCCTGATATTGAAGCTCATTCCTGTCTCAATACTACTTGGCATTTGTAGCATGCCTTACTGCGTGCAAAACGCGTTCGGTTGTATTATTTCTGGAGATAGGAGGGATAGTTTTATTACCACATTTTGTGATTGAGGAAATGAAGAGTCTTGGAATTCAAGTGACTTGCCCTAAACTGTCACAACAGTGTCTTCCTTCTGGCATGGGATGAGGGGCTCTTACTGCTGCTCAGAATTACTTCTCTTGGAAGGCAGGGTGCCTCAGATGTCCTTGCCTGCCAGACTGCCCTCCTAGGGTCTGGAGATGCCACTTGTTCCAGTCACATGGGCTCTGAATGCTTTATCTCTGAGAGCCCTGAGTAGGTCTCAGTGAGCAGGAAGTCTGACTGGCTCTGTGGGCACAGTCCCAGGCACAGGCAGTACTGGATAAATCCATCCTTTGGCCTTCTCCTGCTTATCTGCAGCAATTAGAGAGCTTTGGCATCTGCATGGGCACATAGCCTGGCTTCCAATCAGTAGGAACCTTATCTTTCTCTGAGATTTCAGATATAGTATTGTTCTTAGTTTTTATCACTTTTTGGAGGGGAGTTCAGAATCTGATTTTGCCTAAGATGTCAAAATAAAGAGAATCCAGTCCATGTGTGTAAACCTAGGAGCTCTGCTGCCAAACACTCACAAGAGCTCCAGCTGAGGCAGAGGCTGAAAGAAGGTCAAAATACTGCCCAGTAATTCTATATGCTGCTTTCTGCCTTGCTCCAACATTTTAAAGTACTCTACTTTGAGTATAAGCTACTTTTTTAAGCCACCAAAGTCTTACTACTTTCTGGCTCCACCACCCTTACACACTTGCTTAATACATGGTGCACATGTTCAATGTTCTGTACAGTTACTGATCTATATTCTTGCTTTTCAACTCCACTCAGATTTTGCTTTTGCATGTTTGTCCTGTTATATATAGCATGTATACTTTTATTGCTATTGCCTGTGTACTCATCTAAACCCCTCACTTGGTGACATATTCCATGAGGGAAGAAGGGGCCAGGTTGATTTTGTCTTTGTTCCCATCATCTAGATGAGTTAATCAACGAAACATTCAATATTTCATCTGAACCACAAATAATAAATGTTGGCAAAGCTGTGGAGAAAAGGGAACCCTTGTACACTATTGGTGGGAATGTAAACTGGCTCAGCCACCTATGGAAAATAGTGTGGAGCTTCCTCAAAAAACTAAAAATAGAACTACCATATGATCCAGCAATTCTACTCCTGGGTATATATCTGAAGAAAACAAAAACATTAATTTAAAAAGGTTCATGCATCCCAATGTTCATAGCAGTATTATTAACAATAGCTAAGATATGAAAGAAACCTAAGTGTCCATCAACCAATGAAAGGATAAAGAATATGTGATATATTATATACAATGGAATACTACTCAGCCATAAAAGGGAATGAAATTTCACCATTAGCAACAACATGGATGGACCTGGAGGGTATTATGCTTAGCAAAATAAATCAGACAGAGAAAGACAAAATTCTGTATGTTATCACTTATAAATGAAATCTAAAAAGTAAAGCAAACAAAAAAGCAAACTTGCAGATATAGAGAACAAACTTGTGGTTACCATTGGAAAGAAGAAAGGGGGGAGAGGAGATATAGGGGTATGGGATCAAGAGGTACAAAATATGCTGTATAAAAGAAATAAGCTACCAGGATATATTGTACAGCAAGGGAATATAACCAACATGTTATAATAACTAAAACTGGAGTATAACTTTAAAAATATTTCATTTGAAAAATAATTTTATTATTATACCAAAGGATTAAAAGATCTGCTAATTCATTATTGATCTTTTCATTTTGGTGTTTAATAAAATGTAGGTCCAATTCTATAAACATTCATTGAGGACCAGCTATACCAAGTGTGATGTCAAGAACTGAACCACAAAGATGGATGACACAACACCTGTCTTCAAGGAGTCCAGTAAGGGAAGCAACATAAAAATAGGTTAAATTCTTTCCAGATTGAAGGTTCTAGATTTCTAAGTAATACTTCAGTAATAAAGGTATTCGATAGGCATTTTGGTTGTAAAAGGAGAGCAATGTCAGGAATCATTCATTCTTCATAACCAAATCATTAAAAAAATCAACTTTATCTCAAAACATTGCTTAGTTATTTAAACAATGGATAAAGTGGCATCTGACACCCTTTTCCCATTATCTGTGAATTTTCTGGTAGGAAAGGGCCCTGCTGAAGAGCCCCAAAGAGCAGAACTCCCAGTTCTAAATCCACTTCCTCCACTAACTTGATAATGCTCTTGGATCAGACCCTCACCTGTCAATCAAGAATAATATCACCTTGCCATCTAACCGTCAGAAGTGCACAAAATCAGACATTTGATAAGAAAGCATCTACACACACAATTATTTAAAATATAATTTTTGTGAATGTTTATCTCCAAGGAGTTCCATTGTAGCGTTATGTCTAAACAGCTGGAAATAACCAGAATAATCAGCAGAAGAGCATTACTTAAATAAGTTATGGTACCACTTGCAATGAAGTACTCTGTAGACATTCAAAAATGATATTTGGGACAATTAATGACACAGAAAATTTTCTCCAGTCTTTTCTTAGGTTAAAAAAAACAGAATGAAAAAAAAGTCTGGAAGGAAATAGACCAAAATTTAACAGTAATCATCTATAGGTAATATGATTATAGATAATTTTTATTTTTGTATTTCTTTTTATACTTTTAAGCACTTTCCAAATTTTGTACAACACATGGAATTTTTTATTTTTAAAGCTAGGATGTGAACTCTTCAGTTTTTCCTAATTTCATACATAAATAAACAGCATAAAATTATTCTATCATCTGGTTAAACAAAGAAAATGAATATTAGCCCTGTTGCCTCTTCCCAGACATATTTTGGCATTTGATTCAAAGGGAAAATATTGCAAATTTCTCAACTTTCCACTCGTAGAACTTTTTCTTTGAAAAGTTCACGTAACAACAAAATATCCCGGTGGGAAAAAAATTCAGTGACCTAACTGTTTTGTCTACATAATGACAAATCTCCCAAGGTTTCTAAATACACTTGAACTTATTTTTAAACACTGAGATCACTTCTCTAAGAAACCAATTTGAAGAGACAATCTAATTAACAAACATCGATCTTAGCGATTAAAAATGGAAAATTCCCAACTTACCCCAAAACTACAGTCAGAAAAGTAAAAGATCTTTATATGGTTACATTTTAAATAGCTCTGAAAATTATACCTTTTTTGTCATTATCTCCCTACCACAATTAACACCAAAACGCTGAGAATATAGAATATTCTTTAAGTATATATATATGTGTATATTTATACATATACACACATACAGACATATATAATATCTATCATGATATGTGGAAGTTTCATTTTTTGATAGTTTGATATTATATGTACAGAGCTTTAGACTATGGACTGGATTTTTATTTTCCCTGTTGGACTGGATTTTTAACTTTCCTTTGCATGTCCATAAATAATCATCAAGTTAATTGCACTGAATTAATTAACAGGGACAGACTGAGCAACTGCTCTGTTGACCTAGAGTCCTTCTGAAACACTCCAGTGCCATCGCATCACACTGAAGGATGCTCCGGGGTTCACATCAAGGCTGGTGCCGTTCTCAGACAGTAGAACGCCCAGGAATCCCTTGGATTGGATAAAATGCAGGTTCTAGTTGAGGAGGTCTGGCGTGGACCCCGAAATGACATTCTGTCTTCTTAACCAGCTCCCCAGGGAGGCTGATGCGACTTTGAATGAGGAGCCCCAGGAAATGACATTCTGTCTTCTTAACCAGCTCCCCAGGGAGGCTGATGCGACTTTGAATGAGGAGCCCTCCAGGTCCTTAACTGCATTTCATCCTTCTCTGGCTTAGAGCCTTCCCTTGTGTGGGCCTGTCTCAGCTCAGACAGGGGCTCTTTGGCCTCTTCAGCAGTTTAGACTCATCCCAGTAAGGTTGAAGAGAAGGCAGAGGGACGTCAACAGGAACAAAAGAAGGTTCTCATCACACCACTAGACATATGTGCCCATTACCAAGCCGCAGTGTGAATTCATTACTCATCCATCGCTAATGTGACAACTATCTCGTGGGCAGCATAATGCACTGCGTCATCTCTTTTTTGTTAAAATGCTAATTAGTTAAGTACAAACATTAAAATCATACCGTGATCAGCTATACACAGGCCCGTGGACTTATTCTACCCTATTCGGTGAGCAATTTTCCACCCTTAATTAGCACAACCACCATGAGCCCGTCCTCTCTGGGGCCCCCGACTCCCTAGTTCCCAGCCCTCGTCCCACCTCTAACAAGACACTCAGCCTATGTTCAGGGGCATGCATTCCCTTGGTGGTGAGTAAATAAACTTAGCTTTTTTTCTCCCTTTTAAAAAAGTTCTGTTGGTCTTGGTTTTATTCTTTGACAATCCAGGAGCTGCAAAAGTGGAAGTATCTCGCCTCCCTCCACTATCAAGAGGCCCTGGCCTGGACCACATTCCTCAGTGCTTCCCAAGGATGTCTCCATGCTGGTTCCTTGGGCTTAGTCCATAAGCTGGTTCCTCAGACAGGCTAGCTCAGGTAGAAGCTTTCTTCTCCATCACCACATCCCGTTCTTTCCCAGCAGGAACCACGATCCATAGTTGCACATTTGTTTACCGAGTTCTTGCGTCTCTCCTCTACTTCACTGGGTTCCCAAATCCAGCATGGCCAGGGATTCAGGCTGTTTGGTTTATCAGTGAGTCCCCAGCACCTAGCCACATGCCTGTCTTTGTCCTTTTCTCTCCTTCCTACTTTTATTAATGATAATAAAATAACTACAGTTTGAACAGAAAGCTGGGTACTTATTTTCTATTGAGCACTTTTCCGGCAATAGATACAGTATCATCCTTTTCAGAGCGGAAAACTAGAGATCCTTTTGAAGCAATTTGTTCAGTGTAACAGTAACCATGTTACCTAGCTGAGCTCTAGTGATAATTTAGTTTACATCTTAAGATGAAAGGCAAGGTTTTCAATATACTTCTCATTTTCTCCATGTTTTTGCCAAGTGTTTGCTGTGTCTGTGATGTTTCTTCAATTCTTTATGTACATAACTTACTCATATTTTGACAATGGAGCAATATAATTAAATAAATGGTAATTTGTATAGTTATAAGCATTGTGGCCAAGGCTAAACTATCTTAATTTTCTGGAGAAAAAGTTGCACGAGTATTTAGGAAAAATCCATGCTGATTTATTGTCTTTAATTAAAGTTTGTCATTTTGACACATTTATCTCTTATGGCAAATAAACAAAATAGATTCTAACCAGAGATACGTCCTTATGGACTGTAACCCCCTCTTGTATCTGGGTGCAATTTACCTGATCTTCGCTGTCCAAGATGGTGGCCACATACGGCTACAAACACTTGAAATGTGGCTACTTGAACTGAAAGGTTCTAGAAGTGCAAAACAGACACCAGATTTTGAAAACTTAAAATGAAAAGTGGATTGTAAAATATCTATTAATGTTTTAATAATGATTGCATGTTGCAATGATACTGCTATGGATGTATTAGAATATATAAAATCTATTGAAGTTAATTTCACCTGTTTCTTTTTCTTTTTTAATGTGGCCACTAGAAAATTTTAAATTACATATGTGGCACCTACTATGGCTTACATTATATTTCTATTGGATGACATGGACGTAGATGTTTATTTATCTGAACTGATGAAAGCAAGTAAAGTGGCAAATTACAAAGTGGATATAATTTAATTCAGTCTCAGTTAGAAAATGTACCTGAAGCCAGAGGTCTTAGTTGAAATTTACATGAAGAAACCCAGGAGGAAGGGGAAGACAGACTTGGGTGTTTAGAGAAGACAAGAGCCCGTGATTCGATCTCGTGAGATGAATGTAGAACTTGGAGTAAGATGCTTTCTTATCAGATTTCTAGAGAGGAAGACACTCAGAGAGGTTAAGTAACTGTTCAAAGCCACGGTGGTAGGGCTGTTACAGAAAATGTCTATTCCCTTAAGAAGTTGATGTAATTCTGGTTTCCTTATTTTCTCAAACTGAAAACAGAGGTGAAATAAATGACCTACAGTGAAAGTCTGTTATGATTAAAAGGTTTAGACTCAGGCTGGATATAAACTTTACAGAATAAAAATGCTCTGAGCACCACATGTTTTCACTGATCTTGAAAAATCTTTTACTCTGTGGTGGATGGCTGTTTTTTGGCTGAAGACCACACCATGAGTATGGTCAACTGCCCATGGATGGAGGACCACAAGGCACGTGCAGACCAGACAGCCCTGCTGTCAGACTCACACGCTTACAGGTTTGCGATATTTAACAAACTTAGCCTTAGTCTTAGGTAACACTAGGCAGTTATCACTGTGTTCTGGGTAACATGGCAAAAATTATAGGGGAAATACAAAGACAAATTGCATTTAATTCACAGTTTTTCCATGGACCATGCCTGAAAACAAACCGATGACTATAACCCCAGAGAAACACTCAAGGAGGAAGACCCTTGGTCTGATCAGAGAGATGAAGATGGTAGCTTTGCTGTTGTGGCCTTGACCTTGCCCTACCTCATCCAATACAAGTCCAGCATGTTTGGAGGAAGAGGGCAGCAGGAGGGGACTGGAGGAGGGGGATTCTGAGAACAGGAAAGGAAAGGACATAAGTCCTTCTTAATAAGGAAAATCCCCCAGAAGCCTCAGCTATGCTCTTTTTTCCTCTCAGGGCAGGACAGCTCCAATCTGGTGCAGGCTGTGACGACAGAGGAGGCTTATTTTCCCCAAATCTCTCACTCACATAGTCTCCCCATGGGTGAGAGTCAACAGACGGGAAAAAACAAGAAGGCCTCCCAAATCTCAAAATCATAGAAAAAGAATCAAAAGGATAAAATAAAATAAGTATGTGTAAAATGACTAAAGGCATAAAAAGGGGAAAAAAACCTACCAAAAAAAAAAAAAACCCTAAAAAAACCAAACCCAGGCAGACCTGACTCCAAAAAGAACTTCTAGAAATAAGAATAGTCTTTGAAATTAAAATCTATAATGAATAAAAATAATCATAGTTCACATTGATTGGATGATTACTATGTGACAGGCATGGTAAAGTACTGGTTGCGTGTGTTAAATCTTCATAAAATTCTAAGCTGGGCCTCTTACTTCCATTTTGAGATGAGGAAACATGGATAAAAATTTTTAAAAAGCTGATCATTAATAGATTTGGGGTTATAACCAATGTTGAACAGTTACAGACTTCTTTCTCATTATTGAAAATTACAAAAGATTGAAAAATCTACTGAAAATCACAAAGAGCAGAAGAGAGAATTGCACATTGAAAGATGGACGTGTGGACATTTTACAGGAGGCAGCACTGAGACAAAAGCTCCATCTGTTCCCACAATTTGATGTCAAATGTAACTGATGATGGATCTCACAGAGAGGCCGTGTGAACCTCTGCACTTCAGGACCCTTCTTCTGCGGGGAGAAGAGAAGACTTGATCCAATGGCTCCCATCTCCCACTGGTCAGATTTGCCCTGCAGATGTGATGCCCTGCACTTCCGGGATGAGACAAGAAGCCAGGGGAGGAACACGGGGCTTGTCTGTGTGAAGTCTGTGGCCAAGCTGGCCGCTGGGGGAGTCAGTGCCCAGAGCCCTGGAGCAATGTGAGGCCAAGAGGATGTAAGTGCACAGGAAAGGGAGCTGAGATAAGGAGATAGAAGAACAGGAGGGAAAAGTGAGAAAGCCAAGCATGCCTCCTGAGAATTAGAATAGAGAGTGGGGAAGGAGAAATGTAAAACAGAAATGTCTGAGAATGTTCAAGATCTGATGAAAAATAGAGAATCTCAGGTTAAATATCCACTGAGTAGGATATATAAAAAACACACATGCATACATATCACCACTTTAATAACATGATCAATAATCTTGATCTCACTGACATATGTGGAAATTTTTGAAGTCAGAAAGTCATCTCTACCACAATTCAATAAAAAAAATAACTAGAAAACTTCCTCATGTTCAGAAATTAAGAAATAAACATTTAAATAATCCACAGGACAAAGAGAAAAATTAGGAAAGATTTTAAACCTAATGATTTTTAAATATTGCTAATTAAAATTTGTTTGATGTGGTTCAAACAGTGTTTGGGGGAAATTATTAGACTTAAATGCATTTGAACTATTCAAAGTTGCTTGATTAAAGTAAAGGTAAAATTCAATTATATTTTACTATATCTTTACTAGCTAGACAATGAATTTAAGAATATATATATACCATTTATAATAGCACTGAAAATGTCAAATACCTAGAAATCAAAAAAAAAAAAAGAAAACTTGAAAACATTATGAGAAAATTAAAGCCCCAAATAGACGCTCACGTAAGAATACAAACAGATCACATATGAACGAGCCCTTGATACACATATTTGTTGATGTTAACACTGCAAAACAGTGAGGGCATTTGCAGCAACATGGATGCTCCTAGAGAATGTCATTCTAAGTGAAGTAAGCCAGAAAGAGAAAGAAAAATACCATATGAGATCGCTCATATGTGGAATCTAAAAAACAAAAACAAACAAACAAACAAAAACAAAGCATAAATACAGGACAGAAATGGACTCATGGACAGAGAATACAGACTTGTGGTTACCGGGGGGGGGGCGGGGTAGAAGGTGGGAAGGGATAGACTGGGATTTCAAAATTGTAGAACAGATAAACAAGATTACACTGTATAGCACAGGGAAATATACACAAAATGTTATGATAAATCACAGAGAAAAAAATGTGACAATGAGTGTGTATATGTCCATGTATGACTGAAAAATTGTACTGAACACTGGAATTTGACACAACACTGTAAAATGATTATGAATCAATAAAAATGTAAAAAAAAAAACAGTGAGGGAAAGGATGGACAATTCAATAATAATGTTGGGACATTTCATTTTCTATATAGAAAAACATAAAATTATAACCCAGAAGTAGGAGACAATTCCAGGATTGAGAGCCTTAACTATAAAAGAATTAAACTGTAAATTAAAAAAAATTGAAATCTAAAAACTATAAAAATATTTTTAATTTTAAAATATATAACGTGAACTGTAAAATGTAGGAGAACATTTTTATAATCCCGAGGAAGGAAAGGATCTCTTCAACAAGATGCAAAACACAAAATCATGAAAATCAATGAAAAAAGATGGATCAGTTTGAGATTGCAGAGGAAAACAATTAAACATTAAGGCACTAAGAACTAAAGGAAAAGACAAACCAAAGATTGGAATCAAGTATTCGCGGCACTTTTTTTTGCATTCTGTATCACTGTTTTTTTAATGGAGGTACTGCAGATTGAACCCAGGACCTGGTACATGCTAAGCATGTGCTCTACCGCTGAGCTATTTCCCTCCCCTCTTGCTGCACATTTAAATAGCAAAAGTTCAGTATTCAAGTACATAAATAACTTCTCATCAATTGGCAACAAAAAAGGCAAAGGATACGCTAGGTAAATAAGCAAAGAGTTGTCTACGCAATTCACTCAGAGGGAAATACAGACTGCCAATGAAAAGATGAAAAGATTCTTAAACTCACTAGTCAAAACAAGATCCTATTTCACACCCCTTGGCATCGAAGCACACCAAGTTTTGCTGGGGACATAGGGAAACAGGTACTCTGGCACATTTTTAGTATAATCCTTTTGGAGTTGATTTGAAAATTCCTAATAAAATTTAAAATACGCTCTCTCTTACAACTCTCTTTGAATTCCCCGGAGGAATTCAAAATCTAGTTGTCACAATGGTACACATGCAAAGATGTACATTCCAATTTTGTCAGATGAAAACATGGAAACAAACCTACTCTGTTTAGGGGGATGGAAAAATAAACTGTGCTTTATATAACTGGATACTATCACATCTCTATGTACATAAACAAATCACATCTCTGTATCAACACGGATAAAATCTAAAAACAGAACATTGAGTGATACAAGCAAGCTCCAATAGGTACATATATTGTGAACCCATTTATTACATTTGAAGGACCACAAAACAAGAATATTCAGTTTTTACGGTGACTGAAACACACACAACACCCACTTGTAGCACATAAATATAAAACCATGGGTGGAAGAGGGGACAAAGACAGTGTGCAGGACTTTCTGTTTTAATGTATGGCTTTTCCTAAAGGGAGATATGTGAGAAGAAACAGGTCAAAACTTATCAATCCTTTGCTTAATCTCAAGGATGGACAAATTGGTTACATTACTTTTTGTTTGAAACATTTCCTAATTCAACTTAATTGTTTCTTTCTAATTTAAAAGCCAAGTCAGTTGAGAAGCACCCTCTCCAAATGCAGCTGTTATTCAGCTCCTGGTGTTTGCTTGCCATATTGCTGCTCTGTCTGGAATGTTAAGGCAAAAAGAGGAAGGATAAACCATGATATCTCCAATCATGAACCTTCTCTTCCCTAGCTATCAGAGAAGGAGCTTTCTCCCGCTCCACTCCCAGACGTGCGAATTGTTGCCTGAGGCCACAGGAGAGTGCCTCTCAGTTTCAAGTTGATGAACTGGGCCTGGAAACAGCTTTAAACCTTGGGATGTGCTGCATACCCAGGCCTGGACCTGGACACCTGCAGCCAAGGAGCAGAGGGATTTTACTCAGGGCTCCTCAGGACAAATCGTGTGGGTGGACAGGTCTGCTCTGCCTGAACTCAGACTATGGGGTGAACACACTACTATTTCTTTGTTTTGAGAAGTGCTAATGTAAAAATCACAGGAATTCAAAGCAAAATATGTCCTTAGCTACCGCAGCACACAAAGATGGTAAATATGACAGCACAAAGGCTACATGTAACCCTCACTTATATGAAGTTTGGCCCTGTGTTCCTTTAGCCCTTTACAAAAAATATTGCATTTTGTAAAGTTCAATTTTTTTTTTTTGGCTAACATTTAGAATTTGAGATTTTTAATGGAAACTAGATTTCCAGCTTCTTTCCTGAAAAATCTGGATTCTGGTGCTGCTGAGTCTGAATTCTAGAATGACAAGAATTAGTTAACCCTGAAAACTGCCCCCTGCCCCAACGCCTCACCCATTACCTCACCTGCTGGCCCCACCAAGGGTTTCAATTCCCTCATTTTACAGATTAGGAGACTGAGGTCAAGAGCCTTGCCCAACATCAGAGTGACCCTGTGGAGGGAGCTGAGCTGGCACCACGCCAACCAGTTTTCAGTTAATTTGCTAGGCTCCCTTTTTTTCTACTAGATGAAGGCACTTTCCTCATTTCTAATGACACTGTCTGTGTAACTCAGCAGGTGCAGTGGAAATGATAATCATTATGTTTTAACAGAGACTTACTTCAAGAGATAATACAAATAATATAAATGGATTAATTGTCATATCAGCAGGAAGCCTCCACAATTTGGCCAGACTCAAGACGGTAAAAAATTATAAGAGGATATGACAATATAATTGAAAATTGGTATAATTAGAGGTTGCAGAAACACAGAGCATCAGTTTTTCAGGCTGATCTTGACACGTGTGTAATTCCTCCCCTTTTCCTCCACCCTTCCCTAACCTCCCCTCTTCTTTGGAATCTAGAAGAATGTACAAACCCTGCTCTGGGACCCTTTCCCAGCCCTTCCCACAACATACATACTTTTTTATAGATTTTTTTGTCTGCTGAACTTGTTTCTGGATTAAAGATGGCAGACATTCTACACTGACTTAGATGAGTTCTATCCATCATGCCCAGAAGTACTGAGCCACCTGGGTTGGACATTCTTATCCTACACAAAGCGCAGTTTTGTTAGAACCAACTACATGAAGAGATTACATGGATTACAAAGCCCTTTAGAATATAAAACACTGTAATAGCCTGGATGTAAATTGATAGGGAAATGGCTCAATTAACTTTGGCATATTTATACTGTGGACAACTATACAACAAGGCAAAAAGAAACAGAGGTGAGTCTATCTTAAATACTAACATGAACAGATCTGTAGGATGCAAAAGGATATATACAGCATAGGTATATGGTGGTAGTTATGTCAAAAACACAAACAAAAACACATATTGCTTTTGGGTCCATATATGCACATGCAGACGGGCAGAAAATGTGTGGAAACAAGGATGAGATGGTGAGAGTAGACACCTTTGTTTAGATGGGGTGGGGGGAGGTATGAAGGTGATCAAGGTGGTTTTAGCTTCATCTGTATAATGTCAGAGTTTAACATTTAATTTAAATGGAAAATATTTGGGTCACATGTAGCTGTAGGTTCAAACAATCTTTTCATGTAACATGTATCTATGTGACTATTAATTTCTAGTCATAGTCTTAATCATGATATTTGTAAAACATCTGCTCATCCTTGGTAATAAAACTTGCATGATACTGAGATCCTAAACTAGTTTTATAAGTGTGAAAAATCATAGAAGGCATTTGGAAAGTTAAATTCCACCAGTTAAAATCAAGTTAAGTCAACTCCAGGAGTCATAACAGATTTGAGGACACCCAAATTTACCTTTAATTGCAAAGAACAAGAAATACGCGGATGGACTTAAATGAATCCAGGATCTCTCAAATTTCGAATAGAAGCCGCAGTGACAGATTGCTTAATTTAGCTTACCATGAGTTTTATTTCTAAGAATCTATTAACTTTTCAGTGATGGCATTTGCTTTTCTTAACAAAACCGATAGAACACTGGAGGGCAAGTATTGACAAGGAGGAAAAGGAGCCCCAGACTGGTGAGAGTTCAGTGTGACAAGACACCTAGGAAGCAGCAGGGCTGGGACTCCAGCCCTCTGTGCTCTCTGCCAGGCCATGCTGCCTGCTCCAGTTCACCAGCGTGACATCGCCTGTCTCTGTATCCTTGTTCTCAAGCGTTCATTCCTAGCAATGTGGCTGTCTCTATCCACATGTATATCTTATATATCTACCTGCCTGCATATCTATCTATCTATCTATCTATCTATCTATCTATCTATCTATCTATCTATCTATCTATCTATCTATCTATGTATCTATCGATCTATCTATCTATCCATCCATCCATCCATCCATCCATCTACCTGCCTACCCTACCTCTGGAAGCCTTTCCCCCACCCCTGACTCCTAGGAAACTGTACAAGCTTCCTCCTCTCCTCTTCCTCCAGCCCCGCGCATTCCACTTGTTTCCGGGCATCCCCGCTTGCTCCGGTCCCCACGCTGCCTGCCCAGGGACCTGCGTGGAGCTCTCAGTCACCGCACTTACCAGACAGGAGTTCAAGGACGGCGTCCCCGCGAGGGGGCTGTCTGGGGGCGCATTGGGGGTCGCGCCGCCCCGCACTCACCTTGCCCGCCGCGGGCGCCACCACCAGGAGCACCAGCAGGAGCGGTAGCAGCAGCGCGGGCGGCCTCGGCGCCGGCCCGGGGCGCATGGTGGGCGTCCGCTCAGAGCCCCGGCGTGTCCAGAGACCCGCAGGCTCTCAGGCCACCGCTTACCCTGCGCGGCACGTATTGGGGAGCCCGGCTGCAAAGCTCGCTTGGCCAGCCCGCCTGGGGCGGGTTTTGTAGGGCTCAGCCTCCCCACGAGGCTTCTGACTGTGGCTCCAAGGGAGGGAAGAAGTGGCTCAGGTCCCGCCCCCGCCCCCCCCCCCCCCCCGCAGCTCACCAGGCCATGTCCCTCCGACCCGGGCATCGTGCCCAGGAGGCGAGAAAGGGCTGAGTGCCTGCGGGGCAGGTGGGCGCGGATCCAGGGGAAGGGGTTAAGGAGGTGATGCTCCCCAGGTTCTGGGGCCGAGGCGGGGCAGGGGGTGCGGGTCGGAGGTGGGGAACTTGGGGGATGTGCGATGGGGAGGCGGCTGAGTACGGTGGAGGGAGTGGCCAGCGGCCGTGCTCAGATTAAGCGGGAGGCGCGCCGGGCGTCCGCACTCGGGCGGCTCTGCTCGCTCCGGCTCCTGGGCGGTGCCATCTCGCCTCTTTCCCCTTCTCAGCCTGCCTCCATCTGGCAGCCGCCCGACCTGGCGGTGAGAGCGGAGTGAAGAGGCAGCCGAGCCGCGCGTGGAATTGGGCGCGGCGGAGCCGGGAGGGGCGCGCTGCGCGGGCGGGCGCCGAGGCGGCTGCCGGGGCGGCTGGCGTTCCCACGAGGTAAGGCGCCCACGACCCAGTCCGGGTCATCACGGCCCCAGGGTCCCGAGCACCCGCCTGGGGGCGCGAGCGGTGGAGGAAGCGCGGCATCCAAGGGTGCGGCGTGCGGGGTGGCGGGCGGGGTTGGGGAGTTGGGCCCGGGGGTCACCAGAGGAGAGCTTGTCTGGCTCCCGGCTTGTCTGCCTGGGCATGAACTGGGCGCTGTGTGTTTTGATTAATTTGGAGGCTCGAGTTACCAGCCTGGCGGTCTGGGCGCTCCCAAATGCCAAGAGCAAGAGGCAGCTGAGGGGAAAGAGAAAGCCCATCCTATTCTCTGCTGCGTTAACTGGCTCTGGCTGAATCTTATCTGCGGAAATGCAGGGGAAGCCAAGAGCCAACCTTGTCGGGGTGTCTCCCTCCTGAGAATGCCCTTCACGGAGGCGGACTGGGATGCAGACCTGCAGTATCTGGCTTGTTACGGCACCGTGTTTAGAGCAGGGCTCCTGCCCTTTTCTTGTGCCCCTGACCGCGATGGCTCTGGTGAAACATTTCGATCCTTCGTAGAATCATGCAATTATCAGAATCACTTCTCCTGGAATAAATTATGACGGTATTAAAGTCATGATATAGTAACATAATGCATCATTATTATTGCACTAAATACCTAAATCTAACAGCAGATTTATTAAACAACTGTAATCTCAAAGTACTGATGACTGCAAAACTGAAAGGTGACATAAAAATACGAGGGGGTGAGAACTCTCAAGAACTGCCAATAGCATTGTGGTTTGTTGCCTGTGTGCACAACTAAAGGCAATGCTGAGCTTCTAGGGAAGTTTAGTGAAAATAGAGATGTACTATTTGTTCCCATTCAAGTTCACAGACCACCTGAATTCCATCTGCAGGTTTAGAACCCCTACTTTGGATCAGTGTTGCCAATATTTGCAGGAGTTGGTTATCAAACACCAAGTGTGAAATATGTGATTTGGTCACTGATTGTGGAAAACCACTTGCTTGCAATTAGAATGGGGTCTATTAGTACATTAGACCTAAGTACCTGTGTAAGTAGGTGAAACCCTGACAGTGAATAAATGAAGACACACACCCCCTATTTGGCTGTAGAGTAAATATACTCTGCTCTCTGTTTTTTATGCCAGTGATTGTCAACTCTGGCTGTATGTTAGAATCCCCTAAGGAGCCTCTGAAAATCCTGAAACTTTATCCATTCCAAGCCAATTACACTCCCCAGCAGCGGGACTCTGGGGTCAGTGTATTTAGAGCTCCCTGGAGATTCCCACCTGCAATCAAGTTTGAAAGCCACTGTTTTACATGCATATTTCAGTTAGTTTCATTGACTCAGGGTCTCTTCTCGTAGAATAATAAAAAGAACACATATTAAACTCTTTATTAAGACTTGTGAGTGTCCAGACCATAGACGTCACTGTGTGGTATGTACTCGTTTCTCCCCACTGATAGGGAGGGCTCTTATTGAACCTTCTTCTGTCATCCTTGTTAAGTATGACATCAGGTGCTTTGTTGACAAAATAACAGTGTCCAAGAATTCCAAGAGACAAATGGCAATCTTGTGTGAACTGACTGCCTCACTTCCTGGAAAAAAGCAGCAACAATCCTCAGTGTTAGTGTTCAGTGCTCCTTCTTTTTGCTGAATTCCAGAAGATTTCTTAATTTGGATTTCAACTGCCTTTTCCTGAAACCAAGTCATTTTGACAGAAGTCCAGACTTGGTTTTATCAACTTAGAAAGGGTGGCAGCAGTCAATTGCAAGTCACTTATGGTGCCACAAAGTAGCAGGAAAGAAGACACTTGTGATGTAAATACAGTAAGGAGGAAGCAGTGGGTAAGACTGTGGTCTCTGGAGTAGACTTAGGAATTTGAATCCTTTCCACACTCACTAGTGCGGGCTAACTTCCCTGGGCTGGGGTCTTCTCTTCTGTAAAATGAATATAATCATGGTACCTACTTCAAGAAATTGCAGGACTCTGATTTGATAATCTATTAGAAATCCTTTGTCCAGGGTCTTCCCAAAACAGTCACATGTTGGAATCTGATTCTTTAGTTGCATAAAGGAAATCAAAGTGAACCTGATGAGAAATGATGGCACAGAGTAGCGATGCTTTTCTCAGCTCAGTAATGGGAGGCAAGAGTCAAGCATACCCTGCCAGCTTCCTTGAGGTCAATAGACTCTTAAGGCATCTAGAACCTGGCTACTTGTCATCCCTGGGAGCAGTAGCTTTGGCATCCTGGAGAGCTGCTTTGATATGCAGAAGGAATCTCAGGCACCACCAGGACCCACTGAATCAGAGCCTGCATTCACCAGTCTCCAGGTGATTCATCCACACATCAAACTTTAAGCAGTGGTGGCTTTTCTCTAAGCCAGATTTAACTGCCCATTCCTCTCTTCCCCACATGCTTATGCCCTGCTTTAGTACAGTGTTGGTGTGCTCACTGGGTGGTGTCAGTTAACCAGAATTTCTCTTTTATTGAAGTATAGTTGATTTACAATGTTGTGTTAGTAACCAGAATTTTTGTTTTTTAAAAAATAATCTTGGAGTCAAGAGAGTTGATTTTTCATGGTTGGTTTTTTAAATGTGATAAAAGGAAAGTGGGGACGGTTCTTTTAAGTAAATACAAAGGACACAGAGATCTTCTGCTTTTGACTTGGTGCCAGATCAGGGTTTTGAACAAAATGAAGTGGTAATCGCCTTTGACAGGCCCTATATTATTGATTTTGCCCCCTTTTCATAATCACAGTATCATGTCTGAGTTCTGCACAGTGCTTAAATGGGTAGTGTGTGCTTCCCCACTTTTGAAGGTAAACTCCAAAAGGACAGGGGACACTCAGGTGCTCTTTACTGTTATTGAATGAATGAAAGAATTTGTTCACTATTTGCTGAATGAATGAACTTGGATGCCTTGACAAATTTCCTCAGGATTCACACCCAGGTCTGTTTTCTTCCAAAGTTTATGACCTTTCTGTAGCCTTCACTGTGCAGGAATGTGCCTCAGCATTTTGACAAGACACACTTTTCCAGGCTGCCTATAGCTCCTTCCTCAATCTTTTTAAAAGACAGAATTTGATTTCAATTAAATTTTAAATTAATCTTTTTTTACTCCGTCTCCTCACTTAGTCATTTCTCGTCTTTCAAGAACCTTCTCAGAATCTAACACCTTTAAAACAATTAGACTCAGATTCCTTTAGAATCTCAGAGTCATTATCAGTGCATGTCAGTTCTTGCCAGATTCTTGCTCTGCTTTTCTAAGGTCATGGCCCCTGCCCCAGCGTCTGCGCTTAACACCTGTGGATTACGGTAGCCATCTAGCTAGTCCCCTGCAGGTTCTCGCCTGTGAAATCTGCCTTCTACATTATTGTCAGAATAAAATTGCACATTGTATCAGAAAGAACAGGTTACTTTGGGGACAGTTACAGACAACTCCCAGATTTCCGGGGCTTATAGTCACATTTACACTAATGTATCCATCACAGGATGTGGGGAGATGGGGAAGGGTCCAGGTGGAGGGGGGGACCTCTGCGTAAATAGCCCCTCAGGAAACCCCTGGAAATTCCCACTCGAGTTCTTCTCTGGTCTCCTCAGAAGGAGAAGAGAATGCCGCAAATCAAAAACTGCTCTAAACGCTGCTGCCTGGATGTGACACGTGCTACTTTCCCTGAACTTCTCATTGGCCAAAGTGGTCATACTTCATTTTGTAAGTGATGGGAAATAATCTGCCACGTGCCTGAAAGAGTGGGGGAAATGTTTGGTGACTGTTAGGTCAAAGGTCAAGCCCTTTGTCCAGACTTTGATTATACAGCACAGAAACAGTGTCATGTTATTTTACTTTTCTGCGCTACATGGGCAGATACAGAAATTATATTTTTAAATATAGTAACTGGCATTTGAGAAATAAATGTATTGAGGTATAATTTATGTACAAAAATCTGTACCTATTTAACATACACAATTCAAGGAATTTCACAGATACATACACCTTGTGATGCCAGTAGCAGGATCCATCGTGATACAGGGCTTTTCCATCACTCCCCAACGTGTCCTCCTGTCCCTCCCTTTTCAGTCCATCCCTC
The DNA here is from genome assembly GCF_048564905.1 of Vicugna pacos. Classification (NCBI taxonomy): domain Eukaryota; kingdom Metazoa; phylum Chordata; class Mammalia; order Artiodactyla; family Camelidae; genus Vicugna; species Vicugna pacos. The sequence goes on along the minus strand of NC_132991.1, from coordinate 86,426,504 downwards.
TCTCCCTGCCCATTCCCAGGCAACCATTGATCTGCTTCCTGTCACTATGGGTTGGTTGGCATTTTCTAGAATTTTATGTAAATGGAATCATACAGCATGCATCCTTTGGTGCCTGGCTTCTTTGACTCAACAGAATGACATTGAGATTGATCCATGTTGTGTCTACCAGCAGTTTGTGCCTTTCTATAGTTGAGTAGTATTCCATTGCACAGACATCACCTTTAAAAAAAAATCTATTTACCTGTTGAAGGACATTTGAATTGTTTCCAGTTTGGCACTATTACAAGTAAAGCTACTGTGAATATTTTTGTACGAGGATTTTTGTGGATGTGTGTTCCTATTTCTCTTGAGTAAATATTTAAGAGTGAAGTTGCTGGACCATAGGGTAGATATATATTTAACTGTAAAAGAAACGGTTTTCCAAAGTATCTGTATTATTCTTCATTCTCACCAGGTCCTCCATATATTTTTGTTGCATTCTTTTAGTATTACCAGCTTTTTTATTTTTAGCTATTCAAATGGTTACACAGTGACAAGTTAATGTGCTTTTGATTTCTCTAATAACTAGTCATATTGAATGTCTTTTCATGTACTTATTAACCATTCACAGAGCTTTTGTAAAGTGTCTACTTAAATCTTTTCCCCATTAAAAATTGATTGTTTCCCTTACTGCTGAAGTATAGTAGCTGTTTATCTATTCTGGATACAAGAAATATTTATTGTGAATGTTTTCTCCCATTCTGTGGCTTGTCTTTTCATTTCCTTATTCGTGCCTCTTTAAAAGTAAGTGCTTCTATTTTAATGAAGTCTGATTTATCAACTTTTTCATGGTTTATGTTTTTCCTATTATGGTGAAATCTTCACCCATGCTAAAGTTGCAAAGATTTCTCTTTTAAATCTTCTTCTTTTATAGCATTTTTACATGTAGGTCGGTGATCCATTTTGGATTAATTTGGGGTTATGGTGTTCTTACTACGATAGCTTTATAGCAAGTCTTGAAATCAGGTGGTCCAACTTTGTTGCTCTCTTAGAAAAATAGCTTATCTTACCCTAGGTCATTTGTATTTGCATAAATATGGAATTTGACTTGCTAGTATTGTATTAAGAAGAGTTGTATCTATATTCATTAAAGATATTGGTCTGTAGTTTCCTTGTAAACATCCTTGTTTGTTTGATACCTGAGTAATACTAAAATACTCATAAAATGAATTGACCAACATTCTCTCTCCTATTTTTTGAAAGAGTGTGTGAAGAATTGGTATTATTTCTGTCTTCAATACTTGGCAGTGAAGCCAAATGGCCCTGGAGTTTTCCTTGGGGAAGATTTTTAACTACAAATTTAATTAATTACAAATTTAATCATTGCAGGGTTATTCAGACTTTCTATTACTTCTTGTGCCAGTTTTGACAATTAGTATCTTTCATGAAATGTGTTCATTTCTTATGCATTGCCAGATTTACTGGTATAATTGTTCAGAAGATTCTATAATTATCTTTTTAATATCTGTGTATCTGTAGTGGTTTCCCCTTTGTCGTTTCTGACATTGGTAATTTGTCAAATTTATCAATGTTATTTACCTTTTCAAAAAAAGCCAAAGAGCCACTTTGTGTTTCATTGATGTTTTCCTTTTTGCTTGAGTGCTTCCTCCTCCTTTATTGATTTCCTCTTCTAGCTTTAGTATTTCCTACCTTTGACTTCAGGTTTAATTTACCCTTTTTTTTCTGTTTCCTAAGATAGGAACTTATGTCATTGATTTTAGACTTTTTTTCCCCCTAATGTACACATTTATAGACATAGTTTCTTCCTCTGCACCAGGTAAGTTGTATTCCATACATCTTGATATGTTGTTTTCATTATCGTTTAGTTTAAAATATATTCTTCTTTGACTTGTGGGTTATTTGAGGTGTGTTGTTTATTTTCCAAATATTTGGAACTTTCCTATGTGGTCTATTGCTTAGCTCCAATTTAATTCCCTGTAAGATTTCAGTCTTTTGAAATCTGTTGAAACTTGTTTCATAGTCTATTACATCGTGAACAAACCATATCTACTTGGAAAAGTTGCATATTCTGTGGTTGCTGGTAGCAGTATTTCATATATAAAAATGAGGGCAAGGTGGTTGACAGCATAATTGTTCAGATTTTCTGGGTCTTGGGTAACATTTTCTACCTTATTCTATCAATTACAGAGAGAAGAGTTAGACTCCAACTATGCTTGAGAAGTTATCTATTTCTCCCTTTAATTTTTCAGTTTTTAACTTCATGTATTTTGAAATTCTGCTATTAAGTACATATATTCTTTATATTTATAGACTCCTGATATGTTTTGATCATTATTCAGTGTTACTTTCCATCTTGAAGTCTATTTCACATGCTAAAATATAGCCAGTCTGCTTTTCTTAATCTTACTATTTGCACGGTGTATATTTTTTCAGCCTTTTACTTTCAATATATTTGTGTCTTTTAATTTAAAGCATATATCTTGTAGGCAGGATATATTTGGATTTTTCTTTTTTCTGTCTTAAATCCAATGTCTTGCCTTTTAATAGACGTTTTTAGTACATTTTTATGTAGTTGATACAGTTATTTTTAGGTCTGCCATCTCTTCATTTACTTTTTTGTCTCATTTGTTTTTTGTTTCTTTTATTCTTTCTAGCAAATTCTTTTGTGTTATTCAGATATTTTTTACTGTTTCATTTTAATTTTTTATTGACTTCTCATTGTATCTCTCTGCACTATTGTTAGTGGTTACTTTAGTGATTATAATATACATCTTTAACTTTTCCCAATCTATTTAAAAGTAATATTGAATTACTTTAGGCAAATCAAATTTGTTTTTGTATTCACAATGTCTAACATGGGATTTGATACAAAATGGGACAGTGACAGATACTTCTTGAGTGAATAATAATCACAGGTGCTTATGTTGTATCAAAGGTATATGGAGATTATTAAAAAAAAATTTTTTTTTGGTTGATGCCAGGCTAGTTAATAGAAAACACTTTAAATTTTAAACATTATTATTACATATTTAGTAGATTTGAATTTACAACTCTTGTAATTTTCATATGTAATCAATATTCTATGTATTGTTTTATTTTGTTCCCATATGTTTAAAATTTTTGTTATGGAAGTTTAATATAGATCTCTACCTATCCTCAATTCCTGAAGTTGCAAAAAAAAAATCTCATTTTCAAATTTTAGTGTGAAAGCCATCGTATTTTAATAATGAAATCCGTTATGGTTTTGTGAAACTTCCAACTGCTGCTAGTCTTGGCCACTCTGCCCACATTATGTCAGCACCCAGTGCACCCCACATTCTCTTGGTTTTGCTCAGTCATTTTCCAGTGTGTAAAGTCCACAATGAAACACTGACTGTTTTTGATCTGCAGCAGACTATGGGATGGCATAGCTCTTAAGCCCAGATTTGAGGAATTCCCGTGAAGCTTTTATTAGGTTCCAGAGTGGCAGAAGCATTCCTAGAGGAATCTAGTTTCAGGTCTTGTCCTAAAGGGAAAGAGCTGCTAAGGAGACTCAATCACTAGAACCAGCTCCTGCCAGAAGCAGGGCAGGCAGAGGTGGGCAGAGGGCAGGATGGAGCCATGTGGAAAAGGAGGGAGTTAAGCTCTCCTTAGAAAGGGCTTAGGGCTCAGGTGAGTACAGGGCTCCTTATCCACCAAGACAAAGCTTTCCTCCTATTTTGGGATCAACTGCACACCCACCCCAGTATCTCTATTTAACCTTAAAGTTCATTTGGACACTTTTGTGAAATCTCTCTGTCTCTCTCTCTCTCTCTCTTTTTTTTTTTTTTTTTGCTTTCTTAGCTGCCTGAACGGCTCCTCCTATAGTCTAGTTAGAAATGGTGTCTCTAAGATCTTCACCTGTCCTATAGGAGTTTCTAGAGTTGAAATTCCAAACATGGAGACTTTCTGGGATTCACAGGAAACTGAATGCCTGTGTCACTGTGCACCGTTGCCTTTATAAGTGACTGTCCCTGCTACTACTGTAAGGCTAAAGTAGTTCTTCCCAGAGATGAATTCCCTAAACTCACCCGTGAATTTTCATGAATTTCAAAGCTGTGTAGGGTAGTGGTGAATAGGGAAGGCTTTAGAGTTTGAATCCTGAAATGTCTCTTAATAACTGTGTGGCTTATTTGTGAAAGGACATAATCATATTACTTACCTCATGGGGTTATTGTGAAGATTGAAGATCTGTGTTAAACCTTTAGCACAGGGCTTAGCATATAATTAGCTTGATGAAAATGCTGCTTATTATAATTTCTTATGGTAAGGAAGATGGAGAGGAAGTGAGGGGAGAGGAAAAGAAGAGAAGAAGAGGGGCAGGAAGAGTAGGGGGAAAAGCAGAGGAAGGATCCAGCTTTCTGGTTGATAAAACCAGATGCCAGCTTTTCCTTAGTGTCGTCTTGCAGTTCGCTTATGTTAACTCTGGTCCTGACTAGACTTGTTCTTCTGTACAACTTCTTCTTTTTTTTTAAATTGAAGTATAGTCATTTAACAATGTTGTGTTAATTTCTGGTACACAGCATAGTGATTCAGTTATATATATATATATTTCTTTTCATTGTAGGTTATTACAAAGTATTGAATATAGTCCCCTGTGTTATACAGTAGGGCCTTGCTGTTTACCTATTTTATATATATTAGTTAGTATCTGCAAATCCAGGATTTCCAATTTATCCCTCCTCACCCCCTTTCCTTCCTGGTACTCATAAGTTTGCTTTCTATATGAATCTAGCTCTCATTTGTAAATAAGTTCACTTGTGTCATTTTTTAAGATTCCACACAGAAGTGATATCGTATGGTATTTGTCTTTCTCTTTCTGGCTTACTTCACTTAGTATGATGATCTCCAGGTCCACCCATGTTGCTGCAGATGGCACTATTTCATTCTTCTTTATGACTGAATAGTATTCCATTGTATAGATAAACCAAACTTCTTTATCCAGTCATCTATTGATGGACATTTAGGCTGCTTCCACATCTTGGCTATTGTAAATAGTGCTGCTGTGAACACTGGGGTGCATGTATCTTTTTGAATTAGAGTTTCCTCCAGATACATGCCCAGGAGTGGGATGGCTGGATCATATAGTAAGTCTAGTTTTAGTTTTTTGCACCCTTCTTCTACACTAACTGAAGTGTCATCTCTCTCAATAATTTCTCCTGATGTTTAAAAGGAACTTTAGGAGGGACTGTCACAGCTTACTCCGCCTTGTCATTTCTCTGGATCTTCCTTCATTCCCAGACCAAGCCTTGCCCCTTTCCTCAGGTCTGCCAGACTTGCCCCAGTTCCCAGTTTTCTCATCCTTCTTTAACTTATAGGGATCTCTTTTTGCCTGCATGACAAATTGGAAGGAAGGAAATAAACATTTATGGAACTGCTACCATATGCAGGGACTGTGCTAGGCACTAATTTTGACTCAGCGTAGTTCTCTCAGGCATTAATTTTACATCCTAGAAATCAAGAACTCAGGGGAGGGGGAGGGTGCAGACTTGCTCAAGGCTACACTCTTACGTGACCAAGATCTGAGCGCAAGTCTTTCTAACTCCAGAGCCCTACTTTCACTCCCTCACTGTGAGCCCACAAGGTACCAGGAGAAGAAGGTAGCTGGTCTCTGTAGAGGAGGGAAGAAGTCATCAAAGGCAAATGCCAGTCTTTCACTGCAGGTGGTCAGGGGTGGGCCCTTCCCGGTGGGATCAAAAGGTGCTACTGCCAGAGCTGATGCCAAAGGCCATTCCCAGAGAATTCAGACCCAGTCTCTGCAGCCCTGCTGGGCCAAGAGAAACCTGGGGGAGTGGTGTTTTTGGCAAGAGACATACAGCATTCTGAGTTAAGAATGTTATTCTTAACTTGGAGGTAAAGGGCGCATCCGGTTTTGAAAATCACTTGTCTATTTGTGGAACATGTATCACCTCCATGTATTTCCCATGTGGTGAATTATTATGATTGCTGTCAAATATTCTGTTGATATTGGGAGGAGACCTCATGGAGAAAACGGTAATAAAAGCCTATATTTGCAGAACGGTAGATTAGCTGAGATATGGTCCATTTGTCCTTGGGCTAGCAAACTCAAGGTCAACTGAGGACTCTGTGGCACTCTCAAACAATTCAATGGAACCTGGAGGGAAGGCAAGTTGGGGGCGGGCTTGGCCGCAATCCAGCAACATTCTGGTCAGGTTGGAACTTAGAGATATTCTCAAGAATTTACTTGAGTAGTTCTTAAGTTTTCCTCAGTTCCCTTTCTGAGGACATGAAGCTCCAGCCACATTCCAGTGGTCCATGGACCACACAGATTTGTGACTTGCTTGAAAAACCTTGTGATGTTTGATGAGATTGACTGTTTTTGCTAAAAAAGAAAAAGCTCAAATCAGCCTGAAGGCTTTGAAAGTCTGCATGTGGAGTCAACCCAACGATATGGGATTTTAGAAAGGCAAAACCAAGTACCCAGGTTAGAGGTTGGGGAAAGGTCAGATGATCTCTTAACTGGGAAAGTGTAAGCTTCAAAGGAAGTATCTGGCCATCGAGGTGGATCAGGCATGCCATGCTTTTTCTGGGAGCATTTTTCTAACCCCTCATGAGGTCCCTTGCTTTTTTTTTTTTTTTTTTCCACAAGAGCTGATCCTTTAGGAATTCTATTTTGGAAAGGTAAAATTATATACAAATAGGTGTTCAGACCATCAAAAAAATTTAGTCTGGGAAAGAGAGTCTTCAGATATCTTAGTGTCAGAAAGTCAGAGGGAAGACCATGTAGTCATTGAGTTAATAGGAAATGATTTCACTTGAAAGAACAGATATTATTAAAAAGAACTTATAGGCTTAATGTTACTTGGGAAAAGAAAAGACATTATATTTCTGCTACCTTTTGTGACTGGAAGATTCCACTACTCAGTCTCCTGTTTATCTGGTCCTTTGATCTTGACCATTGCCCCCCTCCCCCACCTCCCAATTGATGAGAACCCCAGCTGGGTGTATGTCTATTCAAGATTGGGTTGCAGGCAAAACAAATTCCCCATGGTACAGATAATGATTTAGAAGATCTCAGATCCTGTTCCCAGACCTAGCATTTGGAAAACATCGAGCAGAGACTCAAGGAGTCCCAGGGGAATTGGAGTCCAGGAGTTTTCATAAAGGAGTGAAGAAAGAAAAATAAACCCGGAGAGCTGGCGGAAGAGAACGCAATGATATCTGCTGAATATGTGTGCGAGAAATGACTGATATAAATACACTGCTGGGCAAGAGCCTACGGACTTAGGTCAGTGAGTGAGCCAGACGTCAAAGGCCCAGGGCACTCACGTTCAGCGTCCTTGCTGGGGGTGGAGGGGAGGAGTCTCCAGATGAGCTCGCTGTGGAGTGTCCCAGCCTGGGGACCAGCTGCAGTGCGGGCAGTGCTTTCTGTCAGACCTGGCTGCACAGGTCAGTCTGCTCCAGGAAAGGGGACTGACTACCAGATGCTCTCAGGAATGAGCTAGTTTCACATCCTCTCATAAGACCATCTGTCTTTTACTTTTTGCATTTCCCTCTCTTGGAAACAGCTGTTTATGATGGCTCAGCCTATCTGTTTTCTCTAAACTCCGGCTTGCACCTAGCCTTGACTTGTCCCAGTTTTCTAATGCCTGCCTGGACCTCAGGGCATTTCTGGATGCCTCCTTCCTCCCTCATCTCCCTTTCTTCTCTCAGTGTCCTGATTTCAGCTGTCTGCGAGGACCTGTTCAGAATACTTTATTGTAGCATCTTCCAGCCCAGAGTTCTGTGTCGCTAAGCCAAGCTCTGGGATGGGTCAGGTGGTTATCCCCAACCTTACAAGTGTTTGTGGAGACAGAATCAGGTAATGAAAACCTGGCCACACTCCCAATTAAAGGCTGAAGGTGGGGCCTGAGGGAGCTGTGATGCCGCACTCCGCAGCAGTCAACACTCCCTTCCTGAGAGTAACAGTTGGCAAAATAAGGCATGCCCATTGAAAGAGACAGAACTTTTGCAAAAGTTCCCTACGTAAGCAATCTCCCAAAATTGTTGTTTGCAGATGTTTTAGTGACATAGCATTTGGGTCATTTAGGCTTTTTTTCTTTTTTCTTTTTTAATGAACGCCAATGGAAACACGCTACCTTGGCCAATCCTGGATAGCCATTTATTTGTGCGAAGACAGGTTAGAGGGATGTCGTTCTGAGTGATGGGGTATTTCTATTGGTGCTTTCAAAAACATGGTTGAGGCAAAAGTTCTTTTGATCTTAACACAGGCAGTTGCAACGAAAGAATTCTCATGGATTGTGTGAATACCATGTGTGGCAGCATTTTGTGAACTGTAGAGTGCTGTACATACTGCTGTTTATGGTGTCCGGTTAACAGCCACATGGGCCTCTGCTTAGCCGTGACCTAGGAGCTGCGTCCTGGCAGGACAACAGACCTAAAATTGCTACGACTCCTTGGTGGCTTGTCTTCTGGCTGGACAGGTGCGTGGGGTGAGCGTGTAGTCATCTGACGCTTGCTCCAGGTAAAACTGTGAGCAAGACGGTTGTTTTTACCTTTGGCAGCTCATCTAAAGCAGAGAGCTTCAAATGGAGGTATGTGTACCCTTGGGAGACCGAAAGATTCTTAAGAGTTATGCAAGGAGCTTGGAAAATTAAAGGAATCAATTTCTAGATTCTCCACTGCTCTTAGACTTGTTCTGTCTGAAAATGGGCCTTTGGAACAGTTTCTCATCTCCCTTTTCACAACAGTCCTGCTTTTCAAAGAAAGGCATACCTCTACCCGCTTCCCCCACCATTCCATCTCCCCACCCTCTTCCCCTCCACCCCCTTCCCCTCCACCCCATTTCCCCATCCCACCCCTTTCCACCACACCATTCCACCCACCCCTGCCCCATCCCATTCCCCCACCCCATTGCCCCCACCTCACTCCCCCACCCTGTTTTCCCACCCCATTCCCCCCCATCCCATCCATCCCAGATGTTACTAGCCTGCTCTGTCCAGAGTGCAAGAGCTGTTTGTGGGGCCAGATGGAGAGGGTAAAGGCAGGTGTTGAGAACAGAAAGCATCTGCTTTCTGGGCCAGGTGGTTTCCCACTTTTTGCTTTTATCACAATTGAAGGAAGACTTGATCAGTTGGTGGAGCATTCGGATTGATTCTTGGTGATGAATTCTATATTGCTTTTAGTATACAATTCAAGAGAACTTCTAAGAATTGAGTGGCTTTTGTATAACAAATTCTTCCATTCACGGCTTGCTTTAAAAATTAAAATAGAAGTAGGCTGTTGCTGAACCCGTCTCATCCAGTGAGAAGTAGTATTAATCTAGGGCAAAATAAACTAATTGAGAAACCCCAAAGCCCAGTTCTTCCATTGCCAACTACCTTAACAAGACAGTTTCACTTTTAATGTTTAGTAACTGTTTATCAAGATTTAAATTTATATTTTTGATGAATTACATACTTCTAACAATCATAATGATGAGCCAAACCAGGAGAAAAAAAGTTGTAAGACTCAAGAGATTTATGATCATAAGAAATTTAAAACTATTGAATTTATATACATATTTTTGTTGCAGAGAAGTATGGTGGGGTGATTGATATGATTTTCAAGGATAAAATTATATTACACTAGGATATATATGGGGGAGGGGAATATAAATATAAATCCACGAAGGAAAATACTGTTAAAAACTGTGCATGTATTTTATAGTGACGATGGTGAAAATCTATATGTGTAACTTATTGGCTACATCCAAAATAGTGCTGCAGTGGTTTTATTTTACAGCTCACCATTTGCAATGCTCCAAATTATACACTTTGCAACTATTTAAAAAGAAGAATAAAGTTTTTAGATGTTAACTTAAAAAAAGAAGGAATGAGGGAGTGCATAGGTTTTTCAAAATTCTTATGGAAGTTGGAGAGCAGGAAAGTCTGCAGGCTGCCACTCTGGGGTGTCAGCTGGGAGAAGGGACACATGCTGGAGTCCAGAAACCCTGGTTCTGCCATTTACCAGCTCTGTCACTTTGCACAAGTTACTTAAACTGACCTACATTGTTTTTCTTGCACAACGAGAATGATACTTTCCTTACTAAACTGTGGTGAAAACGAGTAACTTGATGTGGGCAATACTCTTAGCAGAGTCACTAGACTCTTGGCAGAGGGTCTTCTGTAAGTGTTGGTTCATTACTTCCTCTAATGCCTTCTTCTACTTCCTCTTGTATATTCAAAATTACCCTCTTCTTATGTCCTCTATTAAAGATATTTGATTCACATTTTCTAAAGTTCACAGAGTATTTTCTCTAAATCGGTCATCCAATAAATATATACTGAGCACTTACTGTATTCCAGGCACTATGATGGCACTGGGGATAAATCTGTGAATGAAAAAAGACAAAAATCCCTGTTGTCATAGGGCTCATATGGTAACTAAGTGCACGGTAATGGAAATGCATTGGCTACTCCCAGCATAGCAGTGTCCTTTCACTGTTAATTCATGTCCTTTCACATTGGAAAGACTCACTGAATAATGGGAGACCAGTTAGGTTTCTGCAGATTGGTTCAGCTGTCCATCCGTCATCCATCCAGCCAGCCAGCTAGCCAGGCAGCCAGCCATTCAATTAAAGTGTACTGAGAAATTCGTAGGTGTCAGGGCTATCATCAGGCATTCTTCCTCTGAAAGGTGACCACAGCAGCACTGTATTTTGATAAGCTCTCCTTTGATGCACCCTTTATCGCAATATGTGTGGAGATTAATTGCATCATGTATCTATTTTGGAGTTAAAATGCAAGTATCTTTGGTTTTCTTTTATTTTTGACCGTGCTTCCCGTTTGTTTAAAATACTAAATACATTGTGAATGATTCAGACCCATTTGCATATTCCTTGTAAAACATTCATTTGTTTTATTGAGACTTACTTCTGTAACACCACTGAGAAACTATCTAAAATGATGGATTGGGGAGTGGAAAATACCTAGGTACTCAAAGTGATTCTGTTTCCACTGGGGTTTGAAACTATCATGGAATGTCGTTCTACCACCTGCCTGGAGAACTAGTCTCTTACAAATACAGCGGTGAGTCAGCTTACCCAGATTTTATCCAGAAATTAAAAAATAGCTTGTAACATTCTACACTCCCAGTTTCCTTCTCTCTACCTAGCTCTTACAGGTACAGGTCTTCAGAGAAGCCAAAGTTTCAAAGATGAGACATTTCAATTCTTTGAGCCAAATAGATCTTTTATCAAAGTATACAGTTCTTTAAGTCAAAGTATTTTTTTTCTTTTTCTGAAACTGAGATTAAGTTCCCAAAATAAAACACACCATTTTAACTCTTTGAAGGTTTGTAATTCAGTGGTTTTTAGAGGCTGTGCAGCAATCACCACTATCTAATTCCAAAATAGTTCCCTCACCCCCAAAAAGAAACCCTGTATCTCCCAATTCTCTCCTCCTCCAGCCTCTGATAATTACTAATCTGGTTTCTGCTTCTTAATGGGCTTGTGTATTGTGGACATTTCATATACGTGGAGTCATCCAGTGTGTGACGTCTTCCACTTGGTGTAGTGTTTTCAAGGTGCATCCACACTGTAGCACAGATTGGTGCTTCATCCCTTTTTACGGTCAAATAGTGTCCCATTGTCCGGATGCAGCATGTTTTGCTTATTCATCAGTTGCAGTAGGTTGTTCAAACTTTTTGGCTATTACAAGTAATTCTGCTGTGAATGTTTGTGTCTGAGTCTACGTGGCATGTGAACACCTGTTGTCAGTCCTCGGGTACACACCTCAGAATGAAATTGCCGGTTCACATGGTGACTCTGTGTAGAACTCTCTGAGGAGCTGCCAAAATAGTTTCCACTGCAGTTGTACCGTTTTATAGGAAAACACATTTATATGTGTTTGCTGTCTGTATGCGAAAGTGTATTTCTATACTAGTGGATTCCTTTTTAGTTTCAAAAAATTTTAAAAAGTCACTTGAGTGAGTTTAAGCTTGGATTTTTAAGGGAAAAGATTAAAGAGAAGAAAATTCTGCTTAGCAAAATGAAGCAATAATTTTTATACAAGTATTATAAACATCTATCTTTTCATTTTTCAAAAATACATTTACAGCATCAAACTTCTGGGAATATTTTTACTTCTAAGAGTAAAAATCGATAATGTACTCAGTTTAACCATCACTGAGGATTGTTGTGTCAAAACACTGTTGAAGTTTCCCTTTAGGAAATATTCCCATCACTAACTCTGAAAAATGAAAGTAATTATTTTCAACATGATAATGCATAATATTATGTTTTAAGAGATTTATTTATATTTAACATATACAGAGTTTAAACCCAGGACATAGAACCTCACTTGTAATCGAGAGTCTTCTGGAAGAGAAGAGTGGCAGAATTTGTTTTAAGCATCAAGACTTGACTATGAAGTAAGCAGAGCACATGGCATTGGTAAGGTGTTCTTTCAGGTGGATTAAGCCCTTGGCCACGGATTCCTGGTGAGTGTCCTTAAGTATGACCACTGGCTTTTATTTAATAATTTCTCCTAAATGTTGGTTCTATGGATATAAATTATTTGAATGCTTCATGTATCAAAAAGCCAAATGATTCCAGAAATCTATGGACTATGCCTGATGCCGTTCTGTGATTCATTTTTATGATTAAACACCAATGCTCTCTACTCTCCCCGACTTGCCCCTACGTAATCACCCGTTGGAAGGATGCACAAGGCCACTGATTTTTGCTTACCTATCCACTAAGTTCGAACAGCAAAAACCTTCCCATGTGTCCAGCAGTGGGGTCCCTGTCATGGGCAGAGTTAGAACAATGCACTTCACGAGTGTGGGAGGCAGACTGATGACCCCAGAGAAGTCCACATCCTGGCTCCTGGAACCTGTGACTGTGTTCTGTTAGTGGCAAGGGGGAATTACGTTTGTAGATGAAGTTAAGGTTGTGAATCGGGTGACCTTGCAATTGGGAGATTGTCCTGGGTTATCTGGGTAGACCCATGTAATCAGAAAGGTCCCTAGAAGTGACAGAGAGGGGCAGACAAGTGAGTGAGAGGGATCTGTGACAGAGCCAGCAGAGATCAGAGGGGTGCAGCTGGAGAGAGACTCAACTGGTCACCACTGGCCCTGAAGGTGGAAGGGACCCTAAGCCATAGAACGTGCAGGCTGCCTCCAGAATCTGGGGAAAGCAAGGAACTGATTCTCCCTTGGAGCCTCCAAAAGGGACCGCAGCCATGCCAACAGCTTGATTTTTTGCTGGTGAGACCCATTTCAGACTTCTGACCTCCAGAACCATAAGGTCATAAATCTGAATTGTCTTAAGCCCCCAGGCTTGTGGTAACGTGTGTCAACAGCAGCAAGAAATGGATAGATTGTTCAAGAAATTGATAGATTACCGACAGCATGTGCTGAGAGTTAAGACAGGGAAAGGTTCACTAGCGAAGAATATGAGACATGTTGCAGCTGGGAACATGTATTTTTATGGGCCATGAAGGAAGAGAGGGTGATGGGAAGGAGAAAATTTATTTCAGAACTGCAGCCAAGCCTTATTTATTCGGAGCAGATGTGAAGAAAACTGCAAAGTAATCTTAACTTTGAGTTGCTTTTAAAGAAAAGAAAAGAATTGTTTTATTTTAAAATATCTACAGCAGCAGGAGGAACAAGCAGAGGATGGGGAGAGGGAACGTTAACGGGGGTTCAGATCTGTCCTGAGCCGCATCCTTCGAGTCATCCTGCCTGCAACCTTCTGGGCATATTAGCCAACCTTTCTGAGTCCGTTTGTTCTTGTGTGAAATGTGGAAAAAGCATGCCTTGCCTGCAATTTTAATAGACCATATACACGGAAGCCAAAATTGCTATAAGATGTAGCTTGTCCTTATTTATAAGTGTCCTCAGAGATAAGGACCTGATTAACCGCCAGTAGTTATAAATACTTTAACTTGATTTAAAACAGTTTGTTCCCTTTTTTTATTCTCTGGTTTACTCTGTTACTGAATTGAATGACACTGAAATGCCAACCTGGCCTCTCCTGGAAATGTCATGAATCCCAAAAGAAGGGTTGAGGGAATGGGGACTTCAGTGTGGAGGCGAGGGAGTGTGGGCTGGACCCACCCCCAGGCTCCTACCTCCTAGTCCAGGTCTCACCCAGACGCCTGGCTCTGTAGATTTCTGTCATGTTCATCAAAGAGGAAGGCTCTACATGCAGCAGAGGATGAGGATGGCAGGGAAATCCCAGCTCGAGCCTGGTCCCCAGTTCTCTTCCCATCCAGGGGGATGCTGTGACATGAAGCTCCAACTTCATCAGAGCTGTTTTAAGGATTAAATGAGAGGATGGATGTGGAAGCTCCTGGAGAAATGTGAGCGAGAGGCTAATGTATGCAATGTTTAGTGTTTGTCTTAGTTCCAGCTGCCATGACACATGCCGCAGACTGGGGGGCTGATAAGCAATGGAAATGTATTTCTCAGGGTTCTGGAGGCTGAAAGTCTGAGATCGGGGTATCAGGGTATCTGGGTTGTAGACTGCCAGCTTCTCATCACATCCTCATGTGGTAGGAGGAGGATGCTTGAGAGCCCTCTGGATCCCTTTTATAAGGGGAATAACCCCACTCACGAGGACTCCACCCTCATGACCTAATTACTCCCAAAGGCCCCACCTCCTAATACTATCACATTGAGGGGTCAAGATTTCAACATATGAATCTCAGCGGGACACAAGCATTCAGTCTTTTTTGGTTGCATCTCTCATGTTAAAATTTGTTTATAATAATAATGTTACCCCAGTTGGATTTCTGACTCACTTATAGGATCCTGAACCACCTAACTCTTTCCTTACTTGTTCGTATTATCTCCTAGACCATCTCCCCAGCCCAGTTTTTGCCATCTTCCCTCCTTCCAGCTGGTTCCACTTCACAGCATCCAGGAAACACTAGTCTTTGCACTGTCCCTGGACAAAGCTGCCTCCCTCCCTCTCTCCTCTAGTTTTCATTCTAAGAGTCCTGTCCCTTCACTCATGCATCCAAGCCTCCCCTTCCTAGTGTCCTCGCGGTACCCAGCGCAACGAGGACCACGCCAAGGGGTGTGAGTACTTCTGGAGCGGTTAAAAAGAGGAAATGCAGTGATGACGTCCAGAGAGAGGGTAACATCTATCTTGTCCCGATGACAATCAGCTCGTGACAGCAGCCTATTAGAAATTAAAAAAGAATTTTTCTTCTAGAGTTAATTCCTTTGCTTTTTTTCTCTTTAGTTTGTTTTGCATGAAAAAGAACAGTTTAAATTAATCCGCATTTTTGCTTTTTCGCAGGTCGCTTATTCTCATTCTCTTTTCTGTACAACACGCATATGGGGTAAGTACGTGGATGAGCTCCGACTGCATGTTGAAAATTCACTTTATTGAATGCATTACTTTTATCGTATTTTTAAGCAAGTCACTCTCTCGGGCTGTTTTCGCATTTGGAAAAATGAAGGTTGGTTTAGACGAACTTGAAGAGTTCTTTTATGTTCTGCAGTCAAGACTGCTTACCAAATTGCCTAGATATTGGGGAGTTCTTTGTTTTACAACATAACCCTTTCTTAGACACTTTTTTCAGAGCAGGGCAGGAATTAGCTGGGCCATTACAAGATGAAATCAAATATAAGACTGTATTTGAACATTTTAACTCCGGAGAAGGATAAACCTAGAACATTCTGTAATAAGCCCTCTTTCTTCTGCTTCCTTGCTAAAGAATCTAAGTTATTAAACCTAACTTCAGACATTTCCGGGAAATCCGACTGTGGGCTGCCTGTAGTCAGGCTGCTCTTGAGAGAGCTGGGCTGATTTATAACTCAGATACACCCAGTCCAATTTCATGATGAAAGTAATCATGGGCCTTTGCAAAGCAAATCAAAACAGAAAATTGTCATCCGTTCTCCTTTCCCTTGCAACCAGGAGCAGAAAGCACATGCATCAGGGAATAAGAGGCCCTTGGTTCCTGGCTCTGCCAATTATTTATCCCTTAACCTATTCAGGACTGTTTCTCCCATGGACGTAGGCATGATGAAACTTGCTCAGCCTAGTTCACATGCATTTGAGAGCATCACCTGCAGTGATGAACAGAAACACACTGAAATATATGTGGGTGGATTTTTTTCTCTTTCTCTTAACTGACTTTTCTAAGTTTATTTTTGTTATACTCTTTTTTCACTATATAAAATTCTATAACATGCTGAATTTTCACTTTCTTTGTTCCTTATGTTCCATGCGGGTGCATAGAACTCCTGGACCAACAATTATTTTATCCTGGACCTTCCTACCAGCTTGTGGTATACAGAGAGTCTAGAGATTTCACACAGAGAGTGGCTTTGCCGTAGTTTGGTTTTAAAGGTAGAGACAGACACTGATGCAGTATCTATGGAAGGCAATTTGCATTATCCATCAGGATTTTAAAAGCACATGCCTATGGACACAGCAATTTCTCTTCTTAGAATTTATCATATATATTTATTCTGACTTATGTATAAATATATATGCACGAGAATATTAGTTTGAGGTAGCAAAAAAAGAGAGATCATGAAATGACCATCAATTTGATCAAACAATTTATAGTGCTTTGTTTGATGGATAGCCATGTATATTCGCTCAGAATGATTTTCAAGACATATGATTAAGTGAGAACAGCAAGGTACAAAGAAATACACCATTTGGGTAAAGATAAAACATGGCCAAAATCACCAAAAGTGTGTGTGTGTGATCATTATGTAAATCTGCCCATAAATGCCTAGACCCGTCGAAGACAGAGATTACCTCTCGGGGAAGGAACTGGGAGCCAGAGTTGGAAGAGAAAATGTCTGTTTCCACTACACTATTTTGTGCTGTTTGAATTGTTACTATGTGCATATGTTGTTTTTCAAAAAAGATAATAAAAGTACCAATGCAGGACACGCTATTAATCTAGAAATCAGTCAAATATTTTCTTGAACTTTCTATGCAACAAATACTTGTTTAAAAATATCTGAGATAAAACAGATAGTGACTTTTCTTTTTCTCCCTTTGAAGAAGGTTAGCATTGGTTTTTGAGAATGCCGGTGTATGCCCAGTGAATATGGTTTATATTTTGAATGTTGACTTATCTGAGACATTGTCTTTACCTCTTTTTAATGGGATGATACAGTCTGTTTCTGAGGTGCAGTTGCTTCCTCTGTAAAGGTCTCCCCTCTTTAAAGTGATGTTTATTAGGATACGTGTGATGTAGAACTTTGTAGAGACTAAAATCACCTCTGCCTTTTTTCTTTTATTCATCCAAGTGAAAGCTTAATATGTGACTATTCCTGTTTCTTTATTAGAGTCTGCTAATTTTAAACTGATTCTTTTCTGAGATGTAATTTTGCTACAAACATCTTAGTGACGCTTGGCACAATTAAGTACAAAACAACAACACACTTGCCCATATTACCAAGCCATCTAATCAACTGACCTTTTTTTCTCTGGTTGTTTTGATATTTCACTGAACACATAGTAATGAATCCCAACCTTAAATGAACTCAAATGTTCAGACTAGTTATTTTAAGTACTTTCATGCTTTCCTGACCTGGCCTGGAGCATTTAATTTTTTTTTTTTTACCTTATCAGGGTCTTGAACTTAATGTTTCTGCATTCATAGATAACAATGTTACTCCAAACTCAAGAACTGAAACTTCAAATACATTTTTTAACTTAATTATCTAATTGCTTGGCTCTTGTCAAGGTTCAAATTTTTATATGCTTTCAATGGCTCATAAAAGTTATATTTATAAAGACATCTTTTTCATGAATGCTTAAAGATTTTAAAAATTCTGTCTGAGTGTATTTTTTTCCAGAAAAAAGCGGAGTCTTAATTGTATGATTGAAAAGAAAAATACATACTGCCTAGACTCTTGTCCCTCCCATACACATATACATATTCATGCATATTTGTGTATAAGTGTGTTTGTTTATTTATTTGTATATATCTTCTTGGGAACTGCACAGATCTGTTCTCCTGCTTTATGTTTTCCCATTACATGTTGGTCTAAAGGCTCAAGTTTAAGTTGTTAGTTTTCAAAGATCTGTCAGAAGCGTGAGGTCCTACCCACACCCTCAGCTGAAAGTAGGGAAAGTGTTCAAATGATTCAAGCTCAGGAGCTTTCTGGTTGAGCGTCACATTAGAGGCACCATCTTGGAGTAACAGCAAATTGTTGAAAGAACGATTTTAATCCGAGGCCAAGGCTGTGATTGCTGCACTGACCTGGGAGGGACTTCTTGAGTCCCTGATTGATCTTGGAGGTAAATGAAGAGGCTCCTAGAAAAAAAGCAAGCATATGCTTTCAGTTAGATGCCACTGTGTACTTATGGTTTTCCCGACTACATAGGTAACACTATAAGCTTGTTCACAACTTAGTAAATGAAATCTTACCAGGAGAGAAAAACTGCAGAAAATTCTGGTTAAAGCCAGATAGCTTCAGACAAGGTTTGTAAAAAATCCTAGCTCAGAAAAACTTTTATCCTGCTCACATAATCATTAATCTCCTTATTATCCAGCCACAGGGTAATAAGTTCGATGGCTTTTTATATATCAGTACTAGTCTTGTCACAGATTCAGAGGTAAAAATGATACTGTGGAATTTTCATGAGTTAAATAAACCAAGAGTGCTTGTTACGAGGTATCTATATCTTGTACCCAGCGAGGTGATGAATACTGGTAAACTAAATCAGATGCTTCACTTTCTAGGGTGGAAAGAAGTTTATTGGTCCCTGTGGGGGAAGAGACTGCTCTCTTTGCCAGTGCTTTCCGGAAAAGGGATCTCGGGTAAGTGATGCAAAAATCAACACGGACAGCGGGAGAGGGAAATGGGCAATTACTAATCAGAGGGCATAAAGCTTCAGTTATGCAAGATAAATAAGCCGTAGAGATCTTCTGTACAACATTCTACCCAGAGTCATCAAAAATGTATTGTTCTCTTAAAATTGTGTTGAATCACCTTATACAGAAAGGGTCCTGGTGCAAATGGTACATGCTGGTCGCCATATTGATACTCATGTTGCATATTGGCATTTTAAAGGCTCTGAAAAGTCCTGCAGTAAGTTTAAAAAAAAAAACAAAAAAAACCTTCTCTTTATTTAAAGTAACGTTTCCAGACATTTGACCACAGGACTCTTTTTAGACAACACCAATTGAAATCCTGTGGAATAGCTTTCTGTACTCGAAGCAATAGCTGCATTTACTCCATGCTGCTCAAGTGCCAGGCACTGTTCTGTGTGCTCTGTTTAGCTCACTGACTCCTTACAGACAGTTCCTTGATCATCTTATGGTGTCAGCTTTGCAGTGCCAAGGACTCCAGCACAGAGCAATTTAGCGTCTTGCTCAAGTCCATCCAATCTTGATGACCACACCAGAGCCGTCCTGCAATGCACGTGAGCTCTCTTGGTTTGCGGCCCCTTGAATGTTCATGAACCTCTCTCTTATGTTCTAACAGCAGCAGTTGGCAGGCACTAACTCATCATCGGTGCTGGCGTATTAGCTCAAACCATCCTTTTGATTAAAAATACCCCCACAACCTTACAAGAATAGGAGTATGTTGCAAAAGTGTAACTGAACTGGTCCGATCCTAGCCTGGACCGAGACACCCTGTCCCAATCCGGGAGGTTCCTTTTCCAGTTGGATTCATGCAGCCAGTAATAAACCAATGCTGAGACTGGAACAACGCAGGCTTCTTTTAGTGGCCAAATAATGGAGAAGCGGGAACCTAGTTTGCATATCAACTTCTCAACCCAGTTTGGGCGAAGATACCAAATATATAGACTGGTCAGGGTAAAAGGGAGGGAGTTGGAAAGAGTGGGAGGAAAAGTCATGAGTTACCCGAGAACAGGGATGTGGTTGGGACCCAGACAACACTTCTTTTCAGTTCCTGTCTGGGCTTCTCTGGCTGTTGTCATGGCGATCGTCAGCTGTCATGGCGCTGGTGGGTGTGTCACTGAGCAGCTAGTGCGTTACAATGAGCATATAATGAGGCTCGAGGTCCACTGAAGTCGAATTCTCCAGCATCTCTCTTTGCACCTTCCTCTTGAAACTCAGATATGAGTAATTGGTTTCTATTTGAAGGAGGGGCAGGAGGACAATTCTGGGGCAGCCCCCTGGTAATAGATTTAGACAATTTTTGAGGCAGATCAATGATGAGTTTGAAACACGTCCAGACTGATCCCACAGGGCTGTGTGTGTTGCTCAAAAAGCACAGTTCGGTAAAAATCAGTCTACAAGGATGTGAAATGTTACCTTCCGGAGAGAAGGGACCCTCTGTTTCTCCCACAGCATCGCTTTGTCTTCACACAGTTTGTGTGCAATATGTGTGCAGTTCTGTTGTCGAGTTCTTTGCTATGAGCAGTGACCTTATTGACTTGAAGTTATGGCAGATTCCTTTCTGCTTAAACTGCTTTGTTTCTTCTTCAGTAAGTCAAAAACTTTGGTGATCAGACTTCATCTTGAGCTTCCCCCAGCCTCTTTCATGATATAATCTTAAAACTGCATTTGCGAGGAAACAAAGACCCTAAAAATGAGCAGTCTAAGAAGTGCTTTAGCTTTTTCATGTCAAGATACACGATATTCGGGGGGAAAAATGTCTGGCCTTTGTGTGAGGTTGTCAATATAAACCTGCCAAGATTGTACAAATGAAAAAAGAAAAGTAATCAGCGCCTCTAAACTTTAAGACCCTTCGAGCTTGGGGCCCAGGAGAAGTGGCGTGATCAGCTCTGTGGCAGGAATGGGATGCGGGCACCACAAAACAAAGAGGGACACGACAGGTGCTTTGATGAAGCCAGCTAATGTGGTCCTCCGATTGAATGATGTCCAGAGAGTTTTTTTGTTTTTTTTGTTTTTGCTGTCACAACTGGACGGAGGGCGATGCTGCTGGTTCTAGTAGGTTCCAGGCCAGGGAGGCTGCCAATTACCTACAATGCACAGGGCAGCCCCACACCAAAGGATTATCTGTCCTCAAATGCAGTAGTGCCGGCTCTAATCCCACAGCAACTCTGGGAAGCCAGGATGATGATTATCCATCGGTCAGTATGAGGAATCCGAATTTCCAAGAGTTGTACATGACTTGCTAGCAAGTGGAAGATGCAGGAGCCACCTCCAGCGGCCTCAGCCCAGCATCTGCCCTGTAATCAATGAGAAGAGGATTGATTATACTCAGGTTCAAGAACCGGTTTTAGCCGTAACTTTTATGAACCTCAGTGGCCACTTGAATCTGCCCAAACCTGGGTCTCCTCATATTTACACCCTCGGTCCTCTGTCTTCTGTGTCCTTGGGCTGTTCAGCAGTCACAAGCAGCTGCACGTGGGGAGGGTGCACTGTCCCTCCTGTAAACCAGTCTTCAGCGCCCTGGGTCCTGGGGACTCACGGGGGTGGGCTGCACCCTGCAGTCTGCACCACTGTTCCTGGGTGGTCAGGGAGAGCTGTGTGCAGAACACTGGTCAACCTCTGCCCTTCCTGAAACAGATGTGTCCCTCATGAAGTCTGCAAGTTGCTGGTGACGTTTTCCAGCTGGGAATCTGGGAGCATGGCTTGTGCATGACTAGGAGGTGGTTTGGGAGGAGGCCAGCCAACTCACATACCATCTCTTGACCTGCAGCTACAGCTCAAGGTGGACTGTAAAAACAGGAATCTACCAAATTCCAAGGATTGAGGCTCGACCCGAGGCAGCGCAGCCCATCAGGGGAACCACCAGGCCTTTCTAAGAAGGAAATGATTCCGCTCTTATGGTTTGATGCCTGAGTGAGTGGTTTGTTCGGCCCCAATTCAAAACCGCTGTGTCTACAGTGAGTGGTGGGGAGACAGGCTGGCTGAGGGTTTCAACTGGAAACAGAGGCTGGAGTTTGAAGAGGAGCTGGGACGCATCCAAGTCAGGGAACCAAGAGGGGTTCCCTCAGCACCAGCAGAAGGCCCTTCAGTCCCGCCGTGGTACCACTGGAGGCCCACCGTCTACCCCTGACACGTGTCTTCCTCAGCAATCACTGTGGTTTTCCCTTCAGCTATTTCCCACCAGCTGAGCCCCTGACTCTCCCTTGAGCGTAATCTAGACATCCCCACTTCTCTACCCTTTCCTGGAATCCCCTCCCACTCCCACCCTGCCTTGGTCTTTTCTGCCCTCCCCAGAGGAGCTCAGTGGAGACACCACCCCCCACCCCAAGGCGCCCACCCCTCCCAGGTCCCAGCCAGTGCGGATGCCCCCAGTGTGAGCCTGGTTCTCCTCTGTGGTGTTTCTGCTACCTTGACCTGCAGCTCTGTTTGTGTGGAAGTGCCTGACCCTCTTGATTGGACCCTAAAGGTGGTTGTGCAGACACATGTAAAGTGCTTATACTGGCTCCTGGCCCATAGTGGACCCTCTGGAAATAGAAGTTGCCTACTTTTGGTTCTCCCCTTTGAGAGCTGGGGGTCACTTTTGAGGTATTTCTTTGGGATGATCACAGTAGATGGCACCTCACAGGTAGTTCACACACATTAATCAATAACTTAACAATTCAGACTTTAACCCGGACAGGAGTTGGGAGCCTAAGCGGATGGCCAGGCCGCCTGCAGCGTGTATGTCAGGAGACCTGTCATATCCAAGAGAAGGGGGAACAGAATTAGCGAGGAGTCTCCCCGAGTCTTCCCCCTACACAACACTTAAACCTGTTAGAAAATGAGTATCTTGCGTGGTTCAGATTTTCTTGTGAATTTCAGGTAGGGCCAGAAATGAGCACGTTGAGCCATAGACACGGATATGACCGTTGCTGTGCTTAGACCTTTTGCAGGTTCAGGAACATCCTGGAAAGACTTCAAGTCTGAGGGTAGGACACTGGGGATTACCCCTTGGGTCTCTTGGGGCCTCAGAGCCCTCCCCTGGGCAGCAGGGTGTGTACTAGAGAGCTGTCCTGCCCCTCCCAGCCTTAACAGCCCGTGGCTTCGTGATGTGGGCCGTGACTTTTCCACATGTGACAGCTACTTAATTGGCTTCCAAAACACTGCGTGACTGCCTCACATTTCCATAAACCTCATTGTAGTCCCTCTTGAAAGATGTGAATGAGGTGGCCTTGGGCGGGATTTTAAATTGCTCCTTGTCAGTTTCAGGGGAGGAATGTCTGTGTTTTTGATGGATGTCTCCTTGCAGAGAAAATTGCATGTCTTTCTAGACAAGGGTGAGAACTTTTATAAGTTCTACTTTAGTAACAAGCATGATAACAAAGACATCTACTGTAGCATTTTCCAGAATAAAATACATTTATATTGTTTTCCATCCAAGGGATTCTTGTAAAGGTTAAGCCCACAGAACTTAGCGATTTGGTGGGTTTGTATACAGGAAGGTCAAATGGCTTAAAACTCAAGGCCCGTCTTAGTTTTTGGTTTAAAAACCAAAATCACACATTTCCTTTGGAAACTTTAAATCACTAGAGTATATACACGGAGGTTTTCTGTCAGTTTCACTCATTTGTGTCTTGCACTCCTACGAGCTTGCATTCCATGATAAAAACAGAATTTCCTTGAGAAATTCTAACTCTTGTTAACATTTTTCATATCATTAATTTATTTTCACACAGAGTTCTCGAACTCAGTCTCTTTTATCACTCACACAGCTGTGTTCTAGTACATTCTATAACTGTAGCCTGATAAATGGTTCAGAGCAATTATTTTCATGTCCCGAAGTTCTCATAAGTCAGTTACATTACATTTTGATGGAAACAAGTTCCAATGACAGTGGAGAAGTTTGCAGACTTGGTCTGTCCCCACCCCTTCGTGTTTTGACGCCTTTCTTCTCCAAGAACTGACTTCCTAGCTCATTACGTCCCACTGGAGAATTCTCTAACAAATGAAGCCCTGCCTGAGGTCACAGACTCAGGTGCCTTCAGGGGACAGCAGGTGATGTGAGTGAGGGGCCCTCAGCCTTGGGGACTGTGAGGAGTAGGACAGTGCATTTGTCGTGTAAAAGCATCAGAATTCAGAGTTAAAAGACAAAACAAACAAACAAAAAACCATAGCACCTAACAATTAAACAAATTTCCTGGTGAAATTTAACCTGAAAGCTGCCGGCTTATTAAAGCGTTCCCCCTGCCACGAATATTAACCTGAATTTTTGAAGGATGAAAAACCTGCCCAAGTTAAAAGAATGAATCTCTTATGTCAGTGCTTGAGGATGTATTTCTGAACAGCACGTGGGTGACCTGGTGGGTGGAGGGACGATGCATCCCTGTCACTTTATATTATTTAGCCTATAAATAGTATTAGTAGGAGCTGATATCTCTATAAAGGAATAACTCTAATTAACGTGGCTTTCATTCTGCCGACAATCTCTCCCTTTAAATCCAGCATTTGTGTTTCAAAAAGGAGAGAAAACCAGCTTATTTGCCTGCTACTTTTATTAAATGATTTGCCTGTATTATTTTCCAAACAGGCCAACATCTCAGATTGGGTCTGAAGGTCGATTTTGGCGTGTCTGCCCTGGTCAGGCACCTCGTGAGACGGCCATGATTTGCAGCCGAGCCCTCAGTCTCCTGTGTGGAGTTCAGTTCCATGGCAACCACGACTGCTGAGCTGGGCGACCCGGCGGCGTGAGCCGTGGCCAGGCCCAGCGGGCGCAGAGCTCAGCAAGTGTGGGACCAGGCTGAACCTGAGAGGGTCAAGGTCACTACCAAACTGGAGGCAGCCTTGCTGCTGGTGAGAAATCAGGTGCACCTCAAAGCAGGGAGTGTTCCAAACGGGAGCCCAGGGAGTGGTGTTTGTGACTCTGAGAATGCCTGTCTAGCGCAAGGGCAGCATCTGACTAAATTAGTTAAGACGCTGAATTACAGAGTTTTTAGGAAAGGAAAGTATATTTTTTCCTTTCAAACACCATTTTAACAAGTTGCCAAGAAATCCACAGGGAAACAGCTATGTCTCCCACTCTGTTATACAATCTTATTTGCAATTCATTCAGCAAATTACCATTCATTCATTCCATTCATTCAGCCGGTGGCCATCGAGCCTTCACCATGGCATCTGAGGAGGCTCTGAGGCCTGGGGGACAAAGACGGTGGTCCCTGTGGTCTGGAGGTGGAGTCCAGCAGGAGACAGATTCACCCTCCTGCCGTTATTTCTGGGTCCCTGATGAGTGCCGGGGTCAGGTGGTCTAGGTGCTTGGGATCGGGGTGAGAACAAACCAAGATCCTGGCCCCCTCCCTGGGGGGATAATTCGTGCCCCAACTTGGTTTTGCACAGAAGCCTGTACGTGTGGTGGGCGGTGCTGGGGAGAGCTAGGCCTTGTTGGAACCAGAGGTCACCTAGTGTGTCACGTTAGTTCCTAGGTCTGCTGTAACCATGACCATAACAGACTTAGTGGCTTGAAACAACAGAAATTTATTTTCTCACAAGTCCTAGAGTCCAGAAGTCCACCAGTAAGATGTCGCCTTCCATGCTCTCTCCAGAAACAGGCAACAGGGGACATCCATGCTCTGCCTCTTCTGGCTTCTGGTGGCTGCTGGCGTTTCTTGGCTTGTGGCCGCATCACTCCTACCTCTGCCTCTGTCTTCACGTCACCTTCTCCTCTGTGTGTCTGTATCACATCTTCCCCTTGGTCCCTCTTAGAAGGATACATGTGATGGCACCGAGGGCCCACCTGGATAAGGCAGGACAAGCTCCTCCTCTGAGATCCTTAACTTTATCCCATCTTCTGTCATCCAAGGGGATGTCACAGGTTCCATGGTTAGGGCGTGGACATATCTATTTGTGGCCACCATTCAAACCACTGAAAGCATTTGGGCAGAGAGAACAGCCTCTCTTTCTCAGGGCTTTTGTGTTTGAGGGACCACCAGTGATCAGACAGGTTTGATCGCGTAGATGAGGGACCAGGTGGTAAGGGATGCAGTTGAAAAAACAGTTACAGGTTATCCTGAATAATAAGGAGGGCTCTGAAAGATTTTAGGAAGGGTGGGAACTGGCTGAATTTATGTTACAAGATCATTCTGGCTGCTCTTCAGAGACTCTAGTAGTGGCGGGGGGTGGGGGGGTATATTAGGGAAAACGTCTCAGGAGGCCAAGTTTAAGATTACTATTGCAAAGACAGACGGAGAGACGCCTGGATTCCAGTTCCTTGGGCAAGAGCTCCCAGCACAGCCCGTTCAGGTCCCACAGCAGGTGCACGATGCTGGGCTGATGTGATACCACTTTTGAAAATAGGAAAACCGCTCTTCCATGACCTGGTTCAAGGGGTGAGCTTACATCGTGCTCAGTGGCAAAGCCGTGTCTTCTGGTTCTCAGTGCAGTGTTCTTTCCACTGCACCAAGCTGGCTCTCAAGAAGCAGCTGATCTTTTTCTACCTGTTTCTCTATGAGATGATGGATGTTCACTCAAAACTACCATGGGAGTCATTTCATGATGTGTGGGAGTCAAATCATTATGCTGCACATCTTAAACTTACAAGGTGCTGTATCTCAATAAAAGTGGAAGGAAAAAGATACAGAAAATACACCTTACTGCCCAAAGAAGAAGTCTTTAATAAATGACCTGACTGGTTTGGAAGACCGCATAACTGTCTTGCTTATATTTCTGAAAAAGTTAATAATAATAATAATTTTACTGCCATTAAAAAACCAAAAAAACAAAAAAACCACAGATGAAAATTCTGAGTCAGTCTTACTCCAGGCTAAATTGATTAATTTATCCCCTCATTCAGTGAGGTGGACTTTAGGTACAAGAAAACACTCTGAAGTCCAGTCTGCTTAGACTGTCTATTCTTTGAGTAACATCTTTTTATTTATTTCACAGTCCTTCCAGATCGCCAACATTTTTTTCCTCCGTGTGACAGAGGAGGGCCCTGGAAGGACCAGCTAAAAGATTTAGGCTAGGCATTGAAGGCCTGTGTGAGGGTTTAAGAAGTGTTATAGTGTCACCTAGTGGCTTAGTGGTTGAGTTACAGACAAGCATAAACAAGGCAGAGGTTGCTGCTGAACGCTTTGTTAATTTTAATTATAGAAAGTCCGTGAGTATATGTTTAGAATTTATACTGTGCAAGGCAGTAGCGAAGGTGCTGAGGTGGTAATAAAAAAAATGTACAAGGATCAAGAGTTACTAGACAACATCAGCCCAAGCTAATTAAAGTAGTAGGCAGCAAACAATAATGAAAAATAGGTGATGAACCTTTTTAGGTGTTAATTGTTTGAGGGTGGAGGTGAGAGTTTGTACGAGAGTGAGATTGATAAGGATTGGGGTTAAAAGGGAAGCGGTGACTTTGAAGAGAGGGTGTGACGTTGTTTCCCCATGTGATAGCCGGGTGGCTTCGGGTCACTTGCTCTGTCTCTCTGAGCCTTGGCTTCCTCGTTTGGGAATGAAAAGGCAGACACAGGATGACTTTCTGCTTTAAGGATGTAAGGATTCCATGAGAAGAACTGCAGTGCTGTGTCAGTGCCCAGGATGGAGGAAGTGCTCTGTGAGTGGTACCCTCGCACCACCACCATCATCACCATCACCACCATCATCATCACCATCATCACCATTATCGTTCTGGTTAGAGGAAGGTGGCATTTGAGCTACAGTTGGACAGAGGCTGCTATTACTTCAGGCAAACCGATGGCAGAAGTGTGTTTGGAGCAGAGGGTGTAGGTGTGGACACCACAGGGAAAAGTGTTGGCTGGGGTGGAGGAAGGTAGACCGTATTCATTGCAGGGATTGACGAAAGCAGTGACACAGCCGAGGGAAGACTGGAGATTAGTTGACAGCTGTATGTGGAAGCGGGGAGGAGACTGGAGTTAGGGAAGCGGGGGAGACTGGTGCTTGGATAACCCATGTAAGATGACAGACCGTGACCCAGGGTCTCCACAGTGGGATGAAAGAAAGACAGGCACCTGAGGTTTAATTCAAAGAAAGATGTGATAGACTTGGTCATGGGACAGACATGGAGAAGGAGGGAAAGAGGGTCAGCCAGAGCTGACAGCTGGGTGGTGGTGAGCTTAGATGCTGGAAGGAACCAGGTTGCTATCTGCTGAGTTGGAAGAAAAAGGCAGGGAAAACTAGTCTGAGGGTGGCGAGCTCAGCTTCTGACATGCTGAGTGTAAATTTACAGGGAAGAAGTTTCAAGGAAGTTTCTTGAAAACAGTCAGAGATAGAGGATGGGACTAGAAAGCTAGATTTGAGAACCACAAAAATAGCGGTCTTTAATTAAGTTGATGAATACTATTGTTTTCTTAAAAAAACTTAATAGGAGAACATCAAGATACATTTTTAGAAGTTTAAAAATAAGATGAGCCTGGAAGCCACTGGGCTGTTGCTGTAGGCATGCTGTGACTGTGGTTTAGTGCAGGGACCCTCCAATGTGCCAGTTTGGATCCGGGGAAGGAGGCGGGATTTTGAGAGAACCTGACTGATCGAAGTATGAACACAAACTTACTGGGGACGTGAGAGAGCTGGAGTAAGTTTTACCCCCTTAGAAGGCCTTCCTCATTATACAGGGATCATAACCTGTATTTCTCAGTGTTGCCGGTTAGATTAAATGGGGTAGAGTATGCACACGAGCAGGTGCATAACCCAGCTTAATGTAACTAGGATAATAAAAGCATCGTTCTTCTTCCTTGCTCGTTCATTCATTCAAAGGCTGATTTGAAGATTTTTGGTTTTTAAACTGTACACATGCTCTTATCTGTTGGTCGCGTCTCCCTAAGTCGTTGTGAAATAAAAATAGTCTGATCTTAGCCCAGCTCAAGAGACGTGTCTGACACAGACGATTAACAAGGGAGAATCCTAAAGGAATGTTCTGGCCTCAGAGAGCCGGGCAGGCGTGCGATTCCTTGTCCACTCCGATCGCCTTCATCCTTTATTTGTACAGCTGGCCCAGGACCCGGTGCTGCTGTGGCCACAGTGGGGAGGCGCCTGTAACGGGTCTGATGACTCGGTGTCAGCTTGGCCTTTGGATAGAAAGCGATGACCTGGTGGCTTCCCATGGCATGCCAGAGCTTCCTCGGCTGTCAAGCCGATTGTCATTTCTGGATTCAGTGAGTCTGTTTTCTCACTTCTCCGTCTCTCGCTGAAAGTCATAAACCACAGAGGCAATTCCATGCACACAGTAGCACAAAAAGAAAAAAAAAATCAGGGGTCCCACATCTGAAAGCCAGTCATTATTCCCCTGGGCATTTTTTCTTTTTTGCTACAGTGAATGCAGTGCCACAAATCCATATCATCGGTATTTCTTTAAAAAAATTTTTTTTCTTAAAGATGCAAAATTCCAGCCATTATTTAATAATTCTGTAGTTCTAGAAATGTCTTTTCTGGGCTTGTTGTCTATGCCTGTTCATCCTGAAGTTAATTTTAGTACAGCCTGATGAATGAGTAAGCTCCAATATTTACTTATATACATAGTTTTATTCAAACTGACTCCTTTTATATGAAATAATTTAATGAAAGCGGAACTATTCTCTGCATTACTGTGGATAAATTATTTACTCAAGTTGGGCAAACTAGCAATGACTATTTCAAAGATTGCTATCTGGGAAGTTTTTGTGAGCAGCTTTCTGACGGACTTAATACTGTTACACCAGTTTTGGTGTATTTCTTCAAAAAATTTATCTTATGATAAAGTACCGATTAATATGAAAAGACAGCACTGCATATAAAGCAAACCACAGAGTCTTCCCTGTAAAAGGTAGGCATTTAGCACTGTCTGTTAGTCATTTCACTGGCAAAGTAGGGGTTGTGTTTGCTGTTGACTGTGGTTGGAAAGAAGACAGAACACGCCTGAGTTCTATCTCAACAGCGGTACACACCAGCATCGCTGCATTCAGGACCCCTGCTCTGCTCACCCCAGTGTGGAATCATCTGAGATCCGCTAACTACTGGCAGCCAGACTTCTGGGGATGGCAGTTCAGAGACCGGGGAAAGCAGATCCTTTCCCTCATTTACAGTCTTCCCTTGGTGGATGGGGGTCTGACCGCATTCTTTTATTAAGTATTTCTTGCTCTCTGCCTTGCTTACTTCACGGCCTTGGGCATCTGGACTCTGCCTTCCAGGACCCTCATGGTCGGGTGGGTGTGGGGTTGGGGCCACACAGACAAAGAGGCGATCATAGTAACCGGTGACATGTGTGGTTAGAGAGGCGTCTGGGAGAGGCATCTGACTCTGAAGGGTGTCGGGGAGGGCAGGAGATCAGCGGAGCCTTTCTGGGGAAGGATTGACGGATGCCTTGGAGGGGTTGGGAGGGACACTTCTGGGACAGGACCCTGTGAAAGAACAGTGCTTGATCAGACATGGCCAGGAAGTCGGCGCGGCAGATCAGGGTCAGGGGAGAAGGGAAGAAGTGGGGATGAAGAATTTAATCCAACCATCCCTCGTTTCATTGCTGTCTGAGGGGGTTTTAGAGGGCATTTTCCCAAATCAGGACACATAGCTGTGCTGAACGGAGTGCCACCATTCCTGCCACTGCGCTGAACATTTCTACTGCTTTTCATTTTCTCCTCAAAGTTCCATTAACTCCCTGGGTTGGGCATCACGTGTCTAGAAGGAAACACATTCAAGAGATTTCTAGCCAGTAAATTGGCTGTCCTTTCTGTTACCCTTTTATGTTCAAATATGAATTTCGTCGTTTTTAAAATAATACATTGTTGTCAAGTACAGCATTCACAAAAGAAAACTGAGGAGTTTTTGTGTGAACCATATGTAAGACAAAAAGATGATTTCCAAACTTAATGAAAAAGCAGTTATTTCCCGAGCCTTATATTTAGGAAAAATGGGAGCATTTAACTTAGGGTAATTAATCCAAACCAAGTGAGACTGATTAACACAAGTAGAAAAGGTCTGCTGAAGTCATTATTTACTCTTACTTCTAGATGGTAGTTCAGAAATTGTGTAATATCTAGAGTGAATTGGCGTGCCCTCAAAATGCCCCCCAGTGCTTTGCACCCATATAATTATATCTTAATTTTATTTATTTATTTATTTCTTGTAACATGTATTTATACATTTAAGCTTCCTTGAAAATTCTAAGCTGTCAGTCGTCCTTTGGATACTCAAGAAATAATAGCTCTTGTAAAGAAGGGCAAGTACAAATAAATTTTGATTTATAAAATTTAGGCAGATGTTAAAGGCTGTTGGCAATGTTTGTCGAGCCAATGACTGAATGATGAAAGAGAAATGGTAAGTAATCTTTATTATGAAAGTCACATTTGCTGATGGTAAGATGCTCACAAAACAGAACGAATCATTGCCCAGCTTGCATTTCTCACTCCGGAGACGTGATGACATGCCGTTTCTTGTGTATCCTTCTAGAAAGTTCCTTTACAAACGTATTTAGAGAAAATGTCTGTCCATTTGTTTCTCTGCAGGTGGGATCATATGATGTACGGCTTTTCCCCCCTGTTTAAGTAACCATAAACTATTTGTAATAACAGTAATGTATAATAATAGCTAGCAGTATTGTGCCAGCCCTATGCTAAACACTTTACAGGCATTATTCTTTTTATATCCACAAGCCACTGACAGATAAGGCAGCTGGGGAACAGAGAGGTTAAGAAACATGCCCAAGGTCACACAGCTAGTAAGTAATCCTGGGCTTCACGTGCAGAGTGCTGACTGCAGAGCGTGGACACACGTTACACTGTTTCCTCTTCATAATTTAAAAATATGATTTGCTAGGATGCTAAGACGGCAGTAGACAGGATGCCCTGATGGAGACATGAGCTTTATTTTACATTCAGCGGGAAGACAAGGAAACTTTAAAAAGCAGGGGTGTGTTGTGATCTGATTTCTGCTTGAATGTCACTCGGGTTGCTCTCTGGAGAGAGGCTGGGAGGAGGGTAAGACGAAGCTGGAGAACCACTCAGGAGCCCAGAGCAATGGTCTCAAGGATGCTGGCCTGCACCAGCGTAGCAACAGGGAGACAGTGAAATGGGTGAGTTTCAGATCCGTTTTGCAAGTGAAGTGCTAGGAGCTGATCATGGATTAAGTGTAGTTGTGGCAGAAAGAAGATTATTGAGGATGATTCCTGGGATTCTGGGGCTGGATTCTGGGTAAATAAGGAAGGTGGATGGAGGCTCAGATTCAGGTGGACAATCAAGAGTTCCATTTTGGATTTTTTTTAAGCCAGAAGTACCCTTGTATTAAGGAGATGTCAAGGAGGCAGCGATGATATCCGGAAGGTATGATCATCTGGAAGTTAGAGAAGCCTGTGCTGAGACGCATGGGGGAATTAGGATCCACAGCATTTAAAATTTCCTTCCTGGAGGGAACCATGGAGGCAGGGGTTGTGGAGAGAGAGACCGGAGCCTGGGACACGGGAGGGAGAAACATCGGGGGGTCAAGGGAGCGTGCCCCTCTGAGGCAACTTCCCTACTCCAAATAGAAAGAGCCTTGAGACTTGCTGTAACAACTGAACATGAATTCACTGCACCAGGGCATCTCAATGCCTCGGAGAACGGGCTTCAAGGGAGCAGGGAGCTCCTTATCTTTGTGTCAGAAATGTTCCTACTGGGGGTTCAGGAGGAGAACTGAGTTCATGAAATGACTTCACCTAAAATAAGAGGTGGCCTTTTCATTTGTGGAAAGAAAGTTGCATAAATATAACATGACATGGAGAGCCTACTTCCAAATTATCAATAAGAAATTAGATAAAAGCAGCTAAAAAAAAGAAATGTTTCTCCCTAAAAGCGCAGACGAATTATTTGAAGTAAGCAGAAGGGCTGGCCATTTTTCCTCACTCTTAACTCGTGTCTCTAACATCATGGCACCGAGACTTTGATTCTTAAAAATTCCTTACTTCACTAAATAGCTCAGGATTTATAAATGCCAATGGCGAAATGAAAATAGTAAGAGAGTTATAATTGGTTTATAGATGTGTGTGTGTGTACATGCAGTAATTCAGATTTTTTGTACAGCTTCAATTCGGATTGAAAAAGACAAGAATTTTCTTTCTTTTTGTAACTGGTTGATCGTTTGTGCTTCTATTGCTAGAGTCTGCTCCATTTTTAATTTTCTAGCCTTTTGTAAACCCAAGTGACTGTATATTTGTGTTAGAAAATGCTACTTAAGAATCATCCGCCCCCACCTTTTTAATCTTTCTTCTTAGGGTCACCCAGGACCACCTGGGCCACAGGGTCCTATTGGGCCCCTGGGGCCTCCAGGACCCATTGGAATTCCAGGAGAGAAAGGGATGAAAGGTGACAGTGGCCTTCCTGGAGCAGCAGGTGACAAAGGTGACAAGGTGAGCTTTTTCATAAGTGAAAAAGTCCCTTTAACCACTTACCAGCATTAATACGCCAGATTGTTTTCTAAATCACAAGTAATACCTATTTGCACCTTATAATAAATGGTCTAAACTCCTCTTCCATAATCAACCCTCATTCCTAGCCCTCTTCTGGAGAAGCCCGCCTTTCTGGATCTATTCTAGGCACTTACATACATGCGTGGACCCCTGGAGGGGTTGTACTCTTTAAATGGCTTTTTAAAAACCTAAATGATGTTATATGTGTCATGCTGAGCCTTTCTTTTGTTACTCAGCCATCTGGCTTACAGATCATTCCATATCCGTTTACGGAGATTGAACTTATTCCTTTAAAAACACTGTATTAGAGGCCATACTATGGATAAACCTCTAGTGTATTCCCGTTGATGAGAATTTGCAGTCCTATCCCAGCTCTGTGTAGGGCAGGTGTGCAGAGACGGTCCTGCAAATTACCTGTGTTTGCATTTCAGTGTCTGTTTCTCTAGGATAAACAGACTCTGAGAAGCTGAATGTCCAGTTTATAGGATCTGGAACCTATTCTTTGAAATGATATGGCCAAGTTGGCTTCCCAAGTACAAAAAGAAAAGCACAAAATGTTGATCTGTAAATGCTGCATTCGAGCTCATTAATGTAAAAACAAGTGACAATGACTGCTATGGGTTTTTAAAAAAATGAGTTAATGGTTCATATTTTCAAGTTAATCAACCTGTTAATCTAATAATTTAGTAGCTTTTATATCATTGTTTTATTTTCTGGGATTTTAGGGTCCAACAGGTGTTCCTGGATTTCCAGGTTTGGATGGAATACCTGTAAGTATCCTTAAATTTTCTCCATTTTTTTTTTAAGGAGAGAGAAACACTCATCGAAGTCCTTAAAAGCACATGTTCAAATATATATATTTTTATATAATACATAATATATATGATATATATGGCAAACTCCTTTATATTTTCTCATTTTAGTAAATGCCAGGGTACTCGCATTTCAATTTCGTGTAATAACTCTGAGATCAAAACACTTTACTTGACAAGCAAGGTGTTCAAAGAGATTAGAGAAGAGCATTCCAAAATATGAGCTAGATACGCTTGTCACCTCACAATGTTCTAGAAATAAATGTACACTCATTACCAAAGATTTTATTTGCTAGTAACTCCCAGTGGTGGAAGTGGGCTTAAAACTCTCATTGCTAACATGAAAACCAAATGAAAGAAGGAAGAGGTATTTGGGAGACTTCACAATTCATTAGAGTCTTTTTAAGGATTTCAAGGAAGATTTCCTCCCAAATCTCCCCAAGTACTCCAAACTACATTAATTTAAATTGGGAACTATTAAAATAAATTTACTTAATTTTTTCTTTGCTATAAAGTAGTTGTGGAGAGAGGAAGGAAATTTCACAAAATTTAACAGCATGCACGTCCCAGTCACCGTATTTGGGGACCCATATTGCATAACCTTGTTGTTACGGTATTCTTGCAAAAATTCTTCACCTATAATTTTGTTTCTGTAGGGACACCCGGGGCCTCCTGGACCCAGAGGCAAACCTGGCATAGATGGCTACAATGGCTCAAGAGGTGATCCAGGGTTTCCAGGAGAAAGAGGAACTTTTGGCCCAGAAGGCCCCCCAGTAAGACGCCACAGCTCATCCTAGTGGGACTCTTAAGTGAAAAGGCCCTCCAGTGTGAACAGGCTTGATGTGTTCAAGAAACAGAGTTAACACAAGTGTGCTGGGAGCATGATGAACACACGGGGGTGACTCGAGGATGAGGACAGAGAGGTGGGCAGGATCTAGAACACAGGGGGACTTGTAGACTGTGTAAAGAGAGGCAGGGTTTTCTTTCCCATGCCCGTGGGAAGGCACTGGATGGCCTTAAGGAAGGAAGTGACTGGGTCTGACTGATGTGAAGATGCTGCTGGCTGCTGTACAGAGAATGGATAGGAGGGGAAGGGAGCCAGGACACCAGTTAGCAAAACTTACATTGTTTATCAGTGTTCACTGCAGACATGTAAGCCCCTCTAGGTATTTCAAGCAGAAAGGAATTCAATACAGGGAATTTGGCACTTACTGTAATGGCTGGAGGATTGAAACTCCAGGGTTACTCCAGGACTATGGATTTCAAGGGCTCACACTTAGCTGAGATTCAGGCTTCGGAAGCTGCCCTTGTACCTCAGCCACTGCCTCTCATCCCCATGTCAAGACACCAGCAACACTCACGTTCCTGCCTTCCTGCTTGACAGCATCAGCAGTATCAGAAGAGAATGTCTTCCTCACTCCTACCTTCCAAATCTCATAAGTACATTTCCCAGGTGGAACCTACTTCACATCCAGCTGCAAAGCAGTCTGGGAAATGTAGTTTTTAGCTTTCTACCCTCATAATGCAGAAAGATAAATGGTAGGGGTATGGAATGGAGGTCCAGAAACAGCTGACAATATCTAGCACTTAAGAAAACTCTACTGCTGCTTTTAGTTAATTTTTTCCTGCAAAAATTTGAACTTTTCTTTTAAACATAACTTTAGCAAGGACTAATCTTTACCACTTATATCCCCTTTTTCTCTCTTTCTTTTCCTTTTTCTCACTTAAATAAAGACTGAAGAGGATTTAATACTGACTTTCAGTCGCTGTTTTTCAGACTTTCCACTTCCCTAATTAAATGTCATTTCCCAAGACTCCTTCTAAAAGGTTTGTTCATCACCACCACAGGCCTCTTGCTTTTTTCTATGCATTTTCGTTTTGCTCCAGATTCTTGTGGTAACAATCTGAGCACAGAACTCGAAAAGGAATTTCCATCTTCACGTTTTCCTTGTGACAAACCAAGTAACAACTAACTTTCATTGTTAAGCTTCTCAACCACCCTTTGTTTTCAAACTCAGCCATTTGAAGGCTCAAGTGCAGTCTGCTGAATGCACATTGCTTAAAGTCTTCAGATTGGATCACACCTCATTCTACTGAGCATCTATGAACAATCAAGAGAGCAGGCTTCTCGATTTTAGCTTTAACACAGCATGTAGTACTGACTGCAATACGGACGTTTGTCCTAATGGTCTCTTTGCAAAGCAGTTTTCTTTCCCTTGACCCATTTCATGTATCAGCAGTCCTCAGTCTGCACAGGAGTGTAAGATTTTAAGAATAATATACAATTTGAAGGCACACAAAGCCACGTTAACCTCCAGTGGGAAAATTACTATTGTTCTATGATCTTTAAGTTATCTTGTTGAAAACATTAAAAACTCTCTTACTTCCAGTTATAAGCATATAGGGAAAAATTTAAAAACTATTTATTTAGGATATTGTAATCTAAAACAGACGAAACATTGAGGATTAAAGGGTTTTCTTTCTTTGTAAAAACTTATCAAGGTAGTTTGAACTTTGCTTGCCTTCTGGCCTTGTAACTTAGGGTATGAAGTGAATTGGGTTTCATATCATATGCTTTGGTGAATCATCATACTCGTTTCTAAGTTTGGACCAGCTCCGGTGTTGTGAAATATCTCCAGGAGTTCCTTTAGCATGCAGTTGTTCTGCCTGTGTCACTTCCTCTGGTTATCTTCATCCTTTTGGTCACAACTGCTTCCCTCAGTTATGTCGATAAGTTTGTCTTCACTGAGTCCCCCTGGCCTGAATGACAGCAGCCTCAGCATTCCCACAATGGCTATTTCTTCCATAACTCCACTTACATTCTAGTTGGACTTCATCTCCAGTATTATCATTTTTCATTTCCCCACTTCATTTTCAACTTTGTCGGCCAATTCTCTCTTTTGGTGATTTGTTTTTATGAAATATTGTTTGGGTTTATCACCGGGAGACAAGGGGCAACACAGCTACACGTTTCGCCGTCTGTGTGTGGACTGACTGACAGACGTTAGTGACGAGTCACTGACAGACTGAAAGTAGGAATGCAATCAGTCAGCGATCATGATTCACATCTATTCCTCACTGGTGGTCTGTGGACCAGTGAGCTTGCAGTGATGTCTGTATTTTCTGCAGTGACTCAGTTAATACACAGTGGGAACTGAAATTTGAACTGGTCTGTTGGAGGACTGGTGCAATTTAACTTATCTGTGGGACTGAAACTCACATGTATTGAAACCGTGAGAAGCAGGAATGGCCTGTGGAAGCAAATCTGATTTCTCAAGGAAATTGTTGATGTAACCGACCACGAAATGGTTTGGTATCTCCCATTGGAAGCGAAGTCAAGCCCTCTCCTGAGAGGGATTAATTCTGAAATCTGCATGTCCTTCATAGGAAACTTGATATATGACGATGGTAGAGTTTTTATGTGGTAACCAAGTTAAGCTATCTTAAGATACTAAGTATGAAAATTATGGAGGAAAAATACACTGAGCTATTTCATTCACTTTTTAAAAAAACTCTAAGTAAACAAACTTGCAGCTGTGTACAAAAACTCCAGAAAGGAGCACTTAATGATTTTTAAAAATTAATTTTTCAAAGTATACACAGGCTATGTTTTGAATAAAAATACTGAAATGGATAAAATCTTTTTTTTTCCGCTAATCTTAGGGCATAAATTATTAGCTGACAGTTTCAAAATTGTTTACCTATAAGAATAATCCAAGTATTATGTGTATTATGTTGTGAGGAAAAAAAATTAGTAAATATCTGTAAGTATAGTAACGTATATTATATATAATCTATTAAAATGTATATTATATATTTATAATATATTATACATACATGCATTATATATTATATATGGCATTATATATATTATTATACATATTAGTAGATGGTCAGTCTTAGGAGATTCCTTACTAGATTTTCACCAAATATGGAGTGAATATATGTGAGCACCTTAGGACAATGGTAATGATGAGAATAAAGAAATCTCCACTAGTGAAATATGATTATAATGCTAATTTTCTTGGTAAGTAATATTTTATTTGGAAAAGAAAATACTGAAATAGTAATAGTTTTTCCCCTTTAAGTGAATATTTTATTTTCAGGGACTTCCTGGAAAAAAAGGAGAAAAAGGAAATCCCGTGTTCATTTTTGGTACTGTAAAAGGTATTCAGGTAAGTATTATGATCAAGGTGAGTTAACAATATTTTTTTTCATATGGGTAAACCCATGCAGGAAACACATGAACTGAGATTTCCTCTGAAGTGTCCCTGAGGAAGCTGGTTTGGATCGTTACCCTGACGCTCTGGGAGGGCCTGTACTTCTCGTGTGAAGACACGTGGCTTTAGCTTCTCTGGCTATAAAATTCCAACACTTCCAGATGATTCTTGCAGAGTTGTAATGAAGACATTTATTTCAGGTTTTCCCAGCCTTGGCACTGTTGACATTTGGGGCCAGATAATCATTTATTGTGGAAGCTGCCCTGTGCATTGTTAGGATGTTGAACAGTGTCCCTGACCTCTACCCACCGGATGCCAGTAACCACCTCCCCCACCACACACCCCCCAAACAAAATCTCCAGAAATTGCCAAGTATCTCCTGGAGGGAGATCATGCCCAGCTGAGAAATATTCATTGATTTGTAGCTAGAATATTGTGATATTAATACTTGTCACCCAGTATAATAAGTCACCACTACTGAACTTGACAATTATGCAAACCTAATGGCACCGTCCTTGGCAAATTCAATGCTTTTGTGTTTTTAGCAGAGAATGATATACAAATATTCAGAAATAAACTCTTGAATGACCACCGCATCTCTCTAATTTGAGTAGCCCTGGATAAGCAGAAAGAGATCGCTTGATAATGATAAATCAAGAGGAGACATATGGTACATTTTCAAGATGTGTCCATTTCTGTTAAGGAGGGCTATTCTACAATAATTAGATAAAAGTCATCCTAGATTGTTTCTGTCAGACCCCAAGTTCCGTGCCACCTGGAGTGGGGACACCTGAGTGCTGGCCCCTTAAGTGAGCTCACAGTATTTGTTTGTAGCCTCTGTGCCTGTTCTTTCTTGTTAAACAGCAAGTACTGTGTTCTTGTTTATAGCTTAAATGATGTATTAATAAACTTAGCATCAAAAGCGGGGCCATTCTGCAACAGACTTGCAGACATAGTAAACAATCTTATGGCAACCAGGGAAAGGGGGTGGGAAGGGGTAAATTTGGGAGTTTGGGATTCGTAAATGTTAGCCACTATATATAAAAATAGATTTAAAAGACAAGCTTATTCTGCACAGGGAACTACATT
Source organism: Vicugna pacos (assembly GCF_048564905.1). NCBI lineage: Eukaryota > Metazoa > Chordata > Mammalia > Artiodactyla > Camelidae > Vicugna > Vicugna pacos. The sequence continues at coordinate 86,387,179 of NC_132991.1, read as the reverse complement.
CAATATCTTGTAATAACCTTTAATGAAAAAGAATATGAAAATGAATATATGTATGTATCTGCATGACTGGGACATTGTGCTGTACACCAGAAATTGACACATTGTAACTGACTGTACTTCAAAAAAAAAATTAAAAGCAGGGTCATTCTGAGAACCAGTATGATGTATTGGATGGAATGAACTGACCCTTACCTATACTGTGACTTATGCAACCCCCTTAACCCCTCTGAGCCTCATTTTCCTTATTTGTGAAAGAAAATTAAGATAATTTTCCTCTCAATGCTGATGATCTTTTACAATAATTCATATTGCAGCATGTTGTAAATCTTAACACACAGTATGATGTTAACTATGGCGAGAATTTTTTGGTAATTGTGCAAGAAAGAGCAAGTGAGATAGAAGGGGAGATGTCTAGAGAGAATGCCTCATTTTAAAGAGAAACAGAGGATCTCCAGTAAAAGTGGCAGATCAGTAATCTTGGAGTGACAGTGATCTTAAGAGCCTGTATCCACTTCACACCCATTCGGATGATTATTATTTAAAAAAAAACAGAAAATAGTAAGTGTTAGTAATTATGTGGAAAAGTTGGAACCCTTGTGCATTGCTGATGGGAATGTAAAAGGGTGCAGCTGCTATGGAAAATGGTATGGTGATTTCTCAAGAAATTAAATGTAGAATGACCCTGTAATCCAGGAATTATACTTCTAGATATAGACTCCCAAAAATGAAAGCAGGGACTCAAACAGCTATTTGTACACCCATGTTCATAGCAGCATATTCACAGGAGCCAAAAGGTGGAAGCAACCCAAGTGTCTACCCACTGATGAGTGGATAAGCAGAACCTGGTATTTACATGCAACACAATATTATTCGGCCTTAAAAAGCGAGGAAATTCTGACACATGCTACAACATGGACCAACCCTGAGGTCATTACACTAAGTGAAATAAGCTGTCAACAAAAAAAATGTGTGATTCCACTTAGAGGAGGTTCCTAGATTAGTCAAATTCATAATTTCAGAAAGTGCAGTGGTGCTTGCCAGAGACTGAGGGGGAAGGGGTCTGGGAGGGCTCGTATTTAATGCACGCAGAGTTTCTACTGAGGAAATGAAAACGTTTGGGCAATGGAAGGCTGTGATGGTTGTGCAACATTGTGAATGTATTTAGTGCCACAGCACTGTACACTTAAAACCAGTTAAAATGTTAAATTTTATCATATGTCTATTTTACAATATATTATATTTTACATTTTTTAAAAAGAACCTGTATTCAAGAGAAGATACACCCTTCGATCCTTTAAAGTAGCTAGAGACTCGGGGCAGAGTCACAGGGCAGTGGATGTGCACTGAGGCAGGTGTGAGAGGATTTCCACACGAATTTCCCTTACATCTCCTCTGGGGAGATAGCAAGGCGTCTAGGAAGAGAGGCAAGGTCTGGCAGTCAGACGAGAGACAGTTCAACTCTGATAAAATGAGACTATTGGATGGTGAATTTAGAACACTTTACACTAAAAGATGAAATCTCATCTTGATTCCACGTCCTCACGGCTCAGCTGTCTTTTCCTGGATTCGGCTGTGTAGGAGCAGGGTTCTGGGCTTACTAAGTGAGACAGAAAAGTGCTTCCAGAGAGCCTTTCCACAGCTTTCTTTTCAACACTGAAAACCTGAACAAACTGCACAGGCAGTCCAGATAACTCCTGTGTGTGTGTCTAATTTTACGTCTTATGTGTTTTAGGGAAATGGTTTTGCTCTTCTAATGCGATGTATCCATATTATTGCAGGGTGACAGAGGGGACCCAGGACCTCCTGGCTTACCAGTAAGTCTCCCGGGCAGGCCGTGTGCTTCTGTTTGCTTCTCAAATAGCCGATGATCCCCACTAGGGTATATTCCAGCAGGACCCGGGCCCAGCCGGTGCAGAGTTGAAAATGTAGGTCTGTTGTCCGAAAAATATTACAGACTTCAAGATGGTGACAGGAGAGCGTTAAATCCAGCCTGAGGCCCTCTGTGACTGCATAGGTCACATGCCCAGGGAGCATCCTTGAATCTCACCGAACTCCCACTTCCCTTCCCTTTCTGTCTGGCAATGATCACTTGGTATCGCTCAGGTAGACAGAGTCACTTAATATTTAGGGAGATAATTTTGCTTAGAAACTACCTAAATAATACATGTCCAGTGAAAATTCTTTTGCCTGCTGAGTCAGCAATTGTGTATTACGTTTAATATTTTGCCCCATCTTCATCTTCCTGGAGTTTATCATTCGATGATATTTGTCTTTCCAATTAACGTTCATAAGATTAAAACTGAAAGCAATTTTACTTCCCAGTGGTTCGCTTACAATGTTGCTTGGTAGCTTCTGGCTGTTGACAGGATTACTTTCCCAGGCTGGTTCTCTTAGTACTCCAGAAGCTCAGTTCTACGTAATCAGTGGGAGACCTCGGTGTTGCTGTTAGAATAAATAGCGATTCATCCTCCAGGAAAGAGCTATGCTATTGCACGCTTGCAAATCATTCGGCGTGGGCAGGGTGAGCTGGAGAACACAAAGTCTCTCCCCCTAGTTGTAGAACTACCCAGCTATAACCTCTCCTTGTGCATTTGTGTGTAATTATGCCACAGCTTAACATCTTCCAGACAATTGTTTATGGCTGAATTGCCTTGATCTGAACTGGGGCCATTCCTGTTCACTTTGACCTTATAGGGCACGTTTAAAGGCTATATTAAAGAGTATAGATAACACTAATATTTTAGCTTTGTTAATGTTAATTAATATTGATATTTAAAGGCATCTTCATGTATATTAAAGTTACAGCATACGTGGAATTTAGGAGTTCTTGTTCTTTGTTCTTGACAAGATTCGGTTGTGAATAAGTAGACTGATTTCTGGGTCTTGATTTCATCCCGCACGTAGGGGTTAGTCACACCCTGCAGAGTGCAGCTGCCCGCCAGCCCGTGCCCTTTCTGCATCTGTCAGAGCTGCTGTCCAAGGTGATTCAGCGGGCAGGTGTGTCCGGAACTGTGAATGATGATTATGGGTTTGGGTCACACCTGCACTGATTTTTCCCCGTGTTTAGGGACCCAGGGGTGCAAGAGGGCCAGCAGGCACCATGGGATATCCAGGAGAGCCGGGGTTAGCGGTAAGTACAACACTGGTGACTCGTCCCTCTAAAAGCCCAGACTCTACATTTAAATAAAGAAAAAAAAAAGGCAAAATTGCAGTCTTGGGTCAGGCACAGGTGGGTTCTTTGAGAGACTATAACCTGATGAATGAGCACACACCCACCACCATCACTGTGAGTCCATCTCGAAGCGCAGGTCCTCGGGGAGGCGGGGGGTGGGGTGGGCGGGAACAAGCAGCCCGGCCAGGATAGAGGGTCCATTTTGTGTGTTTCAAAGTTAACGGTTTCCTGAAGAGGAGCTTGGGACACCCAACAAAGACACATCCTCATTTCCATGACTGATAAGTGATGTGTGTTTTTGTTGTTGATTTAGGGACCTCCGGGCCCTCCTGGGAGTCCAGGCTTGAAGGTAGGTGGCTGTGAGTCAGATACGCAAGTAAAGCCCGTGGACTGCAGGATAAGTGGCCACTGACGTTTGTCGGAATCATGTCGTTCCTCTTTTTTTAAAAATTCCTGAAGTATTTAATAAACTGCAACAAATGGCTTAACCAGAAATCTTACTTGCTCATAATTACCTTTTAATATTCAAAAGCAGTTAGTTTCTGTTTTCTTTTCTTTTCCAGGGTAATCCCGGTGTGGGAGTAAAGGGGCAAAGGGGAGACCCGGTAAGGATCCCCCTGTGCACGGACTTGTGTCCATTATCGAGTCACTGCCCAGTTTTATGGCCGAGAACATCTTAGCTGCATTATTATGGCACCATCACCCTTGACTCTAAAATGACAGTCCTAACAAAATTCAGCAGTAAATTCAAATTAATTTATGTGGCACACTTGCACCCTAGCTGAAAGAGATGGGACATTTCTTTATTATCTTATACCTGGAGTAACAGTTTTTAATTACTGATTTGTTTGGCTTAATTTTACACATTTCATCAGAATCTTAAACTTCACACATCAATAAAAATATAAATAGCTGGAACCAAAAGCATTTAGCAACACACAATCTCTCACCCCCTTCACCGCTGACGCCCACAGTCCTTTCTGCCGAAGCGTGAAAACTAGAGACAAGCTTCAGAAAAGTGCTTTGAGGTGGCAGCTCATCTGGAAACGATCTGAAGGTCTAAGAGTTGGTGAGGGGCTCTTTCAACAACTGTGGGCAAAGAGGTACTGAGCCTCCACTCTGTGCCAGACTAGGATTGGCGCTGGGTGTGGCCATTTAGCGAGACAGCCCTGATCCCCACTCTCACTGAGTTCCAGCATGGCTGTACAGCCATTTGACAGAATGACACACTCACCAAAAATACATTGGAAGACGTCATGATGTGAGGAAACACCAAGGATAGAAAGTTGAGCAGAAAGTACAAATTACAGAAGCATAAGCCTGACTTTGTAAAACCAAAACAACAGCAAAAGCCATTAAGATGCACATGGAGGGTAGGATTCCTCTGCCATGACAACACTGATCTTTCATTGCTGCGGGGCTGTCCTGTGCACTGTGGGATGTTTTGCCGCTTCCCTGACCTCTGCCCACCCAGATGTCAGTAACATCCCTTCCTCTCCGATATGACAACCAAAAATGTGTCCAGATCTTTCCAAATGTCCTTGGGGGAGGACATGTCCAAGCCTGCCCCTCTGTCCCCACCCCCTGCTCTGAGAACCACTAACTTAGTAAATGGCTGGAAGGAAAAATAGATTAAAACAGTGTTTTTCAAACTTGGAAATCATGGACCCCTGAGATTACGTCTGTCAAAACCCCGAAGCCCACGCGTCCAGGTTTGAGAAGCACCGCGTGGTGGAGTGAGGCAGGCTTTGTCGGGTGGGAGACCTCTGCGCCGACAGCCAGGCCAGAGGAGTAACACAGAAGTATTTGGCTAAGAGGTGGCTGCTCAAATTATCCTAAATGTGCTTTTTAAAAATTCTTTTGGATTGCCAGGTTAATTAAGACATAATTTTGAAATTTTGATGCAGAACTCTTAGAGCATCCAGGAACACGTTGGCCCACCTCATTTTAAGGAACACTGTCCATTCAGGTTGTTAGTTAATTTTTCCTAGGTGATGGGATTATGGCGCACTTAAATTTTGTTCTTCATTACTTCTCTTCTTTGCCCTTTTCACTAAAATGAGTATATGGTACTGTTACAATTTGAAGAAATAGTAACATGACTGACATTTTGAGGAGGCTCCTCGCTTGTCAGCCTTTGTGGGTTTTGTATAGGTTTATTCCAGCTACAAGAATAAATATGGTTATCTTACCGATGCACGTTATACATTTGCTCAATAGGAAAATACATGTTGTTTATGCATTTGTTTGACTGGTGATTCACACAACAGATACCACTGGAGCAGCGACTACACCCCCACTGTGTTAAGTTCTAGGCTACATCAAAAAACAAAAAAACAAACACCAAACCCAGGTACCTAACCTCCTGGTTCATCTGTCGTTTCCCAGGTGCAGGCTGGGATTGAATTATTGGTTGTATTTTTTTTTCGTTTGAATTTGAAACAGTATTCTTCTCCCCCACTCCTCACTTACCAAAAAAATGAGTGGTTTTAATAATTACTTAATATTTGAGGGGTGGCTTTGTTCCACTCAGTGCAGAAAGCAGTAAGAATTTTATGTGCATTAGCTATGCAATAAAAGAATACTTTGAGGTAAGCAGTATTATAATGCCCATTTCACAGAGAAGGAAAGTAAGATTTAGGGGAATTAAGGAAACTAGGGATCAGGAGGTTGATAAAGAACTCGCTCGAAGGAATACACTCAGTAAGGGCCTAGCTTGTACGCTCAGTGCAGAATAACAGAAATATTCTGAAAAGGACAAAATGATTATCTTCTGATTAAGGCTGAGAATTTACCGTTGTGGTGTGGCAAAACCAATTTAAGGAACATTTTCTTCTTCAAGAGAATAACATCTGTAATGGCCTAAATGAAAACGTTTGGCTGATGATTTTATACAGAGAGATGTAAAGTATTAATGAATTAGCCACAACCTAAATCTAAGCAAAGTGGAATGGCTTAATAATTGATAGTATATTCTTGTTACAGATTGTCATATAGGTATCTAAAATGGCACAGACATTTAATATCAGGTTTTTGAAGAATTTCTAGTATAACAGGAAAATGTGCAAAACTAGTGTTATATGTTGAACGATTTAAAACTTTAATAAAATATAACAGCTTAAGCTATGATCTATACTTAAATTTATATATTATTAGAGAGTATCATTATGATTATAATAAATTTTAAGTTATGTTAACACACCATTTAATCACATATGCATGTATATACACATATTATGCCCACACATGTGTATATACACAGTTATATACACACAAGCACACTCAAAAAACTATACCAAAGTTTTAATAGAGGTTACCTCTGGACGGTAGGATTATGGATTACTTTTATTTTTTTAAATTTATTTTTAATAATAAGTACATGTTGTTTATGGAAAACAATAAATATTTAATGGGCAAAGTGGGAAAGGATAAATTGGGAGTTCGAGATGTGCAGATACTGCAAGGTATAAAATAGATAAACAACCAGTTTAAACTGAATAACGCAGGGAACTATATTCAATGTCTTGTAGTAGCCTGCGGTGAGAAAGAACATGAAAGGAATATATGTACGTACATGTATGACTGGGACAACGTGCTGTACTCCAGAAACTGACACAAGATTGTGACCTGACTATAAATAAAAAAGAAAAATAAAGAAAGAAAAGAAAAATAAATTTAAAAAAATCACATGATGTATTTGCCATGATTTTTATTTTAGATCCATGGCACTGGTTTGTAAGTGTCATATCACAATATGTGGGTAAAAGTCTTCATTGTTTCAAATTTTATTTCAAAATAAAGTTAATATGAAATTCTTACTATCTTGATTTTTTTAAAAGGGTGAAGTTGGCCAGCAAGGTTCTCCGGGACCCACCCTCTTGGTGCAGCCACCTGATTTTTGTCTCTATAAAGGAGAAAAGGTAATTGCCAATCCATATGATCCCTTGGTAAAGTAGGGATGGCCAACGCTTCTTGAACACGTACCTGTGCCAGTGCAGAGCTGGGCACCCACCTGTGACACTGCCTCAATCCCAAGGCAACCTTTACAGGTTGGTACTATTATTAGCCTCATGGTACAGAGCTGAAAAATGGGGCTTGCAAAGGATGCCAGTGTTCTCAAGCTCACCCAGCTGCTGTGAGGCAGACCTCGACCTCGCTGGGGCTGCTGGACCGTGACCTATTCTCCGGCAGTCAGTGTCCCATGAATCTTGTCTCTGATATGTGGGCTGAAAAGACCACTGGAAATCCAGTTGTCCCTTAGCTGTTGCATATGGGTTTGATGTTTTGATCATTGAAAAGGTGACAGATGCATAGAACTGGGCATGTAACGGACTCTTGGCAAATATTGATACCTGTGTCAGCCTCCGGCACTGATGTTACGGATGCCACGTGCAGATTCTGCTGTCAGTCTTCAGTCACTGGATTGAATTTCACTACCTGGCTCAGAATGAGCCTCTCCCATTCCCAGGCTGCATCTGACTCCATGGCTCCAGGGTGGTCCCCCTCGGGGCCCACCATGTTATACCTCTCACACAGTACTGGCCTGAAGAATGTCAGGTTTAAAGATGTGCTTGGATTTTAGCTGCTCATTAGTGATAGTTGAAGAGTAATCCCTTATTTCAAAAATTAGTCAGATGGTTGTTGAAAGAGGTAATTTCTGAAAGAGATAGAATTCAGTGTGTTAAATAAGAGTAAGCCAGATTGTATCCTTTGTGGTTTTTAGGGCATCAAAGGGATGCCAGGAATGATTGGAGCTCCTGGACCACCGGGACCCAAGGTAATTTATTTAAATAACCTTCTTTGTATGATGAGCTATTTTAATTTAAAAAATATCTTTACATGGTTATTATCATTACTTTAAATGCTGATATATGTTACTAGAATTTTTCACTATTCTATTCACTTCCCAAAGTAATTGTTTTCTTTAAGCTGCTGGCGATCATTTTTATTTTTCGTTTTGTTTTTGCATCCCACATTGCTGAAATATTGTTGTTTGAACCTCCCTAAATGTTTTCATCTCTTTAAGGGGGAACCTGGTTTTGGAGCAAAAGGAGAGAAAGGTATTCCTGGGTTCCCAGGACCTCGGGTAAGGACCATTCACACCATCCTGAACTTCAGTGAGTCTGGAGGCATTTGTCTCTCACATTCTCATAAGACTAGATCAATATTTCTGAAAGTCCAAAAGTGAATATTATCTCAAAGAAGAATTTTAGTCAACAAGAACGGTGTGATAGCTAAATGTCTCAGAACATCCCTTCCACTGACATCATTTAGATAAAACAGGCAAGCAGACAATGGACGAATTGGCAGGAATTGTGGCATTTCCTGACTGACTCAGTGTCAATGATAGTAACTTGAAATTGTTAACTTAAGCCTATTTGATAAAAGAAGGTACTGACCTAGGGACAGTAGCTAGAAAAAAACCACAGTATCAAGCCTAAAACATCACCAGACATGCCACTAATAGGTTTCCCATTAGTAGAGTGGCTATGAAGGCCAGACCCCAGTGGGCATAGGAATATTACTCAGCCATAAAAAAGAATAAAATGATGCCATTTTCAGCAACATGGATGGACCTGGAGATTGTCATACTAAGTGAAGTAAGCCAGAAATAGAAAGAAAAATATCATATGATATCACTAACATGTGGAATCTAAAAAATAAAACACAAATGAACTTATTTACAAGACAGAGACTCACAGACATTAAAAACAAACTTATGGCTACCACAGGGAAACGTAAGAGAGAGATAAATTGGGAGTTTGGTATTTGGAGTTCCTGACTACTATGTACAAAACAGATAACCAGTGAGGTCCTACTATATAGCACAGGGAACTATGTTCAATACCTTGTAATAGCCTATAATAAAAAGGATACAAAAAGGAATATATATAACTGAATCACTATACTGCATACCAGAAATTAACATAACATTGTAAACAATTAAAAAAAACAAAAAAAGATTTTTATCCCAGTGCAAACATTAAATTAAATAAATTAAAATGGAAGAGCAACAAAAACAACAAAGTGATGTTTTTAATTTAAAGCACTGGCGAGGATGTGAATTTGAATAAGATTAAAGATCAGTTAAAATAGCAAATGTTATAAAGAAATGGAATCCATTTTATATTTATATCCTTTTGCTCAATTACTTTTGCAGACAGGATTAAATACCCATGTAGCAATCTCATAAGGTGAAAAATAATTCACTGAACCAGTTTATGTGTTTTGATTTAAGCTTGTGTTGATTTTTGTGAATTTCTTAGGGTGACCCTGGTTCCTATGGATCTCCAGGTTTTCCAGGATTAAAGGTAAATGCCCACCATTATAGAGATGATAAACTGATTTTCATTAGTAAATATAATTCAGCATCATTCAAAAGTTGTATACCAGGGCCTGTAAATTCACACACAGGAACGGGAAAGGGAAACACATTTATGTTACATGATTTCGCTGTGGGTACAAAAACTAAAGCACAAAACTGTCTGATGCAACCCAAAAGCCGTGTTGAGATTTTGCACAGAATCTCAGTGAGCATGTGTCATTCAAATTAGACAAGAATGAGATAATTTGTCACCCAATCACATTTTTTTTAAAAAGAAGACTTGTTTTTGGTTATTTGTAGGGAGAACCAGGACTGTTTGGAGATCCCGGGCCATTTGGATTTATTGGTCCAAAGGTAAAAAAGTGAACCTGGTTGAGTATAGCCTGATAACACTCTGTATCCTGCATGTTATCTAATTTATTTTTTTAATATTTCCAAGAATCATTAAAAAAATAAGTTAGCTTTACATCTATTACTTTAATGCACGTTGTAATGATTACATTTTATACCTGAGCAATTATATTTTTGAAGGTGAATAATAATGAAAGCTTCAAAAATTCTTTAGAGATCATATAGAATCATGATTAAAAACAGAAGGCGCCGTGGAGAGCTCTTTGCTTTGACCATCACTGTGTTTTCTCTTTCTTTGCAACCTTTGTGACCTCACCTTCAGCACCTGTGGAGGACAAGCCACAGTGTCATTAAGGGGACACAATTAAGGGGGACAATGTCTGCTGCTAAAGTAAAACGTAGATTCAGACCCTGTATCTGTCCTACAGTGCAAGCTAGGCATGGATGCTCATAGTACATCTAAGAAACTTCATGGCTTCAGAGGTGTCCCATTTATGGGCATGGAATCATTTGGAGGGGGCGGGTAATTCGGTTTATTTATCATCTGTTTGTTTATTTATTTTAATGGCGGTACTAGGGATTGAACCCAGGACCTCGTGCATGCTAAGCAGGCACTCTACCACTGAGCTCTACCCCTATGGAATCATTTTTGGAGTTCGATTTTTTTTTCTTCTGTAAGAACTTTGCCATTTGGCTATTTACTTCTGCCCGTAGGCAGGAGGTCACATTGCTTTGCTCCTCTTAGAACTCCATAAACTACGTATTTCTCTAGTCAGCCTATAAGCTTGACTTCTTATATGAATGCACTCTTGGGCCTTCTAATATTTACTTAGTGCCAGGAAACATGAGACAGACATCACTGTTTCTAAGAAAAGTGAACGAATGAATGATTTCAGGGGGATCCTGGAGACCGTGGACGCCCAGGACCACCAGGTGTTCTGGCAACTCCATCTCTTCCACTCAAAGGTTTGTGTTCTATTCAATTTCTCTATAAATTACACAGAAGTGGCATGTGAGTAGTCCCCAAAGAAGAGCTTGGCGCAGTCACCCTGTAGTTTACACCCTAGGCTGTAGCTACATATGCGAATCCTACCAGGAAAACACAGTTGCACAAGTGCAAGCAGAGGTGTGCATCTTGGTTCGTCTCTGTCAGCACAAGACATCAAATTTTATTTTAGTGTGTAAACTGTATCCTGGGACTTTTGTTATGTTACTTTCAGAAAATAGGTTTTTTGATCGCTAAAAATGTGTAAAAGCATTTGACTAAGCCAAGATGCCACCCCCTGGGGAAAAAGCAGCCTAGATCAGCGACAAAGACAAAGGAGGGGCGACGAAGCCACTGAAATCTAAGATATTTCATTTCAAATATGGTGAGAAATTGCAAAAGAGTCTCTCAATTACCACGAAAAGTACTTACATGTGAATTTTAAAATGTATGTGTATGTTTCTTATATACAGCATGGCATTCTCTTTGGCAGGCCCCCCAGGGGATCCGGGGCGCCCTGGCCGCTATGGAGAAACGGGGACGGTGGGACCACCTGGTCTCCCTGGTCCCCCAGGTAGACCAGGGGAAGTCTGTGCAGGTATGAATTCTTCCACGTGCCAGGTTTGCTCCATCCTCATCTGCACCGGGGGCTCCCCATAAGATTACCACATGCAGATAAGACTTTGAAGCCGCTGCTAGAGTTAGTGTGTTTCTTTATCTCTTGCCCACCTTCCTGGAAAACTCTCCCTATGGACATCTGCTTGTTAAAATTTAGTTCATCCACCTAGGCCCCACCTTAAATCTTCTGCATGAAAAGTAGAGACACAAACTATGAATTAAAAAGTAAAACTTTGATACAGACTTAGTTAAAACAACAACAAAAAGCCCCAGTTCTCCCCCCAAAATCAAAAATCAACAGCCTCACCCCCTCGAAACTCCTATGGCTCATGGTACTATTTGATGAAAAGCCTGAAAAATAATCCTGTTGACACAAAGACTTCGAACTCTTTCAAGTGCTGTCTTAGTTAATATTCCCAGGAAGATTAGGAATAAAAGTTTGGAGGGTATTTGCATTCTGTGAACCCAGGAGGACTGGTTAAACGTGCGAGGAGAAAAGTCTTCGAGTAAATGTAACTTTATTCAGTCTGTCTCATGTCACATTCACTGAGAAGCAAGAAATTTCCTGAGATACTCAACTGTGAACTACAAAGTTCTTGTTTAATCTCTCATGAATCCCATTTTCACTTTGTAGGATCTGACGACCTGAAAAGCAGTAAATAAAAAAGCTTTGTTTAGTACATTTAATCTTTAGATATCGCGGCCATGGCTTAATTGACCCGGGGATGTGTTAATCATACAGGACACTCAGGAAGCACTGAGACCCTGTTCTTAGATCTCTCCTATTTGGCTTGTTTATAATATAATAGTGCCTCCAGCAGACTGAAATCAAAACCCAGTGGGAGTAAGTAGCACACGTCTCTAGCCGATTCAAAACCAAGTATAACAGGAAGCTGCTTAATTCCAAAAACCTTTTCAAAAAGAATTAACCCATATTTTGACACCAACCCATAGTAAGACATAATTTTATATTGTGTAGCATTTACATTACATTACACTCAAGCATGTATCCATAGATACATATGGTTGAAACACAGATTTCACAAAATAATGCCTTTGGGGTATATGATGCAGTCTCTTTTCTATCCCGTTCTTTTCTTTTGAAAACAGAGTTTTTAGTGCTGACCACAACTTAACTGATTTCATGCCCTATAAGCGGGTGGTCAAAGCTGCGATATGCCCTGTGCTGTAACCCATTCTCCCTGTTGGAAGCTGGTTGAGCATCTTCCCTGGCACCAAGGCAAGACAGCAGGCAGCATCCGGGTCCATCCAATGGCTGATGGTAGAGATTCTGAGTCAGGTCTCAGGAATGTTATGAAGACAAGAGGGTGGCCAATTCCACAGGAACACATGTTCATTTTGTTTTAAGTACACTAATGAAGGTAGCCTTTATTATACACATTTTATCTTATAATCATCAATAGTGTTTACCATGAGATAAGCAGGGTTTTGGAGTCAGACACCTGTGATTGAATCCCAGCCTTCCCAAATAGTGTAATATAGTGAAATAGTTATATGTTTACACAATGGACTAAAAACTTTCCAGGTTCTAGTACTTACCAGCTGTATGATCTTAGGCATTTATTAAACCTCTCTGTGCCTCAGTTTTCCCACCTGCAAAATGGAGTTCTTGTTACAGTTGAAAGAAGTAATATGTATACCGTTCTTAGAATACAGCTTGGCCTATGGTAAAAACTCACTATGTTAGCTATGATTATTATTACACATATTTGGCATAAATTTTCTGTCTTACCTATAAGATATAAACTTTGCAAGGCTGTTTGAGGAGTAAAGATAATGTTTAAAAACATGTGTTAAGCCCCAGCACATACACACACAACAGTGAAAGCCTTCAATTCAATTTGCATGCTACATTACTGATAGCCCACAGGGTTTCAATTGTCTATTGTTGAACAAAACCCCAAACCTAGTGGTTTAAAACGAAAATATTTAGTATATTACCCTTCGCTCTTTCTGTGGTTCAAGAATTCAGGAAGGGCTGAGCTGAGCGATTCTAGAGCAGGGATTTTCACATGGTCGCAGCCATAGAGTGGCTGAAGCTGAAGCATGAGGACTGGCCGACCATCTCTCTCCACTATCTCTCATGTACTCTCAAGCCTCTGTGTGTGGCTCTGTACTGATTTAGCCTTTCCTTACAGCATGGTGGCTTCCAAGCAGTGATATTGCTTCCATGGTGGCTCAGGACTCCAGCCCCAGGCATTTCAGCTCACCAGGCAGAAGCTGAATCATCTTTAATAACCTAGCCTTGGAAATTATGTGGTGTCCTTCCATTATACTCCGTTAGTGCAAACAATCACAAAAGGCTAGCACACTTAAGGGAAGAGGAACACACCACCACCTCTTGCCAGGGGGTGCTGAGGTTCTACATGAGCGTGAGGGACAAGAGCTACTGTGGCGCCATCTTTGAAAATGGCAGTCTTCCACAGAGAGATTCTGGAAGCAGGCACGCTTAGGAAGAAGCAGCTGGGAGAGATGATCACTCCCACACAAAGTCTTCTGGCTGTCTTTAAGCCAAAGCCTCCGGCAAGAGGGGGTAGGCTGTGCAGGGGAAGCAGGATTTAGCTGCTGCCTCATTACTCGCTTTGACCTCCTCAGAACACATTGAACATCCAATCGTTTCCTGAGAACGTGCTATTGCCAGATACTGCAGAAAGCTCCTTAGGTGGGTTACTTTATTTAATATTCATTCCAAGCCTCTGAGGTAGATACAGAGGATTAAATAAGTTAAATAACCTACTTTAGTACCTGTGACTAGAGAAGGGACACCAGGTTCAAATCCAGCATCTCTGTACTTTCTTGCCAACCTATGCTGGTATGGTATTTTATATGTTACATAGATCATTGTGTGAATCCCTTTTATGGGGGGCTGTGTTAGGAAGATATACTCTCTTTAATTTGGGGGTAAAAGATTAGAAGGCTGTCTCCATGTCAGCATACCTAAAGCATGTCCAAATATGACCTTTAGTACCTAAAAAGGCAATGCCAGCTTTCTTGTTAAATTCTACTAGTCAATGATAATGATAAAAACAAAGGGCTTAAAATTAAATGCCAGGTACCTATCTACATGATTTAATGCATTATCTCATTTTTTCCTTTAAAAATTTTTGTTGAAGTATAGTTGATGTACAACATTATATGTTACAGGGGTATAATGTAGTGATTCACAATTTTTAAAGATTATGCTCTATTTATAGTTATTATAAAATATTGGCTATATTTTCCATGTTGTACAATATTTATATATAACAGTTTGTAGCTTACTTTATACAGAATAATTTGTATCTCTTAATCCCCTACACCATATTGCCCTTCCCGCTTCCCTCCCCCTACTGGTAACCACTAGTTTGTTCTCTGTGAATCTGCTTCTTTTATGTTATATTCACTAGTCTGTTGTATTTTTAAAATTCTACATATAACTGATGTCATACAGTATTTATCTTTCTGTGAGTCCATATTTTAATTCACTACATGTGCTAATATGTTTATACAGATCATTTTTATCAAGTTATCAAAGTGGAAAAAATTTTAAGTATTTTCAATGAAATAATATATATTTCTTTTTCAATAACCATAAAGAATGGAGAGAAGGTAAGAAAGTCTGATTCCTCAAGCCTTTGTTATCACTTGTGTGCTTGTTTCAAAGGAGGTGAGGCATTTTGATGGCTGGGATACCCGGTTAATTTTTAACTATTTTTTTCCACAGCCCAAGAAGAGTGTATTGATCTTGACTTCTTCTACAGAAGAATTTAATCTGAGAATGTATGTGGTTTTTATTCTTGATTTCTCTTGAAGGCATGATGGGACCCCCTGGGCCACAAGGGTTTCCTGGTCCCCCAGGATTTCCAGGGGCAGCAGGGATTCCTGGGAGAGCTGATTCTGCTCCAGGAAAACCAGGGAACCAGGGACCCCCTGGGTTCCCTGGAGCACCAGGGCTGCCAGGACCTCCAGGATCAGAAGGTAGAGTGTTCCTTTCACACTCCTTGGCATTTATGTTGCATTTGATATTTGTAGTATCATTCAGAAAATGTGACTTTTCGAATTTTAAAAAGTTATCTAATATTTCATAATCAAGTTAGTCTTATTCATAATACAAAAAAAAGTACACTGATGTTGGACTACCACACCAATTAAAGTATATGAAAATATTTGGTTGAGAATTTAAGTATGGTGATAAAATTTTGTAAGTGAACACAATTTTTATTTTTTTAAATATATTTTCATTTTTATCAGAGTTATATATGGACCTGGCTTAAGAGGCAAACAGCTTTATGAAGGCCTGTTGTCAAGAACTGCCATCCCAGGCAAACCCTTGGCTTATTCCTGCCTCCCCAGGGGCAATTATTTCCCCACAATTAGCTGGATCTTTTATTATTTGCCTCTATATTGCCATACAACATACATATGTTGCTGTTTCTTAATTTTTCAATTTGAGCATTATCTTTTGGCTTTCTTCTCTAGAAGATGAATTTACCTCTCTCTCCCTACCCACCACACATGTGGATATGTTCCACTCCTACAACCTAGCAATATAGTTATCATTATCATTTTAGGTAAATAAATATTCAGTATTTACATGGAGCAGTTATATAAATGCTATTCACCAGTTTAGCCAGTTTAGCCATGTAATAATTTGCATGATTACTTTCCCAGCATAAACTTTGGTTAATAATAGTCTTAGATTCTTATGTGTTTGCTTGGTTTTCAACATACTTATTGCTAATTCAACCTCAAACTATCTAGAATTGTATCAATCTCTTAATCGTACATTCTAACTCATTACCAGTATTATCTCCTTAAATAAATCTCTCCTGGAGCTTTTTGAGTTGTTCAGATTAGGGGGCTGCAGTTTAAAAGCTGATACTGAGATACGACCTTGAGATCTTCCTTCACCTTTATCTGAGGAATTCTCTCTGTCTCTGTCTCAGTCTCTCTTTGGATCCCTTTGTTTCCCACAATTCATATGTTTCTTTGAATGGTTTACTGTCTCATCATACTCTGCAAGAAAGTGTGTAAATTTGAAGTATCGTCACTGTCCCAAATGTCTTTATTCTCCTGCAGAGTTTGATTGCTAGTTTGGCTGAGCATAAAATTCTAGGTTGGAATTATTTTTCCTTCAGGTTTTTGAAGGCATTTTCTATTGTTTTCTAATGTTGCTACTGAGAAGTCCAGTAATACTTGGATACTTGACCCTTTGTTTAAAATCTTTTTTCTTCTCTGAAAACTTATAGGAATTTTTCTGTTTTCAATGTCTTTCAATTTTACAATGATTTCCCTCAGTGCAGGTACCTTTAGATTTTTTTGCAGGCACTCTGAACAGTTTCAATTGAACACAAATCCTTCATTTCTGGAAAAATTTCTTGAAGCATTTCTTTGAAGATATTCTCCCCTCTGTTTTTTTTTTTTTCCAGTTTACTATTTTTGGACTCAATATATGTGTCTCTTAGAGAATCAATCCTACATGTCTCTTTTTTTCTAATCTTCATTCTATTATTCTTCACCTTTTAATTTTTCTGTAATTTTCTGGTAGACTTCCTCAGCTTCATCATCCAAACCTGCTCCTGAATTTTTAAATTTCTACTGTCATAATCATTTTCTAAAAATTTCTGAGGATTTTGTTGTTTTTCTTTTAAATATTTCTTTTTGCAGCAGCCTGCTCATGTTTCAGGGATGAAATGTCTTCCCTCGTCTGCTTTTTAAGCTATATAGTTTATTTTAAAGATTTCTTCCTACTGCATTGTATGTTTCCTTCCATTTTGAGGTGGTTTGTTTTTTCCTGCTGCAATTTTTGAGAAGGGATTCTTACTATTTAGCTGCTTTAAAAAAAAAAAAAAGACAAAAACCTAATCATCCTGTCTGGGCCTCACTCTTAACTCTATTTTAGAGGTACCAATTCCTAACCTTTGGGAATGATTTCTCATGTAAATTGTGTTTCTTTTTCTGCTTTCCCCACAGCCTGCTTGGAATTCAGCTTTTTAAGGTCTGCTAAATCTTTTTTCCTTTTTTTTTTTTTTGCTATTGTTTCCTCTCCCTTTTCCTTTGTCTTGCAGGATTATGTCTTTTTGCAATATTCTTTTACTGCCTGTTGTTTACTAGTAATCAGGGAGGGCAAGAAACTTATTGTTTACATTTTAACTGTCATCTTTAATCAGATGTCTCTGAATTTTTGCTTTTACAAACTCTGCTGTATGCTTTCTTTATTAGGTAATTATTGATCACTGAAGGGGGAAAAATGTCTTTGCCATATACTTACTCTTAGGTTTTTTGTTCATTTGTTTTGTTTTGGCATATTTGTTTGTTTTGTTATCCATTACCTTGATCTGCAGTTCACTAAATTACGGCTGAGATTAGGGATGGTTTTATCAATGGTTACGGTAGCAGAAACTTGCTATGACAATTGTATGGTCTTTTTGTGAACATATTCTTCTATCAGAGAGAAAAAAGCATAAGAAAAGAATAGAAAAAAAGAATGAGATTGAGGGGATGATATGCATGCAAGAGACACTTCTACTTGTTCTGTTGAAGATGTTCACAAAAATTGTGTGATTCTCTCTGCCCACCCCCTTTCCCACTGTAAAGTTGTATATTGTAGTGTTGGGCATCCTGGACCACAAGGAATAAAAGGCAGAATGGGTCCTCCAGGAAGAAGAGGCTCAAAAGGAGAAAAAGGCAAGTATGCATCAAAGGTAAAATTTCTAAAAAAGGCAAGTATGCATCAAAGGTAAAATTTCTAAAAAACAACCACATATGGAGGATCGGAAGGCATAACGAAATGTATGATGTGGCATTTCATTTAGATTTTTTCCTCACCTTAATTATGCCTACAAGTACTTACAACATTGTGTGCTTATGACATGATTAGAACTTATCAAAAAGTCAAATCTTTATATCTCAGAGTATAAAGGAGACGCTTACCTGCCTTGAAACTTGCCTCAAAGTGGTGACTTGTTCCATGAGGTTCTCTCAGTTCCTTGAAAAAAAAGCAGAGATAGGACAGTTTTGATCTTTAATTTTGGTTTCTCTCTGTGGGTCCCTTATTTCATAGACTCATCAAATTCCTTTAGGTCTATGTTTCTACACCTTAAATTATTTGATGCCTTTTGACCAACTGAGTCAGGTGAGTAGGAGAACTGAAAAAAATGTTCTAAAAACACTTTCTTAGACTAAAGGTCCTGATTAGAAGGTGTGTTGTAGTGAATTATCAGTTGTACTATGCAATGCAGTCCATGGTCTCTCTTCACATATTATTTGGACTCTTCAAATGTTTTGAGTTTATGCTCTAACCCATTTTTTGTTGTTGTTTTTGCAGAAGGAGCCAAATTAAGAGATTTTTTTTAAAGTAGGAACCAAATGAGAGACTTCTAAACTTTCATTTTTTTATTTTTAACATTTTTTATTGATTTATAATCATTTTACAATGTTGTGTCAAATTCCAGTGTAGAGCACAATTTTTCAGTTATACATGAACATATATATATATATATATATTCATTGTCACATTTTTTTCGCTGTGAGCTACCACAAGATCTTGTATATATTTCCCTGTGCTATACAGTATAATCTTGTGTATCTATTCTACATTTTGAAATCCCCATCTGTCCCTTCCCACCCCCCGCCTCATTTTTAAAGTTTCTTCAGTAGAATTGGACATCTGCTTTTTCCCCTAGATTTTGTCAGGATGAGTTTATTAAGACCCAGAACACCCCATTTGTCTAGAAATAGGTCCACCCCCTTTGACCATGCCCTGTGCTCCCCACATCACACGTTATCAATTGTCTGCGCTAAGAATTGTGCACATCAAATGCTTTTTGTTCTGATTTGCACTATTGGTTTTGTACAGTAAAAACCTTTATTGGGATTTCATTCAGGAAATAATGACAAAGCTGCCTTTTATCCTCTGTCTAGGAATTGCAGGGCTCTGTGCCTGCCCGCCTGGTCCCATGGGCCCACCGGGCCTCCCTGGACTTCCTGGAAGGCAAGGTAGTAAGGGAGACTTGGGGCTCCCTGGGTGGCCTGGAGAAAAAGGTTACCCAGGCCCACCTGGTGCCAGAGGATCCCCAGGGCCTCCAGTGAGTAACGCTTCTCAGCATCCATCTTTCTAGTTAAAAGAGACAGCTGGAGCTAGAATTCAGTTATCCCTCTTTCTAATTTATAGTGTGACATGTATTTTATGTTTCAAATCTATAAATATATCAATGGCCAAAATTTGTCTCTATTCTTTTATTCATCATTCTTTCATTTATTTATTAAAACTAATATTTATTGAGCATCTACTATGCTCCAGGAGCTATTCTAGGTGCTGGGTACACAGCAGGGACCAGAACACAATCTCTGCCCTCCTCCACCCTGTTGGGAGGACACACACCATGTAACAGACAGACAAGTGAACATACAGTGTGGCAGATGGCAGTAAGGGCCATCACCATCTAGTGGCTGGGGAAGAGAGTGAGGGGCAGAGCAGGAGATGAAGTCAAAGAAATGGCTGGAGGTTTGGAGGGTAGGAGAGCTTGGGGTTCTGTCGGAGGGGTGGATCAGAGCTTGTGCTCCGAATGGCAGGGAACAGCCAGTGGAGAGTTTTAAGAGAGAGACATCATCTGACATTAGTTAGAACTGCATCATTCTAGTACTTTTGTTAACAACAGACCATAGGGGACAAGGGAAGAAGGCGGGAGATTTAGCTGGGAGATTGCCACCGTAATCTTGGTGAAATATGACAGTGGACAGGTTTCCATGTTAGTGTTGGATGTGGTGGGAAGCAGTGAGATTCTGAATCTATTTTGAAGACAGAGCCAACATATTGGCTCTTTGACTTGACCTGAGATATGAAAAGAAGAGAAGGAAAGGCTGGAGTCAAGATGGGGCAGACAAGACGAGGAGCAGGCATGATGTTAGAAGGGATGGAATGTCATTGGAAAGTGCCAATTAGACAAGTGAGTGGAGGTGTCGAGTTGGCTGTGGGGTGATGTTCCAGTGAAGAATTCAGATGAGAGATCGGGCTGGAGCTATCAATATTGGCTTTGTCAGAGTTTGCATGATATTTCATGCTGGAGAGTGGACGAGATCTCGCATTGGCTCTCATTTGCTGGCCCTTCCAAGGGACCCTTACATGCGACTCAGATGGAGTCACTGTTGTCCCTCAGAGTAAAATCACTGCCCCCTGGGGCACTCCTCTGGAGATTGGAGATAGCCCTTGTCATCTTGGGGTGGCCTGGAGCCTAACCTTCAACCCTAAAGTAATCCTTTCCATTCTTCCCAGGAAATCTCATAAAAATAAGATTCCAGTCTGAGAGCCTTGAGTGAGGGTGATGGTTAAGCTCCCCCTGCACCACGCTTGTCACACTTGCAAAGCACACTTGCAAAGTCGATTTAACAAGAAGCGAGGTCTTTAATACATGTATGTTGAATGAGAATGGCTGCCATTACTAAGTAGCTCACATTTTATAGTCTGCTTTTTCAATCCAACATTTTGTGATGCTCATTTTTTGTGTGTTGTTACTTAATCTTCTTAGTGAATGTTTTATTGGCTCCAGAATATTTTTGTACCTTGACATTATGCTGCTTCTCTGAGCTCACATCTTGGAGTGTGGATTCCTAGTTGATCCAGGGATCTCCTGATGAAGGTTTATGTAATTCAGTTGCTCCTGGGCTTTCCTCTTTCAACCGATCGTATTTCTGATGTCTTTGTTCTGTGAATGATTCTATCCCTATGACTTCTCTGTATTAAGTTCATCACATTGTGGCCACATTTATGGACCAGGTTCCTACCATGGGGCACATGAAAGGGAAGGAGGGAGGGAGGGATGGACAGAAGGAGAGAGCTTGAAGGACCCATGGACAGCCGCTATTGGGTCTTCTCATCCCTCTGTACACTTTCTCTCTCATCTGCTGGTCCAGCCACAGATTGGTGGGAAAATAGAAAACAGAGAAGTAGGTTTAAGTTCTTTGCAATGTTTTTTGTGGTTGGATCAAAGCTTTGTATGCATTGCTTTAGCCTGAGAGTGCTTCCCGGGATGGGGGTTTCCCACCAGGATGCTCTAGTGTAAGGCACGGGGCTTAGGAGCACGTGGACCAAGTTTCAAATTCCAGTTCTGACACAGGTGAGCTCTGTGGTCTTCCTGCAAAATGGATATAACAGCACCTGCTCTGCAGGTTCATTGGTAAGAATTCAATTCAGCCCTATATTCTGAGAGCTTCAAGGCACACACCAGTGAACCAGATGGCCAGGGTCGCCGCCCCTGAAGAGTTGCAGGACAAACCAAAGGTCGCAAACTGCCACGGGCTCAGTCTGAACTCTCTGGCAGGTTTGGTTTTGTGCTCCAGTGTTCGTTTTTGTATTACAAATATGAGATTTATGGCTGCCCTTGGAAAATTGGAAGTTCACCAGCACTGGTCAGTGTGTTCCTGCTGCTGCTGGGAGCTGAGAGGTGGCCGTGCCTGTGAGAGGAGGTCTGGGTGCTCCGGTCTCCACCACACCTGCCCACCTGCTTCCGTCGGAAGGACATGGTCCCTCTGGGCATTGAAGTCCTTAATCTGGACTGTGTATAAAACAACTAGTATGTGCCTGCCCTAGAGGACTTCTTTGCTGCTGCTGAGATTTTGTTGCTGTGTTAACACACCTGTTAAGTGAACTCAGGTCTTAGAATAGCTCTTGATGCCAAGGCAGCTGGGAACCTTTGCGCCAGGAATTTCTTAGCTTGCACATTTATCTCGCATGCTGTTTAAGGCCATGAAGGCAAGATGGTCTTGTTAACAACTGTGTTCTCCATACACAGAATAATGCCTGGCAATTTGTAGGTTCTCAGTAAATGCCTCTTTATTGAAAGCCAAAGACAGCTCTGGTGATGTTTGTTTTTTTTCTTACTAGTTCAACTAAGTCTATGATCTGAATCTAGTGCTTAAAATTCTCCATCTGCAGAGCATTAGAGCAATTGACAGTACACCCTGAATCTCCAAGGAGCTGGCTAGTAAACTGCTCGGACTCTAGGGTGAATTAATTCTTCAGGGTACACAGTCTTGCTTACCTCAGCACACCACTGCCGTTCTCCTCTGGAGAGAAAGTGGTTCACGTGCTGTGTGAACAGCTTTCTGTCTTGATGGCTGATACATTAGAAGGACATTTTAATTAACCATCGCATGGATTGGATACTGTATGCCATACACTTTGGCCCTGTCTCGCTGTCACTTTCAACTTAGCACATAGAGTAAAAGTAAGAATTAAGACAACACTCAACCCATGTTCCCACTTTAGGATTCCTAAAATTCTTTTCTTGCTTAATTTGGCTATTTCTACCAAGAAATTTGTTCCACTCACCTTGCTGGTGCCTCGCAGACATCATTACACACAGGACGCTGTGCTAGAGTGATGTTCCTGGCAGGACTGAGTGGTGTGTGTGGAGCTGTATTTTCTCCACATTAAATGGCTCCCAACCACTTTTATCCACTTCAATTTTTCTACCTGTTGTGTGCATTTTTGTCTTTTTCCTCACTCTTACTGCTTGATGCTGCCATCATGCTCATCTCTACTGGTACCTCTTCTCCCTTTGGCGTTCACTGCTTATAAACTAATGGAGGCCAGTTAAAAAGACAATTAAGCTTGCTGGGACATGTTGTTAGACTGTATGAAAATAAGACAAGGAGGCGTCTGGCCTGCTCAGTCATTTCCATCTCCTTCCAGGTTCTTGTCTAGGTTTCTTGCTTATTGAGGTCTACCAGGTAAGGAACCTTGAGCTATGCATAGTGCTTCTATAACTGTATTTACTGTAATGCTTGGTCATCCTAATACATCAAAAGTAGGATTACGGATTTTGGACATGGCTTACTACTTAATAATAGGTAATACTTACAAAACCATGACCCAGGGCAGTGTTGAGGTCAACAGATGATGAGCTCTTTGGCCAAAAGGAGGGGCTTACTTGCTGTACAGGAATATATTGATGACAGGAAGGGTCCTTGTTTCTCCTTCTCTTTCTCATCAATGTTCTTCAATATCACAGTGTTTTCATCACACACAACCATCCTTAAACCTCTCCCTTCAGCTCTAGTGGCGGCTCTTGCAGTTAAACCCCCACCCCCTTTTTCCTCCCAGTTCTACATTACAACACCCAAATTAATTATAATTTAATTATAAATTATTCTGAGATAAATTTTTATTTCATGACTCTCAAGAAGTTGCACAGTCATACAGAGAGAGTGCCCTTCATCCAGCGTCCCCCCAGTGATATCTTACATAACCATGTACATTGCCAAAACCAAGAAACTGGCATTGGTACATTTCTCTTGACTCAGGTACAGACCTTATTCAGATTCCACCAGCTTTTACCTGCAGCGTAAGAGCCTGTTTTGTACGGGAGAAGCCACCTTGGAAGGCAGGAAAGAGAATGACACCAAGGGTGCCAGGCTAGAATCTAGAACAAGTGGTTTAGAAGGAAGGAAGAGAGTGACTCGATGTATACAAATAATTTTTTGACCCATCACAATTCAACTGATTTGTTTTCTTGTTTTCCACCAAGGGAAGACCTGGTGCACCAGGACCACCTGGAAGCAAAGGAGAAAAAGGCGACATGGTTGTATCAAGAGTCAAAGGTGAGCGTAATCCATCAGTTAGCTCCCTGCTGTTTGTGTGTGATCTGTGAACCATTCTCTAGCATTAATTTCCCCTGTGACCACAGATCAAGTCTATAATAAGGTTTAGGGTTGTTGATATTGCTTAAAAGATGCTCCCTGCCCTTCGGAGTTGTGTGAATATTGAGCCTTAATTCTCTGTCTCTTATTTGAAGACATAACTAATCCTTTAGTCACATACTCAAATCCTCATTGTGAGTTGGGTTTGAAGCAAGACCTCCTTTGACCTGCCTGGTGTTTATCAGTATGCTGCATTGTAGCATCCTGTATTAATTAAGAATATTTTAGTTGTAAGTGACAAAAACCTAGCTTGAAGTCGTATTTTTAGAAAAGTAATTTATTAACTTTCCTAAACAAAATGTGAAGGGTTAGATGTGGAATTTGCACTGGGACAGCTGCATCTTGCATTTTTCATTGCACCAGCTGCATTTCCTCCCCATCTGGCTTTCTGTGGGCTGTGCATAGGTGCCCCTAGGCAGATCCAAGTTCTTACAGTCAGAGGTGAAAGAGAGCTCTATTTCTTGCAGCTCCAAGTAGAAAAAATAAAAGTCCAGAAGGGATTGGATTAGCTTGGGGTACATGCCCAACCATGGACCATTCCCCGATTCTCTATGGCCAGGGGATGGAGTACCATGTTTGGCATCACACAAGTAGGGGAAGATGCTGTTGTGATTGACACCTCCACACACAACGTCCTTGTTGGAATGGAGGAAGAAACGTTTCCCAAATAGGAGATTCAGTGGGTTTGGCAATTGTCAGTCTCTCCTCTGACTTTTGCATGATTGTCTTTGTGTGACTTCTGTCAGCTGAGACACTCAGAGAGACACTCGGAGGAATCTCTATCAGCCCATACAGAGTCAAGGTCATTGCCTTTATTTTTAGTCCTTGTTTCCTTCTACTTCACCCACTGCTGAGAAGGGCTTGAATCTTTTGGCCTTTGTTCCCAGGGCGCAAAGGAGAAAGAGGTCCTGATGGGCCTCCTGGATTTCCAGGCCAGCAGGGACAACACGGTCAAGATGGATATGCTGGAGAAAAAGGGGACCCAGGACCCCCGGTGTGTATAATCTCGTCCTGCTACAGAGCTTCATTCCTTATATGATCATGAATCATCTATTTCCCCTTCTCAATTGTTTAAAAATCATGTTTCATTTTCATGGTGTTTGTTTTCTTCTGAGGCCCCTGTACCTACAAAGCCCCTCCCGGCTTGAATTCTGCTCAGTTGACTCTGTAGGGTGGAGGATAGCGCACAGGTCCTGATAATTCCTTTAGTTCAGTTCCCCAATGAAGAAGCACATGATGGGACGTGACAAGCGAAGAAGGATGGTCTAGTACAAATCCACTGGACGGACGTTGTGGCTCATGGAAGACCCCACTGATAAATGATATTTCAGCATTTTTCAAATATGTTTTGGGTGGAAACCATGTGTAGGGAATGAAGTTCGTAAGAAAAGATTCAGAGACATAGTGCAATGTTTAGGAACTCAGAGTATCTTGACGTACAAATTATTTTTGAATGCTTATAATGCCGCAGAAACTCAGCTAGACGTTTTACTTGTAGCAATTGTCTTCCAAAGAGCAGTTATCTTTCAGATTTTACAATAAGCAAATGGACGCTTAGGGTATGTTACTCAAGGTCAACTATGCATCAAGCAGGCTAAACAGGCGTGAAAACCCCAGTCTGCCTCATTCCAAAGTACATCCTGTTTCCAGTAGCTACTGCTACCTGCCTCTGAGTGCTGTGAAAAGGAAGGACCATGTTCTGATTCTATAGGAACCTCTTCTGATGAAATACACATGAATAAGAGACCGAAGTTGGGAAATCGGATTAGATGGTGTTTATAGCTTTCTGGCCTTTCAGCTCTGATATCAAGTATGTAAAAAATCTTCCCTGCTTTAGACTTGGTAATCCTTGTTTAATTCATTCTCCCACTGAAGAAACTACAGTAATCCCCCCTTATCTGCAGGAGATAAGTTCCAAGACCCCCGGTGGATGCCTGAAACCGCAGATAATACCCAACCCCACGTATACTGAGTTTTTTCCTATACATACATACCTATGATAAAGTTTCATTTATAAATTAGCCACAGTAAGAGCTGAACAACAACTAAGACTAAAATAGAACAGTTTAACAATACACTATAATAAAAGTTATGCGAATGTGGTCTCTCTCAAAATATCTTATTGTACCAATTTAATGCCTTTTCTTTCTTAACTAAGCACTTAAGCGCTGTGCCTTCACTTTTGCAGTCTGAGGCTCGACAGCAAAAGTAGCACAGATTTCTTTTTTGCTTCTTCACGATTTCACGGATATAAAACTCATTCTCACCACAGATCTTAGCAACCTCAGCATATGATTTTTTTTTCCTTAGTAAGTCAAGAACCTGCAATTTTTTATTTAAAGGAAGCACTTGACAGCTCTTTTTGACATATCCAGATTGCCAGCATCACTCCTCTTGTACTTTGGGAACACTATTAAGTAAAATAAGAGTGACTTGATGGCAATCCCTGAGGTTCCGTGGCAGGCGATGTGATAACCGGGGTGCTGCCAAGTGACTAACGGACGGATGTGCTGGGCAGAGGGATGGTTCGTGTGTCTAGTGAGATGGAGCAAGAGGGCCTCATCACACTACTCAGAATGGAGCGCAGTTGAAAACTTATGAATTGTTTGTTTCTGGAATTTCCCTTTTAATATTTCTAGCCTACAGTTGACCACGGGTAATTGACACCTGGGAAAGTGAAACCATGGATAAGGGGGCGCTGCTAGACTTAGAAACCAGCGCCACTGAGCGGTAATAGTCATCATGCATTAACCGAATTGTAAAAACTCCAAGTGTATTTACAGATCAAACTGGGAGAGGAATTCCTTTAACACCCACTGGGTGGGGGGATCTGCCTAGATTCACTGAAACAGTCCAGACTCACAAGACTATCACAGACCACGTTCGGGACCAGGCCACTCAGGACAGAAGGCGTGACCTTCAACTTGCGAGCGGGCCAGGCAGTGTCAGCTGTCTCTTAGTCTCAAGGCTCCCAGCAGCTGTTCCTTCAGCTTGGGTGAAGGTGATGCGATCCGCACATGCAGAAGTGTGAGCAGCCCCAACTTGACAGCCTCATTACTCCCCAGAGCTGTCATCTCCACAGCACCGCTTGCAGGACCCCACAAGGAACTGGCCAGTTACAGGAACCCACACTCTAGGAAGCCCCAGCAAAGGCGCCACACTGGTCCTTATAGTTCTTTCAGAACAGATGCAGGTTTTGCAGCCAGAGATTAATTTTACCATGAGCAATGTTGTCTCATAATGCGGCTGATATCCAATTTTTGTGCAGATTCCAGACCAGAACTAGACCGTTAACCAAAGGTCAGATTCTTATGCAGGAGGAGAAAGGACTTGTCAGCCTTTGGCCCACAGACATGGAGGGGCCTCGAGTCTCTCTCTGTTATCTTCTCAAAAGAATGCAGAAAACCTGTCTCTAATACACGAGAACTGACTCAGTTTGTAAGCTCACTACCTCCCTTAATTTATGTATCTCTCTATTTTATTATATTTGATAATGGTTCTACATAAATTTTCTTATTCTGTATTTAAGACAAAACACACAAAACTTTCTATATTTGAGGCGTAACACACGAACCCCAAGAATATATGGATGTACGTAACTATATGTGTAAATATGAAGAGGGATCAAAGTTAATCATTTTAAATTACATTTGCTATTAAGTAACTTCTGGAGTTACTGGCTTTCTGCATGCATTTCTGTAGCCTACAATGACAATGATGGCTTTGCGTTCATGGACTTTCAAAGATTGGTAATTGACTCATGATGCTAATGTTCCCAGGGGGATCATGAAGATGCAGTCCCGGGTGATAAAGGACCTCCTGGACCACCGGGCCCCCCGGGGAAAACAGGACCCAGGGGGCCTCCAGGACTGGGATTCCCTGGCCCACCAGGGGAGAAAGGGCCACCAGGAGCTCCAGGCTTCCCGGGCGAGAGGGGTCCTGATGGCCAGAAGGGTCAGAAAGGTAATTTTGAACGTTTTTGTGGCAGAATGTCAAGTGAAGTCCTGGAAACTAAAGTAAGCCTATCGTCTGGGCAAAGTTATTACATCTAAGGCAGAACCTCTAAATATAATTCCATCAAGCTACTGTTGAAACCTTGAATGTTGTCAAACGAACGAGCATTACCGCACAATAAATATTTAAAACAAACCTGTAAAATGCTAAGATGTGTTTGCTGTTTTATTTGTTTGGCAAACTGCCGTGCATTCATTTCTCAGTATCAACATGGACAATCTGATTGTATTAAAATTACATACATGTATATTTAACATCTCTCATTTTTATAATCTTTTGAGAGAATACAATATAATTTAATAAAAATTACTGACATTTCATTTTAAAAATACAGCATTGTCCATGAAAACTCATTTGTAAGCATTCTAGGGAGAAAAAAAGAAGGGATTTTAAATATATTTGCAGTTATTTGGATTTCAAACAATAAAGTGTCTTGTAGTTTTATAGTTGAAAACTTTTTTAAATGTTGGGAAAAGATTTATTTGAGATTTTCTTTTTTTGTAATATGTACATAAACCTTGGGTTACATAGTTAATTGCAACATTTTATAATATAATCATATTTTTGGTTCTTGCTTTGACAAGGCAAATACCTTGGAATTCGATATGGTTTAAGATCATGAAATCTAACATTATTTTTATGGCTTAAGATCATGGTCTGGGACCATCAAAATCTAACATTATTTTGATCCATATGGTATGTTTTTGATTTGAGAGCATATAATGCAATACATCATGGGATGTAATTGCTATTATAAGAGGGGAACATTCCATTCTAAAGGCGAGAACTCAGAGGCACAACTTTGAAGTTTTATTTTCTTCACCAATTAAAATGAGGGATGACAAAAAACCCCACTGCAGAAGCATTACAAGAAGAGACAAGGTATTTGAAGCATGTGACACATGGCAGGTCCTAAATAAATGGCAGCTGTTGTTAATACATCTCCCAGTCTCTTCATTGCACAGTTGCCCCACGTCCAAACTAGGAGCCAGATCTCTGGAGCTCAGCGTTGGATGCTTGCTGCTATTTGACGATTTATCAAAGCTTCTGAGTCCACTGTATTGATAACCATAGATCTATAAATCCATTTTTTTGTAAGTTATTAAGCTGATATTTCTTGGAATCAAACTTTTTCTTATTCCTCTTATGCTTTTTACTATTCTGACCATTGAAGTTCAGATTTCAGAACAGATCCTGTAGGAATTCAGAATAAAAGTCGTTCAAGTCATCTAGTGGTACTTGGGAGTCGCCTTTTCCTTTGAACTCCACGTACACTGTATGTAAAAGTATCTTGACGAGTTGTCATTGAGATTCACATTGCATTGGACTGTCAATTGTGTGAATACTACTGTTTTTTTTTTTTTTTCATTCCAGGTGATACAATTCCTTGCAATGTAACCTACCCTGGGAGGCCAGGCCCTCCAGGTTTTGATGGACCGCCAGGTATGATCAAGGAGCAGTTACTGTCATACACACTCTCAAAATGAAAGAACCAGCAAGACAGATTAGACCAATAGCAAATCCTCAGGGAATTAGTTTGGCTATTTCTTTCTTTTTTTTTTTTTACTTTTTTTTTTATTGAGTTATAGTCGTTTTAGAATGTTTTGTCAAATTCCAGTGTAGAGCATGATTTTTCAGTTATACCTGAACATACATGTATTCACTGTCACATTTTTTTTTCACTGTGAGCTACCACAAGATCTTGTATATATTCCCCTGTGCTATACAGTATAATCTTGTTTATCTGTTCTACATATGCCTGTCAGTATCTACAAATTTTGAACTTCCAGTCTGTCCCTTCCCACCCCCCGCCCCCTTGGCAACCACAAGTTGGTATTCTATGTCTGTGAGTCTGTTTCTGTTTTGTATTTATGTTCTTTCTTTCTTTTTTTCTTTCTTTCTTTCTTCTTTTTTCTTTCTTTCTTTCTTTCTTTCTTTCTTTCTTTCTTTCTTTCTTTCTTTCTTTCTTTCTTTTTTCTTTCTTTTTCTTTCTTCTTTCTTCCTTTCTTCTTTCCTTCCTTCCTTCCTTCCTTCCTTCCTTCCTTCCTTCCTTCCTTCCTTTCTTTCTTTCTTTTCTTTCTTTCTTTCTTTCTTTCTTTCTTTCTTTCTTTCTTTCTTTCTTTCTTTCTTTCTTTCTTTCTTTCTTTCTTTCTTTCTTTCTTTCTTTCTTTCTTTATCTTCCAGCTATTTCTAAACTTATTTTGAGGTTTTGAGGGGCCACAGGAAAACAGCATTTGTAGCCATTCACACGGGGTCTCCAGTCCACTGTTTGGGAGAATTTTGGATAATATTTCTGTGCAACAAAATTTCCCTTGATTTGGTCACATATCAGCAAAAATGTCTGCCCTTTGAGTGTTTCAAAACTGTATCTTCTTTCTTTACCTTTGCCCCAAGAGTGAAAACTGATCATTTGCTTTCTGATTATGTTTTACTTTAGTCTACTTTCCAAGAGACCCAAACTTCCCGCCAGAAACATTCTGAAAAACGCATCTACATCCCTGATTGCACTTCTATGCAGCCACTTCACTTCACTCAGTTCTATTTATAGCTGAATTAAACCCAAAATCTATATAAGGGATTTTTGCTTAGTTCTTTTTCATTTATTCAGAGTTCACTTAAATTGACCTATTAAGTACTAACATGGTCACTAAAGGTAATCTTTCTTGTTCTACATAATTACAAAAAGTGTTTAATGGCATTTTTCTTTCTCTTTCTGGCTTATTTCACTTAGAATGACAATCTTCAATTATATTCATATATATAAAATTATATATATATAATTAAAAAAGCAAAATTATATATATAAAATTTAAAAAATGTACTTAATGACTGAATGATGGATGACTCTCTGTTGCTGTCTATAATTATTAGCTTTCATCACAATAATGGTGTGTAACAACCTCCAAGTCACTGTGGCTTTACCAGAAAATATTTATTTTCTCTCCTATGGGTCTGTAGTGGGTGGGGGTTCAGATGATCTAAGATGGACTTTTTGGGGTTTTTTGGTGGGGGAGGTAATTAGGTTTATTTAATTATTATTTTAATGGAGGTACTGGGGATTGAACCCAGGACTCCATGCATGCTAGCATGCACTCTACCACTGAGTTATACCCTCCCTCTAAGAAGGTTTTTATTGACTTGGCCCCTTGCTCCAGGGAGGGGCAGGTCTGCAACACGCATCTCATTGTGTGGCCAGGGTGTGCTCTGCTCACCTGGTTGCACTAATGCAAGAGGGCGGGCCCAGGTCTCAGGCACAGTTCACACCTCTCATTGCTTCACGGTTGTTAGTAGCCCATTGGCCAAAGCAAGTCACATGACCAAGCCCCAACTCAAAGTGTGGGAAATGCACTCCACTAACCACATGGCAATGGCAAGGGTGTGGAAGTATAGTTCTGTATCAGTGGAGTGAAGAGTCAATGGCTGACTGATTGAATGTTCATTTTCACATTTACTGGTACCTTGTCTTGGATGGGTTAAAAATTAAGAAGTTTATGATCACTTTCAACAGCTTTGGCCTCAAGGGAAGTAAACCCTCAAAGTTTAAGTTAGCAGGTGCATTTTCTTTGAAGTCCATGATTTATATGTTATGTTAGCTGAGATAACTCCTAGTAGGAAATCACAGAAGGTTTACAAAAAAATCTGAATTCTTTTTGCAAGTGCTTATTGCTTGTACTTCATTTAAGGGCAAATGCACTGACATGAAGGAAGATGGATTTTGGCTTTTATTCTGGGGCTTTCTCATCAAGCTGTGCACTGGCCACAACCTACCTCTCTTCTCTTATCAGGAAGGCGATACTCACATATTTGAGTTTGAGCTCAGATGGGAAAGATCAGAAGATCCATCCGAATGGTGGTGCACGTCTCCAAGGTGTTCAGGAAGAATTCTTTACAGTGTGGCTTCTGAGAAAGCACCTCACCACAGTCTTTCTCTATGAAAGTCTTATTTGGAGCCTGTGACTCATAAAATGATTATGCAAACCAGGCTGGGCCACACCATTCCTTCCATAAAGTAGAAATACCCTAAGAAAGACCTAACGTTAGATTTTTTTTTTAATTACCTTATTTTATCGTAATTTGATTTGTGTTTTATTGAGTCCCATGTTTTGTTGTTCTTGTTTAGGTCCAAAGGGATTTCCAGGTCGTCCGGGCGCTCCCGGGCTGAGGTGTTTGGATGGGCCAAAGGGTCAGCGTGGCAAACCAGGAATCTCAGGAGTACCTGGTCCACCTGGTAAATAAGGGCTTTTCATCTAGGGATGTCTGGATGCTGAGCGATCTCACTCAGCAAATGGCCCAGGGATCCCTAGGGGGTGGGGGGATGGTTTTTCCTGATACATTAAATTCTTACCTATGTTTGGATCACTCCTCCGTTATGATACTTCTGTGACTTCTCAGGGCTCCTTAAACCCGAAGCATGAGTTATAGGCTATCACTGGTTTATGTCATAAGAACTGCTCGGTCTCGACACTGTTAGACAGTAAATGAAAGCAATGAGGGAAACACCATGGCTCATAGGAAACACAGAGTTACAATTTATCTCCTGACAAAAGGTAGCAAAAAACAATATTGCCTGTTAAGTTACTCTTTGTTTTAGTAAGTAGCCCTGCATTTAAAAACAATGTGTTTTTCATTCAAGGTAATATACTTCTATGTATGTTGGCTCTATATTTGTACATATAATGATTTAAACAATTGTTTTGTTGTTGTTGTTCAATAGGTTTTCGTGGTGATGTGGGAGAGCCAGGTTTTGAAGGAGAAAAGGGGTCCTCCACTGTTGGGCCCCCAGGCTCTCCAGGTTCACCTGGAGTGAACGGTCAGAAAGGACCCCCGGGAGACCCTGCTTATGGCTACCCAGGACCCCCAGGAAAGAGGGGTCTTTCGGGAGTTCCAGGGTCAAAGGGACTCAGAGGTGATCCTGGACGCCCAGGGGCTGCAGGTATGAGGGCTGCTCTGTCCTTGTGGTCCATAAAGCCGGCTTGGCTCTGGTCACTGAAAAGCGTTCCGCCTATTTTGCCTTCAAACTCTAGAATGTAACATTTCCACCCCGGTGTCTTCCCTTGTATAAAGCGCTGGTTACATTTCAAATAATCTGTATCCCCCGTGTTGCCTTTGCATATCATTGGTTGCTTTCCAATCTAACTCACTGTGGCTCATTTGGTTCAGTTTAATTCAGCAGCTACTGGACATCGGCCTGCTTTGGACTCAAGACACAATGTCAAGGCCGAAGGGCGGGGACCATGTGAGCCGCCCACTGCCATTGCCAGGCTGCAGGAGGGCAGGAGAAGAGCAGCTCAGGGAGGCAGAGCAGTGTGGGCTGGAGTCCAGGGAAAGCTCTGGCGGGGAGTGGGCAGGAGCTGAGTCCTGGCAGGCACTGCGTTCATCAGACAGGTGTCAGGATGGAGAGACTCACTCCAGCAGGGGCAGCAGGCGGGATAACGAAACTTCAGGTGGGGAGGTGGCCTTGGCACTGAAGTTCTTTTCTGAAATCACTATGGGTTCTTCAAGATCCCCCACCGAGACTGGCAGATTTTAATATACTTACAGGGGAGAGAGCATAGCTCAGTGGTAAAGTGTGTGCTTAGCATGCATGAGGTCCTGGGTTCAATCCCCATTACCTCCAGTTAAAAAAAAGAAAGAAAGAAAGAAAAAAAAAAAAAACTAAGCCAGGGTTGGAGGGGTCATTAACATCACTGTTTTCTGAGCCCCAGTCTCAGAAATTGTGTTTTGTTACCTTAGAATTGGGTGAGGCCCAGCAGTCCAGTCTGGACTTTAGCCTCTTGGGGGATGGTGACCAAAAGTGGACCCAAGACCAGACTTTTACAAACATTGTCCTGGTTCTTTTCTAGTGATGGATGGGCCAGTGCTTATTAGGTACCCATGGTAGTACAGTAGTACAGGGATAACGGAGGGCAGAGAAGGAAGCCACATTCTTTGTCCTTGGAGAGTTCATTCCATAGTTTGGAAGTCAGAAACATTCATACACTAAAACCCATTTAATTGAAATATAATGCGATAATGCATTATGTGAGTCAATGAAAATAATTTTGACTCAGTAATACCACTGTCTTACTTATGAAATGTATTTAAGGGAAGTGCTCAAAAGAAGATGGTTAATATGAAAATACTATTGTAGTATTATCCACAATAGAGGAACAACTGAAAACAATAAAAAGAATTAAGTAATATATACATACACACACACTCAAAGGAATACTATTCAGCTATTAGCAATTAACGTTATATTTGTAAAGATTATAACAAAATGGAAAATATTTGCAGGTTAACATGCAATATGAAATAATCCAACAATTGAATATGCGGCGGGATTACTATTTTAAAAATGTAAACATTTTAACCAAAATACAATGAAAACATGAAACAATAAAATAGATTTTTAGGTTAGGATGTAGAATTAGGAAAGATATTTTTTCCCCCTGAAGATTATGATGCTGTGTCTCCAATAAATAAAAATGTGGGCGTTCAAGTGATGAAATTGCTTACAAAATGCAAACTCAGACAATGCAGACTGGGATTACAAGCATCGCGGAGGTTTGGTGTGAAGTCTGCCACAATGTTAGAGGTTAGTTAAAAACAGGAAGGACTGCATAGTTTTCTAAATTCATATAAACAACCTCTGCATTGTCTGTGTAACCTTATCAAGACACTCTCTTAACAATGCATGTTTTTCCCAAGCACTTGGAGCTCAAGCTCAAATCATTTTTTATGATAAGAAAATCCATTCAGAGACTTAACTCATTGGAGCCCTGAGCCAGGGTCAAAGTGTTTACCTTCAGTGTTGATGCACATGAATACCCTTGCAGGCCATCTATATAGTTTCATGCCCTGAGTGTCACAGATGAACTGTGTCGTTTCAGGGCCAGCTGGCATGCCCGGGTTCCCGGGTCTCAAAGGTCCCAGAGGCAGAGAGGGAAGTGCGGGGTTTCCAGGCATCCCAGGCCTACCCGCTCACTCCTGTGGAAGAGGCGCTCCAGGAAGACCTGGGCAACCGGGGCTCCCCGGGCCTCCGGGCAGCCCAGGTAAGTGTTGGCAGGTGTCAAGAACTGTGCTGGGTGTGGGGCTTTACCCTGCTTACAAAGGAATAAGCGTCATCATCTGTCAAGGCTGCTCGCTACCTACACAATCCTGAGAAATAGGCTCAGTAAGGAGCGGTCAGGACCCTGTGTTCTTGGCACACCCAGCAAGACATCAGAGGAGCTCAAAGAGACCTGTGAAAAAGTGTTTCTCAGCACAAGGTGCTGGGGACTCTTCCCAGTATGATCTTTATTTCACCATTCAGATCGTCGCCTGTTACTTAGATTCTGCTGGGTTTATCCAAATGCAGAAGCACGCCCTCTCGAAGGGTCAAAGCCAGGCTGATTCCCGCCCCCGCCCCCTCTAAGAGTAAATACGAATCTTTTATCCTTATCCATTTTCCATTTTAAAAGACTCTTCATAATAGTCCTGCGTCTCAATTGGGAAATATTTATTCAAGTAATCTGCCTTTCTTTTTATAGCAGCCAGAAAAATAAATTCTTAGACTGATGGAGAGTTGCTACTGTTACTTTAGCTGATAAATATTGTTGACTTGGCGATGGATACACAATTTAAGCTACCACGGATATTTTTTCCTGCCTGTGAGTGAAGCCTGTTTTCAATCTTCATACACCACTGTCACTGTGGTTTGTCACAGGTGCCCCAGGTTGGAAAGGACAACGAGGAGACATGGGACCTCCTGGACCTGCTGGAATGAAGGGCTTTCCCGGAGTCCCAGGACGGCCAGGGGTAGATGGACCCCGAGGACCTCCGGGACTCCCAGGTCCCTTTGGGGATGATGGGCTGCCTGGCCTTCCGGGCCCAAAGGGTGGGTAGCACTTTTCCATTATTTTCCCCCATTTTATAAACTTGAAATCCACTGCCAAGTGAAGTCTATGACCTATGACCGCACTGTAGAATCTACTGTTATGTTGGCCTGACTTTGTCTTGTCCTTAGTGACTTCTGCCTGCTTCCTGTCCTCTATATTGTTGTTATCAGTGGCAGAATGCTTTGGTTTAGGTAAACGGGAAAAGGGGGTAGGGGCTTAGGTTCACAGACCCCATAAACACTTCTGCCTAAAGGTAGTATTGATAAGGTATAGGGTCAAGGCAGCCGCGCTTCCGCTTTGGATGGGCGCCCAGCCTCCACGCCACCTCCCCGACACCCAGGTCTCTTAAAGTTCTTTGGGATCAGGACTCGGAAGCAAAAGGACCTACAGTTCAGGGCTGCGGGGTGGAAAACTGAGGCTTGGGTGGGACACTCCGACTCTTACAAGCAGTGAGGCTGGGTTCCCTTCGGCACAGGCTTAGAGTTAGCGGGGAGTTGGCATCTGTGTATGGGCAGCCAGGAACACAGATCTAGGAGCCATACTAGCCTTTAAAACGTTTTCCTACAAATTCATGCTCTCGTTCATCAGGACCCCAGGGGCTGCCTGGCTTCCCGGGTTTTCCCGGAGAGAGAGGAACGCCTGGCCCAGATGGACACCCCGGCAGAAAGGGAGAACTCGGACAGAAGGGCTGGCCTGGCTTCCCAGGAGACCCAGGAGTGACAGGTGTCAAAGGTAAATGTGGCTGACAGCACAGCGATGCAACATGGGTTGTTTCTAGTGTTTGAACGAAAGCTGTAAGTGTGATCCCTGAAAAATAAAATGGGACTGTCCTGCAGCTCGAATTCCTTAGGCTTTCAGATCTATGGTGTTTGCTTTAGGATTTTAAACAAAATTTATTTTCCTTACCTCTCAATCTCATCATATATAACTATGGTATATGAATTGCTCTATTAATAGAAAAAAATTAACAAGGACTTTGACGTATAGCTTTTGGGTTTCAGAAAATTTCCTAACCTTTTAGGAAGTGGGTGCAGGCAAGACTCTTGGCCCTCAAACCCTGTTTTAATTAATTTTAATGAAAAAAATTGTTTTTTCTTAAGTAAGCCAGATATAAATATTTTAGCCTCTACAGACTGTATGGTCTCTGTTGAAATGACAAAATTTGGCTTTCTTAGCACGAAAACAGCCAGAGACAACACCTAAACAAACACACACAGCTGTGTTCCAGTAACATTTTATTTACGGACACTGAAGTTTGAACTTCATTTAATTTCACGTCATCAAATATTTTTCTTGTTCTGAGTCCCTCCCTCAAATGATTTAAAAGTGTGAAAATCATTCACAGCTCACAGATTGTGTAAAAACTGGCAGGATTTGGCCCACGGGCTGTAGTGTGCTAACCTCTGAGCTGGAGAACTTCACTTTTATCTGGGCCATGAGTGGTGTCTCTCCCAAACTTCATTTAAAGAAAGATTTTTCATGACTATTTAATTTTTAGAAACAAAGTTTAAATTTTAAAGCCCTTGGGGGCAAATGGCCTCATATTTAACTCAAATTACTTTTACTTCTTAGTGGATTGAATCTACCCTTATTTTTTTGCACTAGCCTGTAAATTATTTCTGTAGAATCAAGGAATCAAAGGGTCATTTTTTTTGCTAGCTTAGACAAGTGATGTTTGCTGTGCTATTATGTTACTATACAATTATCTCACTAAAAATATTTAAAATTGGGTTAATGCCAGTGATGTGCTGATAAGCTGGCTCTCCAAAATAATTTTTTTTTTGAAATGCCTTGATTTTGTAATGTTTGCTGATTGCCATGGTATAAATACTTCCACCCAGAATACTCGCACCATGACTCATTTACAACTACCGATGATTTAACAACTCGTTCACAGGATTCCTGACTTGTTAATAATTGGTTCTCACCAAGCTGGTGCAAGTCCACTCCAGCACATGTCTACAACTGGACAGCATTTGCAAAAGTCAGGAGAAATATCATATACCCTTTCTATCTTTTAGAATTCTCTAAGTGGAGAACCAAGTTAAGTGTCTGCTCTTTTAATGTAAGGAAAATCATGGGAAAGGGAAGACAGAGAACGGGAAAATATGAGATGGACAATTCAAAATTTACAGGACAAAGGGATGTATTCTAGACCTGGAATGTTTCAAGCCTGTCTTTTTTTCACTTAAGATTCTGAAACCAGTTAGGTTGAATTTAGCAAACATTCACTGATCACTCTGTGTACATCAGACCCCGTGTCTGGACAAGTTGGGAGAGGAATGTGAAAGGCATGGCCCTTCTTTTAGGAAATCAATCAACAATGTTGACATCGTGCAATCTATGAACATAAGTACCATTTAGTAGATTAAATGGGGATTTGCAAACTGGACATGAAAAGTTGTAACAGAAGAATCGCGTGTATGATGCTTCCATTTGTTTTGTTCTTGTGTAATTAATATCTAAAGGAGAAAGAGGACTCCCAGGAGATGAAGCAGAAATAGATATTGTTTCCATAAAAGGGAAAACTGGGGATCCTGGGCCTCCTGGAGATAGTGGATTCCCAGGAGAACAAGGTAAACACTTACTTTTTTTAACCATATCAAATAAGTTGACTTCTTTACAGATCATGCAAACAAGCATGTGTATTAGGCAGCTTTCCTAAGAATACTATCATACTGAGGTTAGGAAAGGTCACTTTTTGAGATAAAAATATAAATAGACCCTAGTGAACCTCATGGTACATTCCCCCCCATGGTAGAACTTAGCATCAGCTCATACACGTTTATAGATTTGGATATTCCAAACTAAGATCAGTCCAGATACGTGAAATACTGGTTCCAGGTTTACAGTATTCCTGGTTTTAGTAGCTGGTATTGAAATGAGTGGCACAATGACTGCCCAAAGCATTTCAGTCGGTGCTATTCAGTCTTCAGTGTGCATACGAATCCCTTGTGGCCGTTGTTGAAATGTGGATACTCAATCAGCAGGTTTGGGGCAGATCTGACTCTGCCTTTTTTTTTTTTTTTTTTTGACTCCACCTTTCTAACAAGTTCCCCAAATTGCCTGGTCCTCGGAAACACCGCAGAGCAAGGATTTTGACAACCACATTTGTGTTCTCTTTCCAAGTTTAGACTTAATCTGCATGAGACCTGGGTTCTGGTGCTGGCCCCCTCCTTAACTAGTTGTTAGGGGATGAATGTTTTAGCTTCGCTGGGTAAGCCCTTCCTCGTTTATAAAATGAGCGTGTTAAAGCAAGTGATGCTGTTCATTCCCACCTGGGATGGCTCTGAGTCTCTTCATGGGCAGCTCCTTTTCTAGTGAGGTCCCTGAAACTGGACACCATTGTGATGCCATTTAGGGCAGGAATTAGGATTCCCCATCCCTAAGAGATGACTTAATCTCCTAAACTGAGGACCAGGACCCACATTCTAACTATTATCCAGCCCAAGATTTCCTTGAAGCGGCTTGTAACACCTCTTTAAGGAAATGTATCACCCACGTGTATCACCCGTCAGGTGCTAAAGGCCATCCTGGGATGCAAGGGAGGAGAGGAGAGCCAGGAAGCCATGGACCACCTGGATTTCACAGAGGGGAGCCCGGGAGAACTGGGCAGCCAGGCCTTCCTGGACTCCCAGGCCCTCCAGGCCCACCTGGGCTGAGAGGGATCATTGGTTTTCCTGGATTTCCAGGTGACCAGGTAAGCAGCTGCTATTTGGGGAAGAAAGAAGTAATAAAACCTTTCTGCTCTCAGGATGCTCTCGTAAGGCAACATAGTTTGCCAGTGCACTAGCTTTTAAAAGGTAAGGAGTTGGTCGAGGGAGGAACGAGGACTTTTGGAAGACCATGATGTGACTGTAGTTTCTGACCAGTGCTCCCATCTGGTTCCAGTGATCAAGCCATTTACTCCACATACTCCACATACTAACCTAAGCCTTGTTTAAACAGGTCACAGAGACTCGCCTGAAGGTGGCTGGTTTACCATAACAAGGAGTCATCTGAAAAATGACCCGAATTCTGGTTTCTTAGCCTTCCTTTCCAAATACAGACCTTGCTGTATCTGATACCCAGATATTTATAGCAAAATAAATACATTTTGTCTTTATAATCATGAGCCAAACACTCCTTGAGAAACCAGGAAGTACAAATGCAGTAGCCTACATCATAGCTACTGGAAAATGTATAATATACTTTGCTACCCATCTTTTGGAATAAAATAGATTTTTTTAAAGTTTTGGTACGAAATCATTTATAACAATATTTTGTTCAGTACCAATTTGTTCATTCAGAGCTTAAAATTGAAGTTATGTGACGCAACTACTGTCCTGCAATCAAGTAGAGAGAAGGGGATGCCACATACAGGCATCACGAATTCTAGAAGAGTTTTATCAACTTTGAAAAACTAGACGCATGTAGCAGTAGGCTTGCAATGCATTTCCAATTTTCCTTACCACTGAAAATTATAGAAGCCAGATTAGTTAAGAGAAAATTATACCTAGATCATGTCAAGCATGTGTCATGTGTATTTGAAACCCAATTAAAGTCTTACTTCTGTTTCGTTAAACTATCAGGGTGAGCCAGGTTCTCCAGGGCCCCCTGGACTTCCAGGAGTTGATGGAGCAAGAGGACCTAAAGGTATGGTTTGGGAACACAGCAGCCATGAATCAAGCTCATAGTCCTGGGTGCTCGTAACATTGTAAGCCAGTACCTTTGGCATGAAAAGTAAAGTATATCAAACCAACTGCAACATTCAAAGGGTTCTTTTTAGACTTTACTAGATAGTCAAACACTCCAGACCCACATCATCTTCGTGCGTCATTCAGATCCCAGGGTACCATACAGGAAACAGCACAGCTGCAGGCACATCGTGCCTTCCTCCCTGGTGGGAATCCTCGCATCAGTCCTTGTCGTGACTCGCATCCAGCTCCTTAAGTGGCAGCTGAGGTACAAGGGGGAAGATCCACACTGGCGGTCAGTGTCCACCTTAGCATAGAAGCTCCATGCCCACAGGGGCCAGTATCTCTTCTGAGGACTCCATGAGTCCAGCTTTTAGAGTCCCGGTCACAAGAGTCACAGACAGAGACAGTCAAAGCCAGGACTTCCTACCAGGTGTGAACAGTTCACTTCAGAATTCCTGGGCCATGCATAATTTACAATTGGGTTATTTTTACCGTAATCCAGGGGTCAGCAAATGTGCTTTTTCTCAAAGGGCCGGATCGTAAATAATTTCAGCTTTTTGTTCTCTGCTGCAGCTGTGCATGAAAGCACATATAGCGTGAAAGCAGCCCTAGACAGTCTGCAAACAGGGGGTGTGGCTGTGTTCCAATAAAACTTTATTTACAACAGGCTTCAGGCTGGATCTGGCCCCACAGGCCTTAGTTTAATTTGTGACAAAAACAATGTTGCCTTGTAACACAGCTGACATTCTACCTTTTTCAGGTTTCCATAGAAACAGAAACAGAAAGTTAACCCAAGATCAAAAATGTCCTTAGAGAAAGAGGTCTCATTAGCCCTTTATTCAGACAAACAAGTGCAAACAAACAAAAATCAGGATATCTTAAATTGCACTGTTTGTATAGAAGTTTTAATATTTTTACTATTTTTGTATACCATTGGGTTAATATTTTTCTTTAAATCTTTAAAATGATCCACCTTTTAAACCTTAGCCTTAACCTCACTATCTGTGAATTTACAGAATTGATGTAGTTATATTTTATTTTAATACAGATTAAAGTAAATAACTTTAAAATATAGAACAGTAATTAATGGACTACTGAAAAATCCTCTCCTTTACTACAATGAAACATGTTCTACACTTTGAGAGACATTCCATAACTAACATAATTGTTGTAAGAAGAAAAATGAACCATGTACACTTATTTACTCAGAAAGGACAATATAGATTTCCTCTTCAGAAATAGTTACAAATAGGGACCTTTTCGTATTTGATTTTGACATTTTACAGCATCAGCGTTCAGCACTCACTCCTCTTCTACTCATCTATGCATTTATCGTAGTCTCTCTGTCTGTCTCAAAGTACAAACCTATTTCTCCTCATTTTCTTCCTACTTGTCTTTGTCCATGTTTTTAAGGAAGTAAAATGCATTGAAGATTCCTGGAGTAAAAGCTGTCTCATGGAGCCAAAAGATAAAACATAAAGTTCCGCCAGACCATAGGCTGATGGAGCCTAGCCCCTGGGCAACCTATGGTTTCTCTCTTAAGCCTTTCCTGCTTTTCGCCATGGTCTGTTTTTCATTTACCTGCCTTCCAACTAGTTTTATCACTCTCTATTCAGTATCCTTTCTTGATCTTTCTGCATATGTTTGGATTACACTGTAACATGCTCTTTATCAGGACATCGTGATAACTTACATCATGAAAATCCTTTCAATTTCTGCCTCAATATCAAAAGACCTCAAATTCTTACTTTCTATTACAATTTCTCAAGGAAAGACTGGCTGACTGGGATGGACCAGATTCCTGCCCCGCAAACGATTAGCCACAATTATGACTAGGGTCAGGTGTCAGAGAACCTTCTAGAAAGTGTGCGTCCCCTTAAAAAGGGTTTCAGTAGGCAGGTCCTCTAAAACATGCCTAATTAGCTCTCTTCCTCTCTAGTAACCCCCTCGATTGTCTTGCCTTCCCTGCCTCTCCATTTTGAGTCCTCCATTTGTAATGGGCTCCCAGCTATACTGTAAGTCCTTGTGTCTGGAAGGACGCAGTGGCAGAGTGGAGCAGCTCTGTGGGACTGTGGGAGTCACTGCTACAATGGCCTTTGAATGTGCTGTCTCTTGTGAAGTCATCAATAAGACGGCTTTTTGTGATTTTGTTTTTTTGACAAGGACACTGAGTTGAGCTTCCTTGCAGAGAGCCTGAAATGTGATTACAGCAGCTGAAACAGTGACAATTTCTGCTTCCTGTTTCTAAAAAACAATATAAGGGTGCAGTCAATCAGTGCCAAGTAATTTTTTAAATAGATACATAAATTTGAAGCTATTTAAGAAAATTTAAAAATTCAAACTTACTAAGATTTACAGTTTATGATTGTTATGAACTATAAAATAGTGTGTGTGTGTGTGTGTGTTTAAATCACATCTTGCATCTATGTTTCTATTTGTTCTTATGTAGGGAAAAGAAGTATTTTTTCAAAAATCCTCTCCTGGATTCATTTGAAGATAGATTATAAAGACAAATATCATGAAAGTTAAGTCACTTGTGTGAACAAAATTAAATTCTTTTAATAATGTTATGTGCATTTTATCACTTACAGGATACAAAGGTGAACCTGCAGATCAGTTTGGCCCACCTGGTCCAAAGGGCGAGCCAGGTAGCCCTGGATTTCCAGGTATAGTTACCTAGTTTTCTTATTAAAACAAAAAAGAAATATTTGGTTGAAAAAACAGAATGATTACTTCATCCTTCCAGCTGGCAATGATCGTATCAATATTTCCTTCTCTCTTTACCCATTGAGATACATATCAGAAGGATTATGTACACACACTGACCTGGATTCACCATCTTTTTTCCACCATGGCTCCCATGACCTATGATGTTAACAACACACCTCCCTAGGCACGTCCGGGTTTGGACAGAGTCAAAAATGACTATGGCAAGCAATCAGAATT
The DNA here is from genome assembly GCF_048564905.1 of Vicugna pacos. Taxonomy (NCBI): domain Eukaryota; kingdom Metazoa; phylum Chordata; class Mammalia; order Artiodactyla; family Camelidae; genus Vicugna; species Vicugna pacos. The sequence continues at coordinate 86,343,531 of NC_132991.1, read as the reverse complement.
TGGACTATTTTGCAATTTCTATAACCAAAAATGATATATTAGCAATAACCACTCCCCTGACTACAGCTGCAGGTTGTCATTCCAGCCCTGTCTTTTTCCTACTCAGAAAAGCAAAGCAGTGTTATTGCTGAAATATCATTGAATACCTTATTTACTAAGTAAACCAAACCAAAAAAAGTAAAACCTCATCACCAACCACACCGCTCAGTTATTCAAAACAGTACTTTATCAGTAACAACTGACGTGTAATCTGTCAGAACAAACAGACTGTAATGTACTGGTGAGCTCTTAGTCTCAGTAGTGGCTGCTTCTACAGTAGCCGACCCACAGTGGACAAAATGTACACACCTTTTTACTTAATAATTCCACTTGTAAGAATATATCTTAAACCAATCAGTAATCAGGCCAGTGTACAAAAATGAGCACACAGGGATATCTGCTGTGTGGAACGAACAAGTGCTTATCCACAGATGACTGCTTCAGTAAGTGATACCCAGTGCCATTCAACTGATGGTGGGCCGGTTAGAAACCAGGAGTGTATCTAGATGGGTCCCTTGTAAATTAAATCACCTCATATGAATAATTTTGTTCATTAGCTTAAAAATCTCTTTGGCGATAGCCCTATGCCATCCCATACAATAGGAAGAATGTCTGAGCAGAACTATTATGGGAAATTTATTTCTTTGTTTTTCTACCATAAGGTTGCTAAAATGGAAGTCTAACAGAAAAGCAAGCTATTATAATGGCAAAAAAAATTCCTTCCCCACTGCCTTTCCTGTGGGTCTTTTACCTGTGGCATGGTCAAAGAGATTATTTAGATAATATAATATTTTAACTGAAATGTACAGGTTATGTGCTATGTTTGGAGGGGAAAATAGCTTTGAGGTTAGCATTCTGGAGATTTGTAATAAGCACCAGAGCAAGGTCTCAGAAAAGAAAATCAGTGGTTCAAAGTCGACCTCTGTTATCACCAAGCATGCGGTCTCGGGCAAGTTGCCCGTCATCTCGGAGCTCGGTTTCCCCACTTGTAAACGGGCCCTATGTATATTACAGGTTGTCCTGAGATCAGATGAGACTGCTTGAAAGCAACCTGTAAACTGAAAATTGCTACCCAAATGTAAAGTGTAATTAATTCATCATCGTCATTATCAGTCAGCAAAGCTCTAAGAGATTTTCCACACTTACTGGTATTTTTGTGTAAACCCATAAGATAGTAAGATTTTTACAAGCTGAGAGTCATCCAAAATGGAAGACTTTGATATTACCTAACGTTTTGAATTAAAAATCATAACTCTGAATTATTTTACATATAGGCTAACTTTTTCAAGAAAATTTGCCAAAGTGTAATTTCCATGGTCTTGTGTGGTTAGCATCATTTAAATTGTAGCTTTAGCTTAAATTTTTATAATTATATCGTATGTTATTCACCAGCACAGAGTTTACCTAAATATGCAATTTTCACTGACTGGAAAAATCTGCACTGAATTTGAACAAGTCTAACAAGAAGGCATAGATCTGCAGCCGGTCTTGGGGGATCTGATATGATCACATTGGGTTAGTGCTCCCTCCTACTCCTTTATTTTGGAAGAAAATACAGTACAGATTAACTCAGGAGTTCTGTTCTTAATACAACTGTGATTGGAGAGGCAAGCCTTTCAACAGTTCAGTTTTTTTCATTTGGAGTTGGGAACATGCTGCCTTACATTTACTGCAGGAATATTTTCAGGATAAATAAAATAATACACTATGAAGCTCGCAGACCTTAATTTGATCAGGGAGCAAGTATAGACTAAAGTGAGCTTGTTTCTTATGTGTTATAATAATGACTGTGAGTCCCATGGGTTGGTAAATACAGAACTGTATATTTTATTTGTAGATTCAACTGGACATTTTCAGCACAGACTATTGGTTTATCCTATAAAGATTAAAGTCATACATTATAAATAAAACACATGGGAAGTCATCTTCCCTAGTCATCAGAGAAGTGTAATTTAAAGTAAGTCGGAAATAGCATTTCATCCTTACTAAATTAGCAAGAAAACAAACAGACAAACTAAAAAGTTCTCAGTGAGCACACGGTACACTCTTGGAGCTGTGATCGTGGGGCTGAGGGTGGGTTACAGGGGGTGGTGTGAGTTGGTGGAACACTTATCCAAACCATTTAGCACCCATTTTTTATCAAGAACCCGATGATGAGTGGTCTGTTTTAGAAGACTAAGCACAACTGGGGACTGTAGTAGGCTTTTTTTTTTTTTTAACCTAATAGATGTATCCGCCAGATGCAATGTGAGGTTCTGGACTGGGACTCGGTGTGGACAGGCCAGCTGTGAAGGACATTAAGGGGACAAGTGAGGCAACTCAAGTATGGAATTAGTATTAGATGATGTTAAGGATTGTTATTAATGTTCTTGGCTGTGATAATGTTATTTTGGCCACTAGGTAAACATTCTTATTTTTCAGACATACCTCCTGAAATATTAAGGGATGAAATTCCATGATGTCTGTGATTTACTTTAAAATACTTCAGCATTTAAAAATGCATTTAAAAAGAACCAAAATAACATACTGTGCTACCTAAAAATTCTACTCCTAAGAATTTTTCCTAAAGAAATAGTTTAGTAGGAGAAAAAAATTGATTAAAGATGTATGAAAATTATTATGCACAACAGCAAGAGTTAGAAATCACTTGGATGGCTAATAGGAGAGAAAATTAGATTAATTAATTTAATTAGGGTTAACTCAATAAGCTATGAGCCAGTTGTTTAAAAACAATAATTAGGAAAATGATATCAAACTTGGAAAATTACAATACAATGCTAATTAAAATCAGAATATAAAATCTTGGGTCTTATAATTGTTTATTTTCAAATTTTCCTTAATGTTATCTTTTCAATAGAAAAACTGTACATGTTAAAAAGTAAGAATAGGAAAGAAAAGGCTGAAATTGGAGATTTTATAGACTCACCGCCTCGAAGAGCAATCTACTAGTCAGATGTTTGGTCCTTCTTTCTTTAGGACTTCTGGGACCACCTGGAGAGCAGGGCTTGCCTGGTATTCAAGGACCTGGAGGACCACCGGGAAGGCCAGGACTACCTGGCCCCTCTGGACCTGCAGGGTATCCAGGTACCTTGAAAGAAGCTTGGACATTTCCGGGCATTCCTCTGTCTCTTGGTGTATTGCAAGGAGCCAACCTTCACTTAGACCTGGTTCAGGTCTGGCTCTGCCATTTCCTCGACCTGTGACTTTGGACAAGTCACTTAAACTTACCTTTTCCTCACCTGTAAGTTGGAGCTAGTCTGATCTCACTGGGTTGGTCTGGGAGTAAATGAAGGCAGCTGTTACATGCCTAGGAGGACGACAGGCACAAAGTGATGGTCTGACAGAGAAGAGCTTCTTTCCAGCGCTCCCCGCCCCCACCCCAATGCACCTGCCATTCAGGATGCTGGTTTCCTTTTTTCCTTTAGACTTAAGGCAACAGCACACATACAACACAGCATTTTATTTTCCTGCCATTCAGAATAAAGTGAAAGTTTCAAATCATAACTGGCAACCTTAATCAATCAGAAATGTATTTTTTCCTCCTGAGGTTAAGTTAGGAGGCCTAGGAAGAAAAAGTAATAAAATAATATTCCCAGTGACCCATGTATTAAGAACATAGATGACCTTCCCAGTTAATGAAACGCATAGATCACCTCGGTGTCTGTCAAACCTTCCTGTCATCCTCAGGTAATCCAGGTGTGCCTGGGCTGAGGGGGCCTCCAGGAGAAATGGGGGACCCCGGGCCGAGAGGCCTCACAGGGGATCCAGGGACGCCAGGTCTTCCGGGAATAAAAGGTAAGCCAAAAGGAAGGCCAGCCCATCAGACACCTCCAAGCCCAGCGATGCTCTGCAAGTTCATAGCACCTCTCCCGCATCCCAGGGACATTGCTCTGGGGCCTGGCTCGTTTCCGGGATGCCCATCCGTCCCGCTTATTCTGTCTTCCTCGGCAGTGCTCCTCTAGAGTCTTGACCTGCCTCTGCTGAAATGCTGCTGCCACCACCTCGTTTCTGAGGGCACTACTCCCAGTGTTTTCCATAAAGTTCAGGCCCATCCATTTATTCTCTCCCCAGACAGTTAGCTCCTGCTGTGTCCTAGATTCTGTGTTGGACCCTAGGCACACAATTCTGAAGAAAATAGACATGGTTCCTGCGTTTGCAGAGCTCAGAGTTTAGTAGGGGAGATAGATATTAAATATATATCTGCCAGTCATGACAAGTGGAAGGAAGAGAGAAAAAATAAGATGCTGAGGAGAAAGAGGAACTAGTATTCATTATCTTTGTTTGATAAAGAAACACTTTTTTCCCGGTTAAGTTTTTTGGCCTTTAGAAGTATAGCAGACTGGTTATAAGTTTGGTGAAATAGAATAGAACAGAATAGAATAGAACAGAATAGAATAGAATAGAATAGAATAGAATAGAATAGAATAGAATAGAATAGATATAATTTGTTATTAACAAATGTTTATGCCCCTCCATTCATCCACGATACTTCTTCCTTTTCAGTCCATTTCTTTCACTTTGGAAAAAATATTTTTCCATGGGTTTTTTATGTATACCTTCAGCATAACAATCTGTGTTGCATCCCCTTTGTTGGTTTAGAGGTCTTTCTCACCAAGTAGAATATAATTTTTAAAAAAGCAAGAACTATTTTTATATCCTTGTCACCAGTAGATTCCCCATAAGTCTGTTGGTTGGTTATTGTATTTATTTATCTATAAAAATAAATAAAATTTTAAATAAATTTAGAAATACAATATACAAATATATAGTATATAAAATATGTAAATTTATTTTTACAGATAAATAAGTACTTACAACTAATTAATTAATGGAAAAATAGAGGAATGAACAACTGAGGTTGAGGGTCAAGTCTCAGTTGGTAGATTTCTGTAACCAAGATTCCTCTGTCTCCTTCCTTCCTTTTCTTCCCACTTACCTTCTGCTCATTGGCTCATTCATACACCAAATTTTGATAAAGTAAGAAGTACCTGCTCTCAGAAGAATGGCAAATCCCTTCTTTGGGGCTTACTCAGTTTATTGTTTTGAAAATCCAAATAATGTTTTTCCCACACTCTTACCTCTTCCTTCATCAGGTAGATTTCAGATAATTCCAGTTTTCCAGCAAGTAGTAGTGTGATAAATATTACCTGGTGCCTCTGCAGAGAGGGAAGCCATTTATTTTGAAGAGTTGGTACACGTACGTATTTCTGTGCAGCCAAGTAACTTGACGGGAAAAGCTCCCATCATAAGACAAAATATCTTCGTACTGTTTTTCTTCTTTTTCCTTGTCTTCACTGGCATTTTTAGTCACATGAAGTGTCGTGATTGGTGATAAGTTTAGGGTTCCAAGTAAAATGATCATTCTGTTATTTTAGGAGACCCCTCTGGCTATTGTGGCAGTTTCCTGTCTCTGGCAATCCGTCCAGCCCCGGTGGGGTGGTCTTTGATGCTTTTTTGAGTGTCTGGAAGACAAAATTGGTAAAGAACCAAAAGAAAACATTTCCCACTATTTTACTTCTGCTGTATCTCCACTTTTTCCAACTCTCCTAGTTTAAGAAAATAGCGAAGATTTTCAAGTGGCTTGGTGACATTATACACACCCAGTTTGACAAAAATGACAAAATTTATTTTGCTATTGCTGTTCTTTCCTTGCCTTGAATTAGTTTACATTTATCATCCAACTTCAGTATGATGTTATTGAAAAACTAACGGCTAACGACTTCGCTTGAATAACAAAATTATTTCCAATTGCACCATAATTCAGCACTCTGAAATAGTAAGTTTGTCAAGAAGAGAAGGTGAGAAAAATGAATATATCAACCCAAATATTCACAGCAGTGCACAGATGGATCCTGCAGTGTTGCTTCCTGACCACGCAGTGACACTGTTTCACTGCAAACAGCCCAGGGAACTACCAGTCCTGTTTGGAAAAACACAGAACAGTGAGAGACATTCCTAAGAATGAAAACGTCTACAGTATAAATCCATTGTTGCCGTTTATCACGCTGATAGGAAAATGAACTGCACTCCAGCAGAAACACTTTGAACTGAGAAACTAAATATTTGAGGTATGTTCTAAATAAGTCAAGGGGGCTGATTATCTTGTTTGAACAGACCAGCTGCTGAACTCAAAGTTGTTCGCTTGGCCAGGACAGGCCATATGGATCCTGAGTCCTGCTTGTGTTCAAGCAGATTTAAAATTTAACTTCGACATATGTAAAAACAGCTCAATCCTTAGATTTCCATTTTCCAGTACCTATGCCTCTAAAAGGAAGGTGCTTGATTCCTAGCTAGGCATTCAAATAAGACTGTGACAGAGGAAAGCTAAAGACAGTAATCTTCAGCATGAGAACGTGTAGGGACTGTGGGCAGGGTTATTTTGCTTGGTGGCAGGTAAACTATTTCATAAGAAAAAAAGCACCTGGAAATGGCTTTTCTCAGCATGGACGTGCCAGGCACCTTAGAACTGTGAAAATCATGGAAACATCCTCCCTTTTTTCGGCCAGATTGTCCCCTCCTGCCCTGTCCCCACAGCACTTACCACTCAGGGTAACTGCCTGTTTGTTCTGTCAAGTCAGAGGCTGTTTCTCTCTTTTCCTCGTTGTCTCGTCAGCGCTCGTCACCGAGTACATTTGGGGACCGAGACTCCATGGTTAAGACACCATGTCTTAGGATCTTGTGCGTCTCCTAGGAGGCACTCATCTGTTTTCTGAATTAAAAAACCATTCAGTCTTATTTCAGAATCGGTTTTGATTAAGTGTTCCACTTTGTTCAACCATTACCTGTAGTCACAAAGAAAGGTCTCTCTTTCCCATCTTTAAAGTTAGGGTGACCAGCTGTCCCGGTGTGCCCGGGACTGGGGATGCTCAGGACATAGGACTTTCAGTGCTTGGAAGAGGGAAGCCACTGGCAGGCAGGGACAAGTTGGTCACCCTATAAAAAGTATAAAGGCCGTTAGAGGCCCCTGGGGCATAAAGTGGCATTTCCAGGCTTTCAAACAAAGGAAAACCTCAGAGTGGGAATCTGGTCCCAAAGAGTCTGCTGCCTAACACAGATGGAAACTGCAGTTATGATTACGGCTAGGGTGGGAGATTTGAGTCTCCCTGGTTAGAGGAGGGCCCCCGGCCTGTGAGCTGCAGTGAGATGCAGCCTCAAATGATGGTCGTTAAGCAAGAGGACGACCAGAGAGGTGAATAAAAATCCTCATTACCAGGGAATGTGCTTTGTTAGACTAATTGCCTCTCATCTGCCCTGTATGCATTTTATGCATGAACAACTTTCTGATTTAGAGATGGGGCTGATAAAAAGCTTCCAATAAAAAGGAAAAATTGCCCTCAAAACCCTACCCAGATGTAGCTGCATTCAATTTAGAAAGATAACGTTGGGTCAGATAAGAGTCGGCCAGTTCAGCAGTGGTGGGGGGCTGGGATGGTGACAGCACAGGGTCTGGATGTGTTGATGTGACAATGGAGAGTTGGCAGAAGCTGAGACATTCCACCCCCAGCCAAGTCCTCCAAGCCATTAATCCTGGTGGCTTAAGCTGGAGATCAAAACACATTGAAATAGCGAAGTAGTCTCAAAAAATGTATCATCATTTCAGATAGATGGCAATAAATATCCTAATTTGGCAGATGAAGAAGGTCTGTGTGTTCTTTTGGTGCAAACTTGAAACATTTGCTCAGAAATAGAAAAGAGAATTGGAAAATAAATTCAGCCAGAACCAGTAAAAATGGTTAGGAAATACGAGCTTTAGGGAAAATAAGGGTGCATTTACTTTTTTTGGGGGGGTGCAAGAGAACGTAGCTAAACCTGTAATGAACCTACAACTGAATCACTGCGCTGTCCCTGAAACTAACACGACATTGTGAATCAAATACACTTCAACTTAAAAAAATAAAGAGAATATGGCTCATTCGCAGCAATCTAACATTTAGAATTTAAAAATAGAATAAGTTTGTTTCAAGTACCCATAAAAAATAAAATGGAACCAACTAACTGATCCATCTTCCAACAGGAAGTCTACAGAAGACATGCTTTAATGAAGAGACAATAACTAGCACTTGAGTTATTTATACACAGGGAATAGCTCTAACTTCCCCAAATCTTCCACAGCCCATAAATCTATCAATGACAGATGTGACGTGCAAGTAGAGATTGGCGTCCACTCTTTTTTATAACTTTCTCTCTACCCATCCAGTCCCTCACCCTCCCTGCTCCAAATTTGTGCGTTCATTCATTCACTCACTCGACAAATGTTTATTGAGCACTTACTGTCAGGAGATATGCTGAATGGTGGGTAGAAAGACTAACAAGACCTGATCTTGCCCTCAACTAATTTACTCAAAGTAAACCAGTCACCGCAGACAGGTGCGTTGTGCAGAGTGGGCTGGGCACCGGCTGAAGGGCATCAAGGGAGCTCCGTGCGGGTGTCCTGGGGAGGATGAGGGGCACTTCCGGGTGTTAGTCATCAGCTGAGGGTGTGAGGACGGCAAGGTAGAGGCATGTGACCCTAAAGTGGGTGAAAGGCTGGCTGTGCACTGAGGGGCTTCTAGCCTTGGATGAGAAAGAACAGTTCCTGGATGGAAATCCATTCGTGAAATAGGAAGGTGACCGGGCGCTGCCTGGGGCTGGAAAGAAGATTCTTTTTCCCAGATCAACCAGTGAGATGTGCGTGAAGCACTTGGCAGAAGAATCAGTAGCCAGGAGATGTTCCGTTCCTGTTAGAGATCTGCCTCTCCCCTCCCTTCCTCCTTCCCTTCACTTCTTCCCTGTAAATCTATAGATTTATATATTATAAATATACATATTATATATAGTAAGTATATTATACGTATAGATATAAAGACCTCTATAAATGTATAGGTGTTCAGTGTTCAGTGACAACGTCTGTAAAGTCAGATGAGTGTATCTGTGGAGAACGACAGTGACAACTGACAGAAGGTTCTGAAAGGAGATCCTGTCTGAGTACAGAGAACAGCATTCTCAGTGATCATCATGATATAAACTTAGTCTCTGTAAAGAGGCATCAGAAGGGTTCTCTTTGAAAGAAGTAGTTGCAAAGAACTAGCTACAGCCACACTTGACCTGCAGGCCTGTTTTTTCTGCTTAAAAAAAAAAAAACAATCAGGCCTGTATTCCCCAGAATGCCACAGGCCCCCCTGCCCTCATTGTCCTATGGCACTTATCTGACTAGATTCTGAAGAAAGGAGAATGTACCGACCATGGTGGCGTGGGAAGGTTCTGAGTCTGGGGGAAAGGTAGCCCAGCTTTGCTCCCACCCTGTCTCTTTCCTTGTCAAGGATGATTTTATTGTCATAAAACTGGAGGTCATTTCCTATACCAAGATTCAGTAATTCTGGGTTGTATCTGGTGAGAGAGATTCGTGGTGCGGTCATAAACCACCAGCAGCGTGTTAAAACCAAAGAAAGGTGTGTGTTAAGCTATCTTAACAGAAAACAACCATCAAATGAAGGTGCTAAATGATGACCCACTGGCATGGATTCCGCCCTGATAATGACGTTTAGATGGTGAGATCTCATGGTTCCCGCCTGGAAAATCCGTCCCCATCAGCTGACCCTCCGCCGGACGGTGCCTGCAGGATGCAGCCAGAGACCTTGGCCAGCTAGTCTTCCCCTGTGGGTCACAGGCCTGTGATGTGTTTCAGGTCCTTCCGGGTCGCCGGGCCTGAACGGCTTGCATGGCTTAAAGGGTCAAAAAGGAACCAAAGGTGCTTCAGGTAAGAGAAAACCCTTTGTAAGAGGCTGAACTGCAATCTGGACCAGGAAAGTCCGCTGGTGTTTCCTCCCGTCACGAGATTTGGGTGCGAAACTAAGACACTGGTTTAGCTTAGAGACAGAATGTTGAAACTGTTTTTGGTGCTGAAGATGACAAATAAAAAAGACCCTTGAGAAACCCCTATTTAAGAAGGAATGGTTGATTAACAGTGACTTTTGTTAATACTGCTGGTGACTACCTATTAAAAATACTCTGAATAATCGCTCAGTTGGAGCTAGATTTCAAAACGTTATGAATAGCAAATAAAGTAGTCGGGACTTTGGGGGTATTGTTTTAAGTGTAGTGATGCCAAGTACGACCACGCGGGTCTAATTAGCATTTCTAGCCTCCCTCCATAGCCTGCTGCTCAAGCAAGTTACCTGAACACATGGCTGTGATTTTTGATATCACACAGGAGCTGATCATCCACATTGTAGCTGGTTCTGTTGTTTCAACAGAGTGCACGTTGGTTGCATTACTTTTAGAGAAACAGTCACAATCAGGCAAAGTAGCTGGAATCAGACTTGCGGATTCGAGGGACTGCAGGAAAAGGACTGAACTGTCGAGCTGCTGGGCTGGGATCTGTCGCTGGGGAGGGACGAAACCTTTATACAGTTTGGAAGATCAAGAAGTCATTTAGGTCACTTAGGATGCGTTTCGTGGCTCTTCCGAATAGTCTGATAAAACGTGTGCCCTCCACGAGAAACCAGTGAAGTTCTCCCTTTTCACCGTGAAACTGCACAATGGTTCTATGTATTTGCCAGTTTCCGCCACTGAATTTCAAACCAGTTTGTTCACAGTCACTTACTGTCAGATCTCATTTGTTTCACTCTTTCCATTGGAAAGGTTGAAGCTGTCGTGTTTTTGAATCTGAGAAATAGCCATAAAATAAACCAAAGCTCTGCTGGACAAGTGTGATGGGTCTTAAGAGAGTAGATGGCAAACCCAGGAAGGGTCGCAGCCATTTGGATAGCCCTTGCAGCCAGTGGCTGGTCCCAGAAGAACCGGCTGCTCCCCGTCATGTGCTTATTTGGACGCAGTTTCTTTGCAGACACCGCAACAGGGACACACAGGAGAAGATGCAGTGCTAATGCTGTTTTCCTCATTAAGGTTCACATGAAATGGGCCCACCAGGTCCACCGGGAATACTTGGGCCAAAAGGGGAGCCAGGAGACCCCGGGAGCCCAGGAATTTCTCCTCCAGGACTTTTTGGAGAAAAAGGTCCCCCAGGCCCCCCAGGCCCCCCAGGTAAGAAGCAGCATGCTTTGCCCTTCTCTCAATGACTAAATCCAAACCTTCCAATGTAATAAGACTAACATCTGACCTTGTCCCTCCAGGGAGAGCTGGACCGCCTGGTCCCGCAGGTGCCCCAGGAAGAGCTCCTAAGGGTGACATTCCGGACCCAGGTCTGCCTGGAGATCAGGGACCTCCTGGCCCCGATGGTCCAAGAGGTATGAGAAACACTTTTCCCATCGCTGGCTTGACGCTGAGCAGAGGGTGCAGAAGTGGCGAGCAGGAGGCTCTCTCATCTATTTGTTGGTCTCAGCACCTGCACATACAGCATGTCCGCTGGCCCAGAGTGACAGGACCCAGGCCTGACACACACACAGAAGCAGAGTCTCTTCCCGTGCCTGCTAACAGTACATTTTGTTCCTCTCATCAGTTCACCAGCACAAACTCTAGCAAGTTTAACAAAGTAAGATTGGACCCAAGCAGGTCAGGGAGTTGGGAAAAGAGCATAGCTCAGTGCAGTGTTTTGCCAAATGTAGACAGTCACATTCCCACCAGCTCACAGAGCTCTTCCAGAGAAGCACAAACCCACTGCCTTTCAATCTTTAGAATTTAGTAAGAATGGGGTAAAATACATAATCTTATTTTACACTGGAGAAAAAAGAAAAATGCTCAAAAATGTGCTAGAGGTATTGAAGCTAAGTAGGAATAGAATTTGGGCTCAATTCCCATGTGTAGACACTGGTTTTCAAATAGAATTTTAAGTTGAATTGAGCGGATATTACTTTTCCATCAGCCAGATTTTTTCAAAAGCCTATTATCTCTCTGCCTTCCATCCATCCCTCCCTCCCTCCCTCCCTCCATCCATCCACCCATCCTTCCATCCATTGTGTTAAAGCAGTGGGGTGGGAATGCAAAGTAGAACCATAAACCGATACTTCCCAAAGGAGTGGCTCTGAGGAGAAGGCAGGCTTTGCTTAGCTCACGTTGTCTAACAGTGACTAACAGACTGCTTGCATCGTTTCTCACCTGGGGCTCCCTGAGACACACTGTTTCACCTCTGATGCACTTGACTTTCCTTTTCTTCTAATTCCTTGCATCCTTGACTGTAAATCATTCAATTACTTTCCCTTAGAAGCTCTCAGGCAGCCTGCACGCACATTTGTCTTTGAGTGAAAGAAACTTTTTTCCTATTCCCTGTGGTCAGGAAAACCTGGACCTCCAGGGCCCCCTGGGAGCGTTGACCTTCTGAAAGGGGAACCAGGTGACTGTGGCCTGCCGGGGCCTCCAGGTCTTCCCGGCCCGCCAGGCCCTCCAGGACACAAAGGCTTCCCAGGATGTGATGGTAAAGACGGCCAGAAAGGTATGAATGCAAGTTGTTCTTTAAGTAGCCAAATCTGACTTCCGTTATTTGAACTTTGAGGGTCTGGGATGTGCACCACTGTGAGAGAATTCTCATTTCCTATGGAAATAGTGACTACATTTTCCAAAATGTCCTGGCTTTCCTGAAGAGTCCTAAAGTTTGGGTAACAGTTGGACAAGTAAGAAGAAGAAACACAAGTTCATCTTTAGCCCCTAATAATACACTTGACAATTGTCTAGACCAGAACTGAACAGTAGAAAATTAATGCAAGCTACATGTAATTAAAAGGTGTAGTAGCCACATTTTAAAAAGTAAAAAGAAATAAAATGAACTTTCATATTTTATTTAACATAATATATTCAAATATTAGTTTAACATAAAATAAATATAAATTATCAAAGGGATAATTTGGGCTGCTTGTACAAACCTAATACCTCTCCCAAATAAGACATTCCTTTCTGCCTTGGAAATCTGGTGTATATTTTATACTTATAGTACAATGCGATTTGGACTTGCCAATTTCCAGTGTTCACTAGTCACATGTGGTTAGTGGCTTCTATATTGGACAGTTCAGTTTTAGTCTGCCAACTTTGCTTTTTCATATTCACGAAAGGGTCTTCATTACTGAATTCCTTCAATTACTATTGAAGGCTAAAATATTTATTTTAATTAATTTTTACCGAACTGCTAATATTTGGGGATTTTAGTCCTTGGCCACGAGAATTTTAGAGTTATTAGGTTCATAGAATATTTTGTTGAGAAGAGTCCAACAGTGATTATCCATTTTACCTCCCTTATGTATAAGGAAGCTGGATACCAGAGAGGAGCAGATGTCGAAGTTTGCAGGAGCCCAATAACTAGCACCCTGCCCGACTTCTGAACCAAATGTGCAATAAGACAAATGACTAGGGCAGAGGGGAGGTCAAAATCACCACGAGGCTGCCATGACTATGATGCAAATGGCGTCCATGGGATTGTGCAGTGCACAACCTCTACAACAGGACACAGCAGCCCCTTTTGTCTTTATTAGCTATAAAATCAATTTTAGAGAATGTGGCTTATGTCTGCAGGTATTTGGGCTTCCAATTATTAAGCCCTAGAAATGGAAAGACATGACAGCACTGTATTCACTAAGAGGAAGGAGGAGGGGGCTGGCTATACAACCTTGTTCCTCTCCCAAATAAGACAGTCCTCCTCCCCAGTGGGTACCCTAGAGAATGAACCTCCACCTGGAAATATACTTGAGGATTAGGGAAGTAGCAAGCCATATAAATACCAAGAGTTAGAAATAGTGGTGGAACCACTAATCATGCTTCTTAACTTGCATTACTGGAGCAATAAGGGCCAAAGAGTGCTTAACTGTTAAAAAGGATGAGGCAGTTTCCTCAGTTAGCCTTTTAAGACTTACACGATGGGAAGTATTTGATCTATTCCATAAATATCTATTAGTAACCTACAGAAGTATAGTTGTGAACACATTTAAACAGAGTCCTCGCTCTAATGAAGTTAAGCACGGGGTTTCATAGGGGAAGGCAGAAACACACACATTAAAGGATCCATTGTTACAGACTGAGGTAAATGCTCTGAGTGGAGTAGCCAGCACACTCCTCTGAGTGCTTATCAAAAGGCAGCTGGGCTTGGGTTAAGATTCCAGGAAGGGCTTCCCTGGCGTGATCTGCACTCTGCAGAGTGAGGAGGACTTTGTGGATGGGGAGGAGAGAAGGAACAGCACATGCGAGGCACGGAGGGGCCGGTGTGGCTGAGACAGAGAGTGAGCAAGAGAAGGGTGGGAAGATGGGCCCGGGAGGCATGTGGTCCCCAGGCAGGGGGACACCTGTTCTTATTTGCCCTTCAGTTGCAGCCCTTTGATGGTCTCCGGAGAAAGTTCAGGATTACTGAGCTTTTCACTCTACTTTAGTTTCGTCTTGATCATAGAATGAAAGTCCTTTCGATGTGTTTCCCTCAGACAGAGGCAGCCCTTTGCAGCCCTTCGCAGCCCTGCAGAAGCGTGTGGGGGACTACTCTGCACTCTAAGACTGACTTTGTCCTGCATTGTTTCAAAGTGAACCTCTGAGTGCAGCCCAGCAAACTGTCATTGTCTTTATTCTGCTTCATTCCCATGTCCTTGTCTTCATATATTCTTTTTAGGACCAATGGGATTCCCAGGGCCGCAGGGGCCACATGGAATTCCTGGGCCCCCTGGAGAGAAGGGTTTACCTGGACCTCCAGGCAGACGAGGGCCCTCGGGTGCTCCAGGTAAGCTTCTGATGCCTAGTCACCTTCACCTAGCAGCCTACACACAGCGTTTGGTTCAGATATTTACGACGAGGGTCATCTTTCAGAAAGTAATCGCTCTGAAATTACTAGCAAACTCTAATAAGTTAAGCCCTTTTGGATAAAGATTAGATTTATCTCAGGCCACACTATGAAGTCTCAGGTTTGAGAAACTTAACTTATTAACAGAACAAGGAAGTTTGAAAATTAGGACTTGATTTTTACATTTTTCTAAGGTAAATAAATCTGTGTTCCCTCACATAAGAGGCAAAGACTGATTTGATTATTGGATACGAAGATTGTAATTCAATTCCTGTCCCTGAATGCCCTCCCATTGATTTTCCTATATGTTTTATTTAACTTTTTCTGTAAAATACATTAGCTCCTATGAAGATGAAAAGCTATTCGATTTAAGCTCTACAGACAACACGTTTTCATTGTAGAATCATTATAAGCCAAGAAGAGTTGGAAGGGCAAACAGACCTGTGTATTTGAGATTGGCAGAAGTAATATTCTTCAAGATCCTAAATCAATGTTAGGGAGTCAGTTCAGAACATTTTGCAATCTCCAAAATAAGCACTCAAGGCCAAAGAATAAGAAAGAAGCGATGCTTTATGATGGATCGGAGAACAGCACGACAAAGAGCTTATGCTGTGATTCACCCCTTATTTCCTTTCTGTGCCTAAACTTGGCAAATTAATACGGACTTCTCAGAAGCCTTCAAATGAATGCAATTTCCGGTATACATTAAATTAGGACATATTTGCTGTAAGAAATCAACTCGGATTTTGCGTTGTGCGAGAGTTTCATTTCAGGTCTTTCTAGATACGAAAACTCCGTGAATCACAGCTGTTCTTGTCAATAATGGTGATGCGGACTTTTTATGTAAATAAGATGCTGTCAATCTGCTTATCATCAGTACCGTCCTCAAATCAGTATTTACGTTCTCAGATGATCTGTTTCACTTTTGTCCTAATTCACGCATTTAAAATCTCTCTCCACCATATGAAAATCGCTGTGTGGCCTCGTTTCTTGGATCTCTCCAGGTTCCAGAGGTAAGCGTTGCCATAAAATTAATAATTTCCTTTAAATCTTGTGTCCAGTCATTTCCATACTTGCCTTTTCTTTTTTTTTTTTTTTTTACTATCTTTGTGAGTTAAGCTTTGTTAATTTTTTAGATGAGGTGCTGTAATTATATTAGGTTTTAATGCCTTTGCTTCTCGGTACGGATACAGCAACCCCGTATTAGAGGGTCCCCGTGTCGAGCCTCATTATAGGTTGTCAAGCCAATGTAGGTACTCAGCTTAAATAGTTTCCATTCAGGCACAGAGTACAAGCACTCTCTCTGTCAAATGCTACAGTACATGCCAGTGTAAGTTTCCTGTATGAAGCCTACAACATAAACACAGAGAACGTCCCTAAAACAAGCTGTATCAGCAACATGAAAAGCTGGGTCCCAGCCACCCCGCGAGGGGCGGTGACGAGCCTTCCTCTCGAGCCCGAAGTCCATGTTCAAGGAGAAAATTTCTTTGTGTGTAAAAATGAAAATGCTATTATTCTTCTTCTCCGCTCAGTGCTCATTTAATCCTCCACAGTGCGAGGGGAACATACTATTCTGTGGCTGGCATTTTCAAAGAGAATAAAAAGAGTTTCTCCAAAGAAGAAAAGGAAACTCGTGAATGTGTTCATTCCAGGCGTCTGTTATTAACCCTAAGGAACGTTGCCTTGAATAGAGATGCTGTGGATTATTTTTAGGGTCCTTAGAAGAGATGCCTCGGCCCCTTTCTTTCAGCTTCTGGTTTATCAAAAAGTAAAGAAAAGTAAAATCAGAATTTTAAGAAATGTTCGTAGTTAAAAATTACCAGCGTGTATTTAATGTGTCTTCACTTCAGCCCTTTTAGTGTTTACTCTGTGACTGAGTGTATGAACTCACCGGAAATAGCATCAACACCCTACATGTGAATTATCAGCCAAACCCCTGCCCGCCCACCCCCTTTCACTTACCTGTTTCCTCCACTCCACCTGCACCGGTAAATTCCCACCATCATGCACCCGATTATTCAGGGAAAAGAGGAAGTGCCCACACACATCGCTCTCAAGTCACCCAGAGCAGAAAAGACAAGTTTTACATTAAACTGTACAGTCTGTAAAAACGCCTCCGACTTGGTGTTACTTCTGGTTTCATACAACATTTTACAGGGGGTTCAATTCCAAACAGCTTATAGGGTTCAAGTCCATTTTGCACAGACCCAGGAACCACTGTATAGGCTATGTTCTCATTATGGCCATGTTTTCGAGGATTTTCTCACTGCTTTATCATTGTTGTTCTCAAACTTATTTTGCAAATTTGCATGGATTTTAAGAAACCCATAACTAATAAAACAGTGTGTTTTAAAATATGTTGCACTTCATAGAATTCATCATGCAGATGTTGAGTTCTTAAGGCAGTTTATGGTTTATGATTTTAATCTAAACTGTGCTGTGTATTCACTGTGTCACTTACTCACCCAAGCCTGAGTTTCCTTTCCCGTAACATTCTAATAACAGTAGCGCACACACACACTCATACACAGGCTGGGTGGGAGAATTTAATCACAAAGCACTTAGCATTAGGTCTGATGCCCGATGAAGCATCCAGTAAGTGTTAGCTGGTATCATTATGGTGTTATTATTATTTCTTTTCCCTTGTGGAATGTTTGCAGGGTGACTGAATGAAGATTTAGGGAAAAAAAAAGTCTTAAAAGAAGTGAATGTAACCAAGAAGAAGAAACATTTTAAACCTGGGTGGTTTAGGGCTCCATCAGCCTCCTCTGGGCACATTACATACATGTTAGACGTGCAGATATTGGGGTCCACCCAGACCCCCTAACTCAGAAACTCTGGGCTCTGACAAGCCTGATTCTGCTGTGGTAACATCAGAACCACAGCTTTACAGCAGTGCTCAGCCCTGGCAGACGCTGGAATTATCTGGAGAGTTTAAAAAATTAGTGATGCCTGGGTTCCACCCCCAGAAATTCCTTTTTAATAAGTCCCACTGGAGTGCCGGCATCAGTACGTTTGAAAAGCTCCACAGATGGGTTTATTCTGCAATCAAGCTTGAGGGCACTGCCCAGACCACATCCTGTACCAATTAGAGCAGTATTTCTGGGCTGGGGCCCAGATATCAGTATTCTTACAACTCCCTGGATCATTCCGGCGTGCACTCAGGTTGAAAGTCACTGCTTCAGTGACTAGCAGTCCTGAAATTCTGTCTCCTTGAGTAGTGGACTCCATGGGAGCCCAGCTGGCCGCAGTGTAGGCTAATGAATCAGAGCAACATTAAACTGGGTTTTAGGAACCCACTGGTCCCTCCCCCCATGCTGGCACCTAGTAAGAAATGGCCCAAAGATTGTAAATCCTGTGAAGGCCCCCAAACTAGTGCCATCTCAGCCAACTTTCACTGTTTCATACTTTTCATTCTTTTGCTTCCTCTGACTGAAATCCTATCTGCTCATTCATTCTTTCAGTCCTTCGTTCATTCAGCAAAAAGCTTTCTAGGAAAAAGTTTCCATGCAGCACATAGTGAACAAGACAATGCTTTGCACTGTTGAACATTCTAGATTTCAGCGTAGTGTCAGAAGCCCGTCCCAGCAGAGACAGCAGAAGGAGTTTAGGTCCCTCACACGAGTGGTGATTCCAATTTCAGGTGAACCTGGGCCACCTGCAGACGAGGATGCCTGCCCCCGAATCCCGGGCCTTCCTGGGGTACCAGGCCCAAGAGGACCAGAAGGAGCCATGGGGCCCCCGGGAATGAGAGGCCCCCCAGGACCAGGTACGAGCCTCAAGCTGGTTGTTCGTCCCTTGCATCACAGATGGTGGAAATGAAAATCCAGGCGTTTTGCTATATAGCTTTTTGTCCGGAACCTCAACAACTTGTAGGGATGAAGCGTGGAAGATCCCCTTACTTAGACATTTTTTCTACATTTATCAAAAAACTTAACCATGGTACTAATGGGATTGGCAGCTCCCTTCTGTTTTTATGGTGAACTTGTACTTTAATATTTTATACTTGGGCGGCTTTGGACATGAGATTTTGAAACCTCTTAGCACCACAGGGTAGATGTTCCATCATTAATTATTCATTCATAGATGTTGGTTTGACTTTGAATTAAAAACAATTGAATCGGGGCTCAGTGGAGCAGAAACAGCTACAAGGGGGCAGGAGGAAGTGTTCCACTTCGGGGAGGAAGAGGAAAGGGGGCAGGAGGGTCGCTCTAAGTGATGGCACGGGTGGCGCTGTTCACCCAGGGGACTTGAGCATTGCTCGGTCGTTGGCACGGTAGACAATTCTTATTTAAATATTTAGACCAAACCAAACCATTCCTTTAAAAAGTCTCCTCCAAATGGTTCATTCTCTCTTCATACATCCCCACCTTGCTGGGTAACTTACAGAGATTAGGGAGTTTGAGCTAGCCATCTGGAGGTCACCGATCTCTTTAGACCAAGTGGTGGCAGTGCCTGTGATTCTATATAACAAATTCTAGAAACAAAAGTGCCAGATAACCCAAGAGGCACAAGACCACTCCCTTTCCCGTTTTTCCCGCCTCGCAGCTGTGGGGCTGGTTCTTTCTGGCTCAGAGCCAAAGGATTTGGAAGTAGAACTGAATTTGGTGCCATCTGTTTCCCTTGTGTTTCCCCCAAACCCAAGTAGCTAAGGGTCCGCCGGAGTCTGTGTGCTTCCTGGGCAGCGTGCAGAGCAGCCCTGAGCCTTCCTCGTGTTAGCTGTTCGTATCTGCTGCTTTGCGTCTGTGTTTGTGCAGTAAGTTCATTGAGCGCTGTTGGGACCAGCTTCCTTCAACAGCCCGTGAGCACTGGGAATTCAGAGTAGTTACCTAACTTCTCTTTTCCTTGGCACTCTTTGCATGCATAAGCCCTCAGCCAGTCACTCCACCTTGTTTCAAAACCAAGCTGCCTTGTTGTGTACATATCTGCAATACTGGGGGCTGGTTCCGTCCCCGCTTTAGCAAAATAACTGTCAAGTAGAAGACGTAGCCTGTCATGGGTTTCTGCAAATTCATTTCAGCCAATACTTCCACACCCCTCTACTCTTTATAAAGCATGGCACTAGGTGGAGGGCAGTACAGATGGGAACGAGATGTGCGTGTCCCCCTTCCAGGGTCTCACAACCTCATGGCAGAAACAGCTGGCAGAGCATAAGTAATTCTAAGTAACGAGAGATTATAATTCTTGTTTTAAAGGTATTTCACATAAAAGGCATTAGGAAAACAGGACAGGGAGAGGTAATTCCAGTGTGGAAGATTGAGGAATTTAAGACCCCAGCAAGAGCGGGCAGAGCAGAGCTTGTCAGGAAAGAGTGGACTTCGAGGAACCAGAATTGTCCAACAGGCAGCCCGCAGGAGCACAGTTGGGCCAGGTTGGCCTAACAACCCGGTGACTAAACCAGCTACATCCTTGCTGCTCAAAGTGTGGTCCTCAGGCCACACCCCAGACCTGCCTGATTAGAATCTGCATTTTCACAAGATGCCTGGAATATTTGTACACGCATTCAAGTTTGAGAAGGCTTAGCTGCATTGTATGAATGTTGTCCTTAAAAGAGTCAGCGAAGAGTGACTCCTTCATGAGTGACTCAGTCCTAGCTCTAGGTTAAAGTCACCTGGAGGGGACTGGAAAAGTACTGATGGCCAGGCCTCCTCCCAGACCAACAGGACTCAGAGCGGGGAGAGCAGGGCCCAGGCATCGGTGTTTTGGGAAAGCTCTTCAGGTGAGGCAGGCACCCGGGGCTGAGTCCCGCTGTTTCAGCCGAGCATCAGCTGTGCCCAGATGGGTGGCTGGGCTCACCCGTTGTTGGGGCTGTGGAGAATAACCAGGGAAAGTCACTGAGAAGGAAAAAATCAAATGGGCAAATTGTACACCCTTGAACTTCATTGTTATCTTAGGCACCATCCATAGACTGTGAGTTTCTGAGAGAGGGCTGACCGTCTGTGTGGTCAGCGCAGGTCAGTGCCAGGAAGGAAGGCCTGCTGTCTTGTCATGATGCGCCCATTGGTTTGCTGGCCCTTTAGTCCCGGGCGGCCCTTTCCAGAATCCCACAGTGGCCACGTGTTGGATTCATCTCACTGGGTTGGAAATAAAAGAATGCTCTGAGCTCACCGTGGGGCCCTAGGTTCCTTCTAAAGTAACGGGTGTTCTCTCTGAAGCTGGTAGAGAGAGGCGCCAGCTCGCAGACAGCAGCGCCATCCAGGAGGAGGCTTCTGCCCAGTACCCAGACAGAAGAGGGCATCTCCCCCCACCCCCAGCGGGGAGGAGGGGAGGAGGTCCTTTCTTGCTTACTGGATGATGACCACGTAAGAACACAGTCCAGGCACTGCAGGGCATTCCGAGAGAATCTGTTTATGATCCAAGAGGTGAGAAAGATGACAGCCCCCCAAAAGCCAGGAACACCCCTAATGCCCACAATGAACGCAGTGGAATCAGGTGCAGAGGGAGGGGCTGCAGGTTGTGGGGTGACGGGGGGAGGTCCGTGGGGCTGTGCTCAGGCGGGGGCGATGGGAGAACAAAACGTAAAGGCAGTGAGGTTTGGGGGGGTGCATTTCAGGCAGCTGTAGGAGGCCTGGGTGAGGGGAAGTCAGGTCACCTGAGCACGACCGCCCCTGCCCCACCCCGTCAGGTGGCTCCCGCACTAAGAACACGTCCCCAGAGCGGAAGAGAGGGACAGCTGCTTAAGTGAGCCCTCTTGGACTCGGTGGGTGGTTGTAGGCTGCCTGCTGGCAGAGAGAGCAGGAGAATGAGCGAGCGAGGGGGAGCCGGAGGGAGAAACATAGGCAGAGATGGAAACCTGGAGGGGCTAGTCGTTCAGGTAATTAGGGCCAAGGGCCACCCACTTGCCCACCACGGGCAAGGACCAAGTCTGCTGCCCAGACCGAAGGAGACTGAGGCTGATGAAGTCATGTCTTGGCCAAAAGGAACCAAACACTCAAAGAACCGCTCAGGTATCAGTGTGGTGGCTCTGGCCCCAGGGAGCACACCTGAGCCTCCAGGCTGGCCACCAGGCGGGCTCTGGCGATGCTGGGCACAGCCCCCGCGCTCGGCCTGCTGGGCCTGCCTCCCCTCCACACGTGGTCGGCGCCGTGACCTTTCTGAGCCTCAGTCTCCCTCCAGCGGCCTGGCCTGTGGGAGCATCTCATCCCGTGGCTGCTGTGAAGACTGAATTGGATAATCCACAGAAAGGGCTTAGCCTGTTGCCTGGCACCTTGTAACCCTCCATAAAGAGCTGAGAGTTTTGGGTTTTTTTGTTTTTTATTGAAGTATAGCTGATTTACAATGTTGTGCTAGTTTCTGGTATACAGCATAGGGATTCAGTTATACAGATATATATTATTTTTTCATATATTTTGTCATTATAGGTTATTACAAGATATTGAATATAGTTTTTTGTGCTTCATGGTAGGACCTTGTTGTTTATCTATTCTGTATATGGTAGTTTATATCTGCTAATCCTGAACTCCCAATTTATCCCTACCCCCCTCCTTTTTCCTTTGGTAAGTATAAGTTTGTTTTCTATGTTTGTGAGTCTCTGTTTTGTAAATAAGTTCATTTGTGTCATTTTTAAATTTATTTTTTTATTCTTTTTTTTGGAGGGGGAGGTGATTAGGGTTTTATTTATTTATTTATTTTAATGGAGGTACTGGGGATTGAACCAGGGCCTTGTGCATGCTAGGCACATGCTCTGCCACTGAGCTATACCCCTCACCTTGTGTCATTTTTTTTAGATTCCACATATAACTGATATCATATGATATTTGTCATTCTCTGACTGACTTACTTCACTTAGTATGAAAATCTTTGGGTCTATCCATGTTGCTGCAGTGGCAGAGTTTCTTTCGTTTTCATGGCTGACTAATATTCTATTGTATGTATATTCTATACAACTTCTTTATCCAGTCTTCTGTCGATGGACATTTAGGTTGCTTCCCTGTCTTGGCTGTTGTAAATAGTACTTCTGTGAACATTGGGGTGCATTTAAGAGCTGTTTGTAAATATTGCTATTCTTGCTTTAAACTTAACTTGACTCTCAACTGGCTGCATTAAGTTTTATTCACTCCATTCAGACTTCCAAAGAAATCATGATTAAGGATAATATTTAATTACAAAAGCTATACATGTTTAATGTAAAACAAAATGGAGTGTAACCTTTTAAAACTGTGAATCACTATATATTGCACACCTGTAACTTACAGAATATTGTACAGCAACTATACTTCATTTTTTTTTAAATCTAAAAAAAAAATACAAAAAAAGAATATGAAGAAAATGTGAAAACATCTCACTTATCACCTCACTGGTCTGGCTTCAGATCCTGCCTCTGCCCATTACTGGCTCATTGGCCTTAATTTATCAAGTAACTTGACCTCGCAGAGCCTCAGTTACCCCCGCTGCAAGTGGAGAGGGCATCACCCCACCTCCCATAGCTGCGGGATGAGATGAGCTGGTGCAGGCTGGTGGGCAGGGGAAGCCCAGGGCTGGCATGGGGAATGCTAGCCTGGCAGAGGTCACACTGTTGTCACCACTACCATCATGAACTTTCCCACAGGGTGCAAAGGGGAGCCTGGGCCGGATGGCAGGAGGGGCGAGGACGGCCTCCCAGGGTTCCCTGGGCCTCCGGGACAGAAAGGGGACATGGGAGAAGCGGGCTGCCCAGGAGCACCAGGTAAGGAATTTCGGCTCCTCTTCTCTCTGGCGCAGAGGAGCTGACAACTGCATACAGACGCCTGGCCTTAGACACCCAGTCATCAGGCTTCAGGGAGACAAAGCCTCCAGAACAGAATGGGGTGTGTCCTCCATGTTCTGATTGATTTTCAACCATCATAAAAACAAAGCCCTGTGTCCATTATTTTCCCAAAACACTATACATGACCATAAAAGGCACAGCCATTTCCACTCTTCACTTTTTCGAGCAGAGCCTGGCATTGGCTGTGTGATCACTTTTGAGAGGCTGTGATGATCTTAGGGACGGCGAGGGTGGTTGAATCATTTGGCCTCTGGTTTCCTGAGTTCATTTTATCATAAGCCATTGATAAATTTATAAAGACTTTTATAGGACTTTCTTAATGAGAAGGATTTCAGTAATGAGAAGCAGGTGAACCGGGGGTTGGGGAGCTGCAGGAAAATGGAAGCTGCGGTCAGAAAGCGGCAGCTCAGCTTCTGCAACGTGGAGATGGTTTTCATGCAGAAATGCGGGCCCAGTGTTCCCCGCACTCTGCTTTTCTAGCCTGAGACCTTAACTCAGGAAATCTTGGCGGGTCAAACAAAACACGTGAGCAGGCCTGAGTCAGTCCACAAGCCACTGCTCTGTAACTTCTGGTTTTCGGTATAGATAAAAAGAACTGCCCGTCTTCGAGAAACAATTAAAAAAAAATACCCCTTTTGATCTCAGAGTCTAACTTCACCTGTTGCTCTCAGCAACTGGAAGTCGCCACGGGCCTCCTGCAATGGGCCAGCCCCTCAGAGATGCCAAAGGAGACAGACCCTCTCACGCTCTGTTCATTTCCCATCTACCAACGAGATCTCTAGAACGAGGCCTTCCTTCCACCTCCCTCATGAAGAAGAGCTCCAAGGCCAAACATGTGGATTCTGAGCTCTTGTCCTTCTTAGGATGGGAGTGACGCAAAAGCAGGACCATGGGATGAGTCTGGGGGGTGTCAGGAAGACCGATGTGGAGGTCCCCCTCTCTGGATGAGCAGCTGCCAGTCTAGTCGGGGAAGGTGGGGAGCCCCTACACGGGGCGTGTACCCTGTTCTAGTTCATTTCTTCTCAGCACCTGCCGTTTTCTAAGAGTTTCATTATTTACCTTTTGATGATGCTTGTTGTTTGTCATTTCTCTTCTTCAGGTAGAAGTGTGAGCTCTCGGAGGGCAGGGGTCTTCATCTGTTTTTATGCTAATGTAGCTCAAGCAGCTGGACGGTGCTTGGAACAGCACGGGCACTTGCTGAACGAGCTGTTTGTAGACGCTGCAGTCGGGCGACGGGGACATTCCTCCCTGGTCCCTGCGTGCTTGGCACAGCACCAGACAGAGATGCTCAGAAGTGGCTGTTAAACTGAACTCCCTAAACCGCCTTTACTTACTGATGTTTCTTTGTTCCTCCAGGCCCTCCTGGGGCCCCGGGGGATCCTGGGCCCAAAGGGTTTGGCCTCGGGTACCTCAGCGGCTTCCTCCTGGTTCTCCACAGTCAGACGGATGGAGAACCCACCTGCCCCGCGGGCATGCCCAGGCTCTGGACGGGGTATAGTCTGTTATACCTGGAAGGACAGGAGAAGGCTCACAATCAAGACCTTGGTATGTAGACGCCACATGGCCAACCAGGTCCATGGCTTAAAACTTCTGAGTTAATTTCATGGATTCATCATCTTACATGATCACTCATCTTTAACTACCCTGCTAACTCTCAACTAAAAAATAGTTTAATATTAATTTCTAAGAACTTTAATTCTGTTAAACCAATGATGCAATGAGATGCCAAAGAAGTTCATTCTGGCTGTAATTATTATTATCTGACTACTTATTATTGGTTAAAAAATAATTTTTCCTTGGTAAGTTAAGTGTAACTCTGATATAAAATGCAATTTTTGTTTCCCCAGTGTTGATGATTTAATCAAGACATGGTCGGTTCCTATGTTTAGGAGTAAAATGGTGCATCATAGCCCCCTGGCGATCATATGCTGTGGCATTAGCCAACACCAACTCCTCAACCTGCTCCAATTTTTTTTAATTGAAATACATTTGACATGTAACATGATGTAAGTTTAAGGTGTACAAGATGATCTGGTACATGTATTATTGTATCGATACGATTCTATCATATCGATAGCTGGCACCTCTCCCGTATCATGTAATTATCATTTCCTTTTTTGTAGTAGGAGTAGTTAAGATCTAATCTCAGCAAATGGGATGATGTGATACAATACCATTGTCTATATTCATTACACTGCACGTTAGATCACGAGGACTTATTTACCCACTAGTTGCAGACGTACACCCTTAAGCAACATCACAACTTTATTTTGAGAGTCATCCCTTGGTTTTTTTTTTTTTTTGAGAGTCATTACTAGTCAGTTTTCAATGGTAGATTTGTAAGCCACAGGAGCTGACTGTAAGCTGAGGCGTAAGTACCTGGGTGCAGCGCACACGGTCTTTCCAGAATAATGATGGTTGAACAAGCGGGTGCAGGAGGGCTGTGCCAATGGCGACAGTTGGTGGTGGAGTGAGTGTTGTCACAGCTCTCACTGGGCCATGAGCCCTGATGTCAGTAAGGGAGGTGACAGGGTGCAGGCCTAGAGGGGCAGCTCCTTACATGTGTACCCCAGGGCCACCTCTCCTGCCCTGGTCGAGCCACGCTCTGCAGAGCCCTTGGAATAAGGTCCAAACTCCTTAACGAGACTGACACAGCCTGCATCCTCTGGCCTGATTTTCCTCGGGACACCCTAGAGACAGACACAGACATCCTCTCCCCACCTTCCCTCTGCTGAACTTCTTCTTCTTCTTTTTTTTTTTTACATTTTTTATTGAGTTATAGTCATTTTACAATGTTGTGTCAAATTCCAGTGTAGAGCACAATTTTTCAGCTATACATGAACATACGTATATTCATTGTCACATTTTTTTCTCTGTGAGCTACCGCAAGATCTTGTATTTCCCTGTGCTATACAGTGTAATCTTGCTTATCTATTCCACATTTTGAACTCCCGGTCTGTCCCTTCCCACCCCCCGCCCCCTTGGCAACCACAAGTTTGTATTCTATGTCTGTTAGTCTGTTTCTGTTTTGTATTTATGTTTTTTTGTTGTTGTTCCACTGCACTTCTTTGAGATCTTTGAGCTCCGTGCTTTCTTGGTATCCCTGGCCCTCTTTACTGCTGTCTAAATAGGGTTTTCCTTGGCTCGGTCACCACAGTCTCCAAAAGCAGCCAGATCTTTTTCATTGTTCAGGTCCTAGCTCAGAGTCACTTCAGCCAGCCAGCCTCCTTGTGAGCCCCGGGGGCCCAACCTTCTCCATGCAGCTTGTCCTGCTGTTGGCCCACTGCCCATTCGCTACTCCGCTCCCCCACCGGGCCAGGCTCCTGAACAACTGAGGAGCGGCTGAGTGAAGGAGGGCTGGCCGGTGAGACCCGCTTTCATGGCCACGGAGGGAGGCTCCGGCCAGGGCCTCCAGGCGCCGGAACGTGTGCCCCAGATGGCCTGCGAGTGGAAGGTGGTGCCAGGACAGGCGGCTCCTATATCACCTTGCCTTCCCTCCCCAGGCCTGGCGGGCTCGTGCCTTCCCGTGTTCAGCACACTGCCCTTCGCCTACTGCAACATCCACCAGGTGTGCCACTACGCCCGGAGGAACGACAAGTCCTACTGGCTGGCCAGCACGGCGCCGCTGCCCCTGATGCCGCTCTCGGAGGAGGAGATCCGGCCGTACATCAGCCGCTGCGCCGTGTGCGAGGCCCCCGCGCAGGCCGTGGCGGTGCACAGCCAGGACCAGAGCATCCCGCCGTGTCCGCGGGCCTGGAGGAGCCTCTGGATCGGGTACTCTTTCCTGATGGTGAGCGCATCATCCTGTAACACCCCTCCCTCGCCCCTTCCTTCCAGCCTGGACAGAAATTCTGTGACTCCTGTACAGACAGACAGCATAGGACAGGCGGTCCTGAAGGCCACCACATCCCATAGCTTGTTGAGATGCAGGCCATTCTCTTTTTTTAATGCCAATTAATTCTATTCTATTCTATTCTATTCTATTCTATTCTATTCTATTCTATTCTATTCTGTTTTATTTATTTATTTATTTATTTATTTATTTATTTTTATGCTTTTTTTCCTTTTTACTTTCTTAATTGAAGTACAGTCAATTTACAATGTTGTATCGATTTCTGGTGTACAGAACAGTATTTCAGTCATAGACGAATACACATATATTCATTTTCATATCCTTTTTCACCGTAAGCTACTATAAGATATCGAATACAGCTTTCAATTTTATCACTTCGGTAGAATTTAGAAGATGGAGTTGCTTCATCTCTCAGTGCCGGTGGTTTCATTCTGCGTGCACCCCCCGCACATCTCCTGGCCTCCTTCCCTAAGCTGAGCATAGCTGCTGCTTCCTGGAATAATTTTTAGGAGGGATGTCCAGTCCAGCCCAGACGTGTCACTGCGGGTGTCTGAACCCTAATCCTCTCTTGTCGTCCGGGCAGCACACAGGAGCTGGGGACCAAGGAGGCGGGCAGGCCCTCATGTCACCCGGCAGCTGCCTGGAGGATTTCAGAGCCGCGCCGTTCCTTGAATGCCAAGGCCGGCAGGGAACTTGCCACTTTTTTGCAAATAAGTACAGCTTCTGGCTGACGACGGTGAAACCTGATTTGCAGTTTTCCTCGGCACCATCACCAGACACCTTGAAAGAAGGCCAGGCCCAGCGCCAGAAAATCAGCAGGTGCCAAGTCTGCGTGAAGCAGAGCTAGACGCCCGCAGGTCACCGTCAGGTGGTCAAGAGACACTTCCAACTTCCTAGGGGGCTAAGGCATCCTGGGCTGTGCTAAGAGATTCAATGGTGCTCATCTTAGACCCCTGTTCCCGCTGTTCCTTCTGTTTCGAGGTGGTTATTCCCACAGTACTGTATTTCCTTCCTTTGTTCAGGATAGACTGAGCAAGTGGTACACACGTGGATTTGTTTGTACCTACCAATCCCAATGAAATCCAGACATTCTTATTTTATTGGATGGTGGAAACGCTGGCTTTGTTTAAAGGTATGCTAATTCAGGGGAAGGCTCAGAGATGATAAAGGCCACGTTACAAATTACATCACTGCAAACTCATTCATTGGTTAATAGCAGCTCAAACAATTGAAGTCAATTACTCTATATAATACATTGGGCTTCTGGATGGATTTTACAGGAAAAAATAAATAGGCTAACAAATGAAACTAGAAAGTAGAGATTTCCTACCTTTCAAAACGATTGCCTCCGTAATCTGTTTTTCCATGCACTTTAAATAATTGTAAAACCATGACCCAAGGAGATTTAAAAAAAAAAATCCACGCAGCCAGCCTTAACAGTTCATTTCAAAGCAGAATGATTCATTATGCCAGGAAGGACCTCGGTCGCTGTATCCCAGAGATGCGACATTAGCATAAAGCACATCGCAGATGAACATAAAACATTATGTTCTCTTCTGCATTTTTCAGAGGATAGAAATGCCTACTTGGGCAACCCTTTGGAAAAGTAGCAATTACGGAAAAAAATATGTTCAATAAGGGATTAAGAGCCTAAAAGCTATTAATGAATATTAAGGCAGTGATTCACAAAAATGGACTCCCCACTGCAGTGAACTTCCAAACAGAGCGCTTTTCCCCAGTCGGGGTCTGGCTTGTCCACTGAGCGTGCATGTGTGCTAATGGGATGGAAACCACACGGGGCTCACGCAGGCGGTGACGTTCACACAAAGCATCTCCCTCCCCTCCCCCAGAGCGCCCGCAGAGCTGCCTCACCTCCCGCAAGGGACACTTTCCCTCCATCCACATAATAGCATCTCATATGGGGAAGTGACAGAGCTATCATTATGCACTTGGGAGAAAATTAAGGACCGACTTAATTAAACTTAGATAAGAAGATTCATTTAAGTCATCGTCACCCCACCAGAAAGACCTGGCACTATTTTAAATGAAACAAAGACAACTTACAATTTGAATTTCATGTTCCTGTTATTGGTCCTTTACAGGAGTATCCAGTTTTTCCAACCTGAAAAACATTCATATATTTTATATCAGTATTAGACCAAGGCAGCAGTTTGACATTTGGCATCTTTTATAAAAGTTTAGAAGATACGTCAATTTACAATGAGTAGTTTTCTGTATTGCAAAGGATATGTTTTCTATTTTGCCAGGAATTCAGGGGTCTAATGCTAAAAATCAAAAGGCTTATTGGAAAAAGATTTTTAGGAAACTTGCCTTCCTCACTTTAAAAAGTGTTATTTTAGAGAAAACTAAAGAAATTTCTCACGAGAAAGTGACATTCATTTTAGTGCTTAGTTTCAGTGCACTCAAAAATAATTAAGAAATACTTAGTTAAAACTTGTTTATAAGAAATGTTCTTCTTGCCAAACGTTGATTGAGAGTGTACTCTTACGTGCAGAATATATTTCAAATGAATCTTGCTTTGGGCTGCCCCTCAGAATGGCAATTTATTTTAAGGTTACTTTCTGGTAAAAAGAAAAAAAAGTGTACATTTTAAGATGAAATATTTTCTTGATGTACCAGAATATTTCCTAGTCCATTTGACCTATTGATTAATTTTTAAGCTCTGCTAGGGCATGTTAAATACTTTTGTACACCTGAAATTTAAGCCAATTTCAACCTTATTTATAATTACACTTTTTTGTTTCCAAAAGTTTTATCATAGATTACTCAAACTCAAGCCTTCTAAAAAGCCATCTGGGTCATTCATGAATTTGGTCTGAGAACAGTTTCTGGGAAGAGGTAAGGGGTGATTGATGGACCATTAAGAAATATATCTTGCTTGCTATTTTAAACACTTTAAGTTTAGTGTTAGAATATTATCTTAACAAGCTAGCCAAATAAATTTTTAAAAAAAACAGGCTGAATTAAGTGGGCAAGTTACTCCACAGTGAGTCTGGGATAGTGTACGAGACTGTTCAGAATCCTGATATCACAAGGGCCCGCTCTAAATGCAGGACAAACGCTGCCTTTTGATTTTGAAAAATTATTTTAAATGGCCAAGAAAGCAACACAACAGAAAAAAATAATAACTTGGCTTGGGGGACCACATTATTTTAAGCCGTTATTTTCTTTACCTGCTTACATATCAATGTTCTTTGAAATATCATTTCTCTCTGATGGATGAACAAAGCTTCAGAGTTGCTCTCCTAATCCATTACTGGTGATTAGCCTTAAAATTTCCTTCCCCCACGCCCCCTCCCCCAGCTGGTTGGCTGGAATGCCTCTGGATTGCCCAAAGGGGGTTGCTCTGGGTGTCGAGCTGAGGGACGGGATGTTTCCTTCCTGGTTTGTATTCTCAGCGAGTGGAGCCCCATTCATATTCCCCAGCTTCCCTCTCTCCTCTCAGATGCCTAGACCTATACGTCGTAGGTCACTGCTTCCTGTGGATTGCTCCCTCCGGCTGCTGCCTCACTGCACCTGTTTTATAGCACAGCCTTTGTCTTTCGCCTCTGTTCTTGCAGTAGGCATCACCCAGCGGATGCTTCCAGCTTCAAATCCCCATCATCATTCTCTAAGATGCAAACTTGGTTTCGTTCTCTTTGGCTTCATATCCTTCAGGGGCCGCACTGCCTTTGAAGCCCAGATGACTTCCGCTGGGGTGACAGTCCTGCAGGAACTGCCCGCAGCTTGCCCTCTGCTCTTTCCACCAGGGAAGTCGCCCCTCAGATAAGTTTACCCAGCAGACAGCTGCTTATCTTAGACTGAATGAGTTGGCAGGGAGGAGAGAGAGTGAAATTCCCCAAGGAGACGTGGCCTCCCTTTTGCTGCTCCCAGGACCGGTCGTGGGCCTGTCCACCACCTCACGCTTGCCCCGCTGCTCCTTCATTCTCTTGCTAAAATGTGAGCCCGCGAGGGCAGGGACCACGCTTTGCTCACCCCTGTATGCCCAGAGCCTACGCAGAGCCGAGCCCGTTGTTAACACTTAATTCTTTGTTCACTGACAATTCAGTAAGCGTCACTAGGCATTAGATGTTCAGCTCTGGGTCTAGGGTTCTCATCAACAACCTAATTACAAGGATAAACCGTTTCTTAGTTCACAATATTTTAACATGACAACCTATCTGCCCGCCCACCACCTCCTCTTAGAACTATTGACGGAAAGCCAACTGATAAACTTTAACCGTCACCCTTTCCTGAAAAATAGCTTACTTTGCCATAAACTGAAATTTCAGAAATAAGATTTGAGAGACTTGACAATGAGACTGTTCACTGAATTGTGATCTGACTCAACGTGTGCTGCCATCTGTACCCCCTCATGATGGACAAGCGTCCCAGCGCACACTCACCTCAACCAAGTCTGTATACATGTTATTTGTGCTCAGGAAAATGGTCAACAGAATAGTTCACTAAAACTGGATTTTACCAAGGATTTTATTTTGAGCCTCTTAGAGATTATAATAAAGCAAGTCATTCTGTGTGTTCCAAGAAATTACATTAGCTTTGTGTTTCTATCGGCTCCTCAGATTAATTTGATAGTTATGACTTTTATTTGGCATGGCTGCAAGAATAGTGGAAAGATGGGAACTTTAGAGTTGGTTGAACCCAGGTTTGAATCCAGCTCTGTCGCTTTCCAGCTGTGTTACCCTGGGTGAGTTACACCAACTCTCTGAGCCCCCTTTTCCACATTTACAAAGGGGACATCACACCTCCTCTTGCAATGAAAATTAAGTTCGATTATCTGTCTAGCACATAGCAGTCCGCATACATTTACCATGGTCACATCTTCTACTTAAAACAAGCCATTGCATATGAAAGTATTTCTGGGGATTTTTTTAATAGGAGAATGACGTAATGATTCTCACAGGGCGTGTGAATTTACTGATTAAAATGATTTATACCAGGCCAATTCTTCATGTCTTTGGGAGTGCTATTTTATTTCAGTTCTGAAAGTTACTGTACCACACACACACACACAAAATCACAATTTCCTGCAGGGACATTATCAGTAAGTTCTGCAGGGAACAAAACAATTGACATTAAAAATCAGTGCTCTGCAATTGTCACCGTTATTATCTGCCAAAGACTCTGCATAATGCGTTTTAAACCACCAATCCTGGCTGCCACATCCATGTGAGATGCTTGAATTTTATGGTGCTTAAATATTTAATGATTCATAGGAAAACAATGTGAAATGTGTCTGATAAATTGTTTCCCTTTCTCTAACCTATGGTTGTAAAGTTAAAGGTTTTCAACATGTAAAATTTGCAGAATGCCTGGTCTGCTATTGACACTTAAATCTCTGTTGTATTACAATTTATAATATCACTTATTATATATAAAATTCTGTGATGACCTCCAAAAACAATGGTGTTTAATTTGGTGCGTTAATTTTCTTTCAAGCCAAAGTGACTTTACTGTTTTACCGACCTCGTATTATGGCCAACCTTGGGGCTGGCTTCGTAGGGACAGCGGGAAAGGTTATTACGTGGTTGAAGTGTGATCTGCCAATGGGACGAGCATGGGCAGGGGGGTAGAAAATGACCCCCTTGGCTTAGAAAATGCATGGGATTCTGAGGCTCCAGGAAGCACTGTCCTGTACACAGTGATGGGGTGGGGGATGGATGTGAACCCGGGCCTCAGGGCTGGAGGGTCAGTAAAAACCACTGCTGAGCTGCGTGCACCGTGGGCACGGGGCACACCATGGGCACGGGGCGCACCCTGTGGGTCTCAGCTGTCTGTCCCATTAGTTAAAGGAGGAGACACCTGCTTTATAGGGATACTATAAGAATTAAAAGTAAGCAATGTAAATGCAAAGAGATATAAAACATAAGGTACCGTTACTGATACCCAGAGTAACCAAAGTGAGGGGTGAGGGGCAGTATGTTCTCTGAGAGCCCACATTGCTGAGCTGGGGATTGGTGTCGTGCAGAGCCTTGTGGAGTTATGTTTTTTAAGTAGGAGGGAATTTCAGTGGCATTTGGTCTAATCTCTCACTTGATAAATAATTACATTCAATTAACATTTCTTGAGCACCTACTATGTGATGGGAACTGTATGAACCTGGCTATCGGGACTCCCCTTAACCTCTCAACTATCCTATTTTACAGATGAGCAAACTGAGGTATGGAGAGAATGAGGAACTTGCTCAAGGTCACACAGTCAGCACCCAGTAGAACTTGAACCCTGGTCTGTCTGTTGCTGGAGTGTGTTTTACCCACTGCACAATTGCCTCCCACGAGGTTCCCCACTGGTGGACTGGTTAGAAAATAGAAGGTCCCATTTAGATGTCCCTCTGAGGCCCCAAACTGCTGCCATCACTCAAAGCCTGGTGTCACAGGGCCTCAGACAGCCCACCCAGCTCTGATGACTGTCTCAAGCTGTTCTTGGAGTGAGGGTAGTGGGGAACACAAGAGATCACAGTGATTCTGGGGGAGACCAGATCCATATGCCAGGCCTCCCAGGCCCTTGATGTACAAGGGCCACCATTCAGGGGAACAAGCCGGAGAAAGAAGCGTCTGGAGGCCTTACCTGGAGACTCAGGCACTGCGGCGCCAGCCCAGCTTAGCCGTTTCTGTTCTCCCACTTGCCAGCAACGCCCATCCTGGCTCGTTTCCTCAAAGACTATATACCCAGAGTTTATAATTTTATCAGCTGAAGATGAGATTCTCAGCCAGTAATCAACATTATCTGTTTGGAAAAAGTAGGAAAAGCTTTGCAATGAGGAGTAAAAAGCTGTTCTGGTCCCAGAGCAACCAGTCTGCTTTACAACACGTGTTACACAGTAGAGGGTGGATCTGGCCCGGCGCCCACGTGGGCAGCTTGGACCCACCATGTGCTCTGCTCCCCCGAAAAATGAGGAGTAACCAGAGCTACTTCCTCATCTGCAGCTTCAGGCTGGCCGCGGGCACTTGTGACAGGCATCTTGTTTGCAGAAGGAAGGTGGGTGTCAGCTGCAGGGAAGTTGTTTTCCTTAAACCCATTCCTCCTGCTGAGGTCCCTTCCTCCCTTCTCCACTCAGCCCAACGAACCAGCAGGGGACGCTGTTGAGCACCTGCTGCCAATCCTGCATCTCTGCCGTCACTGCCGAGTCTCCAGCTCTCAGCTGAAAATGGGAGGAGATGGGTTCTCCATCTGCCAGGATGGTTGTACCAGTCTTAGCAGATAACTGATGATCATCTTGAAATGCCTTTGTGCACACTGAAATCTGAGACGCACTTTGGTGCCTATAAACTACCTGAGGCTAGTTTTTTTTTTTTTCCCTTCTACATCCATGTTCTTATTTTTCCCCTGTGGTGAGACTAAGATTTATCCTTTCAGCAAATTTCAAGCAGACAATTCAGTATTATTACCATAGCCACCATGCTATACATTAGATCCCCATAGCTTACTTGTCTTATAACTGAAAGCTTGTATTCTGTGACCAGCATCTCCCCACCTCCCCCACCTGCTGGTAACCACCAGTCTCCTGTTTCTATGAGTTTGACTTTTTCTTTTTAGATTCCACAAAT
Source organism: Vicugna pacos (assembly GCF_048564905.1). Lineage (NCBI taxonomy): Eukaryota > Metazoa > Chordata > Mammalia > Artiodactyla > Camelidae > Vicugna > Vicugna pacos. The sequence continues at coordinate 86,308,642 of NC_132991.1, read as the reverse complement.
AAGTGAGATCATACGGTATTTGTCTTTCTCTGTCTGGCTGCCCTTAGGGTCCAACCATGTTGTCACAAATGACGGGATTTCCTTCTTTCTCATGGCTGAATAATATCCCACTTTATACACACACACACACACACACACACACACACACACACACACCCCTCACATCTTTATCTGCTCATCAACACTTGGGATCTGCTAAAATGCAGAGTATGATTCATTCAATCTGGAGGCAAGAGTCACTGTCCTTGTTTCTGTGTGCCCCAGATTCCAAGAGCCTCTTTAAGCCACACAACACTACTGATTTTACTACACCATTCTCTTCCCAAGCAACAATAGGTATAACCATCAAATTCGATGATTTCTGTTAGCAGTGGTCTGGTTTTCCTTGAAAAAAGTGTAATTCGTATGTTCAAATTTGCCAGTTCATCTGAACATCTGAACAAGACGTCAAGATCACTGTCTTGCTGCCTCTAAATACCACAGAAGGGGAAAAAAGGTTCGCACTGACACAGCAAATACATTCCTGCCAAAGTACAGTGGCCACATCTGGCAGTATCCATAGGGACTCCCCTGGTCATACTCTTTGGATGTCCTGGAATCTTCCTGAGTTTTGTGCACTTAGTCAGAGCAGTCCTGACGTGAGAAATGCCTCAGACACGGGAGGAGGGAGGTCTCTCCCCACCATCTGGTGACCGTGCTGCCTCAGGAAGCCTTGGGAAAGGCCTGAATTTGTCTGTTGCTATGGGCAAATGCTTTCCTTCAAGTGATTCTTTCCTGATGTGATTCAAGAACACACACACAGACACACACACACACACACAAAACCTCAACAGCATCAGTCAGCAGCAGGCAGCTCTCTTCACATGTCCCACTGGTGATGGTATAAATGAGCGTCTCTGTTTCAGTCCACACATGTTTATTGGTTTTGGCATTCCAGACATTCCAAAGCATTGTTCAAGGTACTATGAAGAGATGCACAGAAACACAGTCGTGGTCCCTGCCCTCGGGAAGCTTACAATCTAGAGAGAAAGCTCCCCCTCCCATTGCCGGATAACCATCAAGTCTAAGTGGCTCTGAGGAAACTCCGAGGAACACGCCACAAGAGCTGAGAGCTGTGGGCTGCGGCGTCTGGGGGCAGGACGGGGAGGGTCTGGATGGGCCGAGAGAGAGGAAAAGGCAGTTTCATTTAAGCCGCAGGATCAGGAAACCCACAGCTTGGACGATGAGCCCAGTTAGAAGCATGGACTCTGTTACGGTCACGTGGGGGTGGGGTCGGGAGGCTGGCTGGAGCCCCAGGGTTGAGGCTAAGGAGTCTGACCTTCATCCGTCGGCAACTGAGAGACGGTAAAAGGTACTGAGACGGTGAGTGGCATCTCACAAGTAGATCTGGAAGACGAAGTGGCAGAGCTATCCAGAACTGGGTGAAGAGGCATTTTAAGTATTGAGAGCAGTGAACTGAGAGATTTTAAGGTCCTTCTAAGCAGAATCTGTGATTCTAAAATGAAAGACCAGGGGCAAAAAAAAAAAAAAAAAAAAAAGGAAATGACTGCAATGATCCATGGGAAGGGAAGGAAGACAGGTTTTTTTGTTTTGTTTTTTTAAATGACTAATTGACTACAAGTCTTTACTGAATCTCTCGAGGGAAATGAGGACTGGGAAGGAGGAGCCTCTGCCACTCTCTCCCTGTTTTGCTGTCCCTTGTGGGCGGCAGATCTCACCCCTTTAACTCACTTCTCAGGCAGCAGAATGTGTGTCAAATGCGTAGACTGAACCCAATCCTACAAAAACCAGCCATTTACTGTCTGAGCCTCCGCAGCAGGAAGCTCCAAGGACGGGGAAGCCTTGAACAATCGTCTACCACTCTGGGACCACAGGCAATAAATACATTCAAGGTCATGAAGCAGAAGCAGTTTTAACCGCCCCCTCATCTTGGGAACCAAGAAAAGATTCTGAGTTAAGGGATCTCGTAAGGTGACTGACCACAACCACAGTATGGGAACCAGCTGTGTAACAATCGGCAAATTACTATTAAGCCAAGAAACCAAATTAAAAACCAGCTCTAAATGCCTGTTCCCTATTTGAGATAATTAGTCGGACACACTGGCTTTCGTTTTGTCTTTCTGAACCCAATTCCAGTTTTCCGGCAAAACTTTGAAGACTCCTTATTGTAGGGAAAAAAAAAAGATAGAAATTGAAAATAATAAGCATTGGTTACAGGCAAACCTATTAACTGAACAAAGTCGTTACAGTAATTCCCAGAACGTGTTCATTGTTGTGGGATTTAGCACATCGTCATTGTGCTAAGATAACTGGTTTGTATTTATAACTAAAATGAACTTTCCCACACGTGTAAAGTTTGATGTCACACTCCATAGATAAAGAAGGTGTACATTATTACAGTTACACCATCCAAAATCCAATTCCAGCATCTTTATATCTGACAAGTGAACTAAAGCCAGGAGCTGCTATGATTGGACTCAACAGCAGTAAAAAACATACACTTCTATATACAGTGGCTGGACTTTTAATGTGTTGAAAAAAAAACACTTTGATGAGAAACTAACATTTAATAATCCCTTACCAGAAGCCAGGAGCCAGTCTTTGAGACAGCAGGGTGGAAAATGTAGTTAACAAGATACAAGCCTCGTCCCAGAGCCGTTCACAATCCGTGCTCCTGTGCAGAAGGCACGTCTTTCTCTAGTTGTGTGCAAATAATAACAGGGGGAGATCTAAGTGTTATAACAGAATCACCTTTCCAAGGTGCTATGAGAAGATGGTGCGTGAAAATGAGGTCACTCCCAGCAGAGGTAATGGAAGTCAAAGTTGAAGGCTTTGGGAGAAAGGGGAATGACATTTAGCTTGAAGAGATAAACTTCAACACGTTTGAAGGGACAAGACGCAGAGGTACGACTGACACTATAAATATGCCGCATGTAGCTTTGTATCGATTGCAAATTAACCAGAACAGCTCAGGTATCACCGTGCCAGCTGGCAGGTCAAAGTGCTCCCAGGTCAGGTGCTTTTCTTAGCTCATTTACATGCAAGAGGCGAAGCCTCTCGTGGATCAATTCAGATCAGGACCAGGATGTAAAGCTGCACAGTTGGTGTGTCTGAATTTGTCAAATGTATGCAAAGAGGACTAAGAAAGCAGTACTTGCCAAATGTTAACCTTGGGTGCCTAGGAGTGGTGGGGATACAGGTGATTTTCACACTGTCCATGTATTTTTTTGTATTTCTGCGTATACTGTGATGGAGACACAACACTTATTAAGTCCATTTTCCTGATGATATTTTTCTTCTTATATAAACTGGTTTTCCCATTGCAAAAATAATACAAATACAAATACATACACACAATTTTTAAAAAAAGACAGCAGTATAAAATTGTCAAAAACGGAAAGCAAAATCCTACATACTCTACCTTCCAAAATAACACCTGTTAACACATGGGAATATTTCCTTCCAGATGTTTGATTTATGTATATAACAAGGTACATATATTACTTTCATAATCAGAAAATGATATAAATGCTAGATCAATCCAAATAGGAAGATCCTTTTCTGGATATAACTCTCTTTAAACATAAATATCTCAGTGAATAAGACATTGGTGATATTTGACTTTTCCCTTTTATTCATAAAACACAAGCACCAGGAAACACCTTGAGTGACTTGGAGTCCGTAGGTTAGGGGAGTGTCTTGGGTGCTTGTGTACGACAAATGGCTGGTACAGTGGTCAATTAAAAGGCACTTTTATGAGAAAAAAATACTTCCTCAGGAGGGATTTCGCAGTGACCAACCCACTGGTCGCTCTCCTCTGCATGGGGCACCTGCGGCTGCTTTGCTGATTCGTTCAACACGAGTCCCATCTCTGGGAACAGATGCTGTCACTGGAGAGGCTGCTGTGAGCCCAGGCTGTTGGTGCTCCCTGATATGTTGTGGAGTGAGTGGGTGGTCTCCCATCCGAGGTCTTACTCAAGTTTTTCCAGGAAAACACCCTGGGACGTAAGAGCTAAGCCGGTTCACTGCAGACACCGCCCAGACGTGGGGCCCCGGGGGCCGAGCCAAGGGAGACCAGAACGACATCCTGGGATGGAAGTCACATCTTGTGCCTGGAAGGTCACCATGGCAAAGTGCCCAGAGGACCAGGGATGGCTCCCAGCGTCCTGCCAAGTCAAGCACTGAGCAGAAAGGGGGCCTGCTCTGCCGGGCTGGTGAACACAAGCCTCCCTGCGGAGGTCACGGTCGTCAGAGACCCACATGGCAGGGGCATCGCTGAGTCGGCAGTGAGAGAAAGGGGTGTGGAACCCATCCCGACACGGAGAGGCTGACCTTCTGTCTGCGAGAGAGAACAAGGCAGGAGGAGGGCCACTCCGAGGGAGCTGTGAGCTGGATCCAACGAGCCTGGTTTCAAGACACAAACCACCTGTTTGTGAATCTAGACTCACAGTAGCCAGAGGATGACGGGCCGTGGAAGACGTGAGTCACCTGGGAGTGTCGCGGTGGCCCCTGCTTTTGTTTAAAACTAAGTGGGGGCTTCAGGGCGCTGATGACACAACTGGACCACATCTGCTCATGAGGCTGGGCCACCTCACTGGCTGTCAAATCTGTGAAGCCGCCTTCTCCTCATTTCTTCTTCTGGTGAGAGACGGAACCCATAGGGCGGAGGGCTGTTTCTGCCGGTCCCTGGAGGGAGAAAGCACAGGGGAGAGTCAGGCGCTGCCCACCCACGGTTCCAGCACTTACAGGCACTGCCTCCTAGGATCCAAGGGGAAAAAGATGGCCTGGGTGTCGTCTTTACTTCAGTGTGAAACAGAAATACAACAAGCATGCTTCATCTTCAGCTGTCAGTACTACATTTCAACCTCAAGCCAACATTTTGAGTGAGGTCTGGTCCATGAAACTAATTAGACTTATTTTGAAACTTCTTGACAGTCCTCCCATTTTTATGTTTTTCTTCCACCATGCTCCATAATTTGCATCATTTAATTTCCATAATGTCTCGAGGGCTGAGTTTCTTCTGTTTAATGTCCAGAAATAACCTGTCACCATCCCTGACTTCCCTGCCGAGAGTGCTCATGGGTTTCTCCTGACGAGTCCCTGGGTTTCCTTTCTCCCTCCCTCTAACCTGCTGCCTCCGGCACCTCCCCAGCCGGTGGGAACCACACCTGCCCGAAACGTACAAGCACCTGTGGGTCACCATGGCCCACAGAGCAGGGGCTGCGTTACCAGAATGACCAACATCTGGGCAGGCGGACGAAACTGCAGGCATAATATTTGACAATCATATGAAGGATCATGGAAATCATTACTGGAAAGGGTGTCTTGGGGCTGCAAACAGATCACATACAAATATAAAAGCGTTTCAATCACTGCATAAAAAACACTCTTCCAGGCGCTAAGGGGAACAATAAAGGAAAGACCACAGGCAGTCCTTGACCTCAGGGAACCAGCGGCCAAAATCTAACGAAAGAGTTTCCATCCCCTCCGTGGGGCAGCCACGTGGGGCATCACTGACGGAGATGTGCAAACAGTAGTTCACTTTTCAGCACGTGGACCAGGAAGACTGCATCTTTCCACTTCTGAGCCTCTGCTAACCCCGTCAGCTCACTCGGAAAGGGCCGCTCCCATCGCCTACACCCAGCAAAAGTCCTGCTCATTTTCCAACATCCCAACCAAGTCGCACTGCCCTTTGGCCACCCCCGTGAAAGAGCTCTCTCCCAATTCAACCTCCCCAGCTTCCAGCACCTTCCTCTCGGTGGTCCTCATGCAACATCACCACATCCCACCGGACGGGGCAGCCGTGGCTCACACTGCTGTGCTCACCTGCTAGGGTCGCGAGCTCTTAAAGGGCAGGGTATATTTCTGACACTTCTCTCTGCTCCGCAGTGCCTGACACAATCCCAAACACACAGGAACTTTCAAGAAACACAGGGGCTCGACCCAGCGGCATCGGCCTATGACTTCCAAAGGTACATCTTACAACCAGTCAGCCAGCCAACACTGCCCTCTGAGGTTCCGACACAGCTGGCTCTGGAAGCACTGGCCTAGCTGGGAAGGGTGGGTGGGCAAGGGGGCTGGAGCCTGGAGGGAGAACAGGTGGGCAGCTGACCCCTCCTGCTCCCTCTCCAAGCATGGCTTCTTGTCAGAGATGCTGACAGGTAACATAGCGACATGGTGATGGTTAAGACTATGATGAAAAGATGTTAGAGAGAGCAGTGTGAAGCCGAGTCAGCTGGCTAAGCTGGAATTTCAGTTGTCAGACAATGAGGAAGTTTTTTAAAGTCCGTTAAAAGGGCCCCCCTTTTATGTGTTTGCTCCCCACTGTGATAGAGACCCCAACACTTACCCACGCCTGACTCTCCTTTCCTTTTGAGACCACGAGGGGATAATCCCTCCTGAGACCCCTGTTAACACTTCCTGACCAGTCCACCCCAAAGTGAACGGGGGCGCTGAGTTCTTCACTCACTCCCGCTAGGTAAACTCCGCTTCAGGGCTTTTGATAAGTGAAGTATATGTCATTTAACCAACTTTCATTAAAGATGATGTTCAAACCTATGAACAGGCATGTAAGACTTCCACCACCAAGACTGTATGAATACTGTAGGATGAAAAGTCTGACTGGAGAGGGTTTTGGCCATATGTATCTGTAAAGGAATTTCTGTTCAAAGTGGTAAGTGCTCTGAAATTACAGAGAAGCTCATAAATCCAATCACCATTAGTTTATTGCTTAAAACTGCTTTCTACAAGGAGCTCCAAATCCTGCTTTCCCTTTCACAGCTGTTTTTAACAACAGGCCTGTTCTAAATTGAACTTGGGAGCGCGGGCCAGCGTGTGACACCCTGTCCCAGCTGCGCAGGGGACCGCGAGGCCAGGCAGTGGGGAGGGGCAGAAGCAAGCTCAACGTGGCACTGTGACTCCAGGCCACGAGCCCCGAGCCCATGGAGGCACTCAGACTCCCAAATGGGACCGCAGTGTCCACAAGGAAACGCCTGTTCCACGAGGAGAAATGCAGGGAGGAGTCAGAGAGAGGCCGACTGTGAAGGTTCCGGTGGTTCAATTCTCCTAAGGTGAAGGCATCCTGCTCAGAAGAAATGCCGCTGCTGAAGCAGGGAACTCACATCGAGAGAGGAACGGTCATCGCTCTGTCCCAAGAGCCTTTTAAGGTACCGTATTTCACTCAGCTTTGAGTCCCCATTTTATGACACCAGTTTTACAGATGAGGAAACTGAGGCTCGGAGAGTGTTAGGGACATGCCCGAGGCCCCAAAGCTAGCGCGAGGGGAAGCAAGTGCTCGAACCGAGCTCTCAGGACTACGATTGCAGCCCCCTCCCCTTCCCCCAGCCCCACATGGCCAACCCCCCAGACACGCTGAGAACATTAAGCATCTCGTCATCTCGCTCTGCCTGATCCTCCGGCCAAACCTGAGAGGCCCTTGCTTCGTGGGTATGTGGGGCGCTCACTGCTACCTGAACTAGAAACAGAAGGAGAGCCAGTCTAAGCTGTCAACTCTACAGGACCCTCCTGTCTTCACTGATGTGACCGCAAAGATCCCACACCGGTCCTTCAAGTCTACCGAGTCCTCGAGTGGTTCAGTTTTCTGGTTCCACTGGGATGGCCCTGGGCAGCACAACAAGACAACGACAGCAACAACGCCTGAGTTGCATGTTTTATGGGGATTTTAGATCCTTTGGACTCAATGTTCCTGATAATGCCAAAGCCAGCCGACTGCCTGAAGAATGACTTATCGCTTCATTTCAGGCTGCGAACCCTACATTCTCCTTAATCGCAGTTCTTTCCTTGGCAAGTTTCCAAGTCTAAATGAATCTTTGATATTTTTGAAGTCAACTGCGTACTTGACGTCAGCCACCCACCTGGTCTGTCACATCTGTGCTTTGGGTCAGTGCCACACTGGGGACCAGGCCTCCCAGCTGCTGCACTCAGTCTCAGCTAAGCTTGGTCTTCCAATTCTCCAACTTCTCATTTATTTTTAAAAACCATTTCTGTACTTTCCGCATGTGTCACATGATCTGTCACTTCTCTCCTTGGCCTCCGGACCTCCTCAGGCATTTCTCAGAGGGTCTTGGAAACGTGCTTTCAAGGTGCACTTAGGTTTCAGTAAGCACACAGAAAAGGATCTGGGCGCGCCTCAGCTGGCGGGAAAAGGCTTAGAGGGCCCACGGGTGTAGTGGAAACTGCTGGCGCGGAAGTGGGAGATGTTTCCAGCCCTGCCTGGAACCAGAAGGGACAGCCCAGGCAAGCCTCGGGGTTGGCAGGCTCTGGTTGGTCCACGTGTCAGGGGAGGCTGTGGAACAAGGTGACTGCCAGGGTCCTTGCAACGACTCTGAGCTTGGACGACCGGGGATTAAACCTTGACTCCTCTACTGACAGCTCCACATCCTTGAGCAACTAGTCTACCTTCACTTGGCCTTAGTTTCTTTATCTATAGAAAGGAGACAGTAAGAGTAGCACCTTTGCTGGACTGTTGAGAGGATGCGAAGAGATGCCGCATATAAAATGTTTAGCCAGGTGCCAGGCACACAGTTAATGCCCGAGGAGCAGAGGATGTTAGGACTTTTAACCTCTAACATCACGGAGAATCTTGTGTTAAATGCCTACTTGTCAGTATCACTGGCTAACTTAGTGTAAGGCAGATACAAAATAAAATGACCCATCACTTCTTAAAAGACAGAGCCCAATTCTGTTTGAGGACCAACCAGCAGTGCTCTGTACAGTGTGCAGTCTACTGTTTGCTAAACATCTGCCCTCTAAGAAATAGATACAAAAAGGTAATTCACAACCTGCAGTTGCCAGCATGCTTTGGAAACAAGGAGACTTTCGAGCCTTGGGAAAGCTGGAGAGCCCAGCTGAGACCACCTTTTTTTCCACTGAGTTAAATCATGCACTGAACATTTACAGGCCGGGGTGAAACAGCCGTGCTCTGAGGAACCTGGTACAGAATATTAGCATTTACGCGCCTTCCTTCTGTGTTCTTGTAACTGGAGGTCAGCCCTCAATTTTACTCAAAGGAACAGTGAGCATGCCTCCAAGAGCCTCAGGAACAGCGCCCGGTTAAAGAGGACTTAGCTCAATCACAGCACCAGCAGCGAGATCGTAAGATTTACTGACTTGTGGTTCTTGATGGGAAGATGTTCAGTCCTCTACCCTGATGGATAATGCGGTAGCCTCCACGTTTTCCATCTGAGGGAGGAGAAGCAATGTCACCCACGTAAGAATTGCTGAGAAGAACGCCACGCGTTGATGGCCATTTTCCCTACTGTTCGCCATCCCTGTAAACAGAGATGTTTAATTTGCTGGCATTCATGGATCCTGCCCGTGATCTGATGAGTCCTCTGTGCTGCTCAGTGAAATTACACTAAAGTGAAATTATATGCAGGATGGCACATCGTTCCCTTAAATTAGGGACCTAAAGAGGCAATCACTTTTCCATTTTTTTTTCCTTTTTTAAAAACCAAGAAACCTCTAAATAAATCACCAGTGTTCTCTGGGGCCTCTTTTGTCAAATGAGGGCAGCAGCAGGGGACCCGTATTCTCTCTTGCAGAAGTGTTACTTTATTAGAACTCCACGAGTGATAAAGCTTCCAAAATGCCTTCTGACGGGACGACTGCTAAGTCATCTACTGAGACCAAAAAGGCCTGGAAGAAACCCCAAATCCAACAGCTAGCAGGACACTGAAAAGACGAGATGCTTAAGGACAACAAACACCGCTTTACCTTCTGAGTCACTAATTATAATGATCCATCCATCCATCTTTTTAAGAGTCTGAAATTCACCTAAAACTTTGTAACTTTTATACGGATGGAAGTCTCATTATGGTTTACAAGAAAGGTGACAGATGTGACTTGAGAGAGAAAAATTCACATTTCCACTCCTCAGCCAACCAGGTCAACAACAGTGTGGATTCTCAGTTCTGAAACCGTATCTGGAATCCCCAAAGGAGAAGCCTGGAGACAGAGATCAACTCAGGTGCTACTTTTCCTGTTGCACTTTTCTCCGTTCTCATTGGCTAATTTTGGGGACCTTGAATGGTATAACTGACTTAAAATCAACAGGCTACAGTCCAGTTGGCAGCTGGAGCAACCTGAAACACCTGGTCCACTGTGTCGGGTCCAGTGATTTTCACCACATGGACACTGTATGGTCTGACCTCTGGAACAAAAACAGAAAGTCGAGGGGGCAGACAATGAATGTTGGCTCCATGCTCACCTTACTTGCTCTCTGCTCCTTTTAAAAAGGGTACAGTTTGATTAATTTTCATGAACTGGACACATGGGACCAACATCCTGACCAAAACACAGAATATTTCCAGCACTCATCAGCCTCCATGTGCTCCCTTCCAGAAGCGGTCTGCTGACCTCTGACAGCAGGGGTTTGTTTTGTCTAGTTTTGCCCATAAATGGAGTCGTACAATGTGTACCCTCTGTGGGTAGCTTCATTTTACATTATGTGTGTGAGATTCACCCATATTGCTATCTGTGGGTTTTACTCTACTTACCCTTCTAAGTAGAATTTCCTTGTCCATTTTACAGATAGAAGAACTGAGGCTTAAAGATTTCCAGGAACTTGTCAAGGCCACACGGCTGGCCAGTGGCTGGGTCAAGATTCAAGCCCGGATCCCTTTCTATTCTGCTCCAGATGTGAGATGTGTTAGTTACCTTTCTTAGTCCTGAACCAGAATCTGAAAACCTGAACAATACGTGATCTGGAGGCAGGGTCTGTTTTAAAAGCAGCAGGAACACTTAACTCTGCTTTAGAAAAGGCTCACTAAAAACAAGATTTTAGGATCTCCTTTGGCAAGGTTTTTGCAATGGGCCCAGCTGCAAAAGTCAGCCTTGGTAATTAATTACATCAGGTGTCTTCCAAACAGGGAACAGCTTATAACTTCTTACAGAGGTAATCCCTGACGCATTTTCTCCCTCATGAGCTGGAAGAGCAGCCGGGAGAGGGGCTGAGGAGGAGAGCGTGTCTGCCACTAGGAGCCACTGTAACAAGAAACATGTATCTCTTTAAACAAATGGATATAGATTTTTAATACTAAAGGGATTTTCCAGTTTTTAAGTCAATCTGCCTAAAATCCCTTCAGAATTCTGTCACCACCTTAACACTTTATCAAGAGGGTTTTAATGAGATTAGGAATGATTTCCAAACTCCTTTTATACACATTTAAGGGCTTTGGGATGTTTCAGATTTCCTTTGATCTAAAACAAAATGCCCTTTGGTCAGGAGTCTGGAGGCACCTCAGATGGAGTTTACCCAATCACATCAGCTGATTCTGAAAACTGAAAAGAGGCTGACTATCTCCGAGGCATCCTTCCCGGGTCCATAAACTTAGGGACTGTATCTTTTTTTTTTTTTTCAATTTAAAACCACCCAGGGATATCCACTGGACAGATACAAGAAAAGTCTTGGAAAAATAGACACAGGGCTCCCTTCGTTTCCAAATTCTTGTTGCTTCGTACACACGAGGCCCTACGTGCCTGGCTGGGAGAGCAGAGAAATCGGACGTGGGCTCTGTCTGGAGGGACAGCTTGGAGAACATACTTCACAACAGAAAAAAGAAAATGGAAAGTAGAATACGGAAGTCTTTTGCGGGCAGAGAGTCCTGAAAAGAAATATTTATATATGAGTGCAGACCACGTTTAGAAGGATGAAGACCCTTCGGAATATTAATGTGCCTGACCTGCCCGGGACGGGCAGCTGCAGCCTGCGGCTTCCTCGCAAGTCTCTGATCGAGATCCCACACCTGCCCGCAAACAGGGCCCCAGCAGGGCCTGCAGTGAGGGTCAGCTCTGCACTGCCTGCCTGGCTGGCTGGCATCTTTGATGGACGCAGACCCTCTGGCCTCACAGGATTCCCGAGGCCCAAATGGCTGCCCGGCCAGTCTCTGGACTCCCCCGGCATGGGGGCCTCTGCCAGCTCTGACCCCTGACCTTTACCCCTCGGGCGGAGAAGGCTTTCTGCTGCCTTTTTAGGGCCTGGACTTCCTGACGATGCTGAAATGGGGCCATGGTGGGAGGAGGACGGGACAGTCCCCACAGGGCTGGACACAAGACCCGCGGCCAAGCTCCTCTCACTTCCTGATCAGGGGCTTATCTTTGAGTAAGTTTTAATTTAATTGTTTAAAAAAAAAAAAGGAGAGGGCAGTGGGTAAGAGACAATTTAAACTATAATAAATTGAGCTCAAAAGATATAAAACTGCCTCCCCCCAGAGACACGCTGGTTCCAGCCCTGCTACTTGCCACCTGCTATGGCATCATCCTAAAAGAGTGGGGGCGGCCGGATTCTATTCTCCCCATGCTGCCTTTCAGCAGCCCTGCCCTGTGAGTGCAGTCTCCACAGAACAGCAACCAGCCAGCCAGTGAAGGCAGGAATCAGAGCTGGGGTCCCAGCCGTTCAGCAGCTCAAATGCAAAAGGTCTGGGCAAAGCCAGGCAGTCCTGGAGAGTCTATGAACGGAACGGTTGTCCAGTTTGCTGCAGTGATTCTTAAACCTTAGTGCCCGTTAACAATGGAGAACTTGTTAAAGATGCAGACTGCTTGATCCCACTGCCAGAGATCTGCATGCATTCAGTGGCTGGAGCCAAGGAATCTGCATTTCCAGGAGCACCCAGGTGTTCCTGCTGCAGACGATGTCTCGAATCACTGAGAATCACTGTGGAAGAACACACTTCACTAGATGTGGGTTTGCACGCTGGCTCCGCCAGGACCTTGGACAAGTCACTTCTCCCTGGGCCTCAGCCTCCTCGTCTATCCAAGGGGCTGAACTAGACATTTCAGACCTCCACACAGAGATGCAAGCTCCCATGGCGGCTTGGTTCCCAGAGACACATCAGGGTTGGCTGGTCTAAGAGGGGAGAGTGAAGATGGGCCACACCAGCCACCGGCCTCCTGTCCGGCCTGCAGTCTGGGCAGCTACTCTGGAGAATGCTGCCTGCCCTTCGGCCAGCCTGGCTGTGACTTCTGACAGCTGGGCTGAGAACCGGCCATCCTGTGCTCCTTAGCAACGTCCCCCAACATGTTTGGTCTAATTCAGTGTCCTCCTCACCCTCTACACAGCCCCTGACATTTTAATTTTTAATAAACTTTTTATTTTGGAGTAACTTTAGATTTACAGAAAAGTTAACCAAGATACTACAGCCAAACATCTTACATGACCACAGTCTAGCTGTCAAAACCAAGCATTTCCAGGGACAGGTATATTAGTATTAACTAAATTCCAGACCTCACTTCGATCTCCCCAGTTTCTCCACTAATCTCCTTTTTCTGTCCCGGGATCCCACAGCCCATTTAGTCGTCAGGTCTCCTTACTCTCTTCTGGTCTCTGGCTCTCCCTCTGTCTTTTCTTATTTCCCGTGACCTTGACCCTCTTGAGGAGTACCAGCCTGCAGAATGTTCTTCCTCATCAGCAGACTGGGGTTAGGGTTTGGGAAGAAGACCACAGAGCTGAAGCGCCTGCCCCATCGCATCATGCGAGCGCACGACTTATGCCTGGTGATGTGACCTTGCAATTGTTTAAGTCGTGTTTGCCAGGTTCCTCCACTTTTCAATGTTTTGGTTGAGCTCCTGAATGCCACGGGAATAAAGCTTTGTCTCTCCTCACCAAGAGCTACCAGGACAGATGGGAGGAGGCAGGAGTGGGTACCTCAAGCAGGCTTGTCACTTTCTCTGTTTGGGGCTGAGCAGGACACGGTGGGGTCATCCCTGGCCTTCGCTGGTGCAGATCCTGAATTCTGGGTGACACGGTTCTCGAGCGCTGGTGTGAGTGTGTGAGTCACCAGGAAATCTGTTTCGTTCAGCCGGCTTGGCACGGCACCCAGGCCACTGTATTTTTAATGAGCTCCCAGGTAATTCTGAGCTACACTGGCTTTTGAGAATCACTGAGCTACAGCTCAGATTTTTATTTTCAACTGAAAATATCCACCCTGGGTTTCATGCCAGGACTTACACTTGCCAGCAGGTGGAGCCAGAGGCCTGTGGCTCTGAATCTGCCAAAGAAAACTAGGACAAACTCCAGTCAGCAGACCATTCCACGTCGTAAGCAGAGTTAGGGTTATTAGGGTTATCAGGGCTCTACAGGAGCTGCTGTACTGAACGTTATGGGCTGTTCATTGTCTAGATGGTCCGCAACCCCGGGGATTACTTGCCAGCATCTAGCACCTTCTATGTCATAGCAGATTTCTTCCGGAGCAGAGGAGACTGGCAAGGCCCTGGGAGAGACGCAGATGTGGTTACGGATCCGGAGGGGCATACGGATATCTGAACCGGTTCTAAACTCAGCATTCACTCTTGCTGTGGTGCCCGGGGCCTGGCAGAGCCGAGCGTTTCTTGCTGGGATGATCTGTATCACCCTAACTCCAGACCAAAAGGGAGAAACGGGTGCCGTCTGGATAAGAAGACAATCCTGGAGGCGGTGATACTAAAATGATGTGGTTCAAAACTAATCAGAGTGGTTCTGTTTACGGGTTTACATCTTCTCCCAGCCCCCCACTTACACGTGACCTGGTCCTCCTCCCTTCCACGCTCTCCTTGGACTGCCCCCACCCCCTACCCCCAAGAGGGGAGGGAGCCACCGGGAGCTCACTGTGACTGCCTGAGGCACTGGTGCAAAGCGTGCAGGACCACGTGCCCGAGGGCAGGGTCGGGGGAGGGAGGCCAGCAGAACCACCGGCCCAACTCTGCAGGGAGACCGAGCCATGCCATGACCTTGGCCACATGCACTCACTGGGTTAAGAAAAGGAAAAAAAAAAGGCAGGACAGGAAGGGAGGGGGCTGGAGGGACAAGAGAGAAAGTACCTGAAAGAAGAATGACAGCCTGGTTAGCAGTACGAGCCCCGTGAAGTCTGAAGGGTTGGTGGCTCAGAAAACCGGGGTCAGCTCCTCGGCCAAGGCAGGGATGACTTGGGAGGCGAGGACGGCACCATCGCAGCCCTTCAGACGGACGAGCTCTGTGAGGCAAGTGGCAGTGAGAGGTCATCAGGAGAAACACAGATAGGCAGGAGCCTTGCTCTTTGTACCGGGAGCTGGGAAATCCCCTACGAGGGTCAGAGGTGGCCAGGAAGTGGGATGTGGTGAATGTCTGTCATGTGATAAACCACCCCAGAAGTAGGACGGTCATCTTAAACACATGCTCGTTTTTGTACATGACGGTATTTAGCCTGATCCTGGGCCTAATCGCTACTTTCTGCATGTTCTCTGATGAACTCACCCCCATCCACACCAGGTTCTGATCCATCAAATATAGAGAGAGAATGTGCGTGTGTGTGTGTGATGTGTGTGCGTGTGTGTTGTGTGCATGTTTGTGCCCTGGGACTGAAACGTCTCCAGTGAACAAGCCCTCCAGCCTCTGGAGGACCTGCGGGCTTTCGCAAGACTGCGTGCACACCCTTGAAACAGCCTGCCTCTAACTAACTTGGAACTGCTCCGAAGTGACCCCAAAACGGCCTGTGCTATGAGGAGATACTTAGTAACAAAAATGGCTTAACCTTTTATGTCTGTTAATTTCTGGTAAAATAAAACTTATTTTATAAACAGAAAAGGAGGCCCCAGAACAAAATGTTTGTGAACTTTATAAATTCCAAGTTAGGACTCTGTAATTACCTTGGATAACTGAGGATTCAGTAAGTGGGGCGTTGCTCTCTGAGCATCTTTGGGAAATCCCTGTGTGTGCTGTGGCCGGATAAAAAGCTAGCTCTGAAACGCCTATCTATAGTTGTAAGAAAGAAGCTCTAAAGATTGGGTCAAGTGGACATTGGTGTTTTATAACAGTGCCCTTTTGCCACCCAGTTCTGGTCAGAAGCGGTGGATAGGATGGGCTCCGGTATCCTCTCTCAACTGAGAAAAAAATCCTCAATTTTCTTATCTGTGCAATGCAGAAACCTATCCCATGGATGTGCTTGGAATGGAAGGAATTAAAGGACACCAGTGCTTGGTCCAAAGCAATCAAGGGTCAGTGGCTCCTGTTACTAGACCATCCAGGCTCCCCAACCCAGGGATGTCCCCGGTGTCCAATGGTCAGTCACACATGCCTAGACCCTAGTCACCCTGGACAGTTTCCCCTTCCTCACCAAATCCTGCCACTGTAACCTGAATGGTCCCCAAACTCATCCCTTCCCCTGCATGTGCGGTGGCACCAGCCCCGCTTCAGCTACCTGTTCCATGAGTGTGGACTGGTGCCCCAGCCCCTAAATGATGTCCTGCCTCCGCTCTGGTCATCCAACCAGCTATTCTCCACTGGGTAGCTGGACAGCTTTTCCAAAACACACATCTCATCAACTTTATCCTCTGCCCAAAGACTTCCAAGAGTTTCCTTTTATTCATGAATAAAGATCAAACTTCGTACCTTGCCCCGTAAGCCTGCCCTCCCTCAGCCCAGACTCCGCAGTGATCCCTGCTGCCTCCTCTGGCTCTCAGCTCAAACACCAAACCCTCAGGAAAGAGACCGTGACCCCTGTGCTCTAATCTCTCCCAGGATCAAGTCCCCCTTCTTCAAAGTACACGATATTGCAGCAGGTTATTACACAGGGCTCTGATCATCCTGGTGCCATGTGTCCTCATTAGGTGGTGAGCTCTGCGGGCTGAGAACAGTGAGGATCTGTGTTTCCATTCTCCCCCCAAGGAATAAATAAATAAACAAACAGCACAAGAATGGGAAGGAGGGAGGGAGGTTCAGAGGAGTAACTACTGTCTTCATTTAACAGACGGTCAGACTGAAGTGTGACTTCCCAGGGTCTGG
Organism: Vicugna pacos; assembly: GCF_048564905.1. Classification (NCBI taxonomy): domain Eukaryota; kingdom Metazoa; phylum Chordata; class Mammalia; order Artiodactyla; family Camelidae; genus Vicugna; species Vicugna pacos. The sequence continues at coordinate 86,291,889 of NC_132991.1, read as the reverse complement.
ACCCCAGAGGCTGGTGGAAGTCCTGTGTTCCCCACAGTCCACTATGCTGCCTTGGAAACCCACACCCCATCCCTCCTTTATCATCCACACTTTCTTCACATTAGCCAAGTGGCTCAGCAAAAAATGAGTGGGTTCTTAAAAAAAATAAGTAAGATTATGAGGGCATGGGGGGACGGGAACTGTAATTGTTACATGGGAAAAAGAAGAAATTGCACATTGATGTGGGGAGATTTTGAGTTAAAAAAAAAAAGACTATGAAAAGGCACAAGATTTGTTACTGTTTAGACCAAGTATAACAACGTTTCCAGAATTGTCTCTATGGATCTGAAGACTGTAGATTCAGGGCAACTGCCCTGGCCAGAGGCTTAGACCTGTTTTCTGACACAGACCCTCTTTGGGAAGGAAAAACAAGGGTGGCGAGGACGCCACACTGGCACGGCTGATCTAAGTGGAACATACCTTGGTGAGTCATTGGTAGCTTCAAATACGATACAAAAAAGAACGTACAGAACATGCCCAAACAGCCTCCCTTTGATGTGGGCCAACTCCTTTCAGACCACATTGTTCAAATGGATGTTAAAATGCAAACCCTTCATGTTTACAGTGGTGCTCTCGGAGGAACGTGCTATACAAGTACAACGGCTACATTTCAAAGGCAAGACTTACAGCCTCAGAACAATGAGGCGCTCCCTGCGCGGATTTATGAGCTGTTAAACCTCAAAAGGTTTCCTCAATTAGCAACCCAAGTTCTTGGCGTTATTTGCAGCCTGATATGAGGGGCTGCTCTTTGTATAACTCGGGGTGCAGCGCTTTATGGGAACTTTCCCTTACTTTTGTTGACCTGGGACGACAGCGCCCGCGCCCCTCCCTGGGCAGCACCGGTCCCGCTAACTAGGCGCCGGGGCCGGAGCGGCGTTTCACGCTTTACCGGCGCTCCTGGGGCGCGTTACCAATTATACATAATGCATGGCATTGTAATTGCTGCATCGTGAACTTGGCTCGCCTTCCCAACATAAAATACCGACATCCAAGTAGTTTTATTGTAAAAAACCAGAAGGGATTCTTTGGGATTATAAGCATCTGAAGGCAGAATAGTCTCATGCATTCCAGCGGCTATTTTGGACACGCAGGGGGCGGGCAAGGCTGAAAAGCAAAGCGAATGTATTTCGTATTGATGTTTACAGAGAAAAAGAGGAGGCAGCCACGGGGGCAAGACCACAGTGAGTGCGAAACGAAATGGAGGAGGGGCTAAAGGGCAGACACAAGTCAGAGCTGGGACACCAGACGTGTGGGTTCTGGTGAAGGTGCTCTGCCTCGCTGGGCCCCCAGTTCCTCATTTAGAAAACAAAGGCGCAGAACAACATAACCACAAAGGTCCCTCTTCTGCACAGGAGCCTCAGGAGAGCGGTGACTTGTGTTCTGAGTCCGATTTGTCGGGCCAGCCTTGTCGCAGCCCTAGGCACCTGTGCCTTGTAACAAGCACACCGTCTCTTGCTGTTGCCCTGTTGGTTGGGGCTTCTTAGAAAAAGATGACAATGCCTCTCTAAAGCGCAGGGGGCAGAATAAATGAAGCACACATTTTTATATGCAATACCAAGTGCAAAAAAAAATCACAAGAACAGCACTGTGCTCAATCCAGGTGCCTAGAGACGGGGGCTCACAGAGCCCGCAGGTTTAGAAGCAACACCTAGGCGCCAGGTAATGCCCTCCTAACCTCCCTTCTCCCCTCTGCCCTTAACAAGACAGCAACATGGTATGTGAATTCAGGCTGGTTTCTTTCTGTGTCACAGGAGTACAGCCTAGAAGAGACACATGGCCTAAAACTCATACAGGGAGCAACGGGACACCGGGGACACCTGAGCCAGGCCCAGCTTAGGTACCTGGCAGGAGCATCTCCACTTACATGATGCTGCCCTCCGCTCTGGAGGGTCATCAGCTCTGGTGCTGCAGGCAGGTTTCCACCCTGTCCTCAGAGTCGGGTACTAAACACAGAAGAGTATCCTGATGCCTGGAAATCCCTATTTCCAGGCAGATCACAGATCACTTCAGGGGTAAACTCCCATTTCTTTTTCAGCCTCACCAGAAGAGTCAAATAACCAGATGTCTCTTCTGTGTGTCTTCATTTCATCTACGGAAGTTACCACCTGGTTGCTCGGGACTCAAAAGAGTAACAGTCACACAACGTTGTGGGGTCAAACCCTCATCCGGCTAGACTTCTTTCGTGTTCTACACCCACACCACTGTGCCCAGAGAACCGAGGATGACACCTGGGGAGGACACCACCTGGGGCAGGACCCTCCGAGCCAAATGTGAAGTCCAGCACGATTTGGTGGAAAGTATGTGTGCTCTCGAATTTTAGTTCTGTTGAGTGATGGTCCACCTGCCTTGACAATCTTCTGTTGACCAGAAAACTCCTCTTCTTCCACCTAACACTAGTGAATATCCCACTGCGAGCATCCTGTGCGCCCGGTACGGAGTCAGGCACCAGGTGTGCATCATCGGATGTAATTCCCTAACAGTTACGGACAAATGGGAGTCTGTTCTCATCAGTCACAGCTCAGGGGAGAACACAGCTCATTTTGCACTCTCATCTCCCTGACCTCTCCTTTATTTTGGTTTACATCTTGTAATGTCTAAATTCCACCAAATTTTCTGAGACTATCTAATTTTAGCAACCTGCCTCTCCACTCTTCCCTGAATTAATAACAACTAATATTAACTGAAAGCACTTACTGTGTGTCAGGCCCCAGTCTAGACTGAGGGGCTATAAAGGATGAGTGGCGGGCCGTGTCTTCTCCTGAGCTTTTCATTTAGGGCTGCGATGAATATAAATGTATGGTTTAAATGAGTGCATATATTCACATCCATGAGACCAGTGCAGTAAAACCAGTCTTGAATGTATGGAGAATTTCTAAGGCTAGCCAGGCCCTGGACGTTAATCTAGACACCGCCTTGTCTTACAGATCCTCAGAGTTCAGAGAAGTTAAGACAGGGTCCCTCGGCTCGCTGGGATAACTCTGGAACTGGAACCTAGTTCTCCTCGTCCTCACTGGTGACAGTGACGGGCCTCTGATTCACTTGCTGAACAATACATGTACCTCAGCAAGGTTTCAAATAAAAAGGGGTCACCCCACCAGCTCAGCCGGCCGCAGGGCACCGTCACTCGTGCTCACCTGACACATAACCAGACCCGGTTAGAACCATGGCTTCTCTCTGAAGTCAGGCTACAGGTACTCCAGTGTGAGGCTGGTAGGCAGTTAACTTTCCATCAAGGAATTCTGTGTCCTCAGCGGACCTCTCTCTTATGTGATTCAACAGCGAGCAGACGGTCCAGATAACTTCAAACCAATTTTCAGACTGATGTTTGACAGCAAAGTATGCTGAGAACTTTGAGCGATGGGCATATAGGGGTCAGAATCCTAACCATTTACTTAAATTGTTACACCCAGCACTGCATAAAAGGGACCCCAGGTGAGAAACACTGAGGCATTGGCCAGCACGAGGGTGAGGCTGGGAGGCAGCGCGGGCCGCCTCTCCTCAGAGCCTCGCGTCCATCGTGGGCGAGGCAGCCATTCTGCCACCAACAGTCCATGTGAACAAAGCGGACTCCCCGGAGAGGGCAGGGAGAAGGGTGAACAGAATGTTCCTATTTACTGGGCCTGGAGTTGTGAGGCCCATGGAAATGCTGCCAGGGAGATCTGATCAGGAGCAATTCTTGTCAGTGAACGAAGGAGGTCAAGGCTCTTCTCCATTGGTGACCACTCCTTAAAAGGCAGTAACAGCAGTGATGACAAAAGGCCTGGCCTTTCCAAGGATGTCTGTCTCTAGAGCTTTTCGATTTGTTTATTCTTTGTCGAGTTAACCTTCTTTTCTAAAAAGAAAACAACTCAAATATAAAATATTGGAAAAGTTCTTGCTGAAGGACTGGGCAGCAGGGAGGGAGAGGATCTATCTGGGAGCTGTTTTTGGAAATACTCCCAGTGGAGCTTTGCCCTAAATGTAAGTAAATACCAGCCTTTGCAGGGGGATCGTTTTGGGTAAATAGCAAAGCATAAGGAAGCTGAGTGGCAAAGGGAATGGAAAAATACCACCTTCCCAACTTCTTTAGTTCATGGTCACCAGCATCTCTAGCCCAAGAATACACTTCCCACAATTTTCCTTAAGTACTTCCTTAAACTGATGCCTGGCAAACCTTGTTCTTTCTCTGGGGAGAATATACTTTGGGATTCCTGCCACAAATTAAATGGTCTAGATAAGTTTAGAGAAAAATCATTTCAAGACAATCGAAAATATATAAATCCTGGAAAAAAGGAAATACCGAAAGTTAACAAGACTGCCTAGGCTGGAAGTCCGGGCAGGAACCCCCATGAGGAAGGACAGGGTCAGAGGGACAACACAACTCATGAAGCGTTCTGCATCCCTCTGCTCTGAGGTCCAGGTCCACCAAGAGATTTTAAAAGCAATACAGAAAAATAACAGCAGTGGAGAAACTGAAGTTTTCCATCCCCAATTTTTATGTTACAGGCTTCCTTCCCTCTCTAGCCTTGATTTACAAACAGAAGGCTTCAGTCTTTTGAACACACGAGATCACCTGTGCACACACAACAAAATCCAGCTAAAAAATGAGAAAGAGAAACTAAAGCCATGTCAAATATCCCTCAAACGAGAGCCTGATCGGAGTGTCTGGACTCCAGGGACAAGTCTGCCTGGTCGCCAGGGTGTTCCTAATGGCAGTGCCAAGAAGTATTTGTTGAATGACTGAATCCCCCCAAATTTTTGTGGATGGAGGGTAAGTTCCACCATTTTCAGCTCCTGCCTTGACCCACAAACTTGGCCCGTCCAGGGGCTCTGGGGCCACCTGGTGAGCTCCGTCCCGGCTTTTAGAGATCCTGGGGATCCGGATGAGCTGAGAGGAGCAACTGCAGAAGGAAAGGATGGCTCTTCCCTCTGGCTAATGCTCACCTCTCTGACCCCTCTTAAGTCGTCCCTTTGTGGTTCTTTCTTTCATAAGAGGGAGGCTCTCTTCAGCTTTCCATCATGTTCAATAAGTCACCCACTACTAAATCCTAGAGCTTTGAAGAGAGACCACGAAGATTCACCCTTGCATTAAAAAAAGTCACATCGCATGAAAATATAGGTATCACATGAGAAATATGAGCAAACACTTAGAATTCTAAACAAAGCAAACCAAAAAAGCCAGACAGGCAAAACAAACAAACAAACAAAAAAAACCTCCCTTTGGTTTCGTTAAGAAATTTTTTTGAGTGTCTGAATATTAATTATAGCCACCTTTATCCCACGCTTGTAAGGCAATGCAAATACAGTAAACTCTAATGATTAAACAGAGTAAAGAATTGATCATGACCCTAAAATGGCTCTTCCTTCTTAAAAGTTACCAAAATGCAAATAACCTGTGGTCTGTAATTTTCTGTGTCTCAGCTGTGATGGAGCAGAAAACGGGCTCGGAAAAGAACAATGAGAGAGATGATAAGGGCTATGTTTTGAATACACAGTTTGGGGCGAGTCCACCACGACGGCCGTGTAAATGGAATGAGCCATCAAGGGCTTTGGTACCAGACTTCACCACTTAACTCTTCACTCGTGATTCATTCTTCCATTCCTTCCCTCACCAGTCGGACATTCATCCAACAGATATTCATTCAGCACTTTCCCGGGGGCTCTGTGATAGGAGCGAGGCACACAAGAGTGAACAAGAGCAGGGGGATGGCTTTATCTGCTGTAGGAACAATGCTCAGGGACTAAGCCTGAGAAAAATGTCTGAGATCTCAAAATGATGAATTGGCTCCCTAAGTGAAAAAGAAAGTATAAAACTGAAAAGTAATAAATATTTCATTAAATGCCTATGAAATGTACCATATCAATCATTTATATCTCAACTCATAAATATGATATACATATATTTATAGTCATTTACTTAAATGTGTATTTCTATACTATGGATCGGATGTCACATTTTTAACACATTTGAAATGATACGGGGTGGGGGGGGGTGGGGCTTCCAAAAGTGAGAGCTCACAGAAGTCCTCAAATGTCCCCCCAAGGACGGATACACCTCTGCTCTCCCGGAGTTCACAGTGCAGTGGAGACAGGCTCAGTAGCCAATCACCTTGGGAAACATCTAGGCAAGTGACCCTTCTGAGCCTCATTTTCCTCATGAGAAAATCACTAACCAAAACCCAGAAATCATGGCCCGCAAGGCAGTTCTGAGGACGAAAAAAGAAAAAAGAAAAAAGAAAAAAAAAGGTTGGGAAGTGTCTCATAAGCTTAGAGAGACAAGAAGTTTTAACCCCGTAAATCTTTGCTCCCCCTAGTGGTGGGTGTCTCTTACTACGCTGGCAGCTACACCTGTGGCCTCTGGAGCCGGTGCTCTGAACGGGGACAAATCTCAATCCCGCCCTGAGAATGAGAAGCTGTAGGTGGCTCCTAAATTCAGTTTTACTTCTCTCTTTTGTGGACATTTCATGAAACACCTTAACCTCCCCAGCCGGCAATGTCAGTAGGTAAAAGGGGGAAACGAGCTCAGTTTTGGAGAGAGAGGATCACATGGTCATAACACAGAAACACCCGCAGGAGGCAGTGTGGTTCTGTCACTTGTCCTTTTCCCTGTTCTTCTTCACGGGCGCTCTTTCAGGGAGGGGCGTGGGGCGAGGGCTGGGGCACAACACCACCAGGTGAAAGGCAGCCCTGGACACAGCATAGTAAACAGAACAGTTATAAACCTCTGCCAATGGAAACTGGCTGCTTCAAATGTGTCAGACTTCACCTTTGGCTTCAAGATTGACTTCAAGATTCCCTTTGTGTCTCACCAGGGGATGTGTGTTAAGATGATCTACAGTGCGTTTAAATAAAACAAGAAAATAAACCAAGAAAAATTTAGCATTATGAAGAAGGGAAATCTACTAAAAATACTTTACGATGACTTCAAACATGAAATCACATTTACAAAATAACGTTTTAATGACTTGGGCATAAGTGACTCAGGAACACATGGGTTACATTTCCTTCAAGATGCATAGGGCTTTACGTGTTAGGGGGAAACGTGCCTGGCAAAACTAGCTTTGTTTGTAGAGCAGAGCTCTGGGGGAAGAAACAAAAAAAGAAGTTTGTCGACGGCGCTCACTTTAGCACCCCTTCTCTGGTGCTTTCTTTGACGACCAAGTCAACTGGCTACAATGGCCACTGCCCAAGAGACCTGGAATGACTTTTCTGAAAATCATTTAGGCAAAACCCTCAATAATTTTATAATAAATGACTTTCCCTCACCCCCAACATCTCAAGTGTCAAAAATAGAGGTCTAAGTTCTACTTCTGTAAAAAATATTAAGCTGTCGTAGGCTCAGAGCAAAGCTACCACATCTTTGCAACAAGCAGGTATGACTGCATACATAAGGAAATCTTTATTTCCTATTAGTCCATTTAGAATTAATGTCACGAGAATGCTACTTTTATTTTTTTCCCTCCAAATTAAAGATGCACATTTTAGACAAAGTCCACAACAGTCAGGCACTGTTTCACCTGCCCGCCCATTTTTGTTTTTTTTTTCACCGCACGAATATTACCACCACCAACATTGCTCATCAGGATGATCTCACCTTGTTCCTTTAATTACACCTGCAAAGACTCTTATTCTACATACGGTCACATTCTGAGGCTCCAGGTGGACATATTTTTGGGAGTCACCATTCAACCCACTTTGATGCCCCACGGGCTATTCTCAACACAACAGCCCCAGTGAGCCTTTGAAAAATTAAGTTAAATTAGGTTACTCCTCTGCTCAAGACCTTCTCATGGCTCCCATCTCACTCAGAGAAAAACCAAGTCCTCCGACTGGCCTAAAAGGCCCTTGTGACCTGGTTCTTAGACCTCTCTGTCCTCACCTCTACCAGCCAGTCACAAGTAATAACAGTGACTCTGACTAGGGGACGTGGAAAGAAGTGGAAGGATCAGGGACACATGTTGAGTCAGCATCAAGCCCTCTCGGTTACTGACAACATCCGGGAGGCAACACCTGAGGAGGTACAAGTTGAGGAGGTGGGTAAGGTGCTGTCCATGATGCATTTGAGATGTCCTTGAGTTTATATGTGATTTCAGAAAAGAGATCTGAGCGGAGGGGATAAATCTGGAATATAAACAGTAACCAAAGCCTTAAGAGAAGAAAAGGAGACCTAGAATGAAGTCATGAGCAGAACTGGGACTTCAGGGGAGAGCAGAGGGGCTGAGCCTGCAGGGGAGAGCAAGGCCCGCAGTCAGAGCAGAGCCACAGTGGGCAAGCCAGGAGGGTGGGCAGCAGCGGGCAAAAGGGAGGGAAAAGGCAGGGTCTCAAGCAGTGAACAGTTACGTTAAGTCAGTCTGGGGAAGAGGCACTCCAGGCCTTGGCAACACTGAGGTCGCTGGGGCACTTGGCTGGAATTGTCTCACAAGAGTAAGCGGGGCGGCAGAGACTGAAGGTGTGGAGGCAAGATTCAGAGTTGAAAAAGTGAAGGCAATAAGCAGTTCTTTGGAGAAAGCGGAAATGGAAAGGGAAAACAGTAAATGAAAGGCAGTTGTGTTGCTGGCCTCTCTCTGGAGGTGAGGGAGGGGAGAGGCTGGAGTGAAGTTTAAATGCTGATGAAGGATCTAGCAGACTGAAAGGCTGAAGACAGAGGGAGAGAGGGGTCATCAGCAACCACAGGTTTTCCTGAGACGTTAAGAGAGCTGATGCATTAGCTTCCGGTAAGAGGAAGGCGACCTCCCGCCCAGCTGTCAGGAGGGGCGAGTTAAGTATCGGGGTGGATACAGGCAGGTTTGCAGTTTTCATGATGGGATGCGCGGGGCATTACCTACAGGTGGATTCCATTTCCTCTGGGAAGGCGAGGACAGGTGGGATGTTGACGTCATCTATAATGGGCTCAGTCTGCTCTGCTGGGTCATGTCCTCCAATTGGGCTCAGCTGCCAGGTGCAGGGGCCCAGAAGCCCAGGGGCAGGGCTCACCCGAGTCTGTGGACTCTCCCACATTGGTGGACGAGGGACCGAGCAGCAAGGACATGGAAGGTGCCTGTAAGACAGTAACTATAACAAAGGACCAGGGACATAAGCTGTGGATGGAGGCACGTAAGACAAGCAGGGAAGGAATGAATGCCCTGGAGAGGCAGCAAAGAACCCCTGCAGCTGAGTACTTAGAATTTTAAGGTCACCTAAAAGTAGTCAAAACTCTAAATACTAAATCCGCGGAAGCTAAGGGCCCAGTGTATTTAACATGAGAAGCAAAGGAGTTTTAGATACAGCAACTCTACTACCAAGAGCCACTCTATTTACTATCAAAGAGACCAGAGGGAACTTGACACTGAAAAGGTAAGGAGGTATTAAAATTCGAGGAATATCATTCCAAATCTGGATATCACACCACTAAGTTACTTCCAAGTGATGTGCCTGACTGATTCTGCTACAACCGATTCTACCCAAGACCTGATTCCTTTTGATCTACACTTACACCCTGGTGCAGTGGTTCTGACCAGTTCAGCCCCCTGGGGGACAACTGGCGATGTCTGGAGGCATCTGTGGCCGTCACTACTGGGAGGAAAGGTGCACCAGCATGTGTCTGGTGGGTAGACGCCGGATGCTACTCAACATCCCACCCCAACCGCCCCCAAGGTCAATAACGTGAAGTTGGAGAACCCTGCTCCAGAACAAACATCCTTGACAAAGCTGTTTCCATCAGAGAGAGGAGGGCTCAACTCTGCATCAAAGTAGCAAACTGTCTTCAAATTTTCTGTACCATCAACATACCAACAGCCTAAATGAAACTACCTTCATTTTCAGAAAAGCATCAGAGTATCAGCACACGAGCCCTTGTCGACTTAAGCAAGAAGGCATCTTACTCGAGGGCTTACTCGTCCCTCCTTCCTTCCCTGCCTGGCTCTTCCCATTCTCCTGTTTATTTCTCGGCAGAAAGAGCTCTGTTCTTCACCTGTTACTGCATCCTGGAATATTAAGTTCCAATGATAAGCATCCTGGAATATTAAGTTCCAATGATAAATTAATTTCGACAAACTTCCTTTATCAGAAATAAATGTGACAGTCTGAAGAATTCAGTTCGATGGCCTTTTGCCCACATACAGGAATGATTAAAGACTAGACTGTGATTAAATTTTGAGCAGAGTGACATAATTAGCAAATCTATGAATGGGTCTTCTTCTCACAGTTCTACTGTCAGGAATGAATGGGTCTTCTTTTCACAGTTCTACTGTCAGGACTAATTACTTGTATTAATTAGAACGGTCAACACATGAATATGCTTGTTGAAGCCGCTTTCAACAGTAAAATATGAGACTGGTAAATATCAAGACACTCGGAAAGATGCAAAGACTTTCATTTATTAGCAACTCTAAACGATGCAGAAGCGCTGACTGCACAAGGAGCCTCGGGGATTAACTGTAAATAGATTTCCAGTTAATGAATTTGCTATTGGTTCCTCCTTGCTTAGGCTTGAGTCTTGGGTTAGCATTGGGTTGAAATACCCAATAATCGCTACTTTAGAGGGACTGTAGCAAGAATAAGGAAAGAATTTCATGAGTTACTGGAAAAGGAGACAGAGTGGCCAGGATGGTTCAGGTGAGCAGGAGAGAGTTCCTGTCTCCTCTCTGATTAGTCGGAGACTTACGGTAAAGCAAGTTTGAAGAACTGCAGAAGAGGAAGGGGAAGGACAGCTGGGGGATTAAGAACTAGAGTTGGAGACCCAGTTTTAACTCCAGGTGACCTCGGGTCAGTGGACAAGGTACTGAGACGCTCCGTGCCTTGGTTTCCTCATCTGAAGAATGGGGACAGCCACTGAACTTGTAGAGGGTTGTGGTCTGCCTTTAGTTAGTCAATACACATACAGGGCTTCGAGCAGTGCCCAGTGCACATGTGCTATTCATGTTTTCATGATCATCACCTGGGATGGGGGCAGAACCAGTATCGCGCGCTCCGAGAATGAGATCCTTGGAGCAACAGGCTCTGGAGTCAGAGACTGAGTCGAGGTGTGAACCCAGGCCCATTACATTTAATTTCAAAGCGTCAGTTGTGCCCCACCTCACGAGTTCTTGTAAAAAGTTAATTTAAAAAATGCACGTAATGTACTCGGTGTGCCCGGGACATAAACGGGGCTGGCTAAATGTCAGTGCTTAAGGGCTCATGACCATTATTATCTTTTTGGAGAAATCTCTGAGAGGACTGAAAGGAATGCCAAAAGAAAAATTTTCCTAAGTGACTTAAGATTAGTGGAGAGACATGTGGAAGAGGAGGAAGAGAAATACGGAGATGCTCCATCGAGTGTCTTCTCTGGGCCGATGCCCTCTCCTCCTGTCTCCGGCGGCCGCCACCCCAGCCCCACGAGGAGGGCTTAACTCCCAAGCATCCCCATAAATGCCCTAATTACCTTGTTCCTGGGGAAGGACAGACAGCTGGGATTCCAACTGGGGCCTGACTGTGAAGCCCACACCTCATCGAGGTGTGAAAGCAAGGCAGCCAAGGGCTTCATCACAGGCTGAGGGGTATGCCGATTCTAAGCTCTCCCTTCCTTTTTCCTTTTTTTCTCCTTTTACGTATATTTAAAAACACAGTAACTGAATTCTTGATAGGCAAAGCTTGTTCTGCTGGCTGGCTAAACTTTCCCTGGTAACTACCATGAGATAACTACTGAAAGACAGTTTTAGATTAAGGCCGGTTAACCAGTTTCAATTTTAATCCCCTTACGTACCAACTTGACAACAGTCCACAAAAGAGAGAGTTATTCTCGTTTTAGGTTCTGTTTTAAAAGGTCCTTCCAGAGATGCACATTTCTGACAGTGTGAAGGTGGTCTGTCTTACGGATGCTGTGGGGAGCGTTTAGGGAAGGACCACGGAGGGCATCCGCTAAGGTCCCTCCCAGTTCACAGAGCTAAGAGTTCTGCATACAGCAAGATGCCGATGCTAGAATTGACGTCCACTGAAAATTCATTTCTGTACAAACGTTATAAAATTCATAAAATATAAGTGGATGACTCCTAATTTTGTCTTAAAAATCAGGCAATGTCTTAAAAATCAATCTGGCCAAAAACTCATAGCGTCAAAATAATCAGTATATAGAAAGAAAATCTAGCTGGAGGATGTTCTGGGTCCAGTCACAAGAGAGCTCAGTGACACGCCAGGTACCAGAGACTCCACTGGAGTTCCCAATGTCACGTCACGTTAGAACGCAAGCCGATCCAGCTCATCACTGGAACCCATTAAACTTATTTTCAAGGATTTTATTTCCCCACTGCTACTCTGGTTGCTCACTGGACACATCTCAAAGCAAGTGTAGGTACCAAAGGGTCCTACTGACAGCCCTCCTAGGTAGTGCGGGATCTTTAGTAACGATCAGGACGTGCATCACTGCTCTTCAAGTAACTGTTTATTTTTTTTATTGCATTTTATGTTTAAAAATGAACTCGGGGGATGTGGTAGAAACAGCTCTGAATGGGGAGTATAATGAGGCAGATTCCAGGATGAGCTCAGGGACTGTTCACCCGAGTGCCAATACCCTCTCCTTCTAGGGTGCAGTGTGCCTCAGTGGTTAGGACCAGGCTGTTTCTAAGGCTCTTACGGAGTTACTGTAATTCCTAGGAGTAACTGCGTGAACGAGAACCATGTGTAGTTCTTACACGGCCACACTGCTGGTGCAGGGCTCATACTAACATTTTTTTGCACTGTTTCTGAAAGTGTCAGCTGAGTTCTCCTCAAAGGCACACAGCCATGCCGTCAGATGATAATCGTCTCTAATTGGTGCTCTCGTGAACTGCAAATTTCCTAACCACTAAAGGGCCTGAAAAAGAAACCTCACTTCTCTGTAATAAGAAACATATTAAAAGACAAAATAATTAAAAAAAATCACGACAAGCAATAATCATTAAAATTCATTGCATTACGTTTATGTTAACATTCCACATCAGTCATGCCTAGGGAACAGAAGAGACAAAAAAACAAACATGCTATTTTATAATTTCTGAATTGCATGATTTCCAAAAAGGATGCCTATGTGATGCAAGCTGGTCTTAATGATTTCTCTTTTTTTTTTTTTTTTGTCATGGAAACATATTAGGAAACCATCCACAACCCTTCCTTCCTTCCATCCATCCCCCATCCACCCCATTCCTAAATATTCCCAACCACCAGTCACTCTTCTCCTTGATTAGCAACAGTTTCACGCAGGTAATAGCTACTTTTGTTGATGCCTTCCTAGTTCTCTGCCTCTCTCTCCCCCTGGACTGAGTTCCCTTAAGGCAGAGAACTAGGTTTTTGTTTATCTTCATTTGAGGGGAAGTGGGGTGGCCACCTTGCTCACATCTGGCACAAAATGGGTTTTCCATATATTCTAAAAACCATAGAACAAACTTAGACATGTAGGTAACTGTTGAAATGGACGGTACTAGGTATACTTTCAATTAAAAAAAATACAAAGTGCCCACTGCATTCTGCTAGCTCTTAACAGTGCCACAGAGATAAATGGGAACCTCTCACCTTGGGCCTCAAGGCATTCCCCACCTGAAGGAAACACCTGCCAGACTCACCAGGGGAGTTCAGCAAGCAACCCCGGTGCCCGGGCCCCCACCCCCCACCCCCCACCGGCTGTGGGTTCTGACTTATTTGGAGGTCAAGGCACTGATTCCAACAGGCAGCCAAGGGTTGAGAACATCCAAAATCTCTGAAACAGCTCCTCTAGCTACTTAACACGTGCTGGTTAACTCATGTCTGGTCTCATCTTCCAGGCCTCGGCTGCACCACGGTCACGGCTCCTTTACTGACACACACTGGACATCAACGGTCATTCTCCTTTCTCCAGAAATCAAGTGAGGTCGCTGAAGTCAGGGAAAAATTTAACTCTCCTTGGTGTCAGCGAGCTGTGTCTTCTATAAAGGTCCACGCTCCTTCACTTACTAGCGTCTTTCTGTTGAACTGGAAGATTGTATCTACAGCTAGCTGAGTGTTACCTGCGGTTTGGAAAACATCTGGGAATTTCACATTCCCTGGACACTCACAGGTCTCCACCGAAGCCCGGAAAACCCCCAACTGTGAAATCTGTGCGAGAAATCCCCAAAGGAAGCGTAAAGCTGACCAAGAAGACATTAACCTCTCTTTGAAACACTTAATTTGAAACTTTTTGACGAATATTTTACAGAAAACTGTAACTCACTAAAATTTCTACTTTCATTCCAGTAGAAATGAGTATGGATACAAAAAACAAGCTCACTAAGCTAGTAAAATCCTAACAGCATTCAGAATACTAATGACAACTATACTCATTATTAATTAAAATATCATGATGATGCTACCAATACGATGTGAAAGGCAGAATGAGGTAAAGATTAGTACACAGACTCTGGACCCAAGACTGCCTAGGCCTAACTCTTAGTGCTGTCTTATTGGCTAAGAGACCTCAGTTTGCCTCCCTTCGGTTCAGTCTCTGTAATGGGTACATAGTTAACACTCACCCCATTGGTGGCTGTTGGACTGAGTGAACACATATACACACACACGTAAGCACACGTGCACACACACATCAACACGCATACATCAGTCACTTATAATGGTGCCCGGCATGTAGTAATTCACTTAAATTCCATCTCTCTTCCCTGTAACCCAATCCCCATGCATAGAGTGAGCTTAAAATCCTGATTTGAGCTCTCTGCCCCCCTACTTACAACCCTTAATGGCTTCCACTGTCCCCAGGGTCCCCCTGAAACACAACATCCTGGGCCTTTCACAGTCATATTCCCACCCACCTGGCCACTCTGGTCCCCACACCGGAAACATACTGCAGCCACCACCATCTACAGCGTACAGCGGGTCATCCTCTCATCTCGGGCCTTTACCATTTCCCCCTCACTCCTTCATTCACATCCTTTAGTAACTTCTCATCACATTTGGGGGGAAATCAAAATTCTTAGATGGCTCATGGTCTGGAACCCACTCATTCAAATTTAGGATCAATATCCTGACTGCCCCGAACTTAAGGAATTATACATTCATTCATACATTCATTCGTACGAGAAAGGATGCGACTCCCTGAACATTCTCTCCGCCGATCTGTGAGGCAGTGAAGGCGCCCACAGATGTCACGACATCACAGCAGCCACTCAAGAGGAAGACCTGCGAGTTTTGGGTAAATGGTATCCTGTCTGTGTATCTCTCTCTTCTGTTTGATACAGGTGCAATTTTAAATTTATTTCCCTGTTAAACAGTTGTTTGTCTGTTCATGTGACGGCCAACAGCAGAGAAAGACGCCTTTTTCAGAAAATACAAGTCTGGGTGCTTTAAGGACAGTGCTCATTTGATCTCATTATTCTGCCAGTTAATTGACAGGAAAGAGTGTCCTAATTGCTCGTTAACTCCAAAGATGTCCCCCTTGCCTGGTGCCAAGGTCTCAGAGACACGGGGCACACAGCAGCTTCACAGCTGCTGCTGCTGCAGGGACAGAGCATGCGGTCTGCACAGCTAAACACCAGCTGAAAACCAGCAGATGTTTCCATTTTGGTTTCACACGATCCCATCTACGATACGGCAGAGTTTGGTGCTGAGCTGTTTTCCCCTCAGGCTACTACGACGAACCACATTGCTGATTAAAGACTATCTTCTGGGGCCACAAGGGTTTTTTCCACAGCCGCTGCTTCTGGGACTTGTTTTTGGTTCGACTGTCATCTGCCAAAATGGCAACCGGTTTAAAAGGCTCCCCGAGAAAGGCATTCCTTGGTGCCCTTTCCCTTCTGCCCACCCCGGTCCCCACACGCAGGACCAGCTGCTGCTTCAGCAAGGAGAACAGCGTAACAGAAACAAGGCACCCACGCAGGCGGTGCGCAGGGTCCCCCCAGCTCCCCTCCTCAGAGCACACGCGGAGATCCAGAGCTCCATGGAACAGCTGTGCCCACGTGCCACCGAGCACTGTCGCCATGCTTCTCCGACACATAGAACATTAAAATGGTATCGGCAAATAATTAGGGCTACCAAGGGGCAAGGAAACACTGTTCATAACCTGGCAAGTGTCACGGTGTCAAAGCTATGTTCAAAATGGGCCTCGCTGGGCCTGAGTTACCTTAGCCAGGGGCTTGGTTCCTTCCTCACCCCTGTATGTCTCACCAAAAAGCATCCTTGACACGATGGTAAATTATGTGGGGTTGAAAGTTTAACTTTGTCACAGCATATGCCGAAAGAAGGGCCCTGCTAACCCCCAGAGATGCAGCGTATTTAAAGTTATAATGAAGACAGCAGGTGTTTTATACAGATGTCACTTCTTTTGGAAGACGCTTATTAAACACTTTATCTCCCTTAATGTCACTGGGCTAAGGTACATTTTATTTCAGCATCAACCCAGCCAAAAGCAAACTGTTTCCTTTTAGTCTCACTGAGCTGAAAATTAAAAACCACTGGGCTTTGGGTTGTTTGATTTGTGGAGAATCCTGAACGTGATGATTCGAGAGTCAACCCCCACTGTTTTCCAGTAACACGGAACCGTATTTTGCGATGTGAAAATGCTCTTCCACAGAGAGCATGCCAGATTCCCTTTTCCCTTGGTGACCCAAATCTCTGAGTTCCAACCACCACGTACCATCCACTGAGATAAAGCGGCATCGATTCGAAAGGACTGTGCTCGAAAAAATGGATGCTGCTTTAAATTTTGTACACTGTAAAGTCCAATGGAAAGGCCTGATGCCATGGTTCCTAAACGGTGTGCCAAAGCACCCTCAAGCTAAGACAGGATCCAGCATGTCTTGGAACCCTTATGGAAGCAATCACTGTGGCAGCCAGGGAGAGCTAGCTACTAGTCACCGAAGCCGTGGGTCTCCTTGCCCAAAGTGTGTGGGTAACTCTAGCCTGGAAGGTTTGAAGCAGAGATGAGGAGGCAAAGAAGGAAATATGCAAAAAGAAGTGGAGACAGGACCGAGAGAGGCCCCAGTCTGGATACTCGCCTCTGCTCCGTCTCCCTCATCACTCTTACCGTCCAGTAAGTAGCCCACAGAGGCCGGAGGTGAAAGCATGGGGTGCAGTTTTCTCTGCATTTCTCTACAAAAAACAGCCTGATGCTTTTAATGGGACTGGATTGTGGAGAACATCAAAGAAGAGGGAGGCTAATGTTGAATATTTTCATCAATGCATAGATCTTCCCATTTTCTCTTTATAAAGGTTCTACATGATTTTGCAGGAATTTTCGAAAACGATGCCCAAGTAAGAAAAGAAGTCACTGTGATCTTATTCCTGAGAAGTAAGGGTGACTGACATTTTGTAAAACACTGTTCCAGTCTTTCTGATAGTACATTTACTAGGTTTTACAAAAAGAAACGTGTTTCTACTAAGAATATTGCTGTATCCTATGTCTCATCTGACTCTCTGTGGACCTGCTTCTCTTGTTAATGGCTGAGTAGTATTCTAGATCATGATTTATTTCACCTATTTCCTTTTGAGGCATGATGGGCCATTTGTGATTTCTCCAAAGCAGAGGTGTACAATGTAATTTTAATCGGCTTAATATTTATAGTAATCTTAATAATGCTGCGCAATTTTGGTGCTGTCTTACAACACAAGTAGATTTAAATAACCCAGACGTGACACAGGAAGACCGCTGGTCCTTAATTGAGATTCATGAAGATACATAAATACGTATTACGCATGGCTCTCACAGCTGGCTCTCCATAACAAGTACAACAGAATTATAAATAGTTCTGAGTCCTTGGAGAGCTGCCGTGTGACGAAACGAGACCACTCTGAAAGCCGCTTGTGATTCTGCAAGAAGTGGAAACCAACATGACTCGATTTTTTTTCTCACTAGCAACACAACACAACAAAACGGATGGAACACGTGCCACTCTGAGCGAGATACAAGAGGCTGAGCAGACAGTGAAAAGCTGCATGTGAATGAGTCCTATTAACGAGTGGCTGGAGTACCGGGTGGTGCGTAGCTCCACCTAAAACCTGGATGTCCCAAGGCACGCTTAGCGCAAGCACGGTTATCCTTTTGTTGTGAGTCTTGTCTGTCTTACAGAGAAAGCCCCTGAAGAAAACTTGAGTACTTTTTAAATGAACAGTGCAAATATCCTTAATTCAAATGTCACTAATGTGTCCGTATTAAAAACTGTATTTTCAAACTCACATGCTATAATTTTTGGTAGAAACAAATGACTGCCCAGCAGATTGTGACTGTTTATAGGAACTTTTTTTTTTTCTGGTGTGTGTCCTATTATGTACCTGAGATGCAGGCTTCTTGTGTAAGAAGGGCATTTTTTTTCCCTGATATAAACTATTTAATTCAAAATTTTTCATTCCTCTCAGGAATTTTTGCTTAAAAAAGAAAAAAACACCAAAACCAACCAAACAAAAGAGCTCAGCCGACCATGCGAGGATGACAGTAAGAGAAATGTCACTGTCGTGGTATAAGTCATACTGTCTGTTTAAATTCTGCTAAGACTATTGTACAGCGGCCACATCTACTTCAGAGTGTTCAGTGTTCTGGATTCAGGATGATCACAGTGGCCAGTCCATGTCCAAGAACATGAACAAAACTCCAGCGCAGCCATGTGGGCCGACTACGTGGAGGGCTACAGACGGCGTCGTGCTGGTCTCTTCTGTGACTGACCGTTCACAGCAGCCTAGAAATGCTTTCTCTGAAGGACTGTGTTGTACAATGTGAAAAGTGTCCCAGCTAGGAATAGAGAAGTCTGGCCTTCTTGTCTCGTGTTTACCACCTAGAACGCGGTCCTGGGTAAGCCATTTATGTTCTCTGGGCTTCTGTTTTCCAATCTAAAACAATGCCTATAATTGCAAATGTTTATTTTGCAGGATTCTGTGTGGGTAGGTGAACCTTCCAGCACAGCAGCCATGAGGGAAGAGGCACTCCATCCTCCTTGACCAGGGAAGAATTCACCAAAGCATACACCGTGATTTCTCCTGGGGGCCTACGTTACGGATAGCTACAAGGACACACCTCAAATGTGATGTGGTTCTTCTCTGGGTGGTGGGTCTGTGGATTATCTTTTGCCTTCTATTTAGGGATCTGTATTTTCTACAGTGAATATATATGCTGCTTTCATAGCCAGAACAAATGTTCTCCAAGTTCTAAAGACCCTAATACCCGAGTTCCAGTACCTGTATCACCTCACTCAGGCCTTCAACAAAGTCCACTCGGCACATCTGGGATTCAGAGAGGACTTCCGGAAGAGGACTTAAGCGAAGCTCATTCCCTCGGCGAAACGAAAGCAGGACCGCCCGGCAATGACTGCACACATCTGACAAGTGTTAGCACGTACGTGGCAGAGCAGTCTCTCCACGTCATCACCTGTCTCCTTTCCTTCTGAAGACCAGGTGGACTCCGCCCCAGCGGGAGGAGAAAGCTGAGAGTCCATCGGCAGCCAGCCTGGAAGGCTGTTGGGGAAGCCAGTTCAGGGGTTCAGCTCTGCTCTAGGGTGGACTCACAGGAGCCCTTGAAATGTGGACCCAATTCAGCACCTTGGGGGGAGGTCCTGACTCCCAGGTCCCTCATGCCTGGGGAACCCAACCTCCTTCACATCAGCATCTCCAGGGAAGGACACTGTCCATGGTAATCGGGCCACAGTTAATCGACACAGATATAAACTGTGATGGGATATTAAGTCTCTTAACTTCCCTGAGTCCATTTCCTTTGTAAAATCTAGCCTCAGACAGGATGACATCTAAAGTCACTCTCAGTGCCAGCATGTCAGTTATATCTGCAAATGATGCTGCCTTGTCTCATCCTTCACATCACCCACTTTAAAAATAATTTAAATTAGCTCAGCAAAGGGTCACAGCCCCTTGCGCCTCTCCCCAAGACTTAAACTGCAGTTATGTGCTTAAAAAGCTTACCAGCGTGGCTCTGAATGAACACCACAAGAGACCACTACTCATAGCTAAAGACAGAATGTTAAGACACAGTCATGCAATGCTTTTGATGCGTACTTAGAAAGCAATGCTTAAAAAGGAATTAGGTTCCAATAAAAAAGAATAAAAGTTTATTCATTGAAAATATCAACTACTGAGTCTATGAAACAGTCTGGGCCGTCAGCTCAAAAAAAAAAAAAGATACTGTTTTGTTTCCTATTTTAGTATAGATACATAGAATTAGAAACTTCTTTACACTCTCAGTTGTTTGACTAATAAACGTAATATCCACTATAATTATAAAGCACTATTTGACATCTCTCTTCCTACTTGATGCATTTAATAGAAACAATGAGTTTCTTAATCAGGGCTGTATTAATAGTTTTCTCCAATTAAGTTTGATCTTGTGAAACACCGAATATACACATCAGTAACCCTGAGATTAAAAACTGTACAGGTAACTTGAGTACCCAAATCATCGTATTCGTAAACGTGATATTCTACAAAATTCCAACATAACCTAGGGAATCACAGCTGCCGAGCAGAGAATTTCAGAAATGGGTAAGTGGTCAGCCCATTTCAAAGGTTACTATATCTCTTTTCTAAATCTAACATATTGGTTAGCTGAAATGAAGTAAGTCATTTAAATCTCCTGTCGTTCAGCAAAAAGAGGAATATTTTTGGTTTGAGAGCAAAGTATGAGGTTCACTCATTTCTGTAGCCTCTAATGCTTAACTGTATCATACACACATACAAGGAGCTCAAATAGGGATTTGCTGAGAAGGAACAGACAAGCAGTGATTTGGAGCAACACGATGAGCGTGCAAGGTAATATTTCTGAAACCGTTAAGACTTAGTAGCCCCAAAGCAGTGTCCATGTGTCGGGGAGAATGGAGGGGACATGGCTGGGTGAAATGAACTCATTAGAGCTGTTTATACTTTTACTGTTAAATCCACTCATTAGCATACGAATAACGCCTTTCAGCAAATGGTGATTGCGTGGGTAGGTGGCGGAGGACAAATTCTAAATTCACACAAGAACTTTAATGTCGATTTCCCAAATATGTTTAAATTTCACATATCATTATTTTTATTTCATTATTTTAGCAAGAACTAAGCTACAGTTAATGTTTTTTTTTTTAATTTTTTACTTTTGGGGAGGAGGAAGTAATTAGGTTTATTTATTGATTTATTTTTTTAGAGGTCCTGGGGCTTGAACCCAGGACCTTGTGCATGCTAGGCATGCACTCTACCACTGAGCTGTACCCTCCCCACAACAGGTAATGTTTTTAAGTATAGAGCCTGAACAGAAGCCTGCTCCTTTCCGACAGCGCCCTACACAGAACTCCAGGCCTCTCATTTTATTATTTCTCTTCCTGGCCGGGAGAGTCACATGTTGTTTCACAGGTTTGAAAAAGTATGTACTTTCATCTCTTTATATGCGCCATTTCACATCTAGATACAACCTCGAATATCAAACTTCACTCACTGAAATGAGTATCTCCAACGTTAGAGAGTGGTAATCCAAAGCAAGTGTCCTGCACTGAAATTGCTTTTAGGAAATCTGGCAGATGGTGCTTTTTCATTACAGAGAAAGTTTTCCTGGGGGAAAACACACGAAATTACTTAGGAAAAAAAAAAAGTTGAGTGTTCACACGGAATGAGCCGTACATCTCTGTCCCGGCCTGCAACGAACCTGGCAAGCCAAGCAGGCCAGCCGTGAACATTTGCACGTGTTAAAAATCGCCAACTGCACCATGCCCACCCTGGGCCAGGGGAGGCTCGTGTAATCGTGCAACTGAAGAAGACACCACCACCAAATGCATGCATTTATCAGCTTAGAGCTGCCTTAGACAGACGTGTGAATTTATCCAGAAATGATCGTTCATCCGTCAGCCTTGAGACCTGTATGTCAAACACTTGCCAGTATTCCTGACATTTCTCAATATCCCCATCTCTTTCTAGCTACGCCCGTCCTCCTCAGTCCCTTACCACAGAATAATGGAAAAGGAAGAGGACCTGATTCAACTCTTTTATTACAGATAACAATAATAAAACAAAGGTCTGATCAGACTCAGTGACTCGCACCTCAAGTAAAGCTAGTTCACTGATGAGCCAGGACTGAAGCTCGGAACACTGACTTCCCCTCCTTTCTCTTTGGACCACACCATAAAAGAGTAAAAGAACATGTACATAATTTACTCCTTCTTTTTTCTCAAAATTTTCCATACAATAAAAAAGAAACAAGACAAATGTCACTTCTATATACCTTGGTGTAGCTTCAGTTAAAAAGCAACATGTACAGCTCAGTTAAATTCTCTTTTTACAATTTTTTACTTAAAATGTATCTCGATTAGTCCCTATGAACATCTATGCTTATAAAGAGGATTCAAGGATACTGTCAAATGATCTTTTAACAACCAAAGAAAGCCCTGGATATTAATTCAGAACCCAAATGCCCTTTTCCAGTATGGCTCCCTCAGTAATGTTACACGGAAAGACTTCGCGACAAAGCAGCAATCAGTTTCATTCTGAAGCCAAGACCTCTGCAGCATATCCCACCACAGCTTCACGTATGGCGAACCAGCAACTCCAGCAGTACACTGTGGGGCAGGGGTGACAACTCTGCCTAGTTTTCACAAGACAGCCAGAGTGTGACTGTGGCCATTTGCCTTTCAGAGGAGTCTAAGAAAAGAAGCGCAAGCCACTCCGCATGGCAGTGAGGATTTCCAGCTCTACCCAGTGCACATGCTCCAGGCTGGCAGACAGAAGTTGAAAAGGACATAGCTTTGTACCCAGCCGCCAGCTGAACTTGGTGGCAGGCTATTAAAAAAAAAAAAAAGGCACAAATTATACATGGAAGGATGTGGGGGAGGGAGCAGAGGAAAATGCAATGAGCTAATGTTCCTAGTTGGCATCTGCCTTTTGACTCAAAGAAAGACATGGCTCTCTTCCAAAATTTTTGTATTATTGTGGTATCAGCTGCCTCTTGGACTCATTTATAAAAAAAGCTGAGGCTGCCAACAGAACAAGATTTCTGTTAATGGTAGTAAATGTGCAAGCCCCTTGAAATAGCAGAGATTGTGGTATTTCTTCTACAAACGCTACCCTGGTAGTAGGATTCCCGGCAGAGCTTTAGGACTTGTGATTGCGACCAGGTGCTGTTAAGAAATATGAAAACAGCAAGTTCTGATGATAAAAAGCTGCTACCTCAATTCTTTAATTTACTCTTCCAATATATTGAACTCCAGAACGGTCTGAAGCTAATTGGCACTGAATGTTTCCAACTGGACTGGCATTCGACCAAGTGAACTTCTATTAGTTGGCCCTTTCAAATCTCAGTATTACTGGTGACTATTACACTTACTTCTTACTCTGAAAACTAGGATTCAAACAAAGAATTAAGCATTTACTGAGCCTTTCTGAAAAGGAATACAGACGTTCCCCAGGGGTGGGGGGCTGGGAAGGACTACAGATGCTACCTACGTCATGAGGTAAAGATCTCCTTTATAAAAACAAAACAAAACAAAAACTAATAAATAAATGTACCAAGATGATAGATTCAAACTGGGGATGTAGAAAGCTGGAAAAAGCTCCTATTCTTATAGTGAACATAAGCGCTGGACAATCTGCAAATTAACACTTTTCCTGAACCCATCGGAAAGCTGAGGTGGTAGGGCAGCCAACTGAACAGAAGTCTAAAATGGTACAGGAGCACTTGCTTACCTGGGACAGACTTTGCTGGACATTAATAAGAATTCAGCCATAACTGCCGACAAACTGCTAAAGGCTGAGTGTGAGGTAGCAAGGGAACACAGAACTCACAGAATATATTCACGGAATATCTGACAGAACACATTGGGGGCTGCAGCAGAAAGGAGTTCACACCCACTTCCAGGCTCTTCTCAGGACCTCATGTGGGGCCTCACAAACACAGGTGAGAGTCAGAGGGAGCATCCTTTGTCCTCCGTGTTCCCTGGTATATCCGGGGGACAGAGCAGCAGCCACTGCAGGGAAGGTCTGCTTGGAAGGCTAGATCCTTCTTCCCAATCATCCCCATGGAACAAAAGCCTTCAATGCCTGGGAGAAAGGCAAAAACCTAGCTTCCCTTAGGGAAATGGTGAAAATCTACTGCAGCCTAGAGAAGGGAAAGGGAGGAAAGGAAAAGAACCCTCTAAACCGGGGGAGGGGCAGGGACACTGAGAGGGCCACACCTCCAAACCGGGGACACCGTGACAGGGTAAGACTAAGGCTTGATCAGAGCCCGCCTCCCACTGGCCTCCCACCACCAGAGTAAAGAGCACAGAGCAAGCGGCAACGGCAGTGTCACTGGGCGCGCGGCCCGGGGGGACGGAGAACTTCCCCCAGTTACAGCGCAAAGCAAAGACCTGAAACTCAAGTTCAAGCAGACACCGAGAAACACTCTGGCAAATAGCCCCCATCCTAAAAGCAACGTAACACTGGAGCAATCTGAAGTCTTCTGTGCACTGGGAGTAACCATACCATACACATTTAGTGTTACTCCCAGTAACTCCCAGTAACTGAATTTGTGTAATTCAAAATACTCCCAGTGCTCGACAGAACAAGTAGACAGATAATCCGGGGGATTAGAAGACTTGGGCAACACTATCACCTCAATTAATCGAATCAACATTTGCAGAACACTCCCCACAACCAGAGCGGAACACACTTTTCCAGGCACATGCGGCATTTTCTCCAGGATGGACCATAAAATACCACAACCAGGAGAGATTTATCCTAGGAATGCAGACCGGCTTTAAGTTTAAAAATCAGAACAATTTAGCACATCATTAGACTAAAGAAGAAAAAGTATATAATAATCTCAACAAATACAGAATTAAAAAACATACTGCTATTAGCAGCACACCTCTGCCTCCAAAGTAAATAAATAAATAAATAAATAAATAAATATTCAGGTATAAATTTAAGAAAATGTATAAAGGCTCTGAAGTTCAAAGAATTTTAGTGGTGTGAAAATATGACTACAATACAATATTGAATAAAAAAAGTAAGGTACAGAATAGTTCATACCATAGGGTCAACTTTCATAAAATAAACTCAAACCAAATATTTTTCTACAAGAAAAAAGGCTAAAAAAACAATAAAGTCCTTTAAAGTAAATGTCTTCTTGGTGTCTCATTCTTAACAAGACAGTCATGAAGTGTTTTTAGGGAAATAAAATTGAAATTAATATCAACAAGTTGTAAGGCTGCTTCCTTTTTGCCTTCACCCGTTACTGCATAACGCACTTTAAGAAGTCTCTTCAGATCAGTTTCACTGGAACTAGTTCCAGATGCTCTCAAAAACTTCATTGAAAATCAAGTTCTGTGGTCAAAGAAGTTTGGAAAATATTAATTTAATAAATTGGCTTCTTAATTGCAGAACTAATTAGAATCTTCAGTGGACCAGTGTCATTCTGAATCTTCAAGGGGGTGTAGTTTGCAGTTTCCCAAATTGATTTGAATGTAGAGCTTGTGGAGGGGGGAAGTGAGTGAGAGAGAAGGGGTGGGCGGGGGGAGAGAGAGACAGAGAGAGAGAGGAGAGAGTTGCTTTGGCTAAAAACTGAAAGTAGGCTGCAGACATTATTTTGCTTTTAAACACTGCAGTGTGTGTCTCCCAGTAAGGGACCCTGTGCTACGTATCCACAGCACCATCGACACATCAAAGAAAGTTAGATTATTTCCCAAATAACATCTAACATCTAGTCCAAATACAACACTCCCATTTCTCAAAAATATGTCTTTTATAAGAACCGGTTTTTCAAGGTTTCCATGTTATGTCTGCTTGTTATTTCTTTTTAATATAAAACCACATCCTGCTTTTTTTATGACATTGATTTTTTTTTTCCCAGGAGACCAGTCTCATTGAACTGTAAAAGTCCAACATCTCATCTGATTTCTCAACTTAGTCCTCTGTTCCAGGTATTTCCTGTATACTGACACTTACATGGGAAGACTTCATTAGAGTCGGGCTAAACATTTTTAGTAAGAATATGTCACAGACGACACTGTGTCCCTCACATGGCATCACATCAGGAGACACAGTATCAGGCCGTCCCACTAATAAGGCCGCCACATCTGACCACCGGCGGCAGGTGGTGACTGACTTGCCAAATCTCTCTATTTTGCTTTCCTGTGAGCATGTCTTCTGTGAGGTGACACTTCATCGCCGTGTGAGTAACCACCACTTCTCAACAATCTTCTGACTGATGGTTTCTATAGCGTTCGATGATCTTTGCAAGACTACCAGTTATTTCATTGGGTTTCTTGTTGATTTTTATTTACTTCTTTTAAAATCCCATTATAGGAACATTTACTCTCTGCAGGATACAGTTAGGTGAGTTTTGAAAAAGCAGAGAGTTGTGCACCCATCACAGCAACCGAAATAGAGGATAGTTTCATCACGCCAAAAAGGTCCCTCCTATTGTCCCGTTGTGGTCCTAAACACAGGTTTGTACAAAGCCCACGCTTAGTAGTTTTGCCCTGACTTACCTTTTTATCACGTGTGGCAGATGGAGATGAATGTTTTTATTAACGATAACATTCATGCTGCATTTCTAAGATGTACATCCGAGAGAGAACACGGTATTGACATGCAATGAATGGATAGTCCAAGATGATAAATTCAGACCACAGCTCCATTTAGACTATGGCTTGTTCCAAGTTAAATTGAATATCCAATATCTCTTACCTCCCACGATATTTCATGTCTCCCCTAGGAGTAATTAAGTGCCTGTGTGCACCGGACTAACCTTGAGAATTTGTTAAAAGGCAGTCTCTGGGGCCTTGCCCCCAGCCTTTAGGATTCCAAGGCGAAGGCATGCTTCTAGTGACTGTGAAGCTAGTCGTCTGCATGTGATCTAGTGATTACAAGAATGGCCCCAATTCTCCACCCCTCCTTCTGTCAATTCGCTTTGCAGTGGGACTCTGCAGCTCCTCCCATGAAGAGGTGGAGTCTATTTCCCTACCCCACGAATCTCGTCTGGTCTTCCAACTTGCTTCCACAACAAAATGCAGTGAAACTGACAATGCGCCAGCATAAGCCTTACTTGTTCCCACATTCTCTCTCGGAACCCTCGTGCTGAGGCCTTGTGAGTGAGCCTGGGCCAGCCCGCTGGGTGGTAAGTCAAGTAGGCCATTGCTTCAGACAACAGTCAATCAGGAATATAAAGGAGGTCATCTCAGAGCAGCCAGCCCCAGGTGACCACTGCAGGCACCTTAGCACACCAGCTGCGATCACGTAAGCCTGGCCCAGCAGACCCAGCCACGCAAGAGCAAGAAGAAATGTTTGTTCTGCTAAGCCACGTGTGTCGGCGTGATGTTGCGCAGTACGAGACAACTGATGCACCACAGTTCGGACACTCACCATCTGAGAAGTCCTGATTTATCTCCTTTCCGTTTCCGTGGCTACCTTCGTAACTGAGGCTTTCATTTCTTGCTCAGACTATGCAGCAATCCTCTGATCTGTCTTCCCTCTTGCTGTGACTCCCTGTCTCCATGTGCGCCGCTGCTGCTAGGACTAGTCCCTCAAGGAAGACACCAGGTGGTGGTAATTTATGCATTCCCATCATCTGGTGTGAGGCCGGGTACCCACCAACAGGTGCTCAGTCCTCGTTTGTGGAATGACAGCTGCCAGATTCCTAAAACACACCTCTGACCACATCACTGCCCTGTGCAGAACTCCTATCGGCATGTACACCACACACCAGATCCGTTTTCCCTGGGGGCCTATTTAATTCTACCACCTCCGTGATCAGGCCCCAGCCTAGCTTCCCACTCTTCTTACCTTCTTCTGTTAATGCTCCTTTCAAAAGTGTAGGCAGGCTGACCACACGCCCTGCTTCTGCGTCCGATTCCCGCCCGGAAGGCCCTTACACATCTCTGCAAACTCTACATATTCGTGAAGGTTCAACTCGAATGCCCCCTCATCTGTGAAACTCTGAGAGCTCTAGTTCTCTCCCTCACTGCCTCTGTTCACCGGAGCCTCTCTTAGGCACCTGACATTAAGATCACTTTCGCGTTGTGGCATCTAGCAGGCATGTCCCCTACTAGAGACTGTAAATTTTAGAGGGGAAGATTCCGTTGTTTTTTACCTTCCCGTATTCCCTAACACAGTACATGAAACATAAGACCTTAATAAATGCTTACTGAATGAAGAGGTGATTTTTAGTCGCTATTAAACAATAAAAACAGTGGTACCCAAACTCATAAACCAAACCCAGAACAAAGATGGCCAAATAAACATAGCGGCTTTCATATAACAGTTTGTAAAAGAACTTTCTGGAAAGTCGGTTGAACACAAATGCCTAGGCTCTGCCCCGGAGGAGGCTGGCTCGGCAGGTCTGCAGTGGAACCTTGACTCTGAATTCTCATCAGGCTGTCCACGTGATTTTGAGGAAGGTTTGTGGCGAACACTTTGATAAACAGTGACATACAGCCTGCTTTGCAGATATGAATTCCAAAGTAAATTCCTTTGTTCATGCACCTAAGAATTTTTTTTTTTTTAAGTTTCTTGGCTTTAAAGCCAAAGCACTAAGCGCAGTAGGCCTATAAAAAGAACCACTTTAACAATACATACATAGTCTGGCACCTTATTAGCTTAGGTTGTTGGGAACGGGGCATCACACCCCCTTCTTTGTAATCACAATCTGCACACATTTTTTTCCAGCTACATATCCTTTTTATAAACTACTTAAAGTTTCATTTGCTACAAATAGTTCTTTTTCAGACCATCTCACCATGTGACGTTTGCTTTAAAATAAGTGAAGGGCGCAAAATTCCTACCTGGGTCCGAGAGGCTGGCTCTCAGCGCCCTCTCCAGCTGCTCCTCTTCACTCAGTCCTGCTGTGTACATGTCGTAGTTCCTGGGTACATCATAGTACTCCGGCCCGCTGTACGGGAAGTAACCCTGATATCCAGAATAGCCTACAGGCACAATGAGAAAGTTATGGAACACTGCCATGGAAGGTCCTTCTCATACTTCTTAAGCTGTAAGCAAAGACAAGAAAATAATTTATGCCTTCACTTTGATTATAGTAATAATCTTCAAAATAAGAAAAGATGACCAAGGGAGAATGCCTTCATGAGGGTGGGCAACAATGCTCTTGTCACTGTCAATGTCCATGCGCCCAACATGGGACTGGATATGAATGAGTCCTTCTGTCTGAAAAGGAAGGCATGAGTGGTCCTGGAGAGGGGGCTGGAACGGGCTACTGACAAACAGAACAAATTTTTTCAGTTCAGAGCTGTTTAGTACTTGGAGTATTTTCAGTGAAGTCCTGCCTGGAGTCAAGGGAATGGTTGAAATGATAGTTGGTGACGCCTTACTGTCTGGTGGCTCCATACAGTGAGCGGTAGACAGACCAACATTTAGTGCATTTACTGCAGGACTGCTGTGCTGGGTATGACACTTCAGACAGTAATAACTACGTTGAGATATATAAGCCAATGTGTCTCCAACTACAATTCGATGTCAGAGACCATGTTTTTACTACTAGCACTTTTGATAAACTGGTTCCTAGGTAAAATGAGAAAAGAGACAACCTGGTCAGTAACTAATGCTTTAGGTATCAAACTCAGAGACACCATTAACAAATGGCAACGCTGGCTTTTGCAAACTATTTCCATCAATCTTTTCAACTCGGATTGAGTTTATTCCTTACATTTGTCTTTAATCACCCACTTTTTTGGAATTTGTTTGGAAGAGGTTACCTCTCCCCATAGAAGATTACCAAGCTAATTCCAGTATAATGAAAGCGAAGTAATAGTCTAATTGTTTCCCTTCCCTCCTTCCATTGTCATACCCTTTGAAGATGATGTTTCAAATATTTAATTAATGTGCTTTTTGCTGTTGATTAAAATTCCTACCTTTCACTATGTGTCTCCATGTCTCCATATCACCCAACATAGTATTTGCTTAAGTCTAAACTTTCTTATTGCTCTAATAAGACTATAGAAAAAACACAAGCAAGCCAGAAAGAAGAACACAGTAAGGTAGAATCTGGTTAATTGAGATTTCATATTTGGAATTTCTAATAACTGGTCTTGAGGCCATTTTAAAGTTTACTTCGGTGCTGGTTATAAATAAAATGCTTTCCTAATATACAAGATTAAAAGTGAAACAGTTTAACTATTTCTTATAAAAACTTTCAGGTACTCTAAAAGTCTTTATTTTCAAATAAGCAATGAAACGACAATAAAACACACTAATCTAGATTTGGCTGATAATCTAATGTAATTATATGTATTTATACAAATATTTGTCATGCAAAGTATTTGCGTCTATCAGTTATGTTGTTTTTATAACAGCTTTCACGAGATATAACGGATGTACTATATAATTCACCAATTTATCATGTATAACTCAACGCCTTTTAATATATCCGTAGAGTCTTGCCATCATCCGCAATCAATTTTAGAACATTTTCTCTTCCCCCTAAAAAATCTGTACCCCTCAGCTATCACCCCCAACCCTCTCAGCCCTAAATTACTACTAATCTACTTTCTGTCTCTAGACCTATGCCTATTCTGGACAATTTTATAAATCGACTCAGGTAATGTGTGGTGTTTTGTATATGGCTCATTTCATTCAGCATGTTTTCATGGTTCATTCATGTTACAGCATGAATCAGTATTTTATTCTTTCTCATGGCCAAGTAATATTCCATTGTAGAAATATATCACATTTTATTGATTCATTCATCATTTGATAGACATTTGGGTTATTTCTACCTTTTGTCTACTTACTGTAAATAATGTTGCTATAAACATTTGCATATAAGTTTTTATTTGAACATATGATTTCATTTCTCTTGGGTACAGACCTAGGAGTAGAACTGCTGGGTCATATAGTAATTCTATATTTAACCATCTGGAACTGCCAAAATGTCTTCCAAAGCAGTTTTATAATTTTCTATTCACACAAGCAATGCATGAGTTCGTATTGCTCCACATCTTCACCAACACTTGTTAGTACCTGTCTTTTTAATTATAACCATCCTTATGGGCATGAAGTGGTATCTCACTGTTGTTTTAATGACTAATGATGGTGAGCATCTTTTCATGTGCTTATTGGCCATTTGTATATCTTCTTTGGAGAATGGTCTATTCAGAGCCTTTGTTCACTTTTACTGATTATTACAATACTCCTCTATCTATTGTGTATTCCAGTATCTTCTATGTTGGTACTATTTTATTTAATGTCCTTCAAAGTCACAAAAATGAATGATTTAGATAAACATAAAATAAAATTGTTCAGGATTTAGGGGGCTAATTCTGACAAGCCTTGCTTCTAATGTAGTAAAAATTAGTGGAGATTTACTAAATAGCTCCAATAACCCGATTTCCATATTCTCTCTCATGCTTCCCATGTCAGAATATGAACATTATGATATTTAAATTAGGATAAGGATATAAGCAAATTTCCTGAATCTTTGCAGTGATTTAGGACGGAGGTGGGATCTGGATACAATTTTTAATATGGACACTCTTCCTTAAATTGGTCTTTACTCAATTAAACAATCAGAAAAATTCGGCTCCCATTGGTTGGGGAACAGCCACTAGCAAATTCCATATTCTGAGACAAAGGGGACTGTGGCACTGCTACAAATCTTGCCTTCTATGCTTCTCACCAAAAAAGCCAAAAAACAAACAAAAACCCCAAACCTTTTATATGAGGGCAAATGGTCAAGACACAATCAATTTATCTACTTCACAAAGAACAAAAGAAAGGGGCAACTGTTTCAAAACATAATAGAATATTTATGGATAAGTCTCTGAATACCACGGGATGCTCCAGCAATCCCTGGATAGAGAGACTGCCCAATTCCCTAAGAGTGCCAATTATTTTATTGCAACACAAAAAGCACAATGGGCACTTTCCCATATGGCTCATCACCACTTTCAATCCCTGCGGAAAGTCATTTTGTTACAGAAGGTCTAAGCAGCATTTCTCTCAAAAATATTCAGCTAATTCAAAACCCAAAATAACCCCAAAGCTCTGAATACCTGTCTACACGGATACCAGAAATACTACACACATCTACAGAGTTTTAGCTGACAGGTAAGTTTGCTATGATTGGAGGCACCATTTTCTTGATACAGAAAAACATCTTTCTTCTTGTTATTTCTTATTTAAAAGCCAACCTAGCAGGGCCTTAATAAAATTAAGCCTACAACTCTAAACATCTGAATATTATAAAATCTAATTTGGTACTTGTCAGACAAAACATGGGGAGAGAGGAGGGGAAAGTTTTAATGCCTTAAGTCAAAGAGACTAGTGTGGTTAAAGGTTCTGCACCATCAGTCATAAGTCTTCAACAGGACAAAAAAAAACCCCATCAATATTTATTATAATGAGAACAGGTCTCCTAGGACCAAAAATTGTCTACAGCTGCTCTGCTGGCCCAATCAGATATTTTTAAATCTTCATAATAAACATGGCTGGGAAAACCTAACAATCAAACACTTAAGATAAATAAGTTTAAATTATATCCTGCAATGAATACTAGTTTAATATTCTTTTGTAGTTATATACTTTGGCTCTGTAATAAAAGAAATTCTGGTTATCATTATTCTATAAACTACTCCATCTGTTCCTTATACACATACCAGGATTTCACGGCCAAAGAGATCAAGAAACACCACCAAGATTAGAAAAATTGGTAACAGCTTTTTAAACATTCATGAGGTTCTCTGACCTATAAAGACTTTTCCAGCTAAGGACAGCCATATTAAGAATAAATCATTACTTGTAAGAGATACATATGCTCTCATAAAAGTTCCCTAGATGACCATTAGCATGGCCACCTGGCCTTATGTGGTTCTGCCTTTGAAGAAATCCAATCACTTCAGAGGAAGAAATATAAATATGGTAATCTTACAGGGGAAAAGAAAGAAAGGTAAAAAGGGCTTTTATTTTTGCCTTTAATTCTCTGATCTGTGTGTCTGCTGGGTTTATGCTTTTCATATGAAGGAAGAAAAAAGCGGGTTTCCCTTTTTTCTTTTTAAGTCCCCCCAAAAAAAGAAAGAAAGAAAGTCAGTATGAGAAACTGTCCTATTTTGTAAAGTTAAATCAGTAGAATGTTCATCTCACATCGCTGCACAACAGAAAAAGCAGGGGCTAGCATTCAGTGGCTCGCATTTTCAGCCCTAATTCTATAACTATCTGCATGATTTTTGCCAAATTAACATTTCTAAACCTCAGTTTCTCAGCTGCCACACGAGATATTAGGACTAGTAATCACTGATCTTTCAAGCCATGTCTGAGTAGTGTGCTC
Organism: Vicugna pacos; assembly: GCF_048564905.1. Taxonomy (NCBI): domain Eukaryota; kingdom Metazoa; phylum Chordata; class Mammalia; order Artiodactyla; family Camelidae; genus Vicugna; species Vicugna pacos. The sequence goes on along the minus strand of NC_132991.1, from coordinate 86,258,711 downwards.
TTATTATTCTCTTCATCCAGAGGAGCATCCTTGTTTCTTTTGGAGATTAAAAAAATGAACCAGGAGAGAAGCCCCTTTTCCTTTAGCAACTCTGAGGTGTTAGAAGCTGTGTCCCCTGCATACTGGAGAGAATACGGTCAGCAGGAAGAGAGACATCACAATGGGAGATGGAACCAAAATGGTCTTCCTGTCCAGTGCACCTCTTCCTAGTCGCACAGGCTGAGAAACCTCATACTTGAGTCAGTGTGAACTGGCCTCCATAACCAACAACCAAAAGGACCCAATGCTCTTTCAAACGACTATGTTTATCAGCTTCATTGACAACTAATCATCACACATCCTTTCTTCAGGTGAGTCCGCAGACAGAAGCAGCTGAGCTTGTGCTGTCCAGCAACTGTTCCTCTCTTGCACCAAGCCCACGTTTCCAGGATTCTGAGCATCCAAACCATCAGAGGTGGCAGCCTCACAGTAAAGCCTCCTCTTTGGGCAGTGACAGTATTCACCTCTGTGGTCCGTAAGCCTAGGTAACCCCAGTCATCTTAGCCTATGATTTTGTTCCTAAACCCATTAGAATCACCTGGGAAGCTTCAAAAAAAAAAAAAAAAAAAAAGAAGTCCAAGTCCCTCTCTCTATCTTTATTCTGATTTAATTGATCTGGGTTGAATTCAAGCCATGGAGATGTTGTAAAAGCTCTTCAGGTGATTCGTATGAACAGCCAGGATTGATAAGCATAATCCAAGCCTTTAGAACTATATCAAAAACATAACTTGACTGTAACTCCAATAATATCATTCAACTGATTGAATCCTTCAGTGGCATTCCAGTACCTTCTAGATAGTCCCAGACGGGCCTTTTCATAAAAATCTGAAAAGCCCTTTCCTCTCATTACTTTCTTTAACTTCCCCTTATTCATCAAGACCCAGCACTCCACTTCCCTTGGATAACCTCCAGTAACTGCAAGCCGCCTCCTCCCTCCCAAGGCCGAGCACTGAATGCACTGCATTAATACGGTTGAGTTGGACTTCTGCCTCTGCCAGGAATGAGTAACTGGGACTGGACTGGCCGTTCTACTTAATCAAGTAGAAGACTGGAGGAAACATATGAAACAAATGTTTTTAGACATTGTATAATAGGCAGTATAAGATTTTGAATCTTGAGAGAAAGGAAATAAAGGAAAGGAGCCTGGAGGCACTTTCCAGACGATGGTGCAGGGAGGGGGAACATAAGCAGACACAGCAGGCTGCCTGAGTTGAGCTGGAATTTGCAGGGCAGACTACAGAAAAGGGGAAAACTACATGTATAGGAAAACCTCCAGAAATCTTCATGGGGTCCCCTGTAGATGTTGTTGAATATTAAGCCATGGGTATGTAGGGGAAATTCCATGAGATCAGGCAAAGGATGACTGAGAGCTATAAAAAGAACAATTCCCAGAGCTCAGCCAGGGCTGGAAGACCTCTGCATTCAAACCAGCCAGAGTAGAGAGTCCTTGCTGAATAAAGGGCATTTAGGAGAGATCCCAGAAAAGTAACACCCAGTGGTAGCACAGAATTAACCCTAGGGTAAAAGCTACTTTAGACCAACCCTCAAGAAACGAAAAATAAGCCTGAGAAGGATCAAACTAATCATCAAGAAACTTAGCTGTGTGCCAGAACAAAGTCCAGTGTTCTTTAAGACTCTAGCACCCAATACTACAAAATACACAATGTCTAGCATCCAGTCAAAACTTACTAGATAAGCAAAAATTATGACCCATAACCAGGAGAAAAATCAGTCTAATGAAGCAGATGCAAAAAGACAGAATTAGCAGTCAGGGACTTTAAGGCAGCCATTATAATTGTGCCCCTGATTTAAATAAAACTATGAATTTAATGAGGAGAGAAATGGAGGATATAAAAGAGAACTAAATGGAACTTCTAGAGCTGAAAAATAGAATATCTGAGAAGAAAAATTCACTAGATGGGACTGACAGCAGAGTCAACACTGAGGAAGAAAGATCAGCAAGCCTGAACACACAGGCCACAGACACTATCCAAACTGAAGCCCACAAACACCAAAGAACATAAACAGAGCCTCAGGGACTTGTGGGACAACAGTAAATAGTCCAACATCGGTGTAACTGAAAATCAGAAGGGAGGATGTTCTTTAGTTCTTTAGTAAAACAAAAGCTGGAAGAACTGATTACCAAGAGACCTGCACTAGAGGAAACAGTTAAGAAAGTTCTTGGGGCATAAGGAGAATGATACCACATGGAAATTTGGATCTACACAAAAGAATCTTCTATTTTTGAGGATCAACTGACATCAGCCCTGGGCCTATCCCTAAGCTATGCACGCAATGAATAGACACAAAGGGGAAAAAAAGAAGCAAAGGCGTTGAAAACTGAACTACTACATAATTTACTACCCAAGTATCAGATGATCCCATGAGTGGTACACACATGGGATAGGCCCAAATAGCACAGTAAAGGATTTGAAAACTGAACTGACACTGGAACCCACAATCCACAGACAGAATGAATTTGTGTTCTAAACCTAACCAGGGAAACTGCCTACTGCAACAAACAAACAAACAAATACATATCAACATTCTGCAGAGAATTTTAAACAGAATCTAAAATCTCACCATAATAGTCAGAATGTTCAGATGTAAGACACAATTACTGGACATACAAAATCAAAACAAAATAGAAGAATCTGACCAATTCTCAGGAGAAAAGGACAATCAGCAGGTGCCAGGCACAAGACAGGACTCAGATTTTGGAATTATCAGACAGATTTTAAAGAAGAAATAGAATAACCATGCTCCGTGAGATCAAGGTGAACCCTCTTCCAATGAATAGAGAGACAGAGTTTTCGGCAGAGACACAGAAAGAAACAATAAAAAAAGAACCAAATGGAAATTTTAGAACTAAAAAATACAGTATTAAAAAAAAGTCACTGGATAGGTTCATCAGGTTCAATAGCAAAATGGAGGAAGGAGTTGGTGACCTTGAAGACAGATCAATAGAAATTATTCAATGTGAAGAATACAGAGGGGAAAAGATTGAAAAAAATAGAGCCTAAAGGGCTTGAGGGACACTATCAAAATGTCTAAAATGCATGTCATTAAAGTCCCAGAGGAGAGGAGAAGCAAACTGATGGAGAAAAAAAAGCTTATAGAAATAATACCTGAAACTCTTCCAAATTTAGTGAAAGACAAAACACCTGAGGCAGAATGTTGACAGAATTAAAGGGAGATACAGATAATTACATAATTATGGCTGGAGATCTAACCCCTTTCTCTCAGCATTGATGGAAAAATTAGATACAAAAGCAGGTAAAGACACAGAGGATATGAACAAGATGGTGAAACACCTTGACCTAACTGGTATGTGTAGAGTACCACATTCAACAATGGCAGAACACACATCCTTTTCAGAGGCGCATGGTACGTTCACCAGGGCAGATCACACACTGGGCCAAAAGAAGGTCTTGTTAAATTGAAAGGATCACTACACTGTGTTCCCTAACAACAAGAGAATTAAATTAGGAATCAGTTAACAAAATGATGTCTAGAAAATCTGTGGTATATTGAAACAATAAAATGCTATTCAGCAATAAAAAAGACTAAACTGCTGACACATACGATAATATATGGATCATAAAGAATGAAGTTAAAGGACAGAAGCCAGATACAAAAGAACACTTAGTAAATGAGTATATTTATATGAAGTTCAAGCTCAGGCAAATTAACCTATGGTGACAAATGAAATCAGAAGAGTGGGTGGGGGCGTTTACGAGAAGAAGATACTTCAGTAAAAACTCAAGGAATGTCATTATTAGCTCTCACTGCATTATTCTGTATCACCCCACTCACAGTTCACCAGTCACCTTTCCATACCTTAATTAGTCCTGTTAGTTTCCATTGTTTCACCTTTTCAAACGAATAGCACCTCCATTCTCACTCCTGGTTATAAACTGTGAGGCAGGGACTACAGCTCCTTCTTTCTCTCCCACAGTGGCTGGCCTGGCCCTTGTACAACGTGACCACTCACAGCGTGCTACTAGCCAACCCAGTGAGGAACATAAAGCACAAGTGCCGTATATATATACATGAAATTCTTTGTACTTATATTTTTAAGCCACGGGTCAAAAAGCCACAGCTTGTGGTCCAAATACAAACCACTGCCTATTTCTGTAAATAAGGTTTTACTGGAACACAGTTAAACACATTGCGTATGAATTATTTATGGTTCTTTCATGCTATGGCAACGGGTTGACTAGTTGCAGCAGAGAAAACACATGGCCGACAAAGCTGTTGGAGTCTAAAACAGTAGCTCTCTGGCCCTTTACAGGAAAGGGTGCTGACCCCAGATTTAAGTGACAGCAGTTCTCAGTGGGCAGGGCTACAGCAGACACCCGATGTGTCCAGAGCCATGGCTGCTTTAAATCCTGTCTGCCGGTGCTGATCCAGGGTATTATGGTACAGCCTCTCCAGGCTTGAATGTAAGGGCCTTAGCCTAAAACATGTCATATGCCTCAGTAGGAAGTCCTTTCTACCTATTTATATAGACATCTAGAATAAACACATTCTCCTCTGTAAGTCACATGGTATTAACTTTTAGAGGAATGCCTATCTTAGCCCCCTAGATAAGCATAGTTCTTCCTGAATATGCAGGTGAGGAGGAGAACTGTGTATCTGAAACTAAATTCCAACACACTTAACTAGCAATATGGTCTCAGGCTGAAAATCAAGGGACCTGAGTCCAGTATGAATCTTACTGTATCTGAGACTTCAAACCAATCAGACAGTATTTTCACATCAGTTATCTCCTTCCCTGGAGTTCTCTAACAATGCACCCAAATATGCAACTGCCCCTCCACCTAGTTTTGAGTCATTTTAGAGGCACAAGTACATAACGTGGGAAGCACTCTACAACAGCTCAAACTCGTATTAATGTAACTCAATAGCAGCAAACACTGTAATTTCAAAAAATAAGTTTAAGTGTATTAAATGAAATAAAGTACTTACCTGTGTTATTAAAGTAGTATTGCTGTCTCGGGTAACCAGTGTTGGAGGGAAAAATGCCTAAAGATGAAGGAAACAGACATTTTCATTGTAGCCATAAGCTTTCCCCCCAGCTTTATCGAGGTATGATTGACAAATTATTATGGTACATGTTTAGGGTGTACAATGTGAATTTTTAAAAGGTATACAATGTGATGATTTAATACGCATATACATTAGGAAATGATTACCACAATCAAGTTAATTAACACATTTATCACCTCATGTATTTACCATTGTGTATGTATGTATATGAGAGCACTTAAGATCTATTCTCTTTATAAATTTCAAATATATAATACAGTGTTATTAACTGTAGTCACCATGCTGTATATTATATTCCTAGAACTTAATCATCATATAACCGGAAGTCTGTACCCTTTGACCAACATCTCCTCGTTTCCCCCACTTGCCAGCCCCTGGAAACCACCATTCTACTCTCTGGTTCTGTGAGTTTAACTTTTTTAGATTTCACATGTAAGTGAGATCATACAGTATTTGTCTTCCTCTGGCTTATTTCACTTAGCGTAATGTCATCCTGGTTTATCCATTTTGTCAAAAAAGACAGGATTTCTTTCTTTTTTATGGCTCAGTAATATTCCATTCTACATATATACATACCACATTTTCTTTATCTATTCATCTATGGACAGACATTTGGGTCGTTTCCTTATCTTGGCTATTGTGAATAATGCTGTAACAAACATGGGAGTACAGATATCTCTTTGAGATACTGATTTCATTTCCTTTGGCTATATACTCATAAATGAGATTGCTGGACCACATGGTATTTCTATTTTAAATTTTTTGAGGGATCTCCACGCTGTTTTCCACAGTGGCTGCACCAATTTATATTCCCACCAACAGTGTACAAGGGTTCCCTTTGCTCAACATCCTCACCAACACTTGATATCTCTTGTCTTTTTGATAACTGCCATCTTAACACTTCCTGATTTCAATTTATGTTATAAAGCTACGATAAACAAAACAGTACAGTACTGGCATAAAACTAGATACATCATCCAATGGAACAGAATAGCCATAAGGCTGTAACTACCTTTTCAACAATTAAGAGATTCTCTGTAATAAAGGTCTAAGTCATTTATTTTTATTTTTATTTTTTAGTTCTTATTTTTTATTGAAGTGTAGTCAATTTACAACATTAGTTTCAAGGGTACAACAGGGCGATTCAGTTGCACATATACATACACACACACACATATATACAGTTTCCTTTCCATTGTGGCTTATTATAAGAAACTGAATATAGTTCCCTGTGCTATACAGTAGGTCCTTGTTGTTTATCTATTTTATATATAATAATGTGTATCTGTTAATCCCAAACTCCTAATCTATCCTTCCTCTCCTCTTTTCCCCCTGGTAACCATAGTTTGTTTTCTACGTCAATGAGTCTATTTCTGGTTTGTAAATACAATTTATTTTTTTTTTACATTCCACACATAAGCAATATCATATGATATTTGTCTTTCTCTGTCTGACTTACTTCACTTAATATAATAATCTCTAGGTCCATCCATGTTGCTGCAAATTGCACTGTTTCACTCTTTTTTATGGCTGAGTAATATTTCATTACTTACACACACACACACACACACACACACACACACACACACACACACACCTGACATCTTCTTTATTCATTTATCTGTCCGTGAACATTTAGGTTGCTTCCACGTCTTGGCTATTGTAAACCACACTGCTATGAACACTGGGGTGCATGTATTTTTTTGAATTAGAGTTTTCTCCATTTATATGCCCAGGAGTGGGATGGCTGGATCAAACAATAAGTCCTCCATAGTGGCTGCACCAATTTACATTCCTACCAACAGTGTAGGAGGGTTCCTTTTTTTTCACACCCTCTCCAGCATTTATTATTTGTAGACTTCTTAATGATGGCCATTTTGACTGGTGTGAGGTGATACCTCATTTTAAATGATTTCCAAACAAGTGTTATAATAAGCGCTTTCTTTTGTTTGGGGTTAGCCCTATAGTGAACAGAATGTATTTTGGGGGGATGATGAAACTCTAACTTTTACTCTCTGAAGGTCCTTAAGGTTCCTGTTGACATGAGATGGCCTTTGCCTTCCAAAAGACCAAGCTTGGTCTTTGAGAGATGACCTCAAAGATCATCTCTACTTGTACACCGCTGCACGAGTAGAGATATTCTGGCTACAGAGAGAACTTGTCCCCAACAAGGGAGTTAGGAGGGCCACGCTCTCACCCTTCCTAAGGGACTTCCCCTCTCTCATCCCTGCAGGGGTGATGGGACAGGCAATTTAGCACTGCTGAAAGGGAGAGAGGGAGGAGCGACAGGCCGCACCTTCGGTGTGATGCTCTCTCCCAGGAGTTCTGGGACAGCAGCCTTCACGTGCGTGATTATTTTCCACAGGATTCCTGTGTCACCTCAATTCTCAGATCACTCTTGACCTTTCTCCAGTTTCACAGGGAAAAAAGGCAGAGAAATTGCAGGCTGTGTATAAACAGCACTGAGTGTTTCAACTTTTGGTATTTAATTTTCTACTGCATTACTTTGAAAATAGAATGATGTAAGAGTAAGTCTCCATAGAAAATAGGCAAGGTTTTAAGAAGGTAAACTAAGAGCTTAAATGTTATAATTGTGGGAAAAATCCTCTTTAAAAACAAAATGATTGCCTAAATTTCATAATATGTCATAGAAAGCTTTACTAACCACTTAATCTTCAGACACACAGGAAAAAAAGGAAACAAAACATTAGACTCTCAAGACTCATTTCTTTTCCTTTATCAGTAAGGAGAGCATTTGGACAACAAAGCTCATTACTAGATTTCCATAATTAAGTTGTATCAAAAATATAATAAAAAAGGACATTTTCAATAGATGAAGCTCCTGCTGCCTCCTCCAAGCACACACACTAGAAACAGTAACAGGCAAATGTAGGAAAATAAAAATCTGCTTCAACGCAACACAACCTGTAAAAATCACCCGAAAGTGAATACAACCAGCTAATAAAGGCACAACGCTCGGAAATCTCTCTAATATCATGAATATTATATGGTTCTCAGGAATACCAGTCATCGGCACAAACTGTGAAAACAAATTATATATGGTTCATGAAAAGGTAAAATAGTCTCAGAAGATTTCCCATGAATAAAAGATGAAAGATTGGAACTCATATGGTCTACAGAACAAGTGTTTGCAAAATAGTTTTCTTATAAGACTAGTATAGCATTTTAAATGAAGAGGTCAAAAAATTCTTATGTTTCTAAATAAAATATTTTCATTGAGCATTCATTAGAAGGAAAAAAAATTTAATTAAAAAGCAGAAGCCAAGCTTCAAGCAATAACAGACTTGGTTTGGCCATGCATGAATATATCTCGCCCACCAGGGACCCAGTGGTCATTCTGAATTCTTTAAAATACTGGCCTTGCACTTCAGGACATATTTGTCTTTCTTTTTTTAACCTTGCCTTGCATGCACAGGAATTATTGGAATATTATAGAAGAAAGCATATTTTAAACCCGCTTTAGTTTTCTGAATGTCAAGGAAATTGTGGTTTTCTGTGAGTAGCAATAATGCTGTGGGTATAAATATATACTGCTATTTGTCCCCAAAGAAAGCCTCAGGTTTAAAATCTGGGTTTGCAGCCTCTTCTGCAGAACAGTGCGAGGAACAGCACCAGCTGGCTGATCTCTTGGTTTAAAAAGGGCCTATTAGGGAATTCCTAAGCTGCACCACAGGGAAATGTGGGGTTGCTTCTGTTTCCATTAAAATGAAGATGAGCTTCCCACTTGTCCTGCAAAGGTGTTCTGTTCTGTACCTGCACAGGTTTTCATGATCTTCTTCAGAGGCCCACAAGTGTACATGAGTCCAACAAGAATCCCGGCCAGATGCCCGGCGAAGGAAGTCCTGGGAGAGAAGGGAGAGCCTTTGTGAGTGTGTGTTCCGCTGCTGATTACACACTGTCTTCTCATTAGCCCAGCGCATGTCAATTAGTCACAGTCTGCAGGCTTTGTTCCACATCACATCTTTTATGCTGAGCAGCATTTAACTTAGTCCCAAGAACAACATTTCCTACCTTTAAAAAAAAAAAGTACAGCAAGTAACAACCATGATATGCAACATCCTTCTTTGACCAAGAGAAGTAGGCTGGCTCCTTCGGAGCAGCGGAAGCCTTTTGATAAGACAACCCATCATATATCTAAATTTTTTCTCTGTAGCTCTTATCACAGAACATAAATGAAATTGGTTTTCTCTTAATTAAATCTTGACTCACCCAGCCACTGTGAGGGACAGGAGCTACCTATGCTTACGGCAGAGCAGACTGCTACATTTTTCAACCCTGCTGACCAGTGAGCAGAGAGCAAGAGCAACTCGGCAGAAGAGACTGAGATGTCCACTCCCCGCCCCTCAAAACGTATCTTGCAGTCGCTCAGCAAAAAAAAACAAAAAAAAACAAAACCCAAAATGTAAACTTCAAGCTTGAATGATGAGATTGAGCATTAAATTGGTTCCACTCTTCTTAAAACAGCAGCTGAAATTGGCAATCCCCTCTAAATATAAACACAAGGCAAGCTTCAGCTAAGTATATGTTGAATGAATAAAAGAATAAATGAAAGAAAATCACCCAGCGGGGCTCCCTGCCCCCCTCAGCTTTTGCTCTCAATGCAGCCGGGACCCAGCTATCAGTTATTCTCCTAAAACAGAAGCCAAGTGATGGGTGTCACTGCCACCCTGTGGGACTCACCAACTCCTCTGTCTCCAGATGCCCTGGCCTGCAGTCAAGGCCTTCCGACCCCTGGCCTTGCCCATCCCTTCCTTCCAGCCTCACCTCCAGCCAAATCCATCCCCCCAGCCCACTGCCAGATCCCCCAGGTGTTCACAGGTGAACACGAGGCTCAGCTGGACAGCACTCCTGTCATAAAGAACCCTGTCCTAGTTGAAGAGTTGCTCTCTCCTTCTGCCGGCCCCCCTGAGAGCCGCTACTTCGGCCTTCACGAGAGCACGCATCAGGCCTGCTGGGCAGCAGAGTGCTCACGTGCGCCTGTCTGTCCCTCTCCTCCAAACTCCCTGAGGGCAGCAGCGGTGTCTTATTCACCTGTTACGCTAAATTAGAAGCAAAAGAAAAAAAAGAAAAAGAAATCAAAAAAGGTGAAGCATATGAATACATATCATAGGTATGAACACATGAGGGGAAATGACCCCTGACTCCAGAAGAGGGGGCAACGGAAAGTGACCAAAGAGCCGGACGCGAACTCCAAGTGCGTGGTGAGTCCTGTGGGTCTCACACACGTATTTCACACACCTAGACTGTGCCTGGCACAGGACAGACTCTCAAACAGGTGTTGAATGTGTTCCCAGGATGGGTTCACCAGGAGCACCAGGAGGCAAGTTAAACCCGCTGTGTCTTCCGCCTCGGCGCTGTGGTGCTGATGTTCACCCACGCGAGACCTAGAGTCAAATCCAACACACTTGGCGACCAGGGCAGCAAAGAACAGGGCAAAGAGGCCCCTGATGCCGCCGGCAAGGCGGCCACTGTGAATGTGACTGTCTAAAGGCCAGGGAGACGTGCTGGCTCTCAGGAAAGAACAGGTAAGGGATAGAGACTTCAGAGAAGACGCAGAAGGAAGCCTTCTGCAGACAGGATGCTTATCCCAGTAGTCAACCCTCCTACCCCCCAAGCAAGGCCCTGCGCACGTCCACACACCCCGAAAGTCACAGTGCACAAGCGCACATACACACACGAGCATTCCCTTCAGGAGAGCTACTATTTTCATCAAATACACCTACCTCGCAGTATGTTTAACCTGATGATAAAAACGTGGGATCAGATACTCGGTTTCCCATTTTCGGGGAAGAATAGTATGAACTGTGCTTTCCTTTAGCTTTTCCAAACAAAACCAAAATTGTACTTATTCTATTTTTAGGCTAAATAAATGCTCCAACTAGTTCTAGGAATGGCAAAGAAAGTGGTAGTTTGAGGGAAACAAAGAAGAGGCCAGAATCAATTTTTTTAAAAATCATAACCTCAAGTTAATTGAAAAGAATAAAAGAACATCAGTATTCTTGAAATGTTCTAAACCAATCTTTATGGTGAATCACATAGATATAAAATGACATGGGAGAGAATTTCAGTTTAAAACCCCAACCTTTTAAACAATCAACCTTGAATCTCATTTACAAGTTAGAGTATAATACAGTTAAATGAATTTCTTATCTCTCTAAATGGGTTTGCAGAAGCCCGAGTTGGGTAATCTAACTGCAGATAACTAGGGAAGGGAGGCTGGCAGACCAGAGACCATTTTGCAATATCCTTTAAAATTCAGCATTTTCTACAGAAGTTCCGTCTCAAAACTCTAGCTGTCCTTGTCATTTTGTTTAAGCTCTATAAAAATGTTCTTCTTTTAAAGTAAAAACAAGAAGAGATTATGATCTTATTCAATCAAAACTGAGACTCTCTCAGCATTACACACAAAAAGGGGGAGGATTCCATCACTGAAAAAGGAAATATAAGCTCACTTTAAGAGGTATATTAACTGGCACCTTGCTGTAGGTAACCTTGTGATAAACCACTTCGTTTCACCCTCTAAGAGATTTCCATGTCCTGAGAGAGGAAACAGACCTGCAGACAGGAAATGGAAATGGAACTGGAAACTATCTTCCCCCCAGCAGGATGGGCACCCCAGTCCTAAGATTAGGGCACTTTATCCCTGCCCCAGGGGGTGCTGCAAAGCCACAAGGAGGCCCTGGGCTTTGGGGGAAGAAGACACATCTGATCAGTGTCTGGGATCTACTTCTGGTGTAACAGCTTTAGAAACAGATTGTGTTATTATGATCACAAGTATGCAAGCTAAACAGATGTTCTGACATTTGTGGCATCTGAGGATGCCCGCGGCTCCTCAGCACGCTTCTCTGATCTCAGTTATACCTTCAGGCTGACACCCCAAGGGGCAGGCTGGGAAAACCCTGCTCTTAAGAACAGCTTCTTCTTGACCTAACTAGGTCTCAGGCTGGGACTGAGGATTTGGTGATGATCTGTCACCCTCTAACCGAATCCAAGGTAATTCCTCAGGGACAGAACCACCATACTCCACCGCATATCCCTGACCACACTGAGCACAGTAAACGGCCTGACACTAGCACTCAGTAAACAACCACCGAATGAGTGGAGAAGTGGAAGTAAAATTACACGTAACGCACACAGATCTGACATACACTACAACTGTACCATAAAAACACAAGCTATACTGGCCACCAATTAATAGCTGTTTTAGTATCAAACCTCACTGGGAGAGAGAATGGCTGAACAGAACACCGCCTCCCCCGCCCTCCCCTCTGCACACTGGGACAACGTATTACACAAAACATGCGCTCAATTACCAAAACAACAGCACTAGCCTATCATTATACCCTAAAATTGGTCACTTAGAAGCTCTGTTTTATCTGATAGCTCACTAATGACTCTCTTCAGGAAATTATAACAGCTAGAAGCAAACACCGATTGTGATGGTGAGATAAAGTCACAGGAGTCAGCATCACTGCTGCTGTGTTTGGCCACACAGGCTGCACACTGTACAGTGTACAAATAATCTGTCCAGGGTCTCAACAGTGCCACAACGTAACCAGTACTTACAGATCCAATATTCAAATTCAGATCATCCTATCTCATCTTCAAAGCAAGTTCAGTACTGATGTAATTTCATTTTAATAGGGGACAAGACCATAATCCAGGAGTTCTTAAACTTGTCCAGGTTCTAAACCCCTTTAAATGTCTGATAAAAGCCATGAATCCTGCCTGCAGGAAAACTACACATACGCAAAATACGTCACTATATTTTAGGAAGTTCATAGATGGCTTGGATCCTATCCCCTGATCTCTCATTAAGTACCGCTGTCTGAAATGAAAGCAATTTGTCACAAACAGAAGAATTTCAAACATCAGCACCAAGTCTAAGCAGTTATATACGCAACTGGAAAAACATTTTGTTTGTACTCAAATCCTAATGCAGAGGCAGCCATTTACGTAGCTTACTTAAGTTTATGACCACGTCTGATTTCTTTGTCGGGCCACTGCTCTGTAAGGGTGGAACCTACATCTGGGTTTGATTTCCCTCTTTCTAAAATCCAACTTTCAGTAATTCTTTCAGTTAAAGTCTGAGAGTAAAAAATTCTGCTAGTCATTGTGTGATCCAGAAGGTCCTTATTGTTGCATCCCATTTTGATGACAGGTTTAGGATCTACTGCTGCTGCTACGAAATGTACTGTCCATCAGGCAGTCATTCTTCTAGGGGCAATCCATCTGTTCTCTCAGCCTTTAAGATTTTCTCTTTATGTTGGATTTACAATCTTATACAACAATCATTCCAGCTGTAGATTTGTTTACCCTCCTTGAGATTAGCTGTGCTCTTTCAACCCAAGGTCTCGTCTTTCTGCAATTTTGAAAAATCATCAGCCATTGTTTTTTGCCCTCTTACTCTCTGGATATTTCCTGACACAGAGAGGGGGCTCAATACGTATTTACAGAAAAAACTAAAAAAAAAAAAAGATGAAAGCAAATATGAAATCAATGTTGCTACACATTACTTATATAGGGTAGAGAAGATGGAAAGATAATTTTGGAGCAAAGCTAAGACGAAGATATGATTGTGGGTTACATATCATTTATATCTCAGTAAAGCCAGAAAAAAGTATACGATTGTGGATTTTAATTATGCAAACTATATTCAGATATTATTAACACCAACACGAATGCAGCATTCTTTCCTATCATGCTAGCATCAACTGACCCTCACTCCTTTAAGAGGCTACTTGTAAGGCTGAGCTAAGCTGTTATGCAAATGTTCCTACTGCCATGTGCCACTGTTAAAGAATCAAAAACTAAAGCTATGATTGAAAGCTGGGACAAGCTATAAAGGTCCTCTGTTAAACGGAAAATTCTTTCCACAGTTGAAGAGGCTACCCTCTCAGGCATAGCTCAGAAAGCAGAAAATGTATTACTTCTAAGATATAATCTCTGGGTGTACGCAGAGCAAACGACCTCATTAAGGACGTAATTTGATGGAGACACAGTGTTGGACAAGGTAAGATAATAAGGTAAGGTAAGAGGCAGTCAGTGAGAAGTGGCCTATTGTGCTGTATGTTCCAGAATTTCCTCCTGTAAAAGCAGTTACTACCAGGTAGGGGCTGAGCTGATCACAAGCTCAGGGGTTCGGGGAATTTTAATTAAAGGTCCCAGATTGGCAGTAGAGCAACAAGATGTAGCAAGAATTTTTCAGGTGTTGAACATTAATGCCACGAGGGAAAATCCTGATGGGACTGCTTCTTCCCAAGGTAAACTGTCCTTAAAGGACCTGTTTTCCATCGGTGATGCTTTCTTCAACCACTACACCAGCCCGTGTCTTTGGCAATGGCAGTCTGGGACAGACTGGGTTTACATGTTCTCTCTCTTTGCTTCTCTCAATATAGTGCCCTCGTGCCCCCTCCCACCACCTTTGGCCTCAAAGGTAAAATTATATCTCCCTTAAAGGCAATGCAACCTCTATTATCCATGTTGGTTTAATAAACGTGGCACCAACCTCAGACACAGGGCTGGGAGCTGACTGCTAACATCAACCTGAGTCCCAGACAAACATGATCTGGACAAAAATAAGTATTGCAAAGGTAAGAGAAGCCTCTTTTACAAAAGAGCTTCCAATGTAATAGAGGATGCCTAGCAATGCCTTGGCTCTCAATTCCTGGCAGCAAGATAATTCCATGAGCTGGCTTAAGGAAGGAGCATTCGTTCACTCATTCATCAAACATATATTGACTGACTACTACATAAACAAGACAAACACAGTTGTTGCCTCACGGAGCTTACAATTAGTGGGGGAAACAGACAGACACACACACATAAACTGCCAACTGTGGTGAGTGTAGGAAAAGAAGTCTACTTTCACTAAAGAGACCTGGGTTGGCTCCTTAAATGGCATTTAAAGTGACTTCCACAAGATTGGGAGCTAGCACGTCCCAAAGTGAGGATGGGAGCTTCTGGCAGAGAAAAAGCACACATGGAAGAGCTGTGAGGCAGGCAAGAACGTGGTGTCTTAGAAACATGGAGATGGCCATCAGGTGGCCGAGTACAGTGAGTTAGCAGAAGGACATGAGCATGAGATAAATTTGGAAAAGCAGGCCAGAGTCAGATCCCATAAGCCTCTGTGCCATGGGGAGGAATCTGGGTTGTTTCAAAAGTACACTGGGAGGCCACTGGAGTTTAAACAGAAGAAGAGAGAGAGAGAGAGAGAGAGAGAGAGAGAGAGAGAGAGAGAGAGTGTGTGTGTGTGTGTGTGTGTGTGTGTGTATTTACTGAAGTATACTCAGTTTACAATGTTGTGTCAGTTTCTGGTGTGCAGCATAATGCTACAGTCATACATGAACATGTATAATTTGTTTTCACATTCTTTTTCAACATAAGTTACTACAAGATACTGAATATTAAGCAGGAGAATTCTTAAGAGTGATCTACCGTGTCTGCTGAAAGAGCAGACTCTGGAGAGGTGAGAATGGCTGGTGTAAGCAGACCAGGAAGGAGGCTTAATGTGGTTCAGGTGAAAAATGATGGCTACTTGGAAGAGGGTAGTAGCAGTAAAGGTAGAGAGAAATGATTGGTTTGGGGTCTATTTTGTTGGCAGAGATAAAAGGACTTGCTGATGTAGTGTAGGGAGAGATCTAGGCTTTTGGTTTGTGCAATGAGATGGATGATGGAACCGTTTACTGTGATGGGGAAGCTGAGGGGGTAAAAGGGCAGGGTAGGGGTTGAATTCAAGAGGTAAGTTTTGATGTGTTCATCCTGAGATGCCTGCAGGACAATTAAATAGAGATATCCCATAGAGTGTTCAGGGGCAGAGGGTATAGCTCAGTGGTTAGAGTGCATGCTTAGCATGCATGAAGTCCTGGGTTCAATCCCCAGTACCCTCCATTAAATAAAAAATTAAACAAAACCTAATTACCTCCCCCCCCAAAAAGACAAAAGAAACCTATAGCTGAGTGGGTAGGTGGATGGATACCCAAATGGAAATTGAGAGGAAGAATAATTCAAAATATTGTTCACATACTTCATTTTACTTGACTCCTAGACTACCTGTATAAAATATGACTATAACATTACATCTTTAAGTATATGGCATAAAATACATTATACACATACAAGTACATGCATATATATCTAAAGACAAGATTTAAAGGAAATACATAAAAACAGCAACAGATAATATGGGGAAGGTAACGTTGTTGTCGGAGTAAAGCATTAAGAAGGCTTCTCCTATTTGGCACATGTTAGTGTTTTTAAATTGCACTCCAGATGAACATCACTGTTTCTTCAGAATCTGTGTTGTGATTCAACTCTTCTTCCAAACAAAGTGAGAAGTTGTGCCAAATTAAATGAAAGCAACAGGTAAGTGAAATTACACAGAAAATAAATGAATAACCGTCTCCCCACCTACACTTAACTGGGGCACGGACGTTAGAGAGTCTGTGTTAATTCTGCAGGTGAGGCTTGTGTTCTTTTCCTCACCAGACACTTCACAGCATCAGACACATCCTGGAGTTCCCATTCCCGTATCTTCCAAATTCACTGTCGAGTAGATTCTATTTGCCCCCAAATCTCTCCGTCTGCTCTGTGCCACCCCATGTCACCCCAGCCTCTGGGACAATCTAGGGAAGTGGTTAGATGGCTGGGGACTGAATCCCGGGTCTGACCTGGGGAATCAATGAGAACCTTCACCAGCTGCCCCGACAGCCACTGTCTTAGCTCAGCTCTCTCTCTGCGTGGCCTGTCCCAGCCCGTTTCCACCATCATGTGACAAGTCAGTCTTCGTAACAAGCAAACCTGATCCCAATCCCCAAACCCTGACACCTCCATCACCCCCTTAGACCCAAATATGTTTTAATGCTCCCTCTATTTTTTTATAATGGAGTTTATAAATAGCATATTCACATACACACTTTCAAAAACAGACAAGGGAGGGTATAGCTCAGCAGTATAGTGTGTGCTTGTTCAATCCCCAGTACCTCCATTAAAAAATAAATAAGTAAAAACCTAATTACCCACCCCCCCAAAAGAAATTAAAAAAAAATACACACACCATCTCAACTCAATATAATGCCCGAGTTGTGAAAATAAGAAAAACAATGTTTAATTCATGATAACATACTATGAATTTATGAGAGCTCAGGCACAGCACCAGCAGAGGACACACGAAGCTGTCCTTTGCCTGCCCCTATGCGTGGAGTCTGCATGGAGGTGAGACTCACAGATGCAGGTGGGCATAGACGGGCTTTCTGTGACTCAAGCACCACAGGCAGGGCTCCATCGGAGACATGACTTTACATGAGGGCAGCTAACTTTTGACTCCAAATAAAGCAAAGTACAATTTTCCCTTAAGTTACATTTACAATTCGAGTTACAATTTTCCTGGAAAAGTCATTGTATATTAAGTCCATGCCAAAGCAGAAAATCTTTGTGTTTATATGAAAAGCACAATTAGGTTTTCAGCTCAGATAATCACAAACAGCTTTTTCACCTACACTAACGTCCTTTCGACAGATTGGGAGTGGGGCCGGGTGTGCAGGACCATTCTTGTTGGAGGGGACTGTCCTGCACGCTGCAGGGCAGCTAACACCTCTGAGTCCCCGCACACCAAGTGCCGGGAGCACCCCCACTAATCATTACGTTAACTAAAAACAACCCTGCAAATTTCCAAAATCCTTCCTGGGGTCCAAGCCACCGATCCCAGTGGAAAACCATGGCTTAGTGCACAGCAAATGCTTATGAAACGTCTGTGGAATTGATGACCTTTAATCATAAGGCCTCAAAAATATTTCTTTTCAAAGTACTTCTCATGTGACTATGCCATGCACAAATTCCAAGGATTCCAAGTAAATCTACAACATATTGAACTGATATGCGAGAAGAATGTCCCACCACAACTGAAATGCACACGGGGAGTTAGAACGTTTGAAAAAGGCCGTGATCACTTCCACATTGCGCTATGGGAGAATAAACGCAACCTGGCATGTGAAAAACACTCCGCCATCTGCTGTTACTACAGGCAGAAATATTTCTGGAAACCACGCAAATGATTATGTGCAGATCACCTCCAGAAAGTAAATGTAAAATGAAAGAGAAGTTGGATTGTTTACAGCCTGATTTAAACATGTGCTACTGTTATGAAGCAAACAGACGTTCCTGTGAGCTCAGCCTCTTGGAAGTATTTTCAGAAACAGTGTCATGACTAGAAATCCCACAGTCCTATGGCAACTGGGCTCTTTGAAGTTGCAGAAAGAGGCTGGCTTAGGTGACCCCAATTAATAGGAGTTCATCCTGGGGTGCACAAGGAAGAGAAAAAGGCAAGGAACAGTCTCTGCTGTGAACTGTGGAAGGGACTTCTCCATTGTGCTTGTACGCGCCAAAACACAGATGGATGGGCTGCCCCTGCCAGGTGGTAGACTGAATCCACGAGTTCTCAACACTGGCTACACATTAGAATCTCTTAAAGAGATGGTAAAAGTCACAGCTTCTTGGACTCCACTCCCAGAGAGTCTGCAGAATTGCTCTAGCGTGGGACCCTAACACTGTGCGTGTGTTCGGTTACTTTCTGATGATGTTAGTTTTAACTCCCTGGGAGATTTTAATGTGTTAAGGTTGAGGACCACTGATCTTAAGCCAAAATTCAGATTTTAACGATGAGATTTCAGCTGGTATAGTAGGCCAACAAGAAAAACATTTCGAGTGTAGGCAATATTCTACCCTAACAAAGTACCCCATAGAAGTAACATCTGTTTCCCCTCCTGGTAAACTGGTTTTAATATATTCTGTAACGCCACAAGAGAGTAAGTGCAGCTCCGAAAATACATGTAAGGAAACATGTGAACTTACTCCAGAAGATTTACAAGTTCTTTGGACTTACAAAAACATGATAATCTAGCTAATGGACTCACATATTCAAGAGAGTCACAGACACATGGTCCAAGACGATGACGGAGAAGAGCTAAGGGAATCCCCGAATCCCTAAATCCAACAGAAAGACTGGGAGACAAAACTGGATCATAAAGCTAGCCTGTAATTTCAGAAAAGGTAAATTCCAAATGTGGTTAAATCTGGTCTGAATCAAAATTCTAACTGTGAATGCCCCTCCTACTGTTGTAACTCAGAGACCTGGGCAAGCCATGGACATCACATCCTGCTCCTTCAGCAGCTTCCCCGGGGCGCTTGTAAGGCACGGTTAATGCTAAGAGCACAGAACCACCAGCTACAAAGTTCTGAAAACTGCCCATAAGAGTAGAACTTGTTTACCCAAGACAACATGCTAGGCTGAACATCTGTGGACAAAATTAACCCTAGTGAAGCCAGGACACCCATATGAGCTTATCTCAGGAACGCTGTCACAAAGATACACAGTCTCACCTCTGACGGAGGCCCAAGAAGGGTGGACGTTCCCTCATCTCCCTTCCTGGCAGCCAGAGCACAGACACGGGACCTATACTTGGCCCATGAGATACACCTCAAACTTAATGTTGACAATCTAGTGACTAGAGTCCAGTGAAGCAGCAACAGTGACAACAAGTGTCCATTCAGCTCCCACAGGTTTTTGCAGCCCAGGATGTCAGTACTCTCAGTAATTCTAGAAGCTACTTGATATCCTTCCAGTAAGTCCTTCTGTGGTTGAGAAAGCCAGAGTTAATATCTACGGTTTTCAACCAAGAATCCTGACTGGTAAGGTGCAGGCACATATGTGGATGTCAAGGAGAGAAGTGGCTCTATTTTCTCTAGAATTGCTACCCTTTGGATGATGTAAGACGGGAGCTGCTGGTCAGCTCTGCCACCGTGTGGAGAGAGCTTTTTTAAGAATGAAGCTATGGTGGACAGATTCTAAGATGGGCCCTGGCGATCCCTGATTCCTGGTATTCACGCCCTTCAAAAATCCTTTCTCCCTGACCACGGATGGGACCATGACTTGCTTCTAACCCACAGGATACAGCATGCCACTTCCACAATTATGTTACATAAGACTGTAATTTCTGCCTTGCTAGCAGACTCATCCTTGCTGGCTTTGAGGACAGAAGCTGCCATATCTATCGTGAGCTGCCCTGTGGAGAGGTTCAGGCGGCAAGGAAATGAGGACGGGCTTTGAGTGACACCTGACAGCAGGGCCCTCAGTCCAACAACCCACACGTACTGAGTTCTTTCAAAAACTACATAAGCTGGGAAGCAGATCTTTCCCCGGTCAAGCCTTCAGATGAGACCTCAGTGCTGACTGACACCTTTGTTGCAGTCTTGTGAGAAGGCCTGAAACCCAAGACCCGAAGAAGCCACATGCAGCCTCGTGACCCACAGACATCATGAGATAATAAATATGTGTTTTAAGCCATTATGTTTAATGTAACTTGTTACATGGCAATAGATAACTAACACAGATGTCAACACAGGGGAAAAAACAGAGCCAGGAGATAGCGACAGAATCCTGGTGACATTGCTTGAGCTGAACCCCAGCACATCTGAAGTCTCTGAAACCATGAAATGTACCACTGGAAATTTTAACTGTGTAAGCCAGTAGAGGTCCTTTATTTTGATCACGTTACTTTGAGCCAGGTTTCTTTAAATTGTCATTAAAAGCATCTCCATTAAGGTGTCCAAAGAAGACAGAGGCAATGTAGAACCAACAGATCTCAAAGATGCAAAGAGAGTTCTGCTCTACACTACGTTAGTTCCAGTGTTGGAACTCCGGGTGGAATGGAAGACTTGAATATTCTAATAAAAGTGTCAAAAAGGATGTTACCACACTAAAGAAATATTAACCCAGATGTTCAAGTCACTGAATGAATTCCCAGAACCTACACCCTTGTATTAGACATGGCTCCATTCTTCATGTGTGGGAGACAATACAAATAATATTTCAAGAATTACAGGAGAGCGGGGAGGGTGTAGCTCAAGTGGTAAAGCATGCACGAGGTCCTGGGTTCAATCCCCAGTACCTCTTTTAAGAATAAGTAAACATAATTTCCTCCCTCTCCCACCAAAAAAGAATTACAGGAGAAAACACATATAAACGTGTTCCATATAATGCCTAACACATTGTAGGTATTAAACGTGAACCAAAATCCACCTTTCTAAATTGAGAAACACTACTTTTAAGTACTGATTTACTAGATGTATCCAAGAGCTCTTTGAAATCTGTAGATTTATGCAGTAAGTTGTTATTCTCAGGGACTTTGATGTGCTCAAACTGGTTTGAGCTTTACCAGCCATTCTTCTTGTAACCACAGAAGACCACTCAGGGGCACTGAAGTGGTGGTAGCTCTTCCAATGAGCCAGACACTGATTTCAGGACTTTTCTGTGTTATCTTTTTAGATCTCCCAAGAAACTCATGAGATGGGTACTGTTAATTGGTCCCACTTACCAGATGTTAAACTGAATCTTCGAAAAGTAAAACCAAGGGCCAGGGTTATGAACTGGAGAGCTAAGAGAAAGTGAGAGTGGAACTCAATAAATGTGTCTTCAAAGAAGAAAATTCAGTAATGGATACAGCTCACTGTATGGATACAGCTTCTGCCTGCCTTTGCACAGCCTCTGTGCATCTGGGAAAGCATAATTAGGATGTATGATCTGCAGCGAGGAACATGAGAACAAGATCCCAAATGTACGGCTAGGAGCCATGTAATTGTCATGTAACACAAGTCTAACAATGTAATGGATCATGTTTTACCCACAAAACACTTCCAAAAAATGAAATACTCTGATTTCTAATTTGTACACCTCAGCAAACTTTTTCAAAAAAACAGTGTGTGCCTCCTTCACATCTACTGAAAGATCTGTTTCACCAGGTGGTTTTAATCATCTTTAGTATTTTCTAAGTTCTTTTGCTGCCCGTTCCTTATCCAGTCTTCGTCGTCACCTTTTTTTTTTTTAACAGTTGATACTGAGCTGAACCTTAAGAAAATTCAACTGAAACTAACAAGGAAAAATTATGAAATGCAGATCCAAAGGGGACCTTGAGCCATCATCCAAAATGAAACCTCTCAGAAGGATCTTGGAAGAATATGCCTCTCTCACCCAGGTAGGGGACAACAGCTCTCGTGAATCTTCTCAGATTGAACAGAGCTGTGCCCACTTCATCCATGATTTCACTTTCCAAAGTTTCAGTTACCAACAGTCAACCGCAGTCCAAAAATATTAAATGGAAAACTCCAGAAATAAACAATTCAGAAGTTTTAAACTGTGTGCCATTCTGAGTAGCCTGATGAAACCCGTCGCCGTCCTGCTCTGTCATGCCCAGGACGTGGATCATCCCTTTGTCCAGTAAATACACCTGTTAGTCACTTGGGAGCCATCTGGCTTATCAGACTGACTGTCTCAGTAATGCAGTGCTTGTGTTCAAGTCACCCTTATTTTATTTAATAAAAGCCCCACAGCACAAGGGTAGTGATGCTGACAAATCGGGTATGTCAGGGAAGTTGGAAAGTGCTTTCCTTTAAGTGAAAAAGTGAAAGTTCTCAACTGAACAAGGAGACAGAAATAATTGTATGCTGAGGTTGTTAAAATCTACGATGAGAACAAATTTTCTATTCATGAAATTGTGAAGAAGGAAAAAGAAATCTGCTAGTTTTTTGCTGTCACACCTCCAACTGCAGAAGTTTCGTTGTCACAGTGCGTGATAAGAGCTTAGTTAAGATGGAAAAGGTATTAAATTTGCACAATAAGATATGTTGAGAGAGAGACCACATACACATAACTTTTATTACAATATACTGTCATAATTTTATTATTAGTTATTGTTGTTAATCTCCTCCTGTGCCTTATTTATACATTAAGTATTATCACAGGTATGTATGTAAAGGGAAAAAATATGTATATAGTTTGGTACTGTCCATGATTTCAGGCATCCACTGGGGGTCTTGGAAGGCATCTCCCAAGGATAAGGGGGGGACCATTGTTCTCAGTACAAGACAAACCTGTATCATCTGAAACACCATTACAAACAATGTCTTTAACGTCTGTTATAGAGTGTATAATCAATATACTCAAGACACCTGACAGCAATCATATGTGGTGGGCTCCGAGAGACACTGGAGTGGAATTTACGAATTGTAAATGAATTTTTACCACCTCTTATGGAAAATCTTTAAAATTACTGCTACAATGAAAAAAGCTTTAAACTCAATGGTCCAAGACAGGTGTGTTCACACTTCCTGTGTCTCGCTATATCCTTCCAATCTCTGTGGCTGTGATTTCAGTCATTTCCCGATCCCTGCAAAGACACTTTAAATCTTTTGCCATGAAAGTCACTTCATGCCTAGCTGTGAGAGTCTCACATTAGAGATCTGATAATTTCAGAAGATGAATAATACCACTATTATTAGTGTAAAATACCCAAGGAAAACAAGACCAAATAAAAGCCGTAACAATTACCGTGATGAAGAAAAGTTTTCTGCCTTCAGAAAACCCACAGTTCTTTACTGGCAGGAGGAAGAACTGTATACAGTACCATGTACGCCACTTAGCTTTTCCATATGAACACGTTCCCCTGAGTAAGATCAGGAGAAATGCAGGAGTCAGGCATAATGAGTCAATGAGAAATGTGGTGAGGACTCATAATAGTCTATGATCCTTACTTTCCCACTCCCAACTGGACTCTTGAATTAACGTGGGGACTTTTCATGTTCCACAGTGCTGCTCCGTCACCAACTACCTAGATGGGTGAGCCCTGAGGAATCTCACACTTTCTCAAGGTGAACGGTCTTCCACATCTAATCTCTCTTCACCCTTCTTTCAGCAGCACACAGAGGGGGGAAAAACAGAAAGAGGCTGCCACGAGTCAGCCATCAAGGCAGAGAAACCAGACATGGTTCCTATTAGCAACCTACTTCACCACAAGTGCACTCGTGGTACCTATGTTGAAATGACTTTAAGGCAATTCTCTAATGGGAAGGAAGAAAGGGAGGGGGAGGGAGAGAGAGAGAGAGAAAGAAAAGAAAAAGAAAAGGAAACACTAGTAATAGCCAATTTCTATCAACACTACACTGGTTATTAGTAAAAAGATGGACTGGACAATGTTCATTTTTAATTCATAGACTCTACTTGTGTATTCAGTACAAAAGAGCATGGCAAGTTTATAAAGTCATTTTTCTGCCGCCCGCATAGTGCTGAATTATTTAAAACTCATTTGAAAAACACACACACACCTGACGGTTTTTAAAATACCGTTTGACAACAGCATTTTCAACATCTATAAAAATATGTGCTAGAAAAGCAGATTCTGTACACACAGTCTTTCATTAGCAAGTCCTAAAGTATTTTTACCCACTGGTGCATCACACTTCACAAAATCACTTGAGAGAAACAGGAAGAAATGTGACCCTTTGTTCAGAGTTCAAATTACTTGCTTTCTACCATACAATGAATTTACATCACCCACAAAGTAAAATTAACTGGTTGGTCAAAATCTGCACAACGTCAGTTATACTGGGACACCTTCCTTCAAAAGTTACAGGATCGAAGTCCTCACAAACTGACACTCAGTAGGATCTCATCAAATAAACTCTACAACTTTGGATGCAATACTGATGCAGCTGGTGGAATACATCAGAGAAACTCAAAGACTTCTTAAAAAATTCTATATCCAATACTGTTTGGATCACAAAGCCTCCATAATGTTTTCTTTTAAAAAGAATTTTTGGTTTTAACAATATCAGTCCAAGACTTTAGTAATTTTAAAAAGTGGTCTCTTAAGACAGAAATAAAATTTGTATCCAAATATATATCCTTTTAGAAGTTGATCTAGCTTCTTCCATATCAATGCTTACACCTCCTTTTTCATTTCTACTAGTTCAAGTTTTCTTTCTAATTTTCTTAATTAAACCTGCCACAAGCTTGCCTACTTCATTTGTCTTTTTAAAGATATGGCCCTCCAATTATCTATTCTATCATTTTTTTTCCTGCTCAGTTTATTAAGTTTTGCCTTTATCAAGTCCCTCTTCCTCTAATCTTTTATTTATTCCTTTTCTAGCTTCTTAAGTTGAGAACTTCATTTGTTTACTTTTAAAAATTTCTCGCTATAATATAAAAAGCACTTAAGAGTTTCACATGGAGTGTTCTGTTTATTTCTAAAGTTTTTAAAGAATTTCCTCTTAATCAGGGAGTTATTTAAATTTCCAAGTGATTATAATTACTGAGATTGTTTTCTTCCTTTTGCTCACATTTAAAGTCTTTATTATTACTTTGTGATCAGAGATTATGGCCTATGAAGTCTGTATATAAAGGAGATTGAAGCTGCCTTTGTAGCCTGGTACACACTCAGGTAGGCATGTATGGTATCCGTGTAGGATGAGGCTGGGCCACGGGGCCATGCATCGCGGGGCACCGAGGGGCAGTTTCACTGTTCTAGCCCCATTGCCGAGCTGTCCTTCAAGTCTCCTGAATGTTCAGTTTTCCCTTTCCTCGTTTGAATTGACTTTGCCTTCTAGCTCTGCACTCAGATTTTGGATCTGACTTCTTTCCTTACTGTTCACTCTAGACTTCTGAACTTGAGTCAGTAACTCAGCAATTTTTACTTTGCCTATTGTCTTTAGCTGGGCCAGCCACCCCACACTGTCTTTATTTAATAAACATACATTTACTGAGTAACCATGATGTGCCAAGTACTGTTTAAGACACTGAGGATAGGCAGCGAATGGACAGATTACAGCTCTGCCCTCCTGGAACTTGGGAGGCACAAGCAAGTTAAGATTCATGAAAATACACTATTTCTATTTTAATAACTCAATTTTCCACTGTAAATAATGCATGCTCACTATAGAGAATTTGACCCCAAAAAAGGTTAAAGAACAATGATAAATAATTCTATAACACTGAGTTAATAACTAATAATTATTTTTATGTTTTTCTTTAGTCCTTTTTATGACTCTTCTTACTTTGGGAAAAAATGAAACCTTATCATATACAATACTTTGTATTCTACTTTCTACCCTTATCTTGAGGATTTTCCAATTCCATAAAAATGATCTCTGAAAATAACACTTTAATGGCTATATAATATTCTATTACATCATGATTAATTGATCTGTTTACCTACTACTGGATATTTAGGTGTTTTCCAATTTCCCAACACTTCATGAAAATAAATATACTTACATCAATCCTTTTTTGTATTTATGGTTATTTATAATTTGGACAATTTTCTAGAAAGGTAATTACCAATTTAAAGGGTATAAACTTTTTACACCTCTTGATAATATTTCATCAAATTACTTTTCAGAAAGTTTGTATCTAAACACAGTCCCATCAGTTGTTTATGTGAATTCCCATTTCATCAAATTCTTAACAACAGTGACAATTTTTTAATCTTGTCAGTTTAATAAGTGAAATAGACTATTTTAACTTTCCTTGTTTGGTCAACAATGAAATTTTATGTTATACATTTCTTAGCCACTGATCTTCTTCTATAAATTGTCTTTTGATGGACTTTTTCCTTGTAGGTAGTATTATTCGTCACAAAGATTTGATCCTCTTTTTCCAAATTTATTTCTACATTTTTTTGCCTTTTGTTTTAACTTATAATCTATAATCTGGGAAAACTAGTTGCTTTTGCTTTCATCTAAGGTTATGTTCATTATTTTTATGTTTAGAAATTTCTTCCCAACTCAAGAACTGAAAAGTTTCCCTCACATATTATTAGATATCTTTCAGATGCTGTTTCTTCAATCTTCCAAACATAATCTGTAAGAAATTTGTTTTGGACTATAGTGAGTTAAAGCTGTAAGTTTAGCTTCTTCCAAATGGTTAGATAATTCTTCAAGTACCATTTGTTAAATAATTCTTATTTTCCCCACTGATTTATAATGTTATATTTATTACGTTTGTGACCTATTTTGCCCTAGAAAGATGGAGGGGAAAAAAGTGTGCCTGAGAATCAAAGAATCATGGTAATATAAATAATAGAAGACACAGATATTGCTAGAAATAAAACGTGTTATTTATTTGACCTGTGTGTTATAAATGACTACAAAATTAAAATGCTCTCCTCTTGAATTCAGAGGGGAACAAATGTCCACTTAAAGAGAGATAAATTAGAATCAAATTATTTATCTCTCATATAAGCTAATGAGAAGCCAACTTTAAATGGAAGGAACGTTCATGTAGTCTGCAGCCTGCTCTCAGCTGGTTATCACAGAATAATTGATGTACTAATGATTTCAATTCATAGCACTGACTGTCTTCACTTTGCATAATTTGAACCAAACCTGAATGTAAATGGAAAACAGTCCTCTTGCCTATTTAACTCCCATGACTTTTAACTAAAAATCACTGAATACTGGAAAAGAGGAAGGAAGAAATTAGCAAATATAAAGAACTTTCTTATTTAAAAACATTCCTCCTTATACTGAAATGGGAAGAATTAGGTAAATACATCAGAAATCTCCAGAGATGTGATTTATCATCTTATTAGTTGAGAGTGAATGTTTAATTGTGTAACGTTTATCGCCAATAGTGTCTCCTGAAAAAAATTCCAAGTAGACCAAAGTACATATTCTAAATACTCCAAAGGGAAATAAATGTGCTTCACAGGATTCATCCCTCTTTTAATAAAAAAAAATATATATATTGGTAAGAAAAAAAATCAACTCACATAATTGCTACAATTGGTAATTAACTTTACAGATTAAAAAAAAACACCCTTTTCCTGTAAAACACACAACACAGAGCTCTTTAATTTAATCAGATGCACTTACAGATATCGCCTTTTAACCTAGGGCATACGACACTTTTTGATTTTTAAAAAATTCTGTCTTTTAAAATAACCTCTAGTCATCATTACAGGAGACAGCCAGTACAGTAAACCCAAGTCTCGCACCTGTCACCAAGTCCCCAGAACTGATCATTAACAAGCCTGGTTAGTTAAGTACAGATTAGGTAGGTGCTCTCACCCACACACCCACAATTACATCACAGCATGATGGCCAATTAGTTTCAACCTGGGTAGTGAACCGTATTCCAGACAACTCTGCATTCGACTGGAAAAACAGCTGCTTCCTTATTTCCACCTACCGCTCTTCACTATTATTCCGAGCCAGCCAAGTGGGTGAAGCAGGCCTGAAACAAGGTCTGACTAATTTACAGACAGCAGGAGTCCTCCACGCTGGTGCGCTCTGGTTGAGATGGAAATCTCTCATATCTACCTCCGTGTGTGACGTGTACCTTTTACAATGGAGCCACAGCAGGACTGTCTAGTTACAGAAAAAAACAATATGTGTTCATTCGCCTAAATTAGAACTTGCTTAGAAACCATGCCACATGGCTAACTGAACACTGCTTCTGAGTTATAAGGGGGCAAATAAAAAGCAGTTAATGCTTATACACATAGACATTCAGGCATGATTATAACTCTTCATTCAAAACAAAACCAGCTGTCACAGCCAAGAGGACTGAATTTTGTCCCCACTCAAATATGTCAATGTGATGATATCTGGAGACGAGGCCTTTGGGAGATAATTAGGTTTAGAGGAGGTCGTGAAGGTGGGTTCTCATGACGGTATCAACGCCCTTACACTAAGAGACACCAGAAAGCGAGAGTTCCCCCACCCCACCCCACCCCTGTCCCCACCAAGTGCCATGTGAAGACAGTGAGAAGGCAGCCATCATCCAGCCAGGAAGAGAGTCCTGGACAGAAACCAACCATGTTGACACCTTGATCTTGGACTTCTAGCCTCTAGAACTGAGAAAATTAAGTTCTGCTGTTTAATCCACTCCACCTATGGTGTTCTGCTATGGCAGCCCGAGCTAAGACAACAGCCCAAGGAGACATGAAGACTAAATGTCACGTGGTATTCCAGAGACGAACCCAGAACAGAAAAAGGACGTCATGTAAAAAGTTGGGAAACCTGAATAAAGTGTGGAGTTTAGTTAATTAAGAATCTGTCATGTGGCTCATTAATTGTAACAAATACACCATACTAATGTTAAGATGTCAAAATTAGGTGAAACTGGGTACAGGTTACACGGGAGCTTTCTGTATATCTTCACAATTTCGCTGTAAATTAAAGTCATTCTAACAAATAAAATTTACTTAAAATACATAAATATATAAAACTTGTGTCTTCAATCTCCCCACAAAACAACCTATCAAATCATCTCTTTATTTTCAATGTAAAAGACTTTTCTGTTCTTAGCTACAGTTTAGAATAAATCTTTATCCATTAACATTAGCAAAAAAAAATCCCCATAAGCATTGTCTAAGTTATTATTCATAGAACATAAACTCATACTGTGAACTTAAGGTCTCTTAGTACATATAATCTAATAAAGAACCCACTGAAATTTAATATCACCACTCATTAACAATCAGCAATCGTAGCTTTTTGGAAATATGTAGAGCACACAGGCAAACCACAGACAAGGAAATAGAACTGACTGAAAAGGAAATGAAGAGTTGTCCCGTGTCAGTAACCAAAGAATAGTAAATAACAGCAATGGAGTAATTTTTGTTACACATCAAATTTCAAAAAAACTTATAGCAAATATTCAGATTGGCCAAAAAGTGGGGAAGCAGGCACTTGCATGTGCTGTTGGTGGACTTTAAACTGGAGCAAACTTACAGACACCAAGTTGGAAATACGTATAAAAGAGTCACGAAAATAGTTCCAACTCACTACGCTAATTCTGGAAATCTACTCCAAGGACACATTCAGACCTGGGAGCCAAGACTAACAAATAATGTTTTGACAGACATCCTCCCTTGGAATTTGGATCATCAGGTAATAAAATTCATATGTAAAATTAGTGAATGAGAAAATAAAGGAACCACAACAAGAATCATTACACAGCCACTAAAACTGAGGCTTTTAAAGAACTGTGCTTATAATAAGTTAAAGGAGAAGGTCGGAAATAATTGTGTATGAGGGTAGGGGTGTGTGGCGGCAGAACGCCAAAGGTAGTTGTCTCTGGGTACGAGACTATGGGAAATTTGTTTTCTTCATCATACTTTACATATTTCCAACTTTTCGATAATGAATAAATACCTTGTTCTCAATCAGGAGCTGAGAAATTAGATTTCACCCTCTTTTCGCTACTGCTTTTGTTTTAGTTTAATCATTTATGCAATATAACCAATTTTTAAACGAAATTGTTACACTCAATCTCTTAAAAAAGAAAAACTGCAGAAAACTTAGTAGCCAGATGAAATTCTTTTCTGTTCCTAATGTACCTCCTACTCAGCCTGAGGCTCATCCTACAGTGGTTGGGGGTGGGCCTGATCACTGCGTCCAGCTGTTCAGGACAAGGCTAGGTCTTCTCTTTGTCCACAAGCTTGGCCTCCAGAGCTAGAGAGATGATTAATACACCCTCTTCCCCTCAAAGAGTTCCACTTTTAGTGGGAGGGAAAGTTCTCTGCCTCAAAATTTCTCCTCATCTCATAAAACTTAACTCAAGGGAATCGTTGCTTTGGTTAAGAAATGCTCTCACCTTCAGTTTTGGTCAACTGTGAGCCCTTCTGGGAGACGAACAAATTAGCCAACTCCTTCACATAACTCATATAACTTTCCTTCACGGGAGTCTGTAAGGGAGAAGGGAGGAAATGTACAAATGGACATCTGAGGAACGCAGCAGAGAAACCTGCTTGGGAGGGTCCTGGAATGTTGACTCCAGCTGAACTCTAACAGGCTGTGAAAAGCTGTTTGCATGAAATAAAAAAGAGGGTGAGTTTCAATTCTATACACATCTGACATCCAAGTTTAGTAGAAAAACACAACTGTCCCTAGTAGATACAAAAGATGTGATTGTGTAATATAAACAGAAGAGCAAGGCTTCAGAATATGCTTATCTTGGGCAAGAAATAAACAAATTCACGTATACACACAAACACACACACGAACACCAAACAACATGGCAACATCCATGTTATACCTACTAAAAAAAGTTTTGTCTTTGGTTTTTTGTCTTAAAAAATGATGGCATCCAATACAGATAAATTTGTACTAAAACTGACACATAATAAACTGGTATAACTTCTTGAAAAACAACTTGATCCACCCTTGAAAACCATGAATCTCAGACAGCAGCCCTCTCTCCTCTCGATGAGCTACCACAACACTGGCCCAGCCCTAAGACCACAGTTCCTCTTAGCTGCCATCCATCAGGGCATTTTTGTTAAAGGACCTTTCTCTCCAAAGCATAATTAATTTGGGTATCGAATGGATTTACATATTTGTCACTTGCTTATTTACACAAACCCCCAATGTATATTTTAACCCAGTATCTATTTGGTTTTTGTTTTATTTTCTACTAAGCTATTAGAAACACTTCCACATTTAAAAAGCTTGGAAAGGAATGTCACACTTTTTGGGAAAATACGTTAACTTTTATACTTCATTGTCTCCTTTGCTCTAGATAACCCTTTTATCTTGAATTCTCAAAGGATTTTTATGAATAACGTTGTTTATAATAACTGTTATTAGCATGTTCTGGTTTAGGAGAAGTCTAAATCTGTTAGTACACATCTTCACATACATGCAGATCCACATACACACAGCTAGGTATCTTGAGAGCTGGTATGGTCATTAGCAAGCCTCATGAATTAATACATGTTCTGATGAAAGACAATAAATTGGGAGATATTAGTAGCTCATGGTGGCGGCTGACATGCAGAAAGTCCCTAACACGTGAGAGTCATTATGACCCCAGGGACTGTCACGTGGGCCTTGGAAACCTCTCTTCCGCCCCCTTTCTTCCATTCTATTCTCTCAGCCTCCCTAGTTCTAGTCTTCAGTTTCTTCTCTAGTCTATGTCAACAGGCTGACGAGGCCCCCGGCATGAAATCTCAAACTTCTACACTACTCCTGGCCTCTCCTAAAGGTTGGAGAGGTTGTTCATGGCTTATGGTTGTTCCCCCTAGAAACAAAGTCCACCTGACTACAAGCCAGGCCGGAATTCACTAACTTGCCATCCAAGGCCCTCTACAGTGTGGCCCCGTCTCAACTCTCTAGCGAGTGTTTGTAAAACATACCTTGAAGGACACTTGTTCTGGAGAGACTGCTTCATGCTAGTGCTAAACAAAAGGGAACCGTCCTCAAATAAGTATGGGAAACTAGTCACTCTGATTTCATTCTTGCAGCACTTTTCAGAACTTTTCACGTGTTCAGGTCCCCTGTGGCCATGACTGGCCACCTGGAACACACTTGTGCAGAGTTTCCTGACCAGGGAACTTTGTTCCAGGGAGCATCCAGGGAACTAGCACTTGAGAGAACACACTAGGGGGACACAGCCAGCTTTACGTCCCAGTGTTTGTGGACAGATTCTTTGCTGTTTCAGGACCTTGCCAAACTTCCTGGGCTTTGCTCTCTCTCCTCCCACTGCAAAGAGCATTCTCCTTCATCATCCACCCCATGGCCTCCCAGCACTCAACGCGCACACACACCCCCTCCTCTGGCAAGCCTCCTAATTCCTCAGATCAGAGTTAGTCACCCTCCTTTTTGGTTCATCTGCTTTTATTGAACTAAACTTTCCATCTTCTGTTTTGTTTCAGTTAGTTGTTCATCTGTGTTTCTTCTACTAAACTGTGAAGCTGCTGAGGGGAGAGGATGGAATATTGATCTGGGTCAGCCGTTAACAAGGACCCCAAAAGTGCAGGTGTAAGAAGGAAGAAACATTCTTCTTATACTCCAGATTTAATTTGAAACTGCTCAAGATTACTTCCTTCTTACATTTGAGTGAGATATCAAGTTCTAAAACAATGAGATACGGATCCATCTTGTAATTGAAAAAAATTAACTAAAATTAAAATAACTGACAGAGGTCATAAAGGAATCTAGCAAGAGATTTCAGGCCAAAAGCAACCACAGAAACTACATCTCCTTCACTGATTGTATTAATCAAGGTTCTCTAGAGAAACAGGACCAATTATATACATGCATATGTATACATAATTTAATATACATATTTAAAATTTTATTACTTCATATATAAATTATATAAAAATTTTATATAAACTTACATATATATTTATTATAAGGAATTGGCTCACATGATTATAGAGGCTGAGAAGCTGCACAGCATGCCATTTGCAAGCTGCAGACCCTGTAAAGCAGGTGGTGTCAATTCCAGTCTGAGTCCATGGTCTGAGACCCAGCAACACCGATGGTGTAGGTCTCAGCTCCAGAGAAGACCAACGTCTCAGCCCAAACAGTCAGAAGGAAAGAAAAGAGCTCAACCTCCCTCCGCCTTGTTGTTCTATTTAGTCCTCGAATGGTTGGGATGATGCCCACCCGCAAAGGGCCGGGCCATCTGCTTTACTTGGTCCAGCAATTCAAATGCCGATCTCATCCAGAAATGCCCGCACAGGCACACCCAGATACAATGTTTAACCAGGTATCTGGGCATCTCAGGGCTCAGTCAGGTTGACAGATAAAGTTAACCATCACACTGATGGTTTTAAATTACCTAAATTAATTCAACAGTATATTTTTTCCTTTTTTTTTTTTATTATTGACGTATAGTCAGTTTAAAATGTATCAATTTCTGGTGTATGGCATCACATTTCAGTCATACGTACACATACATATATTCCTCTTCATATTCATTATAGGTTTGCTACAAGGTACTGAATATAGCTCCCTGTGCTGTACGGTATAAACTTGCTGTTTATTTTATATATAGTAGTTCATATCTGCAAATCCCGAACTCCCAATTTATCTCTTCCCATCCCCTTAATATTTACTCAGCATCTACTCTGTGTCATGAAGATGAATAAGAAATAGTCCTTAGTCTCAAGAAGCTTGCAGCCTATAGAGGAAATCAAAAAACACAAAACACACAATTCTGAGAGAAAGTGCTTATGGTAGAGAAATCTATAAACATTATGGGAGCAAAGACAAAAAGTAACTAACTTTTCCTGGAGAATTAGGGAAAGCAGCACAAAATAGATATTATTTGATTTAGGAAGGTTTTGAATGATAACCAGGAATTCACGAGGAAGAAGAGAACAAAAGGCATGGCATGTGTGGGAAGGGAAATGCTCTCCCACAGGCCCGGACCCACGGCTGGTGTTCCGAGCCTGAGTCTCCACCTCCCACCAATCTTTGATGATGTGGCGGGCGAGCAATGACCCCCCACCCCCAAAGACGTCCACACGCTAATCTCGGGAACGGGTAAGCGTTACCTCATAGGCAAAGACTTTTCACCTTAAGGCTCTTGAGATGGGATGATGGTCCTGGATTACCAGAGTGGGTCCTGAAGGCTATCACAAGGGTCCTTGTAAGAGAGAGGCAGAGGAAGACTGGACGCAGGTAGAAGAGGAGAAGCCAATGTGACCGCAGAGGCCTTGGGGTGACGCAACCACAAGCCCAGGACTCCTGGCAGCCACCAGAAGCTGGGAGAGAGGAGGACTCTTCCCAGAGCCCCCAGAGGACGCACAGCCCTGTCAACACACTGATTTCAGCTCAGTGTTAACTGACTTCAGGCATTAGGCTCCAAAACTGTGAGAGAATAGATTTCTGCTGTTTGAAGCCACTGAGTCTGCAGTACTTTGCTACAGCAGTGACAAGAAACTAACACAGACGCTGCTGCTGCTCCAGGGTCATTCCCAACATCCGCAGAGCGCTCGGCAGTAACTTGGCTTCATCTCTGCCCGACCGCCTACGATCTTCTAGGGAGATTTCACCACTCATGCAGATAACTCACTCAACTCCTTCGCCTCACAGCCCCTGAACCCCCGTGACTCAGTGACCTTCTCTTCCACCACTCCTGTTTCACGCATGCTCTGGACCACGTCACCAGGAAAAGAGACCCCAACATCGAGCCCTCTGACCGCCAGCTCCTATGGTCACTTCTCTCAGTTTTCAAACTTGAAACAACCTCCTGTCTCCCAATCCCACCGGCCCCCAAGCCAGGCCTCTTAGGTTGCATTTCTTTCCCTTTCCCACTGTCATCACTGGGACAACTCTCTGAACAGAGCCCACGAGCAAATTTGCCAAGAAGATTGTGAAACATCAGGTGCCTCACTTGCCAGAAACCATTCAGAGCCACGGGAGGGGTCCCAGCAGCACGTTCACATGGGCATGTGTTCTTGTCAAATTCATGAAAGTAAGACCTCTTTCCATTTCAACCTCCCCTGTCATACTTCCTCCCATGTCAGGTGGCACTGGAGTGGTCACAGACATTTTTGGGATTCAACTAAAGGAGAACAATTGAAGGTGCATTTAGTTTGGGTTCAGTGGGGTTCATTCATGTGGTTCGTGGTCATTTTGGTGCAGGGTTAAGTCACTGCTAGTGTGTAAATGGCTTCCAGAAATATTCTTCACACCCACTGTGCGTCCTTATCCAGAGCTGTAAGGGGAGGACAGGGGCAGAAGTCCTGCAGCACTCTCAAGTGTCCCAAAGCCACCAGCACTGGCGGCACAGCCATCGTGCTGGAGTTGGAACCCAGTGTCTAGAAAATTCTTCCAACCACCAAGCACGTAAAACTGTAGGGGGAGCATTCAGTTCCCTTATTACAGAGTCAAAACAGAAATTAAACAGAAGTTCTCTTGCATCAGGAATACACTTAATAACGCAGTGCACGGTGTAAAAATGGACCATCCACTTTCCCTTTTCTTCCCCCAAGAACAAAAATAAACTTTATCAGAATTCCTGTGTTTGTGGCTTTCAAACAAAAATATTTTCAAATCACATCAATAGCTGTGAAGAGAAGTAATGAACAGGTTCTTGGGTTTCTGGGAATCCAATTAATGAAGAGGAGCAAATCATAAGGACATTAGTAAAGTAGTTACATTGCTTGCTGATGCAGCACCAAGTATCGATACCAGTGAAGAAAACGTAAATCTCATACTAAGCCCCTAAGGAGTAGGGATGACATTTAAATCAATTCAAAGAACATCTGATATGGGTCACTGCACAAGAAAACTTGAAAAGCCCTGAAATTCTACAGCTTGTATGTAAAAGCAGCTTGACAGAAGTTTTCCGAAATAGTACGATTCTAAACATTTACATGATAAGTTCTGAAAGCAACTCTTCTAAACCCTCAATAATAAAAAGTTAATGTTGATGTACCGTGTTATTCCCTCCACAGAAATGCTATTGCCAAATTATTGTCATATGAAGAAGAGATCAGATTATGCAGCAGAAAGGATCAGATTATCCTGTGGGGGGAAAATATCATAGGGGCATGCCAGGGAGTTAGTATAATGTTACATATGCTTGCAGATTTTGTAATGTTCATAGTATTTATTAGTTCTTAAAAATATATATATTGTTGTGCTTGCTTTTCTCATTTAAAATGTTTACTTTTGCTTCTAATTTCTTTTTCTTTAAAATTAGGACCCACACAACTGAAAAGCTTCAAGCCCACAAAGCTAACATATGCCCTTGACAGAACACTCATCTTCTTCAACAACTTACCTTTGTGTCTTAAACGCCAACCCTGGATTAACTCTATCTAATAAATGCAGAGGGAATGACAAAATCAGAAAATCACCATTCCCGACTCCCTCTGAAATAACCAACTTGGACAAAGATCATCACTGACATGTGCCAAACAATAAGGCAAAAGGTTGTTGAGAACAAGCCATCTGCATGATGTCCAAATATCACCCCATCAACTGCACAGGGACATACGACCCCCTTACAATGAAGAGTACCTTAATCAAATGATTGAACTTAGAATTCCTAGGGGAGGGACAGCCTGGTATCATGTCCTTCTGATGTGACGCATTATGGAGTGAACAGCATAACTTGTATGAAGTGTTCTTGCCAAACAGTTTAATCTGAATGTAATTAAACCTTTAGACCTAATTTCTAGTTTACAGAAAGGGGCTAGAGGAGCAAATTAAATACCTCTACAAGGAAACAAGCAGGGAAATCCAGAACATGGGACCTTCTATAAAGCCTAGAAGAGATCTAGTCTCTTCAAAACTTTTTCATGACCTTTATTTGGCAATGTCATGTGAAAACAGAAAGGCAGAGGGACTGCCTTAGAGTAAAAGGGAACAAAGAAATATCATCAAACGCAACATGTGAACCTTGATTGGACCCTGGTCCTCCCTCATCATCTCATCACCTCCACCTCCTATTTCCAAACAAAAAAATGTTACAAAAGGCACTTTGAAAACTGGGGAAACTTGAATATAGACCAACTGCTAGACAACACTGGGGAATTACTGTTAATTTTCTTCAGTCTGACAACAGTAATGTGGTTTAGGAGATGTATGCTGAAATTTTTAGAGGCCAAGTTATCATGAAGTTTTGCAATTTAGTTTCCAAAGGTTCAGCGACTTTTCTTAATGTTTGAAAGTCTTTACAATTAAAAAATTGGAACAAGTCAAAAACATATTAAATCTATTTTTCTCTGATTTGGTCAACATAACCAACAAGTTTTTAGCAGTGTCACAGTAATTACTCTCCTCCAACGTTAGCAGTGAGGTGGTGCCCAAAGCTGAGGGGCCAAGGCTTTCAGAACTGCCATGTTATACTGAGGACTCTCCTTGGGTCCAAGGCAGTCACAGTCTGCTTCATCTGTGCTTAAGAGTAGCTTACAGGAGTTTTTAAATTGCTCACTGTCATTCCAGATGGGAAAATCAAGGAGGAACAAGGAACGGGGAGACACAGAGCTCATGCAAACAAAGTTAAATAACATCTGGTTTATTTTATTAATTTTAGGAAGAAAAAAAATCATGGAGACTACACACTTTCAGTCATTTATCTCACAATAAGAGCCATGAGATATGCACTTTGTCATTTATAAAGTTTTTTCATATGGATTATCTCTTCGATTCTTTAAAACTAATTCATGAAACAGAGAAAGTGAGTCACGTTCCCATTCCCCAGATGAGGAAAATGAGGCTCAGAGAGGTTGTATGATTTGCCTGAGGTCCTTTGGCTGGCATGAGAGCCCAGGTCCCTTCATCCTGGACCACTGTCCTCTAGTGTGGTCACTGAGTGGCCATCTTACTTGGGTAATGTTTATTTCTCTGAGCTTCAGGCTCTGGACTAGACAGCCTTAAGATTACGTAAGAAACAGCAAAGGTTCATGATTTGGGCTGGAAGGTCACATCTGGCATCAGATCCCCCTTCCTTCCATCAAAAGAAGATGGTGGAGGGGTGGGCATGGAAGACGGCAGTGGGTGGGAGGTGGGAAGGGCAGGAGCCCAGCCTGTGAGGAGGCGGCATCCAGAAGCAACCTGCACATCTCCCCTGTGCCACCTCAGGAACAGGGCCACTTCTTCCAACACAACCACCTAGCAGGGCCCAGGACATGCAGTGAAAGGAAAGGACCACGTGAGGCAAAGCAATCTCTGAAACAAGGGATATCCGAGTACTGTGAGAACAAAAGCCCCAGCAAATGGGTGTGATTACTTCACTCTGCTGATCGAGTCCACACCCCTCGTGGTGCCTGACGGCCGCTGTTTGGAGTGGCTTCCCTCCATAAAACTCCCTAGCTGGGGGAAATTACTAATTCTGTGGCTTTCGTAAGACACAGAGGTCCAAAATGTTTGCTTGGCAGATTTTTTTCTTCTCCCAAGGGTAGCTCATTAAGTCCGTCAATAAAGCAGGCTTTGTTCTAAAGATTTACAGTGTTTTCCCAATGAAAATTCTAATTGACAACCACCAGGAGAGTAACAATGCAGAGCAAAGAGAGCCCTGATTTCTCCCATTCTTCCAAGATCCATCTCAAAGAAGCACTCCCTTCTTAGGTTTCCTGGACCAGCGTTCAGCTCGCTCTTTATTTGGACACAGCATAAGCAGATGCTTGGGTATCAGAAGTTTATCATTCAAAGTAGTCAAATCGTAAAAACCCAAAGATTTAGTCTTTCAAACTTCAAAGATAGGGAAATTCCATTTAATTCCCAGGCTCAGAATACCAGGTCCCTCCACGCAGAATAAGCGTATTACATAAAAATGCAACCATGCCTTTTCTATGGAAAGGCGGGGTGGGGGGGGTGGGGAGACCCTAAAAAAATAAAATGCATGATGAGAGTCTTCAGAAACAGTCGCATGAGAATATTAAAGGCGCTGCTATTCAATGGATTCATTATAGAATAAAAGTTCAAGTACCGGAGGGAGTGATTTTCATATGAATGTTGGGTGTTGCCCTCACATACAAGAGTCCCCCATCTACACAGAGAACCAAGTCACATCAAGCAAGTCAGGGAGCTGTGAGTGACAAGGTATAGAGACGGCTGTTCAGATAAGGGACAGACTTTACTGGACCCTTTTTCAAAGAGAACTTTGAAGATTTTGTTAGGCTTTCTTCGTGAAACTGTCACAAGATAACAATACAGTTGCAAATGAGTGGTGTTCAGTGGCCACATCACTGCCTTTTACAGACCAGCTGGCAATGGCTGCCCACGATGGGAAATTAGCATTAAAGAAGGACTCAAGGTTCCTGGGCTGACACACAGCCCGAAGAGAATATTCTCCAATAAAGTAGGACACCCTACACAGCCACACAAACCAAAAGCAAAGGAGAAAAGCTCCTGTCTGAAAAGGACAGCAGCAAAAACTCTCTTCCTTACTTTCTGAGTCTTCCTGAATCTCCACCCTCCTTCTCCAAACAGCATCCAGATCCCCATAATAAAAATAAACAAACCAACCATGGGCTTCCAGTTGCATTATACAGATTAAGAGAAGTGCAGCTGGTGGAAGAGGTCGGGAAATAACACAACTCACTCTCCTTTTTCTCAAAGGAAAGCAGAACAAGGAACCAAAGTGAGAGAGCTCTCCCCCCGCCAGCCCTCCCACTCCCCTAGCGCCCTGGGAACACCCAGACCAGGAATCAGGAGGCCTGTATCCTAACTAGTCTAGGATCTACCAAGAGCTGCTTGATGGGTCCCTTGACCGCCCAAATTTCCTTGTTCTCGTCTGCAAAGGAAGTTCATAGACATCAGTGGTTCCCAAACTGTGCTCCCTGGAGCTCCAGGGTTCCATGGAGCTGCCTCTGAGGCAGCCACAGTGACATGGGGGTAAGGCAAAGGGATTGGGGCCCCATGCTTCCTCTCCACCCAAAACAGTTCAGAGTTGACCTATTTGATATATCAAGATCGTGAGTGAACCCTTCTGTCTAAAGAGCCTATGATCACCAAGGCAATTCGCAACTAAAATGGCTTAAAAGCACTGGACCAACATACCTTTTGGTTTTCTATCTTTACAATTATGTGGTTTCTATGTGCCTCGTTGGGTTACTGTCATTAGAACGAATGAATGAATAGGCTGGTTAACACTGATTCTCAAATCTGTGTACCAGGTTCTACTTAAAAGGTGAGGAAACGGAAACTCAGCTGAGGCAAGTGCACCAGAACCAGACAGCTCAGTAGCTGGCAGGATTCAAACCCAGGAACGTCAGACATTAAAACCTTTCAGCTGGACTCTGTCCTAACAGTTAAAGAACGAACTTCACTGTAAAAGACAACGTGGTTACCTCATCATTATTGCAATTCTTTTCGCCACGGAACATCACGTCCTTCATTCGTTTCTCTGAGAGTAAACACTTACCCTGGCGAGAGGAAGTGGATAGCCAGAAGTTCTGCCCAACAGGCAAACCTGCTGGGTACAGGACAGCCCAAAACGCTGACAAAGCCTCCGGGGCAATAGTGGTTGTTAAGAACTTTCAAAGCAAACAGAACGCCTAGAAGAGAGTAAAGAGCATACAAACATCAACCCAAATGCGGAGATGATCGACGCTGGCAAGAAACTAACTGAAAGTGAACATGATTATTCGAGCACGTCCAACTTTTCGCTTTGAAACATATTCTACTCCTTACGAGTCAGCCCGGCATTCGGTAGAGAGACAGTCTTCAAGGCAATCATTCCCTCAGCGTTTCTTAACACAGAAGTTCACACTGGCTTTCAGTATTCTACTAATATACAACACAGAAGATGGCAGTAAGACGCCAGCA
This sequence comes from Vicugna pacos, assembly GCF_048564905.1. NCBI lineage: Eukaryota > Metazoa > Chordata > Mammalia > Artiodactyla > Camelidae > Vicugna > Vicugna pacos. Next base: position 86,217,752 of record NC_132991.1, on the reverse strand, counting down.
ATGGTATGAAATGCCCCTGAATTGTAAACTTCAAAATCATTCACTTTATGCGACGTGATTTTTAACGCAAACACTGAGTGTTTTTTTTTTTACACGGATGTGTATTTTTCTAACCTTTATGGAAAGACATGTAGAAGGAACAGCGTATTTTGGTTCCTCCCCCATTATCAGATGCATGAGGATGCACCTTAGATGGAAGCGGGGCGCGTGGCAGGGAAAGCAGAGGGAAGGTTTGATTTCCTTCTGTTTTAGGACTGTTTCCCTCCTCCCCTTCACATTATAATTTTGAGAACATATTTCAAGTCCTGATGCCAATTTATAAGATATACGTGAAAAAAAAAAAACTAGTGAGGGGAGTAGTGAGAGGCAATGTGACATGTGGTTAAAAGTCGTGCAGACTGGGTTCAAATCCCATCTCCACCACTCACGAGGTATATAACTTTGAGCAAGTTAACTAACTTCTCTGGGCTCTGGCTTCCTCACCTACAAAATCAAGACACGGCCACCTCCCTATGGACCTGTTACATGAATTAAATAGCATGAATTGTGTTGAGAGACTGCCATGGTTCCTAAAACATGGTGAGCATGCCATGGTAGGGTGCACTTATTTTAATGGGGTTATTGAGAGTTGCACTCATCTTCTTAGGATGGAGCCAGGGCATACTTCCAGGACTACGACTCCTACAAAACTACGTTTAGGCAGACCCTAGTCTAGGTTGTCCAAAAGCGAATGATGCAGTATAATGGGATATAGCAAGATCAGTGTCCCTCCTGTGCTCCAATCAGTCTATTCCCCAAAATCCAAGCCCCAGCAGCCCTCTGCCACTCGGAATTCAGTTCCCTCACCAACTGAGACTCAGGCTTCAGAAAATCCCCACAGCTGCATCTCTCTTACTGTCTTTACACATGCTACCTTAGAAGCCCACCTGCCTTACCTGAGAAACCTACAGCACAGTTCCTTTTTAAGTTAGGTTCGTTCATAAATTCCGCCAGAGCAAATTCCAAGAGCAAGTACACCACCCCGGTGAGTACGGAGAATGTGGCAATGATGTAGGCAAACCATTTACTTCCCAGTCTTCTTTCCAACTTTATTCCTTTCCATAGCATGGACGCCATGTTGAAATACAAATGCCAATCATCCGCGTGGTGAAGAGGGGAAAGCAGGAGGCGCTGCCAGTCTTTCTGCTGGTAACATTTCTCCACGCTAAGGCAGGCGCTCAACAGCGGTTTCAGAGGATTCAAGAATAACCAGATGTTGAGGGCCAAAGTTGCCAGGGTGACAGGTGGAATATTGTCGATCCCAACATGGAAGATCTGAGAAAGGAGCAAGAGCAGCCCAATATTAATTCCTCTTGATCTCCGCTGCATGGTTAGGTGTCAAGCCAGGGATGGGAAAATGTGGTCAGGTTCTGGGAATCTGGGAAGATTTACAGGCAGCTGAACCTAAAAGGTAAAGTAAAATGCACATGAAAATCCATCAGCTAAGAATTAGTATATGACAAGACATACTCACTTAAAGATGGATTTACGTTACATACATATTTCTCTCTATGTAGGTATATATAGCTATTTCTTCTCCCATCTAACATAAACAATTATTTTCTGTGTTTTCCAGCATAACATCCAGGACACTGGCTGATGTCCCTCCTCATTTTACATTCTAAACTAGAAATGTCATCCCAAATCCCAGTCGACCAGTTAATGGATGGATATGCTTTTTCTGACAAATACGCCATGAAAATGTGACTTGTCTTCCTTATAAATAAACTCGTAACCTAATTTAAAAAACATACAAAGATAGTGTGCAAATATTTAATAATGATTTCTTCTCAGAGTGCTGTACACAATTCTTCACCTCCTTCATTTTTTTAAAGAAATGTTCAATTTTGATATTTTAGATAGTCTGCTTCAAAGTTTTTAAACATCAGCAAGCAAGTTTTAAAATGCAAGCATATATTGTCTTCTATTCTATGTGGGCAGATAGCAACTGCTAGACTGCTTTGTTTTCACAAAAACTTCCACTTTGAAAAGTGACCTACTATGTGCCAAATCCTGGACTGAAACAGTCAATGTCTTTAAGTAGCTCATTTTCTACTAAGAAGTAAACCAACAACTGCCACACAATGTTCTAAACACAGGGACAGAGGGAGCCCAGACCCGAGGCACAGGACTCAGCCAGAGGTGGCTGCGGTCTGGAGGGTAAACTGCATTTAGCAAGGAGGAAGACAGCCACGTTCAGTGGGCTATTTCTCCACGCCTGGGGCTGGCTTTTGGGACCTGCTCTGGTTACAGAATGAGGAGCAAGGGACGCCCATTCCACATCTAGACCTCAAAATGATTTGCAGGCTTCTGCTCCCTCTTGAAACCCTCTCAGGCCATCACGTGGACAAGCCCGGGCTACCCCGCTGAATGATGGAAGACACACGCTCTAATCTCCCTGACAGCCCTGGTCACTGACCAACTAATGCCTCAGAAGCAAAGCTGCTGAGCTGAAAGCAGCTGACCACAACCGTGTAAGTCCAGCTGAGCCCGGGTGACTTTGGTGACCCACAGAATAGTGAGCTAAATAGATGAGGTTTCAAATGAACTTCACCAAGTTTTGGAGTGATTTGTTATGCAGCAATTACTAACCAACACAGAACACATTTGCTTCAGAAAGGAATTGGGTTATGCTTCAGGGAAGAAGCTTAAAGAAAGAGACACAGACTAAAGATGCCAGAGATAAAAAGAATCGAGTCTTTAGAGGGAACAGCCTTGTCCATCATAACAGGAAGGAAGAAGAAAGATGTCAGTTGCAGATATGGGTAAATAGGCAGATTGGGGGACAGGATGCTGAAAAAGTTCTCATCTAGCAGTTTTCTGATTTCCCTGTGGAGATTCCTTGGCTCCCGACCAAAAACATAACTGATTCTGATACCCCAAGGATTCTCATTCAGACAAGCGCATGGGCTTTCCAGTTAAAAAAGGCTGGATTCTCCTCCTTACTAGCCCTGTGACCTAGGCAAATTACTTAAACTTTAATTTCTTCACTTTAAATTGGAAATAATACCTCCTTCCCAGGATTACTGTAATGTGTCTGGAACAAAGTAGGTACTGAATAAATGGTAGCTACTTTATTCATTACTAAAAGGTAATCTCACTTATGTGAAAAAAGGCTTTGCAAATGGGAGCATCCTAATAAGGCTCAAATGTACCCCCATCAGCCCCGACATGGACTCTCATCAACATCACACCCAAAAGAAATGCCCAAGGAAGAATGACACATATGTGTGTGTGTTGTGTGTATACCTCCAACATTGGCACCACCCAAGTTTCTGTACTGCCATGGGCTTACTATCATAGCTCGGCAGCATTCCCGTGGCCCAGAGAACTTAATAAAATTTCAACTGAAAAGCTCGCAGATAATTCTGGAGAAACAGACTATATTTTTCACGTTGACGTTCAAGTTGAATTTCAAATCTCCAACTACTGTGACATGCTTGCAATTCCGCTCAGTGAGGTTAGATCTCAAACATCCTTACCTGTAACAGGAGCAATGGAAAAATCTGGCCTTGATATTAAGTAACCAGCTTACAAGAAGTCACAAAATAAACACTTCAATATCAGTACAACCAGTGTCCTCTGATGCCAAGTATCAGCAGAAAATCAAAAGTATGTCTTTGCTTAAGAAAAATACCCCTCTCGACGGAAATCATTAGTGATGAAGAATATAAAGGAAAGGACAGTGTAATTTTCCAAGCTCATTTCACTCATTATGCTTGCTTGACTTCTGCCCAAATCCACAGGCTCCTTTTTGTTCCCATCCCTTCTCGCCTCTCGGCTCTACCTGCCCGCTGCTGACTGTTCCCTGGGGCACTGCCTCCCTGCAGCGTCCCCACTTCAATCTCCCTTTCTCTGCTTTTCAGTTTCCCCCCATCCTTACTCTCTTTTGCACACACTCATGGAATTCCACGCTCAGGGTTTCTGTAAGTCTTTGTATCAGGATGGTTCCCAAATTTAAATCTTACAGCCTTGATTTCTCAGTAGGTTTCAGGGACATAATCTTACAGGAAGAAGATTATGCCTGATCTCTTGGTTTCTGAAAATGGAATTATCCCTCCTTCTCACAGAATGACTACTCAGCCACTCCCTCCAACACTCATTTGTTTAATAAATACCAAGTGCTAAGTGCATGTCAGTCCCCATGCCAGGCTTAGAGGTATACAGCAAAGACCAAAACACTTGCAGTCCCAGCCCCTAAATGGCCCATTTCTATTTGTTGGAGAAAATTAAAATACTGGCTGCAGAAAATCACAAGATGAATAAAAGGATGTGGTACACTCAGTGTGCAGGCAGAGATAACCATAACCAATGTGAACAAGGCATAGTATGTCGGACTCTGCTTTCAAAAGGTCATTAGAACATAAAGTTTTGAGTTCTAAGTAGCGAAGATAAATCTGCACTACTTCATACCAGCTCCATGGCTGTTTCCTTCCTAGTAAGCTATCAAGTCAGCCATCCAAGGTGAGGGATGCAGCCTGTATGTAACAAGGTAACAGAAAATCCAACTGGTTCATGCGAAGATCATATCTGTAACTTGACCTTGTGAGCCAGGTAGGCATAGTTCTAGAACACCAAAGACAACAGATTACAACAAGCAAGCACTTACTGTAAGATGAACATTGTTTTGTCCTGTTCATCAAACACATAGAAATGTTTAGAGAGCTGAGCTATAAGAGACAGCACAGGGGCGTAACTGATGAGCTGGGAACAGGTGCAATGTGCTTGGTTTTGAATGTCTTGGACCCAGACCATAACGTTACACCCGCTCAAGGAAGGGCAGGCTGGTCCCTGCACTCAACCCCTCCCCCACCTCATAAACATACCCTCCCCGGCACACTCAACATGCCCCAAACTGAACACTGGACAGTCCCTTTCAATTCTGCTCCTTGTCCCATGTGCCAGGTCTCAGCACACAGAATCTCCAGCTACCCAGCTGTTCAGGTTGGAGACAGAGAAACCATCCTCAACACCTCCTTCGCTCTCTTCACTCTGCTGCCCCCAATTCCCACCCATCACGCTGTGCTGATTCTTCCCAACAGCTGGCATCAACCTGCCTCTTTCTAGCTCTACAGCCACCACTCCAGGGGTGGAGCCGCCATCACAACTTGCCTGGGTTGCCACAACTCGGCTTCCCTCTTCTCCCTGCCAACCGTTTTCCACTGCTGCTCAGAGGAATCTCCATAAAACTGAAGACAGAGTCCCCTGCAGTAAGACTCCAATGACTGGAGTGAAGTGCAAACTCTTGACCATAATCACACCACAATTACTCCTGATTTCCAGTGCCCTGCCTACCCCTCCGGTCTCACCTCTCATTGGTCTCTGCCTCGGTCACTATGACCCGGCCACACGAGTGCTCCCACACCAGGAGCTCCGTGGTTAAAGCATAAAGGCCAAGGGCAGGATTATCTTACCCGTTTGCATCACCATCTGACCACCCAGAGCCTAGCACAGAGACTGGTACATAGTCAGAGCTTAGTATTTACCCAATGACTCAAGATTAGCATGTTAACTGTATCTACATTCTACAATAAACGACACCGACTGAAAAGGTCTGGATACCTATGAGGTGTTCATCTCTGGTATTTTTCCTACACTTGCAGCAACTTTCCTCACAGAACTATACATACTATTCCTCTCACCATTTTTAGTTCCAGAATAGTGTTTATAACATCCATCTAAACTTTACAGAAATAAACCTCTGATCCATTTAAAATATATTAATAGGCTGCTTTGCCAGAACTATTTGATAAAAAAGGCGTTTTAATTATGTAGTAATCCACACCAGACAGCACTTTATCAGGGTTGTGACAGAGAGAAATGGAATGCCTCTTAAAATATTGATAGGAAAATTAGCCATATTTACTTTTAATGAGAAATTAAAAATTAAACAGGTATGTAATAAGAAAAAAATAAGTGGCTAGAACAAACAAAAGAGACTGAATTCATAACTTGGGAAACCAACGTGTCTCACGGGGGAGAGAAAGGAGTTTTACAAAAAGGGGAAAGAAAGTAATCATGGTGATTTCCAATTCTACTCACACAGCAGGAACTATCTCACCACTATCACCTACCATGGCGATACAGATCTTGATTTTCAGTTTAAATGTTCAAGAAGAACTCAGGCCATTACACTGCAAGAATACACACCAGTTATAAACGACATTCCCAATTTGGCATCTGATAGTAGCCAAATTAATTTCACAAGAAAGAAAAAAAGCCTTAACAGGAGTAATCGAACACTATTCTGAAAACAGCCTTCCACGTCACTGGAAGTGCAACAAATCTTAAAATTATTCACTGAGATCTTTTAAAATCGTGCGAGGCCTTTTTTTTTTTTTAAAGAATCAAGAAAAGGTTTATCACTACATATTTGAGGTAGATTCATGCTTTGTCATTATCACTCTTTCCATGCCTTTGGTAAATTTCTTTTAAGTTCCAAACATTTCAAGTACATTCTCTGAAAAAAAATTCACAGAGGAGAATGCATGTTCGTTCAAGTCACTTGGTACGTATGTACAAAGGCCAGGCCTGCTACCACCTAGGTTCAATACTTCGCTAATGCCTGACTTTCTAGGTGCTTAAGCTTTGGTTTTTAAAAATTGAGATATAATTCACATACCATAAAGTTCACTGTCTTAAAGTATACAATTTAGCGGTTTTTGTATATTCACAAGGCTGTGCAATTATTACTACTTCCAGAACATTTTCATTACCCCCAAAAGAAACCCAGTCCCCATCAGCAGTCACTCTCGGCTCAGCTTCCCACCCCACCCAGCGTCTGGCAACCACTCGTCAACTAATATGTGGCCTTTTACACTTGGCTTCTTTCACTTAGCATACTGTTTTCAAGGTTCATCCACCCTGCAGGAAGTGTCAATACTTAGTCCTGTTTTATGGCCAAATAATATTTCATCACCTAAATGTATCTATGTTTATCGATTTATCAGTTGATGGACATTTGGATTGTTCTCGCTTTTTGGCTATAGTGAATAATGCTGCTGTGTACACTTACTCATGTGTAATTTTTTTGTAGAAACATGTTTTCAGTTCTCTTGGTCCTATACCTAGGAACGGAATTGCTGGGTTAGATGATAATGCTACGCTTAACTTTTCAAAGAACTACCAAACTGTTTTCCAGATTTCTGTGCCATTTACGTTCCCTCCAGCAGCATATGAGGGTTCCAATTGCTCCATATTCATTACTCAACAATACTTGTTTGTATCCATCTTTTTTATTATAATCATCCCAGTGGATGTGAAGTGGGACTGATTTGCATTTCTCTAGGGACTAATGATGCTGAGCACATGCTTAAATTTTCATTGCTTAAAACATGATATAAATACTCACACGCATAGGTACACATAATCATACAGACAAGCATGTACCCTCTCTGTCTCTGTCTCTCTCTCTGTCTCTGTCTCTCTCTCCAAGAAATACTTTAATAAGCTTCGGTCAAAAGAAAGCTTCAGAAAGAAAGACGACACCATAAAGAAATCACCCCAGTTAAACTGCCAGGACTTTAGCACTACCATCGCCCTGCGAAGTGATGTGATGAAAGTACGTGTGGACGTACTTCAACAGCAGAGGCATGGCCTAGGCCAATGTGTTCAACTCTAAATACTGTAAAATCGTTCTGAAAGATGCAGAAGGTTAGTACAATTTATTGTTTCAAACAAAGCAAAAAAGATACAGAAACAGCAGACTGGGTATGCTTAACATAAAAACTTCTGCTTTTTAAATTACAAGAGCTGAACAACAAATTAGTTCCTCATAAATATCATTTAACTCGGGCAAAATATACACAAAACAACTAGATGTATTTTCTCTCTCCTACTGTTTGAGTACCGTGTACTACCTCTAGGAACGAACTGAACTGGCTCATTTCTTCTCACTCCTGTAACTCTCTCAGGAATCTTGCCATTTGTGGCTTTCCTAATCCAAACGTAAGAAACTGTTTTCACTATCTGTTACTACGGGCCAACAGATAGGAACGTTTCAGTCCAGCACAATAATACTAAGAAAATTCTTTGTTCTTCCAATAACACTTCTTAGCATAATTGCATTTTTCCTAAAAGGTACTAGCTTTCTTAGGCCCCAAGAAAACCCAATTACAAAATGCAGATTTTCAAGATATTTTTGAAAATAAGAAAATGGTATCATATAACATATATTTGCATTTAACAGAAAACAAGAATTTATTAACTGATTTCTTGCAAAATAATTTGTTTCCTCTTTTCAAATATATGAATGCATTTCAAAAAGCTTACAGAACTTACCTGCAACACATAGCTGTTAAATGCAATATACAGTTGTGTGAATAACATGCAAATTATACTTTCAAAAGTTAGTATTTAAATACTAAATGTAATAGCAGCTGCAGCTGGTCTGGCTTCACATCATTACACTGTGTTCAATTTACCACAATGCATCATCTACCTGAGTTGACTAGTAAATGGGAAGTTCTGGGGGTCCAGCGTGGACTCCTCATTAGAGCACAGTCATCATTTAATGACAAGTTGCAAATAAATGACAAATTTTTTTCTGCCCATCTAAATCTGTTACATGGCTTCAGGAGCTACAATTAATGATAAAAATCAAAGAGAATCAGATTAGGACTCTGTTTTCTTATTTCCCATCAGAGGCAGAGAGATACAAAGAAATGGAGACAATCGAATGAAAATTGACTTCATGAATACAAAATGAAAACTGGAATCAAACTATATTAAGAAGGTACTAGGAATGTAGTCCTCATGAATACTGTGACACTCAGTAATTACATACTAGTATCTATTTCAGGAAATAGCTACAACTTGGACTCTGTTCCGGAAGAAATTGGGAATTGAGAGCACTTTCCCATTTTCAGGGCTGCTGAGATCTCCACTTATATAAAGGTTCTGCAGCCTCATACACTTCACCATCATTACCACAACAGAAAGTCTTCCCAACTCGACACACCCATTAAACTACCTCTCCAAGGCCAACAGGCTAAATCTTTCTAAGCTACCAGATCCGGCTTAACCACACAAGACCTAGCTTTTAACACCCAAGAGCTCCTCTTTCCCTTTTTCCTGCATATACCATCTCTCCAAATGTACGCAATTACAAGACTTCCCATACCCAGTGGGACAGTGTCCACCTATCTTTTACGATGCCTGTCTTAAGTATCAACGCCATGGAGGTGGAAGACAGAACACCCGACCTCTGGGGAGTTAGGATTTAAGATCACTAAAATGACATAAGAAGTTAAAGAAGGTCCCAGATTACCAAGCAGTCATTGGTAAGGTCACAGGTTATATGATGACAAATCCAACCCAAGGTCAGGCCCTTATCACCTGACACTTCTCCCCCAATCTACTCCATCAGGCCTGATTCAATCTGCTTAAAATCCAATCTCATCGTGTCATCCCCTGTCTCCAGTCCATCGTGCTGTCTTACTGAGAACAGGCTTTCTGTACTTCATCACTGTAAGACTGAACAGAATCCTAGTTCACAGAATGACTCTGAAGCCTAATGGCCTGGGTTCAAGTCCTGCCTCAGTTGCTTGGAACTGTATGACCATGGGCAAGTTCTTCATCAATCTAGACCTACAAAAGTTTCCTCATTTATAAAACAGATACAAATAATAATAAGACCTGCCTGATAGAGTTACCGGTAAGTTAGTCATACATGGAAAACAAACAGAACAACGCCTGAAACATAATAAGGACTTTATAAGTATTAGCTGATATAAAATCATCATCTGATCAATTTCAAGCATTTCACCCTTATGATGTGTATATAAATGTCCTTATTATGTTTCCGGCAATGTTATATATACACATCTCAGCCTTATAATGTCTACCTACCACAGCCCTGGGTAACATTTTCTTGTTTTGTTTTGTTTTTATTGTAGACCATGTCCTGCCTTTTATTTCAGCACATCTCACCAGCCAGGACACAGCCCAGGGAAGGGACCCAAAGCATGGGGGCTTCCACACCCTCTTCCAGAGTGGAAAACAGGGTTCCCAGTTTTCTCCTTTACAGCCATAAATAACATTATTCTCCAAAAATAACTAATATTTACACAATTATTTATTGTTCACAAAGTAGTTAAGTGTACTTGCTTCATTTCATTTAATTCTCACAGTCCTGTGAAGACAAAAATAGTTCCATGTTATGACTGGCTGGTCTACCCAGAACTTGGCAAAAAAAATCACTTTACTGTCCTGTTAGCCATTCTGAAGCCTGCTCTGTAGATCTGCCCAGATGAGAAGTAGGAGCTTCCGCCCTTGAGATGGTCTCTGGATGTTAAATGTCTCTGTCCAAGGTGCTAAATAATTATGGCCCATCACCACAGACGGGCAGTTCCATGGGGCTCTCTCACCACCAGAGGTCACCAAAGTGAATTTCACATACTTCCCACAGTTCATATTTTAAATTTGACCATTCCAAACATAACCGCCCAATTTAATGGAAATCCTTTCAGCAGTTTTGGTGTGAAACCGTCAAAAAAGAAGCAGAAATTCTACTTTTTCTTTTTTTTAATATAGATAAAGAAACCAAGATGACAATGCTCATACACTGGACTACTAGGACTCAAATCCATCACCAGCAGACAGTGCTGCTTGCCAGGTGAGCCCTTCAACTTTCGGTCTCTCACAAATGCAACCCTGCAGCTACTGTCCATCCCTGTGAGAGGTGTCCATCGTCCTGCCTATCCATCACTCAAGAAAGCCAATGTCCACACTTCCACAGCACAAAACAAATGCCTCGAATGTCTACAAGGCATTACATAAAAATCTCTTGAAATTCTAGGCAGGCCAGGAAATAGCTCAAACTTTGGCTTCACAACCAATCTTTTTAACTCAATAGAAATACTTAAGCAAGATGTCAACTACTTTTCTTTCACGTAACTGCTTCTTGGTGGGTAAATTCAAGTTTAAAAGAATTTTTTTAAGTACTAAAAAGGACTAAAACAATGTTTCATTTTCAGTTCAATCTCTACTTGTATGTTGTAAAATTTAATTAGAGCTATTTTCAGTAATAAGTGAGAAAAAAGCGATTAAAAGGATGAAGTTTCAATACTTCCCATTTAGCAAAGGGCTGCTTCTTTTATGAAAAATAAGACCTTGCCAAAAAGATAAGGTAAAGCCACACATTTTAAGCTAGATATTGATTCTGTCAAAAACGAGACCCACTAAAATGTATGCATTATCAAGTGAGCCATCACTATGGGTGCCTGGGGCCTGATCTCACTAGGGACCCTGGGAGCTGGCATGGAAGTGTCTCAGTGTTAATTCCAAAGGTCTAGGGGTCTGCTTTAACTCCCTATCACTGGTGGCTTGCCAGGGCAGGAAAAGCGGGGGCCAGGGACCTGAGAAAATACTCAGGCAAAGAACTGCAGTGCAGGAGGCTGGGAGTCTGTCAGAGTCACCAAGGGCACGGGGATGAGGGCAGGGCCATGACAGTGCTGCGGGCACCACTCCCTGATGTGAGACACACTCCCACCTGCTCCCCACAACCCATTCAATTCTGCCCCACCCTTCAAAGCCAGCCCCTGTCTTGCCTCCTTAATATCGGCTCCCTGATCACGTCAGCACTCACTAATCTTCCACAATGCCTTCTAAGTGTACGGTTCACCAGTGCCACCTGGATGTCACCAAAGGCCTTCTTCATCTCCACCACACTGTGTCCTCAGTGCACCTTGGGGAGAGCACATACACTGGAGTCCTGATTGGTCTCAATGGCTGCCTTTAGAGTTAAGAGCTATGTGAACTTAGGCAAGTCACTTAACCTGAGCCCCAGTTTCCCGCTATGGAAAACGGAATAGTGACAGTAACAGCTAAATCTGATCAAAGAATTCTCGTAAAGATTAAACGACTTAAAACACCAAAGTGCTTAGAATAATGCCAAGCACACAGTAAACATTCATGAAATCTTAGCTATTGTTTTAATGACTTAAATAGAAATACACTTGCTACTGACTTACAGTTTTTCTAAATACAGATCAAATACAAAAATCCAATCATTGGCTAAAGTTACACACTTTACAGTACTAGTTAATCTTCGGTAGTGCTGTTCTCAAACTTTACGTGTGCCACCACCTGACACAGTTAATTCTTACATCAGGACCCACAAAATTGAGGCCGCCCCAGTGGCCCGCCCATGTCCCAAGTCTAGACCTAAGCCAGCCAGCATTTATGGGAAACACCTCACTGCCCAGGAAACCCCACGCCAATCACGCTCCTCCAGCTCAGCTTCAGCCAGCTCGCCTCACCCAAGAACACAGGACCTGCTGGACTTAGAGGTCCAGCTTGGACCTGGCTCCAGAGTCCTTGTTCTTAAAATGAAGTTCTGAGTCACATTTGTGTGCAGAAAAGTTGAGAGTTTTCAACTTTTAAGAGAGCCTATGTTCACACTCCAGCAGCACATCAAACGACCGTTTAAATGTTCCGAGTGGTTACTGCTATTGAGGAACTTCAGTTCCAGGTGAGCTGACTGTAGGACAGCAGAACGCGCAATCCCATAAGGCATACGGATTTTCTTGAGCTGAAGACAATTAAGAAAAGCAGATACAACTAAAGCTTTCTCCCCTCCTTCATCTGCTTAAAAGCGGGACATAAATTTGCAAAGGTATCCCCCTTGTCTACCAGGTAGAACAGAAGTTCAGCACCAGAGACAAGCTTACAACCAGCTCCCAAAAATCTACACGGCAAACCTTACTAACCAGCCCTTATCTGCCACCAGTTCCCCCACCTATTTGCCTTCCTACTATTTGCTGCCCTAGAAACTCAAAGTCCTCTTCCTTTGCCTTGTCACTTCCCTAAAAATGTATTGTTCTCTTGTTAAAATGCTATACAAGCCCAAGTTCTAACCGTCTCTTTGAGTTTCTCATCACTGGGTACTTCCACTGTGTGCACGACACATATGCTAATAAGTTTGCCTGTTTTTCTCTTGTAAGTCTATCCTTTGTCAGTCCACCGGATAGGCCCCAGTGGAGAACCTAGGAACGCAGAAGGAAAAAACATGTTTCCTCTCCTACTCAGTCTTGCCTGTGATCTGCAATTCGAGCCTGTGCCTCCAGATTGGAGGGTGCGAATTTACCCTGTGACCTCGATTTTCTGAAGGATCTAAGAAAAGTCATTGATTTTCACTTTGCTCAGGGTTCTTCTTGTTGTGACCCTCGGGCTGATGACTTCTGAGCTCCTTCCATGTCAGAGCTGAGGCAGGAAGTCAGCCCCCACTGCCTTTTAATAAGAGATACAACACTTCAACTACCCGAAAGAATTGGGAAGAATATTATTTGAGCATGAAGAATAATCTTTTCCTAAGAAAGTGCAGTTGGCCACTTCCATTAAACATACCAAAATGTATACGCATTTTGAAATATTTCAAATGTGGAAAATCTCAGGACATAAAACTTTTACTCCACCAAATGTAATTATTTCTTGATACAATTCAACTTGTAGATCTATATTTGAGTAGTACAAAGTAACGTTCAAGTACCCAATTTCTTTTAGTAATTGTCATCATAGCTTAAAAAACAACAAAAATCTGTTTTTAAAATCAAATTAAAAACAAAGAAGTAGCAACAGTCCCAATGTCATTTTTCTCATTTGGGGATACACTCCATATAAACAGAGAAGCTGAGGGACAAAAGCCCCTGTGCCTTCTCCGGCCTTCTCCCGCCAGGACCGGGAGCTGCCTGGCGAGGACTCTGGGAAGAAGGGGGTGGGGGTGGGGGATGTGGCGTGTGCCCTGCCTGGCACTCTTTCACCCTCTCAGGCCCTAACCTGCAATATAAGGTTCAATTTGAGAAGGAAGCCACAGGGTGGCAAAAATATCTTTCCTACCTTTTAGAATTATTAGTCCAAAGGATCACTTTCTCAACTTTTAGCTCTTGTGTTTTGCCAAATCTCCAAAACCTGCACGGTCAGCTCATGTCACTTTGCCTTTGAAGAATGACTTTTGCAGAAATGCGCCTTTATGTTATGAGAGGCCTTGACACAGGTCCTACTCCCCCAAGGGACTGCCAGGAGGAAGCATCTTCGCATTGGTGTAAAACACCCTTCAGACTTACCGCTCCTTGTGCAAAGTCCCATCAGAGCTAGAAAAAGTTTCATTTCACCTAATACACACATATGCTTTCTTCTGCCAAGAGCTACTCAGCCATTTGTTTGCTTCTTGTCCCCCGCCGCTTTACTACTCGCTTCTGTCTTTTCTAAAACCGATACTTTCTGAAAATAGGCAAATAATGTACAAATATGGACCAAGATGAAAAATGTGAAGTCAGTTCAATTCAGAGGATAAGTCAGGGAAGCTTCCTCACCTGCACCAAGACTTTAAAAGAGAAAAAAAAATGGATAAAAGGAGGAAAGGTATTTTAAAGGGAGGAAATAGCACGCATGCGCTGTGAGCCCAGAGACAGGAAAAACATTAAATAGACTTGGCAAAGTTTAAGATCATTAGGCCAGTCAGTTCCACTACAGCGCTTGTTTTGAAACAAGCAAGTCTGTTCAAATGCAATTAATATATCTGGGAACAATTTGAGCACAGTGCATCTGATGATGCACTATTTCATCAGCAAGAATCCCCGGGTGAATGCGGGAAACTGCATCCCTTGAAGCAAGCTGCACAGGAATTCACAAATGCCTGCCTTGGCACACCTCAAACATCCACCCGCTAGCTCAGTTCACTGCGTATTTTGTGAGTTACCTCCGACCACATCTGCAGTCACGGCCTGACACCCAATCCAGCTTACCCTCCTGATGGTAACTCCCAAGCTGCAATCCGACAGCCGCTTCCACAGGCAAAGTTCAGGACTTTTTGAAAGTAAAGCGCCATATTTCTTACAGTAAGCACTTCTGTATTTCTATAACATTTAACACGTGTAAAACTATGCTACCATTATTTTTCCTCCTTTTTTTTTTCTAATGTACCACTGACAAAGTTTTTGAGTGTTCTGCTCCTAAGACCATGTGCACCATGAGCTCTGTGGCTTTTACTTCATGATTTCTCATAGTATGACGTCACTTCTAGCCGAGCTGACTACTCCTCTGGTCTAAAGCGTGTGGCAGGGAGGACCTGTACCCAGGGACTGCTGCTCATTAGCCATTGTTATCTCACCTCCACTCTGTGTTTTACTCCTACCATCCCATTTGTTAACCAAAATCACCCAAGTTAGAGGCTCTCAATACTCAAATATTTACATACCACATGCTCTGAACTTTCTCAGACAAATTTTAATAAGAGGAGGCAAATTCTCTTTCAATCTATCAAATATGCCCCTTATTTTCCCCCTTAGGTCTCCTCCACCAAAAGTTGCTTTATCTTCCTTCACATGGAATTTAAAGCCTAGATTCATTTAGTTTTGGCATTTGCTGACTTGACTGTATGTCCTAAATGTGCCAAGGTTTCATGCCGGATTATAATTATTGAAAGACACAGACAACACCTGTGTTTGGCCAGATGATTTTCATAAGAGATATCAGTATAATATTCAGTTTGAGTATAATAGTTCCAGCAAAGTAAGAACCCAAGATCAGATGCTCTGACAACACATGCAGCTCAGTGAACCAACTGCATTTACATGCACTGTGCATGCTTCACTTCTAGACAGCATACAAGGTCAAACCGCTAACTGTCAGTTACAATAAGCTTCCAAACTTCTGGTCAATTACCTGGTTAATACCAAAAGACAAGGCTATGACATCATTACGGTTATAATTAATTTACACAGATCAGCTTCCTGTTAATCAAATACATCTTTAAAAGCATTTAATTATTTTTCACCTACAAAGCAACTCTCAGCTTTGTTAAATGAAAAGCAAGCTTGCTGAACTCAACGTGAAAGGCTGTCAGGCTGCTCTAAGACACAAAGGACAAAAGCCTTCACAGGACACACTGCTGCAATACAGGAGCCACTGCCACGTTCACAGCAAACAGAAACAAAGATGACGGATAATACAAGACATCTGAACAGCTTCCAATCATAAAGAAGTTGTCCAGGAACTGGGGGTAAACAGACAGGCTCTGGAAAAAGAAACACCACAGTGCTTTTTGTCAAAATGATATACAGGACCAGCAAAAGTAACGTATGCAGGACAGGACAGGGGTTAAGGGCATGATCTCTGCTAAGAGCTCCACAGTACACCAGCGACATAACCTCAGCAAAGTTATTTAGCTGCTGGTTTCTGACCTGTGCAAGGAGATAATGCAGCCTCATCTGGTGTTGTGACAATTAGATGAGATTATACATAATCGTAAATTGGGAAATGATAGTGCTTTAACCCACATAAACACATGAATTAAAATAAGGCTTTTAAATAGCTTTGAAGTGTTTTTATAACGTAGTAAACAATTAGCATTCTTCTGGGCTATCTATGATCCTACATTTTTAAACAGCATCATGTGATTTAATTACACATTTTTTTTAAATAATAATATGATGGGGCATGTGAAGGGCACATGAAAATAGAAATATTTTTTAAACTAAATTTTATAATAAAATCTCAAACCACAGTTTTTGTCAAGATCATCTTTAAATTAGCATTAAATTTGAGAATTTAATGAGCCTCCATTTCAGGATTAAAAAAAACTATGTCAGATGGCAAAATTTTTATTTTTCTGTCTTTTTTAAAGTGTTAGTCTTCACAGAAATGATCAGATTATCTTCATACAGGAAAAATGAAACACTGGATTTTGTATATAATCTTGACTTTTGCTCCACAGTGAGGTGAATTAGTGTCAACTCCAATTCGGATCCATCACCACTTATGATTTCCAGGATCAATCATAAGCTGGTTCCTTCTCTCACAGACTACAAGTTTTAGTGTAATGAGGGCTCATTAAAGTTCCCCGACTGACAGCCCTTCAGACCTAGGTCCTTAAACCAAGAGGCACACAGGGAGCAGCCATGCCAGCACCCCACCATCACTCCCTTCGAGACGATTTAAGCAATTCCATTCTCACATTTGCTCTACACCAGACTTCTTTGTCTACCTAAAGGCAATTAAAAAAGTGATAGCCATAGCCCCATTTAAATTAACTTATGTAGGAATTGTGAGTGAATTATTTACGTAACGGAAATCCTCCCAGCACAAGGACCAGTCAAGCGGGGAAAAGCATGCCAGACTTCAGAGATGTTTATGTTCCACAAGCACACGGGACGTCCCCCAGTTACCAGGTGGTGGGACAGCTTGCACACCTCATTCTTTCAGTAGCAGGTGAGAGGTGGCTCTCACTCCCATCGGACCCCCACTTCTGGGGGGACCAGAAATCAAGGGTGCTTTTCACTGATTCAAGAATGACAGTGATCAGAGCTGGAATAACAACTCTCTCCCTGGAATCTAAAACTCGTGCAGAGACACAAAGAGCAACAACGCCTCCATCTGATATTCAAAACATTAACTTAAAGAATTTTCCAGATTTACCAAGGTCTACCTAAGCCTCAAGAGCTCAGCTAGCTGATGTCCTATGGTCGGGTTTTTCTGTAGATTTTCTGAGCTTATCCATATACTTCCAATAAACCTCTTGTTCTTGAATAAATTATATGGATAACTTAGTTAACTTAACTGTTTGTAGTCAAAGAACCCTACCCAGATATTAGGGCATTTGCCAAGGGCTGGCAGCAATCCTAGCTCATTTTAAGCATCACCAACTCTCATTTTTTACTGAGTACAACACTCTAGCTGATGGGAGGACCAAAACGTGTAGGGGATATTAACAGCATCTCAAAGGTCTGCGACGGGCGTGCTATTCCCAAAGGAAGAGGCATGCACAGAGCTGAGGATGGGTAACTCCTGCATAAATAAGGCAAAATCCTCTTTCAGTCGTACACTTACTGTATAAACGGACACTGGATGAATAATGTTATCTCAAAAGGGAAAACTGATGGTCTAAAATTTTTCTACTTATACAAGGTTGATGTTTTTAAAGAATACACCTAATTACTGCAGTGATTTTCAAAACACTGGACTCCCTTTGTTCGTCATTGAAAGTAAGACTAGCCTTCACGTTTAATAAAATGTTATCACTTTATAAAAACTTATGACCAGAACTTCAGGACAATGAATCACTTAGATTCACAGAAGGATAGAAGGAAGGAAGGGAGGGGAGGAAAGGAGAGAAAAAGGGAGAGGGAGAGACGGGAGGGAGGGAGGGGGAAGGAAGGAAGGAAAAAGAAAAAAGAAAAAACAGGAATAAGAGGCTTCTTTCAGTCTCATAGCCTTCAGGAAAGAACATGGAAGTATCCTACATGCTTTTCCATGGAAAGCTATCCCCCACCTCACTTTTCACCGTCATGTAGTTCACTAACGGACGTAAATCTTCGTATCTGTCTAATCACGTACCCAGAGAAGAAAACCAATGGATGTGAAACTATAGCAATAAAAACATTAAGCACATAATTTTATGTATCACAGTCTATAGTCCATCATTTATTAAATATTTGAGCATTTACTAAGGGACAAGCTCCGTCCTTACAGGCAACCATGGCCTTGAGAGAGAAGCAGGCACACAAACAGCATGGTAAAGACCTGTACTAGGGCTGTAACATAAAGGTGCATGGAATGTTTGAAAAACAGCAAAAATAAGACGGAAGTTTGATATGGGGTGTGGGAGGGGAGAGAGAAAGAAAACACTGGAGCGGGCATTATCCTGTGGGTAATGGGGAGGAAGGGAGATGAAGTGACCCAGGAAATTCAGCCAAAGCAGTGGAGCCATTTCACAAAAAGAAATGGACTTAAGTCATCACTTGGTGGACACACAGCTACAGTCTGAACACTGAGAAAGCTAAACGGTCCCTTATTAAAACAAAGTCAACATCCCTTGGAAAGAGAAAGAAGCAGCCCTGAATACCTTGCGTGAAAGAAAGGACTTCCCCTCATGGGCAGCACATGCAATATTGTTCCCACTTCTGTTCAAACTTAGCATCACAACTGATTTATTACAATACACATCACTGCAAATTTCTGGTATCTGTAATATAAAAAGGGATCAAAATTTCTTTCCAAGTGTTGCCCAAGAGGCTTTTCTCAAGGGCAAAAAAAATCCAAAACTAGAAGTAGCTGCTAAGACACACCCCCCCAATATATTATTCATATGAAACTGAAGTCATTGTAATACGTATCTACATTTCATTCATAACTATCTTGATATTGTGACTTTGGGTTAAAAATGCATAAGCAAGTTAACACCGTGGAGAAACAGCTGTTGGTGTAATGACAGCATTCCCGGAGCTGAAGCCAGATTCGGGGTCAAATCCGGATGCCATCACTTACTAGTACGTGGCCTTGGACAAATCACATAATCAGTCCTGCTGAGCCTCGATTTCTTTATCCACGAATGAATAAAATTCCCCTTACTTCCTGGAGACATTGGGAAGAATAAATGAAACAGCAGATCATGTAAAAGCACACAGCATAACAGCAAAGTTTGTTTTCCATTCTCCCTTCCTCTCCACAAACTAATGAGCGTTTTACCCCCATGGAACTAGACTTTATTGCTTTATAATTATGATGTGCATGTAACAATGTCCAAGAGAGGAGATGGTAAATAACACCAACATGCCAACCTGAACGCACATGTTGTTAGCTTGCTACCAGCTAGATCTCAAAGGGCTCTTACACACTGTCTATTGCTTCCCAGAAATGTGATACATTTTCTTCTGAATACAGCCAAAATCATCCACCGGCTTTGAAATATCACCATCATGATGCTGCACAGAGTAGCTGGTTGATTGAACGTGACTGCCCCTCCCCCACACTCCAGCTGTCACCAGGATCCCACCCCTACGTGTGAAAAAAGACAATGTGATATTGCTACTCCTTTATTAATAACAAGCTAACAAATACTTGGCATTGGAAATTTTTTCTAAAGTTCACTATTAACTAAAAATTAACTCCTTAGGAAAAATCCTTTCCTTTATCGTAGAAACGCAAACCAGCTGCTTTCATACAACAAAAAAACCAAGGGACAGTAAACACAGGGCGTGTATTTCCACTGACTACTTGTTTCTTTTTCCTTGCGTTATCTGTAATGCTAAACAACAGCCAGTTAAAACACAAAATAGCTTTAACCAGGATACAGCTGTCACAGCTTAGAGGGATTTAAGAAAAACAAAACAAAACTTAGATGATTTCTCAAAAAAAATTGCATAGCTTCCTCTCTGTTTTTGTATAATACGAGTCAGATTGAAGGCTGGATTTTTTTTAAAAATAATCACTCAACTTCTCTGCATTAGGAGCTACACATACGTTTGACATGGCTGAACACCCTGGGAGTTGTCTTCAAACTAGCTTGTGAATTCCACTCAGGAATTCCCAACACTCTTTTTCAGGTACAGCTCATCCCCTGAGGGTTTCTACCCTACAGATGAAGGGTCCGACACCCTGTGCCCTGGACTCCGAGGTGCCAGGGACATGCCTTGGAGTGTCACTGCAGGGGGCTGAAGGTGAGCACCAACTGGCAGGGCCTGTGCCCTTTGACCTTTCTTCTCTTAAAGCCTCTCAACTCCTGAGCTTTACAGGTAAGATTCCGCAAACACGGTCCCCTGCTAAAATTATCTGAGGCCCCCTGCCTAGATGACTAGAACTGCAGCAGAAAAGGAAATTGTCTTTTTAAGGCAATCTATCTTTAGAATGGTTTTTTAAAAGAATTTTGACATATACATGCACTTACCTAACTTAACTGTACAGGTTGTCTCCACCCCATATTTTAACTAGTAAACAAAATTATGACCTAGTATGACTCCTTTGAAGTAGTTTCTGGGCTCATATATTCATATGCAATATACACAAAAATACATGAAATTTTTGATCATTTAAAAAATGGAACATAAAACTTATCCCTTTGCTATCATTAAGCATCTGTATCAAAATATAATAATGATTTCAGCGCTAATAGCATTTTCTTATTCTTTGGTGCATGTTTTGAGCGAGGTCTCATCTCCTGTAACACAGTGCCCCCTTCTATAGCTGACTGTCCCGCTTAACTGAAGATAATCCAACAACCCCTGACCTTGACCTTCCAGTAAACACTCAAAACAATGTACAGAAGATGCTGTTACATGATAGAACTGCTGAGAGTTTTAACTTTCTCCAAGTGTTCACTTTCTCTCATTCACAATGACATGAAAGCTTTGACTATTCACTTCAGCATTTTGCTTAAAAAGAAAAGCAGCAAGCAGCACTGTTGGGTAATGACAAAATTATCTTAATTATAAAAATATTACGGGGAAATGAATGAGATCAAGTTAGGTTTGAGGTGATAACCATCTTTTCTCCCCTGTGCAATGTGCACCAGTTGCTGAGTCTAACAGACATGCTTTGTACTTAATTTCATTCCATTTAATGCCCTTGGGTGGTCACACACGGTGTCACCTACTTTACAGAAGAGGAAATTCAGGTTGGGAATGTGTTAACCTGTCTAATGGACAAGATCAGTACATTGCAGAGGCAGGGTTCAAAGCAGGGTCTGCTCCACCCAAAACCATCACTACAGATCTGCCTCTTTGACACAGAGACCAAGAAAAATGTGGCCTTTGAAAAATGAATGCTTCATGATGGGGCAGTGCTAATTTAGTAGCAGTGATAACAAAATTATTTACAGAAGCTGATGTGCAAGCTGACTCATGTTTCTCTGAAAACTCTCTCGCCCATAATAACTTGTCCCAGGTCCTAAGTCTAGGAAACACTCAGGACCAGTGGACGCTAATTAATGTGCTAAGGCCACAGTGTGGCCCTGATTCTTCTCAGCACTGCCATGAGTCTAAGCTTTAGGGCGGCTGCTTCAAGTCCCGAATATTTCTCTTTATCCCCCCAACACTGACCCCCTGAAAAGGGAAGGAAAAAGACGGTGGTCAACCCTGCAATTGACATTCTGTAAAAAAACAGCAGGTGGAGGGCACATCCAACTGAACTCCTGAAGCGCTTCCAGAAAACCGAGGCACGGAGAGTGTTTACGATGAGGCCTTCTTTGCTACTGTGGAGCTGTATGACATACGGGAGAGAAAGATAAGGACAGAAACGTCTTCAAGTCTTGTCTCATTTCCAACTCGCTACTCAATAGTACTCTAAGGCTAAGGCTGATCTCTGGTCAGTAATCCACCCTGCTTTCTTTACCAAATTCTAGGTCAAGAGAAGGTATAATTAAGCTGAAGAGACCAAAAGGCCAAAGATTTTTTTTTAAAAAAACCACTCTTTTAACACAATTACTAATGCGGTTCTTAAAAACACTACAGCATTGTTATTAATTAGTACATATTGCTGTAACTTTTAACTAAATGTCCTATATCCAAAAATCTCAAATGTATACAACTGAGCATCCATAAATAAATAAAATGCACACTAAGCAGAAGGGGCACAATATTCATGCACTACAACTCATATCTAACCCAGGAAAGAATCCTTCCTGCATAACCTATGCCCTTATTTTATGCAGTTCTAACAAGTTACTCAATTATATTTCATCTTTGAGTGCTTTCTATGTGTGTTGATGTTAAATACTTTCCCTGTATTTTCACATTGAATTCTTTCAACCCTGTGAAGTAACCTTTAACTAACTTGCCCCAGGTCCTACACCTAGGAAATGCTTCAACTGAATTCAAATTCTATTCTCACAATGACACAATGGCTGTTCTTTATCACTACGGCCAGTAATTCTCAAACTTCAGCACTCAGGTGCAAGGGGACCAATTGAAAGTCTTGTTAAAACAGATTTCTGATTCATTAAGCCTGGGCTAAGACTCCAAAATTTGCATTTCCAACAAGTTCCCAGGTGATGCTGATGCTGATGCTGATGCTAGTAGTCCTGGACAATTCAGGAACCCAAAGCACTGCTATTTTTCCAAAATTACTTGCTTTCCCAAGCTCTGCCACGCCAGCAGCAAATTAGAAGTTTTTAGGTTTAAAGATTATTAGAACTAGCAAAAAATGTCATCTAAATGTGAGACATTAGACAGATTTTTAAGAAGCAATTCCAAAGGACTGAAAAAAAAGCAGCAAAGTGTAGCTGTCAGAGTGAACTACCCATTTCGATGACTAAATCATGACTATGCAATAATTTATTTTGATAGCAACGCTTAGCTTCTGCTCCATTTGGAAAAACATTATTTGTGCATGTGATCCGTTTTTGGAGAGATTTTTTTTAAGGCCTGGATACAAAAGGGTTAAATACCCTTAGTGTATTTCCTGTTCCCTATTAAGAGAAGTATCACTACTTAGGTTAAGACTGTTTTCCACACACTTGAGGGAAAGTTACTCTTTCAAGAGAAACCGAAAGTGCAAGCTGTTGGTGATGCAACGTCGCTTCAAACTCCCTGCCTTCAAAAGGAATCCTTCAACCCCCCCCCCCAGAGCCAGCCCCATCCTCCGAGCTTCTCCCTGTGCAGTCGACCTCAAGCAGAGACGGGGATGAAGACGATGGAACCCCCATAAAGTCGCTCCGGGAAACCCAGTCCCGGTTCTCCGACCGGACGAGATTCCCAGGATGCGGAGGCTGCGCCTCTAACCCCGCCCCGCCCCGGCCCCTGGGAGGCGCCCACCGCCGCCCCGCAGCCCCCGCCCCGCCGCTGGCGCCCGCGGCCCAGAGAAAAGGCCACAGACGCGGCTCAGAACGGACAACGGGAGCGGCGCCGAGCAGACGCGGAAACTCACGCTCTCTACGGCCCGCCTGCGTCAGTCCCCACGTCTTCGCAACCACGTGCGTCATCACGCACGGGCGCCCGCTCCCGGACGCTCCAGATCCCGAGGGGCGGGGAGAGCGTGTGATCCGCTTCGCGACGCGGCTGGCGTGGCCCCAGGTCGGGGCGGGGAGGGGGGGGTGCCGTAAAGCGGGGCGGCGGGCAGCGGCGCATGCTCAGTTGCGCGCGCCCGCGCTCTTTTTCTCGCGGGCTGGGGGTGGGTCAAGACCGCGTGCGGTGGCGGTGGCTCGAAGGAGGCTCCGGGGACGCGACGGGGAAAGGACTGCGGCCGAGCGCGGTGTGGAGGGCTTGTGTCTTCGTCTCGTCCTCCAGGCTCTAAGTGACACGTAGCTAATAATAACAACACCTTTTTGCCTTAAGCTGGCCGCCCACCACCCGTAAACCTGCCTTCGAGGGGTTGCAGGTGGGGTGGAGAAGCGGCCAGTGGGCCCCGTCGCGGCTGAGAAACTTCTTTCCGGGCCCCAGCAGCGCCCCAGGCTCGTGGTCCGCGGCGTGGAGGAGTCATGTACTCTGTGAAGTGGATGGCGGGGGATACAGAAATCTTCATGAGTTATCAGATGGCAGGAGAGCTCCCCATCGCCGACCTCGGCCGAACCCGCGGTTACAAAGCAGGCCAGCAAAACAAGGTCGTGCTTTTCCCTCCCCAGAGCTTAGGTCTGAGGTTGCGTTTCTTTGTTTGCCCATTTAAGGACTTTAGGTGTTAAGTGTTTCGGTTAATGTGTCATTTGATGCAATTTTAATTATGGGTTTTGCTTCTGCTCTGGAACAAGTTTTACGTTCGGTTATAGGAGTCAGGTTAAGTTAAATGCTGTATTTATTTCATACAATATGAGAAAACTGTCTTACATGGTACGGAATTTTCTCATAACTAGGGGGATAAATATGCCTTATCCAACGAAGAAACCAAATGCAGGTGGTTTTATGCTGCTCTGTATTTATCAGAAGTTGTGGCAGCTGTGTTTAGATTACTTAAAAACGGCCTGAATCAGAAGAGTTTTGGTTTTCTTTTGTTACTGTGTAGTGCGAGAATTCTTCATGGAAATGGCTACTTTGAAGTTTGAAACTTAAGTGAAGATTTGGCTCACGTGCAGGGTATGTAACAGACTTTCAAGTGATAAAGAAGAATCTTAGCAATTTTCAAGTATGTTCCCTGAGCCTTACAAGTTTTCGCTTTCTTTTAGAAACAATATGCTGATCAGAAAGTTGGCTGATGATGAGAAACGGCATTTCTGGAAATAGAAAGTAAACTGAAGGGTGGAAGGGTGGAGGTGAATTGCCAATAGAAGTGTTTTATACATTCCCTAGAAAAAAAAGTGATTTCTCAAAAAGAGGGGGTTCCCTTTTATCCTGATCCATGATCATATGCATCAGCTTAATTAACGTTAACCCTTATCTTCCATTCTCTAATACCATTTACACCTTTCTATAAGTGCATCATTTTTCTTGTCCTTATCTTAATATATAAAATACAGAGATGGTTTTAAGGGAGACACAAATCAAGAAATCTCAATACAGTAATCTCATAAAAATGTCATTTTATATTTAGAGATTAAGAATATAGTTAGGCAGTTACATTCGATTTCAGATATCATCAGTGAAATCTTTCATAACCATTTATGAGGACAGAAAAACCTAGCTTTTAAAAAATGACCTTTTTTGTCCTGTATGATTCATTGAGCAGACAGGAATTTTTTTTTAAGCCTATTGAAATCAACATTGAAATTGACAAACATGACTTGGATGATAATTGTATATCTTAAACATTAACATATGTGACAGTCAGCAGGATCCTTTCACTGAGGCAAGGCTTTAAAATACCAAAGAATCAATGCCGTAAGAAGTGCTTTCACAAAAAAAGTTATGCAATTATTAAATTACCTTGTAAGATAATTTCTAAAGGCTCAAAAGTATTCATGTATCTTAATTGTGAGAAAAAGCAGCATTATGCACACTATATATAATATTTGAAACCTATGTAATGCCCTGGATAATTTTTTATTTTATCAAAAATGTGTAGGAGAGCAGCAATACCTGAAATTAAGCCATCTGATTTAAACAAGTGTTCTGCAGATGAAAAGTTGTGGTAACAACCTTCGTACAGTTCATGAATCTAGGATTACAACTGGCAGGAAGGCAGATTAGTTTTATTCTCAGTTTTTAAACCTGGATTGAAGGTGAGAAAACATCAGACAACACCACCATGAGCAGATAACACAACTGGATTGTTTTTTTAAAGCTCTTGCTTGTTATCTAATTGGTTTTAATGGATTAAGTATTTTATTATACCCATCACAGAAAGATGTATGAAACTCAGCAAAGAATTTATACCTTTACTGTTATGAAAAAGCTTGCAAATTAATTCAAGAACAACTTGAGAACTATAAAAATAGAAAATTGCATCATGTATTATGATGCTAAAAAGACTAACAGTGACAGACCATGCAAAAGGCAACCATGTGAGATTTGCAGTGACTGTAATGATGTGAGACAAAGTAGACTTTAAGACAAATATTTCTAGAAACAGTCATTGCATAAGAGGGTCAATACATCAAGAAGATACAACCATTAGAAATGTATGTGCACTGGAAACAGTCCTAAGTACATGAAGCAAAAGTTGTTAGATGTGAATGTAGAAATAGACAATAATAAATTGGTATTTTAATTGTACCATACTCTCAGTAATGCATAGAACTAGACAGAAAACCACCACACTATCAATCTAAGATATATAACAACCATTGTGTTTAGTGACAGCAGAATTTATGTTCTTTTAAAGAAGTGTATTCTCCATGATAGTTTACATACTTGGCCATAAAACAAGTCTCCATAAATTTAAGAGATTTGGAACTATGCTAAGTATGTCCTCTGATTACAATGGAATTGTATCAGGAGTAGACAATAGGAAGAAATTTGGAAAATCCCCAAATATTTGCAAATTAAATTACTCTTGGGCCAAAGGAGAAGTAGCAAAGAAAACTAGAAAATATTTTGAGCTGCATGAAAATGAAAACACATTGAAATGTGTAGGTTGCAACTAAAAGAGTAAAGGGTATTTGCTGCTTTAAACACCTATATTAGGAAAGGAAAAGGGTTGCAATATTCTATGCTTCTACTTTAAACACTAGAAAAATGAGAGTAACTTAAACGTATAGCAAACGAGAGGGAGGAAATAACGATCATACTGGCAACAAGTGAAATACGAGTAAAAATAGCGAAAATCAATGAAAATAAAAGTTGTTGCTTTGAAAAGACCAGGGAAATTGATGAACCTTTATTAGGCTGACCAAAAAAAGAAAACACAAATTACCGAAATCAGAAAAGCAATATATTACACCCACCTGAGCAAAATTAAAAGAGACTATGAGTAATTTTATGCCAATGGATTAGGCCATATAGATAAATTAGACAAACTCCTTGAGAGACACAAATTGCCAAAACTGAATCAAGAAAATAAAATCTGAAAAGAGTTTGTATTCATTTCCTAGGCAAACATGACAAAGTAACACAGACTGGGTGGCTGAAAACAATAGAAATTTATGTCCCAGTTCTGGAGGCTAGAAGTTGGAGATCAAGGTTTTGGCAGGGCCATGCTCTCTCTGACACTTGTAGGGGAGAAGCCTTGACCCTGTCTAGCCCCTGGTGGTTTGTCAACAATCCTTGTGTTCCTTGGTTTGCAGCAGTGTCAACTTCAGTCTCTGCCCCCATCATCACGTGATGTTCTCCCCTCATATGTCTGCCTCCTGTCCTTATTCAGACACCAGTCATTGTAGATTAAAAGCTCAGCCCACTCCAGTATGACCTCATCTTGACTGATTACATCTGCTATGACTCTTTTCTAAGGAACACAGTCTGAGGTCCTGGGGGTTAGGACCTCAACATATCTTTTTGGGTGACACAATTCAATCCATAACAGTCCTGTAGCTAGGAGTAAAATTAAATCAATACTTTAAAATATTGCCACAAAGAAAAGCCCAGGCTTAGGTGGATTCACTGATGAATTCAGTCAAATAGTTAAGGTAGAAATGCTACATGCAGACGCTTTCTGAAATAGATGAGAGAGCACTTCTCAATTCAGTCTATGAAGATGTTTACTTCCCTGATACTACAGATAAAGACATTATAAGGAAAGAAAGCTACAGATCACTATCTCTCAAGAACATTAAAAATCTCCGCTTTGCAAACCAAATCCAGCAATGCATAAGAAGGACTATATGCCATGAATGCAAGGTTGATTTAATGTTGGGAAAAAAAAAAAAGGTAAAACACCAGATAGTAAACCAAAGGACAAAAACCACATGACATCTCAATAGATACAGAAAAGCATTTGACAGAATTTAACACACATGATAAAAACTCTGAAAAAGTACAGTTAGAAGGGAACTTCCTCAGTCTAATAGAGGGCATCATAAAAAAACCTATAGCTAACATCATACTTATTGGTAAAACACTGAATGCTTTCCCCCTAAGATGAAGAGTAAGGCAAAGATGT
This sequence comes from Vicugna pacos, assembly GCF_048564905.1. NCBI lineage: Eukaryota > Metazoa > Chordata > Mammalia > Artiodactyla > Camelidae > Vicugna > Vicugna pacos. Next base: position 86,189,540 of record NC_132991.1, on the reverse strand, counting down.
CTGTTCTCACCACTTACATTCAAAATTTTACTGGAAGTTTTAGCCAGTGCAGTGAAGAAAACAAAAGAAAAAGCATCAAATTGAATAGTTGACAGATGACTTGATCCTACATGTAAAAATCTTAAAGAAAACACATGCGTGCGCGCACACACACACACACGCTACTAAAATTAATAAATGAACTTAGCAGAGTCTTTGGGTACAAGGTCTCTGTATATTTCTTTATGCTACAAATTAACAGTTCAAAAATAGCATTAAGGAGATAACTTCATTCCAAATAGCATCACAAGGAATAAGATACTTTGGAATAAATGTAATAAAAGAGATACATGACTCATAACACTGAAAACTACTTAAAATGGCTGAGAGAAATTGCTTTCATGTTCACACACTGGAAGGCTCAATATTGCTAACATGGCAGTTCTCCTCAACATGATCTATGATTCAAAACAATCTCAAAAAATCTTAGCAGGCTTTTTTTAAAAAATGGAAATTGACAAGCTGATACTTAACGATACTAGTGTTTTTCTTAAACTATATTTACAATACGTGAAGCCCATGATGATTTTAGGGTTGAGCAATAGTATTTATAACTTAGAATAAAAGATCTATAATAGCCAAAACAATTTTGAAAAAGAATAAAATTGGAGGAATGACACCACCCAATTTCAAAATACACTCTAAAATTATAACAATAAAGATAGGTTATTACTGGTGTAAGAGTAGGCATAGAGATTAATGGGACAGAATTTAACCTCCAATGTGGTCAGTTGATTTTCAACAAGATTGTCAAGGCAAAGTATAGTCTCTCCAACAAATAATGCTAGGAAAATTGGACATCTATATGAAAAAAAGACTATTAACTTGGACTCATACTTCACACAATACACACACAAAAAAACTCCAAATGAACATAGACCTAAACATAATAGCTAAAGGTATAAAATTTCTGGAAGGAAACACAAGAGAAAATCTTTGACGTCTTAGGTTAGACAAAGGCTTCTTAGCTATGACACCAAAAGCATGACCCACAAAAGAAACACTGATAAATTAGACCTCAAAATTAAAAAAAAAATGCTTTTTAAAAAACATCACTAAAGAAAATAAAAAGCAAGCCACAGACTGGAAGGAAATGTTTGCAAACTTTATACCTGATAAAGGATTTGTATGTGGGATATTTAAAGTATTCTTACAACTCAAGAGTAAGATATACTATTCAGTTAAAAAGAGGGCAAAAGAGTTGAGTAGACACCTAAGAAGATACATGAATAACTAATAAACATATTTAAAATATTCCCAACATCATTAGTCATTAGGAAGATGCCATTTAAAACCACAATGAGATACCCAACATTCCCCTACCTCCCCCTGAGGGACTATAATTAAAAAAAGCACTGACTGTAATAATAAAACACTGAATATGGAGAAACTAGAATCTTCATACATTTCTGGTGGGGATGTAAAATGGTGTGGCCACTTTGGAAAATATGTGATTTTTTTTTTTAAGTTAAACATACACTTAGGATACAACTCAGCAGTTCCACTCTTCGGAATCTACCCAAGAGAAATGAAACATGTCCACAAAAGACTTGTATGCCAATTTCAAAGCAGTATTATTTATAATAGCCAAAAACTGCAAATGATCTAAATGGTTATCAAGCATTGATAGATAAAGCAATAGAAAATACACAAATTGCTGATTCATCCTACAATCTGGATGAACCTCAAAAACAGTATGCCAGTTGAGAGAAACCAGATCCAAAAGATTACCTGTTGTGTAATTCTCTACATATGAAATGTCCAGAAAAGGCAAATCTATAGACAGAAACTAGGAACTAGTAGTGGAAGCTGGGTTAACTGTAAATGGACATGAGAAAAATTTTTGAGGTGATAGAAATGTTTAAAACTAGACTGTGATGATGGTAGTCCAACTCTAAAAATTAATTAAAATCGCAAAGACTCTATACACGGACAATGGCTGCATTTTATGATATGTAGATTCTACCTCAAAGCTGTTTGTGGATGCCATCCTCCAGGAACTTCGAGTCTTGTATAGAAGCCAAGGGATCTACATAAACTTCAGCAAAACGAGATAGAAAGAGCTGACTTCTCTAAGTGAGGTTTAGTTAAATTAACTGGGGACTTAAAAGGAAGCTAACGTTGACTAGAACTGTAGACGTGCGAGGATGCTTTGTGGAGTTGACATTTGAATAGTTTCCTAGAGGTACAAGTGGGATTGGACTTCGATGAATGGAAGAGAATTCCAGGCCAAAACAAACAAACAAACAAAATAGTGAAATGAGAACAATATTACGAGGAATTAATCATTAGGGTGATTTATGTTTTATGTAGCCTTTGAGTGGGGTATTATTTTGATCAATAAGGAGTGAGAAGGGAATGCTATGATATCCAGTATTCTTGGTGTATGAGCATTGTAATGTAGGTACTGGACTAAATGGAATGGAAAAACAAATTTAGAATAATGGGAAAAGTTAGCTGTAGATTATGGATTTAAAGTATACAGAATATTAAATTCCACTTAAAAAACATTAATAATAAAAATGCAATCAATTAACATGTCTTAGAAATTCTTACAATGATCTTGTCTTTGAGTCTTCTTATGGAAGTGTATGCTTTAGAACTGCAGTGGTTTTTCATTGGTTTAAATGAGAAATGTAGAATTAAGAATCTATCATGATTGAGTTCGTTCTATAGCCAATGAGAAAAGTTCTGGAAATAATACGATATTACTGTAACTACAAATAGGAGCGATGCACTTACAGTGGACCTGTGATGGTTAATTATCCTGACATTATTATGGTCATTATTATAATTGCACATCTATTGTCACTAATCAACTCTCAATTAATCTAATGGAGCTGAGAGGAGCTGTGATAACACTAAAATAATTTGTGTTACTCTGCAGGTATTTTAAGGCTTACAATTTAATGCTTAAACTCCTGCCCCTAGATCAGCCGCTCCCTGACTTCCAATCATATCAGAAACAAGATTTTTTTATTTCCTACATTGGGGCACTAAACCAATGGAATCTCATTCTCTCCTCAACTACTGTCTTAATTTTTTCGTAAGGAGCAGTCCCCCCACTGCATAGAAGGTGAAGAAGCTGGAATTTCTTTCTCCCTGCCCCAGTACCCCTGTAGAGCAGGAATGTAAGTAGGAAGCTGTCAGTCAAAGGCTCTCTCGGGACTTGAACTGTAAGGAGGATCTGGAGATGATGAGGCCGTAGTCATCTCAGCGTCAGAAATGGCAGTGCTTCAGTGGAGGCTGAGGACCTCTCAGAGCACGTAGGGGAGGGCAGGGTGTTAGCTTGACCACCTCAGGATTCCCTGAACTTTAACACAACCCCTGACTCTGTACTGCTGAGACCTTCAGATACAGATTTTACTTTCTTACAACTCCGTGTTATTTTAGTAAATTTTAAAATTGTTTTCTCACTCCTCTAACCTCCTGTACGGTGTCACTGATACCACTACTGTGGCCTCTACTTGGTAAGTAAGATAATGCATTTAGACCTCTTATCAGAGTGCCTGGTACACGATGAACAGTAAACATCAACTGTTTTTGTAACTACTATTAGCCACCGTGTGTTGAGTGTCTACCGTGTGCCAGGAACTTCACCTCCACTTTGTAAATGAGGAAACAGAGGGTCAGAGAGTCTAAGTAATTTGCCAAAGCTCACAAACCTAGTGGACAGAGGGATTAATGGTTCAGACTTTTCAATATACTATTTCTGCTTCTGAATATGAAATAGCTAGTACCGCTTGTAGTTGGATTCATCATCATCCACATAAAAGGTAATTTTGTTTTGGCATGTTTACATAAAGTTTTCATTGTTTCATTAATTAAACTATAAAAAATGAAAATGACAATTATTCACTATCCATTTCAGAATTGCTTTCAATGATTGTGTTTCTTTCAATTTTCTACATTTTTCTATTTTGAGAAGTATCTTTTTCTATTGAGTATTTTGGATGAATCTTCCTTAATCTTGTTTTGACTCACTATGATTATTATCTAAAAATTAAATTGGGTTTACAGATGTCCTATTGTTCTTATGTTTACGAGATAATAATAGAATATTGTTGGAGAGTTCCTGTTTCTTTCAAATAATAAATCCTAAATAAGCAGTTTATTTTAATAATCATTCCTTTAACAGCATTTTTCTTTACATCTGCAACTGCCACTTCTATTTTCATATCAACTAAAATTCTGATGCTTCCATGACTACAATGAATAATTTCACTCCAAACTGCCACATCACATTTTCTATGTGCCATTTGAGATCTCGTAGGAGCTTTCCTAAACCACATCTCCTCAAATCTGGCAGAATATATCATGAAGACTGTATATGTGCTTTGTGAAAAGACAATTCAGATAATAAATTCTTAGCAAAGGGAGATCTTTGAATGTCCTTGCTAGGAAAAAGTACTCAAAAAGGAACTTGCATCGAAATATGGGAAATGAGGCTGTGATGACAGCCATGGGTGACTCAGGCGTTCTAGCTGTCTTTCCCGTCTGCCCTCGGTCCCCGGTGATTTTAGGACCTTCTTTGGTTCATGCGAGCACATCCACATGCACATGGACACAGCTCTGTCTCCAGGAACATCTGCTAACAATTAAAATCCCTTCAAAAACACCTTTCCATCGACAGACATAACCTGTTTTTAAATGTAGGGCTGTTGAGGGAACACTTAGGAGAGAATAAATTTCCTCAAAGGTCAATGGGTCAATCTGTCTCCCAGCAAGTGGAAGTCCTGACCAGAGGGAGCTGGAGGCAGAGGGATCTTGATTGGAGGGAACTGGGGACAAAAGACAGAGTTGAAAAATTTGCAGAATTATTGCTAAGCTTTTACCCAATTTACTACAATAGGACTAGGAAAAATAGAAGCCACTAAGTGGAGCAGAAGGGGAGGGAATTTTTGACATCCCCTGTAATCACAGATGGCTCCACCTCACATAATTTAGATTTTTCTTTTTTGGTTTTACTTTAACACACCTGACTTCTAACAAAAGCCTCTCTTTCTCACGGGATTTGTTATTTGCAAGCTAACTATAAAAGTAAAGGCTGTCATTTATCTGAGAATGTTAAATACATATATAAGTGAAAAGGATTTTTTATATTTCACCATTTATTTTTCTTGAGTTATGAGAATGCCAGTCTTTAAGTGGATGGCAGATCATATAAGTTTTCATACTGCCAATGATTTTTTAACTTATTCTGAAATAATTGCAGACTTTATAGAAAAGTTGCAAAAATAGTACAGAGAATTCCTGTATATTCACAAAATATCCTAAGTGTTAACATATGTTTCTTTCTCTCGCTCCCTCTCTCTATATATTAAAATTAATATGTCAGTATATATTATATATATAAACACACAATTTTTCTGAATCATTTTGCTGTCAAACTCCAGTTCATGTGCCTGATGCACAGTGAGGCCAAACTGAAATGTAGGAGTCTGGAGCAGAGAAAGGTTTATTGCAGGGTCCATACAAGGAAAACAGGTGGCTAGTGCTTAAAAATCCGAACCCTGATGGTTTTCAGAGAAGCGTTTTTTATAGGCAAACTTGGCGGGAGCGAGGATCTGCAGGGTGTGTGGCCTTCCTCTGATTGGTTGGTGGTAAGGTAACAGTATGGGTGTAGTTACCCCAAAAACTGGGTTCGCCTCTTGGTGGGTGTCAAGCAGAAAGACACAACCAAGTCAAAGATTAGGAGAAGGAGGGATTTATTACTTCCAGGAAGTGAGAACACTGGGGAGCTGCAGGAAAGAATTCAAGAGCTAGCCACAGTAAAGTGAAAGCAAGTTTATTTACAGAGCTAAGGCAGATTCTGGTCCTACCCAGAGGGTGAGAGCAGGCCCCCAGGGCGTGCCAGTGGTTAGTTTTTATGGGCTGGGTATTTTCGTATGCTAAGGAGTGAGGGGAGTAGTCTAACTATTTTGGGGAAAGGGTGGTCATTTCCAGGCATGGAAAATCCTTTTATGATCAGCCTCAGAACTGCTCTGGCACCACCAGTGGGTGTGTCATTTTGCACGCTGATGTCTTACAGTGACCATGTAATGAGGCTGAAGGCCTTCTGGAAGTCAGATCTTCTGCCATTTTGGGCCTGGTTGGTTTTAAACTGTTTTTGTCCTATTCTGTTTTTCTCAACAGCTGTGTCTTCCTCTTCATTCTTTTAATGGTTGTACCCAGTGTGCTTCCTTCCTGTCTTAAAAGAATAAGCATCTCCACAAAATTAAATACATTTGACTAAATAATAGCCCAGAACTTTAAAATTAATTGATTGAATAAAATAAGCTAGAAAGGAAGAAGATACCGTGGATGGGGCAAGGTCAGGGTGGGCTCGGGTCTGAGAGGCTACGGCAGAAATTGCTGTTACATAGAGCTTTACAGCTATTTCAGGGCCTATTAGCAGTTTTTGCTTCTAATTTTTTGACTTACAATGAACAAGAAAGCATAGACGATTGGAAAGTGTACAGAATATGATTTTCAACTCTCCCACTAGCTACGTGATCTTGACTAAGCCACTCAAGTCCCCCGCAGCTTAATTTCCTCAACTGTAAGATGAGAAAATCACATGTGATTATTTCTAAGGTCTCCTTCAGGTTAAGTATTCTAAGATTCTAAGATGTAGCGGAAAAACTAAGCAGCGCATTAGGGAAAAAACCAAAGACAACGAGATATTAAAATATGACTAGAAGGAAGAGTTGCTGAGCCAAAGAGAAGACAAAGATTTGAGATATAAAGAATCCCATAATCTTTTTTTTTTCTCCCTGTGGATTGAACCCAGGACCTCATGCATGCTAAGCATGTGCTCTGCCACTGAACTATACTCTCTCCCTCTAGGTGGCAAGAATCCCATAATTGTTAACATTTAAAAATTTACTTAAGTTTAATAAAAGCTGTGTTGGTGTAGAAAAGTAGAAAGCATAAGATACACAGTTTTGCTATATTTTGGAATGAAGGAAATAGAACCAAGCAGTCAATAAACTAAATATAACACACAGTTACTTAATAAATATGTCTTGTGCTATGAAGTCTTTGAGAGGCAATTGCAGCTTTATACAAAGAAAATTCCTAAATTATAGAATAATGGATAACTCAAAAAAATTTAAGTTTTAAACATTTCTATCTACTGAGAGCCAGTAAGTCATAGGAAAAAAGAAAAGGAAAAAAAAATAACTAAACAAAGTCAACAAATTTGGAACAAACTCAAGCAAAGAATAAATTGATTATTCTTAATTTAATAGGAAAAAATATATTCATTCACTGCTTTTTCAAAATAGAGAAAACACTGTTTGTTAATCATCATTGCATTCATAACTGGCTTGAATTCAGACAAACTAGGCTTCAGTCTTAATCCCACCCAGAGATCATGTGATCTGACCTACCTCTTAACCGGGGCAATAATTTCTTCCTCTGTGGCTTCTTGTCCAGATTGATTGAGATAAGACATAGAAAGTGTATATCTTAATCACTGGCATATAGTAAGGGCTCAAAACAATATTAAGTATCATATCAACTTTTCCCTCATTCACATTCAAATGTCCACTTTGAGGGGGAAAAACAAACATTTGAGTGTCAGAAATAAAAGAGGAAGGAGGTACCAGAAGCCTAGAGGAACAGCAGGGGCTGTAACTTGCCCATCTTCCTGGACCACTTAACAGGCCCTATTTCTTCAACAAGATTCTTTGAAAGATCAGTTGCCTTTCAGCAACCCCCATTTCGATCTGTGTTAAAAGCTTTTCTGAACTTACTTTCAAAAATAAAAGTTATTTTTTAAAAGAAACATTTACTTTTCTGTGGGCTTTATTTTAGAGTATGCACCTGAGAAATATAAGACTGCACAAGAGTCTTGGGGAGGAGTGATGACTAGCCATTAGCCTAAACAATGCTTTGCTATGAATAATACATTCGCTTGCCCTTTCTTTGGTTGGGTGAATAAAGCACCTTAAAAGGAAAATTGAAACAAGGGTTTACTACTTACTTTTTTAGGTTTTTTTTCTTAGGTCCTATGAAATACTGTTTAGTCCGTGTCAGAAAAAGAGTCATCCTCACTGATTAAAATAAAACTGTCACTTATTGAACTTGTGCCACGTCCTTTATTCATCAAACTACATTTATCCTCCTAATGAGTCTGTGAAGTAGAATTATTATCTCACTTTACTGACAAGGCACTGAGAAGCAAAGTGACTAGTACAAGTTTACAGAGACAAAAAAATGAGATACTTGGAACCCAAACCTAAGTCATCATGGATTTATGCAAAAGGTTGCGCTGCCCTAGCTAAAAGGGAGACCTAAACTGCAGGAGAGGAAAGAAATGGTACCAAGACATGTAGTTTTCAAACATAAACCTAGATAATAAATTATTAACAGATTTTTAACTTGAATTTTCCTGAGACTTATTTTCAGTGCACATAATCAAGGGAGGAAAAATAATGAATGGAAAGTTTTACATTTTCATTGCCAGGTTATATTTGATCTTGGGAAAAGGCAACCCTACTGAGGCCTGACTGAGAAATAATATGAAACATTTTAACTAATTTTTTAATGGAATGAAAGAAATGTAGAACATAGTTGCCCATCGAATATTCTTGGGCTGTTAATCACATATGATTGCTTTGAGGTGAGTTTTTTAGAATGGTTTTAAAATTATTTACTTTCATTTTTGGTAAAAGACTGTAACCAACTGTGTTTTCTGTAAAGCAACAGTCTCTCTAAGCAGGATCTTTCCTTTTGCTGTAAAAAATACACACCAAATAAAATATGCACATCAATTAGACATGGCAAATTGTGTAGCCTCTTAGAAAGACTTGCGTTAGATTGGACCTTCTTATGATTAATGGGCATTCTGCGAACGAATTAGCCCAGATTCTGCCCAGGAGCACAGTACGGGCATCCCAGGAGGATGCAGTAGAACAAGTCTGAACGTGGAATATCTGTCTTCATCATCAAATACTGTTCAAAAGCAATTGGTTTTGAAGTACCCTTAAGACAGGGGTCACAAACTCCAGTGCCTCGAGGAGGTAGGCAGGTGATATAAATGAGTCAAGTGGGCTGGGTAGAAGAAAGCATTTGAAACATGGTGGTGACAAATGGCACCTGACACTTGGCTGTAGTGTCAGGGAGATGATCTGGAGCCATGGGATTATGGCAGACTGGCCATCAAAAGGGGCAGCTGCTTTTCAGTTTTGGTTGACTGAGGCCATTTGGGAATTGAGGGGGAATGCTTTCAGATCATCTGATTTTTAAACAGAAATTAGAATTTCAAATTTTGATGAATCATCTTCTAATGCTTCATGTTGACAATTCATTTTAAAAATGCTATTTGAGCCCGTTTTTAAAGCTACTCATAAGTACACATCTGGCCAGCTGGCTACCAGTTTGCCACTTCTGATTTAAGGAATTAAGGCAAATAGTCATAGAAGTAATACCTGAAATGATACCATAGTTCTGAATATTTATACCTTTATATTAGCCTTTATACACATTGAAAATGCACTTAAGTTGTGTTTTCCCAAAGCAAACAGGGAAGATGGTACCGACCTAGGGTTCTGTGTGAAACCATAAAGTATATTTCTCGATATGTGAACTATACACTGCCTACTTCAGAATTAACTAAAGAGCTTATTTAAAATGTGCATGCTGGATTTGCATTAATTAGGTCTCAGGTGGCTCCTAGCAATCTGACTTTGTACAAACACCCTGATCCCAGATGATTCTAAAACAGCCATTAATGTAGTGCCTCCCTTTGAGAATTTGCAGGCTATGTGGTCATTGCACTGCCAGCCTTAATTTCTGTATCTTCCCTATTCCCCCAGGCGGAGACAGCTGTGATTTAAAGAGGGTTAAATTTTGGATCCTTTGGGTTCCTGCTTGGTTGGGTGATCCAGAACACATCTGCTTTTGGGTCATTCAATTCCATAGTTATGGGTTGATACTTCATAATGACAAATGGCTGTCTCATTAGCTTGCAGTTTATGGTAGCTCAGTGTATGTCTTCATTTAGCTAATGTCTTAGTGGGTTATTTCCTCATGGCTCCCTACTGAGTATCAGTGTAATGTACCTGATCGGTGCCTAGTAAGTAATTTTTGATTGACTATTATAATGCATTAATTAGAACATCGTCAACTAGGCCTACCAGATCAACTGTCTGTGACTGAACTGAATAATCATTTACTTTAACTCACTAGGCATTTATTTAAGCCAATAATTTGACCAATTTTTAGCTCTCAGAAAATTATTTGATGACATTCGACCAAATGAACCCATCCTCAAAATGATTAATATAACTTCTGACCTTGCCTGCTCTTATGTCCAAAGTAAACATATTATTAGGAGTATATAACTCGTTACGCACTCTTACCCTGGATAAAAACAGTGTCTTGAAAGTGTTATCATCACACCATTTTAGACACTGGAAATATTAGCTATGGAAAATGCTGATAGACTGTGATGTTCAATGAACTACACATTTTAGCGTGCCTAGGGAAAACCACAATTGAAATGTAAATTGTCATTTTGCTTCAGTGAAGAAATGAACCAAAACACAAATTTTCTTTTAAGAACATTGAGATCAGGAAAAGGTATTAGACCTGTGTCTTCTATCCGGTGTTCACAGCCTGTAAACAACAGCATTTTGGGTATGGGGCCCAGTTTAAGAGATTATTCATCCCTTAGCCTGGACCACAAGTAGAGATGTTTCTTAAATTATTCCAAGCACTATTAGACAAAAGAAATTTTTGACCTCCGAGGTAACCTTCTCTAAAAGATAAACTGATACTTCCTCGCCCATCTTGTCTTTTTTCATCATTTCCATTCTAGCCCAGTTAATGCAACCAGTTTTGAATTTCAAAATATTCAAATATGCTACTGGGGTTCTGGCCCCTGTGATGGGTCTTGAGTCCTCCCTCGCAGAGGTGAAGTAACATTAAATTTGTCACTGCCTTGTCTAAGTCAGCAAGATGGCACTGTATAATACCTTTAGAAATACTAAGAAGTCCACAGGGAAGAAGGTGAAAAGAAGGTCAGCTACTGACATAAAATCAGGCTTCAGATGTGACGACACTTCGTCAGAGGCTTTGTAGCCTGCAAGTCAGCAGTTACTGAATCCACCTCCCAGCTGAAGCCAGACACGTCGATAAAGGAAGCCCCACCTGCACAGCAATAGATGAGCCATCAGCATCCCTCACTGACTGGAGACACAGGGTAGTTCCTTTTATAAAAGGAACTTAAAGCTATGAATGGCCTCTTTTATTTTCTGCTCCCTTCACCCCAAAGTGTTGACCTTTATTTTAATATCTGAAGAACCCATGAATGTATTATAACTTAGAGAAAGATAAAAATTAACCTTTGGTAGCCAGAGACCTGAAAATTATACTTTGAAAAATTCCTGGAGAACTCAGTCTTTCAGTTATTAAGCAACTGGACTAAAACAAACTTGAGTTTTGCTGGAAACAAATATAGTAACAACTCTTCAAATAAATTTTCCTCCATAGAACACACTTAGCAAGAGTAGCTTAAAATAGAGTTAATAAAGTGGAACAGAAATTGCAAATTCTAATTTATACTTTTGCCTCCTATTATGTAAATAGAGTTCATAGTCTTTAGAATCAATCAACCTTGATATGCTTCAATTAATACAATATAAAAACTTCCAAAAGATTTCTATGTTATTTAGAGGAATCAAGCAGTAAAATATACAGTGCATTTTTAAAGCTCAGATGAGATTTATTGTAACTATTATCTGATGCACTGATCCTTATTTTAGAAAAGAATCTCCACTCTAGATGAGAAGGGGGATTCCAAACGTCAGAGTCTAGGAAATTGTGATAAAATATTATTTTAGAAGTTAGAAAAAATAATTTTGACTATCCTCAGTGCAGAAATTAACTTGTATATTTACTGATGGGAAATTTCATGACAACAGCCAAGGTCAGTGACCAACAATTTGAGTTAATGAATAAGGATTAAGAGAAGAAAAATTAATTAGGTTAGGCTTGAGGAAAGCAAAGAACATAACTTCAGGCCAGTTGTACCTAAACTTGATCAGATGCATGCCCTTCAAAAGAATAGCACTTTCTGGGGCCTCACCCTCCACGGGCCCAAAGCAGTTTCTGAAGATTCTTGCTGAGTGGCCAGGCTGTAGGCAGATCTGTCTTCTGAGGCTGAGCAGTTTCTGTAGCTAGTCATGTAGGCTACCAAATAGATCAAGGTGCACACTGTGACTGCTAGTAACTGCCCATCCTCTGGGGGATGGCAAGGATGGAGAGTGGCTTGTGTGCTGCATGCTGGGCCGGTGGCCGTGGACTCCTCTCCACTCTGTGCAAAATTCATCTTGACCACCTGTGTCAGCCTTGCTTACTTGGGGGCGTTGGGAACTGGCACAAACATGCTAACTTCTGGCTACCACTTTTTCTGTAATACAGTCTTTCTTAAAAAAAAAAATATCAGACATCCTCTTAATTGCTCAGGATCAAAATCCCAGTTATCTTTGACTTCTCTTAGGACTTCCCCAAACATCCAGTCTGTATTCAAAGCCCATCATCCACACCTCTCAATTTTTTTGGCACCTATGCCTTCCTCTTCTTTCCACCACCACAAACCTAGCCTAGACCCTCGTTACGTCAATTGGGCTTTTGAAACAGACTCTTAACTAGCCTGCCCTGCCCAAGGTTTCCATTTTATTCTGTTTTTGAGATTTGCTTGTGTGACTTCCCATGTTTATCATACCAAATGTTCCTTATTATTAGCCAAATAATTCTAAACTCTTTGATCTGCATTCAAAGCCATCTGTGTGGACCCTCAAGGTTAATACAGTAACATTCAGTTCTACAGTGGAGTACTGAGCACATGGTGTGAATGATTCTCAAATGAAGAGGACGCTCTTCTCCTCAACGAGTTTGTAGTCCCACTTCTTATAATAGAACCATGATAGTTACCAGGTGCTGAATCCCTTATGTGCATAATTTCATTTATAGAGATCTTCCAGTCCACGTGGAATGCCTGTTTTTCTTCATGATTGTCTCACTATCGTTTGAATAGCCTCATGCCTAGAATGCTTCCTTCAAACATCTTTATTTAACACGTATTTGTCTGATAATACATTAACACATATAGCTGGAGATATTTAAGAAAAATTAAGTAAAGGCAAGAATCAACCTGGTAAACTCTTTTCTCTTTTTTAAGGGTGAAATTTCTGTGATCCTCACCACGATGTGGTAGACCTTGTTCTGCATGGGGTGGGAGATTGAAGGCGGAAGAGATGAATGGTGGGACTAATCCCATTTAAAACACATGTTTAAGGACAACAACAATGATGATGATGGCTAATATTTATTGAGCACTGATAATACATGTACTACTATCTGTTTAAAAATCTCACAATGACCCAGTGGGACACTATTATTATTCTCATGTTATTAATACTTGAGACATAAGGGAGGTGAGATAAGTTGTCAACATTTACAATGATGGTAAGTGTCAGAGCCAACTGATCCAAGACAATCCAATCCTAAGGCCTAAATGAATTGACCCACAGGATATCAGGGTGCTCTGGCCAAAAGATAGCGAAAGTGAATGCTGGGTAGATGCCCAGTGAATTTCCATGTCAATTACCTCTCTGTCCCCAACCTCCTCTCTTCTAAACCCTCCACAACTACAAGAGTGATCTAGCCAACAAGAAAGTCCAACTTTGTCATTATCCTGATTAAACAATTTAATGGCTCTCACTGCTAGAGAGAGAAACCATTGTTATACATTGCTCTCTAGTGAAATTTTACAAGGTGGTGTGTACCTTAACTGCCAGTTTAAGAAAACCTCCACACCAAATCTAAGCACTTGGTACAGAAGGAAAAGCTTATTTAGTGATTTGTTTTATTAGCCATTGTGAAGAGAATCCTCACTGGATATTATTGATAGATGGTGTGTGAGGAAATTTAGTTTTTATCCACAGAAACCTGTCCTTGTTGTGGGGTGGGTATTACAGCAAAGTCAGGGGCAACCACGGAGGCAAAAGGGTGGACTGGTTAAACACAAGAGCTTTGGAGCCAGAGTTTGGAATTACAGCACTATGACTCTTGCAGCCTTATTTGCAGCAGCCTCAAGGGTGATTTGAGGAAAACGTCTTTCTCATAAAGTTGCTGCAAGGACTGAATGAGAAACATATTAAAGGGCTTAAAACAATGGCTACATAGAAATTCCCAAGCAAGTGATAACTATTACATATCATTAAAGTTTTCATTGTTCTATACTTGTTACATTAATTACAGTGGCTCAATTCAAGTAGTAATTCACAAATGTTGTTGAAAAAAAAAAAAAAGAACCGTAAGAAAACACGGGGAAAAAAGATTCCCTCTCCCAGAGGAAATCATTGCTAAGATTTCCTGTTTGTCCTTCTATAATTTTTCTGTGTGTAGAAAAATATACCTGTGCTTTTGAAAAACATAAATGATAGCATTTATAATATAGTTTCACACCTTGCCCTTTTTTCCTGTGAGGATTTTCTCATATTGACACACATAAATTTACTAAATTACCTTTAATGGTTATGCAGTATTTCAACATGTAAATGTGGCATAACTTATTTAATAAGTCCTCTATTGATGGGTATGTATTTGGTTTTCATTTTCTATGATGAAACACATTTCAATGAATATTCTTGTATGATTACTTCTATAGAATTCATTTATATAAGTACAATTGCTGGGTCAAGTGGTAAATGCATGTGAAGTCTTTATAGCTGTTGTTCAACTGCCTTCTGAACAGGTTGAAAGAATTTATACTCTTACTCATCTGTAGTACAGAGAAGTTATTTAAATGCATTCCTTATAAACCACTCCAATTTTCTTAAGCCAGTTTTTCTCACTGTCCCAGAAAACCCCAAGCTAATTTCCTGCCTCTGTTCCTATAATTTTGTCTTGCTCCTAGCCTAGAATTACCTTTCTTTTCATTTGTCTATTTAAATCCTACCTATCTGCGTTAGTAGGACACACTCGGTTGTAAGTAACAAAATTCATATGAAATTAGCTTAAGGAAAATTAAAAGGGGAGGGGACAAAAACTGTTAAAAGGATTCTAGGTAGTTCACAGGACAGAAAGATGAGCTGCAGGTTCTAGGGCAGTTCCAGAGACCTAGGACTGAAGCCCGCACATACTCCTCTAATTAACCACTTCCAACTCCACAATCTCTGAATGATTTCATTCTCTAATACGGTAGACTGGTAGGTCTTCTAACTGTCAAAATGTGAAAATTTACATAAAAGGTAGCACATTTTATACATGAAGCTTCAAAAGATGTTTTGCAACTTCTGGCTTTCCCTACTTTTGGTGTCTCCTCAACTATCATTAGATGAAATTCAATGAAGAATTTCAAAAAACACTGACAGAATGTCCAGAAAAATCATTCCTCTCGAATATCAGGGAATCAGAATTCCACTGTCATTCTTTATAATAATGTCTTTTAAGTGAAAGTTGTCCATCAGCAATTCCAGGATTATTTTTTTCCCCACCTGCCTAACATTTTGGAAGTGCCCCTTCCTCACGCTCTCCGTGGTCCTGAACCACCCTCCGCTTTAGAATCATTTGAAAAGTGGTAAGAGGGGAATTAGGGAATAAAGAAAGTGTTGAGGGACAAAAGAAAATATTTTTGTTTTGTCAGTTTTTAAACACTGTCAATTACCAGCAAAAAAAAATCACAATTAACCTTGGCCAAACTGAACGAGAATAAACAATATTGTGGGAAACATTGTTATCTGTGCAAATGTCCCCATACACAAGCAAGGTCACATGGGGTAGTGGGCAGATCACCACTGGGCAGAGATGGGATGGGTCAACTACCATTTTCAGTTGACATATATCAAATTATACACGGATTTCCTTTATTTTTACTTTTATATCATGATGGGAAAATTGTAGAATTAAAGCAATTATAGTCTCACAATTCACAGAGATGTGTTTAAGTATATTTTGTAGTTTTATAATGATTCCAAGAATTGTGGTTTTTATTCTTTGGAAAATTGTGTGTCCACCCATGATACAGTCATTTTTTGTTTTACATAACTATATTGTTGGATATTGAATTATTTTGTGTAATATTTTATTTCTTATTTTTTCAGATTAACACTAAACTATTTTGATATTTGTCCTTTGAATGCACTAAATTACTTCCCATTAATCTTTAAAAATAATTCAAGATAATGTGGAAAGCTATTGTTTGTTTTAGAGAAGATTTTAAGTCAATAAAATTTAATAAATCTAGAAGTAGATTTCTAGAAATAAACTTTCATCTGAAAATATTTTATTGGTAAAAATTAGGATATATTATCTTGGAAATCCTTGCTGTAAATCTCTCTATCCTTCTCTCTTCCCCTCCCCACCTCCCTTCTCCTCTCTCTCAAAATTTTAAGAAATGTCTAGGAGTTTACACCTCAGCTACCAGAAGGCTAAAGTCCCTGGTAAGGATTAAGTAAATATAACATCAAATCTTTATTCTCATGGAAATGTTTCAAGTTAAAATTATTTAGGAACTATGAAATGTGTTGCCATAATTATCCATGTAAGCACTACAGATTTGTCACACATATTTAGTGTGCTGTACACATCTAAAGAGTGGGTTGATTTCCCTGAAGAATCCAATTATACCCTGAGCATTTTGTGTGCACCCGTGATCAATGTTGATCAGTTTTACAAATAACACAATTAGGCTAAAACCTAGGCCAAGTCCAAGGTCTCCTCTGGTTTAACCATCAGCAACAACTAGTTGTTGACCTCTCTCCTCCTTTGCCTTACAGAGAACAACCTTATTAGTTGCTTTTCCAGTCTCTTTGGTTGGTCCCTTTGTTCCATTCTGTTCTTGACTTTCTCTCTCTTAATGATCTTGTCCCATATTTTGGGCTTTAAATCCTGCATATGCTGAAAACCTTCATATTTACATCTTCTGCCCAGACCAGCCTTTTCAACTGCAATTTTATACATTCAAATGACTACTTGATATCTCCACTTACAGGCTTGACAAGCATCTGAAACTCAATAGATACAGAACTGAATCTTCTTGATCTGTCCCCATTATCACTCTACCTGTTTGTCCACAGTCTTTTAATCTGTGGTAGTTTTTTTTTTTTAATGGCCACTGCTCTTTTTTATTCATCCTGTGAAGAAGAATGGTGTAGGTTCCCTCCCCTTTAACCTGGCTGGGCGTGGTGACTGCTTTAACCCAGCAGAGTACATACAGTAGAAGCAAAGCGCCATGATTTCTGAAATGAGGTCATGAAAGACAACACAACTTCTGCCTGGTTCTCTTGGAACACCTCCTCTTGGCATGCTCACTCTTGGGATGTTTAGTCCGCTGACTCCTTTGGAATTCAGCCTCCATGCTGTGAGCAGCTCAGCCACATGGAGAGACCAGGTGTAACTGCTCTGGTTGATCTAGCCTTTCAGTCATCCCAGCCCAGATGCCAAACACATGAATGAAGGAACTTCCAGATTATTCCAGGCTCCAGCCAATCAAGTTGCCTGCAGCTTTTCATGCCATCCCAGCCAGGGTCCCAGACATCATGGAGCAAAGACAGGTCATCCCCACAGTGCCCTGTCTGAATTCCTGACTCAGAATCCTAGAGCATAATAAAGCGGTTGATGTTTCACAATACTTGCTTTGGAGTGGTTTGTAAACCCAGCAACTGAAAACCGACATGCTATCTCAGTTGAAGGCAATTTTATCTTTCTAGTTGCACAGATAGAAAAAAGCAGTACCTTTTTGTCTCATGTCACATCCAAATCACCTACAAATCCTGCTGATTCCACCTTCAAAATATATTCAGAAATGGACCACTTCTCACCATCTCCTCTGCTGGCTGGATCTCCATCTCCTGATTGGATTTCTGCAATAGCCTTTTAACAGGTCTTTCAGCTTCTGCCTTTATTCCTGCCTCCTCTCCCACCAACAGTCTACTCCCAACAGAACTGCCAGAATGAGTCTTTAAAATATGTCAGATTATGTCACTGCTCTGTCAAATGCCCTCCCACCCTGCAGTGGCTTCCTGTCTCATTCAGGGTAAGAACCAAAGTCCTTAAAAAGGCCCACGTGATCTTTATGATTTCATCCATTGTTCTGTCTCTCATCTTTCTTCCCTCTTTTCTCCCTCCCTTCTCTTTGCTTCAGCCATACTACCTTCCTTACTGCCCCTTGAAAGTGCCAAGCATGCTCCTAACTTGGGCCCTTTGCACTGGCTATTTCCTCTGCATGGGACACTCATCACCACTTTCTAGTTGGCTACTTAGCTCACCTCTTTCTGGTCTCAACTCAGTGTCAGTCACCTTCTTGACTGAAGCTTACCGGGACCACCTACTTATAATAGGTACAACCCTCTGCTGCCACCAGCACTCAATCCTCCTTATCTTGATTTAATTTATCTTCTCTTTTCTTCCATAGCCCTTAGCACTTTTTCACATACTAGGTAGTTTCATCATTTAAGTTGCTTAATTTTATTGCCTTTTGTCTTTATTTACTAGAATTGAAGCTCCGTGAAAGCAGATACTTGTCTGCTTTGTGCTTTAAGTACCTCAAGCCCCTGAAACAGTGACCGACACATAGTAAATTCTCAATAAATATTTGTTGAGTAAATAAATGCAGGAGAATTAGCCCCTAGAAGTTCGATTTCCTAGTACTTGCAGAAATTTATGTTTCGTAAATTGAGAAATACAAAATAGTCACATTTTATCTGGTTTGAAGGAAACATGTTAATAAAACTAATATAAATTTTTAATAAGTAACTCGTTTTTAAATGTCTCCTTTATCAAAGAGGACAGTTCCTTTCTTATTTAGGCTCAATCCAAAATGAATGCAGAAACAAAATATAAATTTACCTGAATATATTTTAGATACCTTTATGTCTACTTCATCTCCTTCCCCCAGATACTTTATAAACAGTGCAAAGTAAATGACATTAACTCATTATTAAAAATACAATAAAGCTGGGAAGTGATAATAAATATCTCTAATTTTGAAAAAACTACATTCAGTGTTCTTCATTTGCCCTTTCACCTGTACTTAGATTTTCACTGTCAAGATACATGGAAAACTTAAGTGCATAAGATTTCATTGTTTAGCAGGTACAGATTAACTACAGCTTGAAAAAAAAGCAGTGGAAAAATCAAATTTGGCTGGTACCCAAAATGATATTTAAGGGAACTAGACAGACTCCACTGAAAAGTGATGTGAAGGAGTCCTACGGAGAGCAGAGCCAAGGAACTAGATGACCGCTGTTTTGTTTTTGAATTTAGAAATACGCATGCAGCAAGGAAAACAGTAAGTCCAACTGTTTTCACACTGTAGGTCACGACAGCTGTATGTGCTTGGTATTGAATTTAGTGGGTCTTAGCAAGCATTAAAAGAAAAAGAGCATGAGAGCAAGAGAGGGGGAGAGAAAGAAGAGCAGAAGGACCTGAGTGTGTTGCAAAGAGTAAGAATAGTTGTGTTTCAGTTGCGTGTGTGTGTGTGGACAGGGCTTGAGGTACAATGTGTTCGTAAATATATTTTTACTGCAGGTCATGATCTGTTTGTAAGTTTGTAAGTAAATGCAGTAGAATATTTCTGAATAAAACTATTAAGCAGACTTGTAACAATTATGGGAGGTCAAGCCACATGTATTTCATAATATCCTCATTTAAAATATATGGTTTTAGACAGAGGCTAATGAGTGGTTTTCAAATCTTAGCACACATAAAACTCCTGGGAGGAGGGGTGGGACATAGGGGAAGGGCACAGTCACCTATAAAGTGTCTGGTTTAGTAGGGTCAGGGGTAGGACAGAGGAGGAAGCTTTGAGTTTAACAAGCCCCCAGGTGATTCTGATGTGGGTGGCCCTCTGCCCATGTGAAGAGCCACACCAGGCAACAGCACAGGTAGCAATGTAATTACAAATGTCTTGAGTTCAAATTAACCCATATCTTCCTAATCCACACCTAACAAATCTCCTAAACTCCCAGTTTTCTTTTTTAATGAAGCACCTTGAAGTCATGAGCCTCAGTTTGAGAAACTATTAAAAAAAAAAAAGAAAGGAAAAGGAAAAGAAACAAGATGATTGTAAATCTTGTAATTAACAGGGTGATTGCAAGGGGGTGTGAGAAAAGTGAGGGTTGGGGTGATCCAGTGATTCTTTGTTAATAAAACCAACTAGTTTTAACTCTAGAGCCCCTAATAGAGGGTACTGAAAATCCATCACTACATCAATTTCTATTAAAAAAACAAATAAGTAAACTCTAATTCAAAAAGATACATGCACCCACCTCAATGTTCATAGCAGCACTATTTACAATAGCCAAGACATGAAAGCAACCTAAATGTCCATTGACAGAAGACTGGATAAAGAAAATGTGGTATATATACACAATGGAATATTACTCAGCCATTAAAAAGAATGAAATAATGCCATTTGCAGCAACATGGATAGACCTAGAGAGTATTATACTAAATGAAGTAAGTCAGAAAAAGACAACTATCACATGGTATCACTTATATATGGAATCTAAAAAAATAATACAAATGAACTTATTTACAAAACAAGAATAGACACACAGATGTAGGAAAAAACTTGTGATTACCAAAGGGGAAAGATGGGGAGGGATAAATTAGGAGTTTGGGATTAACAGATAGACACAATAACATATGAAATAACAAGGACTTACTATATGGCACAAGGGAACTATATTTAATAACTTGTAATAACCTGTAGTGAAAAAGAATCTGAAAAAGGATATATATGTATGACTGAATCACTTGGTTATATACCTGAAACTAACACAACATTGTAAATCAAATATACTTCAATAAAAAGTTGTTTTGGAAAAAAAAACAAGTAAAGTTGAAGAATTATTTAGAAGACATTTTTTGGTTATCAAATTTTAGACTGAGCGCACTGAACCAAAGAAAAACAAACTTTAGAACGAATGATAGGGCAAAATCAACAAGGGTTGTTATAAAGTTTACAAATTCTTGTAGGCATGTGCTTTTCTAGATAAGATATATGCCTTTTCAAATACAAAAAACAGCTGAGGTTTCTTTCTTTAGAGTAAATGACCAAAAGATTTGGTGGCACTAAGATGACAAATTGCATGACAAACTCCCAATCCTTATCGAAGAATGCAAAAGAAAATGAAAATACAATTATTAAAGAAATCAAGAACATTAAAAAAAGAGAGAAAGCAAATCTCTTAGATATGTGTCAGTTATTAGTGACTAATCTAAAAAATCACCAATCAGTAAAATTTCTGAAATGGAAAAAAATAGTGGCCTAGAGTTTTCACCTTCTCCCTCTCCTTCACCCACATCCATCAGTATATTTTATGCTTTATTTACACCAAAAACAACAAATGTTTTGAAGTCATCTGTTGAAAGTATTAGTGTCTTTCTGAAATCTTGTTCCCAAGGTATTTCATTAATTTTCCTTTGGCCCTAAGCCAATGATTCTTAAATTTTAGTGTAAATAACAATCTCTTGGAATACTACTTAGAATGCATTCCTTGAGGGGCCCAGCGTTCTCTAAGAGGTTCTGGTTCGATAGGATTTGAATATAGCCAGAAGCTTGCATTTTTAATCACACCTTGGAAAACACTAATGCAAATGTTTCCGAGAGAATAGCTCTTCACATTTGTCAGAAAGAGTTGATACTTGTGATTGAAAAGAGAAACTCCAATGCAGTGATGTCTCAGTCAGGAAGAGTTTTCATATTGCTGTTATTCTTGGTATGTATATAATACTAAAATGTAAGTATCCTGCTTGCATTTCACAGCACCACAGTATCGCGCCTTTAAACTAACCATCCATCACCTAGAACTGCACTACAGAAAGGGTGGTGCCCACACCCACCCAGTAGAATCAGCATCGCGGGGAGTATGTTAACAGCACAGAACCTCAGTCTGCCCTAGACCTTCAAAAGCCCAACTTGCATTAACAAGATCCTCATGTTTGAGATGCATGGCTCCAGCAGATTCTAAATCTAAACGTGACTTTCTGGCTCACTTTTAATTTCACTATTTCACATTTTAATCTAAGTCTAAATGTGACTTTCTGGTTCACTTTTAATTTCACTATTTCACATTTTAATCCAAAAGGATGAAAGATTTTAAGTAGAAGAGAAAACAAGGTTATTAAGGGGAGAGGCATCTAGAGGGTCTCAAACTGCGTCTGTGACTGATAACTCTTAAACCAGAAGGCAACTGGTTATCACGGTATCTCATTTGAGATCCCAGTGCTCTGTAGGTCACACTGATCTGAGATCCCGGTACCTTACAATTGTATTCATTTGTCTTGCATCTTCCCTGTAAGCTTCCTGTGAGCAGGATCATGTCTTACATATTTAAATCCTCAGTGCCTCGCCTAATGCCTAACTCAAGGAGGTGCCCTAAAGTACCTAAATGAAAAAAAAAAAAAAAA
Organism: Vicugna pacos; assembly: GCF_048564905.1. Taxonomy (NCBI): domain Eukaryota; kingdom Metazoa; phylum Chordata; class Mammalia; order Artiodactyla; family Camelidae; genus Vicugna; species Vicugna pacos. Next base: position 86,167,091 of record NC_132991.1, on the reverse strand, counting down.
GCCAGATACTTATGCGTTATAACCACCCTTCAAGTTCAAGTGTAAGGCTTCTCGCCTCCATAAAGATTTCTTTAGTTATTTCATCTACCAGGATCTCTACCTGCTCCAAGTAAATACCACTTACTTGACCTTTAATGCACTCACACAGGATTTCATTGATCAATTATGTTTATTTTGTATCTCACTTATTACCCTACCAAAACTATAAGAAGCTATTTTTTATATATTTCATACTGCTTGTCAGAGTAGACATTCAAATATTGGTTACTACCGAGCAATCTTAAAATTGAAAAAGACATTAAAATGAGAAAAATCTACAAGTTTTGATATTCCTTCAGGTATCATTCTAAATTGCCAAAATTACTTCTAGAGAGGACAATAGTTAAACAGCTCCTCCAGCTGTGACCTGTTTATCTTAAGTAAAACTTTTAATTTTCAAATGGTTAGTTGTACCTTCAGTCAACTCAATTCTAATTTCTCTTATGACAGTAACTTATACTTCTGTATGTTGAGCATATATAAAATGGTTACTCTATATAACAGATTAATTCATAACCAAAATAAATGTCTAGCTAGAGATCACTTTAGGGGAATATGTAGAAATTTATAGTTTGTATGATGTCCGTGATAGTGTCACATACAGGCGAGTATTTCCATTTTAAAGCTAATTACAGAAGTATTGCCCAATAGTGCACTCGTGGTGTTGAATGTTTTAACTCCTGGAATCATAACTGCATTGTCAACAACAACACAGCTGTCCCAGTGTTTTGATGAATCATTATTTCAGCTCTTGTAGTTTTAAAACGCACTTTAGGCTCTTACCCAAATCATCTCAAACTGTCCTATAGATGGCAGCATTGAGCAATATATTTGGTAAGGTTGCTTTCTTGGTTTCTGTAAATTTTCACTTAGGAGTGAATTTTTCATACAGGATATTTAACTGCAGTACACCACAAGACTAATTTCACATATGGTGACAGGATAATACTTGTACCTGCTCAAAATTACTTCAGTCAGTTTCCACAAAAGCATCTCTTTCTAGTCTGTATTAACCAAATACGGATTTCCAGAGTTAACCGACTCATTAAAAAAATGTAAAGGACAAATGAAATTACTGTAGTATTATTATAAGAATGTTAACCACCTTTAACGTTGGTAGTAAAGCATCAGCAAGTAGGAAGAAAGGACAATAACATTCCATGATCAGTGATCATCTACCACATGAAATTGGCTTGGAAAAAAAAAGTGTCACACCAAGCTGACTTATTTCATGATTTTTAATGAATATTTTAGCCACTGAATTTGCTTTTTTAAAGCTGAAATTCTTTGTCACTGTGTTATTTTAAGGCTTTAAAATAAGTTATACATGATCAAAATTCTAACCTTTCTGTGAAGATTATTGTAGAATATTCACAAATTATCTTGATCTCCCTGACCCCTCCTCCTGCTAGGATAGAGTATTTTCTTTTCCTTTATTCCATTTATTTAGCTTTATTTAGCTTTTTCATTTTTTTGCGGGGGGAGCATTTCAAAAGTAAATGGACTTGGATTGTTTTTCCAACAAAATGTGATATACTCTCCACCCTGACCCTGCCCTAAGCATCAAAACTGTAAAAAGCCCTTTGGCCTTAGATTTCATTGTTACTAGTAAACAATCCTTTTACCTTTTTTTTTTCTTTCGCCAAGGGTAAAACCTCACAGTTACTTTACTCTTTACCTGCTTTAAGTTCAGACTTCCCTGATCCGCAACCCCTGCTCCCCATCAAGCGCGCTATTCCCCCGGAATCTCGGCCACTGTTACTGCCGCCTCGTTTGCAGATTATATCTGCTATTTATAGCTCTGCTGTAGTGGGCACGTGTGCCCACATCACCAAGCTGTCAGAGGTAGAGAAGGGCGGGCTTTCAATTCAAAAGCATGCACACGAATTATAGATTAACCGGGTTGAGATGAGGCTGCATGATGGCAGGGAACAAGAAGGTGAGAGAGGAAATGAGAAACTCCCAGGCTTCGGTGGGGAGTAGCCCCTCTGCAGACACCGACTCCCCCAATTCACGTGTCATAACGCTGCTGAATGGCGCCTTTGGTTCTTTTTTCTTCTTTTTTTTCACTGCGCTTTGCAACCTACCTTGGTACCCTCACCCTCTCTCCCCACGTCCCCTCCCTCAAGGCAAGGCTTGAAGGACAGGCAGCGTCACCAATCAGCAGGCTTCGCCAAGAAACTCCCCCGCCCCTCACCCCGGTATTAGGCCCAGGCGCGCTCCTCCTCGGCCCAGCCGGTCCGGCCATTGAGCATGCCCAGCGCCTGAGCTACTGCGTTTCCCTGCGAGCATCCTGCAGTGCCAGAGAGCTGGCGTCTGAGGAGGGTCTCCCTTGCGGAGAGGGGGCAGAGACCCCAAACTGGCCAGGGAATAGGGTGGGAAAATAAGATAGCGTTAAGTAGAGTGACAGAAGTCATTTTTAAAAGGGTTGTTAATGCCAGCTGGACCAGCAGGGGCTTGTTTACAGGTCAGCTTAACAAACAAACAAAAACTTCGGGGAGCGTTTGCTTGTGATGAGACTGATACCGCAAGGGAACTGTGTTAAGAATCGCTCTCAGAAGACCCAGGCTGATGACCTGTTCTAATCCTGAAGTGCCCATTTTCCTGTACAGTTGAGCTGGCACCATCCTTGTTTTCTCCCGATTATCCTTGTGGTCAAGGGTAAACATTTTATGGGGTGGTTCAATGGGTGTGGATGCTGTGTGTGTGAAACAAACACTTCAGCCAATATTTACACAGTAGGGTTTTGGCCTCACGAACCCTCTGTAGTCCCCAACGTCTTTTAAAAATCACAAATTGCTTTCGGAATATGGTAAGGGGAGAGCATCTCATTTCCTCCCCAAGCCTTCGCCCAAGGTGTGAACCCCCGCCCCCTCGCTGGGATAGGGGGTGGGGGAGACGCTGTGATATTTATATTTTCTCCCTAATTGACCAGCGCTAACCTCAAGGCGCCGGACGTATGACGCTTCCCAGGGATTCCTGTTCCCGTTTAGCAAGTGACCATAACACCCCCAGTCACTGCCCTTGGGCGTCCCTCTGTTTCTTCGAGGTACTTCACTGCAGCAAATGCGAGGATTCCAAGGTGGAAAGCTGACCCAAAAAGTCCTTTAGAAAAACCACAAAAATACAGATCTCACTCTCGCCTATCACCCCGAAACTGAAATTCAGCTTTTATATTTCCAGGGAGAAAAAGCCTTGACTAGAAACGTCCTTCTAGAGGGGTCGATCTTACCTGTTAGGTAAGATCCAGCCCCACTCCCGCGCCCCCTCCTCCCAGGGCCCTCCCACGCAGGGCGCTGTAGCCGCAGTGCCCCCCCGTCGCCCCCCACCCTCACTCCTGCGTCTTCCCGAGTTCGCCCCCCCGTTTTCCCAGACTCCCCTCGTGCTTTCGGGTTGCCACCCAAACACCCCCGCCCGCGCCCGCGGCGGGGATTCCTGCGGGCCAGGGGCGCCCTGGGTGGCGCGTGGGGAGGAAGGCTTTGCGCCGGGGCGGGCGGCCGCGCAGGGGCGCTGCCCGAGCGCTGCGCCGAGGCCGGGCGCGGGCGCCGCTGCGGCACGGCCGGGGGGCGGAGAGGGGCGGGCGCGGGGCGGGCTCGGCCCGGAATGTAGAGACCCGGGCGGGAGCCTCCCGGCGGCGGCGGCGGCGGCGGCGGCGGCGGCCGGGCTGCGGAGCGCAGAGGCTCCGTCACGTGTTTTTCTCCTCCGAGTGAGACGGCGGCGCGGTCGGAGGGGGCCGGCGCGCAGAGCCAGACGCCGCCGCTTGTTTTGGTTGGGGCTCTCGGCAACTCTCCGAGGAGGAGGGAGGAGGGGAGAAGTAACTGCAGCGGCAGCGCCTCCCGGGGAAGAGGCGTCTTCCCCGACTCCTTCCCCAGCCTACCCCCCTCGCCTCCCGCCCTCGTCCCCTCCCCTCCCGACTGGAGCGAGGGGCAGGGATGATCCTGTCCCTCCAGCTTATCCTCAGCTCCCCAGGCTGCCTAGTAGCGTTTGTCGTGGAAAAGCCACTTTCTCCGCCTGCCGAGATGGGCCCGAATGGGGGCTGCAGAGGACGCGTCCGCGGGCGGCGGCAGCAGCAGCAGCAACAGCCGCAGCGCCGCGGTCTCTGCGATTGAGCTGGTATTTGGGCTGCTGGTGGCGGCGGGGACGGTTGGGGGGTGGGAGGAGGCGGAGGAGGAGGCGAAGGAGGAGGGAGAACCCCGTGCAACGTTGGGACTTGGCAGCTCGCCTCCTCCTGCCCAAGGATATTTAATTTGCCTCGGGAATCGCTACTTCCAAAGGGGAACTCAGGAGGGAAGGCGCGCGCGCCTGGAGGGGCAACGCGGGGACCCCCGGCCGTAGCCGCCGCCTGCCTGCGCCGGACTCTCGCCTCGGCGGCGAGAGATGCATCTTTGCTCCTTCCCGGCCGCGGCGGCTGAGAGGAGACTTGGCTCTCGGAGGATCCGGGCTGCAACTCACGCCGGACGCGCTGCCTCCCCCAGGGCATGAAACGCCAGTAAACTCCGGTCGGGGCAATCTCCTTGGCGCAGCTGCTGCGTCCTCCCTCGGCTGCCCCTCCCTGGCGCAGAGGGCGGCGTGGATTTCGGAGTCGGGGTTTCAGCCGCCTCCAGCCCTGTTTGCATGTGCGGGGCCGCGGCTCGGAGCCTCCGCCCCCCACCCGGTTGTTTTTCGGCGCCTCCCTCTGCTCGGCGGCGGTGGCGGCGGCGGCGGCGGCGGCAGCATGGCGAGCCCTCCCGAGACCGACGGCTTCTCGGACGTGCGCAAGGTGGGCTACCTGCGCAAACCCAAGAGCATGCACAAGCGCTTCTTCGTGCTGCGGGCGGCCAGCGAGGCGGGGGGCCCGGCGCGTCTCGAGTACTACGAGAACGAGAAGAAGTGGCGGCACAAGTCGAGCGCCCCCAAACGCTCGATCCCCCTCGAGAGCTGCTTCAACATCAACAAGCGGGCGGACTCCAAGAACAAGCACCTGGTAGCCCTCTACACCCGGGACGAGCACTTTGCCATCGCGGCGGACAGCGAGGCGGAGCAGGACAGCTGGTACCAGGCCCTCCTGCAGCTGCACAACCGAGCCAAGGGCCACCACGACGGGGCCGCGGCCCCCGGGGCGGGAGGCGGCGGGGGCAGCTGCAGTGGCAGCTCTGGCCTCGGCGAGGCTGGGGAGGACTTGAGCTACGGGGACGTGCCCCCAGGACCCGCCTTCAAGGAGGTCTGGCAGGTGATCCTGAAACCCAAGGGCCTGGGTCAGACAAAGAACCTGATTGGCATCTACCGCCTCTGCCTGACCAGCAAGACCATCAGCTTTGTGAAGCTGAACTCGGAGGCGGCGGCTGTGGTGCTGCAGCTGATGAACATCAGGCGCTGTGGGCACTCCGAGAACTTCTTCTTCATCGAGGTGGGCCGTTCCGCAGTGACGGGACCCGGGGAGTTCTGGATGCAGGTGGATGACTCTGTGGTGGCCCAGAACATGCACGAGACAATCCTGGAGGCCATGCGGGCCATGAGCGATGAGTTTCGACCTCGAAGCAAGAGCCAGTCCTCCTCCAACTGCTCCAACCCCATCAGTGTCCCCCTGCGCAGGCACCACCTCAACAACCCTCCACCCAGCCAGGTAGGGCTGACCCGCCGCTCTCGCACCGAGAGCATCACTGCCACCTCCCCTGCCAGTTTGGTGGGCGGGAAGCAGGGCTCCTTCCGCGTCCGTGCCTCCAGTGATGGCGAAGGCACCATGTCTCGCCCCGCCTCTGTGGACGGTAGTCCTGTAAGTCCTAGCACCAACAGGACCCACGCCCACCGGCATCGAGGCAGCTCCCGGCTGCACCCGCCTCTCAACCACAGCCGCTCTATCCCCATGCCTTCTTCTCGCTGCTCACCTTCCGCCACCAGCCCGGTCAGTCTGTCGTCTAGCAGCACCAGTGGCCACGGATCCACCTCGGACTGTCTCTTCCCGCGGCGGTCCAGTGCTTCTGTGTCCGGTTCCCCCAGCGATGGCGGTTTCATCTCCTCAGATGAGTATGGCTCCAGTCCCTGCGATTTCCGAAGTTCCTTTCGTAGTGTCACTCCGGATTCCCTGGGCCACACCCCACCGGCCCGCGGTGAGGAGGAGCTGAGCAACTACATCTGCATGGGAGGCAAGGGGCCCTCCACCCTCGCTGCCCCCAACGGTCACTACATTTTGCCTCGGGGTGGCAACGGTCACCGCTACATCCCAGGAGCTGGTTTGGGGACGAGCCCAGCCCTGACTGGAGATGAAGCAGCCAGTGCCGCGGATCTGGATAATCGGTTCCGAAAGCGAACTCACTCTGCTGGCACATCCCCAACTATTTCCCACCAGAAGACCCCATCCCAGTCCTCTGTGGCTTCCATTGAGGAATATACAGAGATGATGCCTGCCTACCCGCCAGGAGGTGGCAGTGGAGGCCGAGTGCCCAGCTACCGGCACTCCGCCTTCGTGCCCACCCATTCCTACCCTGAGGAGGGTCTAGAAATGCACCCCCTGGAGCGGCGTGGGGGCCACCACCGCCCAGACACCTCCAGCCTCCACACTGATGACGGCTACATGCCCATGTCCCCAGGGGTGGCTCCAGTGCCCGGCAGCCGAAAGGGCAGTGGAGACTACATGCCCATGAGCCCCAAGAGCGTGTCTGCCCCACAACAGATCATCAACCCCATCAGACGCCATCCTCAGAGAGTGGACCCCAATGGCTACATGATGATGTCCCCAAGCGGCAGCTGCTCTCCTGACCTTGGAGGTGGGCCTGGCAGTGGCGGCAGCGGCAGCGGTGCAGCCCCTTCTGGGAGCAGCTATGGCAAAATGTGGACAAACGGGGTAGGAGGCCACCACTCTCACGCCCTGCCACACCCCAAACTCCCCGTGGAGAGCAGTAGTGGCAAGCTCTTGTCTTGTACAGGTGACTACATGAACATGTCGCCAGTGGGGGATTCCAACACCAGCAGCCCTTCCGACTGCTACTATGGCCCTGAGGATCCCCAGCACAAGCCAGTCCTCTCCTACTACTCCTTGCCAAGGTCCTTTAAGCACACCCAGCGCCCGGGAGAGCTGGAGGAGAGCGCCCGGCACCAGCACCTCCGCCTCTCCTCCAGCTCTGGTCGACTCCTCTATGCCACAGCGGCAGAAGATTCCTCCTCCTCCACCAGCAGCGACAGCCTGGGCGGGGGATACTGTGGGGCTAGGCTGGAGCCCAGCCTCCCGCATCTCCACCATCAGGTCCTGCAGCCCCATCTGCCTCGAAAGGTGGACACAGCTGCCCAGACCAACAACCGCCTGGCCCGGCCCACGAGGCTGTCCCTGGGGGATCCCAAGGCCAGCACCTTACCTCGGGCCAGAGAGCAGCAGCCGCCGCCACCCTTGCTGCACCCTCCGGAGCCCAAGAGCCCAGGGGAATATGTGAATATTGAATTCGGGAGCGATCAGCCCGGCTACTTATCTGGCCCGGTGGCTCCCCACAGCTCGCCTTCTGTCAGGTGCCCATCCCAGCTCCAGCCAGCTCCCAGAGAGGAAGAGGCTGGCGCGGAAGAGTACATGAACATGGACCTGGGGCCCGGCAGGAGGGCCACCTGGCAGGAGAGCGCAGGGGTCCAGCCCGGGAGGGTGGGCCCCGCCCCCCCCGGAGCTGCTAGCATGTGCCGGCCGACCCGGGCAGTGCCTAGCAGCCGGGGTGACTATATGACCATGCAGATGGGCTGCCCCCATCAGAGCTACGTGGACACCTCGCCGGTTGCCCCCATCAGCTACGCCGATATGCGGACCGGCATCGTTGTGGAGGAGGCCAGCCTTCCCGGGGCCACAGCGGCCGCGCCCTCCTCATCCTCCACGACCTCTGCTCCCCCTGCAGCGCCTCAAGGAGCAGGGGAGCTGGCGGCCTGCTCGTCCCTGCTGGGGGGCCCGCAGGGACCTGGGGGCCCGAGCGCCTTCACGCGGGTGAACCTCAGTCCCAGCCGTAACCAGAGTGCCAAAGTGATCCGTGCCGACCCGCAAGGGTGCAGGAGGAGGCACAGCTCCGAGACCTTCTCCTCAACGCCCAGTGCCACTCGGGCGGGCAACACCCTGCCCTTCGGAGGCGGGGCTGCAGTCGGGGGCAGTGGTGGTGGCAGCAGCAGCGCTGAGGATGTGAAGCGCCACAGCTCTGCTTCCTTTGAGAACGTATGGCTGAGGCCTGGGGAGCTGGGGGGAGCCCCCAAGGAGCTGGCTCAAGTGTGCGGGGCAGCCGGGGGTTTGGAGAATGGTCTTAACTACATAGACCTGGATCTGGTCAAGGACTTCAAACAGCGCCCTCAGGAGAGACCCCCTCAACCGCAGCCTCCTCCACCCCCGACCCCCCATCAGCCTCTGGGCAGCGGCGAGAGCAGCTCCACCAGCCGCTCCAGCGAGGATTTAAGCGCCTATGCCAGCATCAGTTTCCAGAAGCAGCCAGAGGACCTCCAGTAGCTCAACTGGACATCACAGCAGGTGCGTTTCCTGGTGACAAAGTCAGAAGACGAAACTGCTTTTAACCTTGTGCTGGAATTCTGTTCCTCTGCCTCCACCCCTTCCCTCTCCTCCCCACTGCTTCCTTAGGGAGTGTACTCAGGGAGGGGGGAGGTCAGGGCACACAAGGTGACACCTGGTTGATGGTCAGATAAATCTGTAGCAGCAGCCACACACAGGACAGCTTTTTCATTTGAGGTTCCCAAGTGAAGTACTCGCTGGTATTTACAAGGCATATTTCCTATAATACTAGTTCTGAGGTTTGTGAAGTTCATATGTAAGAACCTTGACCTCTACTGAAGTTTTCTTTTGACTATATATTTAGGTCAGCCTCTGGAAGGGACAATTCCACAAAAAAATATTTGTTAATACAAATTAACAAATTTGTATTAACTGAGCCCTTCATTTGAAGGTAGTGTTTCTGAGTTCTTAAGGGTGATCTTATCAAGTTGCTCTGTGTACTTTAGTTCTGTGATTTCACAACACCAAGGCAATATAAATAGCAGTGGGAAACACCAATTTTTATTCCTGTTGCCCTGAAAAGATTGAGTCAGGACTTGCTTAGGCTTATGTACTTAGAGAAATACCTGTCAATTAGTGACTCTCTTTAGAAGGTAATTATTGGTGACATTTTCTTTTTGTTCCTGAACCAGGATGTGTGAAATATTACTCACACACTGACCCACCACCTCACAGGCATGGCTGCTTTTATACAGATAGGCAGTGAAGTCTGTATGCGTCTGGGACCCATTATTGAGTTAAGAGTTATGAAAATTCATCCCAGTGTGTCTGCCTTACAGTTGCCTGTTCTTGCAAAGGCCTGCACAAAGACGTCATACAGATCATTTGGGGGCTACTGTATGTCTTCTGTAAAATTACTTAACATTTTTATGCTGAAAAGGAGTCCTAAGACAGGGAAATGGAAGGGTTTGGTTTTCTTCTGCATTGAACGTAAGGACTAGACCTTGTTCTCTTCATTTTTAGGATATTTACTGTTTGCCTCTAAGTTCAGTAGTGAATGTTGAAAGTTGGCTTCAGGTCTTCTGGGGCTAAGGCTGTACTGAAAACAAAAAACGTTTGTAGTAGGAAATTAGCTTGCCCTTCATTCTGTTGAGCCTGTTTTCTGGTGGTCATAATTGTGGGAAGGAGAGAGGAGTATAGTTTGCAAATAATGTGATGAGTTGGCAATGTAGAAGTTTCCAGCATTTGGAAACACTTTATTCTGACAAACTGATTATCTTGTTGTGATAGTCTTTTTATATATGCTTCACCAAATGAGCTTTAAAAAGCACGATTCTTCCTAATATGTGTCCATCCATAAGACATTCATGTGTGCGGTGGGTTCCTGTTGATAGGTTATTTATTATGTGGTCATAGTCTCTTTGATTCTAATATTTGACCCGTATCATTTTCTCTTTTGTAGAACAAGGTACAGGTATACAAACATTCAAACTAAGATTTAAGGTGATATATGATACAAAGCACTTATTTGATAAGTATTCAGGATTTATTTTCATGATTCATTCTCTGGAAGAGAGATTTAATTGTGTATAGCAACCTCAACGGTAAAAATTTTGGTTATTTCCAGGGATGTTTTTGGGAATGTGAATCCCTCTAACACTTTAGCCATTTGTGTTGCAAAATGTTTCATTTATAAAGGAATGAGAATTTGAAGGGAGAAAAACCCCTGCAGAACTAAGATTTGGATTTTAAAGGAGATGAAAGAAGAGGCTAAGAAACAGTAAGATTTCCTTGCCTGTTTTCCTAATTTGAACAGGTTTCTTTTTATAGAGTAGAATAAATAATATTTGCTTGGAAGGAAATTGACAAATAAAGTTTTTATTTTTCAAAAGGGCTTTAAAATAAAATCCTCCTTATATGGAGGATACATTAAAAACAAACCAACAAAACCAAAGAATCTTCTATTCTTAGCTTTCTGAGGGAAAATATAATACTCTGCAACAACCATATAATCATATCCTTAATAATCCTGAAGTAGCAATTGACCATGCTTTGACAGCAATATGCCAGAAAAATTCTACAGTGTGTATTTGTAAGATGTAAATGCAGAGAGATGAGAGATGGGTGGAGTGGGGGCTGTGTGTGTGTGTGTGTGTGTGTGTGTGTGTGTGTATGCACGTGCCAGTGTGTATATATGTGTGTGTGTTTTAAGTGAGGCACCAAATGCTACTTGGCACATTTAAACCCTGACTTGTGCTTATTTCTCGTTCTTGCTGAGTTTGCCTTTGCTCTGTTGAGTTTAAAGATGGGATTTGATAGTCAATTATCATCTGAAACAAAAAGGAAGTCAGACCTGTCCACAGCAAACCACTCTGCCTATGAAAGAGCATGTTAGTTTGTGAAAACATTGTTTTCCTAACTTCCTCAGCTACTGCTGTTTGCCTCTCTTTCCTATTTCTCAGGTGAAACCTGAAACAGGAAAGGGCATAAGGGGCCAGGAGATGTGTGCTCTATCTCCTAAGCCCTCATTTGAAACATCTCTGCCTGTTTACTCTTTTCCACGGTCTGTTACAGGACATTTCTGAGGCATTTCGTGCAGGTGAGCAGGACTGTTGGTTGCCCTTGATTCACCTCCTGTCCCACCACATTTTCTGTTTCTCTTCTCTCTTGTCCATCTGGGTCTCCTCTTGGTTCTTACCTGCCAGATCGTTTTCCAGTCTCCACCTCTCCCAATCCCCTTGTTTCCCACCTCTTATGTTCCTGGCATTGTCTTTTCTTTTCGGCTCCATTTCAGAATTTTGCAGTACTGGTGGCCTACTCTCTGCAGAGTAAATTGAGAGCCCAAATCGGAGGGCAGAAAGGGCTTTACAGCAGCCCAGCTATCTTCACCCAGAATTTACCTCAAGTTTGTTTTTTAGTTTGGAAGCTGCAGCTGAGCGGATAGAGCAGGCTTTGGTAAAGACAGACTCAAGCCATAGTTTTTTAGGTTCCTTTTTTTTTTTTTGTCATTTGGTTATGTCCCCTTAAAAAAAATGGGCCTTTTTTCTTCCTCTCACCCCATTTCCTCTTTGTGATTTCAAGGATTCCTACCTCCACGAGTACCTCCCATCTCTCCCTCTCTTCCTCCCTCCTGTCCCCTCGCTGTGTGGCCTTTTTTGTCTGGCGCAAACCCTCTCTCGGCCCTGGCACTTCACCGTTTCCCCGGTCACCTCTGCTTCCTGCATCCCTCCCTATTTATTTTGCGCTCGGCTTCCCCTCCCTCCTCTAAGCCCCCTTAGGCCCGAGGTTGGGGAATCTGCAGCGAGGCTGAGGCCACCCTAAGAAGACTCCCACCCTGCTCACCCCCGCTCGCTTGGGGGCGCGGGGGCGGCCGGGTCCCCTCCCGGGCGTGGTGGGAGGTGGCGGTGGCGGTGGCGGGCGAGCCCTGGCCCCTGCCAGAGCCTGGGGAGGCTGGCCCCCGAGCGGGCGGGGCAGCCGGGCGCTGATTGGCCCCCACCGGAGCCAATCAGCGCGAGCGTAGGCCTATCTGCAGCAGGGGTGGGGCGGGACCTCGGGCGAGGGTTGGGTGGGGGCCTCGGTCCCGGGGTCCGGGGTCCGGTGGTGGCAGCCGGCCAGACAGCCAGGCGGTCGCCCACCCTTCTCCCTCTGCCCCCTCCCTCTACCGCTCGAAGAACTGAGCCAAATACACGCCCCCTCCATCCTCCTCCCAGAGGATGTTATGAGCTCAGCCTTATTCGTGCATCTAGACCAGAATCCTAAGAATGAGAAAGTCCAACCAGCCCACTGACAGAGGCCGGAAACACACACTTCCTCTTATATTTAATTGAGAAAAATCCAGGCCGTGACCATGTGACGTGCCCCATTTTGTTTCCCTCCTCTCTTTACTACGATTTACTACGACGCCACGTTCCTGTTCCTTAATCTTCCTGTCTTGAAATCTGTGAACAGGAGGAAGCTACAGCACGTGGTTGTAGGATTGATTGGGTTGGCTCAAGATTTTTACATTTACATCTCTTACTATTGGGAGGAAGGAGAGAAAAACTGAGTAGGAAATCCAAGTGCTGTGGCTGGCACTGTGTGGGGATCATTCGGAAAATCCATTTGGCTCGAAATTGCATCAGGGTCAACACTTTGTTGCGTGCTTGCAGTTTGCAAAGCACAGAGCTAGGATAAGACCCACAAAAACTGACCATCCTCAGCCCAAGGAAGCTCATAGTGAAATGAAAACGTCGATACAGCTTGCAAATCGTGAGAATCTAGAGATTCCTTACGAGGGCTTGGATAGGGTTCCTTATTGGGCTTGGAGGTAATGCTGCTTGCGTCTCAAAAACAGATCTGTGTTTTGACCTGTGGCAGCCTTAGTGACAGCCCATCAGGGCAGGCAGGGAGAACGGACTTCGAAAGCTTGCTAGATTTGTGTTGTACTTCCTCACATAACCAAAATCATGTGGGATGTATTACCAAGTGCGATCGGCATTTGTTTATTTATTCTTTCTAGAATAAAGAAGGAAAATAACAAAGATAAATACTATGGAAGTATTTCCTTCTTCCCATCCCTCTAAAATAAGTGTTTCTCACCAGCTACCAATCTCTGTTGCAATCACTGAATCATAAGCCCCAAAGGCAGTGTTTTTCTTTAGGTGTTGATTGAAACGTCACAGGTGAAAATGTAAGGAAGAAACACTGCCCCTGAAAATTCTATGCCCCAATACTGCTTCTGAGCTGGTAGGAGAGAGCTGCTCTGCTGTTCCAGAAAACTTTGAGCATTTAACAATCTTCCTAATTTCTGCTATTGTTTAGGTAGCTTTTTATGTTAGAAATAAAGCCATAAAAATTTCATATATTGTAGTCAGTTATCAGATTGCCCTCCAAATAAATACTATCTCTAAGACTGTTCTAGAGTAAGAGACTCAGAATCCAAAAGGGCATACTTCCCTCCTCTCTCCTTTTTTTTTTTTTTTTGGTTTATCAAAATTCCCTGAAAATAGCTTAATGCTATCTTGAATGATACAATGGAAAAAGCAGCTCCTGGGAGCCAGAGATCTTGGGTTATAACACAGCCTGTGCCCTTCACTAAGCTGAGTGACCTTGAGAAAGTCATTTAATTTCTCTGGACCTATTTCCTCATCAGTAAGTTGAGAATTTTGTTCTTAATTATTCTAACCTCCTTTGCAGCTCTAAACATAGGGATATTTTGGAGAAAATGATATTCTTTAATGGGTCAGTTGTAATGAGGATTCTTTCTGAAGAAGCTATTGATGGGGTCCTAATGAAGTGCATTAGAATATTCGGTTCTGTCCCGTTCTAGCTTCTGGATCACTCTTTATGGCTTGATTTAGGGCTGATTTTAACCTTTCTTATCTGGAGTCAGGGGAACATTTTCAGACTTTAACAGACCTTCAGACAAACTTTGCTAACTCTACCAGTCTAAATTTTTGGAACCTTCTTTAGACTGGATTTGGCTCATCTCCCCTCCTCCCTTTTTAAAAATAAAATTTGTGTGAGAATGCAGGTTACCCGCTGGTTCCTTCCTCCTAAGGTCAGCTGTTGGAAGCATCCGTCCCCACCTGGCAGTACAGGTAAAGCTTTAACCAATCCACGCCTGTGATGTTATTCTGTTTATTGTGCTGGAAATCACCCCTTCTTGCGCCAGTGGTCTGTTTATGGATAATGTTTCTCATTTGTACCATGAGAATCCTTTGGTGAAGTATCCACTTGAATGAATGGGGAAGAAATCTGAGAGGCCAGTTGGGCACTATAAGAAGTCTTTCACAATTTTTTGTTTAGTTTTATTTTTCTCTGTTGGGTGTGTGAACAGACTCAAAACTTCTCTTGCTGGTAAAATCAGTGTTGCCCAGCTTTTTTGTGCTTCAGCAGTTCTGATTGGTTGCTTGAGCCGCACAGTGCTTTGCTGACCCAGTGTAATCCTGGCTGTCCGGCTGCCAATGTATTCAGAATTGCCTTCCCATTTGGGCACCTCCATGTGGATTTCATAAATTAGAAAAGTCTATTGATGCTTTCATTCAAAACTTCATTGACCTGACAGTTACTTTTCTACTCTTTCTGCTATCATCAGATGTATTTCTTAGCTGTATAGTATATAAATGTTTCCTTTTATTTTGGTGGGTTGGTAATTCAGTATAATGGAACACTTCACAATTTTAAGGTTTTATTTTGCTTTGTGCTGAAGAAAACCATTTCCTCAATTATTTCCTCATGTTACAGAGTTACTGGAAATTGTATTCAAGGAAAACAGCTTCTTGCGGATTCAGTTTGAAGTCAGTTTCACACTAAAGATTCTGTAACTTTTTTTCACACTAATACTTTTCTTGTGTTTAAAATAACAGATAGTCTACCACATTTATAGTTATGCAATTGATGTATTATTTCATTACCTTATGAGTCCACAGCTATGCAGCAAACTTGAAAAGTTCTTTTTAAAATGTTATGGAAACATGCTCATAATTGTAATCTCATTGACTTTTAACTTAACAGAATTACATTTTAATATTAGTATGGTATAGTAGTACACTAATTTCAAACTGTTGGGAAAGTTGCAAAAAGTTGTAAAGCTTTTTAAACTGATAGACTAGTAAATACCCTCTTTTTGGTTCTGTTCTTGTCTTACATTATGAAAATGTCGTCTCTCTCCCATTCTTAATTTATGAGACTAGAAGGGAGATAGATTAGATAAATATCAGGTACTGTCATCTATGGGAAAAAGAACATTTTCCATTTTAATCTTCCTGCAAGCTCTGTTACAATCTATTTGTTCAAAGAAATTTAGTTGGGTCAATGTTATTCGTACTTCTTCAGTGAGTCTGTGATCTTTGAATATTAGAGCTTTTAAAAATGATGTGTTTAGGTTGAAAACATTCTTTTTCACCCCTCCTTTCTGTATTTGCGTTAATGATGGCAGTGGACTTGAATATGAGTCAGACTATTATGTTAATTGTATCCATCTTTGTGGTTTTATTGCCCTACCCTGCATGTCTGACGGAGGAAGCTGAGTTGCATTCACTGTTTTCCCTTGTTGTTCCATGTTTGTTGCTGCTGTTGTCCACTCAGTGTCACACTCTCCACCGTCTACCGCTGGCCCTGTTAGAGCCAAAACCATGTGCGTTGGATGCTAGTCGGTTGGGCTGAAGGAGATGCCAAGTTGTAGTAAGGAAAAAAGACTTTAATAAACTTTCCTCCCTCTTCTTTTTTTGACCAAAAAATACTTTGATGCTAGTTCTCTGATCCTCCCTGACATCTTGAGGTCACGTTGCTGAACAAGTAGCACTTAATCTTGAGAAATTGATAGTTGTATTGTGTTTGTTGGAATGATCAAAGAGGCCTTCTTTTTGTTTTCTGGTTTTTTTCCTTCAAATATATGTGGTGTGGCAAACAAATTATATTCTGCACAGAAAGTCATGATTCTTACTTTTAGGAAGGTTATGATTGAAATAAGACAGGCAAAAATTTTTTAAAAATACAGTAGTTGAAGGTCTCTGAAATATTTGGTAATTACTATGTATCTAACTATTATTCAGTATTCTCCAGTGATCATTTCCCTGTTCTTTTAAAAATTATTGACAGGGCTCTATGAGATACGAGAAATAATCATACTTACCCTTGAGTTTAAGAGATTGTGGGAATAATCAGAAGAACTTTCCAACTCCAGTGTAGTGATAGGGGCCACCTAGCTCCCAACACCTAACCTATGATTTCCTTTTTTTTTAAATGGAGGTACTGGGGATTGAACCCACGACTTTGTGCTTCATGCATACTTAGCACATGCTCTACTGCTGAGCTATACGCTCCTCACTAAACTATGATTTCTTATTGGTCTCCCTCCCTCCTTTGCCTCAGTAAACACCAGTGAGCACCTATCACATTACAACAGCACAGATTTTGTTAAGAGGATGGTGATGGGAACATGGAAATGAGGACAAAAATGGGAGGGAGGGGAATTCGTCTAAGTAATTACCAGATTTCTTATGGCTCAACTTATCTGGGAAAAAATTAAGATTCAGAAGTTGCAATGTATGGAAGTCAGTATTTTTCATCTGCTCTTTGGGCCAAAGTGCCCACCTATCTTAAAGTTGTCTGCTTTTCTTAATCATTCTAACCATAGCTTCCTGCCTCACAGTAACACCAGCATACTTAAATAGTTTATAAGGCTGTCCAAACTCTCCTTTGGACAGAGTGGTCCATTTTCGGATATGCAGCTAGCAAACATAGTATTTACAAGAAGCAAGGAGAAAAGAGATCTTTGGTCCAACTAAAGCAGCCAGGAGAGGGGTCCAGGTGATAAATGGTCAGTAGCTTAGTGAGTCCTTGTTAGGGGTTAGTCAGTGTTAGGAAACGTGGGGTGAAGATGAGGGCTGCAAAAGAAATTGCAAAATCTTTGGGTCTTAGAAGCTCTATTATTCAAGGACTTTTTTCCTCCCCTTTGGGTGGGTGGTTTTTATTTTTAGTAGCAAAACCTCTAACCCTCTGACCTCTGGATCCTGTGCTTGCTTCTGGCGGGAAGTATAATCTACTTTGAGATTTTTCTCATTGCTCGCTTTTCATCTCTCTCTGTTTTGATGGTGTGCAGTCATATTTGTTTTTAAGTTTATAGTAGTTTCTTCCAGAGACATAAAAAAAGCAGTTTTTTAAAGACCACCAAGTTTTATGGTAGTTTTCTGGATCTATTTACATAATGTTTTTTTCTTTTAATATTTTGGTGTAGCCAATGCAGACTCATGCTGTTTCAAGTGGTTTAACAAAATTGTTTTTAAAGATATAGAGTGAAAATTAAGGCTTTCTCCCACTCCTGTTCTCCAGCTTCTCTTCTCAGAGGCCACCACCAATGCCGGTTTTTTGTTTATCTTTCCAGAGATGAGCTGCTCATAAATTTTGAAGCTTAGTAATAGAAAGTTGGTTAAATGCCCAACAGCTCCAAGTCTTCCATGGCAGAACACACTCAGATCCCACATTGCTGCACTGAGGGAACACAGCAGCCGACAGCCCTCTTACAATAGACTGCCTACTTTGTTTTTGTTGAAGGGAAAAAGCAAAGTACTCTTTATTTGCCATGCCTCTTCTGGATCCTCAGGTTAAAGAAAAAAGTACATAACGCAGGAAGGAGGGAAAGCAAGTTAAAAAACGATCTGCTTTTCTAGCTTTGAAGCGTTTGTACCAATTGTTTGAGAAGGGAAAGATGTGTAAGTTTTCAAATACTAGCATTTTTAATCTTTATTACTTTATTTACCTCCCCGGTTTACTTTTATGGTAGTACTCAGGCATTCAGCACCCAACTCCCTTACCCCCTCCAAGACTGCACAAATAACTAGTTCTTAATATAGTGTAGTAGGATTAAGTATAAAGGTTAAGGATCTTTGTGATGACTTCCTGGACACTAAGGTCTCCTAGTTTTGAGAGTTCAAAAGACTTAATGTTTTAATTAAAATAGTCTTTCACTATAAAGCCGTCTTGTTTCATAACAGTGTGCATCATTTAGCTTTGATGTGTAACAAGCCGCTCCAAAACCGATCGCCTTAAATGATCAGTCTTTGTTAGATCATAATTCTGAGGGTTTGGTGATTGGGGCTGGGTTCAGCTGGGCGGTTCTGCGTCTCACCCCGCTGAGCTCACGCGGTTGCGGTGACTGGAGGGTCGGCTGGGGGCTGGTTGGTCTGGGATGGCTTCCCTTACTTGTCTGGTGGGTGATGCTGGCTGTCAGGTGGTGATTGCTGCTGACTGTACCACGTGTCCCCGCAGGCTAACCCGATATGGGACGAGGTCTCTGCAGTAAGAGGGCAAGCCTGCACAGGCGCTTTGCAAGTCTCTACTTGCGTCATATTTGCTACTCTCCCATTGCCCAAAGCAAGCCACAAAGCCATGCCCAGTTTCAAGGGATGGAAAAATAGATAGTAATTCTTGATGGGAGAAGCCATTTTTTTTCTGATTTATACAGGATGTAAATGTATCTACAAACAGTTCTGTATGTCATCATTAACAGAGATATATCAGCTACATGCTGAATATTTAGCATAACATTATTCTTAGATGTTTATAATGAATATTCCTAGTTTTGGGCAAAATATCCGGATTTCCTTCATATTAAGGTGGTATCACCTTTTGCCTCGCAAGTTTTCTTTGAGAAACATGAAAGGTGATGTTCTCTCAATAAAGCTTTATTGGGTTTGTCCTGGGAGCCAGGCCCTGAAGACAGGAGTGAGTGAGTCGCTGTCCTCCTGGTGCCTTTAGATGGAGCAGACGACAAAGCTGCGAGTAGAAGTTGTGCTCCTGCAGAACACAGCTTGATGAAGATGAAATGCAGGGTCACGGGGCAGAATAATGGAGAACCACTTTCCATGTGGGGGCAGGAAACGATTTGAGAAAATAGTGCCTAATGCAGTTCTGCCATTCAGGCTTGTGAAGGGGGAACACGTATTTTTATACTGCGTGTTGGTGGGGCCAGGTGCAGATTCCGGTCTTGGGTGGCGTCTCTTTCTAAGAGTTAGATTTCCTCTTGAGAATGCCTCTTACTGGATGCGTGAAAGCTGCAAGGTCACCTCTGCGAAAACCGTAAAAAGTGGCTACTGAGGTTCCTAGTACCAGAAGCTGCTGTGTATATGTTTTATGCCGTTGGTGCTTGGTGAAAATATTCATACTCTTTTCCTAGACTAGAGGATTACGCTTTCTGACTGTCTGCAGGGCTCACATAGGACCGGAAGATAATTTGGTCTTGGGAAAGTGCCCAGAGCCAGAGGACAGATACTAGACATCTCGGACCACCCTCCCTTTGCCTCTTCACCAGGACTGCCCTTCCCCAAGGACGCAGCAGGCTGGACCATATGAGAACTTACACTTGAGTGGGGCGAGCTGGGGAGCAGTGACTGAAATGGAGTCAAAGACTTTTAAATGGTTTGAAAGAGTTTTTTCCTACCTGAGCACCAATCCCGATCTTGGCAATACAGACTTGCTAATTATTGGAAAGCAAACCAGACGGTCAGCAATATCTCACTCAAAGCCAAAGCAGTACTTTTGACTCTGCCCCAGATCTTCTATCAGGCAGTATTTACATTTTTCTTTTACTGGAATCTCCAGTGCTTTAAATGTTCCTGAGGTTACAAAACAAAACAAAATGGGACCCTGTGTAAATTACATCATGGTGGGAGGAGGGGATGGAGGCTCCTAAAGCGTTTTGAGGGGCTGGCTGGGTGGTGTGTTGATACTCTGCTCTTGGCAACTCCCACCCACCCCCAACTCCTCCCTTGACCCCCGCCTTCTGCCAGCCTTCCCATTTCAGGGCTCTCTTTGAACCACAACTAAACAATGACTTCCTTTCAAAGTTGAGCCCATCCCTCTGGTTAGGTTAAGGAATAGAAATACTACATTTTGAAAAAGAGTGGGTAACAACTGAATTTCTGACAATATTTCACTTCCACTGGTGGGGTATCCTGCAAGTTGGTGAGTGTGTGTGTATGTATGTGTGTGTTGGTTTGTGTGTGTGGGGAGGTGGGGAGCTGGGGCAGATGGTTAGGGAGTGGAAACTATGGTGCAACAAAAAGGGTTATATGCCTAAAACTAGGTCTTTAAAATATTTTGCAGCCTGAGCGTTTAGTCCCTGCAAGGGACGACCTTCAGAAAGTGTGCAGGCTTGTTTCTCCAGGCCTTTGAACTGGGTGAGGAATGTGTCTCAAGATGGAAAAACGAATGACTGGTGTTTTTAGCCTCCAGCTTGAAACTTGCCGGAGGAATGTTCTTGTGCCCTGAGAGCCTGCTTCCCACCACGCGTTAGATGGCCTTTCGGAAAGCGTCTTTGCTTGATCAGGTCCTCAACAAAAACCCATGCCACTCGCTACTTCTAGGTGGATTTTAAATGAATGCCTCTTCTCTAAGAGTGGAGCCCCACCACTCCCTCTCCACCTCAGCTGAGATGATTTATTGGTGCTCACGAGATAAGGAAACTTCAGACTTTTTTTTTTTGGCTTGGGGAATAATTTAAAAAAAATAATGGCAGGAGGTACTTAGGAACATAAAGAGATCTGATCTCAGAATGGATTTGCACCAAAAGAAAAATTGCATTTGCAGTGGAAAATCAATACATTTAAGACAACATTTAGCGTATTTGGTTTGCCGGTTCCTGTGTACGTAGCACCCTGTCTCTCTTTCTTTCAGAAAGTTGACCCCTTCTTAACAGATGATGGGGACCCCTGTCCTGGCTGTGGGTACTGGTTTCACGTTACTCTCCCACTAAAAATTGCCAGCTCTTTGAGAATAGTCTCACCAATCATCTCACGACTCCAGTATCTGGGGAGGTGCTCACAAAACACTGAATTAAAAATTTGTTTATCAACAGTTCAGGAGAGAGTTGTGGAACAAAGGAGAGGACTTCAGGAAAACCTCCAATGAAAACAGTACTGTGGGTATATTTTGAGTACCTCAAACCATTTCATTTGCCAAGTATTTTTTAAAAATCCAATTGAGATTGAACAATGCATTAAAAGTAGTCAAACAAGATTACGAGAGCCTTTGCAACGCGATGTGACTGTACATGAAAACTGGGGGGAAATTAATTACAGCTGCATTGTTGCTGTGTCTGAAATCCTTGGATCTTTCCTCTGTTCCCCCAAACCATTCTTTTCAAGATTGACAGAAACTTTGCTTTGTTTTGACAAGATTTATTTCTCTGCTTCCAACAGTAGTTCATCAACTTTTATCCTACTAACAGAGTTCGTCTGATGTTAATTGTAGCTTACCGATCTAGGTCATAGCATAGCATTTTATGCTGAGGTTTAAAGATATCAAAAGCAATGAGAAAATTATTTGAAAAATAATTATTGTATTGTATTACCTCTATTTTTTTTTTTTTAAAGAGGCCAGTTGTTCAGTATGTGAAGCGTCAAGTCCCCTTTAAACTTGTCCCTATGGTCATCCTTTTTCTTCCCCTGGAGTATATTGCTGCTAATTAGGCCTTCTCCTAGAATATGGGTAAGGCCTGGGAAAAGGAATTAAATTTAAGCAAGTCCATTTTGTCAAGGTGGTACTTAGTATGACTCGGCTAAAAAGCTACCTTGGTCTGGGAAGTTGACCCTCATTGCCAAGACATGAGACTTTTTCCCTGCATTCTTTTTTTTTTTTCTCCTGTGTTGAAAAAGTTTTATTGTAATTACATATCCTAAAACTTTGATATATTTGTTCTTACATGGTGAGTGATACATAGTTATTATAAGCAATTTATAGATAATTGTCGAGGCAAGTTATGAAGATCTATAAGCCATGTCATTGTAATGTTTTCTAATTAGTTATTCCAGAGATTTTTTAAGTTTAAGTCCCCTGCCTTCTGGATGGAGGCTGGGCTACTCGGATGATCAAAGGAACAGAATGTGTGCTCTGAACTAGTTTATCAGCTATCATAGCCATTCTTTTTTCAACGTTGCTTGAGATTTTAAGTATTAGGCTGACACTTAGCATTCAAGCAGTTTTCCTCATAGCAAAACAGTTGTCATCTTTTAATATAAAAGCTCACAACGCCCCAAGATCTGTGGCACAAATGTGTTTTATTGCATTGTAACTAGGACTTCCATTTTCTTAGTTCTGCAGTCACTTGGCATTTATGCTACTTTGTAAAACTTGAAAGTGTTTCCACCGGGTATGTGTCTGGTATTGAGCTGGGCTAGTTTTCTCTCTGCCAGGGTGGTTGACTGGGTTCAGATGCTTAGAGCAATGAGTCTGACATTCGGTAGACATTATGTGTTGTAGATACTGAATGACTGAACGTGGGACCATGTGTCTTTAAACCACAGCAGGGGAAATGTGCCAACACCTCATTTATCTGTAGGGCAGAATCATACTCTGTTCAGCAGGACAGGGAATTTTTCTTAACTACATTACCACTGTCTGACACTTGGTGGGTACTTATTGTCTTCAATGTTTCCATTTCATTCCATAATTAAGCTCTTGTAATTACTGAACCCGGAAACCTGAAGAAATGATAAGTGGTCTTGAAGGTAGTTGCGGGGAATCCCTGAAGACACGAATGTTTGTAGACCAGACATGAGAGAATGTTCTGGTTAATTAATGCAACAAGGAGTTAGGAGTTAGTGCCAGGCATGTACCTCAGTTCTTGAGTTACAACTTTAAAGAAAACAGACAAAAACTCAGGCCCATATAGAGCTTTTTTTCTTGAGAACTCCTGGAAGGAGAGGCTGTCAAGGGTCAGTTTCCTTGGGGGACAAGTTGAGACCCACTGAGAGAAATAAGAGGGACTATTGGCCCCTTTTGTGGCCTTGAGGGGTTGACATTGATTTGTGCATGTGCTTTCACCTTAAAACGCATCACGTTCTTTTTGCCTGGATGTAAGTACATCATTTGTATTCCTCGTGGCTTTTCAGTCATGATTAAGGTTACCTTGTGACTCACAGACGAAGCAAAGTCACATTCTTCTGACGTCATAGGGCAGGATATGAAAGCGAAGGAAGAGGAAGACAAATGTGGCCACCACTGTGTGCTGGGCCACAAGCCACAGCTAATGCCGTGTGTGGTAGTGGATGTCAATAATTTTCACTGGGTGTTAAGAGGTTTCTGTGGGAGACTACTACGCAAAACTGGTAATGTGTCATACCAATCTTTGGCTGAAATTTTGTTGGAAAATTCTGTTGGAAAAATATTTAATATGTTTGCTTTTCTCTACATTTATTCCTTGTACAAAATTGGAGAAAGACCAGTATCTTGAAACTCTTTGAAAAATGTTTTCTTTTTAAAAAATTTTTTGTTTTTTTTGGGGGGGGTGTGGCAATTAGGTTCATTTATTTATCTTTTTTTTTTTTTAATGGAGGTACTGAGGATTGAACCCAGGATCTCGTGCATGCTAATAAGCACGAACTCTACCACTGAACTATACCCTCCCTGCTAGTAAAGTTTTAAGTTTTGACAAATGCTTAATGTCTTGTGTTTGCCATTGCAGTATCTTGCAGAGTAGTTTCACTACTCTAAAAATTACCTGTGCTTCCCTATTCAAACCTCCTTCCTCTCCCCAACCTCTGGGGATAACCCCCTGATGTGTAGTTTTGCCTTTTCCAGAATGTTACACAATTGGAATCATATAGTATATGCATTTATCAGACTGGCTTCTTTTACTTAGCAGTGTGCTCTTAAGATTCATCCATGTCCTTTTTGGTGGCTTGACAGTTTATTTCTTTTTATTGTAAATAATATCCCATTGTATGGATGCGCAACAGTTTCTTTATTCAGCCCACTGACCTTTTATGAGATGTGTTTCTGCATGTGTTTGAAGACTTTTGTGAAGTCGGCTCTCAATTTTCCCTTAATATTTTTTCTTTTTAATTGAGGTATAGTTGATTTACAATGTAGTGTTAGTTTCAATTGTGCAATAAAGTGATTCAGTTACAGCAAAGTGATTCATATATATCTATTCTTTTTTCAGATTCTTTTCCGTTATAGGTTATTGTAAGATACTGAATACAGTACCCTGTGCTATATAGTAGGTTCTTATTGTCTCTCTGTTTTATATATATAATAATGTGTATCTGTTAACCCCAAACTCCTAATTTATCCCTCCTGCCCCTTCTCTACACTTTGGTTACCATAAGTTTGTTTTCTATGTCTGTGAGTCTGTTTCTGTTTTGTGAGTAAGTTCATTTATGTCATTTATTTTTTTAGATTCCACATATAAGTGGTATCATATGATATTTGTCTTTCTCTGTCTGATTTCCTTTACTTAGTGTGATAATCTCCAGGTCCATCCATGTTGCTGCAAATGGCATTATTTCATTCTTTTTTATGGCCGAGTAGTATTCCACTGTATATACATTCACCACAGCTTCTTTATCCAGTCATCTGTTGTTGGAATTTAGATTGCGTCCGTGTTTTGGCTGTTGTAAACAGTGCTGCCGTGAACATTGGGGATGCATGTATCTTAGTTTTTCCTTAATATTAACCATTATTAGATTTTAGTCATCATTCTGATTTCTCAAACTTTAAATCAATTTTGCAGTTCTTTCCAAAACCTATAAAGTATTCTGTATCTCTTTCCTGCCCAGAATTGGCCAACATTCCAGGGTACAGTTAGAGATTTGCTTCCTGATTTCTCCACCTTCTTCCCATTTTAATATGCTCTGTGTCAGTGTTTATTTGCTCAGTGAAAGCAGAACATTTTAGATTTTTCTATCACCTTGGAGCCACTGTGATCACAGCTTCCTTAAGCTTTCTTCCTTCAAGGACCTAGCTATTTGGATTCTTTAAACAGTTATTTGAATCCTACTGGTAGTCTCTTTAAAAGTGATTTTATAATGTGGCCTCATGGTAGATATTGATAAAATCCATTTTTTTTTCTTACCATAATTGTTTCCCAGGTCTCAAGGAATTAAATTCCTCCATATCATGTGAGCTTGGTCATCATCAATTCTGGACATCCAGTGGGAACCTGGAACTGATTGATCCAGCACTCCTGCCTGGTCTGGGCACAGCATGGTTCACAGGGGCAGCCTCAGGGTTCTTCCCTGTATGGGTTTGTCGTCTAGGGGACGGGGCTTTCCTTGCTTGACTGCAGAATTGTTCCTGGGCTCTTAAAGGGGCCACACTGAGGTCAATCTGCTGATCACATTGGCTTGGAAAAAGGCACTTACTTAAGCAATTGGCTAAAAGGGGCTTGAAAAGCATGTTTATACAGAGTCTTTCAACACTTAACTATTTTTTTGAGCATTTACTCCATTCAAGGTGAAATCAGCCTTAGGGCTTCCGTCCTAGGGTGGCTCCCACTGACAAAGGCAGACCCCCTTCCTACCCACCTGGGGTTGGAGTGCTGGGGGACGGGCTAATCAGAGGAAGAAGTGATAAGAGGGCCGGAAAAGCACAGATGTTTTGTTCAAATACCAGGACACAAAAGACAAATAGGGTCCCAGGTCATTTATGCTCCAAAGTTCCATTCCACACAGTCCTTTTTTTTTTTTTTCTTTCCCCTTTTAAACACAGACATTGATGTTTTTTTCTTCTTTTTCTCTCTGAAATGGCCTCAGCTTGTTGTGTAATCCTGGTGATAGAATTCTTGACATACTATATCATAAAGCTTATAGCTAAGCGTCTTTTATACCTCTGTGTGTGTGTGTGTGTGTGTGTGTGTGTGTGTATTTAACCTCAGATTACATGTGTAATTTTCAAACACATTCCCTTATAATCAGTTTTGTTTGTTGTCAGTACTTGTTGACTATGAAAGCTTCTGGAAAAGTTGTTTAAAATACAGGACCCAGGGCTCTCTTGACACACATCCTTTTCACCGAAATGAATCTCTGGTTAAAAGCTGTTTTTAAACCTGTTTAAAAATTAACTGACTTGAAATAAATCCTACATGCTTGTGTGAACCATACATTAAAAATAGGAATTTATAGCTGCTAATGGCTTTTGTTTCAAAGTTTCCAGAAATAACCAAATGGAGTTCCACAGGTCTTTGACTAGGGACAGTCATGGTATCCTCCATGGATTTCTGGGGCTGCTGGCTTTTGCGCATTCTCAGTTGTCACCCAAGTCTAAGAGGAGTTGGTGTGACTGGACTATATTTGCATTTAGAGTGTTAGCCAGCCTCCAGAGTACATATGCTGGGCTGTTTATGAAACGTCAGCTGACAGCTGAAGAGCAGAAGATTCTATTTTGGGAACTGTCCTAAATGTGAGATTCTGTGGTTTAAAAAAAAAAATTCAGTGTCCTACAGATAAGAATACTTAAAACAGGAAGCAGGGGCAATTTATTGCTTCCTGTATAACTATTCTTATCAGTGTGATAAGCTTTAGGTTTCGGTTCTGCTTTCCTGATTTCTTTTCTTGTAATCAGCTTCTATAAGAGGATTAAAAATTAAAAAAAAAAAGGATGGGGAGTTGAGGGGTCTGGGGAGAATTTACCAACATCGTTTTTCCTGTCTTGATAAGGTGCTTTCATTTCCCACCACTCACGAGTATTTCCTCAGCCAAGAGAAGCTCTGTGGACGGCTGTTCACTCATTCCGTTGGCTGTATCTCTTGTGTCGTGTGCACATGTTGGATTGATTCTGTATCTGTTGTAATGCAAGGCTAGGTTGACTGTCATACATGAAAGGTCGAATGATATTATAGAACCAGCATGGCCAAGAAAAGAGAGGTGAATTTTATTCCTGAATCTGCCACTTCCTGGGATCCACCATTCTTTGACCTAATTTTCCGGTCCATAAAATTGGACGTAGCGAAATTTCCCCAATCTGACAGTGTTGTTCTGAGGATCGAGGAAAAGTGCCTTTGGGAAATCTGAATTGCCTTCCAAGCCTTAAGGTTGGCAGTGGTTTGAGTTTAGATCCCACCACTCCCCTTTCACCCTTAGAACACATGGGTGCTTTTGGTTTATGTTTCCTTCCTTACTAAAAATATCTTTCAAATTCAGTCGGCTTCCTTGACTTCTTGGCTGGACGAGTGTATTGTGATTGAGTGCCTGAAAAGATGCATTGACTTGGATGCTTCAGTTCAGGTGTTTGTCTCATGAAGTATGGGTGTGTTGCACTGTGAAATTCGAGGAAATTGGATTGCATTTATTAGCTTGGCATAGGAAAAAAAAAAGTTCTGCACTTGGGCTAAAATATTTCATAAGCTGAAAGTATCCATCAGGGTTAAAGACTGAAATGTGTTTATTAAATTTTAGAAGGAGATGGGAATGTGCATTTATAGTTCCTGTGGATTTAATTGTATACTAAGCATGGAAGATAAAAGTGTGACTGGGTAGCACTGAATGTTTTCGTCCACGAATTTCTTGTTGATAAATCTCTCTGTTCTTACATCTCAGCACTCTTTGCCGGAGAGCCCTGGTGTCCTGTGCTGTGCTGGGCAGAAGGGACTGCCGTCTTGAAGGGGTGGGAAAAGGAAAGCATGAGTCCTACTTAGTGAAGGAACTAGATCAGCTCTTTAAGGTTGGTCCTAGAATCGAAATCGTGCCATTTACTTGTCCTAAAGAAAGGAAGCTTTGGAGAGTGAAAACTAGCAAAAAGAGTGTTATTTTATTCTTGCTGTGATAAAATGACTTTGGTAGTGTTGGCTATGTTGTGATTTTAAAGGTTACTTTTTTTTTTTTTTTAAACAGGGGAGTGTGGATGTTTAGGTGTGAGCTCCTTCTTGGTCCTGACTTGCATTGGTCAAAGTTACAGGTTTAGGGGGAGGATAATGACGGTAGGGTACACACGGTTGTAGAGGAGTTTACAGCAGGGTGCCCTTTCCCATGCTTATATGCACAGCATTAGTCAGCTGTCCAGAACAATATTTTCAGGGGCTCACCAGGCACGTTTGTATTCCAAAACTATTTCAGAGCATTTGGCTCCATTGGTCAAGGAAAAAGAAAATAGAGACAAAAAAAAAAAAAAAAAAAAAGAACCAAAGGGTAAGTTGGAGGAGGAGTAAAATTGCATGACCCTTTTGTAAATAGTCAACGACTAGAGTTCATGATTTGTAATTACCCAGAGGTTAGAATTTTAGTTATTTTGCTATTTTATTTTCTAGGCAGAGTAGATTATATGAGTCTTTGTATGAGTCTTTTGAATTTATTAAGGAAAATATTAGGGCTGTAAGTGTCCTTAAAGCTTCAAATGTTCATTGTATAGATAAATAAACTTGGACCCAGGGGGCGAAGTAACTTGTTCAAGATGACCCAGCTGGTTTACAGTAGTGTCAGCAGAGATTCCTGGTGTGTAATCTCCAGCTTGGTGCACTTCCTGCTTGCTGTCCTGCGTACAGACGTGCATGTATATAATGCTTTGTCTATTTTATGTTTACATACATCTATGTTACATATTCACATTTGTGTGTGAGCTGTGTATGTGTGTGTGTGTGTATTAGAGATTTAATTGTTCGTTCATTTGTTTCTCACATATTTACAATGCGAGGCGCTGCTCTGGATGCTAGGAATACAGCTGGGAATAAGACTTAGTCCTTGCCCTCATGGAGTTTATATTCCCGTGGGACAAGCAGGTAATAAATAAACTTATTTCAGATCGTTCTGAGTGCTCTTAGGAAAAACCAAGCAGAATAGAGGAGTGTGTGGGCAAAATATACAATCATAAATTTATCAAAGAAGCTAAAGAGACCACACTCACATTTCATTTTAATTTATTATTTTTGAGGATTTAAAAAAAAATTCTATTGGGCAAGAAGCACTCAAAGTTTTCAAAGATATGTTAGGGAAAAATTGTAGTTTATGAGAATAATTAAAGGATTTGAAAGATTGCTTGTTAAATGGAGTTTCCTCTTTTATATGTAGAGTGTTTTTGGTTATTAGCACTGCTTGGAAATAATTTATGAACCCTGGTAATTAACTGCCTGTATCTATGACTTAGTCAACCCTCACCATAAAGTTTTAAAAATGCATTTATGACTACCAGGACTCTATAAATGCTTTCTTTCCAACCTCCCGTTTCCTTTCTGGGAGAGGAATGTATTTCTGTGCCTACACTGCTCACACAGGAAGGCACTTGAAACCATGATGCTGTATTTTATACAACGTGAAAGGGCATATCTCATATAATAGGAAGGCAATCATGGACAGTATGTCTTGACTAAGATAAATGTATGCTTATTATCAGGGTGGCCCGAGTTTATTCAGAAAAGTTGGAAGACTCTATTCCATTGGCTTATGATTTTTTTTTTATGTACCTGTTTTTCCTGGAGCCATCAATGCAAAGTTTGCTACAGATAATGACCAGAGGAGTTCTTCCCTATTTTCTCCCCTGTTGCCACTAAAAGAATTACTTTCTTTAACTGCTTTGATGGTATAATGATGGGTTGATAAGTTGTTGCTTTTCAAACAGAAGTTAGGTCCCTAGCCTCCTGTGAAACTCTTAGGAAACCTAAAATGATGTGTCCTGTGTGTGGAGGTCTTCTATCCATGGACTCCTTGGCTGGAAGGCCAGGCCCAGAAATGGCCCTGTGTTTCCATGGGGAGGCATGCCTTCCTGTGGTCTAGTGTGTGAACTTCTGGAGACACTCTGGGCAGCCTGCTTTTCCTTGTCAGTCCCTGACCATGTGAACCTGAACTGTTGTAATCTTAATGTCCATGCTCTGCATTGCCAGTGTCCGTTCTTGGCTGGGCAAGGGCCAGTGTCCTTAGCTGTCTTCAGTTTCACTGTTTGTTCATAACTCTTTCCTGACTCTACACAGTTGATTGCAATCTTTGGCATGTCTTCAATGCTTTAAGAGCATTCTTGTGGTCATAGAGTGATTTGGTGATGGTGGTAGCATTGGATCAGAATTCTAGTACTCATTTCTGGGTTCTGATTGTTTCTTCTGCTTCATAAACAATATTGATATATATTGAATAGAGTTACATAAAATATATAAAATATGAGTGGCCCTGTTACGCAAACAAGTCTTATCATGTTGTTGTTGGAAAATGGGTCAAAGAAGGAACCATCCACTGCCTCAGTCAGCTCTGATAACTTTAAAGAAGAATCAAGATCTTAGTGAACTTCTGAGGTCATCCAAGTTGGTAACAGCTGGAACCTGGTTTCAAATGGACTTTAAGGTCAGTAAATACAGAGCATTGCTCAAGGCAGTTCTGCCAATCAACTCTTGGCATGTTATGCAGTGCACAAAACACTTACGACTTTGATTAGCCCTTTGGTTGTGATTTGGTTTATTTTCATCTTATCAACGATTATTTGCTTGTTATGTTCATTATTATTTCATAAAGTGTATTTGCATCAATGCAACTAATATATCTCCATTCATTCATTCCGCAGATACTTCCCTGTTGAGTACCTCCTCTGTGACCAGATATGTTTTTGGAAAATGGAGATTCTCTAGTGAATCAGGCAGAGTAACAGGTTTTTGTCCTCATGGAGTATATATTATTCTTGTAGAAGAGATGAATGATAAGTAAATGGAAGTAATATAATTTTGAAGAGTAAGCACTACAAAGAAAATTAAGTAGCGTAAAGTGATACAGGAGAGGGGTGGGCTGTTTTTGATAAGGGAAGTCAGAAAAGGAGGCAGTGTTTGAGCAAACACCTGAATGAGGTGAAGGAGAACGTTCTCCATCCGCTTGCTGGTGAAGACTGTTCTCAGGAGGAGCAGGAGAAGACAGAGTCCTGCAGTGGGAACAATTCCGGCGCGTTCCAGTGCCTCTGGAGCAGCAGAGAAAGGGATGGGAGATGCAACTGGAGTCGTAGGTTAGGACCAGATCTTGGAGGGCTTGATAGGCAGTGGTGAGTCATTTGGATTCATTCTAAGGGTGACGGAAGCACATTAAGGAGGTTACCATGTGTGCCAGGACCACCCAACATGCCGACCATGCTTCATATTGGAGAGACATGCATTCTCTGTGGAGTTCTGTTGATTAAGGCAATCAGCTGGGACCTCTTACATAGGAACCAAAGCCACCTGTGACCTAGATTTTCCTACATTCATTCCCAGCATCACCCAGGCCTATTTTAGGGGTACGTTAAAGAGATTTCCTCTTTAGTCTTGTCACATTGCTGTTTGCTCAATCCCCTGGGATGCCCATTGGCCAAACTGGGTGACTTTAGCTTGGTCTCAGTTCCAGGCCGGTCTGGTTGCTTGGCCACACACCTGATGACTGTTGACACATTCCTTACAAGACACGCCTACTCTGGTTTCTTCAAAGCCAGATCCCAGTTCTTCTATTAAGAATGGCCACGGCCCTTCCTTCTTGGGTAGGATCCTTGGTGTAAGCCACTAACAAGCATTCTAACTGTAAAGAATTTAATCTTCTTTTTATATATCTTGATCTGGTCATTTTTGTTTTGGAATCCATGTCACCCAACATGACCTGTTCGCATAGTCACCCTACTAGTACTTGCACGTATTTCAAAACTCTTTTTATCTTAAGTGGTTTTTAGGTTATGAGATCCAAATTTAGACTTGCTGATAACGCTTGGCTGCCAATTGACTGGCACTGAGTGGAAGTCTGTATGTTTTAGGAAGTATAGTATTAGTTCACTTTAATCCTTTAATCTTTCTGTTTGCGAGATACTAGTCTACCCCAACACCTGCATTTCACAGCGTTCTTCCTGTGACATGTAAGACCGCTAATGGAAACATATGGCATCATTCAGGTGGAGTGAGTTAGCTTTGACTTTTATTGCTTTTTTTTTTCCAAACCGGATTTTACCTACTTCCTGGAAAATGTTGGCCAAGTTAACTTTTAATGATGTTTTGATATGCCATTTGCTTTAAGGTGTTAATTCTATGACCATTCTTGTTTGGAGCTGCTCTGGACAGCTGGCTCTTAGTGGTTTCATGGGGACATGCGGTGGGTTGATGAAACCCTAAATGGGAGGGTGGTGGTGGGAGAGTGATTGTCATGATCTGAACTCCTGCAATTTTAAGCATTTAGTAGGGAAGCAGAACCTATAAAAATGTGCACTAATGAACTAACCACCTTCAGACTGTCTCCTTGCTTATCACCTTGCTGTTCGTAATACCAGGGACTATGCCTCCATCACTTTTAGTCAACACTGAAAATGTGCATTTTACAAAAGTGCAGGATTTCATGAAGTCAATGAAAGTAATGTTAAAGGATGGCTGAGACTCACATATAGTCAATGACCAGGATCAAAGATGCCGTACTTCTAAAACACACTGTAAAAATACAGGATTAGAGGGACCTTTGCGGGAAACTGGTAAAGCCTTTGAATATTTCTATAGAAATGATCCTTTTTATGATTGTTCTATGAAAACCAAACAAGAATTCAAAGATGAAACATGAAAGGAAAATAATCCCCAAACTGAACACTTGATCATCCTCTGTTCATTCCAAGACCTTGCCAGCAGACGCAACTAAGACTTACATTTTGTTAAATGTAACGTTAAAGAGCTTGTTCCCATATATTTTAATTTCAATATTTACAATATTCTAGTCTCCCAATTCCATCCAACTCCCCCCACCTTTTTTTTTTTTAAACTATGAAAATCAGGTCCCTGTGTTAAATTGATTTTTGTTTTTCTTTTAATGGAGGTACTGGGGATTGAACCCAGGACCTCATGCATGCTAAACACGCACTCTACCGCTGAGCTCTACCCAAGCCCCGATTTTACTTTTTAAAATGGCCTTTTTCTGGTACCAGTTATGTTCAGCTGATAAAGATATCCTGCATATTTCTTTTAGGGATGTGGTGGAAGACAATCTTTGGCTGCCCTTTCCTGTTGTTTCCCTAAATTTTGCGAAGTAGAAACTAGAGTTTCTCGTTGTCCCAGTGCTGGGAGGCCAGTTGGTGGAGTAGGCAGATGGCAGAATTCCGGGGATGTTTCACTGGAAAGACCATTAGTGCCATGGGTTGTCTTCAGGAGCTCATTGGAACAGTGGTACTTGCCAGCCTTGTCGCAAACACCAGGAAGTTGTTGATTCCTCAGGGGGCCCCAGTAAAAATTCTTCCTGGCCCTTAGAGCTGGATATGGATTAATCCTGAAGACAGCTGCATCAAGAGGACCCTCCAAAGTAGTCTGTCCGACAACAAATAGCTATTCATGAAGAGCTTGCTGCTTGCTAAGTCAATACACCTTTACATCTTAAAGGGATTATCACACGGCTAATTCCGTTTATTTCCAGAGGGAGGTGAGTTTGAGCAGATTTTTTTCTAAGAAAGGAATATGAATTGATCAAGCCATAGAGGGAGGCTGAGATACTTACGGATATAATCGAGGAGGGAAATGGAAATGGAAGCAGATTTTCTTAGCTTTGAAGAGAACTACTGAGACACAAAATTTGTGCGATCGAGTTCTGAGTACTGTATTGATGGCGTCTCTCTAACCACCATGTCAGTGTGATAGTGCACTGTTTGTCTTTATTTTTATTTATTTTACTAATAGTTGAAGTAGAGCTGATGTACAATAGCATACGTTCCAAGTATATGTAACAGTATAGTGACTCAATTTTTAAAGGTTATACTCTGTTTATAGTTATTATAAAATATTGGCTTTCATCCTCACATTGTACAATATATCCTGGTAGCTTATTTTCTACCGAAGAGCTTGTACCTCTTACATCGCCTTCCCCTGTATCGCTCACCACCCTTCCCTCTCCCCACGGTAACCACTGGCTTGTTCTCTGTGTCTGTGAGTCTGCTGCTTTTTTGTTCTATTACTAGTTTGCTGTATTTTTCAGATTTTAGGCAGCACTTCATTGGTACGTTTTCTTGTAGGAAAACCAGTTAGGTGGCTGGTCTGTTTCTGATCTGCTCACACGGTAGATAGAGGAGCACTCAACCTTGACGGGTGTGACACCAAGACAGATGGTACATCATCCTGGTCCAGAGGGGACGCTGTGACTGCCACTGCATGCCTGCCTCAGCTCCTTTTTTGGATTCAAAGCATCATCCTCATTCATTCTCTCTCTTTTTACTGATCTTCCCGTGTCAGGTGGATGGAGTACTTTGCATAGCAATTTAAAAAAATCCGTATTTTCAAATCTGATTCTTGGTCACAGTCCTTTACTGATCTCTTGTTATTGTCAAAGGAACACACTCTTTGATTAGTGCAGTAAAAGCAAAAGCGAAATATTCCTTAGAAAATCTGGGATGGGGAGAAATCATAAAACCTATTTTTAGATGGAATAGAAATGATACTGGATCGTGTGCTGTTAAAGGTTGTCCAGGCTCCATCTTTCAGCTTTTGGCGTGAACTGGAGTTATGTGCAGGGATTTTCAGTCTAGTATTAGTATTTGGAGTTCATTTCCCATATAAAATTGATACAAACGCGTTTTGAAGCCCTGACTACCTAGTGACTGGTCCAAAGATTATCACATTAAGTAGGATATATTAGTACCCTGAGGCTCATTGTTGGTATTGACAATGAAGAAAAGAGCAGCTTGGGAGTTGCTGGAGAGAAATTCAGTTCAGCAGTCAACGTTTTTGTGAATGGGGGACTTATGTACGGCCTTTTTTGACGGCATTTCAAGTTGATTTGGAATTATTGTGAGGGTGATGAATAATTCCAGATGGAATAAAAGTTATAGAAACCAAGAGAGAAAAACCACAGAAGTATGGATACCTTGGCTGTGGGAAGTCAGATGCACTGTGAGCTAATGTTTCGGGTTGCTGGTGCTGGAGAGGAGAGCTATTTCTGCTGCTTTTGGCTTTTGGAAAGCAGATGGCATCCTTTAAAAACTACCCTTGAAATTCATGCTGAGTTGCTCATTGCACTGTCATGTTGGCATTCCAAGATGGGTCACCACCAGGACCTGAGATGTGGCGTCCGTGGCACTGTTTGCGGGTTTTGTTCGCAGTGTTTGTGTTGTAGAAGGGCATCGTAGCCGCCTTCCCTGGGGGCCTTGATGAGGACTCTCAGGATCTTGCATAATTCTAGGACTGAAGAACCCACAACATGGTATAAAAAGAAAAATCCCCCAAATGTAGTAATTTGAATAAAAAGGAACCCAAGATAGGACGTATGGGGAATGTTGAGAGAATGGTGGATTTGAAGCTACCAAGACCGTCCAGTGTAAGGCCGTCCGCCGTGCGGTCGCCGCAGGTCTGGTATTCCTCATGCTCAGAATCTCCCTTCCTGGCCTTTGAAAGTGCTCTTCCCTCCTCTTCCCTTCCCATTCAGGAAATTACTGTGCCTTCTGTACCGTAAAAGCAGTTAAAGGAAGAGAATGACACAGAATGTTCTGAAGTCAGTCCTCTTCTCTTCTTGGTGATCAAAGTGGCCTTCAGTGATACTCCGTTTGGAATAACAACACCGGTTTATACTTGGGCAGACCACTTGTTAGCTGTTTTCCTCGCCTGATTCCTTAGAAAGGCGTTTTCCGTTTGTAGGGTTGTTACCATGACCTGATTTGGTTTCTGTGTGCAGCCCCTCTTTGTATTCCTCCTGATTTACAGTGAAATATGTGGTTTTCTGGACTTTACAGGGAGTCGACAAGTTAGCCTTACAGGCCAAAATCCGGCCATCACCTGTTTCTGTAGGTTTTTGGAGGCACAGCTACACCTATTTCTTATGGGCCATTATCTTGGCCACTTTCCAGCTGTAACAGCAGTTGAGTTGTCACAAGAGATTATAGGCAGACCTGGTAGGCGCAACTAATACTGTGATCTTTTTTTTGCTCTTTATCTTTTTTTAACTCTTCTATGGTCTCATGGCATTTTACATGGTTTTGTCACAGCAGGCATGAGTTACGTGTTTTTAATGGTTAGTACAATATGACGTACGTAATTTGGGGGCATTGATTCTAAGTCAGGATGCCACATCCAAATGGTGATAGTGCGTTCTGTTCATTAGGAACAAGGCTTTTAAAAACTTTGCTATATTAATAAATGAAACAAAATTCAAATCTGTGTTGTTCTGGAAGATAATGATTGGCAGTTGTTAGAAGAAAGTGAGCCTTAGGGAGCCTTCCAATCTGTATTTAGAGGGCTTCTGTAGTAAGCAAGCATTGCGTCGATGTACAGGTCAGCCCTTTGTATAGATTAGTCATTTTTGCCCTCGTACATGCTTTTCTGAAGATCAGAATGAAGGGCCCGTGCAAGCCAATAACCAGGTGGGCTTTGCTAAAAACTGGAGAACTTTAATATTCCTATAGTTTATGATGAGAAGCAGTGTCACTTGGCAACCTCTCTTATCCATAACCATGCTAATGGCTGTCATAATTTCCAAATTACATTAATGAAACATTCATTTAAGTTTCAAGACTCACAATTTGGGGCTGAACTAGTGAGGTCGAATGCCTCTTCCTTGGGCCGATTCTGTGGATTCGGAGAATTTCAGATTTATTGAAGTCCCTATAAAATCTTAGTTCTGTTCAAATTTTAGAACCTTATCGTCTGCAATTTAGAATTCTTTGTAGGAAGATGGAAGCACTGTGAAACCTCAACTGGCCTTTATTAGGTATAAATTTTGATAAGAAGCAAAACTTTGTCACTGGAAATAATGGTTGACTAGTGTGGAGAAGGTGGCTGGGAAGAATTCCATAGGAAGTATCAAAGATAAAATGAGTAATTTCCAACTTTTTCTGGTATGGCTTTTGGAAACTGGCTTGGACTTTATAAAACCCACAACCACCTGGGCTGTGGAAGGCACAACTCCTTGGGACGGTTTCACACAGATGATGGTGTAAATAGCGCCCCCTGTGGTTGTACCGTCAAAACCTCAGTTTTAACGAAAGCCAAATTTAACACCTAAGGCATTTCAAAGCAATTATGTTGTTGTAGTTAAATTATCTAGAGAGTTGGATTTTATTGCCCTGCTTTTTGCTCATTAAAACCAACAGTCAAGGACTGGAACTGTCTGTATGTTCACATTCCTGCCCACAGCTAGCTAGGCGGTGTAGCTTGATGGAGAACCCAGCTCGATTTCTAAGTTTAGCTTTACTGCTCAAGCCAGCAGTGAAACCTACACGTATTGGTTTTCATGGAAGCGGCGTGGAAAACCTCAGCGATTCCCGCATCTCCGCCGAAAGGCGCACATGTGAGTCTGCTGCTGCTCGGATGGGGCAGGGTTGCAGGGTTAGATTTCACAATGCTCCTTTCACAAGACTGGCCCTAGCCTTGTGCACATGT
The DNA here is from genome assembly GCF_048564905.1 of Vicugna pacos. Taxonomy (NCBI): domain Eukaryota; kingdom Metazoa; phylum Chordata; class Mammalia; order Artiodactyla; family Camelidae; genus Vicugna; species Vicugna pacos. The sequence goes on along the minus strand of NC_132991.1, from coordinate 86,130,099 downwards.
GCTTCCAAGGCTTCTAGTGACGGTAAAAGACAGCACCCTGGACTCCAGACAGCTTCGATGGCGAGTTTGCAAGCTTTGTTCTTGCAATAGCTTTTCCACAAGGACTTGTTTGGTATCTGATCATAGTACCGAACTCAGTTGTTAAAAAAACAGCTCATTTCCTTGCTAGCTTCGTCCAGAAGTGGGACGAAGAGGGTGCAGGGGGGATTAAGCATTGAGCCATGTGTGTGCACGCCCGTCAGCCGGTCCTTCCTCTGTGCCCAGATCTCGACCAGCTGTGTGCCTGTTCATCTTTCACAGGGGGTGAGGGTTTTCCTCTGACGTAGAGACATTCCAGATGGACAAGAGTGTAAATGCCAGGTTACATTTTTAGGGGCTTACTAATGGAGCCACAGCAGATTAAGAGGGGAAAAAAAAGTGTGACTGCTTATCTTTGGAGGGAAGTGTGGACCGGACACCGTGACATTTGCTATTCTCTGAGACCCTCTTCTATTGACATTTTATAAACACGAATTGGGTATTTGTGCTCACTCCAAGGAATAGAGAGATTCTTAATGCTACCTTCTGTTGAAATCGTATTTCAGGCAACCTTTTAGTATGGCCACGTACTGAATCTTGGTTTTAAAATTAACTTTTAATCTTGTCTTAGGGCAAAAGACAATCAAAAAACAAACAAACAAACAAACAAAACACAATGCCAAGAAAACAAAAAACCAAAACAAAATCAACCTCGAATGTAATTTATGCACATAAATTAAAAGACTTTTGTCTGGAGGATGGGCTTATCCTGCAAGTGACATTTCTTTCTCATCTAAGCCTGTGTAACATGTTCTAACACAGTTTTAGGAGACAAAACATTTCGATGTATTTTCATGGCTTCGTGATTCATGGCACATTTACATTTTATTGTGACTTTTGACTCTCTTGAGTTTTCTCTAGTGTAAAGAGAGTGGCATGTTTTAAATTATATTAAAAACGGTATTTGCCTTTGTATGAATTTTGAAAAAAAATAAGTTTCTATGTTGCTTTTCATTCACGTTTTCAATACGTTGGAAAATGTCTGCTTTGATCGTAGTAGCTCTTTGCTCACGTGATCTTCATTCAGCCTCAGTGAAGGCAATAAATTTCCCTGACCATCAACATTGTACTGTATTATAGGAAATGCTACAGGGCTTTGGAATGTGACTCGCTTCAGCTGCTGCTGGGTGGTTAATGGTTCACGTCGTTTGCTGGCAATGTCAAAACCTCTGTAACTTCAGACTCGAGAACGCAGTACTTACTTGCCCCTTTATTAGACGCAGGTACCATGTTTAGAAGTTCATTTGTTCCAGACCTCCATCAAGGTTTTCTTTGGACAAGGTGTTTTGCTTTGTGGAAAGAACTTTTCCATTCACCAGCATCGCACTGTGAAAAATACAGCAACTTTATCTTGCGTTTGTACATAAGCATTTGGATTTGTCTTTCAGAACCACATGGGTGCCTAATAAATGCTACTTGCTATTTGTGACTTTTATTTATGCTTTGAGCCTTGGGTAGTATTTTTTTCCCCCTGAAACAGGCAGTTTGGGATATTAGGACTTATTTTTTCATTATCCCCCATTGGGCCTCTATGAGTCATCTTCTAGGCACACAGAAGCGAAGGTACAATTGCACAACCTTTCTTATTCCACAATTATTGGATGAATACTTTGTAATGTGCCCTGACCATCTTTGCTAAAGGAATTTACAAAAATGTCTTCAAGATAATCCCTGTATCTATCTGTAGAATTTCAAGATTTCTATTTCCTTGGACATTTTAGGAATCTTAAATTGGACTATGTCCTTGTGACTAATTGTGGGGTTGTTACCATTTGCATCCGATTATTTAAGTTCCCCTTCCCAGCCACCGTTTTTTTTTTTCCCACTTGCTTTCTTTAAAACAGGACGCTCTTTATGTTTCATTTCCATATTTCTGACAGTATATAATTTATACACATAAAAATATCTTAGAAAAAAATGTATATCATCACAGCCCTTTGGAAACCAAGAAGGAAATGAAAATAATAGTCTTGATTCATTTTAATTTTTTCTCTATTTTGTCAGCGTTTAACCCTGTAAGGTAAAATTCTACCCAAGTCTAAATATTCACATTTAGACATTCAAACTTCACATTTTCCCAATATATACAACAATGTATTGAGAAAATATTTAGGCTAAAAATAATACAATATTCTGTGTAATATTTTGAAAAAAGTGTGGCATTTTCATTTATGATGTTTTTTATAATTTTGAAAGTACTCATCATATGCGTTTGGTCATAGTGGTAGAGACAGTTGGTTTTTCTAGTAATGCAAAATATTTTTACTTTTGTCTGCATTTCTTCAAGTATTACTTTAAATTATTTGTGCAGTAATAAGCCATTTCATTTATATGACATACATCCATCAATGCCATGAAGGGAAAAATAAAACATGTTTCATATGTGAGTCCTGAAAACTGAAGGGTGGTTTTCTGAACTCAAACTGAGTCTATGAATAATTAGGGAAGGAAGTTTGCTCTCTGCATTCTTCAGTTCATTTTCTCGCTTTCTATATATTCATTTTCTTTCAAAATCAAAGTGGCAAACCATAGTTTCAACGTATCGTATGCCAAATTGTGAATTATTGAAGCATTAATATCCTATTGACTACAAATCATGCTGGGAATTTAGGAATAAAAAACAAATGTGGTATTCTCAAAGTATATTTTTTGTGCTCAATTTTTATCAACTTTTCCATCCAAAATACATTTCTTTTGTTTATGTCTGTATATTATTTTGTCTAATATTTTATCAGAATGCTTTTTTTTTTAAGTGGGGATGCTGGGAATTGAACCCAGGACCTCATGCATGCCAAGCACATAGCTCTACCACTGAGCTACCTCCTCCCTCCGCCAGAATGCTTTCAGAATGGCAAAGTTCAGCGGAAAACGCTCTTGGCAGTCTTTTCCAAAGTGTGTTTCACAGGATGTTAGAGTTGTTAGTGTGAAATAAAATCTACATAGTTTCTGATCAGAAGTTTAGGAAACACGTGGTTAAACAAAACGTGATGGCTCTATGTAAAAGGGAGATACTGTCTAAATGTCGTTGGCCGCAGAACCTTTTTTCTCGTGGAGCTCTCGTTCTATGGAACACGTTTTGGAACTGCATGCTTATTGCATGCCCAGGCCAGGGTCTGCAGAAGGGCCATGTGCCATTCTCTGCTACTCCCTCTTACTCTGTATATTGTAGATTCCCCCAGATGTTGTATGATTTGGAGTCATTCCCTGGCCCATTCATTGCAGTACTTTATAAATACTCAAATTTTTACTTTGTACACCTGCCTTTCATCACTGAGTGCAAGCGCGTAAGTGTCTAGACCTCTCTGGCTGCACGTGGCTGCCTTCTCTGAAGGCTGTTAAGGAGAGGACCCATTCATGTCTTAACGGAGACAGTTCGGTGCTGCCCTGTTATTCTATTCCAGTTGTGGTTTGGATCATTGAGCCTGCATTCATGTTGCTGATGTAATGCATTGATAAGGATATAATTGCTCAGTAAGTCATCTGATTTCAGAACTATCTTTCCTACTTACATTCTAATGGTAAAACATATTGTTCCTGTTTATTCATCATTAAGCCTTTGGGTGTGTAACACTTAGAGCCACCTTTTTGGATGTTAAGACATTGACCTAGTTATAGGGTTAATGTTTACAAACAGTGCTTGGTCACTTTGGGGCAACAGTGAATGCACTGACAGGGGCTGCCTTTCCAGGACGGTTTCACCACCTTCAGCGGAGCATATGTTTTGATTTCAATGAGGTCATCGATGCCAGATTTTAACATCAGAACTTTCTCAGTGGGATGAAGTTGGTGACTCACCTTGGCTTGTACCTCAGACACGTGGGTATGGGATAAATGACTTCTTAATGATAGCTCAGGGCAGCCAGATCTTTCATCTGCCTGAATTGACTGGCTGTCTTACCGCTGATATTAATTGGGTGCTCCTGATGGAAATGGGCTTGCGTGAAGTTAAAGCTGAAACGTTTTAGAATGAAGTCTTTCTCTTGATCCGGACAATTGAAAGCAAATGCGTGAGGTCCGTGAGTGGATGTTGTGTTTTAAAGACTTTGTGCCAACTGCTGACGTCTTGAAAATGTAACAAACCAGAATTTTAGAGATTAAATGCCTCCCTGTTCCTCTCCTACGTTCACATGAGATGTTGGGAGCGGGCGATCCACGCTCGTAGGGGTTGTTCAGTGTTGCATTAGTGTTTTAATACTTGGAGGCAAGAATTTTAAAAATGGTCATTGGGTCTGGGGCTGCTCGGTTTTCTAAGCCTGAGTATCAACAGCGATGCTGACAAGCATTTGTGGGCGGTACCAAGTGACAGGGACAAGGGATTAAGGGAAAGGAAAATAGGAAAGTTGGGAGGAGGAGGAGGGAGGGGAGTAGGGGTTGAAGGGCCAGAGTACCCCAATAATTGCATCCAGTGTCATCCAAGCCTTGCACCCCCCCACACCAAGTTCAACTTGAAAAAGCTGTTTGGATTGTTTTGGGTTATTTTTTTTTAATTTTTATTGAAGTATAGTCAGTTTACAATGTTGTGTCCATTTCTGGTGTACAGCTCAACACTTCAGTCATATAGGAACATACATCTGTTCATTTTCATATTCTTTGTTACTATAGGTCACTACAGGATATTGAATGTGGTTCCCTGTGCTACACAGCATGAACTTGTTGCTTATCTGTTTTATGTATAGTTGTGGATTATTTTGACTTGTTGAACCAATCGTGTCCTGTACTGTACGTACCATGGGGAACATAACACTTAAGCTGCATAACATTTTAACGGTGACATACAGATTTTAGAGAGTTTTCTGTAGACAGTTAATCAGCACAATTACAGCTCTCCTTTTGCAGCGAGCACGGGGCCAGAAGAGCTGTGGTCCCCGAGTGAAGAGGGTTTCTGTTTTATAGGGCCAATAAATGCCCAGCCCTGCTCTTTACCTGAGGGCTGTGCGTGCGTGTTTGTCAGAATCTATTAGTCACACCCAGTTGCTTGCGTCTCCCACTGTCTAGACTCTTCAAAGGATGAGAGATTTCATATTTAGTGTTTTTACAGGAGGGCACAGATTAAGGGAGAAGTGTGCTTTTATGATGGCAGTCTCGTTTGCAGACTCTTCCAGAAGCGAAGGCATTCCTGATAGCCAGGTGCCTGCTATGTGAAGTGTTGTTTTAGCTGACTTCGTTTGGCTTTATCAGAACGGCATTTCACTATGTAATTTCCCATTACCCTCCATAAACACAAAGCTCACCCCGCTTCCTTTTATAAAAATAACTTTGTACGTTCCAGTGGACTCTGTGATGAGAGGTTTGACAACACTGCCACCCATGCTTTTTATAGCGCTATCTATACATTTGTGGTCAAGAGCTTGGTTTTTGAATCCCAATTGCCCCTCTTACTAGCTCTGAGATCTGGAGGAATTCACTCGTCCTTTCTGAACCTCAGTTTCTTCATCTTTAAAACAGGGGTAGTAATACAATCTCAGGATGGCTGTAAGGATTAAATGAAATAGTGCATATTAGAACAGAGAGCAGATGTTGGCTGTGTTTTTGATGGAGACTAAATTACTAGGCTGTGTGAGTAGGTTGGGTAAGTTTACACACCCTACCCTCACCCCTAGAATGGTTTACTGAAATATTTGGGGAGGGAGGGAGAATACAAGTATCATTTGAAAAGAATTGTAATCAATATTAAAATATCTTTATTTTCTTAGTCATGATATTTAATTTGCAGCATTAAAAAATGTGGGTTTTTTTCACATATATTTATCAAAAGGGGATAACTTTCTGTGAGGGGAACCTCACAAAAACTTGAGCCCATTTTTCTTTGGCTGAAATTACCCTTAATCAAGTCTTATGGACCTTAGAATCTATGTTCAAGTATGATTTTTCTGTAGATACTTTTTCAGACTGTACAGTTATTTATTGAGTGCCAATTGTGTATAAAACACTGATAAATCAAGTAGAGAGCTGCAGATAAGAAACCTCAAGAACTGTTGGGTAAAGGATATTAATCAAATGAAAGTTTTTGTCACAGTCTCAGAAAATTAAACTTCACGGCACACGTGGATCTGGTGTGAGTCTACCAAGCCTGGGTATAATTTTTCCTTGCAGCTCGTGAAGTATGAAAATGCAGGTTACAAAAGTTAGAGGTGCTTTATAATTGTGAAGGACAATCCATTTTCATAACAGATCAACTTTTAGAATTGTAAAGCAAAACGGGAAGCCCCTTTGCACCCGGTGTTAGAACAGCTATAACTTGGGCGGCATCCCTAATTTGAGACCAGTGGTTTCATGCGGTGAGTGTGACTGCTGGAGTTTCTTTGACAGCCTTTTCTGAGGCGCTCTTCTCTCTGCAGACATGCCCGCGGTATTGCCAAGTGCAGAGAGCCTCATTGTCAAGGACCTTCCTTCCCCTTTTGTTCCTCTTTCTGCTGTCCCCCTCCCGCGTGTTTTCTGGTGGCTTCGCTACTGGATCGAATAAAGGAATTGTTCGACCTTGGCTCCGTTGTCAGGGTCTGGGCCTCATGTTTTATAGTCACCATCTCATTTAATCCTCAGAACAAACCAATGAGTTAGGCGCTCTTAATGCTGTTTCACCAGGAACTGCTGCTCGTGGAGGTTGATCTAGTGCCTGAGTCCCAGAAAGTGGCACTGGGGGAGCCAGGGTCTTACCACAGTGCGCTGGCCACACGGCCCAGCAGTGAGTGCCTTGCAGGAAGTGTCCCTTCCTGTCGTATCCCAGAGCCCTGTCCCCACTGGTTAGGGTAATAACTTGTGAATTGCACGGCATGTGAATCGCACTGCCCAGCAGTGGTTTTGGAATTAGCTTTTGAAGGGGAGTATCTCTGGCCACCTCTTCATTTTCCTACTGTTTCCCAAAGTCTTTCGAAATCTATGCTTGTCTTGCCCTGGCTTCTCTTCCAGACCAGTATGCTCGTACCCCCAGGTCACAGCACAGAGTATCATAAATCAGACTGAAGAGCATGCTCTCGACTTGGGGGGCTGTTTGCCTTCCTCTAGATGTTGGGACCAGTTGGATACTGTCTGTTGACCCGAATGGAAGTTATTAGCACACACTGACTATCCTTTTGTGCTTATTTTTAAGTCTTCTTAAAATTTTGATACCTTTCAGTCATGACAGCTTGGCTGCTTCCCCTGATGCTACAAAACGTGCTACTCCTGGGCTTCCTCTGCACACATCCGTGGTTCTGGGGATGAGCTTTCTGCACGTGGAACCTTCCTTGTTCTTAAGAAGGGTCTTGGAGGATGAATTAACACTCGTGGGAAAAACAGAAGCGTATTTTGACATCAGTACTTTGATCTTTCAAAGTTAAAGGTGCCATAGATTGTTACAGTCATTTAATTGTTGTGTTGATTCTACTCATTTATTTGAGATGAAATCTGAGTTGGCAGTTTGGTGGCTTTCACTACCAGCAGGTCCCCTCAGATGCTAAAGACGTGATGCTGGCAACTAACCTCTGATTTGCGCCTTGTGGTTTATTTGGTAAAAGACGGGTGGAGAGCATTTCCTTGAGTTGTGGGGGGTCCTGTTTATTTGGTTCTGTCATCTGTGAGCTAACACACATGGCCCTCCTCTGTTCCTCTTGCCCGAGATCACCAGACATCAATTTTTTATTTTTAAAATATTCATTTTTAAAAGAGATAGAAAAGTACTGAGTCACAGTTTCCATCCCCCTTTTCCCAGTCCAGCCGTCTCAGGCTCCCCTGACCGGAACACTTGGCAGGGTGCAAACCCATCAGTGTTAGGGAATTCTGACTACTGTCCTCTTCCTCCGGGTCCTCTTTGCAGCCATCCAGATCGTGTGTGTTGTTTAAGAGCCCTGGAGGTGGAGGCTTCTCATTCTTCACTTCTAGGACCCTTTCCACCTGGAAATTGTTCTTTGTGTTTCAGTTCAAAGCTGTTTTTGCCATTTAAGTCCATTTACTCTATGGAGACGGGGAACAGACGGCTTATAGTGTAGCCTCCTTACAACTTGCCAGTTAAGCCCTCTTATTATTTCTTCCTATAAATTAAATAGTACGTTTTCTCTTTCCTTTTAGATTCTTTACCCCTTTGCTACTCAAAGTGTGGTTCTCAGACCAGCAGCACTGGGGTCACCTGGGAGCTGGTTAGAAATGCAAACTCTTGGGCCCCAGCCCAAACCTAGAGAATCAGAATCTGCATTTTACCCAAATCTCAGGAGACCCTAAGCACGTGAAAGTTTGACAGGCACTGCTTTACTTCGTCTCTTCATAATTTGGTTATTAATTTCTCTGTACTCTTCTCTAGTCTGCCTTAGCAGACATGGTGGAACAGTAGTGGCAATACTTTTAGCAAGTACTTGTCTATCTCAATTCCTGTGAGCACCTGTGATGTTATAATCTTTCAAACTAAGTTGATGTGCAATCTTCGTTTACAGTCAGTGTGTAATCTTCAGAGACTTTAGGGGAGGTCTTTCTCTGCTGTGTGTTTTCCCCCATCACCTATGGAAACTCCCACTTTGTAGCTGAGTGACTTGGCCGCCAGGAATCTTGCTTTGCACTTATACTGAATACCACCCTGTTTTTCTTCATCTGTTAGAATCATTTTGCTTTTCTGAAGAGTTGGGCTTTGAAGATTTTAAAGACTCATAGTTAGAAAGAGAACTGCTTTGAGGGTAAGGAGACACCACCTCTGTGGTCTCACCTCTGTGCTGCTACTAACCAGTTTCATGAGCTCGGCAGCTCATTTAATGATGATTTTTAATTCTTGCCCGTAACCACACGATCAAGGAAGTCCACCTAATACCAGGCCTGGGGTGCTTTGATTGTTCTGTTCCTATAATCCATGACCCCTTTATACAGTGACTTGGTCGTGCAGTGGAAGCTGCCTATGGAGATAGGAATGGGGCATCTAAAACAAAAATTTGACAGTTGTCATCCAGATGCGTATTTTGGTTAGAGCACATCGTCCTCCTTACCACTTTGATAGAACTCCCAGGAGGGAAAGCTTGCTGAGTTGAGTTTTTGGTTGAGTTTTCCTGTATTTCTTGGATCTATCCCTAGGAGAAGTGCTACCCAACCACTAAATGGCCAAAGGCAGCAGGTCACCGCGGGATGGGTCCCAGCTTACTTACTGACGTCCAGTGGTGCCCAAGTCCCCTTCCTGTTGACTTTCTCTAGCTGTGACTTAGAATGGGACATCAGCAAGCACCTGGCTGCTCTCAATGCTCACACCTCTGTTGAAAGACTCTGGGAGAGCCTTTTATTTCTACTGGAAGTTCTCTAGGGAGGATCCTGGAAGAAATGATGTGTGGCGAGTCAACAGCTGAATTTAGGGGTCTGTTGGGAACTGCTGATGGTTGGGAGTGAGGAGAGCTGAGAGTGAGAAGACAGAAGGACGGAGCATCTCTGAAGATTCAGTCTCGGCCTGGACCTGAACCTAATCACGCTTGTCCTTGTCTTGTTAAGGGAGGAACGCGTGGAGAAACCAAGCAGACAGGTAGGCCATTGTCCATAGGTGACGTGGTTTTATGGAAAAAAATGTACGGCAGTTTTTGAGCTGTATTGAGCAAAGCTCATAACGGAGCCGTTAATTAGGTGTTAATTATAGCCTGTCGCTGGTGGATAGCAGTGGCGAATTGCGAGGTCCAGTATTATTTTGAAGGCCTTCTGTCAGCATCTCGGGCTACAGTCTCGACAGAATAGCAGCCATTGTTTTCTTTGTGTGCTTTTGGACCGCAGCAGCTTCCGTGGCTGTGTTGAGAGAGGGGCTGTTCTTAGTGCCATTCCCTTGGGATTCAGTCAGGAAAACTTTGTGTTTCACTACCTGGAAATCAACTTGTTCTTTCTGTTCATTGTCTAGATTTTAGAACTTAGAACCCTATATACTCTCAGTAATGACTGTACACGTGCAGTGCCCTGACCCCCTCCACTCCCCCCCACCCCAGTTTTTCTTCAAGTTTAAGTTTAGGGAAAAATTAAGACCTCAAAGTGTCTTCCTGGGAAGACATCTTATATTTAGGAATTCCACTTGCTGTTTCTGTCTCACTCTTGTACTTTGACTGTATGTGTGTATATATACATATATATATATATATATATATGTTTTTTTTGGAATAAATCATCTTCCAAGGTGGGTATTTGTTTTGTAAGTTGGAAAAAATTCTGTAGGAAACAATTTTCTGACTTAGGAGTAGCCTCTTAGAGAGCAAAGTTAGTGGATTAATTTTTAAAAGTTGACTAACTCTGGAGCAGAGGAGACCTCATGATTAATTTTTTTTTAACTCCTAGAAATTTGAAGGGCAATGAACAGGACTAATGGTCACAAGTGACAGTAGGAAGGTGTCTGCTGGTTCACAGTGTCCTCTTGTTAGCTCACTGAGTTTTGCAAAGGTCAGGGAGGACTAAGTATTTCTTCCACTGTTTCGCATTGTGGAGACAAAATGAGGCCGAACGACTTGTCCAGGAGCACACAGAAAGCCCTGGCTAAGCTGGGCGCAGACACAGACTTGGACGCGAAGAGATGTGTTTCCTCGGGCAGCTGACCTCTTCCCTGCGGTCAGGAGAGGCGGAGAAGCATCACACCCTGCTAGTCGGCTTCAGACTCTGTGGCTTTGGCCTCAGAAACACCTAACATGCTCTCCTCTTCGGTCAGTGTTTTGCGTTTCACCCAGGAGTTTCCTGTTTTCCTTTGGCTCAGGGACATGTGAAAAGATGGGCCAGGACTGGTTACTCAGATGAGCTGTCTTCTCGTAAAAGGTCGTGAGGGAGCAGGATGCAGTGGAGGTAGCTTTCCATTAGTAATACACTGGGAGAGGCTACGAGCGTGGGGAGGCTGGCCTCCACTGGGACTCTGAGGCCACGACGTGACAGTCAGAAATACAGGGAGATCTCAGAGCAGGGACACCTCCTCCCTCCCACTGTTCCATAAACAGCTGATGAGCGGGTTGGGTGGCTTCCTCCGTTTCCTCTGCTGCAGGCAGTTGCTCTGGAGCAGGGCTTCTCAGCCTCCGCACTGCGGAAGCGTGGGGCCAGGTCATTCCTTGTTGCAGGCGGCCGTCCTGTGCGTGGGAGGGTGCTTGGTAGCGCTCCTGGCCTCTGCCCGATAAATGCCAATAGCGTCTCCCTCACCTCCCCCCTACCCCAGTTGTGACAACCCAGTGTTTGCAGGCGTTGCTCAAGCCTGCCCCTTGAGGGGAGAAATTATTCCTGCTGACTCCAGCTGAGAACTGTTGCTCCAGAGATCGCGTGGGCTGCTTGGAGGCTGGAGGGTCTCTCTGCGGGGAGGAGTGGGTTGTGCCCCACAAACACATTTCAGCTGATCTAGAGGACCCCTGCCTGGCATTCCAGTGGGCCTGGGGGTCACTGTCATTGATGTCATCTACTCCCTCAGGCCTGTGATCTCCTCAGAGTCACTGATAAAGATTCTTCATAAAGATCCCTTAGTTAAGAGTTGTCACCACCTTGTAATTAGGAATTTGGCACAACTGTCCTCAAGATGCTTCTAGTTCAGCCTGGCCGGCCAGCATGGGACCCCAGCCACACGATGCCCTGAATTCAGCATGCTGGTAGGAACTTTTCAGCAAATACCATTTTCCAAATTAAAAAGGAAAAGGCTGAGAGGTCAGATAGTGGCAAAAAAGAGAGAGGGACAAGGTCACCGTGGAAGGGAGACTTGAAAGCTGCAAGCCAAGGATTAGGAGCTTTGGGGTCAGCGGGTGAAAGGTCAACCCCTCGCTGTCAACTGGAAGAATTCTGCCTCCTTATCCGACATAATAAGAAAGTGTTTGCAGTTAGAAATCGGCACCACTGTCTGCTTCAAAGACCTTAGAGACGCAGGCGATGTGTACATTATCAATTAGTTCAGATCATCATTCCGTTTTTTTCCCTCCTCCTCCAGCTGCCAGCCATTAGACGTGGGCATCTGGCCGCAATTTCCGTTTTCCGTCAAGTGTCTCCGGCCGCATAGACTGGCTGTGTCCTGCCCCTGTTCCGTTCCTTCACATGACAGACGGTGGGGGAAAGAATCTGGAAACAAAAGCCACCCGATTCCTTCCCCAACAATTAGAAACATGCTTTAGAACCTGGAAATAGTGCAGAAGAATCCCACTGAGCATCCATTTAGGCCTGTTCCTGAGCGTGCCTTGTAAATGCTTTCACGTAGCATTCTAAGCCTCTCGTTAGCCTCCTTAGAAAGGGGTGGGGGTGGGGGGCTACAGGCGTCTGCTATCTTATGGGAAGGCTACACAAGTGGCCTTTCTGCGGTGTTTCTCTGGATGGCATTGATTTAAGATCTGCTCAAAGGTCTGCTCTCATAGTTAACTCGAGCTATTCCCTTTGCAGATGAGCAGGTCTTTGCCTTTCATTGTATCACAGGGTTGTACTTTTAGTTTCACTACCACCACTGCTGCTGCTTTTACTTTTTCGTGCTGTTCTGGCCTTTCCCCCATACCCACCTCCTCTCTGAAATAACTCTGTCTCTCTCTTCTCAAGACACGTCCTCATCTTGGCTTTTGCTTCGGTCCTTGGCTGCCATCTGGTCTGTGGATTCACTCTTGCCTGCACCTCCCACCAGGGTGTTTTGGCTGGTGTGTGTTCAGGTATCAGGAGGGGATATGAGAGCCAAGGATTTCTAGTTCTTCGTGAGAGTGGTTCCAATAGGAGCTACTGTTTGAGGGCTTGTTATGTGTCAAGCACGATGAGAGACCCTTTCGTGTATTATCTCATTTAACTCAGTGGTACCCCTATGGGCTGGGTAGGGGTGTCCCCAGGTTACAGGTGAAAACATTGAGATTGGGGAGGGCTAGTAACTTGCCCAAAATTACAGAGAGAAGAACAAGAGAAGAGACACTGTACATTATCTTGACCTTTTAAAAAAATATTAACTTGAAAATAGGCTTTGAGTTAAAATTGACCCAGTCTTTAAAAAGCGTGACAGCCACACAATGGCTCTGTTTTCATTCTCAAAATAACCTGTCTGGATGGAGTTTCCTAAATTACATCTTAGAATTCAAAACTGCTTACAGGTTACTCGGGTATCACTCCGGTAGCAGCAGCTCAAGGGAAAACATTTATTCTGTTACTTTATTGTAAGCAATATTACGCTCATCTTCAAAGTAACCCAATTATTTTAGAACCTGTGGCCTTCTACAGTCTACAGTGGATGGTACAGGTTGCCATTCTCCTTGGCATTGACTTTTGTTTAATTTTTTTCTCTCATAGCCCAGAGATCTTTATGGCTTGCATTTCTTGAACAACAATTCTTAAGGCAAAATGAGAGAGAATTGTGGGTTGAATACATTTGAAATATGCTGCCATATGCTTATATATTTATGGCCAGTTTCAATTGGTTTCAGAGAGTGTTCTTTCATTATTTAGACTGCTTGAGGGGAAAAAAAAAAGCTCACTTAACCTCAAAGAATCCCAGGTGAAATTCTTTGCACTTCCCTTTGGTATTCTCAAAGCAAGAAGGGAGACAAGGGCTGGGACCTTTTTGTTCATGATGTATGACGATGCCTGTCAGGAGGTGATTTTTTGTTTGTTTTGGTTTTTGGTTTCTTTCTTTCTTTCTTTCTTTCTTTCTTTCTTTCTTTCTTTCTTTCTCTCTTTCTCTCTTTCTTTCTCTCTTTCTTTCTTTCTTTCTTTCTTTCTGATTTACAATGTTATATTAGTTTCTGGTGTACAGCATAGTGATTCAATTATTTTTATATATATATATATATATACACACACACACACACATATATATATACACACACATACTATTTTTTGTATTCTTTTTATTACAGGTTGCTACAAACCGTTGAGTATAGTTCCTTGTGCTACACAGTAGGATCTTGTTGTTTATTCTGTACCTACTTGTCTGTATCAGCCCATCCCAAACTCCTAATTTATCCCTCCTCCTCCCTTTCCCCCCTGGTAACCATAAATCTGTTTTCTATGTCTATGAGTCCTTTCTGTTTTGTAAATAAGTTTGTTTGTGTCATTGTTTTTTAGATTCCGTATATAAGTGATATTATATCAGGAGATGTTAATTTGATGTGTGTAGTAGGGAAAGTCTCAACTGAGCTGGACCTTTGTAGGAACAGTTGGGAATGGCTCTGTCCTCTGTTAGGCCAATTTAATGACCAAAAAAAACCTACAGGAAGGAGATCAGGGCCACGTGGCTGAGGTACCTTGTGGTTCCTCTTAAAGATGCCTGTTCAGTTCAGTGCATTTTTCTTGCATTACCAAATTCTTCCATAAAGTCAACCACAACCCATATTATCAGGGACTCTGGCTAAAACTTGCGGTGAGCAGGAAATAGATTAAACACAGGTTTTCCCTTTTCTCTGGCTGCCAAAAGTGATGTCAGTGGCATTAATGGTCCTTACCTCAGCCCTCTGCAGACCGAGGGCCGTCTGAGGGAACCCTTGTTCAGCGTTCTGGTTCCTCTGATGCTGCAGAGAAGCTGACGATGGATGAGGAGGAGCAACTGAGCAGCCAGACAGTTACTCGAAGGTGAAGTCAGGCACTTGCTTTCTCGCAAGTTATGAGATGACTCCAGGGAGCAGGCAAAGACCACGACATCTATCTAGTGTTTAAAAGAAGAAGTGAAGGTAGGGGGACCAGGGTTGCTTAATTTCCTTTTGCCTAATTCCAGAAACAGTATTGCAAACACTTTTTTACTATCTCTGCAGCACACTGGAAATGAAGTTGTGATTTTAATTTAAATCTGCTGGTTTGTATCAGAGCCAGACAAGTAAAACCTACGTCCTAGATTTCTGAACATTACCAAAAGAAAAAAAAAAAACCCAAAAAACAAAAATAAAAAGCCCAAACTGATGTGAAATTACAATATAAACCTCAGAGCTGGAACTGCAATTCTTGTGGGGCAGAATATACTGCAGAAATAGCTCCCATGGAAGCAGAAGAAAGAGACTTTTATGACTTTCTTGCTCAGGTAGGGAAGATGATATGTTACTTTCATGTTTTCAAGTAACAGGTTTATTTTGGTTGAGCTCTGTTAAAATTTAAGTGTCCTGTCCCCCAGCACTTGTGGTCTGACTTGCTAATTTCAAGGGATTGTCTTTCTGAGTTTTTCCACCATGACTGTCCTGTATATGGGGACATGTTACAATTTTGGCAGAAGAGAGATTTGAGACATTTTGATTGACATTTTGGCGGGAGACTGTTACAGTGTTGATCCTCGTTTGCTGGATCTTTTAATTACCTTTTTGCTTTATCGGCATGCTCCATCTTTAATGAGAGGAGACAGGAAGTAACTGAAGTGAGTATTCTTTGGCTTAAAGATTTCTGAATGTTTATTCAGATTTCCTCAATATATCATTGATGGAACACTTTTAATTGTTGAGAACCATATGCTGTTGTTTAAATCTATCTTCTGCCTAAATCCCAAGTCTCTTGAAAATCGTTTCCAGAGCCTCCTCCTTCTGCCCTTCGTTGCTGGGGAAGGAGGTACCCACAGTGTGGACATTCTCCCTGCGGGACCACAGCGGGAGCCCGCGGGCGTGATGGTCGGCAGATCGGGCCGCCCCTCCCACCCTTCCTTTGCGTAATGCGTGTGCCTTCCTTCGCTGGTGGCCTCCTGAAGTCTCCGGCCCCGGCAGAGGGTCTTTCCCTGGGACAAAAGGGGACCTGGAGCGAGATGGCCTCGCACATGTTGGCAGCTCTCCCTGCGTTTCCTGCCTTGGCAACCCTGCGCTTGGAAGCGCTGGCCGGCAACCTTGTTATTTTCACCAGCCCTCCCCCATGTGACTCGCACCAGGCAAAAGTGCTATTTAAGCAGCTCCATTAAAGCACTGGCTTGGCCGGCCGGTTACCCTTTGCCATTTAAGACCATGAAACCAAGGCTTTCCAGCTCAATTCTGGCCTATTTTAAAAGGTGCTGGTTTCCTTTCTTTCGCTAAAATGGCTTTCTCCTTTCAACGTAAAGGAGATCTTAACTCTCACTTTACTTCTGTAGTTCAGTCCTAATTGCTTTTTTTTTTTTTTTTAATTTTATTTTTGGTGATTATAGTCTGAAGGCCTTAAAGCAGAATGCTTTTTCACTGTTTAGGTCTGTTTAGGTCCTTTCCCCAAATCTCAGCTTGCCCCGCACTTCCCAGCCATACCCTGCGAAAAGCAGAGAGATGACCCCAGGGCCCAAACTTGAAGCTCTCTTTTTACCCCTTTCCCCTTGGGTGATTCCCATAGCCCGCAGAGCTGGCGGATAATGCTTTCCTCCCTACATGCTGTCGTCTAACTGACGTCGTAGGACCCAAGCTCTGAGCCAGGCAGTTCCTTTCCTGAGGGGTTTCACAGTCTACACAATCCACGCTCTCGCTTACCCATCTGAGACTGCGCAGTGAACGTTAAAATGAGGACCACCCATACGCCACCAGAACTATACATGTGTTTGATGCTGATGATTTAAAAATTTTTTTACTGTATCCGTTTGCCAGGTTTCAGGTAAGCTTTGGAAACAGGGTCCTTTTGCAGTGATTTATTGTTGTTTTATTCACATGCAAGCATTCTAGAAGACTCGATTGGCTGTAAATGAGCAGGACTATGCATTAATTGCATCACCATCAATGAGGTGGCTGAAGAAATGGATTGTGGCCAAAGTTAGTGTATGCAATTTGCTTATAACTGTGGGAAATAAGAAATTGACAGACCTGGGAAGCAGGATATAGAGATGTCACAGGTGCCGTGCTCAGCATCCTGCGAGGTACAGAGCTACCCACCGACCTCTCCGCTCTCACATCCCTGCCACCTTTTTCTTCGTCCCATGCCCCGCCCAGGGGAAATTTTTCTGCTCTGAGAGGAGTACTCCCCTTCTGGTTCTTCTGAACAGTTTGCCTGCACCATCCCCTTAAAGATTTAGGCTTTTGGAAACCAGAAAGCCAGAAATATTTTTCCTGCTTTCAAATGGTCCTCCTTGTCCCCATACATAGTCCGCTGGGAGGATGGGGAAGGGATAGAAGACCAAGAAGGTTTAACAAGTTGCGTACCATTTTATCTTCTCCTCACAGATTTTTCAGAATGAGAAAGATCTAAATTTGAGTAAAACATTATTTGCCTTTCTATTTAAACATTTTTGACACGAAATGTAGAATATTGAAAGTTCAAATCCTTTAAGTAAAGAGTGAAGTCAGAACCATAGCCGAGTAGTGGTTTTCCCTGGGTGACAGGAATGATAAGGAATATTTATTCCTTGTTTACATTAACTGTTTTTTATAAATTTTCTACATTATACTCAAGATTTTTTTTTTAAGTCCTAGCAATTTATGTTAAGGGAAAAGGAAATACGCTGTTTTGACACATTTCTTCAAGTGGAGGAATTTATTTCTATGAATTTTTCTAGTTGAATCTGCAGTGTAAGATTTCAAACAATGATCCCCATTGAGATCTGAAAGCAAGCCAGAGTTACTTTCTGGCCACATTTTAGTGCATGACAATAGCCAAGCAACTTTTAGTATTTACTCCTTTTTTTTTTTTTTTAAGTAAAAATAGAAACTGCTAGTAATGCCCTAACCAGGGATTTTAACTGTGTTGCACTTGACTCAACCAATTGGCCTGAAGAGTTTCAAGGCACTTAAATACAAAATAAAAACTTTTCGTCAATGGGTTTGACTGAAAATGCTTTGCTGAAAGGGTGCAGATCCCTCTCGTACTTACATCAGAACCTTATGCTGTTTTCAGCTGCTTACGTGGTGGAAACTAATCACTAGGCTGAGACAGTGTGAAAGGAATCAGAAGCTTTATTTGCTTTTCAGCTCCAGCAGACATAGTTTAAGTGGGTTGAGTCCAGAAGATGTGAATTGCTACCGGATGCAATAATGCAATAATCCATAGGTCTCGAGTAGCATTGCCCGAGTGTTGACTTACTTGATAATGCTTTAAAAATTACATTTTTCATTACTGGCCACAGGGTTAGGTGGGGGTTTATCCTGTGAGCAGACACAGGCGGACGGGTACAGTACATGCCGATGCGGTGATGGAATGTTGTCAGAATGTAATTTCCTGCTTCTAAATCTTGTGACAGGTGCATCGCATTTCTGGGTTCAGAAGTTATTCCCCAGTGATGTAACTAGAGAGAACGTATCACAGGAACATCACCGTTTGATATTTGCACAGCTCTTCTCCAAGGATATGTTTCACTTCTTTTTTGGCCCCTAGCTTATGAGCACTACAAATGTGTTTTTGTAAAACATCGTAGCAATATTTGCCTCATGTGGCTGGTGTCAGTCAGTTGGAGTTTGCGTATATAAAGTGCATTAAACACACATCACCCATGCCTTCTTTTTCAGTGGGCGTAATACAATCTTTATCATTGTATTTTTATTTGTCATTCAACAGACGTTTATTGCATTGAAAGACTGGGGGAGTCTAGTATGGGTATGGCTTTTTTTTTTTTTAACATATTCCTGAGTTACAAAGATGTATGAATATACATTCATACATTATGCATATGCATACAAACACATATATATGTGGCTGCCCTTCTCCAAGCGAGTTGCTTTATCGAGCTCAGCCCTTCCTGATTGCAAGCGTGTAGAGGCAGGGATACAGGCAGATGAACTGAAGTCCCATGAAGCGTTACGCTAAGGTCTGTCTGTAGTGTTATGAGCGTTCCTTTCCAAAAAACTCATTAGAGCCATTGTGAACAGCTATGTTTTTGGAACTTTAGTTTTGGAGTTCTTTGGCTTTAGAATAATACCTCGCTGGGAACCATCACCCAGCTTAATCAGCTCTTTTATTCACCATATTTGGCTCTCGAAGCTTTTTGGCTGTCTGCAAAGATCAAATGTGCCCTCAAAGGGCCAAACTGGCTGCTATAGAGACCATTCAAAAGAATATGCCCAAGGCTGAGAAGGCAGTTGCAAGAAAGACACGAGAACTTAAGAAGGCTTTCCTCCAAAACGCTTCGAACAATGGCTGCATGATTGGAATAAGTGTGCAGACCCCAGGGTGGCTGCATGGGGGACAGTCCTCACCGAGGATGTCTGTTAAAAATCCATGTGGTCTACTCAGTAGCTCAACTTTATGTACACACACACAAACACACACACACACACCCCCAACCCTTGCACAAAGATAAACAGTTGTGAACCTCAGACTCTTTAAGTTTTTCCAGGCCTCTATTGCCTGTTTATAGGTTCTGTTCCCGTCCCCTCTGTGTCAGCATTACCTCCCGCTTTCCCTCTTTCTCTCTTTCCCTGAGACTCCTAAGTTGATGACGCCAGTCGGTAGCATTAGTGGCTGAGATGCGTGTTGATCAGGACGTATAATACGGGCTTTGAAAAGTAGTATGCAGAGATTTTGGAGGGGAAGGTATATGACAGAAATGATATATCCCTTTATTTCCTGCTCTTTGAACATACTACTTGTGGAAGATTACAAGGATGCTTTCAGAGGGGCCCAAAGCAGTAGATTTCCCCATCTGGTGAAGCCATTTTTTTTCTGTCTCTCCTCACCGGGCCCCCAGTCTCCACCCTTCGGCAGCCATTCAGGTTGGCACATGTGATAACAAAGCTGGATATAGTTTGTTACTGTGCTAAGCTGTCCATTCAGCCGCTCCGGATAAGAGCCAGATGTGAGATGAAAAGCATGCCGTGTACCCTTAACTTTTCCCATTTTATATAAATCGGCACTTTGTTTGTCTCAAGCCTTTTAATAAAGTACGGCCTTCCTAACCCAGTTTTGGGCTCAGATACATGAAGCTGTGTTGAGCTGTATCTAGAAACCCTGGTAGGAACATTTGGATAGATTGCAACACGCGTTCAGGAGAAACTTAAAAGTAAGATCTCTGGGACTTTTGAAAGGCTAGATTTTCCTCTCACTTGCAGAAACCACATCAAGTAAATCCTATTTCTCTGGCAATTAAAGATATAAGCCTGGAGTTTTTGTTTTGTTCTTACCTTGGTGTCTCCATGTCAAGTCTTTATTTGTAAGTAGAAAAATAGACTGTTTATCTATCATTTAGGGGTGGAGTTAATATTGTGAAATAAACAAAAATCTCATTTGGTGGATTTCAGCCTACCTGAAAGCCATTATGTAGATGGTGAATGCTGACTGGTCCCAGCCATACTCTTCTTCAAAGAGGAGAGAGAGAAAAACAAAGTTGCGCTGGTCAACACTGACTGTGTGGACGTTAGTCTGTTGCTCTCCTTGGGGCGGATGTGGATCATTACTGCGGCGTGTCGATCATAACACAAGGCGTGGCCTTGTCGCCGCCCCTTCACTGGGAAAGACGTCTTGCCCATCACTCAAGGTTCCTCCCCTCTACCCCAGCCTACACTTGTAGACTTGACGCCCTCACCCCTTTGCAGGTACCTCGTGCTCTAAAACCACGTTCCCCCTGTGGCCTGCTCGGGGCTGCGCTCTCAGCTCCCTGCGCTTTGTCTGGCCCTGTGCCCTCGGTGGGAAGTGTGCTTTGTCTCTTCCATCCATTCCGCTCATAGGTAGTGAGTTCCTGCTGTGTGCCTGCCCTTGTGCTGGGCGCTGGACACACAGTGCTGAAGCGGCACAGACACCATCCCCATTTCCACCTCCCCAGATGATTCCATTTCTTCCAAAACAAGCCAGGTGTGTGGGCGAGATGCTTCCTTTACATTCTAAGCGAGAAGCGTTCTTCCCTCCTCTGGGCACTTAGAGCTTTTTGCCTGCGTGCATCTATTCTGGGATTCACCCTGTCTCTACTTTGCATTTTATTTGTGAACAGAGCTTACCGTCCTTTCTAGAATTTCTAGAAAGCAGGGCCTGGAGCAGAATTCACCTTTGTATCCTCTATCATTTTTAATGCAGCCATATACTTCTTCAGCAAGCATTTACTGATTTGCTACTCTGTGCCGCCTAACAGTCTATCAATCTTGAGATTTATTGATACCTTTTGGGTGCATGAAAAATTGGGACCTCAGAAGGACTATCCCACATTAGTACTTGAGAACAAAAGCAACTTTCTGAGGTTGAAAAAGTGTCTCCTCTCTGGAGGCAAGTGGTTAACATCCCTCCCTTGAGGCCTGAATTTTTAAATTGCATAGAAGAAATGTTGCATTCCTGCCAGGATGACTTCTTTCCATTGGACCAAATTGGAACCCTTTTCTTTATTTAATGATCAACTAGGTCTGTTTTGCTTGCATCTCCGCTTGCATCTCAAATTCTCTTGTCAAACCATGTCACCTTAAAAACTGATTTCAGATTTTGCAATGTTAAGCCCTGCAACTTCAAATTCTAAAATCTGCAGTTGATTTTTAACCAAGAGAAGATCAAGCGTAGCCTGCCTGTAACCTGCTTACCATATTTTGTAGCTGTTTTACACAATACCTGTAGTGGACATTTTTGTTTTGATCATAAGGACATCAAAGTGTTTTGTATTTTTGTATTGCTAAACCTCTGAAACCTCCAAACGACATCGATTTGTTTACTGACTTAATATTGACTATTTTGAGTTTGTGATCGCTTTAGACTCTTGCGTTTTGAAAGAAAAGAAGTTAAACAGAGTTTGTTGATTTTACTTAAGTACACAGTACTGTTTGTGCCTGTAACTTCAGTTTATCTGGTGCTGTCCCTTTTTAAAGAAAAAACGCCCCAAAAGTGAGTGAACGTGCATTTTGAGATGCCCGTGGTGACACATTCTTTCGTTTTCCTTTTCAGAATGAAGACCTAAATGACCTCAGCAAATCCTCCTTTAACTCATGGGTACCCAGACTCTAAATATTTCACGATTCACAGCCAGGACCTCACCTTCCTCCTCCGTAGATGGTACGATGCATTCATTTCAGTTTGTTTACTTTACACAATCCTCAGGAGTTTGTTAACTGAACTGCACGTTCTCTGTCGTGCCAAGAAAAAAGCACTGTGACACCAGAACAATGAGTCTGCATAAACTTCATCTTCAACCTTAAGGACTTAGCTGGCTACGTGAGCTGACGTGCCCCCCCGCCACGCCACGAGAGAAGGGGTTTACGCTCATTGCATTTTCGAGACCCATTTCATCTGCTGCTGCAACTGTGTGCGACAAAGCGTCCTTGTAAATTATTTCATACGGAACTGTTCGCGTCGGGTGGAGAGAGTATTAAATATTTAACATAGGTTTTTGATTTATATGTGTAATTTTTTTTAATTAAAATGTAACTTTTCTTACAGCACATCTTTTTTTGGGATGTGGAACTGAGGTATACAATGTTCTGTTGTAAAGAGTGGAGCAAATGCTTAAAACAAGGCTGACAAGAGTAGAATAGGGTACGATCCTTGTTTTAAGATTGTAATTCAGAAAAAAATAATATAATAAGAATCATAGTGCCATAGAGGGTTCTCAACTGTATAGTTATATTTACTGATAATAATCTTGTCTCTTGTAATATAGCCCTGATGTTGAGCTGAGATCCTTGCAAGAATTGATCTTAATTTTGTATTTTTTTTTTTTCTGTAAGGCTATAGGCCATGTTAATTAAACTGAAGAAGGCTATATTCTGCTGGGTATTTTCAAGTGTCAGCTTAAAATTGGCAATCGAATGGAAGCAAAATCACAAGAAAAGGAAATCAGAGTCTTCCATTGTATATACTGTAAAGAGGAGGAGACATGGGGGATCCCTTTGAATCAAAAGCTCTTTGGAATGAACAATGTGGGTGTTTGTAAATTCTGGAAATTTCTTTCTATTCATAATAAACTAGAGACTGTTGATCTTTTCTTCTCCCCCTCCCCCCACTTCTCTAAGCTTCCTGTTCTGTTGCCACCATTTTTTCCCCCATGCACACGTTAGGATATTTCATTTCCTGCATTGTCTCAAGAAAGATGCAAGACAAGTGAGTACTTGTCTTTAATTTCTAGCCAGAAATTAAAATTCCAGAAAGTGTTTTTTTTTTTTTTATCATGCCCAGGGCTGCATGTCACTTTCCTTAAGACTCTTTACTCCTGTTTTTTGAGAACATCCAGTTTTACATTATTTAACTGAGTGGAATTTGGTCCATTTGCCCTGGTGGCTACTGGCCTGTTGCTGATTAGTTAATAAAACCCAGTGTGCAGGGAGCACATCAAAGCATCATGACCTGCCATTGAAACACGCAGCCAGCGGTGAAAATACTCACCCTTTTCTGGTTTGGAGAGCCCACACATCTTGGAATTTTTCCTTGTGAAAAAGAAATGGCAAGGAAGGTACTTAAAGAAATTGCCTACGGAGTTTTTCATTTTTTTAACCAGGAAACTTCCTAAAGCTTAAGTGAATTAATGCTAAGATTGGGCTCCCTCGGAGTCTGGGTAAACTCTCCATCCGGAATTCCCAGCCCTGCCGTTGCAAGGAGGGACATCTTCTTGCCCTGAAGGCTGCAGCTCCCGGGTGGGGGCGGGGCCCCCAGGAAGCGGCCAGGGTTGGGGGCCATTGCAATGGCCGCTGCCCCTCACCAACTAGCAGGGGACCCTGTTCCACAATCCAGGGCGTGGAGCCTAGCAGAACCCCTCCCACTGCTGAGGCCTGTGTTACTGTTAATTCAGCTGGATGGCATGTACCTCACAGTGTTCATTGTTGCAGATCCTAGTCATCTGCATGCTCATCAGTTTCTAAAGATAAATAGGTCCGTAGTCATAAGAATGCATTGTTTTCAAGGAACTTGCTGAATTACATCATTTCCTATCAAGAGAGAACACTACCAATTTAAAAAATCTGATAGGAAAGTGTTTTTTTTCACTCTTTTATAAAAAAAGACTTTCTTAGTCAAACTAACTTTCATTTTTCAAGTATTCTGACTCATACTCTTGCTTGTGGAGCAAGAGAACAAGCTGTCCTGCTCTCTTCCATTGAGGACATAAGTGGTTAGCGAGAAATCAATGAGCAGAATCCGCCCCAATCATTTTCCTGCAAAGGTGGTTATTACTTCTCTAGGAACCTAAGCCTTGAATATGTATGACCAAGATACCTCTGCATGTGGCATTATCAGCCTATTTTGGGTGAGAACAAGAAATGAACCAGACTGGAAAAAGCATCTCTTGGTTTCTGTTTCTCTGATGCTTTGTTGAAGTCAAATAGCATTAAGGTAGAAATTCTTATTTAAGCTGCTTCTAGTGGTCCCTGAGCTGGGTTTGGGGGTGGTCTCAAACTTCACCCCTTTTTAAAACTGGAAGTTGCTGGTATTTAAGGCAGAAACTTGTGCTCTGTCTACATGAGGGGTGGACCCGGAGCAAGGGGTGGACACAGCTGCTAAGCTCTTGTATTCGGTTCCTCTTAAGGACACTTGCCTTTTATCCATTTCAAAGCATTTGTGGGCCAGCCAAGGGCTTACTTTAATGGGCCTTCTGGTGGCCTCTGGTTAACCTATAAGTTAGTGGCTTTTTCTTCATGAGACCAGCCATTCACAGTGTTCCTTCTAAGAGACTTAGGCAGAGTTTTAAAATTCTCCTTTGTGGAGAGAACAAATATGTTTCACCACTTTGATGATAATCTTCATTCTGAGTGAAAAAAAAGTCCCAGAACCAGCTAAAATGGAAGAGAATCCATTAATGATCAACCACCTGAGTCAATAATGACAGTTCAGTACTGATGATACATTTGTGGCTATTTCTTGCTAACTTTCAAAGGTCAGGGACTCTCTTGACTAATCTAGGTTGACTGCAAAATTGAATTTTCCAAAAATCATCTAGCCAGAAATAGAGATTTTTAACTTTCCTTTCCCTACCTCTTGTCTCCTCGCTGTCTTTTAAATCTGAGACATTTAAAGTACTAAGCAATGTTACGATACTGTAAGAAATAGTAATGAACAATGCTGAAGCCCTGTTTTGTCCCATCTTGCATCCTGAACACAGTATGCTGTGTACTGGACAACTTACTTACTGCAGGTAGTTTCAAAATGGGAGAGGGGAGCCCATCGTCCACTGACGACAAGCAGGGAAAGTGGGGATCATGTGTAGTGTTCGACTACTTTGGCAGAGGTCTGTAGGTCAGCCCATCACACAAGGAGGCGCTGAAAGCAGAAACACTGGGAAATAAGACCTTGACTGGGGAGAGACAGGACCCTCTGGAAGGCATGGGAAGGAGCCAGATATGGACTCTCCTTTGCAATGACTTGACGGGGGAGTGGGTGTTCCTGGGGCCTCATTATGTTAGTTGGAGGTAATGCTGCATTCGTATAGGATATTGGGAAATTTGAGAACAAGAAGCATGCACTTCCAGGGATGTGAGGAAATAAGACCTCGCCAATAATAAGAGAAAGACGGCCGCTCAGTGAGCTTAGTCATGGAGGGCAAATATAGCCTTGTGATCAGCAGAACACAGGGGTTAAGCACTGGTGCCTTTGGTCCCTTCAAAGACAAGCCTGAGAAGATAGTGGGGGTCCTTCGGTAGCCCTGCAGATCAGTCCCCTAAGGGTGCAGAGGCAAGGTGTGAGTCAGAAGGCATGTTGAGTTCCTTCCCTGCTTGTAACCAGAGCATCAAATCAGGCACTGGGAGGACATGGAGGGATACTGGAGGTGTCTGACTCTAATGAATTCTAATCAGTAATCAAGAGCTTAGAATTATCTAATACGATTAGAAAAACATGCAGCGTAGCTGGAGAGTCATCTTCCTTTTCCTCATCCGTCAATGACATGGCTCTGTGATGTCCACACCAAGTCATCTGGTGTTGTAGACTTTTGCTATTTACCTGGCGTTTCAATCTCGTTGTCTTCATTGTAAATTTCCCCAGTGTTAACCAATATACCACTTGCTGGGACGAATTCGGGAAACAGGAAAACTTCTCTGTATGTGTATAGACATCATTAGTGCTGGGTTTTTTGTTTTTCTTTCTTTCTTTTCTTTTCTTTTCTTTTTTAGAACTTTGCTGTTCGGCTTAAGAATGTAGTTCCTGGAACAATTTTTCTTACAAAGTTCTTTCCTTACACCTCTTGGCTGCAGGGTGGGCCAAATTAAATACATATCTTTTTTTTTTTTCATTTAACATCTGTGCAGTTTGGTTTATCATCTTAAGATGGTGGTGCTGTTTATGGTGCTACTTCATCTGTGTTCAAAAGGACCAATGCATGGTCTATATTGCTACCAAAACATTTATTGTATATATGTGTATAACATATGTATTATGTATATATGTAATGGGTACCAGGCCAGCTATATATTTTTATTTAGATCCACTTTTTCCAAGTTTTCTTTATAGTGTTATGCTTATTTTCAGTTTTTTTCTACCCCCCTTGATTCTGTCTGGTACTTAGATCTGTAGTGTCTTCATCGTTAATTAAAGAAAACTGTCTAAATGAATTCACGGATGTGAATGCTAGTGCTCCTTCATGGATTTGCTTATGGGACATGAACCAGAAACTGCTGATAAAAGTTTTCGGGGGCATTTGATTGGGTGAGAGCAGTGTAACACCTTGTAATGTACTTTAATAAACAATTTTGCAACAGATAGGTTTGCCTGAACCCTGTCCCTCTTCACTTGGCTTTCAGTGGCCAAGAGTATAAAGAAAAAGACCTGAAAAGATTCTGAGTTGCTTTTGGTGGTGGTGGTGTGATGGGAAGAGGGAAAGGGGAACGAAAATCCATCCTTCCCAGGGGCAGAGAGATGTGTTCTGCTGGGAGACACCAGGACCGCCTTATTAACCTCCAGTCTGCAGACCGATGCCCCAAGCACTTGTCCTGATGCAGATTGTCACTGAGGGGTCTGGGGATGGGGCCTGAGATGGGTAGCATCATCTGGGTAGCTTTCAGAAAAACATCTATGGTCAGGCCAACTCCAGAGATGCTGACTTACTTGGTCTGGGGTGGGGTCCAGGCTTCGGTGCTGCTGCTGCTTTCTGAGTTCTCCAGGAGACTCCAATTCATGCTCAGAGCTGAGAACCACTGCAGGGAAGTGTTGCCCAAACCTGTCTGATGATGAGAGGCAAGCGTTAGAAACGCCGATTCCACACGTGTTTCAACAGGTGACGCGTGTGGTTGGCAAGAATGGGAAATCCTGATTTCTGAACAAGTGAAGCCTTTTGGATCGTCTCACCACTAGAAGGGATAGAAAGAACACCAGTGACTTTTGAAAATAATAAAACCATGCTGCCGGTGTAGAAACAGCCAACTAGCCTACTCCTCCCCGGTTGAGCTTTCTTGCTTAAACAGTTTAAACAGATGACTGACGTGTCTTGTGTTGTTAGGGTGGACTCAAATTATTAAATGTTTTGGAAACAGATTCAAGATTACTTTTTTAATTAATTTATTTATTTTAATGAGCATGATGTCCTACTGAGAGTAAAAAGACTTGAATTTTCTGTCTTTTCTCTCCTTGTTTGGCACAGCAGGCCAGAGAAGTCTTCCTTCTGCCTGGCCTTGTAAGTGGTATTTTTATTGTTAAGAAACAACACATGACATGATTGAATAAATGCTTAAAGTCATTATTTCATCTTCACTTTATATTAGCTTCCTCCATTTATTCTTAAAAAAAAAAACTGATTTTTTTCCCTCCCAGTGGTATTGCAAAGCAAACATCCCTCTACCCGCTATTGAAATTGTAAGTAAACATCATTAATTAGTATTAATTTGAAGGAAGTCTAGTTGAGGGAATTAATGGTGCAATTGATAGCATAATCATGCTATTACCTTAAGACATATACAGAAACAAACTATAGCAGGTAAAATGCTGTCAATAAAATGCCTTTGAGAATTAAGTCAAGGAGAATTGTAATTACTCACTGATTTTGTTATAAACAATAGCAGTGTTGATTCTGCATTTGTTTAAAGTTAGCCATCAGGATTTACATCAGTTATCTCGTTTTTTCCTTCCCACAACCCAGCGGTGGATACGGTCATTATCCCCATTTCCCATCAGGCAAGCAGAAGAGAGGAAGGGTGTGACTACTGTCACGTGCTGCTGCGGGGTGGAGCAGCCTCTCAACCCTGGACTGCTTGATGGCAGTCTGTATTCTCATTGACCCCATTGCAAGTCTCTGGTTTCTGAATCCTTAACAAAAAAATTAATTTCAGTACATTAAAAATACTGTCACTCCAGCTGCCTTGTGTGACTTTTACTGAGCAAATATGATCTCACATGAGCCCGAGAGGAAAGCTCTGTCCAACTTACAACTTTCACCCAACAAAGTAACACGCCCTTAGCACATTCATTTCCATTCTTTGTGTCTAGCTGAGTTCATTTGTGTCAAAAATCTTTTTCCAATTCCCTGTTTCCTCAAGAAGTTCCCCCCTTTTCAGCAACAGAATACAGACACTCAGCTGTGTTTTAGGAACGCACCAGGGCAGTAGGTGAAATGTGAAAGCCACACACACACACACACACACAAATTCCAAACGCCTGTGTTTTTACACGTCAAGTTTTACATGTCACATCCTGTCAACCTTTTAAATCAGAACTCCTTACATTCAGTGATTAGATAAATGATCAAGACTGGCGATAGAAAAAAAGTAGGGCCATCCGAAGTGGGGAGAGTCCTGACCTGAAGTGAGGGAATGAAGTCCCTCCACCTGGCTAGAACCATAGTAAACAATGTACCAGGCATTTGTAACGTATGTTAGTAACAGTGTTGCAGCCTTGTTTTCCGAAGTTCATTTTATTTGGATCAGTTCAATGTATTGCACTAATTGTGTTAGGTCTTCTCATTACATGAAATCTACCATGTGTCAGAGATGATCCAATCAGTTTCGGTGTCGAACTGCTTTAGCAGAACGCATACATTCACAGTCATTCAGAATTAGGAAGGAGAACAGCCCACCAGAGTTTAATTTTATATTGAGATGCTCAGGTTGGAATAAAGCAGTATAAAAAGGAAAAAACAAAAAAACCAAAACCCTCCTCAGACTCTCAAATACCCTGCAGGGGAGAAAAAGGGTTTTTCTTCACTCTCTTAAGATCCCTGGTAGGGTCTGAATTTTAAACTGACAAAGACAAAGTACCAAGGGAAAAGCATACAACTTTACACCTCCGAAGTTTTACATGACATGGGAGACTGCCTAAGGAAACCAAGATCTGAAGAAATAGCTTGCTGAGAATTTTCGTTCAAGGTTTGATGAGGAATGGACCCACGAGGAGGAATATGAGAGGTTAAGGAGTTTGAGGTTAGCGTCCCAAACGGGGAAACTTAGCAAGGCCTGTTTGTTTGCATTCTTCTTGGCGTCTCCTTGTCGTCGGAGATAAGGATGCTCCTTCCCTCTGGGTGTAGGGAGGGCATCTCTCACATGAGGGTTTTATGACCTGTTTCAGGGGAGACGAGCAGGAGAAGGTCACAGTGACCTTCCTGCTTCTGCTGTTTTTGCAAGCTCCTTCAGCTGAAAATACTCAGGGTGCAAAGAGCTGTATTTGGGGGTGTCAGGTCCTGACAGTGTTTCTCAAAGCCTGGACTTTACACTACCTGTACAGAATTTCCTGAAGGGCTTATAACACAGAGATTTGAACAGGAGCCTCAGGAAACTGCATTAGTAACAAGTTATTTCCTCCAAACACACACACAAGCACACGCACATGCACACGCACACGCACATGCTCCTCTCCAGGGCTGTTCTACACCCTGACCTTGGCGGGGTGTGTTATTGGCAGTCTCTTGGCAGCATGCTTTCTGCCCCCTTCCCTCTGTTAAGTTGTTCCAAATCTCAAGCACCACAACCCCTAACTGTAAATATGAGAGAAGTGATGATTGCTGGATTTCCTCACAGCTTCTGAAAAAAAAAATCTACAAAGTAGAAATTAATAAAATTAGTCTAAACTTATGTAGGAAATAACATAAAAAGAAGAGAACTGGTTAAATTTGCGCATACAGCACATGTAGCATTTTCCTGATTCTGTGAAGCAAAAGCCCAAACAAGACAACACAAAATATCTCAAAGTATAAAAAAGTGGTGCGTCTGATGGCATTAGGGATGGTTTTTATTTTATCTTTTCTACTTTTCTGTAACTTTTGACAATGATTGTGTCTCATTTTCAGAATGAGAAAGGAAGCAAAAAAACAGAGTTTTAGATGAAAATCTTAGATGAGAATCTTAGCGAATTCCCGTAGGTTGGTGTTAGCCCACATCACACCACTCCATGATCAGTGCATCAGGGGCCAGCCAGCTAAGGCCTGAGAGCCAAGTGCAGCCTGTTTTTTGTAAATAAAGTTTTATTGGAACATAGCTGTGCTCATTCATTTACATATTGCCTATGGCACTACAAGAGTAGAGTTGAGTCATTGTGACCAAGACCAAATGGCCCCAAAAGTAATGTACTTACTACCTGATCCTTTATGAAAATGTTTGCCCGGTCCTATGAGAGATGTTTTTCGAGAGAGAGAGAGTTGGGATGAGGCAAAGACCCTTGCCCCAGGCTTCCGAAATTCTCCTGGATCTGTTTCGGGAGCTTTCTGGAGCTCAGTGGTGTTGGATGGTTGATTACTCGCTCTAATCTCTACGGAGTTGATAGTTGAAGTGCCAAAAGGACTTCTTCAGTTTCATCTACAAACACTAAATGCAGTTAGGCATGGAGAGCTGAATCAGACTGAATCTAGGATGATACTTTTTCTTCTTGGTGCTTCAGTTTTTCTAGATGAACAGCCAAAAAAAAAAAAGGAAGGAAGAGAAAGAAAATGCGGGAGAGAGAGAGAGAAAGAGCAGAAATCATCAGTTAAAAGTTTTCTTTTTCAAACAGAGGTTGGGTTTCCTCAAAAGCTTCCAGAGGAGGTTCAGAGTAGATTGTGGTCTCCAGAACAGTGGGATCTTGACCAACAGAGATAGTAAACAGACATCTTTTCCGGTCTCTTTTTCCAACCAGCCATCAGCAGCAATGCTGAGAATGGAAACAGTGCCTGGAGCGTGAATTCTGGTCAGGAAGATAACACCTGATAACCCATGAGACAAAATATTTGAGGCTAAAAAAAGATAAAATATTTGAGGATGGTTGATTCAAAAAAAGAACCCGTTGTTATAAATTGTCATTAGATAGGAACACAATTCCTTGGTATTTTTAAATTATAAAGTTCCACTTTTTTTTTTCATTTATCGCACCTGTGAAATTACTGAGTAACTATCATATGCTATGATACGGCCCAACAACCCAGTGCTTTCTC
Organism: Vicugna pacos; assembly: GCF_048564905.1. Lineage (NCBI taxonomy): Eukaryota > Metazoa > Chordata > Mammalia > Artiodactyla > Camelidae > Vicugna > Vicugna pacos. The sequence goes on along the minus strand of NC_132991.1, from coordinate 86,099,060 downwards.
CTTTGGGGTGCCTGTATTTGGAGCCTGGAAATGATCTGGACTGCCTGTTTTATGGATAAGAACACTGGATTTCAGTTCTACCCTCATTTAATGTGACTTTATTTTAAAATCATATTTATACCAGGTTGATTAAAATGGATTTCAAAAGGGCTTTAATGGCCCCTCCTGGTGAGTTTTGGGGTATCTCATGGCCTGGTATGCAGCTGGTGCACAGACTGAGATGTCCTGTCCTGGAGGGTTGCTGAAGTCGGCCTGGAGGGTCAGCTAGGTGGTGAGAGATGGACAGGGACAGTATTGAAATGGGACAGACATAAGGACCAGAAAACTGGAGTGAGGAAATCAGAGCGGCCAGGTGGGAAGGGCTCCCATAGCCAGCTTCCAAAGAGACCAGAAAGCATCACAGAATCACGAAGCATTACTGCTGGGCCGAATCCTTTATTCACCATCCGTTCTAATTCCTTATTCTTGGGTAAAGTCAAGAACCTAAGGTCCCCAGCCTCCTACTCATGAATTCAGAACTCCTGCAGGATCAAGTATGCTGAAAACCCAAGTAGCACCCACAGCGTTTGTCAGGCGTTCTACTGCATGCCTGTCGCTGGTCATAGATCAGGTCGAGTGCTCTCATGCCAGAGGTCTGTAGATGCTCCCTGTTGGTGTAGTGGTTAGGACTCGGGACTCTCTCCCAAGGTTTTGTAGGTGTCACACATAACACCATTCTGTGGAGTAAAATAAACTAGGGTCTAGAAAGGAGCTAATCTAAGCCTCACTCAGTGGGTAAGTGTGGAGCCGGGATTCCAACTCAGTCCCATCTAACTCCAGAGTTTTCCTCCTAGAGTTGCAGTAATTGAAAGACATGGAAACTGGGGGAAAAAATGTTCTTTGAAATCCCAATATACATATATGACAGTGGGTGGTCAGGAAATATCATGTTGGAAAGTTCTCTCTCTTTTTTTATATTGTATTTGTTTTTTTTTTGTTTGTTTCTTTTGTTTTAAACTGCTGGCATCCTTTATCTGATCTTCAGGTGCTCACAGAAAAATGGTAAATCTATTTAAAAATACTCTTTTGGCTTCCACATATTCCCACTGATATTAATAGATGTTTAATAATGCAGCCATGTGGAAGGTTCTTGATTTGAAGTTCCATTACTGGCCACAGCCAGTACCCCTCCCCCACTCCCACCTCTCAAGTCCAGCTTTCTTCTCTGTGCCTTTGGGGGCTTCTGGTTAAGTTGGGAATGAAAGCACTCCTTAGTGGTCTCTCATTAACCTCTCGAAGCTCAATTCCTAAAGAAGAGCTTTTTCTCATCAGGTTAAATCTAGTTTCCCATTTGCTTTTCACAGAAGATGGCATCCAGATACACACACACACACACAGCCCTCCTCCTTCCCTGTCCCACCGTAAAATTCAAGGAGGAGAAGTTAATGATGCATCTAAAACAGCTAACTTGTTTTTTTACATCAGCAGCATGTTTCTGGCTTAAATTCAAACTGTTCATTTAATTTTATATACCCTTTCATCACCACCACATACCAACTATTCAGTTAGTGGGTTCTCATGCCCATACGTTAAAAAAAAAAGTAGATTTCTGAATCTGGCTTACGTCATCTGTTGAAAAATAAAACAAGCTTGGCTGAGCTAAACAAACGTCTTCCTGAACAGAGTAACCCTACTATTGGTGTTTGCTGAAATGTTTGACAGATAGGAGTCTGATGGGGGTATTTCTTTTAGTGACTGTGGAATACGTCAGTTCTCGTCTTCACTTTGCTACTAGCTGAGTGACTTTGAGCAAAGTATGTCTTTCTGCTCTCTCCTTTGTTTATAAAATATGAGGGTTATCAGATCTTCACCTGGGGTTCAGAAATTTGTCAACACTCTGAACTCGAATGCAGTGTTTTTCCTGGGTATGGCTGTGTGCATTTTTTTATTTCTGGGGAGGAGAGGCTATGACTTCCAGTAGATCTGTTTAAGATTCAAAGTAGAGAGATGGCTTCTTCCTTTCTTTCCTTCTTTTTTTTAAGTTTGAATTTATTTTTGAGCTTTTCATTCTATTTTTTTTTTTTGGAGGTGGGTAGGTAATTAGGTTTATTTATTTATTTTTAATGGTGATACTGGGGATTGGATCCAGGACCTTGTACATACTAAGCACACACTCTGCCATTGAGCTACACCCTCCCCCTAAGAGATTTCTCAGAATCATAGAATTTCATGAATTTTATGATTCTCTAGCAAATTTTATAGAATTAAGGACCGGCTTAGGGCAAAATATTAGGTCAGTAAAGTCTGTCCCTACTTCTTTCTCCCCTCAACTCTACACATGGGTTGAGGCTGGGTGTCCCCTCTTCACCACATATTTTCTTGGGACCCAGGGTCTTTCTGGAGTGGAGAAAACACATCTGATAAACTATTCTTTCCCCAAAAGGTACATGAAATTCATGTTTTGGCTCCCAGGGCATTTGGCTCAAGAAAGAAAATCTACCAGAAAGAGGAGGACACTTTAGCAAATGGGAACTCATTGCTGATAAGTGGGGTTTTCAGTATCCACATGGAGAGATAGTTAGTAGAAGTTGTTTAGTTTAGTTGGATCTATTTTCACAGATTATAGGCACTTATTGACGTGGAATATGGTGAGGTGGTCGCTTTTCCCTTTATGTGATGAAAATAAAACTTTACTTTGACAATGATGTAACACTTGGGTGTTTGCAGTCAAGAAACTTTATTTCTAGATTTTCTGAATAACTTTAATTCTGGATAAGTTCATCAAAGCTTAATCTTTTCTCCTTTGTCTTCAGTGGGTGGGGTCCCTGCTTGGCTGTGGCTCTCAAGTCTTGCCTGGGATCAACACCCCTGTGTTCACAACTCTGAAGTCATCTTTTGTAGGGTAACCACCTCCTCCACCTGGATGTGAAGTTGGCTCTGACCCGCCCTCTGATGAAACTTGCTTAATTGCTGGCAGAAAAAGAACTAACACAGGAAAAAAATGAAAGAATTTCCTTCCGGCTGACAAACAACTCCTACCTGTTGCTACTAATGAGAAATCTATTTTCACTCTTCCGTGCCCCAGTGATGGAGCTGATTTCATGACACAAAGAAACCCTCAGCCAAAAATTTAAAAAAAGCACTTCTCTTTGGAGATGCTAAACTCAAAAGAGCTTCTCCAGGAAACTACACAACAGTATTTCAGGGAAGAAGACTGTACCCACTGAGTGTGTTCCAACAACAACAAAAAATCATCAATTATCAAAGATTTTCACCAAAAATGACCCTGCGGTTGAAAACTGCCATTTAATTTTTCCTATGTGGCAGCGGAGCGATGAGTTTTCATTCTAGAAAAGGGCTATAGTGTTGGAATTACACTGTCCGGACCAACCTGGAAATCCCATTCACTAGCCGGGAGACCGGGAGAAAATGTCTTAACTTCCCGGAGCTGGAGTCTCACCATCTGTAACGTGAGGAGGATGAGATGTGCTTTGCAGAGGTCTGGAGCGCATTCAAGCCCTCTCGCCATATGCAGAGCATTTAATAGCGCTTTGCCCATAGCTGGCACCCCATACACTGTCGACCTTGTAGAATAATTTTATTCTAAACATTTTTTTAAACAACTTTTGGACAAAAATCTCTTCCTTTGCGACAAAACAGTTGGGTCTACATTTTTATAGCTGTGATGTTTAAAAGGAGAAAGCACAGAACTGGCACTAATGAGGAAACTGGACGTTATGAACGATGAACATGTTGGCTAGTTCCACCGTGGATTCCAACTGTTGCACGACTTTCTTCAAGATAGGAGCTGAGACTAGAAACTCTCATCCCATCCAGACATGCTGGGTTCAAATACAGTCCCTGAGTCTCCTCGTCTCACACTTCTTGCTCATCTAAACGCTGCTGGTTGTTCTGAACCATAAGCATTCTTTTGGAGATGCTGTCTCTTAGCAAATACCCACTGCACCATTCAGCCCTGAGGTTGGCCAGCCTTGAGTTCACTTCTTTTTATATCTACGAGAAAAATTAATGAAGAGAAGTATTTAAGAGGAGCCCGTTGTTTCTGCTTCATGTGTAGTCTAGACCCTGCCCTCCCCCGCCAGTGTTCTTACCGAGGAAGGGGTCCAGGGAGACCGGCCCCCCGAGGCTGGGAAGGGAGCGCTCTCCTAGGAGGACGAAGGTCCCCTTCCCCCTGTCTTCTTTCTCGCCTCCCCCCACTGCCCATCACGTCTCTTTCCCTCCTTTTTTTGGGCTGGGCCAACCCCTCTCGGCATTATTTTTAGTTCTCCTGCGAAAACACTGACTTGCTTCTCTCTCTCGTGGTTTCTTTTTCCCTTTACCAAGGATGTTCGATGGGGTTTCCGCTCGTGGTTCCAAGGGCGTGGGGACCATCGCGTGCTGACGCTTAACCCCTTGTATTTTTCCCCGAGGTCCTTTGTTCAGTTGCTCAGGAACTTTTAATTTTTTCCAGGCTTGTGTGCGGTGTCCAGACTGTAGGTTTACTGGAGCTTGGCCGGCCTTTCTGTTTGGGGGAAGCTTATTGCTTCACGGAGAGACCATCTGACCGTTGTTATCTGCGACCCGACCCGAGAGACAGAACTGCCAGCGATGAGAGCCAGAGTTCTTCCCAGGGACCTCCCTGCTGCCCGGCCCCCCCCCGCCCGCCCCCCCCGAAAGAGACCAGGGCGACTCCAGATGTTCCCAGGAGGGTGGGAGGCTTCTCCACCCACCACGGCAGCCTCGTGAGCTTCTGCTGGGATGTCTGCACTGTGGTCTCCCTCCCTCCCTCCTGCTCCCTCTCCTTTTTCACCCCTCCTGTCTTTCTTCCTTCCCTTTATGTCTACCTTTCACAGCCATCTGTGGACCTGGGGCTGCGTCACATCTCTCCAGGAGCAAATACAACGGCAGTTGTAACACTGAGCACAAGCCAGGGAACCATGTCTTCCAGGAGGTGCCTGATCTCAGTGAGAATAAAATCCATGCTCTGCATCAGGGCCAGCAAGGCCCTGGGGGTCGGGGCCTTGCCTGTCTCTTCCCATCCCCCACTCATGCCTTCCTTTGCTCCTCCTGCGCTCAGCGCCCCCGCCCCAGCCTCCACGGGCACTGCCCCCGCCTCCTGAAACCTCGGGCTCCAGGACTTGTCACTGGTGCTTCCCTCTGATCCTGCTTTAGCCCAAACACTCCCCTCGCAGAGACACCTCTGCCCGTCTCCGTCTGCCTATATCACGACTGCATATTTTGTTTCAGGTCCTTCAAAGCACAAATCTTCATCTGAAATCATCTCTGTGTTTGTCTGCTTGCTTGTTTCCTTCCTGCCTTTACCTGCCCCCAAACTCTCTGTCTTTTTCTCCCCGTGGCCCCCAGGGCCTGACCCATAGGTTGTCTTCAGTCAGTATCTGTTGAATGAATAGGTCAATAAATCTAATCGGGGGACATAAGAAATACAAAAATGACATCATAAATAATGATCATAGTCCTCATGGTAACGACTGACTTTTTTCTTGGTGTTTTATGTATTCCATCTCCAATCGTCCAAATAATTATGAGAGTCTTACTTTTACATTTTGCCAAAAAAAAAAAAAAAATGGAGGCTCCCAAGAGTTGGTATTTTCCCAAGGCCACCCACCTGGTGAGGGAAGGACCTGGGCTCCATCCACAGGCAGGTCTGACTCCGGGGCCCTGGCAGTGATGTCTCATCCAGGTAAACAACCATAACACAAACCAGAGAGAGAGCAACTCCATGAGAGATGCACATAGAATATCGCGGGAATTCAAAGAAGGAAGACGTGGCCTCGAGAGCAACAGCAAAGGGTGGTGACAAGGTGATTTTGGTTTTCTGGACTTCTGGAGTCAAGGGAGGTAGGCGGGAGGATTTGGATAGCTGGAGGTGGAGTGTGAAATCCCAGGGTGTGCTGAAGGAAGACACCAGGAGGCTAGGGTGCGTTTGCGCGTGCGTGTGTGTATGCGCACGCGTGTGTGGTATCGCAGAGAGCAGCGAGACGACAATGACAATATGACTTTAAATGCTATTCTGAGAAAGGTTGTAAGCAGTTGTAGGTGGGAGTATTTCCTTCTTTTATGTAAGTTCTAACTTCCATTCTTTAAAGACAAAAGCGCCCATCTGTAAGTGAGAGTAAGAGCTGCTTCTGAACGTGCATAATCCCACATTGCTGCTTTAGCAGACCTTGCTATTTATCTACCAAAAAAAAAATGTATTTTCCTACCGAGTCACGTTTTAATGTCAGATGTAGGCTAACTGCTCCCAGGCCTATCTAGCCCGGGGGTGTGGGGTCACGTGTGCCACTTTACCACTGAAACCCAAACCTTCATGATTCAGTGTCTCCATCTACTCAAGTAGGATTTATGTCCCCTGCAGAGTCGCTGCCCAGATTTTCCCTTGAGTCCCGAGGAAGGCACATCAGCTATGTCCACACCAGTCATCCTTGCTGGCACGGCTGTGCCTTCCCTCTTCTGCCGGACACTGCAGTCTTCACAGTGCCTTGGACTCTGTGTTTTGGTCCAAGCCCCCTGCCTACGGCTCCAAACTCAGAGTCCCTAGTTTCCAAATTGGCTGCATTCCTTTCAGTCCTCCCAGCAGTGGAGCCTCACAGGACAGAGACAAAGACATCCTCTCTTCTGAGGGCTAAGACCTGTGGGGGAGGGCTGGGAACCAGAAGCCCAAGCACAGCCAAAGGACTGGCATCATAACAGATCCCATTTAGATTGATACCCGTTTGTGGTTAGGGAACCGAGGATGAATGTTATAAACCCCAGTGATGACAAGGTGACAGTGACAGTGTGATGGAATGGAGGTCATGTACATGCTGTGATTTCCTGATCTTTCAGATGAAGAGATGAAATGTATCATTTTATAGCTGATAAAGAAAATGGTAGAAGTAAAAGTATATTTAAAGTAGAGGTATAAAGATAAATATAAAATTGAATAATGGGAGAGGGAGGAAGTAAGTATAATAATTCTGATCTACTGGTTGCCTTTGTAACTGCAACTCTGCCACGGTTTAACATGATGAGGAGAGCAATTAAGAGCGAGGATCCAACAGTTTTGAGTCTACATAACGTAGCAGCCACACGCATAAAGAAAAAATTTCAGTACGAGATTAGGCGCAATGCTTTATAGGAAGAGCCTTCTGTGCATTCTCTTAGTCCTTGGCAGATCAAGTAAATGGAAAGCAATAAAAAGCTATAGAAGACCTAAACAGCAAAATTAACAAGGGAAATCCAATTGATATATATCGTATTCAGCTCCATAAATACGAAGCAGACATTTTCCCCCAGGTGGCCATGGAGTGTTTGCCAAAAAATAACCATATATTAGGATACAGAGAAAACTAAGTGAAGTCCAAAAAGCAGAATCTGTACAAAAATCATCTAATTGTAATGGAAAAAATTAGAAGAAAACAAATAACAAAAGGACTACTCATCTGGAAAAAATTTTTTTAAGTTTCTTAGGTAACACGAAGTCAAAGAGGAATACAAAACCAAAACTGCAGAATATCTAGGAAATAATGAAAGTTAAAACACTACATACCAGAACTTACGTTGTAAAACTATACATTCTACTCCATTCTATTTGTAGAAAATAAAAAAGAAAACAAATTAACCAAGAGAAGAAAATAAACCAAAGGAAATGTAGAGGGAGAAAGTTATCAAAGAAGAAAGCAAAATTGATTAATGAGGGAAAAAAGAAGATTATAGTAAAAAAACAAACCAGATTTACAAACTTGGTAGTAATGGATAATTTTTCTAGGATAACAATTTATGAAAACTGACCCCAAAATAGATAGGAGATGGGAACATTAGAAAGTGACAACAAAAAGAAAGCTAACAACTCATAATTTGGAAACTAAGTAAATGTATTATTAAATAACTCCCAAGTTAACAAGGAAATTATAAAGAAAATTTAAAAATATTTAGTACTGAAAGATATGAAAATACTAGAGTCCAAAATTTGTGGGACAACACACACACTTGTACTCAAATGTTTACAGAAGATTTATTCACATGAAATTGGAAACAAATCAAATGTCCATCAACAGGTGAACAGCTAAACAAATTGTGGTAAATTCAATGGAATCATATTTAGAAATAAAAAGGAAAGAACAATTGGTACATGCAACAATAGGGATGGAGCCCCAAACCATCATGCGGAGAAAAAAAGATCAGTCATAGAAGAGTACATTCTAGATGATTCCACTTAAATAAAGAGAGATATGATTGTCATTACTTGCTGTTGTTATGATCACCAATATAGAAAAATAAGAGCCTGGGCCAATTTTTAGAACTAATAAGAGAGAGTGGAACACGATTGCTGGACACCAAGTCATCCCATAAAAATCTATAGCAGTTCACAACAATATTATCCAACCAGATAATGTAATTGAAAAACTGCCCTATTCACAATAGCAAATGATACAGTTTCTAGGAGTTAGCCTGACCAAGAGTTCCTAAGACCTTTATGGAGAAAATAGTAAAAGACATAGAAGACGTTCAGGGAAATGGGAGAGATATCCATTCTCTGGGTTGGGACAAATTTACCTACAATTTCAGTGTAACTCTAATCAAAATTACATTCGGATTTCTAAAAAGAAACTTAATAAACTTAATAAACTTACCCTAAAATGTATATGGAGGAATAAAGGTCTACAGATTGTTAATTAAAAAATAGAAAGTAGGTGTGTGACTTGTCCTATCAGTTATCATGACACACTTCCTACATTTAGAAAAACAAGAGAAATATTAATACCAAATCATTTCATCAGACCAATGATCAGAATGAAGAGCTGAAGGCCAGGAATGTTTAGTTTTTATAAATTATATTTAAAGAAGAAAAACTACAATATTAGGGTTCTCCAGAGAAATAGATCCAATGGGATGTCTGTCTGTCTGTCTGTCTGTCTATCTATCCATCTATCTATCTATCCATATATAGAGAGATTTATTCTAAGGAGTTGGTTCAAATGATGTCAAGAGTTTAGCTAAGCTACCTCATGTCATTGCTGTCTTGGCATCCATTTTATTTGTCCAGGTTGCCTGTAGGGGCCTTAAACTGATGATAGCCCCTCATGTAAGCACATGCCCTAGAAAACAACCTGCTGGGTCCCAAATAAACTCAAGTTCCTGATCTGACTTCCTCAAGGCTCTTGTTACAGTTTTCCCCACTCCCAGGATCTTCCCCTGGGCACCCCTTACATAAGACCCCTGTAGAACTTATCAAAACCCCACTCTTTCTGGTTTGAATTGACCAGTCTGGCCTTAGCCTAGGTCCCCCAAAGCACTCCACCCATTTAATAGTAATAAAGGCACCTGCCCCAGGTCCCATCTCTGTCTCCTCTTCCCCCCTGCTTTGACCTCCCTGTGTGGCCCTTTGAGATCTGCTGTGTACTTCCTCCAGGACCCGTGAGTAATAAACATCTCTATTTCAACTTCTCCTGTGGTCTTTTGTTGAACTGTGGCTCACCATCCAGCACCCTGAGGCTCTACTTAACAAATATTGATTTAACAGTCATAACACATAATTACAGAGGCTGGCAAATCCAAAATCTGCAGGGCGAACCAGTAAACTGGAGATCCATGAAAGAGCTGCCTATGCTGCAGGTCAAGCTTGAAGACTACCTGCTGCAGAATTCCCTCTTGCTCAGAAGAGGTCCAGCTCTAGTTCTAATTGTGCCTTCAACTGATTGGATGAGGCCCACCCACATGCTGGAGGGCAGTCTGCTTTACTCAAATCCACCAATTTAAATGTTAATCTCAAAAACACCCTCACATAAAACATCCAGAATAATATTTGATCACATATCTGAGCACTGTGCCTGGTCAAACTGATGCATAAAGTTAACCCTCACCTCTACACATCCAATTAAACTTGGATATAGAAAAACTTGGAGAAAAAAACATGTAGCTCCTTTCCAGGTGTCTCAAATAAAGGTGAATTTTAAATGGGTTTAATTAGATAATTAAATTTCGAAGAAAATTTAGTAGGAAGAAACACAGGTTATCTTTGTTACCTAGCACAGAGAAGAAATTTTAAAATAAAATGTCAAAAGCAAGATCATAAGCTAAAAATCTGAGCTATTTGATTACATCAGAATTAAAGATTTCTATTCAACAAGGGTCCTCATGACCAAAGTGGCTAGATCAATGACAGAATAAGAGAAGGTATTTGCAATGTCTAAGCCAAGGACTCATATCTAGATTAATCAAGAAACTTTTGAAAAGCAAAAAGAAAAACATAGCAAGTCCAATTAGAAAGTGGGCAAAGGATATGAACAGGCAGGATGCTGATGAGGACACCTCAAAAGCTAACTAGTATTTGAAGAGGAATAAAAATCAAAATTAATGCAGCAGTAGTATATGGTGTATACCTACTGGGCTGACAACAGTTAGAAAACTAGATAGTCAGGGGTTCATGAAACAAAAATCCTTATATACTGCTGGTATATGCTTATATACTGCTGGTATATCCTATATATACTGAAATGGCCATTTCAGTCAGCTTAGACAGACACATACCCTATGATTAGGAAGTCCACCAGATGAATTCTCACATAGGTTCCTAAGGAGCCATGTACAAGGATGTTGATTGCAGAGCCACTTGTGGTGACAGGGGACCTGGGTGCCCATTAGCCAAGGGTAGAGATGTACCACCTTGAAGTTTACTGCACAATTGGAGGCAGTGGACCCCATGTTTGCACAGTGACATGGATGGGTCTTAAAACACAGTGCTAGAGAAACAAGGTAACAAATGGAATGAGACCTACAGGTCGGCTCTTGGTGTCCTTAGGTTCTGCACCCGTAGATGTGCAGGGCCGAGTGCACTGAGCCGTTTTATACAAAAGGACTTGAGCATCATTGGATTTTGGTATCCATGGGCGTCCCAGTCCCCTGGGGATCCCGTGGGATGATGATAGAACAATAGCATTTCCGTGAATCAAAAAATGCCGGCGCAGAAAAACAATGCACAATTTTCAAGGACATTTTTTTTTTTAGAAAGACATTCATTCAACATGTTAGAATGGTTGCCTCGATAAGGGGGAGGGGGAGAGGAGGGAGCATGAGGGTGAAAAGGAAGAGATATTTGGAAAGAATAAACTAGAGGGGCCTTGTGAAAGCAACGATTATCATGTGTCATGAATCGAAGGGTCTGATAAACCTAACATTCTGTTCCTGAGGCTTAAAAAAACAGAACAGAACTGAAATATAAACTAGACAAATAATGTAAACAAAATAGAGAAGTTTGTGAAAGCAAAACCTTGGAAAGCCCCAGGGCCAGATGGTTTCACAGAGAGGTCCTACCACAGCGTTAAGGAACAGAAGACAGCTCCTGAGTTGCTCAGCTGTTTCTGAGCAGAAAAAGAGAATGCTTCTAAAGTGAGTTTTAGAAGGCCAGGATCATATTGTCCTCACAGCCCAACAACGGGAGCACAAAAAAGAGAGCCATGAATGATACGACGTGGCTATCAAATGCAAAAAGCCTAAACAGAATATTAGCAGACAGACTCCAACAGCACACTAAAAAAATAGTCCACCACGATGAAGGGTTTATTTTGGGGACAGAAGGTTGATTTTCAGGTAGGAAGTTTAACATAACTTAGCAAATCAGTAGTTGGAACTATGAAGGTCATTTGTCCCAAGATATATGGAGAAGGTATTTGATAATATTTAATATTCATTTTTTTTAATTCAAAAAGGCTCCATAACAAAACAGAAAGGAATGGAAACCTGTATAGTCATCAGTGGGACCAGTTATGTAAATTAAGATGCAGACATAATGAAACGTTCTGTGCTGGTAAGAGAGAGAAAGAGAAAGTCTTTATTTCTGATGTGGAAAGATCTTCAAGATACATTGTTAAATGGAAAAGTAAGATGCATCAGAGGAAGTACTGTATATTAACAGTATGTAGGGAGAGGAGGAAAAAAAGATGTGTTTGTGTTGCCTTGCATATATAAATTTATAAACAATATCCAGAAGGATTAAAAAAAGTGAAAATCATGGTTCCTGGTGTGTGCGCGCACACACGTGTGTGTTGGGGGAGGGGTGGGAACCGAACGGGTGAAGGAAGGCTTTTTATAGTATACTACTTTTTTGTACTTTTTGTTGTTTGAGTTAAATGAATCTGTTACTGATTCAAAATAATAGATAACTTGAAAAAGAAATTAAAAACTTGTGCTACGATGATTAGCTGTGCTGTCTGTCACTCTGAGTGGTAGTCCTTCCAGTGGTGCTTTCTGATACAGTCTTGGATTAAATTGAAAAATAAATAAATGGTCATGATTCTTTTGGAAATGTAACCATCAGATTGTAAAACCTGGAGTGGACTTGAATGATCAACTGCTGAAACCCAAAGCCTCATTTGCCAAGTGAGAAACGTGACACCCAGAGAAGGTAAGTGGTCTGGTTTACCTACCGTCAGAGTTCAGGTGTCTTGCATTTTCTTATTGGTTTCCTGGCAACTTTAGTTATCATTTGTATGATTCATTTTAGGCTATTCTGTCGCCCTGTTCTTAGTTAGGTGGCTTTTTCTCAGTATTTATTGTGTAGTCACTACTTCATGTTTCTTCCAAACTCGTTTTCTCCCAGTGGGGAATTAGGTCCTGAAATTCATGGCCAAAGATTGAACAACAACTAAACTTACCTGTATACAGAAACATTTTGCTTGGGGTCCTATTCTGAAGTTATGGATTATATGAAACTCCAAGGAATAGGAAATTAATTCCAGTAATTTGGGGACTCCGTGAGAGTTTGTTTTGTTTTGCTTTAACAAAAACAATAAATAATAAAACTAACATGTGTTCTCTTTATAAGAAAGGAACTCAGTTAAGTGCTCTATGTGCCTTAACCCATTCAATCTTCATAATCGCCCTATGAAACAGATACTGTCATGAAACCCATTTTACAGAGGAAGGAACTGAGGCTTTACAGAGGCTAACTCAACTCAAGTTCACACAACTGGTCAGTAGTAGGGCGGAGTTGCAGTCATAGGAGGTTTAACACCAAAATTACATCCTTTATTGTTTTTTGGGTACCCCTGTCATAAGGTTTTTTTTTTTTTTAAATGTATCTCCAGATCCAGTTTCCTTCCCCATTTCTCCTCTCATACCTACTGAGTTAGAAACATCTTCTATTTATGTTTTCATGAATTTCTGAATGCAGTGAGTTCAGATGGCAGTCTACCAACAGTTCTCTATTCATTGACACTTCATCTTGTCCAAGACTCCATTTAAGAGGAAATCAGAAGGTTGCAAGTTTATTTCTCTTTGTCAGGAACTTTGGCAAGAACAATTTTGAGTGATAGTCATTTGTTAACATGAGACTAAGTTAGGTTATAGCCATAAGAGCAATATGTTAATTTGTAAAGATTTTTTCCTTAAAGAAATTGGTTCCTGAGTGTTAAAATAACTCAAATGCATTAAAGGTTATGCATTATGACTTTTACAGAAATGCTGCTTGCATTGATTTTAAGTCAAAATAGTAAGTCAAATAAAGTCAATAATCGGCTGTCTAAATAAGGATCTTAGGAGATCTCTTTAATACATAAAGATGATTTATAATGTACTCACCAGTAAGCATTTTAATGTTTATAACAAATAAATATTTTAAAGGGCTTAAAATATTTTTCTTCAATGGTTTCGATATTTTTGGCCACCTCTTATTTACAAAAATATGGTTGATTTACTTATGTAGCAGGATGCTGAATTGGAGGTTTTACTGCAGTGTCAAGATATAACAAATGTTCACATCACATACATATACAAATACAAATTAACTCAAAATGAACCAAAGACCTTAATGTAACAGATAAAATGATAAAACTCTTGAAAGAAAACATAGTTGTAAATCTTCATTACCTTGGATTAAGCAATGGTTTCTTAGCCATGACACCTAAAACACAAGCAAACAAACAAAAAGAGATAAATTGGACTTCATCAAAGTTAAAAACCTTTATGCCTCAGAGAACACTATCAAGAAAGTGAAATGACCACCCACCGTATGGGAGAAAGAATTTGCAAATCATGTATCTGATAGGAGTCTGGGACTGAGAGTAAAGAACTCTTCCAAATCAACAACAAAAAGACATATTACTCAATTAAAAACCGGGCAAAAGATATGAATAGACATTTCAGCAAAGAAGATATACAAAAGGCCAATTAGCCATCATAGAAATGCAAATTAAAATCATAATGATATACCATTTCACACCCCCTAAACTGGCTGTAATAAAAAAGACAGACAACAACAAACGTTGACAAAAATGCGGAGAAGACAACAAACGAAGACACAAATGCATGTGGGCTTGCAAAACGGTGTAGCAATTTGAAAAAATAGGCTGGCAGTTTCTGAAAGTGTCAACATAGAGTTACCGTGTCACCCAGCAATTCCACTCAAGTATAAACCCAAGAGAACTGAAAACATATGTCCACACAAAAACTTGTACACGTCATTCGTAAGAGACAAAACGTGAAAACAACCTAAATGCCCATCAACTAATGAGTGGATAAACAGAACGTGGTATATCTATACAATGGTATTATTCAGCCACAAAAAGGCATGAGATACTGACATGTGCTACAATATGGATGAAACTTGAAAACACTATGTTAAGTAAAAGAAGCCACGTGTTGTATAATTCCACGTGTGTGAAATGTCCAGAATAGGCACATTTATAGAGATAGGAGGTAGACTAGTAGCTGCCGGGACTGCGGCGAGTGGAGAATGAGGAGGGTCTGCTCACGGGTACCAGGATTCTTTTCGGGGTGATGGGAATGTTCAGGAGTTAGCGGCGATGGCTGCACAGCCTCATGGCTTAGAATCCACTGAATTGCACACTTTAAATAAATGAATTTTATAATTTATGAATTATATCTTAATTTTAAAAAAAGATGCAATAAATGTCCAATACCAAATTTACCTACGAGCAGATCATCCACCCATAGGCACAGTTCGAAAGATACATTCTAGAATCAGCGATAATCTCTTACCCAAGTGACTCTCACCTGGAGGAAGGATATGAAAGGGTCAAGGACGTGGAAATTAGGGGATGATTTGTCAGGAGGAATTTGATGGTGAGAGCTATGCCGGAAGCCCCAAGCCTCCAAGGGCTGGGGTGCGGGGTACTTTCCCCTTTGAGCTAAATCTAATCTCACTCGGAGAGCTGTGTGTCAGGCATTCCTGGGCACGGGGGTCAGGTGCCTGGCACAGACCTCAGCAAACCAAAGTGGTTGTGCCAGCAGATGAAGGACTACATCTAGGAACTACTGACCCTGACTTCTGATGCCTCCAGAGCCCAGCTGTGGAACCCCGGGCTGGAATAGCGTCCTGGGGATCCCAGCTGCGGAGAGTCCTTCTGGGAAAGGAAGATGACAGGGATGGAGCCGGGCCTGAAAAGAAGGCTCTGCTCCTGACAAATTTATATCCAGACCATCCCAGGAACTGGTCTCCACTGAACCCATAAAAGCATCCTCAAGAGATAGTGTCAGCTTGAAACATCCCATAGTCCCAGGGGATATGGGACCGCTTTACGACAGTACTAAGCAAGTCAGAACTCTTCACCTGTGTACCCCTCCTCCATTCCTGCTTGGATCTTGGGAAGGCTGAGAAAGAGCAGCTGGTGAGTCAGGAAGGAAGTAGCGGGTGGAGAGAGAATGAGAATGACCCCACTGCTCCATCTCAAGTGGTCCCACCGAGACTCGTGGAGGGGGAGGACACACCACTGGTCGCTGGTGGATCCCTTTTCAAAGCCCTTAGCCATGCTGCTGTGCTGGGAGGGACGATGAACCTCTCTCTCCAGGAGACATCGACCCTTGATTCCTAGCAGTGAATTTAGAGCAGGCACGGCAGGGCAGTGATGTAACACAGAAGAAAGAGCCATTGTGCTAACGGAGCAGGAAGGAAGCGCCGCCTTGGGCGGACCTACAGTGCCCCTCTAATCTCTGCGTCTTCCAGGAAATGTTCATTCGTGTGGAGGGTCTTTCCAAATGTCCAGCTCTGCCTTCCAGCAAGATAAACACTTTCCTGTACAAAAGTGAAAGAAAAAGAGGAAGCGCTTGCCAAGAAAATAACACAGAGCTAACAGCCTGATGAGCTGTTTCCTTAGCATTTTCTTAGCAGGTTGATGACTGTGGAAAATATTCACCGATAAGCGCTTTCTCACCTGTAGCACCTCTACTACTGCATACGTTAATTTCTTTAACAAGTAATGATCAGCACTTTCTACAGAGTGTCTTGATGTTAGAGGCTTCGTAGGTTTATTTCCGGAGGGGGTGTAATAACAAAGTGTATGTCGTGATAGCTTCTACAAGTTTATGTCATTCATTAAAGTTTGGCAAAGGACCTAGCAGTGCACACACGTGTTTCTACCTAGGGTGGAAGGAGGGGCTTTGAAATATGATATTTGGTTAAATACTTGGTAAGTTAGCACAGAACTTCACAGTCACAAATGAGATAGTTCCAGGCGGCATTATTTTGACTGCTCTCTTTTTTCAATTAAAAAAATTTTTTAAAAAAGTGAAGGTACTGGGGATTGAACCCAGGACCCTGTGCATGCTAAACATGCGCTCTACCACTGAGCTATACCCTCCCCCACGTTGACTGTTCTCTTGAAGTACTCCCTTCAAAAAATAGTCATCTCTACCTACGATTAAGAAAGGATGCTTCTCATTCTGCATATTTTTATCAGTGAAGAGAAAAATAATTTTCACTGCATACGTACTCTAAAAAGAAACCTATTTCTAAGCTACATATTGAGCAATCATACTTACACTATTTTGACCATGCAGCCCAATGAAATCGGAATCAGTAGATTCTGGTGTGTAAACCCTGATCTAGTCCTGTCCTCATATTTTGCAGAGAAGGACACTGAAGCCCAGACATGAAGTGTCAAAGGTGAGTTTGTCTAATTCTAAGGCCAGCCCGCCATCCAGTGCCTGATGCTGCCGGCAGATTGGAAGTACCTGGAATGTGGCCAAAACCATCCATCAGACGTCTTGAACAATTTCCTCAAAGCTCTTACTCAAAGTCAACTTGGCCCAAACAGTAGGAATTACAGTGGCGAAGTCCATTTTGTCTGCTAGCTTTGTTCCTTCCGATTGAGGAAAAGAGGAAAGGAACTTTATAGCTCGCCCTGGATCGGCAGACATCATCACGACACTGTGATTTCAGCCTCTCTACACCTGGATGGTCTGGGGCTGCAGCAGCTTGTTGATAGCTGTGAATTTGCAGCGTTTCACCTTGCTACCTGTTGTTCAGGACCAGGATGATCTTAATGGACTTTGGCCCACATGGATCCTATAGAAGCCTGCTCTGTCCTTCCCCTCCTCCAAGCCAACACATCAAAAGTCAGAAGGAATCAGGAACCAGTCTGCGAGTAGTCAGCAGTGGCGTTTCCTAGACCGGCTGTTGGCATTCTTTGTTCATAAAGCATCTGATGATGGAGGAAGGAAGCCTGGATTCAGCTTCACTGGGCCAAAATCAAGATGTCAGTTCCCTTGGTGTTTCCAGTGAGGGATCACATTCAGAGCCGACCTGAGTGATTCAGGATAATCTCCCCAGCTCGAGAGCCTTAGCTTAATCACACCTGCAAAGTCTCTTTTGCCATATAAGGTAACTTTCCCAGGTTCCAAGAATTACAACCTCAGTACCTTTGGTGGGGCCATCATTCAACCGACCACAGTCTGCAAGGTCAGCGAGCCTCCTCACGGGTTTACATGAACGCCCTCTTTTTAAGCCTAATTTTAAGCATGATTAATTCTACAGGGCCATTGGGTATGACCACTGCTTCAATGTGCTGTGGGATCCTAGAGCCCCAGAGAAGTTCATCTACTTTCCAAAAGGCGTAATTTATATCCAAGTTGGGGCTTGGGAACCGGACTAGATTTTTATCCGTAAGGGCCACTACCAAGACTTTATATTCAGCCTGCACAGCTTCTGGGGGAGGCCATGTTTGTCTGACTCTGTGCAGAGATGAGGGATTTTTCCTTTCTTCTCTGTGCTCTTCATTTTCCCAAATGCAAGTCTAATCACTGCACAGGAGCACTGACTGGAAGCCTTGTTGGCCGGGATCCTTCTGGACCTCAGCAGGACCTGGAAGGATCCTGTGTGAAGCTCTGGGCTTGGCTGCTTTCCACTCTGCAGTTGGGAGCCCCACCTCTGTCACTGGCCAGTGAACGCCCTCTCCGTCTTCTCGGTCCAGCCTTTAGATTTAACCCATGAGTGCCCGTCAGGTCTGGTGTCAGGGATGCTATACCTGGAGGAGGGGTGAGTGAATCTTATGCCATGAATGATCCAGATGATGTCAGAGGAGGAAACTGGCTTACAATCGAAGGATCCAGGATCTGGAGTTAGATCCCCTAAGCCTGAAGCTGGTCTGTGTGATCCAGGACAAGTTGAGAAACCTCTGGGAGCCTTGGTTTCCTTACCTGTAACTTGGGGGATCGTTGCATTTCTCATCTAGGGTTCCTGCAAAGATTGAATGCTGTAATCTTGAGTCAAACTCTTAGCACAATGCCTGGCATCTGGAAGCACTCAGTCCGTGGAAGCACTCGTGAGTAATGAGTCCGGCCCGGGGGACTTTCAGAACCTGGGTTTGCTGGTTGATTCACCAAGATGATGCTGAATATATGTGCGTGGGTGAAATGTCTTGCTCCCAAGTCCTACTTTCAGGCATATTTTTGGAGACTTTTGACAGGAGTCAGTGCTGGGGGGAAGACAGATGTATAAAATATAGAACTTGGTGTCTGAAAGAGAGAGGGCAATAGATATCAAAGTTTTTGTAGATGCCACAGGACGAAGGCGGCTGGGTCACACGGTAGGAATCCAGAGCCAGATAGAAGGGCTCGGGGCCGTGGGAAGGACAGACGGTCTCCTAGATAATGAGGGGGCCCTGGTGACTTGCAAATCTCTGCACGCCATTCTCTCAATTCTCTGAATTTGTTTCCATTTATGATTATTTGGTGTCCATTTACAGTTAAGAGGGTGGCACGGAAATAGGACTGGGCGCTGTGTCTGTTGGGCGGAGCTGGCTGACTTGGTCGGCCTCACAGGAGAGGGTTTGGTAGGGCCACCAGCCAGGGCGGTTGGCTTCTGCAGAGAAACCTCTTCTGAGCCTGTGCCAGGAAGGGCTGGGTGTATTAACCCCGAAACCGAGTTCCGGAGCAAAGTGGGAAAAGGAGGCTGATGGTCATGCCTGAGCTTTCAGCGTGCACATTTCTCTTTGCCTCCTATAGCCAGGGGGTGGCATGAGAGTCTCAACCTCCCCCCGCCCCATCCCGATGGCCTCTCCAGACCAGGGTGATGGTGTTACTTGCCTAGCGCTGCTGTCGCAAAGTACTTCAAACCAGGAGGCTTAAAACAACAGACATTTCTTTTTTCACAGTTCTGGAGGCCAGAAGTCCTAAATCAAGTTGTTAGTGGGGTTGGGTCCTTCTGGAGGCTCTGAGGGAGAAGCCACTGCACACGTTTCTCCTCGCTTCTGGTGGCTGTTGGCAATCCTTGGCGTCCATTGGCTTGTGGCAACGTCATTTCCATTCTCTGCCTCAGCTGTCACACGCCTTCTCCCCTGTGTCTCTGTCTTCTCCTTTCTGTCTCATCGAAGGGCTCCTCCCATTGGATTTAGGGCCACCCTAATTCAGAATGGTCTCACTTCGAGATCCTGCCCTTCACTACACCTGCAAAGATTATTCCAAATAAGGTCACATTCTGAATTCCAGGAAGATATATTTTGGGAGACACAAATTCAACCCAATAAAATGACCAAACAATTTTTTGTACAAAACAAGGCACTCCAGGATTGACAGTGCCAAACTGGACAGCACCCAGTCAAGTGTCTTTGCTTGGACACTTGCTCGGGCACAAGGACTGGCTCTCTGACCACCTCTGGGTCACCACCCACCACCTCCCCTGGGAAGGGCCGCTCTCAGACCGAGGGGTTGGAAGATGGAGCGTGAAGACTGAACTCTTCTTAATACCGACTTCTCAGTGTTTCCAATATTTTCTGGTAAAAATCCACTCACTCCTTGTGGAGTCCTCTCCTTCAGGGACACCAAAGCTGAAACACAGGCCACTCTCCCAAGCTTTCTGGCACCTTCCCCTGCTGTTCTCCCCTCTCTTTTCTTTCTTAAGCATTTCACTGACACCTTAGTGGGGGAAACGACAGTGGGGACAACAGTCCCGCAGGAGCTGGGGAGGAGTGAAGGCAAGTGTGCGCTCGGTCTGCTTTTGTGCAGAAGAACGTGTGCAGGAGACAGCTGCATGGTGGTTTTCCTTTTACGTTCAAACACGAGAAGTGAGCAAGTGCAAGGGAGAGCTTACCAGTAAGGTTTAAAACTGCAGTGGAAACGACAGTTGTAACACTTCTGTTTGAATAGAAACCCATCAGAGCCCTTTCACGGTAGTACTGGGCTGTTCAATGTTACTGAGGATGTGGGGACAATGGGCAGACGCGGACACTGCTGATGAAAGCTCCATCAGCAGACTTTTTCTGGAGGACAATTTGACATCAACTCCCTGAAAAACACACATAGCCATTCACCCGGTTTCACCTCAGGACAGTGATCTAGGAGGAAAACAAAACAGATTTGTTACAGCCCCACAAACGAGGAGTGCGACACAAAGACACAAACTATGCGTGAATCGGAATCAGCTGAAAGGCAAGTGCGATGGTATTTGGCTAAATGAGACGGTGGCCATGTGACAGCGTTGCACACGGCCATTAAAAATCACATTTTAAGAGAATATTTAGAATTCAGAATTCCTACATTTTATTTATTTTTTAGACATTTTTTAAAATTGAGTTATAGTCATTTTACGATGCTGTGTCAAATTCCAGTGTAGAGCACAATTTTTCAGTTACACACGAACATACATACATTCGTTGTCACATTCTCTTTCGCTGCGAGCCACCACAAGATCCTGTATATATTTCCCTGTGCTACACAGTACAATCTTGTTTATCTATCCTACATTTTGAATTCTGAAGAAAAAAAAAAGAGTATTTAATGACATTGCAAAATGATCAGGATAGAATTTGAAATTTAAGAGGCAAGTTACAAAGCTGTATGTTTCCAACGATCCCCAACTGAGAAAGAAAACAAAACAAACGTGTCAGCTGGGTGGATGTACGTCAGGACGTTAAAGCTGAGTATCTCAGAGGGATGGGATGACAGGTGGGTTTTATTTTTATTTTTATTTTTATTTTTGCATTATTCCACACCTATGTACTTTCCACAATTAACATACATTAATCTCTTTCTGTTATATTGAGAAAAAAGCCCAATAAAACAAGGACAAATAGGAAAGATGAATAGAACAAGAAAAAATAATCTGAGTCCCTGTCCTGTCCCCTCCCCCTACTCTCTGTGTTCCTTGCTCGGTACAGGGTCAGGCTACTGAGGGGCGGGAAGCTCTACAGACCCCCCAGGGACTGCTGCCCTCTTCCTACACCTGTGTACTCTGAATCGAGCCCTTGGTGGCACTGCCTCATATAGATTCTCTGACCCCACAGTCTTTCTCTAAGCCTGGCTTATTTGCATGTCATAGTCCGGAAACTCTTTAAGCCTCCAGGAAGAGATTGCTTTTCTTTCAGCTCCCAATTTGGAGCAAAATTTGCACAGTCTTTTGTGTCACTATTCCTGTCCTTCCAGAGTGACCCCCTTCTGCAAGCCACCTGGTTGGGGGGCAGCGTAAGTTGTCACTACTTGTTGAACAACTTCTATCACCCTTGAACGTGCTGCAGTAAGTCCAGCCTGCTGGTCCTCCCTTTCGGGTTATCATGAGCGCTACCCTGAAAGCAAATCTTTTAGTTAGACAGATAATCTTGAACTTTTCCTGCTTTGGGTATTAATCAAGTGTTTGAGGCTTTTTTTTTTTTTCCTTTTTTCGCCTTCATAGGTGTTAACTGATCAGTTCCCTGTACTTTGGAAAACTCCAATACCCGCTGTCCCTCTGCCCTATATTCTACCTCCTCCACCCCACTCACCAGAGCTGAGATGCTACAGCTTCTGGTCCTTTTTATTACCATCCCTGTTACTCACTGTCACCTAACTTGTTATGCCTTCAAGACACCTTCCTCCTGCTCAGCTAGTTTCTTTCTCAACTTCATTTGTGTGTGTGTGTGTGTGTGTGTGTGTGTGTGTGTGTATTTAAGACGTGCAGACAGATGGGAAAATGACAGTAGAGCCATTAGGTGTGTTTGCACTCCTTTGACAATCTGCTTGGGGTAACAAATGTAAGCCTCTCTGTTTCAGTTACTCCATGAACACACATCTACTGCTCCTTTGTTCAGGTGACCTTAGATTCTGAAACAAAAATTAGAACACACGGTCTGATAAACTATCTTTTTCCCCTGATGTTTCAATATCTATTTGGTCAAAGTATCACAAAGGGATACAAGTTAAAGAATGTTTAGTTTCAACGTTATCTCTATTGATAGTAAGAAAATTCAATGACATTAGGACTGTTTTAGAAAATCTTCAGCACCTGGCTATCACGTTTTTTTTTTACCTGTTGGGGTGTGTGTGTGTGTGTGTGTGTGTGTTTGTGGTGCTCACAGATGGTCAATCTACTTTATACACAGGTAGCATTAGTTAAATAATTCCATGGGCATTAGAATATGTAATATCTCAAAATGCAGTTTACATCGACCCGTCGACTCATTAACTTATCAGCCCCAAACACATTTAACACCGAACAGCAATTGTTCATGGCAGGTTACTGCTTGCTCTTCTCAGCGGCCAGATTAAGGAATGCTGAAAGGGGCTTTGCAGATTGGGAAAATTCTACTTTAAAAAAGTGATATGACTTGTAAGGACCACAAAATAGTAGTTTTTAGAACAAGAGTCCCAGATTCCTGTGGCCCAGATGCGTGTGTCACTCACGGTCCTGCCTGCTCCATTGTTTATCTGGCTGTAGAAGTTGCTTCTTGAAAATAATTTTTAAAATATTGACATATAAAGGAAGATAACAATAACTTACAATTTCCACACTCAGAGACCACTTCTCTTAAGATTTTGACTTTTAAAATGTTACTGGTGGAGATATGAATGTATAAAGATCAGATTGAACATGTAATTTTGCACCTGACGTCTTTTACTTAACATTCCATGCTAAGCATTTCTCTGTGCAACTAAAAACTCTTAAGAACAGAATTTTTAAATGCTTCAAACTCCATGATAGCAGAGATCTTTGTCTGTTTTGCTAACTGATGTCCACCAGGAGCCAAGGCCAGGGCTGGGGGTAGGAGGAACTTACTGGATAGATGCTGAAAGCTCTATGCATTATAAATATACTCTAGTTTGCTTCACTCTTTGGTCATGGACAACTTTTTTCTTTTATAAATTCTATCACCACGAACACTTTGGGGGACACTCCTGAATCACCTACCTTGGGAGTTAATTCCTGAAACTGTATTTCGTAAAGTCTAACTGTCCAGTCAAACAGCACACTTTTATGTCCTTTGATGTAAACTGTTTTCCGGTTATGGTATCCAAGTTCAAGAAGACTAGTAGGGATTATAGGCGAAAATTATCTTTATGGAAAGAACATAGATAACCAGCTAATAAGATAATTAAACCGTGACTTTCTTGAAATAATTTAACTGAGATAGCTTACTAATTAGAGGTGATGGGGCTGCAGTAAAGTCAATACATCTAAATGCTGACCACACTACCGCTAACCCTAGGAGGTTTTATTATTTATTCAATAATTGCACATCGAGTGCTGATAATGAATCGTGTGCTCAGTCTGGGGAAAAGGATGCTGAGGATCATTTCTGCCTGTGTGGGGCCTACAGCTGGCCAGGGCGGGGGGTGGGGGGGACAGAGGCCTGTGAATGTGCACCATCAGGGAGTGCTGAGTCAGAAGGAGACCTCAGGGTTCATTTCTCCAAGTAAATTGGGGAAAACTACATGGAATGTACTTCTTTCTCAATGCGCGGTGTTTCTTCTCTGATGGAAGGGACAGTCAACATTGTTAGATGGGGCTTGGAGAGAGATGAGACTCAAAGTGCCTCCGTAGGATCTCAAAGTGTTAGCGACAGAGGTCTGAACAGACTCAGCGAGACGCTCCAGCAGAGGCCTTAGCATCACCGTTTAACTTCCCAAGGCCTTGGATTTTCACCTGTAGGATGAAGAATTATAATTTCAAACCCACTGCAGCCTTCTTTGAAATCTAAGCTTCAGGGGTCTGTGTGTCGGTTTAGGGGAGACCACTAGGGTCCCCAGCAACAGTCACTGCCCTCTACAGGCAGGACTCTGTGATCACAGACAAGCAGAAGACTTAGAAATCTTCCTAAGGGAGCTCATCATTAGCATTTAAAAAAAAAACCTTTTTATAATAAAAATTGGAAAAATCAGGTCTCCATTCACCTTATGCCCACTCACCACTTTTTTTTCCTCCCTGAAGTGTTGGCCAGACCCAGAGCCCAGAGCACTGGGGAGCACAAAGTGGATTCCCTTTACACTATTCCCAGGCTTAAAGTGTGTCTTAAGATGACAGGATGTCAGGTTTTGCTCTGAGATGAGTACATTCCTTTTATTTCATTTGTTTTACAAGAACTTTCTGGCATCGGGGGATGGATGACAGCCCATCCGCATCCTCTCCTCGACGAGCAGCAGCCTGGGATGCTTGTCGGATGGTACCGAAAGGGCCAGTGAAGGAACAGCCAGAGAGGCAGCATCTGGGGCAGAAACTGAAAATAAGATCAGATAAAAGCATGCAGCCAGCTTGCCAGTCTGCAGCACCCAGGCAGAGAAAGAGTCTAGTCAATGGGAGAGGAAGCAGAGGAGTCAGGAGGGTTAGAAGCGGAAGGGAGGTAGACCCTGTGCTGGGAGGTTGGCCAAAGCAGCTCTTTTGCAGGCACCTTGTTACCTCTGCGGATGAGCCACCATCAGGAGCAACAGCTGGAGCTGGCCACAGTGAGACGACTAGAGCAGCAGTAGCGAGGAGGCGCCTGGCTGGCCGCAAGCCAGCAGCAGATCTCACGGGAACTGTTACCCCAGCTCAGGGCCAAGGAGCACACGGCAGGATCCTGCGCCATCTGCGTTCCCTCTAAGCACCTCAGGAGATGCCACAGGATGCTCACAGTTGTGTCTCGAGTGATACCAAATGACGTGGGCCTGATGTATCAACTGTAATTGTGAAAGTCTTTATTCGATGGGCATAAACTTCCTCATGATGCGTTGTTGCCAGGAAACTGCTCAACAGGTGGGTGATGTCAGTCACCAGGGCTGGTCTGTAGATGGCCTGTCTCAGGGGCAGCACCCTTCTGGACAGAAGGCTGGATGGCGGAGAGCTGGATTTCTCCACCTTGGGGGCTCTAGCAGTCAATAAGGGGGAGAACTGAAAATGAGTTAAAAGAGAAAGAAAACTTCCCCATGAGGTGTAGATCCCGGTGAAGAAGAAACTGGCATTCCTCGCATTTCCCCTGCTCACCCTCCCCCCACCCCCACTTTAAAGCCAGCAAGAAAGTCACGTCTCTACGCAACCGTGACTGATTGATGACCCCAAGGAAACTGTGTGGTCGTCTCATTTGTCCTTGAGTGTTTGGAGGACTTGGACTTTACTGTTTCCTCTAATAATTCTGGGGCCAAATGAGGACTGTGTGTTCTAGTTTAAAAATTTCCTTTGGGAACCTGCTCCGTCTCTTCCTGTACTGGCTGATCCTCCGTTATTGAACAGTAGCAAATGTGCTACCCAGCTTTAAATCCGTATTTGGCAAGTTCTCCGTGGTCCAGACAGAAGTGCCAAAAGAGGTGATGGGGCCAGCTTTATTTGACTTTTTAATGAGAGATTTAATTCCTTATTTCTGAAAAAAATTTGCCAAGTGTTTACATTAAAAAGAAACATATCCACACGAACACCATTTGACTCAAATTAGGGTAAGTTATGCTTTGAATTCAGATGCGGTGAATTGCTTAGTTTAATGAAAATTTATTCAATATTCAACAAACATTTATTGATTTCTCACCGTTGGCAGGGAATGGTGTTAAATACTATGAGGTTTGTATTGATAAATGAGATAATCCCTGTCTTTAAATCACTCATGGTCTCTTGAGGGAGGGAGACACTTAGTAAAAGATTGATGGCACATTGCGATTAACATTAGGCGTAAGTAAGCACGGGAGGCTATGAAGCCACGTTAGGGATTTCATATAGATAGTACCAGGCTCAGAAGATCACCCACGGAAATGCCAAAGACCTCTACAACTGTCTTTATGGGTCCATATTTCTTTGAGTACCCCAAATGCCCTCTACATGTTACAAAATTTGATACTCCATTCTCTTCCGGTCTTTCCTCAAACATCACCTTCCTACTGAGGTCTTCCCTGATCATCTGATTATAAACTGTACCTCTGCCTGCTCACTGCTGGTACTCCCTACTCTTCCTTCCACACTTTATGTCTTTCTCTCCAAGAACTGTCACCATGGGATACGAAATATGTTTTAGTTTTTACTTGTTATTATTGTTAACCATCCATCCCCCTCTCCCCTAACTGGAAATGTGAGCACCATTCACATACAGTTGTATTCTCAGCACTTAGAAGTGTGGCTTTTATATATAGGAGATGCTCAGTGAATCTTTGTTGACCAAAAGCAAGGATGAGGAGTTGTGTCATTTGCACCAGGTTAAGGATGTATCTAATGGCCCAGGCATTTTACTGTTACTCTTTACTAGCCAAAAAACACTAAGGAGAAAATTTTAGATAAAAGTTAGATGGAAAAAGAGTCATCTTGCAATTAACTAATTAGTATTTATTGACTGCCTATCCATACTAGGCACACTGTTGGAAAACAATATATACAGCGATGCTCGAGAGAGATCTTTGCCTTCAAATACCTTATCATTTAATCGGTGAGCTAGATATGAAACCATGTACAAAAAGATAACAACAGTGGAAAATCATGAGATATCTTAAGCAGAAAAAGAGAAAAAAATAAAGGAATGTCTAAGCAATCTTGGCTGAGTTGCCTGAGAGTAAGCTGGTTGGTAGGGAAAAGTTTCTTGGAAAACTTGACCTCAGGTGCAGGCTTTATGGAGAAAGAAATGAAACTCATGGTGCAGGAGAGAAGGTGGCAGAGAAAAGCACTCTGCGGGGCACATCACTTATGGGGAAGACTGTGCAGAGCCATGATGCCTGGAGGCACGCTGTAGCATCGAACAGCCCTTAGATATTCACACGAGGGTTCTTCAGAGGAGTTATCTTGGGAAACAGTAGCCTTATTCCAACAATAATCCTTTTGTTCCAACCATTGTGAAATGCCTCTTTGGAAATGATCTTCAGAGACTGACTGCCGCTTTTGAACTTTCTCCCTGGGGGCATCTTTGTTATTGGAAAACATTTAATATTTCGAGAAAAGCCAACAGTAGTTCATGGTCAAGCTGGGTGCTAGAGACAGAGAGACGGAATGTTTGTGCCCGCCCCCTCCCCCCACTTATGTGTGAAATCCTAAAGCCCAAGGCCCTGGTATTAGGAGGTGGGGCCCTTGGGAGGTGATTCGGTCGTGAGGGCTCTCCAGAGATTAATAATGAAATTAGTGCCCTTATAAAAGAGACTTCAGAGAGCTCCTTCACTCCTTCCACCACGGGAAGACAGTGAAAAGACGGCAGTCTAAGACTTAAGAAGTAGGCTCTTACCAGACACCCAATCTGCTGGCGCCCTGATCTTGAACTTCCCAGGCTCCAGACCTGTAAGAAATAAATGTTTGTCTTTTCGAAACCACCCAGTCTCTGGTATTTTGTTATAACAACCTGAATGAACTGAGACACAGGGTTACCAAATTGAATGATCAAATCAGGCAATACAATTTGGGCTTCAACTGAAGTGTGATTTTAAAGTAATGGGCTAAAAGAAAAAAAAAGAACAAAACAAAACAAAAAAAGAAGAAAAGGAAAAAAAAAGAAATAAAGTAATGGGCTAGATTTTCAGAGATGCTTCATACGCTGGAGCTGAAGGCAACTCCAAAGTCAGGGTTTAGAAATATGTTGAAGAGAACTGTGTCTTTGGCATGTCACCCACTAAGCTGATTGTTTTGAAAGCCATTTCCCACTTGAACGTATAATTGTTTAAAAAAGCAGCGTTAATCTTCCATAAGCCACTCTTCACAGTTGTGAATATGGTTTCTTTCTAATTCCTCTGAATTCTTTCCATTAGCCCTTTGCATATGGGAGTGTGTTTTCCGCTTTGATATTTATTGGAATTGAACCAATTAGCTGTGATGGTGAGAAATGACCTCTTTGACTCAAGAACAGCATAGGGAAAACAGCAAAACTTCAGCTCTTGTTTAATTATTAGATGAGCATTAGTGGTGTGGTCAAAGGAGATCATTAACTTTGACTTTATGCTTAATGAAAGAGCAAAGGCAGGCAGTGGCCACGTCATGTGGACGAGAGATTTGGGGACACACAGTAACCCTTTCTGCTTCTTCTATTCTTCTGTTCTCTGCCACCCCCAGCGATACTCCTCAAACAGACTTGGGCCTCAGGCCAGGGTTCTGAAATACTCAGGTGACTGGCTAGCTATCCTCATGACCATCTTTCCTGGTAGACTCCATCTCCATGTTCTTCAACACTGGATGTTTTTGGTGATAGAGAGATTTTGATCACCAAACCCTTTCTATTTTACATATAAATGGAAAGACCAAGAATCAGATTTAGTGTCTGGAATCCATATGATTGATTCATTTATAGGTGCATATAGAAGATTTTGATAGGACCAAGTGCTAAATGCATAACATTAAAAAGACAGACGTGGTTACCGTGGCTTTGAAAGTCATTCCCCTCCGTTCATCCACCCTAGTGTGGACCATCAGAGAGAGGAGAGTTAAGCGCAGATATCAACTGGCTAGAGTTTCACAAGCCGCTGACAAATAGATCCTAAGTGCGAGGGATCACTTGGTAAGAAGCAGCCTTGTTAAAAGTGACAAGGTCAAGTTCCAGGAATGGCAGTTCAATTGTCACTTTGGGTCTTAATATCCATAAGACTTAGAGCCTTTATGGCATACTGGAGCCCTCTAGTCATACCGTCCTAGAGTTCATGTGCCATTCAAGTAGAAAGGGACCAGAAAAGATCATTTCCCCAAATTCACGTTTAATGGATCTGTAATTTGTCGTTGTTGCTGGATACGGGTTAGACTGATCTCTAAGACTGGATTGTGTATTCCCTGGACATATGGCACCGAATATTTGCACTTAGATTGTTTCCACTTGGGTTATCAAGTGTTGGACTAGTTGGAAACACACAGTTAAATATATGTTGAGTTACTGTAGGGACTAATCACTTGTACTTATGATTGGGTCTCACAATACCTGTAGAAATATACAGAGCACAAAAATGAAGGGAGTGGG
Organism: Vicugna pacos; assembly: GCF_048564905.1. Lineage (NCBI taxonomy): Eukaryota > Metazoa > Chordata > Mammalia > Artiodactyla > Camelidae > Vicugna > Vicugna pacos. The sequence goes on along the minus strand of NC_132991.1, from coordinate 86,069,727 downwards.
GGAGAATCAAGTGCATACAGCTGCAAAGTGACGAGGGACAAGTTATTCTACGGTAGACTTTTCCATCCCTCCGTGGCTCTCGTAGCTGTGTAAGTCATCGAGCTGTGTGGTTTTAGTGCTTTATTTGCAATTGCTGTCAGATCTATGATTTTAAAGGCAGTGTACCCACTGGTGTTTAAGCAGGAGAAGAGAGACTGGTGTGTGCAATGAAACAGGAAGAGCAGGAAAACGTGAGCAAGCTGGCACTTTGTCCATCACCATCGCCCTTGCTTAATAAAGTAATCGATGCCTCAGTGTGGCTTTGAAGTGGTTGCCAACTTCCTCACAGCGTGCGAAACCTGATCCTTCTGCCTTTAAAAGGTGTGTGGAAGTGCAAACGGTAGTACTTGTGAATTCATTCAGCCACTTCCAAAGCGCAGTGTAAGCAGGGGCTGGGAAGATGAGACTGAGAGAGGAGGGGGAGAGGGCGTCCGCGAGTTTCAGGGGCTGGATGTCAGGTTTGGCTGACTTTCTACTACGCAGACTTGAACTTTACAGAGATAAACATTGGTTTCCCCAAAGGATCTAAAGGAATTAAAAGAAGGAACTTTGATCTTCTTAGCAGGTTTTTTTTTTTTTTCATTTAATAAGCTCACGGCAGAGTTGAGGACAAGCCAACTCAACCCATGTTTAATAAAACACTTGCTGGGCTACCACATTTAATAGGTGCATTTTAGGAGGTGGAAATTAGTGTCCAAATAATAAAGCAGAGGGAGATAGGTCAGGAGAACATTTTCTGGGCTTGAACTGAGACGACTACTGCACAAGACTGGCTCAGACCTGGGCTGACATAATTTTCTGTTATCTGCCTTCCCTTTCTGAGCAGGCGGTCCACGTGTTGAGGTTCTTGAAAATGTCAAGAATCATTTTTATATGTGTCATAAGTGCCACCCAGGAAACTAAGGAAGCCTTATATCTAGAACTGTGTGATGACCTTGGCTGTGTACCCACATTCCCTCTCGCACTTGGGGAGAACATGCTAACGAGGCTGTTATCCTTGCTCAATGCATTTGCAAACAAAGCGGTTGAGAACAAAGGCTGACTCCTTGGCAGCTCGTGGCTTGTGGAATTGTGCAAGAAAGTCAGAAGTCTGAATCTGTGACATTAGCTATTTCTGAAGCAACATGTCAATACGTCAAAAGAGCAGAGTGACGTCTCTCTCGTGCTACAAACTGGAAAGTGCAAAAGATCGTGCGGTTAAACAGAGAGGTCTTTATTTGAACGATGGTCCAGAGCAGCAAAAGTCCTCTCCAAAATTCATCCTCTGGGTGTACTGGAGATCTCCAGCTCTGCTCTTCAACGAAAAAATCCATATTCCACAGCGGTATTGATCAAGAAAAACCTTCTCCAAGGGAGTAAATGTTCGATATTCGCACTGTCCACTATGGTAGCCACAAACCACACACGGCTACGAGACTGAGGAACTGAGGTACTGAGGTTTAGCTTCACTTATTTTCAGTTTATTTTAATTCAAGCAGCCACATGTGTCTAATGGATTTTACATTGCACAGCACAGTTCTAGAGGGACTGCGGCAGGGATGTACATGAGCCCCTGCCGCACGTGCTCTTTAAAGTCGATGAAGACAATGTTTGCTGTACGTATTTCCAGTTTGGGAGATTCCGTTTAACTTCCCCATGAAGCAGCAATGCTGATCATAATAATATACACATTCCTGCAATGTGATAAGTCCCTCATTAAAAATCAGAAAGATTGAATCTATGTATGTATATGCATGACTGGGACATTGTGCTGTACACCAGAAATTGACACATTGTAACTGATGGTACTTCAATAATTTAAAAAAAAAAAAGACAGAAAGAAAAAAACAGAAAAGAAATGAAAAGATAAAGGAAATAAACCTGAGATTACAGGGGTTCCTAGAGAAGGGTTGATGATTTTTTCTCGGGCAAATGTTTTCTGTGATGCAAAGTGGTAACGTCTCAGCAAGGTGGTCGCTCTCCTGCCGTCATTCACTTTTGGATACGGGGTTCCTGCACTTTTGTCTTTGTTGGAGAGCTGTCTTACGCCTTTCCAAGCCACCTCTTACAAAAACAAAACATCGTAACAATAAGATAGAGAAGGGAAGATGTGCTCAGTGTGGGAAAATGCGTTAACTACGCAGGTTTCAACTTGCTACCAAGTGGTTCCACACCTGACTGTAACTCACTTACTTGGAATTTGGAACATGCTCTCTTGGAAGGGCTTTTTATAATTCACTCCTTTCAAGGCTAAACTCTAGTAGTCTATTTCCCCATCATGATAAATGGTATATTTAGAATAAGAATACTAGAAAATATTTCTGTGGAATCCTAGTTGTTAGTGGAAACCCAGATCAAAACTCAGTGATATGAGTTTTTTGATACTAAAGTATGAAATTTGAAAAATCGAGTAAGAACAAATTTTTTGCTTTATTTTGAAGAGCTGACTGCTTGAAGAAAAGCAGGTTAAACTCAGAAGTAGTGGGAGACTTCTGGGGACATTCTGAAGAAGTTTTTGGGGGTATCCTGGACTTACTTTAAAGGGTGTTTGCACTTAGGAACCCCAGTCCTATACTTCAAATATTTTATCTCAAAGTTGATGGCTTCCCTTTTCTTGTCTGAGGGTATGCTGGTGATGCTGCTCTTAGATTCACGAAGTAGCCAGGAAGAAAGAAAAACTGAGAGGGAAAAAAGAGACTAATGCATAATGGACAGAAGTTGAAAGAGAAAAAAGGAAGAAGTCAGGGTTTCGGATGATGGCTGGAGGTGAAATACACAGGCTTGTGAATAGCAATGGTCCCCATTTATAGACCATTTCCTTCCAGCACTGGGAACTGAATTCGATTACTTATATTAATTCTAGATTCTTCACATTAATCATTTCATGGAATTCTCACAACTATCGTATGAAGTAGGTTTTTCCCCCCTATGCCTCAGATGGGGAAATGAAAAGTTTAGAGATGAAACCACTGGCTCAAGGGACTCCCTCACCCCCTTCCAGGTCAAAGTAGATGAGTCTGGATTTAAACGCCAGCCTGCTGAGTGCCAAGCCCCTGCCCTTGTGTTAAAGTGACCGTGGCTGCAATGAGCCCGCTGGAAAACGGGGAGCCCGGGTGGTCAGGATGTATACAGGCCCTTTGAGGAGGATGAAGGAGGTGTCCAAGAGGGGGGTTGGATGAGTTCCTGGTGCTCGTCACCAGGCCCCCAGGAGAACGCAGGAAATGAGTTACGAGCTGGTGAGGAGTGAGTGCCATGGGATTGATCATGGGGCAACTGACTGGCCGTGGGTATCAGAATTTTCACAAGTCGGGAGTTCCAAACCCAGGAATGCCTCTGGTGTCTGTGTGAGTGAAAGCTCGCCACCACCCGGGAAGCAGCTGGGACAACTTGCAAATTTGGACGACTGGACCCATCGCTGGTAACGCGTTGGCTGCTCTGTGGTTTGCCACGCTCACCTTGCTGAGGAATTTCCTTCCGGGAATGTTCTCTCTGATCTCAAAGGGTAAACTATGCAAAATGATATATTCACTCAAGCAATTAGCCTTTTTGGAATACCTGCTACACACGGGCAATCCTTCCACATTCCGTAAATCCTGGAGGAACGCCCACTCTGGCTCCGATGCCCTTCCACGCCAAGTAGTGTGAACACCAGCTCCACGTGTTGGACAATGCCTTCCAAAAGTTAAATTTTAATTTACTTAATCTCTCTTTTTTTTTAATACAGGCTCCTCTCCCCTCTTTTCTACGAAAATACTGCAGGGCACTTACATGCTACTTAAAGGAAACAAGAGCGCCCGCCTTGCAGTGTATTTATAATTTCCCCTCAATTTGGGGCTTGACATGGTCGAGGAGAAAACTAAATATAACCAGTGTTTGTCTTTTCCCTCCTAAGCCTGTTGGGCTTTGAAAAGGAGGGTCGAGATCGCAAGCTTTGTGAAAAAGGTTCCCAGTGTTAATGAGCAGCTGTATGTATCTCAGGGAAACAGTTTGTAACTAAAAATAGCCTCTCTAACTATACCAGCTCAGAGCGTTTAATACCCAGTTTCTCTCCAGGCAAAAATAAATCCCCAAAGGGTGGATGATTAAGGAGGGGTGGAGTGCCAGTGCTGGAGGGGTCTGCAGAACTGTGACCCCAAATCCAGGGTTGCATTAATCCTCTCAATCAAATATACTTACTGCATTCGCACGAGATTTTCCGAGTCTCAAACACAATTAGAAATCAGTTTGTAACAATGAAGCTAAAAAGGAAAAACAGTGCACATAAGCTATTTTTAGCACATTAAGCCAAATTGTTTACAAAAAAGAAAAAGAGGGAGATGGTAAGTATAAAGTAAGGAAACATAAATACTAAAGGGAAAAGGTAATATCAACTTCTTGGTATGTAGCCAGTTTACTGGAGATGTGAGATTTATCCAGAACATTGAAGACATTCGTTTTAGAATGGCCATCTCTGTATTTTATTAATATTTGTTCAATTTAGGTATCTGGAAACCTGCTTTCTAAGATGAATGAGAACTTTTTAGATTTTTCTTGTTGTGTTAACTAGTACTACGGACTGAATGATCCTCCCGCCACCACAAGTCTCCCCACCAACCCCCGAGTTCATATGTTGAAGCCTTAATCTTAAAAGTGGGGCATCTGGGGATGAGGTCTTTCAGAATTAGAGTTAGATGAGGTCATGAGGGTGGGGGCCTCACGATGGCGTTAGTGCCCTTATAAGAAGAGGAAGAGACCCCAGAGTTCTCTTGTGAGCACTCTCCCTCCATCGTGTGAGGACAGAAGAAGGCAGCCATCTGCAAGCCTGGAAGAGGTCCCTCAGCAAGACCTCTTGACTCAGCTGGCACCTTGATCTTGGACTTTCCAGCCTCTAGAACTGTGTCTCCGGAAATAGATGTCTGCTGTTTAAGCACCCAGTCTAAAGCATTTTGTTATAGCAGCCAAGCAGACTAATACAACCAACATTGTCACTGTTGTGTTGAAAAGATAAGTTGCATGGTCATTGTTGGTTGTTCGGTAATCCAGGAATGACCGATTAAGCATTTTTTCCCCTCTCCATTTATTTCTTTCCCTGCCTCCTAGAAGACTGAAATCTTCTGGAAATGTTAACAGGTAAAAAGATCTCCCAATACATGTTCTGATCCTCACTGGCCTTCACTTGATAAAATGTTTACGGTGTTTCCACAATGTGCAGGTTTTAATTTTTAACTAAAAGGCAAGACCTGAAGAGCTGAGCATTTCTGTGTCTGTGGAAGGTTAATATTAAAAAGAGGAAGAGTGAGGCTGCCGGGGTTTAAACTACTTAAGGTCGGTCCCGCTTTGTTTGGAAATAATAATTGTTATGATCTTGGCAATGGAGGATGACCTGGTTCCCTGTACACAGGTAAATACATCAGGGAAGTAAAATTTCCCACACTGGAGAATCTTGAATGTGGTAATGTTTATGTATAACGTGTTTGGTGACTGCCATCTTTGTACCAACAGATTAACTTGAGAAATGAAAACACAACAAAAATAGGAAAAGAACAGAATCATTCTTCTAAACCCTTCACGCACATTGCCTCATTTTTCACTGTATTTTGGGGTCAATTTATAGAGGTAGGTGTAATATCACCCTGTACTGATGGAGAAACTCAGTCAGAAAAGTTCAAGTGAGGGGATAATTTATTCCTTTCTGTTAGATGCTTCCTTAGAAAATTTAAAATAATAGCTTTCCATTTCTACAGGACTTAGACCAACCATTCTTAAATTCTGTGGATGCATTTTTTTTTTTTTAGCAGTGATGAGGGGTCCAGAGCTGAGGAAGAAATTTCACATTTCCACGTGCTACACACTCCCTGGATATACTTAGATTTTATTGAAATACTGGAATGGGAGGAGGGGGGAGGGAAGAATTATCAACATTACTTTTTTATAAATCACAAGAATTAAGAGCCTGTGGCAGAGATAAAATGGGTCTTCGGCTACGTTTTATTCCCGGGGCAGACACCCACAGCTCACTCTCCCACAAAAGAAAGGGTATGTAGAGTTGTTATTGTTACAGGAATAACTTGGAATCGGCTCTTATTAAAGAAGTCAGTAATTTTCCAAAGTCAGCAATGAATTATGTCCAGCACATCTTGTACCCAATATACATGGTGTCCTGACCCTACTGTTGAGAATCCTTGGTGTTGTCTATAAGTCCATGGGAACAAAGGGGTTAAATTCTAAAGCCTTGAGCATGGGCTCCCGGGAGCATGTATAGTGAGCCTGCCAGGGTCACTCCAGACTTCCACGTGTCTGGGAAACCTCTTTCAGCTTGGATCCAATCTGTAAGTTGCTTTAACACCCTTCCCAAATGCTGCCGTCCCTTAGAGGAGGCTGGGCAGAGCCTTCGGGGTGAGATCACTCAAGATGCGGAATGAAAACAGAGGGCTTCTCCAGCAAACCCAACCACCAAGCCCCATCAAACAGGTGCCAGCATTTCAGAGGGTATCAAATGAGAGCAACTGCAGGAGGGCTCTGGTTAATAAAGACGGGACACCTGACATTGCCACTTAAAAGCAATTGCAGGCTGAGAACCATTTGCCGCTGATATGAAATGCCTTGCTACAGAGAGATACCCCTAGAACTCCCAGCGTGGGGTCTTCAAGTGACAGAATTGGGACTGGCTGGCCAGGTAGGGGCGCCTCAGCCCTGCCTGGCCAAGAGTTTTCACGAGTTCCTTAGTGAGAAAGGCTTAGAAGTGAACACCAGAAGTTTAGAGAACAGAGTCTGTAGCTTGTTTTCTGGGTGTGGTGGTGGTGGCTGTGGTCCTGCTGGTGCGTGTGTACAAGCTTATATTAATTACTTAGTAATCTCTCTCTCTAGTCTTTCATTTCACAGTGTGGGTTTCATCACTTTCAATGGACTTTTTATAAAGCTTTGAGTTAAAGAGTCTATTCAGATTTTTTTTATAGACATACCTGTTCCAGGAGGAATCAGCTAAGTTCTTAAGAGATTCAGATCTCAGCAGGCCAACCAAGGAGAGATCTTTCCAGAGTGTGCCTGGACGAGGCTTGGCGCTGCCTGGGCGTGCTCCACGCTAGGCTAGGACGACAGCTCGCTTGCTCCTGGTCACCTACTCACAGCCTATATTTGGCAGAGATAAGGAAGGAAACTCATTTACATATTCTTTTTTTTTTAAACTCAAAGTGGCTATGTAAATGATGTAGATGTCTTTAGATGTCATTAGATATCATGATACAATTTGAATGATTTGGAATTGGATGTCATGGTATGATTGAAAAAGGGCCAAAACTTAAACCTTAGGAGCAAATATTTGGGCTGTTACTTAAATTAAAAAAAGAAAAGAAAAGAAAAGAAAGAACCCCCCCCCCCAAAGAGGCTGGTACAAGACCAACCAAATACAGGTGAAGACTTTAAGTCAGCATTAAATCATCAGGTTTTTTTTCCCGTCTCTCTTAATTTCAGTTTCCCTGTTGGACAATAAGAAATTACGGTGACAGGAAGGAAGCAGGGACCCTGTTTGGTCGTAGAGCTGAGTCTGACTCCACCAAGACCTGTACAACGAAGTGAGACAGAAATTCTGAGTTTGGTGGGAAAGAACTCTTCTTATGTAAACATGCAGTTCAAATAAAAGTTGTGTCTGGAACAAGAATATCTAAATCCATTTTTTATCAGTTAGAGGTGAAGCATCCCTCTTTGTTGGTACCTGGCGTTTCTCAGGAAGAACTTGCCCTTGTACCTGTGCTGGGAACAGAGCGAGAACAGAATCCTGGGGCCAGGATGCTGTGTAGCTGCAGAGTCACTCACAATTAAGGAGATGACCTTGATGATCCTAAAAGGCATGGAATCTCATAATACCTCAAAATATTTCTGGAGCAAAGCAGAGCATAAATACATAAACCAAAAATATACACTTAACACTTTTGCACAGTTAAAGCAATTTGTGATCCCAAAAAGACAGGATACAAGATTTAAAAAAAAAACCTCCAACCTACCAGTCTAGTAGAAGAGACTTCTATTACACAGCCTTGATTTTTGAGGGCTTTGGTGGAGGAGACATCAGACTTGGAGAAACAAGATTATTCTGTCATTTATGGTTTATTAACATCTCTTAGGGTGGGGGCTCCATTTTTATTGCCTCACATTTTTACATGGAGGGATCTCCACTGGAACAGAAGTTCTTATATTTTGGGGGGGATCTGAATGTCATTTTATGACCTTGCATGTATGCCCACCAGCTAAGGACAGGCTCCTGGGGTGTGAAGTTCCTGTCTGTGCATGAAGAAACAGACTGAACCAGCGGATGGAGTTTTAGTATTGCTTCCTGGCACCGTGTAAGTCATCTTATGAATACAACCAATCTGACATCTGAGCGAACTTGGAAGAGCAGACCACGAAAGTAATCATCTCGGCTTTTCAGAACCTCTAGGGCCATCCCACGTGATTTTTCCACCTCTCTGTGTTTGGTAGTCTTTCCCTTCCTGAAGTATCTTTCCCTTCCGCCAGCCACTGTTGACAGGTGCAACTCAGTCCAAATGCCACTTGCTGCTCAAAGCCTCACAAGGCAGATTCTACAACCTGATGGTTCCAGGATCACATCAAGACTGCACACAGGCTGCCTTCACTAGGGGACACGCAGCTCAGAACTTCCTTCTTCAAAAGACAGCAACTGGAGGAGGAAGAGGACTGATGGAGATAAACACGGGTTGAGCTTCTGCTACGTATCAAATACTTGTGAGAACTCTGGTTTGATCATTCATGGGGCAAATACTTATGTACCAGGGCATGTTCTAGGCACTGCAGATAGAATGACTAAGCAGGACACAGTCTCTGCCCTCAGAGACACTGTTCCTAAGTTACCCTTTAAATCTAGATCTTTCTCTCCATTCATGAAGGAGGCACGACTTTTTGTGACGCTGTTTGCTAACCTCTTTTCGTAAGGTCACGTGAAAACACAAATACACATGGAATGAGAACTAGATATATTTGCTTCCCTGTAAAAATCCCCTCCTTCTCCAAATGAAGAATTGTGATCACTACTCTTCCATCTAGACCTTGACGTACTCTAGTATAAAATAGGAACAAGCCGAACTCAAAGAGCCCAGCGTATAGGAGCCTCTTTCCCCCTGAGACTGAAGCCCAGCGGACTTCTCCCACGGCTCTGTGGATTTTGTAACTCCCACGATGACAGCAAGCGTTTGTCACCGGGCTGCAAAGGCGGTGCGTATGCAAGCCAGGCCACCTGCGAGGCGAAGCGTGCTTAATTTACCAGCCAGCATGTGTCGATATGGAGGGTCCAGACTGAACTCAGCAGCGAGCTCACGCTCAGATAAGCAAGGTCAGGCGTCCCCGGGGCCGAGGCAATTACGGAAAAGGCAGCTCATTGCAGCCCCACAAATAGGCTGCCATTTGCTTCTTGCTTTCTTTTGGGCTCGGGGCCAAAGCTTTTCAGGGAGAATTATATTGTAGTATTCATTTGCCCAAAATGAAGAGCCCGCACTGATTTTTCTTCTGTAAATACAACAAATAGTTTTATTAATGCAAAATGTTTTCAGTTTTACAATTCTGGGGCCTCATTTCTCACTTTCGAGTGCGCTTTAAAAAATTGTTTGCACTTGGCTCATTTTGGCAACCATTTGGTGAAGTCTATTTCTTATGTGTGATTCACTGTTGCAGATACGGAAGCATTTCTTAGTTTAATGAGAGCAATGTAACTGCTATATTTTACCAGGTGAAGAGACTGTAGATGAAATGGACTGTACGTCTTCGTGTCTAAACTACTTTTGATTAGTGAAGTCCTCGGAGATGCTAATGTGAAGTTAGTCTTTGGATGAGGATTTTTACCAAGAGTTATGCCTATTAAACGCACTAATTTCTAATTAGCAAAATGACTCTCAAATAAACAATCTAGCTAGGTGTCTAAGGAGCAATGTCTTTAATTGCCCTGTGAAAACAACGAGGGAAACCCACAGCTGGATAACAGATAGCAGTAAAATCTGTCAATAAAACCCATATTGCTACGCCTCCCCAGCTCTGCTCACCTGTTGGAGGGCTGATAGCAAAATTTTAATGGAGAATTGTCTGAAGGACGTTTAGGCACACTAGAACACGTCTCGACTTGGAGGGTATGATTTGGTGAGTGTTTTCTCCTTTCAAGCTAATCATAAAGCACATACAAAAATGCTTAGGTAAAAAGTTACCTCCTTTGAAGACGTATGTGTCTAAAAGGAGAACCCAGACAGGATTATCGGAGCTCAGATCAAACGCTAATCGTGCCTGTTTCTCATGTATGAACACCGCGCTCTAGCCCAGCGTGATTACCATCTAATTAGGCTGAACTTCGCTTGAGGTTACTTTCATCATGGTGGTATTCTTGGTCTGCTTTATGATATTTATTGTTAAACAGTTTGTTATATTAAATTTACTGAACTCTTAATCTATTAGGAGATTTTAAAATATCACTCTGATGTGCTGGGAAGGGAATTGCCACGGCTTTATGTTCAAGGTGGGAGACTGAACATATTTAAATGACCTTTCAGGAAGTCACGGAGTGAAGGTTAAGATTCAGAGAGTAGGTAAGATTGTGGTAACTGTGGCCTCCAGTTGCCCTGCCTGCTGTTCCAGTGTCCTTCTGATAACAGCCCTTTGTTTTCCTGTGGGTGCTAACCCTGCCATTCCACGTGAACTTGGCGGGGCTGGCGGTCACAGTGGCCTGTCCTCTCCTGACCACAGGAGCCAGGCGCATGACTCAGAGTAACCCTTTGGCATGGCTACAGGGATTGGTTCGGAGACTGGCACATGGACCAGATTGAGCCAATCACTGACGGCCTCCTCTAAAATGTTTCACGTGGAGTTAACCATTTTCTGCTGGAGTCGCTAAACTGAGAGGATGTGGCTGATGGCCGGAGGTCATCTTGGAGAGACACAGGTTGAAGGGTGAAGCCCAGCTAGACCAAAAGAGATGAGGCATGGAGAAATGGAGTCCTGGAGACATCATTTAGTCCTGACATTAGCTGTGCCTGAAATCAGTGATAATTCTAGATCTTCCGGAAATATGAGATTGCCCCCCCCCCTTTTTTTTTGCAAGAGCTAGTTTGAGTTGAATTTTTGTCATTCGAAACTCAAAGCATCATGATTAATACAGAAGTTTACCTGTGTGTTAACAACATCCAAAGCAGACTCACCTTGATTACAAAGCTGAAGTATAATCACCAACAAATCCCACCCAAACTGGGATCTCTTCTATGAAGTGGAAGATACATTTTGGAAGATAGTCACGCCAAATGCAACAAAAGATACTGATGAGTGTTATTAGAGAGCTCCGGAAACCATTTCACACTACGTTGCCACGTAATTTCTGCTTCAGTTAAACACTATTTTTATCCAGAGGATCCTCTTCATGCAATCATCCATCTAGCTTGTTGAATTACACATACAAGGTAATAAGGGAGAAAAAAAGCTGCACACTAAAAGCAAAAGAGCACCCTCCTTTCTCACTTGGTTATAAACACCGTCTCCAAATTGGCCGAGTCTTGTCTCAGCGGCTCCTCTGAGGATGTGTTACTACTGCTAGGCTTGCCCCCAAAGACCCCACCCACGTCCAGCTCTTTCTGATTTAATTCCCAAATTTTCGGATCCCACTGGCGGACCCCCAGCCCTCTAGGCTTGATTCACATCTTCGCCTTGTCTGCATCTTGCCATTTCTCAGCTTTGATTTATTCTCTGTTCTCCTTGTCTCCACCCCCAAACTGTTGTCCCTTCTGGGCTGTGCCTGGTTAACAACAATTCTTTAGGTAAAACTCCTCCTGGACTGACCTGCCCTCTGGGATGCTTCCTGCCCTCACGCCGACTTTGTGAAGTTGCCTTGCCTCCCAAATCCGGTCTGTCATTTCTAGGATATGACTTTAGACTCATTAAGGGATCCTGTCCCAGTCAGGCATCTGAAATCTCAAATTTCAGAGATTCGTTGCCTCGTCTCGTTTCCTCCTCTGATGAAATGCCGGGATCTCTGGGAGAAGTGACGCAAGAAGTTTCAGCAATGATGTCTCCCTTGGGGCATGCTGAGTGTTGTCTCCATTCCACTGCCTCCCTGTGCAGCAGCAACTTAGCCCAGCTCCAGGGAGGGAGGGCAGCTGATTCATCTCAACCAGTCATGGTGGTCTTATCAGCAATTGGCTCAGGAGCTCAGAGCACAGCATTCCTTGTTTGACAGCTCAGGGATCAATGACGTATGTCTGTCCAAACAGATGGAAAGCAACGCTTTGGTTCAGTGGCTCTTCCTCCCTCCCCCATTCCCATTCACTTGTCCCTCTGTGGACATGAACACAGAAGCACAGGGCCCAAATGGATTCACGGAGCCATCCTATAACCACAGGGAGGACAACCTTAGGATGCAGCTGACATCATGTTCAGCAGAACGGAGAGACAGAAAGAACCTGAGTGTTTCATGACATTGTCCAGTCACTGGATCGTCCAACCCTTATCAAGACTTCCAGATAAGTGAGTCATAATTCTATGTTAGAACCCTTAGATTTTAAAAAGGCTCATGTAACTAATACAATTGATTTGTTCGTGTTCTTTTCTGGGATCCGGTTTTGAGGCCAGGAGAATAAATTGAGCAGGAAAGGAGGTAAAAGGAAGACATTTCCCAGAAGGGGACTGGACAGGCTGGAACACAGAGAAAGAGAGGGCAGAACACCAGGAAAGAACCTCTCCAGACTTACAATGTGCTGGGAGGTGCACTCTATCCAAGTAGCCTCGAGGCATGATTATTTTTTCTATTAATCAAGGATAAAGGCTCCTTTTTCTTTCATCTTCCTTGAAGTCCTTTAAATCATGCTGCACTGAAGGAGAGACCTGCCCAGTGTTTCCAGGCAAAGATCATAAGGTCAGGCCACAAGTCCAGCAAACACCAGAAAGACCTAACATTCACATTTATAAACCACATTCTTCTTTGCAGAGGGCTGCCACTGATTAATTTCATTAGAGTCTGAGAATATTTTCCGGGAGTAAATTTTTATCATCTACATTGTACAGATGAGGCATCTAAGACTCGGGGAGATGAACTGTATGGTGCAGGACCACCTGGCTGGTGAGTGGGATTCCGGGACTACAGGCTGGAGCTCTGCCTGGGGGACTTCAGGGCTTCAACCTCCCCACACTGCTTCCCGGCCACTCCACGGAGCCTCTCCCTCTCCGCTCCTTGGCAGGCAGCCTCTTCCTCTGAACTCAGACTCAGCTTTCCTTGTTGGCATCTCGTTAGGGAGGCAGCCCTAGGGCTTTCCTTATCAGTTTGTGGTTGCTGGAGTTCTCTTACCATGAAAAGGGCTTTATTTCTTGGCATCTAATCCGCTTCCTTATCCACTCCCTCTTCTCCATTACTTCATGGGGCTTCCTGTTGGTTTTGAGTTAGGAACACCCTGGGTCGACAACTGGAGTCAATTTCTGCATTGGATTCAAGGGGAATTCAACTGAATGAAGGCTACAGAACGGTGAACTTAGTGGATCATTACATCTTAAGTAATTCCCAGGAAATGCGATGAAACAATAGGAAAGCGATCCTCAGTATGAGCTGAGAGGGAAAAAGCACTTTGGGTCTTAATAACACCCGTGAGATGATGGAGGTCTCACCATAAATATGGAAGAAAGACAAAAAATGAAGAGGAGTGAAAAAGCAGGCGAGAGGAAGGAAAATAAACAAATAAACATAAATGTAGACAAGTACTGAGAGTCAGGGTGCACATATATATATGAGATAATTTCCTAACCTCTGAAATTTTTCTCTCGTTTTTGAGTTAAATTAGGCATTGCTTGGTAAGCACAATTAGCCATTCCACAGAGGCTCTCGAGGGCCACGGGGTGCATTAAATCAGTAATTTGTGTGATGGGCTAATGGAGTTAGCAGCGGACAAAATGGTAGCTGTAATCAATAGCCTACTGACTCGTAAACCGGTTGATTTGGCCCCCAAACACCTATTACATTTATTGGTTAATCGCACGTACAGAAATAGACAAATTACCAAGCGGTGTTGATCATTGCCTAGAGTTGTTTCCTCTTCTTTCTCCCGATAAGCCCTTACAAATTAAAATGGGAAGTAAAGGTTAGGAAGTAATAGGTCAAATTTTGGGTCAAGAGAACTTTCAGTCATATTGTCCTAGACCTCCAGCCCCTCTCTGTGGCTTGTGATGTCTTTGAATCCCCTGATGTGGGAGATTTGGGTGCTGGGGTGTCTACACTCGAGAAAAATGATAGGATGAGTTGTATACATAATTACACTTCGGCTTTTATAACCAGGCAGCCACCAATTTATTTAAAGCACTGATGAATCAGAGGGACTCCGAAAAGGAACATTTGACTCATCCTTATCTTAACTTTGAGGACGACAATAATCCTTAGAATCAAGGAACATGGAAATAAAACATGAAATGGTGGATTCATCTGATTAAGCTTCATAGATAGAAATGTGAGATTGATTGAGAATAATTAAATTGTTGGATTTGGCACAATTCTTAATTGTCCACATGCAGAAGGTAACGTAAGGAAAGATTTTTTGAGGTGCCAGATGAAAGAGTTATAGTGTAGAGAAGTGTGGGAAAGCATTTGCAAGGTTTATCCATGTAACATTTTTAAAGTTGTCCTACCAGGATATTTGTGTTGTAAAAAAAATGTTCGAGAACAGACACCTTGCCCTGCTCACCCTAGGCGGGGTTGCTTCGTCCTGACAGATGGGAACTTGGTAACTGGAGAGACGACCTCAGTTGTGCCTTCATTCTGAATTCGCATTCACTTAATGAAAGATTTTTAATGCTTCAGTCTGCGTTTTCTTCTTCTGGACGTCACAATTCTTACCTCACTGCCTTGGTATGCATTTACATAGCATAGCTCAGTTGTCCAAGGTTTAAAAAAATTTTTTTTCCCCGCTTATTAACTTTCTATCCAATCCGAAGTGAGACTGAGAAGAGGGATGTGGGCTGGGTAATACCAGTGAGTCATGATTAGGTCAAGGAACATGAGAATGCCGCGCTGCAGCTTCAGGCTACTCACAGATTTTCTCTCTGAAGGTTTCCGATCTGTGTGTGTTTGGCAATGACAAGAGACAGAGGGAGGTCATCCTTCCAGCTCCTATTTCAGCCAGAATATGGGGGACAGAAGCCGCAGCAAGTAGTCCCTGTTATCCAGTACACAGTAGAAACGCCTTATATCCGCGATCTCATTTAAGCCTTGCGGTAACCTGGGAGAAAACCAGTGTTATTGCATTGGACAGATGAGGAGGAGGAGGTGCAGAAGTGCTAGGGAATAAGCCTGAAACTGCACGGCTGGTGAATGACAATGGCAAGGCTGTGAGCCCAGACTGGCCCCTGCTGGAGCCAGTGCCTTTGCTAGTGACTCCGCTGCTTTTTGAAAAGCAAGGTTTTGAGAAGGTAGGGGATGAAACGGGGGCCACTGCTTGCACAAGTCTGTCTATATATGTGCCAGTCTCTTTCATTTTCTTTTTTTGGAAAACTTTTATTTTTTATATTTATTTATTTATTTTACATTTTTTATTGAGTTATAGTCATTTTACAACGTTGTGTCAAATTCCAGAGTAGAGCACAAATTTTGTTATACATGAACATATATATATTCATTGTCACATTGCTTTTTTTTTTTGCTGTGAACTACCACAAGATCTTGTATGTATTTCCCTGTGCTATACAGTATAATCTTATTTATCTATTCTACATATGCCTGTCAGTATCTACAGATTTTGAACTCCCAGTCTGTCCCTTCTCACCCTCTGCCCCTTTGGTAACCACAAGTTTGTATTCTATGTCTATGAGTCTGTTTCTGTTTCATATTTATGGTTTTTTGTGTTTTTTTTTAGATTACACATATGAGCGATCTCATATGGTATTTTTCTTTCTCTTTCTGGCTTTCTTCACTTAGAATGACATTCTCCAGGAGCATCCATGTTGCTGCAAATGGCATTATGTTGTCGATTTTTATGGCTGAATAGTATTCCATCGTATAAATATACCACCTCTTCTATATCCAGTCATCTGTTGATGGACATTTAAGCTGTTTCCATGTCTTGGCTATTGCCAATAGTGCTGCTACAAACATTGGGGTGCAGGTGTCATTTTGAAGTAGGGTTCCTTCTGGATATATGCCCAGGAGTGGGATTCCTGGGTCATATGGTAAGTCTATTCCTAGTCTTTAGAGGAATCTCCATACTGTTTTCCACAGTGGCTGCACCAAACTGCGTTCCCACCAGCAGTGTAGGAGGGTTCCCTTTTCTCCACAGCCTCTCCAGCATTTGTCATTTGTGGACTTTTGAATGATGGCCATTCTGACTGGTGTGAGGTGTTACCTCATTGCAGTTTTGATTTGCATTTCTCTGATAATTAGTGATATTGAACATTTTTTCATGTGCCTATTGATCATTTGTATTTCTTCCTTGGAGAATTGCTTGTTTAGGTCTTCTGCCCATTTTTGGATTGGGTTGTTTGTTTTTTTCTTATTAAGTCATATGAGCTGCTTATATATTCTGGAGATCAAGCCTTTGTCAGTTCCATCATCTGCAAAAATTTTCTCCCATTCTGTAGGTTGTCGTTTCATTTTACTTATGGTTTCCTTTGCTGTGCAGAACCTTGTAAGTTTAATTAGATCCCATTTGTTTATCCTTGCTTTTATTTCTATTGCTTGGGTAGACTGCCCTAGGAGAACATTTTTGAGATGTATGTCAGATAATGTTTTGCCTATGTTTTCTTCTAGGAGGTTTATTGTATCTTGTCTTATGTTTGTCTTTGATCCATTTTGAGTTTACTTTTGTGTATGGTGTAAGGGAGTGTTCTAGCTTCATTGATTTACATGCTGCTGTCCAGTTTTCCCAACACCAGTTGCTGAAGAGCTGTCTTTATTCCATTGTATATTCTTGCCTCCTTTGTCAAAGATTAGTTGACCAAAATTTTCTGGGTTCATTTCTGGGCTCCCTATTCTGTTCCATTGGTCTATATGTCTGTTTTGGTACCAATACCATGCTGTCTTGATGACTGTAGCTCTGTAGTATTGTCTGAAGTCTGGGGGAGTTATTCCTCCAGCCTCTTTCTTTTTCTTCAGTAATGCTTTGGTAATTCTAGGTTTTTGATGGTTCCATATAAATTTTATTATGATTTGTTCTAGTTCTATGAAATATGTCCTGGGTAATTGGATAGGGATTGCATTAAATCTGTAGATTGCCTTGGGCAGTGTGACCATTTTAACAATATTGATTCTTCCAATCCAAGAGCATGGGGTATCTTTCCATTTATTAAAGTCTTCTTTAATTTCCTTCATCAATGGTTTATAGTTTTCTGTGTATAATTCTTTCACCTCCTTTGTTAGATTTATTCCTAGGTATTTTATTACTTTGGGTGCTATTTTAAAGGGGATTGTTTCTTTCCTTTCTTTTCCTATTGATTCATCATTAGTGTAAAGAAATGCAACTGAGTTTTGAACGTTAATCTTGTAACCTGCTACCTTGCTGAATTCTTCGATCAGCTCTAGTAGTTTTTGTGTGGACCTTTTAGAGTTTTCTATATATAGTACCATATCATCTGCATATAGTGACACTTTTACCTCTTCTTTTCCAATTTGGATCCCTTTTATTTCTCGCTCTTGCCTGATTCCTGTAGCTAGGACTTCCAAGACTATGTTGAATAGGAGTGGTGATAGTGGGAAGCCTTGTCTTGTCCCAGATTTTACTGGGAAGCTTTTGAGTTTTTCACCATTGAGTACTATGCTGGCTGTAGGTTTGTCATATATAGCATTTATTATGTTGAGATATGTTCCGTCTATACCCACTTTGGTGAGAGTTTTTATCATAAATGGGTGTTGAATTTTATCAAATGCTTTTTCTGCATCTATTGAGATGATCATGTGGTTTTTGTCCTTTCTCTTGTTGATGTGATGTATTACATTGATTGATTTGCATATGCTGAACCATCCTTGTGTCCCTGGGATGAACCCCACTTGGTCATGATGTATAATCTTTTTTATGTGCTGTTGGATTCTATTTGCTAGTATTTTGGTAAGGATTTTTGCATCTATGTTCATCAGTGATATTGGTCTGTAATTCTCTTTTTTGGTAGTGTCTTTGCCTGGTTTTGTTATCAGGGTGATGGTGGCTTCACAGAATGAGTTTGGGAGTATTCCTTCCTTTTCAATCTTTCAGAAGAGTTTGAGAAGGACTGGTATGAGTTCTGTTTTGTATGTTTGATAGAATTCCCCGGTGAAGCTGTCCAGTCCTGGACTTTTATTTGTAGGGAGGTTTTTTATTGCTAATTCGATTTCATTTCTAGTGATCCGTTTGTTCAAGTGGTCAGTTTCTTCTTGGTTCAGTCTTGGTGGACTGTATGCTTCCAGAAACTTGCCCATCTCCTGTAGGTTATCCATTTTGTTTCCATATAGTTTTTCATAATATTCTCATATGATATTTTGTAATTCTATGCTATTTGTTGTAATTTCTCCATTTTCCTTTCTTATTTTGCTTATTTGTGCTCTTTCTTTTTTCTCCTTTGTGAGTTTGGCCAGAGGATTGTTGATTTTATTTACTTTTTAAAAAAAACAGCTTTTGGTTTGATTGATTTTTTTCTATTGTTTTTTAATCTCTATTTTATTTATTTCCTCTCTGATCTTTAGTATTTCCTTCCTTCTGCTAACTTTTGGGGTTTTTTTGCTCTTTTTTTTCTAATTCTTTTAACTGATGGGTTAGACTGTTTGAGATTGTTCTTTTATGAGGAAGGCCTATATCGCTATAAACTTCCCTCTTAATGCTGCCTTTGCTGCGTCCCATAAAGTTTGTGTGGTTGTGTTTTCATTTTCATTTGTCTCAAGGTATTTTTTAATTTCAACTTTGATTTCATCATTGACCCTTTGGTTTTTTAATAGCATGTTATTTAATCTCTATGCTTTCCTTTTTTTCTCCTTTGTTTCTCTGTAGTTGATTTCTAGTTTCATGGCATTGTGGTCAGTAAAGATGCTTGAGACAATTTCTATCTTGTTAAAATTGTTGAGGCTTCTTTTGTGCCCAAGTACATGATCAATCCTAGAAAATGTTCCATGTGCACTTGAAAAGAATGTAAATCCTATTTTTTGGGGAAGTAATGCTCTGAAAATATCCACTAAATCTGTTTTCTATTGTATCATTTAATTTCTCTGTTGTGTTATTTATTTTCTGTCTGGAAGATCTGTCTAGTGATGTTAATGCGATGTTAAAATCTCTGACAATGATTGTATTCCCATCAATATCCCCTTTATCTCTGTTAGTAATTGTTCTATGTACTTAGGTGCTCCTATATTGGGTGCATATATATTAACGAGTGTAATATCCTCATCTTGTATTACTCCTTTAATCATTATAAGATGCCCTTCTTTATCTTTCTTTATGGCCTTTGTTTTAAAGTCTATTTTGTCTGAAATCAGTATTGCTACACCTGCTGTGCCAGTCTCTTTCGGTTACAGTTTCATCTTGCTTCTCGGTCCAACACACCCAAGCGAAAACAATGAGGCAGAAGCAAAAAACAGATACTAGTTGTCACTGATTTAGAAGAAAAAGAAGCTTGTTTCTAAGGTAAACTTCAGAACCCTATTCTGCCGCGTTTCTGCATTCTGACCTCAGAGGCTCAGTTCTTTCCACTGAGCAAATGATCAAGAAATCAGTTAGATGGGATTTCCTGTGAGCTGTAGATACATTTTACTTCAACATTTTGGGTAAAAAAGACCCATTATCATTTATTTGCCTCTCAGTCTTACTCTCTTGATCTGATCCAAACCTTGGTATGGAAAAGAGTCATCCAGTGAATCAGTTGGTGTTCTTTGGTTGCAAGTAACAGAAATTTCTCTGGTTACTATAAGCAGCAAGGATTTGGGCAGCTCTCAGAACCAGAGGGAAGCCTAGATGTCAGGGACAGGCAGCTCTAGGGGGGAATAATTTTTTAATAATTTTTAAATAAGTTTTTAATAAGTAGGAGGAGTTAATTTTTTTCTCTCTACACTCAGTGTTGTAATCTCTTCAAATCCCAAGATTAAAATATACCTATAGTAGTCAGAATTCTAAGATGGGCTGTATGATGTCCCACCAATTAAGTATTAGTTGGTGTTCTCCAGAGAAATGCAATTGATAGGACATATGAATATATAAACACTATGTATGTGAGATAAATATACATATATATAATATAGTGTCTGATGTTTTCATCATAAGCATCTTTGTCATAGACATTTTTGCCACAAACATCTACATCACCAAACTAATTGGCTGTTAGGCAATTTTGCCATAAAAGATAAAATAACTGATTGGATTTCACTTCTCCATTGATGTGATACTCCTGTTTTTATATCACATAAGTCTTAGCCCTTCCACTGGTTGTACCGTGATGAGTGGATATGGTGGTCTTAAAATATTGGGTGAGAGCAACTATGGATATGGACGTGACAGAAAATACAGCGATAAAACCTACTGGAAACGTGAAATAAGAGACTGTTGAGTATGATTGCACACTACGAGGAAATGATAATTTGTCAGTTTGAAATCCTTTGGTGATTTGAAGGCCCAGAGTTGAACCCTCATTTCTTGTAGACCTTTGGAATGTCTGTCAATGGATGTGGGACAATGTGCCAAGAACAAACAACAGTTTAGAGGCTTTCACAAGGCAATACAGAGCTCCATTTACAGATATGCACCGTAGTGATACCTCTCTTAATGAAGGAAGAAATTTAACAAAAAAGAATAAGTGCTATGCTAAATGAGGAGACAAATCAACAAGCAAAAAAAAAAAAGTATGAAGTACTATGAAGAAAAGACTTGGAAGGCAAATGCTTAGGTATACCGACATGATAAAATAAGTTACTTGAGTTGTATTGCCACAAATCTACACACATGTTAAATGTATTCAAATATTTTATATTTTGCAATCGAGTCGTTTTAATTTTGTTATTCATTTCTCATGTTTCATGGCTCTGTCCTTTTGAGTGTTCCTTTAAACATTTTTTTTTTGTGGTTTTATTTTTTTATGGCAGAACTGCCTTATGGCCAGTTAGTTACGTGGTGAAAATGTAAAGTCTTTTCAACTTTGTTATTTATTTTTTTCATGGTTCATTATGTCTTTTTTAATTCCCCTCATTTACTTTTTTGTTATTTTATCTTCTATGGTATAATTTTCTTACAGCCAATTAGTTATGTGGTGAAAATATTTGTAGCAAAACTGCTTGCAGCAAAGATACCTACAGCAAAGATACTTACAGCAAAAATACCCAGAATCTATCTATCTATCTATGTATATATATATATACACACATACACAAAGAGATTTATTATGAGAGATTGGGTCACATGATTGGGAAGCTGAGAAGTCACACCGTCTGCTATTTGCAAGCTGGAATCTCCAGAAAGTCAGTGATGCGATTCTAGTCCAAACTCAAAGTCTTAAAAACCAGGAGCACCCATATCCCAGCTCAAGACAGAGACCAAATTCACCCCTCCTCAGCCTTTTTGTTCTATTCAGGCACTCAGCAGGTTGCATGATGCCTGCTTGCAGTGAGGTGGGAAGCCCCATAAAAAAGACTGGCAGGACCCCCAGGCAGGGCCACTACTCTCCTGCCAGCACCATCTGGTTCCCTGGCCCAGTGGCTTTATCTCACTTTTTACCTCTGAAACAGCTAACTTCTAGGAAAGTGGAGCTCACTCCTGATTGGTCCATTTTCCTCACTCTTGATTGGTTATTTCTCTCCCCCCCGATTGTCCATTTCTACAAGCCTGTTCCTAATTAGTCAACTTTTGTTATACTTTATTTGCATATGATGTTGCAAAGTGTAAACTGGCAGCCTATAAAAGCCTGTGTAAACCTACAGACGGGGTCTAGAGCTTGGAGTGTTAACTCCTCTGGTCCCGCTGGCATAATAAACCTGAGTTCTCCAACTCTCGGAGTGCTGCTTGGTCTCTTGCCCGGATCCAGGTTGTTGTCACAACTGAGCTGTAACATGGACCTGTAACACTGAGCTGTAACACGTTTTTCTGCAACAGCAGTGATGAGAGCCATCTTCTTTACTCAGTCTACCATGCAAGTGCTAATCTCTCCTGGAAATACTGTCACAGTGACACCCACAGGTAATGTTCCGCCAGCTCTCTGTGCATCCCTTAGCACGGTCAAGTGGACACAAAAATTTTGCCATCACACCCTGGTCTACAAACCTATGTTATCCTCTCCCCTTGAGTGTGGGTGAGATTATGAATATGATGAGACGTTACTACCAGGATCAGATGGCTAATCAGTTGACTTTAAGTTCATCAGAGGAGAGGAGTCTCCTAGGCTTTGTCTGATCAAATCAACGAGCTCTTCAAAGACGGCTGAGCCCTCTCTGGAGTGAGACATTTGATGGGAAAGAGAGTCTCTTGCTGACGTTGAAGCTGAAAACTGCCTTGGACATGGCCACATGGCGGGGAGCTGTGGGTTCCTCCAGGAGCTGAGAGTGACACTGAGGAATAGCCCGCCAGAAAGCGGGTCCTCAGTCCTGTGGCTGCAAGGAGCTGAGTTCTGCCGTCAAGCCACGTCGGAAGAGGACCAAAGCCTCCCTGCAGCCCCAGCCAACACCTTGATTTCAGCCTGCGGGAGCCCAGGGAGCTTATTTAGCCACACTGTGTCTGGGCTGTTGAGGTAATAATTGGATATTGTTTTAAGCATCTCAGTCAGTGGTCATTTGTTATGGGGCAATAGAAAATAAACGTATACCATCTACATGCTGATGGCTCTGCAATTTATATTTCTGGTCCAGCTCTTTCTCCTGAACTTCAGTCTGACATCCAGCCACCTATGGAGCATCTCTACTTGGACGTCTAATAGACCTGGCACATTTAACATGTCCCCAGTGGGGCTCCCCATCTTCCCTTCTCCCAGCTCAGTTTCCCTGTACCCATTTTATGAAAAAATGACAACTCAATTCTTACCATTGTTTAACTTACAAACTTTGATCCGTGTTTTACAGTCAATCCATCAGTTTGAAACTTTTGACTCAAGTTTCAAAATAGTTCCAGAATTGACCACTTCTCACTAATGCATTTGCTATCACTTTGTGCCGTGCCATCAGTGTGTTAGAAGCTAGTGCCATAGCTTCTAGCTGGCCTCCCAGATTTCTTCCGGGCGCTGTTACAGTCTATTTTTAACATACCAACCTGAGTGGTGTTGCTAAAGGAAAGATCGGGTCACTCATCTGCTTAGAACCTTCCACGGCTCCACGCTAGGCTGAGTGATTAGTCCCGACTCCCTGTCTCTTTTGCCATATGAAGTCGCAGTTGCCCTCACTCCAGGAGAAGTACTCTGCCCCGCTCTTTGACTTGGGCTTGGCCACGGACTTGCTCTGGGCAAGTAGACAGAAGCGAGGAGCGGTGTGCAGAAGCAACAGTCGCCATGTGTTTGCACTTGCTCTCCGTACCCTGCTTTCTCTGTGAGAACACTTCGTGGCTAGTCCAGTTGTTCAGAAAGGATGAGGGACACTTGGAGTAGACACAGGCTCCCCCTGCCACTTCGTGCGGTCCGGGTGAGCCCAGCCTAGACTGGGCTGGTTCTCAGCTGACCAGTGGGCAAGTGATCGAATTAATTAAATGCTTAAAGCATGTCACTGAGGGTCTGGTTGTTTCTTTCCATACACAGCTGGTTGAGAGGCTCAGGAGCAAAGCCAAAGTACGTCCAATGGTACACGGTACAAGGCTCTGCTCGTTCTGTCCCCGTGGTAGCTCTGACCTCTTCCCTGCAGCTAACGCGCTGCACTCCAGGTGCCCTGGTCCTTGAGCTGGCCAAGCTCACTTCCACCCAGGCCTGTGCATTTATTTCCTTTGAGAGCTAGTCTTCTGGTTGGCTCCGCCACTGCCTTGGGGTTTTCTCTCAAATGTCTGCTTGCTATTGCAACCTTACTCATTTTCCCTCCCTGCCTCCCTTCCTCTGTCTATTTTTCTTACAGTGCTTTTTATTTATTTTTTAGAGTGCTTATCGCACTGCTACGTATTTTATTCATTTAGTTTTTAATGGTTGACACCTTCCCCCAGCCTCCGCCACCTAGAATGTAAGCATCATAAGAGTAGGGAGTTTGGTCTGATTTGTTCACTCCCAAATCCCTAGTTCCTGGAATGGTGCTCAGTGACTGAATAAATGCTGGCATAAATGAATTAATTTCTCATCGTTTGAACAGGGAGCCACTTTTTTCTTCCTCATTCTGTATCATCTGCGGAAGAACCAATGTCTCAAGGAAGGATTACATCAGGCTTGGATCTCAGTTTTACTCCTAGGCCAGGGCAGAGCAAGACACCTTTATTCATAAGTCCCTCCAATAGGGAGGGGGGGTTCCCACAAACAACTGGGTATAACCTAAAGCAGGGGGAGGGGATACAGGAAACCGGATACCAGACAGTGGTCATTTACGCCAGGCTTGAGTTAACTGTCTCCGTCCTCATACCGTGTTCTAGAGCTTCCATCTCAGTGCCTGCGGCTCACATTTTGAGAAACATCAGATGCAGTATGACACATTGGGAAAGTCCTTTGAAAATCTCAAAGAAAGATGGGGAAATTGAGTCTGTTCTCCATGTGCAAGGGGAGGAGGGAACCCCATCTGAAGCCCTTGGATGAAGGAAGCCCTGGGGACCTGGGCTGGGAACCCACTCAGAATAGGGGGGATCCCCAGGGATTTCCAAGCCTTTCCTGGCTGTGGGCATCAGGAGCCGTACTGGAGCCCTTCACCCCCACTCTGATCTTTTCTCCACCAGAGCCACCTTCCCAGGCCCCAGAGGTCCTGTGGACCTCAGCTCTTACTTTCTGGTTAGCAGGGAAGGGGTGAAAGGTGGCTTCCACCTGGCACCAGGGACGTGGGTTGGGACATGTATTCTTGCTGTGCCGAGTTGGACTCCCAGCAGCACTTCCTGCCATTGCCCCTCATGTGCAGGTTGCTGTGACAGCCCTGCGCTTCAGCTATGCCAAGCACGTGACGGTCTTCTGTGGATCAGCTCCAGGACCCGACCACGACGTGTGGAAAAGAGCATTCTGAGTGACAGAACACCAAGCATCTGACCTGCTTTTGGAAAACAGGTTGTTTGTAAGTTGGAAACTACACTTTTAGGGAAGGAAAATGACAGTTGTTCTAGGTAAAGTGATGCAGTGTTTAACAGTTTGCTGAGATTGACTTCCTTACCGTTCTTCTTGCCATTTTGATGTAAACATCAACTTTGGATGTCAGTCATGAAGCTGGAATATGGTCTTTGATTTGCACAATAAGAAACTTTTGTCTCATATGTGCCATAAACTTTTTTTAAAAATTGAAGTGTAGTCAGCTTACAATGTTGTGTCGATTTCGTACAGCATCATGTTTCAGTCATATATGAGCATACATGTATTGTTTCATAGTCCATTATAGGTTACTACAAGATATTGAATATAGTTCCCTGTGCTATACAGTAGGAACTTGTTGTTTATATATTTTATATATAGTAGCTAGTATCTGCAAACCTCAAACTCCCAATTTACCCCTTCCCACCCCCTTTCCTCCTTGGTAACCATAAGTTTATTTTCTACGTCTGTGAGTCTGTTTCTGATTTGTAAATAAGTTTATTTGTGTCTTTTTTTTTAGACTCCACATATGGGTGATATCATATGGTATTTTTCTTTCTCTTTCTGGCTTACTTCACTTAGAATGACAATGTTCAGGTCCATCCATGTTGCTGTAAATGGCATTATTTTATTCTTTTTTATAGCTGAGTAGTATTCCATTGCATGTATATGTATATATGTATATGTGTGTGTATATCTCACATCTTCTTTACTCTGTCATCTGTCAATGGACATTTAGGTTGCTTCCATGTTGCCATAAAGTTACCAGTGTGCCTTTACCATGCCTTCATCATACAATTATCCATCTTCAACACTTTCTGTTCAATGGGAATAAATACACTTCTCATCCAGGTAGCTCATGGAAAAATTGATTAAGGAGGTGAAATTACATGAATAACTGTGAACTCTAGAGATCGTTGTTACGATCTGTTCATGTATTTAATAAAACGAGTATATGTATGTATATGCATGACTGGGACACTGTGCTGCACACCAGAGATTGACACATTGTAACTGACGGTACTTCAATTAAAAAACAACAACAAAACAAAAACAAAAACCTCCATTTCCTTAACCACAAAGTAAAAATATTCTATTTCCCAAGCCTGTGATGGCTCCAAGATGAGGCAGTAAGTAGAAAGCACTGATGCTTTTAGTGAATTCTGATCTTTTGTTGTTTGCTTTCATTTTTCGCTGGGCCGGGCAGGCCCCAGTGCCCACACTGTGATGGGCCCCTGAGGGCTTCACACAGTGACTTCCCTGCTTGATCCTTGCAGACATTCAGATCGGCTGCCCCCTAAAAATACCAAGCTGAGAGCAGGATCCTTAAAACAAAGTTCATTTATTTAGTCTACATGTTGATAATGTGTTTATCGACTTGTCATCTTACTTACTGTTACTAGTTTAAGGCATTTAATGTTTTACTTCTAATTTTAACAGCATAGCTATTTCTTTTACATATATACTTATTGAAATGTAGTCAGTTTACAATGTTGTGCCAATTTCTGGTGTACAGCACACAGTGCTTCAGTCATATAGGAACATACATATATTCATTTTCATATTCTTTGTCACCATAAGTTATTACAAGATATTGAATATAATTCCCTGTGCTATACAGTATAGCTCTTTCTAAGTCACGGAAATTAAGTTTGGAGGGTCAGAGTATTCAAATAATGATAACAAAGTACCAGCAGTGGTGGAACAATAGTAATAATAATAACAGTCATAGTAAACCTAGAAGTAGAGAATTTATTATGTGCTACAGACAGTGTCGTTCTGTTCCTTAAGCTTTCAAATCCGTTATTCTTCTCATGAGATTCTTCTAGGTTTTAAAGTCAGATGAATGTGGGTCTGAAGCCCACCTCTGCCTCTTAACTGGCTGTGTGATACCGGGCCAGTTACTTAACCTCTCTGCAAAGTGGGGCTAGCAATCCTTATCTCACAGGATCTTTGTGAACCTAAAGTTAAATGTAATGATGTATATAAAGGACGAGTATGAAGTCAAATACTTGTGTCTAATAATGCTATAAATTACATATTGCACGTAGCAAAGCTCCTTATCCGTGTGAACAATCAAAAAGGAGATGAACAAACATGGAAAACTGCTACCACTCAGGGCTCAAGGAGACAGACAACACACACGTTTTGATTTTGATTGATCATCACAACTTGCTAACTGTTAGTAATGAGTAGATCAGAGGACATGACAAGGACCCCGCCCTTAACTACATCCCCAACCTGCGACGGGCACACCATCAATTGTTGCCTCTCAGTACTTTATTACTTTCTCACTGAGGTTTCAGTCTTGTCTAGTTGTGCAAATACCATCCATAAAAAGCAGAGCTCATAGCGGGTGGTGGTTGGGAGGCAGGAAAGACACCCTTTAAAAAAATCTTTTGCCCAAGATAATTATAAACACTGCAGAATGTTGCAGGCCAATTAGCATCGTAATCTATGGGAGCAGAAGGCATAGTGATGATTTTCCCATAAGAGATGCATCTATTTTGGAATTCTCGGCAGTTTACTACTTTCTCTACCATGGGAGTCAACACAGTTTGGATTGACTGACTCATTGTCCCTGGAGTCTTTTCCTCTAAATTTTAAACCAAGAGGAAAAAAAAAAGAGGAGATAAGAAATGGTGGAAGAAATGCAAGGCCTGGAGGAAAAAGGAGGAGGAAAAAAAGGGAAATGAGAGAGAAAGAAGACCAGAGGGAGAGGTGGGGGAAGGAGAGCAAAGGAGGGAGGGAGAGAAGCTGGCGTCTGTTACGGAGGGTGAGAGGTGAAAATGTAGTATCTTACTTCCTTCCAAAGGAGTAAAATAAAAGTTGAAAATACTCTGATTATTTAAGCCTTATTGAAAACATTGGTTCAACATCTGAGGTTTTTTTTTTTAATCTGTCAGCATCTTATTAACCTAACTGCAAGCGTTGATTATTTACCGTGTGTCTAAGTTTGCTGGGCGCTGGGGTGACCGGCTGGGCTCATCACTGGATCCGTGTCTGCTCCCTCCGTGCCGGTGGTCTGGTTGGGGATTTAAAACAAGTAGGAAGCTAGATAGCCTCTAATCTAGAAGCAAAATTGACAGGAAGTTAGTTTGTTTTAGTTCCACAGGGTTCCAGAAGGAAAAAAGGACAGAGTGGCCCAGTTAAATGCCCTTGGGGAGTTCTTCAATCTGCCTTCTCTGGGAGGATCCTTGTGCACCTTAACGTCTTACGTTTCCCTCTGGCAGTAAAGAAACTGTCTCAGCCCGGGTTTCCTCAAGGGCAGAGGCTGCCTAAGCTCTGTGCAGGGAGTTGGTTAGGGAGTGTGAATACAGGCAGGAAAGAAAAAAGGGGAGTGAGGATGGAAGGAAGGAGAGGAAGCTGACGCAAACCTGTGTTACTGAGCCTGAGACATCACCATGCAGGGCACCTGGTGCCGGAAAATGAAAACAAATCATGGGACAGTAGGGCGAGAAGTTGAGGAAGGAGGAGTAGGATCTCAGGGGGCATCACTTCAGCCTGTGACGGGAGCCCTAGCAAAAGTGTCACAGGAATGTCCACCTAGAGGACAGACAAGGGAACGTTTCATCCACTGGCTCCTGAACCGCCTTGGTTAAGGGCGACCCCCAGGTAGATGGACTCCCCACCCCTCTGGGTTGCACGTAAGTGATTGCCGGGCAGTTCCCATGGGAGGGTCATGCTGAGGGTCAGAGACGCTCTGGGGTGGGAAGTGAGAGTCTCCTGGCAGTGGACCACGGTGAGGCATTGCTAACCAGCACCTGTGTCACCTGGTTAAAACCTGATGGAACTGGACCCTCCAGCATTGGCTGGAGGAAGTTGGGGAGGCCCAAAAAGATTCAGAAATGGCGCATAGGTACTGGCCCACCCAGACACCTGCTGAAACTTTAAAAATTCTTGTTATCTGCCAGCCCGTGGGGGTATTATTCGGCCGAATATTGGTAAACACAGGAACGCTTTCTTCGAACGGTAGGTGGAGGATTTGATCCAGCTTCAGGTATGGCTCTATTCAGGGACTCAAACAATGTTTCTTAAATCTCTCTTTGTCTCAGCTTCTGTCCCGCTTTGCTGTGTTTTGGTTTCATTTTCCAGCAGGCTCCTTCTCCATGTGGTGGGAAAGGTGAACCCTTGTAGCTTTCACTAGGTCACCTGTCCCACTCTTCCTTTTGCTCCCGGGCACACAGCTGGACTGTCTTCCCCAGGCTTGCTTGCAATTAGCTGAGACCTACGATGGGTTCTGGCTCATGGAAGAAGAGGGCAGAGCAGGCCATGCCTTCGTCCTCAGGAAACTTCACTGTCTTTTACTCTCATTGCCCAGTTGCCAGCAGTCTGCAGGGGACCCAGCGAGGACTGCACGGTCCTGGGGTGGAGGGAACCTGGGTTCCCGAAGTCACTGCCTAGAGGGCCACTTGCCAAGCGCCTGTGTTGGAGTGTCAGGTGAGTAAGAGGAACACTTCCGTTGTGTTGTAAGCCGTTGCATTTTGAAGTTGTCTGCGACTGCAGTGAGCCTGCCTACTGACACCCTCTCATCATCCCAGTGTCCCCATCAATGCTGGAAAAGAATTCTCGTGATCTCAGCTCAGGTTATTTGACAACACGCTGGACTCATCAGAGTTTCCAGGAATGGGGGAGGGCGGGTAGAGATGCTTGATCTACACCAGAAACACGTGGAATGGAAGAGAGAGAGAACGGGAAGAAGCAGCCCTGGCAGTTGCTCCGGGACCACGCACTAGCGCCTGAGCCGAGCCCTGGAGTGGCCCCTGGCCACGCCGCTCCCCTCCGCTAGGCTTTGGCGGCTTCCTCTGTACAACGCTAGAGTTGGGTTCGACGGTTTCTAATGCTTTTTTCAATTTTGAGCTTTTGGTAATAAAATGATGAAAAACGAAGCTGGGCAGATTCCGCTCTTTCCCATGTGGATGGAGTGACGCCACAGAGGGCCCTTCTGCTCCCGTAGGTTTACAAGTGTGGTGCGAATCTCCGGCTGCCGACACCGATCCCGCGAACTTCCTTCCACTGTGCTGGTCACCGCGGCGAGGGCTGTGGGTGCTGTGGATCCAGAGGGTGCGGGTCACCTCTGTGCGGCGAAGAAGGAAAAGAAAGACAGGCAGCTCTTCCACTGGTTCTGCACCGGCAGAGGCAGACAACCTGCGCATTCATCCGTCTCACGCGTGGGCAGAGGCGTTTGGGAAGAAGGAAGCAAGGATGTCCCAGAGGCAGAGCTGTTTCCCTTGTGGGTGATCTTTCTGCAGTCATGCCTCAGAGATCTGGATCTTTCTTCCTGAACAGCAGTATGATGCGGGAAATAATCATCCTGCCCCCTTGACAGGTCTTTAGTCAAGAAGGGGGTTGAGTGCAGAGTTAGAAATGGTAGCAGCGGGTCTGTTCAGTGGCTGGTAGCTACGTGCAGAGGCCACGTGGGAGGAACTGAGAACAGAGGGTTCTGGTGGGAAAATGCCAAAGCGAAGCGAGCATTTCCAGGAGGATGCAGAATGCTTGGAAGGTTGCAAGGCAGCGAGAAGTGGCGTTTATAGGGATTTGTGGGGAAAAGAGCAAAGGCCAAAAATTAACAGTAATAACCACAAGTTGAGTCACTTTGGAGGCATCCGTCAGTTCTCAGTCAGCTCCGTAAGAACATGTCAGACTGTAACAAAAGAGGGACAGGGGGAAAAGGAATCAGGGTAGACAGATCTGAGATGCAGATCCAGCTGGTCCTGGCTAGGTGACCTGCACCCTGCTTCCGAGGGGAGAGATCTGTGCAATAATAGAGCTGGTTATATTTTCAAAGTGAATTGTTTTCATTAGGCCTGTTAGTTTTTCTCACGTGAGTCCCTTTTGGGGGCAAATCCTTCTTAAGGACTCTAATTGGATATCTTTTTCTAAATGAGGGGTCCTACTTTGAATCTAAGCTTTGCACGTTAAAAAGACTAATAGTGTAGCGCTCAGACCTCTTGTCCTGAGGGACTAAGTCGTGTTCAGGGAGAGGGGTGTCCTGGAGAGGAGATCTTGCCTCACGTGCTGAAGTCAACAGCACACGGCTCAGTGTTCTGGGGGCAGGGTCAGTCTATGGAAACAGTTGCCATGGTGACAGATTTTATACAGGGACATCTGAGTTGGTGCGGGATGTGAAACCCAAAACGCGGGGAGACCTGCATTCACCAAAAACGTCTGACATTCCTTCCTTCCTTGAGCCAACAAGCATTTGTTGAGCATTTACTCTGTGCCTGTCGGGTCACTTGTCCCTGGGGTATAGCGGTAAGTAGCCACTCAAGCTGAATATCAGCCAGAAGACCACAGAGGAACGAGGAAAACTGAACACTGTCAGCCGGTGCTGAGGAAATAAACAGATCATTGAAATGGAGAGGGATTAGGGGCTGGTGGGGGGAGGATTTTGAGGTTAAACCTGACCACGGGCAAGGGACCAGCCATGCAAGGAGCAGAGTGTTTCTGACAGCGGGAAGAACACTTGCAAACGCCCCGAGGAAGCGAGGAGCTGGCGGGTTCTGTGACCTGAAAGGAGGCCAGGGTGACTACAGCACAATGAACAGGGTCAGAGAGACAGGAAGTGGACTGGTCATTTCGAGCTGAGTTTCTCAACCGCAGTGCTATTATTATCATTCAGGACCGGAAAACTCTCCGTTGTTGGAGGCTGTCCCGTGCATTCTGAGATGTTTTGCAGCATCCCTGGCCTCTGCTCACTGGATGCCGGTAGTACCCCCCAGCGACGGCAGCCAAAAATGCCTCCAGACGTTCCCGTCTGTGTCCCGGGGTGCTGAGAGCCAAAATGGAGGTGGGACACCAAGGAGGGCCACCAGGATGTGAAACAGGAGGGGAGCAAGTCTCTGTGATTTTATGTGTCTCCTGCCTGGGCCACGGGACCCAGATATTTGGTCAAATGTTATTCTAGATGTGTCTGTGAAGGTGTTTTTTAGATGAGATTAATATTTCAATCAGTAACCTTTGAGTAAAGCATGTGACTGTTACCTCCAAAATGTGGGTAAGCCTCATCCAATCGGCTGAAGATCCTAAGAAAGACTGACTTTGCCCTGAAAGAGGGCATCTTTGCGGCAGACTGCCTTTGGACTTGCACTGCAACATCAACTCTTCCCCGGGTCTGCGCGCCGATGGCGTTGCCCTGCAGATTTTGGACTCACCAGCCTACACGACCTCATTCGTATGCCCAGGGACTCCAGCATCTGACCACCGCCTGGGTAGGGACATGGTGGGGTTGGGGATGGAAGCAACAGTGCAGGTGACTGGAGCCCAACCAACAACTTTGAGAATAACACAGAGAACAAATGCTTTATTTAGGAAGGCAGAATTTGGTAGTGGGGCCAGAGCAGGGCAAGTGACATGGTTACAGAGGCCTCACTGAGAGCTGGTAAAAGATGATGACACTGAGGTGGGGCACAATAACTTGCCCATGGTGCGCAGGAGGTCACCCGTGCGGGCTCTCCTACTAATGGGCAGGTAGGATTTGGCGGAGGTTGGGGTGAGGGTTGGAGATAAGGTCAGAGGAGATGACAGTCAAGGAACTACAACCAATGCTGTCTTGTGACAATGTTTTAACTCCCAGGTGGATGAAGGGGAACTGGGGATGTAGATATATGAGAAATACCTCCATTTAGGTGCAACTTATTACCTGGTGGTCTCAAGATGGTGCACAGGTAAGAATGGACTGTTTGCAATCTGCTTCAGAGGTAACAAAACCAGTGCCTGGAAACCAGGGACAATTATACCACCATCTCCCACCTCTTGGAACACTTACAGAGGTGCTTATGTGGCCAATGAACATTCCTGACGCTTCCCAGACAAAAACAAAAACCCCATTATCTCCCTGAATGTCTGGAAGTTGGATTCTTTCCCAAGAGAAGCCAGAGGAAAGAGGAAGAGTGGCTTCTCCCCTATTTCTTGCTAGGAAAACACACAGGTTTGCTAATGCGAAGGGGAGATTCAAGAGGTGTTTCTTTTTATAGATGTTGGTTTTGGAGTGAGCTTCAGCCGTCATCACAGGTATCCATCCAGGCTCCGCAGTAAACTTGCTGTGACCTGGCCGTAAGGGGAAGCTCTGGCGGCCTCCACTCCTGGGCTATGTTGCTGACTTAACCTGAAATCCTTCTTTGGATTGAGTCAGCAACATATCCCATGACCTTTGGGTGATAGGTTCTTTTATATACAACCATAGAGCAGAAGGCCCTTTCTACATAGTGTTGAATTTCCCAGAGGCTACGACCAAGGATTAGACTGAGGTAAAAAGTTCAAGAGATGCTGCTAAAAAGTGTGGAGTAAGGCATAACTTGGCTTAGTCATGCCCTTCAAGTGTTTGTGGAGAGCAAATAAACCTGGGAAATTGAGAATAAAAATGTGTTGCTTTTCACACATTGGAATAACTGAATGAAGATAAATCCCTTAAAATATTTTAACTTCAATTAACTTCATATTATAAGACACACACATGCACGAACATACGCGTGCACACACACGTATGCACACACACAGAATCACACAATTATTTTTTGGCTTGTGTTGCCTTTGGTATGGAAGTCGTTCTCCAAACCGATGTTATATGTGCACATAAAAGTTTTTCTTAAAAACTATCCAATTTATAATTTAAATATAAAAATCTCAAAAAAAGGCTGTGTCAATATATTGCTAACCAAATAGACCCAATCATTACTGTTCTGGCCTTTGCTTTGGCCTTTGGTTACACATGCCAGGGCACTGGGTCCCCACTGTGGTTTTCCCACTGACACTGCTAAGGACTCACCTTCTTGTAGGTAATGGCAGCTCCCTTGGGTGCGGTATGGCCCCCACTGCTCTGCCTCCTCGGATGTTGCTCTGGGACCCAACGTCGCCGTTGATAAGCGCTGGTCTAGGCTATAAGATGGTCAGTGGGATAAGATCACGTTCAAAGACGCCAAATAATGTTGTGACCTCCAGCTCTAAATGGTTGACGTCGGCATCATCTGGGTCTGTTCCTTTCAGTATTTTATTTAAAGAGAAGGCATAGTTTGTCCAAATATGAACAAAAATTGGTATTAATGAGGGAGGAATTGTCATGGGACAAGAACTTTGGTCTTTGTACTCAAGAAATCTGGTTGTGGTCAAATGAGGCAGGTGAGATTCCTGGCTCCGTGACTGGGCAGGTTACTCAGTGTATGATGTTTTATTTCCTTATTTATAAAGTAAGGGCATCGACCTTAACTAACACACATCAATTTAATTCACACTTCATCGACTTTAACTCACACACGAGGTTGCTGGGGCAATCACAAGCAACAAGATATGTGAAAGTAGTGGTAAGTCTAAGAGCACTGGGCTTCATAAGATTGCATTACGTCACAAATAATTATTGTTTACTAATCTGCTAGCACTCTCTGTGCTAAGCTCCAAGTTTAACATCCAATATGGAACAAACAGGGAAGACAAGCCTCGGATTGCATGAGGAGAGGTCCACGGAATGAGAAAGAACTAACCCTCTCTGGCCCTTCTCTAAGAAGTAATGTATGACTTATTGGTCATTAAAGCTGCTTTTTTTTTTTAAATAAAAAAAGAATAAAAGGTAGATGTCAAATTAGGGTAGGAATCAATTCTTTGTTCAACTATACTGCTGATGCAGCTAAGGTCAAAAAGGTATCAATTTCATTCCTAGAAAGTGACTCACTGACTCAAGTTGCCTGTAGCTTTAAGATCTATTTTTGACAACTATAATTGATAAATGAGGTTAAAAAATTTTGTTTTTAATGAAAAATAGAAAAAAGCAAATAAAGGGGGGCAAATGAAAAAAAAATTCGCAGCCAAATATTTTGCATCATTATTGCACACATCTACCATCACCTATAGAAGAAAATAAAGGTGGTAACCCTTGTTAAAAAAATAAAAAGCAATGAGATTTCAGACTCTGATTAATTAGCTTCATAAAGATATAAGTAGCAGTGACTGAATTTTTGTACATTGAGTTCAGTTTTGGTTTTGACTCAATGTGGTAAGTTTGGTGCCTTTATTTATTAAAATAAAATTTTTTTAATTATAAAAATAATCTATACTCATTTGAACTAAAGACTACAGAATTCCAAAAAGGTGGCTATGGTTGAGTCCCTTGGCTTGAACTGGATTTGAACCCCTGCTCTGCTCCCACTAGTTATGTCTGTGATCCTTCAGGCTTTCATTCTCATCAGTAAAGTGAGGTTAATAAATTTTTATGCAAAATCTTGTGAGGATTAAGAGAAAAATGATTTAAAATGCCAAGCATAATATTTGGTGAGTATTAAATAAATGCTGTGGGTTCTTTCTCCTTCCCATATTTTGAAAGTTCATTTGAGTGGAATTAACTTTATAGGTAACACACTGATCTGAAAAAAGCTTGATACGCTATGAAGATGTATTTGCCTCATTTGGGGTTTCATTAGTGTCTGTCAAATGTCTCCAAATCTTGAGTGCCCCGTGGAAGGCCCTGCCTTACCACTTTGCTAACTAATTGTCTATCTCAAGGACTTTTCACATAGTTGACCATTAACTCTCAGGAAATGCCTAACCCTCAAATTATCCTGGCTGCTTCCAGTTTTGGAGTAAAAGGTACATTTACAAAATTGTCTTTTTGTTTGTTGAATAACTTGAACCTCCAACCACAGTCATTCCCCCGTGGGCGCAAACATAATAAAGTGTCCTTTCTGTGTCTTTAAAGACTGGAGCAATCAAAAAGAAGTGAATAGTGAAGTTTCACTTTCATCATTCTGCAGGAATGGTTTTATTGTAAATTCAGGAAAGATACTTTGCCGGTTGGCAAAGCAGCAGGAGAGGTTTTCTCTTTTGTAAAAGGATGTCTCAAATGTTGTGACTCAGAGCATATCGGATGAAACAACTACATGAATGAAAATGGATTCTGTTTGCTTCTCAGTTGAAGTAGGAGGTCCTGAAAAACAGTGGATATACTGAAAGTATTTCTCGAAAGTCTTCCCTGAGGTAGCATGTTCCTGGCATCACACGACATGATCATCTTTCGTTTTGCAAAGGAGGATGGCGTAGAGTTACAGACAGAGCCTGCACTGGACTCCAGACCTATCTTGTGATCTAGGCAAGTTGGTCAACCTGTCTGTGCCTCAGTTTCCTCACATCTGATGTGGGGGCAAACACTTCCTGCCTCACAGGAAGTTCCTGAGGATAGCATGGGAGAAGAGTCACATTTCCTGTACATGGTAGTCATGTAGTAAATCCTTCTTCTTTCACTCTTTGCCTCCCTTCAATAAAAAACGTTAGGCTAGGTGGTTTTAAAACTAAACTTCTCTCATCTGTATGGGGGGTTACAAAGTGTTTCCAAGGTACGTTTTCTCCTTTGATTTTTCAAAACAGCCCTGTGAAATAGGAAGGCTTGACTTAGTATTAACAGTATTTTACAAACAAAGAAACGGTGCTCAAGGAGCTAATGAGAATTCTGCCCGTCACTTGGCTGGTGAAGGAAGATGCAGGGAAATGGTCCAGGCTGTTTGGCACCTGAGTCTGTGCTTTCCCCACTCTACTTTGTAGCACCCTCCCCATCTCTCCATGGAAAATGCAAATGGCAAGCTTGAATGGACTCTTCTTGTTTTCCGATGATAGCTATAAGTCAGGGTTCAACCAGAGAAGCAGGACTGGTATGAGATTTATCACAAGGAATTGGCTTATGCAATTATGGGGACAGGCTCAGCAAGACTGGAGTCTGTGGGGCACAAGATCATGGGCATTCCAGAACCCAGAAAGCATGGAGTGAAACTTGGAGTCTCTGAATTCAGAGGGGTGGCGAGTGGTCCAGACCCTCCTTTAAAGGGCTTCCAACTGTCTAAGCCAGGCCTTCTGGGGCAGTCTCCTTACTGTTTATGTTAGAGTCAGCTGATTAGGGACCTTAATTTCATCTGCAATATCCTTTCACAGCAGCACTTAGGAAGTAAGACTAGTGTTTGACTGAATCACTGGGAGAAGGTGTGTGTGTGTGCTGCCAAATGGCTTCCAACTCCCTCCCTTCTCTGACTCCCTGGAGAGGATCGCCTTTGTAGTCCACTGTAACCAGAACACACCAGAAAGGGAATTCTCGGGACTGTAGTTCAGCCGAGTGAAGCTGAAAAAAAAAAAAATCACAAAGCCACCCCAACGAGAAACCGAAGCCCACCACTGAAATGTATTTCTCTAGTCGTGTGTTCCTCTGGCATCTGAGCACACCTTCTGGTCACTGTGAGAGAAGCTTGAGCAAACCAAGAAAGTGAATTTCTACCTGAGTGTCTGCTCTCAGGCTCCAAAGACAGAGCTTCTATGCACACCAGCTCTTGTGAATTGGGTTTCTGGAAGATTCCCAGAGATAGTGCCCACATGGGGACTGTTTGCTGATAGATGTTCTGGGTACATCATTTGTGGTTGAATGTGAGGGGCTTCACCATCTCGGGCAGAAACAAAGCAAAGCAAAAGCAGCCAAATCAAATAAAAAGTGACAACACTGAAGCAAGATCAATGGTCATGACACTGTGACACAGGGGACACTAGGGCTTTATCAGTTTAAGGTTCCTATTCTTCCCTTGATGACTAGGATTATTTGGTGATGCTGAAAAAAAATCAAGGGACGGCATGCCTGGGGACGGGCCATTTGCCTTCATCACGCATCAGGTATTTGTCTTTGCGCCTGGCACAGTATTCCACTAAGTAGAGCATTAGTCAGGATTTTCCTTGGAAACAGAAAAAAACATATATACATTTCATACAATCATATCACATAATGTATGATTTACTATAAGGAATTGGCTCCTATGGTGATGGAGACTGGCAAGTCCCAAGATCTGTAGACAGCAACCTGGAGACCCAGGAAGGCCATGATCTAATTCCAAAGGCCAGCAGGCTTGAGACCCAGGAAGAGCTAATGTTTTAGTTTGAATCCCAAGTTAGGAAAAAAAAAAAAGAAAAGCAAACATGTTCCAGCTCAAAGGAGGACTTTAGGGGACGATCAGCATTTTGCTCTACTCAAGCTTTCAACTGAGTGGATACGGCCCACCCACATGAAGGAGGGCAATCTGCTTTACTGAATCCGTAATTTAAATGTGAAACTTATGCAAAACCACTCTCACAGAATAATGTCTGACCACACATCTGTGTACCCCGTGGCCTAGTCAATTTGACATATAGAATTAACCATCACAGTAGTTTCAGTTTATACCAAGCATGAAAGGAAATCCCAGTTCCCTGAAATGCCTCTAATTTTCATTTCTCACGATCCCTTGGTTTTTCCTTTGGCTTTCTCAGTGCAGGACGTTCCAACTGTGCTTTCCTTCAGACTTCCACTTCCATTCCTTTTTGCCCAGAAACACAGAGTTGAGCTTTGCTGTGAACGTAATTACTTGAGGCAGCTGCCTCTGTCTGCTACTCATACTAAAGGGACTATCCCCCACCTCAGGAGTGCTAAGTGGTGGGAGGGGCTGCCACGAAGGAGCATCAGGCACCCTTGTTGCTGACCTCTGGTGGCTGCCACACAGGGATGCTGTACTCAGCCCACGCTGACACTCACCCCTGCCCTGTTGGGTTTAGTGTATGACATTAAGTAGCATGTGTGGGAGAGGTTTTTGGCAGATTGCAAAAAGTGGCCACACTTTTTCATGCTTGCAGTTTGACTTTGAAGCTTCTCTCATCAAGGTTTATTTCCCCACTTCCTGAATCTAGGTTGGCCTAATGACTTGCTTTGGCAACAAAATGCAGTGGAGGCAGTGGTGTGCTAGTTCTGAGCTTAGGCTCCAAGAGGTCTTGCACATTTCCACACTCTTTTGGCATCTTGGCGAGATAATTTATGAACGAGCCCAGGCTAGCCTGTTGGAGGACAAGAGATTGCATGGAATAAAGACAAGTCATTTCAACTGAGACCATCCTAGACTAGTCCACTTCAACTGGCCTAGTAAGCAACCATAAATGCATTAATGAACCCAACTGAGACCCAGTTGATCACCAATTATGGCCCCAGTTACCAACCTGCAGAATTGTGAGCTAAATAAATGACTATTGTTTTGTGCCACTATGTTCTGGGGTAGTTTGTTACACAGTAAAAACTAACAGATACAGTTATCACTCTATACCTGGAGGGGAATTACTGATATAGAGCCCCTGAGCATTTTGTAACTCCCTGTTTTGGAGTAAAGAATGAATAGGATATTATTGCTGGTAAAATTAAAAGGTTTCTCCTACCTCGCATTTTTCTGATCTAGCATAGCACCTAAATGCTCAAAACTAACATATGCACGTAGAATAGAGTTTGGTAGTTTGGTAGTTCGGTAGAATCTTCAGATTTTAGCATAGAAGCCTGAATGACATGATACCAAACCTTGAATATCTATTTAAGTAGGCTTTCAATGGACCTCGTAGGGGTTTCAGAAGGCATGAGCCCTGGCTTCCTTCTTATTCTTGTTCAAGTAAACGCAGGTTTTAAGAGGCCAAGTGACCCACACAGGTGACAAGTACACTCATTTCCTATTGCATCCATAATCTCCCGCCGAATTTCCTCGACCTCAGTTGGGTCACAGATATGAAGAATTGCAGAGCTATTTCGTGGAAGGGAAAGAGCAATTTCAGAGGAGATTCATAGATTTTGATGACTATGAATCATACCTTAAGAATTTGTGGCTACCTTTGAAGTGCAAACCACAGGATGTGTCTGATTTACTGAGCATCTGTGCTATTTCTGTGGTTCAGCTTCCAAAAAACCTGACTGAGCTGAAAATGAACTGTGCCCACCAAGAAGACCATGGGTAAAAATGCTGAGTCTATTAACCAGAATTGTTCTGAATTTTCTGGCTACATGGCCAAAATCTTGCTCAAGTTTGGGGTTTATTGGCTTGGTGTAAATGTCTTCTTTCATGAAACTCTTGGGATCAGAGCTGAGTCTCTTTTAGGGATGCAGACTGTGATTCAGAAGTGAGGTCTGCTCCAACTGGCTGCACTC
This sequence comes from Vicugna pacos, assembly GCF_048564905.1. Lineage (NCBI taxonomy): Eukaryota > Metazoa > Chordata > Mammalia > Artiodactyla > Camelidae > Vicugna > Vicugna pacos. The sequence continues at coordinate 86,029,673 of NC_132991.1, read as the reverse complement.
CTGCGGTTCTCCAGAGTAGCTCAGTTTAAGGTTTCTTATTGACGAGTTGATAAGACTGCCACCTGACCTACAAGAATGGAGTTTTGAATGTATTTGATGGAACAATTTTTGTTTTTTTAGATTCCTTCGTATTGAGTTTAGAGAAAGTGTCTCCCAGAATGCCCTTTAATTCTCAGCCTAATCCAGTTAGTGTACACATCTGGCAGATCTTTCAGTGTAACACAAAAGACTATTTTCATTTACTTCACCTGATTTGTTTAGTTGAAGATCCCAGTGGACCAGATATGTAAATTTCTAGGAACTGTGTCTCAGTGGAAGCGAATAACAAATTTGTTGGAGAAATCTAGTGGCTTTGCCTCCCTGCTGAGTGTACATTTAAAAAATATTTTCTGTTGTGATTGAAAAAAGATACTACTTTTCAACTGACAGATCACACCTATCCTTCATTAGAAACACCTTCCCTTTGGAAGTCTAGTTCTATTTTGGCAGAAGAGAGTCTCTGTGCCTTCCTAAGGGGTGACATTGTGCTTCCAGCTCAGACAAGCCCAGCTTTTCAGATTTCCCGTGAAAAAAATTAACCCAATGACAATTTGATTAGATGATGATGATGATGATGATGATGATGATGATGATAATGAGTAATTACATTTATTGAGCACTGGGCAAGACACTAAGTAAAATTATCCATGTTAATCATCTTACAAAACCCTGTGAGGTAGGCACTGTTATTCCCCCCATTTTCAGATGAGGCAATTGAGGCACAGAGGAGTCAAATGTCCAGGTGGTGTAGCTAGGAAATGGAAGAGATGGGGCCCGAATATGGTCTTGTTAGACTCAAAAACTCATAAGCATCTCAAAATACTGTATAGTATTAAATCAATTACTAAGAATTTCTTTTTAAAATCTCATCAAAACATGAACAGCTAGTGGCAGCTCTTTTGCACAGGCAGAGTGGATGCTTAAGATTGTAGGGGTGGAAAAAGAATTTTCCCTCTACGCTTCTGAGTTCTTAGCTGAGACTCTGTAATAAAAGATAGATTAATAAGAGGAAAACAAACAAGTTTATTAACATGTCGACCTTATGTATCCGTGAGTGATGCCTGGGGTAAAAATGAGTAACTCAAAGAGGTGGCTTAGAATTCAGGCTTAAATTATCATCTCAATGATTTTTTAGGAAAGTTGAATGGGCCCTTGGAAGAATAGATGGGAGGTACGATAGTTTGTGACTAAGTTTGTCTGAGTGTAGAGTCAACTTCTAGTCTCTCCTCATGTGGTAAGAGTCAATCCTCCTTGGTTGATGGAACTCCTGGGGGAGGAATTTGCAACGATTGAATTCCTTTTGGAGATAACATATATGGGGAGTTCAGAAACATTCTCTCCCTGCATGTGCTGTTTTCCAAGTGCCTACAGCTCAAAATCATCACTATACCAAAGTGGCAGACTTTGATGTGGCATGCCCTATGAGCTTGTAAAACTTGATATCAACTTGTTTAACTTTTGGTTGAGGAACATTGGGTGTCTGGAGTACGGGGAATAATGTCAAGTTTATCATCTCTATTGGGTTATACCCTGAAGGATTTTTAGACTTTAGATTCCATTCATGGCAGAATATTTTACCATAATTCTAAAGGTAGGGGAAAGAGAGAGTAAGAAAGAAAGAGGGTACAGGGAGAGAGATAAAGAGAGAGAGAGAGAGAGAGAGAAGAGAGTGCTGCTTTTACCACTATTAACCAACCACTGACCATCCCACATCTCTCCAGGTTTCTTTTCACACATCCAGGATGTGTCAGTGCAACTCTTAGTATTTTGGTTGCAGTGCCTGGAAAATGAAAGGTCATAACACCTTGTAAGGTGTGGTTTCATTATAATTAATTCCATACACAGCTGGTTTGATTTGAGCTCTGCCAGCTATTTGTCCTTCCTGGGCAGCTACAATCGGCTGGCACGCAATTAGCCGAGTGCATGTTAGTCAACGTGAGAGGTTTGTGCGTCTACGTAACGAAAGGCTCACGACATCTAGGCATTTTCAGTCTCCTTAGAGCGACTGCACCGGGGTTCTGTAAGTTCCCTTGCAGAACTGACGTGCGGCTGGAGGGAAACGCAGGGCCAGGGCCTTTCCCAACCAAAACATGTCGGTGACATTTCCCTGTGTAAACATTGACTTTTTGGTTAGTGAGGAAATCCCCCGGTGCCTGATGAGGTAGGAGAAATGGATTCTGAAGATGCTCATCTCTGGAGCGTCCGCAGCGGTGCAGCCGGCCTGCAGCTGCCTCCGGGGGAGCCTCGGACGGAGCAGGAGGGAGCTCGGGCCCCTCGGATGACTCACTCCACGTCTGCCGGGTGGTTCACAGGGTCGCCAGCCGGAACAGGAAGGCCCTCATTGTGCTCAATTGTTTTCCTGAAAGCCTTTCTCGACAACAGCGAAAGGAAACATTACCGTTTGGCTTGGAGCCATCCGGGCCGCTTGGTCCTCACAGTGCTTAGAATGTAAAAGCTGGGCCCGGCCAAGACCTGCGGAGACGCAGGGCTGCCGTGACTGCTGTCTGTGTTTCGGATTAAACGGCTGCCTTTCGCAGTAAACAATCCCGGGTGATTTAAGACAACGGGAACTCCCTTTCCTAGCAAAACCCCCGACCCAAGTCAGAACGTTTGTTTTACAAGCTGGTTTCACGTCCAGTAACCCCATGGGGGGCGGGGAGGGGCGCGGGGAGCCTTGACACCACCACCCACGGAGTCACTGGAATAAAATATGAAGGGCCAGCTACGCCCTTCTGGAGCTGACTGCTCCTGAGGGACTGGGCGGGTGGGGAAAGGGTGGCCTGGGGAGAAAGAGGAAGGAGGAGACCAGAAGTTTCCTTAATGTACAGGGGGCCTGGAGTCAGGGCGCCCAGGGCCCTACAGCCTCTGGGTGGAATTACAGTGAGGCCCGGAGGCTCATCCCCCTACTCGGGAAGACGCCGGCCTCGTTAGGGGTCTCCTGCCCTGCGGGGTGCCCCTGGGCTCTTAACCATCTGCGCATTCTCCCCCCTTTGCACGACGGGGCCCACGCCTGTTCCTATTCTGCCCTCCCCTGAGAAGGCGGCTCCTCTGGGCTCAGGGGCCAGACATGTGCTGCAGTTTGTGCAGAAAAGAGGGTCCGGGGTGAGGTGGAAAGAATGTTTCCCCCTCATCTCGGGATTGCTCCGGGTCCTGCAGCCCTCCCTGCGCTCACCGAGGGACAGCCTCCTTGCCTCTGCTTCTGGAACTTTCATCAGCGTCCACAGAGGCTCAAGCTGGAGGCCAGAGAGGCCTCCGGAGGGAGGGAGGGGTGGGAGCAGGAGGCCGGCTGCATTCCTCTGGCCTCGCTGCTCCTCGCTCCTTCCTTCTTTCAGGGTCTCCTGCACCTGCTCCTCTCACTCCCGAGGCCCGGACCGGTTCGCCTACCCATCACCTCGCATAAGGTGACCCAGGGTTTCCTGGTCCGTCTCTTCCGACACAAGTGAAAGCTGAAATCAGTTGGGCCTCACTCAGAAAATCCGCCTCGTTTCTTCCACATCCTCCAGGGGGTTCGTCTGTTTATATCAATACATACCCGGGACTGCGGGTTGCCAAAAACTTTCCCAGGCTCCCAAGAGTTTGGGCCACTAGATTAAGGAAAAGCCAACAGGTTCTTTGCTGTGGGACTTCTCTGACACATCACCACGCAGCCGCATGCTGTGGCTTTGCCCAGAGCCTCGAATGTGCGGGGTTAACTTGTGCGTCTGTCTGGTTGAGGACTAACCTCTAGTTCCAAAGCAGGAATCGTGGGCAGGTGCTTTTCCATCAACTCAGCGGGCCTTTCTCAGAGGATACAGGCTCACCACACAGAACGAAAACTACAACCCGCTTTGTGGCTTCCTCCAGCACCCCTAAATCCCCTGGGGGGAAGAGGAGGGTCCAAGCTCTGGAGACAGGAAGGCTTACAGTTTTCAGAGCCCTGAGCAGGGTAACACGTGCGCTGCTGGCAGGAGGAGGCATCACCTTCTGCATTCAATGCACTTCCTGGGGAGTGGGGTGGGTGTGGGGACAGCTATTATAATGTCATGTTTCGGGCAGAGGGAGCAGCAATGGAACCTCAGGCTGCTCTCGACAAAAGGCCAGAAGATGTATCCTTTTTGGTGGACCTAACTGGTAAAGTCAGGGCTCCCAGTGGAAGTAGCCAAGCTTGCACCAGCTCCCCCACACGTCCCACAGTGCTCTCAGGGACATCAAGGACCAAGCAAGCCAAGTCCCAGCAACAGCAAGACCCAAATCACACCCTTAAATTCAGCCATCACATTTGTATACACATCATACTATTGGTCTGTTTTAGCCGAATGGAACCATCATGCTCATTTCTTGGGGCCAGAGTGAAAACTTCAGAACGGAGTAGTATTTACCTAGAAACCTCAATTCTGGGGGCCAGGGCTGAAGGGGGACTGTCTGGAAAACATGATCCATACACAATCCTGCTGATATTAGAACCACCTCCACTTACTTTTTTTTTTAAAGAAACATCTCCCATCAAAACCTCTTGGAAATAACATTTCATGGAACACAGTTAGGAAAATACTTGTCTACATAGATTCCAGCTTTCTTTGTTCTCTTTACAGAGACAAAAGAGGTCAGCAAAATGCCTGCATCAGAAATGGACATCCAACCATGTGGGAACATGACAGTTCAGCGTATAAGAAGCACCAGCGTCCAATTTCCTTCCCTGTTAAGTTCTAAGGCAACAAAGTGAAGGGAGGGAGGAGGGAGGGATGTCACAGAGATAGCCAGGTCACAGCTTGTGTAACCGGCAGATGACAATCGGTTTTCACCGAGAACAGAGAAGAAGGAAGCAGACGTGTTCTTTGAAAGAGAAAGAAGATAGTGATTTACTTTTGGACAGGCTTTACAGACATTCACACAGAAATCTCCTCTAAGCAGGCAGATAGATATATGAGTCTGGAACTCAGAGACGTCTGGGCTGGAGGCATAACTTTGGGTCAACAGAGAATTTAAGCCACGAGTGTGCATGAGATCATTGGAGACAGTTCAGTGTGAGCAGCAGAAGGGCCAGGGCTGGGTTCAGAGAGGAGGCTGGAAGGGAGACCAGGCAGGGAGGAACAGAAAGATAGGTTACCCCTGCTGTTAGCATTTGAGCAGGCAGATAGCTAGATATGAGCAGAGAAAGGGGGACACAGACCAAATGGCAGGAATTGGGCAGAAAGGAGGGGCACAGGCCAAATGCAGGGAACCACACATCATGTGAGCAGCAGGGGTCCTTGGGCAGAGAAAGAAAAGCAGGAACCTTGGGGCTGATAAGGGATCATGCCTTTTGGGATGACAAGTGGCCTGGAGAAGAACAAAGAAAGGTGAGAAAAGGCAGGAATTTCTAGTGTCCGAATGTAACCTTTTGTTTATTATGCCCTCATTTCAATAAAATTAGCCTTGCAGATTAGAAGTACCCATCATGCACCGACGCCATGACACTTCCGATCCAGACTGAATAAGGACAAAAATCCCTCCTCCCATTGGGAAGGTGGAGCTGGGATGATAATCAGGGAATACGACCCCAAACCCTTCCCTCCCCAGTGAATATTCCGCCCATTCAGTTTTACACCCTATGTAACTAACTTGCCAAGGAAACTCAGGGCAGCCAGCCGCTCACCTGAGCCTGCCCGCTCTCCCCTGAGAGTGTACTATCCATCCTTTAATAAATCCTCGCTTTACCTTTTTTTAACTGCCAAGTCTTGTCTCTGAATTCTTTCTGGGACGGGACAAGAACCTGGAACCCTGGTTGCATCTATCGGCAACATTAGTTCTCTTCAGACGCACACAAACCCGCCTGACTCAGGGTGCAGCTGAACAGGGCGGACTTCCACCAGCTAGTTAAATGGGGCCTGTTTTTCTCTGCAAATGTTACCTTTCATTTGTATGTATAGTATTTGAAGCATTTTTTCAACAATTTTATCTTTAAAAATTTACGTTCATGTAATGAACCAGCGAGGAAGTCCTAGAAGGTATTGTGAACCTCCCCCCTCCTTTTTCTAGCTTTATTGAGATATGATTGACACATAAAATTGTAAGATAATTTGAAGTGTGCAACATATTGATTATATATATACTTATATATACACACACATTGTGAAAGGATGCCCTTCATTGAGTTAATTAACACATCCATCACCTCTCATATTTTTTACCCCCTTTTCTTGTGTGTGTGAGAACAAGGAAGTTCTTAGAAAATTTCAGACGTACACTACCGTGTTATCAACTGTAGTCACCTGCTCTACATTAGATCTTCAGATCTTACTCATCTTGTAATGCTAGTTTGTACCCTTTTATCAACCTCTCCCTGCCCCCTCCCGCCCAGCCCCAGCCCCCGGCAACCACTTTATGACTTTGGTGAGTCCACATATAAGTGATACCACGAGGTGTTTGTATGAGCCCCTTTTTAACGATAAAGAAGTTATCGTGAAAACTTCCCACCTATGGGAGAGAAAGGGTGATTAGGGTTCATCGTCATGTGACACTTGTGTCTTCCTAGCCCTTTATTTTCACTTCACTTTGGCTCATCACGTATGATTTGTAATCTTGTAAATCTATCTGTCCACGTTCCTACTGGATTGTAAGGTACTCGAGGTATGATCCTGAATTGTGTTTTACTCTTCCCTCCAGGCTCCCATTCCTCCATCCAGTACCTTGCTTTGTAACTCCAAAATATTTGATAAATTGGGAGTGAATGGAATCCATAGCAGGACAAAACCTTCATGTTTTGAATGCTTTGAAGCTTTCCTCAGCAGCTCAGCAATTCCTCAGCGGCACCCCATAGGGGTGTCTGTTGTGATCAGTCTTAGAACAGCAAGAGAGATTCACATGCATTCTGTAGGCGGGTCTTTGTAGCGAATTCAGCATGACCCGTTCAACAAATACTTTTTGGATCAGTATGTATTTTTGCACAATCCCTTTTTGCTTTCTTTCCCTAGTGATACACAGCTGCCTGGGAATTTGCTTTTAGAAATGTGGAGAAGCAGCCTTTTTTCATTTCTTTAGCGTTAAAAAAAAATACGTATAATTTTACGATTTTGCTTCTTGTTTTCTATATTATGTCTTGTACAATTTTGAATTTATTTCCTCTGAGTTTAGACACCACTAGGATTCCTGATACTGGCCAATTTCTGCCCTGCACTGTGGAAAATGAGGGCAGGTCATACAGTACGGGGGAGGGAGAACATGAACTTTGTTTTCAGGACAGCTGGTGTGCATGGTGTGATCTTAGGCAACTCACTTAACCTTTCAACGTGTGTTGTCTTATCTGCAAAAGAAATCCTTATTGCCTTTGTAGGGCTTGTAAAGAGAATTAAGTGAAATAAGACCTAAAGCTATCTCATACTGGCCCATACCATGTGCTTGATAAATGTTTATTTTCAATCCACTCCGTCTATTTTTAACTCTGACACTTATTTATTATGTAACTGAGAGAGCTCTTTCAACACTTAGGTGTAGTATCAGTCTACACTTGGCATTTACTTCTTCTTACGTTTTTCCCGTTAGCCGTGCTTTCTCGCAAGAAGTTCTAAACCCCTTGGGAATAGAATGATATATTTTATTTTTTAGGTGTTTTTATGCCCAATCACCTAGGATATGCTCATCATCAAGTAGATGGTCAGATACTTTTTAATTAGCTTTTCTTTATTTCAGCTTCATTTGTCATGTGATAATAATGACAGTATTTTCCCTGGTGTAAGGAATTAATTAGAAATTAAAAAAACCCCATAAATCTCAGGTATTCATGATAGAGATGCAAGGTGGTGTTGCTGTTACTATTAATTTATTCCACGATTTCCCCAGTCAGAGGACACTCAGATCAAATACTCATGACTCTTTTCTCTCCGTGTGGCATGATTCCCAGCCTCATCTGCAAATTGGCAAGCAATGAAGTTTATGCAGACAGGAGAGTTGGTTAGAAGTAAAGTGACTGTATGATTTGTTGTCCAAATGGGAACACATGTGAAGGTGACAAGGGGAGCTATTAGTGATTGTGGCAAACCAGGGCTGTCCAGGGCAAGCCATGCACACTCTGGCTATAGTAGTTGGGTCCCAAGTTTATCTCTGCCTTGTGACAGCCACCCCACACCAACCCCACTGATACTAGATACTGAAGCAATTATGTTAACTGAGTTTTGCATGAACTCTGCAGCATGTATTCAGCATGTGCATATCTCTTTTTTTTGTCGGTTACACTGTGTCAGTTTCTGGTGTGCAGCACAATGTCCCAGACATGCATATACATACATATATTCGTTTTCATATTCTTTTTTTCATTAAAGGTTAATACAAGATATTGAATATCACTTCCTGTGCTATACAGAAAAAACTTTTTTAAAGCATATTTTTATATATAGTGGCTAACATTTGCAAATCTCAAACTCCTAAATTTACCCCATTCCACCCCCTTTCCCTGGTAACCATGAGATTGTTTACTGTGTCTGCAAGTCTGTTTCTGTTTTGTAGATGATTTCACAGTGTCCTGTTTTTTCTTAGATTGTGCATATGAGTGCTATCATATGGTATTTTTCCTTCTCTTTCTGGCTTACTTCACTTAGAATGATGATCTCCAGGTCCAACCATGTTGCTGCAAATGGCATTTATTTTATTCTTTTTTATGACTGAGTAGTATTCCATTGTATAAATATACAACAGCTTCTTTATCCAGTCATCTGTCAGTGGACATTTGGGTTACTTCCATGTCTTGGCTATTGTATAGAGTAACATATGCATTTCTTGACCACTGTCTATTAGTATCTGATTGGGGCACTGTGTTGCTAAATGAAGTATCTCATGTTAAAGAGAACTACCTAAATCAGAGAAGATTCCAAGCATAGCAGGAGAGAATTCCTTATTGTTTTTTAATCATGCATCTCACAACTGAATGAGGACCTCAGGTGTGGTGCTGCTACCTCTCTCACCCGTGTTTCTTCCCCAAGCTCCCTGATCTCTGTCCAGCCCTGGGCAGCATAACGCCAGCTGTAAGAATTTCCTCTGAAAGGAAACACAATCATAGTTTTTCTCCAAGAGACCCTACTCTTGTAGGGTAAATTTTTGTGGTGTTGGGAGAGACATCTCTTTGCAAACAGAAGATGCCTAAATGGCTAAGAGTTATTAATTCTTCACATTTGTCCTCATTTTGTTAGGAATTGGTTCTCTGAGGTCTTGTAATATCTTCAATGATAGGGTGATAGCCACTGAGACCATAACTTTGTCTTTCATGGAAGGCAAATAAATCCAAAATGATTTAGAAATAAAGATGGGTATGTAAACTGCTTCACATGTCCATCAACAAATGACTGGCTAAAGAAAATGTACATACACACATGCATACAATGGAATACTACTTAGCCATAAAAAGAATAAAATAATGCCATTTGCAGCAACATGGATGGAACTGGAGTTCATTATTCTAAATGAAGTAAGCCAGAAAGAGAAAGAAAAATGCCATAGGATATTGCTTATGTGTGGAATCTGAAAAAAAGGACACAAATGAACTTAGCTACAAAACAGAAACAGACTCACAGACATAGAGAACAAATTTATGGCTACCAGGGAGTAAAGGGGATGGGAAGGGATAAATTGCACCTCTTGAGGTATTATGGAAATGTTAGCTGTCTTGATTGTGGTTTCATGGGTGTGCATACATCTATCAAAATTCATCAAATTGTACATCTGAAGTATGTGTAGTTTATGGTACAGGAATCATACCACAATCAGGGTGTTAAAAATATTAGAAAAGTAAGCTGCTTCATGTATGAGATTACTATCTGTTAGCCAGATGGAAATCAGATGCCTCCTGGTTTGCAGTTACTTTCTTTGTAAATAAAAATGATCTTTTGACCAAGAAGGTTATACTTTTTTTTTTTTTTTTTGCTATTTTTCACCTAGCAGTGGGTTTTGTAGCCTGGCTAATGATCTCTTCTAACAATGTGTTAATTGGACATTTTGTTCCCTTGGATATTAGAAACAGGACAGAACGTGATGAAAATCAGGTTCAAATCCATACCTTGCCTTTTACCGGCTAACTGGCTTTGGGCTGTCGCTTTATCACTATGGTCCCCCGTTTTCCCATTTGTCTAGTTCTGTTATGGATCCAATGAGATGACAGGTGCCCTATATTCTGTCTAGCTTCCTATAGTCAAAAAATTAATAAACCTAATTAGGCCGTAGGACCGTGAGAGTGGGCCTTTCATTTACCTCTCTAGCATGTATGCTTGTACACTCAGTAAATATTAGTCAAAAGGATGAAGACTATAAACTGGAAGAATAAATGAAAGTTTTAACACGTCCCCATGAGTTCACTTCGCGTGGGGTTGTACCTGTGTGGTACCTTCCATCTCTCCTCTTCTGGGCTGAGAACTAAAAATGGGAAAGACGGATCAAGTCAGCACTCTCCCACGACTCTCTGAGTTATTTCAGCATCAGTTTTTATCTGTTTGCTTGTTCCTCCCTTCACCCCGGCATCTGCTACACGTGTAGGCTGTAATGATACTCTCTGTGGCCTTGCTTCCTGAGACCAGCAGCATCTGAGAACTCGTTAGAGATGAAGAATCCTGGGCCCCACCCTGGCTTTACTGACTCAGGATCTGTGTCTTCACAAGATCCAGATGACCCCCGAGAACGTTAACCCCTGGGCGGCCCTGCTGTAGGAATGAAGGAGATCCGTTTGGTATCTTCTAGGTGCTGACAATTTAATTGGGAAGGCAAAATATGCACAGATCTCAGACTACAAGCCTTGGTGTGCATGAAACATGACTTTATTTCCCCTGTAACTCAGTTTAATTCCCGAAGCTCCATGCGGCTGGCCTGGTGGGAACTCCATCTCAAACAACATAGAGCTTCCTTCCCTTCCTCCTGGGGCGATTAGCAAGCTTTGGGGATGAGGGGTGATCAGTTCATTAGTCACCTGTGCATTGGGGTGTCCTCTGAGATTCCCGTGGGCTGCGTTTGTCCTTGTTCTCCTGCAGATGCGGTGTCTTACTCCTTTCTTCTTGTGGGCCGTTTAGGCTTTAGTGCCTGAAGGTCACTGAGGTTGACGCCGTGCGGGGACACGGACATTTCAGCGGGGCTCCCAGGCCCGGCCCCGTGGGCTTGGACACAGCGCGCGGGCCTCTGCTGAAGAAGCAGAACAGGTGAAGGGAGTGTGTGTGTGTGTGAGTGCGAGTGCATGTGTGTGTGCATGTGTGAGCGAGTGTGTGTGTGAGTGTGCATGTGTGTGCATGTGAGTGAGTGTGAGCCTGTGTGAGAGTGTGTGTGTGTGTACATGTGTGTATGAGTGCATGTCTGTGCGTGCGAGTGAGCGTGAGCCTGTGTGAGAGTGAGTGCGTGTGAGAGTGTGTGTCTATGTGTGAGTGCAAGTGTGAGAGTGTGAGTGGGTGTGTGTGTGTGAATGTGAATGTGCGAGTGTGTGTTTGTGAGTTGTGTGTGCATGCGTGTGAGTGTGCGTGTGTGAATGTATATGTGTGTATGTGTGTGAGTGTGCGTGTATGAGAGTGTATGTGCATGAGTGTGTATGCATGTGTGCATGTAAGTGTGTGTGGATGTGTGTGTGAGTGCGTGTGTGAGTGTGAGTGTGCATGTATGTGAGTGTGTGGGCACGTGTGTGTCTTTCTTCTGAGCCCCCACTGGGACTTTGCCCTTACTATTCTCTCTCTTCCTCTTACCTCGGCCCAGGAGACCTCTTTCCACCCTCGGGGCCATCCTTCCCTCTCTTGGGATTTGTCATTTCTCCCTCAGAGGCAGTAGCGTAATCTCTTAATGGGTTTAAGTTCTTGGAACCAGAAAGGCCGGCAGATTCGGACACAACAATTCCCAGAGGCAAAGGCGCACTGAGCCTACGCTTTGCTTCTATGACGGAAGGCGGGGGGACCTCCACGAGGTGAACTCAAATAAAAGAATGTCTCAGAAGTGTTATTTCGCTCCAGGAATGGAAGAATAAAGAGAGATTAGTTACAAAGTGAGACATAAGCCAGAGCCTGACTACATGGCAGCACATCAATGAGCAAATCAGTGGGGAAGAAGAAGGCACACAAGTCACCACCTTTCACCAATGAAGACTGAGTGCTCCTCTTTGAGGTGGGCTGAGGTGGGCACGCCCGGCTCTGCACGGCGCGACCTTCCAGGATGAATTCAAAGACGCCCTCTGCTCCAGGGTGGGCCCGGCAGGTGCTGTGGAAAGCGAGGCTGTGTCGCCCAGCTGGAGCGAGTCTTTCAAGGGCTGCGCGGCTGAGCCAGCTGGGGGGTTCCCGCTCCCTCCACAGACCACGTGGATGTTGCTCGGATGTTCTGCTCCTTTCTGTTCCCGGCACAGTCTGCTTCCGATGGACAACATCCAAAAGTCTGAAAGGTGTTGAGTACAGGAGTAAATAATGTGCTGTTTTGTTGATACGCCATCTCTGCCCTCACTGGGCAACTCCAAGCTTCAGTTTTCAGCGCAAACAAGGGTTTCTTTCTCTGTCTTTCTGTCTGTCTCTCTTTGCCTACCTGCTTCTTTCATTTTTGCCTCGTGAGACTGGATTGAATATTTTCCCACCTTGGTAGCTTCTCTGGTGATGGACCACTGGCCCACAGAATAACGGACCTCAGCCTGGGGCCTCATTAAGACCACGTCCCAGGGTGCCCCGTAAGAAATCAAGTAACTGTCTCTTTTCCCTCCTTCAGCTTTCAGGTTCACTACATTCAGAGCATCTTCCTATGATAAGAAATAATTAAGTTAAAAGGGAAAAGTTCTTCTGACTGGCTGACACTTGTAGGTAAAACAGCATTTAGGGGCAGGATTTGAAGGTTGTGGCAATGAGGCTGGGCCATTGTAAGAAATTTTAAGCTGGTACCAGGGACACTGGGCATACGAGTTGCTCTCACATGGAAGTCACTTTACAGATTTTAAAGCACTTTTCTATATGTATCTGTTAATTCATTTGGGCTTCACAACAACGTACAGAAATGGATAAGACAAAGTTTTACCGTTTTATAAATGAAGAGATTTGCAGCCAAGTGATTTGTCTAAGGTCATATAAGTAGTAAATGGTAGACCTGGAACTTTATTCCAAATCTCTGATTCCAATGCCTCTGATACACAGTGTTGACGAGGGTGGCACAGATTTATTTCTTCGTTCAAGTCTTTACTGGATAAACTTATTTAAGTGGGTTGGCGCAACATACTGCTTTTGACTGGTTTAACATCCTTAAAATTCCAACCAATTGGCTTATATCAGAACTAGTACGCACATTTATTGATTTTGCCTTCTCATTACCTCTTACTGCTGACAACAAAACACTGATTTTCCTTTGAGGACCAGATCTTGCCTGTTCTCTGTAGATTTGGTGGGACAGTTCCCTGGCTCCTCACTGGCCGAGGGCTGAGAGGATTGCTTGGCTCTGTCTCAGAAATTTGAATCTTCAGCTGGTGATTTGACTTGATGGAAAAATGTTCTCCATTCTGATGGCAGAATTTCCCAGAGACTTTGAGGTTCTATTACCTATATCTTCGGAATCTAATCCTTTTGGAGGTCTGTATGATCAGATTTTTCTTTGATTTTATGAATTTCTTCAAACCTTTGCTACGAATTCCTTTTGTGATCAGGTGAGCCAGATTGACTTCAGTTGTTTACGCCCAAAGGTCTCTTACTTATGGAAGAAATAAAAAAGAGAAACAAGATGTTTCTTGTAGCAGGTTTCACTATTGTCAGATATTTTCCCTCCCTTCTCTCAGTTCCATGGAAGAAGTAAGCTTTCCCACTCCGCTGGTGTTGGACTTGGCCACATGACTGTCTTTGGCTTTCTCATGGGCAGACAGTACTTCTCCTCCCCTTGATTTTGGGTTTAGAATGTGATGTGATTAGCTTTGGCTCATGGGATAAGAGCAGGTGTGACTCAACAGAGGCTGGAAATGTTGTCTTCAGCTGTTGCCATGAGAAGAGCACTCCCAGTTTAGCCCACAGGTTCCAGAAGGTGGATGAGAAAAGCACAAAGTACAGAGTCACACAGCTGAGCTGGCCCTGCCTGGATCAGCAGATCCCCAGCCAATCCACAGATATGTGAACTAAATAAATGTTAATTTTTGCACCCCTCTGAGATCTTTTCCTGTTTGTTATGCAACATTTTTGTAGTAATAATGAATCTATATAGCATTTTGTACTAATAAGTGCTGTGCTGGCTGTAAGAAAAACCTGAAAGCTTTGGGATTGGGTGGGGGGTATAGGTTGGGAAAATGTTGAAGAAACTATTATAAAAACCTGAGAAATGATGGCTCACGTTCTACATCTCTGAAGCATTTGATACACCGCTCTTCTGTGAGAAACTAGAAGATAGAAAGGTAATCAATGAACCGTGGACTTGGCGAGATGGTTTTAATTAGAATGTTGAAGAATTTATTGCCTTCTTTTGGCTACATATGATGAACTCAGAAAACAACTAGCTGGTTTGAAACAGAATTTTGAGGAATGGTAGAGAACCCAGAACTTGCCGGTTTAGGGAAAAGTAAGTTTCTCACGCTACCTTCCCCATTTGGAAATTTTCTTTTTTGTGATATCTTTGTCTGGTTTTGGTATCAGGGTGATGCTGGCCTTATAGAGTAAGTTCAGGAGTGCTTCTTCCTCTGCAGTTTTTTGGACTAATTTGAGAAGGATAGGTGTTAACTCTTCTGTAAATGTTTGGTAGAATTCACCTGTGAAGCCATCTGGTCCTGGACTCTCGTTTGTTGGGAGTTCTTAAATTAATGATTCAATTTTGTTACTGATAATTGGGCTGTTCATGTTTTCTATTTCTTCCTGGTTCAGTCTTAGGAGATTGTATATTTCTAAGAATTTGTTCATTTCTTCTAGGTTGTCTTATAATTGTTCACAGTAGTCTTTTATGATCCTTTGTATTTCTGTGGTGTCATTTAGTAAGAGGTTCTTCAGTGAAGGTACAGCCTGAGATTCTGGAGTTCAGGTGTGCCAGCATGACATGGTCTTGCACCCTGTCTTTGCTCCAAGGCTTAAGGCTTAAAGACCAAAAAGCAAATGTTGGGCTGTAATGTCTTTTAAAAGACCCTTGAAAAAAATCAAATGGCAACTAAAACATCCTTTCAGTTGGATGTTAGAAAGTTTAAGGGTGTGTCCCCCAACAGCTCGATATTCCAAGACCAGTCATTAAGTCTAGAGAGAGAGGCATGTCTCAAAAATAATGATAGGGATGGCTTTTGGAATATGAAATAGACCACAATAGTTAATAACATACAAGTACAGCACTTGTTTTTTCATTTCAAAAATAGTTTAACAATTATAAATGAAAACTTTCCTTTTATATACTCAAAATGTCTAAGCAACTAAAACCAAGATGTCTACCATGTGAAAATACGCTCTGAAACAATGTACAATAAAGAAACAGAAATTCTACTATAATGGAATGTAAATTAGAATGAAATGTCAGGTATTTCCCTTCCCTGCCAGGAGTGAGTTGAGATTATTATTGCCATCAATGGACTATGAACACACAAAGGTTTACAATAATACAAGGCAAGTATCAGTGACTCAGGGAGAAATTCACAAGGCAGAAGATAAATATCAAGAAACAAATTCAGAGCAGGAAGTTCAGAATTAGAGACAGATGAAACAACACTTCTAGGGAGATCTTTGAAACTGAAGACATATCACTGAAAAACAAAGACGACCAAAATCAAAGTTGCCTAAAAATGGGTCTGTTATGCCTCGGGTTTCCTTTAGTGCATTTCATAACTTTCTCGTTCCAAATCACCACAATTTACCAAGTTAAAAATGGAATAATGTGCTAATAGTTTAAAAAAAACCCAATAATTTTAAAAATGAAAGAAGCCAGTTTGAACCTCTTTATTAACCAGTTAAAATTAGGACCAGCTTTCTGAAACCTTTATATGATATCGTTCAATGAAGTTGGCCCATTTTTAGCAGTGATAAAGACCTTTTTATCCTCTATTTTCTAAAACTTTCTTGGTTTTCTTTAGTGGAATCATTTCCTTGTTAAAAGGTAAGATCCAAGAATCAAGCACCACCATAAATGTCCTTTTCATAGCTGAGTCCCTAGAAATACATCATCAAATGTGATAGCCACTAGCCACGTGTGGCTATTAAAGTTAGAATGAAATAAAATACTTAGTTCATCAGTGATGTTCTCGTCACATTTCAGGTGCTCAATAGCCACATGAGACTGGTGGCTCCCATGCTAGGCTGTGCAGAAAATATTTCCATCAACACAGAAAGCTCTTGAAAGAATAATGTTGCCCAAGATTATAATACAGTGCCTTGCATATCATAGGTACTTGAAAAATATTTGTCAGCTAAAATTATCAAAATTCATTGTAATTTTCAAAATCTTAGAAGAGTATGCAGATGATCTTACTATGCCAAGGGACTGTCATGTCTGAGGGAATGAGTACAGTCCTGGGACACCATGACATTGCAAGTTTAGAGAGGAGGAAGCACAGAGGACTGAGAAAGAGCAGGTGAAGTAGGAGGAAAAACCCTGAGACCTGGCAGCCAAGTGAGGCAAGAGACCTAGGAGGAAGTTAGCTGCTGGTCAAAAGTTGCTCATAGGTTAAGTAAGATGAGGACTAGAAAGTAACCATTTCTGGCTCTATTTTTCTGATAGTTTCCTGGTAACACAAACCACAAAGTGATATATTTACACTTCTCTTTTTTCATCAAATATGTCAGTACTGATCTCTGTTCTGAGGTAAAAGATTTTTCTTATACCCACTTGTTAAAAATCCTTTATAGGCTGTCTTACAGTATTTCGCTCACAATAACCTGCGTAACTCTATTCAGTGTGCTTATCTTTGTCTTAGTCTGTTCAGGCTGCTGTAACAATAGACCACAGACTGGGTGGCTTATAAACAACAGACATTTATTTCTCACGGTTCTGGATGCTGGGAAGTCCAAGCCCAGGGAACCAGCATGGCTGAGTTCTGGCAAAGCCCCTCTTCTGGACTGCAGACTGCTGACTCCGTGTATCCTCACATGGAGCTCTCCAGGGTCTCTTTTACAAGGGTCACTACCTTCATGACCGAGGCTCCTTCCAAAGGCCCCACCTCTTTACACCATCACCTTGGTCACTGGGTTTTCAACATACGAATTTGGGGGACACAAACATTCAGATCATAGCACACTTGTATTTCAGTGTTTTTGATTCCTCGATTTTAGATGGTATTTATTTCTTCGAGTCCTCCCTGCCTAGCTTGAGAAAATGAGCCTCATCTCTGCCAGTCTCTTCTCTTCTGATTGTCGACTTCCGTCAGTTCTATTTCCTTTTACATTATTTAGGTTTTTAGCATTTACAGGCTGCTCTGTAAATGTAGTTGAGCTTAGCATGCTTTACCTCTGTCCATAGGTGGATCATAAAGATGTAAGAACAACAGGTAAAATTTATGATGCTGTAATAATTCCCCATTGAACTGAGTATTGTGATTGCTAATTGGTCTGTTGGATTAAAAAGTCTGCTTACTTTGGGAAATCCTAAAAAAATGGAGCTTATCGTAAACATTATATTTTAACTTAAAATGTTTAAATATTTAAATATGCTTACTTGTTCATATTCTAATATAAGGTCGGGACACTTTCTTTGAGAATGTCTACTAATCATTGTAAGAGATTTATAATATTTGAATTCCAACATCTCTTGGAAGCGGATCCTGCTTAGAACAGTAAATTTTAGGTCACTGTAATGCCAGATTCCATGAATGAATAATATTGGTCAATAATTGACCTATTAAATGGCATGAAAAGAAAGTTTGTCTGAAAAACTCCTTTTGATGTATAATTATCACATTCCTAGAGGAAGCGTTGTGTTAATAACGTTAGAGTTGATTAAAGAAATGTTCATGCATATGTGAACAAAGCTAGTTACTGCTTTTATGCTATAAAACCCCCCATTTCTTGGCATTATTCATTGGCTAAGCAAGAACACAAATGACAAATAATACTAAAGCAATACAAATCCAAATTACCCACAAAATAATGGCATAGTTTATATGTGTATGGCACCTTCCTCTGCACGTGAAATGTCTTCATTAGTTGTCCACCGCACTCCTCTGTGGGAGTTGAATCCCCTCCTCCCCTCGGGGCTCCAGAATTTCAGACTTTCCAACTGAAAACGTAAGAAATTACTTTCACAAATGGTTAAATTGGGTTTTTGCTTTGCGCTACTCAAACGGGTTTTGGGGATAGATTCCAAGTTTGGCAGCCCTGATGTTCTGAGCTGTTTTCAAGTCTTCTTTTCTTAAAATAGCTTATTTTTCATCTCTGAGGTCAAAGTAATGATACTTGATAAGAACTTTCTTTTTAAATCAGTAAGTGTTAAGTATTAGGTCAGAAAATAAATTTATGAATCCTTCCAGAGTCTTGTTATTTATGGGTGATGACTTGGTGTAACCAGGAGAGCCCAGGTTTTTTTTTTGTGTGTGTATAAAAAAATACTTGTGTTGCTAATACCTCGAGGTGTAGTTTGTTATCATTTTCTCATATTTGCTTTTAGCCTTTTTTTTTAAATAGAAGAAATAAAATGTCCCTAGTTCTTTTAAATAAAATTCTACACATGCACACTAAGAACAAAGAACTATTTTGACAACATAGAGTTCTAAGAAAGAGAGGCTCAGATTAAACAAACAGTAAGTGCCCCTACATCTACTGCCAAAGGAACAATAGTGCTTGGGTGATGTTTTCCAGGCAACCCTACAGCATAAATCTTTAATCCCACTGCCTTTCATGTGACATTTATATACAGAAAAAAAAAAACACAAAAAACTGTTTATAGAGCAACGAAATCTTTCCTTGTGTTCATTAGGGTTTATCAGGGCCGCCAGTGCTTCGTTTCTTACGATACAACTGCTCACAAGACGTCAGCAAATATTATCAAGATATGTTGCTTTCGTTCTTTGGAGTCTCACCAGAACCAAATAAGGGACTGATGTACCCATAACAAAACAAGGTAACAAGGTCAATGGCAAGAAGACGGCGAAGCTCGCGCAGTCTCTGTTTGCAGATTCCAGGGTCTGAGCACGAGTGAATAGTTCTTTGATCAGACCAGAAGGGGAGACTTTCTCTTTACAGTATCCATAAATTTTGACTTAACTAATCTTCACAGGAAACCTAGGCAGGATAAATTTGAATTTACTTGAACAAAAGAAAGCAGGGACAGATAAATCGGCATGGTATGTTAGAAGATCATCTGCCCAAGTTAGGGAATAGAATATATTTTGGAATCATAGATCTGGAAAAAGGCCATTGAGAATGATTTTCCCATTCATTGACTAAATTTACTGAAAACCAGTTTACAGAAACATGCAGCAAATTGTATAAGGCACTTGATTGCAAATGATGAAATCCCAACTCAAATTAGATTTTGTAAAAAGAATAATTGATTGACACATCTAACTAGAGAGTCAAAGAGATGCACTTGACCTTGGGCCTCTTAGATATTCTTCCCTCGGCCTGGCTTTCTTCTCCTCCTCAGGAGGTGGCACGATGGACCCCAGATTTCCAGATGCATGTGGACTTCAGTGTTCATGGTTATAGAGAAAGAGCAGCTGCTTCTCATGACAAAAGTCCTGGGGACATGATGATTGGCTCAGTTTGGGACAGGGGCCCATTGCTGGTCTAACCCCTGTACCCAGAGAAATGGGCTCAGTTCTATGGGTGACCCAGCCTGGGTCATGGCCACTTCTTCAATAGGAAGGTGGTATCAGTTTCACCTGCGCTATGTGGTCTGAGGCTTCTATAGGATGGTGGAGGGGTGACTCCCCAAAGGAAGGGATGCTGGCCAGACTGGAAGGATAGATGCCCAGTACCTGTCATTGATAAGTTTAAGTAGAACATGAGATACATGAGTCCCAACTCCATATTTATTTCTTTTGACTGATTTTTACTTTCTATTGCCTGCCTAAATTAGTGTTTCTAGTCTAGAGATGGTGCATACGTGTGTAAGAGTGCAAAAATCAGTGTACATATCTGTGCTTGGATTTGGAAGGCTAAGTGTTAACAAAGGAGTAGGCTGATGACCAGAAGGAGCCATCTCTTCGCTAAGATGTTCATAAAGGGATGATATAGACCAAAAATTAATTAAGAAAATTTATCACTAAGGTTTGCTGCCTTCTCAAGATACTTATATGTGAATTACTGTAAAATGCAGCAGTGATCAGGCCTTTAAGACAATGTCTGTTGGGCAAACCAAAAAATGCACAGTTGGGGTAAGAAACCTAGTGTCTGCAGTTTATCTGAAGCTTTTGAATGTAAAAAAGGAAAGTCATAAAACAAAACAAAACAAAACCCCAAACACTGGCTTGTGTTTTCATGAGAAGAATGGGTGCCTCCTCAGATTCATATCTCTTTTGCTGACAGTCCCAGCTGGAAGAAGGAAATTTAGCAAGTGAAATTTAACAAGTGAAAACTTTTTTAGTATTCTGGAAACTTGCAAACCTCAAAACAGATCTGTTATTATTTCTCAGCATTTATTCAATTGGGTCTACTTGAATGTCCTCATACTTCAGTTGGGTGAAAACAAAGAACAAAGGCTAAAGATTGCCATGGGAATATTTCTGTTATAATATATTAAAGAGTCAATACATGTTTCATTTGAGCATGGCACCATCGCAGTCTGTGTGAGGCTATAGAAGAAAGAAGGCGTTCTGTCTTTGTTGTCAGGTGTCAGTAGATTTTTTGGTACATTTCCCTTTGCTCCAGAATGGTGGTCCTCAGACTGTAATGTGCACCATAGTCACTTGGAAGTCTCATTAAAACCCATGTTGCTTGGCCTCACCCCCAGTTTCTGACTCAGTAGGTCTGTGGTGGGCCCAATAATCTGCACGTCTAGCAAGTTACTGTGTGATGCTGATGCTGTTCTTCTGGGACCACACTTGGAGAACCACTCCTCTGGATGAATCTCAAAGCTCGGCTCCGGATGAGTCATCATGATCCGTAGTTCCAGCTGAGAGGTGGGTTGAGGCTGCCCTGGGGGCATCATTAACCAGAGTTTCTAGTAGTGATGATGGTTTGAATTAATGGCATAGTGCCAGTTCCAGGAGGAAATCTCTGTGAACACAGGACTCCAGTTCATGTGTGGGGTAAAGTGGCAGAATCTGCCTGCTTGGGAAGATGGACCACATAATAATTAGGCGGGTTGTCAGGTCTCTCACCAAATACTCTGGATTTTAAAAGCAGAGTTCCAGGACTAGCTAGGAATTTAAGTGCCAATTAGGACAGAACTCTGGTTGAAGAGCCTGGTGCATGTGATGGGGTCACAGGAAAGGCTGAAACTGGAGGCTGCAAGGATTCCCAAGAAGCTTATTTTGACTAGGCTTAGACCAAAAGGTCAGTCCTGGTCCCATGCGTGAGGGAGGCTGGTGCTGAGCCAATACTGTGCCAAGACATAGGATACAGATCAATCTATAGCTGAAGCTTGCCTGTTCAGTGCCTGCCAGGATCAGGACTAAGGCAGGCAAGGCCTATTTGGCAAGCTATTTTGTATCTCAAACTATTTTTGACCTTGACATACACTGAGAAATACAAATACATTACAAAATGGCATACACACACAAACACACACACATACATACATACAACATGCAGGATATTCTAATCTGGTTTGTTCTATTTGTTCTATCATATTTTATTATTTCATGAAAATTAAAAAAAAAACTTGTTATCCAACAATTTTTTTATGACCCACTAATGGGCGGAGACCTATAGTTCAAAAACGTTCACTTAAAATTTGCAGTCTATACCATCCACTACCTTGATCCACAGCTGGCCCTCCCATCTCCCGTGCAGCAGCTGGCACGTCAAAACCAGCTGCAGGACGTAAAGTCACTTCCAGTTAAGAAGCCAAGCCTTCTCTGCTTCGATCAACCTATAACTTCCTGGAGGCCCACTTCCTGGGTTAGAGTCCTCCCTTGCAGGACTCCGTGGCTCCCATGCCTTGCCCAAGTTTTGGGTTGGCCTCTTTTGATACCCTTAATAACATTAGGAAAGGGACTTTCCCCTCCAGGTTTGGCTTTGGAGCCCTGTCAGCTAGGATAACCCTCCTTCGTCCACCACTGAAGCTGGCCCTAGACAAAAAGGCAAGTCATGTCTCCTTATCCTGTTTTCCTTTATTCGATATGTCAACCTAATTCCTCTCGCTGAAAATCAACTTTATCTTTCTTCTCTGCTTAATTTCTCTTCTCAGTTAAATGTCTGGACAACTATTTTAAAAAAGCCCTTATTTATGTTAGAAATAATAGCTACATAAATTAAAATAACTGCTGATAAATTCCAGCTGATAAGCAAACAAAACCATACCAGGGTGAGAAATAAAACCATGTTCAATAATGAATCTTTGCTAATATCTGTAGCAACTGTGATGTAGAAAAGATGGATGGTGACCAATCAGTCAGCCAACCAAGAAGACAAAATTCCCATCAACCCAAGTTTTTGAAGAAGTAAGACTTAGTTAAAGCCGTTTACAAACATAACCAGGATAGATGATGTGTTAATAAGGCACATTATAAAAGTCAAGCTTGTGTGTTTCTCACAGTGAAAAAACAAAGGGTGAGCTGTCTGAAACAAAGATATCTATTTCCACTCATCAAATGAATCTCTGCCCAAATACATTTTCTAATATTTTAATACTTTAATGAATATTATCACTTGTAAATTGGTACAGTCACTGTAGGAAACAGTATGATTCATTAAGAAAATTAAAAATTGAACTGCCATATAATCCAGCAACCCCACTTCTGGGTAAGTAGCCAAAAAAAATGGAACCATTATGTGGGGAGATCTGCCCCTGCCCACATGTTCATTGCAGCATTAGTCACAAAAAGCCAAGACATGAAAACAACCTAAGTATCTATTGATGGATGAATGGATAAAGAAAATGTGAGATAAGTATTTATATATATATATACACACACACATATAGCTACTATTCAGACATAAAAAGATGGAAATCCTGCCATTTGTGACAACGTGGTTGGACCTTGAGGATACTAGGCTAAGTGAAGTAAGTCAGTAAGAGAAAGACAAACGCAGTATGAACTCACTTATCTGTGGAATCTTAAAAAGAGCCAAAAACCATAAAAATGAAGAGTAGAATGGTAGTTTTCAGGGGCAGGAGCCTGGAGGAAATGGGAGATGTTGGCTACAGGCTACCAACTTCCAGTTATAAGATGAATAAGTCCTGGGGGTCTGATACTCAGCATGGTGACTGTAGTTGACAGGACTGTGTTACGTACTTGAACGTTACTAACAGGGTAGACATTACATCTTCTCACCACACACACACATAAAGGTAATCATGTGAGATAATGAGGTCTTGCAAACTAACCTTCTTATGGTCATCATTTCATAACACATGCCTGTATCCAATCATGAACATCTTAAACTTATGCAATATTATATGCCCATTGCACTTCAATAAGACTGGAAAAAACCACTGCCACGGAGGTCAAGAAATGTCTAAAGTATACCCTTCCTTTCTCACTACCCCTCGATTTTCAGTCCAAGATGGAATTTTCTTGAATAGGATGATTTATGTCTTAAAACAGCTGTTTTTAAGAGATAACTTAAGATCCCAAGGCACAAGAATCACCTTGGGAGGAGCAGATTCCCAGACCTTGTGGGTTCATAAAGGCCACACTTTAAAAACATTGTCAGGAGATAAAATAGGTTATTTCAAGGGGTCGCTGAGCCTCTTTCCCAGATGCACATGTCAAGGACTTGACATCTGATGGAATGATGAGGTTGTTTTTCATGTTTCTTCTCTCACTCAATGACTCATCGGTTTCCAAAACTTCCCATGTGATTCTTCTCCAACTCAGACCAGCTGGCTTGGAGCAAGACCTCCAAGTTCCAAAGGCAGCACAGGCCGTGCGGGTATATGAATTAGCAGAGGAGAGAATGATAGGCGAGGCTGAGAGGCATACCTGGTGTTCTGACTCCCTCCAAAGAGACATGTGTGTTAGCACCCGCCTCCATGCACAGTCACAACACCCCCCTCCTCCCTCACAAGCATTGTCAACCTCTGGAAGTTCCAGAAAACGTCACAAATCAAAATCCCAGATCACGAGTAGAAAGGAAATTTTACCTCGTGAAATCAAAGACAAATACAAAAATAAAATGAAATACTAGGTCATTTCCGGGCAGAAAGGGGTTTTAAACAAAAGTGTAAAGTTTAAAAAAAAATACAGGTGTGAAACAAACCTAAGGAAGGTAACGTGGTTTTTAAGAACTTGGCCACTAGTAGTCCAGCTTAGTGTCGGAGACCTGGAATTTGCCATCAGATAAAATCATTTTATTCCTGTCTGGCTGAGTTTCTTACCTGGGAAATGACACGAATACTGCTTGCTCCTTAAGTGACATCCAGGAATTTCACATGAAATGATTAGGCAAAATGCATGCTTTTCAAGACAAATATTCTTGTGATCCTCTTGGGCAGATGAGAGAACTTATCTTCAGCTAATTAGTACCTTCAGTCAGACAGAGCAAGAGAGAATCTTATTTTAGCATGCCCTTAAAAATGACAGTAAAAATCAGCACCTTCCTTAAAAAAAAAATCAATAAAAAGGACTTTCTAGAAGTCCCAGAGTGCTTACATAAGGACTCAAGTTCTCTGTGGATTAAAATGATTTATTTTCAAACAATTCACCTAGAGACATTTTTCTCCAATTATTAAGGTCTGGGGAGGAAGAATCTTGAGTGACATAGTCAACAGAAGATCTCTTGGAAGGCCCTCTTCGTTCCTCTTTGAGATCCAGCAAGGGGACAAAGTTAGAAACTAGGAAACATTTGGCTGGCTCCTCATCAGAAAAAGAGATATTTAACCCCATCTAGTATTACATGCGGCTTTGCTCAAAATAAAGCAGCTGCTTAGGAACTGATTTGAGCCCGTTCCTGTTTAAGCAGATCCATTTGTGTGCGTGCGTGAGTGTGTGTGTGTGTGTGTGTGTGTGTGTGTGTGTGTGTTCCTCAGCTGAATCTGACTCGTCAGGCTGAGAACATATGTGTGTCCCAATCCAAAAAGAATGCACATTTATTTTCCTCGCATTTAATGTTTGAACATGATCACAGTCACCAGATGGGTCAGAAAAACAATGACAGCATGGTATAAATCTTCAGAGGGTTTATCAATCTGATTGCACTGAGAAGATAAAGTGGATTTTGCTAGAAATCCAATAAACTCTTTCCACCTCAAATGATAATAAGTGTTTGTGCCAATTTTCTCCTTTATTGCGATCTCTGCCCCTTCACTTTTTATTCTTTTTTTCTGTTTCATTCCCTTCATATTATGAGGCCCATTTTATTCTCTAAAGATGTTAGGTGAGCCCAGGTTGTTCTAGCCTAATTGGTCAAGGAAATTGGAGGCCACATGCTGGCGATGGAAATAGTGCAGGGCTTAAAGCTGAATAGACTTCTTTCAACACAGACTCTCTCTCCATCTGACTATGTGGTCCTCCATCCTCAGTTTGCTCACATAAGAAATGAAGCTAACCTGTCCCGTGGCAGTAAGAGTTAGAGATTATGGGTCTGAAAGACCTAGCGTGATTTCTAGCCCAGGGAAGAGTGCCTCTTAATACCGTGGACCCCCAAGATGAAATTTGTTAGCCAGAAGTTCATTCTCTTTAAGGAGGCACGAATTGTTGCCAAGAGGAAGGAAACATCCTTTGCCAAAAGACCTTTAATGATACCATAAAATTTAACCTGTATTCTCTGATTGTACTGGTTAAAGGACTAACACGTCCAGCTCAGTGATTTTTCTCTAAGCACTGAAATGTTACATGCGCTGTTGTGTACTAGTCAGAAAATTGCAGGTCATGGCTCTACATGCAGTGTCAGGCAAAAGGAAACCCTGTACTCTATTTCACTCCAACGTGACGCTTCAGATATCTGAACCTTAAAAAATAAATGGCTAGGTCTACCAGATAGGTTCTGTTGGAACTTATCAAAGTTCCCAGCAAACTTACTCCCCAACAGTAGCTAGCAGATGGAGGTTTGCAAAACTAACCTACTGAAGACATTGGAAGTTAAAATGCCTTCATTTTGGCCACTGAACTTAACAGCTGCTAAGATGAAAGATTTCAATCAGGGTGCTGTTCTTTATGGGGTTTAGGGACCAGAACACAGGAATGAGTAGGGCTAAGCAAGGTCTTGAAGTGGGCCAGGACGTCGCTGAATGTCTCCAGGTAGGTAATGAGATGATCACTCTGGCAGAGAGCAGATTTAGGGAGGTAAATCTGCTCGTATAAAAGCAGAGAAGCCAGTTAGGAGGCCATTATAGTAGTGTATGTGAGAGATATTAGTGTCCTGTCCTGGGGAATGGCTGTAGAGATGGAAGGAAGTAAATGGATTCAGGATATATCTTGGAAGTAGCCTTTGAACAGAATGTGCTGATGGATTGGCTATTGGGAGCAGAAGTGATGAGGCAAAGAGAAAAATCAAGGATGACTCCTAGGTTTTGAGTTTTTCCAAATAGTGGATGGTGGGTACCATTACAGAGACGGGGAGGTGGGGCATGGATGGCCAGAAATGGCTTGGGGATCAAAACCATAGATAATGTCTTGACTATGTTAGTTTAACCCTAGTGATGGTCATTAGAGTTTGATGTGAATCGATAGTATTATTAGTGAAAGGACAACTTATTGCAAGTTCACCCTCATTAAAGATCAAATTGGAAAATGGGAGCCCTCCTACACTGTTGGTGGGAATGTAAATTGGTGTAACCACTATGGAAAATAGTATGGAGATTCCTTAAAAAACTAAAAATAGACCCTGCTCTTGGGTGTATATCCAGAGAAAACTCAAATTTGAAAAAAATACATACACCCGAATATTCATAGCAGCACTACTTACAACAGCCAAGACGTGGAAGCAACCTAAATGTCCATTTATAGATGAAAGGATAAAGAACATATGTTGAATGTATATATAATGGAATACTACTCAGCCATAAAAAATGAAATAATGCCATTTGCAGCAACATGGATGGACCTACAGATTATCATGCTAAGCGAAGTAAGTCAGACAGAGAAAGACAAATATCACATGTTCTCACTTGTATGTGGAATCAAAAAAGCGATGCAAATGAACTTATTTACAAAACAGAAGCAGGCTCACATATATAGAAAACAAACTTATGGTTATCAAAAGGGAAGCGAGGGAGGGATAAATTAGGAGTTTGGGATTAGCAGATACAGACTACTGTATGTAAAACAGATAAACAACAAGGACCTGCTATATAGCATAGGAAGCTATATTCAATATCTTGTAATAAACTACGATGGAAAAGAATCTGAAAAAACGTTTGTGTGTGTGTGTGTGTATGTATGTATATATGAAACTGGATCACTTTGCTGTATACCTGAAACTAGCACAACATTGTAAATCAACTACGGTTCAATCAAAAAAAATCAAATTACTGAATCTCAAGCGCAAAGAGAAACCTAACTCTGGGGGCGACATGGTGTAACTGTGAGATGTCGCTTTGACCTGGCTGTTTTCCGTTTTTCCACATCTCTCAGCTTCTCCTTACGGATGCCTCCCTGTGCCCTGCACCTCCTGGCAGCATACCTAGACCTTGTGAAGGTGTCCTCTTTTCTCTTCCCCTGATGCGCTATGTCGTCTCAGTCTCCACCAGTGCTCTGTGCCTTGCACGGTGCCCAGAACAGAGCTGGTAGTCACAGGACGCTTTTTAAGTGAATGAGTGAATGAATGCAGGTGTGCTGCGGCCCCTGGATCCCCACTTCTGGCCGCTCTCCCTCTGGGCTGTAATTTGGGAGTAGGAGAGTCTGAATGTAAGGTGTGCCCCTGCATCAATCTGCTTCTGATTTGTCCTTTCTTCTGTTCATGGCACAGAGTTTCCATCTTAAACTCTTGTTCTGGTAAATGGCGATTAATCCCCTTGTGCCTGAATTCCTAGTATGTTAGCCTGGCTGTGCATCCAGGCCCTGGAGGACGGGAGCCCCGGGCTCCCGCCCGCTCCCAGCCTGCCTACAGTGGTCCCTCCTCTTTCTGCTCCCGTGGGTCGAAGCCTGTGACGATGCTTTACTCTGTACTAACAGAGACGTTGGCTATTTTCCTGAGTGTCTAAATAGTGCCTGCTTCCAGGTCCCTGTTTCTAAGCAATTCTGCCCATCAGGAAAGTCCGTCATCACTCCTGGACCTGCCCAGTGACACTCTTTGCTGGTGTTTCTATCTGCTGCTTGTCACTATTTGGACCTCCCCTCCACTTAGTCATTTGCCACCACTGAATTCCGCTCCAACCCCCACCCAATTCAGGCACCACCTCAGGGAACAGAGCTAGTTCAACTTAGCCAAGCCTACAGTTGTCATCTTCTTCAATCTGGCCAAGTCGTCAGAGACGACTAATGCAAGCAAACAAAACACATGGAGGAGGAACATCCCACTGGTGTGAAAAAGTGACAGGTATTGGTCGCATGGTTCCAGAAAGATCTACGCATAAGGTATGTTGCTGGGAGTATGTGTGTATGTGTATGTGAGTGAACTGATGCATTCATCTAGAAATATATCCACTTTTTAGCTGTTCACTCCATTCCTTTTCTAGGAGAAAACTTAAGTTTTGCCACACTGTCGCAGGTCAACAAATGTTGATTAAACTCTTTCTGAGGAGCTGAGTATGTGCTAGAAACTAGGGATACCAATTTCCATCTGCTCACTTGTTTAATAACATAACTGAAGCCTGCTGTGTGCCGGATTCTGCTCTGGCTGTGACCCATCCTTGACCATCTTTACCCAAGATGAATTTTGGTGATTTTCTCTCTTCCAGGAACTCATCAAGAGTACAGATAAATCCCTTCATTCACGCCCCGCCCCCAGCATCCAATTCAAATCTGAGCAACACTAAACAATAAAATAAGTGTCAGAAAGTTCATCAAAGTACTTGTTTTTTTTCTATGCTGATAACTTCAATGATATTGTTAAAATAAGCTCCCATGATGAAAACATTTTGATTGTTTTCTTTCATTGTTACTGCTGCCTCTCTTTTGCCAACCACATCTTCCTGGTCAGCAAGCCAGCACTGCTCATGGTTAACGCAAGCCACAGACAGGTAAACTGATTTGCATAACTCACTACCGGATACAGAGACACACCCTACGCCCGGGGTGTATCCAGTGATGGCGAAGTAAACACATTTCTGGGTGAACACAGCACTTCCCACTCTGCCCTCTCTTTTTTGCCTTCACATTCGTATTCGGGGGAAATTATTTCCAGATTCAGAGAAAAATGGAATGTATGCCTGTAAATCATAGCTCTCATCAAAAATAAGGTAACATATGGCCGTTGAGGTTTTTGTGGGAGACGAAGGATGAAGTCAGAAATATCCGCCTGTGACTTTGAAGTTTTGTAGGTCTGGTTCTTGCAACCCTAAGGTGTGAAATGTTTGCACTGTGTCTGAAATGAAGGATTAGGGTAGCTGTTAGCTCCCAAACTTCCTTCGGACGCCGCGTTTGTCTTCCCCGCTAAGTTTTAGCTTCCCCAACTTGTTCAAAGGACAGCATCAAAGGGTTGTTTTATCAGTTAGTTTAGGATAATAGGCCAGGGTCGAACTCTCGTCAGTAAAGGGAAACTTTTCAGACTTGGAGTTAAAGTTCAATCTGTTATTCTTGGCAACTGGCCCAAGAGGGAAGGAGAATTCATGAGAGAGACTTGTTGGCTGGACAGTTATATGATCCAACAGTTGCTATGAACAGATCGCAGAATGGAATGATCAAATGAATCTTCACGCACTACTGACAGCATGGACATATTTCCCTTTCTTGCATATCTCTTTCTTCAGATGCTATTCTTGGTGCTCCTTCAACAGAGTGAAATCTCCCTCGTGGTGAGTGAAAGGATAAATGTCTCCATGTGGATTCAATTCTGCTGTTCATTAGGTTATAGCAATCAGGAATGCATTTCCTCTGGGACTTGCGTTTCTGCTTCATGTTGAAGGTGATTACTTGGCATACAGATCAGATCGGTAATGATGTCTTCCTCTCTGATGTCCAAAGACAAGAAAGAATTCGTGTCTGGTGCCACTTGTGAAATGATGGAGCCCAGCGCTCAGCTGAGTCGGGGGCCAGGATGCTCACCTGGACCTAATAAGCTTGACAGCGGTCTTTCCTGCTCTTGTCATCTTGGTGCCAGAAAGAGGGAGGGGGTCACAAGAATAGAAAAAGAGGTAGCGAGAGGGAAGAAACTGGGTCATGAGGATCCAAGACTATGTAGTGGATGAGAATCCACGGGCAGTCTCTGCTTCTGTTAAGAGGAGGTCATTGCTGGACACTGCCCTGCGCTGCTGGACAACATGGGCCATGCACTCTGCTGCTCTGGAGGAGCCCGGGCAGCCTGAGCTTCTGTGAAAGGTGTGCTGGGGAGTGAAAGCTGACAAGGGTCTAGGCACCAACACCTTGCCTGAGTCTGTGGTCTTCCCACGTCCAGGCACCTTGTCTGGGCCCCACTGTCCTCTCTCTGCTTTGTGTGTCACTCTGCCAAGCCCAGAGAAACTTTCTCGTGTCTGGCAGAAGTATTGCTCCCCCACTGTCTCATCACCATCCCCTCAACAAACACATACATATTCTTCCTAATCATTTCAATCATCATTTCAGAAGTATTATCTCACCAATGTCACTTTCCTCTCTTATCCCATAGGACTTATAGGGGAAGAATAAGAATGAAAGGGTACTGAATCACTCTGCTGTACACCAGAAATTTACACAACCTTGTAAACGGACTATACTTCAATAAAAATTGTATTTTTTGTAACATGTAACAAGTTAAAAAATATGCAAAGACCACCATATTTCAATAAATGAAAACTAAAAAAAAGAAAGCATCAGTGCCAATGCAAATATGTCCAGAGATGATAAACCCATTTAGAGATAAGATCTTTTTTAAAAACATAGATTGAAAGGTGACAAATATGGTTGAAATCTAATTGCTCAAACACATAATGGTAAGAATAACTACACTCATAAAAAAATTCTAGGCACTGTTTTGAGGATTAATTCATTTAATCGTACAAGAACTCCGTGAACTTGGTACAATACTTATCTCCATCTTTAACAGATGAGGAAACTGAGGCACAGAGACGTTAAACATTTAGTCACACAGCTGGTAAGTCCCAGCCCTGGAGGACAGGAAGACCAGGTGGATTTAGACTTAGAGGCCTCTGCTGCTGGACAGGTCATTCAATCTGATTCTCAGTGTCCTCCCTAGAAGACAGAGACAGTGTGCCTGCCACCCAAAGCCTTGTGTTCAAAGGCAACTTTGGTGGGAAGTCACGTGCCTCTGGACCTGGCACAGAATGGGCGTGCGATGCTGTGTCCTTCTTCCCTCCCACTTGCACACAAGCCCTCATCTGTCAGACTCAGGTGTGTCGCTGCTGCATGGGGGAGACAGTATGATTAGTGCTTGCTCTTAGGTGACTCCATTTATTTAAAAAATATTAATTGAGTGTTGTGGCTTGTACAATAATCGTCCCCAAGGGATCTGATGATGTAACCCTCAGAACCCATGAATTTATCAGCATCACATGGCAAAAGGGACAGTAGATCCCAGCCAGCTGACTTTAAAGTAGGGAGATTGTTGTGGATTATCCTGGTGGCCAAATATATCCCATGGACCCTTAAAGGTGGAAGAGGGAGGCAGAGGAGTCAGGGAGAGATTCAAGACATGAGAGGGACTTGACCCATGGTTACTGGCTTTGAAGATAAAGGAGGTTCTGATCCAGGGAATGCAGATGGCTTCCAGAAGCCGGGGAAGGCCCTCATCTTACAGCCAGCAAACAAACCGGGGCTCAGTCTCATGGTCACAAGGCACCGAATTTGGCCAACAACCTGAGTGAACTTGGAAGTGGCTTCCTCCCCACAGCATTCCTAGAGGAATGCTGTCGGCACCTTGACTTCAGCTTGGGAGACTCTAAGCCAAGGGTTGCAGCTGAGCTGTGATGGTCCTGGACCCTGGACCCGCAGAACTCTGAGATAAGTGTTGTTTTCAGCTGCTGAGTTTTTAGGAATATGCTCCCATGGCAAAGGAAGCTAATTCAAAGGTTCACATTGTCCCAGGAACTCTGCAGGGTCTGGGAATATAACTGTCAGTTGCATGGATTGCTGACGGGGAATCGGGCTCACCCAGGTCCAGAGATCAGCAGAGGCCATTTCTTTTTCCATCCTGTTTACCAGTTGTCCCTGAAGCATATTGCTTGCTGGTGTGAGCCTCAGTCTCCACAGCTGTCAGACAGGCATAACTGCAGAGGGCTTTTCCCTGGAACTGAGGTATAAACACTGTGAACTGTTTTCCATATGGTCCTTGGGTGACCTGTGAAAACTCAGCTGCCTTCCGACGCTGCAATGTCTGTCTTCCCCCCGAGATGTGGCTGTGGCCCTGCGCTCACAGATGGGGTTTGGAAAGACGCTGCCTCCAGCTCAGGGGGAACACTTATTTGATGGAACAATTAAATCAGTCACCCAAATTAGTTTTTTAAAAAGATCTCCATGTGAGTCTTTTCTTACTGGAACCCTTTCGGTAATTCTTTAGACAATGGTAATTATTGGATGAAGGAAAGGAAGAACATGGGAAAGGCAACAAAAAGGTTCTCGCTGTACTGATCTCAGACAAATTTGAGATCATCAAACAATTGGTTGCAACAAACCAAGGTCACATGCAAACAAACACACGCAATTATTTAAAAATACAGAATACTGCCCTCAGCAAACAGCCGTTAAGAACCGAACAAATATTTAGATTTGTCAGCATCTGTTGAAAGGCTGTGTGAAAGGTCTCCAATAAACCGAACAACGCTTAAGAAACACTTGGGCTAAATAACCTGGAAAGAAATTATCCTCATTGACTGAAGAGTTACATAAAGCCCCACTTATAGGAACATAACCCTAGGGAGGAAGTTGCCTCCTGGCATCAACTGTTACTCACTATCTCATCTGATTTATTACACAGCTTTTTTTAGGTTACTTAATGCTGTTTGGCATTGTCTGCTTTAAGTGTTTTGTTCACTGTCTCTTTTCCTTTCTAGAATGTGAGCACCATGAGGGAAGGACCTTGTCTGTCAGCTGAGATGCCATTCACACTCCTTCAGGCACCTACCCTCATCTTCTTTTGGGAAACACCCAACCTGTCCTTACCCACGTATTTCAAGGAGCGGAAGCCACCCTGGACTCCAGTCTTGAAGCCTGTGTACACAGCCCACGCCCATCAGGACATTCCATCCCGTCGGCCAGAAAGATTGGTTTGTTATGGGCACAAACAGTCATGCCTGTCAGGATGAATGGGGTCCAATCCTGGGACTTTTGTTTGAGCTTTTCCACTGGGTCTTAAGCCTGAGAGGATGTGGGGGCTGAAGATGCCGTTACCATCCTACCTACCTCTGCCTTGAGCTTCTCAGAATGGATGAAAGGCTGAGCCCAGAAATAGAGAAAAGGGGGAGCTCTGATGGTATAATGTGGGCCCCAAATCCTGTCATGTCCAATTCAGTGCAGCTATGGAATTTTTACTTACATGGACCTACCTATAAATATCTTTCTCAAAGCAAAGAGCCTCCAACTGAATGAATGAATGAATCAATCAATCAATCAATTACTCAATTAATTAGTTAATTAATTGAAGTATAGTTGGTTTATTAATTTAAATGTATCAAGTGGCCCGAGTCCTGGTGTCTGGTTAAGCTCATGCTGTTTGGGCTTTTGGGACATAGTAGGACGTGGGGGATTTGGGACCCGTAAGAGTAGCTGTTTTCACAGTAGTTCTGACCACAAGAAGCTTGGTTTTCTTAGGCCTGTAGACAAAAAGCAGACGAAGTTGGTGGCTATTCCTCACCTGACCCCCATTAGTCTTCTTAAGCCATATTAAAGCCAGGATTTGTTTTTAAGTAAGACATCACTTACATGTGGAATCTAATAAAAAACAATACAACAAAATAGTGAATATAACAGAAAAGAAACGGAATCACAGATGTAGAGAAGGAACTAGTGGTTACCAGCAGGGAGAGGGAAGGGGAGGGGCAAGATGGAGGTGGAAGATTAAGAGGCACAAACTCTCAAGTATAAAATAAGCTACAAGACTGTATTGTACAACTTGGAGAATGTAGCCAATATTTTATAATAACTATAAATGGAGTATAACCTTTCAAAATTGTGAATCACTGTATTGTGTATACGTAACATATAATATTGTACAGCAGCTGTACTTCAATTTAAAAAATACAATTGTAGAATAAATACATAAAGTAAAAAAACTTTAAAAAAAGTAAGTAATAGGACATAAGTGGATATGAACACTTATCTGGAGAAGTCAGAAGAAGCTTCCAGGAGAAATGATGCTTGACTTGAATTCTGAAGAGTGAATCAGAGTTTCTGGGCAGAGGAACGGGAAAGAATCTTTCAGATGGGATGAGCAGCCGAAAGGATGACTTGGAGGCGTGAAGTAACAGGATGTCCTCAAGGGAGCTGATAACCTAATGTTGACAAGTGCTTAATCTGCTGGTCTAGACGGCAACTCTGTGTAAAATTAGGAGGACTCGTAACAGTGATCTCACGTTTTTCCTTCTTTTTTATTATTTTATCAGGGGAAAAGACTCTGTAGTCGAGGCACTTTACCTACTTACACTCTACAGAGCCAAACATTTTCTCACGTATTAATGAGACAAAAGGAACTGCTTTTGTTGAAAGGCGACGTCTGATCCTCATTTACTATCCCAGCTAAATGATTAATTCCTTCCAGAAACAAAAACAAAGACAAAGTCATATTATAAACATTAATTCCTTGAGAAATCCATCCATGGACCACCTAGGAGGCTCTTGGGGACCACCAGTCAGGATCGGTCTGGGCAAGATTACGATGTGGTTGGAGTTTATCTTGGTGCTCCCAGCCTGCCATCTCTGTGTCTTCAGTCTGGTGTCTCAGGAGCACCAGACTCTCATCTCTATGAAATTCTGCTTCCCAGAAAGGATTGGACACACGTGTTCTTGCTTAGAAGTATGACCCCAGAAAGAGAGGTATTGCCACTCTCCAAGAGGGGTTGATTAACCGCTATGCCTATTTTACTTCTTAGAAGACAAGGATTGAAGCTAAAGGAATAATTTTGTGATGGTGATTTTTTTTTAAATAAGCAATTCAGGGTGAAAGAATTTAGATTTTTGGGGAGGGAAGAGATCAAGGTGCATTCTCAATACCCTTATAATCACATCTTGTTAGGAGAGTGCCTATGCCTCTCAGAGTCAACCCATTCAGGGAGTTATCGAAAGAAATCTGCTATGTTCGAGCACAAGGCTAGGTGCTGTGGAGAATATAATGGTTAGAAACAGTCCCTGCCCTCCAGGGGTTCACAGTCTAGTAAAAGAGCTAAGAATTGACAATGGATAACATTCAAGTAAGGCAGAATAAATCATAGATAGAAGTAGAAGGAAAGTATTATATGGAACCCCCCTCCACCCACCAAATAAAGAAATGATTATTTCTAAATGGGAAAAGTCATGAAAGTGAAGTAGTGGTTGGGGTTGAGGAAGCAGAAGGGCAAGAGAAAATGTGTCATTTGTATTTTTGGCTTTTTATATATGAAGCAATAGGAAATGGAAGCTCATGAAATCAAATAACTTCCCAAGGTAACAGAGTTAGCAACTGGCGTGGCTGGAGCCTAAGGTGAGTAAGGCATGTAGTGGGAGGTGGTGTGCTAAGGAGTTTAGTTTAATATTCTGGAAATAAGGGGAGCCATTGAAAGTCTCTTATTGGTTTATGGGGTGGAGTGAGTGGGTGGATGAAATATGATATGCATATTTAAGGTGGTCTCTCTGATGTCATGAAGGGTGGATTTAGAAAGGAAAGAGATTGCAGGCAAGGAGATATATTACGATGGTTTATCCATCCATTTATCTACCTGTTCAACAAAGATTTAATCAGTATCTGCTATTTGCTAGGCATTACAAAAATCTATTGCAATAACCCAGGTAAAAGAGTGTGAGATATAGAGAGTGAGTTGGGAAGGTGGCCGCAGGGCTTTACAGGAGGGGATAGGATCATGCTTCTGATATCTTCCCTTCAGTACTTTCCTCAAATGCAGGGCATGGCCCTTCCACAGCTGTCCAAGTTGGCTCTCTGCATGTTGCAACTGGTGGGCTGTGAGAAGACAGGATGTGGGGGATGGTGAGGCTGTGCCTTTGGTCTCTGGCTGCCAGCACAGCATGGAAGTGGAGATTCTGAATTCAGAGCTGCTTCTCTGAGGGAGCAGAGTTCTACAAACCTCTCCATCTCATTTTTACCCATTCTTTGATAAGACCCTATAATTTTCTCTGAATGTCTTGTTCTCAGACTGTCTCTCTCTCTCTGCAGAATTATAGGGACCTGAGATTTGAACTGGGGACCAGAGAATTAGGTTCAGTGCTTCTCTGCAAATGATAGAGAATAAATAGCCAAATAAAAAAATCAGCCACAAAACTTCCAGGCCACAGATACAAATGATATCAGGCTCTGGCAGCCTTCTGGAATGTTCTCTCACCAATGGTGCTAACCTGGCCACGTGGACAAAGAATCAGGATGGTGTTGATCAGAGGGTGGATCCCAGCTGCAGGGGTTGCATGTTTCTAGGGGGAAAGTGGGTGAGTAGTGGGCAGGGGTGAGGGGACACTGTGTGGACAGAAGGGATAAAATGGCAGGATGAAGAAACTGTCCAAAGAACTCTAGGGCTACTGGAGTATTACTGGTTTGCATTTACTTCTTGCAAATTGTTGCTTTTCAAATTTTCTTGCTTTTCTTTTACTGTCAAGCCCCATTTTTCTACCATTTCTTTAAAATGAAAATCACAAAGTCTTCTCCTCTTTGTAGAATTCTTGAGTTTTCTTTAATCAGATGAATTTCTTGCTTAAAGTGTAAAATGATCTGTCGTGTTCTTTCATTTCTGGTGGACCTACCTTAACTTTTGAGCCATGTCTAGTGAACTTAAAGAGGAGGTTTTTCTGGGATCAGTTTAACAAAATAGAGGAAGTGTTGCCCCCCATATAATGTTTCATTCTGTGGTGCCATTAAACAGAATAATTTCTATTACCATGCTCTAAAATTCGGTCCCCAGTGTCAGTTGGGAGACAACATCCCAAGTGGATGAGATTCTCTGTGCTTATAATCAGAGACCCATTAAGTCTGCCCTTCCACGGCCAGAACACATGTGATTGGAACCGAGAGTGGATCCTCTTCCCAATAACCCAATCACACTTTTATACTTTCCACTTGGTTTGGAGAGCTTGGTTCCTGAGAAACAAAAGCTTCAATAGTGGCAACGGTGGTTTCATTGAATAGGAAGGTGAGACCACCACTTGGCCTTTTAGAATCTTTATGCCCATAAGCCTACTGGCTTTGGGGGATTGATTCTGATTACCAAGGGAAACTGGGTTGCAACTCAAAGTGCAGGCAAGAAGTATGTTGGAACCCAGGAGTCTCCCTGAGGTGCGTCTTAGTCCTTCCACAGCCAGTAGTAAGAGTGGATGGGAAGTGAGAGCCACCATGAAGTGACTGGACCACTGAGGATTCAGACCCTTCAAGAAGAAGGTCTAAGTGACCCCAGCACGGAATAATCCCAGCCAGCGGAGGCTCTAATGAGGACAAAAGAAACGTGGCCTGAGTAGTAGTGGAAGAAGAAAGTTACAAATACCCGTTACGACCGCACGATCAGTGATGGTCATAGAACATACAGGTGTTTTCTTCTTTACTTGTTCTATTTGTATTATCTCTTTTCATCTTCTTTCTCTCCTCTACCTCTGATTGCTTTAGACAAGGTTTGTTGGAGGTTAACTTTACAGATTAGTGTTCAGGTAAAAGTATATCCGGAGAAGACCCTGACTGAAACTGAGGGATAATCGACACAGCCCAGAGAGGGCTGCAGAGCCCTCAGGACGCTCTGTCTCCTTGCTTAGGGAAGAGGATGGGTGCTTTTGCTTGCAGGAAGACAGCTGCATCTTGGAAGGCTGCAGCATAAGAGCTGCCTTTATTGTTGCATGGAAGTTCAAATACTGTAGAGGGCATTCATGGAGATCTAAAGGTGTGGATGGTGCCAGACTTTAGCCATTGTCTCTTAGCCTTCAACCCACACTTCTATAGTCTGTTGGGTGGTGCTGGCACCAGGACTGTGCAAACCTCATTTCTGTTTGGCCAGCTGGCTACCAGTTATGCTCTGCTAACAGGGGACACAAGAGAGAGGCTCCAAGGCTGGGGAGAAAGAAGAGAAGGCTTCTTTCTGGATGCTTCTAGTTCCGGTGAGGGCAACCCTAGCACTGCTTCTTAATTTCAGAAGTGAGATGACTTTTCCTGTAGCAGCAGGTGAGTCCAGTTTGCAGCTTTCCCAACAACTGCAGAACCATCCGCATTTACCCTTCAGGGACAAGAGTATCTGATAGACAGTGACTTTTCCTCAGAGGTCTGGGCCCCTTCATAGGCTCCTTGCCAAGACGGCAGAAGTTTAATAAC
The DNA here is from genome assembly GCF_048564905.1 of Vicugna pacos. Taxonomy (NCBI): domain Eukaryota; kingdom Metazoa; phylum Chordata; class Mammalia; order Artiodactyla; family Camelidae; genus Vicugna; species Vicugna pacos. The sequence goes on along the minus strand of NC_132991.1, from coordinate 85,991,193 downwards.
TTTATTTCAGAATTTCAACCTTTGTTCTCCCAGCTCTAAGGGGGGTGGCTGCTTCGTGCCGTTGCTACCTCTGTGACACTTTAGTGTTCTCTTTCTGGCTTTTCAGTTACGTAGGTAGATGAAGAGTATCTAGGAGAGAAGGTTCATTTCGAAATATGAGTAGGGAAGGGAACTGGGATCCAAAGATAAATCTTTTGGTCCCGTCGATTTCCATAGCTGCAAAGGAGCCAGCTACCTGTAAGGTTACCAACGAGCATCTTTTAGCGAGATGGATATGGCTGATACCTGTTTTTGGTCAATGTTATTGTTTACCTACTTCATTTTGATATTCAACTCTCTCTCTGCTCAAGTAACCTTGTGCTGACTCTCTCCTGATCAGACCTCGATGGATACAGTGGTTAACAAGACTCCTCTTGGTACAGACAGATCAGTTTTAGACAGAGCAACCCCCAATTCTAGTCCCGTCACCTGTGATTTAGTATTTTTGTAAGTTAGAGTCCTCTGGAATCAATGAGGAGGGTGGCGCTTGCTCTGACCTGTTCGTAAGGCTGGGGTGGGAACTGAATACAATCATATATCGGGCCTCTTTGGTCAATTGTAAGGAGCTGTACACGTTCCAGAGATTATGTTCACAAAAGTTAAGACAGTCTAAAATGAAGGTATCGACTGCCTCTGTCCCATTAAGAGATGCTTAGTGGTAACTTTTCAGGTAGCTGGCTTCTTTGCAGCTGATGGAAACTGAGAGCACCAAGAGGTCCATCGACGAGTCTCAGTGCTTTTTTTAGACAGAAAATCTCTACTCATATTTCCAAATGGACCTCATCTCTTCCCAATTGCTACTTCTAAATGTTCCCCGTGTTCTATTTTGGTCTTGCCCAGTTATGAGAAAAATGTCAACATTATTATTGGTGCTATTTTGCTTTTCTATTTTAAATTAAATTTGGTCCTCTTACACTACAAAGCATGCTGGGTTTTCTTGCTCTATAGCCTGGATGCTAAATTCATTTCTGCTTCTTGCTAACTATAAGCCAGTTATTTTACCCTTCCTGGTCTCAGTTCCCTCGTCTACTAATTGGAAAAGCGTCTTGTATTATCTGTCACATGGGGCTTTTCTATCTTATATAAAAGTGCTCTGTAAATTCAAAAGTGTTGGAAGAGATGTTACTGTTATTTTTGGTAGTGTTCATAGTAGTAGGGATTTAGGATTGTTTGAAAAGGATCCTGTAAGCAGTGTCTGGAAATATCACTATATAAATTAGCATTAAAAATTTGCTGTTTCAAACCCTTCCATTGATGCACATTAAATCTATGCTGGTAAAATACATGGTATTGAATTTCAACAAAGCACTAGTTTCTATGACAAGATTGGTCACTTCAGTATATTTCCAGGCAGTTTTGATCGCATGAATTTGTCCTAATACTGCAACCGTTTGCTCGTGTCTGAAAGAGTGATTACATATGAGAAACACTCACACATCCAGAAAGGAAAGACTGATAAATGAATACTCAGAGATTCTAGAACCAGGAACAACTGATTCCAAGGTTTTAATTAGCAGAGACGTATGCACTAAAAGCGACACGCATGATAAAGCAGTTGAACAGTAGTGAGGAAGATACGACAGACCAAATTAATTCCCTGATGGCCTCCAAAATAAATGTTCACCAACTCAGGCTTATTTGCCATACGTTTTCCTTTTGGCTACTGTTTCAAGCTGCTTGTAGACACAAGAGGGGAAGGGAGGATGGAGTTAATCGTTTGCAGAATTCATGCTACCAAGCAGCAAAGGCTCATTACATGCTTATTAATTCACACGAAATCAGTTGTCTGACTTACTTGTGCTGGCTGTCTGTATTGATTGGAGTTATTGTATAGTTGCTGAACTGTTGAAAGGATATTGGTCACTTACGAAACAATGAAGACATGGGCTGCCCGTGTGTATGTGTGGCTTTCATGTCCACTGCAAACCTCATCTGCTTTAAGAAGACAATCGAACCAATTCCTGCCAAAATCACCCTCATGACATGCGTAACGGTTACTGAGTCTCAAAATCATACCCGGCTGTGTCGTGATCGAAAGGGCATACATTCATACCTAGAATCAAATCACCACTCCCTTAGGGTGAATCATTGGATGTCTATCCCCTGTGAAACTGGGAAGGTCATAAGGTGAAGTACTTTTAGCTTTTTATTGGACTTTCCCCTGGGTAGATTGGAAATAGTTTGCAGACCTCCCTACACCTCTCCCAAGTCATTCTCTACCTTAAAAAAATGTTTCTTCAAGGCTGCGGTTTCCTCGGGGGCTGGGGGTGCTTACTGTCCCTTCGAACTGCAGTTAGACTTCTCACAATCATTACAATGCCAGTGACTCACTAAACGTTCCCTTGTGTTGTAAGCGTAAAACTGTGCAAATACGATGGCTTTTTAGATCTTTTACTTCCAGGCCATCTGTGGAGCTAGCTCCCTTTCTGGTGCCCTTGGCTTAGCATACGGGTACGTTTTGTCGCATAGCATGTGACTTAGGAATGGAAGACATTTGATGTGCCTGCCACTGCATCTCAGAGGGTTGAATGGACTCCCGGATGAAGGCACGGTTGTCTCCAGACGTGGGGTGGGGTTGGGGTGGGTGAGGAGATCAGTGCTGACTTGTGGCCGGCCCACTGGGTCATTGCTGGAACTGGGCTCGCCCGAAGTAGCAGCCTAGGAAGGGTCCTTGATGCAATGACATAGCTCAGTGGACCTCATTTTTTTTTTTTAATCTGCTCTAAAGGAGAAAGGGAAGTCTTGAATACTGGTTAGGCAGCATGATTCCTAATTGTGGGAGCAGTAACATCAGGGAGACGTAACACCTTCACCAGAGCTCAGTGCTCTTGCAGGTTCTCTCACATTTATCTTTTGTCCTGGAAGGCATTTCAGCTCCAGTCTTTAGTAAGCACCTTCACCCCATTTTATCAAAGAGCAATGCAAGGCCCAGAGAGATGAACTGACTGAGATCTCATGGCAGAGCCTGGTATTTTGGTCTTAAGTCTGTTGCCTATAGACTTTTCCACCAATAGTGTGGTGATAAAACAAGGTGGCTATCTCTGCCCTTGGGGATGTCTGAAATCCGCATTCTCCATTCCCTGTAGATGTAAACGAGTCATGTCAAATTTAAAATGACTTTCACGTATAACTGAAAAATTGTGCTCTACACTGGAATTCGACACAACATTGTAAAATGATTATAAATCAATAAAAAATGTTAAAAAAATTTAAAATGACTGCAAATATTTTTCCGGAAGAACTTTTTAATGGGAAAAGGAGGTAATGTGTTATTTATCACTGCATAACAAATTACCCTAATTCTTAATAACTTAAAACAGAACACATGTATTATCTTACAGTTTGTGTGGGTTGGGAATCCAGGACTAACTTAGCTGGACTCTTTGCTTTGAGTTATCTCACCATCAAGGTGTTGGCCAGGACTGTGGTCTCAGCCAGAGGCTGGACTGGGGAAGGATCCGCTGCTAAGCTGACTCACATGGTTGTTGGCAGGATTTGGTACTTGGCTGTTAGACCGAGCCCATCAGTCCTCACAGGCTGTTGGCTGGAAGTAGCCCTCGGTTCCTTGCCACATGGGCTCTTCTGCATGACAGCTTGTGTCATGAAAGCCAGAAAGCTAAGCAGGCAAGAGAAAAAGAGAACGCTAGCAAGACACAAGCAATGGTGCTTTCTTACCTAATCTCAGACAGGACCTCCCATCACTTTTGCCGTATTCCATATTCATGTTGACTAGAAGCAAGTCCATGGGTCCAACTCATTCTCAAGGGGAGGGGGGCACACAAAGGTATGAATACCAGGAAGAAAGAAACACTGGGACACATTTTAGAAGATGGTTCCCCACGGAGGTGTTGTCCTATTTGTTCCATGTTTAGCACATATAAAACCTCATTTATTTTGGCTTGCTAGAGTCCATCACAATGTGCTGAAATAGCTTTAGTTCATGTCATCACCACTAAAATAGAGATGGAAACAAGAGCAGATCATCCCGTCTACCTCCTTCACTCTCCTCAACTCCTATCCACCCCCAACTCTGAGGCACACAGAGCGAGACTGTGCCCATAGGAAGGGCCTTGGGGTCTTCAGTGCTCCTCTAGACCAGGCGCCTAGAGAGGAACCCATGCCGTGGCTACAAGGGGCTTTGGGAGGGAAGGACTTGGGTTTGCATCCTTGTTCCATTTCTCAGTAGCTGTGGATCTTGAACAGTATTACCCTGAAACTGTTTCCTCATCTGTAAAATGGGGCCAATAATCCCTGCCCAGGTTGTTGGGAACATTCAGCAAGATAATGTGTACAAAGGGAACCTTCTCCGATTCTGGCCATAGACAAAGGATCACAGCAGATGGACACTCCTTTCCCTCTTTTTCCCCCCCAAATAATAGAGGCTTCCACAGGAAAGGTCAGGGCAAGATTTTGTTTCCATAATAGGGCTCTTTGATCTTGAGAGTTATCATACGACTTAATTTTGGGGGTCATTTAGTCTACTTGATATTCATATTTGAGTAAATTAGAGTCAAGAGCAGTACCAACCCCGGAGGATTTTTGTGATGTTTAAGAAAGTTAATGTGTGTCAGGCTATTTACACAGTGTCTGCCAAGTGGTACACACTCAGTAAATGCCAGCTATTGCTATAACAGTGTCTCTACATAGAATATCTCAGAAAAATTACTTCAACTCGTTGTGCCTTCATTTCCTCATCTGGAATATGGGGAAATAACAGGAGGGTTGTCATTAAAGTTAATGTCATAAAATGTTTTAAATAGTGCCTGGCACATGGTAGGGGCTCAAAGAATGTAAACAAATGTTAACTTTATTTTTTATTAGTATTTGATCAGTGTTTGCTTCTGCTATGGAGGACTTGTACCTAGTATAAATATATTTAATATAAGTTTTTTTATATTATGTGATATACATAATATATATTATACATGCTATATTACTTATATCCTATATATTCAATTATTATTATATATTATATATATGTAATACATACATACAAACAAGAGCGTGATTTATCCTCTGCACCCACATAGAGAGGAAGAACCAAGTGTGAGAAGCGAATATTAAAATAAACAAACAAACCATTTTTCTGTTTTTTGGCCACTATCCAGGAGTATAAATCACATGTGTGATAAGCCCAAGGTCCCCAAAGATCATGTGTGAGACACATATTATAGTATCTCATTCGAATTGCTCTTTTTTTCCCGTAGGGTAATATTTTTGGTTCCGGGTACTCATTCTCTTTGCTGGTTAGCAGCTCAGTCACCAAAATGGTGGATACACATGGTCTTTAACGTCAATTTTTTTAAATAGTATTTTTTTTATTGAGTTATAGTCAGTTTACAATGTCATGTCAATTTCTGGTGTGCAGCCCAATTTTTCAGTCATACGTGAATATACATACATTCATTTGATGTCAGTTTGACTTGCCTTCCTCTTGAATAGTTACTGCAAAAATTTAGTCTTGCTTCCAATGTATCAAATTCAACCATTATCTTCAGAGAAGCAGGCCGGTTTTCTTCCCTCGGAAGATGTTCGTGTATAACAAGGACAATGTGAAAATTAGAGGTTTTAAGCACCCAACAAAGGCTATTCAGAGCGATGTTTGGTGAGAGAGAGGGAATGAGAGCAAGACTGTGTTCATGAAAGGGAGAGACAGACAGAAAGGGAGGAGAAAGAAAAATCCCTTTGTAAGTAGCCACTGAAACACAACTTCAAATACCCTGTGTTTCTGGGAAGAAAGCCTCTGTGTAAAAAAAGGAGCATCTCTCCAGTAAGTTCTAAATTAAGTTAATAAAAACAAATCGAAGCAGAGGGCCAAGTCTGCTTTCTGGAGGCCACTGGGAGAGGCAGACTCTGGCAACTGTTTCCGTGAGAAAAATTGGTCGATTGTGGGAACCTAATGATTTCTCTCGAATGATTTCTGCCTTAGATACATGGTGAATCAGAGTGCCCTGTCACTCTTTCTCTCTTGTCCTCTCTCTCTTTAATCTTCCTTAAGAAATTTTCCCATATCATCTCAAAGTAAAACAAACACAGTCCCCCAGTCTGCCTGCCTTTGGGGGCCCAAAAACAAGTGAGTGGATTTGTCAGGGGGTGTTCGGCACTGGAGTTAGAGCGGAACTGTGGCTGCTCAGGTGTCTGTAATAGAGATAAAAGTGGTTGTCCAGCAAAAAAAGGATCTGTTTTTCTTTGACTGCACCTCAGGAAAGGTCAAATAGGATTAAATTTTTTTAAGCTGACCAGAACAAAGATAGATGACTTGATTTTCAGTGCAAATTCGGTTACGTCAAACCAAGTAGCCCCAGAAATATGATCGATTAACCTCTGGAGAGTCAGTGACATATTTCATTCCACTCCCTTTGGTGTCACTGCGGTGCCCTGTGCTGTCTTTCAGGATGATGGATTTACAGGGATTCCCAAATGTCTGTTAATGCCCTTCACCCACTTTGCTGAGATCAGTCATCTGAACAAATGGTGTGAGGATTTTGTATGAAGATGCTATAAAAAGAGTCATTGGTTTCTCTTGTTCGTAGCAGTTATCAGGTATATGGGTTGAGGGGAGACTAGAATTCAAGAACTGATGTCACCAAGAATGAGAGCCGTGTTTGAGTCGGAATTATCCGGAGCGTTCAAACAAAGATGTCTACTTTGAAGAGGGTCTTTATTTCCCTAAATATTTTCTAGAAGTGCATTTTTCTACAGTTTTCCTTACATTTGTTTCATTTTATGTATTTCTACACGCTATGCAAGTTATAAAAATCCCGTTTTCCTTACCTAGTCACAGGAGGTGGGTAAGAAGGGATATGTGAGCATAAGGACAAAATGGAGAGCGTTTGGAGAGACGAACAATCACCACAGAAACAATCGCCCCAGAAGGCACTGGTCATTTTCAGTGTTCTGACCTAAAGCTGGCGAGGGGGCAGGAAGAACTGTGTCAGCTGTGATAACCTGCTCGAAAATCGAACCCAAGACATGGACTGAGAACTGCATTCTTCATTTCCAATGGAAATAACAAGTGAGATGTGTGGGATACACATGTGTACCTTTCACAGTCTTCTGATGAGCGATGGCTGTATATTACGAATTGTGATCATTTGGGGCAGAACACAATACAAGGGGTGAGGACAGATGATGACAGAAACTGTCACACAATGTGATAAACCTAAAAGCTGGATGAGAACTGTGAGCCACAGACTACAGAGAAGACAGACGGGTCTGGGTGGATCTACTGAGGAGGAGGAAGGGAGGAGAATTGAGAAGATCTCACTAAGGAAGTGAAAGCAAGGAGCCTTGAAGCAGGAATGAGGTAGGCTTCTCAAGAAAAAGGATAAAAAATGAAGGAGTGGTAAGAGGCGGAGGGGAGGTTGTAAGTGATAAGTTCATTCTTTCAACAAATGTGACTTTGGTGCCTGCCATATGCCAGGCACTGTTCTGGCGTATTCTGGCTGGCACAGCTCTCTGGGAGTGTTCCTCAAGAAACCTTGTGGGGAGATAATGAATGAGATAAATAATGCTAAGGAGGAAAAATAAAGCAGGGAGGGGAATTTGACATTTGAAGGGGGGGGTGGGATTTTTAGGAGGGTGGCCAAGAATGTTTTCACTGGGAACCAAAATTCTGAGTGGCAACCTGAAGGGAATAAAGGAGCAAACCTGTGGCTCCTGGGGAAAGAACACTGTAGATGAGAACAGATCTGGGGGAGCTCAGGCTGTGAGCTGGGGGAGTCGGGGGTGAGAACGAGGGCAGAGCTTTGCAGGAAGGAGCTTTGAAATTGAGGGCAGGACCTTGGTCTTTGCTCTGAGTGAAGGAGGAAGATGCTGGAAAGTTTTGAGCAGAGGAGTGACCTGATCTGACATGATTTTATAGGCTCTCCCCAGCTGCTCTGCAGAGAACTTCCATTTTTGTGCCAGTTCACTGTTGTAAAGTGCTTTCACACACCACGTCACACAACTCATTCCCCTGCTGAAGGAACTAGAGCTCAGGGAAGTTAAAATAACTTGCCTGAAATCTTGTGGCCAATGAAGAGTTGTGTCAGAATAAAGCATCCTCAACAGGCTCTAAGTTGGAACTGTTTTCGTCACATCCCACTGCCCCCAGGTTGTAGGAAACACAGAGGGACACTCAAGGAAAAAGGGAAACATCAAATTCTCAGTTTGTTTTTTCATTTCTTTCTTCCTTGTCTTCTATCTTTCAATCAAAATATTTTCTTTGTAAAGCTGTTGTCCCCACCCTCTACTTCAAATGCTGTTTTGGTGAACTGTGGTATATGGGAGATTGGATGCATGAGATCAAGCGCTGAATCACAGATGATCAACTGATTGACACATAAGCATTTAGCTCTTTTCAAAGGCTGGAAATAGATTGAGGGCTAGAGCTGGTCATGACTTTTAGTCTCAGAGATTAATTCTAGCAAAATCAAGTGGATCTAGCTGGCTGCTTAGCTTCTTGGTAGTATAAATCCAACCACCAAATTAAGGATAGACGAAAGGAGAATGGTGGGGGGGTGAGGGGTGGAGCTAAAATTTCTTCATATGTCCTTCCTAGCCGACTGTGCTGTTGCTTTCAAAGGGGAAATTGTATGTGGGCAATGAATCCTGTTTCTCAGTTCTCTCTTGGCTTCCCCAAAAATGATTCCCAGATTCCAGAACAAATTTGTTATTTTAAATATTTAGTGCTTTTATGAATTTTTACCTTTTTTGGAGGGCTTTCTGTTAAAATCGCTACACAGAGATATCTAGAATGGCCTCATTTTTAGCTTTTGAGTTGAAACGCATGAAATACAATTAGTGCACTTAAATCTTGATGAATGTTTACAGAAATAAAGCCATGTCATCACTACCCAGACCAACATGTATAATTTTTCCAGCTCCTAGAAGGCTCCCATGCACCCTTTCCCGTTGACTTGCTCTATTTTAACTCAAAAACTTATCTCTGGTTTTGACTAGATCTTTAGGCTTGTCTTTGGCAAAAATTCATTCTTGGTTCAAAATAGAATAGAGTGTGGTTACATGGTTATTATAAATATCTCTAAGAAACATCTCTTTTTGTTGAAACTATGTAAGAAAACACCATTACATTTTACTTGTCATCCATGTATGTTAAAATAACCAAAGGAAGAGGATTTGGGGTCAAATGCCATTAAAGTTTTTATTCAACACAAAAATATAACAACACGCACTTGGAAACATAGGGCCAAACCCCAATTGCCTGCTGACCTCCCATTTATCATATGTTCTGAGCCCACAAAATTGAAGTGCTTAATGGAGCCCTCTGTGGGGAAAAAAAATCCCCTTCATCACTTTCTTTTGTCGACATGGAATACCTTACCTAGCCACAAGTAGCATGGAGGAAGCTCTTTTCAGCCATTTTTCATTTTATTCAAGCCCAAGAGAAAACCACCATGATTCCCAATTGGGAGGAACAGTCAATATCCTGCTACCAATACGTCAGCATCAAGGAGAGATGCAGATCATTACTTACTCTCTCTTCTTACTGAGCATTTAAAAGTTTATGTTGTTTGTTAATGTAGATTTACTTCACATATTACCTAGTTTCTCAATAGATTCACTTTTGAAATCTGACCATGTTTCTAACACAAATCAGTCACACAGATGACGTTAGACAGACTTCTGGCAGTTGCTTTAAGATTAAGATGTACGTTGTGTTTGCTTGTGTCTTAATGTCTGCACTCAGGGAAAACACAGCACACACTGGTGGAAAAGAATGTTTTATTCTCAAACACCAGGACTGGTGTTCATTGGTCTGACTTGAGAAACATGCTCATTCCTCAATCAATCACTATGGCCAAGGGAATGAGATATGGTGATTGGTCAGATTTGGGAAAGATGCCCATCCCTGGGTATGGAGGGATATAGGAGGTAGCTCACTCTACAGACCACTTTAGACAAAGAATGGAGAACTGTGGTTCCTAAGGGAAACCTGCTGTTCCCGAGACAAGAGGAGTGTAGATGCATCAGGCAAAAGACTCCTGGGTATGCTGGAGGTGGCGGGGAGGGGATGGGTCTCAAGGTCGAAGTTCAGAGCAGGAAGGCCCTTTTGTAAAGCTGGTATTTTAAGACTCATCTGGTTCTTTGAGAGACTTGTGGGAAGTTGGAGAAATGATCGTGTATCCTCAAACCTCCAAAAATTTGAATGCCCTGAAAAGTTATGTGGGTTTCCTATGATGTATGTAAACTGCCTATTCTAGGGCCTTTTGCAAAGAGGGTTCTTTCAACATATACTTTCCTTTTCCATCCCCTTTGCTTTATAACTGCTCACCAACAACCTGCAAAAGACCAAGACTGGAGTTCAGTTGGAGAGATTATCAAAAAGGGGAGGACGGTTATTCTTGGCCAATATTAATTCATTTGATTTTTTTCACACTCTTCCAAACCATAATGGAAACCTGTCTTATTGAGAATTGACTGTGCTCTTCCAACTCATTTATACCAAAAAAATTATATATATAATATATACATATGTAGATTATCAACCAGTGATATTTACTGTCTCTTCTTTATTGAACATTTTAACATTTGTGTTTTTGATAATGTATATTTAATCCATATAAATACAGTAAAAGTTAATTTCTTAAAGAGGGCATTCATTGGTAAATACGTCTTGTGCAATTTTTTCATACTTAGCACGTAGTTTGGAAATTTTAGAATATTTTAAAAAAGTTCTTAAAAATATTTGAATGTTCTGTTGGGTTCCAGATCAATTTTCACATAACTGTGAGCAAATAAACAAGCAAAATCATGAGAGTAAGGAACTAGCCAGTTTCATTGTTATATGTATTCTGGATTCTGGTTTCTGGCTAAATCTTGTTTTCTCCTTGATCTTCTGATGATATCTGGTCTTATAGATGATGTTTCTTTACTAAGAGATGTGATATTAATGAACTCAGGAATAACAAGCATTATTTAGGTTAAAGCTTATTTATCTTTTTTTCTATTTAAAAAATAGCATGGAGTCAATAAATGTTTCTTTCCTATGACTACATTCTCTGTCTCATCCAGAATATCTTCTCCATGTGAATTTTTTAAGGGGTAGGGGGCTTGGTGGGGAAGAGTTCTTACTGGGAAATTCATCTTCTTTATTTTCAATAACTGGGTTAAGTACCTCCCTGAGCTCATCCTGCCAAGTTCTGTCCAGAGCCTCTTTGATCTCTTCTCACTGCCTTATATGGGTGTGGGAAGGATTAATTAATTAACACTTATGAAGAGCTTTGAAGATGAAGGTGCTTTGTTTGTGCCGCCATGTTCTCTTGGTCTCCCCTGTCTCCAGATTTGACTGTGTAGAGGTCTTTCTCCAACCCTCCCCACCAAGGTAGAGACTATGTGTTTGGACTTGTAGGGATGGTTTACTGCACTTGCAAAGAAAGAAAGCCTAGGTTTTGCATTAGAGAATAAAATAGACCCAAAAGAAACATTCTTTTTGCTCCTGGACTTGCCAAAACATAGAAATCCCATTTGAGGTCAAACTCCTTAACTTCAGAAAGTTTTTGAAGTTGTGGGCATTGCATATGTGTAGTGTATTTACATTTTCTAAGCCTTTTTGTAACCCCAATGCCCTTCCCATCATGTGACAATGTCCAAGTTAGTCATCTTCAGTAACATTTACTCCCAATCCCCGCTTCCCTTCCAGTGAATAGAGTACTGGCCTCTGTCATGCTCCCCTGAGGTTGCCATTTCTCTCACTGTGGTTCAGCCTCACTTTTCTTCCATGATGGAATCTACACCTTTGTAATATGTCTTCCGACTTCTTCATTAAACCACATACAGAACATTATCATGTCAACATTTTTCCATTTTGAATGCCTCTTCTTATACCAACATGGTACCCAGAAAGTGGCCTGGTCATTGATGGGCTCTTGAATGCAGATGATTTAATAGATGCAACCAGAGACTCCACTCAGGACTGTCATGTGACCATGACCCTTCTACTGACAGTACTACAGAGTCTTCCTATGAGTACCTGTGAGTGTTAAGACAGCCTCAAAATTTTTTTTAGTGACCTGAAATGTCTTTTTGTGAGTGGAAGGAAAGAGAAATCTTTGTGAAAATTGCAAAGACATGTAGAATCCAAACCAAATGAAGACTGTATTTCTTAATTTTCAGAGACAGTGGTGATGATTTTATATAGATGTGCCACCAAATAAAGTGTTGCTTTAGTACATTCTGCCTTTATGAAACTCATTCCTTAATTTGGGATTGCTAAGTGGGTGTTCAGCTTTGAGATTTTGCTTGTGTGTTTTATTTGTTCCAAAATCATGTTAAACAAAAGCAATTTTTATTTTTCATGTCTTTTACACCATCTCATTATATTTACTTCTGTTTTCTTGTTTGGTTGAGAGTAGCTTTACAGAATAATTGTCATGATAATTACCCTTTACAGAGCATCTGCAAAACTCCAGGAACATACTAGGTACCTTTCTTCCAATATTTCATTTAATCTTCATTACAGTTCTCTGTAAGTTTTAATATTCTCATTTGGTACCTGGAGAAATAGGGGCTCAGAGAGATTACTAATTTGCCCAGGGTTAAGGAGCTTGTAAATGGTGAAGCTGGGGTCTAAACTTAGACCAGAATCTGTCCAGATTTCATGCCTAGAGTCCACGCTCTGACATCCCACCCTCTTTGGGACAGCATTTACTACCAGAGAAAGTTACTTCTCTTCAGAGATGTAAAAGACAAGAAGAACTTCACAATCCACCCAGAGTGTCATCTAGCATGGCGGAAATTCTTCAAAATTTCTCTAGCTGATTTTTTAGTTTGTTTGGATTGCACTGAGTACACACTGGCTGGGGTGACATTGCATAGACCTCTAAATCCTTTTAAGCTTCAATATCTTTATCCGTAAAATGGCAATGATGATAATACCCACATCAAGGGATTTTTGCATGTGATCATTACAGGAACTGTGTAGTGAGTGCTGAGTTGCTACTTTAATTCCTTTAGGAAGCAACTACATTATTCTTGATGAGAGAGTGTGAAACTCTGAACTATCGACAATTGAAAGGAACTGACATTTATGAGAGAAACTGCTTGGATAAGAGACTTGAGCGAAAAGGAAGACTTCAAAAGAAAGCATGCCTGTGAGGCGAAGCTGATTTAACTGAGGAGGGGATCACAGGACGAGGAGCAGGATGAAGAGTGCAGTGTGGAACGTGTTGGGTTTGAGGTGATGGGAGAATTTCTGTGTAGAGATGTTGAGCAGAACTTTGCAGTTGAAGTTTAGCTGAGAGGAGAGAAGACTTAGTTAAGGAAGCAGGCTTGAGAGCCATCTGTAGAAAGAAACTATTTGAGATATCAATGTGGATGAGGTTGTCTAGAAGAAGAGTATCAAATCAGAAGCAAATTCTGGATACAGAAACTTGTGAAAGTCTACACTTAAGGAACAGGCATTCGCAGAGGATCCAGAAAGGGTTCTGAAAGGAAATGAGAGATTGAAAAACCAGAGAATGTATTCCACTACAAAGAAGAATAGAGTTTCAAGTAAAGTTTGACATTAGTGTTGACTTCTGCAGAGGTTGACAAGGATGGAAGGGCTGTGATTTTGCAATCAAGAGATTGTTGAAAACTTTTCAGAAAATAGTTTCAGAAGAGCCATTGGAACCAAAGACATGTTACAAAGGGGAGGCAGGATGGGTTAGTGTTGAGACACAGGAGCCAGTGAACAAACACTATTCAGACCAGTGTCAGGTGAGATCTTGAGCTTGTCTTATCCATTCGGGAATAGGAAAGGCCAAAATAGTTGCTTGGGTGTCTTAGTGTCTTGGGTTGAGTCCCACCAAAAGCTGACTCGGGCAAGGATTTGAGTACAAGTAGTTTATTTGGGAGATGAGCCAGGAGGAACCAATAGGGGAATGAGGACTTGGGACAGAGAAGGGAAGAAACCAATACAGGGTGTTATGATCAAATTACTGCTGTGGCAACTGGGGCCCATTCCTGTCGGGGACATCTGGGAGGGGAGACAACCTGGAATACACCTCGAACCTGCTCTTTTGGGGAGGCAAGGAAGCTCAAGCATTTATCCTCCAACTCTTACCTATATATTGACTTGAGAGTTGTTTTCAGAATGTCAATGCCTTGCCTCTGATCTGTCCTGTGCTCGCAGAAAACATACCAATAACAAACAAATGGAATCCTCCTCCTCCCCAACAAACAGAAAACCTCAGATAAAGTCATAAGTGGTTGCAGTGGGAGGCTGTCCATGTATGAGGTGAGTTCAGAGAGGTGTGGGCAGGGTCTGTTGCAATTAGGGATGGACTAGGCAGGGTGGAGACAGAGGAAAGGAAAGGAAAGGAGTAAGGGATTAACATTTATTGAGCACCTAATACATATGCGACACCAGGTGTTTTAGTGTGTGTGTGTGTGTGTGTGTGTGTGTGTTTGTGTATGTTTCAGTCTCCTTTCGTTCTCCTAACTTTCCCATGAAGAAATTGAAGTTCAGAGAGATGAAGTAACTTCTCAATGAGACTCAATTCTTCCTTAGATCATCTAAATGTAAAGCCATTCCACCATTCAGCAAGAAAACCTGGGGCCTTAATGGGGGGCATAGTTGAAACAGTGGCCTGTGGTGTGTTTGGACAGATCCTCTCATCAAAATGATGCCCTTAGTTTCTGAATTTGCGCTTTCATTCCTTCCCTCATTTGGAAGGAGTAATTAATAGTTTGGTTTTATAAAGATCCCCTGTGGGTTTATGGGCTGTGCATGGAAATCAAAATAGCTAAAAGAATAATGAATTGTGTTAACAAAGGATATTATTATCTCTTCTAATGATTTATGTTGTTTGAAACTCAGATGTAAGATTTGCTATGATTATCTTGTAATGCTGAAGATAGAAGTTGTTAGGCTCATCCCGTCCCTCTCGGTTCCCTCCCTCTCTTCTCCTTGTTGTTTTCGGGGAGCTTGATCCTTGGGGTCTCCTACCTGAGTTCAGTGCTTTCAGATGCTACCCTTCCAGGGCTTTGACTGATAACACTCTGGGGGAACTCTGCCCCTCCTGGTTAGAACCCTGCCCTCCTTTACCCTCTTTCCTTAAAGGTCCCTTAAAGATCTGCTCACTCCTGCAGCTCAGGCAGTTGTGTTGTTTCTGGCTTTCTTTCGCCTCCCTTGATACCTTTCTCTTCTGTGTCTTAATCCCCAGGCTGTTGGCACCAACCCCAGCTAATCTGATAAAGATCACTCTGGTGAATGCTCTCAGCGGGAGAGACCAGAGCAGCAAGAGGCCCTTCAGGCAAGCCCCTCCCTCCCAGGAAGTCTCTCTGAATGGTTGTATTCTGTTAATGATTTTCCAGTTTTGGTTTCATGTTGTAAAAATAAAAGATATAAAAATAACAGCAGAGAGTCTTCTGGGAAAAGAAACAGGATGGAAATAAGCACCCTTACCCACCCCACCATCCTGACACACTGGTTGTTTTCTTTCTGCCTGTTCCTTGCAACTCTTTATTCTCGTATGGTGTTTTGAGGTCTGTATTTTTAAACTTAGCTTTATTTCAGAATCATATAAAATCATTTAAAATCTATTTCTTCACAACCTTCCTAATTCTCCCTTTTAATAGCCAATTAATATTCTATTGTATTGGTGGCACCGTATTTAACAATTCTCTTCATTAAGGGAAGTTTTTATTTCTCTAGGACAAAAGCCTGAGAGTGAAATTGCTAGGCTGTATGATAAATCTATTTTTAGTTTTAGAAGAAACTGCCGAGCTATTTTCCAGAATGGCCGGACCGTATTACATTCCCACTAGCGATGTATGAGAGATCCGGTTTCTCCACATCCTCCTCAGCACTTGGTATCTGTTATTATCACTATTTTTAATTTTATTCATTCTAATAGGGCTTGTCTGTGATAATCTCAGATCAAGCCTGTTGTTCCATTGAAATAATTAATTGACTATATTCTCCATACTGTACATTTCACATCCATGACTCATTTATTTTGTAACTGGAAGTTTGTACCTACCTCTTAATCTCCTTCTCCTATTTCTCTCATCTCCCCTCGTCTCTCCCTTCTGACAACCACCTGTTCTCGGTATCTATGATTCAGTTTCTGTTTTGTTATGCTTGTTCATTTGTTTTGTTTTCTTTAGATTCCACACATAAGTGAAATCATACAGTGTTTGGCTTTATCTAACTTATTTCCTCCAGGTCTATCCATTTTCTCACAAACTGCAACACTTCATTCTTTTTCATGGCTGAGCAATATTCCACTATATTGATATACACCACATCTTCTTTATCCATTCATCCATTCGTGGGCACTTAGGTTGTTTCTATACCTTGGCTATTGTAAATAATGCTGCAATTAATATAGGGGTAAAAAGATCTTTTTCAGATTAGTGGGTTTTTTTTAGATAAATACCCAGAAGTCAAATTGCTGGTCATATGGTAGTTCTATTTTTAATTTCTTGAGGAACCTCCATACTGTTTCTATAGTGGTTGCACCAATTTACATTCCCACCAGCAGTGCACAAGGGCTCCCTTTTCCTAGTTCTGTGAAAAATGCCTTTGAATCTATAGATTGCCTTGGGTAGTATGGCCATTTTAGCAATATTAATTCTTCCAACCCAAGAACATAGTGCATTTTCCCATTTGTTTGTGTTGTCTTCAACTTCCTTTTTTCAGTGTCTTATAGTTTTCCCAGTACAGGTTTTTACTTTCTTAGCTAGATCTGTTCCTAGGTATTTTATTCCTTTTGATGTGACTGTTAGTGAGATTGTTTTCTTAAATTTCTTTCTGATAGTTCATTTTTAGTTATAAAACACAACAGATACAACTTTACTGAATTCATTTGATGAGTTCTAGAAAATTTTGGGTGGTGTCTTTAGGATTTCATATATAGTATCATGTCCTCTGTGAACAGTGACAGTTTTCCTTCTTCCTTTCCTATTTGAGTTCCTCTTATTTTCTTTTCTTATCTAATTGCTATGGCCAGGACTTCCAGTACTACACTGAATAAAAGAAGTTAGAGCGGGCATCCCAATCTTCTTTCTGATCTTAGAGGAAATGCTTTTAGCTTTACACCATTGAGTGTAATGTGGTCTTGTCATATATGCCCTTTATTATGTTGAGCTATGTTCCCTCTATACCCACTTTGTTGAGAATCTTTATCAGAAATGGATGTTGACTTTTATCAAATGCTTTTTCTGTATCCAGTGAGATAATCATATAATTTTTATTCTTCAATTTGTTAATGTAGTATATCACACTGACTGATTTGCAGTTGTTGAACTATTTTTGCATTCCTGGGATAAATCCAACTTGATCATGGTGTATGATCCTTTTAATGTATTGTTGAATTCAGTTTGCTAATGTTTGTTGAGTATTTTTGCATCTATGTTCATCAGTGATGTTGGCCTGTAATTTTCTTTGGTGACTTTGTCTGGTTTTGATATTAGAATGATGTTGGCCTTGTAGAATGTGTTCAGAAGCATTCCTTCCTCTGTAACTTTTTGGAATATTTTGAGGAGAACTGGTGTTCAATCTCCTTAAAATTCTGGTAGAATTCACCTGTGAAGCCACTTGATACTGGACTTTCGTTTATTGATAGTTTTTAAATTACTGATTCAATTTCATTACTGGTATTTGGTACATTCATATTTTCTATTTCTTCCTGATTTAGTCTTGGGAGATTGTACATTTCTAGGAATTTATCTGTTTCTTCTAGGTTGTCCATTTCATTGGCGTATAATTGTTCATAGTAATCTCTTATGATCCTTTGTATTTCTGTAGTGTTGATTTTAACTTCTTTTTCATCTCTGATTTTATTTATTTGAGCTTTTTCTCTTTTTTCTTTGATAGGTGTGGCTAAAGTTTTATCAATTTTGTTTATCTTTTCAAAGAACAAGTTCTTAGCTTCATCCATCTTTTCTTTTTCTTAGTCTCTGTTTTATTTATTTCTGCTCTGATCTTTCTGATCGCTTTTCTTCTACTTTGAGTTTCATTTGTTCTTTGTTTATAGTTCCTCTAAGTATGTTAGACTGTTTATTTGATATTTGTCTTATTTCCTGTGATAAGCTTGTATTGCTCTAAACCTCCCTTTTAGAACCTCTTTTGCTGTGTCTCATAGATCTTCAATCATTTTGTTTTTATTTTCATTTGTCTCTAGGTATTTTTTGATTTCCTCTTTGATTTCTTCAGTGATCCATTGGTTGTTTAATAGCATATTGTCTAGTCTCACATGTTTGTCTTTTTGCAGTTTTTTTTTTTCTTGTAGTTGATTTCTATTCTCATAGTGTTGTGCTTAGAAAAGATATTTGGTACAACTTTAATCTTCTTAAATTTACTGAGACTTCAAGGTTTGGTTCCTTCTTTATATCTTTAGTTGTAGAAAATTTTTTCTGCTAGTCTTTGGGCCTTTCTCATCAATAGTTGCTCTGTAAATAGTTGTCATTTTGGTGTGCCTGTGAGAGGAGGTGCTTTCAAAGTCTTTCTACTCCACCATCTTGGCCACACTCCTCATGTGCTTCTTTGTCATCTGTGTCTTTAGCAAAATGACTATTCATGTCTTATGCCTATTTTTAAATTGGATTGTTTATTTTTAATATTGAGGTTTTTTGTATGGAAACATACATGTAACATAAAATTGACCAGCTTAACCATTTTTATGTGCACAGCTTAGTAGTGTTATGTACATTCACATTGTTGTACAACCAGCCTCCAGGAGTCTTTTCTTCTTGCAAAACTGAAATTCTATACCAGTTAAACCTCTCCATATTCCTCCTTCCAACCCCTGGCAAGCATGATTCTACTTCCTGTGTTTATGAAGTTGACTACTCTAGGTGACTTATGTAAGTGAAATCATATAGTATTTATCTTTCTGTGACTGGCTTAGTTCAGTTAACATTAATGCCCTCAAGCTTCATTCATGTTGTAGCATGTGTCAGAATTTCCTTCCTTTAAGGTAGCATATTATTCCATTGTATATTTTTAACTTAGCATAGTATGTACTGCATTTTGTTTATACAATCATCTGTAGATGAATAATGTGAATTTTTGACAGTTCTTTATATATTGTAGATAAAATTTGTTTGTTAGTTATGTGATTTGTTAATATTTTTCCCAGTCTCTAATTTGTTCTTTATTCTCTCAGTAAGGTCTTTCACAGGCCAAATGTTTTTAATGTTGATGACATCTTTTTTTTAAAATTTATCCTTTTATGAATCATGCCTTTGGTTTCAAGTCTAAGAACTCTTCACCCAGTCCTAGATATGGAAGATTCTCTCCTATGTTTTTTCAAAAAGTTTTAAAGTTTCACGTTGTACATTTTAGTTTGTGATCTATTCTGAGTTCATTTTTGTGTAAGGTATGAGGCTTAGGTCAAGATTCATGTAACTTTTTTAATGTAATGGAATCTTTTATTTAGAAAAGGAATGGGATTAGTAAGGCAGGAAGTATGTAAGTTTTAAAAAATATCTGGGTTTTACTTCTAATTTAGAGGATGACTATGATACTGGAAATCTTAAGTGCTGGGAAATTCAAACTCAGTATGAGGAAATAGGACAATCTTAGCACATATGTAAGTGAGATATTTACAGAGCAGGTGGGAATCCTGGAATGCCCCATACAGAGAACAAACAACACATGCTGGTTTGTCTTGTACTGACTCAGATCACACCTACTGTTCCACTGAAATTATTAATAGTGCCACTTCCACTGTCAAAGGGTACTGGTTTCTTCAATACAGAATATTCTGATTCCATGATTCTACCCTAAAGCAAGTACGGTAGATTAAAAAAACATTTGTCTTTCTAAGAGACTAAATTGGTACTTTAACTTCAGAAACATACAGAAATTTCCTGATGGAAGAAATCTTAGGGATGCTTTAGACTGGTCAACATTTATCTAGTACTTGTTATGTGCCAGGCATTGTTCTAAGAATTTTACATATAATAGCCAATCCTTACTGCCATCTTTTTGGTGGGTTTTATTTTTTCACTTTCATTTCACAGACAAGGCTACTGAGGGACAGAGAAGCTAAGTAACATGGCCAAGTCCTTGTGGCTGGGACTTAGAATGCTGTGATTCAGGTCAAACAGAGTCGCTCCAGAGACTGGGCTTAACCGCTGCTCACCCACCGCTCTCTCTATGTGGTTCTATAGATGCGCAAAGAATGCCCAAGAAGGTTAATAATGTTAAAGGGGTGAGAGTTTCCCTATTGTAACCAGGTTACCAGTGATATCTGGCAAGTAAAATAGACTATGGAATCCTAAAGCCAGAATATTTCTCCTTGTGTGGGAAACACAAGTTAATTAAGGCTTGGAATGTAGTTGCAGCTGCACATTGTGAGACCTTGGGCAAGTCACTTAATGAATTTCAACCTCCTTATTGAAGAGGGATGATGAAAATACCTAACTCACGTAAACTATGAGTATGTAGGCGGGTGATGAATGTTGGTGGTGTTACCTGAGTTACGTTTTATCAGAAAACCACTGGAATGGTATTGAAGTGGTGTTCTTTATATCTTGGCTTGGAAAGTCACAGTTTATTCTTTTGTGTGTCTGTTTACTCTGAATCTTCTCTCTCACATGCTGCTCTGTCAGTGGGTAAAGATAGAAGTGGCCCCAATACATAGGTCAACAGAACCAGAAGCACTGGTTGACATCCAAGTCTCGCCTGTATTTCTGAAGCAACTTTGCTCTTATTTGCCATCATACCCCTGAATGGAACAGATGTTTATAGCTCATGGGTAAGTGTCCAGTTTATAGCACATGCCTAGAGGCAGCATAGAGAGATACTTAGTTCTGATGCTACAGATGAAATGCCCGCAGAATATACGGGAAGAAAGGTCTGCGTAATATACCATTAAGCTCTGAGTCCTTTTTATCAAAACAAGGTGTAGTCACCTTTATATAGATGGTGCCAGAGGGTTTCAAGTTATATCACGAGTTACTCAGGAAGAGTTTGAAGAAAAACAGCAGGGTATTCCGTTAAAAGTCAAAGAAAGATTCAAACATCCCTTTTAATCCTGCTCAGAATTAGACCCAGAAAGGGTGAAAATAGAAGCATACAAATGTCATACTTATTTTGACTATGTTGATATTGTGAAAAATAAAAATAAAAATTTTGGTAAGGAGAGGCATCATGGAAAAGTCCAGGGTTATGTGCTCTGGAACCCAGCTTTGAATTCTGATGTGAATCTTAGTGCTGCCATGCACACCTGTGGCCTCCATCCGTTCCTTATTCACTGTGGTTCAATTTCCTCTTTCTCAAGATGGGGCTAATAATAGTACCTACTCCACAGGCCGACCGCAAGGATTAAATGAGAAAACACATGTAAAGAATTGAAAACAGCAAAAGATTATACTGTATAGCACAGGAAAATATACACAAGGTCTTGTCGTAGCTCACAGTGAAAAAGAATGCGACAATAAATACATGTATGTTCATGTATAACTGAAAAATTGTGCTCTGCACTGGAAACTGACACAACATTGTAAACTGACTATAACTCAATTAAAAAAAATCTAGAATTAGCAAAAAAAAAAAAAAAAGAAGAAAAGAAAAAAGAAAACAGCACTGGCACATAGTAAGCCCACAGTATGTATTGACTTTTATTTGTGTTACCTAAACAAGTGTGCTTCTATAACGTCAGGGTCCTTCAACAGATGAATGGATAAAGAAGATGCAGTGTATGTGTACACACACACACACACACACACACACACACACACACACAATGGAATATTACTCAGCCATGAAAAAGAATGAAATTTTGCCATTTGCAGCCACATGGATAGACTTGGAGGGTATTATGCTAAATGAAATAAATCAGACAGAGAAAGACAAATACTACATGACATTGTTTATATATAGAATCTTAAAAAAACAACTAATGAATATAACAACAAAAAAAATCAGAGTCACAGATATAGAGAACAAACTGGTGGTGACCAGTGGGGAGAGGGAAGGGCATAGGGTCAATACAGGGGTAGGGAATTAAGAGGTACAAGCTATTATGTATAAAATAAGCTACAAGGATGTATCGTACATCACAGGGAATATAGCCAATATTTTATAACAACTGTAAATGGAGTATAACTTTTAAAAATAGTGAATCAGTATATTGTACACCTGTAACATACAATATTGTACATGAACTACACTTCAATAAAAAGATAAAAAGTGTGATTCTAAGTCAGCTTTTCAATAGAGGAGCTTTTTGAAATTTACCCGTAACATCATATATAACATCTTGGTTTCCATCAGGGCTTCTCAAGCTATGGCTAAGGAACAGTTTAAAAATTTTTAAATTTCTAATACGCTTGACTGGACTGATTATTTTGTAAAACACTGAAATCTGCAGCCATGTGAAATTGCTGTAAGAGTTTCTAAATGCTTCATCTTGCTTTTTCTTCTTCTCGCCTCACTGACCAGCAGCATCAGTCCAGGTCCCAGCACCGTCCACCGACGACCCTCTGAGTAGCACTGGTTTGGATTTCACCCTTTGCCCTTTGCTGTCTGTCGTTCAGCATCTTGTTACCTTTGCCCTCGAAAGGGCGTCTCCTTTCCCTTTAGGGACTGCCCCTCCTCCATCCCATCTGCTCCAGTGGAGTCCAAAGCAGAGTGCCCTGCCCCTCCCGAATGCAGGGTAGACCCACCCCTGTCCCGGCAGGAAACAGATGGCACCCTGAAGCTGGGTAATGTGAGGACAATTTAATAACGACAGGGTTTACATAATTAGGGGGCAGGATTTGGAGAAACAAACAAGAGATAGTGCAGTACTTTGGCGCTGGGAAGAGTGGGGCACTACGGCACTTCTAAGATTAAAAGGCGAGGGGAGGATGTGCTTACCAGGTTCTGGGGAAGGCAGCTGATGGAGAGGGCGGCCTGACAGTAACTGAGAAGTTGAGAAAAGTGATGATTCAGGGGACCAAACCCCATGAACCCTCTCTTCTCACACTCTCTAATTTCAGTGTCTCCCATCGGCCAAACCCAGCTGGAAGCCAGAGAGAAGGGTGCCCGCGATGCTTTCCAAGCAGCTCAGCCTCTTGGGCAGAGAGCAGAAATCGGTGGGCAGTGGATCACAGGATGACCAGTGCCTGCGGCTTGCCTGGGTCCGGGGGGTTTCCCGGGACGGGGAACTGTCAGGACTAAAGCTGGGCCAGTCCCAGGCAAACTGGGATGGTTGGTCACCCTGGATCTGGAGGAGCAAAGAGAGGGCAGCTTAGCGTCCCAGTCTGACCTATCATAATATGTCCATTTTCTTAGCTACAACAATGTGTTTGCTTTGTCTATTCATCACCTAAAGCAGTGTGTGTGTGTGTGTGTGTGTGTGTGTGTGTGTGTGTGTGTGTGTGTGTGTCTGCTCACGTGGCAGGGGTGGTAAGTAATCCAATGCAATTAAGTCTAATAATGAATGCAAGGCCCTAAAGGCCTCAGTGAAACGGCTGGGTGTTCTGGGCAGGGGGCTGGTCCGTTAGGGACCTGTCGCAATTGGCATCATCTTAATCAAACTGACCGGTGGTTCTCAGTTTTGACTGCACTCTGGGATCACCTGGGGAGATTTAAAATGACTGTTGCCTGGGCTCTCTCCCTGATAATCCGATTTAGTTGGTGGAGAGGTGGCGTAGGAGATGTGGCAGCTGAGGCTGGGAAATAGGATGACCCCGAATGGGGACGCTAAGGGACTTGCTAAGGGTGGAGAAGTGCTTCAGTGTCCTGCCAGGGATGCTGGATGCAGGCTGAGAGCAAGTGACGGCCTTCCTGCCCATCAGCAGGCACCAGGGCCTTGTGTAAGCGTCCTGCCTTGGTAGGCGTGAGACACTGCACATCGCAGGCTCCCCCAGGGACCCCATCTGGAGAGGGCAGGGGGTGTCAGGGCTCTCCCAACTGTCTCCTACCCAAAGTCATACCTTAGGAGCATGAGGCTGGGTCTTTAGTGGGAGGCTCTGTCCTGCCTCCCATGTCTGAGGGAAAACTTGCCCTCCCAAGTCCTGGCAGCATGACTGTCGCAGGGAGCACGGGTTTTAGTGCTTCTGCATAAGGATAATGACACTTATGGACTGTTAGCTGCTCTTCCCAGAAGCACTTGAGAAAATCGCGGACACTGTTAAGCAAATGCCGCCTGCAGCACAGGGTCAGGATTAGGGGGAGGCAAGAGAGGCGCTCAGGGCACAAAGCTGAGGGAGGCAGTCACCCAAGCTCGGAGGACAAGTGCTTCCTTCAAATCCCACCCTTGATGCCTTTCTTTCTTCTTCTTTTTTTTAAAAATTTATTCTTTTGCCTCTTTTTGAGGGAGGAGGTAATTAAGTTTTTATTTATTTATTTTTAATAGAGGCACTGGGGATTGAACCCAGGACCTCACGAATGCTAGGCATGTGCTCTACCACTGAGCTATACCCTTCCCACCCTTGGTGCCTTTCTAACCTCACTTCATCCTTGCCCTGTGTTGCAACCCACAAGTCATCTAGAATCGCCCATTTGACAGGCAGCTCACGTGTGCTTTTCTAACTTTAGATTGACTGGGGAGGGGTGTCAGGCACGAGGAGATCCCCCATCGTACCCCACAGTTCATTTGGCTCTCTCCACAGTGACATGGATGGCAGCCACTTCAGCATTTCAATGGCCCTGAAGGACCTACCTGCATCTCTTGGAAGTAACATCTTGGTTGGGCCCCTCGTGGTAGATTTCTGTGAGTGCTGTACAGCCTCGACCTGAAGACAGACCGCTGAAATCCACCTTTCACATTGGAAGATGAGCTGGACGTCATTTCCAAGCCGCTATGGGAGATGACTGACTGCCTCTTCCTTTGTGGCACCTCACTGATGTGCATGCAGTCAGTTGCACACATAAGCTCCACCTTTGCTAATGTGCAAATCAATTTCATATGATGTGGTTTCAAACAGAAACTTCATTTTATTACATGGATTTATCTTCTTGCTCTCAATCACTGATTCTCTAACAGTGAATCTGAGAGTTTAGTTATGAGTCAGTTTATATATTTGTGTATATATATATATGTTTTTCCTTTTCAATTAGAATTCAATATTCTTTCTTCCCAACAATGAAATCACTCTCAGCCCTCTCGTCATGGGAGATTCTTGGCATCGGAGTTCTGAAGTGTCTTTCAAGTAAAGGGCGCTTGAGAGGAGGGCTCCAGCTTTTATTGGTGTTATGGGGCACCTAGCACTTGGCAATACTTAGCACAAGTAAAAGTATAACAGCCACTTTGTACTCGTCATGCAATAAAGGCATTGCTTATCACTGAACACGCCACGCAGTTAATGCTTAATAATTCTAGTTTCAGTATCTAACGGCTAACAGCCAGAACGTATCCTGACCTGACCCTTTTTGTTTGTATAAAGGGACTTAAACTGGTGAATCCACACAGAAGGGCACTGTTGGGATGGCTCTCAGCTATTGTCTATTACCCTAAGGCCAAGAAAATGGGCTGATAGACTTGAGGGAGCATAAAACTGGGGAGTCTGCGCTGGTGACTGGGGTCTAAATGGAGATGAGGGCATGCTTGCCCTGGATGCCCCTTGGTGCTGGACGAGCCCCCCCCTGCTCAGATCTAGATGAATCAGGACACGCCTGCTGCTGGACTTTCTTCACTCCTGTCCTAGTGCACAGGGGAATCAGCAGCTGCTTGGAGATTCTGATGCCTAAACCTTGGCTCGGGCCCGGGAGGGTGGGGTATGGATAACCATTAACACTGCGCTTTCATTTTTTTTTTAACATTAAAAAAAATCTTTGGAAATCACTTTCCCTTCACCACCATTATTGATTTTCCAGTATTGATAAATTTGGGGAAAAAAAAGCCCATTTGCTTGTAAATCAAGCACACATTTGCATTTATATTAACAAGGGGCTCGTTGTCGTGAATTATTTATCATTTTTCAGTTATCCTGAAAGTTGGAGTCTCTGGTTTCCATTTCTCAGCCAAGGCAAGTTTTCGATGACCAGGTTGCCCATTCCAAGTCAAGTGGGCTTTCTAACTCGTCTAAGATGAGACCCTCCCTACATGGGGCAAGTACACATGTGTGTGCTGAACGAATTTTTATATAGATTTCTTTTGTGGAAAGGTCAGCGTTTTGAGATTTCACTCCCTGTTGTTACAGAAATCCTTTGGTTCATTTGCTAGCATTGTTGGTGAACTTCTACTATGGAAATTTTCAAGCATTCACTAAAGCAGAGAGAGCAGCATGATGAACTCCCCGCTACCGGCGTCCACCTCCCACAATGACCAACATTTTGCCAATTTCGTCCCATCTACCTCCAGCCTCTTGTTTTATTTTCGTTGTTTGGCTTGCTGAAATATTCTAAAGCAAACCCTAGAGACTTTTCACCCTCAAATGCCTCAGAGAGCAGATAAAGACTTTAAAAAACTCAGAATCATATATACCATTATCACGCCTAATCAAACGATCACAATTATTTAATACCATCTAATCCCAATCCATGATTTTAAAATGTCTAATTGTATTTGGTTTCTTGACTCACGACCCAATATTTGTTGCTGTTTGATGTCAATCTCTTAAACTTGTTAAGGATTACTGAGTACCCATTATGCGCTAGGAGCAGGGGCAATGAAGACCAACATAACTTGGTCCCTGACCTGGATGTGGCCTCAGTTTTGCAGAGAAGACAGGCACAGAAATACTACCTCTAACCTATATACAGAGCCGGGAAGGTAAAATGTAGTTGTGTGTCTTATGCAGTGAGCACATAGGGAGGGCGACCCGGCAAGATGGAGGCATGAAAGCAAGACGACTCAGAGTCCAGTCGCCAACAGCTATGAAGCAATTGCTATGTGCAGGGGTTATTTCAATTGCGTATCAACGTATTTAGTCCCTTCAACCTTCCACAGTGTTGTTACACCTATTCTGCACACTGAGGCACACAATGGTTAGATAATGTAAAAAGATGAGTAGGAGTTTGACAGATAGCAGGTTGGGGCAGGGTATTTGGGCAGAGGGAATCCACTGAGGTAGGAACCCTGGTGTCAAAGTTCCCGCAGAGGCATCCAAGGCGGCTGATGTGTGTCTGAGATGCTTTGAGGTGGGGAGGGGGTATGCCAGGTGCAGAACTTGAGGGAGTGGCTGTAAACATCTGCTGACTGGAGGTTGGGTTCTTTTTTTTTTAAACATTTATTTATTGATTTTTTTTTACTTTATCTTATTTAAAAAAATTTTTTGGGGGGGGTTGGAGGTAATTAGATCACCTGTTTATTTATTTATTTTCAGTGGAGGTCCTGGGGGTTGAACCCAGGACCTTGTGCATACTCATCACATGCTCTACCACTGAGCTACACCTTCCCTGCCAGGACTCTTTTCTTTTAGGAAATGGGATACCACTGAAAGTTTGAAAGAAGATAGTGATAAAATCAGATTTGTATTTTGGAAAGAAAAATTTGCTGGCCTCATGAAGGATACAGTGGAATAAGGATTCCCTGAGGAAAGTCTGGGAGAAAGAGCTGCAGTGGGACAAGCCGGGGGAGAAGGAAGACCTAGTCCATGCTGATGTTTTCCTAAAGATACTCAGGATGCTCTGTTCCTAACTGTAAAATAATGCACTCTCATTGTAGAACATTTGGAAAAGACATAAAGAGGAAGAAAAATTCCTATACTTCCAAAAGAGATAGCTTCTCAGATTTTGGTATATCTTTTTCCAGTTTCACACACACACACACACACACACACACATACACACGTGTTTTCTTTTTTCCAACATTTTGATCATAATTATATACAGTTTTGAATTCTGTCTCACTTAATATTATGCCTTAATATTTTCAATGTCATCAGGGATTAAAAAACATGCTTTTGAATGAACATGTTATTTCATCCAACAATGACATCATCATTTATTAATTATCCTTCTATTGTCGGGCATTTCAGTTATTTACAGGTTTCATTTTTCTCTGTTTGCATTTTGGAGAGCGACCTTTGTTGGTATTTATACCAAACTTCCACACCCAAGTCAGAGTGGAGTTCTTGATCGCCCATTGCTTTGAGTAATTACTCAAGTTTTCCACTGAAACCAACCTCTCATGCCCAAAGACAGCCAGCCGGAAGCCACAAGGAGACATGGGACTTCATTAAGCCGGGGTGCAGTCCAGACTGATAGCTCCAAACTCCACCCACCCCAGTGTATTTTGGAAAACAGCTCATCAGGTTGACTGGGCTTGGACCTGGCTTTGGGAATCAACTCCTGCTGTTACTGCTGCCAGCACACATACCTTCTGGATGCTCTTCACTTAACACAACAGCCGCCCTTTTAATCTATTACAAGTTACTTCCGTCATAGAAAGGAGTGAGAATGAAAATCCCTGATTCTGAAAATCTGAAAAGAAGTTGCACATTGCTCAACTCCTGGAAGTAGATCTTATTTTGCAAAAAACATTCAAAATACTCAAATATTCCTTATAGTAAGTGCATCTAATGTTTCCTAAATCATTTTTCACTGTAACCCTAAATTGATCTTTTGAATTCTTTCAAAGAATGTTCTGGTTAGATTACTTGGGAATCTGGGTACAAAATACGACCTGTCCAGTTTTTATGTGTAAACTTATCAGACCATATCGAATTGAATGATAGGAATTAGAGGTAATGGATCTAATCAATTATTTACCCTCCTCTAAAGTAACATGATAAACCAGCTGAACAGTGTGAAAATGCAGGGAATTTAGTGGGTGGTGCTCCGGATTAAAAAAAGAGCAGGAAAATGAAGAAGAAAATGACAAAAGCAATAGAAAGGGGTCATGTTCCCAAGGAAATATTTCTTCAATAGTCCATTTGGATGTGTCCAAAATTTGCTGTTTATATTCAATGTATTTTGACCATTGCTAAAGTCAGTGATTTATTAATTTAATTGTTGACTTGGAGATACATCACCATGGACCATTCGGAGGCTAGCCGCACCTGAGAAAAGTTTGTGTGCATCACAAGCATCCATCGCCCTGAGCATCCAGCAGGTCCCTGGGAGAGAGGAGTCAGGCAGCTTTCCTCAAGAGACAGCACCTTGATCCTTGAAAACCCCTTTCAGCAAAGGCAGCCCGCGTCTCTGTGAGAGATGTTACTTCTTCACCTCCCTCAAGAGAGTGAAGGGAGCTTTTCTCGGAGAGTCTGACAGGATGTGGTTGGGTCAGGGATCTGAATCTGAAGCTCCACATTCCTTTCTGATTTTAGGAAGCACCATTCTGAAGCCTAGTGTACCTTGGAGTTCCTTCTAAGACATCTCTGCAGTGATGCAGTCATGATGACAGAGCAGGCATTTATTGTTTGTTGTCTGCTGAAAAGGAGAAGAACAACATGTTAAGGAACTGTGTACACGGAAGGTGAGAAAACGGAGTGTTGGAAAAACAAAACAGTTCACTGAAAGGCCATCATTTGCCAAGGATATAAACATGAATCCATCTAGTGAAGGGCAGCCATTGTCACTGTGATGTGACCATCTCCTTTTCTTTCTGTTGACTTTCTCAGAAAAGAAATAAAAGAAGAACAAAGGTCATGATCCAGGCAGCATTGATGGGCTATGGGTTGGGGTGGGGGACAGAGAAAGGAAGCAACGGGTTTAGGCAAAGTCTTTGCATTTTATTTCTTGCCTTCCTAGGATAGGTTTTCTTTATATCTGTGTATTAGGAGTCAGGTCGTATCTCAGAATTCCCAGGAAGAGTTGATCAGACAATTTTACCCTTAGTTCCAGTATTGGGGAATTACCATGGTGACTTTTTAAAAGCATTCTGTTTTATCTATTTCTGTAAATTATGAAAAATTTGAAACATAAAAAAATAATTAAAAGGAGATGGGATTGTCATAATTCTGTCATACAAAGAAGACCTCTGTTTTGTTTGTGTCTCTTCTTCCAGTCTTTGGAGTTTTCCATACACACATAGAACATCGTGTCAAGACTATAACATCTTTGGAGTCAGGTGGATCTCATCTCCAGCACATGTTCTCCTACCAGCTGTGTGAACCTGGACATGTAACTTAGCCTTGCTAAGCTGTTTTCTCTTATATGAAATGAAGACAAAATTGCATAAAATTTATGGTGAATGTAAGAATTAAGTGAGCTTATGTGTGACAGTTTCATTATTATGTTTCAGCTAGTGTTGATACAGTAGCCAAAGTTAACACTACCAGAGGTGTGTGATAACATAGAACATATACCACTTCTTGATTTTCCACTCAACATTAGAACATGTTCTCTAGATTATTACAAACTCAACACAATCATATTTAACATATTTTACTAAAGTGTTCTCACATTTTGCACATTTAGTTTCATTTCAATTTCTACTATTTTAAGAATTCTTTCTTCTAGAAAAATTATCAAGGAGTGAATAGCAGAAGAGATAATAGGAAAAATTATATAAAATCAGAGAGGAAGCAAAATAAAGAGTTCAATCCACTAGCACACGTGGCTAGAACATGCCGAAGCTTTTTGAATGTAACAGTTTGTTTCCACACCTTGTATTTTCATTCATGGAAAATTATTGCAAATTGACAGAATGGCAAGTTGGTGGGAAGACCTCGTTGTGGCTGGTGGGAATTCTTGCTAGCGATCAATGAGAAAGCAAATGCTTCCTTTCAGAGTCTTTTGGTTGGAAGCAGTCAAAACAGAGGCATCAAATCACTGGGAAATAGTTCAGTGGAAAACCACATGACAAAAAGGTCAGAAAATAGATTGTGAACAGTTGGAGGGATTAGAGGTTCTGTGGAGACAGGATCTAAGCTGAACTCCTAAAATGCAGGGGGAACTCGGACGCCCTGAGGAGCAGGGGCGCTCTCCTGCCGTGGGCAAAGATGGCGCAGGGGGCAGAGGATGTGAGCAAATAGGGGCGGGTCTGGCTCAAGCGGTAGAGCGCATGCTTGGCATGCACCAGGGGCCTGGGTTCAATCCCCAGCACCTCCTTTAAAAATAAATAAGATAAATAGACCTAATCACTCCCCCCCCAAAAAAAAACACTCAAAAAAATAAATTAAAAAAAGAAAAGGATGGGGGCCAAAATGAGTGTGTGTGTGCTGCAACGAAGAGTTTGGCCTATTAGAGTGGAAAGCAGTGTTACACAGCAGAGAGGGAAGTATATGGACTTGGCTAAGGAGACGAGTGCTAAGGAAGGGAAATGGGTTAAAATACAATTGTAGATTTTTAAGTGGGCACGTGGAAGCTAAGAGAAGACATTGCTGATAATCATCATATAAACTTATGTTCTCCTAAAGTGAGGAATTGTAGTGGCGTCAAAGTCATGTGCAGCCCACTGTGGAAACTTCCTCAGCAGGAATGCCATGGCCACTGTCTATAAACTTTTGGATTGAAGCTCCTCCTCTGTTATTGTCCTTAGAGAACCCCACCCTCCGCACCCCTGCCCCATGAACCCCAAGTCACACAGGCACGTTTCATTTGGCGCATCTAAGACACAAGGATGAACCTAGGTCCCAGTTACAAAGGAGTCTGTGACTGCAAACTTTCTGGGCTGATTGTGTAAAAAAATTATCAGAGTATAAAAAGATGGTGTCAAAGTATTTTACACTTGTTAGATGAATGAATATCTGTTACTATGTGTTTTTCAGGAGAAGGGTGAGATGTAAACATCTTTTTACTTTCTGACATGATAGAATCCAATAATGTCCCTTCTTGAATTTACAGTGGAGAAGAAAAGTCCTTTATCACCCTTTTGGTCTTGATGAAATATCTGAACTCTTGACTCTGTGACAGCCACGATCATGGAAGTTTGCATATGTTGAAGGATCGCAAGTGAAGAGTTTGTCCTACTTAAATTTAATTTGATAGATATTTCATGAGCACTCACGGAAGTGCCAGGACCTATGTGAGGGGCTGGTAGTCCTCTAACCTTCCGTAACTTCATATTCTTTTTACTCCCTGTTGTCAGCCAGCTTTCCGTATCTATGGAGACAAACCATCCCTAAATCTTAGTGACTTAAATCACCATCACCATTTCTTACTCCCCATCATGGGACCCAGGCTGCAGGATGACCCATATTGGGACACTGCTGGTCTGAAGCCAAAAGGAAAGAGTTATATAGAACCAGGCAACGGCTGCTTTAAGCTTCTGCTCAGAACTGGTCCACATCACCTCTGCTCACATTTCGTTGGTCAGCCCAGGCATAATGGCT
The DNA here is from genome assembly GCF_048564905.1 of Vicugna pacos. Lineage (NCBI taxonomy): Eukaryota > Metazoa > Chordata > Mammalia > Artiodactyla > Camelidae > Vicugna > Vicugna pacos. The sequence continues at coordinate 85,959,069 of NC_132991.1, read as the reverse complement.
AAGCCTGATGTCAGTGGTGTGGGAACACAGAATCCTCTCTCAGGGAGTGGTAGTCAAAAATTGAGAAGAGTAATACAATTTTCCATACTCCATCTCAGCTTGGCCATCTTCCTCCAGAGGCTAGGTAGCTCTTTCTTCAAAGCTGACTCGCAGAATTAAACGTGAATATTCCTCTGGTGGTCTTGCCAGTACAATATAGACGTGTTAGCCCTGATTTGGACCATATATTGGGAATAAACTAGGAGCTTCACACATGAAGTACTTTTCTAGAGAGGAAATATTTCTCTGCTTGTGTGATTTCCTCAAAGACATTCTTCAGATCCCTTCTACCCCACCTGTTACAGACTGAACTGCATCCCCTCAAATTCAGAGATTGAAACCTTAACCCACAATGTGACTGAATTTGGAGACAGGGCCTTTAAATAGGTAATTTAGGTTAAATGAATTCGTAAGGGTGGGGCTCTAATCCAATATAACCAGCATCCTTATAAGAAGAGGCAGAGGCACAGAGGAAAGGCCATGTGAAGACACAGTGAGAAGGTGGCACCTGCAAGCCAGGAAGAGATGCCTCAGCAGAAATTTACCCTGCCTGTATCTTGATCTTGAACGTCTAGCCTCCAGAACTGTGTGAAATAAATTTCTGTTGTTTAAGCCACATGGTCTGCGGCATTTTGTTATGGCAGCCCAGGCTGAGTAATAGCCTACCCTACCCACCCTGTGTGGTGGGACACACGTGCACACATGCACACATGCACGTTGTGGTGGTGGGGGGTGGGAGCACCCAAACCATCTGCCTTGTATCCTCGCCAACACTGTGATGCTACAGGGTGTTCCTGGTGAAATGTACCAACTAAAGAAACATACATATTGCAAAAATGGTCCTTAATTCATAAGTAGTGGGTGTGACACAGACATTTAAACATCACTGTGAGTAACTGCTACAGTTGAAAGGCAAAAGGACAAATCTCCTGGAGAAGGAGAGAGCTAAGATTGACTTGAAGGGACAGTGGATCTCCGATTAAGCAACAGAAGGCTGAGGTGAGTCCACCCTGATGACATTCCAGGCCCTCACCTGTGTCACCCATCACTGAGGTGATGACTTCCTCTGCTTCCTCTCACCTGCTCCATGTGCCATCCTCAGCTGGGCTCATCCTCAGCCAGGTTACTTCATGCCCCACCTGAAGAAGTCTCATGGCACTTAAGGGAGGCCAGGGGCCCACACTATAGAGCCATGTGGAAATTTAAAATATCCTTGGTGTTCTTCAAGGTTCCCAAGGAATTTTAAAGCACACTTACTCCAGGAACTCCACTCCAAAGCTTGAAAATGTGTTGCCATACACGTGTGAATTAATGCATCACACACTTTACAGCTAGATATGGTGCTTTTTCAGTGCTGTCCACTCTCGTCAGCACTTCTGGATATTAAAGCATACAGGACTCTGGCCTAAGAAGAGTGCAATTTCTGGTTTGGACATCAGCTATTAAGTTCTCTTTTTGCAAGCCTACTGTGGTCTTGCCAAATTATAAGTGGAAATGTTTAAGTCATTTTAGTTCCTTATACCAAATTGCGTATCAAATCAAATCAAATCAAGTGTATGTGCTCCAAGCTGGGGGTTGGGGCCATGGGTTAAGATCAAGACCGTCTGTGAGAATCTGCCATTTGTAAGGCAGAGGTTTATGAACTGTGTCTCTCTGTATAGAAATGGTAAGTTGAAAATATAAACTAAATTTCTACATACAGTTCACAGTGGTTCAACTGTCACTTTATTTCTGAACACGTGGGGGAATTTTTCTCTTGTGCTTGGGCACCAACATTCTAGACTAGCGTCTTAAGTGTCAGCCATTTTTCTCTCTGTATTCGAAAAACAATTTCATAGAATGTTACCCATATTCATTCCAAGTCTCTTTTTGTGTGTGTATTTTTCTCTTTCTATAACAGAACACTTTTTTCTGCATTTCATCACTTTTTATAGCCAAGAAGTAATTCCTTTCAATTGATTAAACTGCAAGGCTGAAAATCATAATGATACTACTGCAGATATCATTAAAAATACATTCAACTGAATAACAACAACAAAATCCTTTTAACTGCATTTTCCTTTGTTCTTTATCCACAGAGGAAATATATTCCGAGCACCCAATTTTGAAAGGTGAGGTTGGCTAGCCTTAGGGTTAAAACTCATGAGAGATACGAAGTTTGCTAGAAAGCCAAGCAATTGACTGTGTACTTAAGCGGTAAATTAACGTGCACTTTATGTAAAGATAGATTTACACAATCTTGCCTTTAGTATCTTCCCCACACCAGGTTTGTGTGGGTCCATGTGGTGTCTTATGCTCTATTGAAACCATAAAAAAGGACAAGAGTTCACAAATTTCATAAAAGGTAAATTTGCAGAGAATTGTATGTATTGTGTTAATGACTTTTCTTGATAAACACTGCTTCTTAGGTAGTTTCATTGACATTAAAGCAAGAGTTGCTTCACTGGGGCATTTATTTTACTTTAATATTTTGTGGCTGCCAGTGTCCCAGGATTCTTCAGGAAAAAGGGAAGCAGATAAATTACAGAAACTAATAACTTCTCCAGTTTAAATATATTTAAAATCCTTCATGATCTAATTATTTTTCTAGATCTACTCTGTGTTCGGTTCTGCCAGACAAGGAATCCCATCATTGTGAATTCAACACTGCTCTTTTTAGAGTGGATTTTTTCCCCCAGAGGGAGTTTTTCATCTATATTCATCCTGATGGTTTATGCCATTTGCTATTCATCGTGGGTAAATTACATTGAAAGTGTTCGTAACGGCCAAACATGGCTGAGAAAAGTGGTAACTAGGACTCGTGACAAATCAGAGAGTTGGAGAAATGTGAGCTTTTAATACATGAGTGAAGTGCTGTTTAGGGAAAATGAACAGGGGCTTCTCCTTGTCAAAGGGAAGAAGTGTTACTTGTAAGTGGGAGGAGGACGTGGTTGTGACTTGGACACATATCAGATCTCTCATCTTGTGAGTCATCTTCAGACACACCCACACCCCTCGCCGACTCATCTCTGTCCCATTTTTTCCAAGGTTGCCTTAAGGGTCAGCATTGCATCCAGCTGGGCACTGAGTCAGCTTTTGTATTGGTAAAAGGGAAGGAGCTCAAATTGTTAGCATTTGACTGGAAAAAATTAAAAATTGTTATTCTTATGCTGTGTATTAGGAGAAGGAACTTTCTGTTCTTTAGATTTTGTTTCACTTATCATATAGACACATTGACTTTTACTATTTGCTATGGGTTGACTATGGGTGTTCCACACAAATTCATATGTTGAAGCCCTAAGCTCCAACATAACTATATTTGGAAATAGAATCTCTCAAGAGGTAATTAATGTTAAATGAGGTCATAAGGGTGGTGCCCTAAACCAACAGGACTGGTGTCCTTATAAGAAGAGGAAGAGACACTAAGGTTGTGCATGTACAAAAGAAAGGCCACATTACGACAGTGAGAAGGTGGCCGTCTACAAGACAGGGAGAGAGGCCTCAGGAGATAACAACCCTGGGGACAGCTTGATACTGGGTTTTTAGCCCTCAGAACTTTAAGAAATAAATGTTTGTTGTTTAAGCCACCCAATTTGTGGTATTTTGTTATGCAGCCCTAGCTGACTAATACACTATTGATTAGTAGTTCCAAAGAAATCACATGTTCAAAAACGAGTCCATTGTGTTTATTTCTATCACTTGTATGTGTGTTTAAGTGCTGTTAGCATGATGTTCTCTTATTTAGTGAAAACATATCCCAAACCTTAATGGCTTTATTGCCTTATAATTAAGGAGACTGCAAAAAACCTAGAATTTTTTTTCTGAGAATATGGTAACCCAGCCAATGGTAATATTGGAAGATCCGGGTAATTAAGAAATAGGCAACCTAATTATCAAAAACACTTGTGAATACAAGGCCATCAGCATGTGGGCTCCTGAAGAGGCTGAAAAGAACTGCATGTTGTATCCATCTGTGTTTCTGGAAGACTCACCACCTTGAACAGGTGAGTCTGAAATGTAAGTGAAAACACAATAGCTACCCACGCACTTTGTTTGAGAGAATCCATCCTTAAAGGCAGGCACTCTTGCCGTTGGATGATATGGTAGGAAGATGTTAACCAACAAACATGTGGTTAGAAATATTAACCAATGAACATCAAGGGATGACATGGGAATTGCTACAGTAGAACAAAAGAACTGAATTCTTGGCTTGTATTTTTAAGCCCTAAAAGTGAGATACACATCCAACGCTGATGAAGAGAGAGTAACTTCTTTCTCTTCTTGCCCTTCTAGGTAAATATTCCATGGGTTTGGCATGAGATGAGAGTCAAATTTGAAGAATAAAGTTTAGATGCAGGAGGCCATTGAGAAGCAACCCAGAGCTAGCTTAAGCAAGTAGTAAGGAAGAGACATCTGAAGCCCCTGATGGTCATCCAGAGGTTGGGTCACCTGAGAGTTGAGGAGAACTATTCTTTGCTTCCTGAGTACAGCTCTTAGATATGACAATTTTCCTGGCCTCTAAGACATTCTCCATGGCAGGGGTTAGAAGCTCTGAGTAGAAACGTTTGGACACATGGGCCAGAAATAAGCTCACAGAGTTTCTTCTCTCCTAGTTGTACACTTCCTGTGTTCATGAGGGGCTCAGATGTAGAGCTATGGAGGTCTAATCTCACCACAACGGTCTCTGTAGCTCAGCCACTAAAGGGCTGAGACTCTGAGGATGTTTCAGGTGAGCCGGCAACTGGGACCCCTGGGCTTCTTGATCTTGCTCTATGCATACCCATCGGACCAAAGGGCCGTCTCTGGGGACGACCCTGAAATTTGTGAGATTATGTTTCTCTCTTCCTTCTCCTCTGCCAATGAAACGAGCGCTCCAAAGAAAACACTGAGTTTACTGTAAAACTGGAAACATTTTGTTTCTTGCACATCTGGGTTTGGGCCTCAGGGCCATGGCTGCTACAACTGTGCACCAGCAGTCAGTCTTAACCGATGGCCGACGGCAACCAGTTCCCACCTGGTGGAGTGAAAGCGTTTTGTGTTTGGGAGGTAGAGATGGGGGAGGTAAGCCCAGTTTGTCCCCTCGGGCCTTGATGACACAGCTCTAAAATTTGTTTACTTTAAAATATTGGGAAATTCTGCTCTAAAGATTGATTGATCTCTTAGGGCTGTGTGGGGAATACGTGCCTCTAGTTTCGTATTTTTTATCTTCTTTTAAATCCCAAGAGACTAGTCACAACCTAACCTTCAACCCGATGATGTGTATAGATTATATGAAGGTTTGGGTATGGTTCCGAGAAAGCTGAAGCAAGCTAGATTCTTACGACCAACAGGAGTAAATGCAGTTGCCAACTGACTTTGGAGCCATGCTGGCCTTCTTAGAACAGTCGGGATCTGGGAGAAACTGGATCAGGGACAGAGACCAGGGACAGAGGACATCAGAACCCGGACAGCCCGAGGCCTGCCCTTCCCCAGCACGTGCTCATCTTCCCAGTTTCAGCTAGAGCCAGACTGGTCTTCTGGGGACTACGTCTTCCCCCGGAGGGCATTTCTTAAGTGCTCCTAAACAAATTATCATTTACCTAAATGATTCTGCTCCTGACCACATTCTTAATGATTTGAGAGCAAATCTATTTCTATTCCTTGTGTGTCCTCTTATAAAAACTACCCTCCCCACCCTATGCTTTGCAAATAGTTCTTTTTGCTTGGCAAATCCCTGAAGGTCTACCAACATTTCTTACTAGGGATGGAAACTCCAGTGTCTCCTTTGGGTGCCTCAAAAGCACAACCCATCCAGGGCATAATAATCATTTCCTTACTGCTTGACCACCCACTGATCCTCTTAAAATCACCTGCTTCTCTACTGCCTTTTGTTACAGAGCTGTTGTCGGGAGGCAGGTGGAGAAGAGGCCCTACAATTTGCCATGTGCTACCTGCCCGAATGGGTTAGTCCTGGGAAGCAAGGCTGGGGTGTGCTTTGTCAAAAAGAGCTCCGGTAGAATTAGTGACCTGAACAGAAGGCACTTAGCAGGTGCTGGGGGACTGGGTATTGAGTATTGGGAAGAGACCTGAAGGTAGGACTAACAGCCCTGAAGCTTCCTTCCAGAAATTGCCAGTGGAAAAATACGTCTTTCCCAAAAAGTATTGCTGATACGGCAAGGAAATAAAGAGAAACCAGGGAAGAATGCAGATCAGATGTCTACTTTTGGCTCTGTTGACGTCAAACCTATTTTCCTTCCTAGAGGGATGCTTGTCTGTGGTTGGACAGAGCTCATCAGCTGAAAATAACGCATGACCTCTACCCCAACACCATTAGGATTGCATTTCCAGCCACGAAGAGCCACACACTAGCTGAGACTGACGAACTGCAAATACAAGGATGCAGTGAACCCCAGTAACACAGTTGAGTGAAGGAGAACCACATCTTCAGGCATCCAAACATGTTAATTTTATTCAAACAAGAAGAAAGAGCTCTACTCCTTTCCAAAGCAAGCACAATTTAGCAAGGGCCATAGGATGGTGGTTCTTAACCAGGGGTGACCCTCCCCACCCTTCCCTGTTTGCTGCCACAAGGGACATGTGGCAATGTCTGGAGACATTTCTGGTGGTCATAACTGAGGGTTGGGTGATTCTACTACATCTAGGGAACAGAGACCAAGGATGTTACAAAACATCCTACAATTCAAAGGACATCAGTCCACACCCAAGAATTATCCTGCTCAAAATGTGAGCATGCTGCCATTGAGAAACTGTTGTCCAATGTTAATTTCAAATAGGTTTCAAAATCGAGTGGGCACTCACAACGCAACATCTCTCATCAGATTGCTCTTTGGACATCTGCTACTGATTAGACATATAGAAAAGTAATTTACAGTTCAAATCACTGTAAAAAAATGACTTACACTTAAAATATAAGCTGACAAACCTGCTTCTTTTTTTCAAGGAAGTGATTTATAAACAAAGAATGCTGCTTAAAAAAAATTTTTTTTTGTTTCTTTATTTCCAGAAAATATTCTTGCCTTTCTGTGTGTCAGTGAATGTGACATCTTTATAGAATTTTCACACATTTAAAAATGAATAATAAGCAAACATTTAAAAACCAGTTTATTGAACTATGGATTGATTCTATCCCTCAGATGCACACATGGAGTTTTTTTTTTTTAATTCCAGATCTTATGAAGAACAAAGATGTTTACTGTATATGAGAAGGTACCCTGTACTTAAACACTCCCCAGAATATGCATCTTTTTTAGCTTTGAGAAGAAAATTGACCATGCATCATGAGAAAGATTACAGCTTATTCCTAGCATGTCTAAAACTTGAGTTATCAAACTTTAAAAGCTTCACAAGGGCCTTATACTTTTAACCGCTTAGAAATTGTCATGTGCCGGGATGCCCTTGGGCCTGGGGAATGATGCAATGTTTACTGTGGCATTTTGGGTGTAGGCAGTGGTTCACCTTTCCACGGGACCCCTCTATTTTGCATGTTGGGAGATGATCATGATGTTATAAGACTCTTAATTCAATGACAGCGTGACTTTATGATAGTTCATCAAGCAGTTGGATTGATGATAAGAAACATTTTCAAAGACAGAACCTTAATACAGACTTTGTAAGCACTTATGAATTCACATCAATAGGATTCATAAGCCTGCTGTCGTTAGGCTAGTGTGTGTCTCTATTACGTGAGACTAATTTTACTTAATCTTCATTAATTTTCAATTTCTACCCTGTCTCCTCAGTTCCTGCTTTATTCTCTTAATTACAGCTTATGCTTAGCTTTGCTGATACTAGAAATCAAAATTAAATGAGGAAAGAAAGCCAAGTCCAAATTTGTTTCGGTGGTCAGTTTCGTAGGATAAAACTGTTACTTGAATATGGAGATGGAAGTTCTTGTGTGTGTGTTTGCGCGCGTGCGCCACTGTGTATGTCTACCTTGTTTTAATTCCCACAGAAATTAGCTCCTTCCCCCAAATGTATCAGTTTCTATCTGAAATGGCTGGAGCTTTTTCTATCTAGAAATATCTTATTGAAATATTCAGAGTCATACTATTGTTATTTTAGAAGTTGTATAGCATTACTAAAATATGAGCTATTTTGCTATAAATTATAGCAATCATTCTCTATAGCAACTAGTTATATATATTTTATACACACACACACACACACACACAAAACTGAAGATTTCCGGGAGTCTTTTTTGAAGGGAATTATAGACTGTCGTAGTCAATCACATAACTGAACTTTCAGTGTCAGTTGACACTTATCATTTAATCAAATTTCCAAGCACTTGATCTTCCTAAATTAGTTTTTATATTATAATATTGGGTTGAAATTTTTATATCTTCTTTAAATTAATTTTTTTGGGGGAACAGGAGGTAATTAGGTTTATGTATTTTATTTTTTAATGGCAGTACTGGGGACTGAACCCAGGACCTCGTGCATGTGATGTGTGTACTCTGCCACTGAACTATATACCCTCCTCTCTTTTTATATCTTTATTTCTGTTTCCTTTTTTTTTTCTTAATTTTCTTGGCGATTTTTAAAAAACCCTGCTTTTCTCCTGAATCTTCTGCCGCAGTCATTGTATCCCTCTGCGCCAGTGCTGAAAGCTGTCCCCAACCCCTCTCTGACACTGTCACACCCAGCCATTCCAGACTGTTGTAGAAGCCACATTTCATTCACTGTCAGCTCCAGTGCTGCTAGAATAGTGGAGGTGTCTGAGTTTTTGTTCATTCCCCATGACAGTGTCAGAAAAGGAATGTAGGTATAAAATAGATAAACTACAAGGTCCCACTGTATAGCACAGGGAACTACATTCAACATCTTGTGATAACCTGTAATGGAAAAGAATCTGAAAAAGAATATATATCTGTACATGTATAACTGAATCACTTTGCTGTATACCTGAAACTAACACAACATGGTAAATCAATTATACTTCAATAAAAATAGATCAAAAACTAAAAAGAAGAGGAATGTAGGTATCTTGTGGCTGTAGCCAATGTATTGTCATGTCCACTTTGTCACCAATAAAAATGTAATGAGGGCGGAGGAAGAATGTCTTCCTCATCTCCACTTTAGAATGTCCAGTTTAAAAATGTACTTCTGATGAATTGTTTCTAAAACAAACTTTTCTGCAGAAAAAGGTAAAAATTTATATTGTGATCCAAACCTAAAACAAAACCAGATACCTATTGCCAGAAGCTCAGTCACGACTAAGCATTGCTGGCTGGTGGAATGAGTCTGGACAATATCACCAGCAGCCCTGAAAGCTGGCACGAGACCCTTTTAAACTATTTTCCATATCTGCTACCAACACAGAACTAAAGCATCAATCAGAAAGGACAACGGCTGCCCTGGTGTCACAAGGGTGCACCCATTCTTCTCCTCCTTCTCAACTAAACTAAAACTCCTAGAAAGCAACTGGGTATAAGGGAAAAGGGAGGTAAGGCAGGAAAGGGGCAGGAGAAGATGATGGCAGGTGAAAGTCAAAATAGAATGAGTCCCAGTTGTCTCGTATTTACTTACGTGATCCATTTGTGCAAAGTCAGAGAGCCCAACAACGGGGTTGAGAAGACCCAACCTGTTCCACAGGGTTATCCAAGTTACCGAAGCGGAATTCGGCTAAAAGTCACAGGCACATCCACCTGCCATCCACGTGGCGATCTGAAAAGGAAAGTTGACTAGGAACCAACCGGACAAAGAAGAGAGCCAACAGGAATACATACATCCTGTATTTTGGACTCTGGGTCTGGACAGATCTCTTATTTCAACAGGAAAAAAATACATATCTAAATACAAGAGAAGAAAAGTAGAGTATTACCCAGAAGACACAAAGAAAGAGCAGACGTCTGAAAAACATTTACTCTTGGAATGAGAAAAAAATTTAGAAAACTAGCATCACTGTGGGCTAAAAAAAGGAGACAGGAGCACTGTAAAGTAGGACCAAGAATCCATTTCAGATGAAGTTGTAGTTGGGTAAATTAGAAATCTGTTGTAGAAAAATGAAGGTACGCTAACAGAATTCAAGCAGGGATGAGCAGAAGCAGATTATTATAAATAATCCAGTCTATGTCATAAACAATATCAGTAATAATAATAACAACAACAATAGTAAAAACTAGAGAAGTTCTACCAGGATGTAAAGGAAAAAAAAAAAAAACAACCCAAAAAACAAGGGTTGAAAACAATGAGAACAAGTGGTAAGTGTGGAGAACAAAGAATAGGGCGCCAACCTCAGAATTATAGGTGTTCCAGGAGAAAAAGAAATAACCAGTAGAACAGAATCAATTATTCAAAGATATAATTAAATAAAAGTTTTCCGAGTTGAAAAAAAGAATGAACGAGCAGATCAAAAGGACTCACTGTGTTCAAAGTGAATTAAATGAAAAGAGAACTTTGTAGCGTTTGAATTACAGGGATGGAGAGGGAGAGGGTCTAAGCATTCATGCAGAAAAAATAGGTGAAAAACAAAAGAACAAAGCTAAGCTGGCCTTAGATTGATTTTTCCCCCCCCTCTCTGGACACCATGGAGCCATGCCTACAGAATTTTGAAGGAAAAAATTGTTACATGAGCATTTTATGTTTTGCCAAGCTTTAAAAATAGCAAATATAAAATAAGACATTTCTGATACACTAAAAATATGCCAACCACCTAATTTTTCGGAAAACAATTTACCCTGTAGAGACATATTTTAATACATGAAATTCAAGAATAGTGAAACCAAGGTACCACTTGACTGCTCCAACACCCAGTGGTAACGAGACAAGGGTAGCAACAGTTTGCTTCCCAAGTCCCAAGGCAAACTGTCATTCCAGCCTGTGTGTTTAAACTGGCCACGTTGGTCAAGCCACAAGAATCTGAAGGACTTGCTGCCTCTTTCTATGCTAGTATTTGGAAGAAGTCTAAAATCCTTTCACTGTAAATCATTGCTTGTTGTTAGCAGAACCTCTTTTTAACCAGCCACCAAGTCATCTGACACAGTGTGTCATGTTTTTTTAGATAAAATCTACCACTGAATCTCAGAAATACGTATATTGATGGTGATTGATAAATGCTATCAAACGACTCTTTTGTTATCAAAAGGAGTCAGCATGACAGAGTGATTAAGAATGGGTTCTGTGGGCAGAGGCCGGGGTTTTAATTACTCCTTGCTCCACAACTTACTCCTCACATCTCGGGCGAATCATTTAATCTCCAGGGGTCTCAGTTTTCACCACCGGTACAATGGAAATACAGTAGACTTTTCTGCACAGCATTTTTGTAAGGCTAAATAAATCAACTCATTTAAGGTACTTAGCGTCTGGCACACCTGCTGCTCAAAAGAGAGGCATGTACACTCTGGGTAACACGGTGAAACGTGTGGTGGAGACATCACTTCAAACAGGAAATACATACTAACGCATTTGTGCTTTCTTCCTATTGCGTGGTTTCTTTTTTTCTGTGCTTCTCTAGTTCACAAGACTTTATGAATCACTTTGCATTACTCGTTGAACAAAGTCTAAGTTTAAAGAAAAATGGTCCCTTAAAAATAAAAATAAACGATAGCTATGTATTCTGATTCCACATTTATTACAGCAATAATGGACTGTACCATGGAAGGCGTCAGTTCTAATCCCACTCCTTTCCTTCTCTCTGAACTTGAATTTTTCTTAGTACCCAGGAGGGCAAGGACAGTATTTCCTCCTAGGGGCTCCGTGGACATGGATGTTGCTTGACCCTCATCCTGGCTACACTAAGGATTCCCGTGCCGTGTTTGGCTTTCCTTTATGAAAGGTTTCGTCCTAAAGAAGTGCATAGAAAGAGAGCAGAGCCGAGGAGGTTTGGGGCAAAATCATCACTGAGATCTGTCTCATTTCTGTCATGCCTGTTTCCTCTGTCAGTCTGTCCTCAGCTATGGCCGTGAAGGAATGAATGGGGTCCAGCTGCTCTTGCGGTGCAGCATTCTCCATCACCTCACACGTCCACGTCGAATGCGATGGTGGAATCAATCACCCAGCTCCTGCCTTGACCTAGTGGGAGAATGAGCGGATTTGGGTATTTACTAGATGGCTAAGGTTTTTGAAGTGTTAGGGAATGTAACTCTACTGGTTTCAATTTTCTGATTTTTAATTTTCGCTCATCAGCCTGTCCTTTGCTTTTTTGGGGGCCTTATTCCGTGATAGATAGGATGTGGCAGAACTGTTTCAGAAAACCATCCTTCACGTCTGTGCTCTAATGCCACATCTCCTGCTAACAAAACCTCTATGGTTTTAGTGGCCAAGTCCTAGGCCATGTATTCCATGTCAATAATTGAACATTTCACTTCTGGAGAAAAACCAGGCATGTAGCCATGGTTTGTAAGTATCTCACAAAGCATACTTTGAGATGTGTTTTTTTTTTTTAACCAAGCATTTTTGCACATTATCCCACTTCTTCTGAATATTATTTATTTTTTGTTCAATGTCACCGTCAGTTCTGCTTACTTTGACATCCGTCTCTCCAGCTGTTTTCAATTTTTCTAAATGTGTTTTTTGTTGTTGTTTTTGTGCATTCCCACAGTCTCCCTACTGAAGGATTTTAATTTAGTGCCTTATTGGATGTTATCAGCACTATTTTTGTGTCAATTCTATTAAAGCCAATCTCCTAGATATGGGATTGTCATAAAAGCAACCCCGTGTGGTAACTGTTTGGAGCTCTGGTTTCTGGTAATGATGAGCTACAATCACCGAGAAAGCTTACCGTGTGCCCCACACACCAAGCTAAGTGCTTTATTTGTGTGGATTGCCTTAAATCCTCCCAGAAACATAGGAATCAGGCACTATTCTAAATCACCATTTTACAAATAGGCCAACTGTGGTTTAGAGAGGTTAAATAGCCGTGCAAGTTTATACAGAAGTGTCAAGAGTCTTTGGTCCAATTTTGGCCAAAGCCCATTCTCCAAACTTCTACACTATGCTGCCTCTAAATTAACAACTCCTGTTTAACTCTGCCTGGTTTCTGGGGAATAACACTGTACCTAACAGACCGATGGGAGGATGTCTTGAACTCCACAAGGATGTTTTTCTCTTGGCAGTTTCCAAGAACAGTGATAAAAATCAGAAAACAAACCAAACCAAAACAAACAAAAAAAAAAAACGTTTTCCTAGAATCACCAAGCATCAGGAGGTTCCAGGAAGCTGGTTTCTGACCGGTGTTAGTAATCTGTTAACAATTAGATAGAAACAAGAGTTCAGCGAGTTTTTAAGTATATGGAAGTATTTAAAAATTTAGGAGTTTCATGTGACGGGGGCACCTCTGAGCTTTTGCGAGGAAGATTTATTTGCCAGTCTTACCTTCAGTTTTCATTTGGGCATTAGATGTGTGGTAATGGAAAAGCAAAGGGAAAACATTTCTGCTGCAACTGGCCTGTGTTCAGAAACCACGCCTCTTCTGCATATCAGTGGCTGTTTAAAAAAACATGTTTTGCTCTGTATGGCATATGTCATAAAGCATCAGACACAGTGAGATGCCTTAGCATGTCTTCTGAGTAAGAAAAAAAAGGCAGCCCTGCCTTGTCTGAAATATGTTTACATCACAGATGGTTTTTGCCTTTTGAGTTTCCAGACAGGTGACTATCTGCGGGAACAGACCTAACTCATCCAAATCCTCGTTTGCAACAAAGGGTGGGAGGGATGTTTGGTGGGAGAGAAATGCTGACGGAGTCAGACCCAGAGCCCCACCAGGGAGCTGGAATCCTCTCCACACCCTGTACTTTGACAAACCTGTTCTTGCTTTGCTGCCCGTGTGCACAAAAGCAGTTTTTCTAAATAGCTATGTTTAGATTAGCACTCGATCTAACAGAAGTTCTAACATGTTGTTCTAACATGTTGATTAAGCCACACAGAGATCAAAACAGACAGACAGACAGACAGAAATACAAACAAACAAACAGACCTCCTTCTCTGAACTGTCCTATTTCTTAGCATGGGAGAAAAAAAATCTCTGTATGAATTTTGTACAAGTTTGCTCGAACCTCGAATAGAACAAAGAGCCTTTAGGAAACAGAGATTTGTTAGTTATTTGGTGGGGATAAAGGAAGTGCAGGAATTAAAAGAAAAATACAGGCATTTGCTTTGGAGATGAGTCCATGTGCCTGAGACCAAGGGCTTGGCTGTGGGGAACGGAGCACTGACCCTGAGTCATTTGGGGGTCATAGCGATTGAGAATCGAGAAACCTTGCCTGGGGTTGTGTTCTTGCACCAAATCCCTCCAGCCAGTTTGCCAGATGCTAACTCAGTCGGGGGAGAGTGGATTATGCCCAGGGAGTGGATAAATCTTCTCACTGATACTCAGACATGGCTGTTATTTTATGGTTCCTTTTACAAAAGCAGATGATCGGATTTCAGGAAGGAAAGCGGAGCGCAGGGACAAGTGTAAGCTGTCATGGTGATCTCTCCCTACTTTAATCTTTTAAATGCATTACCTTATTTCCTATTGAAGATGTAGTTCCTTAAAAGCAGCATGCTGTTAGGGTTCAGGCAATTTCAATATTTTTGACGTGTCTCATTTTTCAAGTCTTTAAAAAGGAGTCCTTTAAAGAAAAGCAAATGGCATCTTCTAATGTAATTATTTAGCAATTAGTAAGTGTCTGGATCGGTTTTGCTGATGCTTAGCGCCCTCTGTAAAACATAACAGGGATGGTGCTATTTACCGATGATCATGTAATAACTGGCTTATGGATACAATTGTAACTTGCCGACAAATAAAGCAGAAGTTGACTTTGGACATCACTAGTCCCAGGAGTGTTGCATTAAGACAGGAAAGCTTTACCATTCCTCCTGGGGTTGGGCTCAGGAGTCTCTCAGCTGCTTTGCTCTGTTTACTTGCTCTGGTTCAGGGTAGAATACTTCCCTCTTTAAGTGGATCAAAGGCAGAGAGTCTGGAATTTGGACGGCAGGCAGTAAGGGAAGTGTGTTCAGAGTAACTTCTAAGTTTAAGGAAAAGTCTCAGCGTCCTAATAAAGATTGCCTTTTGCGATCGCTCTCAATCGTGCGCTTCACTGTAGCTGCTTAATAAATGCACTCGTGGTTCTTTTCTACCGTAATAGAGGGGCTAGTGTTCGATGCTGTGATGAAACGTGCCCTGGTGGCTCGGGGCCTTTCAGCACGGAAGCGAACTCCGGCTGTTGATTGCCAGTTGTCATGGCCCTTTGGACAAGCTGACCTCTGACACTGCTTAGATGTCGTCCCCTCCCTCCCTGTGGCTGGGCTTAATCCCTCGCCCCATCTAGACTTGGACTCAACCTCTAGCCCTCTTTCCAGCCCTTCTTTAAACCTCTGCTTACTTCCTGGTCCCTTGACTCTCAGCTTACTCATCAGAAACCCAGCTGGGCCTCACGGGGCGTCTTGCGCTTGACGAGGCAGAGCCAAGACTCCCATCTTGTCTTCTCTCCACTCTCCCCTTCATCTTCTTGCAATGTAGGGGCTCAGTAAGGTCAGCGCTCTCCCCTGGGCCTTGTCTCACCCAGCCCGTTCCCCTTTGGAGTTCTCGCTCACATTCAGCTTGTCTTCCAAAGACTAGTCTTTAAACATCCCAGAGGTTCCCCAGGACATGCCACACCCACCCGCACACTGGTCCTTTGGAGCTTCCTCCTCCAGCTTTCGGAACCCCCTGGCCTTGTTTGGGAGAAGGGGAGCTGGGCTGGCTTAACCGAGAACTGGCCTTGGGGCTGGACCAGAGACTCACCCAGGAGCCCTCACCTGAGGTTAGGGAGGTGTCAGTACTGGGCGGTGCGTGCAGGAGAGCTGAGCCCTGAGCTCCAGCAGGAGCGTTAGTAGAAGCATAAATCTAGGAGGCAGCAGAAGCAGAGAATGAAGAGCACCAGGCAGCCGAAACGCACCATGGCCAACAAAGCAGTTTTCGGGGAAGAGGGAGGGCGGGATATTTCCCTGAGAGGCTGCTAACGCAGACAGGTCTGAGGGGTTTGTTTCATGGGCAACAGAAACGAGGCTCATGCGAGTGGGTCAGGAACACAGATGCTGGTCTGCACACTCGTCCTTGCACCTCTGATCAAGTTTCATGAGTGAATGGACCGTGGCTTCCACCTACTCTTATTAATAATGCCTGCTCTTTCCTTATGGGCTGGCGTGAAGGAAATCCCTCTCAATTTGATAAAAGCCAGAGGGGAGGTTAGTTGCTACTCCCTGTATTCACGTGCTGGGGGCGTAACAAGGTACCACAGATTAGGTGGCTTAAATCACAGAAGTTAATTTTCTCACAGTCCTGGGAGTCCAAGATCAAGGTACTGGCAGGGTTGGTTTCCCCTCTGGCCTCTCTCCTTGGCAGACCATTGCCTTCTTGCTGTGTCCTCTCTACTTGTCTGTGCCCACGTTTCCTCTTCTTATAAAGACACCAGTCGGACTGGGTTCTGGCCCACCCCAGTGGCCTCATTTAACTCCATCACTTCTTTAAAGGCCCTGTCTCCAAGCACAGTCACATTCAAAAGCACTGGGGGGTTAGGGCTTCAACATATGAATTTTGGGGGAGCACATTTCAGCACATCATACTCCCCAGTTTCTAAAACCACGCAGTCTGGCCGAATGCCCAGTTGCCCGGTGGGCAAGATGCCACAGTTGGAGTCCTGTCGGCCCCTTTGTCTCACTCTGGTGGTCCTCTAATAGCTTTGGGGCCACTCCTCCAGGTTGGAAATGATCTTTCTGTTCTCAAGCCAGGACTGGCCTACGGCCAGGTTTTGTTTGCCACCCTCTATGTTTGAAAAGTTTAATTAGTGGCCAAGTTTAAAGGGCCAATCTGGATATTTCACATACATATCTCAGTTTCCAGCTTCTCTTCCAAAGCTGGAAGACCTGTGAACACAGGGCTTGCTGTTCCACATGACAGCACTGTGGTGGCCACCTCCTTCAGGCAGGCCACCAACACCCTGCAGTCCCTCTAACCCACTTCTCTCCTGTTGTCCATCAGCCTGGCTCCTGAGGACATTTGGACATTTGACTCCCAAATTACTGATATACCCACTGCCCCCCAGAATGCTGCCCTCTGTACTTCCCTTCCTTTTTGTTTCTCCTTCCTTTTCTTTAGAACTCTCCATGTGAAGGTTCTCCACTGGTAGCAGTTTTGTCCCCAGGGGACATTTGATAACATCCAAACCCATTTTTGATTGTCATGACTGGAGAGGGGAGCTGCCAAGGTATCTAGTGGTAGATTACAGCCCCTCACAACAAAATAAAACAAAGCAAAACGAACATCCAAAAATAGTGATTGATAAATCAATAACTCATTTGAAACTTTCTCTGAAGAAAAATAATTCATCTTAGTTAAGGCAGTTTCAGTGAAATAAGAATAAAAGAGGAAACATTAGGAACAGTTTATCTTCTCTATTTATAAAATTGATCAAAGAATGAAGTCAGTGTAAGGAGTTAGGCTCTGGAGATCTCTTTCCCTTTGAAAATCTTCCAGCTGTTAATATTCTGATAATATTCATCTTCGGAATGTCCTCAAGGTGAATGTATTGACGTGAAAATATCCAAATGGCAGGGTCAAAACAGCATGGAAAAAATATTCCTCCATTTCCCTCCACTCATTGACGCCACTTGGATTAGGCCCTCCTTTGTTTCTGAAACGGGCTTTTGTTCAGTGTCCCTGCAGTGGATTCCATACCTCTCAAACTGCCCCAACACGACAGAGCTACTGCTACGCTAGCATTTTCAAGGGTAATCTCATTCTGTGTTGATGTTCAGTGATGTCATTTTTTGCAGTCTCTCTCTCGGTTCCTGGCACATCACAAGTGCTCAGGAACTGTTTTATCCTTCCCTGTTTCTGCATCTTTCCTTAAGCCCAAAGTCCTTATCCTGGTTTTTAAGATGGATGCTCAAACTGTTTACTTTCTAACAGACCAGTTTTTTCCTTTTCTCTTTTTGCATGCCCTACCCTCCGGAAAGTCTGCTCACCATCCTCACCACGTTTTCCTGTTGCTCTGCTTTCCTTATACAGGTGGCGTCTTCCAGCTCGTCTTGCTCCTCATCTTTGTGCAGCTGAATCTTTTCTGTTCTGTGCACCTAACTTCAGTGGTACCTCCCCAGAGAAAACCTATCTTCTCCTAAGCAAACGTGAGGTGTACCTTCTGCTAACCATCCCAGAAGGTGTTTTTTTACTATGGTGGGACTTCATACATTTTGTCTTCCCTCTCGACTGGAACATCTAAATTCTGTGAGAGTGGGATTATTTTTTAAATATTTCTGAAATCTGAGCAGGACTGGCACAGCTGCTTAAGAATGTTAGGTATTCATTAACCATTTGCCACCCAACTGTATGAAGAGGTGACAAGATGTTTTTGTGGAGACCAATCTGATAAGAGTTGTGGCCCTACTGTGGGAAAAGCCTTCAACTCTAGTCCCACTGATGGGAGAGAGGTTACTGGCAATGAATTAGGGATAACTAAAATGTAAAATTTTCTTGCAAATACTTCTAGACTCCATGTTTTCTTCTTCTGTGTCTCTCTCCAAAATACTTTTCTTACTATGCATTTGAAAAATTCAAACATGCATCGTATTCTCATCTCTGTTCATATATTTTCCTCTTTCTTTGGAAAGTTCACATTTGGAAGACTAGAGAGAGCCTTGGAATGGGAGAGAGGCCTTTCCAGCAGGAATTGTTCGATACTGACCCTATGATATTCTTGGTTGGCACGTGCTTAAAGATAATAGTGTTTCCAACCACCACACAAGTGTCTGAAGTTCATTTGCTAAAAATATTCCTGACTTTCCAAATGGAGAGAAGCCTATTTCAAAACTTTTAATTTTTATGGAAATGAAATTTCTCTGCTTGGCAGAAGGTTGCTCAATGTTCAGTGCATTCACTTTCTTGTATTTCTGTACAAAGTTGGCCCAAGTTAGTCTCTGCTTCAATTCTGTATCATGGAGTTTTTAAAAATTTCTTGACTTCTCATTGATAACCCATTTTCAAAGATTCTACAGTGCTTTCCTGTTAAAGAAAAAAGGTAAACATAATTATAGTTTTGGAAGTCCCTGGGAACATTTGCTTGTCTCTGGTCCTTATTACAAAGAACCTTGATAATGATGTGTTGCCTTTAAAAAGTCACAGTATGCTTTATCTAGTCCCATTATGAGCTAATAAATTACCAATTATTTTCCCTTAATCCAGAACATGATTTTGTAATTATCTATCAGTTTAAATAAGAGTCGAGATTAAGCATGTCAAAATTATCCCACCAGCTCCAATAATTATTAAAAGAGCATCAGATAGTGAGAATGAAGTCACTTACATGTGTCTGAGTTTGTGATGAGCAAGGAAATGGGGACGGCAAAGGAAGGAACAAAACTAGCTTTATCATTTGGCTTTCAGTTAATCAATCCCAGCCACATGAACTTTTCGGGTACCTACAGAGATTTAAATGCAATTGCTGGTTTTCTGGCATTTCTAGTCTATGAGAAAAATGACATATTGGAACTTTGCAGATTTGAACAAATTCTCAAGATTTCTAACCTACTTTTACAGGAAACAATTTTCACAAGTTTCAGATTCTTGAAAATTTTCCTCCCCCTAAGATTGTAAGCATACGAATAGCACGGCCATTTTCTCCTTAAGTACAAATCATCCTGCAGGTTGTGGTCCCCAAGACATTTTGGTTAATTCCCCCCTGCTAATTAACACATAGAAATCAATTAGGTTTGCTTCCGTAATTTTCATTTAGATTAGAACATTAAATTTAACAGATGATCAATCTCATTACTTTCACTAAGAGGTTTCCTGTAGCTAGTAGCCAGCCACCTGCTTGCGAGGCTTCTTATATGGAGTTCCATGCTTTCGTTTTCCAAAAGCAGACCCCAACACCACCTGCAGCAGAATCACCTGAGATGCTTCCTGAAGATGACTGTCACTGGTTCTCGCGGAGGTCTACCGAGTATGGCCAGGGAACGTTAACCTGAATGACCACTCTTAGTGATTCTGATGTACAGCAACATTTGAGAAATAATGGATTAGATGCTTTTAGGCAATCAAGATGGCATCACTTGGCAATGAACTACGGTGATATGAATCATCAGTGTCAATAAGTAAGATTAGCCAAGACTTCCTGCTTGTGTAAGGTCAGAATATTCTTATTCTTGACATAAATAGAGGGAAGTGGTTATTTGGTTTGTTACCATTGAAATGGACACCTACTGTTTCAAGTCAAAGGGACGTACAAACACGCATTTGTAAATTTCAGGATTGTGTGTGGAAAATACTACTCTTCATCTTTTAAAACTATGCATAAAAGCCTAAAACGGACAAAGTGGACTTTTAAGTCCTTTTTACTTGATACTCTCTTTTCTTTTAAAATAAGACATAGAAGTCAGAGAATTATAGACTAACGTATTTTCAAGGAAGGGAAAATACAAATAATTATGCAATTAAGACAGGTTATACACTTAATGCAACTGAAACTTATTTAGTATTTGTTCCATGATCAGAGCAATCTTAGGTCCCAGGAAACCAAAGATGAAAATCCACTGACTGCGTGGAAGAACCGTAAGTGCATATTACTAAGCCCAAGGGAGCCCATCTGAAAAGGCTACACGTTATTCCAACTACACGGCATTCTGCAAAAGGTATAACAAGACAGTAGAAACGTCAGTGATTGGGAGGCTTTAGTGGAGAGGGGTCAATAGGCAGAGCACAGAGGATTTTCAGTACTTTGTTTACTCTGTATGACTCTGTAATGGTGGAGAAATGTCATTACGCATTTGTCAAAACCCACAGAATGTAGGGCACCAAAAATGAATCTTAATGTAAACTATGGGCTGTAGGTGATAATGATGTCAATGTAGGTTCATTGATTGTAACTAATCCACCACTGTGGTTTGGGATGTTGACAGTGGAGTGAGCTGTGTGTGTGTGTGTGTGTGTGTGTGTGTGTGTGTGTGTGTGGAGAGGGGGTGGTGGATATGTGGGAACTCACTATATTTTATGCTCAATTTTGCTGAGAACCTAAAACTGCTCTAACAAATAAAGTCTACTGAAAAAAGTTACTGAAACCCCCCAGAGGACACTAAGAGCCTAATTGTTAGAATTGATGCTCAAACATCCGGTAGAGTCCACAGTCATCAAGGCAACAGAATTAAATCCTAAGAAGTGGGACAGCATGGAGGAGGGAACAATTAACTAGGAGAAGGAAGAATCAGGGAAGATCTTTGAGAAGTAGGATGTCTGAACTGAATTGTGAGGATCAAGACGAATCTCTCAGATGGACACATTCCACCATATTGACATTCTAGTGTCCTGATGTTTTATGGGGAACTGTAAATCATCTGGTATTGCTGGAACAAAGCTGGAAGCTGTAGGGAGAGCAGTAGGAATGAAGGTGACAAGTAGCTAAGGAAGGCTGACTTGCACGTACACCTGCACACACACAGGTGCCTATGCATATAGATGACAGGCATATACCCATAAACACACATGCACATAGACAAATACATGTGCATATAGGACAAAGACCATATGGCATTTAAACCTGTTGGGGAACCACTGAACAACTTTTACCAGGGAAGTGATGTGGTCTAATTTACATTTTATAAAGAGCCCTGCGGTGGTTATGGGGAGCTGGAAGGAAATAGAGACTGGATGGAAACACCTTGTTAACTGGATAAAATTAAGAGCATATGGTAATAAAAGCAAGAGCAGATTCAGATTCAGGAGATATTAAAGAAGTTGGATCAGTTAACTTCTTGAGCACTTCATTGTGGGAGGTAAGAGAGAAAGAGGAGCTGGAAATTTGTTCTCAAGTTTTGGGCTTAAGAGAATGAGTGGGTGGTGTTAAACTCGATCAAGACAGGAAATGCAGAATTAAGACCAGTTTTAGGAGTGGCTACTGTCTCAAGATTAGGGACTTGATGTTTGACGTAACTGAGCTTGAGGTGTCTCTGGGACATCAGTCCATTCAACTACGCCCCTTGAGATGCCCTGCCCTGGGCTACGTACTGGATTCAGCAGTGAAGAAGGCAAGCTTAGACCCCACCCTTGTGGAGCTTACGATTTGTAGGAAAGGAAGACTTCAAAAAATAACTACAGATATAATTTCTGTTATGAAAGAGGAAGTAGAGCTACACAGACAGAAGAGGTCTAGGATGGAGACAGTTTTGAAAGCCAATGGATTCTAGACTAAAGTTGACATCATAAAGACCAATGAGGTGGCCAAGAGAGAAGATGATGAATGAAAAGAGGAAAGGGTTGCATAAAGAAGAGTGAGCATCCAGCTCTTAAAGGGGCAGCAAAGGAACCTCTGAAGGAATGGTCTAAGAGTCACAGAGGGAGAAGCAGGGGGAGTTTCAAGAATGAAGTGGTCAGGATATGCTACGGAAAGCTGAGAGGAGATAAAGCCTCAGAGATGTTTTTGGGTCTCGTGATATGGAAGGCTTCCATGGTGTTCGTGAGAGCTGCTAGAGTGAACTGGTGGGGGCTGAGAGCTCATTGGAGCGTGCTGAAGGTGAAGGAGAAGCTATAAAACAACTGTCAATGGTGTCTTCTAGATGCTTGGTTCTGGAGGGAATGAGATAGAGAAATAAATGGACACAGGACAAAAAGCAGGTCCTTGAAAATGGGAGGCATTTGAACACATCAAACAATGAAGGAAAAGAAACTAGAAGAGAGAAGTTGAAAATGAAATAGAGAAGGGCTGCATTATGCAGCAAGTTTCTGACAAGGTCTTATCCAGAAGGGCATGGGTTCCATTAATGGGTGTCAGATTAGCTTTAAACAAGGGGAAGGTGATTTTTCCTTAAAAACTAAGTGAAAAGAAGTGACAGTGCCCACGGATGCAATAGGTGAGGACAGGGAGGCGGGGAGGCACCTAGGGGAAAGAGATGACTAAAACAGAAATTCAAAGATAAGCAAATATTTTTGTCAGTCTTGATCAGTTTAACATTTATCCCATAATACATCATCTCACACTTAAAATTTTAGCTGATAAGATTTTTAAAAAAAGGAAAAGACAAAAAAAAATTGTGGTTCCAATGTGAAGTGAATGTCAAACATAAAAGATCAGATTTGATTTTTAAAGGTCCTCCCCAGGGTTTTATATTTAAATGAGGCAAAGTTCTGTGAACTGTATAGATCACAACAGGAACATGATTCCAGGAAATTCTGAGGTCATGTCATTCGTGGAGATTTTTCTAACAAACAGAAGCTTTGCTGCAGCATTCTATAAATATTTATCAGCCATGGCTTTTATCCCCAGGAGGTTAAAGATCTCTTGAGTTTTGGATGAGAATGAGTAGTTGTCTGATTTGACCTGAATTAGTAGGCAAAAAGAAATCTACTGCTTAGCCCAACAGAATAATGGCATCTTTTGCAAAACATCACAGGACAACAGGAGTTGGTCCAGTCATTTACAAACCAGTGTGAACACTGTAATAAGTTTTACCCTTATAATCATATTTACTCGATTCTATTTGCTTTTAGATTGGCTTCGATTGCCTCAGAAGGTCATGAAAGGGGGCATATTCTTAAAACATCTGAGAAATTAACCAGCTTAATTTTAATGCTAGAAATCGAACTTTCTCCATGCTTTTCAACTGTTGCTGTTTCAAACTTGTCACACTGCATGCCATTTTATTAGAAGCTTTATCATGTGTTCACGTTAAAATGCGTTATGATTTTTATTTTAGAAGGTTAAAAAGTTTTAGCTTCTAAAGTAGCTAACTTCTTGATTTTATTACAGAAGTAAGTCATTTCATTGGTTTAAAAGTTGACATGAGACAGTGTGCTCCATAGATCATTCAAGAGAAATATGAAAGAGAGAAAAGGAAGTAGATGCAATACTACCAATCTCTTTAGAGATGTATTCATTTGCCATTAATTTGGTCACCTGCAAAGTGTTTCAGAATTCTTGAAAGAATATTAATGTGAACTAAATGTGATTTTTCTCTTAAAAATTTCCAGATGTTGATTCAGGTAGACAGAAGTGTTTTGGTGTGGAGCAAAGTGGGATAAAGAATCATTTTTTAATTTTATGGAATCCTCCTTCCCATCAGCAGTACTGTTGGCCCTCCAGGTCAACTGACCACGGATTGAAAAGATTTGGGAAAAAAAATTCCAGAAAGTTCCAAAAAGCAAAACTTGAATTTGCCACGCAGCAGGCAACTATTTACATAGCATTCGCAATTTGTTAGGTATTGTGAGTAATCTAGAGATGATTTAAAGCATATGAGAAGAAGAGCATAGGTTATTTGCAAATATCATGCCATTTTATATAAAGGATTTGGGCATCCGTGGACTGTGGTATCTTGCGGGGAGGATTGTTCCTGGAACCCACCCCCTGGCTGATACCAAGGGGGGGACTGTATACTTGACAACACGGGGGTACAGTTATTAATGTGGCAAGTGGTGAGCCTTTCTGTAAGAGTTCACATAGGACAGAAGCTTGAGAGAGGTTTTCCCAAATGTGACAGCTCAGAAATTTACATGAGATTGCAAAAAACATGTTATGAAGCTGAAAAGAAGTTTTATAAACTGTGAATAATAATGAATAGATTTCATCCAACCATGCTAGAGAGAAGTGCATTTTTTTTCTCTTCTCTCTATGGAAAATGATATTACAACAGAGTTTTCATATGAAGAGGCCACTGAAGAGTATGTAGTCGAAAAATGAAGGAAAAAAGTCTTATAAAGCTGTTTAATAAAAGATGTTTAATTATTAAAAACTTAATGTCATTTTTCCAGATTTTGTGTTACTTGCCAGCTTTAAAAATTTTGTGATTTCCTGTAACTTATTTTCTCATAAATAAATATTCATTTGTATACACAATTTTGTATTTTGCATTCTTTTTTAAAGACTCCACAGAATCCAGATCTGCCCCAGGGTAAATTTTATAATTTTCATTGGAAATAGCTTTTTCCAGAATATTAAAAAAAAATTGCTTTCGTATGTGATATTTTCCTGGAGAAGCCTCATTTAGCTCTGTCTAATGCTTTAAAGTATTTTCCTTATAAGTACATTTTTTATTGCTAAAGCTCATATATTTTACAGTACTTACATCTTCTCAATGCTCAAGTTCTCCTTTTATATTTTGTCTACTAGTTTTTTTTCAAACTAATAGTTCCCATCCCCCCAAAACAAAATCAAGGTGTCCATGTTCACAGTAGAATCATAAAATGATATTTAGACAAGGATGTGTATGATCTGAAAAGTGTACATAAAAGTAAAAACAGCTGCTAGTGAGAAACTAGACTGTTTCTCCCTCCTATGATACACTTTCTACGATGAAAAGCACTTCCAGAAGTCAGTGCATTCAAAATCTGCAACATAAAAGAATATTTTGGGAACTTCTCATTGAAGGGATACTGATTTTTGATGCATGTTCATTAGCAATAGATTTAGCGCCCTGCAATAAAATTGGTTTTAGAAACACTTTGCACTCATCCATTTATATTTCAGGAATAATTGCAAAGTGGCTATTGTCAGATTTATTTCCTAGAATCCCAAACTGCGAAAATAGATGTCCTATTTATCTCTCTGTCTCTGTCTCTGTCTCCCTCTCTATGTAGATACAATCTATCTTGTCTGTTTGTCTATTGTATCTGTCTATCTATGTATCTGTCTTGATAGTACACGTTTGGCAATCACATATGAGTGGATCGCTGCAGTGACTTAGCACATTCTTTTTTCTGCTGACTCATCAGAGCTGCCTCAATATTCTTGTACAAAGTACAAGGTGTCTGAGTGGATAACTGAGATTCTCCTAAGTCTAAAAAGATATCAGGTTGACTTTGGTCTTCTGTATATATAACCTTTTTTTTTAAACGAACCTGGTGGAAAGCAGGACATATGTGGTAATGCTGGGTTTTGAAGTGCCTATGTGAGCGGGCAGTGTCACAGAAAGTGACTCTTCGCCCTATTTCTGCAGTATCTGATAACCTATGATGTTGTCTTCATTTGGCTTTCACAAAGTCAAGGTTGTAGGTTGACCCTGAGGACAGACCATGGCCACCACCTGCACCCTGTTCTCAGCTGACTGTGTACAGTTGTGGCTGATGCTCCCAAGTTTGAGGAGGAAGGAAAGTTGGGCAGAGATCAGCGCCAATGTATTCTTGCTAGTGACAGACTAATTCACCATCTATCTACTTGCCCCTGGAAAGCGGCTAATCTGTAGCATCATTTCCGTAAATGAAGGAGAGTGTGTTTCTGTGGACACCTATTAGTGGGAAAGGGCAAATTGCTGGTTTTGGAAGCAGTTTGTCCTTTTGAGAATCAAGCTTCAAAAATAACAGATGCCTCAAAAGCAATTCTGAAATATTGCATGAGTGTCAAACCCTGGCACGGTTGACAATCTTTCTATTTTTGTGAAATTATACATGGTGCACATAATACTATACTTCTATCTGGATTTCTATTGACAACTGGCTAAAAGTTGAAAAGTTCTGTGTAGTAAAGCCAAAATTTCATACAGACAAACCAAATAGAGGCTATTTACTTTGAGACTTATTTTATCTTGTGTGGCAGCTACGAGTTCCAATTAGACACAGTGTATATTTTCTCCTAGTCTTGACGTCCTTTGTGCTTAACACAGCAACAGATCACAGGATTTATTTTCCCTGGTAGAATCTACTGTGAGTTAGAACCACCTTGTCTTCCTGAATCTCACTTACAACAGTACTTTGTCTTAGGAAATTGAGTTAGAATTGAGCATGGTTGTAAGAAAAATAAATAGTACCTCTTGATAAACTAGAGTGCTTGGCAAAAGTGGTTTCCACCCAGGGCTGAGACAAATCAAGGCGGGGATATGATGCTTATTCTAACTGATAAAAGATTTCTCAGGGCCCCCTATGAATCCTTGACTCCCATAAATGAAAGCAGGCGCTCGTTTGGCTTTGCCAGGCAGTAAAGTCTTCAGACTAACAAGAGTAATTATAGAGCAGCCTCGTCCACAGGGCAATGGATTGAACAAAAAAAATTGGGAAAAGAACAGCCACATATGTTGTTTGTTCTTGTAAAAACTACGACTTTACACAGTGAATTTTACTGCATTGCTAATATTGCCTCATCACATAGGTGCATTTTTTGGGGTGTGTTTAAAGACAAGCACTTCCAGTGGCTTCCAGCCAACCAGAGCCCCCGTCACTCAAGCCTTAATTTTAGGGTCTCCCAGATGCTTTTGTATTTATGTCAAATTAGATGCCAGTTTCAATTCTTGAATTATTAATTAGTTTGTGTTTTTCTTTAAATAGGTCCACAATTGCAATCTTACAAGGGCTTTTTAAGGCATTGATGTTTTTTCATTTTTTGCAGTTTTTAAGTAGATTACCAAGAAATAAGTTATCTCTGTGGGGCCTCCCATCTCTCTCTCAATATCATCCAAAAAAGGACAAAAACAAAAACAAAAAATCTGCTTAGTTGAATTTTATTTTGAACTCAATGGAAATTCACTACTAATTCATAATAGACACCTTACCCATGTCAACAAATGCTTGGAGTTTATTATATGTTTAGTTAACATACTTACTCATTAAAAAAAAAACTGGAAAATCAGCCTTGCTGACTGTTCTTTATCATTTCAAATGACAACCTAGATTTTGGTTGTAAACAGAATTATCAAGTTGTTTGTGTCTGTCTTCACTTAGGATGATATAACATAATGATTTTCAAAAATGTTTTATTTATTTACTTTTTTTCCTTCAAACAGAAGTGCTGGGGATTGAACCCAGGACCTTGTGCACACCCAGCATGTGCTCTACCACTGAAGGAAACCCCGCCCCCCCCAACATATTGATTTTGCTTGCTGATGAGTAAGGAGTAAAATCAAGGTAAGGAAGATGTGGAGGAAGGCTGGCCAGCCTGCCTATGACAGCAGATGTGATTTATTCTCCCCCAGCTGAGTCCAGAAGTCTGGCTAAATTCAAAGCATCAGTGGCTTCAGCAAAGGGCACTGGTGCTTGAGCTGACAACTAGGACGGTGAAGGTCAAAGTCATGGTGAAGGGAAGGAGAACAGAAACTAAGTTCACCTCTGGGGGAAGATAGGTTGGAATGACTTAACCGAAAAAGAAAAAAAATCACTCCTCTTCGCTCGTTCACAGTCTGGGAGTCAACGGTGGACCTCTTATCTCGGGAGAGGCTGCAGTGGGCAGCGGGAGCTGTCTGTAGTTTAGACAGCTGGGGAGGTACCGTGTTTGGACTGTGTTTTCTTAAACTCTCTATTTGTCTGTTTGGCATCCATTCATCACAGGGCCAATTGTATTAACCGTATTTTCTTTTTGCCTGTATCCCTGATGGTCCGGCCTTTGTGGCCTTGCTGATGGGGTCAGAATGCCTCTCCCAAAGCTACCCAGCTTGCAGAACAGCTGTGGGTTCACCTGGGAAGATGCCTTTCGTACGTAAACGAAACAATCCAGAGCCCACACCCCAACCGTCTCTTTTCTCAAACTCTTACCCACCAAGCTGACATTCCCCAGCTCTAAATCAACCCAGGGCCAGGTGCCACACAGCTAGGGGCCGCTCCTAAGCCCCAAAACTAGCTGGAATTATTCAGACTAGCCAGTCCTAAGCCGCTCACCCTGTCCTGCCTTGTCTTTCCCACGAAAGTCACAATAGCGTCTCTTTCTCCTTCCACTTCCTGACCCAAACTGGTGCTGTCCCATGTGGCCCTGCATGATGTGGCATGTTCCCTCTTCGCAGGAAATATAAGTAATAAAATTCCTCTTTCAATGGTATTGGTCACTCCATGTCATCACTCAGTCACTTCCATAATTTGAAACCCTGTGGGAACATTTTTGAGACGCACAACATTGTTTGTGTTGTGCGTGGCCTGGGGGCAAGAATTCTCTTGGAGTCTATTTTCCAGTGTTTAGGGTATTTCAAAGGATCTCTCTTGACTTAGGACTGAATGGACCAAGTTTATATGTCATCATCTTGGGAAGTTAGGGTTGTTTGGAACAGGCAGAGACAAAGAAATGGGTAAACAATATTATTGTCCAGCAATAGTTTCAGTTCAGCCAATATGGACACAGAAACAGAGAGATTTCATGTTGGGAGACCTATTTTAAGCATTTTTCAAAGTCCAAGTTTTCTGTTCATTGGCCGGACTCTTAATCTCAATTCCAGGGCTCAGTCTAAAAACATAGATTTGCCAAGCACCCTGCTAAGTGCTATGAAGGCTGAAAACTGAAACAAGTCATTATTTTTACTCTGAAAAGCCACATGATCTAACTATTTGTAACACCATTTGTGTTAGCCTGGGTTTTGTAGACATAGAGACCAAGATGAGATTAGATGTGCAAGAAATGTACTGAATGGCAGGTCTCTGAAGACATGTGGGTCTCTTGCATTTCTGCACATCTTGTGAAGAGCGGCTCTGACTCCCCCTTGTTCCAGGCTATCTCTTCAAGGGTGTGTTTATAGCAAACAGCCTTGGGCATGAGAGAGAGTGTTTTCTTCCAGAGTAAAGCACAGGTTGCTTACTGTCCAGTATTATAAAGACAATGTCTCTCTTCCAGGTGAAGTTCAGGCAGATTTAATGCTCATTATAGAAGATACAATTTTTCTAAGCTTGGGGAAACCCTTCCATGAAAACAAAATAAAACAAAGCAAAACAAAACCCTTCCAAAACAAAAAACAAAAATGGAGACAACCCCATTCTCCCTACTGTGTTAGGGTTGTCACCTGGCTCTCTTGATATCACCCTGTAGGGCAAATGCAGACCCTCTGGCTATTGCTACAGCTGTGAGCAAAACACCGTCCTTTGCCTCTAACCCAAGAGTCTCTTGTCTTCTGCCAGCATCCATGAAATGCTGGCAGGCTAACTTCCTAGCTTTCAAGCAAGGATAAAAATACCAGAAGTTTCAGAATTCTTGACAGAATACTTATGAAGGAAAATGGGGAGGAAAATGATAGCTTGCGACAGCTGTCAGACCGTGATACAGGTCTGACCCTTGTATAACAGAGAGGGAAGGAAAGAAGGTTAGGTGCAAGAATCTTGGATGATGTGCAGCTATAAGAAAGTTTTGGCGAGGCTGATGAGGAGCCTTCCAGCCAATCTCACTCTTCAGAGCTGTTTCACATCTCATATGAATGGAACGGACTGCTTTGGTGTGTCTGCTGCACTCAGTCGTTGGCTGGGAACAGCGCATGGGAAGCATGGTCCTGGATCAGAAGTGCTGGTGGATTCAGAACACAGCAGCTGGGGACATCAGTCAAGGATCTTCCTTACAGTGGGCGATTTGAGGGGCACATTGTCCTGGCTGCCACATCAGTGAATCGTCCTGTGATTCCCAAACTCCTTTATTTTAAAAATGAGTTTGGCCAGGACTTAATTTAAATCTTTAAATACAGGGAATATTTAAAGGTTAGGTTGAAGAGTGTGTTGGACAGACTCTTGGCTATAAGTATGTGAAACCCAACTCATAGTAACAAGAAAAAAAAAAGGAGTTTATGGTTTTGTGTAACTGAAGAGTCAAACGTAGTGGTAGAATCTTTCAGAGACAGCTGGGCTGGGAGATCAGAGGATGGCTCTTGTCCACCTTCAGCTCTGCTTCTCTCTCTGTCGGCTTTTCTTCAGGCTTCCATGGGGTGCTTACTTTCACGTTTTTTTTTTTGTTTTTTAAGTATAGTCAGTTTACAATATTGTGTCAATTACAGCATAATAGTTCAGTCATACATATGCATACATATATTCATTTTCATATTTTTTCCACTATGGGTTACAAGATATTGAATATAGTTCCCTGTGCTATACAGTAGAAACTTGTTGTTTATCTATTTTATATATAGTAGTTAGTATCTGCAAATCTCAAACTCCCAATTTATCCCTTCTCATCTCCTTCTTCCCCTGGTAACCATAAGTTTGTTTTCTATGTCTGTGAGCTTGTTTCTGTTTTAGAAATAAATTCATTTGTCTTTTTTTTTTTAGATTCCACATATAAGTGATATCATATGGTGTTTTTCTCTTTCTTTCTGGCTTACTTCACATAGAATGACAATTTCCAGGTCCACCCATGTTGCTGCAAATGGCAGTGTTTTATTATTTTTTATGGCTGAGTAGTATTCCATTGTATAAGTATATCACAAATTCTTTATCCAATCATCTGTCGATGGACATTTAGATTGTTTCCATGTCTTGGCTATTGTAAATAGTGCTGCTGTGAACATTGGGGTGCATGTATCTTTTTGAATTAAAGTTTCCTCTGGATATATGCTCAGGAGTGGGATTTCTGGATCATATGGTAAGTCCAATTTTAGTTTTTTGAGGACTCTATTGTTTCCCATAATGGCTGAACCAAACTACGTTCCCACCAACAGTACAGGAGGGTTCCCTTTTCTCCACACCATCTCCAGCATTTCTCATTTGCAGACTTTTTAATGATGGCCATTCTGATTGGTGTGATACTTCACTCCAATAGACACATGAAAAAATTCTCAATATCACTAATTATCATAGAAATGCTTTAGTGTTTTTATAGCTATTACCGTCAAAGAAAAAGGAGGCTCTGCTCTCTGATGTGCCAGCAAAAGCCTTTGGATTGACGATCAGTGGCCCATTTTGGATCAAATTTATTGTCACAACCAGTTGTGTTTGCTTGAGGGACAGTATTCTCTGATTGGTCCATCTTAGGACAGGACAGGTGAGTGGAGTGATGAACAGCCCAGTCAAGCGGAAGGCCAACAGTTGCTTAAAAGGAGTGACGCTGATTAAATAAAGGACGTTTCTCTTCTCAAAGCTTCAGCGATGGCGATGACTGCTGAGGTGGGATACACTTGGGTGAAGAAGAGAAGTCTGGCATCATCTGCGAATACAGGGGTTAAGAGAAACGTGGACAGAGACGGCAGGTGCAGTCAGCAGTACAGTGCTGGGATTTGAGTCCCTCTCAGGCAGACTAGGAGCCTGCAGGCTACATATTGAGGCTTCTTACCTTGTTATGGTTTGTAATACGATTTTGGACACCAAAAGACATCCCCAGGTGACATGGCCTCTAAGAATGACTGTTAATCTGGAGCAGGGAAGCATAACTAGATAATAAGACTTTTAGAAATTCAGAGAGAGAAGCGACACCTTTTATTTGTGGGGAGGTGGGTGGAGAGGGGAAAGAAAGCATTGAAAACTATTTCTTTTAGAATATTTAATTTAGTAATTTGTAAGTTTGGCTTTGTGAAGTCTTTCTTCAAATACAAGAGATTGTATAACAGTTCTAGGGCCCGAAATGGGCTTGTATTGTTTCTTACCTTCTTTGAGGTTCAAGTTATCAACACACTAAACTGATGAATACAGTTCTTTGTTGGGCATTTTATCTAGCGTCTTTTTGGACTCGGTGGTCTCAGTATTTCTTTTCTAGCTCATATGCAGAGGCAACCATGGTACTGAGTAAGGCGAGGAGTTAGAATATCTGCGTTCTGGATCCCCGCTCCCTTTGTCCTTAGAAAAATCCTTTTAGCATCTGGAGGAAAAGTGAATATGATGATACATTTCTTTAAAATGTGTGAAGCCATATTACCCAAAGGTAAGCCCTATTTTCACATCAGTTTCACGGGGGGGGGGGGAAGGTGAAGATATGATGCAATCATCTATTTTGTTTCTTTTAAATACAGCACGTAAGATGGAATCTCTTTTCTCTACACCCAGGATGATTTCTGCCATTCAGTTTGCTTTTAAAACGAGAGTTGGGGTTTCATAATTCAGAACGCAAGCAAACCTGCAGATCCCCACAAGCGGCGTGGTGAAGGAGTCCTCTTATATTCTTCTTTGTTTCGGTAACTGTCGGTCTCTAATTTATTTCCTTTGAGAAAGAGCTTATCGCATCATCAACTCATTAGTGGCTTAATACAGGGTAAGCTGATTCTAGGTGATCTGACAGCGAATGTTCACACTGCAGAGCAATCAAGCTAATAAAAATACCTTTTGAGAATATTTCTCCTGCATGTATCACTGCGGCTGATCTTGTTAGATTTGTTACATTGTATGCATGTGAGCATCTTCAGTGCTTCTCACCACTCTGCTCTTGGGATCTTGCATGCACTGTGGTCTTTGCAGGAAAAAAAAAGCCACTTGAAGCCAATATATTTAGGGGGAAAGGAGATGAAATTGTTCATATATTATCCCTTGGTTCTCAGTTTGTTACTTGATCAAGATTTCCCAAGATTCAGTCTGAAAGAAAATCTGAGATAATGTTATTAAAGGACGCAGGAATTAGTTGGAGAAGTTAACTTAAGCTGAAACAAAGAAGATTCACACTGCATACCCAGGGAGAAATGGAGGAATTTGAAACCCATCCAAATCCTTTCCTTTTATTCTGTCTGCAAGAGGCTAAAACATCTGGTGAATCACGTCAAAGATTCAGTCAGTCATCCCTGTGTTTGGTTTTTATGTTGCCAGACATCTGGATTGACTGAATTTCTCTTTTCTTTAATTAAATCAACTGGATGTTTTGGCTTCCTGCAAAATCAGCTTGAGTCTAAATAATACACATTGTCATCCTATTTGTACATTTACTCAGTTGGAATCCTTTCTGTGTTTTGTTTTAATTGCTATTTATTTCACGATTGATTTAAAATAGTCTTGGATATTGTATGATACATTTGAGTATGAAGTATTAATAAATAAATTGGAGTGACAAAATTGACTTGACTGTTTGACTTTGCTTTTTTTTCTGGAAGGAACCATGAATGCTGTCTGCACATTGGGAATGGACGCTGAGAAATTTGAAGGACAGTGCTCAATAATTACATAGCTAGTTCTCGGCAGAGATCAAAATAGCCTCTTTGATGTAAAGACAGCTGGCACTGACAATCATTTTAACTGTGGGTAACAAGAACACCCAATTTATATAATTTATGCATCCCTAGGGTTTTTTTTTTCAGTCTATAGGAATTTGGTTTGGTTTTATATTATTTTCAGATATCCTTTGTATTCTTATCTGAAAAGGCTTCTGGGCAGGCTGGTGATGGGAGGCGATTTAAAAAGAGATGAAAAGAAACCATGCATGCACACAGACTGGTTTAATGAAATACCATGTTTTTTAGGAGAGAAATCAAACCTCGAAGTAGACAAAACAAAGTTTATCACTCTAAATATATGTCAGACAGCAACCGAAGAATGTTGGAATAACATCTCAAGGCTCACTCTGGCACAGTGTTTTCCTGGGGCCTGTCTAGCACACAAGCCAAAAACAGGCGCTGCTTCCTCACTAACGTGATTCTGTTCTTTGGTTTTAAAGAAATGAAAGATCGATAGAGAATAGAGGACTATCCTGATGTGATTGTGGTTGATTTTGAACCACAGATGGATTGTGATTTTAGGATTCTTATTCTAATCATTGTGTTAAATCGGCTACTTTGTATTTCTGTTGTGAGGATTCTATGACACATGTCTAAACACAATACCTATGAGTTATCACCAAAATTGGGCACAACTCCTTTCCTACGGAAAGTCCTTCAGCAGACGCTAAGTGAGGTCATTTGCTGAAATAAAAATGAAAGCACACGTTGATGCTACTCGGCTGGATATGGATATACCTTTATAGTTTTTCTGGAGCTGATTTTGCAGCTGTTTCTAGTGTATTGAACAGGACTTTATCTGGACTCTCCTCTGATGCTCTCTTGGTGAGTAGAAGGTGCGGGCACGCGTGCTCTCAATATGTTCCCTCTTAGCTATTGCTCATGACCAGCCTACGCACTATAATTAACAGGGGCCAACACCGGAGCTCAGAGAGGTTTAAAGCAACTGGCTCAACGTTAAACAGTTCAGCTTTTGGATTAACAGTATTTATTTAAAAAATGTGTTTGTATGTGCACACACACATATTCATTGCAGATCTTTTGGAAGAGATAGGAAATTAAAAAAAAAAAAAGAAAAACATTACTCAAAATGCCATTTCCCTGAGATAATGACTATTAATTTTTTGGAATATGGGTTTCTAAGTACCCATATATACATAAATATTTAGATAAATACATCCACTTTTGAAACCATAGATTCATACTGAGCACATTATTTTATAATTTTTCTTTTAATAAACATAATTAGCAACTTTTTCCATATCACGTGCATTTTTCTACAGCAGGGATCAAAGAACTCCTTCTGTCAAGGGCCAGATGGTAAATATTTCATGATTTGCAGGCAATAATGTCTTTGTCCCAACTACTTAACTCTGAGGACGCAGCCACACACAATGCTTAAATGACTGGGTGTGACTGTGTTCTAATAAAACTTTATTTACAAAAAACAGGCAGTGGGTCAGATTTAGCCTGTGGATCACAGTTTGCCGATCCTTGTTCTATAAAATCATTTAAAAAAGTGAGACCAATAGTAGTTTCTCCAGGGCTATATTACTACTTACCTTTAAGTCTTTCTTTAATTTGTGTCTATTTAGTAACAATATTGTGATGAAAATCCTCATGACTAAAACTCAGTACAGATGTGCTAGATTTTCTTCAGGTTAGTTCCATAGAAGAACTTAGTGCAATGGAGCATCTTTTCATTAAGTGTTTGCTATGTATTGCTAAATTATTGTCCACAAAGTTGTCATTTCCATTCTTACCAGTGCTGTACGGGAGGGCCTCTTTATCCATACCCTTGCTGACAAAGCATATGA
The DNA here is from genome assembly GCF_048564905.1 of Vicugna pacos. Taxonomy (NCBI): domain Eukaryota; kingdom Metazoa; phylum Chordata; class Mammalia; order Artiodactyla; family Camelidae; genus Vicugna; species Vicugna pacos. The sequence goes on along the minus strand of NC_132991.1, from coordinate 85,923,499 downwards.
TGGTTTTTAAAAAATCTATACCAAATTGGTAGAAGAAAAAAGTATCCACATTTTTGAATTTTCTTTTTGATTACTATTGAGATTAATTACACATATATTTTTACAGGCTTAATGTTTAATCATAAATCAGGCCAATTTAATTTTATAAATGAAGGAAGTATGCAAATTTAGTTTTAGCACATTAAATGACATATCCATAGTTAGATCAACACGTAAAGTGTTAGATTAGCACATTGGTGCTATTGAAGCAGTCCCTGCAAATCCCTGTTCATCTACTGCATCGATACAATCAACTGGGAGGCGAAATGAAGTCAGATTAGCCCGGGGGGCATACCCAGCCAGTGTCTGACCACGCTGGAGAGATCAGGCCCTGAGCTCTAGATGCCCGAGGATGAGGCCAAGAACAGAGCTGCAGACTCAGGTTGGGGGGCGTTGGGGCCAGCCAAGCTGCTGCAAGGCCCCGCCGGGCACAGAGCGCACCGTACGGATTCAAGGACTCCATCCCTTCCTTTCTGTCGTAGGGTGTTGTGCCTCTACTTCATGTCGCCAGAAGCCACCTTGGGGAGGAGGATCTGGGAAACCAAGCATTTATCTCAAGGGACTGTTTGGACTGTTCCTTCAAGCCAGGTTAATCAACTGGATTGTGGTGTAAGTTTTTCCCTGCTACCCATCAAATAGGGTGTCATGAATGATCCGATTATAAGATCAGATTGTACTACTCAGTAATGGAGAAATAAAGTACGTTTTCTGCCTGTTGCAGTGTAACCACATGGCGTCCTCCTGCATACAGAGGTTTCATTATGCAAAAACCGGTTCACGTGCATGCGCTATTTTTAGCAGTCTCCAGGAAGAGGTGAGCCTTCTCCTCGCCTGATGGTTCCTATACTCTATCCTATATCACAACCTCTACATGCCCACCCTCCACTCCTGGAATCTTCCAGAAGGCTCCTTGCTTATTGGTAGTGTACTCCTGAAATAAGTAGGTGACAGGGACATATGTTTAGGCTGCCATCTCCTCCAACTTGTACCATTGCCCAGCTTTGTAAAGGTTGTTAACGAAGCTCCAAGGATGAGACTCAGTAACACACTGTGGGTTCCCAGACCTAACTCATGACTGGCCACCATCAGTCTGGGGAGCTGATTCTTTGTCGATTTATTTCTTCATTCAGTAAATATTCCCTGACAGGGTTAAGCAGTGGCATTCCAACTGGGAAAGAAAACTTATTATACATTTCCCCCCCCATGGAGCTTATCGTCTGAGAGGTAAAGAAACAGCAAGAAAGGTAGAGCTGGATGGTGAGCTAAACCAGTTGTTTTCACACTAAACCTGCTTTAGAAGATGAACAGGGGACAATAGAGCCTGGCAAAATATGGAAAATAAAATGAGGTATTCGAGTTGACTCTCTAGGAGGCTGGGACTTTCTGAAAGTCTTTAGCGACCAGATAGCATGAGGATCATAGAAAGGAGACTGAGCAACAATGATTTTGTCCAATTACCTTTGCATCTGACTTAATACAAGAGTTTCTTATTTAAAGAACTACTTTACACAATAATAGTAAACTGAAGAAAGAGTGGCATGGAATCACAGGAAATTTTTGCTTCATTTGAAAAAAAAAGATTTTTCCCTGATATTGGTTTGTGATGTCATCTCTGAATACCAAGGAAAAAACCATGTTTACACACATCAGGGAAGTGAAGTCCAAGTATATTCAATATTTATGCAGAAAAAGAGCACAGCATGTGGAACCCAAACTTGCCTTCGTCCTATTTCCCGGGCGTTTGCTGCTTTGCCGTACTTGGCCACCCGGTCTCGTCGACTCTGAGGCCCACCCAGGGATCATGGTGTCAGCAAGGAAGGAGCAGTTGCGGTCAGGCATAAACATGAAAATCTGTGTTAAATGTGTTGACTCACAGCTAACGAGATTCCAGGCTTTTTTCTGTAATACGTGATGGAATTTGTAACAATACGCTTGAACAAATCTCTGCTACTGGAACTACGGGGCTTTCATTATAATTAAAAATAAAATTAAATAGGAAGATACTTTACATGGAGAAATGTGGTGATGGTGCAGATTATGTTCTCCAGAAGAAATGAGGGAGCTGCGCTTTCTGGTCACCTGAATTCAGTGCTCCGGCTTAGCCTACAGAGCTAGGAAAACTGTTAGTGTCCACAGTTACTTCCCTGCTCGGGCTGAAGTCTGATGCATCCTCTTCATCAGGGCCTTCAGAGCTCTGAGTGCAGGAGCAGTTGCACATTGTCTACAGAGATAAATATCTTGTATGTGACTAACAAATGCTTCATTCAAATACATCATTCCCCCAGCTTTTTATTTTTTTAAAAATAGAGCCTACTAATAATACACTTGCTAATGGCAAGTCTACGCAGACATAATATTTACACATGTTATCATTTATTTAGCTCTTTATTGACCACATCCTTCGTTTGTCTGGGAAATCTGCATGTATGTTTCTGGTCCAGTGTGTTTATTGGTAACAGTCTCCTTGACTCTCAAAAATGTGCTGTTTGGCTGGACAACTACATGTAGAAGAATGAAATTCGAACATTTTCTCACACCAGGCACAAAATAAATTCAAAATGGATTGAAGACCTAAATGTAAGACCGGAAACCATAAAAACCTAGAGGAAAACAGGCAGAACACTCTAACATAAATCACAGAAATAATTTTGGATCAGAGACAAAAGCAAAAGTAAACAAATGGGAACTAATTAAACTTCAAAGTTTTGCACAGCAAAGGAAACCATCAACAAAATGAAAAAAAAAAAACTACTGAATGGGAGAAACTATTTGCAAATGATATGACTGATAAGGGGTTAATATCCAAAATATATAAACAGCTCATACAACTCAACATCAAAAAACCCCCCACACAACTCAGTTGTGAAGCAGAAAATTTGAATAGATGTTTTCCCAAAGAAGATCTACAAACGGCCAACAGGCACATGAAAAGATGCTCAATGCTGCTAATCAGCAGAGAATGCACATCAGAATCCCTGCAGGGTACCACCTCACACCTGTCAGAATGGCTACCATCAAATAGTCTACAAATAAATACTGGAGAGGGTGTGGAGGAAAGGGAACCCTCTGTACTGTTGATGGGAACGCAAATTGGTGCAGCCACTGTGGAAAACAACATGGCGAGTCCTCAAAGAACTAAACGTAGAACTTTCATATGAACCAGCAATTTCTCACCTGGACAGATCACTCATTATTGGCTAATTTGAAGCTGAAGACCAGGAATTAGGGCACAGAAGAGAAGAGGCGGTTTTAATCAAGCTGTTAGTTATCTAGGTTTTCCTGGGTTTTCTGGAAAAGGAGCTTCCTGGCTGTGGGTGGCCTGGTTCCTTATCTGGTTGTATTGCTAGTAACTGTGTCATACAGCTGGCAGAGTCTTTACTTAAAATGAGTGTCTTTGAGATGTGTGCTTTGGCACCCAAAACATATAATGTCCGGGACTTACACTATAAGAATTACACTATAAGAATCTTTGCAGCTGTAATTAGGGACCTCAAGATAAGATCATCCTGAGTCAAATGGCTGGGCCCTAAGTCCAATGAGAAGTGTCCTTATAGGAAAGGTGAGAGTAGACACAGAAGATGAGGCCATATGAAGATGGAGGCAAAGCTTGCAGTGTTGCAGCCACCAATCAAGGGAAATCTGGAGCCACCAGAAGCTGGGGAAGAGAGAAAGGACTGTTCCTGTAGCTTTTAGATGGAATATGGCATTGTGACACCTTGATTTTGGACTTCTGGCCTCGGATTATGCGAGAGTAAATGTCTGTTGTTTTAAGCCACATGGTAATTTGTTAAGGCAGCGCTAAGAAACTAATAGTGTATTTACAGATTTTTTTTTAAAACAGCACAATTTGTATATGAATGCTATTAACTGTTTTCCTATCATGCATATGACAAACATTTTCCCCTTAATTTTTTACTTGAAAATCTTGTTTATAGTTGTATTTCTTTATAGATACTTTAATTTTTTCCCCATAGTCATTTTTAATTTTAAGTTAATAAGCTTTTATTTTCAGAGTAGTTTTAGATTCATAGCAAAATTGAGTGTAAAGTACAGACAGTTCCTATAGACCACCCCGTCCCCAAGCAAGCCTGACCTCCCCCACTGTCAACATCCCACACTTCAGCAGTACGTATGGAGGAACCTACACGGACAAGTCATTATCACCTAGAGTCCATGGTTTACTCTTGGTGTTGTCCATTCAGTGGGTTTTGACAGATGTATCATGATGTGTGTCCACATGTGTCCACCATGGTAGCATTATACAGAGTCTTTTCACTGCCCTAAAGAATTCTCTGTCCTCCCCCCATTCATCACTCCCTCCTGCTAGAAAACTTTAATTTACTCAAACCTCTCAATCTTTTTTGTTAGTGTTTCTACTTTTGGAGATAGTGCAAGAATGGTTACAATTGTTCCTTTAATGAACAGTTTCACCCGTAACATTTAAACCTGTGATTATCTAGAATTGATTTTAAGACATAAGATGCCCTCGAGAGGGGAGGAGAATGTGCGAAACAAATCTGGCACATTTTGTTGGATTTTGTGGTATTTGTCATGTGAGATAAAGGTAGTTCTCTCTTCATAAGGTGATATCTACGTCAAGTGACACTAACTCTGTGAATGTCGCCATTGCTTCTTGAACTTCGACGTGTGTGGCCAAGTGAACAGTAACGAGGGGCTGAGCACGAGGAGGCCAGGAGCCCACTGGAAACAGGGCTCATCGCTGAGAGCGGGATAGACTGACCCTATCATTCATCTGGTTTGTGAAGAGAGAATGTTCGGTGTTGTTGGAGAAAGTGGATTCCCTGAGCCTAGGCTGTGCTCTGGCCGCACACAACCTATGCTCTCTCTGTTCTTGGCAGCATGGGACCTGGAGTGAAGGTCGGCTTGGGTTTTATGTCACTCTCATTTTTTGGTAGATTTATATTCATTGTCCACCAAAAAGGTCATCTATGTGTTTTTTTTTTTTTGCTTGTCATTTGGAAGAATCTATTTAAGGAACTTAAAAAAAACTGTAGTACAGTTGATTTACAACATTATATTAGTTTCAGGTGTACACCATAGTGATGCAATGTTTTTATAGATTATGCTCCATTTAAAGTTATTATAAGCTATTAGCTACATTCCCAGCGCTGTATATCATTGTAGCTTATTTATTTTATACAGGGTAATTTGTATGTCTTACTCCCCTACCTCAGTCTTGCCCTCCCCCTTTAATTTTTTATAAAAGTTACTTAATTTTATAAAAATAATTTTTATAATATTTTCATTAACTGGAAATTGCCTTGTTATTACTCTTGGCTTTCTAAAGTATTCTGTCTGAATAATTCTGCTTATGCTTCCAGGTGAATTTTGAACGATGTCATTAATTTCCCATTCTCCACCCTCATCCTCTCATCCAAAAATTCCTAATTTTTATTTGGAGTATCTTATATTTATAGTTTAATTGCAAGAGAATTGACATCCTTAGAATGTAGGATCTTCCCATACAAGAAGACCCATTCTTGATACAAGTCCTCATACATAAAATTATTTGGGGTCTATGAGCAAGGTTCTAAAGTGTTTTTTTTTAATATGAATCTTTAACACTTATATTTAAATTTATTTTAAGATATTTTAAGTGTTTGTATTTAGAAGATCTTTTATCTATTATATCTTAAAAATGGTAATTAATAATGCATTAAATAGTGTTAATTTTGCTTTATTTATTTTGTGTTGATCCTGTCGCAAAGAATGATAATTTTGTTTTTCCCTTTTAACTGCTATGTACCTTAGTTGATTACAAGGCTACTTGTCTTGGCTGGTCCTTCCATAAATTGCTCTGTAATGGCACAAATACATCCAGCATTTCAGTGTCAGATACGCCCTCAGACCCAACTCTTATAACCAGCGCCTACTCCTCCTCCAGGTTTCAGAGGTCATTCTGTTGCAGTTGTTTCATATTTTTCTTCTCCCTTTGTCTTTTATCGCATACTTTTATAATACAAGGCCATTTGTAGTAGGAAGTGGGTTATTTGTCCTTGCTCTCACCGTCTCTCTTGCTGTGTAACGACCTAATACCTTTCAGACAGTTGTGGGGCGGGTGGGGAGCAGGCAGGCTGTTTTGAGTGGGATCTCATTTCTAAAAGGTTTTCACTCAGAGTTTTTGTGTATCTCTACTCTATTGTGGTCGTATCTTCTCTACTTCATTATTTTTGATAATAATATTAAATATATTACAAAAAAAACTACTGTTACCAGCACTGCTGCAAAGTCTTGTGCTTCGCTGCCTCATGCATAGCGTGCTCTGCCTGCTGTCAGCACGGACTGTGCCTGGAAGTAAATGTTGGCCTCTTAGAGCAATTCCCAGGGGTTCTAGTGCCATCTGCCTATTCTGTGCTAAGCAGGGGCTCTGCAGAGCTGAGTCTGGGCAGCAGCGAGGTGAGAGGTGCAAAGCCTCTTTGTCAAGCAGTCTTTCTTCATTTACTAAGCCATGCATTTAAGCCTCGATGTGTGTTTCACAATCCAAATCCAGCTCCTCTCTAATTAATGCCAGTTCCTCCTAGGTTCTGTCTTTGCGTTGACCATCAATCACAGTGTTTTTGTGAGTTGTCAGTGTGCCCTTTTTTTGCAAGTGTCCATTTGTATTTAATGAGAAGTTGGGGGAGGCTATGCTGGGAACTGCTTGCTATTCATCCTTTTGAACTTGTCTAATGTATGTTTACTCCAAAAGATACCTGTTTATATTTAACTTACCCTGGTCGAATTTCATAGGTTAAGTTTGGTCAAAACATGTTGGTTGTGTTTCAAAATCTTGTACTCTGATCTCTGAAAAGTTTGGAGAGTCATGCTGAGTCATTTACAAGAGACCTTCTGGAGTTGGTTAATTACAAATAATTTAAATAAAATCTCTCATAGGAATAAAAGATGGATACAAAGGATAAAGCAACAATGGCTGAAGAAAAAGGAGCTAATTCAAAAGGGCTTCCCAGTTACTGGGCAAGTTTTTTTCTTTGTAATGCTTATCACTGTTGTGATTAAATTATTGTGTAATTAGTTGTTGAATGTTTTCCTGTTCCTTTTAATGCAAATTTAATGAGGATTGTTGCTTTCACTGCTGTATAGCTAGCACCTAGCATATGGCTTTGCACATAGTAAGTGCTCAAAAATATGTATCAAAGGAATGAATAGGTTGCCACCGTGCCAATCCACTCCCATGCCACACCCAAGAAGGCATTCTTGCCTCAGAAGAAACAGTAGTGTTTAGCAGAAACTACTCTGGTTGATAAATTATAACCAGATGAATGAGTCATGGCTGACAATTCTGTAATACTGCAAATAAATGCATTTTGGTGCTGGAACCCTAGAATGAAAAATGCTAACGCAGAAGTGACAAAGGAGAATGATCACAAATTAATTTTGTATTTCACTAAAAAAGTAAAACAAAAAAAACCACCCCCCAAAACAAAACAGCAATAAAAAAATGAGTCTACCCTCAAAAATGTTTGTAAAGTTAGTTTTAAAAAGTGAAAATAACATTAAATAATAGTATTAACCATCCATATATTTTGGCACATCTTTTGGATATACACACAGATTTTTGGACAGTGATTGTCAGAAACATAAAGTGATTGTATGATCTTTCCAAACATTCTCAAATTATGGTCTAATGTCTAAATCATAAGAAGTACCTCTAGTCACTAAAGTAGACATCTCCATTTGGCGTGATGTATGTTTAGTCTATTTCTTCTTGGCAAAAATATTTTAGCGTAAGTGTCAGAGCATAAAGCTGACAAAATGTTTTCTTTCCTACCCATTTGTGTGGTCTTGTTTAATAAAAATTATATCAAAAAAGTAGGGTCTGGTTCAGAGGAAAAAATATGTATCTACATAAGCAGTTCACTTGGTATTAAGAATAATCCACAAAAGGTAGGTGAGTAATAAGCGAGAAAAAGCAATAGAACATCTCTGGCTATCATCCCCTGCTTCAGCTATTTAATTATAATTTTGCCTCGTTTCATTAGGGAGAGTGAAACCTTTCAATGGAAAGGAATTAATTTTAACTTTTGTGAATAATATAATTTATAATGCCTTACCACTTTTACTCTCACCATTTAATAATACACAGGCACAGATTTGTTTCCACTTTTGTTCTTTCTTGAAAGTTTGGACAGGAAATTCTGCATCCAACATAACATTATTTTTGTAATACTAGTATATAGGTACAGGGGACGAAAAAATAATTTTAATTCAGAAAGCACGTATTGAAATTTTCTTGTGTTTATAATATGTTGCTGAGGCATTCTGAAGAACTTACAATGTGCATGACAAGATGCTTTCACATGCAATAGTTGTATATGTCCCAACGCAGCATGTGACCAGCTCCTCCAGTGGACTGTTGAGATTGCTATAGGAATGCAGAGGAGTAGCCCACTGGGCTAGAAGAGACTGAATACGTCTTATAGTTTAAACCTAATAAAGATCCTGAGAAAGTAGATTCAAATAAAATAAATGAATGGAGGACGTCACTTCCTCTCAGGGAAACAGTAGGAGGAAAGGTTGTAAGTTAAGAAGGGGCATAGGGTGGAAAGCTTGAGTGTGTTGTGCTTGGCCATGAAGGGTAGGACTAACTTCAGGAGGGTCCTGAGGGCCAGGCTCACGGGTTTAATTTTATTTTTTTAAAATTAGGAGGACCATTAGGAGGACATTTTTGAAAAGGGAAGAGAAATGTTGGCATTTATTCAAATTTGGAAACAACATATAGGATCAATAGAGATATGGAAGGTGTGGAGGCAGAGAGACTACAGATGGTGTTCAAGAAGTGACAAGGCTAGCACGTGGTCATGGCAGTGGATGGAGGTGGACTTTTTTATTATTATTATTATTTTCTTCAACCTTGTATTCTTAGCTGTCTTCAAGTTTCTTGCATGGAGCAACCAGGAGAATGAAAGAACTAGGGAGGCTGATGTAGAAGGCTTCTTTTTTTATGGATACCGAATTTGGTTTAGTCATGTTGATTTGGGGCTGATGCAGACAGCTGGAGATTCAGGTTAGAAATCCCCAACCAGGCAGAGTGGAGACACTGATCTGAACCATCGGCATAGAGAAATGACTAAAATAATGAGAAACTATAATGATAACATCTGATGCTTTTGATAAAAGGTTAACGACAACTTTGGAGACTGTTCCCCGGTTAGTGGCTGGGGGGAGGAGGAAGAAGCAGCAATGAGTAGTGAGACACAGGGGAAAAAGTGTTCAGTCAAGTATAGTCTTGGGGAAAATGGGTGTTCACTGCCTCATTGTGCTTAAAGGTCAAGTCTCAGAATTTGAAAAAAATCTTTAATATGCTAAGAAGAGTGGAATTTAGCTTTTTCTTGGGGGCGGGGAGGTGGGCCATATGTAGATGGAAGAGTATGAACAGAAATACTGGATTTCAGGGCACTGGGGAGTGAACTGAGGTTATAGAAATGAGTCCATGGTTGAATGGATGGAAATATGGCTGTAATTAGGGAAAACAGGAGTCAGGAAAGACATTTTCAAGATGGGTCGATGTGTGAGACATACAAGATGGAGAGATTTCATCAGGGGAAACTGAACTTTAGAAGATGGCTGGGGAGTGATTGAGTATTGTGAGCTGTGTAAAGGCAGAAATTAAGGAGACAGGTGGAGAGTTTTTTGTGTTAGAAAGGGATGCCATTAAAAAAATTTTGGGGGGGAGGAAATTAGGTTTGTTTGTTTGTTTGTTTAGTGTTTAGTGGAGGGCCTGGGAATTGAACCCAGGACTTTGTGCATGCTAAGCATGTGCTCTACCACTGAGCTATCCCCTGTCCCCACCATTTTTAAAAACAAGATGTTGGGAACAGAGTAGGTGAGGGAGTTAAGGGCTGATGGTTTTTTTTTTTTTTTCCTTTGTAGGAAAATAAGGGCAAGAATTTGCTGGAAAGAATAGAATGCATGAGTGAGAGGAATAGAAATATTTATAGAGTCTCATACATCAGACCTACACTTAATTTATGTATTACCAAATATGTTTTGAAAACAAAGTGACAAGTGCCTTCAGTTTCATACAGATAAAATTACTGAATCTGTTCTTCATGTAAGGAATGGTTTATGTTTAAGTTTTTCCTTGGCCATGAAATGAAAATATTAAGTGTTTTCATTGGTGGACACTGTAATATGCCCCTAGATCCTCCGTCTGGATTGAAGGATCTCTTCCCCTGGCTGCTGGGAGTGCTCCTAGGCAACATTCTAGCTGTCATCCCACACTGGAAATTGCCTTGGCTGAAGAAATATGCCTCACCCAAGGTCCTATCCCCTTCTAGATGGCCCGTATTTAGTGGCTGATAAATGCTCGATGTACAGACCTGACCCCTGGCCCGGCTTCCCAGCAGGGAGCTAATCTAATCTGAAGGTCTGTCTATGCTCTAGAGCTTCCGACAGGGTTCCCTGAGTTCTTCATTGGGATGTGTCATACCTCCTGCTTCTTCCTCTTCTTTTAACAGGTGCTCAGGAACACTCTCTAAACATCCTTTCTGCTGATCCGTGTTTCAAAGTTCCCTTCTCAGTGAAACAAATGTGCAACAGAAAGCCTCAGTCCCTCAGCTGCTCTAAATGATGCTGGAAGACAGCCATCGGAATGTGTCTCTTTCATGATTTGCCTCATGCAGATTTTCTCTACTGAGTCACACTTTCGTTCGGAAACAATCCACATGCCATGACTCATCAAGGTGGTGACATAAAAGGCTGACAGCCCTCTCACTCCATCTCGGAGCAATTCCGACAGACCAGCACACGGTCACAGCTCCTCGTGGCACTGGCCCAGGCCTCAGTTGAGGCTGCATTGCTGCTTACCTTCTCCTGCCCACTTCTCTTCCCTTCCGTTCCGTCCACAGATGCGAGTCCTGGGGCGTTCTTTAATCAATCTTCTGCAAGCTAAGCTCCTTCTGGGAGTCTGCTTCTGGTGAAACCTAACCTGGGACTTCTTGATTACTCAGGTTTGATTTTTTAACACGCATCTTCACTTGAACAAAGTATTCCCATAAATTTCCATTGTTGTATTTGATTTTCCTGGAAATAAACTGTTGATACATTTTATTTCTTTTCATGAAGACATTTTCCTCCAGTGCTCATGGTTTAAAGTTTGTAAAGGTCCATTGAATAACATCACTTGATTTAGAGTGTTTGTCTGTAATGTTTTGCTTCATTAATTTCAATTCTCAAACACTATTATTTTAAACTTTATTTGAGCTTCTTTTTTTTAAATTAAATTTCTAATTGCCTGATACTTTTACAGAATATTAGTGCCTATTTAGCCATGATATATCGAAGATGATTTCTGTTATTCCTTTACTGAATATTGAACAAGTGTTTCTATAACACTGACAACTTTAGCTGAGTGTGGCAGAAATCTCTGGTTTTTATCTCATTCCATTTCCCTTTATAATTTAGTTGTAATTTCCTTTTCCTTTCCTTTCCTCTCCTTTCCTCTCCTTTCTCTTCCTACCATTTTAAGAGAGTATAAGGCTATCTTGTTAAATACTACATTTCCCATCCTCCCCTGTAGCTAGATATGGCCACATGACTAAATTCTGGGGATTTGCAATGGGAACAAAAGTGATGTACGTAACTTCTAGAGCAGAACTGCCTGCCAATGGATGTGAACATGATGGCAGGAGCCAGAGAAGAGACTTTGGACCACGGGGAAGGTGGCAGAACAACAAGGTGAATGAAGCCTGACTTTCAACACAGGGCACCATATCAGCCCAAGACTTTTACATGAGAAAGAAACATGTATCTTATTTAAGCCATCATTATTTTGGGTCTTTCTATTACAGCAGCCAAATCAATTCTTTAACTCATCTTCTAAGAATATGCATCCCTTAGGCTACTTCCTAAGGTTATAATCATGTAATCAGTTGGTAGTTTCTTGCCAATAGGTTGGGAAATGCATGAACTCTTCTAAAACTATGCTTATTAACCTGGGCTATTTGTGGCCCTGTGGGTAAGCAGTGGCATGCCAGAGTTCAACAATCCTTAGGATCAATATGACATACCGTCTCCAAATATTGACTTTATTCAAAGTTTAATAATAAAATAAATTTCCAAAATGTCTCAACAATAATTAAACCTCTTTACTATATATATATATATATATATTTACTATATATATATATATATATATTTACTATATATATATATATATATATATATATATATTAAAGAATAATGCAAAACTACAATGATCTTATAGGACAAACAAAACTTAAAAGATATTTGATGCTTGAGATGGGTTACTTTCTGATGTGTCCCCCAGGCTACCCGTGGGCTTATGTTCCCAGTCCCTGTGTTTTTATGGTGCCTGTGGAGAAATTTTTGAAAGGCATTTTTCTATGGCTATATTCTGTCTCAGTGTCAGGAGCGCTCAGGCTGAATCAAAACAACTTTTCCTTTTTTACATCAGCATCTTATTTTGTTCCAAGTAGGTCATGATATAATTTTTTTTTAATTGATGCTTTGACGTCTTAGAAATATTTCATTTTAGAAGTTGTAGAACTAACTTTTGTGATTTTTCATGACTTTGTTCTTCAAGTTTTTTTTTTTTTTTTTTTTTTAGATATCCTTGTTACCATTTTCAACAGAGGTCTTATTTATTCCAGCTCAGTAGTTATACATGGCTGAGTCTGGCTCAGACCATGGAGGCCAATTTATTGTTTTTGGCTGTCCTTTTCCAACTTTGTTATTCAAACCCTTGGGTGGCTGCGTGCTCGTTTCTGAGTGCCTGATAGAGTTTGAGCGATTCTAAGCACGTAAAACAGAATGTTAGAATGCTACTTGGGTTCCATTCAGTGATATAAACTTTGGTATAAAGTTTAAAATTGCAAATATAAATGGATTTTCTTCTTAACTGCTATCAGACTTTAGCTTCATTTCAACCTCTAGAATATTCAACCTAAGAGCTAATTGTGGGGACAAAGATCAGATAGAGAGTCGAACGTTTTGAGTTTTGAAGAGGGACCTTTGAGGGTGGCTTTGGAATGTAGAATGGAGCTAATAGAGATACACAGTGAGTGGCATTTCTGAAAACCAGGCAGAGTGCCTTTGCTCTGTGTATATTCATGAAGGGGAGGCAGAAAAGGTTGGAGAATACTGTAAATCCATCCTAATTATCAACAAGGGGTCCCTCCTCCTTAGCCCAGGGGTTACTGAAATTCAAATATTGGATAACAGGAATCAATCATCCTGTATTTGTGGTTTCAGATCAACCTCAGTGTGCTAACCTTAGGCTGAACAGCACGAGGAGTATAAAGAATAAGGGACACACAAATAAGTGGGAAAGATGGTACCTGAAACAAAGAACAGTGCAAAGCCATCTGTGATTAGCTCCCCAAATGCTGTGGGAGCTGCACCGGGAGCATGCTGGCCCATAGCTCACAGCACGTGGCAAAGTCAGCAGCGACTGAAGAGAAGCCTAAAAAAAAAACGGAGGACAGTGTAATCTTGTTTATCTATTCTACAACTTTGAAATCACTGTATAGCACAGGGAAATATACACAAAATGTTATGATAACTCACAGAAAAAAAATGTGACAATGAGTGTGTATATGTCCATGAATGACTGAAAAATTGTGCTGAACACTGGAATTTGACACAACATTATAAAATGATTATAAATCAATAAAAAATGTTTAAAAAAATGGAGGAGTTGTAAAGAGAACCTTTACACAACCACAGTTATGTCTAAGCCACTCAGTGACAAAAGTTATCACTTGGCAAGGAGCATGAAGTGAAGGCATGAGCGTAGGTGGGGGATCTGATCCGTGCACCTGCCTCGCGTGGAGAAGCTCGAGCAAGTTGTCGGTCTGCTCTGGGTCTTGTTCTTGTCACTCTAAGATGTTTCTTGATGATTCAGCTCCGGGCACTTGGTCTGCAACTGTAGGAACCAATTTTGCTTATCTAAGAAAGGTGATTTACTGGAAAGATGTGGGGTTGTTTACAGAACCTAGGAGAATGCTGAAGGAACTAGGTTCACCTTGGGAGTCTAGAAGTGAAAAAAGGAAGAATGTTACCCTTGGGAAGAATCCAGCTTATATGTCCTTTTCTCTAGGGTCAACTTTCAGACAGGCAGAATCCCATCCGCCTAGTTTGAGTCACGTGGAGGAGACTGGGGATGGACAGGGTGCTTTGCTTGACAGACTCTCTAACCTGTATCCAGGGAAGAAAGTAGAAAAGGAGAAATGCATACTATCTTAGCCACCTTCGAGTTAATACACAGCAGTATTCTGGCTGTGAAGGTTGGTAGTTACATGATCTTGGGCAAGTTAATTAACATTTGCACCTCAGTTTCCTCATCTGCAACGACAGTGTCTAATTCAAAGTGTAGTTGAGAGGATACATGGATAGAATTATATTAAATCTTCTGGTGGATGGGACATAGTAAACACTCACTGAATATTCTTTTCTTTCTTTTAATCTTTGGAGGAAGGACCGATGTATGATTTAGGATGTGTTACGAATGTCTGCAGGTATTTCTTCTATGTGTTAATGTGTCTATATTGTCTTTTTCTGAGTGTGCTATTACCAATGAATGTTTACCAGCACTTCTTTGGGTGCACAGTGCTGAGATATGAAGATGTACATATAATACGGTGTTTTGAGAAATTGTAAAATGCTAAATAAACATAAATTAATAAGCACATTAAATAGATAACACATATGATAACGTTTCCCAGAGCTAAAGAAGAACTTGCAAGCAAAGTGTAACCACTGAAGTTTAGAGTGGTTACCTGGTTTTTTTTTAAAGAAAACTTTTAAAAAATTTACTTTATCATATGTTCAGAAAAGTCCACAGATCATAAGCAGATGGCTCAATGAATTTTCAAAGTGAACACACCTATGTAACTACTACCTGGGTCAAGAAATAAAACGTTTCTAGTGGCCAAGAAGTGTCCCCTTGGGCTCTGCTTGTTCAGTAAACATCTTTCCTGAAAGGTAAAAAGCACCCTGACTCCTCCCACCACGAGTTAGTTTTGTCTGTTTCTGAGTTTCGTCTAAGTGGTGTAACACAGCAATAAATTTCTTTATATATGGTTTCTTTTGCTCAATATTATATTCATAAGAATCAGGCATATTGTTGTGAGTAGCAGTAGTTTATTTCCACTGCTGTGTAGCATCCCATAGTATGAATATATTAACATTTACCGACTCTACTGTTGGTGGACGTTAGTGTTGTTTCTGATTTGGGCTGTTATGGATGGAGATGCTATGAGCATTCTTGTACCAGTCTTGTGATGCACCTACACACGTACTTCTTAGAAGTGAATTCCTAGAGGTTGAATTGGTGGATATTTTTTAGGACATGATATCTCCAAGTTTAGTAGATATTATTTTCCAAGCCAGCTGTACCCATTTATATTCCCACCACCAGCATTTCAGTATTCTAGTTGCCACACATTTTAATAATGTGTCACGTTCATCTTTCTTCATTTTACCCTTTGTGGTGGGTGTGTCGTAGTTTCTGACTGCAATTTCAGTTTGTATATCCAGCATGAGTAATGGTCCTTAGAATCTTGTCCTCTTTGCTAACTGAGCATTTGGATATCCTCTTGTGTGAAGTGCTCATTCAAGCCTTTTGCCCATTTTTTTGGGGGGTTGTTCTATTTTTCTCATTAATTTGCAGACATTAAAAAATATTTTGGAGACAAACTGTTATAAAAACCTTTTCCCTTACTGTGGGGTTGCCTTTGTAATTTCTTAATTAATTGATGAATTGAGGTTAATTCAATTTTAATAAATTAAGAAATTAATTCTTAACTTTAATATAGTATAATGTATCAATCTTATCTTGTACGGTTAGTTTTTTTTCTTTTTGTATCATGTGTAAGATATTGATCAAGGAGTTGACAGGGCTGATTCTTTCTAAGGTCTGTGAGGACAATGAGGACAATATGGTCCAAGTCTCTTTCCTGGTGATCATCTTTCTGGGAGACACAATTCAACAGAGTGTGGGGTTCTCTCCGAGCAGACTGTTATCTAGAAGGGCCTATTATTTCAACTGGGAATATGGGGAAATGAGACATTTTATTATTTCATATAATGTTTGTTATCAAATTTCATCATACAATTTGTTGTCGTATTTCATTGTCACGTGTGACTCTATGGACATGCTGAAGTTGAACATCAGGATAGAGCAATACGTTGTGAATGTCTGTTCGCTTTTCACTGAGTAATAATTTCTAAACTTGAGCCTTTTCATATCCCTTCCAGAATTTCCTGTAACTATTTGTATGCTAGATTTCTGTCCAAAGATAATTATGACTTCTATTATTTATTATGATTTTTAGGGGGGTTCTCATCTACAGCTGGTTACTAGCTCCATCCACCTCCCCTTCCTTGTCACTCTGTACTTCTCAACAGCGGACAATTGGCTTCCTGATCCTATATGCTTGGACCATTGGAACTAAGGACATTCTCTACACCAGTGGTTCCTGCCTCCTCCACACTCCTATAATTTCTGCCAAGCTACTGGATTATGGAATTAATCTTGCCCACAGTACGGGGAATTTGAAAGGGCTCAGGCCAGCAGCTCACTGTGGCCAGTTCCATTACAATCCTGTCCCGTGGCTCTTAACACTCCTTTGTGAGCACACACCTTCCTTCCTGCACCTACGGTGCCCAGACCTTTCAGTCCTGTGCTTCTAACCCTGAGTCCCATTCACTCCCACATTATCGAGAGCCCTCTGAGGGACTCCGCCAGACGAGAGGGCTTAGAAAAAGCAGATGTTTGCCTGTTGGGGCTGGACTGCTAAGATGTTCCTGCATGAATACTCACCTCTCAAATACCTTTGGACATTTCCTTTATAGCTTTATAGCTGAGCCTTGTTCTCAGAATATACCTCTATGTTTTATTGCTGCCTCTAGTCCTGTCCAACCCAGAAATACTTCTCTCACTACTCTTCATTTTCTTTTTTTCCCTCTAATTTCATCACTCAAGCTCTGGGCCCAGCAGCAATGAGCATGCTCTGAAGCCCTGCCCTTGCTGCCTTTAAGCTACTCCCTCACCTGGAGTCCAGACCCCTAGACTGAAGTCTTCTGCCAGAGCCTCGGGGTTCAAGACTGGGACCTACCTACCTCCTCCCAAATGTGGATTTAGATGCCTTTGAAAGTCACCTCTTCCAGGTGGATGGACACACTCCAGGATGCATGGAAAGGTAGCCCCCCAGTCAGGTGCTCTCCCTGGCATCTTTGCGCGATGTACAAACTGCAGAGTGGGACGGCCCTGTGCCTGGGACTTGTTCTTTTTTCTCTTGCATGAATCCTGTCTTCCTTATTTGTCTTAAAAAAAAAAAAACCTTTGTAAAGGTTTATCTCCTGCATATCCAGATCCAAGCCTCTTATGTCTGATCTACTCTGCCACTAACTTAATCACATTGGTGGATTCAGCAACAATCACAGAGCAAATGAAGTAGCCACTTAGTCATGTTGGGAGACCAGTTGGAGTTGCCAGAATCATCAGTGGGGAATTTTATGCCTCAGACGAAAAGTGCAAAGATAGATGGATCTATTGAAAGATTGGGTCCAGTTCACATTTACTATTTCAATACCCACAAGTGATTGAAGTTTCATAAAACCATAAAGGAGATGTTGACATTACTCATAACATTACATATGTACACCTGGAATCTAGATCTTCTAATTGATTCAAGAGAAAACATTAAGGCAGCCTATCCATTATAGCAAGATCTTGGTTTATTAAATATCCGTGGTACATTGGAGTGAACTTATCACTTTTCATGAAGGAGTGTTTCAATACAGCAATAAGAAAATGGATGCATATTAAAAAATTGGGTGCCAATAGCTGGTTCTGAAACTCATTAAAACAAATGAAAGACTTGGAATGTTTTCTTGATTTTTTTTTTTTGGCAGA
This sequence comes from Vicugna pacos, assembly GCF_048564905.1. Lineage (NCBI taxonomy): Eukaryota > Metazoa > Chordata > Mammalia > Artiodactyla > Camelidae > Vicugna > Vicugna pacos. The sequence continues at coordinate 85,905,561 of NC_132991.1, read as the reverse complement.
AATTACACATCTACATTGCAAGTTTAATGATTCTACCCTTGTGATTAAAACTTGAGTAATAATTTCTTTCCCTTTGAAGAACGTGATAAATGCATGTAGCACCCATGATATTCAATACTTCTCTGTCATATGGTAGAATACCTGGGTGCTTAAGAGTATTAACTCCTTGGCGTAATAACCCTTGAGAATAATTTTCATCTTATGGCTCCCATTGTGTCAATGGGGAAATAAAAATAAAAGGATTGTGTCAGGTCAGTGGCAGGATCCCAATACAAATTCAATCTGCACGTAATCCAAGCCCAGGGTTGGGGCCCCCTGTGGGGAACTGGGAGGACCTTACTGGATTAGTGGCCATATGGACTCATGATATCAGAATCGTAACACCTTCCCTCCCTCCCCTGCTTCCTATCCTATGGACTTTCTATGGGTGTTATTCATTTATACGAATTTTTATGCAATTCCAATTACACAAAATTCTGCATGGAATTAAAAACACCTTGTTATAGCCTATAATGAAAATGAATATGAAAAGAAAAAAAATATATATATACACACGTATAACTGAATCACTATACTGTACACCAGAAACTAATACAAAATTGTAAACTGACTGTACTTTAATAAAAAAAAAATGAAATAAAAAAACCCCCACAAATCTTGTTCCCATTGGGCAGTGTTGTGTGTACTATTGGTGAACCACTCGGCTGGTCCTTGCTTTCCCAAACATACCAGTTGATTAATTCATTAATGTGTGTTCTCCATTCCAACACCCCTCCACCCTCAACAAAAAAACAAAAGCAAAGATAAGCCATAGGTCCCTAAATCATATTTAGGTAAAATCAAATTGAAACCCCTGACAGGAGAACCTAACCTTCGCTGATCAGTGGGTCTCACGCCCCACTCCCGTGGTCCATGGTCAGTCCAGGAGCCAGCCTAGTTGGCTCTGGGCAACTGAGCATTAAAAGATGACCCTGGTTGTCTGTTTCCCAAAGCTGGAGGGTTTATTCTTGGTTTTGCTCAGTTACCTGGCCAATCAAATACGATTCTATTTAGAATAGCATTTTTGGTTTTTTTTCAACCTTGGCCTCTGAAGTCTTCCAGAATATTGGAAATCTGTTAAAGCAGAAACATATGTCACACAGAGAGAGGGACAGTCAAAGAAATCGGGATGGCAGAGTCAAAGATGCAAATCAAAGCCCAGGAAAAATCAATTAGACAGGCACCAAAGGTCTGTTTAGGTGATTAACTGAGATGGAAGCGCATCTTGAGATGAATAAATTACAGGAATGTGTGAAAAAAGAAACGGAGGCACAAGAAGCTTGTGAAAGGGAGGGGAAGTGAAGAGATGTGAGAGAAGAGAGTTAATCCAGGTGATGTGCACACAGCCTCAGGATTTGCTTATTCGATTGATTAAATATGCAGAACTGTCACCAGGGCCTCTGGGTAATTGCACAAAACATGAATACAAATGGTGAACTCCCACAGCTAGAAGAGCAACAAGAGGAAGGTGGTTGCGTTCCTCATGAGCTAGTGCGCACGTGTTTTCTGGACCCCACTGTTCCTCTTGGTACCCAGTGCAGTCCATCCCTAAGCTTAATCATGCTGAACTGAGCCTTTTGGTCTCCCTCCTGCCCGGAGGAAGAGACCTGGGTTAAGCGGCCTTGCAATAATCTCTGTCATTGTATACGCTCCCCTTAGTGCTTTCGGGTACATCACGGAATCCTTGAAACAAGGTGAGAGTGCCAAGCATCATTACAGCTTTCTGGGGCTGAAAGCAGAAAGCAGAGAAACTTAGGTAGCCAAGTTCACATAGAGCCAGATGCTGCCCCAGGGCGGCCATGTGAAGTTGCACAGGTTGTGCGGTGCACAAGATTGCTGGTTAAGAGGACGAATAGGGACTGAAATGCAAAGCCTCTTCTCTTCATCACACTGTGCAGCTTGGCACGGGGCTTGTCCACCTGGAGGTAGGGGCTTTGTTCCCTGGTTTGCAAAGGGAAGGTTCAAAGAGCAGTGATGGCCATGAGCTGGACTTGGGTCTCTGGATGCTCTGTCTCTGATTTGGTCCTGCCCAAAGTGGTTCTCTTCCTTCCCCTCTCTTATCCAATTCAGGGTCCTCCCTTCATCTCAGACTTATCAGCTTGAAAATATGACAGTGTTCAGTTATCCAGCTCTTTTAATTATTTTTCAGGATTTTTTTCCCCCCATAATAATCCTTTCAATTTTTTATTGTTCTTCACTGTTCCCAAAACAATCTTATGCAGAAATGCTTATCCTCACCTCATAGAAAACATCTCAGAAAGAACTTCTCCAGGGCACGGTGCCGGTGTGGGACAAAGCCTGGTTAGGAGGCAGATGCAAATCGCTGGTTTGTGTTCAAGCCACGGTGCCACTTTGTCCTTGGTGGGCCCACCTTCCCCACACTGACTCTGTAGCCGTCTCTCCTGGCTTCTTTCCAAGTAGCTGTACCAATTTTTACCTCTTCTGTGAATCTATTCATGACTGAATCAGATAGGCCAGTAACACCCAGTTTCTTCCATGCTGAAATGTGATGAAATGTCCTCTTAGTGTTGGCCCAAGGCAAGGGGCCTGGCTCAATTCCTTTTGTTAACATTCCGATTTAATGCTGAGTTCCCATGGGATCTGCCACTCCTCCCCTCTCCTCCTCACATAAGCTTTTAAAGGGGCCAACTGATTCCCATCTCTATGTTTTCTTCCACCAGACTCAATCAATTCGGAAATCGTCTTTGGGGGTGGGGGCAGGGCGGGAGAGAGGAATGCATTTTATTTATGGATATAAATAAGATGTGGCTGACACCCAACACCAAATACAGTTCTTTTTTTTTTAATTGAAATAAAGTTGATTTACAATGTTGTGTTAGTTTCTAGTATATAGCATAGTGATTCAGTTATAAATATATGCATTATTTCTCATATTCTTTTTCATTATAGGTTATTACAAGATACTGAATATGGTTCCTGTGCTATACTGTAGGACCTTGCTCTTTATCTATTTTATATATAGTAGTTTGTATCTGCTAATCCCAAACTCCTAATTTATCTCTCCCTCCGCCTTTCCCCTTTGGCAACCATAAGTTTGTCTTCTATGTCTGTGACTCTGCTTCTGTTTTGTAAATAAGTCCATTTGTCTCATGTTTTGAAGATTCCACATGTAAGTGATATCATATGATGTTTGTCTTTCTCTGTCTGACTTACTTCGCTTAGTGTGATCATCTCTAGGTCCATCCATGTTGCTGCAAATGGCATAATTTCACTCTTTTTTATGGCTGCGTGTAGTCCATCGTATCTTCTTTGTCTGTCTGTAACGGACTCCCACAACAAATGCAGTTCTGATTATCCACCTACCTTGTCCCAAGCTGCATAGCAGGGGGAGGAAGCCTCCTACGAGGCAGATGGACAGAGAGAAGGAAGGAAGTGCTTGCCTGAAAGGCAGGTGGCCAGGTTGTTTCCAGAAAGAGATCCATGAGTAGGGTGCCTTGTCCCTTCAACCCCTCATCCCCACCCTGAAGAGAGGCTCTGGCCACCTCCCTTCTCACTTTGGATGAGAGAATGGTTGATGGACAGAGAAGCAGGGGCTTCTTCCTGGGTCATTCCTTGGGAGGGCAGCGAGGGTGGCAGAAGAGCCAGTTTTCTGGGCCAGGGAAGGACCGTGGTGGCAGGAAGATTTGGTTCCTAGGGATGGAAAGAGTCTCAAGATGGCCTTAGGTGAACCCTTTCTCAGGGCGTCTCCGAGGGCTTCCCCGTCCCTCCCTCCCCACCGTGGAGCCTGGTGGCGAGTACTGCCTCCTCTCCAAGATCCGTCTCCTTGGCAAGACTTTTGGCATAAACTGCAGTTCATAGAGACTGAGAAACCCTCCTGGCTGCTCAGTGTGATGGACATTCCCACCCTGGGGGTATTTTTGCCAAAGACGAAGTTTACGGGGAAAGGGGAAAACTCTCTCTCTCTCTTTTTTTCTTTTTCGTTTTTTTTTGGGTAAGCTATTGATGATTTTGCATGACAGTCCCCTGAAAGGAATTTTATCCCATATACATAATAAAACAAAGAACACACCCATTATGAAATTATTTACATGTCAGTATGTTACTGGATTACTTGAAAGCCAGGAACACTGGCCTGAGACTTAAGAGATAGACTATCGTTCTGATATTGACATTAACTACCTGTGGTTTGTTGGGCACGTCTGGACATGTCCCTTAAGCACTTTGGATGTCAGTGCTGCTATCTATGTAACAGGATGGTTTTATATCTGCTGGATCCTTCCAGGCTCAACATCCCCCACATAATGAGCTCGGAGAGCTGAAGATCAGTAAGAAGGCTTCTGGTCGACTAGGTGTTAAACACCAACCTGATCATCACCACCATAATTTTTTTAAAGCAGTAGGAAGGAGATGAGTTTGACACAAATGCCTGGAATATCTCTAGTTGTCACCATCTTAGCAAGAGGACCGACTGCTTCCTTATCTGGCTTACGAGTGGAGATATTTTATTCACAAACATTGTCTAATCAGAAAAGACACAATGCACCACAGAGAAAAGTGGTGGTAACAGGTTCAAAAGACTGCTGGGTGATATTTCACAGGTAAATTATCTCAGTGAACATAATCTTGATGCTGCTGGGAACAAGATTATTTCTTTAAGTCTCTGGAGCATTAAGGAAGACATTGATTTCCTGTAGATATAAATCAGCAGAGAATGTGAATATACATTTTACAGGAAAATCTATATAGGAGGAAATAAGGGAAGAGTAAATGGATTTCTTTACTGGTCAGGATGAAGTCTATGAAAGGCTATATTGTTACAGATGCCCACCCTCACTTCTCCAGGATGGTGAATAGGGGCGGCCTTACAGCAAAGAATGGGCCATGTTAATCGGACAATGTCCCTTTTTACAGAAGTGTTAAGGTAAGGAGAAAAAGCGAGACAGCCCTGAGCCAAATTCCAGGAATATATGCGGCAAAGTTTTTTTTTTTCTTTAAAGTTCAAAATTGGTATTCTGCCCTTTTTTTTTTTTAAGGAAATATTTTGAAAACTGAAACTTGTCCTGGGAATTAGTGACCAGTCAGAAGGCTTTTCTACCCTGGAAACTTGGTGGAAATCCAGTTTGGATAGATTAGCTAAGTGTTATTTCAGTTATAGTCCAGCTTGGTTTTCGTTTTTGACATCGGGCACTTTTATTACAATTAGCCCACATTAACTTTGGCTAAGAGAAAAATATTACACCATCTGTCAGAATTCGCAATTTGCTTGAAAGCTTGTGGCCTTCTATAAGTCTTGACAGCAGCATACAGCTTGTTCTTGCTGTCGAACCCACTGAGGATAGAGTCTGTGTCTTTCTGAATCTACTAAATAGAAGCATATCCAAATAATAAATATTTAACTCCCTTTAAAAGAAATGTTCAACTTAAAATTATAGAAAGACTCAGAAGTGAAAGTAGCTTGCATAGGCTCACGTGGTTAGCTCCTGTTCGGGGCAGGACGCCTCTTCTCCTGATGTATGGAGAAGAACTTCCTTCGTGGTTGCTGTGATTTTGAGATAAATGGATACTTGAGTCTCTTTCTGTTGCTTTATCGCTGTCCTCAGCTCTGCCTGCCTCTCTAGCAAACACCCCCAACTTCTAGTATTCTATACTGTAGAAAGAAAAAAACCAAATGGATTACTTAAAATTATGGACAAGGCAGACATGTCTGGAAAATTCGACTCAAAAATACAACATAGAAGTAAATAGCAGAGGGGGTTATGAATGGCTGGGGGCAGCTTCCACATCACAAATGCACTGGGAAATTCCAGGCCAATTTACTGTCTGTTGAGTAGAGGAAGAACTTCTGAAAGACTGAGTTAGTTTCAGATACGTATGTAGATGTAGATGTCGCTAAAGATGAGTGTGTGTGTACACACGGACACACATACACACACTGCACTTTAAAAGATGACACACACACTGTGCCATGGCATTGTGCATCTCCAGAGGCCACCATTCACATGAAGTACAGTGTGAATGGGGTCCGCACCCCACACCATAATTATACCACATGTTGTGCTGGACATTATACTTGAATATGTCACAGCTGTCATCACATAAATGTTTAATTTCATTAGGGATGTTTTTAAGAATTTTTTTTTTCAAATTGAAGTATAGTCAGTTTACAATGTTGTATCAGTTTCTGGTGAACAGCATAATGTTTCAATCATACACATAAATATATATTCATTTTCATATTCTTTTTCATTATAAATTACTACAAGATATTGAGTATAGTTCTCCATGCTATACAGTAGAAACTTCTTGCTTGTCTATTTTGTATACAGTTGTTTTAAGATTCTTCTGAAACTTCCTAATCACGTATGAGTTCTTACATTCCACTTTTTACAAGTGAAATAGTTTTGCCAGAAAGCCAGTTGTATTTAGAAAATCAGTCTAAAGTAGATGAGGCTGCTGGATTGGACGAGTCTTATTTCAGAGGTGGTTAATTTGTTATAAGTAGATTTAATGTAGATGAAACCCATTCTACTTACTGGCCAGGTAAATGGTGAAATGAGGAAGTTCCCAAGTAGAACACAAGCTAAGACAGTTCTTCCCTTGGCACCTACTGCATTGTCGGGAATGCCTAGTGTTAGTCTTCTCTTTGAGTCATGGTGTTGTCTCCAGAAGGGCTCCTTGAGGGCCTTGTTAAAATTATGGTGTGCCCCACTCAAGGGGGCCAACATGTACCCCATTAACCAGTATTATTAATTCAACAAATAAGACATTATAAAGAATATGATTATTTTCTTGACAATAAGCTTTGAGTTCATGTATTACTCCACTGATGTCCAAAGAGAATTTGAACCAGTCTAAAAGAAAAAGGCTATACAAGCTTGTTCCAAAAGTATAATGATAATTATCTGGAAAGGCAGGTGATGGAGAAGTGTGTATGTTCCAACAGGGTGTTTGCATGTGTTTAATAACTGTTGCAGAGTGTCAGCCGTGGTTTACTCTTACGTTCACTAAAAGCACGGTCTGCACAGGATGTATTCATTCATACGCTTTTATGGTCTTTCCTTCTTCTCCCCAACCTTGGAGCTACACAGTGTTCTCAGAGCCATTGCGCATTTTCCACGGTTGAGTAGAAGGTTCTGAGATGGACAAGCACCCAGTGTGTAGTCTGGCTCTTTCCTGCTTTTGTACCTATTTCCCCTGTTTAGCTTCAACGTGTTGATGTGTTTAAGGGATTCCATTTTTATGTTTTTAGCACACATTTGATTGGAGAGTCAGCACTTATTTTCTCTTCGGGAGCCCATCCATGTCAATGCAAGCTCTTCCATATCAATGGAAGCCCTGTGAACAAGAGCAAAATGCACAGGTGTGTTCCGGAGGAGGGATTAAAGATTGAGTTTATATCGGAGAAGAACACAGATTCACGGGACCGTACGTTAGAACTGCTCGCTGAAAGATAAACATAGATTTAAGAATCAATTATGGAGACCTTAGTTCAAAAACCACAATTATATTTTTATTTACCTATATTCCTCACTGATGTTGCTATGTGTGAATGTAAGATTTATGCATATTCATTCAGAAGAATGCAGTGTGTGTAGAGGGTATTTGTGCAATGTACCCAGCATCAGGTGCCCCTTGCTCCTCTTTGCTGACCATCCTCTTCCGCTCTCTGTCTTTCTGATTCAGTTAGGCTGTCATATCTGATGCCGGGTGTGGCGTCTGTGACCCACGCTTGGCCATTCAGTGCCTCAAAGCCCCTTAACTACAGTGATTACTTCAGAGATGGAAAGAACTGAGTCCAGGGAATGTGCAGGAACTATTGGGAAGAAATATTTTCTCTTCTGTGCTGGACTGAACTTAGGAGATATGAGCCTGGAGCTGACAGGAGTCAACACATGGAGCCTGAAAATTAGACTCAATACAGTAGGAGTCAGTCAAGAGATGGAACCTTGACTCGAATGCTTTTATTTGAACTCTTGAATCAAGCAATACCTAAAGCTAGAGCTCATGTGGACACTACCAATTACAAACTCATAACCACGAAAAAAGTTCCGGTTCAGTCTATCAGCCACGTCAACTTCTTAAACGTAAGCAAATGCTGATGTCCTCGGACATAAGGGAAAGTGAGTATTATCTTTTATAGGATTTGTGAACTGTAATAAATTTAATTTTTATCCCATCCTTTAAAAAAATTATTGTCTTAAAGATTTTAAGTTAAATTAGAAGAAAAACTATTTTCCTGCCCTGAATACTATATATAAAATAGATAAACAACAAGATCCTACAGTATATATAGCATAGGGAACTATATTCAATATCTTGTAATAACCTATAACAAAAAAGAATATGAAAAGGAATACATACACAACTGAATCACTACGCTGTACACCAGAAGTTAACACAACATGGTAAATCAACTGTATTTCAATTAAAATTTTTAAAAGAAAGAAAAAAAAAGAAAGGAGATAACAAAAAACCCTGTCTTTCGGAATTCCTTCAGCTACACATAGTCTGTATTACCTTCCTAACTTTCACGGTAATTTGTACCACTTTTGTGGTAAAGTTATTTGTATACCTGTCTCATTACCATAAATGGTTTTAAGATCTTTCTGACAAAGGATGCGTGTTGTACATGTTGTAACACATTCCGCTCACACCAGTAACATCAACTGAAGGTACCTGAGAGCACGGGTGAGGTCAGGTTACGGATGCTTGACATTCAGGAATTGAGCCAAAAAATTAGGTAAAGAAATTAGACGTGGAGCCAAGATTTACTGATAATTGAAATTAGCTGTATTTAATAGTTGACCAGCCACTAATGAAGGGGAAGAGACATATGCAGAGCCCCAGAAAAGGAGCTAATCCTCGTATCAGATAGGCTTTGTTTCAAAACCATTCAAAAACGGGTGGCTACACACAGGCATTTACCAAAAAGATTGATTTAAAAAGATGATGGACTTTCTCTCCTTTGTCGTTGGTGTGAACATCTCTTACGCGAAACTGGTGGCTCCTTCAGTTGTACCCATAAGGCTTGGTACTCGATTAGTATTTGCTGAATGAATGGCTTCGGCATAGAATGAACGCTAGGTGGTTGCATCCCATTTTCACTGCTCACTTGAAGCATTTTCTTCTGTTCCTTCCTGTCTCTGCTGGCCATTTGGGCGGCTCATTGTGTGTGTGTATTTTGGGGTGCGTATGGCAGCAGTGTGGGGAGTTGGGGGTACTGTGAACCTTGGATCTTTCTAGAACTCTTTAATATACGAATATTTCTGCCTCATTCCTCAGTCCCCTGTGTGATCCCAGGTTTGTATATTGCATTTATATTTTATCTTAGGTCTTGGGTGAGGTATCAGAGCACAGATAGATGACTCAGATTTGGGGTGCATATTTTGGTGCCTTGGTTGCAAGCATGGTGAGGAGAATAACCAGGAGGTGCCTGTGTTCTCTGCGTTGCCACAGAGCTGGCCTTGCTCACAGGGATTCTGGCTTGGTCTATGCGAACGGAATAGCCAGACTGTGAAACAGTTTGCTTGTTTTGGCCCCTTACAATTTTGGATCATTCCATAACCCAATCAATTGTGTAGCAATTGGCTCTAAATTTGCCCAAATGTAGCCAGCTGAATACATATGCACACTTAGGTACTTGCACAGCCACCCCTACTGTGCCAGCCTGAACATCTTGTAGGTCAGTCCAGACTCTCAGGACCTGCATGTACATCATGGGAGGCAGGAGAAAGTGGAGGTTCATGGCACAAGTTCTGGAGTTGGGCTGCCTGGGTTCAAGCTCAGGCTCTGTCACTTATTAGCGTGTGGCCTTGAGCATGATATTTGCCTAATATGTCTTCCGTTTCCTCACCTATTAAGCGGGGATAGGTCTTACCTTATGGGGTTGTAGTAAAAATCGAGTAAGATAATCCATGAAAAATGCTTAGCTTACCGCCTGCCAAATGGTAGCTCTCAGGAGTTGTTGGCCGTCACCTGTGTCATCACTACCACCACCATCATCATCTGCATTATTATCATCATCAGCATCATCTCATGAAGGACAGCTCTTTGATAACTAGGCTTGAGGAAAGTATGCTGAAGTTTGAGGAAGGGATAAGAGATTTCATGTCAGTGCGATGACCTCTAACACTTGGGGACCACATGCAAATCAGGTTAGGATTAGGCTCTGAGCCCCTGTGGATGTATTTGCTCCTCCTCTTTGATGAGCAGCTGCCTAGACTTGGTCCTAGCTGAACAGGCCAAAAGCTGGATCATGATGTGATCACTAAAAAAGTCCATAATAATCCTTCAGTAATTTATTATGGGTAACTTTTTGATGATGAATCGTAAATATTACCTTTGTATCAAAGGACAGAAGTACACAAAAGCAATCAGAGCTTTAAAAAGGCAAGATGGGGAGACAAGTTAAGATGATCTTTCTCTCTCTGTTTCTCTATCATTCATCTACCTGCCTATCTACCTACCTATCTATCTGTCTATCTATCTATCTATCCATCAGTCTAATCTATCTACCTACCAATCACTGATCTTTATGTATACTTACAAAAGCAGTTTTTCTTCTTTTCTGGTTTCTCTTTTCTAATATAAATTTGGGGGATCTCTGTCATGTCTTTATATTGTAATCCCTTTCTGCTCCAGAAATGGCAACAAAACAACTCTCAGGGAGAAACGTATTCTTACATGAGCGGCTGCATGGATGTGTAGTATAATATGTGGTGGGTGCCGCTGTGAGATCTGCTGCAGAAGGCAGGGTTTCAAAAAGCTCTGGGAGACGGCTGCTTCTCCTGTCCCAAAGCCAGGGGTGGATGGAAGGAACACACCAAAACAAGTTGTCCAAATAAGTGACAACCTAGAAGCCCTTATTGCATCTTTGTGACTCTATCAGTTTGTGTTAAAACCGTGAGTTGTCCTTAAATGGAAAGCATAAACGGCAGTGATTTCTGAGGACATCAGCTTCATTTTTCCTGTGTCCAGACTCACTCACTTCTCCTCTTCCAAACAGCAGCTCTGCCTGAGCCTAAGGCTTGACTGCTTAGAATTCCTGACTTGTTTTTCCACATTCTTCAACCCAGAAGGTATAATAGTCATAGTCATTTATGGAGGGGCCACCTTCTATTTACCTCCTGAGGAGGAGAGAGATTAAAAAAGAAAAAGAAAGAAGGAAAATGTGAGATATGGTGACAGAAGCACAGAAACAGCCAAGACACTGGGTAGAGATAGGAGAAGCTGATCCTCATGTTCCACCTCTGGGCTTGGAAGGAAATGATAGTTCATAAATCCATGCATGAACAGCAGTTCTGCTGGGTAGTTTTTTCCCTCCTTTGGAATATTTTCCCTTTTACAGAGCTAAAAACTATTTTGCTTTCCTCTTCTCTAGGTTTCTTTCTTATTCTTGGTTGTGTTCCCTTTCAACATGTACTTCTCTTCCTCTTTTTAAAGCTTTATCTTCCTTTTGTTTGCATTCTACAGGACCTTTCTGGTTTTCACTTGCTTTCTTTAAATTGTACGCTTGTGTGTGTGTGCGCATGTGTGTGTGCATGTGTGTGTGTCTGTCTGTCTGTCTGTGTCTGCTTGAATTAGATTATAAGGGGGAAGAAATTTGTAAATTGGGGAAACAAACTGAGTTTGGAAAAAGTTACATTCTCTGAGGCACATTCTTTTTGCCATGTGCTTCGAGCCATATATCCTCCTCAATTGTGTGGTATACCAAAAACCCACAGTGAGTGCAAACAGTGGAAACAATGTCTCCTTTTCCTGATTTCATATAAGATACATAGACCGAGGTCACAGTCTCTGGGATGGAGTGGTGTCTTTTCTGATTTCTAGGTGAAAAGGCAGTCAAGGGCTGGCACTTTGCGCCTGGTGTTGGAGGAGTCTGCGACGGGACGCAGAAGTTGAGTTATTTTACATGTTGCACAATGAAGGAATGTTGTTTGTGCAAGATCTGATGAGCAGAAGTGCCTATTAGGTGTACCTTGTTAAACCAGCGCCTGATTTAATCATAATGATTGTCTTTTGTGGTGGGGATTAAATTACAGAGAGTCTGCTGTGTAAACAGGTAGACAATTGAAGTCTTGCTGAAAAGAAAAGCACCCATCTGGGTGCTCCTGGAAATATCTGATTCCTCTAAGGTAGAGAAGAATTTGAAAAATCTGACATTACAGCATTCAGGCAGCTGGGAAAGGAGCTGCAGCTTTCGCTCCAAGATACATATATTTTTCAGTCTAATGTTCCCTCCCGTAGGATGAAAACCAAACCCAAACACAAGCTAACTCATAATCACTTTTCCTATTCTGGAAAACCCTTAAGAACTGCTTTAAAAAGTTATGGTTCTTCGGGGTTTCTTTGATTTTTAATCTTAGGTAGAGGCTGCAATTGTAATTACTGTGCCTCCCTTTCCAAGACCTGAAAAATTTAATGGGTACTTGAGCAGGAAGGTTTCATCTTTGTTTTAAAACTGTGCTATAATAAAGCTTGGGGGTATTATTATTTACTTATTTCAAATCAAGGTCATTATTTTTAAAACGATCATTTTGGGGGGAATGAGATAATACACCCAAGGCCATGTCAAAATCTTTACAAAGGCAATTCCCATGGAATTTATGAGATCTAAACTACAAGGATTATTTTCATTCTTTGAGATTATTTGGAAAGTAATTGAAAGATTTTTTTTTCATCTTAAAGAAAAAAAATACACATAGACACAAATGCATATCCACTACATTTAGAATGTCAGCATGATTTACCTAGTCAAATGCAATTTATTAATGAGCTCTTTTTAGCAATTGTCCTTATTTTAATATGTGAAGTTCTGTTAGATTCTGCTGTATCATTTGCTGCTTATGAGTCGAAGTAATATTTGAAAAGCTCCCTGTTAGATATCATAGAAAAGGAAGGAAGGGGGAAATACATTTGAAATAAATACTAAATATATCCACACTCAAATGTAAATGATACCAAGAAAAAAAATTGATGGAAAGTTTTATTTTGAAGTAGTGCTTTCAGCTCTCTATAATTTCATGCTTATAAAGTGCACACATGCTGCCTAAATTCGCTCCAAAAGCCTTTTGTGATTGTTCACCACACACATGCCTGGTTCTGGACCTCAATTTCTACCCAACCCCCAATATAAAGTAAATTTTATAAGTGTGAAATTGAGTTAAGTGATGTATGTCCTATAACTATTGTTAAGTATGCAAAAGCATAACTTAATTTTCTTGATTTTCTTATTATGTGTTCTTTTATTTTCTAATAAACATTTGTTTTGTTCAAACCACCGAAAGTCAGGAGTTTGAGCAATATATGACTTTCTAAACCCCATTATTGTGCAAATAATGTTTGTTTTTTCCCTAAGAAGTATAACTTTTGACCCATTTGAAATGAACTTCTTCTTCTGAAAAACTTTGTGCTTAAAAGTGATAGTTTTTAATGAAACATATATGAAAATAAATATATGTCTGTATATGCATGACTGGGACATTGTGCTGTACACCAGAAATTAACACATTGTAATTGACTGTACTTCAATTAAAAAAATACATTTTAAAAAAGTGATAGTTTTAAGATGTAAATCAATAAAATATCTTAACTTTCACTGTACCTCTAGATTTGAAGGTAGCCTGTATTAAATGACCAAGCTGTGTGAATGAAATTTGAGTACCATTCCAGACTGTATGCAAAACAGGTTTCACGTGTCATCCTTAAGATACAACAATATAAGATATTCTGTCTTCTTAGAATGCCCTTCTCTCTGTCCTTCCAAAGCACCTACTTTTCAAGGACAAATCAAATGCCCCTTTGGGAAGCTTTCCTCATGCCTTCTGTCTGATTTCCATCACATGCAGAAGCAGAGGTTCCCTCCACCCTGTTCCCAACATACCTTTTCACCATCTATTGTAGTAAGCCATTGTATTACAATTTCTTGTAAGTATATATTGTTAGTTGGTAAATTACTCGTGGGAAGTACTCCTGTACTCAGCTATGTGTTCATAACTGAATCCAATATAAGGAACAGTAAAGATATTTAATAAACACTTGACACATGGAACAATATATTCAGAAGGAAACTTCAAGTCCTGTCATCTGGTTACCAGTGGCTTTCAAGCTCTCTGTGCAGAAATGCTCGGTAAAAATATATCTATTTTTATCACAACTCAAACACACTCACACAAACACAACTGACAGAGCGTTTTATGACACAGCATTTTCCCTCCCTCAATATGTATGATGTACACTGATTTTTTTCTGTCATACTGTATTGTATTGTGTTGCATTCCATTCTATTCTTTCCTATCTTATTCTAATTTTTAAATTTGGCTTTAATCCACTAAGTTGATTTCCTCAACTACTTGGTAAACCACAATTTGAAACACACTATTTCATCTTTGTGGCTTTAGGCACATCTATTTTTTGAATTCTGGTTTCAAGGCAATCTGTTCTTAAAGGTTATCAGGGATCCAGATTATCAGAGCCATCTTCTGAGCACTTGTTCCACTGGAATTAACCAACGTATAAAGAAACTGTTATTTCAAAATCTTCCTGTTACTAAATTTCTTCCAATGCTTTTCTAGTTTATTTCGTTGGAGAGATTAGCAAAAGTTATCTGATTCTGGATTTATATCATCTACTACAGTGTCCCATAAGAGGTGTTAAGAAGTGAAGTATTAAAAAGGTCATGTGTCCTGATAGCTCACTGGTAACCATGATATATAAGGTACCGGAATTCATGTAACAAGGAATCAGTGACCAAAAAAACTGTGAAAGGATTTTCCTGAAATAAGTATCTACATGGAGAACTCAAAGTTAAAATCTTAGAAACTGAGCATAACTCTTGACTTCAAACCCACGGAAGAAAAAATATTGAACAAAATCATTTATTTCTATGATCCAGAAAGTCAGTCCCACAAATCAGCTTACAAAAACATTTAACTACACCCCATGGTCATCCCGCTGTGTCTCATTTACAAGGGGGCAGTGACTCACTGGGAAATCTTTGTTGGAAAATGTATAGTTAGGAGGCAGCTCTTCCTCTCTGCCAAGTCAGAGAGAACTAGTCAACCTCTTGCTGATTTTCAGGATCTTATGCATCAGAGATAGGCTACTCAAGTAGACCTGCAGATTAGATGGTATAACTCAATAGGGATTCCTGAATAGCTCAAAAAGATCCCTTTTGGAAGCGATGATGTTTTTCATATTTTGTCATACCTGAGATAAATATAAGCACTGCACCTTATTATTTGTTAATGTGAAGTTGGATGATTGGTAGAAGAAGAATGTGAATTTTTCAAAGAATGTTTTGACTCTCTTGACAGTAAAGTTTTATTCTCTGGAGCTGCACTGTCCAATATGGTGGCATTGGCCACATGAGATAATGGAAATTCAATTAAAATGACATAAAAGAAAAAATTCAGTAATTGAGTCATCGTGGGCACGTTTAAAGTGCTCAATATTCATTATTGCAAGAGGTTCTATTGCCAGTTCTCAAGAGAGAGTGTTTTATTTGATTAACACCTAATTTCTTTGGTCACTTGTCTGATTGTTGAAAAGGAAGGGTGGCAGAAGGGTTGGGGTGTTACAGAAGAGCTTGGTCCACCCTGGGAAAAGATTTACTTTGACCTCTACAGGCCTCTACGTGGTCTTCTACGTCTGCTGTGAGTGGGTCATTGATATGGGTCCATTCTAGCTCCTAATTTGAGCTTCTCCAATCAATTTTTCTCACTGCTTTCAGAGTGACCATTCTAAAACACCAGTCAGCATGTCTTTTTTTCTTTTTTTTAATGCCCATTATCTACAGAGTAACTTTCATTCTTCTTGCTTTTGATTCAACCTGGCATAAATCAGTAGCTCTGTTTGTTCCTCTGTGTAGTTTATGCTCTGGTGACACTCTTAGCCACCTAGCAGGCATCTTTGGTCCTCTCCTCACACTGTTCCTTGGAGCTCCATGAAAGTGTCCACACTTCTTGGTTCAGTTTATAAGCCAGAAACTTTGTGAACACTTCTGTGCTCCATTTAGACCCAAACTTACCCCACATTTTTAAGTGCTCACAGCATTTTACTTGCACGTCTATTACTGCATTTCTTTCCCCCATTAAAGTTTTACATGTCTAACTCTCCCACTGGATTATAAGCTTTTTGAAGAAAAAGAAACCCTGCCTCTCTGAATCTGCTACAGCTTTCTACACATAACTGCTTAACAAGGTGTGTATATGGAGTTTAATTTGGAGTGAGGAATGAAAAATCAGGCTAAATGGAGTCGCTGCTGGGGGTTGGGTTGGATTGTCAAGGATGCAGACAGGAGAGGGGACTGAGGTTACGGAGAGAAACCTAACTTTGGCCGTGCTAAAAAGTGTAACAGAATTGTGAGGCGGGACTGCAGGCTGCCAGTGTTTCGTAGGTCACAAAACACCACAAGGCATCCTTCCTGATGGAGATCAACCACAGCATGACTCACTCTCTCCCTGCTCACGAGGCACTGAATCCATGGCTCTGCTCTCTGCCGTGTCCTCAGGCTGGGCACTTCTTAGTGTCAATGTCACCATCTTACTCCATCTCTCCTCCTCACTGCATGCTCTGCTCCGTCCATCCTAGGTCCTCATCTCCTGCATTCCATAAGGAGGTTCTCAGGAAACCGTGGCTGAATAAACCCAACTGTGAGCTAAGAAATGAGTGAAAGATCGCCACAGGTAGAATGTAAAACACGTAAGATTGTCAAGTACAAATAGGAATGCGGAACATCTTGCCAGAGTTATTTGATTTATTTTCAAACAGCGTGGGGTCTTTGGGTCACCTCCCCCATTTAACCCAGCCATATCTCAGCATGCCTGGAATTCTGAACGCTGTTTGATCAATCGTCACTTTTTTTTTCTCCCTCACAAAAGGGCCTGTTTTTACTAGAGATAAAACTCTTTTTCCTCATCTTCAAAAGGATGCTCAAAGTGTTTTAAAAAATTCCCGCCTTGGACTTTTCTCCCAATCTCTGCTTCTTGGGGTCAATGTGAAGTGAGTTTGGAGACTCAGAGCCAGGAGGGTGAGGAACATGGAACTCTTTTTCATGGGTAGACATGTGTGGTCAAGAAAGCTTAAAAATAAAGCTGATTTCCAAAGGTGAAAAAAAAAGCAACCACATTCATTAAGCTTTCAATAAGCTGCTTTTTTTCTTAAGAAATCAGTTGATTTACTTACCTAAAAAAGAAAAAAAGAAAGAACGCTGTCAGCAGAGGAAAATGCAAGGCACTCTTCCAAAAGGATCCTTTGAGCAGAAGGAACATGTAAATTCCAAGAAAAGTTAGTTAGAAAGAACAGTTTATTCTCACTGGTTCCTTCTCATCACATCAGTATTTATTCCCCCCAAATGCCCTTTATTTATTCATTTTAAACCATCATAGGTGTCTACATGTTGGTCAGGACATAAAGACCTTTTCTTACCACAAAGACCCTTTTGGGGACACCAAGGGGAGACCTCAGCTATCCTTTTAAATTCTCAGGACTGTAAAACCTGATGTCTGCTGAGCCAAACAGGAGGGCTCCTGCGAGAAGGCAGAAGCCTCAGTAGTTAGGATGTAGGCCTCTGACCAAGAAAATCACGGGGCTGTTCCAGCGTGAACTGGTTTGCCGTCAGTCCATAAGATGGACGCGAGGAGTGCCAGTTTCAGACTGTGGAACTCCTATTTACTGAAACTGTAACACACAGTCATTGTAAGCTACAATTATCCACAGTTTAGTCTGTTTATGAAACCATTTTGTGGTTATTTATTAAAAATAAAATTTATGTGGGCTTCTTGAAGCTATATTTTTGGCAGGCGAAGGAGGTTGGCAGAAATGTTTGAGTCAACAGCCAGGCTCCAGCCACTCTTTATGTCGTCATATAAAAACTTGTCAAATAATATTTAGTTTTTAATCTTCAGTTGCAAACATAGGGTTAGTCATGAAAATATTCTGTGAGTAGGTCTCCTTGAAACAAGAACCCGGGTGTTTGGATTTCAGTAAAGGTGATAATTAAGTTTCTGGCCTGTTTAGGGGCAATCTGTTATTTCTTTCTTCCACCAACTTCTGTGACCTGTTTTTTTGTCCTGTTTCCACAGGGCTTTAAAAAGCTGTTTTATAATGATTTTTTTAAAATATAAACTATCTGTTTCCCTATTAGTTCTAGAATCCCAAACCAAAGGTATCGATCATGATTAAGAAGAAATTATCCTGCCAGCATAGTCGTGGTTGTCCTCTATTGGCGATCTCGTGAATGAAACAGGATTGCTTATTTCTCTGGAATTTTTTAGTTATTAAAACCACTATGCTTACTTTTCTAGTGCCGTCTAAGAAGGAGGCTCTTTTCAAAGGGGCCGCAGTTGCTGGCTTCAGGAATCGTGTAGTTCATCTTCACCAGCTCTGTGCACTTACAAACAAGCCAAAATGACAGGAGTTTGTTGATAAGAATCCTGAATGAAAAGGAAAATGTCATTGAGTAAAGAACCTTTGAATCAGAGAGAAGGAATGTACTATGAACAGGCAGAATGAAGTCTTTCTTTGCTTTGGATCCTCTTGCCCAAAGATTCAGTGGGAGAAGAGGAAGGACTTAGTATGAAATTATTCAAGAAGAAGTCTTTCCAGAAAAAGAGTTTCTGAGATGTGATAAACAGGACTTGAAAGGAGACTGCCCACTGTCCTTCCTACCACTTCCTTAAACACCTTGAGTCTGAGTCATCGCTGCCATCCTGCTCAGTCTGCCTTGAAAGAATGTCTGATCCCAACTTTGTAAGACAGCTATACATTTCATACATCAACTGTCCCCTGGCTCTTCATCCCCTTCCTCCACTAGGATTTGGCTTTGGTTCTAGTAGAAGAGCTGTTTTTTTTTTTTTAATTTTTTTTTAGTTCTTATTTTTTATTGACGTGTAGTCGATTTACAATATTAGTTTCAGGTGTACACCAAAGTGATTCAGTTATACTTACATATACATAGATACATATATTTTTCAGATTCTTTTCCGTTATAGCTCATTACAAGACGTTGCATATAGTACCCTGTGCTATACAGTAGGTCCTTGTTGTTTATTTATTTGAAGAGCTGTTATGAGGGTGCCCTTCTTAATAGTGATTTGGTCCTGCAATTTAACATTTGTTGCCAAATCACAATTCAGTTCCATACATGTTTTATTTATTGGGCATTTTCTGTGAGTGAAGTTCTGTGCCAGCTGCTATAGAGAATGTCAAGTGTGCTAAGACAGAGCCATTCTTAGAAAAAGCTTAAAAAGTGATAAAATATATTATCTATGAGTGATGTTTACCCCATAGTCTATGGGAGTTTGGGTACTGTTAGCAGGATGAAAACTGATTTTGGATCCACCAAGTGTAAAAATCCTCAGGCCTAGAGGAGTTTGGTGTCTTTGAAGACAGAGACTCAGTAAGACTAAAGCAGGAGAGGGGAAGGGTAGAGCTCAGTGGTAGAGCACGTGCTTAGCATACATGAGGTCCTGGGTTCAATCCCCAGTACCTCCATTAAAAAAAAAAAACAACCTAATTACCTCTCCCCACCAAAAAAAAAAAAAAAAAAGACTAAAGCAGGAGAGCGGCAAGAGAGGATTCTGTGTGGATCAGTGGATCAGTGCTGTTGCAGGGTCTCAAGTAGGGAAGCAAAAGACTAGAACAGACTGTTCCCTGAGGATGCAGTCTAGAGAGTTAAGCAGGAAGGATGTTTATAAAAGAGTGATCTTGGGTTTAACATCAGTAGAAGATTGGGAAGGAAGAAGGATTGGGCAGAAAGAAAAGTGATTTGGAGTTTGGACCCAATGACAGCCTTGGCTGACCCCACAGGGAGGACTGGTTTTCCAGAATGGCTGAGGAATGCTGAGATAGCTGGGCATTAATCCTTCCACACTGAGCCCTTGGATATGGATATGGGCCTCTCCAGGATGGGATGTGACCTGGGGTCAGGCAGTTCTTTGTAGCCAAGGTAACCCGGAAGGTTTAGAAAGTCTGATCCCAGCTTTATAAGACAGCTGTACATTTTATATATCAAATGTCTCCTGTTTCTCCATCCTCTTTTTCCACTGGGATTTGGTTTTGGTTCTAGTAGAAGTGCTGTTTTGAAGGTGCCTTCATTGATAGTGATTTGGTTCTGCAATTTAACATTTGTTGCCAAGTCGCAATTCAGTTCCATATATGTTTTATTTATTGGACATTTTCTGTGAGCAAAGCTCTGTGCCAGCTGCTATAGAGAATGTCAAGTTTTCTAAGACATCCATTCCTGGAAAAAAAAGTTTAAAAAGTGATAAAATGCATTATTTATGAGTGATCTGTATTCCAGATCACTCAACCTAACCTTTGGACAAGTCCTTCATGGAAGCAGAATTTCAGTGATGCATCTCAGTGTCCACCACAGTAACTTTATCTGCATTAAAACAAGCTGGCAGTTTTGGGAGAATGGATTCAAGATGGAAAAGAGCAGGACTGGGAAACCAGCTCAGTGCTCTTTGAATTGTCCAATGGGAGATGAGATGATGATAGCTTGAACAATAGGGGAACTGTGGAGTTGCAAGGAAGAGAATGGAATCAAAAGATATATTTGACATCGATCCTATAGGGCTAGAGGCTGGATTAGATGAGGGAGCAAGGGAGAGAAAGACACCAAGGATGAATGTCAGAGTTTTGGCACAAGGAAGTGGGAGACTAGAGATACCATGTACAGAGGAGGGAGTATTCAAAGAGGAGAATTGTGGGATTAAAGAGCTTTCTTCTGCACAAGTTGAAATTTTAAAAATTTACTTTTTTTTAATTCTTTTATATATTCTTTTTATTATAGGTACTACAAGAGATTGAATATAGTTCCCTGTGTTATACAGTAGGACCTTGTTTATTTTAATATATAGTAGTTAATATCTGCAAATCCCAAACTCCCAATTTATCCCTAACCTCTTCCCCTCTTGTAACCATAAATTTGTTTTCTACGCCTGTGAGTCTGTTTCTGTTTTGTAAATAAGCTCATTTGTGTCATTTTTTTAGATTTCACATATAAGTGACATCATATGGTATTTGTCTTTCTCTTGGTGATTTGACAAAAGTGCAGACATCAAGCAGAAATTTGGATGCGTGATTCTGGAGCTTAGAAAAGAGGCTGCAATGTTGCTTTATATTGTTGCTATTCTTGGTATAGAGCCAGTTGCGAGTGCTAATTTCTAGCAAGGGAATTTGGTGAAATAGGAAGGAGGCTGAGCAGAGAAGCCTAGGAAATGGCCCCCTCTGGATGTGGAGGAATAAACAAACAAGGCTGAGGTACCATGAGAGAGGGAAGAAGAAAGCCAGGACAAGAAGATGTTGTGGAAGTTTGGGAAGGAGACCATTATTAGCATTCCTTTTAATATTGATAAGGAAGAACATCTATTTTAATGTTCACTAGCCATTTACTAACACTTTGTTGAGACATATTCAACACATCTTAATTCATCCATTTCAAGTGTACCCCAGTGATTTCATTTATATTCTCTGTTTAGTAATTTACCAAGATGTACAGCTATTACCATAAATCAGTTTTAGAACATTTTATCACCCAGATAAGATCCCTCATGTAGGCTCATTTGTTTTTGTTTTTCTTTTGTCTATTGCTTTTATTTTTTTAAATATTGATTTTTTTAGGAACTTTAAAAATAGTATTTAAATTTTTTGGACATAGACTTGAAAATGTTTTTTGTAGGTTGTCGTTAATCCTTCAATCTGGTTTGTGGAGATATTTTAATATGTGGAAACTTTATAATTTTATGGAATTAAATATAGTGGTTTTTTTAATGGATGTTTACTTTGTTTTTGATTTTTGAGATTATTAGAAAGTCTTTTTATCAAAGATTGTATTTTCTAGCATTTTTAAGATTTTATTTATTACTGTTGGATTTCTAATTTCCTTGGAATTTGTTTTATTTTAAAGAAGGATGTAGTGATCCTGTTTTGCCTGGTTTTCCAAACTACTGGTAGGTTGTTCCAAAATCAATTATTCACAAATCCATCTTTTCTCTATTGATTTGGTTAAATTACCATATTCTCTTCATTGTTAACTCTATTCTGGCCTTAGTGTCATGCTGTTTCATTTACTATTTCTTAGCAGTACATTTTAGTGTCTAATAGCATGAGACTATAATAGCACTTAGCTAAGTCTTCATATGACAGAGTTAATTCATTCATGCACTATCCTTTTTCTAGTGCCCCCCTCCCCTTTGCCTTTTCCCTCCCTTTGACATCAATCCAGCCCTCATCCTAAGTAGATCCTGCTCACCCTCAGGCTTCAAGTCTATTTCATCAAACTTTCAAAGTAAATCTGGTTCTTTAGCCAGACTAGTAATTTGGAAGTTTGTTCTGTTTGCATGAACATCCAAATTGCCTTGGCTGCCCAGTAACCTGAGGGCAGCTCACCGTCATCTGCAAGCAGCCCATTTTGTGGGTAAAGTAAACAGACAGTATCTGGTGATACCTGAAAAGAACGGTTGACTATTACAATTTCATTGGTCCATGTTTAGTTGAATTCTTTGTAAGTTACAGGCTTTTGCATCAGTTTCATGTTGTTTCACTGTTTTTCTGGTAGTCTTCAAATAAATCTAGAGTTAAGGATGACTTTTCCAATGACTATTGAATGACATTGACTGTCTTTATTCCATCCATCAGCTCAAAGTATTGCCCTGATGGTGCAGAGAAGTTTCTGCATGCTCTTTTTTTAAAAATTCTTTTTTCTTTCATCCAAGACGTCTACTGTCTACCAATATGAAGTCCCTGAAATTTTGATAACTATGGCCTGTGAAATTAACAGAGCCTCAGAAAGGGATAGGCAGTGGTTTTGCAGCCAGCTTCTATGCCTCATTGTTCATGCTGTGTATGATTTTTGCATATGCCTTTTCTTTATATAAAGAGAAGTTGTCAGTTAGAGCCAAAGTTGTACAGGTAGTTTGTACACCTTGGTTAAAATGTAGGGTAGAAGCACTTTTATCCAGAGCAAAAGTCTAAGAGTGATCATGGTGGGGTAGTCGAAGGAGCAGAGTTGGAGCCTAAAGGCATACATTTAACTCCTGGCTCCATGGCTTAGAGATCTTGTGCAGAGGCACTGCATTTTCTCCAGACCCCTGACTCCTCTTCTGTGAAAGGAAATGATAATAGACACTTACTTCATAGGATTGACATGAGTATAAAATAACACATGTGGATATGTGTTGCAGGATAAGCAGCTAGAAATTTTGAGTATTGAGGTTAAACTTCTAAACTTTCCCTGGCTTGGAAGTGTTCGTGTTAATTGAAGGCAAAGTAAATAATGTGGTTCCTCTCATTTAAGATGCCATAGATTGTAAAATACATCATTATTTTACATACCACTAGGGAAAAATGCTCCCAATTTCAAAAATCAAGTATAAGACATAACCCGATTTCTGAGATGATGGGATCTGAAACACCTCTATGTCTTAGAATGGATGAAACATAGTAAGTAGAGAAAATATTAAAGATTTGGACCCATTGGAAAGAAGATTAATCTGAATTGGTGATAACTCATAACTGTAGAATCTTTTAAGAAGGAATGTTGTTTGTAACTTTTGAATTATAATAATGGAAATAGATTAATAGGTTGCTAGAGTAATTGCCTTAATGAATAGATCATTGATTTATAATTGGCTTGTTTTACAGGAGTCAGAATATGATTACTGTTTGGGCTTATTATAAAAATGGGCCACCTGGCCCAGCTGGGCCCTGAGCTGGTCCTCTGATTGATATACATCACAACTGTACAATGAGTGTATCAATACAGAATAATGGCTATACATTACATATGAAAGTTAAGAGTGTAAGTCCTAAGAGTTCTCATCACAAGAAGAACATTTTTCCCAAATTCTTTAATTTTATGTCTATATGAGAGGATGGACGTTCCTTAACTTATTGTCATAATTATTTCATAATGTATGTAAGTCATCATTCTCTATACCTTAAACTTATACAGTGCTGTATGTCAATTAATATCTCAATAAAACTGGGAAAAAGTAAATAAAGAAAATAAAATGTGTCTTTTCACTTCCAAGAGTAAAATTACACCTGAGTTTCTTTCTCACCTTGAGATTTTGCTTAATCTACTCTATTCTGTTGACTTTCTCCACTGGCTTTTTCTATTTTGCTTACTAGTGGGTCAACATTTTCCAAATTAAAAAAAAAATACTTGTAATGATTATTTAAAGACAATATAGTCAGGCAAAAGCCTGAGCTATAGTAAGTTCAAATCCCAGCTCATCTAAATAACATCTGGATACATTGGGCAAATGACTTCCCACATCTGTTCTTCAATTGTTTTCATCTGGAAATTTGGGCTATAATGGTTGTATTTGCTTCATATAGTTGTTGAAGGGTTAAGTGAATTAATATATCTGTAACACACTCAGGATATTGCCTGGCACATAGTAAGGCTGAATAAATGTTATCTATTATTGTTATCATTCCTCAACTATTCAATCTGTTTCCTCTTTTTTGTTCTTATCTCATCATCAACAAAAAAGAAGTTATTTTTTGAAACCATTGCATTGGACTGACAGACTGTTTTTCACTTCTGGTTCTGCTGTTTTTTCTTTCTTGTCCCTTTCTTTCATGCCACTTATTCTGATGAAACTTAGAAAGGGAAAGGCCAATGAGGATCAAAATATTACATATTCCTCAGATCTGTTTTAACTCATCTTCACCTGTGATAATCAAGGCTATCTTTAACTGTTTATATCTACCCAGGGTGGTGATTTTTCTACAACTTTTGTAATGGGTGCAGATTTGATCCCTGTGTTTTTAACTGCCAAGTTTCAACAGTTACATTCACAGAAAATTACATGAAGACACGCAAACTCATTTCTGAACATTCCATTTTACAAACACAAAAAAATCCAACTTTACATAAATAATGGATATATATTTGTATGAGTGTACTCATTATATTTTCCTTTGAAAAACTGTTCAATAGAATCCTCATTATTTTCTGTTTTCTCACTTGTGATGCCTTAACATTCTCCAACACTTTTCTTGGGAAGGTTAAGTTAAATGATTTGAGTACAACTCAGAATTCAAACTCTGGAACAATATCATTATAACTGTCAACAAATTGTTCTGATTATAAAATGTATAGATGCTTTATTTACCCAAGAAGCAATTCAAACCCTTGAAACAATGATTAACTCTACAGAGAGGACGTAGGGAAGGAGTTGCAAACTACAGCCCAGCTGCTCAGTCTGGCCCATCACTTTTGTAAATAAAGTTTTATTGGCACATAGCCATGCTCACTCATTTGCATATTGTCTTTAGGTGCTTTTTGCCTTATGGTAGCAGAGTTGATTATTTGTGGCAACCTGAAGTTGTCTTACAAAGAGTAAGGAGAAAGATGTTAATCCTGAGGACAAGTGAGAACCATCTCAGATGCCAAGATCTGGGGAGAAACAATTGAAGCTTTGAGAAATTGTTAATCTCTTTTGCTCTGTTGGTACCTTCTGTAGTGCTATTTAGGAAAAAAAAATCTTTTGTATTTTCTTGGTTAAAAGTAAATCTGTTTTGCACATCTCCTTCTATTGTAGAATTGGCCCAGGTGAAAAAAAAACAATTTCCATATTGTCCACACACAAAAGCAACAATCAGTGGTTTTAATTTGCTTAAAAATACTCTAGAAGAAGTATGAATCATGATGTACAACAACATGAGATACTGTGATCCATTCTGGTCTACAGCAAGCATGGCATCCTTATTGTCCACCTTTAGAGATCTGGCTCATTCATTTATTCAAAAGCTATTTACTGAATGACTGTGCTGTTCCAGCACCCTATTCCACATACTTGAGATTCAACAACAAAACAAACAAACAAAGCTGGTCAGTCTACCTTGAGGGAGCCCACAATCTTGTAAGTCACATGGCATTTTAGAAGTAGATAGGGATGATGGAGAGAAGTAAGGCAAAGGAAGGGAATCAGCACCACTGGAAAAAGGGTGGTAAGGTCAACCTTACAGAGGAGACGACGTTTTTCAAAGACTTGAAGGAAGTGAGAAAGTGGATCATCCAATCCAGTAAGTGCAAAAGTCTGAGGTAAGAGCATGCCAGGCATATTCTACTACTCTACGAATAGCAAAGAGACAAACATGGCTGGGGCAGAACTACTGAAGGGAAAAATAATAGTCAGTGTGATGGTGATGTCACGGGAAGCAGTTCAGATCATGCAGGACTGTAAGTAGTTTGGATTTTCAGCTGGATGAGATGGGAAGACAATGTATAATTCTAAGCAAAGGAATGACATATTCTGCTGTATGTTTTTAAAGAATTACTCTGAATGGTTGACTAAAAGGTGACATGATGATGTTGAGAAGCTGTCTCAGTAATCCAAGGGAGAGATGATGTGGCTTAGGCTGTGTGGTATCAATGCCAACTGATGAGATGTGAGGTTTATTTGGGGATAGAGTCAACAGGACTACGGATGAACTGGATGTGGGAGAGAAAAAAGAAGTCAAGGGGGATTTGAAAGTTTTTAAACTTAGCAGCTGGAAAGATGTGATTATTCTTACCAGAGACGGGAAGACTTCTCTTCTGAGGAAGAAGAGAAGTTCAATGTTGGTCCTAGTGAGTTTTCAATGTCTGTTAGATGTTGAGTACACAGCTAGTTATACCAGAATGAATGAAGAATGAGAAGAAAATAGGAATAAGGACGGAGAACTGGGGAATTCCAGTGTAGAGTGGCCAGAGAGATGAGAATGGAGACAGAGAAGGAAGGATTGGTCTGTTGGCAGGAACGTGGGGAAAGCCAAAGGGAGGAAGGGCTGGTAAGGAAGAAAGAAAGTGTTAAGTATGGCTGACTGGTCAAACCTGTGAAAGACATCAGAGGTGATCTTAATAGGAATGCTTTGATGGAGTGGTGGGAGTAAAATCTAATGAGTAGATTTAAGAGAAAATAGGGTATGAGGAATTGTATAAGACAAGTATAGACAACTCTGTGGAGGAATTTTGCTAGAATTAGAAAAGATGGGACAGTAACTGGAAGAGGAGTCATACTACTATCAAGAAGGTTTTGTTATTTTTATAAGATGTGAAGAATAACAGCCTGCTTTATGTAGATGGAATGATCCAGGAGAGAGGGAAAAACTAGTGAAACAGAAAAGAGTGGATAGTTACTAGAACAACATCCTTGAGTAGTCAAGCGAGGATGAAAGCTGGTGCACAGGTGGAATATGTTGATCTTAGAAGTGCACACAATTTGGAGAAAGTAGAGGGCAGGCAGAGTGTAAGTCAGATGCTGGTAGGTGACTAGAAGTAATGGTGGGAGTAATGGAGGGTTCTGATTTTTTGTTTGTTTGTTTGTTTTTAACGTAGAAAGCAAAGTCATCAGATAAGAGTGAAGACTGGAACAGATGTGTGGAATTTCCTGATAGCTACACAGTGGGGTGAGAGGAGGAGTAGAGTAGGGAAGTCTAGAATGATTATCTTGTTGCAGGAAGGGGCCCCTGAGAATAGTGGCCACAAATTTAAATTGTATTAGAATTTTTAAGCCATATTTAGCTCTTCTGATGTAGGCCAGAACTGGGTTGACATTTGGTCTTAACCAGGGTTGTTTTTGCCAAATGAATAAAATGACAGTAATATGAATATGAGTAATATGAAATAGAGTATTCAAGGTATATTCAAGGGAGAGATGAGGTTCTGGTAAGAGCCAGGAATTTCAGTTAAACTGAAGTTAAAGTGTGATATTCTTGGAGTTGATTTATAGAGGTGCTGTTGTTTTTGGTAATAGTGAGGTCAAACTTGATTCAGTAGCAGAATCACATGACGGGCTTGTTAAACAGAAATTTCTGGACCCTAACCTGGCACTTCCTGATTAAATAGGTCTGAAGTGAGGTCTGAGAATGTTCAGTTTTAGCAAGTTCCCAGGTGATAGTGAGGCTGGACTTTGAGAACCACTGGTCTGGTGTATGAATATGGTAAGTAAATGGCTGAGGCATGTGGAAGAACATGATCATCAGAATGAATGTGTTCAAGGATCTAAGAAGCTAGAATGTTGGATGTAGCACCTATTTAGGAGAAAGAAAAGGCAAAGAGAGAGGAGCAATGGGTCTAGGAGCTATAAGTCACTGAGAAATGAGAGAGATGGCTGTCACAGGGAGGAGAGATGGGTGGGAAAGTTTGACAACATGAGGTTCAAAGTTGGATGTTTTAATGAAGGAAGAGGGACTGTGGAGCTCCAAGGATGGTTGTGTACCCTGTACATCTCTAGGGAGTGCTGTCCACATCATGGCTCCTGGGAGGGAGAATAGTCTGTAAATGTCATCAAGACATAGGAATGAACTTAACTCCTTTGATTCCCAAGCCTACAGTTATGCAAGTTGTCCATATGCTTGAATTATCTCTGCCCTGAAAGGAAACTGCTTTGGCTTGCTTAAAAATTGTGGGGCATTTAGCTCTCCATTGAAGTAACCAATGAAGAAGAAATCTATATTGATGTTTAATTTCCACAGATAAGCAGAAATTAAGAAAATTATCTGAGCGTGAAGAAAATATTGGGTTTAAACTAACTTTGGAGAAGGTTTTTGTTTTAGAGTATCCCTTTGTGTCTGAGTTTGTCTCTTGGTTTCTTGTTTGTTTGGCTTTTTGCTTTTCCTGATACTTACTGTATTTGAGGTCTTTTAAAGAAAAATTATATGCTTCATGTTTTCCCTAAAGTGTTTGAGACATCTTAGTTATATTATGAGCTTGTTTTTATGAGTTTGGAAAATATACTCAAACTGCAATAGCAATGGGTAAATAATTGAGGAAATTATATGTGAGGGGTGATATAAAGTAATTTACTTTTCATGGCTTAATTATTGAGCTATAATTGTATACAATACAATGTGTGGATCTTAAGTGTTCATGTTGAGGAATTTTGACAATTTTGACAATTGTATTCAGTTGAATAGCCATTATTGAAAACAAGATTTCCATCACCACAGAAAGGCCAGTCATGACCTTTTCTATTCCTTGTCCCTTGTCCTTGTCCAAATGGCCACAGCATCCTGACTTTTACTATAGTTATCTTGCCTATTCTTGGAAGTCAAATAAAGAGGACCATAGATGCGTATTTTTGGTGTATGTGTGTGACTGTGTGTGTGAGTATGTGTGTGTAGCTTTTTTCTCTCAACATAATATTTAGGATTTATCCATGCATAATCAGAGATTCATCCATTGCTGTGGTCTGTCTTCATAATCCATTTCTTTTTATTACTAAGTAATTCTACAGTATGGATAGATCACAATTTGGGTATTTTGGTTATTTTCATATCTGGGCTATTATGAACAAAGTAACTATTAATATTCATGGACAAAGGTTTTAACTTTTCTTAGATTCAGAATTTAAGAATGTCTGGATGATATGTTGGCTGTATATTTAATCTTTTAAGAAACTGCCACACTGTTTTCCAAAGAGGCTGAGCCATTTTACATTCCCACTAGCAGTGTTTGAGAGTTTCAGTTCCTCCACAAACTCACCAGTACTTGATATGTTTAATCTTTTAAATTTTAGCTATTCCAATTTGTGTATAGCTCATTGTGGTTTTAAATTTTTATATCCTTGATAGATAATGATGTTGAGTATCTTTTTACATGCTTACTGTGAAGTGTCTGTCCAAATCTTTAACTCATTTTGTAATTGGTTTGTTTATTTTCTTATTATTGAGTTTTGAGTGTCCTTTATGTGTTCTTAATGCAAATCCCTTTTCAGATATATCATTTGCATGTTTTTATTCCCAATTTGTGACTGTTCTTTTTGTTCTCTTTATGCTGTTTTTTGAAGAACAGAAACTTTAATTTGGAAGTCTAATTTATTAATTTATACTTTTATAGGTTATGCTTTTGGTTTTGTATCTAAGAAATCTTTGCTCAATCCAAGGTCACATATCTTAAGCTTGAATATCTGTAGGTTTAACATATAGGCATTAACAAGTCCAGAACATTATTGTCAAAAGGCTCTTTAAAGTCTATCTTAAATAAATACAGTGATGAGACCCATTACTACAGAGATGATATAAATGTATGAACAAAATTGAAGCCCATTTAAATTATTTGGCTTTTACGTGAAACTTATTTAAAGTATCTTTCATTTGGTCATGGTAGAAATTGTGCTATTGTTGCTAGTTATCCGTCGCCCTCGTTGCAAGAAGATTATGTATTCTTATTCCTTTCTCTAAGAGCCACAATGCCTTTCTATAGGAGAGATCTGCATTCTCATCCCATTGACTCAGCTTTTGTCATAGAAATGTGAGTAGGAGTAGAAGTGACCGTATGTGACCTGAAACTTCAGGAGCCATTGTCTGAGTCTTCCACTGCTCTTTCTCTTTGCCCAAGATTAGAGTAACGGCTACTAGGTGAAACTGCTCACTGAATCGTTTTTTACGAACATAGCACTTGAAGTTTTATTTGAGTGCAATTTAAATATTTGGGAACTGTGGTTGGCACCATTCTTTTATAATTCTAATATATGTGTGGAAACTGATAATGAGTTGACAACTATTTGGTGAAATAAGGCTATTGTATTAAGGCAATGTTTAAGATGTTCTGATAAAAAGACTCCCAAAATACAATGGCTTGAAAAGAGAGAAGTTTTTCATTTCTCATATAATGATCCATCCACTCTTGCCTGGTGGGGAATCTGAAATCATTAAGGAACTTGGTTTCCATCCATCATATTCTTCTACCAACTGGATCACAGTTCTTTTCTGGATAATAAAATTTAGGCACTAACTTATCTATACTTACAGCTCATGATAAGAGGGAATGAGAAGAGGTCTGAGACATGACATTTCTTCTTAAATAAATAACTTGGAAACGTGCGTAGATGATTTTAACTCATAATCTATTGCAAAGGAAGCTAAAAATGTAGTGTCTAGCAGGTTTCCCATGATTCCAGCCAAAACTAAAAGAAAAAACGCTATTACCACAAGGAAGAACAGAGTTGATGAAGGGAGACAGAAATCCTCATCTCACTGTTAGCTGGGGATCCATGTCATTAGGTCTCCATGCACATTGCACTTTTCAGATTTTTCAGTTGAAAGAAACTCTAGAAGCTGGTACACTGAGGCTTCTGAGAGAAACAAATATCTATCTTAACCTTTAGCTTTTTGAGAAGAGAGAATTTAGAGCTCCTCTTGGCTGTCTGCTTTATTATGCAGAGACACTAAATCATGAAGTTCTTTACAATGCTTGGCACATAGAAGATGCCTGATTTAAACAATATTCAATGAATGCATAATATATTTATTTGCCTTTTAGGAGAGTGCTTGTTAGAAAATATTCAATGCGTGTTTGTTGACTGTGGAATGAGTGGGTGGTTAAGTAAATTATCAATTATTAAGTATAAACAGGCTTTCTATTGAAAACAGTGAATGGAGCACATGGATTTATTTCTTCTGCCTCCAGAGATTAAATAAAAATGATAGTAAAAGAATAAAAATCAAGTATGAGCCTAGAAAAAATATAGCTTGGGCAAACTTAAGAAAAAGGTATTTCAACCATTTCCTTGAATGGTGGAATAAAGAACAGTCACAGACTTGAGCTCTCTCAGAGATGGATGCAGTCAACAAGACATCCAGTTCTCAGAGGCTGCAGGGATGAGAAGGAGACTGAAAACAAAGGAGCTAGTTTAAAGTCTGTACATGGACCATTCAGCTCTACCCAAATCTCTTCTTTCTTTAGTTCCCAAGGGAAAAAAAATCAGTTTTTTTTCCCAAACTGTGCAACCCATCCACTCCCCCAAACTGAAGTTTTTGTTAAAGAAATTGAATCAACATCAGCTTTCAGGTCTGTGGTGTGTAGTGAGATTGATGTCCCAGAGCAAAGCTTCCACACCTGGTGGCCTGGGCAGCCACTGGCCTCAAACAGGCAAAGAGCTTGAAAGCCCAAGATCCCCACAAGGCACATGGAAAAGACGTGGAGATACCGTCACAAGAATAAAGTGACTTCTAAGATGGCTCAGGCTAAAAGACAGAGGAGCAGCAATTTTCTTTTTCAGTGGACTGGATTATGCCCCTCCTCCTCCATCTAATCATCAAATTCACATGTTGAAGCTCTAGCCCTCACTGTGACTATATCTGGAGATACCGTCTTTAGGAGGTAGTTAGGTTAAATGAGGTCATAGGGGTGGGGCCCTAATCTGATACTACAAAGGGGAAGATCTCTCTCTCAGCTACGTGAGGACCAAGCAAGAAGGCAGCCACCTGCGAGCCAGGTTCTCACTGCAACTCAACCCTGCTGACAACCCGGATATTGAACTTCCAGCCTCCAGAACTGTGAGAAAATAAATTTCTGTTGTTGAAGCCTCTCAGTTGATGGCTTTTGGTTATGGCTGACTGATACACCTTTCATTGTGAACTCTTCTTTGCTGTTTGGTTTTTAATAAAATGTGGGTGTCTAATCACTTTGAAAAGCTATGACAAAACAACAACATGGACAAGAAGTAAACAAGACCTTCCAGCTGGTATAGAGCAGATCTACCATCTACCAGCTTCTCTTTTAACAATTGAAGGAAAGTCCAAAGAGCAAAAAGCTTTGCCTGGGGTCACCTAATGTGAAATACAGCTT
Source organism: Vicugna pacos (assembly GCF_048564905.1). Taxonomy (NCBI): domain Eukaryota; kingdom Metazoa; phylum Chordata; class Mammalia; order Artiodactyla; family Camelidae; genus Vicugna; species Vicugna pacos. The sequence goes on along the minus strand of NC_132991.1, from coordinate 85,872,989 downwards.
GTTTAAAACCTACGATTTTTTTGATCCTGGGTCCATCACTTCCAGTGTTTGCTACATATTCCGTAATAGACTTCCATTTTAAACAGATTTACTAATTCAAATGTTTTGACCAGTTTGAAAACTTGCACTGCATACTGATTTAAGGTTGCTTGGTTACATACAATGACTTCTAAATATTTTGATAGCTTGAAAGGAAAATTATTTGTATGGATTACTTACACAAGGAAAATGATATGATATCCAACACAGAACATTAACACTCCAAGGAATTTAGAAATAGATTGAGCATCATCATGTGAACATTTTTGAGAAATTGCCTAGTATAGTGGAAAATTATGAAAAGGTTTGAATTGTGGCTCTTCCATATACTATCTGTGTGACAGTGGCGCTCACTGAAATTTTCTGAGTCTCAGTTTCTCCATCTGTAACGTGAGGACAAGGCTTGATACCCTACAAGGATGAATTAGGTAATGAATCATTTTTGACTAGGTGCCTCCTACTTTTGGCTTTTTGATAGCTGACCTTAATTTTCTCCCTGTTCTGACAAGTAGTCAGTTTCACATATTTATTCCTTGCCTTCCTGCATCTATTGAAGAGGACTCAGAAAAACAGGCTGAGATTTCTAGAATATTTTAATAATGCAGCCCTCCTGGTATTCTCTTAATTGGTCTCAGATGTTATTTGCTAACTCTGGAATTCCATATAGATTCTTTGTGAAAGAAATAAAATAAATTTAACACTGTAAAAGCTGTGGGTTTTTTTTTTTTTTGGTGTTTAGAGGAATCTTTTTTTCTATTTTCTATTTCAAAAAAATCCTGTAATGTAAGTAAAGCTATTGTAACATTCATATGAAAATGTCAAACAGATAACATTTTGTTTCCAAGTGTATGTTAATCATTTAATTATTTGTCAGTTTAGGGTTACAGCTATCCAGCCAAGAATCTTTAATTGTCATCGAAATGGTCATATTTTTTATCCCTTTGTCATTTTTACATCTCTTGTCAGAGGACTTGCTGACATAATGGGATGCTGATGTCCCCAAGCAAACGAACTTTGCAAGACCACCAATCCAGGCAGATGCGCGAGTCCCTGCCCTCTCCGCATACCTGTTTTCTTTGAGCAGGCAGCCAACTGTGCTTTTCAGTGTTTCTGGTTTTGTGCCAATCTCCTCGAACCAATTTCCTGATTTAAAAACCACATACGACCTTTTTCCATATTTACCGTTTGGATTGAAGGAATTTATATGGTTGATCTCATTTCTGAAACTAGGAAACAAAAAAGAAAGATTTGAGTTTATAGTAAAGTTAATTACCCACCTACCTGTTCCCATGGACTTGGCATTCCCCCACGACTTCTCAGGGTCATCAAAATACAGAACCCGTTGGGTTGCAAGCATAGCGTGGCTAAGAATGAGGACTCAAGTGTCAGATTGTTTGATCTTGGGTATATAATTAAGCCCTATAATTATTAAGGAATTAGTTTCCTTATTTGTGATAGTTGGATAGTAATATTATTACCACCTAGAATATTTGTAAAGAGACAATGGATGGAAGTGTGTAGTAGCATTTTCCCTGAGTCACAGTCAGCAGTCAGAACACACTGCCTCTAACTGCCATAGATCCTGTGCTTGAAAGAACTTAAAAAAGTATGTGTCTGTAAAATAAGAACGAGTCCTGGCCAGAAGAATCCTACTAAACCTGACTCTTTCCTTAATAAAATATTAATAAATTTATATTAATATATATTTATATTATATTATATTATAAATTAAAAATTTATAATAATAAAATCAAAATGCTTAGTATACTTTTTTACTGTAGAAACCAATACTAAATGTATTTCACAAATGGTGGAGTTCCCAGTATGTATGGATGGGCAGGGCTGGTAAAGTAGACATGCGTTAAGTCCATGCTTTTCAGGAGCTCACAATCTAGGGGAAGAGAAGGAACTATAAATAAGCTGCAAAAGTTTAAACAGTAAAATGAAACACAATGACAAAACTCACGTTGGTGCTGAATTTGCATATGGAGCAACTACTGTATTGTTAGTACATGGCGGAAACACACAAAGTCAAAGTCATCAAGAACATAATTCAAAATGGGAGCTGGATTTTAGCTTTGAATTGAATAATCGAGTGAATCAGAATTGATATCTTAAATGCTCTATTTGAAGAAACTCTTGTAATCTTTTGGATAGACGACAGAAAACCACTGCACGTATTCACTCGCATTGCCTTACATGGTTTAGGGAAGTGAAGCCAAAAAACATCTACAAGATCTTCTGCTAACTGTCATTTATGTGAGCCAACAGAGAGAATTAGTTTGCACATCCATATCAAATGGCCACACTCTCCACTCCCCAATTCTTTATATAGCCGTCATGAAACAAAGATATGTCTAATTGGCTTTGCCAGCAGTAAGGGATAAGCTGTCTTTTTTTTTTTTTTCATCTACATTGGCTGCAACGATCATTCTTAATTTGATACAGAACATTTAGTTTCCTCTAACGAAGATCCCTGTTAAAAGGGGTCCATCTGCAGATGCGTTTTTGCATAGAGTCTCCAAAACGCAATGGCAAGTCTCTGGAAAGTCTCTGGTGTGGCGGAAACTTGTGATTTTAGGACACGTGACTGGTATTTCCTTTAGGGGTGTAAGTGGCTCAAATGGCTCAAGATAGAATGCCACTCTATGCCTGGTATTACATTATGCACCGTCAGAAACCCCAACACTGATTTATTATTTGTTATTGATGTGTTTTACACCAACTAACAGCTTACATGAAATAGACCCTAACTCAGTTCCAAACATTGTATCATTAATAAGAAATGATCCAGACAGGTTAACTAAAAGTTATTGTATTCAACATAATTAAATTTTGTTTCCAACATGGTGGGAAACCCCACTTAAATTTTTTCCTTTATTTCTTCTATTCTCATAGCTGTCCCTATAGAAGTCAAATTTTAATAATAGGACAAGATAGCTGGGAGTTTGCACCTTAACTTCTATTGCTCTTTGTATAATAAAATTAAATTTTGCTGCATCTGTAAAAATAGAGATAATATGTAGTTAAACTGCACACTTGAAAATCTTGTGACATTTCACACAAGTGGTTGATAATGTCATTCCTGTCATAAATAAATGGAAACAACTGAGAGGTTTATGATCACAAGTCAATTTTTTTAAATGTTGTTTACTATGGAGCTTGTTATTGAAGTTTATTTCTGGGCTATATATTTATTAACAGAAATATATATGCAGTAGAGAAGGAAGAAGTAGGAAATCATAGTGTTCACAAGCTCACTCTTACCACTTTATACTCTGCACTGCATTCACTATTTGTTCCTTAACTTTCTTATACTTTTAGCCAACTTCTTCTTTTTCCTATTAGAACATTCTTTTGAGAGTAGATTGTTCTGTTAGAACTCATTTTGTACTAAGAGAAACATAGTTGTACCTAAACTTTCTTAGGCAAATGGGGGCAATTTATTGACTCATGCAACACGCATTGTGTAGGGCAGGATTCAGGTGAGGCTTGAGTCAGTTGCTTACAATATGTTGCCTTCCTTTTCAGTCTCTAGACTCAGGTTCCACTTGGCTCCATTCTCATACAGGTTCTCTCCCTGTAGCTTCAAAATGGCTGTCTAATGGTGCATTGTAGTTTCAAGTCTAACTAAATAGAGTTAAAAGTCTTTTTCCTACAAGTTCCAGCCAAAGTCCATGCTTCTGTTTAGTTTTGATTGACTTGTTTGCACTTCTCTGAACCAATCACCATCGTCAGGCTAGTGGTTTGCATTTGCCATGTTTCTCCTTTGCTAAGGGTGACCAGAAGGTAAATTCCCGAACAATATTCTGGAGCTAATATTGGAGAAAGGAGAAGTGCATGCAGAGACTGAAAACAAACAAACAAACACAAGAATGTCCACTACACAAGGGGCGCTTGGGTGTTCCTGCCAGTGACAATTTAGGCTGTGGTATGAATGACTGTGCTGAAGAATGATTAAATGAAGGTGACCTTGGAGGCATGTCAACCTTTCCAATGCACATACCTAATATTCCCAGAATTTAGTTTCCCAGAGTGGCTGCTGCTGCTCTCTGTGGTATGTGATTCTGGACCACAGTGGTTTTCTCAGCCTGGAATTATAGCCTGAACAGCACATTACATGGAACATCAGCCTTCCCTTCTCCCTTTCTTCACCTCTGCCATTTCCCTCCCAATCCTCTTTAAGCAGTGCCCTTTCTCACCCTTTCCTTGTCATAGTCAGTACTCAAACAACTAATACTGTGGTTTCTATTAGCTTAGTGCACATTTCATGTAAGCTTTTCAGGATATAAAATTTGGAGCTTGCTCTTTATTAGGGAAAGAATTGGCAAACTGATTTCAATGGCAAGAAGTGTAGTGGGATGTGGGGGCCTCCTTCTAGAGTCAGTGGAAACCTTTTACCGAATATACTTATGAAGCGCACATATAAAGGCAGCCCTAATAGGAAAGAAAGAGGGTCTTTGTTGAATGAGGCTGAATACAGATCATATTTTAGAGAACTCCAGAAGACTTAATTTTGGAGTCATCCTTCTACATTGGTATCTCTCTAGGAAGGGTACTGGAATAATACTGCGTTTGATAATATTTTTTATTTGAAACAATAAGCTTTGAGGTTTTTGTCTCTTTAGTGAGCCAGGAACTAATCAGCCTTATAATGAAATATTTTAGAGCAGCATTTCATAAAACCGCTTGGGAGTCTTGTTCAAATGCAGATTCTGTTCGTAGATCTGTGATTTTGCTTTTCTAATAGAAATGCAGCAGGTGATGTCAAAGCTGCTGGTTCCCAGACCACACTTTGCACAGCAAGTCCCTAGTAACCGTGCTGTCTGATAAAGGAGCCACTCACTACATGTGGCTCTTTAAATTTCTATTAAATAAAAGGAAATAATTTAGTCCTTATTCTCATTAGCCACATTTTGAATGCTCAGTAACCACTCATGGCTAGTGCCTGCAGTTTTGGGCAGCACAGGATAGAACATTCTCATAATCTCAGAAACGTCTATTGGACAACTCTGCTCTAGAAGATGGAGTCTAGATTGAATACAATGCTATAAACAGGACGTGGCTTCTCGAAATTTCAAGGTAGCACCATTTCCCAGAGAAGTGGTCTACAGTTTCAGAAGGTACAGATTCAAAGGTCCAGCACTTCCTAAGCCAGGGTGGAATGTGAGCCACAGGAGACTTCTCTTGGGATCTTCATCTCCTGTTTGTACACAAGATGCCCAGCGCCCATCACTACCCTCCACTGAGACATGTGCATACTCTTGAGTGCTTTGTTTCAGTTCTTGACTGTGGTTCTTGACTTGGTACTCTAGATATATATTTTGATTAAATAATTTAAAAGCTGTAGAGTAGCTCCTTACCTCCCTAGAATTCATATGTGGCAATCACATATGTTATAACCAAGAATTGGAGAAGGCTGTTGGTAGGCAAATACCACCAACAAATGAGAACTTAGTAATTAAGTGACTATAAACATGTATTTATAAAACACGCTATGCATATGGCAATACGTAGGTCTTGGTGGTGATGGAATAACCATCTCTGATCTCAAGGTGAGCTTATTGACACGCAATCAACTCTTACTTTATTATAGCTTATTATTCTCAATGTCTTACAGGAGCAGGGTATACACATGTTCTAAGCGATGCTTAGGTGTTTCCAATTTAGCTCCGAAGCCCTTTTCCAGTGTGTAAATGTCACTACCTCATGCATGGCACTTGAGAATGCCTTCTGAGCACAGGAGGACTTGTGCAATTCCGTCAGTCCTATTCTTTGGACGGGCTTCAGCATGAACAGGACCTCTGTGGTGATAAGTACGTGGCACGCTTCTTAAGGTTTCTCTGTGACGGAGATGCAGATTGGATTTTTGGCGTCACACGCTCTCCAGTGTCATTCCTCTGGGGTCACATGAGTCTTCAGTATTTCTGTCTCCTGAGAGCTGGCATGACAAGTATACATTTGGCCTGAGCATGTGGTGATGTGAGATCGCTGGCCCGGATGAGGACGTGGGGGTTAATTCTCTCAAGTTCCTGTAAGGGTAAATGCAGGGCATTTCAGCTACAAGTTAAGGTTGTGATCCTCAGCAAGGCTCTGCCTCACACTGAGACAGATACACAGTCAGGAAAGGGGTTAGAGACCAACCAGTGCTTCCTTGCCATGGAGAGGCTGTCCAGCTGAGAGCTGAATCATCTCAGGGCTGTGTGTTGGTGACTTGAGTAGGGGTGGGGGTGGGGAGGCCAGTAATAACATCTTTCTTCCCCTCCTGAGATGGGAACCAGTGGAGAAATGGGCACTGGAGTCAGACAGCACACTTCTGCTGTTAGGCAGGTGGATTCCAAATCAACTGGGGAAGAAAGAAGATCAGTTCTTTTTGCCAAACGTACCTCCTGATAAGTCAGTTTCTCCTCCACTGGGGAAGAGTGTGGGTTGAGAGAAGCCAAACCCTTTACTCCTAAGACCTCCCTCTCTATCAGCAAGTGGAAGAACTTCCTTGAGTCAGATGGTTACCTAGTGACCAGGTAAATAACTCCACCCCTGCAGGTAGGAGTGAGTTGGAGCCATAGGTCAGGAGAATTTAGGGAAAATCTCTTTTCATGGAAGTGATAGTAGTTAAAAAAAAAAAAGTATTTTTCTTTTGCAGTGAGAAACTCAGTAAGTCTCTGGCATAGAAAAATCTTCCTTGTGCTGATTTGAAATCTCACATTTTCTTTTCTCGCTCTAGACTGATGCCTAATATTAAACAAAAGTCTTGAGCCCTTTCTCAGGAGCTGGGTCCCAGTAATGCAAAGATGCGCTGAGCTCCATCTCTGTCCTCAAGCGACTTGAGCCTGGGAGGCAGATAGATTTGAAAGTAAACAAGTAGAACGCACTGTTGACTTCCCTGGAAGCTGGCGCAGAGGTGATGCTTAACGTGTGAAATGTTTATTGGGAAAGGTCCCTGGAATCAACGCCTGTTGAAGGGGGGGATGATGCAGGATTGGGCAGAGGGAGCTGAGCCGGGAGGGAGGCCTCGGGAGAGCCGCAGCTGATTGCGCAAGAGGCTCTGGCACTAAACTGGTCCGTTGGAGTTGACCTGACAGGCTGAAATAGCTTGGCCTCACATGCCACTGGCTCCTTCCTTGGATGTGGGCCGCCCTGACAAGGCAGTGATCTTGAGACAGGTTTTTCTCTGCACCCGAGGGAATCCCTGAAGGGGCTGACAGCTGATAGTGGTGTGCCACCGGCTCTCCCAGTACCTGATGTCTCTCCTTCCTTGATGTGTGGTTTAGGTGGCTGTGTTGGAGCAGGCAGATAGCTAGATATGAGCAGAGAAAAGGGGAAGTGGGCCAAATGGCAGGAATGGGCAGAGAGAGGAGGGCTGCGAGCTAACTGTCAGGAAAGCAGACATCTTGTGAACAGTGGGGGTCCTCGGGCAGACAGAGAAAAGCGGGAACCTCCAGACTGATAAGAAATTACACATTTTGGGGTGACAAGCAACCTGGAGGCAGGCAAAGAAAGGTGGGAAAAGGCAAGAATCACCAGCGTCCAAATGTAACCTTTTGCACATTATGCCTTCATTACAATGAAATTAGCCTTGCAAATGAGAAGTATCCATCATGCACTAATGCCGTGACACTTCCAATCAAGACTAAACAAGGACAGAAATCCTTCCTCCCCTCAAGAAGGTGGAGCTGGGATGAAAATCAGGGAATACGACCCCAAACCCCTTCCGCCCCAATGAATACTCCGCCCATTCACTTTTACACCTTATGTAACCAACTTACCAAAGAACTCAGGGCAGCTGCTCGCCTGAGTCTGACCACTCGCCCCTTGAGAACACACTGTCTATCCCTTAATAAATCCTCACTCTTACTTTCTTGACCTCCGTGCCTTATCTCTGAATTCTTTCTGCAATGAGATGAGTACCTAATCACCAGCAAGAGTTGGACCCCAAGCCCCTCTCTCAAAAGATAAGAGTAGGACTCTGTCTGACAACAGCCCTCTCCAGTGCAAATATTCCACAAAATCTCCTCTTTCCACATTCAGGCCCACTTCCATTTACTCAAAGTGAGGGAAGTGGTTTAAGAAGCTCAGGTTGGTTCTTTTCCTTATATCCGCTAGCCTAGGTCAGTCACACGCCTCTCTGGCACCTGGCATCTGTTGAGGGGTCGGGGGGAGTTCCCATTGGAACATCTTGCTGTGTATACCTAAGGGCAGGTTGGCCATTCAGAGGGACTGTTGGGCTCTGAGACTGAAAGGCTACCTGGGGTCAGTTTGCAAAGGGAGCTGTGTGTTACGGTAAGAAATCTGAACTTTGGCATTGATGAGACACTATTGGAAGATTATTCTCTTTGGTACCCATGGGTCAGGTCACTGGTTTGACCCAGGTAACGGTGGCAGTGTAGAGCATGCGTTGAAGGAGGAAGAGACTGGAGACTTGGAGACAAACTTAAGAGACCAGGAAGCTGTTGAAGAGAGTGGTGATGAGATCCAGAGCAGAGTGTAGGCAGGGAGATCAGGGATGGGGGCTCTGAGGGAGGATTTTGGAGATTAGACCGACAGGGTTTGAAGACCGATTAGATATCAGAGGTGAGAATGAAGTTAGAGTGACTTAGTTTTTCAACTTGAGCCCATATGTGTATGAGGGGGAGGAATGGAGCTATTTCTGTTGCAAAATGTATTCTAAAACAAGCATAGGAAAATATTTATCAATAAGGTAATATATTTTTTCCATGTGTACACTTGTTTTGTAACAATTTTTCAGGCAAAGAAAATTTGAGTGGGCATTGAAACTTTCCAAAACAGTAACTCAAGGTTGACAATAAGATTCACAATCATTTATTAGGCATTTTCTATGTGCTAGGCATTGGGGTCCTCTTAAATCATCCTATTACACTTCACACTACTGTCCTGTAGATGAGAAAAGGAAAATGGTGTATCCAAGACTGGAATGACCATTGAAAGCTCATATTTTATTTTTATAACCAATTCAAAACCTTACTCAAGGTGGGATCTGTCTCTTCCTGTATAGGTCCCCTGGGCCATTCCACCTCTGCTGGTAACGTGTATGCCCCATCGCTGGCAGCTAAGGGGTTAAGGGTAAGGTAGCTGATTCTGCAGGCAGTCTATGCCAGCAATTTGTGGTATGGAATGTTGATGTGGTGAGGGAGAAAAAAAAAAAAAAAAAGGATGTTCTAGTTGCCAGGATTTCTTACATAGAAACAAAACTTCCATTCACATCCTGCTGAATTTTCAGGACCTAATTAGATGTGGGACCAAATATTAAAGTTTCTTCACTCAACAAGAGCACAGATGAACACTGATAAAGGTTAATAGGATTTTCAGACTTTTTTTTTTAAATTTTAAGAATTATAGATTTGATCAATGTTAAGCTCTACAGACTAATGTATCCGTTCTTTAGCTGACAGTATATTACATTTGAGAAGCACTTTGTGTTTTATAAACAGCTCCCTCGCATGGAATCCCATTTGATCGTCTAATAATGGAAGACTGAGTGACTCAGAGGGCTGAGTGTGCTGTCAAATCTCACCCAGCTACTAGGAGTCGGGAACCAAGTTTCATACTTGGCACTTCCCATTTCAAATTCAATACTTTGAAAAATTTTCTCACCACCCTTAGGAATTTTATTGGCCAAACAGTAATCCAAAGCACATGATGCTAATTTCATTTTTCTAGTTTGTTGCATATTAATATATGGAAACATTATTTTAATTCTATTACTGTTGCAAGTAGAGTTTGAATGAAGTGAATGAAACGTCGGGTCTTTTTTTTTTTTCTTGACCTAGAAAAACAAAACACAATAGAGAACAGGAGACAGATTCATTTTTTATAGCGGCAGGGGACTGATGACATCCAGTTAACCCAAGGATTTGCATAGAGTTTGCATTGTATTTGTGAAATGTTGTGGACCGCTATGCTATTGAATTGAGTAATGGCATTAGAATTTGGACTTTGAAATTAAGACAAACAGATATGTCTTGGTGATACACAAAGGCTGGCTTCTTTTGCCTGAGATTTGCAGACAGGGACTTCTGTGTCGTTCAGTGAGGAAGGGTGCCAAATGTAGCCAGGAACTGTTTCAGCAATCATAGAGGTTGTTTTTCCAATTGGGCCAATCTGCCAGACTGGCAGACAGAAAACTAACAGAAATATTAAATATAGACAGCTTCTATAGTTGAATCTTGTTTTTCCCTCTCTCTGCTGGAAGCCAAGATAAAATAGTAGCCTGTGTGTAGGTCATTAAAAACACACACAGATACACACACCACGTTGTGTGTTTGCACTGTTAAATTAAGTCTTTGTGGACTCAATAGCTGGGTGTCAAAACAGTTGTTGCAGATGTATTAGGTGACTGAAGCAGCCCTTCATTCATGATGCTCTCCCCAGATACTCTGCCCAGGAGGCTCCCTGTCACACTGTGAAGGAGTCCATTCTTTGCTGACCCACACACCTTGGGGAATCATTTCGGGGGAAGCGCCATCCTCGAGTTTCCAAATTCACACTCTTGAGGTCTTGTAAACTTGATGGATGTGTGTTGGAGGACTTGATAGACTAGTCGGTTTTATTTCCAGGATTTGTTTCCATGCGTGGCCAACAAAGATGCATAATTATGTGCAATTCTTTTCCTGGCCACAAATGTAACAGAAGTGAGCTCAGTTAGCTTCTGTGACCACAATTTATGTAGAGAAAAACCCTCCTCTCGGATTCAGAGAAATGATGATGCAATCACATTGCAACATACATACGTGGCTTCCCCAGATGCCCCTGGGGTACAGAAGGGCCTTATGCAGCCTGCGTGGCACTACGGTCCTCCTGTCCTATGCATATCCTTCTGTTGCTTGCTCAGCTTCCTTGTGAAATAGATTCCTACCTCTTTTGCTCTGTATTTCTTAGGAAGAAAAGAGTTTAAACAAAATGATGTAAAGAGAACTTCTGTTTAGTAGAACTGATCAACATTCATTTAGGAAAAAAAATCTTCCAAATGATGTTATCATCTCCTAGGCAGGAAGTGTACAGAGTAGTGGGCTCTGGCACAGCTCATTTGGAATCACTTTCTCCACCTCCTCTTTCCTTTCCATCAGTAACACCAGCAAATGAGATGGCAATGTCTCCAATATTGAAAGTAGCATTTAATGTACATGTTTCTATAAGGATGGGGAATTATGACTTTTTCGTCTGTTTTAAAGAGTTTGGATTATCTGACCCTTTGGCCAAAGTAATGTGTGAATTCCTGGAGCAGTAAACAACGTCGTCTTCCATCTAAAACCCGTTGCTTCTTGCCAGGCTTGGAGGTGTACATCCGAAATGAAAAAAAAAAATTGCTCCATTTCCCCTTTGTTATGTCAGAGGCAGAGAATAAGATGAAGGGGTTAGAAAAAATTTATTCTTCAAATAATCCACACCCCAGAATAAAGAGCACAGATAATCATTTCTGGATAATTATATGTTGGCAACATTTGTTGACTAGTTTGATCTGATTTCTCAAATGAGACTCTTCACTATTTTATATATAGAATATATACAATTATTACGTATTATATATATATATATTTTATATATATATATGACAATGAACTTCTTGTACCCAAAAGCGAATCTGTGGCCTAGTAACCCTACGCATGCGGGAAGACATCATTGCAATCCTTCTCTTCAATATGGGATAATCCTTTTGCACAGAAGACCCCTCTGTCCTGCGTATAAATGTTTGGTTGATGATTCAGAACTGTTTGGCATCTTTTAGGTTTACTGTATAGCACAGGGAAATATATACAAGATCTTGTGGTAGCTCACAGTGGAAAAAAATGTGACAATGAATATATGTATGTTCATGTATAACTGAAAAATATGCTCTACACTGGAGTTTGACACAGCATTGTAAAATGACTTAAACTCAATAAAAAAAATGTAAAAAAGTAAAAATAAAAAAAAGAAAGAAAATCTATACGGTTCCTACATGCAAGTAAATAAATAAATAAATAAATAAGAAAAAAATAAGAAAAAGAAACTACTAGTATTTGTTATCGATGGAAGCTTAAAAAATTACCACAGTTTTGCGGCCTAAAACAACATAAATTTATTATCTGACAGTCTTGAAAACCTAAAGTCTGATGTGGATCTTACTAGGCTAAAACCAAGGGGTTTGTAGGCCTGGGTATCTTTTTGAGGTTGTAGGGGAGAATCCGGTCCCTTGCCTGGTCCAGCTTCTAGAGGCTGCCGACATTTTTTGCTTCATGGCTCTCTTCCATTTTCAGAGTCAGCCATGGAGTGTTGGGTCATTCCCACGTTGTATCACCCGGACCTCAGCTTCCTTATTCTTATTCTCTGACTAATGACTCTTCTTCTGCCTCCTTCTCCCACTTCTAAAACTCCTTTGTGATTGCACTGGGCCCACCCGGATAATCTCCCCATCTCAAGCTTAGCTGATTAGCAAAGTTAATTCCATCTGCAACCTTCATTTTCCCTTACTGTGTACCATAACATGTTCATAACTGGCGGAGATTAGGGGTGGACGTCACTGATGGGGGGCTTCATTCTGGCTACCGTAACCGCCCGCATCTTAGATTTAACTAACGAAGGTCAAGGTTGAGTTCTTCAACTGGTTTAGGGAAAGTTAGCTGGAAGTGGAAATAAGATTTCTTGGATAAATGCTCAGGAACCTCACCCCAAGGCTGAACCTCTTTGTTTATAGTAGATGTATGACTGCAGGAGGCCATCCTGCAGGATCGGGTCAGAACCAAGACATTGGGTCTTCGGGATTCCCCAAACACTGTTGTGGCACTCTTTTCTAACACAAGGATAGTAGTCTTAAACAGCAGGGAATTGACATTTACTGACTATATATACTAACTATATATGCTTGGTTCTAAATGTATTATTATTACTATTCATACAAATGATTATACTGCATAAACACTGGTAATTTACCAGCATGTTTGTCTTGGAGAAGACAACATGGTCCCTGAGAGGAGGCTCCAAGCCCCTGGGTTTCTACCTTTGCTCAGGCACCCACTGAGCCTTGCCCATCTGCGGGACAAACACCTCTGTTAGATTAGATCATTTCAGAGGGTATTTCAGACCAGGCAGCTGTCCTGGTACAACAGCCCTATGCCAGCTGTTGAGAGGTGCTCTGAACTCTCCTGAACTGTGCAATGTTCCCTCCTCTCATTTGAATCTCAGAATTCTAGCTGTGTACTCAGGTTTTAGATTTGACCCCTCTGCCTCTACCCGGCCTGGACTTCTGGACAGGGGTCCTGAACTCAGTTCTTCAAGGTTTGCCCACTATCTTTGAGCCAGTCATTGCAAATTGGAATTTCATTAATTTTTGTTTCCTTCATTCTTACACCTCCTTCTACCTTCATTCCAACATTTGGGATGCAAAACTCTCTGCTAGGTCTCACTGACCTTGCCAGGCTTTATCTCAGCCTTTCGGATCTTTCCCTTTCTGATTTCCCTGAACTTTGACCAGACAATGGTACGGAATCTCATTAATGTAGAAGAAGATGCCTTAATAGGAGAAACAAGGCAACTTCTGATAAAGCATGTGACATGTAACTTCTTAGCAACAATTTTTAAGGGATGGGGAGGACAGGGAGTCACTCGTTCATATTTTAAATTCTGTAACAGTTAGAGCAGAGCGGTTACAAAGGGACTCTCATATACCTTCACTGAATAGGGAGATTGTCAAGACCGGGAAAGAAGATTTTGGCCACAAAAATTTGAGTCACTGTATTAAAACAAATCTCCTTTTAAACTGACAGATTATTATTCTTTTAAATAAAAACAAAAAAGTTTTTTGGCTTTTAGAGGGAAATGTTTCTCAAATTTCAAATTACCTAGAAGCAGTTTTCTCCAGGACCTTTTGGAAATGAAATGAAGGCTACAGAGAAGGAGTGAGAAGTAGCTGAAAGCCAAAAGAAAAGCTACGGGGGAGTGCTGTGTTTCTTTGGAATCTGTCAACAGTGTTTGGGGCAGTTTGGGGACACAGAAGGAGGCTACTGTGTCTTCCAAGGTGGAGAGAGGGATGCTGTGCCTGTGAGGGGAATGATAGAAGCTCACTGGCCAAAGTTATTCTGAAGCCAATCCATCTCCTCGGTGGGGGGAACAACCCTCCTTCTTCTCTCACCAGCAAATTGAGAACAGAGATGGGGGTGGAGAGTGGAGATTCAGCCTGGGGACCTCAGAAGTAATAACATTCTTAGAGAAACCCTTAGCAACATGAATGGGACCTGACAGAGAGTATGGAAGCCTTGAATGAGAGTTTTACAGAGTAGATGCAATGAGGGCTAGAGATACGCCCACAACCTGTACATTCCTACGAAGACTTTTAAGCTCCAGCTCTGGGAGTCATAGAATGTTGAAAGGTCTCAGAGAGCCAAGAACCTGTTATGAGAAGCACTGTGTCCACAGGGTCCCACTGGCCATCTGCTGGTTGCAAACCAAATATTTTTGCCCCAGAATAGATGTTCTGTTGTGGTTCTTGCTCCATGGGGTCGGGGCCAGGTGGCAGGAGTTTGGATTCTGGGTTCCCTGATTACTCTCCAGGTGACCCCAATGTATTTAGCCTCTGTGTACCTTCTCTGTAGAATGGGAGTAATGATACATCTCTCTCTTAATGTGTAGCGTTGAGATGTATGTGAGGCCGTGATGCAAACATTTAGCACACTTCAGGGTACATTGAAGGCATCATTAAAAGTGAGCTGCGATTATACCATATTTATATTATGATGGTTAGTTGAACTCATTAACCGGAGACACATGCTTGTAGCAGTAGCTGGAGTTCTGTTGCCTGAGTTTGTCCTACCTAAGGGTTAACTTGCAGATGTAAACAAGTTCTCCTTGCCTCTTCCCAGGGGACTGACTTCAAAGTTGGGCTCACTGCACCCTACAATTTGAATTTGTACTGCTTTTGGTTCGACTGTGAAATTGTGGCATGCTAGAGCTTAATCCAGCCAGCCTTACTTTCTTCTGTATTCCTTTGCAGCCAGTTTGGCATGAGCTACGTCTTAAAGCTGGTTTCACACTCTATTGTATCAAAGGTTAGAAGTCAACTTGAAACATGGCAGGAATGGACAGTAATAGCATTTGGCACCTAGATCCCCCTTTGATACAGTGTGAGGCATTTTAGAAACACTAACCTCAGTGGGGTTCTCAGATTAGGTCTGTTTTGAATTAGTCCCTCCAATCTGGGTGGTAAAATGTAAGCAGAGAGGTTAAATGAATTTATTCAAGTTCAGAAAGAGAGTGCTTTTCGAAACTGATACTCAGAACAAAATTCTTCATTGCTTTTCCATCACCCCCTCCCCTTCCGCTTGGCCGTCTCTGGAATCAAATGCATTCTCTGACATTTCTAAGCCTTCCATGTCTAGAAGGAAATATTGAAGTACAACATTGGTCCACATTGTCCCTCTTTTAGGTGAATGGAGAGTTTGTTACAGGACAGGGTGCATCAGGAGGGGAGGAGGGAAGAATCCTGCTGTGTCTGCTATTCCGGCCACCATGACTGTTTATCAAGTTACTGGAATGAAGGGAGCTGGGAAGTCTTTCCCGGGAACTCGTCACGGCCCCGGTGGTCCAGGAGGGGATTCTGGAGGCTCGCCGTTGGAAGGGGAGCAGCTCAAAACTGATGTTGAACATTCCCTTTTATTTTCTAAAAGTAGTGTTTTCGGCAGACCCCCTTCCCCCCAAACCCAGGAAAGTTCTAGGGCTGACGGCTTTCTAAGATGGAAATGATATAGAAAAAGAAGAAAAAGGAGGGGGAGGAGGGGGAGGAAGAGCAGAAAGAAAAAGCAGAGGAAAAATATTTTTTTCTCCTAAATATTTACCGAGGGAAAACACATCTCTTGGCAAAACGGAAAATCACAATATTTCTTTCTTTCTTTTATCTTTTTTTCTTCTAGGATAAGAAAACACTTCAAATATTTGAATTTAGTTTTAGCCTGTGCATTTGAATTACAGGTAAACACAATAATGGGAGGTGACCTTGACCTGGGTATCGCCAATATTCGTGGAGAGATGGTGGGGTAATCTAATCAAAGAAGACTTCTTTTTCATCAATGTTCCTGCCCTACAGTGTATCACTGAGCTTTTGAATTTGAGATAGAGGGAATTGTCCTGTTGTGGGCTAAAATCTTTACTGATGCTCAAATTATTGACCCATCTATAAAGTTAGACATCTTTTGCTTACTTGTCTTACCAGATTCTCAACTGATAAAAGTTATTGTAAACTATTTATCAGGGGCTCTGAGTTTCTCTCCAATCACTTGGTTAGGGAATAGCTTTCCACTTGTTTTCTATTTTAAGGCTTTATGAATGTGGCCAGTTTGAGAAGCTAACAAATGCTTTTTAACATTCTGGACAATGTGCCTTCATTACATTATGTGGCTGTTTCTGCTTAGTCGTGACTAAATCTATAGGCCAAACAAAGCAAGAGAGGCAGGATTTTATTTCTGTAGCTTTCTGGCTCATTTGAGAAGGAACTCCACCATACCGCCCTTCAAAGCTAATGCTAGAATACACTTCGGTGCTCAGCCTGGGCGCTCAGTCATGTTCCTGGCAAATTTCATGCCTTACTGAGGCTCCACTGGGAATGGTGAATCTCAGTGTTTCACAGTATCTCTTAAAGTCCCACCTGGGTGTGAGGTTGCACAATACACAATATTTCCTTCATAGACCCTAGCAGCACGTTCATGGAAGCCTCAAACATCCACTCAGTCAAATCACTAGAATACAGCTCCTGTGCAGACGTTCCACTTTGAGAAATAGAAAGTGCCCAGTAGACTCCTAGATGTTTCCTCCTGTGGTTAGTTTTGACATCTCCAGGCAATTAGGACCAGTCAGTCTGAGCAGATGTGACATTCAGCATCCTTTTCCTTTCAGATTCTGAAAGACACCATGGAGAACGTCAAGCTTAAAGTTCACCTTTGGGCGGCTCCGATTATTTTTGAAAATCAAAATAAATTGATGTAAGATGTACTTTAATGGATATAAGACGGACTTTAAAGGATGGACCTTAAAATATACTTAAAGCCATGTGGGGTCATTCTAAATGGAAAAAAAAAATCTTACGAGGCCAGATGGAAATCTCCCTTAGTGCTCTCTGACAGCGTCCTACGGTTGTAACTGATAGATTAATATTGGAAAGGACTTGGCTTTCAGTGAGGAGTCCAGATTTTGCCAGTCACAGACCACGCTGACGTGGGCTTAGAAGCTTTACATTCTCCTAGCTCTTACATATTGCACTTTGTGAGTTTTCTCTTGTACCATCAGGGGAACAGGACTTTAAGAAACATCCCTGGCCAGTAACTCTTTTTATCACAGTCTTCAGATTCTCTATCTAAGAATAATTATCTGTGAACATTCTTTAAATTGTTCATCTAACTTTTTGGTGAAACAGATCCTCCAGCCCATTGTGCTGTTAACCCTATTTATAATTCTTCTGGATAATAAACCTGCAAAATGAAGCATCTTTTACCAAGTCACTCCCCTCACAGCTGAAACTCTGAGGGCGAGATACCTGTTTAGAGCTTCTCCCCCGCTCAATACTCTTGAGCCTCTATCTATTTTGCAGGGGGCAGGAGGGGATGTCCAGTACCATTTCCTAGTGAGAAATGATTGTTTTCTCTCTTTTTTGTGAAGCTGAAAGGTAAAAAGCAATGTTTGTTGTTCTTCTTGATGCTTACAGGGCGGTGGTGGCGGTGTCCCTCCTCCCGGATGGGTGACTCACTCTGGGAAGACTTCAAACGGCGGGGACGCCCTAGGCAGCCATCTATTTTGTGCCTGCATAGTTCTTTTCCACAGACATTCCCATCACTGAAAGGCTGCTGGAAAGGCCTCAGGGAACACTTCTCAAGCTATATATATCGTGAAGGACTAGATTTTATTCTTTATCTCCAAGGAAAGAAAAGACATATGAACACAAGTCTACTGATCAAGCAAGTCAATTCACTATAGAGTTTCTAAATACTGTCTTTCAATTTCCATACTTCTGTCACGATGGACAGGTAATAACAGTTTGGAGATCAGAGTTAATGCCTGGAGCAAACTTTGGATAGCCCTGACCTAGGTCCTTGGTAGGTCATCTTAGTTCTACTCTCTGGACAAGCTAACACCCCTGCTGAGCCATGTGATGGAAGCTGATATTCAAAGGCCTCTCAGGTTGCGTTGGGAAGGAATTTTCTGTAACAGTCCTGCCTGCCACCTCTCTCACAGCCCAGTCAAGTGCCCTGGAAGAAGGGCTTGCTTTATTGCCTTCCTTTGACTAGGAGGTGGTTTCCTGCTCAGAGGATTCCCTTTGGATTTCCTGTTTCATTTTGCTCAAAATGTTTGATTTCAAGAATTTAGAGAATTTGGCAGAAGTCCCAAATTCCTTTTGAATTTCTCCCATGTGGCATAAGGAAAAATACGCAATTGAGTATCGGAGAGAGTGGGGGTACATAGTTCACCAGGGTAGGTACGCAAATCAAGCATCAGTATCAGCTCTGGGCTCTATTAATTCCCATTCACATATGGACAACGGATCTTCTGGGCTGAGGGAGACACTGTCCGATTTTAATGTAGGAAGCTTTCTGCTTCCATATATGTGAGAACACTACTTATAAAAGGGCGACAGAAGTAACAAGACCTGATTATAAACAAGCTGGTTCTTAGTTTTATTCTGCCAAACCAACTACTACAAAACTGTCTTTCCAATATGTGTTATTCCTGATATGTCTTCATTGTGTAACTTTAAGAGCTTTTAATTTTTTTTTTATAACATCACTTTTCTTTCTACTCAATTTTTATTCCTCCTAGCTCTTTTTATTGTGAAATTGAGAACTCAGTAGTGCCCAACAGGGATTTAGCAGATCTTTGAGGAATCTTTCTGAAGCCATTTTTGGCATTTAGGACAAATCCTATTCCATGATTACTGAGAATCTGACAAAGTCAAACTCTCTCATATGTATTTATGGAATAATAAGGGTAACTGATTGATAGGATTTTCATCACTTAGCTAAATATAGCTTTGACTTAAAAACAATGAGCTTCTACTTGGCAGTTAATCTTATTCTAAGGCAAAATATTTTAGAGTTGGTAAACTCAGAAGAATCTAAGGGAAAAAAAATGAAAGCTTCCGAGTAGACAAAGAGAAAGTGCACTAATCTCACATCTTTATTGGAAGGTAGATTTCAGGTGGCATGTCATGAAATAAGTCAATTAATTGAATTAAGGGTCTCTTCATAATATTCAATTAACATTTAGCTACCTCTAAGCACTTTAAGGAAAGAGAAATAAAGAGTAGTCAACCTATCAATTTCCAGAAAAATAGTCTCTACCTAAAAAACAAGGCATAACAGTTCACTTAAGGGGTAATTTTTCTATCATGCTAGGAAACTTCTCTGGATGCACCTCATTCTTTGCAGATGAATCCACAATAATCTTCTACATCTGTAGAAGGTGTGAAATGAGAAGGTCTCATTAAAACGCCATAATAATTAGCCCACTGCCCTGTAGTTATTGGCAGAGTTTGACAAAGGGAGTTTCTCGGTGTTTTTCTTCTGATTTACTTCCAAAGAGGAACAGAGCAGCGAAAGTCTTTTTGTCTGGGAGAAGCATCAGGAATGGACCAAGGCAGGGTCTATAGGAGGTATTAGAGTTAAGACCAACCCCACCCATGGTGAGGCCACTTTCATTTACACCTCTCTATGAATCAGGTCATCCCATCTTAAAAGATCCAGGTATAGAAATGAAAGGAGGGAAACAAGTAAACCTCAGCCTGTATTTTTGGAAGACTTGAAACAAAATGAAAGGCTTCATTATCCACAGTAACTTGCTCAGGGAAGAAGCTTATCCAGAGGATACTTCTAGCAAGTTTAGTTTCAAGATAACAAGGCAAAAGGGAAAGCTGCGGTTATAAATTCTTGCAAAACGCTTTAAGGGAGTTCCATGGTGATCCATAGGTTTATTGATTCCCTGAATGATTAAAAGTGTTGACTCTTTCATTAGGTCGCCTTCCCAATATCTCAATGTTGTATCAATTTCTGGTGTACAGCATAATGTTTCAGTCATACATGAGCATACGTATATTCATTTCTATATTCTTTTTCACCATAGGTTACTACAAGATATTGAATATAGTTCCATGTGCTATACTCTGTCAACTTGTTGTTTATCTATTTTATATATATATTAGTTAAATGTATATAACTGCAAATCTCAAACTCCCAATTTATCCCTTCCCACCCGGTAACGATGTTTGTTTTCTATGTCTGTGAGTCTGCTTCTGTTTTGTAAATAAGTTTTTTGTCTTTTTTTAAGATTCTACATATAAGTGATACCATATGGTATTTTTCTTTTTCTTTCTGGCTTACTTCACTTAGAATGACAATCCAGATCCATCCATGTTGCTGCAAATGGCATTATTTTATTATTTTTTACGGTTGAGTAGTATTCCATTGTATCTTCTTTACCCAGTCATCTGTTGATGGACATTTAGGTTGTTCCCACGTCTTGGCTGTTGTAAATAGTGCTGCTATGAACGTTGGGGTGCATGCCTATAAATTTTTTTTTAAAAAAAGATCTGGCTTTTGCCTTCCTTGACTACCAGCACCTGAGTGTCAGTAAACATAAAGAACAAAGGAAAAGGACACAAATATTTATGGGAAAAAAATGAGAAGAGTCAAGTTAGTTGAATAATTTAAAAAAATTAGTGGTGTGATTTTTGTTTGGATTTTTTGTGTCATAAAATTAATGTTTCTTGCTATGACATTTTTTTTAATATGCAAAGGTTTTGGTCACATGATAACTTTACATTATTAATATTTAATACCACCTATTTACAGTTGAGAGTTGTTGTTCTAGAAGAGTATTTCTCAAATGATTTTTGGTTATAACATGGGTAGGCAGGGCAAAAGATTCCACAGCCCACTTCTTCTATTCATTCCCACTCTATAGAGGGAAGAGAATATAGTAATAAGAGGGAACGTGTCACTGTATAAGCAAATTTTTGTGGTTTGCCTTAGCAGAGTGGTAGAGATGACTCGTATTTGAATCACAATGTATACATGACTTAAAGTCTGGTGATTGCAAAATTATGGTCCTCAAGAACCATTGATGGAAGCATATATCACTGTACACTCTGGGGTTAACCAAACAATCCACAACAAAGTCCAATGTAAATGCAGAAGCTAAGCCAAAAGTAATTCATAAGTGGAAGGCATTTGGAAACCATGACCAAGTTAAGACCACATTGATAACCAAGACTGCTTCCTGAAAACTGCAGGCGCTCCACAAGCTGTGCTCAATTAAAGTTACGCAAACTTGCCAGCATTACATAGCCATGTAGGACCCTGACTTAGAGTCATCTAATTGTGAGTTTAGTAGAGTAAACCCTACTAAAGCAAGAATTTAATTTTGTAAATACACCATTTTAATAACCTTAACTCATTCACTTAGTAGGTGGCCAGTATCTAATCCTGGAATGCACGTAATAACAGTATGTGAACTGTGCATCTTTTAGCTGTAAGAACCAAGGAAAGAATGTGCATTATCAGGAGGCCCAATGTGGATTATAATCTGTATTTTCAGAACTACCACTAGAGAATCATTCGTCATCCAGGCCCCCACTGAGCTATCTAGTGACAACTGTGGAATTTCATGGCTTTTTAAGGCAATTCTTTTCTTGTTGTTAATTTTTAAAAATTATTTTCTGTTTTTGGAGAATACAGGAAAACCCAGTGAGATTTGCCTGGGAAACTAAACCTGAGTAATCCCACATATTTCCAAACTCTGAGCCCTGTCTAGGCCAGGGATTGCTAAAAAGTTTCATCTCACAAGCGAAGTCTGATTGATTTGTAACGGATGCCTGAGGGGTGGTGTTGAAGCCAGAAAGGGGTGTCTTGATTGATTAAGGATGTTGGCCGTGACCATCGGATGGTGGAAGGGCGGCCGTGTGCCTGGTCTTGCCCTTCTTGCTGGAAGCACTCTTCTCCTAAACTTGGAGGCAGGACACGGGTTCTCTGTCACCTTGTTGAGGTATGCTTCTGAAATATTAATGATTAATTAAATTTTGACTTCCTCTTCACCGTGTCCAGATTCAGTTAAGGTTGCCAGATAAAAGACAAGATGCTCAGATAAATCTGAATGTCAGATGAACAACAAAGACATTCTGGTATAAGTATGTCCCAAATATTACAGAGGCCATACTTATACAAAAGATATTCTTTATCTGAAATTCAAATTTAGTTGGATATCCTGTATTTTTATTTGCTAAGTCTGGCACCCTAAATTCAGCATTTAGGGTACTTGACAGTGTCCTGGTATCTGAATTTATGTTACCTACTCTCCAACATCTTCAGGGTATGCAAACTCACTTAGCACCAGAATAGTTTTGTGTATCCCAGAGTGACCCAAGGTAAATAGGCAAACTAATCCTGAATTACAAATGTTTGATAAATCCAAGGAATGTGCAAAAAGGGAGTGGGGGGCGGAGATCGAAAGGATTAGGGGGTCAGGGGAATGTAGGAGTCAGGAATGTCCAATATTGTAGGTTGGGATTAAGTAGTTCGGAGGACTCTGAGGTGGGTAAAACCAGTTGGTTTAGAGGTGACTCTCAGGGAGGGAGTTAACAGGAGAAAAGCAGTGCAGCATTGTGTTTGATTCTTTCAAACCTGCCACTACTTCCACATTAGGAGTTTCTGGAATAGAGAGAGGATGCAACAACAAGGCATTTCTTAGAACTCAGGCTGGCGCTTGGCTTGGAATGGAGATTATAATTCTGTGGGTGATTCTGAAATACGGCGGTGATAATCTTTGGAGTCCTGCCAAAGGATTCCAATAAATACTCTTAACACTTTAGAGAAGAGAGGAGAAAACATTTAAGCACACGACGCCAGAAGCAATTCTTTGTACTCTCTTCTGTCTGCTTTTTTTCTTTCTATCTCTCTTTCACTTTGTCAGGTTTCTGGGAGTAAAATCTAATTGTCAATGTTTGTGTCCAATGACTTACGTGTATATGTGAATGCAGTTTAATTTAAAACCATGATCATTTTTGGCAGTAATTCAGAAGCATCCTAAGCTTTGTAATGCAAAACAACAGAAAAACTGGAAACCAGGGTTTAGCTGGAGATTGAATTTGTGACCAGCCATGGAATGATTTACAGTTAGGCACTACTACTAAGACTAATTTCCCCAGTGGTTTCACGAGATTTTCTGTGTGCTGAAGAGCCGCACTGCAGCATGTCAGGTCTTTGTCATCCTGGTGAATTGCATGAAATCAGCAAGGTATTTGATGACTGTAGGTTGGAGCTGTCATTGGGTCCGTATCGTGTATCTGAATCTGCAATAAATATCCAACTTAAAGCATCTTAGAAAATCTAACACAGACCTTTCTTTTGTCTCATCGGCGTGTTTTATTAAGCACAGAAGCACCTGCAGAGTGCCCAAGAATGGCAAACGAAACGTGGTTACGGATATTCATCTGATCACTTTCATATCGAGCCAAGATGCTCAGCAGCTTATGAGGAAATGCACCCACCAGCCCCCAGAGGAAGCTGTTTTCTCCCTCTATAATGGTCATTCTTGCTTTACTCACTGCAAGGTCCCCAGGAAGATGAAGGCAGGGGAAGCAGGTTATGTGCCAGGCAGCTGGATTTCCTCTAAAGCCTTCTCCTTTGAATGAAGCTTCCTTCTTCCGTTCACAGGTTTATAAACAGCCCTTCCTGTGATTTTGCAGCACAGAATATGAGTCCCCCTGCCAGCTCAGCGCAACCAGGTGCTAAGCGTCTGCTGCAGTGAGCCAGAGCCTCCGCACACTTCTTGTTTGCTATCATATCGGCGTTCTGTCATCCTCCAGGGAACTGGGAGGCTGACTGCAGCTCCCCATTTGGTCTTGCAGGTAGCAGGAATGTCACATTAACGTGAAATGCTGCTGCTCTACTTCTGATAACTCTATCCTGGTATCAAAAGAAGCAGGAAGCCCAACCGAGGCAGTACACTATTGCTCTGTGACCACGAGGTCCTGGAGGACATAGCAGAGATAGTGTTTCTTTTCCTTGATGAGTGAGGGCAACTCCCCTTTTCTTCATATGATTTCCTTTCTCCATATGACTGCTGAATTTCTGGCGTGGTAGGGAAAACAGTGATAGAAATCATTCTGGATGGAGAAACTTGCTAAGCCCGTGCATTACATATATCACGGAATAGGTTAGCAGTTAGTCCTTATTCTAGAGGCAAAAAACAAATATTGGGGAAATCATCCCACTTGTATGATTACTAACTTCTGGATTGTCCAACCACTGTAAGTGGCATGAAATTTAGATCAGTGGGTAGCAGAACAAACGTTCTACATTAATGATTATGGAATTGATTTGTAAATTACAGTAATAATTTGTAACAAATTGCAGGTTTGGTGGTATCAAAGTTAACCCTGAGTTGTATATCTGCAAGATTACACCCCAATCGAAGTGTATGCCAGGTGTACCTGATTTTATAAATATAATAGAAAATTGTGTATGTCGAAATTTAATAAAACAAAATGGTATCATAACTCTGTGATGGTGAAACAGATGTACAGAGGTTGGTATTTATTTAGTGATCACGGTGTGCCAGGGACAGTGCAAAGTACTTTGTATGAATTTTCTAATTACAACCCTTATGACAACCCCATGATTGAGGCACTATAGCAATCTCCATTTGATCCATGCAATTGTATCAGAAATGTTGAACACAGAAATTGACCCAGAAATGTTGACTAACTTGTCCTAAGTACTTAGGGGGGAAGTTCAGATTTCAGTTTAGTCTGATATTCCTGGACCCGTACTGCAAGGGTGAAAATTGATCTGACATAGTTGTCACGTAGGTAAACCTTAGGCTTGCTATGGCTCAGACTAGATAGTTGTTCCAACTAGATAGATACCCCACTCTTCCCTCATTGCCAGATCACCCCTGTAAGGCCAACGCCCATGAGGTCAGGGTTTGTATGTTACTCACCTCTGTATTCTGAGCTACATTTAGCTTGGACACAGGAGGCAAGGCATTCAGTAACTTCGGTGAATAAATGAGCAGGGTATTTATACATGTCAATTGATTTTGCAGTGTTGTTTTTGTATTTTGCTATACCTAAGGGGGGTAAAGTAACCTCACTGTAGTTATCAACATGACTCTCTCTGGAGTCTTCATCTTGCCAGAATAACAGGAAAACAATCTTAGGAAACTTAAGTTTTCCTGTGCTTTTTCATACACTGCAGCTATATTTGAGGGTGAGTTGAAGACCCTAAGCTAACCAGCTAAAATGGAACTGGGGTCCAATGCTCAGATTCTCCTTTCAGGACTGAGGTATATCCATTCTCCCAGCGGCCGAGAGTGTTGTCCATTGACAGCTCATAGCTGCATTCCAGCCTGGGACTTACCCACGGCTAAAAGGAGGTCCTCAAAGCAATAGCCCTTCTCTGCGGACAGAGCACATCCAAATAATGGCTGAAGTGGCAATGCAAAGGCTCAGCTTCCTAGCTCCAACAGGGGACAATTCTGAGGGTCCCTCCCAGTCCAGAGCTCCCTAAAGAATTGACTGAGGCCCCTGTTATAATTGCATTGCACTTCAAATCCTCACTCTGCCCAAATCTCCTTCATTCACTCCCTTACAAGTATTCCCAAATGCATTAGTCAATAAATTTCCTGCACACAAGTCTCTCTTTCTGGGGACCTGACCCGAGGCAGGAGGTTCCAGGATGTGGGCTCTAGGCTACTTGTAACAAAGAGAAGCGCAGGTGGGAGCACAGCACGGGTGTACTGTGGCTCTGTTAACATTTTCACTAAGGGTGAAATTGGGATATGATGCATGTGGAAGGAGATGCATTGGCTAGTATATTTCTCAGGCATCTGAGAAATTACAGGGAGAGTCCTAATTATAAGGACCATGGAATTCTGTAGCTGCTGTTGGTTGCTGTGGATGCATTGCAGAGAACCCGGAGTGATTAATCACCAATTGAAGGTCAAGTGTGAAACCCAGAGGGTCACCTTGGCTTCATAAAGTGAGACTTTCATCTCTTGCATTCAAAAGACAGAAAAACCTGATGCTCAGGACCAGGTCTTTATTAGAAGTGTAGCAGAGTTCCAGGGAAGGTCAGATTCTCAATTCTGGCAGATGTGCTGTGCCAAGGTCAAGGTCCTGGTTAGGAATGCATGAAGTGTGGTGATGGACACATCTAAGTTGATGTCCTCAAGGACATTGAAATCCAGATTCCCCTAAAACTTTGGGCCTGCAGAACTGGCCTTCTCATTTCTGTTAGAGGCTAGTGTCCCCACTCTTGCCTGAAGACATTTCAGTAGCCTCTAACTTATAAGACAGCATGCACCCCCCCTGCCTTAGGATCAACCCTCACTTCCCATCCTGGTTACTAAATTAGGATGAGGGTATAATGTAATCCAACTTGGGAAACACCAGTCCTGCTGAGGAAGGAAAGAGACTATATGCTTAAGCTGCTATAGGGTCCAGCCAATGTGCACCTGAAGGAGCTATTAGGGTCAAATAAAAGGATGATTCTTAGGAGTACTGGATTATAAAACTGGAAAAGAAAAATTGATCAGTATAGAAATACATTTCCAGGACATAGAATCTAACACCTGGCAGGCATCCTGGGAGTCTGCACTAATATACTGCGAGCATGGTTTTTATCAGTTTGAAAAAAAGAAATGGCCCATGCAGAATGAAGTACAAATATCAGACTCTCCATAGAAGACAATGGAGCAATGTATCAAAAGCTTAGAGAAGTGAGTATATTAGATGTACCATGGATATTCCAAGGAAGTCCACAAAACCCACCAGCTGGCTGTGTTCTGAGGGAGAATCTGGAAGATACTCCATTTACCAAAGTGGTAAGTGACATGATGGTGAGGAGGTACTGACATTGTTGGAAAGTTCAGTAATGACCATCCTCTGGAGGCTGGGGCTAATGACAGAAGATCTTTTAGAACTTTCTAATAGCAAAGGGGATGGATTACTGGATTCCAAAATAATAGGGACCAAGTAGTGAAGCTTGAAGGAGGACTCATCAGTATGAAGGAGGACTCATCAGTATGAAGGAAGACTTGGTTTTTGTAATGAGAGTCAAGGTTAGGTAGCAGTCAAAAGCCTGACTTGCAAAGAGCTAGGTTGAATGAATGAAGAAAATTTACATGGTTGAAATAGACAAAGGATAAAAGATGGGGGACAGAAGTAAATCCTCATTTTAAAAAAAAAGAAGTAAATCCTCATAAATATCCATAAAATATGTTAATATGATTTTTCAAAGATATAATCTCACTACATCTAGCACTTTATTGTAGCTGATATCTATTTGCCCTCTACAATTCTGTTAAAGCATCATCGATCTTTTTCTTTTTTAATCTAGGATTTATTACTCTGTTCTGTGCATGGGGTGTTAATAATTATTTGTCATTATTATTCTTCTCATTATTGAAATTGTTAACTGTAGCCAGGACACAGAATAACAAAATGCATAACTTGACATATAAAATTGACACTAGATTCTTTGTAAAACAATTTTTATTGAAGTACAGTTTCCAATTTTGTGTCAATTTCTGCTGTATAGCACAATACTTCAGTCCCATAGGAACCTACATACACTCCTTCTCATATTTTTCTTCACCATAGGTTACCACAAAATATTGAATATGGTTCCCTGTGCTATACAATATAAACTTGTTGTTTATCTATTTTATATATATTAGTTAGTATCTGCAAATCTCGAATTCCCAATGACATTAGATTCTTGACACTCATTGTTAACCGTATCAGCCACACTGATGGGACTATGCAGTGCTTCCCTCACAGCTGCCTGACTAACGTTTCTTTTATATTTTAAAACCTATAAACATCTTTCTTCGTATCCACAAGAATCTATTTATAATGTTCACACACTTCAATGATTCACTGTAGTCAACACTTGTAAGTAAATATCTCACTTCCTGGTTAGTTAATGAGATATCATGAATGAAGCCAGTATTATGAATGAAAGGGTTACCAAGGAGAGAAAGCAAACCTAATCTGGGATTCAAGTACACCTTCTTTCCTTTCATTTGTCCCTGAGATGAGTAAGGAAAGTGCCCAGGGGATTTGAGGTAACAACCTTTTGGCTTTATCCCTAGAAGGGAACACTTGATCAATAGAAATCAAGGTGTCCAATCATGGTGATTGTTAAGGAAACACATGTAAAACCAACAACAGTGTACCACGTCATGATCTTAAGTTGTCCAAGATAAATACAACAGTAATTTCTATAGAATCAGCAAGTAAACACTTTTCACTCAGCTGGTGGGACTGTCAGTTGGCCTGCTCTTTTAGAAGGGCAATTTGATAATTTGAGACAAATGCCTCAAAGTATTTGTTTTCCCTTTGATTTAGTGATTCCATAGTCAGAAACTTACCCTAAGAAAATTATCAGAGATGAGGCAAAGATTTATGAACAAGGATGCTTATTGAATATTCATAACACTGGGAAATTAGAACCAACCCAACATCTAGCAATAGAGGGATGGCCAAACAAATGTCGTCATGATTATGCTACGGGACAATATGCATCAATTCAAATTTCTGAGCAACATTTAATGACACAGAGGATGCTTATACCATTATATTAAATTAAAAGTACTGTGTTTATAGAATAATCCAAATTTTGTAAGCAAGGAATAACATTTCAAGGTGTAAAAAGTTTTAGAAAGAGCCAACTCTGCCAACACCTTTGTCTTGGATTTCTTGCTTTCAGGACTATGAGAGAATAAATTTCTGAAACTCAAGGAAAAAAAAAATTCCAGGAGGAAGATGAACCAAATTATAAACAATGTTTTTCTTGGGGTAGCAGAGTTTTAATTTTTTCTTTATAATTTCTCCTTTTGAAAATTTCCAGATTGGCTGTATATTACTTGTAATTATGAAGGAGTAATAGAAATATTCTCACATTAGGAATGTTTGCCTTTGGTGACAACATTAGTGCTTTCATGTGGTGCAGAAGAAAGCACTCCACGTGCACATGATGGACACGTCTGAGGCTCATTTCCACAATGTGTCCCACTGGTCTCCATCCTGCTCCTCGAAGCCCCAGTGCTGGTTCTTTGTTGCACATTTATTACAGACATAGCATTAAATGCTAAATCTCTTCCTTTTTAGAGTGGTAATGGGAATTGATCTTTTGTTATTCCTTGAGAATTACTCCCTAAAATGCTTCATCCGTAACTATACAAAATAAGGAAACTTCCTTCTCTTCTCAGAACCAGCAAACGTGTTAAACTCTGAGCAAAGCATAGAATTTTGCGGACTATAGTCTTTCTCGACCGCTGTGACATGAATTTTCTACTTACACCCACAGGGATATTTATGAAAAAGGAATTTGAGCATCACAGGGTGGAGGGAAAAAACGACCACTTTCAAAGAAACAATAATAGAAAGTTCCTGATTTCTGTGTCTACTGAATTAGAAGGGGAATTATTAGTTATGGTGAATGGAAACTCACGCAGTTATGAATGCAATGCAAGGTTGCAGTGTTTAGTATTTCTCCAAGGAAATTGTTTTCTTTTTCTGGTTCTATAACCCTTTTTTTTTTTAAAATTGAAGTATAGTTGATTTACAATGTTATATTAGTTTCAGGTGTACAGCATTCAATATTTTTATATATTATACTCTATTTAAAGTTAGTATAAAATTTCCCTGTACAATGTACGCTTGTTGCTTATTTATTTTATACATAGTATTTTGTACCTCTAGGTCCTATAGCCCTATCTCACCTTGCCCCTGTTCCCTCTCCTGACTTGTGACCACTGGTTTGTTTTCTGTATCTGTGAGTCTACTTCTGTTTTGCTATATTCTTTCATTTGTTTTAATCAGGTTATTTGTTTTTTTTGATACTGATTTGTATCAACTGTTTATATATTTTGGATATTAACCCCTTAACAGTCATATATTTGCAAATATTTTCTCTCACTTAGTACGTTGTCTTTTCATTTTGTTGATTGTTTCTTTTGCTGTGCAAAAGCTTTTAAGTTCAATTAGGTCTTATGGGTTTATTTCTGTTTTCATTTCTTTGGCCTTAGGAGACTGATCCAAAAAAATATTGCTACAGTTTATGGCAAAGGGTGGTCCACCTGTGTTCTCTTCTTGGAGTTTTATGGTTTCAGGTCTTACATTTGGGTCTTTAATTCACTTACAGTTTATTTTTGTATATGGTGTGAGGTTCTAATCTCATCCTTTTACATACAGCTGTCCAGTTTCCCCAGCACCATTTATTGAAAAGACAGCCTTTTTCCATTGTATATTTTTGCCTCTTTTGTTGTAGATTAACTGACCACAGACACATTGGTTCATTTCTGGGCTGTCTATTCTGCTCCATTGACCTACGTGTCAATTTTTGTGCCAGAACCATGCTGCTTTGATTACTGTAGCTCAGGAGTCTGAAGTCAGGGAGAGTGATATCTCCAGTTCTGTTCTTTTTTCTCAAAGTTGCTTTGACATTGGGGGTCTTTTTTGGTTCTATACAAATTTTATAATGATTTATTCTAGTTCTGTGAAAATGCCACGGGTATTTTGATGGGAGGTGCATTAAATCTGTAGATTGCTTTGGGTAGTATGGACATTTTTAACGATATTATTTCTTCCAATCCAAGAACATGGGATATCCTTCCATATTTTGGTATCATCTTCAATTTTCTTTATCAATGTTTTATGGTTTTCAGAGTATACAGGTCTTCACCTCTCCTTAGTTAAGTTTATTCTTAGGTATTTTACTCTTTTTGCTGTGATTTTAAATGGGATTTTTTTTTGCTTGCTTTTTCTGATAGTTCATTACTAGTATGTAGAAAAGTAACAGATTTCTGTATATTAATCTTGTATCCTGAAACTTTACTAAATTCATTTGTTAGTTCTAAACAGTTTTGGTGGAGACTTTCTGGTTTTCTATATACAGTATGTTATCTGCAAATAGTCAGTTTTTCTTCTTCCCTTTCAATTTGGATGCCTTTTATTTCTTTTTCTTGTTTGTTTGCTGTGACTAGGACTTCCAATACTATGTAAGTAGAAATTTTCGGAGTGAGATTCCTTGTTTCGTTTCTTAATTTAGAAGAAAGACTTTCAGTTTTTCACCATTAAGTATGATATTAGCTGTGGAATTGTCATAAGTGGCCTTTATTGTCTTGCCCTATACAAATTTTAATGAGTGTTTTTATTACGAATGGATGTTGAAATTTGTCAAATGCTTTTTTTTGCATTTATTGAGATGATCATGTGATTTTTATCCTTCCTTTTGTTAATATGGTGTATGACATCGATTGATTTGTGAATACTGCATCCCTAGAACACATTCCACTTGATCATAGTGTGTGATCTGTTTCATATATTGTTGGATTCAGTTTGCTAACATTTTGCTGAGGATTTATATTCATCAAAGATACTGGCCTGTAATTCTCTCTCTCTCTCTCTCTCTTTTTTTTTTTTTTTTTTTTTTGTAGTGTCTTCATCTGGTTTTGGTTTCAGGGTAATGGTGGACTCAAAGAATGAATTTGGGAGTGTTCTGTCTGCTTCAATGTTTTGGAATAGTTTGAGAAGGATAGGTATTTCTTCTTTATATATTTAGTAGAACTCCCTTGTGATGCTGACTGGCTCTGGACTTTTGTTTGCTGGGAGTTTTTCAAATTACAAATTTAATTTTACTACTAGTGATCAGTCTGTTCAGATTGTCTGTTTTTCCTTATTTGATCTCAGCAGGTTTTATGTTTCTAGAAATGTGTCCATTTCTTCTAGATTGTCCAATTTGTCAGCATGTAGTCTGCAGTATTCTCTTATAATTTTTTTGCATCTCTTTGGGCATCAGTTTTTATTTCTCCTCTTTCATTTTTTATTTTGTTTATTTTGGTCCTTTCTCTTTTCTTCTTGAAGAGCCTTGCTAGAGGTTGATCATTTTCGTTTATCTTTAAAAAAAATTCTCTTGGTTTCATCGCTCTTTTCTATTGTGTTTGTTATTGGTGGTGGTGGTGGTGGTGTTCAACATTTTATTTATTTCCTGAGGGATCTTTATGATTTCCTCCCTTAGGCTGACTTTGGGCTATTTTGGTCTTCTTCTTCTTTTTTTTTTTTTTTTCCTTCCTAATTCCTTTAGATGGTGGGTTAGGTTGCTTATTTGAGATTTTTCTTGTTTCTTGAGGAAGGACTGTATCACTATAAACTTTTCTCTTAGAACTGCTTTTGTCGCATTCCATAGATTTTTGGAAAGCTGTGTTTCCATTTTCCTTTGTCTTGAGGTATTTTCTGATTTCCTCTTTGATTTCTTTGTTGACCCATTGGTTCTATAGTACCATGCTGTTTCGTCTCCTCATGTTTGTGCTTTTCTGATTTTTCTTTCTGTGATTGACTTCTATCATCAAACCACTGCACTCAGAAAAAGTGCTTGGTATAATTTCTATCCTCTTAAATCTGTTGAGACTTGTTTTGTTGTCTAGCATGTGGTTTATCCTTGAGAACATTCCATGCACACTTGAGAAGAATGTGTATTCTGTTGTTTTTGGATGAAACATCTTGTAGCTATCTATTAAGTCCAACTGGTTTATTGAGTCACGTAAGACCACTGTTGCTTATTGATTTTTTTTGTCTGGAGGATCTGTTTGTTGATATAAGTGGGGTGTTAAAGTTCCCTACAATTATTGTTTTATTGTTAATTTCTCCCTTTATGTCTGTTAATATTTGCTTTATATATTTAGGTGTATCCTCCTTTACTTTTGGTTCTCTTTTACTAACATCTCTCCCAGCACAGGTTTTACAAAGTATGATATAGAAAATAAATGAAAACAAATAAAATGCTGTAAAATCACCACATGTTTTCTAGGAATACAGGAAAAATATTTTTTCTTTTCTTTTTCCTTTCATTCCTCCATCCCTCCCTTCCTCTATTGCTCTCTTTCTCACTCTTGACCTCACTTTCTCACTCTCTTACTCTTTTTTTGGCTTCTTGATTTAGGTTGTTACATAAAGTCTGATCCTATTTTTTCCTTTCAAGGTAAGAATATATCAAATCTTAGTTTTGAAAACCATGTTTTAACATGCATAGCCATAACTGCTGAGATAGGAACATGTTCTGCTGTGTAAGATGGTATCATCTTTTGGGATTTAACTTGTGATATGTAACTTTGCTTGGACAAGAATATTTATAAAAAGAGTGCCTTTCCTAATTTTCAGACTTGGAAATGCCTTGTGGTTGTTTTCAAATGGTTTACTCACTGTGAATTCAAAAACCAGGGAAAGTCTTATTTCTTGTTTCTTTCAATAATTTTAACAAACATCTGCTAAAAGCTCCCAGGGGTATATTTTGCACAGGACTAAAAAAGGACTGCTGGTGATGCTAAGAGCCTGTTACTTTCAGAATATGTAACCTAGCTAAATATGCATTACGATTTAATAAATCCATGAATAGATATTATATGGAGATTGCAGACCAGCTGTTCCCTACTAAAATAAGCCAGAGGAAAAGGAGCTGTAGTTAAAAGTATTCAGGTTCAATATAAGGAAGTGGAAGGAGTTGCTGGGGAGCTTTTTGAATCCCCTATAAAGATCCTTACTCAGAATGCTGAATATCATCAGGGCTGGCCTGTGATTTCCAAGTCTTGCAAGTTAAAAAAAGAACAAAAATATCGACTTGGATTTTAAACTTAGATGGAAATTATTTTAGTCACTGAAATAAGTTCTCAAGCTGTACTGAAAATAAGGAGGAAATTTTCCATTCAGAATTTCTGGAGTTAAAATAGACCCCATTCACCTTTTCCTTCTTTGTGTCAGCACAGCAAAAACGAAATCCCTGCAGATTATAGAAGCAGCTTCAGACCTTGCACCAAACCTCCACCATTGGAGCTTTCTCACTGGGACTTTGCAATAAATTCCCTGTCTCTTACCCTACCAACCAGAGTCAGATCTGCTGTAAAACTGAAGCAACAAGAGTTCTTTTAATTTATACAGTAATCTTTTAATGTTGAATGCTTTCTTGTTTAGTGTCTCATTTAATATTCCCAACAATGCTACAAAAGAGGAATACTTATCCCCATTTTCTGATATGAAAAATGAGAATCACAGGGTGATCTATACAAAATTACCTACTTTGTAAGTGGCAAAGCCAGGAGAACACCCAGTTTTAAATCTTAGTTAAGGGCTCAGTGTGTTGTAACTCCGTAATTTTGATGCACTTAATCTTGTTTTTTTTCAGGGGTGTTCCACCTTCTAACAATGTGGCTGATTTGATTGGAATGATCCTGCATATTCACCCTTCTAAGAAATTGCAAGGAAAATACTCAGACTGGAGCTTTCCAGAAAACACCCTTGATGTAAAACATTCCTACTTATCCATTCACTGTAAGCATTGACAGTATAGTTTATTACTCATCAATTGTGTAACAAGTTATTTAACATCTGTAGGTCTCAGTTTCTTCATCTGTATAAGTGGAAATAATAATAGTACCTTCCTTAAAGGGCTTATGATTTATATAATAACAATAATAATAAGGTCACAAATGAACTAAGTATTATTTTGGTTTCTTGAATATGTGTAAGCACATTTGACTGTCCTTTATGATTGGACTACTGCATTCTGTTGATACTTATTTTGTAGTTGGCTTTATTCCTTTGATAACTATGTAAGTTTAAAAAGCTTAAGATCTAATCTGATCTTAGAAACAATAATTAATATATATATGTAAACCAAAAAAAGTGTAGTATACTGTATATATGTATTTACATGTAATATAATGTGTATTTGCAGTTGAACTGTAATAATTGTACCTAATAAAACTGAAAAAAAATGAAGGGCTGTTGAGAGGAAAAATTAAGTTAATACATGTAAGGTGTTTGGAACAAACTATGCTTGGACAAAATATGCAGAGTGAAAACATTGGCTAATATCACAAATTTGCCATCAACTCTAGACTCCAACTTGGCTTCCAACCATGTGACAAAAGGACAATTAACTAATTTTATAAAAGTCATCTATAATATACCCCCTTTTAAGGTATTTGAAGAATGTAGGGATGAATAACAAGTAATACTTGCCTCCAAGAAGCTTAGCATTCAGTGGAAGAGATATGAAATATATGCACATTTCTATAGTCCAAGTCACAGTAAGTAATGTAAGACCAGAGCACATAGGAAGCAGGAATTCTTAACAACTGGAAGGATCTGATAAGATTTTAATGTGCGATGGAACTTGGAAAGTCTTATTTGCTTTGAGTCTCTACAGGACCTTGCTCAGTGGCTGTTACATAGAAGGTGCTCAGTGGATATATGTGGAGTGACTGCATATGGCAGGTGGAGGTCAGAGGTTTGGGGCAGGCTTCTTTGGAGGGGAAAAAGCATAAGCCAAACATGGAGGTATAAAAAGGATCTAGTTAGGAAGTCCATGGCTGGTGGATTCATGGTTTGGGGGTCAGTGGATGAAGAAATTATCAAGGTAGATTTAGTTTCAGTTATTGGATGGTTTTGAAGGAGCTTCTAGAGATTTAGATTTTATGTGATACCAATGGGGGTGAGCAGAACATCACACAGTTCTGAGAAGGGTCTGGTGTGATTGGGTATAGACTATAAGACCATGCCTTTTATGATTTTGAAGACTATTAGGATGGTGATCTGATATCCAGTACTAACAAGATCACAGCCACTCCACTCACAACGTTGCCAAGGGAAATGTCGATGTTGTGGGTTAAGGTTACTAGTTAGACTTTTTGTCCTCAACTCCCAAGGACTCTAGTAAGATGGGCTTGGAAGGTGGCATGTAGACCAGAAGGTTAAGGAGGCTCTTTGCTATCCTTAAGCCTAGACCTTAACCTGGGTACTGCATTCCTGCTGGCTTCAAGGGTGGAGAGAAACTTTTGAGATTAGTGGACTGAAATTTATATGAAACAGAACTGATGAGCAAGGCAACTGGATGACTTAATCTCCCCCATGTGGAAGAAGTCATGAGCTATATTGCCATTCCTGGTCCACAATAGGAGAAAACAAATAAAGAGCCATGCCAGTGGGCATGCGCATTAACCCACAGTGATCCTGCTGATGAGTAAATGCAGCCCAGGCTCATGCCTGGAATCTGACTCATTACATGAGTGCCCCTCCTCCTAGAGGGAAGAAAAAGAAGGTTCAGGGGAAAATCGATATTTGTTTTTTCAGAGAACTACCTGGAAGATGGCTTAAAAAGAACTATTAGAGGTAGAGAGAATTTGAGTTAGGTCAATGTGAGTGGAACTGGAAAGGGAATTTGATTTCAAAGACATTGAAGAATCTGATCTGAAGTTGGGATGAAAGATACAGAGGCATTGAAGCTAATTATCTGTATCCCATCTCTTGTGATAGGAAGGATGGTGTTGCTGCCATTACCTGAGATAAGCAATGAAGAGGCCATGATGATTTATATTCCTTTACAGTTTTAGTGTAGCCTTTACACACACATATCTGCTTGTATTATGAAGCTACCTTGAGGCTAAGCAGAGCTATATGCTAATTAACAAGTAACATTACAGTGTTAAGAGAAATGGAAGGATGAAACTACCTTGTTTTTTTCTTTCCTAGAGTATAAGAAATAGGAAGATAGAATTCTTCAGGAGGGAGGTAGACTCAGGGTCTTGGAACAAATGGCTGCTTGTTTGACATACTTTTTGTGTCTCAGAGGATCTCAGAAAACATCTAAGTGGTGCTGAAAGCTTTTGGAAGGATTATGTGAAAAAAAAAAGTTGTGAAAGAAGGCAATCATAAAAATTACTCTCTGGGCAATATTTTCATAGTTGAGCAAAGAGCCTTTGCTCTTGCAATTGTTTAAATATATGAAATAAGAGACTCCTTTTTAAAGCGAGCAGTGTTATTTTTAAAAGAAGGACAGGAACAACATGATGATTCTAGGCTTATGAAGAAAGATATATATATGTACCTTAGCATTTGCCCTGGATTCACTGAAAGGAAACTAGTGGTGGGTGCAGGACAAACAGCTAAGATAAGAAGTGCTGAAAGGTAGTTGATATTCCAGGTTCATATTTCAGGAAGACAAGAAAACGCTTATGACATAGTTTGATTCTTAGCTACAGACATTGGGATCTCTTTAAATACTTACATCCGACACATTTCACAGGCCTCATAATTACTTATCTTTTCCCCATACCTCCTAAATGATCAAAATATTGTATGAGCCAGTGCAGTTTAAAAACTCATTTCATGTCACTATAAATATTTTTATGAAAAACTGTATTTCCCAACCAAAACATTAGTGAGAAGAAAGGCATTGTTTTACTTTTGTCATCCTCTCCCCACCACACACACACAAAATCTTTGCCTGACTCAATTAAAAACATCTGTATTCTCATGCTAGCTTCTGTAGTTAATCTGATATATTTTGATAGAAATATGTGAAGAAAATCACTGTATGTTACTGGAAAGGGGAGAATAATTTTAATAGCACATTGAGATAATTGTGAATATTCTTTGATACTATACCAATACTTGGCAAGTGGTAATTTTTAAAAAGGTTGTTTACAATGTGAAATCTGAGATCCTGTCAATGAACATTTTGCACTGTTAATAAAATCTATTGGTGTATCCCGTTGCGGGGGGAAATGCCTATAACAGAGAAGGGACTCAAACTCACCAACTGCTAACAAGACATGTAATTAAGAGTGCAGTGCAATTTATGAGAATCAATTCTAGGCAGACTGGAAGGTCGAAGGACTGGACACTTAGGCATCAGAGGCATAATCCAAGGTGGTAGTTTGAGCTGTGGGGAAAAATGGGAAAAGTAGAGCTGGAACTATGGCCAGTGGCTGGGGGAAAATTGTAAGAACCCAGTGTCAAAATAAGAAGAAGGACCTTGATCAGCGAGAGTGTCTTCATTTGGGTTCTTATTAGGACAGGAGTCAGTTCTCAGGATGCACTATTTTGAGCCCTTATAAACGAATGAGTGAGCTCTTCATGTATGTATAGAGAATGATTCTGCAGAGCGAAACAAAAGAAATAGAGAGCTCTCGATATAGTTTGTTAACAACTGTTTAAAATAAAAGGTGCATGGTTTTATCTATCTACCTTAGAAATTCTGGAAGGGTCCACAAAACCTGTAATAGTGGCTGCTTGGTATGTTTTTGGTGATGGAGAACTTGAAAAAAAGGATGGAAAGAAGACTTTAGCTTCTATCTATAAATCGCTATATGACTTATGGAAAAATTAAAGATATACATTTAAAAAAAGGTGGGCTTCTTAGGGATTTTAGGTGAGACTAAATGGGGTTATGTGTGTTGGGAAGGGTAGAGAATGAGGTGGCAGTCATCTCACATCATGGAAGGAAATTTTTTGTTTTAGTGAGTTGTTTCAAATATTTATCATCTATAATTGAATGTATTTAATGTATAAGCTAAAAACTTTAACTCATAAAATCAAATGCATGAAGTGAGTCCAGGTTAGAGGCACATTTCCTTGGACAATAGAAATCAATCAAAACCACTCATGTTTGGAGCTGCATGGATCTTTGGCTCTTTCTTGCTATCTTCAGCACTATAGTTAAAAATCAAAGGAAAATCTAAGATATGAACCAACTTCTCGTATGTGAAATTGTGAAGTAAATTCCATGTGGCAATAACTTAGTGATAGAGCTCTTCCTACTTGCAGATATTTTATTGTTTGTTTATTTATTTGTTTTTTTCTAGTTGGTGTCAGCAACATTTTGGTTTAAAAACACCAACAAATCAACTGTTGTAACTAAACCAAACCCAATTAAACAAGTCAGAAAAGAGAGACAGATGATGATGATGATAAGAAATACTTGTACGTCACAGCTCTGCTCAGGACTAGTTTTACCTGAAACATTTTTCCATTAAGTCACAGCAGGTTATGATACCAATCCATGGTTCATTAAAAACCTTTCTTCTGCCGGAGACCCTCATTGCAGTCAGTGGGGACAAAAAATGGAAAGTGATTTTAGAATCATGGTGTGCGAGCTCTTACTATGAGCTAAATCCCGTTCAGGATGACTGAAGGCTTGATTCCTGCAAGTTCTAGATACAGCATTGACTACAGGTAGGTGTTGGGTTGAACTTTGGGAAGAACTGGGAAATCCTATAGAAATATAGATTTATATTCAGGTGTTCACTACGTCAAGGCAATGCTTAAGTTATGCTCAACTAAAATGGTTTAATAGTGTACAAAAAACAATTTACTTAAATAATTATAAAGCAAATGTTAAAAACAGAGATTTTTAGATTTAATCCTGTTTCTGGAATGTCCTCACTTCATTTTCATCCTCCACTATCTCAATGCCTCAGTTCTTATCATCTCAGAGATGAGGGGAATCAATGGGGCTTTATGAGGAAACTAGAAGAAACAATTTCAGAACTAGCTGTAAGAGATTAAGAGGTATAATCCTCCAGTTACAAAATAAATGAATCACAGGTATGAAATGTACAGTGTGGGGAACACAGCCAATAGTGATGGAATGTATTTGTATGGGGACAGATGGTAACGAGGCTTATTCCCGTGATCATTTTGAAATATATGAAAATATTGAATCACTACGTTGTGCACTAACAACAGTGCTTAAGGTCCGTGAGACTTCGAAACCAGCCAAACAAACAAAAGAGAAAAGAGAATTTGTTGTTACCACAAGTGGGGGGTAAGAAGAGGGGAAATTGGATGAAGGTGGTCAAAGGTACAGACTTACAGTTAGAAGATAAATAAGTACTATAGATTTAATGTATAACATGAAAAATATAATTAACACTGCTGTATGTTATATATGAAAGTTGTTCAAAGAATAAACGCAAGATTTCTTCTCACAAGTAAAATATATATTTTTCCTTTTCCTTTTACTTTGTGTCTATATGAGATGATGGATGTTCACTAAATTTATGGGAGGCATTTCATGGTATCTGTAAGTCAAATCATTATGCTGTATACCTTAGACTTATACAGCGTTGTCTGTCAGTTATAGCTAAATAAAACTGAAAATAAAAAAGAAATGTTATTGTCGTCATTCTGCAAGAATGAAATATTAAAAGTTTAGAAAAATTATTTTTGTCAAAGCAAAAAGATGATTTGGTTTATTGATAGCTCTCTTATTTCCACTTGTTCTTTTGGGTTATGTTCCTTTGACACATCAATAGTTTACTTAGCTGCTCTTTTGGAGATGTTCTGATAAAAAATTGAACCAATGTTCCTTTCTTTATTGCTATAAATTCTCCTTTCAGTTTTTAAACATCTCTTCTCTGATCTAATGCTTTCTTGGAGCCCTTTGCCTCTTCTCAATTGTAAGATAGATTCATGCAGAAGAATTTTATCCAGTGCTCTAGTCTTGTTTATAATGGTAAGTTCTTTAGAAATTTCATAACTAATGTTTCCAAGTGTTCAGTATTAAATATGAACACATCGGGGTTGAACTACCAACAACCAGTTTCTGGAGGAAAGAGTCAAGCAGTCAACAAACCAACAAAGGCTGAGAGCTATTAAATACTCTGAGATTCTAGCTATTTATCATTGGTGTTTGGTAATTATGATTTATTGGGGAAAGTTGCAATGCTCTGAGTTCATCAGGCATTCACTTCTGTATTGTGGCCCAGGCTTACTGCTTTTGTTTGTAACATAAATCATGTCTGGATACCAAAGACTACAGATCTCCTAACCTTTAAGCTTTTGGGGTTTTTTTTTTTTGTATTCTTTTTGCTTCCTTATTAAGAATTCTTGATGCTATGCTTTAATAGATATTATTTTTCTTAAAAGAAATATGGTTCCAGAAATATTATTTGATATAAGGGTTGCTAGAAGACAAGTGAGCTCCTAATTTATGGCATGTGACACTTCCTTAACTCTTCTTGGTGTCATTTTGAATCAGAATCACCTACTTAAAAAACTACTGTTTCTTGAAATCCTGACAATAAGTAATTCATTAGCTTATATTCTGAATAATTAAAAAATTAACATGGCAGTGGGGGAGGGATAAATTAAGAGTTTGAGATGAACAGATACAAACTGCTATATATAAAATAGATTAACAACAGGGTCCTACCGTATAGCACAGGGAACCATGTTTAATAATTTGTAATAGCATATAATGAAAAATAATATGAAAAAGAACATATATATATATATATGTATGACTGGATCACTATGTTGTACACCAGAAACTAACACAACATTGTAAGTCAACTAGACTTCAATTAAAAAAATTAAAAAATAAATTGGCATACTAAATTTTGCTTTAAGTTACAGGTTACCGACTCCCTTCTTTTAAGAACTCCCCTCAGAGGCTGTGCCCTTAAATCTTTACTTGCTGGGTTCCTTCCTGTCATTCACAGTTCATATCAAACGTCATTTCCTCAAATAGGAAATGATTTCTAAAGATCCAGTGCTCTCTACAGTGGCCCTCCGCCATTACTCTATCACATTGCCTTGTTTTATGTCAATATCGGAAGTCATCTTCTGTATCTGTTTCCTTTTTTATTGTCTGTATCTTCTAAGTAGGAGGAACTTAGAAGAGGGTTTTTGAGGGTTGGTTGAGATTTCACCCTTCTTGTTTTCAGTTGTGTCCTCAGAGCCGTATCCTTCATTCAGGACTCAATATGTAATAGACAATAAATACTTGAGTAAATTCAATACACATATTAAACTGGAGTTAGAAAGAACTATTTTTTCACTGCAGTTTATGCTCTATATAATCTTGAGCACAGTATTAAACCCCATTCATCTTATTTCTTTTTGTAAAATGTGAGTTTTTACTATGTAAAAATGATTTGAGAAGCATGGCTTGAATGGTTGCTTTAACATTGAAGACTGTGACAGCTTTAACTTTGAGAATTCCATTTATGCAGTATTGCTTAATGACAAGAAAGCCCATTGCATTGGACTGTTTCACTCTACTAGTAGACATCTGTAAATACATTTTAGATGAATTATTGTTTTCCTTGGATTTTGAGAGGCAATTGTTTTAATTTATGTATTTTCCTCTCTTGAATACCTCCTTTCTGCTCTAACATTGACTTGACATCATCGTATGGGTGAAAAAAGATCACTG
Organism: Vicugna pacos; assembly: GCF_048564905.1. Classification (NCBI taxonomy): domain Eukaryota; kingdom Metazoa; phylum Chordata; class Mammalia; order Artiodactyla; family Camelidae; genus Vicugna; species Vicugna pacos. The sequence continues at coordinate 85,830,924 of NC_132991.1, read as the reverse complement.
TTTAAAAGGGTACCTATTTCTGGCTGCGCTCTGTCAGGACCTGATCAAATTTGGTTTAGTGTTACTGAAGCTAAGCTCGAGAGATGGTACTGAATCTCCAGTTCACTCTGAATGATCAGTGGTCTTTGGAAGCCCTCATTAATACCTACTCTTCATTTTCTCCCACAATCCAAATTCAAAGGCCAGATTTCAAGTGCCTGAAACAAGTAGATGACAACTGGCTTTTTTCACCTCCTATTTTTTGATCAAGGTATATATTCTTATAATCTATTTTAATAACCTTATTTAAAATAGGATAAGAAATTTGGTCCTTCTTATTCCCTTCTCATGTTAATTTTGTCCTCAGTACTTATCAGTTTATCAACATCTAACATCACACGTGCACAGATTATTTATCTTGTTCTTTGTTTTTCTCCAGCAGCTTGGAAGTTCCACATCAAAATTGTTTTCTATTTGGACTGTTTTGCTCCTTGTGGGTCTAGTACGTGTCACACAGTAGAAATATAGTAAGTATTTGTTGAATGAGTAAATGAATATTTTCATCTATAATTTCTAGATAATTTTTTTTTCATTTAACTTATTACCAGAGAAGCAGGGCCAATATTTGCTTATGATTTCTCATTAGAAAAATCAGTCATTATTTTGGAACTTAATTTTGTCATTATGTGTTAAACATAGCAATTTTTTCCTTTGGAATGGAAATTCGTGAAAAAAATCCATAAGAAGCTATTCAAATTAGCTTGGATGCAAAAAGCCTTACGATTCTGATGAATAGGACAGAGAGCATTAAAAAAAAGGGCTTCTGTGGGTGTATCGTTCAATAATCTTACACAAAATGCTTCCTATTTTTTAAAATCTTAATTAAGGAAGAAGAGAGAATTTTTCTCTACTATTTTGATCACCACACTTCTTTGTTTCTTGCCTATGAAGCTTAAGAGGAAAAGGTTTGTTTTTTTACATGAGCTAAAATTTCCATACATTTCATTATTCTTCAGGATAATTTGAGCTTTTTGAGTGCCAAGCACCCCTTCCCTTTCTCATACTTGACTAGATTAATCTCAGGAGGGAAGGCATGTTGAACAGTATTTTTTCCTTCCAGTAAATCAAATTAAGGGTTGTTCAACATCTCAGGCAGGATGGGGAAGCTCTGTGAAGTGTTTTTTTTTCCCCAGAAGAACAGGGCATTCGCTATTCATAAGATTCTAGCATGCAGAACAACAAAGAGAGCTAAATAGCAAATTGCCAGGACTTAATAAAAATCTGAGTGACCTTTCCTTCTTGGAGGAAAGGGTCACTGATCCAAAGCATGCTATTGATACGAACAAGAAAGAAAAATGAATAAGTGGACCTGGATGAGGGAATTTTAGGTTAGTTAAACTGAAACCACCTGTTGTCCCTAATTATTTCATTTTTCACAAAGTAAACCCAATGTGTTAGAAATTCCAAATTATAGAAAGCTATTTTTTGGAGTTAAATGAACCTAAAGCAATAATTTCCCCTTATAAAACACATCCCATGCATTCATTTTCTCAGTCTTTCATTCGTTCATTCCAGGGGCCCATTGTCTACTAGACAGACCAACCTGGAAATAATTACAATGGTATGACAAATGTCCTAATAAAAATGTGAACAATTCACAGAGAAGGATTTGGTTCACTCTGCCTGCCTGCAGAATTTAGACAAAGGTTTTGTCAGAGAGTGACATTTGAACCGAATTTTAAAGAATGAGGAGGATTTTTCCAGCAGGACAACGTGGAAGGAACATATTGAACAAAAGCAAATGGCTTTTTTCAAAGCAATCAATATGAAAAAGAGCAAATAAGAAATGTGTTAAGTCTTTGCTTGTTTCATAAGAAGGCTTGTAAGTCATTTTCCTGAATGTTAATATTAATTTTTTTAACAACTGTATGCCTGCTTTTCATGTCTAACTCAACAAAGTCTCCAATAACCAACTTTAGATGACTAAAACCAGAGTGTCAGGGAATCTCATTTTTAATGGGAATCGTTTGTTCAGATCACTATGGTGAAGACATGTGTTCACTGACTGGAGAGTTAAATAGCCTAAATGTTCTGCAAGCATTTCCAGGATGCCTATTCAGAATGACGGTCCTCTTGTGGGTAAAGTGTTGCCGTTTCCCCATTGCTGGTGATGGAATGTCTTGATTAATATCTCTCACTTTTCTTCATTCTACCTCCTGGGTGTTTTGGCCATGACTTCATGGGAATTTAATGGTTGCTTGGTAGAAATATTTGTAACAGTTAGGACAGCTCGTATGTTCTTTTGCAACAGATGTTTGTTTGCTCCCTTTACTCCTTCTGACCTCTTGTCTCCTTTCTTAGCTGCCTTCACCTTTTTCCCATCACCTCCTTCCTGTCCCCGCAAGAGGAGTTAAGACTTGTCCATGCTGTGATCTTTCTATTCATTATTCTTAATCCTTATCATGTACTTGATATTGTAGCTATTATAAAATTAGCTAAATATTCCAAATTTCATTATTTTTGCTTGGTATTTTAAGTTAATGTATAATTCTTTGAATTTTAAGATTGTAATAGAAGTGTATTATTGTGTGGAAGTGTTATAAAGCGTTCTATTTTAATTTTTTTTAATTTTTAATTTTTTTATTGAGTAATAGTCATTTTACAACGTTGTGTCAAATTCTAGTGTAGAGCACAATTTTTCAGTTATATATGAACATATATATATTCATTGTCAATTTTAAATCTTTCTATTTTTTCTAGGCCTAGACATTCTGAAAAATACAGCATCTAATAAAAATCCTAAAAGCATCAAGAGAGAGTAATTCCAGATTTCCAACTGAAGCGCATCCTAGAAGCAGATTAAACATTAACATCAAAGAACACACACCCATATGTAAAAAGGTCAAGTTTTTGAAAGTAGAAGATTAAGGAAACAGATATCCCTGGGGGTGACTGGCTGTTACTGCTAACTTCAAAATACTCTTGGTTTCAGTTATTTTTTCAAGATGTCATAAAATCCTGTAGCCATTCCAATCATTTCATGCCTAAAGTTCTCCCCATAGAAATAACATATTTTTCAGGACAGTGTTACTAAAGGAATGAAACGAAGTCTATTAGACATCTGCAGAAGATCTGTGCACTGAAAGACTTGTGCTTTGTGGTATGTTTATTCCTTTCTCTTGCTATTTTGCTGGAGTTTCTTGTGACCAAGCTTTTTTATTTTCTTTTGCTTTTTCTATTGAAGTATCATCAGTTATAATGTGTCAATTTCTGGTGTACAGCACAATATCCCAGTCATGTATATGCATACATATAATCGTTTTCATATTTTTTAATATTTTATTATTTTATTATCATTTTTTATTTTGGTGGAGTGGGGAGGTAATTAGGCTTATTTATTTTTAGAGGAGGTACTGGGGATTGAACCCAGGACCTTGTGCATGCTAAGCATGTGCTCTACCACTTGAGCTATACCCTCCCCATCTTGTTTTCATATTTTTTCAAGCATTTTCTTCCTTGAAGAAAAATGAGTTCTCTGAAATATATCCAACCTCAGGAAAGACACTTATTGAAACAGTCAAATATGATCCCCAGAAAAATATCTGTCACTTACACCAATGGCGGGTGCGTTGAATAAATAGTGTAATTAATTGCAAGCAACAAAAATAAGCTAATTCAAATAGTAAAGAAATTTTTTAGGAAGTAAGTGGCAGGTCACAGAATCCCTAAGAGGACCACAGAATTGGCTTGGGGGATTTCAGCCAGGAACAACACTTCAAATTGTGCCCCAGAACTCTCCATAAACTGTCACCACAGGGTCCAGCCACAGTGGCCAGCAGCATCAGTGCCATTGCTGGGCCCTGTGTCCCTGTGACTGGACACAGTTACTAACTCTGCTGCCTTCCCTGCCTTACCACGTGGGTTCTATGTGGATTCTGTTCACTTGTGTCTCCATCTCCAGATTCAAAGCTCAAGGAGGGTACATCTGACTGAAGGAGTCAAGGTCTCACAACTGTGCCCTAGCTTCAAGGGAGGCTGGCTTTCTCCAGTTCTACATTAGGAGGTAGTATTTCCATAAGATAGACATGTATCCTGTACACAAAGGATGATAGGTTCACAGATGGCCTAAAGGAACAAAAAAAATGTCTGCTACAGTAAACATTGGTTTCTTTTAGTGTAGATTTTGCTATAAAAGAAGGTTTAATTTCTTAAGTAGTCAGTAAAAGCAAAATGTATTTGGAGCAAGAAGACCAGGGTTCAAATCAAGCCACGAGCATTTAAGCTCATCAGGCCTTTGTATTCTCTCCTGTGTGTTATGTGTATGTGTTTGTGTGTATACACGCTCTGATGAAATTATATTTGCTCTCTTTTTTTGTGCCTCACATTGTTGTTATAAGGAGAGTCCAATGAGATGTATGTGAAAAGAATTTGAAAATACAGAGTAAAGGGATTTAGAGTCACATAAAACTAGATTCAAGTCCAGGCTCTATCTCTTATTAGATGTCTGATATTAGGCATGTTATTTAAATTATCCAAGCTTCAGTTTCCTAATATGTCAAATGGGGATACACTCAAAAATGGTCATGTTTATGTGCATAGGAACACACACACCCATTCAAAAACACATGTCCTTTACCCAACTATTATCTGGTTGACATAGAAGATATTGTATATATAATTCTGAATATTTTCTTGATGTCACAAATTATTACATCTTAGTAAACATTTGATATGCTTTTCCACTTACAAGTGTATCTGTCTCTTGCTATGTAACTTCATTTTACACATAGTTCTCTTGAAAATATCCCTAATTACTCTTTAAATCTCTTCTCCTCTCTCCTAAATATACTCTATGCTCTCCAGATATGACAAACATTGTGTGGTAATGTCATGTATTTATTTGTTCACTTAAATATTGCTCTCTTGTATAGGGTACCATGCTAGTTAAGGAATACTCAGGAGTGAGTTAAAGGGCCATCATCTAATGAAAGAGACACTAAACAAGCAAACAGGCCTTGTAAACCTAAAGCAGATCATGCCACGCTGCTGAAAAGCTTCCAATAGTTTCCCATGTAATTAAACATAAAGGGTAAAGCCTTCATAAAGGCCTATTAGGCCTTACAAAGTCCACTCCTGACCTCCTTACTGTCTGAACTCATTTTGTCACTAGTCTCTCCATTGTGTTTTGTCTCAGCCATACTGGCATGCTTGGGTTCTTAGAAAACAAAAGCTCTGCCCCCACTTCAGTGCTTTTGAACTGGCTGCTCCTTCCGCCTAGAGCCTGCCTCCCTACATAGTCTAGCTAATCCATCACCACCTTCAAGTCCTGCTGAAACACCACCTTTCTAAGGTGACCTGAACCACTTGCTTCATTTTTTTCCATTGCACTATAAGTGCAACTTCCATTACACTGTAAAATATACTTCTTTATTATCTGTTTCCCCTCAGTGTTGGTGTTGCATGTGGGCAGGAAACTTTGCTTGGCGTGTTCCCTGTCCTAGTCCATGTGCTTGTCATGTGGCCTGAAACACAGTAGGCATTTTATGAATATTTGTTGAATAAGCGAACAACAGAAAGAAGTAATCATCGTTTGCGGGACCGGGAAAGAAATTAGCAAGCTACTCAGGTAAAGGCTAACAGGTTAGGGGAGGCCTCCTCTTGTTAGGAAGGCCAGAAGGGGCCTCACTAAAGCTAATTTTACGCCGCATTGTCAACATCACCTGAAGGATGTGAAGGGTGAATGTTGCAGGTCGGGGAAGAGCGTGGGCGTCCATTCTAAGGTGAGGAAGGTATTTCTCATTTGAGGAACTGGAAAAAGCCACTGTGGCTACAGCACAGGAAGAAAGAGGGAATGGCATCTGAGGGGAGGTTGAAGAATTATGCAGAGACTTGACCCTGTCTGTATAGGCCTGAGGCCACGGTAAGGTTCTGTGGGTTTACCAGGAGTATGAGGAGGGCTGTTGTTTTTCCAAGCAGGATACTGTGTTTCAGTTTACATTTGTAAAAGATTATTTTGACTGCTATGTGGAGAATCACAGCAGTAGAGCAAGAAGACTCATCGAAAATGCATGGAAGAAGTCTCAGTAACAGATGATGATGTCTTGAAATTAAGTGGTGACTATAGAAATAGTGAAAAACGGAAAGATTTGAGAACATTTTGCTAATAGGATGCATAGTACTTGGTGATGGGCAAGACAGAGACATGATAAAAAAGAGAGGGAAGAATCAGTAATGATTCCTTCCACCACCCTCTTTCTACAGCCACTATAGGGGCAGTTTTGTCCTTTACTAATATGGGGTGGAGTGGGGTGACAAGTTCAAATGGAAAATCAAGAGTTCTTTTGCACTCGTGTTAAGTCTGAGATGTCTTTGAAACATTCAAGTAGACATATGAAGTGAGTGTTTGAAAATGTCAAGTCTGGACTTCTAAGGAGAAGTTAAGGGAAAGATACAAATATGAAAACGATCCACACAGGTGCATGATTGCAAGCCATGGCAATGCTTGTTATACTCCGAGAAGGAAGCTCAGAGGTGAGAGAAGGGACCCAGTTACAATCCCTTGAATTTGTGGCCAAGGGAGAATGAGATTCATCAACAACCAGGAAGTAGGAGAAAAGCCAAAGAGAATGAAGTGTTCTAAGAGAGAGCCAGTGCTCTCCAGTGCTTCTCAGAACTATAATAAGATGAAGACAGAAAAATATTCATCGATTTTGGCAAAAAGTAACTCGCTGGGGACATTAATAGCAGCAGTTTCAGAGGAGTGATGAGAGCGAAATCAGACTGGAAGGAGGCGAAGAATGAATGGCCAGCAGGAAATATGAAGCTTAAAAGGAGCTGAGAAGGGAGATGTATTTATAAGTAGGGTGTTTCAAGGGAGGATTTTTGTTTTAATAGTGAAGAAAGTAGAACATGTTTATATGTAATCTGATGATCTGGTAGAAAGAAAGAGATACTTGATGCAGGAGACAGCAGAGCTGGCCAATGGGCAAAGTCCTTGCTAGGCAGGAGTGGAGGAACTGAGTCCCAAGAGAACACATTCTCTCTTGAGACAGGTGGGAAGAAGCAAAACATGGGAGCTGACGCAGGCTGAGTTCCACTTGAGATTTTTTTTCTGCTCCTGGCTGGGCTCACTCCCAAGTCTTGTGGGTGACTGGCTCTTGGATGGAGTGCTGGTGACAGGTAGGTCACGTGTCTCTCATCTCCCAGCAGGCTAGAACAGGCATTTCCTCCTACTGGTGGCTAAGGGTAGAACATTCACACAAGCATTTTACTTGTGTAATATTTGCTAATATTCCATTGACAAAGCAAGTCATGTGGTTGAGTGTAGAGTCAGAACGCAAGGCAAACAAAATGACAAAGCAAAGAGTCTGAATACAAGGACTGATGATGGACTGAGGTGATGAATGCAATCAATCTAATTACAGAACTGGTTAGGGGACATGAGGGAACCCTGTTCAGTGGAATGAGGAAAATTCTTCAGTTGAATGTTATGAGAAAAAGAGGTAAGAGCATAAAGAAGTGAGAAAAATGTGAAATAATTTTTTTTAGGGAGAGAGAAAGATATTTAATTGAAACAGTATAATTTTTGAGTGTCAATGTGCGACTGACCATCATGAATTTGTTTGATACCAATATGACTACATGTGTGATTTTCTCTGATAGTGATGTACCGAGAGAATGCAAATATTGGAGAGGCTGGATTATCGAGTTAATTCAAGATTATGGGTGTGTTATGCCTATGCATGGAGGGTGACGGGGTTAAGGAGGTTGCAGTAGCTGTAAGAAAATTATGATGATGATCTATAGAATTCAGAATGAACAAGTAGAGAAAGAAAAGCAGAAGGGAAGCCAGGGATGAAGAAAATAGAAGAACTGATGAATTGGGGGTTTCTGTGAAGTCAGACAATGGATTCTGAGAAGATAACTAAGGAAGGAAATTGGAAACTCAAAGACTGTGGTTGGAGAAGGGGCATCTGCGAATGTATGGTGTAAATGGTGAATGCTTTCTGGCTTTCGAATGTGCTATGCACCTTCATACCTGCGCTTTGAACCGTGCTGTCCTATTATTTCTGAGGTTTTTCCCTCCTTGTCTACCTAGTCAAGTGGTACTATCCTTAATTCCATCAGACGTACATGCTTTTTGTCTGTTCTTACCTATGTGTGTTTCATCAGCATGTTGATGCTACATGCCTTTTAACTGCTGTCTTACTTAAGTGACCTTCTCCACCAGACTGAGTTCTTTGTTTATATGTCTCATCAGCTAGTGTGGTGCTTGATGCTCAACATAGGTGTGCTGAAAAAAAAAAAAGAGTTGACAAGGACCTCAGACAATGGAAGCTATGAGGACAGATGAGATCATTAGTGGTTTTGTGTGGAGCTGCGCTGAGCAATATGGCAGTCCTAACTATATGTGGCGATTTAAACAAAACTAATATAATTCTTTTAAAAGGGGAAAAAGGGAAAAAGATCTTAGGGATGATGTATGGAAGCCAACGATAGAGGTTCAGAAGAAATAGAAGAAGAGGGATTGAAGAAGAAAAAAAAAAAGCTAGGATGTGGATCTTGGAGATGACCTTCCACAAAGGATGTGGCCAGTTATAGGAAAAAAAACCAAATTGCTACAAGAAATTCAATGTGAATGGAATATATGTGAAGATATGGTTTCATATATAAACAAACATGCAGATATTAGATATATCTGCATTTATATATATACAAATGAAGACAGTAGGAGGGAAGGGAAGAAAAAAGATTAGACTATAGCAAAGTGATAAGGCCAAGAGAAAGATTTTTTTTTTCTTTTGGGATAAGGAAGTGGTTTATTTGTGGACAGAGAGAAGTTCTACTAGAGAAGAAAGGATTAAGAGAAGAAGGGGTTGGAGTCATCAATAATATAAGTTCCAGAGGTTGATAGAAAAACTGGGATCTAGGGCGTGAGTATTGGATTAGGAGAAAAAAATAAATAACTTCCTCTCATTCTGAAAGCAAGACTTTTCATTTATTGAACACGTATTTACTGAGTTCCTACTTGGTTCCCAGCACTGTTCTAGGTGCTAAGAATTCAGTGATAAACAGAACAGAGAGAATACCTGGTCTTACGAAGATAGTGGAGGCAGACAATAAACAAGGTAAGTAAAATACATAGCATTTTACAGAATGATAAGTGCTGGGGAGAAAAAGAAAGCAGGGGAAGAGGACAGAACATGTCAACGGCACAGGGTGAAGGTGAAACTGAAGGAGAGGATGGGACGCGAGATAAGTGGTTATCACATAACTGCGGAGGTGAGAAGAGAGAAATTGAAGGAGTTAGTTCTTTATTCTTGTTGCCTTGGCAAAATCATGTGCTGAGGGTAAGGAGTAGGCGGTAGGGTTGAGCTAAGGGTTTGGAGGAGAGGTAACCCACAGGAGGGAATGGAGATACTGCTATCAATTTAAAGACCTGTTTCTACTGCAAATGAAGTGCTTTTCATTTGCATATTATTTTTGGTCATACTTCACTCAGTCACTGTCTGTTGTAGCCAGTAAGTGGAAAATATTACCAGAATCCTATCAAAGTTTGACTGTTAAGTTTATGAATTTTGTGAACTGATACTTAACTTTCATTTTTTTTACTCATGGAAAAAAAATTCACGTAACTTGAAAACCAGATGCTAAATTGCCAAAGAACCCAGAAGACTATGAACTCGCATAATTGAAGAACTCAAGCAGAAAGGGTATTTCAGGTATAGAATAGAGTCCTGAGTTCAATTGTTAAATAAATTTAAGGGAGTTAGCAGAGCATTTCAAGGCTTTTGTTTCACCTTCCTTTACTTAGGAAAAATGCATATATTTAGAAGCCACTAAGGTGATTTAGAAAAACAAATTAAAAATGCATTTTTCAGTTTAAAGATTAGAAGTTAAATTGTCAAAAAAAGGGTCCAACCTTTAAATAATGATACTTTTTAATGTAATATGAAAGATTCATCACTTGATACTCCTGATGAAATGAAAGGTGGCCCACTTCCCCCGAACAGTTGGGGTTGTGGAGTGCTGTAAAACTAATCAGATACCATTTTCCCTTAGAAGCAGGGTCAGATTTGTATAATTTCGTAAACATACTGGAAAATTTCACAGAAGTGACTTGAGGGAAAGAGAAACATCTGGAACCTTTGGAGCATATGTCTGGAGAGCAGGGCCTGAGAGACCTGTTGATGGAATAAATGACTGCCTGCCTGGGAGATCCTGTCCCCATGTATTTCCCCACAGGCCTGTCTGAGGTCTGTCACTGTTATGAAATTCTACTGTTAGCAATTCATTCCTTTGTTTAAGCTTTGCGATTCTGTAGGGTCCAGAACTCATTCTAGCTCCCTCTCTTCCCTTTCCAATCAAATGTCAGCGTTCTTTAGTGTTAACACTGTGGTCTTCCTTTCTTGTTTATTCTCTTTCATTGCTGCCATTTTGAGCCACCTGTGTATTGATGATTCTCCAAACCTTATTTACTGCTCTAGGCTTATAAACAAGTCTACTGGATATAAGAATAATAGTAATAATAATAATGTTATTATTATTAACATTAGCATATATATACCAATAATATGGTATATATATATATATATAATATATCAGGAATTAAGAATTTTAAAATAGGATTCCATTTGATCTCTTAATTCTGTGATGTTTATAGGGGAGGAAACAAAAGCATATTAAATCTAAGTCACTTGTCCAAGATCTTATGGCTCATAAGTGAAACAGCTGTGACCTAAACCCAGATCTTTCTGATTCTAACGTGCTTGCTTTAATCACCACCTCGTACTAAAGTCCCACTCAGATGTGCCACTGGAAATTCAGCATCAACATGGCTAAACAAATCTCACTTTAGTCCTCCCACAGCTCCTCCTTCTCCCGTGTTCTTAACCCTAATTATTGGCCCCACCGTCCATTTGAGCACTTTAGTCAGAAACTAGGAACAGGGCAAGCTTCACAGATATGTGACCTGTGCAGTCCAATACCTGCCAGCCCAGAAGGGCCCATGCTTTGTTTAATGCTCAACTGTTGCTGTCTTGAAATTCCTAAAAATTTTTGAACAATTTCATTTTGCACCGGACTCCATTAGTTATATAGCCTGTCTTGCCTAGGGGGCGGAGGCTCATCTTTGACTCCTTTCTTTTCATACATTCCTCTCACCCCTTCCTCCATCTCTAATTAGTCTGTAAATCCTGCTGATTCTCCCTCTTAAATCCCACTTGAACCTCTCCCCTCTTCTTCATAGTAACTTGCCCTGCCTTAGTTTAGGTCCTCATTATGCTTTTTCTGGATTACTATCCAGTCTCCTGTCTCCCTGCTTCCAGTCTCAACTTTCTGTGATCGATCCTGAGCACTTATTCAGAAGGCTCTCTTAAAAACATACTTGTTGGGGTGCATGTGTCTTTTGAATTTTATTTTTCTTTGGATATATGCCCAGGAGTGGGATTGCTGGATCACGTGGTAAGCCTATGTTCATAGCAGCACTGTTTATGATAGCCAAGGCATGGAAACAATCCAAATGTTCATCAACAGATGACTGGATAAAGAAGATGTAGTACATATATACAATGGAACACTACTCAGCCATAAAAAAGAATAAAATAATGCCATTTGCAGCAATATGAATGGACCTGAAGATTGTCATTCTAAGTGAAGTGGGCTGGAAAGAGAAAGAAAAATACCATATGACATCATTTATATAAGGAATCTAAAAAATAATAACAACAATAATGACAAAGATGAACTAATTATTGTTTTGATTTTTTAAATATGTGTAAGCAAATTTAACTGTCCTTTATGATTGGATTACTGCATTCTGTTGATTCTTATTTTGTAGTTGGCTTTATTCCTTTGGTAACTATGTAAGTTTAAAAAGCTAAAGATCTAATCTATTCTTAGAAACAATAATTAGTACATATATGTAAACTAAAAAAAAAGTGCAGTATACTGTATATATGTATTTACATGCAAAATAATGTGTATGTGCAGTCAAACTGTAATTAAAAAAAAATACTTGTTAATGCTACTCCTCTGCTTGCAACCCTGCCTATTGGAATAAAGTTCAAACTCCTTTTCATAGCAGGTAGGGTTCTCTAAACTCGGATCTTTCCCTGTTTCCTGAGCGGCACCTCTTTCGTGTGCCTATTGGCCATTTGTAGGTCTTCATTGGAGAATTGCTTCTTTAGGTCTTGTCCCCATTTTGGATTGGATTGTTTGTTTTTTTAAGTTGTATGACCTGTTTATATATTCTGGAAATGAAGCCTTTGTCAGTCACAGCATTTGCAAATATTTTCTCCTATTCTTTAGGTCATCATTTTGTTTTGCTTATGGTTTCCTTTGCTGTGCAAAAGCTTATAATTTTAATTAGGTCCCATTTGTTTATTTTTGATCTTATTTCTATTGCCTGGGTAGACTGTCCTAGGAACACATTGCTAAGATTTATGTCAGAGGATGTTTTGCCTATGTTTTCTTCTAGGAGATTTATTGTGTCTTGTCTTATATTTAAGTCTTTGAGCCATTTTGAGTTTATTTTTGTGTATGGAGTGAGGGAGTGTTCTAACTTCATTGATTTACATGCTGCTGCCCAGTTTTCCCAATACCACTTGCTGAAGAGACTGTCTTTTCTCTATTGCGTATTCTTGCCTCCTTTGTCAAAGATTAACTGACCACAGGTCTGTGGGTTTATTTCTGGGCTCTCTTCTTCTGTTCCATTAATACATGGCTGTTTTTATGCTAATACCACACTGTTTTGATTTCTGTAGCCCTGTAGTATTGTCTGAAGTCTGGGAGGGTTATTCCCCCAGCTTTGCTCTTTTTCTTCAGTATTGATTTGGCAATTCTGGGTCTTTTATGACTTAGCAACACCTCTTACTGCCTTCCCATCACTCCCTGTTTTCCAGCCAAATTGCAATGAACAGTGTAGTTTATCCATTTCATGCTTATGCTCTTGATCTTTCTCACCCCTGAAGTCCCCTTTCCTCCCAGTCTCTCATGATATAGCACAAGCATGTTTTCTTGGGAAAAGGCCTTCCAGAACTTTCTTTGCTTTTCCCCAATGACAACTAGTCACCCCATTCCTTACACCAACCTGGACCTGTAATACACCTTTATTAGAAATGTAAAGCCAACACTCATATTAGGTGAAGTGATAGAAATGGGTGTTTTTGTAGTTCTGTAATGGTTGAACAACTGTACTTTTCCAGAGTTTGACCTGTATTTTGCTGTGATTTCTTGACACTTTTGATTATGAGTTAAGGGCAGGAACTGTTTTTTGTTCAGCTTTGTGCTTCCCTCCTCAAGGATAATTCTGGCATAAAATAGGTCAATGAACTTCATGGCAGGAACAACAAAATAGAGGAAATTGTGAGAACATGGTTAATTTGAATGGGAAATGTCTACTTTTAATGATAAAATCCTTTCCTCTGTATATTTATAGACTCTTGTTGGTCTTAGGGAAAGTAGAGTCTCTGAATCAAAGGGAGCCAAAGTATTTCAATAAGAGTTCAGTCAATCCAGAGTTTTTCTTATACAGTCATTATCAAAACTTTGTTCATAAGACCAGTTACTGGAGCTTAAAACTATCATTAGAGAAAATGTGCGAGACAGAAGTTTTTGGAGATTTAAAGTGACTGGATCTAGGCTGATACACTCAGGAGTTTAGAAGACAAGCACTGATGCTGACATACGCATCCAGAACCTGTGAGCCATAAGGACCCTGGGGCTGGCTAAGGAGTACAAGGACCAGCTTTAAAAGGCTGCTGGGGCAATTCTGGTGCCATCTTCCAAAAAATAAATGTCCATGAAATCTACTAACATTTTGTGGATCACCATGTATCCCCCGGAGTGATGCCTGGTTTTGCCTGCCTCTGGCTTTAGATTCATCCTTACTACTGCTTCAGGTTGTTCTGTGCATTTTGTCACTTAGAGGAAATTGGAGCCCAGGAGGGAGAATGATGTTAGGGAGAATGAAAGCTTGCAAGGAGGAGAGGAGAAAGGGGGTTCAGAGAATCATTTATATAGGGAAACACATAAATACAAAAATATAAATAAATAAAATAGAAATATAATATAAACATGAAATATGAAATATAAAAATAAATACAAAAATCATTTTATAGGGAAAAATGAACCTTACTGAGAAATTGAATACAGGAAAATTAGGCAGTGAAAATCAATATTTCTAACCTCACACCTGGAAGAATGGTAGTCTGACTAGACTGATTTGGAAAAGGTAATTGTACTTTATTTGGGGAACAGAGGAATCAGAGAAAGTGGAGAAGGTGCAGACATCTTGCTTCAAAGAGCTAGTCTTCCATGGAGAGCAGTGTTTCCCAGCATGTGACCTGAGAAATGTAAATTTTGCCAAGATGTTAATAGATGCTACCTCTTTCAAAAAAAAAAAAAAAAAGAAAGAAAAAGAAAGAAAAAAGAAAGAAAAGGAGAGAAAGAAAGGAAGAAGAAAGAGATTAATCCATTGTCGTTAGTTAATTACAGATAAATAAATGAGAAAGAGAGATCTATGGTTAAATATGCTTGAAAAGTGTCAGGTTAAACCAAATGAATCCAGTTTTTGTTTTGTTCTTTTTTTCTATAATAGGGTGTCTCAGATCCTCTCTTATGAGAATGTTCAATGTTCAGCAATTTCTAAGGTTGCTAGACTACAGTCCAGTGGAGTATTCCATGGTACTGGAAGTTTATAGGACATACTTGATGACACAATACGGAGTCTCAGAGAATACACTGAGCTAGGCAGTAGGTGGAGTAAGGCGAGAAGTAGCAGGGGGCCATGTATTTTAAGGCATGGGTAACTGGCATCGTCAATATGATACGAGAAAAATGCTTCTTGCATCCTCATTATAAATAAATAAGACGTGTGAAGGTTGCTTGGGGATATAAAATAAGGCTGTGGCTTTTCAGTGCATCTGAAAGTGTGCTCGCTTAAGGCTCTGGGAGTCCTGGATGATGTAGCTGAAGACGAGAAAGCTAATGATAGCACGATAAACAACTAATGTTTACAGCTAGGTGCATATCTAGTTTTATTAGCTCTCGGTTGTTGCTTTTTAAAACAAATGACAAAGATTTATTTATGACCAGGCAAAGTTAACTGATGTGCAGTTTGGGTTAATCACTGCCATGTTAGACTCCGGAGCCAGATTCTATTTTGGTGAGATGCATTTGGCAGCTCCTAACTTGTGTGTCAAAATGTGCTTCATGTATATAAGAAACTTGAGCTCCATTAAAATTGGTCAAAAATACACGTATTTTATATTGTAATATGAAAACACACTCATTAAGAAAGCTTCTTTTTTTAGGATCTATGTTGAATTTGGCTTTAGGGCTGAGTATATGGAGCCATTTATTTTGTCAACTCATAACCCTATGGATCATGAACCTGGAATAAATGAGGATTACTTTTAACCACTCTATAACCCCCTTTTTTTTTCTATTTTGACTCTTTGTAATCAAAATTGAACTTTGAGTGTTCCATTTATTTACTATGATAGGTTATTTTTTTCCTTCTCTTTACTCCACCCCAAGATTTTTTTTGCAGGGTAGATGACTGCTGAATGCTCAGTGTATCTTCTAGAGCAGGGTTGTAAATACCTTTTAAAATATTCAGCTATGTGCCTGGTCCAATTTGCTGAGAGGTACACTTTTCTCCATATAAGTCATAAAACATGTTTTACCCATCATTGTGCAAACACACACACACACACACACACACACACACACACGCTCCTATCTCATGTAGATAAGGCATGAATTTCCAAGGAAATAAAGTGGGTTTTACAAATCACACAAGATTTTCTTTTAAGTTGTATCCCTTTATGGTTATTAAAAACTGTGAGATGATTACTAATGATATTCAAAATCAACTTAGGCATCTAAAAAGTGTTTAAAAATATGCTTAAATGTTAGTGGGACACAGTATTATAAAAACCTGAAATTCTCTTTCCATTTCTGTCCTCTGCAGATATTCCTTCTTGTTTTCAGTTTCTATGGTTAACGGTACCTGGCATTCCACTGATCAGTTCACTTAATTTAGCAAATTTATTGCACACTAGGTATGTGGAATGAAGTATGTTAAAGATTCTCAGGAAATAGGGATGGCTGGTACACTTCATCCTCATTAACATACTCATAGATGAGTGGTGAGCAAATGAGGGGGCTGTATGTATGCGCCTCAACCACCCAGCCCGTCCTGGCTGTCCTGGTAGGGATGCTACGGACAATAGGAGAGATGGCAGGGGAGGGTCCCTCTAACCGATGAGGGGGTTGGCTGTGAAGGACCCATTCATGAGCCAGTCCAACCTATATATTTGGAAGAGAGGCTCAGAGAAGCCGAGATTTCCTCAAAGTTTCTTCAGTAGGAAGTAACCATAGTGAAGAGCCCAGATTCTAGCCTGCTTTTGAGATACGGCTCTTTTATGTTATATCCGTTTCCTTTGAGCAAATATTTAATGTTACTAATCATCAGTTTTCTCTCTCATGAAATGGGAAAACTAATATCTTTCCAATTTCAGGAATAGGAAAATCATAGTTACTCTTAGTTGAGCTATTTCTATGTGCCAAGCACTTAATGGGTTAACTCATTTAATGCTCCAAATATATATATATTTTTTCTTTGATTATTAGGCACTATTTCTTGGGTGCCAAACTGAGGCTGAGAAAGGTTAAATAATTTGTCCAAAGTCACACAGCTAGTGGAAAATGGAGCTAGGATTCAAATCTTGGAGATGATATATGTTAAGCTTTAATATCTTCTAAAAACATCAATAGATCTTAATAAATGGGGATCTTGGTTATTACTACTGGCTGCCTTTCTCTGGGTTCTAAGATATCCTCCCTTGCCTTCAGTATGCAATTCCTTAAAACACTGCTTTGATTATTTCACTCCTAAATTTGTCTTTCTAATTTCTGTTAGATAAATCCAAACTCCTTAGCATATTAGGTATTTTCCATAACTTGGATTCTTTCTTACTTTCAAATGTTATCTGTCACTATTTCCCTAAACATCCCTTCTGATGAATGGGTGTATATATATATATATTAGGTCATCTATTCAAACAGATATGGATAATGGAAATTAGCACCCTAGTCCCCATGAGACTACAGGGAGAAGTGGGGATTATGGTAACGAGCAGGGTGTCTAAATCCTTCTACTAAACTCCAGCCAATTGTGTGCATGGGAAAATGTCCGTTGACTGTTGCTGGATCTTCAAATTTTAAACAAAAAGCTAGTCATTTGGATTTTTATGTGAAATTTAAATTGTTAAGTATTGTCATCTGATTGATAAACATGTATAAGATAATGAGCAAAATATATCTGTGGGCTGAATCTGGTCCATGAACTGCCAATTTGAGGCTTCTTTTTCTCAAAGTGTGTGCGGATTCCTGAATGTGATTTGTGTTCCTCCAGCCACGTAACGTTATTCATACTCTTCCTTCTGCTTATAATGCTCAGTTGCCATCTTATTCTATCAGAAATCTTCCCTGTAGTTCAGAGTCCAGTATGAAGGCTACTGTGAAGTCCTCCTTGCTCTGTCAGTTTCTTCTGAGTCTCTGTGCTTGTTGTCTGTACCCCTCCTTTGACTCTTACAAAATCCTATGTCTTATCATTATTCTGGGATGCCTTCTATTTGATATTCATCTGTAAATTTTGATAGCCATGACTGTATATTATAGACCGTATGTTTTAACCAACTGCAAAATCTATCATGGGATCTTTTATATATAGCTCTTGTGCAAAGATTAAGTAGCTGAATGAAAGAAATGATGCATCTCAAAGAATTTGGTTAAAATTATGTTTGCATATACATGTAAGTAGCTAAAATTTTCTTTCATTAACCATCAAGTGCTATTATATTACTTTTAGACATAAAGCCTCTTGATAGAAAAAAATAATTTATTCTCATAAGTCTAAGAGAATTGATGATCGCTCAGTATCACGTACGACACAAATCACATGTGATCTATTCGGTATATTGTATTTTTAATGTTTTTTCCTTCAAGATTTTTACATAATGCACACTCTGAGGTTAGGGATATTTTCAGATATAATTGCTTTGGAGGTGTTGAAAAGAAAATTGTTTAAAAACACTCTGGGGCATCCGTGGGCTGTTTAGTCCTCTCTGCTTCAGAACGATTAGACAAGCATTGTATGATCTTAAGCTTACCTTATAAAGCTATTAAGTTCTCAAATTGCCTAGAGTAGATGAAAATTTGAAAGTATTCTCAGATAATTATTTGAAAGGTCTCACATTTAATCCTAGGTTATGAGTGTAGACAGACAAAAAACAAACAAAGCCAGGGGCTGTAAGAGTGTCAAAATATCAGATCATTTTGTTGTTAAGTAAAAATTGTTGTGTGCAAGACAGGCACATACATATATCTATAGCTTCCTAGGGAGATACATATATACACAGACACATCTTTTGAAAGTTTAAAACATTTTTCTATTCTAAGGAATAACAACATATTCCTCTAAGTCACATTATGAAAAGAGGAAAGATTCCCCACCACATCTGTTGGAAATATTAGGGCAGAGATGTTTGAACTGCTCAGACCTATAGTATTTCCTTTGTGCTCCATGTGATATCATGCATGTGGCAGTTTGCTGTGTGCTATCACCAGCTCCCTTTTTGATTAGGATTTGCAAATGTTTCCAGGGGGCTGATCACACTTGTTAAAACAAGAGGGAAATTCCTCGCAGATGAAAGAGTATATTACCTTTAGGACTGGTAGGATTAATTCTTAAACCCTTAGATGTGAACTTCTAAAAAGGGCTATGACTTTGAGAGGGTGAGTGATTGATGACATCTCTTGCCCAACGACACCTTTGTGCTCAAATTTTTGAGCACAAAAATGAATTTGGGTCCAACAATCTTGTGATTTTTTTTTTTGCATCTGGGAAAAATGCCATCACTTTTCATGCTTCAATGCAGCAAAGTTGGAGATAAAAGAAAATGCATCTTCCCCTTTGGTCAACAGCGTTTATTGAACTATACTATATTCTAGTCATTTATTTTATTCCTAGAATCACTGTTGATTCTAGGAATAAAGTAAACATTAAATGAGAAGCTGCCTCCTTTACATTCTAGTAGAATGAAACAAACTTCTTAATTATAATACAAGATGATGATTTTTATAATTCAGTCAGATAAGGCAGGGGAAAGAAATCCCCACTTCCTTTGGGAGCCAGAGGAAATCACAGGAGCTAGGACTTGGAAGTTACATGGAGATGTGCTTGGGAAAGTGGGCATGGGAGGACCATGCAGGCAGAGGAACCTTATGCACAAAAGCCTAGGGGCTTGGAGTCGACACGGGTCTAATTCAGAGAATGGCCAGTAATCTGTGGTCACGTGCGATGGGGGGTGGGAGATGAGATGGGGTCAGAACACAATGGGTATTATACGCTTGCTGGGGATTGCTACACTTTATCCTGGAGGCGAATATTCTTATTGCCTTTGTCCAGCTGCTTTAGACCAATGATTTAACACTACGCTGGGTAATAAAAGAGGAAGATGATCTCTGTGAAATTTCAAAGTATGTCTTACTAAGTGTCACATACTGATCCGAAATTTAATCCTTATATGTGTTTTTCATTCTTAGGATAATTCAGTTCTTATAATGTAGGTTTTCATTGCATAAATTTGTATAATATTACTAATAATAACAAAATTGATAAATACGAAATGAATCTACTCCAAACTATCTTCTTTCTTTGATCTTATATATATAAATAGTTATATGTTTTTGGCATTTAACCACCCAAAACTCAATGTTTTTTCTTAATCCATAACAAGGGACATTGTGAAATAAAGATAATGAATATATAATTTGGAAAGGGGATAAGGGAGATAACGTCTAAAAATGGTGCTCAGACCCTCTTTAAATAATGAGTCTCTTTTGAGAACTTCTCTAGCAAATTAAATTGGTAGACAAATTAGGCTTTAGGGTGCTGAGAAATTTATGGAACCCTTGTTCGGATGCGATACTGAAAGCAGGTAATGATTACAGTGCATGAGAGGCCTTGGCCAATCAGAATTGAAACTGGCCTTCAACAAGTGTTATACGGTCATACCAGTGTGGGGAGTACTTGCTGAACACAGGCTGGTCCTCATTCCAGATTCTGATACTGCCTCTAAGCATGACGTCGCTCCTCCACCCATCTCTGTCTTCTCCGTTATCCTGAAACACGCTCCCCACCCCCTATATTTTATTGACTTTAGCAGGAATTCCGGGTTTTCATTGAAAGCAGAATTGGGCCCATGGGCTTAACAAACACACGGTTTTCCTATTACAGTGAGGGCAGCCTATTTTAAAATTTAAACAAGGGCTCTGTTTTGTATGATGATGATTTGACGATTTTCTGGCATTTTAATAATCTTTATTTATGGAATTCTTTTCATATTACAATTTCTTCTACATCTTTCAAGAAAACGCAAGTTGCTATGGTTCAGAAGGAAACCTATCTGACTTCAGTAACACTTTTTCCCACAGGGAGTTCAAAGTGTTCTGACCTTCATGCTTCATGTTTGAAGGTGCTGCTGTGTTGAAATTAGGTTCTGTACTTGGCCTGCTCACTGGCAGGAAGACTTGTGTGAGGATTGCCAAAGGCAGGGGTGACTTGGATGTCTCAGCTTTGACCCTGGGACCAAGAAGCCCCCATAGTTTAGAGAGCCAGTTTAGAGAGTAATGTAGTGACTAATGGTTTCTCTGTGTAGCTCTTTAGCTGTTAAATCAGCATGTGACTCAGAGGCTCATGGTCTTCCCTCATAAATCCTGTTCCAACCTTGACTGTTAATCATTACAGAGAATTTTAACATATGCATACTTTTGATAAAAAAGTTAAAGCACAGCCAGCATTTTGAGAATGAATGGAGATTCCTTTTGAGTAAGAAAAAGGTATCTCATAGGAATTAGGTTATAAGGAAAAATGTCCAGAAATGGGGAGTTAAAAGAGATACTATATGCAAGAAAAGAATACAAGGACAAAACACATAGATCAGGAAGGGTGGTAGAAAGTAAATAGGGTGATATATGAAGAAAGCAAAGGTGTTAAGTTTACAGGAAAGCTGTCATGAATTCCTCATTTCCTTGTCAATGAATCTTTCCAAAGTTGAGACTTGGATTACCCAGGCTGATGGAGAAAGAGACCAAGTTATCAAAGACTGGTGGAAAATCAGCAATTCACTTATAGTGCTTTCCAGATTTCCACTGAGGGTGGAAGGAAGAACATGAAAGTTCTCTGACTCTATGGAAATTTAGCAGAGATCCAACATTTGTTTTTCTACTATGATTTAGAAACAAGAACTTATTCAAATCTAGAAATCACTTTGATAGAAAAGAAATTTGATTTTCCCATATGTCCAGCATCATAGGAAAATTACTATTAAAAAGACAGCAAATCAAAGCTTTCATTCATGTAAATTTTGATGTGATTGGTCAACAAACACATGGTGAATCAGGTCAACAGCAGTGAGGTTCCATCACTCACTAATATGCTGCCTAAAACCCTCAAAACTTGCAATTTTCTCTACATGTGTTTGTATTTTCAAATGACTCCAGTGGATAAAAAATTATTTGTATTACTTCTTCCTTCATAAGAGTCATTAAAGTGTGTAGAAATAGGGAAGTATGAATTATGGATGGAAAAGTACACAATTTTTCCTGTGGGGTTGGACGTAACAGGACCCCCTGTAAAATTTATAGTTACTGTTATGGAGAAACTAAAGACTGAATGTAAGGGAGGAAAGAGGAGAGGTTGAAAAAAATATAAAATTCAACCATTTTATGATTCAGACAGTTTGTACTTCACATGCTTACATACTGGTAGGATATTATGTTAGACTGGGCTTCAGACCAGGGGTCAGCGAACTCTGGCTCATGGGCCAAATCCAGCCCACCATCCATTTTTGTCAATAAAATTTTGCTGGAGAAAGCCATGTTCATTGGTTTAAATATTGTCTATCTAGGGTGCTTTCCCACAATAATGGCAGAGTTGAGTAATTGCTACAGAAACCATATGGCCTGCAAGCCTGAAATATTTACTATCTGTCCATTTACAGAAAAAGTTTGCCAACACTTGCTGTAGACAAAGGCTGCCATACTTAGAGGTATTCCTGAAGAACTATCGGCATAGAGTAGACCACGATGGGTAGGTCTTCCCACGTTCTTTAGGAAACACTAAGGTTAAGGTGAACTTCAAGGGTAAGTTTGAAGGCAAAGAAAGGACAGGTCTACGTGTCCTAATGGTGTGTATGGAAGTGGCTGCTGCCCTCAGGGTCATTTATGATTCACTGACCGGGGGTACACCAGCCTTGGATCTGTTTTCCAACCAGTTGGCGGCTCTTAACCATTCATCCCTTTCATGTGAAACTTTAACCACCTGGTCCCAGGAGCTGTGAGCTGCCCCGGTCCTCCCCCTCCAAAGTGAGGGGCTCAAGCTGATCAGTCCAATTTGTTATACTCCAGGATTCAGTTTTGAGAAATCATGCAAATTCGGGACCCTGTGAAAAACAGGCACTTATTGAACAGCGTGTTATGTGGTAAATTTCCCATCAATGGATGCACAAAAGGCATAAAATGTGTAACCTGAGAAAGAGTCACCCGCTGGCATCATAAGTCAGTAATTCCTAATGATGGTGGGATTTGAGGTGGGCTCTGAAGGATGCTGATAAATGGAGAAGGGGGAGAAATGCTCCCCTGTGGAATGAGGGGAGATTTTCTCTTCTCTGCCGAGAACAGAGCCGAGCGACAGCTGGCTGACTTCCTGCAGGGAAAGGGAAGGGTCTTTGTGCACAGGAATGGATGATGCGGGCACGGCTTTGCGCCTTAGGAGTAAACTTCCTGAGACCTTCAAGATAGGGCATTTCTGGGCACAATACTCGCTACTGTTCCTTTAGGAACTTTTATTTGTCTTATCAAATTTCTCCCCAGTGCTATCACAATGGAAAGCCACAGGAAATATTTTGCAATTTACACATTGAAAATGAAAGGCATGCTTATAAAGAAATCCTTTTCAATGGAATTCACATGGAATGAATTAAGAAGAAACAGTAATAAACTTGCTTTCAAAGTAGGGGAAATTGAGGTGTGAGAACAACTTCCCAGAGTGACAATTAGCACCAGATTAGTTACTGAATCTGAGTCTATTAACTTCAAGTACATAGTGTTGACATGCAGTCAATACGCATGCATAAGACTATGTTAATTTCTTTCTTTCTCTCTCTCTCTCTCTCTCTCTATATATATATCTATCTACCTATCTACCTATCTGTATTTTAATTTCCTTTTTGATTGGTAAATATTTACTGCCTTGAGTTCCAAAAGACTGAGGTGACCATAATGCCTGCTTTGACTGCACGGTCCTGATTTATACCTGTTGTCTTGTGTAATTAATATAGTGCCCTTCATCACTCCCCAAACTATTCCAGTCATCCTATCAAGAGTTCTCTACTGTTCCCTCCCTAGAACCCCTTGGCCCTTCTTATAAACCATCAACCAGTGGGCTAATGGCCACGCGACAGGGTCTGCAGAAGGGAGCATGGCTCAGCACTAAATCTGGTGTCCTTGCCTTGCCTGATCAGTGAGTAAATACTTTGACTATTATCCCTACAGGTTTGGCCTTTTCCAGATTTTCAAACTCTGTAGATGGTTGAGATTGATTTCTCCTCAGCCTGTGGCAGAGGGGAGGACACCAGTCCTCTTGTGGCCCTGGATGATGTGGTCCAGCCCGTCCATCCAGCCTCACCCTCATTCTCTGTCCTCTTTCCAAGTGGGCCTCCTCTCAGTTTTGTGAGAGCAGCTCTTTCCTCTTCACTCTTATTCTGCCCCAAATACTCCTTTCCACTTATCATCTAGCAGAGTCATCTTTAGGTTCCCACTCCATGAAGACCTCCCCAGGCAAGTTTTCCTTGATCCACTGTGATAGCATTATTCTAAGATGGTCCCTGAGATACCTGTTCCCCGTATATATACACCTTTTCCCAATTATTCAGTGAAACACGAATTTAGGTACTACTGTGAAGGGATTTTGCAAATATAATTAAGGTCTCCAGTAAGTTGAGCTTAAGATGGGGGTGCCTAACCTTGGTAAGCCTAACCCAATCCAGTCAACCCTAAAAAGGGACTGGGCTCTTCTGGAAGAAAGAGCTTTGACTCATGAATGACTCAGCATGAAGGAGGTTTTTCCATTGCTGGCTTTGAAGAGGGCAGGTCTGTGACAGGGAAGGTGGGTAGTCTGCAGGGGTCGAGCCCAGCACCCAGTGGTCAGCCAGCAAAGAGGCAGGACTCTCAGTCCCACAGCTACCAGTAACTGATTTCTGCCAACTATCTGAATGGAGCTCATTAGTGGGTCATTCCCCAGAGCCTTCAGACTAGAACTCAGTCTGGCCAACACCTTGATTTCAGCTTTTGAGATCCTGAGTAGAGAATCCAGCCACGCTGTGCCTGAGTTCTGACCTACAGGGGTTTGAGGTATTAGGTGGTTATGGGTTTAAGCTGCTATGTTTGTGGTAGTTTGTAACGATGTCCAGAGTCTAGCTCACACTCCTTTCTTACCCATCCGTAAGATCATATTCCTTCCTTTCATTGGTCTCATTCAGTTTCTATTTATATATTAAGTTGTGTTGTGGGTTGAGTAGTGTCTCCCAAAAATTCATGTCCACTGGGAACCTCACAAGGTGACCTTATTTGGAAATAGGGCCTTTACAGATGTAAATAATTAAGGATCATGAGATGAAATCAACCTAGATTTAGGGTGGGCTCTAAATACAGTATCTGCTCTCCTTATAAGAAAAGAGGACACAGAGACACACAGAGGAAAGGAAGATGTGAAGATGGAAGTAGAGGCTGAGTGAAGTGACTTCCAAGCCAACAAATGGCAGAAGCTGGAAAAGGCGAGGAAGGATTGTCTCCTAGAACCTTCAGAGGAAGTCTGGCTCTGCCAACATCTTGATTTCAGACTTCTGTCCTCCAGAACTGGAAAAGAATACATTTCTGTTGCTTAAAGTAACCCAGTTTGTAGAATTTTATTATGACAGCATTAAGAAACCAGCACAAAGTGCATGATTTTTAAAAATTTTTGGATTCTACCAAGCCCCTTGAGTTAAGGGCTGTCTGTTTGTCATGCATGGTGTCTTCAGCACCCTTCCCAATGTCTGGCACAGAGTATGGGCTCAAAATACAAATCACCATCTAATTAATGCTTATATGGTTGTATGAATGGAAAAATGGCTGAGATGGGGTGGGGTTTGGCTCAGTGCTTAGCAGACACAAGGTCCTGGGTTCAATTCCCAGTGCCTCCATTAAAAAAAAAAATCTCAAAAAAAAAAAAAAAAGACTGAGAGCTTTTCTCTGTCTCTGGTTAATCTTCCTTTTCAGCACACTAGGGAACAGATATCTCAGAAGGAATTTTGAGCACAAGTCCAGGTTTGCGATCAGTCTACTGTGTATTTGGGGACCACAACTTCTCAGAGCCCTCCTTCTACAACAGGGCCAGCAATGTTCTTGGATTATCTCCATTCAGAGCTGGATATAGATTTTAACAAAGACTCAACTTCAGTCCTGGGCATCTAGGGTAATGCGGACTATTATGAGTGCCTCTGACATGAGCTTAGCTGTAGTCAGACTTTGGGGCTGCCCTTGATGGAAACGCCCTAATGTAAATAAAAGAAAACTATGGATATACACTGAGAAGAACACAGAATTGAGGGAGGCTTTGAGCAGCTAGAAGCCTGGAAGGGCAGAACCGAGGCCTCAAAGATACTTCGAGTATCTTAGAAACAGACTCTCCGGGTCATCTCTTGAGGTCTCCCCCACTGGCTGATTCAGAGTGGCTCACTTTAGTCACATGCTCATCCCATGGTCAGAGTCCTGTGACTGGCCATTCCACTGAACCATGTGAAGTAAGGAAGTTCCACAAATAAAGATGATACTGTTACCAAAAGACAGGAAAGGGAAGCTGCACAGATAACCAGGACAACTTTCTTTAAACTCTCCATGTAAGCTCATTCTCAAACCAAATGCCCCAACCAAAATTTGTTCTGTTCTTTTTGCCTTTTAGATTTCACCTTTCCTCCTGGTATCAGTGTCCCCTTACTTTTGGAGAAACCTTCTTTACATCTATTTGGTGTGAGTGGAGCTCCAGGTATGCATAGGAGACCCCAGCCAGGCTAATTCAAACCAAGGAATTTTTAATTTTTTTGTTGTATGTATTAGAGGAAAAATATTTTTTTAAAAAATTCTTGAGGTTGCTACGAATGTAGGGTATAACTCTTGAAAGTCTAATTTCCACACAAAGGGAAGACTGAGAGTGGAGCCAAAAGAGAGGAGATCACAATGAGGAGGGAGGAGAGGAAGACTGAGCCGTCATGATGTCACCTGTGTCCCAAATCTGACCCAAATTCTGGGCCTTTCAATTGAATGAGCCTCCTTCCTTCTCCCTCCCTCCCATTCTCCTCCTTTCCTTCTTGCTTTCCTATCCTCTCCCTTCTCCACTTCCTCATCTTTCTTTTATCTTTTTTTTTTTTGGCTAGAGCATCTATGAATTGTAGTTTCTGTCACTTGCAACCAAAGGAATTCTGAGTAAGTTGGAGAGAGAGAGAGAGTTCCACCAATAAATAGTGAGGACAGCAAAATCTCCTGACTATCTCTGTGAGTGCAAGTTCTGCTGTGGTGCACACAGTGAGTCTGTCTTTTCCCTCCTCTCCAGAGGGCACACAGTGTGTCTGGCGTTGTATTTTTCATCTTCCCCCCAATAGCTCGGATTGATTGTGTCCAGTCCCTATTGTCCTCTGATATGGCCCCTTGAACTGTCTTCCTACTCTTTCTGTGCCTGCTTTGACAGTTGCTCTCACTCTCTAGAAAGTTGCAAATGTTTCTCACTGTTGCTCTGAAAAGTGGGAATCATGCAGAGAGAGGTGTTATCTGTCAGCACGGTAGCGTTGTGAGATTGCCTTGCCAAGTTGGCGAGACCCTTCAAATTATTTCCCTCAGGGTGTGGAACTTTGTGAAGGTCTCTCTTACTTTTGCTGTAATGAAGTCAAGTGCATAAAGGCATGTGTGCCTGCCTGCGTGTGGACATCGCCTGCTGAGACAGGCTGGTTCACAAGGACCGCATCATCCATCACTTTTGCTGCAGCTCCTGGCCTCTGTTTTGAGAAATGTGATTTGCCAGTCTGAGGCTGTGATCTGAGCTGTGGCTGAGCTAGGAAAGGAAAAATTAAGAGAGGGCTTTTCAGGGTTTCCTTGGTTATCCTGGAGCCAAGCTATTGGCATGGATGTAATTTCTCCCTGCCCACCTCTGACTCGGCCACGGAGCGACTGTTAGAATGATTGGTGACTGAGAGAAGTGGAGTTGTTTGAGGATAATGTAGAGCATCGCTTTTATGGACTTCAATATATTGTTTCAATGGACATGTGGCCTTGCAACTCCGTTCCCGTGAATGTGGGATGCTGTTCTTTGTACATCCAGCGAGTGTCTGTCACTGCTGTGCCATGTTCATGGGTTTTATTATGATCATGTCCCTTGTCTGAATTGATTGAACCACATTGCTTGGAAGCCCAAATGACAGCAGCTGTTTCTCTGTTTAAAAGAAAGCTCTACATTTCTATTAGTAAGTTGCTAAATCTCTTATGACGAAATACTGCAATTATAAGCAGAAGGCTCCCCAGTATTCACTTACCTGTAATTTATAAACTTATTCTTTTAAAAAAATATGATTCTTTCTTGGTTTTATTAGGCTGGCTCTTTCTTTTCTTTTCTTTTTTAAATTAGCTTCCTTCTTTTCTTCTTTTTTGCTTTTTTTTTTTTTAGTATTAAGCCTAGGACCTCCTGTATGCTAAGCATGTGCTCTACCTCTGACTTATACCCTCCCCACTTGTAAGCTTATTCTTGCAAAAGGCATTCTGGTAGAGCTCCAGGAAGAGCATGCAGGTTGCTATGAGAATACATTAGAAGATTCAGAGGATATTTCAGAGAAGGCTTCTAGCGGAGGATGATTTGGGGACAGGCAATAAATCTTAGCCAGGCTGAAAAAAATACAGCAAGAGCATTACACACAAAAGAAGCAACAAAAATAAACGTAGGCTTCTCAAACATTCCTGCAATCTTCATAAGAAGTATCCATAAAGACACAAGATGCAACAGAAAACTCCTTGATGCACGTTCTCATAAAATAACATTAGAAATTGGTGTTAGATTTTCAATGGAAGTTTGCTATCATTTAATCACTTCAAAACAAATAAAGAGAAGACACTGTCCTATGTAGAAACACATGCCATGTGAAGAGGGAACAGGGCCCATCCATCTCTGGGGGTGTGGCCACGGATTCATGCTCACGGGTAAATAAGGTCATTGTCTTTCAATCCCTGCACAATACAGAGAGGGCAGACCCATGTTACCATCCACTAGCTCTGTGATCTTTGGAAGTTGTTTAATTAATCTGAGTCTTTTTTCCTCATCTGTAAAATGGAGCTAATGATAGTATCAACAGTTCCTGCTAGGTTTAAAGGAGAAATTGTCTTTAAAGTGCTTATTACTCCTTCTAGAGAAAGAATAAAAATGAACCACTGACCCCTTAAATAAAATAAATAATACTAGAAAACAATCAGAAGGAAAGTATGGGAAAAGGCATAATGCAGATAAAAGCAAAAATTATGAATTAAACAGACAAATCGCTGATAAACTCAAGATATTTTTACATCAGAGAAAAGAGATTAATATTTAAGTTCAACAAAAACTAGAGAGAACAGAAGGCACAATATTGTATGTTAAATGCATTGTAACACTCCTGTGCATTGATCCAGAATTGCCCCTTTTGGAAAATTCTCATGAGGGTATAATCACGGAAGTAAGTAAAGATTTACAAATATATGAATTATTTATTTGGGGAAAGTAATAGAAACAGCATCTATTAGTAAGTAATCCATTAATAAATTATGGTAGAGCCTAATAATCAAAACCTATGAAGAAGATTTTGGGTACAGAAGAAGACTCATAATAAAGTATGAAGCTAAGCCAAAATGCTGCTCATTTAGATACTAATTTATTTTTTAAAATCCATATGAGTTTATAGATATGGGGAAGGGTGAGTGTGTATGTGTATGTTTGAAGGGTAATAAGGTAGTTTAAGATACTCAGATATACATAGTGGGGTCAGAGAATTATATAGTGAATTTGATTTTCTTCTGTATATTTTTAAAAGTTTCCTGATTTTGTGCAATGAGCATATGTTGCTTTGGTACCAGAAAAAAAAAAGTATGCATAAAATACTAGAAGTTATCTTTTTTTTTTCAAGCCATTCCCTAACATGGAAATAATTGAAAGATCTCTCTTCCTCTCTCTTTCTTATAAGACAGTTTGCTGGACGAAGTAAAGTCCAAGGATTCTTGTACAAATAAAAATCAGTATGAAGAAATTTTTATGGACAAAGACTACTATTTTCCAAAGCTCATCAAAGGGCTATGGGAGAGGGCATTGAAAATATCCATCATTTTCACCCAAATCTCTTTGCACTTTCATCTCTTCCCTTTGTATACGCTGGCCAGGTGAGACATCCAACCATAGTCAGGGTCCTCACGTGATCCATTCTCCGAGACTCACCCTAATCATATTTTTTTTCCTGAACTGGCAGAGTCAAATCATATTTGTATATATTTGAACATAACTTACAGGCATAATTGTTTTTTTTTTAAATCTAGCTGTATATTTTAGTCCCCTTCTCATTTAGGAAATTTAGATGTAAAGTAAGTCCACTCAGCAGTACTTACTCTGTTCATTTCCTGAAGCAGTCAAAAGAAAATACCCGGTGTCTGAAAAGTTGCATGAACTTCATACAGTGAATTCATTTCTAAGTACTCTTATTTCTTAAATTGGTTTACACTTCACACTTTTAAGCTTTTTGTTTTGTACCAATTTAGTATTGCCTATGCTCATAGCAAGTCAGTCAAGAAGACCAGCAAACCTGGGGCAGGGGTTGAGTTCCTTGAGTCGTCTCTAGGAAAACACTTGATCTTCCTATAAGGCAGCATTCTCTTCTGTAAAAGGAGAAGTCTGTTTGCGTAAATTCTCTCTTGGTTGTCCTGGAAGGATTAAATAGCCGATGTCTGGAAGCAACATGAGCGATTCTGAAAATGAGGCTCTGGGGATCTGCGATTCTCTTTCTCAGGAGGATTTATGGCTTCAGCATTGCGTGCATTGTGTGTACAGAGCTGAGAGTGACGTTCCTGGTTCAAGACAGGAATTCGCTTCTTTAGCAAACACATATGCAGTGCTTAGCTTGTTCCAAGCACCATTCGCAGCTCTACAAATTTTAATTAATTTAATCCTTGCCATAACCCTATGACATTGGCACTTTTATTATTTTCATTTTCTAAGGTAAGGAAACAGCCCCAGAGCGGTGAGATAATTTGCCCCAAGTCTTGCATTTACTAAATGATTGAGTCAGAAACTCAAGCTACCCGTCTGTAGATTTCATGTTTATAACCATGATCCATACTGCTTTGAAGGAATTGTTGAGAAGTGGCTGAAAGTAACCCCCATTTTATGTTGTTGAAAGGGTTTTTTTAAAAACGTATAATCTTATTAACGTTATATCCTTCGTGATTGATAGGCAATATTTATCCCACATGGTATGTGATTTCTGAACTTAATCTTCCGAGAGTGGTTCTTCTTCTTAAATGCCTTCCATGAGTTGACGGAACCCTTCCCATCACATGTACTTGGATGTATTTGAACACACATGTTGAGAACCGCCTAAGAGGGTAGAGCGAATGTTCTCTTCTGGATCCACGGAGGAATAATCTCAGCACGAATCTGTCCTTCAGGAGGCTGAGAGGACGCACGAAAACCTTTAAGGAGATAAATTGTTTTGAGGATTTTTAATCTGTGAGCCCAGCAGATTCCCCTCCATGCTGGATGCACTCGACTAGCTCTCCCTCAGTGTAACACCACCGTCTTGGCTCTCAGTGGAATTAACCTGGCTGTACATGACATTCAGCATTTGATCAAAATGAATGTAATGCAACTGCCATTTCAGATACCATTTGTTAAATTTTCAAAATGTCGCTATTTTACCGAACATGAAGCTTAGGCCAATCATGACTTTTTTTTTTTCTTTTTGCTTCAAACAAGTAATGCAAGTCGAAATACCTGCTTTTTTAATATAATGAAAGAGAAATCCTGAAATGTATGTCACCATCAAGCCATCTCATTTCTTTCTGAACGCATATGTAAAATTAAATGCCATCAACCTCAAAATTGACTGTGGGGTTCAGAATCTCCTTGAAATAACTGCTATCAGTAAGAGCTATAACAAAACTTGTGAACATCATCTCCATCCTCTGCGAGTGACTTCGCATGAGATTCTTAGAGCCCTGGTGGCACTTTACAATTGGAATTGTTCTTTAATAAACTCTTTCCTCACAGCTTACCACCCCATACTCAGTGAGTCACTTCACAGCCCATTTAAAGGGCAGACACGTCTCATTACCTTTGTAATCCAAAGGGAAAAATTACAGATCACTACATTTGAAAAGTGGTTGTTAGAGTTAAGGCAAAAAAAGAGACAAAAATGGTTAAATATCAAACACAGAAGAGACATTAGAGCAAAGAGATGGTTAGAAACTCCTACAAACAATGGACAATGCTTCCTTTTTTTATTTTAAAATGCTTAGATAATTATAGAATGCCTGTAACCAAATTCCTGTTTCTTTAATTAATTTATTTATTTTCGGTCGAGCACTTGGTTTGTTCATATGCCTATGAGGGGAAGCTAAGAGATTTCAGGTAGATACCACAAGAGTGGTGTGTACTTCTGCTGTTGTAACACCCTAACTGAGTCATGTCTATTCAGATTTGACCTACAGGGCTTCTGGCAACACACTGATCTCTTCTAGCTCTCTGGAAACTGACAGCGTCTCCGACATCTCACCTGTCGGTGGGAGCTGTGAAATCCAGCCCGGGAGTGGCGGGTGATGGGCTTCTGTTCTCTGGAGATCAGCCCTGTTTCATTTTTGCTTCTCAGTCTCATATTTGTTCAACACCTCTTTTTTTTTTTTTAACTGAAGTATAGTGATATGCAATGCTGTGTTAGTTTCAGGTGTACAGAAAAGTGATTCTGTTATTCATGTCTGTATCTTTATCTGTGTCTGTACTTTTTCAGAGCCTTTTCCATCATAGGTTATTACCAGGTATTGAATATAGTTCTCTGTAATATACAATAGATCCTTGTTGTTTGTCTATTTTATATATAGTAGTGTGTATCTGTCAATCCCAAACTCCCAGTTTATCCTCTTCACCCACTTTGGTAACCGTAAGTTTGTTTTCTTTGTCTGTGAGTCTATTTATATTTTGTAAATAAGTTCATCTGTGTCATTTTTTTTTAGGTTCCACATATAAGTGATATCATATGATATTTGTCTTTCTCTTATTTACACCTCTTCAAACAATTAATTTCTCTTTAAACAATTAATCAATTAATTTCCTTAAACAATTAATTAATGGCAGTTGCATTACATTCATTTTGATCAAATGCTCTATTTAAAGTACTTAAAATAATTCAATTTTCCTGAATGGATCTTAAGCTTAACTTCAGGAAACTCATAGAAAATAAATGATACCTCTTTAATCTTAATGATATCACTTAGAAATCATTCTTACACTGGTGAGTATTTTTAGAAGGGGCTTAAAAAGTTATGCTAATAGCAATTTAAAAGCTGTTATTGGTGGCGAGAGTATAGCTCAGTGGTAGAGTCCGTGCTTACCATATATGAGGTCCTGGGTTCAATCCCCTGTACCTCCATTATAATAAAAATAAATATGTGAATAAATAAACCTAATTACTCCCCCTAAAATAAAAGCTGTTATCAAGCAATAATTAATCAATTGCATTTATTCATTAATTCTTTACTGACATGCCCAATGTTGTATTTATCATAAACATGTAAAATTTATTCCTAGCTTTTACATAATTTGCTTCTCTGATTATTTCTTACTTAGTTTTAACCAGATTACAAAACAATAATTTGATTGGAAGGAGAAATAAATGCTAGTTTTAATTAAAAACCCTAGTTAGCAAGGAGTAAAGCAAGTCTAATCACTGTAACCAAAACAACAAGGCAATTATAAATTTTGGAACTGTCAAAGCAGTTTGAAGCCGCTAGAGAACTGCCAAGCATTTGCAAACCTCTAAAGTCCAATTTGAAACATCATTGAAAAAAAAAACCTTTGATTCTAAAATAGACTTCACAATTTACTTATAGGACTAAGTATAGTGTTTCTGGATGCAGAACACATTGCTTCTAACTTCTGTAAGGTTCATAGAAATCTCAGCAAAAAGTGAAACTGGTCAATGGTCAACTTGGAGAATTAGAGAAGCCTCAGGTGCTGAGAGGCAGGTGGTGCATGGTGTGGCACCAACCTGAGTCAGAATCCTGGCCTTCATTAGATCATCATTATGAGCTGTAGAGGGCAGATTTCTCCTCTCTGAGAGTGATGACTAGGATTATAATAATAGAAATGAACTCACAGAATTATGGCGAGGATCACGTATTAAAAAATTACAATAGTGTCTGGGAGATAGTAAACATTCAGTAAATGTCATTGTTAACAATTGTTACTGTGTCTGGGATGGTCACAGGGCACAGGCAGCCTGGACATTAATAAGTAACTTACCTCTGATCAGTATAGTTACCTCAGACCCCTTCCTTCCTCCCTCCCTTCCTTCCTTCCTTCCTCCCTCCCTCCCTCCCTTCCTTCCTTCCATCCTTCCTTCCTTCCATCCTTCCTTCCTTCCTTCCTTCTTTCTTCCCCTCTTTCTTCCATCCTTCTCTCCCACTCTCTCTCTTCCTCCTTCTTTCTTTGACTGTGATTGTCTTTTTCTGTTTCCTTTTAGTCCTCTCTCTCTCCATTATTCTGCCCTCTCCATTTATTTCAATCTTCCCACTCCTGTTTTTTCCCTACCAGCTTCCTCCCGTTCCCATCAGCCTCGTTGGTGTTCTTTCTCCACTTATTATGACCTATTTAAAATGCAATTCATATTACTTACTCTTTTCAAGTAAAAGAGTAAAATTGGTGTAACTACTTAAAAAATAAATAGGTAAGGGAAATGTATTTTACATCTTAAAAAACGAAGTCCTAAACTCTAACTTAAATTATTTTATGCATGTCATGGCCTCGGTTGGATATTTTTAATATTTGTGGAGCATTAACAAGCAAAACTGCCTTCCATTCCATCGTGGCAAAACATCGGTGGATTACTTGCCCTGAAACAGTAAAGAAAAAGGGAGATAGAGGGAGGGAAAGATCTAAATTAAGGCTTGTTCAGGCCGTGATAGATTAGCACCTGCAGTTTGAACGTCACTGAAACATGCCATCAGGAGGTCGGGCTGTGCGCATGAGTTGGGGGCCACATCCCCCAGATAGCTCCAACCACTGAGCGGGGCTGGCCCAGTGAAGGGTGGACAGCAGCCATGGCTGGGCATGTGGCGGGAAATTCCTGCCCTAGGGGGAGGAGACCTAGAGAACCTCCCATGGCTTTTCTTCTGGAATATTATGATCATGAGATTCTTGTCTTTTAGGTCGACATATTTGGAGTGACACTTTTCTCTCTTCTTGCCTGTATCTCAGAGCCACTAAAGGGACCTTAAAGATGATTCAGGAGGAAGTTCAAGTACAGTCTAGGTGCTCACCCTGTCACTCACGTTTGGGAAGGCACGTATCTGTTATCTCTTTACTTATTTAGAGAAAGGTCCAGTATAACATGGGGAAAAAGATGCACTTAGTAGAAAGGAAACTTTATGAAGAAGTGTTTATGATACAACTACTATATGAAAAGTAAGGATTTTTTTTTCTACAAAATGTTTTATCATTTATAAAGCTTTTAATAACACATAATCCTCCCATTTATAATATAGACAGATGTGAAATTGAGATGGAAACAAAATTCCCTTTTCCTTGCCCACTGAAAAACCAACTATTACAAAGTGGTTGGTACCTACTTCATTCAGGGATGCCAGAAAAATGGCACATGATCTGTCAATGTTCCGTGAGGCTCTGAGCAGAATTAAGATGGAAGCTTGGACAAGTATCAGAGCTAAAATCATCAGCAGGATAACTTTACATGATGACCAAGAGTCCCCACTTCCTCATACATTGTTTTCATCAGAATTCTTAAGAGAAACAACGATCAGAGGAGGTGACTGCCAAGCTGCTGTCTCCAAGAACACCTGCTCTTGGATTCTGCCTTGGATCTGACATTTATATCATTGCTCATAGCACATTTCCATCCATTCTAGCATATATTCTGCATTCATAGCATATATTTAGCCTTAACGTCATCAAGGTATTTTACATGCATCATGATAGTTCACATTTGTAGATTACTTTAGCATTTATGAAGCACATTCCCCTTCATGGTGGCATTTGAGTTTTACAACAATCTTGGGGAATTAAAGATGGGCACCCCAAAGAACCAGCAACTAGAAATCATCGCTAGGGCACACAGGTAAGAGGTAACCTGATCTCTTTTTTTTTTTTAACATTTTTTATTGAGTTATAGTCACTTTATAATGTAGAGGACAATTTTTCAGTTATATATGAATATACATACATTCACTGTCACATTTTTTTTTCACTGTGAGCTACCACAAGATCTTGTATATATTTCCTTGTGCTATACAGCATAATCTTGTTTATCTATTCTGCATATGCCTGTCAGTATCTACAAATTTTGAAATCCCAGTCTGTCCCTTCACAACCCCCTCCCCCCGGTAACCACAAGTTTGTATTGTATGTCTATGAGCCTGTTTCTGTTTTGTATTTATGTTCTTTTTTCTTTTCTTTTCTTTTTTTTTAGATTCCACATATAAGCCATCTCATATGGTATTTTTCTTTCTCTTTCTGGCTTTCTTCACTTAGAATGACATTCTCCAGGAGCATCCATGTTGCTGCAAATGGCATTATGTTGTCGGTTTTTATGGCTGAATAGTATTCCATTGTATAAATATACCACTTCTTTATCCAGTCATCTGTTGATGGACATTTAGGCTGCTTCCATGTCTTAGCTACTGTAAATAGTGCTGCTATGAACATTTGGGTGCAGGTGTCTTTTTGAAGTAGGATTCCTTTTGGATATATGCCCAGGAGCAGAATTCCTGGGTCATATGGTAAGTCTATTCCTAGTCTTTTGAGGACTCTCCATACTGTTTTCCACAGTGGCTGCACCAACCTGCATTCCCACCAGCAGTGTAGGAGGGTTCCCTTTTCTCCACAGCCTCTCCAGCATTTGTCACTTGTGGACTTTTGAATGATGGCCATTCTGGCTGATGTGAGGTGATACCTCATCTTAGTTTTGATTTGTATTTCTCTGATAATTAGTGATATTGAGCATTTTTTCATGTGCCTATTGATCATTTGTATTTCTTCCTTGGAGAATTGCTTGTTTAGGTCTTCTGCCCATTTTTGAATTGGGTTGTTTGTTTCTTTCTTATTAAAGTTGTATGAGCTGTTTATATATTCTGGAGATCAAGTCTTTATTGGTTTTATCGTTTGCAAAAATTTTCTCCCATTCCGTAGGTTGTCTTTTTGTTTTACTTATGGTTTCCTTTGCTGTGCAGAAGATTTTAAGTTTAATTAGGTCCCATTTGTTTATTCTTGCTTTTATTTCTATTGCTTGGGTAGACTGCCATAGGAGAACATTTTGAGATGTATGTCAGATAATGTTTTGCCTGTATTTTCTTCTAAGAGGTTTATTGTATCTTGTCTTATGTTTAAGTCTTTGATCCATTTTGTGTTTATTTTTGTGTATGGTGTAAGGGAGTGTTCTAGCTTCACTGATTTACACGCTGCTGTCCAGTTTTCCCAACACCATTTGCTGAAGAGACTGTCTTTATCCCATTGTATATTCTTGCCTCCTTCTTCTAAAAATAAGACTTCATTTGAATCCAGGACTTCTGAGTCCTTTCCTCTTAGGAAACCACCAACCAGTGCAAAAAAACTTGCAGGTTTGTTCAAAGAGGGGACACTGAAGAAAAGTTGAAGAGAATGGAAGTCATGACATGAAATTCCTCGGTACTAAGTGCATGGACTAAGTCGGGGATGTGTGTTGCCTTTTCCATATTAAATTATTCCTGCTATATGAAATGCATCAAGATGACACCAGCAGGGCAATGACTTGATTTAGAACTGAGCCACACACCTGTTCTTCTAAATATAAACAAATTTGCAACCTGAGCCATTGGCAGTCACTGGAGGCTAAGCAAATGAGACCTGGGGCTGGTGCCCGCCTGCAACCTGGCTCTGGGCTGACAAATGCCTGAGGGCCAAGAAAGCATCACGCCAGGCAGGATATTTGGCATTGCGAGCTGGTGGTCACAGTGACCTTTTATCTCACCAGAGAGATTATAATTATTAGCTTTATTATTCTTATTGTTATTTTTAAATGTGCTTAGTTTGCTCTTGTGGTTCAGCTTGTACCCGACTTGTTGAATGTTCCAGATCCTCTTGGTTTGTATATATGAAAGTTGCCAGAGTTGCTGTGTTTGGAGAAAGCTTACCTTAAGGGAAATGGTTTGCTGCACTCCAGAACACTAAATTAAGTCTATAATGTATTTTCATTGTCTGTGTGAAGGCAATATTGTGCCAGATTCTGGACTTTCTGGCTAATCAAAGTGTGTGACTACTCCTTGAGACTCGGATGCCTCTTTCCATTCTTGCTTAGAAGGAAAGAAGTCATCCTGGGGTCCTTGGAAGTGTTCCACATTATCCTTAACTGATGAGACATGACAGAGGTAATGAAATGTAAGGAGCCCAGAGACAGGCGTGTTATGGTGCATGTGATGGAACTGTGCAGAACTGAGAGCCGTGATTGATCTGATTGGCCAAAGCTCTTAAGGTGGTTCAGGTTATGATCATTGGTAGGTTCTGAAAGCATTATTTCTAGATGCTGCTGAAAATCAGCAGAAAAGTCTCTTAATTCTCTTTCCAAATAATTGTTATGCAATTGCAAAAGATTTATTTGCATGTTGAAAGTTTTGAATATACAGAAAAGCACCAAAGAAGATAAAAACTTTTGCCATTTTTTTTTAATTTGCTTATACATTCCCTCACCTCCAACCTGGTAATTTGGTGAATTCTACTAAAATGTCTTCTAATATGAATAAATATACTGAATTCTTGGGGGTGAATCTTACTTGAGTACGGTGAAATGTTACCCATTTAGGTAGAGACAGAGATACAGAGATCAATGTATAAGCATAGGTTGATCTAGCTGTGATGGCCCCAGGGCTGTAGTTTGGTCTTCCCTTTGAGAGAACATGTTGCAAAGAGTTATAGGTAGATAACCTTAGCTGTTGCCACTTGGGATTTACCTTTCCATTCACCTGTGGCCATCCTCAGCCAATGACTGAGCACGGCAGGAGGAGTAGAGCTGAGACATTCCTGCTTCTTCCCATCCTCCAGCAACAAGGTAAGTCAAAACAATATTACCGTGCCAGGGTGTGGTGGAAATTAATGCCACCATTAAAGCCCTAAAAGATGGTGTTCTCCATCATATCTTCATGGAATTCATCAGTCCGGCCCCTGCAGAAACTGGATGAATCCTGAAACACGGCCGTAGACCACCACAAACCATCAAGTAGCTCTGATCACTGCTGCTGTGCTGAATGTGATATCATTGCTAGAATAAGTTTCTACGGCCTTAGGTGCACCGCATATGGCCATTGATTTGGTGAATGAATTCTTTTCTATTCCAATTAGAAGAGAAGGGCAGAAACAGTGCACATTCATGAGGACTACACAACAATGATACTCTTTACCAATGGCTATGTTAACTCCCTCTTTCATAATGCAATCCAAAGATGCAAATCCACCTGCATATCCTAAAGAATATCACATCGCAACCGTATATCATTGGCGTCATGTTGATGGGGCAGGCAGAGCAAGAAGTGCGTGGTGGCAAGTGGACTATGTTCAGTGTCCATTCTGGAGAACCAATTGTTAATTCTTACAGAGACAGAGACCTATCTTGGTATGGGTTTGCCCTTCTCACCCACAGACATCCAATCAGAACCACTTGTGAGGGCTCATGATTGCTTAGTCCACAGGCATG
This sequence comes from Vicugna pacos, assembly GCF_048564905.1. NCBI lineage: Eukaryota > Metazoa > Chordata > Mammalia > Artiodactyla > Camelidae > Vicugna > Vicugna pacos. The sequence goes on along the minus strand of NC_132991.1, from coordinate 85,791,829 downwards.
GGATACCACATAGCACAGAATACGACCAGGGCACCCACATTTCAACCAAGAAGGTTTAGGCGTGGGCCTGTGCCCATGGACCCCTTGGTTATACCATGTGCCATTCTGAAAGAGGCAGTCTGATAGCACATAGCAACAGCCTACTTCATTGAAGGCAGATCTGAAATGCTGGCTTGGTTGTAGTCCTCTGCAAAATGAGGTACTATCTTTCAGAACGTAGTATATGCACTAAGTAAGAGACTTCTATATAATGCTGTGTCTCCTTATCAAGAAAAGTACAGGAGTCCAAAAGCCAAAGAGTAGAAGCAGAAGTAGCACCTTTTGCCATTGTTCCCGTGACCCAACTATGGGATCATTTATATGACAAATACTTGAGAACAAGAGAAATGTCAAATTGTGGCATATCATATGGCAGAATGATAGTAGCTGTAATTATTAAAATTAAGAATTTTTTATCATGACATTATATGGGCTAATTTTTGACTCTCATCCCCACAACTCTAGGTTCTTCAGGCTTAGAGGTTCTGATCTCCAGAGGGCATTTTTGTTAAGATAGACAACTAAGTTTTCCTTTAAATATAAGCCATGCCTGCCCACCCTCCCAGGGCACCTTGGACTCTGTGTGTCCAGGGAGTAGCAGGTGAGGAGTTGCCCTCATTCTGAGAGTAACTGACCTTGGGCAGAACGAGGAGAGAAGGCCGTTTTTACACAATGGAGCCATACATGTGGAATACCATGCAGGCACCTCCTGGTGCCCCTTTGTCCATTGTAACCATGAACAGATTTGTTTGGCAACACCTGGCTGAGAACAGCATCATGACCAAGTGCTTGGACCACCAAGGAATAAAGGTTTGGATCACCGCATCAGGTAAGTCATTGAGACCTGCTGAGCTGATGGCTGAGGTTGGGGGGAGCTTCAAATAGTGGAAGAGGGAGAGAATAAGGACCAGATGTGGCCCCAAGTTCAGTTGCAGAGATGGGGGCTACAGTTTATCCCACTGACTTCTTTGGTCTAAGTTTGTCCTCAGGAAGAGAGGCGGTAGAAACTGTGGGCAGGCTGCTCCCGAAATGTGTGAGGTGGGTAGGTGAGATGTAAGAAGTGTGTTCTGGTGTCCATCAAGCTGTATGACCTGAATCTTATGCTAAAATAACCCAGCACATCCCATGTAGTCAGCACACGGCCCCTGGTTGCCGCCATTGTGAATCCACGATAGCGTTCAGGCTGTGGTCTGTGCTCTCTGCTAGCCAATGGCTGAGCCCAGCGGGTGTCTTAGAGCTGAACTCTTCCTCCCCTGTGTGGGGTTCCTTTGATTTCTTTGCGCTGAGGCTTCTCATCAGCCTGGCCAGGCCTTTCTCTGAGCAGCTCTGTAATCTGGGTCTCTTCCTACCTGATTCTCTTTGCTTCCCTCACTGCTTGCAAGTATCAGACCAGCAGTGCAGAGTGCTGGCTCTCCCTGTCCTTTCCTGCTTCCTCCCTGACTTACCCTTCACAGGCGTTTCCCTAAGACGTCACTTCCTGTCTAATACATTGTGGGACTCCCTCTGCAGACACCTAAAGGAACACACCAGATTTAAAGCTCAAACCTTGGCTTCAAGACTTTCTCTAGCTCTCTTTCTGGCCCTCCCTCAGGTCTGCTTTCCTCCCAAAAGACTTTCTTCCACAGATCGGCTGTCCGTACCTGGTGGCATGAACAGGACAGATCTCACGGGCAAGCAGACTGTTGGCACAGGGCACCCTGCTTACAAAGGCTCAGTGCTTGGTTTAATTGCCAGGGCTGCCCTAACAAAGTGCCACAAGCTGGGTGGCTTAAACAGTAAAACTCTTCCCCCACAGTTCTGGAGGCTACAGCTGGTCTCTTGGCCAAGGTCAGGGTGTTGACAGGGTTGGTTTCTTCTGAGGCTGTGAGGGAGACTGTTCCCTGCCTCTCTGCTGGCATCTGCTGATTTTCTGGCCATCCTTGGTGTTCCTTGGCTTGCAGACTCATCACCGTGATTTCTGGCTTTGTGTTCACATGATGTGCTGTGTCTCTGTGTCCCCTTTTTATAAGGACACTGGTCATACTGAATTAGCACCCACCCTAATGACCTCATCTTAGCCAATTATACCTGTAATAACCCTATTTCCAAGTAAGATCACATTCGGAGACACCAGGGGGTTAGGACTTCAATATAGAAATTTTAGGAAGATACAGTTAGACCCATAACAGTCATTATCTTGAAATTTCTAATAGTTTCAATTTTGCACTGGATCCTTAAATGATGTAGCCAATCCTGGCTGTGGAAGGATAATTCTGGGTTGTAATTAGTCAGCTTTAAAATCCTGGATGTCAGGAAAACGTGCCTTTTTTCCTGTAATTATAGCAGAAGTCTCCCATGCAGGCTTTGTTGGCCTTGACTCGATCATCTAACCATTTCTAACCAATCACTATGGCCATAAAGACCTTGCACTCCGAATGGCCAGACCAGGCTTGTAACTTCAAAGTCACATCACCTGCCACTGGGGAGGGGAGGACAACATACTCTTTGGTCCCCTCAAGCATCTTGTCAGGGTTTGGGACCAGACTCATGCTCATTTTACAGAAAAGAGTTTGCAGGTCTCCTATTAATTCTGTAACCTGGAATGGTTTATGTTGTTTGAGAATTATCTGTGATTTGAGAATTATCTGTGATTTGAAAGTTTAAAAACAAAAAGCACCAATAATGACCTTTGTTTTTCATTTGAAAATATTTTTGACAACTCGACACATTTTTACATCATTATTAACCTTCTGAAGAGTTTTCTATTTTTGAGTCAAATGTTAAAATTTACATTTTCTTTAAAACTTGGTTCATGACTGAAATGACAATTTTGAAATGTTCTTCTATGTATAGTTGCTTATGCTGCTTATGGGCTGAAAGGTGTTCCTTCAAAACTCATATGTTGGGAAGGAACTGGGATTTCAAAATGTAGAATAGATAAACAAGATTGTATTGTGTAGCACAGGGAATATATATAAAGGATCTTGTGGTGGCTCACGGTGAAAGAGAATGTGACAATGAATGTTGTCTGAAAAATTGTTACTGAAAAATTGTGCTCTACACTGGAATTTGACACAACTTTGTAAAATGGCTATAACTCAATAAAAAAAAATGTTAAAAAAAAACACCTCATACGTTGAAGTCCTAGCCCCCAGGACCTCAGAATGTGACTATATTTGGACAGAAGGTCTTTAAAGAAGTAATTGAGTTAAAGTGAGGTCATTAGGGTGAGCCCTACTCCAGCATGACTGGTGCATTTATAAGAAGAGGAGATTAAGTCACAGGCATGAGCATTGAGAGAGGGAACACCATGTGAGAATATAGAAATAAGACGCAAAGAGAGATGCCTCAAAAGAACCCCACCCTGTCAACACCTTGGTCTTGAACTTTTAAACTCCAGAATTGTGAGCAAATCCATTTCTGTTGTTTAAGCCAGCCAGTCTGTGGAACTTTTATGGAAGCTCTAACAAACTAATACATTGCCTAATATTTTGTATTTATGTTATATTTTCTTATTCAAGATTACTAGACTTGTAGATTTTTTTCAGAAAATATATTTGGTTGAAATACCTTCTGAGACTTCTCATGTTTGATAATATCTTTCTGTTTCTCTTCTCTCATCTCACTATGACTTTCTTGTTTCATAGCCTTTTGTTGTCAAAACTCTGTGGACATTGCTTTTTTGCCTTCTGTCATTTCATGTTATGAAAAGAATTTTAATATAGAACTAACATTTTATTTCTTTTGTAGACAATTTTTTCATTATCCTGCCCATGTTCATGCAAAATTTTGTTTCCTTTATTTTTAAAATAAAAACGTATCATAAAAACCATAGCTTTTTTCATTTGTTTTGTCTGGCAATCAAGGGTCCCTTTGACCCCAAACCTCAAATCTGTCTTTGGTTCAAGAAAAGTTTTTTAGGTTATTTTGAGTGGTTCCTCTCATCCTTCTCTTCTGTTCTCTCCTCCTGAAACTGTTGTTACATGTGTGTCATGGTTCCTAGGTTTTCCATGCCCCTTATCTTTTCTTTCGTCATCATATCTTTATTCCTAATTCTCGGTTATTGAATAACCTCTGAAGCACAACTTCTGCTGTAATAGACCAGGGTTTCAGGTGACTGTAATGAAGATTTTACTGCCTACATCGCAATTTTAAATCTGCAAATCAGCTTTTAAATCCAGATCTCAGATGGTTCGACAATGCTTGACAAGTGCATAAATATAATATCCTCTTCAACTTTTCGCCAAGCCTTTCTCCTTTTATTGTGCTAACTCTGCTGAAATTGAGGAATGTTTGATTGATTTCTTGGATTGGCTCACTTCTTTTGAAGTAAAATCTCTTATGTTTTTACTTATTTTTTTCTGTTCATCTTTACAGATCCAAGGCAGTCTAATATCAAAAAATTTTGATAATCAAGTTCCAACAGATATTGTGTGACCCCTTTTTGCATTTTTCAGGCTCAGAGGAGGGGAAAGGAAGACTTTTATATTTATAATAATTGTATTTACCAGGTAGTGACATGTATTATGAGGGATAGAGAGGTAGTAAGAGCTGAAGGTGGGACACTTTGCTACTCTGCCAAGTTTTTGTTTTTTTTCTCTTTTTTAAAGCTCTACTGACGTATAATTGACAAAATTGTAAGATATTTAAAGTGTACAATATAAAGATTTGTACATGTATACATGAGATACATATCGTTGTGAAAGGATCCCCACCCCCCCAATCAAGTTAACTAACACATCCATCACCTCACATATTAATTTTCTGGGTTTTTTTTGTGAGAACATTTAAGTTTTACTCTCTTAGCAAATTTACAATTTCAGTGTCATCTACTATTATCACCATATTATACATTAGATACTCAGAACTTCTTCATCTTACAGCAGAAATTTTGTACCCTTTTTACCAACCTCTCCTTATTTCTCCCACACTTCAGCCCCAGGCAACCAATTTTTGACTCCATATTTTTATAAGTTTGACTTTTTTAGTTAAGATTCCACACATAAGTGATCCTGTGAAGTATTTGTCTTTTCTATCTGGCTTATTTCACTTAACATAACGCCTTGCAGTTTCATCCATGTTGCCACAAATGACAGGATTTCTTTTCTTTTTTAAGGCTGAGTACTATTCCACTGTGTGTGTGTGTGTGTGTGTGTGTGTGTGTGTGTGTATACATGTGTATATGTATGTATATATGTATATTGTATTATATATACATGTCTATATATGTGTCTATATATGTGTCTATATGTGTATATATGTATCTATATGTATATATTATGTATATATCACATTTTCTTTATCCATTCATTCATTGACAGACACTCAAGCTGTTTCCATACATTAGGTACTGTGAATTATGCTGCAATGAACAGAGCAGCACAGATATCTCTTCAAGAGAATAATATTGTTTCCTTTGTATCTATACCCACAAGTGGGATTGCTGGATCATATGGTAGTTCTATTTTTATTTTCTTAAAGAAACTTTATCTGTTTCCCATAACGACTATACCAATTTACATCCCCACCAACATTGTACAAGGGTTTCCTTTTCTCCACCTGCCTTGACAGCACTTGTTATCTCTTGTCTTTTTGACAACAGACAGCCTAACAGGTGGGAGGTGATATCTCATTATGGCTTTGACTTGCATTTCCATGTAACTAGTGATGTCGAGCACTTTTTCATGTCCTGTGTGATCATTTGTATGTCTCCTTTGGAAAAATATCTATTCAGATCCTTTCTCCATTTTTACTTGGACTAATTTTTTTTTTTTTTTGCAATTAAGTTGTATGAGTACCTTATATCTTGGATCCTAACCTCTTATTGGGTATATGGTTTGCAAATATTTACTCCTGTTCCATAGGCTGCCTTTTCATTTTGTGGATAGTTTCCTTTGATGTGCAAAAGATTTTTAGTTACTGTAGTCCCCTTGTTTATCTTTGCTTTTTGTTGCCTTAGCTTTTGGTGTTAAATCCAAAAAATCATTGCCAAAACCAACTTTAATGAATTTGTTTATTAGTTCTAACAGATTTTGGGTGGAGTCTTTAGTATTTTCTATATATAATATCATGTTATCTGCAACAGAGATAACTTTACTTCTTTCTTTACAACCTGGATACCTTTTATTCCTCTTGCCTAATTGCTCTGTCTAAGGCTTCCAGTATTACATTGAATAAGAGTGTTGAAAGTGAAACTCCTCATCTTGTTACTGATCTTAGTGGAAAAGCTTTCAGCTTTTCATCATTGTGTATAGTATTAGCATTTCTATCTTCTGATATCCAGTGTACTGATGATCTCAAGAAAGAAACTCATTTATAGCATTTCCCTTGGATTCTTTTTTTGTTGCTGTTGAAGTACAGTCAATTACAATGTGTCAGTCTCTGGTATACAGCATAATGTCCCAGTCATGCATATATATACATATATTCATTTTCATATTTTTTTGCATTAAAGGTTATTACAAGATATTGAACATAGTTTCCTGTGTTATACAAAAGAAACTTTTAAAAATCTATTTTATATATAGTGGGTAACATTTGTAAATCTCAAATTTCCAAATTTATCCCCTCCTACCCTCTTTTCCCCGTAACCATAAGATTGTTTACTAAGTCTGTGAGTCTGTTTCTGTTTTGTAGATGAATTCACAGTATGGATTCCTTTTTTAGAGTTTTCATCTTTCTGTTTACACTACCCATCTGTTCTTGAATCTTTTCTACTTTTACTAGTGAGCCCTTGACACATTAATCATAGGTATTTTAAAGCCCTGTCTGATAATTACAGTATCTGTGTCATATCTGAGTCTGTTTCTGATACTTGCTATGTCTTTTCAGACTCCTCTTTCTTTCTAGCCCTTTAATGTGAGGACTTATGTCCATATGGCTAGGAATTGAGCTGTGTTTATTGTTTGTTGTAGCTTTGGTGCCAGATGCTTTAATTCTTTCTACTTTCCTTGCTTTGCTTTTTGCGTTTTGAGCTTCCCTATGTATTCCTTTTCAGAGAGAGTATGCACCTTGTACTGTAAGCGTCCTAGAACTACATTAGTTTGGTGCTTAGTGTGAGGATAGGGGTAACTTTCTGTAACCTTACAAGTTTCAGTCCTTTAGAGGACTTGTTTGTGTAGGCTATGACTTTTCCAGATGTTCAGTGGTTGCCCCCTTTAGGAGAAACAGGAAAGCTATAGAGGATTAGAGGGAGAGGAATGCCTTTGCCAGCTGGGATAAGATTCAGGTTGTTTTTTTTTCCCCTTGGGGAGTAGGCCTTTGTTGTGGAGAATGCTCTGGTTGAATTTTACAATGATTGCCCTTTCCCTCCCCTTGCCAGGGCCAGGAAGGGACATTTCTGGGATCTTCACAATGAGTACCTAGTATGGTTCCTAATCTGCATTCTCCAGGATTTTCTCTTCCTCATTCCTGTCCACATTCAGCCTCCAGCAACTTATCAAAACTATCCTTTACATTTCTCACTAGTTTATGGGCCCAGCGGTTATATCTGTTTGCTGTAGGGACGCAGCTTTGTCCCTGGATTTACCTCTCTCTCCATTTTTGGGGTGATGATTTGCTGTGCAACTTTGGTTTTCTGATGGGTCTGAGAAAAAGGGTTGATTTTAATTTATTTATCCTTTTCTTCTAAGGATGGTAGTGATAACTCCCAAGGTCTTTATTATGCTGGGGCTGAATATAGAAGTCCATGTGATTTTTTGTTGCGTTTTCTTACTTTCATCTTTGAATTATCCACAGAGATGCTCAATACTTATACAGTGGGCGAGTTATTTTAAATGTGGGAGATGCAAGACAAAGAAGAATTCAGATTTGGTATACCAAAGGTGCAGAAGCTTTTATATTATTTACTGACTATGAGGAACTATGCCAAATAATTCCCTTTAATCCAGTTACCCTTCATAACAACCTTATGAAGTAGTTACTACTTTGATTGTCATTTTACAGATGAGGAAACCGAGGCACAGAGAGGCCACTTGCCTCAGGTCTCATGGATATTAAATGGTGGAACTGGAAGTAGGACCCCAGTAGAGAGCTTCCAGAACCTGCTTGTTTAAACACTGCTGTGTGCAGGCTCTTCTTCTGTGTCAGCAAAACACTTCCAGAACTGCGCCACCTGCAAACATTGTACAAATACCAGTGTCAGGCCTATGACCTCTCTGAAAGTCCTGATGGCGTAGAGATACATTTATTGGGCACATTCGATTAGTACTAGATTTTCTATAGTTTTAGACTACCTACTTATACTCTTCAGATTAAAGATAGGTATGTTAAACTTCATACAATATAAAATACATGTAAGTGAGGAAATTATGAACTAAGAAAAAACAATAAACTAAGGGTTAACCTCATTATAACCTTATAACCATACTGCACACTACAAGGGTTAGTGTGAGGCAGGTGAGGCACCCTGAGTAACTCCTTGGTTCTTGTGCTCTGGGAATCTCACTGGCTTCACCTTCACCCTGAACCTCAGGTTACTCCTGGAAGATATGGATCATGGACTTGTCTAGACTGCCTTATATAGCAGTAAATGCAAAAGGGAAACATGATCAGTACCACAAAGCTAGTAACTTATGAAAAACACAACTATTGTTGGAATTTGGAATGGGAAAAACATTTCCAGTGGTTCCTCGGAGACATCTCAATGTAATGTCATGAAATATGTTCTCAAAAACATCAGAGTGATAAAAGCAAGACATGGCATAGGAAGAGACCCAGGACATGATACCTAAATGTAATTCAGTGGAAGTGGTGACCTCATACGAGGTCTCCAGGCAAGATATTCCTGAGGTCTAGGCTTATCCTTTATTATGAGATTTACTCCTAAGTCCCATCCAGAGGAATAAAGGACTTAAATTTTATTGAAACAACTTGTTTGTTTTATTTAATGCAGCAAATAGTTATAGTGTGTGTGTGTGTGTGTGTGTGTGTGTGCGTTTGGCAGGAGAGCAGGCTCAATGGCCAGGTCAGGTGTGTCTACAATTCACACAATGTGAGGCACATCTGGATGACCTTAAACATCTTTAAGTGTAGTTCAGGATGCGTGACTGTTAAGCACAAAATTAGATCCAACAAAACGATGGAATATGTAATCATCAGGAATGCAGTGTCAGTGAGACCAACAGAAAGTCAGAGATAGCAGCAGACTAACATTGCCTTGGCTTAACTCTTGCAGCGTGGGAAGCCCAGAACGCATTAATTGGATAAATTTGTCAATCATTTCTTTACCTAATGATCAGTCATATTTGGCATCAAGACAGACGGTAGAGTTCTGCTGATATTGACACAGCTTTGAAAAGTGGAATGTGCGAAAACTCAGTAGCTCCTCCTACAAGAACTTCATTAATATTCAGTCATTAGATTTAACTTGTAGTTGGGTGTGTTGGTGGTTGGGGCTCAGGGCTTGTTAGAAATAGAAATATGCCTATAAAGCAGCACTAGATTAAGCAGCAAAATATAAATTTAAATGTTCACTCTATGAACATTATGGGGTTAAAAGAATAGTCTCATTAAAAATCTGTTCTCCCCCCATTACTATTATATTTTCAGTTGGAGTTTGTGCATTCCTGTGGATTTCATTCTTTCCTTCATTTCATAATTCAAGTGGTAGAGTAAACAATGTTTTTAAAATTTCTTGGTAGAATTATCTACCTTTACATATTTAAGACCAAGTTATTGGGCTCCAGCTTATGAGTCCTCATTCTCCATTTCGACCCCTACTCTTGAAGAGCAAGCTATGGTTTTGGAAGAAAGAGACATCTCATTTCAGATGACTTTAGACAGTGAATATTTTAAACGAGAATGAGTTAAGTGGGTCACAGGAACTATGTGGCTTTATAAGATGCAGCATAGATGATCTTACCTGCAGTGTTTCTTTTTCTGAATGTAGGGATTAAAACTAACTTACGAATGGTCCAGCAAGAATTTGATTATCCCTCTGTTCGTTAGGAAAGATAAAATGTCAAAGAATTTTAGGTTGTACATTACATTTAACATCTCAGAAGTACATGGGTTTTCTTACTGTTCTTTGTGTCACATTTGGTTCCTACAGGAGGGAGTATGGTTTGTGTAATGGGTTTGTTATTTCACCCAAATATTTTTTTTGGACTATGAACCTCACAAAGGGGTGAACCCCTTTACCATGGTCACCATCAACACAACAGCATTCTGAGCTGTGAATCACATTTTGTTTTTTGGGAAACATCTGAATAATTTATTTTACTTGATTTTAAATTTATTCTCAGATTCAACTGAAGTGCTAACCCGTCCACATATTCTTTCTTAATTCCTTTCCTCTGGATGAAATCTTTGTATCTTCCTTTTTTTTTTTTTTTACAGTATTTCTTGCTTCCTACCCTGTATTATAGTTAACAGCGTCCAGGTCTCACTATCCTTATTTAACTGAGTTCTTTTAAAGACAAGGTGACCATCTGATTTAACACTAAATCTTTCAAAGACCTATCCACGTGTGACCTAAAAAGTTGGTGTTCAATGTATATTTGTTGAATGAATATGTAAGAGGTGCTAGTTGGCCAATACAAAGATGAGAGGTAAGAAAAAGGTCCAGCTATGAATGGGCTTTGAGTATCTTTTGGAAGACAGGCTTAATACCATACATGAGACATTTCTGAAATGACTGAAACAAATCACAGGTGGCGCAGATGTCCATTGTCCCATCATCTTCCACCTGAAACTCTGCCCATGTCCTCACCCATCCTAATACGGAAGAATCAAACCCTCACCAGTGTAGAATATATTGCATATGTGCCGGGAAAAGCAGAGGAGAGAGTTAGAGCAGAAATAAGGAGAACTCAGAGAAGTTCTTGGATTGGCCTTTACTTGTTTTCTTCTCCCAAGTTCCTCTTGTCCCTTTTCATCTTTCCTCCAGTAAAGCACCTGGTTCCCCCAGAATGAAATCTCCTGCTCTCAAATATTTCTCCAAGTCTCCAAATCTCTCACCCATCTATTCTGCATAGAGTTTTTCTCTCTTGGTTTATTATAGTGCTCAGCAAAATGCCCTCTGGTTAGCATCATCCAACCTCCTTAAAAGATATTGGGGGATTATATGCATTCAATAATTCAAAAGGGCCTTTATTACAATGATTAAATATTATTAATAATTAATGTATTAACAAAAATTAATATTATCTGATAATATGACTGTCCTAGATGTGACAGATGGGAAGGTTCTGTAATATACACAGAATTGTGGCCATTTCTTTGTTTGGAGAGGATTAAAATAAATGAGCTCCAGGAAAATGCAAGGTATGACCCATCTCAGGGATCTTTCAGTTTTGTGGGTCTAACTGGAAGTGACCAAGGAGTTCCTGATTCTGTGTGAAAACCATTTTAGGCTATTGAAATGCACCTCTATATGCTTGCTGATGGTCAGTGGGAATGTTACCTGGATGTTGCTCAAGAATAAAGAATATCGTGAGCTCCGTGAAGCTAAGGCTGCATGGAGCAAAATTTGGAAAAGAGTTTCATTGTTGTTTTCAGTACCCCCACAATCTCTCCTTTTTTCACACTTTTGTCATAAAATGTCTCCACCCTTATTCTTGCTGAAATGTATTTGATGGCTCTGAAAGACAACTGAATTAGAATTAATTTACCTAATGCTTTGTTATTTTGATCATCATTCAGAACTAATGATTAAATGGATATTATTGCGATTTTCCTCGTTATTATTTTTACTGAGCAGAGCTAAATTCACCCCTTCTCAGATGGTTGGTTTGTTTCGCAGAGTTTCTACTCTGGTTTCCAACAGACACCCCCTTCCCATAAGGAGCTGGAGATGAGCCTACCTTTCGCCAAATGTGCTTTTTCTTTCCAACTCTGTCTGCCTCAGTTCTGCTCTTCTTCCTAAATCACTGGAGACCATCAACGTTTGAATTTACTAAGTGTTTATCTGGAGAAATGAAAACGAGCGCAGTCATTTTTGGCCAGGAAACTGTCAGTGCGTGTAATAGAGTTTGGCCCATGAGGTCACATGCACTTCATCAGAAAGAGAAGGGGCCAAGGGGGTGAAGCAAGTGTAGACACTGCTGTGGGGGAAGGTGGAGCTCAGTGGCAGAGTGAGTGCTTAGCATGCACGAGGTCCCGGGTTCAGTCCTCAGGACCTCCATTAAGTAATAAAGAAGTAAACCTAGTTACCTTCCCCCAACAAAATTTTACAAGTGGATAATGAATTAAAAATAAACAGGAATAAGAGTAGCCACTGTTGCATAAACATCTCTACCAGTCTGTTAACATGGAGATCTTCTCGTCCTCACTTTAGGAAACAGGCCACTAAGCTGGTAGTCCCAGAGCGATTAAAAGAGACAAGGCTAGCTAAGAGCTGATGACTGGAGGGTAGGCAGCCTTGTAGAAGCCTCGCTGTGAAGAGGTGCCTTTGCATAAGACCCACGTGGTGTTGGACCACCGCGTCCGGAGTGACTCACCTAATGCGTGAAGTAACACAGGGGGCCACCAAAACCAAACCAAACAACACAACACAAAACAAAGCAAACACGCACACACACACACACACACACACAAGCTACCAACCAGTGGTTACTTTTCTGAATTCCCTGTCCTTTCTATGGAGATCCCCCATGAGGGTTTTCAGTCAATGCTATTACTGTTCTACTTTACGAATTCAGTTTGGAGGCAAACAAATGTCCATGAAAGGACCTGGATTTAACACATTTTGTCTTGCCCAGGAACATAATTGTTAAAGACGCATTTAAATGAAACTATGACAAGGGGTACAAAGTCGTTTCTCCACCCTGCCTTATGGATGACCCTAGTTAATGTCATCTTCAAATATGAAAGACAGACCCTTCTTCATTTTAAGAAAGACGTATGAGAAAATAATTTACACTCCAATTGTCTCAACTTGAATGTCAGCTGTATGTAGTCTGCATCGCTGAACAGGCGAATAAAGCCAGCTGCTGACCACTGTGGTTGTTTTTAGAAGAACTGTATGTTTTATCAGGTCAGTTGAAACAAATTGAAGCATCTTTGCTTTCATTCATTCATTCATTTTTATTTTTTAGGAGAAAGAGGGGAGGGTATTCCAGAGAACAGGATGGGGTGATGAATTAGAAGGAATTTCCTAGGTCTAGTGTAATAGTCACCGTGTCTTCAGTGCTAACAAATTAGGTGGTAAAGTAGAGTGTTTTGATGTGTTTGCAGCACCCAGCTGTCCTAGAGACTGGAGTCCTCCTTGGCAGTGTCTACAGAGAGGCCACAACTCTTACAGTATATGAAGTCTAAGCCACTGGCATCCGGAGATCAGACTGCAGAAGGCATGGGATGGAGGGTGGCTGAAATGAGCCAGACAGAGCTTGAGTTTCTTCTGCTGTTTTTGTCCTCAAAGCTGCACTGTTTGCAAGACATTCAGTAACTTTTAGTGGTCATGCTGGGCTTCAGGGGCACAGAGTGGAATTGACTCAATCAATCATATCCCCTGTTATTAGCACAGTATTATTACTGTTCAAACCATAACTCTGGGACTAATATTGTCCCCCTTTTCCCCTTTCCTACTTCCATCCCTTTCCTGTGCATTGTCCTCTCAATCCATCTTCAACCAGGGGCTCAAAATATTTAACTGCCCATCAGCATGTAAACATTGCTTCATATATAATTTTAAAATTGATACAGATAGATCATTTGGTATGGACTATACACACTACAACTTGATTCTTTCCCATTTGGTATTATGTTTTGGGCATCTGTTTATGTTGATAAATGTAGCTTTATTCTTTTAACTGCAGTGTAGTAGTCCATGATAGAATTATAGCACATTTTTTCCTATCTATTCCTCCACTGACAAGCATTTAGATTGTTTCAATTTTTTGTCGCTGTCAGGCTTCCAGTATAAAATACTCGAATGAGCAACTGTTCCCTGGTGAACTAGTGCTAGACTTTCTTTGGGGTTAATGGCAAGAATCAGAATTTCTGAGGCTTGAGGAATATGCATTTTCAAATTTGTTTTTCAAAATGGCGATACCAATTGTTTCTTCTACCTGAAGCACAGGGCAGTTTCCAAATAAATTTATATGCAAACCATTGTCATTTAAAAAAAACCCCAGAATCTCCCAGGGATGTGGTTAGGATATTATCCGAGGCTAGGAAAGCTGACCTTCTTGACAAGGCCTTCCTTTGGGACTAGTCTGTGGTCACTGGTAAAGCATTTCTAGGTGACCATGTCAATCAAAGGCAGGACAGAAATGACCATAGCATCTTTTGTCATTTGATTGGTGTCTTTTAGGAAGCCGATGAAATCTGACTGACCATGTGTTGCGCTGACTTCACACAAGCATTCAGATGCCCCAGTTCATAGTCAGACTCTCCTTTCAACCTACTGAACACCAAGCATGATATGCTGGGGTCAGCAACTTGCTGAAAGATGCAGCCACTTCTGCCAGCAGGCTTGAATTAAGCAGCTACAGAGAAAACAGCTATAAAAGATTCATCAATCACAGGATGTCTATTATCGGGATTAAAACACCTTCTAACTGTGGCGTAGATTTGCATTGATTGCCATAGGCGTGACCTGCGTAACGTGTTGCCTTTCCTATTTACACTGCGCTCACTGCCTTTGGATGGGAAGCTTGGAAACGTGGGCTGATTTCCTTTCCCCCATGGAGCTTACTTCTGCATTGCAGGGGCCATGGGGTGTTCAATGAAATACATATATACTACGTGACTTGACTTGGTGTGTAGTCATCAAACTTAAAATTATGGTGAACAATCCTTCGACAATTAGAATTGGAGCATACCATCTGTCAAAGTGATTTTACGCAAATTTAGCATCAGAAACAAGCTGGAAGATGCTGCCTGGCACTAAGATTTGATACAAATGAAGAGAATGCCTGAAATTAGGATTTTTGAAAGTAGGGATGATGGCCATGTTTACAATGTCTTAGTAAATGTCTCTCGTATTCCCGTTTCTGTGAAGTGGGAGCCTACCTGTGTCCTTACAAAGCTGAGTAACAGAGTGTAATTTATATTAAAGGTAGTGTTTAATTAAGTGTGTTCTTGTCTACGCAGTATGTTTGAGGTCTTTTTCAGACTTCTCAAGATGCTCTAAATTTCACAGGTAATAACTATTATTGATAATAATGACCGTTTGTTGAACATGTGCCAGATATAGCGTTAAATGCTTTAAGTCCCTTGATCCTTACAACAATTTTTAAACTAGGTATTATAACCTGCATTTCCAAAAGTGGAAGCTACATTTAGGTTAAGAACTTAATTTGTTTATGTTCAGGTGATCAGTATTAAAATACCCTGAGAAGTGTGAATGTGTCACCCATAGTTTGTCAGATACACACCAGGGGAAGCAAATACGCCAGATCAAAGAGCCCGGATGTACCTGACATTATCAAAGATAAACTTCTCTGTATATTTAAACAGGCGATCCTCAATTTCTACACATTTTCCTTTGTATAATCCTCGCTTTTTACATTTTACACTGATGTTCCTGAATACTTTTCATATGTTCATATGTGTGAAATTCAGACTTTGATTTCTCAATGGTCAATGAACATTTTGAATTATTATATGGTGGTGCCAAATATATGTCAGTCGTTCAGTTTCAGAAACATCTTCATTTTTGTGCATATAGCAGTGTTTAGTTGTGTAACTCTAAGTGTTTTCTTGCTTTTAATTTATTTTATTAAAATTGTAATTGGAAAAATAAAGTTCCATTACTTACGATAGTAACAAGGGAAGCTTTACTATTCCGGTCATTGAGACAAGAATGGATGTCATTCATCTCAGTTGGGTGCTTGATGGACAAATACAGTTATTGAAATTACACATGCATGAGCTTCTGCACTTTAAAAGATAACTTTTTTTAGTGGATTCATCTTATTGAATCACAATATGATGTTTTAAATTTATTTTGGGTTATGACAAGTTTAAAACACACAAAATCTGAAAGTTACCCAATCATGAAAATCTGACCCATATAAGAAATCCCATAATAAATAATTTATGTAATTTATATAATTTAATATGTAGTCTTAAAAAATCAGCAGTTATACTTATTTTACAGCTGTAGAAATCAAGGTACAAAGAAATTAAGTAAAGTAACAATATCACATCCATACAATGAGCAAGGCAGGTTTCAAATCTAATTCTGAGTCCAGATGTATAAAAGATAACATCTTCTTGTTTATTTGCAAACATTCTGCAGAAAAACATGCTTTATTGCATCATGGTGCTTTTCCTTCTTAGGAACTTAACAGTTCTCCATCAGTAAGATCTCCTTGCACCTCAAAGCTTTGTCCTTTGGAGGGAAGTTGCTTCCTGCCCGCTCATGGTGGTACCGGAAGGGGGAGCTGAAATGAAGACTCGGAATGGGTGGTTGGACAGAAAGACCACCCAGGAGAAAGCTCTAAGGCCAAACGTGGGCCATCTCAAGCCTCGAGGGAGAACAGTGGTGGGGACACAACTGCCAGCAGGTTGTGACGGGCTTCACCACTACAGACTCACGAGGTGGGGTGGATCCCAAAAGCTTCTCTGATGTGAGTTAAGGTATAAAAAGTGCACAGCACAAAGCAGAACAATTTTTGGATTAATCTTGGTTTCTCTCTTCCTGTCCTTCTGCGTCTAATCTGATGGAAAACCAAGCTGACTTTTTTCCAGAGTCTTCTTATCATATGACTGCTGCTGTCACCTCCACTGTTTGACCCGACCGAGCCGCCGTCACCTCTCACCTGAGTTTCTGAAACAGCCTGCTATTTCACACTTGCCCCTTATAGTCACATCAGAGTGAGTCTTTCAAAAGGAAGGTAGATTAGGTTCCTTTGCTCAAAACCTTCCAATGGCCACACATCTTTGAGTGAAAAGCAGAGACTGGAATGTCCCGCAGTCTTATATACCTTACAGCTTGTATATACATGTTGGCCCCCAACCCCACCCGAGGTCCTCCCTGACCTCTTCTCTTACAACCCTTTCCAGCTCCCCCATCTCCCACCACTACGGGTACCCTGGTCTCTCTGCTCTTCCTTGAACTTGCCAGACATGCTCTCTTCACACAGCCTGTTCCCTACACACCCACAGGACTGGCGCCCTCACTATTTTTAAGTCTTTGCTTAATATGAATGACTAAATGATGTCTACCCTAACCACTATTTTGAACAAAATAACCGTTTTATTTCAGAATAGTTCCAGATTTACAGAAAAGTTGCAAAGGCTCTTTTTCTGTTCTAGAATCTCCTCCAGGACACCCATATTACATTTAGTCCTCATGTCTCACGTCTCCCAAGGCTCCTCGTCCCTGTGAGTTTCTCAGACTTTCCTTATTTTTGATTACTTGGACGGTTTGGAGGCATACTGGTTAGGTATTTTGTAGAATGTCTCTCAACTAAGATTTTTCTCCTGTTTTTCTCATGATTAGGCTGGGGCACTTTGTTTGGGGGATTGAAAACCACAGAAGTAAAATTCCATTTTTATCACATTACACCAAGGGGACATATCATCAACGTGACTCACTTCTTCTCATGTTGACCTTGATCATGTGGTTGAGGTAGTGTTTGTCAGGTCTCTCCAATGTAAAATAATAATTTTTTCCTACTTTCCAAATAGTATTCTTTAAAGGAAGTCACTAAGCTTGGCTCACAGTGAAGAAGTGAAGAGTTATGTTCCATCCTCTAGGACAGAACATCTCCATAAATTATTTGGACTTTATCTATCTATCATCTATCTATCCAATCATGTTTACATCAGTGTGGACTTATGCATATGTATTTTATACCATGGCTTATAATCCAATCCTGTGCTACTTATTTGTTGCTCAAATTGTCCCAGCTTTAGCTATTGGAAGATCTCTGTTAGCTCCTGTATCCCTTTGAGATCTGTCCATCATTGAGCATGTGTGTGTTGATCTGTTTACTTCTTCCTTAATTTCTGGCACAACATCATGCTCCAGGCTTATCTTATATATTCCCTACCCCAGCCATAGAGTCAGCTATTGATTGAAGGGGTTTTGGTCCTTTTTACTGAAGACTGTGATAAGAAACCAAGATCTGGGCTCTGAATATGCTTGTTGCTATTGGCTTATTTTTGCTTTCAGGCGCCCTCAGTTTCAAAGAAAGGGAATATATCAACTGGTCTCTTACACATCCTACGTATTCTATTTATTGAGTTACTTATGCATGTATTTAAGAAATGTGAGTGAATCAACATTAATCTACAAGTAGAAATAGCATCCATGGTGATGTCCCACTCCTAGGGGTAAAATTTGGTGGGGAAATTCAGCACTGTTACTGTCAAATGGAAAACACAGCACTGTCTTTAGCAGTCCTTAGAAATAAAAGGTAAATCTCATTACACACAAGCAATACAGATTTCCTTTAAAATCTGTCTTTAGACTAAAAGATAAGAAAATATATTTTAAGTATGGTATTTAAGAAGTGAAGACAAATTACATTTGTAAATAACTTTGCAAATATATTCAAGGTTGGGTTATAATAGAATCAAAAAATTAGTTGAAACATGACATTTTTTCTCATTGTTCCTTAGAGTTCTTGGATATTTTTAGTAAGCAGAAATTTTAATTTCTAAAACCAAGAGCAATACATGCTTTTTCTCAATTGCATTTTTACCTAACAATCCTACCAAAATATGTTTCAATATCTATACATTTGTGACATTTCAAATGGCTATGTGCTATCCACCTGTATCATTATATAGTGCCATAATTAATGAACTTAATCACTACTAATGAGCATTCATATTGCTTCTCATGATGTAGAACTGAATATCTTTGAATATTATTTGCTTAAATATTTATTTGAAGGATAGATTCCTACAAGTGAAATGTCTGTATCAATGTGGAGAGGTAAAATTTTATTTCATCTCCAAAGAAAACATAACAATTTTACACTTGTACCAAGAATACATGAAAATGACTGATCCCTGACATGAGCACTAACCCTATGTAATATTCATTCTTTTAAATTTTGCTGCTCTGAACTTTGATTGAATTTTCTTTTTTATTATCAGTGAGTATAAACCTCTTCTCAGGAATATGTTGGCCATTTGCCCTCCTTTAGTGAATTGCCTTTTTATCTTCCTATGCTATTTTTATACTGTGATTTCTAAATGGTTTCTTTTCCTGATATGTATGAATTAATTGCATATTAAGGATATTAACACTCTGTCATAAATTGCCAATGCTCTTCTAGTGAGTCATTTGATTTTTTTGATTTTGTTTTTTTGTTTTGCCATGAAACATTTATTTTTAATGTAATCTGTCTCTTTCATTATGACTTCTGATATTGGCATCATGTTAGAAAAAGTAAAAGAAAAATTCCATCTTCTTCGTATTTATATTGTGTTAAGAACTTATGTTTATGTTTTGGAGCATATTATAGATGTTTGGGGAATGCTAAATATACAAGAAATTGATTTCAAATTGGCAATCCTAGAATAAGGTATCCATTTTTAATTGAAATAATATTTTAAAATTCAAACAATTTGTAGGGAACCCTTTAATCTTTTTATTTATTGTTTAAAGAGGAAAAAATAGTATTTTGAATTCTCTCATTTTGTATCAATGTTGATATTTTTAAAAATTACTCATCAAACGTATAAATGTAAGTTTTTTGTTCTTGGCATTTTTTTCTGCCATAAGAACCTGAATTCAATTATTTGTCTCCATAGTTAAAAAAAAAAAGCAGATTTTAAAAGAAACAAAATACTCTATTAAATGAGTAAATTTTTGTATTCAGTTTCACTTTGCTAAAATAAATAGAATTATAAGTTATTGCTGGTAAGTGAAGGGTAAAGATGTTATATAAATTCACCATTTTGCTTGCACTTACAGTTGTTATAAAGTCATGAATTGAATAGGCACGTTGAGTATTTGTTAGTGATTTTACATTGAATTCTTCAGTCTTTGTTGAAAGGCATAGTCTAAGCGTTGTAAATTAAGATATTTTGCACTCAGAATTCATTATGTTTCTTTTCCTTATATTTCATGGAGATCAGGAATCTCTAAGAATTGTCTGTTTTTTAATACCTGCCTTCTTCCCCCAAAGCAGGCTTCCTAATGAGAGAATAAGAGAGTACAGAACACACAGGAGAGTAGACTAAAGCAGGTTGAAAAATAGTGAGAAATGATGGTGCTGGCTGAGCATCCCACCTGTGTGAGCCCTCCCTGTCCCCCCAGCCCTTCTAGGTCTCTAAGTCCAGGCATCTTGGTGGGGGCGTGCCAGGCTACTGCCACTGGAAATGCTGGTAGACCACCAACGAGAGGCGACTGTCGACTGAGCTCCCTAGAGCCTTCATTGGGAAACAAACTGAGCACACAGTGGGCGATCTTTAAATTCCACTCCAAATAATGATATTTACACAGTAAAGACAGAGTGCTCAATGGGGCGGGGCTGAAGGCCCTGAATTAGCCACATCGATCTGGGCAAGTGATGGATATGTTCCCACCGCAGGGAAGAGGTAGTCAGAGTGAAGAGCTTTATCTTCTATTTAAAAACTCTGTGGACAAATCCATCAGGCTGTTTGACAGGTAAATTACACAAGATTCCAGCTTCCAAGGAGCCTAACTCATATTCCTACCAGGCAGCAACACATCACGATCTTTTCCATCCACCCGGGCTTCTCTTTCAGGAACTTAGCTGGCTCGGAAACCAGCCTCAGAATTTACGCCTCTCGGTCTTCCTCACGGTCAGAGCCAAGTCTCTGAGAGCCACCCACCGCTGCTGCCGTTTCTCCTGGCGGTGGCTATTCCTGGAACAGGCAGGCTTTTCTTCTTGGACAACCCACCCAAAGGGTAACTCATCCCTTCGCTGGGCTTGGAGCAAGCTGTGGCGGTTACAAGGCACATTTGGATCTCTGATGGATCATGACATTGAAGTAAGTGAATTTCATTTGGGGACAGAGACTCCCAATGCTTCCCACTTACTTGCACTATAATTGAAGAAGAAAACACAGCCCTGGACAAAATGAACAAACAAACATACAAACAATCACGTAAATAAATAACTACAGAAGTCACTTTCCATGCAGGAAGGAACTAAACAATTATATATTATACTTATTGAGTGTGTAGTGGGTCTAGGTGCTTGAGACCCAAGAGTGAAGGGTGAATAATAAATCTGAGACCTTGTCCACAAGGAATAAAATCCTCACACCTCATGTATATGTCTTAAAGTGCTAATATCTCATGAGATTGCAAACTCGGGGCAATGTGCTGGTTACAGCAGAGAAATACATGTGAATGACACCAGGAACTTCTCCCTAACCTCCTCCTCTTCCTCATAGTGGCCATTGTCTCTTTAGTGTTTTCCATGAGCCCAGCTCTGGACTAAACACTTTAGTCTAATGTAAGCCTTGTGCAATCTTATCAGTTATTTGTCCTTAGTCTGACTTCTCGGGTGAGAAGTTTGATGCTCAGGATGTTTCATCCATCCCTTCTGCATTTCAACTAATACTAAGTGTCAGGTCTGTGTCAGATGCTGTTCTGGGTCTTGCCCCAGAGGCCTGGGGGCTCCAAACTCTCTCAGCAACCAGGCTGGGCCACTATTCACATCGCCTTCTCCTGGGAGATGTGTCCCATTCCACGCTAGAGATGTAGGTCTAGACTGGGCCATAATTAGGGGCTCTTGAAAGAGATCAGCACTTAACAGTAAACTGAACAGCTTGTCTCCTGGCAGATTCTGTTATGGTTCTGGGTTCCCATTTGAGGACCAGAACTTTGATTGCTTTGGGCCCTCACTTTGTGTCTGAGCCTGTGTCTTGCTCTGAGGAACCTGCCTGATATGCTGTCTTGATAAGCCACCTGGTGTTCTGGCGGTGCTTAACTTGAGGTGCTGTCTGGCTCTCACCAATCCTCTAGGGCTAGATTGCTGTGCTCTCACTCCCCACCTCCGTAAGGTCTGCTCACAGCTCAGGGGTGTGTGTGTGGTCCCCTGAGACTCCCAGTCACGTGACAGACATGCAGAAGTTTAAGGGCCACCCTTGACTCCTTTCTCTCCTTTACCCCCACATGAAATCCACCAAAAATGCCTGTTTAGTCCACCATCAACATAGCCCTGAATCTATCCATGTCTATCTCCTGGCTCATGATGTCATCGTTCATTAATGATGACAGAATGTCCACATACATACCCTTCTCCTGTATCAGTCAGGACTCTGTCAGGTGTAAGTGACAGATGCCTGTATATTTATTAAAAATAATTTGGAAAGAGGCAGTAGTGACTCACATACCTGGGGACTACAGGGGCTAGCTAGTTTCCATTCTAGCCTCAATTCAGGTGCTTAGATGAGGCCACCAGGGTGCTGTCTGTCTCCATCTCTCTCTATTCTACCTGCCTTGGCTTTGACTTTATTCTCAGGCAGATTTTTTTGTCACATGGTAAAATTAATCAGTGGCCATTTCAGACTTATAAGGTCCTTAAGATGTAAAACTCAGAAGATGAAAAACATGTGTTCTGTCAAGAACAATATCCATTCCCCACAGAAGCTTCTAACTTGTTTTTGCTCGGGTAACTGGCCCACATGGATCAATCTCTACAGCTGGGGAAGTGAGTGGCTCTAATTGGCCATTTTGCGTAACACACTCATCCCTTTAGAGGAAGAGGCCAGGCCTTGTGATTCAAAGCTCTGCTGCATGGAAATGGGACAGATGAAAAAGCAGAGCTGTTCACTGCCATCCTTGGCTCCCAGAAGTTACAGAATAAGAAATAGCTTTCTAACCTCTCTCTATTACTTATTTTCACTAATTAAAAAATTTAATAGTAGTGATTTTTTAAAGAACATATGAATGAAAAGTAATTATGTTAACTTGTATGCAGCAATAAACCGCAGTAAACCATGATGTTTTTTCCCTGCCAAGGACTGATAAACAGCTTTATGGAAGGAAATAATCAGACAGTATCCATTAATGGTTTGTCCAAAAAACACCATCCAGGTCAGTGCCTTTCAATCTATCAACTTTTAATTTAGGAAGTTCCGGTGTTTGGGCTCAGTGTCCCGTATTTCATCCTGCATATTTTCTGGCAGTAGAAAAAAAATAAAGTGCTTCTGTTTCTATCAACCCTTTGGAATTAATTTATTTTCAGAATATCATTTAAAAGTATGTTTTTAAAGGAATAATCCACTAGGTAAGATATTCTTCTATTTTCTAGAGTAATCATACAAGGTCATGTTATGATTAATTTAATATTCTGATTAAGTTCGAGTTACCCAAAATACCATGGATTCCCATTCACTCTCTTTACAAATAATAGGCTTTGAAAAATTGAATCTTTCATATGTGGTTTGGGAGGGACTTCAGACACATGTGTTCTTTAATTTGAGCATCACAATTAAGGAACTGAGAAAAAAATTTGGACTTTCTGATTATTTAAATCGGGGCCCAGCAAACATTTTCCATAAAGGGCTAGATAGTAAATATTTTAGGCTTTGCAGGTGATAATTGTCTTTATGTTAACTACTCAAAAGGGCAGCAAAGGCTGTCATAGACAATAAGTAAATGAACGGGCGTGGCTGTGTTCCAACAGAACTCTGTTTACAAAAACAGGCAGCAGGTGGATTGGCCCATGGACGCTGGTTTAAATTCTGCATAGACAAAATTTATGATTGTTAATCTGTGGTCATGGTCAAATGTTGTTTAACTGTTTACAGTTTGCCTTGATAGCGTGATTTAAGGAAGAGAACCCTGGAGAAGGAATCAGGAGCTCAAGGGGTTTCTAGGTGTAAATGCTGACTTTAGTCCCATTGCTTGATCCCACCAAAACTCGATTTTCTAAATTGTAAAATAGAGCTAGCCATGACAATTCTACCAATTTTAAGGAGCTGTTTGGGGGAATCAAATAAGGGAATGGCCAGGAGAGGGAATTGAACACATAAAAGTTTCTGGCCACTATAAGGTATTATGATTTTAATTTTATGGTATTGCCCTTGTCAAAATATGTGAAGAAACGGGAAATACATTGGAAAAAAAAGCACTATGTGTATCAGTTAGGGACTCTATAAAAACATGACACAACACATTAAGGTAATTTTTGGAAGGTTTAATGAAGGGACTATTTAGAAAGATATGGGAAAAATATGAAGAAATTCAAGGGACAATGCAGGGTTCTGGCGTGAGCAACCTCAGAACTTTGCTGTCCTGGGATCCAGAAGCAGGAAGGATGCAGAGAATGCTTCCATTAGAGTAGCCACGCCCTGTGGTCCAGCGAAACGACTCACCTAAGATGACCCAGGGGGACAAATATCCTACCCTCCCACTCTTTCCCTTTGATCTCTTGTTGATGCCTCCAATTGGTAGGACCCAACCAGAAACCACCCTGCAGGTTAGAAACTGAGGGCAGAGAGCAAGGAGAATGGCAATTAAGAGAAGACATGGCGGCATGAATAGAAGCCATTCAAAGTGATGTATCTTCTCTGCAAGTCTGTACACAGATTATCAATGACATCCTGCCTGCTACATTTCTCTCCTTTTCCTTTCATGGCAAGTTTATTTGTTGTAAGTATTATCATCAACTAAAATCCATTTTTTAAGTTATACAAAACAAAGAGAAGATTTAATTTGTACAAGTCAGAATACTGTGGAACTAAATAAAGTTAGGTACAAAGTTTAAAAATAGCCTATAGATAAGCTAACAATTTGGTAAAAATTAAAAAGTGGATAAAACATTTTGCGTTACCTGTCCTTTACCTTTTCATTGAATTGGTGTGTTCTCTACTACCATATATAATTATATTTACATTGCAGTGAAGGGGAAAATCTGGTAAAAGTTATGATGGATTTTCGTAAATGCTTGGGCCAATTTGCAAAAAAAAAAAAAAAAACCCTTTCTTTTGTTACTAATAAATTATTGGTTACAAATTTGGTAAGTATACATATTTAGATTCATTTTGTCACATTTATCAACCCAAATTCAAGTAACTACAGTTTTCGATTTGCTTTTAACAATAAACTCAAATTTTAAGTGAAAGATGCTATTTCTTAAAAGTCTGTATAAAAAAAATCGATTTGTCAGTTTCCCCGCCACGCCCAGGATGAGCCTCTGCTTATCTCTGTCTGTGATGCCCTTGAGTCTGAACCAGAGTCCAGCACTGGGTGTGAGGAAGGACCTGTCACTTTGGAGGCTCCTTCAAACCCAGAGATAACACGAAGCCCAGGCTTAGGATGGAAACTACGACACCGGACATCGTGGGGTCCTGATTAACCAGAACACAGTTCATTTTTATTGAGTAAGTGTAATCAACGAAAGAAAGAGGGTCACAGTACTTCCACGGAAAAGGCAGAAAGGAAAGTGTCTTCCTGGTCAACTCTCAATTTTCAGAACTCATTTATAGTTGAATGACCCAGATGCTGCATCCCTTGAGCATTTTGATTAAAGGCAATTCCTGCACGTGTGTCTTCTTCTTCTGATCTTCTTTGAGTGATCCCCATGTCACACCTTCAGAAAGGATTTCCTTGACCATTCTAATCAAAGAAAGGTTGTTACAGCCATTTAGGTACAAGCATATAGTATAGGCTGATCCGTATAGGTTTTATTTTAAATAGTAATTATTCTAAATTACTTGCTTACTTGGTTCTTTGTCTCTCTCGCCTACCTGACTGTAGACTTGTGACTTGTTCCCCACTGGAACTCTTATACTAGCCTCAGTGCATGGCATGAAGTGGATGCTCAGGAGATATGCTCTTGAATAAATGGAGGTTTTATCCACAGGTGAAGGGCCAGTCAACACGGCAGCCTAGTGCACACACGGGAGGGTAGAGCAGTTGATAGACGTGTCTGAAAATCTGTCCTAATGTAGTATGGAAAGAAACTGGGCTTCCTATATTACCGACGTGCCTTCTTCATTATCATAGACAATGGAGGCGCCTGTGAAAAGTGGCTTGTGAAAAGAATGCATATGTCAAGTTCTAAAATATTCAGTGTCACAAATCATGAGAATTGACACACAGACAAAAATCTATGTAAATGAATCACTGATCAAAGATAAGCTTGTTAGGAAAGCAGACTCTCCACACACCAATCTATACGTTTCTGAGGTTTTCACTGCATTATTCATCTATAGAAAGTGTTCGTGGGTCTTGGCATTTACTTTTAAGAAAAGTGTGTAATAAATAGACTTTGGAACGGTCTTCTCAAATGTATTCTAAGGGCAAGATTTACAACATTTGGGGCTAAGACAACTTGGCATACGATCTTTAAACAAATGGGTTCTGGAATTGAACTTCTGGGTTTAAAAATCAGGTGCTATGTGTTTTATAAGCTCACTAAGCCTCAGCTTTCTCAAGAATAAAATTGGGAGAATGATATGATAATAGCACGTGTCTCTGTGTGTGTGTGTCTGTGTGTGTGTAAAAGAGAGAGAGAAAAAGAGAGAACAGACAATCTTGATGAAACTGCTTGGCACAGTGTTTGGTACATAATTTTTTCATAACTAATACAATTTTATTTGGGTTTAATTAGATGGATTGGTTTTCTAAAGTTTGCTAGAACATCTATTTGTAAGAACATATTTCTCTTCCATTTATATCTTACTTTTATTCTGTCTTCTAATTTACTTTAAAATGCAATTATTACTTGACTCTTTTAGGAGAAGGCAGGCCACTGTCTCAGAAAAGTTGAAGACAAAGCATATAGCCTCACAGGGCATGTGTGTGCTGGTGGTGGGGTGTGGGTGAGTGAGACATTTAGGAAATGATCTCATCCAATGAAATCACTGTCATCTTTTAGATTAGTCGTCATCTTGGGAAACACAGATTCCAGCGCCCAGCAGGGATTGTGTGTTTGATTGATTGATGGCATTAACGGTCATAATTCTTCAGCCATCTCTGTAACCATTCTCTTTGCCACATGACTTGCGGTGCCTCTCATGAAATAGGTAGAACCTGTTTCCCCACCCTCTTCATTGTGAGCTGGCCACACATCTTGCTCTGGACATAAGAATGTCAGCAGATCTGACTCCTGTAGAAACTTGCAAAAAACTTTTATACATTTCTGTTTCTCCTCTTGTCCCCTGTCTTCTCATGAAAACATGCCTGGACAGAGCTGAGATGTTTGAAATAGTCATCCTTGACAAAGCCATCTGAGATCAGACAGTTAATTCCAGTCAACCCCTACACAGTCAGGAGCTCCAGGTGAGACCAGGAGAATGTGCAGCTTGGCTCAGCCTAAATCACCCAACTGAAGATTTGAGAACCAGATAAATATTCATTGTTTTAAGTCATTGATAGTTGGAACAGTTTGTTACTGGGCATTATTATGGAAATATATAATTGACATTGAATATGAGATGAATAGTCTCATGGAACCCTGTGTAGAATCTTTCCAACTTATAACTGATTATATCATGCCATACCTAAATGGCTCTGTGTTAGCTGAGCTCTGCCTATGTCATCCACTACATCCCTTTTTCTCCTGATACCCCAAACAGTAGTATGCTCCTCTCAAAATTGTATTTATACTTCTGGATACAGCATATTATATCAGTCTTAGGCCTTAGGTTTTGCTACCTGGAAAGCCTTCGTCTACTTCTCATGAATTAAATTTCCCACTTGTCCCTTGGTTCTTATTTTAAGAATTTTTTTTTTTTTTTTGGAAAACCTACCTAGGCCAATTAAGAGACTGTTAGGTGATTCTCCTCTGGGTGCTTATAGCAGTCTGTTTTACTTTTCCAGTTCTTATCATATTTTGGTGTCATTGCCTCTTTCCTGGCTTTTATTTTGTGTTTTGTGAATGATGATGTTCTCAGTATGAAGTTCAGTGCATGGCACACAGTATGTGGTCAACTAATGGACGTTAAAGGACCAAAGGGATAGATGTTGAATTCATGGGCAAATGGGGAAAGGATGATATTGTGAGGGCCCTAGGCCCCAGGACAAAGATGTAGTGGAGTTGACAGGAAGGAAAATGTTAGGCTCAGCTGCAAGTTGATAATCTTCGAACCCCATAGACTAGCCTTCCACGCTGCAGACCTTTTATACAGGCTTCAAGGAAAGGTCAAACCCCACCCAGATTGCTAAAATAAAAGCAGAATTCTTGGTTCATTGGTAAATCATCTAAAAGGGTCAACCTGAATGGCATCTGCAAACTAGATAGCATGGATGGGGCTTTCATTCCTTCTCTACATAAATTAAAGAGAATGAAAAAGTAAGTCTTGTTTAGAACTACTTTTACAAAGAGCCACTTCCAAATTCGGGATATTATTTTAGACATTGAATGTACAGATTAGAAAAAGAAAACAAAGGCAGAAACAAGTGAAGGACACAATCTTTTTGCAATAAAGCTCTGTTCCTATGTTAGCAGGAGAATTCATGAGTCAGTGATTTGGAAATGTATAATCTTATGGTCAGAGGATTTTAGATAAGGGAAAAATCCTCAGGTGTATCTAACCCAGTGTGTTTTGCAAACCAGTGGAACACATGTTTGATGCCCTATGTCTATTCTGACTCACATCTGCTCCAGCAATTAGAATTCAACTCCAATTCTTCCCTTTGGACTCCCTACACTTCCATTTTCTTGAGAATTTAGACCATTAAATTTTGTAGTTTTGACTCACTGGTTGAGTTCACCCTTTCTCCCTTTTCAAATCAAGAAAATAATTCCCAGAAGTTGCAAAGTCCCAAGTTAACCCAAATGCTAACGAGAAAGGTAAAATCTGGTTCTGAAAACTTGCAGCTCACCCAGTGCTTTTTTTCACCGTGATGCACTCTCTTTGACCCCTTTCCTCACACATTCCAGTGGGTTGTGCAGAATCTGCATGGCTGGAATGAATACAAGTGGAAGGGGAAGTTAAATCCATCTAAACTTTAAAATGTAGGGGAGATTTAACATCCTTATGTCCTTTGGAATGCTATGGTGCATTTATGGTTCATGTAGTCAGCAAACTAAAGGTCGGGCTTGAGCTGTTGTTCAGCGTAGAGTGTGTCGTAACATTGACAGGCTATATTTATACAGCAGTGCTAAAACATTAAAATAAACATATACCACTGTTGATCTTAACAAATGTATGCACAGCAGCTGATAGAGTTAACATCAGTTTTTGAACTTGTAATTGTTTACTCATATGCTGCAAAAGGCAGTTTTCCCAAAATATTATAATTTGGCACTTCTATAAATTTTTTGGAAGAGGAGAAAATAATATGTTTAATATTGGTAAGCCTTGATTTCTGGAGTATACTAGTGAGGGAAAAAATAAGGGATCTGACTACCAATCAGCTCTTCGACCAGTTTTATGGGAATTCCATCACTACAAGTCTTTCTGGGTAGTAATTTTTGCTTCTCTGAGTGCTAAAGGAATAAATACCTCATGCGCTCTAATTTCTCACAAGGGAGAATGTCATGGTTCTATGGTCTTTGAATCTGTAGGGTAATATATTACTTGTACTCCAGATCTGTGCCCAGATTTCTCTTGTCTCTTGTGCCCCAGGAACCCCAATCTCCTGCCAACCGGTTTCAATCCCTGTTTCACTTTCTGCTCACATCTCCAAAGCTAATGCTGTAGCTTGTACACATCTCTTAAGAAGAACTGCCTCCATGAGAAGGAATGATCTTTCTCAAGGTGGCAATTCTTTGGTTCAAATGGTATGAACCTCTCAGCCCTAAAAAGGTCACCTTGTTACATCCAGGTTAGAGTGCTTTCAGATGAGGTCATTGACAGCGGAGCACATCTGGTAGCTATTCCGTACAGCTCCACTGGCTCCTGCTCCCCATGACCCACACTCTGTGTTTCACAGCTATGTACATGTCCTTCCTGTCCTCTCCCTGTCCCTGCCTCTCTGAGGAGCTGACAGCCTTCAGTTTCCCTGCTAATATTGAATCTTGAATCTTATGCCTAATGATCAGGGAGCATTCCTCTTTCCAAGCAGTTGAACATATTTCATGTATATTGCATCTCTGGTACCCTTCCTTGACATCCAAGAACTCCTGAGATTCTTCTTTGGTCTTTTATACTGATAATGTTTTCCCAGGTGAATTTCTCACAGTATTTCAATGATGCGCTACAGGCAATGTTTAAACTAGATATATGTACACGATTTTATGAGAGGGCTATGTAACCAGCATAAGGGCAGTATATCATTTGACAGGTTTCCCATACTCTAGATTTATCAAAAGATTTTAAGTTGTCACCGAGAGAACTTTAATCCATATTCTTCTTAACAATCTCTTCCTAGACTACTTTTCCCATCAAATCTCCTACAGGTTTTCCTCCCTTCTAGTTCTCTGTCTGTACTCGACTCCTCCCCACGTTCATTTGCAGTAGGCATTTGGTTTGCTTTTACTCATAGTGCTCCCAACCCTGAAATGCCTTTCCTGGATTTTCTACTTATTAAAGTTGATTCAAATGACAGGGCCCAGGGCAGATGTCCCAGGAGATATGAGCAAATCCTCCTTTATGTTTCAACCAGAAGTCGGTGTTTCCTCCTCAGTTCTCCCACCATAAGTTGCTCACACTGCAAAGACTTGATTTATCCTATCATGGACTGTTATTTGTGTTTTGTGTGTGTATGTGTGTGTGTGTGTGTGTATCTATATATATCTATATCTATATATATAGATATAAAATACATGTGTATGTGTATCTTTACTATTTAATATTATGTATTTATATTATACATCTACCTATATCTATATAATATTATCATGGATTCACACAGGGTCTTAAAAGTGGGAGACTCTCAACAACTATTTATTAAACAAATACACATTTTGTGATAGGCAATTGGACAAATGACTATTTCAAACCAGTTTGATTGGATTATTTTAATGAAGAAACATTAAAATGAGCAGACATGACTACCCTAACTGTTGCTGTTGACTATGATTCTCATGAAAGTAACCCATGTCTTCTAGAAGTGTAGATTCATTCCGAATTACCTAAACACAATTTTAACAAAGTACTAAATTCTGGACCATGTAGTTCACAGAAAAATGGAAAATAGTAAAAACTCTTGCTGATAAAGCTCAAGATAAATTCAAGAGTGTCTGTGGGACATTTTTTTTCCTCCTTCTTAATGTGCTGTCCCAGTTTAACCAACTGTTTGTGCAAGCCTTTGTGTCATGCAGCACCATAGTAGGGAAAAGACAAGAAGTTGAACACTGAACAGAGATGAAAATTTTGTATTCTAACAAGAACTATGGCTTTTCACTTTAATAATAGAAAGATAGCAAAGAAACAAATAAAAGAAGACCTAAAAAAAGAAAAAGAGATCAGAAAGATGCTGCCGACTGATGGGTATAATTTCTGAGCTGAAAAATTAGGCAGAAGGAAAATCAGAGTTAGCTCCCGACTTTCATGTGCTGAACACAAAACCAGAGACACGAAAGAAGCAGCCTGGGAAAGCACTTCCATCTACAAAGAATTTAGCCTCTGCCGGCTACTTAGTGCCTTCTTCAGTGTTCTGTGCCCTCTATCGGTTGCTCCAGGGGACCCAGGACAAGATAGAGAATTTTGACTAGATGAAGTAATGGAGAAATCACCCACAGTGATCATCTATTGAATTGTTTTCATCATAGTCTGAATTGTAAAGAGACTAAGGGGCAAGACAGTACTGCATCATTATGGAATCCAGCTGGATTTAGA
Source organism: Vicugna pacos (assembly GCF_048564905.1). Taxonomy (NCBI): domain Eukaryota; kingdom Metazoa; phylum Chordata; class Mammalia; order Artiodactyla; family Camelidae; genus Vicugna; species Vicugna pacos. The sequence goes on along the minus strand of NC_132991.1, from coordinate 85,760,251 downwards.
TGGATTGGTTCCTGGTTTGTGAAAAGTGTTTGCTCATGAGCAATGTTAGAATAAAGAAGCTTATTTGCCACAAAGCTGCTGTGAGGAAGCAACGTGAGTTTCACAGAGGAGGAATTTGGGACTAATAAAGAAAAGCTTTGCACACAACAATATCAACCTTCCTGCGGCAAGTAACAGTGTCTGCAGTATTTAAGGTACGTTTAGTCAGCTGTTGTTACACGGCTTCAGGACTGAGAATAGAGGTCTCTTTGATGGATGTGGCTTCAGAAGCACCGTTTCACATCTGACTTTCAGTACACGAATGGAATGTTGATGCTCACGGTTGGAAATAAAGGGGAAGATTATCCTAATTTAAAATTGGATAATGATACTTACATTATAAAGTTGTTACAACAATTAAATAAGATCCTGTATAAAGTGCTTAGCAGTGCACTAGGGGTGAGTCATTTTCAACACGTGTTCGTTCTAACGGTGATAACATTTATTCAGCACTTACCCTTGTAGGTGTGTTAAAAGGACTCCATATGGCTTAGCTCATGTCATCCTCTCAAACCCTCCCAGGTCCTCAAAATGCTGAATATAACATAAGAAGTTTAGTGCAGGCTTTGCCAGCTGATACACACACACACACACACACACACACACACACATACACACACACACACACACACACACATATATATATATATATATATATATATATATATATATATATATATAATCCTTTCATAATTTAGTACTCAAAGATTAGTTCATAGGGTCAGAAAAATCTTCTACTAATGTGGTAGAGCATATTACATCTATTATTAGAAATATGATTGCATAACAATTTCTTTACAATTATGAAAAAGTGATCACATACATATCTCATTTGATCTTCAGAATAGATCTATGAATCAGGAAAAATGATCACATATTAGAAATATTGTTATCACTTTATCACATATTAGAAGTGAAGAGTCAGATCTCTGAATTCTAGTCTAATATTTCAAGTCTCATGTTGGTCCAAACCATAGAATCACATACTCTTCATTCAATAATTAGTTTATTATGCAGGATTTATTACGCATCTGTCACTCCGCAGGCCTCATGGTAAGTGTAGTGAGGACACTAACGGGAGCTAAAACTATTACATAAACGAGAATTCAGTCTCCGTTGTGCTTGAGCCATGATGTGTTTTAAAAATCTGTGTGTACTAGGGAGCCGTCCTTTCCTAAAGCTCAGGGAATATTAGGAGAGGCTTCCTGAAGCAAGTGATTATTATGTAGAAATCTGGAATTGATGTAGGGAAAGCAGATAGGGAAAGACAGAAAACGAAACAAGACAGGACAAGAAACAGTAGCTATAAAAGCCCAGAACTAGAGACAGAGAATGACGGGCATTTGGCCCTGCTACTCAAAGTGCAGAAAGTGCATGAACCAGCAGCCTCAGCGGCACCTGGGAGCTTATTAGAAATGCTGAATCTTGGGCTCCCATTACTACCGATTGAACCAGAACATGCATTTTAAGAAGATCCTCAGGCAATTCATGTGACATTGAAGATTGAGAATAAATGTTCTAGGACAGCAGTGGTCCAACGTAGTCGGTGTGTAGAGTGAGAGGCATGGAATAGGGAGGTAAAAGGCCATAGTAGTAAATGAAGGTCTCATCTGGGGTCCAGAAAATGCAAAAATTCTATAATAAAATAAAAGGAGTATCTTAGTCAGCTCAGGCTGCCATAACAAAACAGCATAGATTGGATGGCTTAAGCAATAGTTATTTATTTTCTCACAGTTGAGGAGGCTGGGAAGGTCAAGATCAGGGTACCAGCCTGGTCAGGTTCTGGGGAGCGCCCGCCCCCTGGTTTTCAGATGGCTGACCATCTTCTTTCTGTGTCTTTATCAGGTGAAGAGAGGGCTCTTGCTTCTTCCTCTTCTTATAAGGACACTAACATCATCATGGGGACCCCACCCTCACGACTGCACCTAAATCTAATTCTCTTGAGTATTTACATTTCTTCTGCAAAAAAGTTTGTTAATGTCACTTTCCACTTGGGGTATTGGTCATTCATGATACCCCTCTCATTACACTCCCTTTTTTTCCCCTAAATGCTCGTGGCTATTTTCATATTTATTTTTCAGATAAAATTCAGAATCTTTACAATTGGCCCCTTCAAAGGACCAAGGCATTAGTAATTATTTCTATCTTTTATTTAAGGAAAGAATTGCAGTTTTCTGAAACACATCTTGGGAAGAAATAAGACAACAGACAAGAAGAGATATTAATAACTATCATTTATTAAGAAGTTCCTACATTCTACAACACAGTGGGCTAAGCATTTTACATTCTAAAAAAGACAAAACTTTGTGTCAGCATTTGTTCTTAGCCCAATTTTTCAAGGAGGGAACAAATAATCAAATAATCAGAACTTTAATCAACTTATCTCAAAGCACATAATTAGCAAGTAGTAAATTAATCTTCTGAAGTATGGTCTCTGACTCCATATTTATAAAAGTTCCAATATACAGAATATACTTCAATTAGGGCAATGGAAGAGTAAAATATCCACAAAAAATTCAGTGAAGAAAAACAGTGCTTTTTCTTGCATGCAGCAAGTGTTCAATATTTTTCCCTTTCTGGAGAGTTTCCTTAATCACGCCTACTGTTAATCTACTTTATCTTATTTTATATTTTAATTCTATTTTGTGTTCTGGATGATTTTGGGCTTATTTTCGTCTTGCTATATTTTACGAAGCTACCTTAAATTATCTTTGTAACGAGGAAGGTGTTCAAAATAATTATATGCAATCTTAACAAATTGTGTGTCAATTTAGAAAGCATAATTCAGAGACATTTACAGTTGTATTCTTTAGAATTTTTATATTCCCTGGGAACCCTGTTGAAGATGTATTGCAAATCAAATGAATCAAGAGGAATCCACTTTAGACAGTTCCTGAGAATTTCTGAGAAAAATCCCCAGGATGTTAAATTCCCTGTTGGGTAGAAACTCATGTTATTCAAAATCACATATTTGGATATAATCAGGTCAATATGTAAGTGATTTTGAATGTGATCCATTGGGTCCGTATTTCGCTTCAAAGATTCAGCAAAGCTTGTTTTCTCCAGAGAGAGTCTAGTCAATATCTGTGTCTTGCACCAGCCAGATATGTGATATTTAGGGAGCTGAGTGCCATGGAAGAATGGATTCCTATCTCATCTGCACACTGCACAAAGATTAGCAGTCATAGTAAGAATGACACCAGCATGACAAATCCTTCCTCTTGATTGTAGGCTGGACTTGCTGTTCCACCAGTTCAATACAAATTATTTCTGAGCAATTCCCCCTGCAATTACCTGATTAGCAATCCCAATCTCTTTACCCTGTTTCGAAGGCCTTGATTAAATGATATCCCCTCCTGATTACTTTATCAAGTCCAGCTACTATGGATTATTGACAGCTCTGTGTTAACTAACTGTGTCTCTTTGGCAAGCCACCAGGCAAATCGGAAAGCAGCTGCTTCTTGAGATGGGGAGAAGAGGAAGGCGAACTGATACAGTCCTTATGGCTTCTGCAAGCTGACAGACCATTAGCTGACCTTGAAATTGTTTTGGTGGTTGTTAGTGTGTTTGACATCCCTTTGGATCACCAAAGATTGAGACCTAGATAGTAGAGGGATTGACACTCTGATACAAAACCCCATCCCTTTATAGCTTGTAGAAAGCAGGTGTGTTGTGGGTTGTTATAGAGGAGAAAATTCACCGCTTTAGCCTACTTCTCACAGTTCTGACTGCACAGATTGTCCAGCGCCACAAGGCTTAAACTTGACGTTTGCCTTACTTCCTTGTTGATCTGAAATCATGTGGAAAGGCTGCTGAACGTGCTGATTTTCATCAACTGGCTCTATACAGCAGGGATGGCAATCTTTTTTTATATCTCACTTACAAGCACATGGAGGCTTGGGTGATTTAAACAAATTCATAATCATTCTCCCACTATGATCTTTAAATACAGATTACTTCATTTTTTGTTGTTTTTCTTCCCTTTCAAAATATTAAGTCCCTTTTTTATAGTCTGTGTTTGTTTCATTTTAAGTGGTCCTTAAATCCAGATCTTGGGAAAATCAGTAGACAAAATTTTGGGAGAGAAGGCTGGAGATAAGTGAATATTATTTAAACAATGATGTTTGCCTTTTCATCACACGTAATTCCAGTTACATTTTTTTTAATCAGCTCTAGTTTAGAATAGATTTGAATTTACAGAAGTATTGTGAAGGTAGTACAGAACGTTCTTGTTTCCCTCACACCCAGTTTCCCCAATATTAATACTCTACCTTAGTATGGAAGAGTTGTCACAATTACCCTCAGCTGATACATTATTATTAACTAAAGTACATAGTTTATTCCGATTTCCTTAGTCTTCACCTAATGTCCTCTTTCTGTCCCAGAATTCCATCTGAGATATGACGTTGTATTCTGTTATCATGTCCCTTTAAGCTCCTCTTGACTGTGACAGTTTCACATCTTGCTTTCGCCCTCAGGAGAGTGGAAATGCTTGTCTGTCCTGGTAATGGGAAAGAAAGAGACCAGATACGTCTCATCTTGTGAAACAGATTCTCATTGCTATGGCTAGAAGGAAACCTTGGATCACATGAGCAAGTTAGAATTTACTTAGTACCTGGTTTTGAGATTAGAAAAATCTAGTTTGACTCTAGCTCTAAGACTTACTAGTCATGAAAACTTGCTGAATTCCTTATTGTTACCAAACCTCGATATACTTAGGTCTTTAAAAATGGTGACAATACTAATACCTACCTCTTAAATTTATTAAATATGTGAATCAGAAAACAGATGTGAAGGGTTTAGTATAAGAGCAGGTGTGTAGAGTACAAAGCATTGCCTCAGTGGCTCTCATGTTTGTCACCTGATCAGTTGTCAGGTAACACGATGAAGTTAGTGTTGAACACTAGAGATTTCCAACTATTACTGAATGCAATAGAAATAAATACTTCTCTCAACTAGAAAATACAGCAACACTAAGGATTTTCTTGTGGGGGGAGTGGGAAGGATTTGCACTGGAAGGCGTGGCGAGACAGCCATGTTTCTTAGTCTTATCTTTTTACTTGAAAGTTGGTTGAGAAAGATTAGCAGTGGCAAGGGGGCTCCACAGGGACTGTGTATGTGTATTGGGGGCAGAATGTGATGTGTGATGCAGAATTCATAATCTAGAATGATTAGAAATTCAGGTACCAAATTTCACAAACTGGCTCCATTCCAAGTCTCCTGAATATGAGCCTGAATCCAAATAGCATCATTAAAGAGAAAAGAACAGCAAAACTGTGAAATGTGCAGTTTAATGAACTTCCCAAATATAGGACCTCAAAAAACCAGCTCCAAGTGATAGATATATATGTGTGTTAAGTGAAATTCTATCTTCCAACACTCTGAGAGCCACTTGTCCAGAAGTCCTCCTACATCCAATATGCTTGAGATTTTTCTTAGCAAATGTGTATCACTTCAGATGAAAATAGCTGAAATGGAAACAAGTGGGTAAAAAAGCAGATTTAGAGAAGTGAACAGATGGTATGTAAGTATAATGATGATCCAATTGCACCATATTATAGATGAGCTATCACAGAATCTCAGGGGAGCTTCTGGCCAAACACTTGAACATAATGGAGAAAAGCCCTACTTGTGTCTTTCTTCCTTTTTTTTTTTTCACAATTGAAGAAAATTGCAAACAAATGAAGCAACTTAACCAGAAAGTGTAACACAGAACACCTACTCACACAACACACATCCGTCTTAATGTCTTCCACTGGAAACGGAAAAAGGCCAAGTGGCAATTGGTCAGAATGAGATGTCTAAATACTATTTCCAAAGAATTTACAGCAGACGGGGCTGATCACTGAGAGGACCTTTAGAACAGCCAGAGACCACGGAACTTTCCCTTTCCTGATCTCTCAGGAAAGCCATGCATTTCATCTCCCTCTGTTGCAGCATAGTTTTCTGGCATCTTTTTGAATTTCCTCAAATTGTTGATGGAAATCGCGTCAAACCACTTTGTTATCGCTCTCAGACGTTCTCACTGAAACTGAAATAGATGTGTCATCTGCAATCATTTAACAGTTTTTAAAAGCACTTCTGTTAGAACTTCACAACATAATTTTGCATTCGGTTTAAGCCCTTTCAACTAGTTTGAACCACTAGCAGAGATAGTTGCAAGGATCCAAAGATATTTTATTAGTCTGAACATCAAATTAATTTCAAGTCTCTTCTGCAAATATTTCCAGAACATCTACCGTCAGCTGAGGACTGAGTTATGCAGAAGGTCTCAGGAAGCACTGAAATGTTCACACATGGAAAAATCTGTTGAGCCTGAACAGTTCACATGAGAAGGTGTTAAAAGAAAACATTCACAGGTGAATTCTTAGTTGCAAGAATTGGCCCAATTCAAATGTCTATACTATTAAATGAGGAATTTTGTGGATAACAATAAAAAGAGTGTTCCTCAACCTCCACGCTACTTAATGGTTCAGACAGCTTTTTGTTGTCAGTGGTGGAGGAAGCTGTCCTTTGTATTGAAGATTATTGATTTCTATTCTTGGCCTCTATCCACTACATGCCCGCAGCACTCACACTGGATCGTGACCACCAGATATGTCTCCAGACTTTTCTAAATGTCTCCACAGGGACAAAATCATTCCCAGTTGAGATGCTATTGTAAAAGTGTATCTTTCATCTTCTAAGAATGTTCTATTCAATGGGAAAAGAAATCATTCACATAATAAACAAGTCAGTAACAGTGCTGAGAAGATGATGATTCAATCTTAAGTGGGACAGAGAAAAAACATAATATCCATCTTGAGAGAGGTCCTTGAATCAACTGATCTGGTTTCTTTCTTGGAGGACCTCTCACAGCACCACCAGTTCACTCTCACAATTCTCATACTTAACCTTTCCTTCTCACAAAATTTTCACACTTGATTTCAGTATTACCTACTGACTAACAATTACTTATCAGATGGCAGTGTAATTGGAAAAAATCATGATACAGTCGCTCCTGGTTGAATTTTCTGTTTGTTGTACGATGTGTTGTCCCATTCTTGATTCTCTGTCTATGCTGTTTATTTTTCAGAAATCCTAAACCCAAGTAAAGTAAATTGGAGGTAGTATGCTACCTCTTCTTTTGTTGGAAATTATAAAGTCAAATGTCCGATATTAAAGGAGATATCTTACAGAGTCCAGAGTTCACTTTAAGAAAATAGAGGATAATCAAAGACATCACTGACCTTCCGTAGCCATGATGATTATCAATTCACCCATTAACTATTTACTGAAGATTTATTGTGAAAGACATTGTGCTTCCCACCTTTCCTGCAATTAAAAGCAAAGTCTCTTGTCCCTGTTAAAGATGGAAAGTATAAGATGCTCAGTTCCTAGTCTCCTTTGAAAACGGAACATGATACATTCCTGAGTCTCTGAAAGGAAGGCTGCAAGAGCTGGTGGATGTAAGGTTTCTGGAAAAGATTTGAATCCATGGTGAAAAAGAAACTGCTAGGAGTAGCTCTCCTTCTCTTTGGCCATGGTTATGTGAGGAAGATGTAATGCCTGGAGCTGTGGCAGCCATCTTGGTGTAAAGAGGGAACAGTCATTGTATAAAAGCAACACTCTGTGAATGGAAGAAGTGAAAAATGAACAGCCCAAGGTCCTTGGTGATGTAATTGAGTGGCGGAATTCTTTAATCCTGTATCTGCCTGCCATCATACAGGGAAGATTACAAATGTTTTTGTTTTTTAAAAGCCTCAATTAGCTGTGAATTGAAGCTAAAGAATTTCCCAGATAATATTTTCTAATATATTTAAGATACTATGCTAAAAAGTGTGTGGAATTTAAAACCAACCAAACAAACAGACAAAAAGAATGACAAATTCTGCCCTCAAGAAATGTATTTTGACAATACTGGGAACATTCTGTGTCTAGAATTTATAATATATCTTTATAATATTAACATTTAGATTAGAGTGAACACAGATAACATAGCATTTCGTCAGCTTGATCTTGCCATGTCTGTTACAGGTTGAATTGTGTCCCTGACCCCTAGTCCCTCAAAATGTGACTTTATTTGGAGATATGATCTTTTCAGAACTAATCAAGGTGAACTGAAATCACTAGAGTGGGCCCTAGTCCAATGTGACTGGTGTCCTTATAAAAAGGGGGAAAGACAGGAGGGAAGACAATGTGAAGTGATATGGAGAAAAGATGGCTGTCTACAAGCCAAAGAGAGAGACCAGGGACAGATCCTTCTCAGAACAACTTTAGAAAGGAAGAAATCCTGCTGATTCCTTGATTTTGGACTTCGGGCTTCCAGAACTGTGAGACAATAAATTTCTGTTGTTTAAGCATCCTGTTTGTGATTCTTCGTTACAACAGTCCCAGCAAACTAATGCAATGTCCAGCCCTGAACTCCTCAAATCCTCTCCAGATCTGCTCCTTCAATCTGCATCCCGGATAATCCTTCCAATTCCATTCTTCCAAAGCTCTAGCAGAAAACCTAGGCGTCATCCTTGGCTACTACTTCCCTCCTACTCCACATCCAACCATTGGGTACATTCCTTTGAATCTACTATATAAGTCACTAGAATCTCCCTGTTTCTTACAACATCCACAGCCACTGCCCTAGACAGCATCACAGTTATTTTTATTTGATTATAGCCAAATCTGTACAGATGGTGTCTTTTGATGTCATTGAAGTTTTTTTTTCTTCTTCTTCTTTTTTTTTTTATTACAGTAAGCAGATTGATTCTGTTAAAAGATAAGATGGGTCATGTCATGACTGTTCAAAATCTCCAATGGCTTCTATAGGACACACATAAAAGTCAGAGTTGCTGACAATACCCTACTTGATTTTGTCCCCATTATTTCTCTTACTTTTCTCTTATTACTCTTTTAGTTGGCTAAGACCATAGTCACATGCTGGTTGTTCTTTGAGCTTCCAGGCATTTTCCTTTGAATTTACCATTCTTCTGCTTGAAGAATTATTTCCTCTAGATATTTGCTTGACTACTTTCATCTCCTTTGGGTATTTCCTTTGAGAAGATCTAATTTTCTTAACAACATCTTCCCTGACTACTTAAATATGTAATTGCTCCCTTCTCCCAAACCCAGACATAATGTATTTCTTTTCTACATTATTATATTTGTTCCAATACAATTGGTTGCTATTTATCATATTTTATATGTTTTTTCTTATTTGTTTTCATTGATGTCTGTTTCCCTTACAATAATGCAATCTTTTTGAAGGCACGGATCTTTTATCTACTTTGTTTACTGGTCTATCTCTAGTGCCTACAACAGTGCCTAAGATACATAGACACTCAAAAAATATTTGTCCAATAAATGCAGGAGTGAAAAAGAGCTCACTTTAACTACCGTGTCTTACAAAACTAAGAGTTTCAAGAGATTTGTAATCATTGAACATTTCTTCTAGCGTGTTACCATTAGCTTTGAAAATTAAAATTCCTTATAGTGTATATATATATATATATAATGTTTTAATGCAAGGGAATACATTTTTAAGTGCTTACTATATGCAAATCTCTGTAACATAAGTTCACAGCACCAGATTTAAGAATATGTACATTTTAGGGGATTAATAAAATTTTGTTTAGGAAGTGAAACAGAAACCACATCAGATATCACATTCTATGACTATCTGAGTGAAGAAGGGAAGTGAATGTTAATGTTGTTGTTTTTTTCTCTTTATTCAGGGCTTGTTCCTAGGACCACGGGGCTGAGAGTTATCTGAATAGAGGGCTACATTAGTAAATAATTTCCAGTCTTTCTTGATGCAAACAGCAGACCTAAATTTTGTTGCTGTATAGTTTTATCTCACTGGGAGGAAGTAAAATAAAATTAATTTGCATATATTTAAAAATTTCTACAATAATAGAATTCATTTGCAATCCCTCTGAACATGAATAAAAATCTCTGTCTTCCATTTATTCTTAGCAAATATATCATATAGAAATATTTAGCATATCAATTGTCAGTATTTTGTATGAAAACAGTATATATACCTTTTTTTATTTGTCTTACGCTTGACATTTAAGCCCTGTGATTTTTAAGCCCTGTCAGTTACCTGGAATCAACCATCAAATGGGATTTCCTGAGGGAATTCTGATCATGGTCATGAACTCAGGTTAATTTATACCCAAACCATCAAACACAGGTGGATTTTTAGTCTTTTTTTTATTTTATTTTATTTTTTTAAGGCTTTCCAGGGTCAGAAAGTCAACAAGGGCCTAACATCACTCCTGAGTTTAAATCATGCCTTTAAACAAAGAAACAAAAATCTATACCTAGTTTAAGTCATTCTTGTTAAAGGTAAATTTGTTTTCTATTGTTTAGTCCTTAGTGGATATGGGTGGGCAGTGTCACAGGAAGGAAAAAAAAAGGTGCTTCAGGGTTACACACAAGACACAAAAGCAAACTTTTATACTTCAAACTTCTAGCAAATAATAGCCATAGAGAGTCTTGTCAGAGATTTTTGTAATAAAAATATTATAACTCTTTTTTAGCTAAATCCATAGGCATAAAGCAGAGATCTTTGATGATGTTTCTTCTCCTTTTTTTTCCCTTTAATATGTAATTTTAAGACCAATCTTTTCATGATATAATTAGTAGTGGAGAGGGTCTGTTTACCTTGATTCTTTCTATTAGCCTGTTGCCAGGCTAATCATCATAAAACACAGTTTCTCTAAAACTTTCAGTAGCTCCCCATTGCTTGTATAATATAATCCAAATTTCTAAGCTTGGCATTCCTGACTATCTTAGGTCAGATCTCCTAGAGGGAAATATGAGACAAGAGTTCTTGTGCAAATAAATGGGAAAGAAGATGTTTTTAGCAGAAGCCTGTAAGGAAGAGAAGGAAGCAGGAGAAAATTAAGGAAGAAGTTAAGCAAAGACGTGGTTTCAGCAGACAACTAGCCTTGGCCTGATCCCATGGGGGGCACTGGGGTATAAAAGGCACCAATGAGTTTTTCCTGGAGGATGGGTGCACCAAACTACTAAAGGAAATCTGGATGGGGGTGGGAGCATTAATGAGATCTAGTACACAGTCTCCTATGATCTGGCTTCAGTCTTGCATACCACTCCCCCCCTTGTTTATGTTTTCCTTTGTTGCTTCATAGAAACATTTACTTCCCTCTCCTCCTCTTTTATGAAATGAGGTTATAAGGATCTACCACTGCCCTAACCTTCCCTTCCAGGAGCTGGATGATGATTTGCTGTAAGATTCTTCAGACGACTGGTAAACCAGTACACGTTAATTAAACTACATATGCACCTGGGTTAGATCCTCTTAGCTGTGTACCTGACAACCATTCCCACTTCCTTCTTCCTTGTGGACAAGACTCATGCACCATTACAGAGGCTGGAAATGCCAGATACTCTTTTTCTCAGCCTCCCCTGTTTCCACAGCATTAGGATTAGGACCTAATCCTAAAGGGGGGGGATTTCAGAGGTCTTCTGAGGACTTATGGAAGGAGAGACTCTCGCCTCTGCCTGATAGATTTTGGACAACATCATGTGAAGATATGCTTGGAAATGCTTCAGACACTTTACAATTTCAAGACAACGCCTAAAGAATCTTGACAAAGTCTATCTGCAGCTCTGCTGTCCATTAAGTCGCTAAATTAACCCTGGGAACTACTGGGTATTTTTTTGTACATCAGTAAAATAACTCCCCATTATTAAAACCATATTTGTTGAATGTTTTACTACTTGCTGTTGAAAGCGCCCTACACTTTTTATTGTAGAAACTTCTGTTAAAAGGTGGATTAGAGAATGGCTCCAATCTGAGAACTATGAGGACCCTCCAACTCCCCCACCCTGCCCTGAATTAAGAGCAGCTTGGACCCATCCAACTGCATGGGTGTGGACTGCGGGCCTCATATAGGAGAAAAAAGAGAGAGATCAGTGGTCCAGCTTTTACGCCAAGCAGAAATAGAAGCTCAAGATGACTACTAATGGTAGCCCCAAGTGGCTGGTCTTCATACCTAAACCACACGCGACAGAAGGGAACTGACAGCGAAGGTCCTGCTTTAAGGCACGGCGATTCTGCCCACTAGGGAAGCATACCCTGATAAAGGCCATACTGTGGCACGTTAGGCTAGTTGCCCTTCCTTCCTGGGAGAAGTAAGTCAGGATGGAGAGAGGCAGTCTACACTGGGTGTCTGTAATGCTTTTTAAGAGGGATGTGTGCTTCTGGTTTCTTCTCTTTGGCCAGAAAGTGGAATAGAGACTGAGAAAGAAAGCAATACTTCTCTGATGATTAATAATGTTAGTAACAATTATAAGCTCATACTGTTTAGAACACATTTTGCTAAGAGCTTTATATATATTATCTCCACTGAAATTAAAAATAATCTGCCTCTTCTCCTCCTCTCTGACTTTCCTTTGTGTTTTCTTCTCTTGAAATTTCTTCTCCTTTGTTTGGCCCTCTACAAATTCCACCAATATTCAACTCACATGCCTCTATCTTAGACTCACAAGGAGCAAAGTTCTCTTCAACCGTGAATTCCATACTCTCCTCCCCTCGATTTTGTATGCATAGAAGGGGAGGAAAAGGAATCAGAGTAAGAGTGATGGATGAAATATCTACTGATAAGAAGGTAACTCATCTTTTTCTCTTCTAAGTACTTTAAGGTTGGGAACATTTTTATTTATTTCAAACATTTACGCAGGATACTTAAAACATTTTATATAGACCACACTGCAATATGTGTAAGAGGAAATGCTCATTATTTTGCAGAGCTTGAAATTGAAAATATAACTGAGAAATCTACAAGAAATCACTCTTGCAAAACATTTCCGATATAAGACTAACTCTATGTGATATTAATAGATGTTCTTTGGAAAGGAATTCTTTAAGTTAAATAGATTTGGAAGAGTTCTGGATTTAACTAACATATTTTACTTCCTCAAGGAATATTCAGGACTTTTAACATATTAATTTTAATTGCAATTTTCCAAGGATATAGTCTGAAGAGTTTCTCAAAGTTATCCCACCATGAATTCATTTGGTAAGGAGCATCTTTTAACAGAATGAATGTTCTGTGGAAGATACTTTGGGAAATGCCTCCCCAGCAGACATGAATAATTTTCCTTATGAAAATTCCTCATTTCCTTATATCAATAATCTGAATTCTAATGTCACAACATACACATTTATTAACATCAGAAGTTCTACTTCAAACACATAACTTTCATATATTGAAATATTACTTGATTTTTATATTTTCTATCATTAAATCCACTTACATTGAGCTTTCTTTTTTCCCTAAGCCACTCCCTTGTTTTCATGCCTGAGGGTTAACCTATCAACAGCAACCAAATGTCAAAAATATATTTCAGTGGAGATAAGAATAATATGTTTTTAATATGAATTTAACTCTGATACAATAAAGAGAAAAAGCAATCAGAAATATCACATATCACTCCTTCTTGAACAGCAAGGAATTAACTTTTCCCTGATTTTTTTGTTCTTGTCTCTTGCGCCAGTAACAGGCATATTAGGACTAAACAGTGCCAATATTAATACCAGATTAGATATATATTAGAGTTGAATGATTGCATAATGATTATTATAATTTGTTAATTCACAATAATTCACATAATAATGAACATAAATAGCTTTACTATTTATATTCCCAATTTATTAATCAGTTAAGTGGGCGCTTAGAACACAGAAAAGCCCCCTACAATGCTAAGACGATAAGGAACAAAGACTAAAAGAGACTAAAAGAAATAAGAAATTGCAAAACACTTTGTGTAAGGTATATAAAAGTTGAGGTTTTTTTGGGGGGGTGGGGGAAATGACTTGAAAAATATCCTCTGTACTTGTACGACTACTGTGTACATTTTGTAGAAAAAGACTCAGAAAGCTATAGTTTGAAAATTATATGAAAATATCCACCAAAAATGGATCAAGAAATATCAAAAAGGTTGAGTTGGGTAGTAGAGAAGGCCTTGAACTTAGAATCAGGAAAAGACGGCTCTAGGCTTGACATTGTCATAGGAAAGGTGTGTGCCCTTGAGAGGGGTTTATGAATTATTAGATTATTGTTAAGATCATTTCTACTTCTAAATGTATGCCATTACCTTAAAGGTATCTGGAAATAATTTACTAGATTCTAAGTGTGTTTGGTAGTTTTGCCATATGTATATTTGGTGCCCCCGAGGAATGATGTAATTATGTGTTAAACATAGTGAACTGCATATCTTCAGAGATACATGAAAGAAAACCAACTACTTCAGAGGAAATTAAGATAAAAGATGGGATGGAGGCGTGGTTACATGGCTTGTGGTGTGTGTGTGTGTGTGTGTGTGTGTGTGTGTTAGAGGTGCTCCAGTCCAATTTGGCTTGAAGTTTTCTTTACAGAGCCCTAGTTAATGTAGAAGTTGGTAAGGTGTGGGAATTGAGAGGAGGTGGCTTTTGGTTCTCTTGTGTTCCATCTAACTGGGCCAGCACAGTCGATTTTTGCACTGGCTCCAAAGATGTATTTTTGTACCAGGAAGAGTTGCCTTCCATAAGCTTTACATAAGGGTTGCCTTTCCTCCAAATTCCTTCGGAAGGAATATCTGGAGAATGAGCTGGCAGTTTATTATCCTCTCAGATACATAATAATTCACGCTTTATTTATAGTCACCCTGGAAACCTAAATTTTGGAGACTTCATGCCTGCACTGTGGCTGTATAAGTGACAAATGGCCACAGGTTTAGCAGTTTTCATATCCGTTTATGGTCTCACAGTTTCTGGGAGTCAGAAGTTCAGGCACAGGTGCTCTACTGGTTCCCTGCTTAGAGCCTTGGAACACGGTTGTGTCCCTGTCTGGAGGCTATGGGGAAGGGGGGAATTCATTTCCAGGTTCATTGATTTCAAGTTATTGATTGAATTCAGTGCTATGCAGCTCACAGTTGAAGGTTATTCTTAGCTTCTGGAGGTCACCTGCTTTTGAAAGCCTGTGGCCTCCTTCAAGCCAGCAAAGAAGGGTTAAGAAATCTCACTTCTAATTTCTCTGGCTTCCCTTCTGCTTCACCTCACCTGCCTTTGATTACGACCAGAGAGATTTCTCTGTTTTCTTCACACGATTCGCATGATTAGATTGGCTTCCCATGGATGTTCTAGGACCATTTTCCTATCTGAAGATTTATAACCTTAATTGCAATTGGAAAGTCCTTTCAAAGAAGTACCTAGATTAGGGTTGAATAACCACGAGATGGGGATTTGAGTGGGGCACATCTTTGTAATTCTGCCTAACACAGTGGCATAGTTTGGGATTTAATTCATTGTGAATTTTAATGCTTATATATGAATGAGAAATTCTCCTTCCTCACTGATTCATTCATCTATTTTCTTAGTAATTATTTCTGGAAAGCCTATGTATTATTTGCCAGGCACTGATCTGGGCACTGAGGATATAATGAGGAGTGAGAATAGATCTGTGTTACCCAGTATGGTAGCCACGAACCACATTTAGAGCCATTGCAAATTTGATTGTGGCAAATGAGCCTGAGGAACCAAATTTTGAATTATATTTTACTATAATTTGTTTACATTTAAGGAGTCTCATGTGCCTGGTGGCTGCCATGTTGACAGTAGAGATAGAATATTTGGATCACAGCAGAAAGTTCTATTAACAATGCTATGCTAGACAGAAAAAGTCCCTGCCCTCTTGTAGTTTATAGTCTACTGTGAAATCAACATTCTTTTCCATAAGGGACTCAACAGTAAAATTTTAGCTTTTTGGACCAAATGGTTTATTTTTCACCTACCTAACTTTGCCGCTGTTAAGTGAGAGCTACAACAGCCATTCATAGACATTCATGAATGGATGAGTGTGGCTATGTTTTCCAATAAAATGTGACAAGACTGGGCAATGAAGCAGATTTGCTCAGTGGGCTGTCATTTGCACAGTCTGGTTCTAGTGGGTGACTCCCTACCCATTTATCTTGTGGCTGTTACTAGATCTTCTCCACTTGTGCTATGATCTTCACTTTTCTTACTAGACCAAGCATCATTTTATTCAACAATCTATGGGGTTTCAGCCCTTATTACTGTCTTAGTGCTGTCATAGCAAAATACCAGAGACTGAGTGGCTTAAACAACAGAAGTGTATTTACTTTCTCAGGTCTGGAGTCCAAGGTCAAGGTGTCGGCAGGTTTGGTTTTTTTCTGAGTCCACTTACCTTGTTTTGCAGCTGCCTTCTTGCTCTTCCTCTGTGTGTGCTTATTCCTGGTGTCTCCTGTGTGTCAAATTTCCTCTTCTTATGAGGATACCAGTCAGATTGGTTTAAGACCCATCCTACCCTAATGGCTTCATTTTTAACTTCATTACTCTTTAGAATGCTTATCTCTAAACATGGTTACATTCTGAGGTTCTGGGAGTTAAGGCTTCAGCATATGAATTTTGGGATATAATTCAGCCCATAACAAGCTTTAGGTTTTAATATAGGGCTTTTCACACTTGCCCCAAACTAGGACCACATGGGAGCTCAGGTCCTCTTTAAGAGATCACTTGCATTAACACCTATCCTTCTGAAAATATTCCAAAAAATTGCAGAGGAAGGAGCACTTTTGAATTCATTCTATGAGGCCACCATCACTCTTATACCAAAACCAGACAAAGATATCACACAAAAAAGAAAATTACCAACCAATATCACTGATGAATATAGATGCAAAAATCCTTAACAAAATACTGACAACCAACTCCAACAATACATTAAAACAATCATAAGCCATTATCAAGTGGGCTTTATCTTAGGGATGCAAGAATTTTTCAATATCTGCAAATCAATGTGATACATCACATTAACAAACTGAAGAATAAAAACCCTATGATAATTTCAATAGGTGCAGAAAAAAAGCTTCTGATAAAATTCAACATCTATTTATGATAAAAAATTCTCCAGACAGTGGTCATAGAGGTAATGTACCTCAACGTAAGAAAGGCTATATATGACAAGCCCGTAGCTAACATCATACTCAATGGTGACAACCTGGCAGCATTCCATCTAAGATCAGGAACAAGACAAGGATGCCCACTCTTGCCACTTTCATTCAACACAGTTTTGGAAGTCCTAGCCACAGCAATCAGAGAAGACAAAGAAATAAAAGAAATCCAAAGTGGAAAGGAAGAAGTAAAACTGTCACTTTGCAGATGACATGATACTACACATAGAAAATCCAAAAAAACACAACCAGAAAACTACCAGAACTCATCAATGAATTTGGTAAAGTTGCAGGATACAAAATTAATATACAGAAATCTGCTGCATCTCTATACACTAACAACAAAATATCAGAAAAGACAAATTAAGGAAACAATCCCATTTACCACTGCATCAGAAAGAATAAAATACCCTGGACTAAACCTACTTAAAGAAGCAAAAGACCTGTACTCGGAGAACTATCAGACACTGATGAAAGAAACTGAAGACAACACAAACAATTGGAAAGATGTACTGTGTTCTTGAATTGAATGAATCAATCTTGTTAAAACAAACACACTACCCAAGGCAATCCACAGATTCAGTGCAATCACTACAAAATCACCAACGGCAGTTTTCACAGAACTGAAACAACAACAAAAAATTTCAGTTTGTATGGAAACATGAAAGATCCCAAATAGCCAAAACAATCCTGAGGAAAAAAACCGAGCTGGAGGAGTCACGCACCCTGACTTACTACAAAGCTGCAGTAATCAATTCTGGCACATGAGCAGACGTATAGATCGAAAGAATAGGATAGAAAAACCAGAAATAAAACCACACGCTTATGACCGATTAATCTATGACAAAGGAGACAAGAATATACAATGGAGGGAAGACAAGCTCTTCGGTAAGTGATGCTGGGAAAACTGGACAGCTACATGCAAAAAGAATGAAATTAGAACATTCCTTAGCACCATATGAAAATAAACTCAAAATGGATTAAAGATCTTAATACAAGACTGGATACTACAAAACTCCTAGAGGAAAACATAGGCATAACACTGACATAAACCCCAGCAATATTTTTTGGATTCGTCTCCTAGATAATGGAAATGAAAGCAAAAATAAGCATATGGGACCTAATTAAACTTAAAGGCTTTTGCACAGCAAAGGAAACCATAAACAAAATGAAAAGACAACCTATGGGAGAAAGTATTTGCAAATGATGTGACTGATAAGGGCTTAATTTTCAAAATATATAGACTGCTTATACAGCTTAATGTAAAAAAACAAACAACCTGCCTAATCCAAAAATGGGCAGAAGACCTAAACAGACACTTCTCCAAAGAAGACATACAGATGGCTAATAGGCACATGAAAAATACTCCATATTGCTAATTATCAGAGAAATGAAAGTCAAAACTACAATAAGGTATCATCTCACACCAGTTAGAATGGCCATTATTCAAAAGTCCACAACAAGCAGTGATGGGGAGGATGTGGAGAAAAGGGAACACTTCTACACTGTTGGTTGGAAGGTAGTTTGGTGCAGCCATTATGGAAAACAGTATGGAGATTTCGTAAAAAATGAAAAATAAAGTTACCATTTGATCCAGCAATCCCACTCCTGTGCATATATCCAGAAGGAACTCTAATTCAGAAAAGTAATGCACCCCGGCGTTCATAGCAGCACTATTTACGATAGCCAAAACATGGAAGCAACCTAAATGCCCATCAACAGATGACTAGAAAAGTTGTGGTATATAATGGAATACTACTCAGCCATAAAAAGAGTAAGGATTATTAAGTTTTAAAATTTAGAATTTTGAAACAACTCTCTACACATATAAAATTTAAAATGACCCATTTAAAATTAGAAATGGATCACTTTCTCAAAAAATTAAAAACAATCACAACCCCTCGACTATGAAATAGGTAATCTTGTAACTATTAAGCAAATATTTATAACTTTTAAAATCCTTAAAACAGATATCTCCATGCCCATGTGGTTTCACTGGGTAATGCGAACTATTTGTATCTCATATTATTAATTGCTTGTGTCTCTTTGCCCTTATGTTTTGTTGTGCTGACTCTCATAATGATTCCCCAGGGGAAGAAGCCTCTTCCTACAAAAATGCTGTGTAGAAACAATAAAACAAAACAAGGGGGAAATCATCATACAGTACATGAAGCAATGTCACATGTGCCTTCTCCATTACACAAAGTATGCCTCAGTTCACATCTTCTACACTGTTTGTCCAAATGAAAGAAAAATGAACTCAGTATAGACAAGGTTTTCTCAACAGTGGCACTGTTAACATTTTGAGACAGATCATTCCCCTTTTTTTGTGGGGACCTGTCCTGTGCATTGCAGGATGTTGAGTGACATCCCTGACCTCTTCAAAGAGATTCCAATAGCATCCCCTAGCCTCATTTCACTCCACTTACAACAAGCAAAAATTTCCCCAGGACATTTCCAAGTGTCTTCTAGAGTAATCATTACTCTTGATTAAGAGCTGCTGATGTAAGCAAAAATGGGACATCTGAAGTTTGTCCTCTTTTATTCCTGCTCTCTGTTTTCATACTTACTTCTTTCAACTCAGGGGTGAGCCATCCCTCATGACAAGCAGTGTCTTCCTACTTTTTTCTCCACTTTTCACTTATAAGCACAGAGAATTCATTTATTTGTGAATTCTTACATTCACTTGTATAATTTTCACTATATGAACATGTGTTTGGGTCAAATTGACAGACAATATCCTTTGGGAGGTTGTCTTCACTGATAAAACATCTTGTTTAGCCACATCTACCAGATCAACTGATCATATCTGAGAGACACAGAATCCAGGCAGTTCTTTCTTTTTTAATTTTTAATTGAATATATTTTAATTGATTGATAAAATTGGTAAATTGGCCCTGGAGATAGTCTCTGATAGGCTTTCTATGGTAAAATTCTACCAGAACACATTTTTAATGCCTAAATTATAAATCTCAGACAATATATTTCAGTGTCCAAATGATAAGTACATAAAATTTGTAACCCAACATTTGAGCCTCAAATTAAAATCAGCTACATTATGTTATCACTGATGGTTGCTTTAAACATTTTCTTTTGTCTGATCTTTTTCCTTTTTTGTTACGTATTTTTAATTTTTCATTGAAATTGAAATGACCCAAACTATGTCAGGTCCATGTACTGAACACTGTGATCCAATAGTTCTATACATTACAAAATGATCACAGAGCGTTTTAACGTTTGGAAAATTTTGATGTCATCCTGAAACGCAGAGTTTCAAGATAGTTGAATTTAAAATTTTTATTTATTTGTGTGGCATTTCAGAAATTAAGTAAGTCATAGTTCATGATTTTTACCTTAACATTTATCAAAAACCGGTTATCTGAAAAAATGGTTTTAAAATATGCTCATAGGACTAAGGCAAAAAATAGTTTCCATGATTAGATGAATTTAGGAATATACAAAGTTAAGCAAGACTCAAATTCAGAACTTTTTTTCACTACTATGTGTTAGGAAAGAGACACAGTGTATCTAAACCATAGGGCCTAAACATATTTCATCTATTTATTTCCTACACATATTTAGCCAGAATACGTTTCTCACTTCATTGAATATATCATGTGGTCAGTGGTGCCCAGATTACACTACAGGGAAATAGATACTCTGCAAAATTTGGCCTAGTTTGTTTTACTCTGGGAGGGATTAAAAATGTACACAGACAAATAATTACTTTGCATAGAAAAATGTAGTCAACAGTGTATAGAACAAAGTTCATGGAAGGGAGAGCATTGTTTTCTTTTTTTGGTTTTAAGTGCAAAGAGAATAAGAAAAAATTTACCAGGAGGCAATTTGTAGGGAGTGGGATATGGAACAAATTCTATGACAAGGCAGGCCATATGTGAATATAAATGTCATTAGTCCATATGGACAGAATGTAAGAAAATCATGGGTAACATTTCTTACAAAATTATTTTGATTGCCATTCAGAGACCCTACACTGCAGTTCAGACTTTGGAACTTCTGGAGGCAAAGGAGCAATGGAAGAATGGTGATGGGGATAATGTGCGAGTCATGTTTCAAGAGCATCAATCTAACCATTGAGTACGGAATAAACTGAAACAGTAAAGAAAAAAAGGCACCAGCAAAACAAGAGAGAATGGATAAATTATGAGGCTGTTAAATTTTGGAGGCATATAATTAGCCATGAATTGGGGTACGGAGTAAAGACGGTGAGGACAGAAATCTACATCTTTCCCATTCCATAACATGGTTTATGTGGATAGATGTTAATTATAATTCTTGCTCTCTTTCAGCCATCACCTTAACTTGAATATCCTCCTTTCAAAAAAGCAGAAAACTCAGAGCTTTGTACACATCTCAAGTGTATGTGTTAAGTCTTGTCTTTCACAATACCTCTTCCTTCCTGGTTATTGCAATTTTAACTTCCCTGGAAAATGTACCAAATTCTGGCCTCTCCCAATTCCTCAATTTTTTTTTAACTGAAGTACAGTCAATTACAGTGTGTCAATTTCTGGTGCACAGCACAATGTCCCAGTCATGCATATACATATACATATTCATTTTCATGTTTTTTTCATGAAAGGTTATTACAAGATATTGAACATAGTTCCCTGTGCTATACAGAAGAAATTTTTTTTTAAATCTGTTTTTGTCCTCTAATCCTAATGCACTTTTTTTTCATTTTTTTCTACGGCATGTATCACCTTTTAACATAAAATAGGTTTTACCTATCTGTTACCTCTGTTGTC
Source organism: Vicugna pacos (assembly GCF_048564905.1). Lineage (NCBI taxonomy): Eukaryota > Metazoa > Chordata > Mammalia > Artiodactyla > Camelidae > Vicugna > Vicugna pacos. Next base: position 85,738,493 of record NC_132991.1, on the reverse strand, counting down.
TGTCCCTTATATTAGAATGCAAGTTCTAGGGTAGATATAACTTGTGCTCAGTACAGGTTTGTTGAATGAATGAATGAATGAATGAATGAATAGATTAGTTGCAAAGTTGGAACTAAATTGTGACATAGGATTTCTAGAGCATGCTTCTTTAGAATTCTCTTTTACGTGTTTAACAGTGGTGATGTTTTTACAGTTTGCAAATTAAAGGGTACGCTATTGATATTTGCAAATTAAGAAATTATTGTGCAGAAGATAATTATATCAAAGTTTCAGGCATTCACCTCAATGAAACTTTCCAGCAATATCATAAGAACAAAGTTGAGTTAAACTGTGCAGTCTTACAAATCCTTCAGTGTTAGTCAGTCACCTGTTACATATTGACAAAGGGAATTCTGGGAAGGTCACTAAAAACAGATGACCCATCAGGTTTCACCTAGAAGGGTGTGCTCTACAAATACATGGCCATGTGACTGCGCCTTGGTGAGCCAGCAGGCAGTGTGGGGCCAGATTTTGGCTTACTCAAAGGCAACAAAGGAAGTCAGCCATATGGTGTTATTTCAAGGATGTCAGGGAAAACTTTGTATGTGCTCCCAAATGCTTTTCCTATCTACTTGTTACTGATTTTACTAGGAGACCAAAAAAAAAAAAAATAAAATCACACCTGTCTTTCTACAAATACATATATGGCTTAAAATGCAAATTCCTTTTGAAAAAGTCAAAACCTGGTATTTAAAGTCCATTAAGATATAAATAATAGCAACTTTTTTTTCTTGAAAGGATGTGCTAATTTGGAGATTTCAATACAGAGACACTGCAAACCTGATCATACGGACCCTCAGAGTACCAGAGCAGGTGTTTAAATACAAAGGAAAAATTGAATACATTCAATGAAGTAGCTATCTTCACTGCAGTTTAGCGAGTTCAGTTCTTCTGTGTGTGTGTGTGTGTGTGTGTGTGTGTAAGAAGGAGGATTTACCAAGCACAGTCCCCCTTTTTTTTTCCCCATCCACAAAGTTCGTGGGTAGAACCCTGTGTCTCACATTGTTTATATAATGAAATATTTTGATCTTCAGTTTAGGTAGGTAAGTCTGTATATAAAGTAAGAACATTTCCCAGGGTTCATTGGAATTAAAATGAGACTGCATTCTATTTGTTAAGATGAACCACAGAATGGAGGATAAGAGATCATCAACTCCCATTATTAACTAGTTAACTAACTACATAGCCTTAAGGAAACTGTTTCTCATTTCTGAAACTATTAATGTCTCCATCTATTAGTCAGTGGGATAAGGAATCTCTAATTGGCCCTCCATCTCTGAGATACTAAGATTTCTTTATTTCTGTCAGTTCATGAGTAAAATAGATAAGACCTGAGATTAGCGGACAAGATCTCTGAAGGATCTGTGATGAGACAATTTTGTTTAAATATATGCAAGACTGAAGTTGTGCTTGTGTAATACAATTCTTCTTGGGTCTCCGATTTCCTTTCTATGAAACAAAGATATTAGGTTATAGATTCTGTTTCCTTATGATGAACTATTACATGTTTCCATAGTTCTGATATTAATGTCAGATTTTTTAGTTGAGACAAATTATACAGTGGTTTAATGCAGTGAAATAATGGGGCGAACATCAATTAATATAATCTTTCTACTTGGTAAAGGGACGGCTACCTAAAATCCCTTCTTCTATTCCTTCATAACTTGTTCATGGTGGTAGGAAGATATTTACAAAAATTGCTAATTTAAAATCAACAGGAAATCTATAGATAAGAGAGGCAGGCTGAAGGGTTGCTTTTATAATTCGAAGTCTGTACACTTTGCCCTTAGTATATAATAATGTTTTTAAATCTAGAAATGTAGGCAAATCTTCTGAAATATATTTGAACTGCATAGATTTTGGAAGTCACTTTATGAAGTAAATTCAAGGTAGATACATATGTGTCTTATTTATTTGAGCATTCTCACAAATATTTTTTTCTAATCCATTTTATTCTAGAAAAATTGAAAAGGTACTCTTTTTTATTCTTTCCCTCTCTTCCACTTTCACTAGAATTTGCAATTCTCCTTAAATCATTGAGGTTACCATGAAACAAAGACGGCTCTGTCACTGTATTTTCCAACATTTCAAGTTTGAATTCTTGTGGATTCTACTTGTAAAGGTTACATTTCAACTCTGTCATGTTCAACCTTAATTTATTAACTAGAAAATTCTTTGCTTCTGGCCAGGCTCCTGGTTGCCAATTGCTCTATCCTTTATTTCATTATTTCTGTCCATGTTGTTTTGTTGCTCTGCCTACTGCAGAAGAAATAGCCTCCAGTCAGCAGATTTCCTTCGAATCTGTGAACAGAGGGTTGATGATCTAAGTGTTTGCTCAGTGGTGACAGGGATGGGGCGGAGACAGAAAGGGGGTTCTGACAAAATAGGAAGTCACCTTGTCACCAGATTTGATCCACTTAAAACCAGGATACTAAAATGTACAGAGAAGCAATATTTGGCTTTCAGTGCAGGTAGAAAAATGAAATCAAAGACTTTATTAGATTCCCAGGAAATATGAGTTACCGCCGATGTGCCTGTAACTGCAAAGCTGTGCAACACAGCACAATGGAAAACTTTATTGCTTTGTGTCCCTCCAACTCCCATTTGCATCTGTTTGCTGGATGAATGTACTGGCGGGAATCAGACACGCACAGATCTTGGCTGGCTCGTGCTTGCCGAGGGCCGTCTACGGCAGCCTGCTTTGCTGTTTGCCTACGTGTGTTTTTCTGTTTTCCTAAAGGAAGACATTTTGCAAGTAAAGGAGCACAGGGGCAACGTGCCATTCGGAAACGGGCTTACACCAGGCGAGTTCCACGCCAAATGCCGGGCAAGTCACAGGTGCATCCCACCTGAGGCAACGCCGTCCCGTGCTTGGGGGTCTGAGTAGGGGACTGGGATGGAAGGCGTCTGTCGTGAAGACGCGTGCACATCCGCTCCATTGTGATGGTATTTTTCAAATATAAATCAGGTTCATAAGTTCCACCTTAAATTAAAACAAAAGTTGATCTAAGAGAGATTAGGGAGGCCTCTAGAATCCTCATAAACATCAATAATGTAGAACTATTGTCTATGAAGGACCCTGTCATTTCCTGCCTACTGTTTGTACGCACTACGTTCTCTCTTCCAGCTGTTTCCAGAACTTAGCTGATCTCGGCTTGTTTCACTCTGCCTTTCAGGAACAGAGAGGCCAGGCTATGTGTTAAATTCACACAAATTGGGTATTCAGACTAGATTTTGGGAACTCCTATATAGTGAGTTTATTTCTTTAAAAAATAACTTTCTTCTTCTCAAAATAATAATACTTTACATATTTTTATGGCTTTATAATATAAACCCAATTTCACATGTACTCTCATTTAAGCAATAGAGCACTCTTGGGAACTTAAGTTCTTAACTGCATTTCATAAGGTTATTATTTTTTTGTTTTTATTTTGTATATTTTCTGTGAATCACCTCAAAACCTTGAAGGGATGAAAAGGAAATAAAATAAATAAATATATATTGCTTAGGTAGTGATACTAAAATAAACAAGATTAGAACTTGGATTCTTCGGTGCTTAATTCTGCTGTTCCTTTCTATTCGAAAGGTAACAAGACTCAGTCTCTGTCAGCAGTTTTCATCTGATGACTTGTTAAGTCCCACAATAATTGTCAGAATAAATATATACGTTGCTTTCAGAATTCAGTATTTCAATGACTGTTGGGAACGTAAGGGTGGGGAAGCTGACTGGCTCACTTCTTGGATACAGAAGGAGAACGGGCAGCTTTTCAAGGTACGTGCATTTCCTCAGTCATGGATTCCTGCACTAATTCAAGAATTAAATGTGACCTGTTTTCAAGAGAATGCTATTTGTTCTTAGCTCCCAGAAGTATCAAATACATTGTTTCTACTCTTTATTGACTAATAATAGTAATATTAATTATAATAAACTGTAATATTCCTATGGGCTAGGTAGTACCCAGATGGTAATTAAAGCTTTGTGGTGGATAAAGTCATTTAGATAAAACATGTAAATGAGAAGGGCTGAAAGTCAAACTCTGGTGAATAACAACACTTAAGTACTAAATAGAAGAACAGGAACAAAATCTTAAAAAAGTAGAAAATACCAGAAAATAATATAATAGTGTCATGAATATTAAAGTAGATGAGTGGATTAGGTTCTTAGGACTGCCATGACAAAGTACCACAAACTGGGTGGCTTAAAACTAAGAAAAATTTATTCTCTCACAGTTTGGAGGATAGAAGTGCAAAACTCAAGGTGTCAGAAGAGCCATGCTCTCTTTGAAACCTGTAGAGGAGAATCCTTCCTTAGCTCTTCCAGCTCCTAGGAGCTCCAGGAAGTCCTTGGCTGTGACTGCATAACCCCCGTCCTTGCTTCCATCTGCATATGACCATCTGCCCTCTGTGTCCGTAGGCATTCTTCTCTCCCTGTGTCTGTGTCCAAATTCCTCTCTTATAAGGATACCAGTCATATTGGGTTAGAACCCACCCTAATGACTTCATCTTAATTGGATTACACCTACAAAGACCCTTTTCCAAATAAGGTCATATGCACAGGTACTGGAGAATAGGACACCATTCTGTCTTTTGAGGGGGACACAATTCAACCCATAATAGGTAATGTTTCAGGAGGAAAGGAGAGTAGAACATAGGAAGCAAAGCAGAGAATGAGTAAGGTCAGGACTAAATGTGTCCCTGGATTGGAAGTTGCTTAATAACCTTATTTCCATTAGACTCATTAGCATAATGGGAATAAGGGCAGATGACACAAGGCTGAGAATTGAGTGATGTAAGAAGACTCTGTGAAGAGGAAGAAAAGAGCACAATGGCCAGAATGAAATCTAGAGACGAGAGTTTGTGTGTGGGAGTGAGGGTGTGGGGTAATCTCACACACACACAAGCACTTGTATGTATATGTGCATTAGGACAGATTCTCCTGCTTTCTTCAGTTTCCTTATTCTTCCCCATCAGTCTTCATTCCAAAGAATTAACGAATCCTTTGACATAATGACACCTAAATTATCCCCTGAGAGGTCAGTATTTGTGAGAGAAAAGTCTGTAGATACTGTAAGAATACACCAAAATGAAGACAAGACCATTCTTTCAGAATGACTCGATACAGAAGATGAGAAAAGCAATGCCTTACTTGCTTTTGTGGATTGTGGTGAATTGTAGCTGAGGAGGATGGCCAGAATAAACACAGGATGTCTAGTTCAATTTGAATTTGAAATTAAAAACAAATAATTTTTTGTATAAATATATCATGTAAGACTTGGGATATACTTACATCCAATTTTTCTCATTGCTTATCTGAAATTTTATGGAGGATCTTTTATTTTCACTTGCTAAATTTGGCCACCCAACAGCTGAGTGAATATGCATTAACAGAGGAAGGAGGAGAGAGAGAGAGAGAGAGAGAGAGAGAGAGAGAGATTGAGATTGAGAAGGAAAGAGAGGCAGAGACAGGGAGACAGAGAGTATATGAATATAAAATGAGTTCTAGAAATAATGGGAAAGGGTAAAACCTAGAGCTTGTGTAGGAGAATTAACTGAAGCAGGACGAAAAGAGATGGGTTAATATAAATATATTCAACGTGGGAACAGGAATTTGTCATAATTCCTCTTCATCTCTATTTTTATCTGAATTAGGAGGGATTGGAGAGGTAGGTGTGAAATTAGAGAGGAGGATCTTGGAGAGAGTTGTGAACATTTTTAATAGCCAAAGGGGAGACAGCATCACTGGAGAGTGGACGGCATGAGACACTGATTTAGCATTCCTATTCTGCAATACGAGCAGCAAGAAGAGAAGCCCTACTTCTCACGAGGGCTGTGGAGGAAATGCTTTAAGTTGTAGGGTAAATAGAATTGTCAAGCCATCAGATCTCCAAGTCTGGAAAAGGGATAGGTGAGACCTGACAGTGGGGAGAAGATTGGAAAAGGGTAATCTCCCTCTCTCTGTCTCTCGTTTTCTCTCTCCCTCTCTCTCATTTTTCCTGCGCTAGTGTTAGTTAGTTAGTTTCTTGTGTTAGTGGTAAACGCGTTGGTTTATTTGCTAGGCAGGTACTTATGTCACTGTAGCAATGAGCCAGCAGGAGATTCAGGCTTAGCTCAGCGCCCCAGCAGAACGAGAATGTCTTACTCCTATTCGCCATAGCGGAAGTCTTGGGACTGATGCTCCCTGGTTCTAATTGGCTCTGGTTGGCTTTGGTTGATCAGGCACGTAGATTAAGTTGATAGAAACCTTTGATTGGCTGACCCTGGTACTGAACTACACGGACTGAGATGGGGGATCAGGGACAAGACAAACTGGAATGCCATATAGTTTCATTGATAGATAAAATCCTTTACATATATGTTCGGAGTTTGGGGAGGACTAGGAAGGCAGAATGTGACATTGGAGGGGTAGAAAAGAGCCAAATATAAATTTCATACTTTGGCCTAAGGTGTATTATACACACACACACACACACACATAATTTTCTATGTCCACTTTGTATGCAGCCCAATCATTTATGGACATGAGTAACACCTTTCTATTTACAGGTGAAACTGAACTTAAACATTTTAGGTTGATAGATGCCTATCTCATTCTTCTAGATACAGAATTGCATAGAGGTTAGCAATTATCTTAAAAGAAATGGAAAAATATGTGTTCTTCTGAGTAATGATGGCACGATCTAACTCAGTTCAATAGTTCAATTTAACAAGCATGCACTGTTGCATGGCTACAATGCAAAAGTCACTGTCTGAGAAACTAGGGAATATGATGTGCTCTCCAAAAGTGTTCTTTAATGAATCTGTTGTTATATATGATGGACAGAATTAATAAGTTATATGGAATTGTTGTGGGAAAAGTTCAATAATAGTAAGGATTTATATACATGTTATTGGGTGAGTATTTATCATGAAGATTTAATTTTGGAATCTCTTCTTGCATCTTCAGGATAGTCTAGGTTATACTGCAGGAAGGAAAATAAAATCTTCAAGAAGGACGGAAAATGACACACGCTGTGTTTCGTTCATGTTACAAGTCCATCTTCCATGGGCAAGGTGCTCTGATCCATGTGGTCCTTGCTGAGGGCTTCAGGTTGATGTGGGCTGTGATTATGCAGAATACCAGTCAAAGATTAGAAGACAGAGAGGATAAAGAACCATGCAGTGGCTCTTATGTGCTTCCACCTAGGAATGACATATATCACTTCTGCTCTTATGTCAGAGCAAGTCCCATGGCCACGCCCAACATCAAGGGGCGGGGAAAGACCATTTCCCTGTGCTGAGAGGTAGAGGGAAGTGAGATGGTTGTCAATTGCCGTCTGCCTCAATTTCACAAAGATGGATTAAAATATTGAGTCACTAGCCTGCTGTCATGATGAGGATATAAGAGATTTTAATAATAAAAATCACTATTTATGAGCATCCATTAAATTCTAGGCATTATTCTTGCAACACTGGAAGATTAATATGGATTTCCCTTTTTATAAATGAGGAGAGTGAGTTGCAGAAGTTATATAGATTGTCCAATGTCACAAGAGCTAAGGCATGGCTATATAAATGATTTATGTCCAAATCTAAGAGGGTTCACAAATACCTCAGTTCCCATGCCTACTAAATGTACGTTGATTAACTTTTTTGATTGAAGCATAGTTAGTTTACAATATTGCATTAATTTCTGGTGTACAGTATAATGTTTCACTCATACACACACACATATATATTGATTTTCATATTCTTTTTCATTATAGGTTACTATAGGATATTGAATATAGTTCCCTGTGCTCTATAGAAGGAACTTGTTGTTTATCTATTTTATATATAGTAGTTATTATGCTGATTAACATTAATTGATTAATTGGTGAGTGCCAGCCATTGAGCTAAACACTTCCTGTGCATTTTCCCATTTAAGGAATAAACATCTGCTCTAATTGCCCCAGCTCTATAGTTCGCATGTTCTTTGATGGATATGTAATAAATTATTTTGTTGCTGTAATCTAATATTTAGAATTAGCCAAGCAGGTCAAAAGGGACACTCAAGGTAGATAATATTACGTGGAAAGAGCATTTGACGTTGACACGGACACTGCCCTCTCTACTTCATCTCCATCTCCCACTCTCTGAACAAATCCCTCAGCCTTCTTTGACCGTGGTTTCTTTTTCTTTAAAGTGAGTGGATTAGCTCAGTGACCTCGATACACCCTACTGCTACTCTCAGTGGTGGTTTTTCCTTTAATCACTCTATATCCATTCGGATGAATACAACAAGGCAGAATTTGAAGTCTCTATCCACTTTGTGAGAGGGGTTTCTAGAGCAAGAAGAAAGAGTGACTAAGATGATGGTAAGAGTGAGAGGAGGGTACGTTCCGTCCTCAGCAGAAGTAACAGCTGTAGCAGGGCACTCTGTGTCAGGGTTTGAGATACTTATACAATGGAATACTACTCAGCCATAAAAACCGACAACATAATGCCATTTGCAGCAACATGGATGCTCCTAGAGAATGTCATTCTAAGTGAAGTAAGCCAGAAAGAGAAAGAAAAATACCATATGAGATCGCTCATATGTGGAATCTAAAAAACAAAAACAAACAAACAAACAAAAACAAAGCATAAATACAGGACAGAAATGGACTCATGGACAGAGAATACAGACTTGTGGTTACCGGGGGGGGGGGGGGCGGGGTAGAGGGTGGGAAGGGATAGACTGGGATTTCAAAATTGTAGAACAGATAAACAAGATTACACTGTATAGCACAGGGAAATATACACAAAATGTTATGATAAATCACAGAGAAAAAAATGTGACAATGAGTGTGTATATGTCCATGTATGACTGAAAAATTGTACTGAACACTGGAATTTGACACAACACTGTAAAATGATTATGAATCAATAAAAATGTGAAAAAAAAAAGGGTTTGAGATACTAACTTGCAGAGGAATTATCATGACTAATTAAAGCAAATGACACTGAATTTTTCCCTGGGCTTTTAGAGAGCAGTTGTATAGTTTTATCTGCTTCTCAGCTTGTTGCAGCTTCTCCTGCAGCTCATTTTACTCAACTTTGGAATTAATACTGTGCAATGAATCTAAATCAAGTGAGGAAGGAAGCAGGAAGGACTTCAAATAGAAGGCAAAAAAATCCAGCCGCCCCCTCCCACCTCAATGCCAGCTCTTTTGTTCCTTAAAGACTTCTTAGATGTCCTTTGAGCTCATGATTCTTAAGCAGTGACTGAAATTGTCTCCTTTTCATGCTCCTACAATATTAAAATACTTCATTTCTAAAATGAAGTGCTATACCAATGGCATGAAAACCAAGCTATTCTATAAAGTCAAATAACAATGTTGTCTCCAGACAATAAGCTTACCACACTGATTCTTCTCAAGTGACAATAAACATACCAAAGAATGACTTCCTTCTCAAAGTTTGAAAGTTAAGTGCATTTGCCAAAAGAACAGGTTATACGATATGAAAAATGCATACTGCATATCAAGTAAAGTTGTAATTATTTTAGTTCATCATAACATTATGTAGAAAAGATAAATGTTATTATGTAATTCAGCCACAATGGCCAGCTAAAGCCCCAAACCTAGAGACCCAAGAAAGTCAAGACGACTTGGGGACGTAAGTAAATTCCTCTGGGTGTCCAGCCAATTAGTGCCACAGACCGTATCCAAGAAATACATATGTATTAACATAATTTCTAGGCTCCAATCTGCTACTTATCACTTCAGATTAAGCAGCTAGATTTTTCTTGTTAAACAGAAATAACCAATATTTCTATAAAATTTTTCCTATGTATGCATTTTTTCATATAACTTATTTCATAGGAAACGAAGGCATTATGTTAAATCTCATTTTACAGGAGAGGAAGCCGAAATTCAGTGTTCAAAGCCCAGGTTGCAGAAGTATTATGAAACTAAATCTTTAGCCTCCAAAATCCAGGCTATATCTCACTGTCACACATGGGCCCTAAATTCGCCTCTGCAGCAGCTGTGGCCCTCAGAAAGACAGAGGCATCCAAAGTAGGATGCTTCTGCTATGACCCAGGTATAAGGGACGAGACAAATAATGAACTCCGCTAATTGGCATTTACTGAGTGCCTACTACGTGCCAGGTTCACAGACATAGCAATAGACAAGACAGACGAAAATGTCCATCTCATGGATTTTAATGGAAACAGCAGAGTAGGGAGAGAAAAGCAACAGGTAAATGCGATAAGTATACGACATGATGTGCTCAGTAACGGTCAGTGCGAGAGGAAAACAAGCCGAGCGGAGAGTAGGAAGCTGAGCAGTGGTGAATGCTGACGTTTTAAATGTCGGGGAAGAGCTTCCGGAGAATGTGGCATTTTAACAATAATCTGGCGCAGGGGAAGGAGATGAACATGAAGGTAAACTGTAATTTAAAGGATTATCAGGAATTAAACTGAGAATGCGATTCCACTGCAGCTTCCCAAAGCTCCTAAGTCATCCACACTAAACGTGGGGAACGAGCCACGCTGTGAACATCCCGGTGGTTTCGCAGGTTCTGGGGAGGAAGCAGGCTTTGAGCTGACTCTGGATGGTGCCAGTGGCGAGTGAAGTGCTGGAGTGAAATCCAGGGAGAATCATGCTGGCAAAGCGCCCTGTTGCCTTGAAGGAAAAGATGCTTCTCCAATTTTCCGGGTCGTGAGAGAGCTCTGGGACAAGGCTCCAACTTCATCTCTCCTTTCTCTTTCTTAACATACCTTATCCTCTTCACTGCTTTTGTCCATAGCATCTTTCCCTTCTAATTTGCATATCATTGGAAAAGGGAAAGGATTTGAGAAATGGTAACTGATCGGAAAGGGCAGTCAAATCAGAGCTGGAAGTTAAAATCAGTTCCTCCTTTTCTCCTTTCCCACCTCCTATTCCTAATAATTTTACCTACTGTTCATCTTAAAAGTTGTGTCTTTCTTGACTATATCTAATCAGTGTTGCCTATCCTTTTTCCTCGTATAAATTCAATTCTCGTTGAGAATTTAAAAAATAAAAACCATGTTTGTATGCATAAACAATTGATGCTGCCGAGTCATTGATGAGTTTAGTCCTTGAATGATTAAACCAAACCCTTCTAAACCTTTGTTTGCTTTTATTTAGTGAATCATATCGTTTGACTGAATCATAGTAGCTACAATGATCAGTTCAGATAGGCCCACTGTGGACACACTCTACGAAGAGAAATGTAATGGAACCAAACCATACAGCTTTCCTCAATTGGGACTATATAGAAAGAAGTTGCCAAATATTTTTACTATAATATTTCTGGATAATATCAGAAGATAATTTTTTTTTCTAATTACTCCCTCCCCTTCTACCTCCACCAGGTGTATTCAATATTAGACCAGATTGCCTTCAGGATGCTGTCCCAATGAATTATCCATCTGGGTCACCTTTATATTTTTTAAATTGAAATGATGAATACCTGATTTAAAAAGTTTTACAGATGGTGTCTTCTCTTGTTTGGCTTTGTTTTAAAAGAAAATTTATGTTTTATGAGGGGAGAAAAAAAGCTCTTCATCACACAGATTTCCCAAACCTTTCCAACATTTCAAATACTTGCTGCTGTAGAAATAAATGGAATGCTCTAGCCTGATTCATAAATGTCAAAAGGGTTTAATTCTGGACTTAAATTATATATAGAGTTGGAAATGACATTTTGAAGTTTCGAAATGCACAGACTTAGAGAAATTCTAATTGGAAAGGTTATTATTACCTTACTCTTACTTGATACACAATTCCGCTATATAATAGCCCAATAGATGGTTGTCCAGTTTATGCTTGGACACTAATAGCATGTCTTTCAAAATATACGTGAGATTCAAGCTGTGTTTGGTAGAAAAAATGGTGGGGGGAGAAGAATTAATTAGAAATATGATACCCTCTGCTGTCTCAGTAGAGGTGAATACCTTTGTTCTTACACTATCCAATCTTCACTACAAAAGTAGATATTGTCATGTGTTCTCAGAATTTTTAAACAACCTTACCTTGGGTTTTTCATTCAACAGTTACCGTATTTTCAAACAATAATGGCCTATAAATCTGACTTGTGCAAATTCATAGTATGGTCTATTTTTTTGAATGCAATTATTTCTCTGAAAATGATGCTAAGGTTGGCATCCGCTTTGAACATTTTCCCGTAATTATAATGAGACCATGAAATGTGTTTTTAATGAAATTATATTGATGAAACTGTTAAGACCAATATATAAATTATGTAATCCCCTTTGTCTCTGTTTTAAGCACATAGAATTATTCATATGCACTTTATTTATTGCTTTCCAAACGTATTGGTCACATTCATTTAAAAATGGTTTTCTGAGTATCAGAACCTGTCTTCAATGTCTACCTCCGTCTTAACTCCACATGCGGTATCTCTGTACCTTAACTCATGCACAGTTTGACATGAGAGTAATTAGGTCAGGGGAAATAGTATTCTTTGTATTCTTAGGTTTATAATTGATGTTTTCTCCAGTTTTTAAATGAACCCAAGGGTTTAGTGTGTATTAGTGCTGTGGTTAAGAACCCATAAGCCCGGGAGTCAGACATCCTGTGTTTGAATGTTGGACTTTCTACTTGCTCACTATGTGACCTTGGACGAATTACTGAATATCATCCTTAAGATCTCCTCATGATAATACCTCTATTATAAGTTAGATTTAACAGTGATATTCCATGTGTAAGTGTTAATTTCTCTGTCTTTCACAAAGTAAACTCACAATAAATTTTATTATTATCACGTAATTTTCTTCTAAGCACAAATTTGAATTGACTGTGCCAACAGAGGCTAGTTGTCTACACCATGCTGCCCTGGTTAAGAGTGAACACAGACATCTGCCTATCTGAATGACGAATTCTTCTCTGTTTTCCAAGGGCTTGCTGAGTTTTAGCGCTGGAAACCCTGCATCCTGGGAACCCTTCTTATGGCTGGGCAAACCAGGGTGCTTGGTAAACATATCTAGAATCTACATCTCCAGCCTAGATTCGTGATTCTCTAATTTTATTTCCATCTCCACAATTGTTTCCAATGAAGTAACTGCTAATTATAATTATGAATTTAAAATATAAAATTTTTCAATACCTATCATTCAAAATGTAAAAGTTTACTCTAATTATTGAGTTCTAGATTAGCAGAGACATGCTACCTTGTAAGGATAGGTATTATTAAAATGTGTAAGGGGGATTATTTTTCTTCCCCACACCCCTTTTGAAAAATTTAATTCTGAGTGGTTCTCAAAGTTGGGATCTAGAATGCCTACATTTTCATTCAACTCACTGGTCACTCCTTGCTCGTCTCCCTGGCGGTTGCCTCCTCTCTCACTGAATCTTCAAAGGTTGACATTCCATCCTAAGCTTGGATGCTCTCAGTGCTCGTTTTCTTGTAAGTGTCTCTTCCTTCCATCTCTCAAAATCAACTTCTGACTTGGTCCATGTGTAAAATCTTTCAAAGTCAACTTTTTAAAATCACCACAAACATGCTCTTTCCCCAGGATTCTCCATCTCAATACATGACACCATCAACCAGTGTTCTGCTCAATGTGGAATCCTGGCTATGGCGTCATCCTTGATATCTCTTCCTATCTCCAGCCGTACTCAGTTAATCACCATTCTCTCAGTTTTGCTTCCATCTCTCCAAATGTAACATTCTATCCTAAATCAATAATACCTTTTTTTTGGTCTCCTCTTATCCACTGTTGCTGACTCAACATCTTGCTTCTTTTTTCTTTCTTCTCTAAGCAACCAGAATTGTCTTTATAGACAGATTTTATCATGTGCCCCTCTCCTAATATCTATCATTGGCTTGTCATTGCTCCTAGAATAGCCTCTGAAATCTTTAACATGGACTACAAGGTCTAGAGATGATATCCTTCGTACTGAAATCTTAGCCTCATATCTTACCATTTCCCAACATACTCTCTGTGGTACATTCATCTTGGACTCCTTTCAGTGTTTCAATTACCCCGTGCTCCTTCACATCACAGAGCTTTAGCACACATCTAGGCAGCTTTTGCCTGCTCTTGCACCTACCTAACACATCCTTCAGTTCTCAGCTTATGAGTCATTACCTTCAACCCAGGACCAAAGAGCCCACACTCAGACCCACGCTAAGTACATGCACCAGCCTCTCTTGCTCCAACTCTGATCCCCTCTAGGGCAAGGGTGCTGGTGCTGTGAGGGGGAGAGCATACACTTAAAGGGACCAGAACCAGCTTGGACCTTATTGATGCCTGGACTGGTCTAACCAAACATGAAACCAGAGGACATAGGTGAGAGCAAGGCAGGGAAGAGTAGAAAATCCTCTGCTGGATAGAGTCTAGGTAGGGGAGATAGCTTCACAGAATACCCAGCACACATCTTTCCTTTCATAATATTGTGCACAGCTGGTTCCTAACTTATAACTCCTCTGTTTTCAATGACTGTATCTTTGTCTGTTTTAGATAGCAACAGTAAGAATTTAGTTCTCTCATTCCAAGTATGACCTTTAATGATTTTTTTTTCCTTAGATGTAGGTAAGATGACTAAATAAGGACAATGCATAAAATGTCAATTTTTCGTATGGAAACTTTTCTCACAACACCATTTAAATAAGACATAGAAAGAAGTTTTTATAAAGATGTGATCAATATGGAATTGGTGTCATCTTAGCTAAAGGAAAATTATGGTTGTGTGCATATAATGTTTTAATCCAGAGTGAACTTCATTTGGATAATGCAATTAAATAACAGACAAGAAACCAACAGAGGTGGATAAAGCCAAAATAAAATTTTGTAACCAGAGTGTAAGATTTAATTTTACCTTGGAACACCTTTAAATATTGTAGGTCCAGCCTCCTATTATTTTGCAGTTTTGAGCTTGCCCTGTGTTACCTATGTTACTTGGACAAATAATCAAGAATGCTGTTATCTGATAACAGACATTCTGTTAGGTTCAACCATATGAATTGCTGATAATTGCCCATTTTGACCTCTGAAAACAGTTAACAGTGGCACCACTTAATATATAATGCATGCTAACTCTTGAGTTTTAAAATAAATAACTAGATAAGTGTACGCATTCTTGCTTTCTGATGCTTACTGGTTTCCTCAAAGTACTTGGCCTTTTTAAAGTGGCATTCATTTATTTGGTAGAACAATAGCAATTTTGATGGAAATATACAATGATGTATTATAGTCAGTGCCAACTTGTGCATCTGTGTCAGAATTAACCTCTTTGACACTGCGCTGTCTGAAAGTAATTTGTTTATCTCCTCCACAGTGCATGCTTGT
Source organism: Vicugna pacos (assembly GCF_048564905.1). Taxonomy (NCBI): domain Eukaryota; kingdom Metazoa; phylum Chordata; class Mammalia; order Artiodactyla; family Camelidae; genus Vicugna; species Vicugna pacos. The sequence goes on along the minus strand of NC_132991.1, from coordinate 85,723,177 downwards.
ACAAAATTATTTTGTTAAAATAACACATAGACTCTTTTTTATTAGGCACTTTGAATGCAGTCAGCTGGTGTGATGATTACCTAACCCCTCTAATATATTTTAAAAAATCAAAACTAGCATAAAGCTATTATTTCTTCTTTGGCATGTTTATTTTTTATGACAATGCTCCATGGATATGTTCTCGTATTCAATTTTCACATTTTAACTCCTATAAAATTTGGCAGGAGCTTGAGAGTATTAATGAGAACATCCTTTGACGGTATTTTTCAAACGTCTAATTCTGAAGACCTCTATCCACTTATTTGTTATTGGAAACAAACAATAATTTTGATGTGTTAAAAGCTTAATAAGAAACATGTACAACACCTATTTTTAATATAAACTTTCTCCCATTGGTATTATATACTACATTTTTGTCCAAGGGAGATAAATAGATGCTATCTAGAGAGATGTTTATTTTCAGATTTGTGATAATTTCTAAGGTAAATAATTTGCTTTTAAACTGATGTTTTAATTTCTCTGACAAAATGCACTAAAATAATTCCCAATATAAGCCTTTTTTTTTTCCTTCTATGATAAAGAGTAGTGGGATTTCACACGTTTCTGGGTCTTAAATAAACAGAGAATTGACAGTAAATATAATATCCTTAATTTTATAAACTTAATTAGCACATCTCTAGATCCTATTTACTACAAGTAAATTTCATTGTAAGAAAGGAGTAAAGGATAAAGAAAATAAATAAAGGAAAAGAAAGCAAAGGAAAGAGAGGAAGAGAAAGGAAGGAAAGAAAGAAAGAAAGAAAGAAAGAAAGAAAGAAACAAACAAACAAACAAAGGAAAGGAAAGGAAAGGAAAGGAAAGGAAAGGAAAGGAAAGGAAAGGAAAGGAATGGAAAGGAAGAAAGAAAATGTGACTGTAATTTAGCAAATTCAAAAGCAATCAATAATGGCAGGAGTTATCCCAGTGTGTTGGGAAATTACTCTTCTTGTTTTCCATCTTGGCTGTCCCTGCAGTTGATTAGAGATGGCAGGTGACACTGACCTGGGTCGTGTGTGCTGAGGGATGATAAAGGCTGGGAGCAAAGCCCTCCCTTTTTGCCTTGGCAGGCCTTTCCCTCTACATCACCATGGCTCCAACTTGTGTTTTTAGAGGAGAATTTTAGGTGAAAGCAACAAGTCTGAGGTTACAGCCAATACTGAATCGGGAGGAATTACAGTAGCAACGGCGACTTCTGCTCAGGTAATTCTCAAATGTCAGCTGGACATTTGCTCAGGGCAGGTGGTCTCAAAGATTTGGCTTACAGTATATTTTTTCAACTCTTGAGGAAACTGGAGAAGCTGCCAAAAATAAGACAAGACTAAGAATTAAGCTCTCTCGACAGCTGACCAACTACTTTCTATGTGCTGATAACTAAGCCATTTCATGTCTCACAGCCTTCCTTTTCTCACGTGTAAGTTGGTACCTGTCTTGCTGGCCTCAGGGAAGTCTCATGAGCTTAGATGAGAGAATACTTACAAAAGTCTTTTTAACAGCTACCAAAGAATGTGCAGGTTACAACTATATTAACAGCTAATTTGAATTCATTGATCTAGAAAACATCTCTGAAAAAGCCAAGAAAGCATAAATTCGCAGGTGGACTAAACCATTTGAACTTTTGAACAGTGTCTACCCACCTCTACTGTAAAGATTCAGTCTCTGTCTTTGGGTCTTAAACGCAAGAAGTACATGAGGCCTTAAATAAAAACAAGGATACCCTGGCCAGATCCCTTATGATTCAAAGTCAGTGCATTGCACAGTTCTGGTGATTCTGGGGAAGAGGTCAGCATGAAGTAGGGCTGCCCTCCGTGCTCGTGCAGAGCATCCTAGCATTTAGAGTGTTGGCCTTCGGGTGAGCGGCGCCACTTACTACTCATGTACCTTTGGGCCATGTTATGGACTGCGTGTTTGGGTCCCACTGAAGTTCGTATATGGAAGCCCTAATTCCCCATGTGATGGGGGAGACAGGGTCTTTGGAAGGTACTTAGGGTGGAGCCCTTATGATGGGATTAATGTTTTTCTAAGAAACAGGAGAGCTTGTTTTCTCTTTCTGCTCTCAGCCATGTGCACATACAACTAGAAGACTGCTTTCTGTAAGTCAAGAAGAGGGCTCACATTTGAACCAGACCATGCTGGCACCCTGATCTTGAACTTCCAGACTCCAGAAGGGTGAGAAATAAATTTTTGTTGTTCCAGCCACCCAGTTTATGACTATAGCAGCCCACACAAACTAAAATGGGCAAGTTTCTTCATTGTCCATTCATTCATCATTCGTTCATTCAATATTTATTAAGTGTCTATTAGACGGTAGATACTGGCGTAGGCACTGGGGATAAAGTCAACCAGATTGAAATACTCCTTCCTCCTGAAACTCTGATGCTAGTGATAGGAAGGCAGACCATAAGCAAATAAAATCAATGATTCATGCCAGGAAAATATAAGTTTGTGCTTTAGTAGAGAATAACCAAGGGATTTATCTTAGTAAGGTGGTCAGAATTAGTAACACTGCAGGATCACTTGGCCACTGGCCTCATTAATGACGTGCAATCTGAGACTATGATTTTTTTAAACATTCTGATGTTTTCTTGTCTATAAAATGAGAATAAATTTGGGAACTACTTCGAAAGGTTTTTGAGAGGAATGAAAGTTGTGTTCCCATCTTAGTAGATTGTCAGGCACATAATAAATAGTCAATAAGGGTTAGCCGATATTATTATTACTTATCGTTATTATTTTAACTCATGGTGTAATGAGGAATCATAAAATATTCTGAGAAAAACAAGACTAAATAATGTGATAATTTTCCTGTTTTTTTGAAATTTTATTAGTGACAACAGAGAAAACAGTTTTCTAAGAACCGATTCGTTCCCTTTGTAAATTAAGATTTACCTGTGTATACATATGTACATCATGTATTTTTTTCCAGGAATTATAGTAAAAAAAATTATTAAATATATTATTATTAAAAAATTATTAAATATAAATAGAATGTTTTGCACCAGGCCATGATCAGGCTTCAGGCCCATGTTCCGTCAGTCTCTGGCTCTGCTCTGGTCTGTGTTTTATCCTCAGGCTGGCAACCAGATGGTTACAGCAGTGTCAGAGAACACATCTGAACTACTCACCTAGATCCAGTGTAAAATAAGTAATTGTTTCCAATGGATTTCTTTTTTTTTTTTTGGTATATATATTTTTTATTGAAGTCTAGTCTGTTTACATTGTTGTGTCAATTTCTGGTGCACAGCACCATGCTTCAGTCATACGTGAACATACGTAGATTCATTTTCATGTTCTTTTCCACCATAAGTCACTACAAGATATTGAATATAGTTCCCATACTATATAGTTCCCTACATAGTATGAACTTGTTGTGTATCTATTTTATGTATATATCAGTCAGTATCTGCAAATCTCGAACTCCCAATTTGTCCCTTCCCATCCTTTTCCCTGCCTGGTAACCGTAAGTTTGTTTTCTATGTCTGTGAATCTGTTTTGTAAATAAGTTCATTTGTCTTTTTTTTTTTTTTTTTTAAGATCCCAAGGAATTTCCTGTAAGTGGGAATTATTTTCTTTCTCAGAGACCACAAGCAAACATCTCCCTGCATCTCCTTTGGCTGTTGGGTGATCTACTTATTCCCGACCAACCCCTTTGGAAAGAGAAATGCTGTTTACTCATAGGCATAGACCCCCCCAGCCCTCTCTGATCACACAGAAAGGGCAGTGGGATTATCCTAAGTGTTGTAGGCTAATCAGGGCCAACTTTGCAGCTTGAAAAAATTTCCTAAGTCCCATGAATATACAATGCAGAGCAGACTGCTGGGGTCACCACACACCAAATAAGCAATTCTAGGAACCCCTTCTTAATCCCGCAGTGGGCTTCTGCATATCAGGTTGTAAAGTCTAGAGGAATCAAAGCTTGAAGTGCTCAGAAAGCAAAGAAAAGGTGACAAGGAGCAAATTCCTTGACCTCAAGGGCAGGGTTGGTACTGAAGGTGTAAGGGGTGTCGAACTGAGGTTCAGAGATACATAACAAAGCAGCTATTTATTCATTCTTACATTTATTAGGTGACTATGTGCTCAGGTGACCATGGGCTGGGCACTAGATGTCTGGGATGCAATGTCTACTCTTTAGGAGATTACATTCTAATGGAAGTGAGGGAAGGTGAGCCTCAAAATAGGGTATAAAATAGGGAACAGAGACAGGAATTGTGCTGCTGTAGTCAAGAGGTTAATGGGATGATTCTGAAAGGTGAATTAAACCAAAGAGAAAAAAAGGCTCTTCTTTATCATCTACCTTCAGAGAAAAGAGACAAGGGGAAGGAGGGGCAGTTGCCTTACTAAATGATGATACCATCTGTTCTAGCATTACCACAACCTTTGGAGAGCATCTTTAGAATCTTTATCCGAATCTACATGTCATTTGGATCATTATATCCTTACTATTTCCCTTTATTTTATTTTTATCCTAACAATCACCAATGTTTGCTATATTTACTACATACCATCAGCCTTCCGTATCCCCTATCCCCTATCTGAGGATACAGAGGGCTGGCTGTACTATGGCATCTTCTATAAAGGGTTTACGCATCCGTGGATTTTGGTATCCCTGGGGATTCTGGAACCCAATCCATTCAGATACTGAAGGATTTTATATTCATTAAATGCATACTCAAAATTTTAACAAATAAAATGAAAACAAACAAACAATGAAGATTTCTGTACATTACCCAGAATAATCATTCATCAGTGGACTTGTCTCACATGTTGGAAAGCATTGCTTATTCTGATCCTCCCTTTGGAAGCCCCTAGACTTTAATTCCAGCAAAAGTAACATATCTGCAGTTGCCTCTAGTTTTGGACATCCTTTACTGACTCTCAGGGAGGCATTTTCTGAAAAGTTTAACTTTTATTTGTAAATCTCCAAAGCCTTAAAAAAAGTCAGCCTTGTGGGTGAGTCCTGAGAAAATTCCCTTTATTCCTTTCCCAAGATGGAATCAGAAATTGGGAGTCTCCATCCATCATCTTTTGCTCACAGCCTCGGAGCTCTGGACTTGGCATCTGAAATGAACATACTCTCCATTGTTTGGTCAGTGCATCAACAGTGACATTCACCTTTTACAGATTAAGGAAGGAAGGTGTCCCCTTATGTGCTGCTTGTGCTAAATCTCCCGGCACATTTATTTTCGATTTATTGCATATTAGATTTCAGGTCTTCGATTTGTATCTTTCAGGCAAATAGATAGTGTCAGAAGGTCGTGTCTTCACACACATCTGGAGTTGTATGTACATAAAACAAAGGTGAATTCAAATCGTGAAGCTCAGAGAAGGAAAGTAAGGACACACCATAATTGTTTAACCTGAATCGCTCTGCCCTCTCTGTTGCAGAAGTGTCAGAATACAAAGTGGCATCACTTAATAAATACTGTAGGTTATTTCTAAGCTGCACATTCACGGAGTTGTTTTGTTTATGCCTGGATGAAAGCAATGGCTGACTTTCTAAAAAACATTTTTATTACTAAATATACAATACAAAGTTGCTTTTCAAATTCATGTCAGTGTTTGAATTGCATTCTGATGAATGCAGCCAGAAAAATAAGAACCAATTCCTTCAAACAGGGCCTTCATTAAAACCATTCACGAAAGCAAGCTCTCTCTTTTTTTCATTCAATTAAGAAGTACTGTTAAATAATAATAGCCATATAATAGAATTACCTACTTTTTATAAAATTTATTATATTGTTATTAAGTAATAAGCTTAGCCAGTTGGATTCTTATTAACCTCTGCTACTCAGGAGTCCAACAATCTAAGCCAAGCACAACCTCTTTGACTCTCAGTTTCTTAAGCTGGAAATGGGCACACTAATAATTGAGTTAACAGCTGTCATAGACTTGCTGAGAGAATTGAATGAGAAATTTTATGTGAAACTGGTTTGTAAATTCTATGGGACTATAAAATGTACAGTAACATTGGAACACATATATTATATAAGCTTATATATAAATTATATGATTTATATAATATAAATTACTGCATATTATATTTATTTAATGACAATCACTAATTTCATATAACTTCATGCATTTAAAAAGTGATGAAGATTAATAAACATGCTTCCAATTTCAGGTATTACCATCCATATACGTCTGAAAAGACACTGAGGTGTAGTTGTTCTACTGGTTTGCTATTTAATACTATTTCTGGATCGTTCGTGATCAACACTGATTTTAATGCTGAACCAATTAGTATAGTTGCTTAGAATTTTAACTTTTTATTTTGTATTTTTCAATGACTTTTGCCAGAGTAGCCTTCTTAAATTGGGCTGTGTAAACATGTAATTATTTATACCAACTCACGTTAGGTTCATGGTTTGAGGACTGCCAATTTTCCGCCGATGTAATTATAGCCATAACAGGTCTTCAGTTATTTGAACTAAACAGTTCACTGTCTTAGAATTATACTTTTTGATTTTTTCCTTGTAAGTTATACATTCATCAGATTTTTAAAGGTAAAATTACTTTATATATATGTTATATATACAGACATTTACACTGTGTATGAGCTGTATTCACAATTCTTAAAACTCTGGTAATTCCGAGCTTGAATATATGTTTCAGAAACAGTAAATTAAACTTTCACTTAAAAAGATGTTCTTTATACTTTAAAATAACTTTAATTTCCTTGGATGTTAGTACTATGTAATTAAGCAGTCCCTGTTATACAGAAAAAAAGTGTTAGATGTAAATACATAATTCTGCCACCACAGCTAACAGAAATGTTATCATTAAGTGTTTTCTACATTCTTGAGGAAGGTAATAAATATCCCCAGGTCTCTAAGTCTGTCCTTTTTTCATTTTTTTGAAAGAAGCATTAATCATATTACCTATCCAGTTCTAGCGAGGAAACAGGAGAACACAGGAGACATAGTATCAAATCCTTTTTGAGGGCAAACATTCTGTTGGTCAACTTTGGCTATCGAGGATGGCATTATTAACTAAGAGTTGCTATTATAATGCAACTCCTGTAAGTTGTCACAATTCTTGATTCTCTAAGCTAAAATAGATGCTCTTTGCAATATTATAATTCAATGACCTCTGGGTTGGTTTTTTTTTTTTTTTTCCCTCAAGGGATAGTTTCCACTAATTTATTCAATTTGCTGTATGAGACACAGCTAGTTTCTGGTGAACTGACTTGGGACTAAGTTTGATCTCTCGCCTACATCTAAATCATCGGCACAATTCACATTATTATTGTGTCTAGGTAAACTCAACATTCACTGAATTTAGAGTTACATTTTCACCATTAATTCTAGCAATTTTTTTTTTTGTAGAAATGTGGAATGTTTGCAAAACTACATTTTTCAGGGTAGATCAAAGAAGTTTATATCTGAGAAAGGAAATGTTGACATAAGGTACTGTTACATTTCAGAGCCAAATATGTACATTAGCTCCATTTTCAACAAGCCCAATCCACATTCAGAAAATACCTGATTTGAGTCAAACTGACTCTTTTTTTCCTTCCAGAGCTTGGCCTCACTTATGTGTCTCAAATTTTTCTTAGAAAAAAATGAAAAAGAAGAAATTTCTGAACAAAAGTTGTAAAACTCCATAATCACTAATTACACAAATTTAATTCAGCAGTTTTTTTCTGAAAACGATTAATCCAAAGGGGGAAACACCAAAAAAATACTTGTGGATCTATGTATTTTTTTCAACATTCTCCTGAAAAAATTCTCTAAATTGCATGCAATGAATTATTTGGAGTCACACATAAAAGAAATTTGACGTGCATGTAAGTGATTTGAGGACAGAGACAATATTGATGCTCACATTGGAGCTAATTTTCTCTAAATTTTTGTTGCTTTGCACCCATAAAAGGTTACATTAAATTCATTCAATTCAGCTGATTTCAGACTTTGTCCCTGTAAGTAATATTACTTGTATTTGCATTGCAAATGACTACATAATTTCATTTTAAATTTCAAGATTGGGGACCAAAAGATTCTACTAAAATCCAAACAGATGTTTAACGTGGAGAATGTTTATAGACTTACTGAGTCAAATGCTTTTGGTCACTAAACTTTTTTGATGTCAACGAAAGGTTTTTAGAAAAGAAACCCATTTTTGTGTGTGGCCTCGTTTATACAACAATTGTGTATACAATCAATTATTCAAGCTCTTTAGTTTCTATATTACAGAATTTGCAGGACACAAAACAGAGTTTGTAAAGTAAATGTCCGGACTTCTATCTCTGGCAAGGTGAAATGAAAGGGACCAGTTTTACCCTCTAGTCTTAAACAAAATTTTTTGTTGTTTAGGATTACAAAAAAACAATGGTTTTCAAATATTGGACAACAGACAGTCAAGTTTCTGACATTGGAGAAGAGGGAAATAAGCAAGGTAAGTCCTACAGTTGCCCCCAATTTACTGCCTTGAGCGTTTCCAGGCATAGAGAGAATGTGAGCAAAACCATGCAGGTACTTTGCACCAAGAAGACAGAATTGGACAATTTGGTAGGAAAGGAGCCAGGGTTCTCAGGACAGAGTGATGGTGAAGAGAAAGTTGCACAGAGAGAGAATGAGCCCCAGAAACTTACCAAGGTTTTCCTCTTAAGTTTTCAGCCAGATACTGATCAGTTCATGAATCTGACAAAAGTACTAATCCAGGGAAAGAATTACCCGTAAAGTACAGACAGAAAAATCCTTGGGCTACAATGAGCCTTTAAGAGTTGATGTTCTCAACAGTCAGGATGGATAAACCTTATAAAACACGGATGACTGAGTAAGGCGTTAAAAAATGATATTGCCTGGAAGTGGAGAGAGATCTGCCCTGGACTAAAAGCTTTTTGGCCCTGCCTAGCAAAGCTCAGAAGCAAGTTTCAGAAAAGATCGAAGTCTTTCCACATGACTTGAGAGTTCTAGAAATAAAAATTCAAGAGTACTTAAAAAATACAAGAATATTCGAAGAGATAATCAAAAAATTTTCAAGAAATGAAAAAGAAGCTCAATGAACAGAGCACAAGAAAATGAAGACAACTATACTACGGTACAGCATAATCAAACTGATGAATACCAGCGACAAAGAGAAAAATCTTACAGATAGCGTGAGAAAAAGACATATAAAGAAATGAAGATCTGAGTGACAAATAGTTTCTCTTAGGAAACAATGCAGACCAGAAGAGAGTGGGACAATGTCTTTAATACACTGAAAGAGAATAAAACCGTTGGAAGTTATATCCATCATAAAACCTTTCAAAAACTAAGCCAAAATAAAATATTTTTCTAGGATAAAAAGTATGAAAAATTAATAACTATTAGACCTGCAATATAAGAATGTCAAAGTGAGTCCTTCAAGTAGAAGGAAAATTATGGCAGATAACTATCTAGAGCTACAAAAAAGGACAAAGAGCCTCAGAATTAGTAGAATACAGTCTTTACAGAATACAGTCAATGCTTTGGCAATTTCTTATTTTTTTTATAATTTGTTATATTCTTAAACATACATTGATCATATGGCCCAGCAATCCTAGTTGTTTAAACAAAATGAAATATTATATTTACATAAAAATATATATACAAATGTTTATTGCAGTTTCATTCATATTCACTGAAAACTGGAGGCAGCCCAAATGTCCTGCCGTTGGCGAATGGATGAGCAACGTAAAGAACAGAATAAACCTCAATAATAAAAAGAAACAAACTATGAATATGCGCATGGCATGGAAATTATCTTGTATCAGTTTGCTAGGACTTTCTTAACAAAACGTCACAAACTTGGTGGCTTAAACGATTTATCTTCTCACAGTCCTGGAGGCTGGAAGTCCCGAGATCAAGACAACAGCAGGTCTGGTTCCTCCTGAGGGCTGTGAGTAAGACTCTGTTTCATGCCTTTCCTGGATTTTGCTGGTTTGCTGGCAATCTTTGGTGTTCCTGGACTTGGAGAAGCATCACTTCAATCTCTGTCTTCATCTTCTTGTGGTATTCTCCCTGCCTGTGTCCAACTGTCCTCTTTTTACAAAGACACCTGTTGTATACATTGGACTAGGGGTTTAGCCTACTCCAGTATGACTTCATCTGGACTTAACTGATTGAATCTACAATAACTCTATTTTCAAACAAGTCACATTTTGATGTACTGGGAGTTTGGGACATCAACATATGAATTTGTAGGGATACAATTCAACTCCTAACAGACCTCGTGTGCATTATGCTGAGAGAAAGAATCCAGACTCAAAAAGCTACAAACTGTGTTATTCCCTTTATATGACTTTCTAAAAAAAAACCAAAACTGTGGGGACAGAAAACAGATCAGTGGTTGCTAGAGGCTAGGGTAGAGAAGGGTACGTGGGATCTGGGTGGGGGTTTTTTTGGAGTGACAGAACTTTTCTGTATCTTGATTGTGGTGGTGGTTATAATGCCTGCATTCACTTGTTAAAGCTTGTCAAACTATACACAAAAGGGTGAATTTTAATCTCTGTTAATTATACTTTAATGAAAGAATGTGGAAAAAAGTAAACAGTTACCACTTATGGGTCTTTTCCACTTAAAATCTTGTATTTCCATGGGCAGAAATTACCTTTACTATATAGTGAGACTAGAAACTTTCATTCACCATCAACCATCAACTAAGCATAAACACTTACTTAAATTTTCTGGAAAGTAATTGGGCAAAAAGGAAAAAAATACATATACATATGTAATACACACACATTCTTTGAACCATTTATGGGTGCTATTCTTAAGGAAATAAAGTTGTGCTTACAAAGATGCCTAAAGATTCTAAATATCCTATCAAGAGGGAACTGAATAACTCAGGTAATGTTTGTATTAATGAGGTTATCATGAAGCCTCTGAAATAATGATGTAGATTTGTACTTATCGACACAAAAAATGCCTCTAGTTTAGCAGACTAATGTTATGTTGTCTATCAAATTCACACGTCCCTTTTCTTGAGAACTACAGAAATCCCTATTCAGCTCATACAGATGGAGCCAAATTCTCTCTTCCAAGGGTTTGGAATTGAGTCTAAGAGATGCTAGTTTTATCTGGGATGGTTACAAGAACTGAACTTTTAAACTCCAGAACTGTGAGGAAGCCAAAGCAACGAGGGAAATAAAGAAGCAGATGTGCAGAAAGCAACAGACATGAGACTTAATGGCCCCACAGAAAAAGAGGAAAAAATGGTGGGGTCTCTGATGATCTTTTTGATTCCAGTATGTCTTGATACACAGCTGCAGGAGGCACACAAAATTCTTACCAGTGATTATCTGCAGAATGTGGGACCATAGGTGTTTCACTTTTTCTAATATGCTTTATATTTAGAGAAGAAAGGTTTTTTTTGCTTTGTTTTGTTTTGTTTTGCTTTTTGACAAACAGAGGAATGTGTCACCCTGTACCGGGTCTAATCACTACAACTGAAAATTGTTAATGATTTGACATTTGACCTTTAATAACAATAATTTGGAACTCCAAACTACCATATTTTTTCCACTTCCCAGACGGATTTGTTTGCAATGAGAATTCATTTCTTTTTATCATAAAAGGGCAAACACACATCTAAAAATAATTCAAAATGGATTTGACTGTTACGTATATAGCTTGTTTTCAGATATGAAATTTGATGGAGTTTTCTCATTTCTTTGTAACATGGAAAATTTTTCTCATTTCCTACCCATTTCCCCTTGATGAAACTTCTCTTTTAAATTAGTGCTAATCTTAACTTCTGTGATTTTTGCACAAGCAGACGGAAAACATACTTATTCTTATCTTTCTTTAAGTAAAACCTCTTTTTAGTAAAGAATGTTCCAGAAGTGCTTCAATTTCCTTGCTTTTATTGGAATGTATCATATTTAATATTGTTCATAAATCATAGGTATTAGAGATAATTAATTTCTTTAAAAACTAATTAGCTAAATCTCTCACTTTTCAAGGGACAAAACTAAGACCTACAATTGTTAGGTTTCCAAAGACAACCTTCAAGCTGATCTGTTTTGAGAAGAAAGTAATTTTGCACACTGTGATTTATCTAAGGATATTAGAACTTCTGCTCTCAGTGACACTATTTCAGCAGCCATGACTAATTTTTTTTTCTTAAGGATTTTTACATTCCAGGACATCTAGATGCAATTGCACATTATCGAACATACTTCCCCTCCCTCGTCTTCCCGTCCTCTCCTGCTCCCCTTCCTCCTCTTTCTTCCCTTCTTTGTCTTTCTCCTCCTTTTTTTCATTTAGAATGAAACTTTTTATTTCTCTTTCAAGGGAACCATAGCGCCATAAGCATTAGCAAAGAATGAATTATCTTTGAAGTTTCGTGTATTTGAACCAGATGTGGCTCATACCGATGGTGGTCCCTTGTGATAAGCTTATTTCTTCTGCATAATCTTCAGTCAAGCTAAAATTACTAATTACTGAAAAATCATATTAACTTACCAAATTGTTTTCATAATGATATGGCAAGGAAAGTATTTGTGGAATATATGGAATGTCACTTGTGCACCATGTAATAATGAACATTTAGAAAAAGATTCAACATTGAAAGACCTAGATTTTAGGGAAGAGCTCCACATATCACATATTACAAGGAAGCCCTGGTCAGATTTATTTAAAATAGTCAAACATTTCAAAATATTTATTGAAACATCTTGATTCAGTAGAAAGCCTGGAATTATACTAATGTTCCTAGTTCATCTTTATTATCCTGAATATCACCTCATTTGCCCCACCACCACCAAAGAAAGGGAAATCATAACAAAATGGAAAAAAAAAATTAGGCTGATGAGATAGCAAACAATCTAAATAGTTTTCTCCTCTCCAATAGGATTTTAGGGCCTTCTTATTTCACATGCGATGATGCTGGGGTAGAAAACCACAGAACAATTTTTTCCTACACATGTAGCATTTTTCATTTTATCCAAGTGGAAGTGACCACTTTGTTTGGTCATCATCTTTCAGCACTCCAAACTGTTTACCAATGTCTCTCTCCCCTCTTCTTTTCAGATAGAACCTGATGATAAATGGACTCTGGCATGCATCTCACTGGGGACCATATTTTACATATGTACACTTATTCCATAGTTACTTGATATAATTTTTCAACGTTATTTGAGTAATGAATCCTGGTAATTAAGTTCATTTGCAAGTAACCACCAGTTAAACTGGGAGGAAATTTTCTACTTTCACAATTTCTCTCTGTTAAATTCTATAAGCATGTTCTTTCATTTAGAAGTAAAAGTAGAATTCTGCTCTCAGAATTACACATTTGAATTGTTTAAATAAGTACCCACACAGATTCTTTTTTAAATAGGATTTGGCATATCAGAGAGTTTGAAGATCTTGTCTTCACTCACTTTTGAGCTGTAAACTAGGGAAATAAATGAGAAATGATCTTCTAAACAAACATTTCTCCAGTGAAGACATACAAATGGCCAATAGGCACATGAAAAAAATGCTCAATATTGCTAATTATCAGGGAAATGCAAATCAAAACTACAATCAGGTATCATCTCACACCAGACAGAATAGCCAACATTAAAATGTCCAAAAACAATAAATACTGGAGAGGATATAGAGAAAAGAGAAAACTCCTACACTGTTGGTAGGAATGTAGTTTGGTGCAGCCATTATGGAGAACAATATGGAGGTTCCTTAAAAAACTAAAAATAGACTTACCATATGATCCAGCAATCCTACTCCTGGGCATATATCCAGAAGGAACTCTAATTCAAAAAGATAATGCACACTAATTTTCATAGCAGCACTATTTAAGATAGCCAAAACATGGAAGCAACCTAAATGCCATCAATAGACGACTGGAAAAGAAGTGTGGTAAATATGTGTGTGTGTGTGTGTGTGTGTGTGTGTGTGTGTGTGTGTGTGTGTGTGTGTGATGGAATACTACTTAACCATAAAAAAGACTAAAATAATGCCATTCGCGGCAACATGGTTGGACCAAGAGATCATCATACTAAGTGAAGTAAGCCAGAAAGACAAAGAAAAATACCATGTGATATCACTTACATGTGGAATCTAAAAAAAAGGACACAAATTAACTTATTTACAAAAGAGAAACAGACTCACTGACATAGAAAACAAACTTGTGGTTACAGGGGAGAAAGGAGTGGGGAGGGATAAATTGGGAGTTCAGGATTTGCAGATACTAATTTCTATATATAAAACAGATAAACAACAAGATCCTACTGTATAGCACAGGGAACTATATTCAATACCTTGTAATGGCCTATAATAAAAAATATGAAAAGGGATATATATGTATAAGTGAATCACTATGTTGTACACCAGAAATTAACACAACATTGTAACTCACCTATACTTCAATTTAAAACATTTAAAAATCAAATAAATAAATGAGAAATGGTCTTGATAGAGAATTGGCATTTGGTTCTTGAGTCTTTTTAGGTTTACAAATTTGAGAAATTAATAACTCACATTTGCCAAGTATGCACTCTGAGCCAGGTACTGAGCCAGGTTCTTTAAACGGATTATTTTATTTAAGCCTCTCAACAAGCCAAATGAGATGCTCTTACAGTTCTTCTGTGGTATTTGAGGCACAAAGAACTTGCTCAAAGGCAAACAGTTGGGAAGAGGTGGAGTTCTGATTCCAATGAAGGTGCTCTGATTTCAGAGACCAGACTCTAAACTTGGACACTACATTTTGTTAAGGTCACTGAGGCTCAATACACTAACTTTGCATGTGGGAAACCAATATTTCTGGATCACCAGAATGACTTGCAGACGTGTTTCATTGTGACCACTGGCCGAGTTTCTCCACTAGGAGAGGCTCATGCAGACATCAGCCAAGACTGAAGATGTCTTTTTAGATCAAACTCCAACTGCTTGTTTACTCCTATAGCTATGGTTCCAGGGTTGTCTTTTGGGGAAAGTTTTTCTCTGTCCTGAAACTCAGGATGTTCTATGCTGGGAACTAAGTGTCTATATTACAAAAAAGAGAGCGAGAGAGAGAGTTCTTTCTTTTTAAAGTCTATTTATTTAGCCCCATAAACAATGTTAAAGGTTACTTTGCTTGCGCTAATTGTTTATGGCAGCCATGGAAATTCACACAGACCGCCAGAAGTTTGCCTGGAGTTCCATGACCTCAGAGTCTGTACAAATGCAACGTCTTAAAATAATTAAATATTTGATACTAATTTCTCTATTGAAGATGATGAACAACCAAAGGATACCCTTTGCTTTGATCGTATTAGTGTGGAGTGAGTTTAGGGCTGATAAATATTTTTGGCGGCTTGTATATTTTTACTCCTACTATGTCATTAGATGTTATTTAATCCTAACTCATTAATTAGAGTGCTACTTATAATTTAAAAGAACAAAGGAACTTAAATACCTAGCAATATGGAATTGCTTGACACTTTAATTTATAAGATGAAGTGCAACACTCATTAAAATATATTTAAGTAGATAATCATAATAAAATTGTGGTTAGATAGAAAAATATGAATAACCACCACACATCAAGATATGGAATATGAGTTCATTTTTATAAAACAATCAACAAAAGAAAATATTTACCTATTATGAGATATTTTAACCTTTTTATTTGTGCTTATTTCTGTTTCAACACTAAATATGTATTGTTTGTATAACAAAACATTACGAACGAAATATTACTTTAGGACAATGTACAAAGAGGTAATCCATTCAGGGAAGAAACGCAATTTAGATGTTGTGGGATGAAATACAAACATAAAAGGCACCTCATTGAAAATGCTTTCTTAAGATTTTGTTTATGCAAATACTGGGGACCATATGCTGAACCTTGCAGTTTGGCATGCAAATAGCTCATCTGCTAATGGCCCAGGGGATCTTGCTCAGGTTTGGAAGATTATTTAAAGTTATTTCAAAGAACTGAGTTCATTTAGTCTATAGAACCAAGTAGTGTTTGAAAAAAGAAAATCTACCCCAAGTGGGAGTAGATGAGCTATATTATATAAAACCTGTGGGTTTTTATGTTATTAATTCTCTTTGGGATCACTTATGTGTGTATCTATTTGTTTACCTTGAGAATGAAATTTATATTGGCCTGGAGCAGAAATCTTATGCTTCTAAGGTCCATTTGCAGTTTTGCTCAATGTCAGGTTTCCCAAGAAGATCCCACGTATTCCAGAATAGGTCTCCTTATATTTAGGATTGCATATAGACTTTGAAATGTGTTGTCAACACACTTGAAATACTTAAACTTCTTAAAAGGCTCCCTCCCCGTTACTCTTTTGAGTAAAGCCTAAACTTTATAAAATGACTTATAAGGTCCTCTGTGGTGTGGCCCTTGCTTGTCCCACTTGTTCCATCTGTCATGATTCTCCAGCTCCTTGGTACGTTCAGATAAAGCCAGATTCATTTTGGCTCCTTTGTACACGCTGTTCCCTGTGCCTGGAACCGCCCCTTCTCCTAACAGACTCCTGCTGACATTTGGAGTCCGGGCGGAGCCATCTCATTTCCTCTGGGAATCCCAGCAAAGCACTTCCACAGTGAGGACAGCACGGTCACCCGTCCACCTGGAGAGCGCGTAGCAACTGAGTCTTTCATTCCGTCCTAACATCTGGAAGGTCTACGCTGACTATGTAGTGATGCATACCATGCAGACTCCTTTTGAACATCCTATTTTCAGAAGATGAATTTTATTCTTCCTTAATACGTATACGTAGGAAAGATTAAGAGATTCGGAGGCAAAAGGCTCTGGCCCTTGGATCCCATGTTTGCTCTGAGCACGATCTGTAATGAGTTACTCAAACTCCTGGACCCGCAGTTTCTTCAATTGTAAACAGGGCCGATAAAAATATCCTCTTCATTGGTTTAACTTCAGGAACAAATGGGATCATGTGTATGAAAGCATTTTCTTAAATGATGAAGTGCCACCTGTGTGTCGCTTACTTCATTGTCCACATTTCAGCTGAAGTCCTGCGAGTAACATTTGGTAGGGGCTGGGTCTTCACTTTTCCTGAAGCTCTCTCAGCATCTATTAAGAGCAACAGCAAATGGACATACAAACGAAGTGAAAGCCGTGTGCCTGCTATGCAAATACATCGTCATGCGCCCTGAGCTGCTAATTCCAAATATGTTTCAGCTCCTTTTATAAAGAAATTCTGGAGGCACTGCATCTTAGCATGTAAGATTCTTATAGCTATAAGCATATAGCAATCAAAACCCATCCCAAATGGCTTTTCTTAAAGTTAAATTGGCCAGACATATGAGGGAGATTTTTTTTTCAGTAGCCTTATTCTATTATTGGATATCATTGATGTGAAGTTTTGAATGAAGAAAAAAATAAACTCCATAATTTGGCATAGAATTAGCACCAATATCAGTAGAATGAAAACCTTGCTTTTTAACAGATTTTTGAAAGGATTATCTATAGAAAAGCTTCCATTTAGGGAACAGGGGCATTTGACTAATTAAAACCTGAGATCATTCAAAGGCGCAGCTTCAACGCTGTCTTTTCTTTTAATTGTCAAGCGCTCTCTTTAAATAAGGTGTGTTGGGCTCATTGATTTGCATGAATTCTTCTCGTTTCCATCATCTGAAAGTTGCGTCTTACAATTTTAAATGTTCATGGGCTTTGACAATTCCCATCTGCTGTGGGGATAGCTGAGTGCCCCAAGCCTAGCTGACAGAACTCAGTTAAATCTGTGTTTTCACTTGATGGCATTTAAATTATTTATAGTGGTTACGTCTCACCGATTATTAGAGTTTTTTATGACAAAGGGATTTACTGTCACCATTTTCTAGATTATGTATAAATGCAAAGCAAAAGACAAACACTCCTTATTAACATGAACTTTCTGATATTGTGACCATAATTAGTTGGACTGTAGTTCCTTCATTAGTTATTTATTTATTCACCTTCATTTTCCACTTCAATTTGGAGAGGATTTGTGGTGTTGTCATTTCATTAAGAAAAGTGCAAGGGCAATTGTATCAGAAATGTCAAGTGTTCAGAAATTGGTGACCTTGAAACAATCATCCTTGTAACTCCACAGAGCAAAAATTTAATTATGGCAGGATGACTTTCGACAAGAAAGGAACTAGGGGAGAGATCAGCCCCGAATGCCACATTGTCGTGATGGCTGACTCCCATGCCACTCTTCGTGCCTAATACATGGGCACTTGTGCTCTACCACTTAATGAATATTGATTGGAAACCTAGTGTGTGCTAGTCATTGTCCTTAATACAGGGAAAAATAAAGAAAACAGAGAAGGTAACTGTCCTCATGGAGCTTACATACTAATGAGACAAGTCAGACAATGAATACAAAAAAATTTTTTAAGCGTTCTATTGAAGGAAATGCAGAGAACTGTGGTTGAAGCCAATGGAGATGGGGAGGTTCAGCAAAAAGACATTCTTCTGCACAAATATCCAGTTACTCTGTTCCTGTGTTTGTTGTAAAATACTCCTTTAAATTAGAATGTGAGGTTGTGATAGTATATAAACAATGCTACAAGTAAATCAATGAAATTAGAATACTCCCTCACACCATACACAAAAATAAACTCAAAATGGCTTAAAGACTTAAACATAAGACAAGACACTATAAACCTCTTAGAAGAAAACATAGGCAAAACATTGTCTGACTTAAGTCTCAGCAATGTTCTCCTAGGGCAAACAAATGGGACCTAATTAAACTGATTAGCTTTTGCACAACAAAGGAAACCATAAGTGAAACAAAAAGACAACCTATGGAATTTATATATATTTTAACATGCCTCAGACCACTGTACCCCTAGAAATTTCACTAAGTGGCAGGTTCCCGAATTTTTCAGGGATTTCGTTCCCTTCCTTTTTCATGTATGCATCCTACCAAGAAGTCTAGCATAGTCACTGCTTCCTATGGATCTGGTCTTTTCAGCAAAATATCATAGACGTGATGGGTTATCAGTATAACAATGCTTTGCAGAATGAAGTTGTCAGAGAAGTCCTTGTAGACTAGATTATGGCATAAGGTTGGAGGTGTAATATGATCCTGCATTGCTGTTCCTGCCAGAGGAAAGAAAATACATTGTTTCTGATGGTCTTTACTGATGGGTAGAGAGAGAGAAAAGAAGGAGACGAGAGAGAGAGAAAGAGAGAGAGAGAAGCATTCGTCAGATACTGGGGATGTGTTGATTTGTTCCAGTAATGACACTACATCTGGACCAACAGCTGCAATTGGATTTCACCACCTGATTAAGTTTACAATAATGCACTGTCATTTTCTAAGTCCCATCTGTCTTTGGTGCAGGCCAAAGAGGCAAGTTGAATTGAGGGTGCGGTAGGATCACCACATTGCATCTTTCAAAAACTTGTTGGTAGAATTTTTTCTCTGAAATCCCTCCAAGAATATGTTATTTGCTTTTGGTTTGTTATTTTGGTAGGTAGAGGCAGTTTTTTACAAATTTTCATCTGGACTTTTCCACCACATTTGGGAAGGAGCTGCTCGTGTATTTGGGTCATGCCGCTAAGAAGCTGACGGAGGAGATTTGGTGGGAGCAGGAGCTGATGCCCTGATTTCTGCCCCATGTTAACTCAGTGAGCTGGCAGGCAAGTGACAACAGTCATGAATTACCCCAGTGCCTGTACTCTATGCTGGCTTCAAAGTATAAGAAGCATGGCTCTTGCTTTATTTTGCTTTCTGAATGTCATCTCATAATAATGAAGATATATTTCTTCTTTATCTTACAGAAGATTTATTGTGTATTATTCAAATTTAGATCTACAATCTACATGGAATGGATTTTTATATGTGGTTTAAATAAGCACTGAAAGGCATACTTTTCCCTTATTAATATCCTTTTGATTCAGCATCATGAGGTTGCTTTGAGGTTCTGTTATCCCTGAGCCACAATTTTGCAAACCAAGGCATAGAGAGTTTCAATAAACAACTAAAGCCAGACAGAGAGTCAATGATTCAAAGTCAGGAAATTTGATTCAAAAATATATTTCCATAAAGTTAAATCATTAAAAAAGTTGCTGATTATGTTTTCAAAAGTGGTTTAAAAATGATGTTCCTATTCCATGAAGCCCCATATAATAAAGGTTATATATTTGCATTTTTCTAGATATGGTACCACTTTGGCATGTGTGATGGTTAATTTTATGTGTCAGTTTGATTGGACCAATGGATGCCCAGATGGCTGAGTATCATTAAATACATAAAACGGTATTTCTAGGTGTGTCTGCAGGGGTGTTTCCAGAAGAGATTAGCATTTGAATCAAACTGAGAAAGAAGATGTTCCTCACTAATATGGTAGACATCACCCAATGCCTTGAAGGCCTGAATAGATCCAAATGACAGAGAAAGGGTCGATTTGTTCTCTGGTTTGAGCTGAGACGTTCATCTTCTGCTCTCAGAGTCTACACTCCTGGTTCTTCAACCTTCAAACTGGCAATCACACCACGGGCTCTCCTTGCAGTGTCCAGCTCGCAGACAGCAAATCATGGGGCTTCTCAGCCTCCAGAAGTGTATGAACTCATTCCTGTTTTATAAATATATGCTCTCTCTCTGCTCTATTCTATTGGTTCTGTTAATCCAGAGACTCCCAATATAGCAAGTTCTCTTTCTTCCGTATAGCGGAAGTGCATTTGGACCACAGCTTACAAAACCGGAAATAACCTTTCTCTTTCTTTTTCACTCTCCTTCCACGTGCACACACTTTCATTCTTCTTCAGCCACACTGACCACTTGCTCCTTTTTGAACACGCAAAGCCAAGGTGTATCGGATCACCACATGTGCCTTCCTTCTGCCTAGAAATTCTCCCTCAGCCTGGCTGTGTCCCTCATGTCCTTCACTTCTCTGCAGAAGTGCAGTCTTATTAAAAAGGACGCCCCTGACTCATGCCCCCTTCCTATGTACATTATTCTCAAAGACACTGAGAGCCATGCTCCTTCCTTCTCTGTTCGCTCACAAACAAGTTCCCTTTATTAATTAGTTCTCTTCACTGGTTTCCCACCTCCATTGGTGGGTTATTTTAAATTCTTTCTCTAATTTTTCCAAAATAATGGAATCTCATTTAAAAGGCAAGGCTTTGCTCTGAATCTTCTTTTTAGAGCCCAGCTAAGTATCTGGCACATTATAGATGATTGCTTTACAAATATTTGTTGTATGAATGAGCAAATAAATGAATGAGTGAGTTTCCAAGTGTCAGAAGTTACCTAATGTCTCAGAAATTCTTGCTAATTATTTTTTCCTGTGAGTCCAACCCCGAAGAAAGACAGGATTGTTGGTTTCATCATTATCTTCTTTTATAGCAATGACTGCAGAAGGTGTTGATAGATATTTAACACATCTTTGAGATGCATCCTGACTATGCCCAAGGTAACTTGGAGGTGGAAGCATTCATCATTTGCCATATGATAGGCTTCTGTTGTTTGCTTGTGGTGCAGGGAGTTCATAATGCCCACTTTATATGCAATATGCTTGAAAAGTGAAAGATTATTGTTGATATTAAAGTAAGATACACAATATTATATGTAATTTGTTTCCCTCAATGTATGCCCCTTAGCTATATTCAACCTTGTCCTTCACACCTTGTCCTCTGATAAATGTAAAAGTAGGGTTCTGTATATAAATGGTGCAACTATCTACCAAATTGATTTCTGGGACCAAAGAAGTATTGTAATTTATGAGATACACTTGTGATAGTCATGAATGTCAAGCAGAGTAGATGGACTGAGTGGCATGACTTTGATTTTTAATTATAGGTCAACTCAGCCTAATTCCATAATTAGGACCTAATTCCATGTCACCCTTCACCCTTCCTTCTCTCTTGAAACTGAAAGCTAAAAGTGCAACCTTTGAATGTCAACTTGAGTTCCACAACTTGATGTGCAACTCTGAGCAAGTGACCTTGACCTCCTGGGCAATCTGTTTTCCTAGCTTGACCCAGAGGATTTCCAATGCCCTTCCTTAAATCTACAATATGCAATGGTTTTATATAACTAATTAATAAGGGAATCAGTTTGGGGGTTAGAACTTAGGTGAGAAGAAACGTTTTAGTCTCGAGTCTCATGCACAGCTTTCTGATAAAGAGAAGGGAGGGAGAAAATGAAAAAGAGAGAGTCCTCAGTCAGAAATCTTGAACAAAAAAAAAAATACAACTCCAGTTTTTAAAACACAGCCCCAGTTTATTAGACCTTGCTTACCTGGGAGGACAGATGGAAGTCAGAGTCACAGAGTCTAACAAGTTTTGCTGGAGTGTTCCTTTAACTGCTGACCCATAATCTCACTATCTTCTGGAACAGCATTCTTCCTCTGCATGAATATGTTGCTAAGAATTTCTAAGGAGTGTGATTAAGAGTGAGGTAGGGGGTCGGGGCAAGGCTCAAGGAAAGAGGTTTCGGTGATGTCAACAGCAAGAGTAAAGTTTCCATGACCTGATGGAGCATGATGCATTCAAGAGATGATGTGGTGAGAGCCGAAAGAATGAGAGAAGGGGAAGGGGTAACATAAGATCAGAAAGTCAGGCAGGGGCAAGAGCGATCAGGGGTCTAGAGAACAGCTGTTTTAGCTTTCATGTGTGATGGTTATGCTCACCATAAGTCTAGGTGGGGCTGAGGTGGGAGGAAAATTCAAGCACCAAATACCTTGCTGTATTTAGGCTGGATCCGTCTCCTGCTGCCAAGGGTTTCCTTACTAGTTCAAGCTCCTCCGCAGTGGTTCCTTCTTACCTAAGTGTAGGAGACCTCCCAGAAAGTCCTAGCCCTTTCATACATTTCTTGAAGATCAGAACTGCAACTCACTAGATACGCCCAGTCATATCAGGACCTCATTGGAGGTACCAGGTGGAAGTGCCTGTGCTAGGGCCACATCAGAATATAACTTCAAAATAAAAATTTTTGATGCTTTCAGGAATCTAAAAATGTACATGCTAAGTACACCCTGACATCTAATGGGAGGTTTAAGATGCTTTAAATAAAATTACTGCTTATGTCTTTCATCAAAAAATGGACTTTTAATTAGCTTCTTTGCTATCTGTTTGCTGACCCACTAATTCTAGCTGATCGCATGGCTCCTTCCGAGAGAGGAAGCCACACCTCTCTTGAAACAGGTCTCCTTGTTAGTAGAACAGGCTGGTACCACTGGGATTACTTTCAAAATCTGACAAAATATAGCAAGACTCTTTCAGAAAGGCTGACAGAGCAAAAGCTGGCCTAACTGGACGCTGATATTTAAAACAAACTCAAAACACTAAAGCAGACTTACTATATGATACAACAATCCCACTCCTGGGTGTATATCCAGAGAAAACTCTAATTTGAAAAGATACATGCACCCCAATGTTCACAGCAGCACTATATACAGCAGCCAAGACACGGAAGCAACCTAAATATCCATCAACAGATGACTGGATAAAAAAGTTGTGCTATATTTATACAATGGAATACTACTCAGTGATAAAAAAAAAGAATAAAATAATTCTTTCCATAACATGGAGGGACCTGGAGATCATCATTCTAAGTGAAGTAAGCCAGAAAGAGAAAGAAAAATACCATACAATAACACTCATATGTGGAATCTAAAAAAGAAAAGAAAAACGAGGACACTAATGAACTCATCTACAAAACAGAAACAGACTTGCAGACATAATAAAAAATTTTATGGTTACTAGGGGAAAGCAGGTGGGAAGGGATAAATTTGGAAGTTCGAGATTTGCAAACATTAACTATTATATATAAAAATAGATAAAAAACAAATTTCTTCTATATAGCATAGGGAACTATATTCAGTATCTTGTAATAACCTTTAATGAAAAAGAATATGAAACGAATATATGTCTATATACATGACTGGGACATTATGCTGTACATCAGAAATTGACACATTGTAACTGACTATACTACAATTAAAAAAAATAACATAGAATCTTCTATACCACCTTACAGGTTCACTGACTTCATGCAAGCATGTTGAGTGCACACTGCTTTCCCACTAGAGAAGATGATCAAATACATTCTCACATTACATTTATGTGGCGAGGCCAGTTAGTTAAGGACTAACAAAATACTTGTTTCAGCCACAATGATAAAAAACAAATGCCTGCAACTGGAAAACCTCCACTGATGAAACCAATCATATTAGTGGAAGGTACACATTATGCTGCTAAAGTTGTGCTCCAATGTAAGACATTTATTTGTGTAAATGATGCTTTATTTGGTAACGTTCACAAAGCTTGATGAACAAGTCAAAGGACTAACAAACTGAAGTACAGTATTATTTTTTGCAAAATATTTTATAAGACTCAAAATATTTTGCAGGTTGACTTTGGGCGTTTGTTTTTAATTTTAAAGGGGAAAAATTCATTTGCTATTCTTTCCTCCCTTTGGGGCTCGTTAAATGATTTCAGGTCATTTATTGATAAATTCCTATTGGGTTATGTTGCCTTTTTTGTTTCTAAGATTTGATTTTATGGTTATTTGAAATGAACTTGTTAACAACTTTATTCTTCTGTGAAAACAGCAAGTTTTAATCACAAAGTTGCATGGAAGTAGGATGCATGGAAGTTGGTGATATCTGCTTCACCAGTCCCGTTATTTTGTAGGGACACCCGATAAGGACTCTGACTCCTGCTACACACCAGTCTAATAGATTTATTAACTAAGAGATGTATGTTAAGTAATTATGTAGGGCTTCTCAGTGCAGATAAATTTGAGATTTAAATTCAGGATTCCCTTCTAGTGCTGATGATAGCATGAAGTATTATACATTGTTTACACAAGTATTAAAATCCCCCACAATTTCTGTGAGCCTATGAAAGAAAATAGTTTTAAAAATAGCTTTTATCTGTTAATTGTTCTGATTCATTTGCCCAGAAGGGAAGAATATATCATATTATATAAGATTAATCAGACTAGTGAAATACATTTTCTTAGAGGTATAGATACAAATTAAAACCCCAAATTCAAAGAACAAATAACTTTATTTTTGAAGCTATTGACCCTTGGAAAGTTTGTGTCAATAGCGGAGGAACTATGACATCTATAGCATAGTGTGATTCTCAGAAAATTTATAATACCCTGAATTTTGAATGTTTTTTTTTAGTAGTCAGGTTTCAAATAACCATTTTGGTTATTATGCTTACTTTGGACCAAATTTTATGTAGCTTAAGATGGCCAATGGTACATGTACTTTTGGTAAACATAGACATATCAGAGGCAATGTACGTCAGTTCTTTTTTATTGCCACTTCTAAAAATCATAACTATCACTTACCTGAAATACCATGTTCTAAAATTCCAAAATTATGTTCAGCAATAGATCTGATTGAAACACTGTTTAGAGACAGTCTCCATCTCGCTGTCGCATTCATGCTCTTCTCTGTCCATCTCAGACTCACCTCATGTCCTGCCATCTTGGTTTTTTACATCCTGTTTTTAACTCTAGCTTTTGCTTTGCCTTTTTTTTTCCAATTTCATATTGTAATTTCCACCAAAACAAAGACTTTTTCCTTAAGTCTCCTCAAATTTACTAGTTTGATCATTATCGTGTTTTTGACACAATAAAAGGGGAATTTCTGTGAGTGCCACCAAAAAATTTAAAAATTGTCAGAATTGCTCCAGCAGGGAAGGTTTTGCTAACTTGCACCTAAGGCTTCTGTCTGCCGGACACTTTATGTATATTGCTTATTTAATCCTCACACTAATTCTCCGCAGGGAGGTTTACCACTGTTATCCTTCCTCTAGAGATGATGAATTTGAGGTACAGAGATTAAGTGCAATCATGTGTCCAAGGTTAGATGGAAAGGGAGCAGAAGAAGGAGGTTCTAAACTCAGAACCTCTGAGTCTAGACCCTGTGCTCTTCACCACTGATCTGTCTACACTCTAGGAATGGAAGCTGATTACTGCCATGCCCTTTGTGAGCAGGTACTGATGCCACCTGAACTTGCCTTGGTTTGAGAAGTTGGAAAGATACGTCTAGCTTAAGGTTCCCATGATTCTCCTATAAGCATCTCCAAGGATCAGACCCTCTCATTTTCTGTTCTCTGTCTTGGTAGAAGGTGATGACAATCAGGTTAGTTTTCTGAAATTTGTGAAGGGAGAGATGAAAAGGTATCAATGTTGACAATGGTTCAAGCTAAGCACAAAGAAGGAGAGCTTTATCAGGACAGGGTGATTGATAATGACTTTCCAAATAGTAAAACTCAGAAAAAAAAAAGTGAAGAATCTTGTTATGCTTTTGGCCATAATCTAGAATAATAGTTCTCTGTTAAAAGTTCATGTACCACCTAAACCAGGGTTTCTTAACTTCAACACTGCCCATAATTTGGAATGTATAGTTTTGTTGTTGTTGCAGGAGGCTGTTTTGTGCCTTGTGGGGTGATAAGCCATGTTCTTGGTCTCCATGCACTAGATGCCAGTAGCACCTCTAGTGTGACAACCAAAAATGTCTCCAGACGTTGCCCAATGATCCCTGGAGGCAAAATCATCCCTGGTTGAGAAGGACCAGGGATGTGTATATACTTATGGTCTAAGTAGGATGAAGGGTTTTCATAACTTTAATATTAATATAATTCATATGTATTTCTATATGTTCAGAAAAATGAGAGTTTTTATTTCCATACAGATTAAAATTGATATTTATCTTTTAATTAATTGATTTTTATAGAGTGATTTGTTGCATGTTAAATAAGAAAGGTAGGGTTTTTTTTCAGGGCATGGAAAAATGAAGGTTAATGCTAAGAAACTGACTTGTTGAGAAATCAGAAGCAATTCAATAGGGATATTTGCAATCCAAGCAGAGTGGAAGTGTACTATGTAAAAAACTAGGTAGGGCTTGGAAAATGGTGTCAAGAGATACTGACGATGGTAACTTTATCAACTTCCTTGATTAGTTTCATGGCAGGTCAGGGGCTGAGAGCCTGTTTAAGATCATCTCATTTTGCAAAGTAACAGGGAGCAGGAAAGTTAAATTACTATACTTTGTTTCTAGCGACAAACATAGGAGTAGAAGTTTGACTTCCTGACTCTCGCTGCTACTAAACACTTTCTCTGGGGATTGCATGAAATCCAGAAGTTAGCTGTTAGGGACAGACTTCATTTCCCATCCATAGAATCAAGGGCTCTCTTTTCTTTGCTTTCATAATTCATTTTTTTCCTCTTTAATATTTCCTTTATGAAGCTGTCACCCTATGTTTCTCTTTCATCAGGTTTTTTTTTTTTTTTGGTAGAGAAGAGACTATATTTATATCATCTTACTACCTAGCATTGTCATTCAAGTGTTTGATAAAATACTTTATGAACCTTAAGGACGATGGACTCCCAGCACTGTGGACTGATGCAAAGGCTGCTGCGACAATACCTGTGCTTTCCCAGTATGGAGAAAACTCTTTTCAGACATTATTCTTTTATTTGATTGATTTTCCTGTTCCCTCTTCAGAATGCTTCCGTGAGAACAGGGCTTTTTTCTCCCTTGCTCAATCTTGGTTCTCCAGGGTTTCAAACATGGCACTTGGCAAATAGGAGACTCTTAATAAATGCATCCGTTGAGTGATGAAATAAAGGAGTGTATTTGCCAGGGTGGACACAGTGGAAATTTTCAAAATGAATTCATGTGCAACACCGTCTCTTGACAACCATTTACCAAACAGGGTAGGTATCGTAATGTTCAGAAACAGCAGACCCAGGCAGCCAGCGCTGGAGGTGAATTCAGTTCTGATTGTGATTAGTTATGTGACCTCAGTTGAGTTGTTTAGCTCCCCTGAGCCTCAACTTTTGTCAAAAGGCCTTAAATTTTTAATACTGTAATCACAATAAGCTAGTAGTTATTTAATACAGGAGTTACATTAGTAGTATTTATCTTTTAGGATTCTTATGAAAATTAAATGAAAAAATGCAGGTGAATTGATTAGAACAGTGGCTGGCACCTGGTGTGCACTTAATAATTGTGAGCTGGGTGGAAATGATACCTCTGTCCCACCTGGCCATTTTTCCCATGGAGAAACTTTCACTGGCCAAATTCAAGGTTTTTTGGAAGACTTACTATGCTCAAGTATCAAGATTTATGCCAGGCAAGCCCTTCATTTTTCCAGCATCCAAATAGTAGTTACTCCTGCTTCCTTCCCTCCCTGCCGTAGAGTCGCGGGAAACGCCCCAAGCCAGGCCAGCCATCTTTATCCAGTGACCAGCTGTGCAATCGGACTGAGAGCCTCACCCGCAGGCCAGTTATTCTGGATTCATAGAGAGGGTGAAGGAGACAGCCCTTTGCAATCGGCCTGGGTTCCTTGATTCCGTGGTGCTTTCCCGGGACAGGGACTAAGTGTTCAGTAATTACCAGTTAAATGGGACTCCTCTTCCACTGGGCTATTTTTTCCTTTATATCAGGGAACTCTAGAGAGTACCAAGTGCCATGTACCAAGACCCAATCATTTCAATTATTATTGAAAGAAATATGAGCCTTAGGATCCTACCCTTTATCTATAGGAAAAAATAAGACACAGATGATAGTGAACAGTAGCTAAGGGATGGGGTTCATGCATAAAGGAGGAAAGCAGAGCAAACTATATTTAAATGATGAAAAAACATACTAAAACATGCTGGCTATATTATAATCCGTCTTTTGCTTCCACACATACAGCCATTCAGCTTAGGCCAAATTGTATTAACATCTATTTACTTTTGCGTAATGAAGTCGCATACCTACCTGGTTTGCAACTTTAGAGTTGCATATATAGACTTTTTGAGCCATCCTGAATGGATTAATTTGAGAATGAGAACACTGGGTACCAGGAGATGGCAAAAGGGAAGGCTAAACTGAATAGCACCCCCTTCAGGGAGAGGAAGAAAAAGGGAGGCAATGCAGCTCAGCCTGAGGAGAACAGGAGGTGAGGGGTGAAGTCATGACGGATCTGGCAAATGTGATCACAGAGGATGGCTATATTCTGATGAGCACTGGCCATGCTGAACTGAGTAATGCAAACAATATAAAATTTTAAAAATTACTCATTTGTTTCTCCTCAATTGTGGACATTTCTTTATGCCTCTGGAGCCACTGTGGGAAAGAGGCAAGAGGCAAGAACTCAGCAATTTTGAGACTTAGACCTCGAACACTTGAAGAGAGAACTTATTCATTCATTCATTCACTCATCCACTTATTTATTCCTTGAATGAACGTGTAGTGTGTTCCTTCTATGTCCCAGACAAGGAAAAAAAAGTGAGATTCACATCCTAGTGTGTCAACACGCTTAATGAAAATCCTGAAGATAAAAATTTAGAAAGATTCTAGCAATTCAGAGATGGCATATTAAAAATAACTGAGCAGCAGCTGTTACTGTAAATGAAGCATGTAGGAGATACCAATATGCTTTTTTTTTATTATTTTATATAGTAGAAAAAATACCTTGTTTGCCTGTTTACTGGTGTAATGTAAAAAGTTTAGATCTTTAACAATGATTCTTTCTTTAAGATAACGATTTTGCAGAGCTGGCGTTCTCAGTTTGGTTGTAACTGCTCTGTTCAGTAACAACAGAATGACAAACAGAAATGTAAGACTTTTAGATTAGATTATCTATCACCCACTTATAACTGAGTGGCTAGGTGATTAATTTTAGTTCATATTGTTGATTGGCTCTTTATGATAATTGCTTTTTGATTGTTTTATGCAAATTGGAACTTGAAAGTTAAAGGTGAGATTTATAACACCAGGAAGATTTTTAAAGCCCTGAAAAAAATAAAATGTGTGTATAAAGTGAATTTTAATTATATTTTTCTGCATAAAAACAAGTTCATATTTCATGATTAAATAAAAACCACTTAGGATTAAGAAATTTCTATTGATGAAATATTCTGAGTTCCTTGGAAAAAGTAAGTCATAAAATAATAGGGAACTTGGATTCGGGAAAATGTGTTTCGTTTTCTTACTCTAATAATCAAAATCATACATATATTCCATAATTATAATAATGATAATGGTAGCGTCCATATTGATCACGTAGGGTGTGCCAAGTTGAATGCCAAGCACTTGTCTACAAGTCATTTTACTTAATATTCACCATAGCCTTCTGAGGGAACCATCCTTATTCTTCTCATTCTATAGATGAGCTGCTATGGCACCAAGATGTTGAGTCATTTGTCCAAAGTCACACAGCAGATAAAGAGCAGGCGCTGGAGTTTCCAGATATGTCTTGTTCCTAAACCCACTGGATTAACGATGCTTGATGGCTCAATATATTGAGCAAAGAAGTTGCTTTCTTTGACACTGTGAGCTGATATTTGCATTAGGGGGGAAAAAGTCTTACTGCAATCCTTGTTTGATTTTGAAACACAAAGAAGAAAATAGAGAGGAAAGTGGACCCTGTCTCTTGATGAATCATAAATTCTATCTTAAAGGGATTCACCTTTTTAAGTTTCCTTCCATTTCAAAGCACAGTCCCTCACTTAGTATTACGGACTGAATTAATTCTAAGAATATCACATCCGAAACATACAGACTGAGAAAATTTCCCTTGAGTGTGCGTTGCACAGGGAGAATCCCAATTATAATGCAAAACAAAATGAGATGAGAAAAAGAAACATTAAAAAAAACAAAACAGCTCCATTCTCTGTTCTGCCCCACGGTCTCCATTTGGAGACAATTTCTCAGCCTTCTCAGGGTTTAAGCACATATTTAACATGTTGAGAAACCGCTGTTGGTCTTAGGCTAGAATTTCCTTCAGAAACATCCTCTACCTACTTATTTAGGGCAGCTCCTGTTTCTTCTCACACTCTCTTCTTGCACATTCATGTTGTGACAGCAATCATATCCTCCAAATGTAGTCATTAACACTCAGCGATCGGAATGTAGGGGGGGGTATTTTTGGTTTCCATTACTCCAAAATGAAGGTTTCTTTTTCTTTAAGACCTTGGGGGAGCACTAGGTAGTGTGACAGTTTCCTTGAATTTCCAAATCTCCTTCCTGAAGAATTCCACCCACAGGAATCAGCCAGTTGGAATTGTGCTGAGATCTGTGCTAAAATCCCTGAAAGCTCTTGAATGAAGAATGCCCTGTACCCGTTTAGTCAGAGATCCCAAACTGGATTGACTTCCTTCCTGATCCTTGTTTCTAAACCAATCAGAGATGTTTGTGGTGCACATACATTTGGAGTGACTAGCCAGACAAGTGTCGGGTTGGTTGAATAAAGATGAAAACAGAAAATGGAGTTGAAAGACAGACTGGGAATTAAGATGAATGCTATGGGAATGCGTGTAATGAAGCAACACGTGTATTTCTGTTACAACCCCAAATATCAATGTATGAACAAACGCATTATTTGGGGAATAATTATATTCAGAAAGATTTGGAATTCTTAAGTTGATTTTCTATACTTTATACTATCTTCATGTTTAGCTTTGTCCTGATTCGTTCTGTCGATCATTGAACTGGACTGCTAATCAAATTTCTCTAAAGCTGGTTTTAAGGAGTCTTTGCAAACTATTCTCACAGTTCCTATTTATGTGGCTAAACCTCTTAACATGCTCTCCTCTCATACTAGTTTGAGACCACTGGCTCTTTACAAGGGGTCCCTACTCCATTCCACATTTATCGATAGTTTCCAATACTCTCCAGTTGTAAGAACATTTGCTTCCACTTTTCTTGAGGAGAAGAAAAGATTGAGTACTGTTCTTTTTTTTTGAGCTAGAACATCTCAATGA
The DNA here is from genome assembly GCF_048564905.1 of Vicugna pacos. NCBI lineage: Eukaryota > Metazoa > Chordata > Mammalia > Artiodactyla > Camelidae > Vicugna > Vicugna pacos. Next base: position 85,691,511 of record NC_132991.1, on the reverse strand, counting down.
TATAATTTCAAGACATCGCCTTTTGTGTTATGTCTTTCAATTTTCCCCAAAGTGATAAAATTTTAAAGATGTTGGGACAGTGTAATTGTTCTTTTATGAAAACACACAAAAAAGAGCTAATACAAAATATTTGGTCCTCTTTCCCTGTGGAATAAAGCAACAAAAATGTATTGGCCTTCCCTTCCTAGCCCTGAAATAGGTCATTTGTTTCTGGGATATTTGGAATCATTAACCACTTGCCACAGTGCTTCTGCACAAGATGGAGAAAATTACTATCAATTTTGAAGGTTTACCTTGATTTATGGTTGTCATTTTGTTCTTGAGAGATCTACATCTTTATCACATTTGTGAAAATAAAAGAAAATAAACAAACCTGTAGATCCAAGCTCTTGAATACAGGTTTGTAAAGTCAACAATATGGAATGGGATCTGAAGGATTCCAGAAGGATCTAGTTCCTGGCCCCCTTCCCCAATCTCTCTCCACCTTTCCTACTCAGAACCACGTCTACATGCTGGATTAACTATCTGTTTCCTCCACTTGAGTTACATCTTTCTAATTTATGAGTTTTAAGTCCTATTAAACTGCAAGAACATCTTTCTTGTTGTTTTGCAAGAAAACAATGCATTTACTTTGCAGAGATTCCACTGTGGTTGCTGCAGAGTGTGAACATGATTAATATCACCTTAAAGTGTTATCTGGCCCTGAGTTGCTTGTGTAGGCTATAGCTTCATTAAGATGGAATCCCATCTTATTTTCCAAATGAAGAATCTGGGAGAAGGTTTTGATGAGGCAGTAAGAGCTTAGACGTGGCTTTAACTATCTGAAATGCGGGTAGTGATGCCAATGAAGAGGTTGCAGGGCACTAAAGGAGGAGAGAAATACTGAACACAGACAAACTCACCCTGCTTTACAATTTCACTTAAAGCAGCTTCGGCAGAAACCCTCACTTATTTTCACTTGATTTGTTTACAACTTTCACCGCACACTTTAACCTTACCTCAACCTTCAGAGTGCATCCAAGACACATAATTATATAAATAAGAACACCTAACATTCAGTAACAAACTGTCGGGTCCCGAGAAGCTAGGGTGACAGATGACAGTCCTGGATTGACATAGTTGTGAATTTCTTTATTTAAAACCTCATCTCCCATTTAAGCTCTGTTGATTCTATCTTTGCAAGCAAGGCTTTTCCACAGCAGTATCAAAATATAAATCGTGAGTACTTCTATTAAAATAAGTTTTCGGGTAAGGCTGAGTTGTTATTCATTCTTCATCACACTATTAGCATATTAATGTTTGGGTATCTTATGCATAAGTAAATAAAGTGTCTTTGTATCCACTTAATAATATATGCTATTATTATACATATACAATATACACACATATATACAGACACATGTATATGTACTGCACACACACATAAATGTGAAACAACCTTCTGTTTCCCTTATTAGCTTTAACAACCTGTAACACATGATCTCTTATGAGTCTAAGATTGGCAATATTGTTTCTCATTTGACGGAGGAGTTACCTTGGATAACCTATCCCCACACAGGGTTTTATGGCCTGCTTTCCAAATTATACAAATCACTCTGAAGTGAAAACCATAATGGAAATATTCCAGACTCACATTCCTGCCTCTGGAACACAATGCTTTGGTAGTTTGCCAATTTTTTTTTTCTTCATCATTCAGAGTAGTCTATAGAAATGTTTTTGTATGCCAGTATTGAGTACTGGCACCAATGTGTCCTCCTTTAAATTTATTGCTGGCAGCTACCAAGATAATTACGAAATGACATACCAGTATCAATTGAATAATACGTCTCAATCCAGGAGACCTCTCATTATCTTAAATAGAACATTAATTTGTATCGTGGAGACTCCATTTGAAATGTAGGGTCAGAGATTAAAAGAATAAACCAAGACTTAGGTGAACTTGCTGATAGAACAAGATGCTACTGCCAATTTAGGGTCTTATCAGGGTAAATTTTTCAATGCCTCAATAGTTTCATTACCAGTGTCATCAAAAAAAACATTTAAGAATTCTGTACAATGCCCTGGGCATTTAAACAGTGCTGTAGGAAGGAAAACGATGCAAAGAACATATATTCCGTGATCAACATCTGAAGCAATTAAAATATATTATAAAGCATAGACATGACTATGTAAAGTTCATTCAAGAATGCAAAAATGTTTTACTATTAGGAAATCTTATTTAGCTACTTACATCATTATATTAATAGATTAAAAAGAAAAAAGAGGCAACTCAGTCAATAGATATTAAAGATGTGATAAAATTGCATGACATTGGTTGGTATGTTTCATGTTGAAAACCTTTTTTGAAATGGTCATGCGTATTTTCTTAATAGGATAAGAATGTAATCAAATACAACCAATAATTTGCAGCACATGGAAGGATTCTACTTAAATAAAGAACAAGACATGATCACCACTGTCATCATCACCATCCAGCATTATCTTTCAAGAGCCTATTCACCCATGAGAAAACAACAACAACAAAAGAAGTGTGATGATGATAAGGAAGGAGGCAAAACTGTCAATATTTGATTTTTTGATTGTATTATACAGACCACAAGATAATCAATTGGGTGGAGGAAGCCATTTAAAACTAAATTTACAAAACTCTTTTTATTCCATTTTGACAATAATCAGTTAAAATGTAGTAGGAACAAAAATAAAATACCTAAGAATAGCAAAGAATATCTGGTACCTTCATGAATAAAATTATAAACATTTTATTGAAGCACATAAAATAAGTATTTAAATAGGAGAGTTGTTTCTCCAAAGATGTCATTATAAATATTGACCAAGAGTTTGTGGGTTTATTTCTGGGCTCTCTGTTCTGTTCCATTGATCCATATGTCTGTTTTTGTACCAATACCATGCTGTTTTGATGACTGTCACTCTGTGGTATTGTCTGAAATCTGGGAGGGTTATTTCCCCAGCTTCATTTTTTTTACGAAAATGAATATGTGTATGTTCATGTATGACTGAAGCATTATGTTGTATACCAGAAATTGACACAACAATGTAAACTGACTATTCTTCAATAAAAAATATATAAACAAAAAATGTACAAACATAATTCAATCCTAATAAAAGTCTTTCTAAAATATGATAAAATGATTCTGAGGTTGATCTGGAAGAGTAAATACCTAACCATAGGCAAACATCTATGATGTATTGAAGGAAGATATTGAAGGGGACCTTAACATACATTGAAAAGCCATAGTAATCAGAAGATTTTGGTACTGGAATAAACATAAAGAAATAGGAAATTAAAATCGAGCTTTGCATGCCCATGATATTCCCCGAGTATGTGTTGAAAAGATCATTTCTGAGATACGATTACTAGTCAGTTCATTCCCATTATCCTGGGGCTACACACACAACCAATATTCATTGAAAAATGTACAGTTCTTGCCATTGTATCCAACAAGCTATTTTTCTTGATATGATTGGACAGGTTTAATAGACACAAACAAACTCTACTTTTTAATGTCAAATGTGTTGAGTTTTTAGTCCCCATTTCCAATAAAGACCCATGCATTTCACAACCAATTGTTTTATAATTTTTAAATATTTTAATGCAACATCTATGAGTAATGCATATTTAGAGACAAATTAGAAAATACATACCTTTACCCACCTTAGGATATTATCTTTTTTTTTCATCACTGGCAGCCTGAGGAGCTAAAAATAGTATCTTGTTCTTTACATTTTATATTTAAATACTAACAAGTTCAAAATTGTGCTTTGTGTTGATGGGCTGCTGGTGTTTTCCTGGGTGGATTGCATGTATTTTTAGGCCATTTTTTTTCCAATCTAAGTTTAGTCTTTTACAAATTGATTTGTAAAATATATATCTATATATTAAGTTTATTTGAGTTTTTTTTTCAAACACATGGCAAATATTGTCCCATATTGTCCTTTGACTTACAATGCATTTCATCGTAGAGAAATTGTAATTTTGATGCAGTCAGATTCATTGGTCTTCCCCCCCGTGCCTGTGATGCTAGTAGGACCTTCCTCATTCCTATACTCACTTACACTTCTCTTCATAAACTGGGGGTTTCATTTTCATATGTAAATCTTCCATCCATTTAGATTTATTCTGGTGTAGAATATGTGAAGGGACTATAACTTTATTAGTCTGCTTTCTTTCTATTATGAAATATGATCTTTATTTGATATAAATCAATTTAATTTTATATATATAAAATATAATATATTTGGTATATATTTATGTATTTAATATAATAGGATCTGGTTTTTTTTTCAATCTGCCTTAAATTCATGATATTTTTTAAATGCCCTGAAGCTCTGAAGCCTATTTAAGGCCATGAAATAGCATTACAAAGCTTTTGTCTTTTATAGAATGGCATGGAATGTGAAAATCCAAAAAGAAAAAAAATCAATAATAATTTGATACATAATAGTGTACACACATGAGTTAATCTCTGTAATACCTTCCTTTTCTCCCTTTTTGTGCTACATCAAACAGAATTTTACTGCTGATGCTGAGTGAGAGAAAGCAGCTTCCAAGGGGGCCCAGAGGACGCACCTCAGGAAGACAGAGACCTGCCGCACTCACAAGCAAGCCGCCAGCATTTTGAAGTGCCTATTGCAGCATAATGAGGCTTTCTAAATAAATCACGTGTAGTGCTGATTAATAATATTCAGTATATATGCATAAGCAGACTCTAATTTACCTTCACATGAGGCATAAACTGTTACAACCTAAAAAGAAATGTAAAGAGACAATTCAGAGAACGTTTAGCATAACGCTTAACTGTCAAGCCACGTGCAAGTTATCTTTAGCGACATCTGACACCTACTGTGACCAAAGCAGACGCTTGACAGGTCATAAGTTTCCTAAAGCCACCATTTCAAATTGAAGTTGTGGAACTGCAAGCAGAAGCATTGCCTGTGGACCTGGAAGACCACTCTCGAGTATTCCATCCCAATTCCTTGCCCCCTTGGTTGCCGCCATTACCATCACTACCACCATTGGCAGCAAGGTCTCTCTACTGTTCCACTAGGCATCTCAGATGTCAATAATGAATGAATATACACTACACGAGGCCCTTCATTACTATTTTGATATAGGCATAATGTCATTGATATTATTTTTAGTTAAGGTACTACCAAAATTAAAGTGTTTTATGTAAACAAAAATATACTTGCTTGGTGAAATTTTAATTGTCCCCATTTTTTTGTTTATGTCCCGAACAGGTTCTCATACCAAAGAGAAGCCTAGAAGGTGCCACTTTATTCAAGTGATCAAAGGAAGCGCTATCAGTAATGGAACAAATCTAAACTGCTGATATGATGCATCAGTGAAGTGTGATTATGCAAAGGGCAAAATGCAACAGCGATACAGGGTAGGTGAAAACAGATGACTGACAACTTGTAGCTGCTGGGATCTGGATGCAAGCTTGTGGATTTCGAGTCAGCAGAATTCAACATTCCACTCTCAAACTGAAATAAGGCACACATAGATCCTCGTTATTCTTTTTCTTGTCTGTAGGACACGAAGAGTTTTAGATGATTTTTGGAGCAGCACTGTAAGTACACCATCATGCCCACATCCTTCAAATCTTGTCTTTAATATAGTGCATGAATGACACATTGGTATTTTAGATTCCTGAGGATCTTGGGACTTTTTTTTTGTGAAAGGATTAAAGCATTTTTGTGTGAGCTGACTGGTACTGAAAGGTCTCTTGAATAAAGATGGCACTATGGTTGGATGTAAATTTACTGAGGCCAGGGTAACACGTCCTTCTGTCTGGGGTATGTTCATTTGTACATGATGTTGGATGTTCTCCTGCCAATATGCCCTCTTCACTTCGCTTCTTGTACCAAGAAGGTCCCTGAGCTTTCAATGACTTTGATCAATATGAAATTGTTCCCAGTACTGACATGCTAAAATCAGTTGGGGAGGGAAAAAAAACCACAGCTGATTCATACACACAAAAAAGTGAATTAATTGGCTTGGGGAGGAATCCAGTTATTGTTATTTTAAAAATCTTCCCTGAGTTCTAAACCATCATCATAGATGAACTTTAGATGGACTAGCTGGCAAAGGACTCCTAAGAAATCAACTTGTTTATCCATCTTGTTGTACTGCTCAGATGACTGTTAGCATGTTAAAACGGTTTTTGACCAAAGGGATATAGTGTACTCATACTCATATTGGGTGGAAACTCTGAAGCTGCTTGGATGGCAGAGGAAGGAAACAATATTGAGAAATACGGTAAGAAGATGCAAAGTTTTCAATGAGTCTACCTCCTGGACGAGCTTTAAACAATGAGCTCAGATGTGAAGTAAATGAGTACAATAACGTAATATTCCTACTAAATGAACTTGTTTACTAAACCAGCACCTAACATGAGCCGTGTCCCACACTACACTTTAAGGATCTTAAGATTGAGAGTTGAACGAGATTCCATCAATGAGAAAGGCAAAGACAACAAAAATCCCTTGAAACTGAAACATGCGACAGTAGAGAAATGCAGTGTGGGAAAAGGAACTAGGGTATTTGGTGACAAATAGGGAAGATCATTACTCTCCCTGAAAGTCAGATTTGTGTGACTTTTTTTTTCCTTTTTTATTACCATGGTAAATTTCCTACAGTTCTTACTTTTACTGTGGGAACCCTTAGCCCTTGTTTATAATTTTTTTTCTTCTTTGTTTGCTTACTTTTGCTTGCAAAATAACAGAACACCATGATCTGGGACTCAACTTTATTTGAATAAAAATGTTTATTTATGAGAACATAAAAAAACAAATGGGTCAGTTTCAGTGAATTCTCTAGAGGATTCAGCAATAGTTAATTGCTTCCATCCTAGGGCAATTATAGCCAGCATTTCCCAAGACTATGACTTGGAACTTTTCCAGAGGTGATTGATAGGACAAACTCCAACAAAAGGTTCCAAGTCAAATGAATCTGGATTAGGCAAAGTTAAATATGTTTATTTATCTCAGGATTACTTAGAATCTTTAATATACTCGTACACAACACGACTCACTAAGCAGAAGGTATTTTGTTCAGGGTTTCTTCAGGGTGGGGAGTACTGACCCCTTTTTTTCCCTTAGAGTTGACAACAATACAGCCCTGTGAATCTTCCAGTTGCCTCTCCTAAGGGTCTATGATTCAAATGTCACTCTACCAGAGAGACTGGCCAGCTACCTGGTCTAAATTAATGTCAGACTCGCATCACTTTCGACCCTCTTACCTTTTTCTCCATAGAACTTACTAGTACCTGCCATCCTTACTGTCTGTTTCTCACTCCCCCTTAGAATTTAACACCCACGAGAATAAAGCCTTGCTTCTCCTCAGCGCTTGCCACGGGATAAATTCTCAAAATATATTTGTTGACCAAGTTTTTTCCTACATCACCATCTTTTGTGTATGGCTTTTGTTTCCATGGCCACAAGATGGCTGCTCTATTTCCAAGCGTTATTCTGTCAATGTTCTAGACAGAAAGAAAGGCGAATGATAAAAATCTTGTGCCTGCTGGGGTCCTCCTTCCTGTCTGGGAAAAAACCACAGTTTTCCGAGTGGTTTTGCTCTGTAGATTTCTGCTTGTACCTTGTAGTTATATCTGTGTCACCTGAATACCGTGGGCTGCAAGGGCTTCTACAAAGATGAGTATTCTCACTGGGAAAACATCATTCTGAACAAATAGGATTTCTGTTAACAAGGAATAATGCTACACTGGGTATTTTGTATGCCACTAATGGGCGTCGCTACCTGCCCAAGGAGGCTGTGGGTGTCATAGTTTCACTCACGTTACTTGTTTGACTCCCTGGGCATTGGAGTTTGCAATCTTGAACTAGAGATTTCTTAAAGTCATTCCCAGTTTTTAAACTTTGTGATTTTATGATCACTACATTTCCAGCAAATGCCCTTGACTTATCTATAACAGAAGATTCTCATGCATTAAGTTTAAATGAATAATTGATTATTTAAAGGAAAAGAGCTTCCCTTTTTCCTGTTTTAAAAAAAGTCCCAACACTTCCAGGTAATGATCAGCTCTGTTCTGAAGTCATTCTGAGTCGTGTTCACTGAAGTAAAACAAATGTTCTGGAGCAAGTGAGCGTCCGTCCCCTGGGAAGGTTTGTCATGCAGCCGTCACGAGTCCTAATCACAGTCTCAGGAACAATGATGATGCTGTCACTTGGAGGTCAGGAAGGGAAGCTGAAAGGCTCAGGAATCTAAGCCAGAGCAAGAATGGCAGAGGACACAGGGGAAAAAAAAATAATAATCACTCGCATAGAAGGAAATGAAGACACACAAAGAAAACACTTTGTGAAAATTGTTGAAAACTGGAACATTTGGTTCTATAAAATATCCTGTCACCTTCTAACAACTTTCCATTTTGCTATTTGGTAAGTGACGAGTTTCACGTCGCATAGGTGGCCAGTTCCACTAAAGACAGTTGCTTGAGCCTTATCAGTACTGTTTATCAGAGAACGTTGCACTGGGCTAGAGACATTCATTCCAGTCCTAATCTTCACTCCTGGCTGGCCAGGGGACTTCGGGATAGGTCCAGAAGAGAGGTTGATATTTACTGAGTGCCTACCTTTTCCACACTAATCATATCATTTATTTTTTTGTGATAACTCTGCTAACCTATTGCAGAAGAGGAAATTGAAGCACAGGGTATAAACTCAGACAAATTACTTGAACCTGCTGCTTTTTCCATTTTCTCTAATCTTTTTGGCATTGGACTGGATGACAAACTTCTTCATTCGTTTAATGATTGCATAATTGTCAGAAAATGACTTCACTTCCTTAATATTCAGTTTTCTCATTTGCAGAATGGAGATAATGGAGTCTACCGTTATCTACCTTATAGGAATTTCACAAAAACAAATAAAATGATAATAGGTGAAAGTAAATTTCATGCTGTCATCTCTGTAAAATTCAGTTGATTTTAGGACTTCCCATTTATGTTTTTATTATGTTTTGACAAAAAAAATCTGTAATTCCCTTTTTGATTATTGGTGTGATGTACAAGGCAAAGATTTATTTATTTTTTCCCATAGGAATAGTTAATTAGCCCATCACCATTTTTAATCAATGCCACCCTCCCCCCACGCTGTTCTGCATTGCCACCTTTTTAGTGATCGATGATATATGTCTACAAATCTGTCTCGGGATTCTGTTTTTTCCCACTTGTTTGTGTATACCCATACTGATGTCACATTATCTTCATTACTATCGATTTTAAATGATCCTTGACATCTGATACTGTAGTAGATTTGTTCTTTTTTCAGATTGCCTTAGCTAGATGTGGCTAAGCCGTTGACAATATTCAATTTACCAATCCCTAAATATATTTTAATTACTTTAATTACTCAGACTAATGTCTTATTGCTTCCAGTGAGGAGATCTTATATATCTTTCCTTAGATTTATTCCTATGCATTATTTTTAAAAAATTCTTTGTTAAATATGATTTTTATTTTAAATTTTACTTTTTTTGCAGCTGGTATGTAGAGATAGATTGAGGGTTTTGTTTGTTTGTTTTTCACATTGACCTTGCATCCAGTACCTTGGTAGATTTACTTATTAATTTTAGTTTGGCGATTCTTTGGACTTTTTAATGTACACATCTATGTTATATATTAATAGCCATAGTTTAAATTTCTTTATTTCTAATTATTATGACTTTTGTTTCTAAGGCTTGCCTTTCTGCACTGCCTAGAACTGGTAGTCTGTTTTCAGTAGAGGTAGTGACAATGAATGTCCTTGTTTCATTCTCAATATCAAGGGGGATATTTGCAATACTTGATTAATGAGTGCTGTGTTTGCTTAGATTTTTAATAGATATCCTTTATCAGATTTAGGAAGTTCCACTGTGTTCCTAGTGTGCTGAAATTAAAAAAAAAAGAAATCTAATTATCTTTTTTAAAAGTCTCTAACTTTTAAATAACTAAATAGCCAAAGAACGTCTATACACACACACACACACACACACACACACACACACACACACATATATAGAAAGAGAGAGAGTTTAAAATGGAAAGTATTCAAACAGGCAAATAAAAACTGTAAATAAGAAACATGCATTTCCAGATTGAAAAGATCCGTTGACTTTCTTGCACAGTGATTGGAAAAGAGCCCACATCAGTGCACATCACTGTGACATTTCAGAATGCCAATGACAGAGAAGATTCTAAAGATTTACAGAGTAAGAAGGAAAGAAGGAAAGGATGAACCAAGGGCATATATATAAGCTCAGAATCAGACAATCTTTAGATTTCTTAAGACCAGCGCTAAAAATAAAAAGATGAAATAAATCAATAAAGCAATCACTTCAAAATCTTTAAGGAGAATTATTTCCTCCTTGAATTCTATACCTAGACAAACTATCAAGAAGGCATGAAGATAGAATAGAGATATTCAGACTTGCAAAGTCTCCAAAATTTCATCAGTCCCATGTGACTTCTCCCCTGCCATCCCTCTATCCTGCCAAATTATGAACACTTTTTCCCTCTCTCCAAAATTATTACAGCACTGCCTCACATGCAACATTATTTTGTGAAATATAATTAAAATGAATTATTAGAAACAATAAAGTACAGCTCAAATCTTATTATTTGATTCAACAGACATTAAATTTCATATTAATAAATATGATCTGAACAAACCTAAGAATTATAAAATCTATACATATTTATCATTACAAATGAATGTGTATGTATATATATATATAAATTAAATTGGTAGTCTTCATTAAACTAGAAAATTTTAGTTGTTCCACATTTGTAGCTTAAAAAATAGTCATTCCTTGTTTTAGACACATACATGTTTAGTTTAACCACCCAAGTTTTTTTTCCAAATTTAATATTTTTAATGCCACAAATGTGCTCATTTTTTGCTTGTTAATTTATCCATTCTAAGTTGGACTAATGGCAATAGTATCCCAGGGTATAATGTATACCTAAAATATTCCTATGTTTTGTTTTAATTACACTTATTGAAGTGAAACTAGTCTCCCAAAATATCTGACAGAAAGGGAAGAAGAGATTTCAAAGCTAATTGGGCATACTAAGGCTATTCAGTTACATCGTTTATTTAAAACAAAGCACATGATTCTATATTTTCAACATTCATCTCCTATTTTTTACCAATTGCTAGTTCCAGCAATCTATCATGTAAAGTCTTAAGTTTAAATTGTCTTTCAGTGAAAGAAAAGGATTCTGGATCCTTGACTATTCTATGGAATATATAAATATATATATAATAAAAATAAAAAGTTGTTTTATCAAATTTATGAACAAAGGTGTTCAGTGATAACTTTTCCCAAATGTGCAATTTCAAGATTATCTTCTACTTCACTGATAATTATGCTAAATTATAAAATATGTTTTAACAATCTGCAAAAATTCTCTAAGCTGATCTGCCATTATAAAGTGTCTTACATTCCTCCCTCACATGAGAGTATTAAGGTAATTAAAAGTACTAATGAGAGCAAATAAATAAGGAAGTCTGATTGTTCAGTTTATCATTAAAATTTGAGACCTAACCTATTCTATTATTTTTCAAGAAAGTCATGAGGTCAATAGTCTAAACAGAGCTTTTTCCCTTGAAAACCATTGTACCTCAGCATGGAAAGAAGCTGCGTGCAATCAGTTGTCTTTATTATCCCCATAATTAGTTCAATCAGTTAAAATTTAATACATTAGTCTTTGCATAATTCATGCCATATAACCTAGCTGACATTTTTTTGCAGTAAAATTTCTTGATAAAGAATGCTGTGTTCATCTCAGATCAAGATGGCAGGGAATAGAAGGACATGGATCTCACCTCCTCCCACAAATATCAAAAACACATCTATATTCTGGAAATTAAACCTTTGTCAGTCATATCATTTACAAATATTTTCTACCATTCTGTAGGTTATCATTTTGTTTCAGTTATACTTTCCTTTGCTGGGCAAAAGCTTACAAGTTTAATTAGGTCCTATTTGTTAATTTTTGTGTTTATTTCTGTTGCCTGGGTAGACTGCCCCAGGAGATCACCACTAAGATTTATGTCAGAGAACGTTTTTCCTATGTTTGCTTCTAGGAGATTCATTGTGTTTTGTCTTATACTTAAGCCTTTAAGCCATTTTGAGTTTATTTGTGTGTATGGTGTGAAGGACTGTTCTAACTTCACTGATTTACATGCAGTTGCCCAACTTTCCCAACACCACTTGCTGAAGAGACTGTCTGTTCTCCATTGTATGTTCTTGCCTCCTTTGTCAAATATTAATTGACTGTAAGTCTGTGGGCTTATTTCTGGACTCTCTATTCGATTCCATTGATCCACATGTCTGTTTTTATGCCTATACCATGCTGTTTTGATTACTTTAGCTCTGTATTATGGCCTGAAGTCTGGAAGGGTTATTCCTCCAGCTTCGTTCTTTTTCTTCAGTATTGCTTTGGCAATTCTGGGTCTTTTGTGATTCCATATAAAGTTTAGGATTATTTGTTCTAGTTCTGTGGAAAATGTCATAGGTAATTTGGTGGGGATCACATTAAATCTGTGGATTGCCTTGGGAAGTATGCCATTTTAACAATATTAATTATTCCAATCCGAGAGCATGGGATACCTTTCCATTTGTTTAAGTCATCTCTAATTTCCTTAATCAATGTTTTGTAGTTCTCCATGTATCAGTCTTTCACATCCTTGGTCAGATTTATTCCTAAGTAGTTTAGAATATATAAACAGCTCATATGGCTTAACAACAAAGCAAACAACCCAATCCAAAACTGGTTAGAAGACCTAAATAGACACTTCTCCAAAGAAGGTATACAAATGGCCAATAAGCACATGAAAAGGTGCTCAATGTCACTAATTATTACAGAAATGCAAATCAAAATGACAATGAGGTATCACCTGTCAACAGTCAGAATGGTCATCATAAAAATGTCTACAAAGAACAAATGCTGAAGAGGATGTGGAGAAAAGGGAACCCTCCTACACAGCTGGTGGGAATGTAAATGGGTGTTGCCACCATGCAGAAATGGAGAACAGTATGAAGTTTCCTTAAAAATTAAAAATAGAGTTACCATATGATTCAGCAATCCCATTCCTAGGCACAAATCCAGAATAGTTGAAAACCCTAAATGGAAAAGATACATGCACCCCAATGTCTACAGCCGCACTATTTACAATTGCCAAGACATGGAAGCAACCGGAATGTCCATCAACAGATGAATGGCTAAAGAAGATGCAGTATAGATGTATACGATGGGACACTAATCAACCATAAAAAGAATAAAATAATGATATTTACAGCAAATGGATGGACCGAGAAATGATCTTATTAAGTGAAGTTAGTCAGACAGAGAAAGACAAATACCATATGACATCACTTATAGGTGGAATCTAAAATGCAACACAGTGAACTTACTTATGAAATGGAAACAGACACAGACATAGAAAACAAACTTATGGTTACCAAAGGGAAAAAGTGGTGGGCGAGGGATAAAATAGGAGTTTAGGATTAGCTGATATAAACTACGGTATTTGAAATAGATAAACAGTGCTCGCTGTAGCAGCCCGTATGCTAAAATTGGAACGATGCAGAGATTAGCATGGCCCCCTACGCAAGGATGACACACAAATTCATGAAGCATTCCATATTTTTGGAACTGTATTCAGTATCTTATAGCAACCTATAATGGAAAAGAATATGAAAACAAATACATGAATATGTATGACTGAAACATTATGTTGTACACCAGAAATTGACACAACATTGTAAACTGACTATACTTCAATGAAAAAAAACCCAGGGTCCTACTGTATAGCACAGGGAACTATATTCAATATCCTGTAATAAACCATAATGTCAAAGAATATGAAAAATAATGTATATATATGTATGTATAACTGAATCATTTTGCTGTACACCAGAAACTAATACAACATTGTAAACCAGCTGTGTACATAAAATAAAGAATTAAAAAAAAAAGCTGTGTCTCTGATACACATATTAATAGACAATGAAATATCTCATAATTTGTATTCTGGAGTCTAGACCTAGGTGCATTCTTTGAAATAAAAAGCCTTCCCTTATAGCACCATCGTAACTAAATTTCACGTATTCTGAAAGAATTCCCATATTAGCAATCTATCCGTATGTGTCAACTTGCAATAAAAAAATACTTGCTAACTGATTTGTTCTGGGTTGGGCTTTTGTGCTATGGATGTCCCAGTTCCTGAATGTGTTTCTCTGTGATGCAGTTGTAAAGCAGTCCTTGATCTACTGTCTTTACATTCTTCACACAACATTTAGTTTCATACATATATATATTTCTCTCTTTATATATTTGTGCGTAAATGATGCTTAATTGTTGAGCGCTTTATCACTTCACTAGCAGTACATCTGTGCACAGAGCTCCGCGTGGTCCTCCACGTCACCATCAGTTATTCCTTAGAAAGAAGAAACTCAATACAGATTCGTAAGCAGACGAACATAAGCCCTTTTGGTCTTCAATTTCTTCGGAATTTCTTCTCTCTCATCTCTTGGATGACTTCCACTGCCGCATCCAGAAAAGTTGTGGCTCTTCTCAACAAGAAATCCAGTGAAGCGGATTTCATCTTCAGAATTTCACCACTGACAATAATGCGAAGTTCACCACCTTTATTTAAATGATAAGCTGTGTATTTAGAAAAGACATTAAAATGAGAACTATGGTAAAGTACCAATTTAAAATTAATGCTCATATTTTTTTCAGAATTGTATGCACTTTTGGATTACTATTGACTACTTTTAAAATATCACCCAGTGTGACATAATCTTACTGCACCTGTCTCTACGGTGCCTTGTTATTTGGTTTACTAATATCTGAACAGGTCTACAGCCGGATTAAACATGTGAATGGAGTAGCGATTTCAAGTTATTATAAAAGCTTTCATATGCTTACTAGTGATTCTTGTTCTTATCTGATCGCAAAGGATGGATGATAATCTCTGGATAGGAAGTGGTTTGTGGACCCCCACTGAGCATGGCTCTGCATCACAGGGTGTATGCTACCAAAACAGTGAGGAAAAGCAAGAAAGGGGAGGACACCAGACATACAGAGATCCAGAATGAGTGAAGTCACAGGACAGTAACTGAGAAACAGGCAGAGAGCACAACTTCTAGAATGGACAGGGACAGAGGACTCAGGGAAGAAGTTGCAAGGGAAAAAGAAACAGTTGCACTGTTGGCTGCCTGCCGCGCCTGACCATGAGACAAAGATTTTTCAAGAGTCTTTTTAACATATTTGGAGAATTTGGAAAGCTTTAATGATAATGACAGAAAGTCATGAAAGCAAATAAAAAAGATACAATTATTAGCTGCAGGAAAAACAATGTAAATCGTGCTTAAATTGATCATAATGAAAGTATGATAATAATTGCATTGGAGGATGTAAAGAAAGGTATGCAGAGCTTGGGGGATAGAGAATGATTTTTTGTTTTCCAGTAAAAAGTTATTAGATGATGTCTAAGAATTACAAATCAAGAGGTAAGGGAAAATTTTATTATTTAGAATTATGGAATTGGATAAAAGAGTAAACTGCTTAAGAATTGTCAGTAGTTACTTCTGGAGGGCGGTATACAGAATAGAAGTGAAGTAGGAGATTTCTGATTTCAGGTTAAAGTTTGTAAAATGATTTGACTTGTAAAGCTCTGCACAAGTATAAAATAATTTAATGAAAGCTACTAGTCTGAGTTAATATTTTTATTGTTAACTGTATCAAAATTTTGATCTACTAAAATATCTGTTTCATACAGATTATTTTTCTAAATATATGTGTATGTTGGTCTCTATTAACTGTTTAAAATTACTCAATTATCATGACTATATCTAATATTCTAATATAATTTTAAACCATTCTTAAAATTTTTAAAAATTTACTTGAAAAATAAATTAATTCTTATTCCATGGATCTTTGTGTTTAAAGTTCGAGAATTTTGACAGTTTAAAAGTTCAATAGGGATTATTGCCTTTCATGCTTATGACTTAAAAGTGGCTCAGAAAACTTCAAATTATCTTTTTAGAAAGTTACCTCACCTCTGAGCAGAAAAACCCCTGCCCTTTAGAGGGAAAGCATTTGTACAAATGTCAAGTAAGAAGAAATGAGGTGAGAGTGGAAAGCATTTGGCAATAATAAATTTTGGCCCTTGCCAGGATTACATTTATTGTGCTTTAAGTTTGCAAAATTTCATATTGTCATGCTTAATATAAAATATAATGATATTCTTTAGACACATAAGTTAAATTTTACATTAAAGCACATAGAAGCATAGACGAACTTGGCTTCTTCAACTTGCTAACAAACTCTGACAAAATCTTTGTGGAGATTTCTTTTCTTATTATTATTTTAATTACAAGGATAATAAAAGCGTGAGACAAAGGGCTTAAACCTGGAATGAATGCTATTCATTCTCACTTCAGCTAGATGATCTTTGCTTGTTCTTCAGTCTTCTATAACCCATAACTTTTCAGAAATTCTTATCCATCTAAATAAAGAACTACTCTTTGGCTGCAAGGTAGGGGATCTGCAATTCCCACTGGAAATGCTACTTGGGGTGTAAAGAGAGGGATGCCTGGGGAAAAAAAACAACATAAGAAATTGCCTTGAGTTATTCTGGAGCAAAATGATATCTATGCTTACAATGGAGACGAGCTTGCTTTCTTGCAGAATACCTGTGCTCCAAGGAAATCATACCTTCTGTCTGAAGATTCACTGTATGGTTCTTACTGGACTGGAAGCAATTCAGTCTACAGAGATCGAGGCCAGGGGGAAGAGAAATATGGCATAGAAACCAATTCATAACTCTAGTCATCCACTCCTAAAATGAATGTGCAGATGCTGTCAGGCTAATATGAATATCGGGTCACAAAGCAGCACAAGGAGAGCATGTGGAAATGCAAGGGACAGGATGACCTGCTTAGCCTGGGTCATATCATGACAAGTGCGTTTCAGTTTTAGGCTGCTTTGGCAACGTATCGTGACAATGAGACTTTTTCTTCTGGCTACCTGCCCAGGGTACGTCCTAGCCCTCCGTTTCTGTGGAGTTGCTGAAGGCTCTGGGTTCAGGTTCACCAATTTGGTTCCTACACTTGCATCTTCTTTCTTTCTTTTAGCACCACAAACATCGGAGGGGTAGGCTCCACTTGCTGCTTCAGATCTCTCACCTTCTGCTTATTCTTCAGCCCACTGTAGTCAAACATAACGGAAACCACTGTCTCAAAGCCGCCAACTATCTGCTGATTTTAAAGGCAAAGATTGCATTTTTGTCCTTATCCTGTCCAATCCCCTTGAAATCATCAAGACTGATGCATTTGTCTCTTCTCCGCAATTGTCTTTAGTGTGGTTGAACTACAGCCCACCATCCCATGTCTCCTCCTGTATCTCCTGTTATTTCTTCTCCTACTTTTTCACCGGTTCCTCTTCTGCTTGTCCCATATACAGGGACCCCCCCCCCTCGAGTCAGTATCCATCTCCTTTCCTTCTTCTTTTCTTACACTGTAGCTACAACCTTCACTTTACAGATAAAACTCAAATGCATAGTGTTTACCTTTCTTTGTTTTTTCTCTTCTGCATTTCAATTCTACATGTCTAATTACCTCTTGAGTAGCTCTCAAATTCAAAGAGCACCTCATCAATTCTCATCTTGTTCTTTCCCCAAATGATGTTTTTCTCCTGTGCCCCCTTATCAACTATGTTTTGGCGTCTTCAGTTCATCCTTAGAAGAATCTTTTCCCTCACCCTGCACATCCAGATGACCTCCTAGTGCTGTCATTTCTACCTCCACAGTGCTTCCCAAATAGTTTTCCTCCATTTCATTCTTGTTGCCATGACATTGGTTCACAATCTATCTTTTAAGCTTTTTAGTTTTTGTTTTTTCTTTTGGAGGGGCAGGGAAGTAATTAGGTTTATTTATTTACTTACTTTTTTTTAGAGGAGGTACTGGAGACTGAACTGAGAACCTTATGCATGCTAAGCATGTGCTCTACCACTTTGAGCTATACCCTCCCCCTTAAACTTTTTAATAGATGCTTCATTCGTATCCCTTCTCTCCAATCCTATGTTATCACCACAGCCCTTTCTAAAAGCCAAGATCTCTCCATATCATTTTCCTGCTTACAAATGTGCTTCTTCCCTACTTGTTAATAAAATAAGTTTAAAATATAATTTTTTAAAAAACCCTATGAGATTTAACATTTATCATCATCTGGCTCAGTTTCTTTTTCCAGCCTTGGTATTTGCAACCCCATCTCAGAATTATCAGAACACTAATTTCAGAACTCAATCTTTACATTTGTCTGTTATTTCTCTGTTTATAAATAATAATTAAAGACTTGCTGTATACCAAAATTCTAGGCTGTCTACCAAAGATACATAATGGACAAGACAAACACATCCCTTAATATTCATAGAGATCACAGTCCTAGTGCAGAAAAAAAGAATCGAAAGAAAGAAAGAAAGAAAGAAAGAAAGAAAGAAAGAAAGAAAGAAAGAAAGAGAAAGAAAGAAAAATCTAGTGTACTACATGCTTTACTAGAGGAAGTGTGAGATTCTAAAAGGCAGCTTACCTCATGTGCATAGTGGTAGTGGTGGGGATATATTGGGCAGAAAATTTAGTTACAGAAGTAGGCACTATTTAAATTGGAGAAGATAGGTGGGTGGGCCGATTCCTGGCAAGAGAAAATAGCCACAGAAAATATGAAAATGAAAGATGTTCAGTACAGTGACTGCCCAGGAGATGAAGGGGAGAATGCTGACTATGGTGGAGCTGGTAGAGTAAGAAAAACACCGGGTGGGGAAAGTCCATGTGAACCAACCCAAGTGCTCTCTGGACCTTGCATGATGAGCAACTGGAAGTCTATTTTAAAGAGGACTGTGATCAAATCATATTTGCATTGGGAAGAGTCATCTGGCTGCAGTGTGAAGGGTTAAAAGGGAAAGAGGAGAGGAAGTGGTACTATTTAGTAGCTGTTGCTGAAAATCTTGGGAGCAACCACACTGGCTTTAACGAGTTCTTTGTTATATGGACAGAGTAAGGTGGACTGGTTTAGAAAACAGTTCAAAGGAATAAAAAAAATCAGGATTAAGTGATTGCTTTATTGTTGGTAGCATATGACTGAGTAGGATGAAGGATGGTAATGGGGAGGGGATATGTAAGTTTGGAACTCAAAACAGGGACCAGGGACTAAGGCGCAGATTTGAAATTCGTTAGCATGTAGGTTTAGCTAAAACAATGGAAGTAGATGAGAGTGCTCAGGGAGTTTGCATACAATGAGTGTAGTACCTAAGAGGACCTGCAGTGATGCCAAGCTTTTATGTAGGGTTGAAAGAAGACAATGGTGGTCCTAGGAATGTCAGATAAGCTTACTTAATAAAGAAGTCAGAAATGTCAAACACAGCCTAGGGGAGAAATGAGGATTACTTTTTTGGGGGCAAGGGAGTATTGAGTGTCAAAGATACCATTAGTGAGCTTGATGAAAGCACTTTTAGCAGAGCGTTGAGCGGGAGGCTGCATCTCCCTCTTCATGCACCTACCTTCACGTCCGTCTCCTGGGCGAGCCAGCGAGATCGGGGCGGTGGCTGTGGGGAGGGGCAGCGGCCGTAGGCCACTACGCTTTACTTCTTTTCCGAGCATAAGTACAAGCCAGTTTTGACATTTCTGTTTTGCTGAAATCCCAGATACCCTCCGAAAGCCTGCGGCGGCAAGGCCTCCCTGCAGGTGCGACCACCCTGGGCCCCCTGCTGCAGCCAGTCATCCCATGCCCCGTATTCTTCTAAGGACAGAACCACTTGCCACCTCCTCTCTGTTGAAACCCCGTTTGGCTTGAAGAAACAGATCAACTATCACCTCCTCCTAAAGACATCTCACTTCACAAGAGAATGACTTGTCTTCAGTATTCCTGGAAGGTTTTGTATATAAATCCCTGAAGTATTGAAAGCATTCTGCTTCAGAATGTCATTACATATGTAGATCTGTCTTTCCCTCTCGGGACAATGTCTCGTTCATCTTTATACCACAGATTTCACCCCATGAGTTGAGGTATTTCATCCTTGTTTATGGAATTAAATCAAAATGTTTATATACCATTGTGTGTCTGATTGCAACTGATTATTTTTAAAGTCCAGACAGTATTTCATGATGGAGAACTACATTTTTGAAGAGAAAAAAAATACAAGACAGTTGAAATTACTTTCGCTCCTTCTTCAAACTGTGAAGGTTGCTACTGTCAGGTGCAGTTCTGAATCAAGTAGCGTTCTACTCTTTGTGTCTGAGAGAGGCTTAGCTAAAACTTTCTTGCATGTAGAGGAGAGAGATAGATTCCATAAATAATATTTTGTGACTATAGCCTGTGAGCAGCATTCCAAAAGGTACCCAGTAATCTTGAGGCTGCCTATAAACTGGGTTTGCTTTGGACAAGCAGCTTACATCATATGACAAATAAGAGACTTGCTACCGGGAGCTACGGTCTAATTTACAATCTTCACCTAAGTAAAGAGATTCTAAAGTAGTGCTTATATGAGGTTTAAGTTTCCTGCCAATTTTCTGCCTTTAAAAGATATAATTTTATTTATATGGTTGGAGACCTAGAAGAGTTCTGTTTAGTACTTTAAGCTGATTATTGCCAATGTAATGTTGGATTTTCGACATGGTTTCTTCTCTGCAGTAGAGTAATATTAGAAATAGGTATCAGTTTTCAAGTGTCAAATGAATTCTCAATGTGCATGAATATCATAAAATCTGAATATCAACTTAAAATTTATAACTTCATAATGTAGCCAATAGCCTTAAAGGAGTTGTGGATTTCAGGATTTTTTTTTCCCCTGTTCTACCCCCAGTGTTGGCTATCTGTGAGCAAATTGATACTTGGCTGAAGACTTAATGAGAACAAGTAACGCTGGAAAGTGCTAAGAACTCTTGAAGTGTATCCATGCTTTAATTGCTATTTGACCTCATTCGTCTTCCCACCAGACAGAGCACAGAGCAAATGATACGATGGATGTCAAATGCAGATTCATAATTCACCACAGTTAGGAAGACTTACAATGGTACATCTTTAAACTCAATGAAAATGCCCAAGCAGATCAACA
This sequence comes from Vicugna pacos, assembly GCF_048564905.1. Taxonomy (NCBI): domain Eukaryota; kingdom Metazoa; phylum Chordata; class Mammalia; order Artiodactyla; family Camelidae; genus Vicugna; species Vicugna pacos. The sequence goes on along the minus strand of NC_132991.1, from coordinate 85,670,371 downwards.
TCTCAGTTAGTAGAGTCAGTGCTAATATAATGGAATGTTTTCTTCAGTGTATTCAGTGAAGCAGAAGAAGGGCTGAAGTCCAATTATTTCTTACGGTGATGGAGGTCAGTATGCTCACAGATGCACAAGAGGACATGAATCAAATTTGTGTCCTTTTCTGTAGAGTTTGTGTGTGTGTGTGTGTGTGTGTGTGTTTGTGTATGTGTGAGAAAGAGAGAGAAATTGAGAAAGAGGAGTGACTCCAAGGAAAAAAATCTATCTTTAGGTATTAAAAATAGTTTAAATTTCCTCAAGTGTTACACGAGGAAAAAAAGTGTCATTGGAAAAACAATACTTCTTTGTGTTAGGGTTATGATAATATATTTTAATGAATGAGTTCCTTGTTATTAAAGCTTTAAGCAGAATATTAAGGAAAAATTTAATAAAGTGGAATCATTTCTTCAAACTAAAAATGAACTTTGCTCATGTTGGTTCACAATGGAAAAATGACAATAAGTATTTTAGACATCTTTTTAAATGGTTCATTGAGAGTTTTCCATGAATAAATGGTTTCTTTCATGTGTCTAAATTCACTGCCAAATATTTGGGACGGGACACCTGGGGCATTTGCTTCCTCTTTGGGCCCAGGCATCCTTCTCAATTCACATACTGTTGACCCAATCAGTTCCATCTGTTCTAGTAAGAACCCACATGTGGCCAAATTCAGAGAGAAAAAACTTGGCACTGGTGTCCACAGCTTCACTTCCTGCTTCACTGACCCCGCTCCGTGGTTCCCCTCGAAAGCTCCATCCTTTCAAGGATCTCAGGCATTTCTTGATCTCCTTCTGTCATTCTTCACTAAGCTTCCAGTGGTTTCCAGTCATTTGGGGCTCATTGTGATGCTTGTTTTATGGATTTTTTCAGTGTCTTTGCATTTCATCCAAGCTCTGATTGGAGCAGGAATGGTCCTGCCTCGCTTTATGGGATTTCCAGGCATCACTGTGCAGGTGAGAAAGCAATGGTACTGTCCCGGCCCTCAGAGATGGTACCACACAGGCCTGTCCTGACTCCCAATCTACCTATGGACATTCTGGTCCACGTGCCCTGGGACTCTCAGTGCTATTGTCTCCTTTAACTTTTAGCCCTTCTGTATTTCTTCAGTTAACTTTGATAGGTTCTCTGTGGTCTGTAAATTATATAAAAAATTCATGCATTTCTATTTTTCGCTATATGTATGTATATTTTAAGGTGAGAGGGATCTTCTTAGTTTTTCTTGTAAAGAATCTGCTCTTTGATTCCATTTGTACCCATTATTCAAACTTAGCTGTGTTCTGTGGGATAAAACCAACCATTAGATCCAACGTGGGCCCGATAACAGGGTCTTTTCTCCTGTTTTTAAAAAGTGTGTGCACAGAATTTTTATGGGCTTCATCTCTGTTACTACTGGGCACACGATTCTGCTGAAGCCACACTTATTTTGCAAGTCAGCGAGGACTTCTCCAGCAGCAGGTTGGAGTTGCATTGGTAACTTTGCTCTAAATTTCCCCTTTAACGGAAGAAAAACATGGAAGGAAGGCAGAGGAACATAAATCTTGCAAGTTGCTTTTCCGAGACCAGCCAGAGCTAGCCCGAAATGAGCACAGTGTATGCTGCTGGAGGCTGTATTCTCCTCATTCCGATTTCAGCAAGTAGTTGCCAGCCAGAGGAGCGTTAGAAGGTAAAAGGGGATCGACCAGTTGTTAATCCAGTTGTGACTCTGGTTTTGGGCTCCTTTCTTCAAACGGCCGAGCCCTGCTTTGTTCTGTGATTGAGTGCCTTTGTCCTAACAGAGCTTCTCATTTTGTACCTTTCACCATTGTTTTTGGCCACAGACCAAGCCTCACATCTTCTGGTCACAGAATTCCTTTCTGCAGGCTCCTCTGAAGGCTGAGGCTCCGTGTAACCTAAGACGCCTCGATTTCCCTGCAGACAGCACATTAAAGCGAGGTCTGTTGGCCAGCTGCAGAAACAGGTGTTTTTCTCCTTTCATTCACGCCCGCCCCCATTTATTTGTCTGAAGAATTCCTCTTCCAGGGCTGTTCACAAACGCTGAAGGAACTGGGCAGATTGCACTGGCGGTAGAGTCTGGGATTAAAATGCTTCACCTGCTTAGCAGTCCGGCCCCATAAACGGTGCTTCCAGATGCAGCGCACCATGGTTCTGTTGTTTTGCTTGCCCCTCGTTAATGAGCCGGAGGGGATGCAGGCATCTCGGAGGCCCACCACACCGTGTGTTTACCGACTCAGATTCCATCTCTGCCCTTTGGAGAAGGCTGACTCATGCTGCTTTCTGAGAAACTGGAGAAGTTAAGTAAACGCTATGATTATTGTCCTTTTTTTTTTTTTAATCCATGGAGCAGGGTCATGAAAACCTGAAGCGGTTTAGTCCTATCGAATTTAATGTTGGTAGTGCTAACCTAGATCAATCTTTTATAGCTCGATTGTATAGATGCAAAGGGTCAAATATCATAGGGTTTACTACCAAATCTGCTGTTACTTCAAATGCGTCCTGGGAGATGGTTGTGATTTTCTTCGGAGAACAAGCCTGTAGTCTGAGTGGGCTGTGGAGATGTCGTCTTTCTAGTAGAGAGTGCCACATAACTATTACCTCTTCTGACACTGGCAGATCTAAATTGCAGGAATTTGACTGTGAAGATCCCTGTTTGAGTTGCCTCAGAATTTTTTCACCCCATAAGCATATTTCACAAGCTTTGGTCACCCTGGTTTTTCTTTCCTTTGCAGGATTTGGGGTGAACTGGAATATATTTCAGACTTAAAGTAAAAGCTGTTTAATGCAAATGAATATTATAAGTTATTAGCATAAGATATTGCTTTTTTGATTTAGGTAATACATTATAAGTAAATACATAGTGTCAGTGAAACTATGAGACTAACAGGGTGACTATGAGTTAATTTAATTCTAACATTCGGAATTATCCATTTTAAGATGTTGCAAAGGACATGGGCCACAGAGGAGAGTCTAACCCATTCCCTGCCTTCTAGAATTCCTGGGAGCTGGTGCTTAAGGAAAATGGTAGAGTCTTCATTTAAATGCCCTCAGGCTGTCAGCATCTTTGGACATTTCCTCTCTTCCTTCAAGCAGGAAATCAAACAAGTAGGCTGGTTGCAAGACTTCGTAGGTAGCCTCCCACCATACTGTTACCTTCGACCTTTCAAAAATGCGTCTTTGCTATGTTTGCAAACCCCAGAGGCTGTCTCAGAACGACCTGTGTTCCAACCACAAATATTGCTAGGCATGTGCTGAGCATGCTGACTTCTTCTGGACCGTGGTGCTTTTGCACAAGACATTTCCTCTGCCTGGACTCCTTCCTCGTGCTCTCTTTTCTTTTTTTTTTTAAAAAAACTTGGTTAATTCCTGTTTTCTCTGTAGCCCTAAAAGCAAGCCTCTTTTTGTTTGAGAAAACTTCCCAACCTTTCCTAAGCAGTGCTGGACACTTCCTTCTCTCTTGGTCTCTTTCCCACACCTCATTTTGTCATGCGTCACATGATCTTTGTTCTGATCTTTGCCTTGAATCAATTGTTTTATGTGTCTCACTAGACCTTGAATTCCTTGAAGTAAGGACCGTATCTTATTCATCTCTGTGAACCTAAGTCTTTCTTTACACCATTCCCTTCTGACTTTTCTCCCATGCTACTGCCTGTTAGAGTCCCATGCATGCAGTATGTGCTCAGTTAATATCGATTAACTTAATGAGTGAACATAGCCATACTTATAACTGGTCTTGAACAGTCTGGGGACACAAAAGCAGCCTCTAAACCTGGAAAGGGGACAGTGAATGAGGGACTTAAATAAGGGAGGCTTGTAACTTCAGCGACTAATTTTTTAGGACCGAGTACAAATTGGCTAAAATAAACTAAGTCATGTGTTTCACCTAACTTTTACCTTTTCATCTACTTATTACTACTCTGTTCCAAAGGGGCACATGACAAGTGAGGCAAGTTGGAAATTCACAGTATGCCATTCCATTCCTTCACTCTCCAACACCTGTGATCATGGTCCCTTTTACCTAGTGTTTCATATATAACATGTCCAAAAAAACTGATCTTTGCTGTAAAATAAAAGCAGTATTAACACATTGGTGCACATATATAAATATCAAAGAACACAATGTGTGCATGTGTTTACTTTGTGGAAGGTAGTTATTTCTAAATCTATGCTCTTTTGTGCTGATCTGTTTCTTCTTTCTTTTTTCTCCTTCTGTTCATCTCACAGAGCTATGGGCAAACAGTTCCAGGCAAGGTTCTGAGCACTGTTAAAAATCCTCAGAACAACCATATAACGGGGGTGCTATCAAATCCCGGTTTTATAGCAGAAGAAACTGACTCAGAGAGAGCGAGCAACAAGCCCCAAGAGCAGACAGCTGATAAGTGACAAAGGTGGGATTCAAGCCCATTCAGGCTGGGTCCAGAGTCGTGCCATGATACAGTGTCTCTTCTTCAGAACTCGACACCAATCCTGTAGGAAGGAAAAAGTATTTATAGGGAAGGAAACTGAGCAATTAACCCCTTGGAAACGCCCCATAAAAGAATCAAGAGAAGTAATAATTGTTTAACTTCTAGTCCCAGACCCTGGCAAACTTTTGCATGTTCATACAATGTGTATCTCCAACTAAATTAGTGAATATTTTCTGAAGTCGGTAACTAGTTCCATAACTTGGCAATGATCTGACTACGTAAACCATGTAGAGCACCATGGCGCAGGGCCTAACTGCCCGAGAACGTGAAGTCAAGATACTCTTACAGAGTGGAACCATTTCTGTTCTCGTTGTTCTACTCTTTCATTCCTGCATGAAAAAAATAAAATTCCAGGCTCTCTATAAATTGTATTTTTCCCTAGAAAGCAGAGATCATGAAGATAGATGTTAGCTGTCAGAGAAGCCACCAATGAAGGCGATGCTCTTTTCCCAGGATATTGGTGAAGAAAAGCTATCAATTAAAGCCCAGAAATTCAGAATTTCTGATTCCAAGTCTATTGATATGTTCAACCTTGAGTGTGGTCCTTGCTAAAGCCCTGATTTCTGAGCGGTAACTCTGTCTCTTGGGGATCTGGAATAAAATCCAGCAGAAATGTTCATTCAAGTTGAATGGGAAACACAAAAGGGAGTGTTCTGTGGAGCTCACATGTCTGGCAACAAAAGATTCGCTCTATGTATGAAAGATTGGAGTGAGTGTCCTTACCATAGTTGCCTACTAATTGGTTTATAAAGAAGGTCCTGCAAGTTAATATTTCTCTACTTGCTTGAATATAGTTATAAATTCCTAAGTAGAAAGCCCACAAATTAAATATGTATGAACACTCCAAAGCACATCAAATAATGTTTTTACACCTATCTGTCTATCTATCTATCTAATCATTTCCTAAGGAACAGTATTGTGCCTAATTTGAGCAGAATACTACATTTTTATTTTATTTTTACATTTAGATATTTCCAAAGATGATCAAGTATTAATTTACTGGGAAATTATTATACTCCTTTTTTGGAATAAGCTTGTCTAAATCTGTGGCATGAAATGCACCCATTTCTGACAGGATTCCTTTCATCATACTCTCGTTTTATGAAATTTCATGGCATCATCACATAACTGAATAAATCACTCTCCACCGAGAGCCTAATTTCCCATAGTCATAATTCTTAACTATTTTTCAGACTTTTTTTCAGCAGGATAAATTTTGTAAGATTATCAAATTTATTATTTTACTGATGGGCAGAATTTTACCTGAACTATCTTAAAAGTGCCTCTTTTCAATTAACGATAAAAGCTACAGCAATGAAAGGGATCTATTATATAACTCCTTAGGGTGGCTCCCTCTCCTGTTAACTCACTCAGATTTTCAGGAAGCTTGAATTCCTCCAGTGCCATTTTAATGCCATTTTTTCTCATTCTGTTTCAGTGGCAACGAAGAACAGCTGGCTACCATCCTCTGTGATAATAACCTTCATATAGTCGAAACTGGAATGGTTTTGGACATGGCGCTTACAAACACATCTCCCTGCGAAATGATGTAGCCTATTTGGTATTTCCCCCTGTAAATAGCTAGATTCCTTATAGCCGACCCGTCCAGTGAATATCAGATGTTAGCTCTGTTCAGTATAATGTGAGCATTTTCTGACTTGTCTATTCAGGAATGTCTTCTGAGAGGGTTTCACAAGAAAATTTACTGTGTTTAGTTTATGACATACAATGTAAGAAGAATGGAATGCTTTTCTATTAGGATTTGCATTGATAATGAAAGGTTACCATAGTGCCGGTCTGCTTTTTACCAAATTGGCCAAATTCTGAAGGCGATGCCAATTAGAAGGCAGTAATGCTTTTCACTGCAGCAGATTGCGACCAGTACTTGCTGGTGGCACCGCATGACGGTTGGCCGGACCCACTTTGCATTGGGAAGAAGGCAAACGCTAGATCATATAGTGTTTATGAAGTGATAGCAATCGTTCCAAGTCACAGCCACACCCCAAGAAAGCTGAGGAAGTGATGCAGTTACGCTTAGGTCATCCTTTCTACTAGTAGCAGGGGAGCCAAATGTCTGAAAACGCTCACATTTTGCTCTCTTTAGGAAAAAACAACATTGATTTTAGAGGCTTTTGTTATGGCGGCCAGGGGGATTTTCCCACTGCAGCACAGAGGAAGCTGGGTTTGGATTGGGAAGCCAGACATTTCTTGGCCTGAATTTCTCACTTGAATGGGATTTGAGTGTGCCCCCTCCTCACCCCTCCTACCCCCAAGCAGCTAGAAGCCCCACCTCCTCCCTTGGACCATATGGGGAAGCTGGCTCAGTGGCTGTTATTCTACTGACTCCAAGTTCACGCAGCTGTTCATTCCCTGCTTAATGTACCGGTAATTACAGCAATGCGCGCTTCTCTTTTTCCAATCATGTAACTTCTTCTAATGGAAAATGATTTGTTTTTAACAACTTCCATGCATTCTGTGCTTTAATAAGAAAGGGTGTCTTCTGGCATTGAGGGATTCAATTCTCTATATAAAAAAAAAAAGTTTTGGTATCAGTTCTCAGCTCCATAGGAGGGCTCAGTGGGACAAGCCAAAACTGGGGGGAGGTGGGACTTAAGTGGGTGTAACTAACTTGATATGAATAGGTCAGCTGGGAAACAAAGCAAGCTCATAGCCTTCTGCACATGGAAGTGGTGAAAAAGCATTAAAAAAATGTGAAACTGGGAAAAATCAAAAGTACAAATTGAGCTCTGCTTTCACGATCCAAATTCAGTATGTTCTCAAAGGATTTTAAAACATATTTGAAGAAGCTTTTCACTTATCTTGGTTCTATCTTTCAGAGCATGCAAATTTTTTGCTTTGAAGTTTGGGATTGGGTGGGGGACACAGAAGATAGCAAGGAATGCATCTTTCCCATTAGCCATGCCAAGCTCAGGAGCATGGATCAAACATCTGTTTGCTCACACCATCATTTCATTTGTGGATAAAATAGATCAGCCTTGGAATCTCTGCCCTTGTGCCTCCCTAAATGGCACAGGGAGTCACTCACACAAAAAAAACTCATTCCTTTTTTTTTTTTTTATTGTAAAACCCATACTCTTTCAACTCATTAGAATATTTCACTTGGAGGCTCTTATTTTTAAAAAATTAATTAAGCAGCATTTGTAGCAAAGAACACCAAGTCAAATCCCTGTGGGTGGTTGGAGACACTCATTCTGCACAATATCTGGAACTGATAAGATCAGAAGGATGACAGCAAAATGAGTGTTTCCTTTGTATGAAAATTCAAAATTGGATGAAGTTGAGAGGATGACAGACTATGATTGCAAAATGGATATACCTCATTGGACTTTTTAAAGATTTATGTAATTTAAGGCTTAGCTAAAGTTATAAAACACATATTCAGAGCCCCAAATCTTTTTGTGCTAAAATGTATCCATATCTTCTAAGGGCATTAATTTCATTACTTGTGTTTTACCTTTATGCTGATAATGATCAGTAATAACACGATTGCCAGAAATCACCCATCTTCTCCTCTATGTATCTAGCCCACCCCCAAATCCCTGTGAAAATCATTATTTTTCCTCTTAGAGATTTTTATCAGAAATTTTATTACACCAAAAGGAGGAAATTTAAAATACTCAAATTTAAACTTAGAACTAAATAATATCTAAAATTGTAACAACTTGGGAAAAACAATTGCTTTCTCCAAAACCCACAGTAGCCACAGCGTTGGTTAGAAGCTCCACGTGTGACAAAGTGCAGTGAAAAATCTCTGTACTTCATCCCTTATGAGTGCAGCATGTGCGTCTACATCCAATTTCACCCTGTAGGAAATCATTGTCTCCTGTTTTATGAGAAGCAAACATGCTCTTTAATATACTTAAGCAAGCTTTGAGAATTGGATTTTCAGAATTCTTAGCATGACTCTAATCCAGATGTCCATGCTAGCTCATAGTCTTATCTGTTTTAATGATTCTATCAGTATCTTTGAGAAGAATTATGTTTACAGCTTAAGGTCATTTTGATATATGTTAGACCATCAAAGCTATTATAAATGCGATCTGATAAATGTCAAAATAAGTAGGTGTGTGTTCACACTCCTCATTATACTCATTCATTCAGCAAGTACTTGTTTAATTTTGACAAATTAAATTCTGTATGTTTAAAGTGTACAAACATGATGATTTGACATTCATATGCATTGTGAAATGATCACCACTATCAAATTCTTTAGCACATTCATTTAAAAAGTTACCTTTTGTATGTGTGTGGTAAGAATGCTTAAGATCTACTGTTTCAGCAAATTTCAAGTGTGCAATACAGTATTATTGACTATAGTCACCATGCTGGACATTACATCTTCAGAATTGATCTTCTAACTGAAAATTTGTACCCTTTGACCAAATTACTCCATTTTTTTCACCCTCCCACCCCCCAGCCCTGGAAACCACGATTTTACTCTTTTCTGTGAATTTGACTTATTTTTTTATGCATTTATTTTTTAGATTTCACACATGAATGAGATCATAGAGAGCATTTGTCTTTCCCCATCTGGCTTATTTCACTTAGCATGATGTCCTCCAGGTTCATTATGTTGTCACAAATGGCAGGAATTCCTTGTTCTCTATGGCTGAACATTCCATTGTGTGTAAACATCACATCTTCATCCATTCATCCACTGACAGGCACAGGTGGTTTCTCTATCTTATCTATTGTGAATACGGCCCCGATGAACATGAACGTATAGATATCTCTGAGATGTTGGTTTCATTTCTTTTGGATAAATGTTCGGAAGTGGGAGTGCTGGATCACATGGTAGTTTCATTTTTTTGAGGCACCTCAACACTGTTTTCCCTAGTGGCTGTACCAATTTATATTCCCACCAAGAGCAGGATTCTCTTTTTGCCACACCCTTGCCAGCGCTTGCTATCGCTTGTCTTTTTGATTTAGCTGTACTAACAGGTGTGAGGTGGTATCTCACTGTGGTTTTGATTTGCATTTCCCTGATGGTCAATGATGTTGAGCAGCTTTCCACGTACCTGTTGGCCATTTGTATATCTTTGAAAAAATGTGTATGCAGGTCCTTTGCCCATTGTCAAATCAGATTACTTTTTTTTTTTCCTATTGAGTTTTATGAGTTCCTCATATATTTAGCTATTAAGCCCTTACCAGATATATGATTTGTACATATTTTCTCCCATTCTCTAAATTGCCTTCCATTTTGTTGAGTGTTTCCTTTGCTTGTTCAACACCTTGTAAGTGCCAAGCATTTTTCTAGGGACCAGGGATTCAATAGTGAACAAAACCCAAAATCTCTGTCTCATGTAGGGGACAGTTTAGAGCTTAGTAAGAGGAGATATACAAACAAAATATATCAGTAAGACAAAAATATAGATTAAGAAGCAGTAAGAGCTAAGAAGAAAAAAATAAAACACTGGAAAGAGACAGAAAGTTCTGGGAGGGTTACAATTTTACATGAAGTAGCAGAAAAGACCCACTAACAGTGATCTCTGAGCATATATTTGAAGGGAGTGAGATACGAGCTATCTGGACATCTGAGTGGATAACTGTCTGGGCAAAGGGAATAGTAAGCACAAAGGAGGTGTGGACTTAATGTGTTCAAAGAGTACCAAGGACCCATGTGGCTAGATTGCAGAGAATGATGGGGTATGTGTTAGGAGGTAAGGTCAGGGAAGCAGGAGGGAGCCAGCTCACGCAAAGCCATAATTTATTGTAGGAACTTTGGCTTTTACTTTGAGATACGGGAAGCCATTAGAGATTTTTAAACAGCAAAGTGACAAAATCTGACATACCTCTTAACAAGATCACTCTGGCTGCTATGTTGAAAGTCAAATCAAAGGCAGCAAGGGAGGAAGCAGAGACCAGTTAGGAAAACTATTATAATAAACTGAGCAAGAGGCCAAAGGGGAAAGGTAGAGATAGTGAGGGAGTTCCTGCCGTGTGCCAGGCACTCATCTAAGCTTTGTGGACATAGCAGGGGGGAAACAGAGGCTCTGTTCCCATGGGATTTACATTCTGCTAAGAGGAAACACTCAACCAATAAGCCAATGTATATATAAAATATTAGGTGGTGGTAAGTCCTATTTAGAGAAACCCCAGTCACTCACTTGTTCCCAACAACAAGTCGGTTCATGATGACAAATTCCTAGAAATCAATTCATGCCTGTATAGAGGCAGCTGAAGAAGTAAATTCTAGTAATTCCATCCAGGAATATTATACAGAAGTGAATTTGAATGAGTGTAACTATAGGCAGCATTATCAATGGAACTTAGCACTATAAATATGGGGCAAAAATAAGCTCTTTAGATATTTTTTAAAAGTCATGACTTTTTTCATGAAGTCAAACACATATACAACCCAAACATATACTTTTAAAGGAATACATATAGATGTGTCAAATGTATATAAAATAACATTTTAAAAATGTTAATACGAGATTTGGAATAGTAGTTATCCTGGCTGAAGGAGGCTGGGAGTGATCAAATGGGTTTCCATGAGTGTTCTAGGTTCCATGTTGGATGTCGGAGTTCTGGGTTTAATTATATTCTTTTGAGGGGAAAAAATGAAAGAAGGAAGGAAAAATAGAGGGAAGGAAGGAAAGAAGGAAAAAAGGAAGGAAGGAAGAAAGAAGGAAAGGAAAGAGGGAGGGAGTGAGGGAGGTAGGGATGTGGGGATGTAGGTAGAAAGACCCTTTTGTGAACTAATATGGAATGTATGTTGTGAGCCAAGGATTATGATCTAATTTTTTGCTCCTGGGGTAGGGGACTGGGGAGAGCTCCAGGGTAGCTGTTTTTAAGTTTGTTTGTTTCTTTGTTTTTGATAGAGTTGTCCGGGGAGTCCTCTCTGAGGAAATGACATTTGAGCAGAGATGTGGCTGGGCTGAAAGAGAAGGCAGAAACACAGGGAGAGCCCTGGGCGGGGGTGGGGTAGGTGAGGGGACCAAGTGCAGGCGGTGAGGTCAGGAAAGTAGCAGGAGCAGGTCATCTTGGACTTCACAGACGATGAGAAACCCTTAGACGTTTCCTCGACGGGAAACTGGGAACCACTGGAAGACTCTGAGCGGGAGTAATATTATCCGCTGTGTATTTTAAAAGGATCATTCCTGCTGCAACGTGCATTTCTCAGCACAATTGACTTCTGGGCTGGACCATCCTGCTGTGCATTGTACGTTGTTAGCAGCCTCCATGGCCTCCACCTTACAGAGCTAAAGCACCCCCCGAGGCAGCTGTGACCACCAAAAATGTCTCCAGACATTGTCAAATGTCTCTCAGGGGTGAAGTCACCCCTGGTGGAGAACCACCAGAAGGCAGTGAAGGTGGCGAGATACAGAATCCGGAAGAGAAGGTACGAGAACATTGCTGTGTCCACCGGAGACAAAGACCGTGACTAGTGTAGAAGTACTTGGTGTCTCCTCTTTTATTTCTTTCTCCTTTTTTCAAAACTGATGTTTTTATTTTTAAAACCATGTTTTATTATTTTTTTCATTTTATTCAGCTTTATTGAGGTACAACTGACAAATAAAATTAGAAGATATTTAAAGTGTGCATCCTGATGACTTGATATCAGCGTGCGTTCTGAAAGGATTCCTTCCTTCTAGTTAATTCACACACACACACCCATCGCCCCGCCTATTTATCTTGTGTGTGTGAGAGAGCAAGTAAGTTGTACTCTCTTAGTAAATTTCACTGATGACATTAGTCACCGTGTCATACCTTAAATTCTCAGACTTTATTCATCTCATTGGGTATTCTCCTGTTTTCTAAATAACACACTTTCATAGTTGGCGGGGGGGGGTCTATCCTCACGTGTCTAGAATCACTGCAATTTTAGGATACCTTTGAAATCCCCCCCAAAAGACATCAAATACTTGTTCATATTCAAAACAAATATTTTCCAGGTGCTGTAGAAACAGGGTGTGTTTGAGCATGAAATCATTTACATGGTTGTTCTGGAAGGACTAGTTCTAAACTAACCACTTTGTTTTCTATTGGTTTTATCAAGTCCTACAACTCATTTTCTGACCAGCATCCAGGTGAGGTCCTAAAGCCCTGGAGCGAGCACCTGTGCGCTTTTGCATTTGGTCAATTATATAATAGTCTGATTGATGACATGTTTAACACTGAGCACTATTTAAAACAAAAAATGACGGGCACGCTCCTCATCCCTAAAATGCTCACTTCTGAAGGCTGGTTTCTTTCAGAAGGTACAGGAGGCTGTGCCTGTGATCATCAGAGAATCAGCCTCGCACCCCAAACATGATAGGGCAGGGGAGTCAGCTGGGAATTTTATTCCGTGCAGGGTGCTGAGCGAAACGGCATGGTCCAAGACATCAGAGCCCAGGAATGAAGGAATATTGTAGAACACGCAGCAGCAGGGCCGAGAGCAGAGTTGACAGCATGAACCTTGAGTGCTTTCCCCTGAGGGCTGTGTTCTGTTTCCACAAAGCTCTCTCATAAGGCCAGCTCTGAAAGGTAGAAACATGGACACAAGGGCACCAACTGGCCTTTGGTTTGAGAGTCAGCCACGGGGCTTCTATACAAACAGTTTCTGGGATTCCAGAGTGGTACTCGGAAACGGTTTTATAGGAGAGACAAATCATCCAGCTGCAGAAAATGCAACCTCACTGAAGCAAATAAACTTCTTTCCCTGACAGGGAGAATGTAATGAAGACCCAGAGGCTTAGCATCCTCCGGTGCTGCTGGTAGGGCCTCTGCATATTGTTCATTTGCCAGATGACATTCCTTGCCAGGTTTGATGTGCTGAGACAGCCATACCTTTGAAAAGGAGGCCATAGTGCGCATAGGGGTAAGAGGATGAGTGACTGTGTGTGTTTTTTAGAGGAGGTACTGGGGATTGAACCCAGGACCTTGTGCATGCCAAGCATGTGCTCTACCACTGAACTATACCCACCCCCAAGGCTGTTTTTATTCGACTGTTCATCTCTCATATTCACACCTGAGATCAGAAGCCCACACCTTGCTTGGCTTTTCCAAAATAATGACTCTAATCAAACACCAAAAAGAGCTGTGACATCTCACCTTTGAGAGGTAGGCAGAGGGGCATACATCATAACAATAAGGTGAGAGAAAGAAGTAATTATAATAATATTAAATGTTATTGCCACCAGCCAGAGAGAAGTTCCGTGGGATGAACTGACTTGAGCACCACTCATGATGTGATCAAAATGCAATTTAACTTTATGTGTCTATTTTTTCAGTTGTTCATTTGTATTTTAGAAGTATAGTCACTGGCAGTAACTGCCTTACCCCGACATGAAAACCCCAACAGTTCCATGAGTTTGCTGCTCACTTTTGTTCCTGTAGTCACTCTATGTCACACAGCCTTAATTTAGAAAGTGGAATGTTCTGTCCAAGATATTAATCAAAACTGTAGCTTGTTATGACTTCAAATATCAAATATTCTTCTTTCCCAGTTTAGACCTGCTTCTGGTTGGAAATCTACAAAGGGCAGTGAGGTCAGGGTTTAGGGTGCATGCCATTCACTCTCTATTTTTTGTAGTGAAGTCCCTCCGCTCCCTCCAGAAGCTTACCATCTAGTGTCCATCACAGCAGTAGGGGAAACAGAGGAAAAGTCTTACGTGAGCTAGACCTTAACAGGCCTTGAGCTTTCTAGGTTTAACAGATGGTTAAGGTTGTCTTTTTCCTCAAGAGTCTTTTGCGTGGATATTCATGGGACCCTATTCCTACAGTCCCCTTGATCTAAGCAGATACATCTTTACTTAGGATGGTAGATTACAAAGCTTGACAGCACCCAGGGGCATGGCAATTATTTCTGCATTCTTTTTCTCATACCCTTGACCTATCAAGTTGTTTTTGTTAGGACTTAAGAGTTCCTCCTTGGTTCTCTCTCCCATGTAGCATGTATTAACAAGACACATGTTTCCTTACTCCGGTGTATAGGCAGGTCCAGCCCAGGGCAGCTACTTCATGCCTCTGGGCCTTTCTCAGTCATGAGTCAAGTTGAGCCCACATTTTATCCACATTTCATGACTCTGAGTCATTACATGGTCACCATTCTCTAGGTTTGGAACAGATGGGACACCACCACCATCTGAGAAAGGATGAGTACCACAGCCAGCAACAATTTTCTCCCAAAACAATTCTTCAGTACCTTTGCTTTTCATTCCCTCTGTAAAGATGTCCATATTCTTGAAGAAAATCAAGAGATGAAAGAGTCATGCAATAGATTCTTCCCATTTTCTTAGTAAAGTCTATTTATGGAAAATTCCTTCACATACACTTTGTTATCTGATGTTGATTTTCTTGGGGCCTCATTCAAAGCTAAGTCAGAAGAAGCCCCATTTTAACCTTCTGTTAAATTTGTAAAAGAAAATTGTGCCTAAGTAAAATTGCAAAGAAAATAAAGCTCATTTTCTGTAGTCTTCCATCCTTGGTCTCATGAACCCTCTTCCTCCATATTTTTTTTTTATTAGATCTTTACATCAGGAAACATGGAACCCACGGTGCTCAACACAGGGCAATACTCCACTACCATTTCCAACAACAGACTTTCTAAACGTTTTATATCTCTGTCACAAGACACTTACCCTAAAAATCCTGCTCCGTACAGGCCAAGAGATAGTCACTACTAAGTTTGCTTCTTGTGCCAAACACTATGCAGAGTTCTAGATGCAGAAAGTGACAAAAACAATTTCATACCTTAGAAGAGTTCAAGGTTTTTTCTAGTTCTTTTCATTATAATATGAAACAATACATAGTTTTGCCAGTATATTTTGTTCAACATGAAAGTTTATTTTTACAAAAGTAGGGTATTCATAGTATATATTGTGATGTAGGTCATAATAACTGAATCCAAATATTGAGTTTGGATATGCGAGGTGGGACAGAGTAGAAAATGCTCTTTTAGGTCAGAGGCTAGCTGATGCCACTGAAAAGATCCCTGTTTACTACAAACCATGAAAAATTTTAACTTCTGTGTATTTTATTTCACAAGACAAATTCAGGGAAATAAATATTTCTACTCAAATTCCCAAATAGTACTGAAAGAACACCCAATGAATGGGGTTATCATGGTATACAATAAAAATCTCTCTTTAAAAAATTGTCATTCACTTTTTAATCCTTTCAATGTCACCCCAAATTCCAGTACTAGTAACTCAGAAAATTTAACAACCTCTGGTCCATTTATTATTAAAGAAAACATTATAAACTCATTCAGATTGAGCTGCTAATTGTTGATTTTAAGGTTAATGGTTGACATTACTTTTTCTTAACCTTCCAGGACGACATTTGCATTTTATGCTTTTTTAAAAACTCAAATGTCCTTAAACCTGAAGGACATGGTTAGATAAATATTTGAGAAACCATGTCAAAGCCAGCTATGACAATTTTTTGATAGGGCGACTACAAGTACTAGACAATCTGCCCACTAAAGAAACACACCTAAATCTAGCGTTGGTCCACGGGATGCTGACAATAGAGAATATACATGGGAAAATGAAAACAGAGGTTATTCGAAGGACAGCTTTTTACTGCACCATCTCTTTAAACAGGACCATATCTTAGCCAATAAAGATCAGTTACTGAGGATCTAAATATTTAACTGTTCTTTTCTGAAAAGATGTAACATTGAACTTTTAAGATGTGATGCTTTGGCTTTGAGGCCACTTTTCATTTGAGAAATTAGCTCATGATGTTCTGCTGAATTGGGGACAAAATATGAAGAACTGAAACATGATTGGTCAAGAATGACCAAGAATTGATAAAACTCCATCTGGTTCAGGCTCTAACATGTGGCCCTTCCCCAGAGAAAGTCCGAAGATAAACTCTCGCCTCCTCACACTGCTCCCACCACAAGCTGCTAAAGTGCATGGTGTCGAGTAAGGATTCTTTTTTCAGTGTCTTGACAAACTATGTTGGAGCTTGCAGCAAAAGGAATAAGATGCACCATTATAAATATTTAGCAAAATCTCCTACCATGATTTAAGCCAAATAGAAAAAATTAAAAACTCCACAATCAAAACAATGACTATATATAAAGCTCTGAATTGCCCAATCTGTTCACCATGGTCAAACCTCATAAACCAGCCCAGTGGTAGAAGCCAAAGGCTCAGAACTCAGCTGATTGGAAATGACTGTTCCCATTGCCCAATAATGCAGAGTCATAAACAACAACAGCCTGCCTTAATTTAAAATTCTGATATTTCATTCAACATGGATTTTCAAAAATATCACAATGAAGTATTATATATCTTGATTACGGAGTGTTTTGAAGACTCTTTTTGCATCTGAAGTGAGTACATCACTCACCTCATCTTAATTCTGGATCCTAGTTTGTTTCGATCTGTATCTAGATCAGTGAAAACAAACAAACAAACAAATAAGCAAACATAACCACAAAAACCTGCCTGCAGAGCCAAAGGGTGTCTCTCAGTGGAAATTTCATGTCGAGTCTCTAGAGGAAGATGCTTTGTCTTGGTCAAGGAATAATACATGTCTTGTAATGAATGAGAACTCTGAATCCTTATCCAGATAGAATGATCATAAAATGGGCAGAAGAAACTGAAAGCAAGTGGCAAAAATGGCTGTAAAGACACTAAAGGCAATTTAAAAGATTTTAAACAGTAATTATATATATATGTGTTTGTGTGTGTGTGTGAGTGTATATCTATATATATATATATATATAATTTTTTGAAGCAGACTTTTGTAATTGAGAATAATTTTCAGAGGTAAGTGAAGACTGAGGGCAGGTTTCCTATCTCTGACCCTAATTTAAGACTTTCCAATCTTCCTCTCTTAGCTTCTGATGCCAAGCTACCTGATAAATATTTTATGTCGAACACAGGTCAGATTGTATAAACTTTGTAGAAAATTATTTTCCAAATTAAAAAGAAAAATAGAAGACTAAAATATTGCACAATAAATTTAACCTGAGATTGCCTGGAAACTTTTTTTGAATATTTGATATACAATGATGTTCAGAAGTGAGATCCACAATCAGAATCCATCAATGTCATCAAGGAATATTATTGAACCGGCAAAGCTGTTTTCTAGAATGATAATATAAAAAAGTGGAGGTGATACCATAAAATCTACTTACATTGCCATGTTCCTTTCTTATACCTATTACCCATAAAGTAATGTATATTTTTACTATATTTCTATTTCTAGTAAGTTTAGTTTTACTACATTTACAATCTTCCATTTAAATATTTTTTAGAGTTTTGAATATATTTGATTTCTTAAAATTGTGGTAAAGAACATTAACATAGAACTTATTATCTTAGCTATATTTCTAAAACTGTAGTCAAGTAACATTAAGTATATTCATATTGTTATATAATCAGTCTCTAGAACTTTTTCATCTTGCACAACTTAAACTCTATACCCATTAAACAGCAACTCCCCATTTCCCTCCCCCCAGTCCAAGCCGAATGCAACAACACATAAAAAGGATCATACACTATGATCAAGCTGGGTTCATTCCAGGGTCACATGGATGGTTCAACATATTCAAATGAACTAATGTGATACACCACATCAACAAAAGAAAAGACGAAAACCATATTATCATCTCAACAGATGCAGAAAAAGCATTTGATAAAATTCAGCATCCACTCATAATAAAATTCTCACCAAAGTGGCTGCAGAGGGAACATATCTCAACATAATAAAAGCCATTTATGACAAACTCACAACCATCATAATATTAAATGGTTAAAAGCTCAAGGCCTTCCTGCTAAATTCTGGAACAAGACAAGAATGTCTACTCTCACCACTTCTATTCAACATATTATTGAAAGTCCTAGCCACAGCAAGCAGACAAGAAAAATAAATAAATGATATCTAAATGAGAAAGGAAGAGGTAAAATTTTCTTTATATGCAGATGATATCATACTCTATACAGAAAACTCTAAAGATTCTACACAAAAACTATTAGAACTGATAAATGAATTCAGCATGGCAGCAGAATACAAGACTAGTATACAGAAATATGTTGCATTTATTTACACTAACAATGAAGTATCAGAAATAGAACATTAAAATTTTTCTTTTAAAATAGCATTAAAAAGAAAAACACCTAGAAATAATCCTAACCTAGGAGTTGAGCAACTTTTATGCTGAGAACTACAAAACATTGATAAAAGAAATTGAAGGTGATTCAAATAAATGGAAAGATACCCCATGCTCTTGGATTGGAAGAATTAATATTGTTAAAATGACCATCTATACAAATTAATCTACAGATTTAATGCAATCTCTATCAAATTACCCATGACAGTTTTCACAGAACAAGAATAACCCTAAAATTTATATGGAGCCACAAGAGACCTAGAATTGCCAAAGCAATCCTGAGGAAAAAGAACAAAGTTGGAGGCATAACTCTCTCAGACTTCAGATAACACTACAAAGCTACAATAATCAAAACAGTGTGGTATTGGCACAAAAACAAACATATGAATTAATAGAATAGAATAGAGAGCCCAGAAATAAACACACACATCTTTGGCCAATTAATCCTTGACAAAGGAGGCAAGAATATACAATGGAGAAAACACAGTCTATTCAGCAAATGATGTTGGGAAAGCTGGACAGCTGCACGTGAATCAATGAAATTAGGACACTCCCTCAGACCATAAACACAAATTAAATAAAAATGGCTTAAAGACTTAAATATAAGACACGACACCATAAAACACCTAGAAGAGAACTTGGGCAAAACATTTTCTGACAAATCATAGTAATATTTTCTTACGTCATTTTCCTAAGGCAATAGAAATAAAAGCAAAAATAAACACGTGGAACCTAATCAAACACATAAGCCTTTGCACAGCAAAGAAAACCTTAAACAAATGAAAGACAGCATACAAAATTGGGAGAAAATATTTGCAGTTGGTGTGACTGATAAGGGCTTAATTTCCAAAATACGTAAACAGATCATACAGCTCAATAACAAAAAACAACAAGCAAATCAAAAAATGTCAAAAGGCCTAAATATATATTTCTTCAGACATACATGTGGCCAACAGGTACATGAAAAGGTGCTTAATAATGCTAATTTTTAGAGAAATTCATCAAAACTACAATGAGATATCATTTCACACAGATCAGAATAGACATCATCAAAAAGTCTGAAAATAATAAATGCTAGAGAGGGTATGGAGAAAAGTGAACTTTCCTACACTGTTGGTGGGAATGTAAATTAGTGCAGCCACTCTGGAGAACATTATAGAGGTTCCTTAAAAAGCTAAAACTAGAGTTACCACGCCATCTTGCAATCCTATTCCTGGACATATATCCAGAATAGACAAAAAACTAATTGGAAAAGGTACATGCATCCCAACGTTCATAGCAACACTATTTACAACAGCCAAGATATGTAAGCAATCTAAATGTCCATCAACAGATGAATGGATAAAGATGTCATGTATATATACAGTAGAATACTATTAAGCCATAAAAATGAAATAATGCCATTTGCAGCAACATGGATGGACCTAGAGATTATTATGCTAAGTGTAGTAAGTCAGACAGAGGAAGACAAATATCATATGATATCACTCATATGTGGAATCTAAAAAAAGTGATACAAATAAACTTATTCACAAAACAGAAACATACTCACACCCATAGAAAACAAACTTATGGTCACCAGAAGGGAGAAGCGGGGAGACGGATAAATTTAGTATTTAGGATTAACAGATACACACTACTATACATAAAATAGATAATCAACAAAGACCTACTGAACAGCACAGGGAAGTATATTCAATATCTTGTAATAACCTATAATGGAAAAGAATCTGAAAAAAATGTATACATAAAACTGAAAATAAGTATATATCTGTATATGAATCACTTTGCTGTATACCTGAAACTAGCACAACATTGTAAATCACCTATACTTTAATAAAAATAAAACATAACAAAGTTGTCAAAAAGAAGGTATTGCACTTAATAATCAGTAAGGCACCACTCTAACTCAGCAAATTAATACATACATGTATACCAATTGTGTCCAACACTATTTTTAGTGTCTCTTCACTCTGTGACTCCATAGTGCAAAATTTGCTCTTACATAGAAAAATAATCCAGCTATACATGGGTTAGATAATAAAGCAAGAGAGTCTAGGTGAATATTATTAGAAAAAAATGTAAGTAAACACAAGTGAATATGGTAGAGTTTTACAAATTTGATAATTAGATAGAAAAAATGATAATCTCATACTTTAAGAATTTACCAAACGCAAAGGATAACTAGTACAAAATTCTGTGATGGAAGAGTTTTGGCTAATAGCACTACAATTCAAAAGAAGGAGATACAGGTTTGCTCTAATGAATCTTATTATGAAAATTGCTCTCATAAAATCCTTTGTGCTTATAGAACAACAGACAAAGACTATTCTTCCTTAGGTTACCACAGTCTGATGCTCAGATTTCTTGGTGTCTAACTTGTCAACACAGAACCCTCACTATCTCAAAGATAATAGCATCACCCTCCCCTTTGCTTTTACTGTCTACTAGTAAGGTGCCCTGTTTTCTCTCTCTGTGGGAATGCTAAAATAAAAGCACTACACAAAGAGTAATCACTTCAAACTGAAATCATCTCTCTTTCATGGGCCTTCAGAATACAGACAGCTTGGATATTCTTGTGAACTAGCTCCCTGAGAAACAGAAAATAGAAGATGTGCTGACAGTACTAGTAAGGTATCACTTGATTTAATAAAAGTCAGGGTCTTAGCAGTTAGTGTCCTGCTAGGACACTTCTTGCAGTTGAAGAGTCTCACAAATTTGAACCTCTTTCTACTTTTAACTTTAACAACACTGTTATTTCAGAGTATTTTTAGTCTGCTGCACCTTCATGGGATTTTAAATAACCTTTTTTTTCTGTCTTCTTGGAATCAGGGTCTGAAGTTCCAATACGGGGACAAAGTGAGCCAGAGAGAGTCAGAAATTCCAAGAACAGAAAGCAGACAATCCAGCCTATTATAGTCAGATCCTCAGTCAGCCTCAGTGAGTACATGCAAAACACTGGCAAGGAAAGCTTCCTTTGGAATAACACACCACCAAAAAAAAGTAATAAAACATATTATTAGGAATGAAAGGTTTTGGATTCTCCTCTAGTAAGCTATGTTAATAAGACAATATGTTATCCTCTGTCCCTGAAGTTCTGAAAATGCCCACAGCAAAGCAATCTCCTCTAATCCTGCAGACTGACTGATCCTTCAAAGGACCCCATAAAATTCTAATCTAAAAATATGACTTACATTGAAAGGGAGAAAACTGCAAACTAGGATGCTCTACACAGTAAGATTATCATTTAGAGAGAGCTGAAGGAGAGATAAAGAACTCCCCAGGCAAGGAAAAAAACTAAAAGTTTATCAATACTAAACCTACCCTAAAAGAAATGTTGATAGCTCTTCTCCAAGTGGAAAAGAATTAAGACTCTAGAAAAGAGAAAACTTCATTAGGAAAGGCATATATATAGTAAGGGCTGAGGATCAACCACATAAATAAGCTAGTACAAAGAATAAAGAGCAAAACATTGTAAAAGGAACTAAAACTACAATAAACAGTTAAGATATAAACATGAAAAAGTCAACGATGATCTCAAAAACACAAAATGTGGAGGAGAGGAGTAAAAAATGCAGAGCTTTTAGAATGTGTTTGAACTTAAATGACTACTAATTTAGAACAAATAGAACTATTTATAGGTCAACATATATGAATCCTATGGTAACCACAAATAAAAAATCTACAATAGGCACACAAAAACTAAAAAGAAAGGAACAAAAGCATACCACTGAAAAAAATTCATCAAACCAAAAGGGAAGAAATCAAAAGAAATGAATCAAGAAGAACTACATACAACTGGAAAACAAGTATTAAAATGACAGTAAGTAATATCTATCAATAATTACTTTAAATGTCAATAGACTAAATTCTCCAATGAAAAGACACATAGTGGTTGATTGGATTGAAAAAAACAAAAACAAAATCCCCAAAACAAGACTCATCTATATGCTGCCTACAAGAGATTCACTTCACAACTAAAGACACGCACAGACTGAAAGTGAGAGGATGAAAAAAGGTATTTCATGCAAATGGAAACAGCAAAAAAGCAGGGGCGGCAATATTCATATCAGTTAAAATAGACTTTAAAACAAAGGCTGTAAGAAAAGACAAAGAAGGACATTATATTATGATACAGGGATCAGTACAAGAAGCAGATATTACACATGTTAATATATGTGCACTCAATACAAAAGCACCTAAATATATAAAGCAAATATTAACAGGCACAAAGGGAGAAATAGATAATAATATGATAATAGTAGTGGATTTTAACATCCTATTTAAATCAATGGACAGAGCATCCAGATAGAAAATCAATAAGGCAACAGTGGTCTTAAATAACTCAATAAACCAGTTGAACTTAGTAGATATCTACAGGACATTCCAACCAAAAGCAGCGGAATACACATTTTTTTCCAAGTGCACCAAAATGTTCTCCAGGATAGGTCATGTGCTAGGCCAAAAAATATCTTTATCAATTTAAGAGGATAGAAACTATACCAAGCAATTTTTTCACCACAACAGTATGAAACTAGAAATCAGTTACAGAAAGAAAAATGGAAAAAGCACGAATACATGGGTACTAAACAGTATGCTACTGAAAAACCAAGAGGTCAATGAAGAAATCAAAGAGGAAATCAGAAAATAACTCAAGACAAATAAAAATGGAAACACAACTTTCCAAAACCTATGGGATGCGGCAAAAGCAATTCTAAGAGGGAGGTCTACTACAATACAGTTTCCTCAAGAAACAAGAAAAATCTCTAGTAAACAGTCTAACCTATTGTCTAAAGGAAGCAGAGAAGGAAAAACAAAGCCCAAAGTCAGCAGAAAGAAGAAAATAATAAAGATCAGCGGGGAGACAAATAAAATAGAGACCAACAAATAGAAAAAGTAAAAACCAAGAGCTGCCTCTTTTTGCAAAGATAACTGAAATTTATAAACCTTCAACTGGGTTCACCAAGAAGAAAAGAGAAAACACAAATAAATAAAATGAGAAACGAGAGAGGAGAAGTAACAACCAACACCACAGAGATACAAAAAATATAAGAGAATATTATGAGCAATTACATCCTAACAAATCGGACAACCTAGAAGAAACGGACAGATTTCTAGAAACTTGCAACCTGCCGAGACTGAATCAAGAAGAAACAGTCTGAACAGACCGATCACTAGTAGTGAAACTGAATTTGCAATAAAACCTCCTAGCAAACAAAACCTACAAGACTGAATGGCTTCACAGGGCAACTCAACCAAATACACAAAGAAGGGCTAATACTTACCCTTCTCTAATTATTCCAAAAAATTAAAGAGGGTTGAATGCACCCCAGTTCTTTCTACAAGGCCACCATTACGTTGATACCAAAACCAGGCATAGACAGTACCAAAAAAATAAAAATTAAAAAAAGGACCACTACTTTGTTCTCTGTATCTAAGTATTTGTTTTTGTTCGCTTAGTTTGTCATTTTTAAAAAATTTATTTTCATATTGCCCATGTGAGTGAAATAATATGATATTTGTCATTCTCCATCCAACTTATCTCACTTAGCACAATACTCGATGTCTATCCATGTGGTCACATATGGCAAGATTTCATCTTTTTTTTTATGGCTGATTATCACTCCATTGTATGTAAGCCACATCCATTTATCAATTGATGGGCACTTATATTGTTTCTGTATCTTGGCTATCATAAACAATGTTGTGATGAACATAAATTTGCATATATCTTTGCAAATCACTGTTACCTTACAAAATATGCTGAATTTTCCCTTAATAGCATTTCTAATTATAAATTAACTTTAAAGAAATTTATTCAGATTCTAATTCTCCTATTAGAAAATCTATTAGGCCAAGGACTTTAGTATTCAGTTTATGTCTGTAACCTGAGTGCTAGCTCAGTGCCCGATGGATTATAAATGCACAGTAAATAGTTGATAAATAAATGAGAAAATGGTCAAATTAACAGATATATGACATAGTTTATATTAATAATGACAAGATGGAGTTAATGTATTCTAGTGCCAGTGATACAGTGAATCACTTAATCTTTTAAGTAATTTTCAACTACCAGGCATTTCGCTCTTTCAGCTTGAAAGATATTACCACAAATTACAATCAACATTCATATAAGGATAATCTCAGTAAGGTAGGTGACTTGTCTGCACAAAACCTGATTCCCCTTATATTTGAGAATTAGTGTCTCTTTGGATGGAAAGGGGTGAGGTGTACTGGGATAAGCATTCGATACCCTACTGTGACCATACAGGGTCTGTGTGAGGCTGGTTGGAGGCTGAGTCTGAGAAAAAGTACACGTTGACCAGATCTAGCTGAAGACATACACACAGAAAGGCAACTTTAGCCAGAAACTAGATGGTAGCCTAAGAATTAAATACAAATATTGTGGGAAAGAATGTCAATGTTGGGTAAACAAAGGCAAAAGGCTAGACAGCGTTCAGCAGATCTGTTGGAACAGTGTTTACTGGGTGAAATAAAGGAAACAGGAGCGTTAGCAGGAATGTGGGTCCTCTGTTGCAAGATTGCAACTGGCAGAACCAGCATCAGATGGTTCCTTCAAAAGAGGGATGACAAGTTTTGGATTATGGAATTTTTAAGCACCACCCTCTCTCCTGATATGATCAGAGGTTGGGTACAAAATCAGTATTACGTGGCAGAACTTTGGTTCCAGCCTAATTCCACTGGCTCAGCATTCATGGTTTCAGCAGTTGCAGCTCCTACCATGGTGTAGTAAGCATGCTAGGAATAAATCTTCGGGTATACCTCATGTGATTTAGTAGATAGATAAGCTAATTTACCACCTCAGAACTCTCCCAGGATTGAGTGAATTAAACGCTCAATCCTAAATGCACTTTGTGAGTAGCTAATCTACAAGAAATCACTCTTGGATGAGTTACTTCTTGCCTCTCAAACTTTGCCCATCAGGAGCCACGTGATTCCTCTTCTTCCTGGATGAAAAAATCAGACTTTATTTCCCAGGATCCATGAGGTTGTTCATGGCCATATTATTGAGTTTTAGCCAATAAAATACGGACAGAGGTGTCATACATAATTTCTAGATCTAATTTCTACAAACTCTTTGCCATTCTTTCATCTTTACTTATTTTCTACTGAGAATTCTAAACCCTTAAATGTAAAGGAGGCATACAATTGAAGAATCCTGGTCTTGGAATATCTGTATGAAGCTAAGTATCTTGCTGATACTCACTGGAGTAGGATTTATTAGAAACTTGAGATTTAAGTAATGGTATATTGTGACGGTTAATGTTACATACCTTGATTAATAAGCAAATAAAGTAAGAATCAAGTAGTCAAAGATAAGTAGAGAGCTAGACAGAACATAAAACACCTGAAATATCAAGCACACTTTTTGCAGATAAACAGAATTCTATTGGCGAAAAAAATAAAACGGTTCTATATCAATTGCCCATTATTGAACTTTATTCCCTAAATTATAAAATTAGGGATATACATCTTGACATTGAAAATCTGCTGCTGCATCTTGATATATTTAATAGAACTGCAGGGTGAAATATCCCTTTTCTTCTCTCTTTTCTCTCTCCAGTACCTCACTTAATATCGTATCAATTCCAAATCCAGTCAACACTGATGTTTGCAAATGCTGCTGAGTGAGTGCATTCAACTACCATTGCTGAAACTTCTCTAAGTTGCTGTCACTGCTAAGAGCTGAGACTGCAAAACTAGTGAGACTTGTTCTTTGCCTTCAAGCCATTGAGACTCCAGTGTGTGATACAGATGTTTAAATAAAGAACTAACTCAAGTGCTTCAATTAAGATATATACAAGGCAAAAATGAGGAACTGATTGGTTTCCTTGAGGAGGTGGCATGGGTTGAAGTCTGAGAATGCTGCAGACAATATGAAATATTTGCCACAGGTGGGGAAGAATGTGCATGTGGAACTTGGAACAGACTTTTAAAGAGAGGGAATGATATGGACAAAGGCACAGGGCAGAGATGTGAAATCAGATGGCATTCTGCAAGGAATGGAAAATGGTTTTGTATGGCTAAGAGATTAACATGCAAATAGTGATAGAAAGCAGCAGGGAGATTTTGATGTATTTTCTTATTTCTAATACGCTTATCTTTTGTCTTATCTCAGCCAAATATTTCTATGGTTATACCTGAAGCTTATCTCAGGTAACATGCTGTTTCTAGACTCTCTACTGTAAGCCATTCACTTTCAGAATACCACCTCCTATTCTTCCAGCCTATTTCCACTCAAGTGTTATGACCTCAGCAATTCCTCAACTTCATGAAGACCTTAGGCTCAGTGCTCCCTTTTATCCTTATCAACAATCTTTTTCATATTTTCACTTCCTTACTTATCCAACTCAAATTTTATCATCTATTATTAGACTCAGTAGTAGGTCCTTTACTCTATTTATTTATCCCTCTTAGTTAATCTCATTTATTCCTTTTGTTTTGAATAGCATCTAAATACTTATGAGTCCGTAATCCAGAGGTACCACTCCAACTTCCCAGAGGCTCTAATTTATATATTCACTTAATATCTCCCAGCTCTAAAAGTTTTGCTAGATTCTTCTCATTTTCTCCTTACTCCTATCCAGTCATCAATAAGATTTATCTACCCCATCTTAAAAACTTAATTCAAATCCAAACATCTCTCTCCATCTCAATGACTACTACCATATTAATCTGTCTAACTCATGTTTTTTGCCACCATTTTGCACTAAAGTTGCCCCAACGATCTTTCCAAAATCTTTCCAAAATATAAATTGCCATGTTATTTCCTACTTGAAACGTCTCAGTGCTTTTCTTTTCAATTGAATTATCTTAAAGTCCAATTATCTTTAATTATCTGAAGTCCAAATTCCTTAGCTGACTTGTAAAGTCCCACAGTCTTTTCTCTCCTTACCTCTCTGACATCTTAGTCTTCAACCCAGTCCTCACATTCCAATCTTGCTGCCTTTCTCTCTGTTCCTCAAACATGTCAAATTTGTCTCTGCCTTAGGAAATTCACTATGCTGTTCCCTCCACCAAGAATGCTCTTCCCAAGACTTTTGGACCCCTCCATTTATTTGAGTGTCAAATTAAAAGTAACCTTCTATTTGATGTCATTCCTGACCTGAACTCCATTACAGAGAAGCCATCTAGTTAACCTCAATTACATCATCCTATTTTAATATTTTTACATCAAATCTATCACTTAAATGTGTGACTGTGTGTGTTTGTTTATCTGCTTTCTCCCTGACCTAGAATGGAAATGCCATTAGAATTACAAGCTTTCCTGTCTTTCTCTTTCAGCATCCCTGGTGTCCAGAATATTGCCTGGTGATACTCAACAAATATTTGTTGAGTAAATAAATGAAACTGAGTCAGTGAACTTTGTTCCTACTCAACTGACAGTGGAGATCTAACACTGGGCTGAGGAATGTGGACTGTATCCTGTAGATGGTAGGAGTTCAAAAGAGTTGTAATCCAGAGAGCGACATGATAAGAGTTGCATTTTAAAAATTTGCTCTGGGAGCTGAATGGAAGATAGATTGCAGAAAACAAAGCTGGAGGCATGGTAACTAGTTAGGAGATGATAAGAATAGCCTGGACAGAAGACTGAACAATGACAGTATCAGTAAGAAGAGAAAGAAGTGGAAAGTAGTGAGAGTGACTAAGGAAGGAGAAATGATAGGACTAAAGGATTCATAGTACGTTCAATGGTGAGAAAACGAGGTAAAATGAGACCTAGGTTTTTGCTTGGATAATTATGGATATAAGACTGCTGGATGATAAGCAGCTTTAAGAAAAGAAAATAGTAAGTTCAGCTTGTATCTAAAGAATGTTTCATAAGTAGATCAGCAGAACATAGGACAGGGTTCCAATGCGAGTCTTTCACTATGGACTGGTGGAAGTGTGCCTGATCAGACACTGAGCATCACTGAATCTCTTCGGTGTTATTTTTGAATTTGTCTTTTCAAATAATTATTTGACAAAAACTGTTAAGTATGCTAATGTTTATCAAGGACTTCTTGCCAGGTATAATAGCCAATATTTTATATAGATAATCCTATTTAATTCTAACATCACTTAACCAGTAAGTACCAGTATTGTTCTTATATTATAAATGATGAAACCAAGGTGCAAAAAGGTGCACTCAGGTGCTTGTGGGCAATTTGCCCACAAGCCTAGCTGATAAGTCACAGTTAGGTTTTGCCAAGGCACCTGATAAATGCACCTGTGATCTTAACCACTGTACCTCACTTTCTCATACAATTTTACACATTTCCCGGTGCATTTTTTTATACAAGCAGCATGTTATCCGAAGCAGTTTTAAAATGTGGCACCAAAGAAAGTCTTTTGAAAGTAATAACTTTTCAAGAAAATAAATTAGAAATAAGTTAGGAAGAAAAATAAAATACGCTGTTCCTACATTTTCAATTTTAGCCCACCAGACAATAAAAAAATAACTGAGCAGCTCATTTTGCCCAAACAAGGTAAGCTTCTGAAACTCTCCTGTGTTGCGGCTGGCAAAATTTGTTTGTGCTTTTATCATCAATATTAGGGTGCCAGAATTTTTCAAGCAGATAATTTTATGCACCAAGACTGATCTCTGAGGGTTCCGATTAGTTCTTTTTCCACAACTGAATTCTACCTATTTTTTTTTGCTAGCCATTTTATTTTTTTTAACATTTTTTATTGATTTATAATCATTTTATAATGTTGTGTCAAGTTCCAGTGTTCAGCACAATTTTTCAGTCATTCATGGACATATACACACTCATTGTCACATTTTTTTCTCTGTGATTTATCATAACATTTTGTGTATATTTCCCTGTGCTATACAGTGTAATCTTGTTTATCTATTCTACAATTTTGAAATCCCAGTCCTATTTATACAAAAAACTAGAGCTTATTTGAAATATTATTTTTTTTAACAATCTGAGTTCAATTTCCAAACTTCCATTCTCACGTTACCCCAGATAACACTGTTTCATATTTTGGAATAATCATTTTATAGTCGGGGTTTATTAATAGACCATGCCTCTTAGTATTTACTGAGTATCTTTTTAAATATTTATCACTGAGATGCGGTGAAAACAGTAAGATAATTAGACAAGAGCAGGGTAATCACACTAATGCACATTCACAATTCTACATTGCAACATCCTGTGTTTTATAAAATTTCACTCTTCATTTGATCTAACCTTGGTAAATTCTTTGCAGGAAAAAAAACAGGAGGAATTGAAAATATTCTTGGAAAGTGTGGATTTTTGTCTTCAATCTCCCCAGTTGGTACTTCACTACCTAGTTTGCTCTAACTATTCATCTATCTATCTATCTATCTATCTATCTATCTATCTATCTATCTATCTAATGCTTCCAAATACGTACTATACGTGGGACAGGCAGAGAAAGCAGGAACTATAGAAGTGGAGTGTGATTCCACCTGTATCCATCTATCCAGAAGCAAAACCCATACGGAATCATTAGTATTTCCACCGCGTGATAGAATTGACTAGCTAAAAAGTGTTTTATGAGAGAATTGAGTGATTGACTCTGGCTTCCCACAGTCGCTGCTACAGCCAGCTACAGCTCACAGGCCGCACTGTAGTTCCAGAAAAGGAGCTGCTGCTGAAGGCTCACACCTCTGAATACATAGTCATAACTATCATCTCACATCTTAGAGTCAATATCAAGAGAACACTAGACATCCTTGTTCCTGGAATTTCAAAGCCAGAGACGAACTGGCTACTAGAATTTCTAGGCCTGATTAATTTCCACCTCTTTTAGAGACCCTCCCCTTATTCCCTAGGGCAGACATTGTTAAGTAGCTCTCAAAGATTGTAGCTTTTTTTTTTTCCTGGGGATTCAGAAGGAAAACATTTTGCATCCTTACTCCCTTAGAACAATTTAATTCCAGTCAATAGGATGCTCAAGGAACTTATGATTTTATATCACAAAGTATTAAGTAAATGCTATATCTTAGCCAATTTTTTAAAAAAATATAGTTGGTCAAATCTGTGAATAAAGGTACTTTTCAAGATTTGCAGGTACTAACTACTATATATAAAATAGATGTACAACAAGTTTCTTCTGTATAGCACAGGGAACTATATTCTCTATATTTTGCAGTAACCTATATAAAAAAAACATGAAAAAGAAGATATGTATGTATATGTATGACTGAAACATTATGCTGTACTCCAGAAATTGACTCAACATTGTAAACTGATTATACTTCAATTAAAAAAAAAACTAAAATTAAAAAAAAGTTATGTTTGTGATATCTTATTTAATATTCTTTTTCTAGTCAAATAATATTTCAAACTCAAATATACAGATTAGATTCTGAAAGCTTTTTTTTTAAATAAATGTCCATGTCTGGGATGACACCGCAGGATCCCTCATCAGCTTAGGAAACTCATAGACCTACAGTGTTGACTTGGGAAAGGAGACTCGGAGCATGGATGTCACTTAAGGCTAAAGGCAATGAAATACTTTGTGTTGTTGTTTTACTCTAACAAATGGAACTCTAGAGAAAAAGGCAATGATGACTGAAGAGTCCCCAGAGAGCAGATGGAAGCTGAATTTTACTTGTAAGTCAATCAGTGGGTCTGGATTGATCCCAGATACCATTAGTGCTTCTTCCGGGATCCAGCCCTAGCAAGGGCAGTGATGTGGCTTCCGTTTTTCTTCTAGAACCCTCTGTGCAGCGTTTCATTCACCCGGTGTTGAGTAGCAGAAGGAAGTGAGATCATCGAGGCATGTTGGCGATGGCAGATGGCAAAATGCAGAGAATAGATGACAGCAATTATTTTCAGTGGGCTGGTCCCATGTTTGGGGATGCGCAAGGGGCAGGCCCAAGAGAAACAGAGCTGAATGCTACCTTCAGGCTCCTCTTAGGTTTTTTTCCTCTTTTCTCATGTAACATCTTAAAGCCTTCTTCGTGAACATTATGAGTTGGCAATAGAAAGCATCACGTATAATTTAACTGAAAGTTCTAAACATAGTAAGAATCTGTTAACGCCAATATTTACTTATTCTGGTCTTTCATTCTTTTTTTCCTTTTTCTGACAAGGAAAACCCAGCTTTCCTTTGGGGACCCATCAGTCTTGTTTCTCAGCGTTTAGTTGTTGGCTGGGGTGTAAATGCTGACCAGGGTAGGGCATGGAGCCCGGGCTTGGCCAATCCAAGCTCCAAATACCTCTTAGTCACATCAGTATTTCACATTTCCCAAGTCGTTCCAATCATGGTGAATCAGTGCTTTTGTGCTATAGAGACGAGGAATAGGTGTTCTCCTATTCTGACGGAATTGAATTGGAGAGACTGTATGTGGAGACCCACTGCTAGCTTCTTCCCTTCGCCCAGAGCCTGGGGTAAAGGCAGCACTTGGCAGAGAGCAGACACAAGCTAAACCAAAAGAGAGGGAGAAACCTCATCTCAATTAGTATCATTTTAACTCCTAGATTTTTCAATTATATGCGCCCGTAAATTATCTTTTTTTTTTTAAGTTTGAGTTTATTTTCTTGCATTTGTTTGAATGCTAAATAAGTAGTTTGCGTCTCTCGTTTTGGAAAAGAAATAATAGAGAAATGTGGTATAGCTCTTCTTGAAATTCCAACAGCATGCATTTGGGAAATTTATCAGGAACTTTTTTATTATACCTTTTTGAAGGAAGAAATTAAGTGAAATAAATAATGAAACTTCCCTGGAGTGCAAGTTTAGGAATGTAGTTTTGGTATCATCAGATCAGATTTTGGTGCGTATTCTGACCACAATACGTATTCGTCGGGATATCAGTGCGTGCAGTTAACGGTGCTATGGTTAGGGGTTTGCTTTGCCATACTCAAGGGTAAATTTCAGAGTTTTGCCTGTCTGTTTTGAAAATAAATATTTCGAGTTGTGATCTATGATAATCATACTTAATCACAACTAAATGTTCTGGCATCAGTGGAATTATTCCAGAAAGCAGACGTCATCTTAAACTTCTCTTGCAAAGGACCAGACAGCAAGCA
The DNA here is from genome assembly GCF_048564905.1 of Vicugna pacos. Lineage (NCBI taxonomy): Eukaryota > Metazoa > Chordata > Mammalia > Artiodactyla > Camelidae > Vicugna > Vicugna pacos. Next base: position 85,637,786 of record NC_132991.1, on the reverse strand, counting down.
TGTTAGGCTTTGAGAGCTGCATGGTTTCTGTTGCAACTACTACACTGTGCCACTGCGGTGCTGAATGCGGCCATAGACAGTACGTAAGTGACAGTATGTTAATAAAGGAGCAGAAACAATATGTGAACACAGACGGTGTCTAAATGAATGAGCATGGCTGTGTTCCAAAAAACTTTATTTCTGAACACTGTGAGTTTATTCCCCACATTTCATTCAATACTATCACTCTTTTAATTTTTTTTTTCTGCATTAAAAAATGTAGACAATATCCTTAGCTCACACACAAAAACAGGTGGCACATCTATTTGGCCCACCAGCTGTAGATGGCCCCCCCTCCTCGCCCCCATGACTTTAAAGGCATATCCAGTCTATAGATGGTTCTCAGCCTTTCAGTAAACCAAAAAGTCATGGCCATTTTCCTATATCTGATTTATACTTTTTGGTTAGTTGGTGACTCATTTGAAAATGGTCCATTTATAGTATTAGAACTTAGTCTTAGCTTTCCATTCTACATTTTTGCTGACTCAGAGAACAATTGGCTTATTTTGTTTATTTGTTTGTTTTTAACTTCACCACAAGGTAATAAGAGAGAAGAGTAAATTGCTGCGCTTCATAAATTGGAAGAAATGTTAGGTGTTATTAGACGTGTGATATTAAAATCAACCCAAATGATGGATACCAAGAATTTTCAGTTGTTTTCCAAGGCTTTAGAACCATGACTCAGAAGAGAACTAACCCCAGAATTGAAAGATGTGTTGAAAAATGTGCAAAAATAGGGGAAATGTCAAGAAGATATTAATTATTAGTGTTGGTTGCTAAGCATCCGAGAAAGGCACAAAACCGCAGAAATGTTTCGTGGGAGTTCAAAAATGGAACATTTCTTTTGGTTTGGGAATATTTTATGGGTGACAGCTACTTTTATTACGACATCCCCAGAATACAGTTTCGAATGTTTTGAAAAGCATAATCTGCCTTAAATAGGATCGTTGAGAATAATTTTACCAACAGAATTTCCCCAGTGATCTTTCCTGTCTCCTGCTTTTCAGGGACAGAGAGGGAGCTGTGAGGCAAACTTTAACCTCTAAAGCAAAAACCACAGTGGTAAACAAGGGTAGAGTTCAAATTTCAAAAGGTTTACTGGTTAAAAAAGACGAAGAAAACGAAACAAATTGCTTTTGAAACTGACAAACAGAAATATCTCCCGCCTGTGTTAAATTTACCTTTGGATTTAAAAACAGAAAATGCCAGGCAAAGCACAACTGAACATCCAATCAAAGAAGTTATTGTTTCACAAGCTGGGAAGCCTACATTCTTGACATTCCTTTCTAAAACACACAAGACCCTTGAGACATCTTTCTGCTGCCTCCCACCTTTTATGTATTTCAAATAAAACCTGGGCTCTCTTTAAAGCACGCCCGCAGAATATTTACATATAAACAAATAATATTTCTATGTGTTCTGTATATACAGAAATGATTGGGAATAGGTTTTTATTTGTATTTATATTCGAAATGATAAGAAATGGACCTCCAGATTTTCTGAGACCAGAAATTGCCCACCATTTCAAAGAAAGAGATCAAGAAAAATATGATTTATTGTTTACTTAAGGAAAAGATTGAAAAAAAAATCTGTCGGTATTGAAAGGCAAGCACACAATAAAGAAAAAAATCCTTATGTGTTACATTTTTAAGTGAAAAAGTAAAAAATTATTGCTTTGCAGAATGACACATATACAAGGTAACCGTGGAATATTTTAAAATTCAATTTAATTGGTAGCTAATATATGTATAGCTCAGAGATATACAACTTTCTGGTAGCCGTCAGTTCATTGACAAACACAGATATAAAAGTACAAAATTATGTAAAAATAGAATATGGTAATAAGTCAAATAAATGATATTGCAAAGGGCAATAGGAATTTGGAGGAGAGAATCAATGTGGGCTGAGTAATAAAATAAAATATTACTGAAGCAATGGATTTGAGCCAGACCAGCTGGGTGGGTGGGGTTTTCAGTGCACCAGAAAGAAGTGAAAAGACTTTCTGGGCAAAAACAAACCTGGAAGGCAGGACCTGACTGAGATTCTGTGACAAAAGCAAAGTAGCTGGAGTAGAAGTTTCGTGCATCTGAGGAAAGAGAGAAAGCTCATTGTAAACTTTATTCTGAAGGTAGCAACTCATGGGCTGTAAGCGTAACTCTACTTTATTTTGCATTCTAGTGTCTCTTTAAAATTCAGTAGAGAAATTTCTCTCTCTGCCTGAGCTGAATGACAAAGCTAATAAGTTCTCTGGATCCTTAAGTCACCAAACAGAATCTTGACTCAGAAATTAGAATGTCCAGATGCATTTAATATACAAGACTCCAAACTTGACTGAAAGTTAAATTTTCTTCCCTCTTCCTGTTGGGAATTGCAGACAGGAAGGAAGCCAAGGGAAGAGGTGTGGTCTTCACTGCCTCCATCTTCCCTTCCCTACCTTACTAAGAGTGGTTTCTGATTTCAACTCCTGCTCTAGCATCAGGGGTAGGGTGGGAGCTGTGGGGAACAGAACACTCGCATTAGTGGTAGGATGACTCAGGTTCTCTGGGCCTGGCAGGTGTTTCAAGCTCCCTCTTACCTTCTCAGTATCTACCTGGGTTATTTGGAAATTCCCACAATAAACTTGTGACCAACAAGTGTCCCCATCCATGTTGTTGCAAATGACATTCTTTCTTTTTTATGGCTAAGTAATATTCCATTATATATATACACACACATATATACATTATACACACACACACACATACACACACACATGCAGTCATCTGTCAATGGACATTTAGGTTGCTTCCATGTCTATTATTGTAAGTAGTGCTGCTATGAACACTGGGGTGCATGTATCTTTTCACATTTAAGTTTTCTCATAATATGTGCCCAGGAGTGGGACTGCTGGATCATATGACAACTTTATTTTTAGTTTTTTAAAGAATCTTCATACTCTTTTTCATAGTGGCTGCACCAAATTACATTCCCACCAACAGTGTAAGAGGCTTCCCTTTTCTCCACACCCTCTCCAGCATTTGTTTTTTGTGGACTTCTGAATGATGACAATTCTGACTGGTGTGGGATGGCATCTCATTGCAGTTTTGATTTGCATTTCTCTGATAACTAGTGACACTGAGCACCTTTTCATGTGCCTGTTGACCATCTGTATGTCTTCTTTGGAGAAATGTCTACAAAGATCTCCTGCCCATTTTTTGATTGGATTGTTTGTTTTTTTGTTAAGTTGTACAAGCTGTTTGTATTTTCTGGAAATTAAGCCCTTGTCAGTTGCATCATTTGCAAATATGTTTTTCCTAGTCCGTAGGTTGTCTTTTCATTTTGTTTATGGTTTCCTTTGCTGTGCAAAAGCTTATAAGTTCGATTAGCTCCCATTTGTTTATTTTTGCTTTTCTTTCCATTGCCTTGGGAGACTGACCTAGGAGAACACTGCTACAATTTATATCAGAGAACGTTTTGTCTATGTTCTCTTCTAGGAGATTTATGGTGTCCTGTCTTCTGTTTAAGTCTTTAAGCCATTTTGAGTTTATTTTTGTGCGTGGTATGAGGGATTCGACTTTATTTTAAATGTCATTGTTTTTAGATGCCATTGTTGCATCTAGACCTTTAAAAGTGGGAAAAAGAATTCTTGGAAATTGCCATGAGTTTATTATATGATCTGAACAGCTCTATGCCTGTGTACTGAGATCACATACACACAAACCCTGGAGGAACACCGAGAGTGGTTTTGCCTAATGGATTCAAACTGATACAGGACAAAAGTTCCTATTTTTTTTTTTTTGTGCCATGGACTCTGCAGTATGGTGAAGCCTATAGACTCAGAAAAAATGTTTTTAAATGCACAAAATAAAATACAAATGATTGCAAAGGAGATCAGTTTTATGGAAATACAGTTATCAAGTTATTAAAAAGTGATACAATAACGTGTCCATTTCTTTATTACATAACAAGAGCTAGCAGCAGGTCCAAGAATATTATATTTTGAAATAGTGGTGGGAGTAAGTGGTATTTCAAAATATCGCTACAGTTGAAATGTGATATGTGATATTTGTGATTTCTGTTGGTGGCACAGTCAGAGGTATTGCAAATACTGATGTGTTTTGTTTCATAAATTCCCAGTTAAGTAAAGTGCTAAATTTCAGTAAGAGAAGAGGGAAAATAATGGTTTCTGAATTCCTTTCTCAATCAAAAACAATCTATTTGCTTATTGTCATGATCTCTTTCAGTGAAATACTTCCTGTTGCTCTAGGCACGTTGCTAAACCCGGAGAATTCAGTGAAGGAGGTACCCTTTCCTTGTAGCACTCCTATTGATTCTTCCCCATCCCTGCTTTTCCTCTGGGAGATTGTCACAGGCTTTTTATGGTGCTCAGTTGGGCCTGGCTTCCCCTATCAGCAGGGCGTGGTCCCCAGCTCCCGAAAAAGATGACCATTTCACAGAACGGCAGTTTATTTTTTTCTTAGAATTTTCCTGTGCATCGGGTGCTCATCCACACTGGACATGACTTTCAAAACAGCAGGAAGAATTCTATCAGGACCAACAGTTTTCTTTTTGCCTAATAAGATGATGATGGCATCACGAATAAAACACCTCCCTTCCTTCTGGAAATGCAGGCCTCCTGATGGGATTTCCACTTTGCCTCTTCAGCAGTGTGAAATGACCCAGGGAAAGACTTAATAAGTGGATGTCAGCCACAGAGTAAGCAGGAAAAATGATAAATGGACCACTGGGCCACCCTATCATGGCGCAGTTTGGCCAAGGACTTTGCATTTGATTCTATAGTTTTTTTTTCTGTGTTAAATATGGTCAGGGATTCCCAAGTAGCTTAAGCCTGAGGCTGTTACTTCTAATAATTGAGACTGATGAAAGGTCGTGGTATTTTTACAGCTTAGCTGTGACATGCAATGTATCACTTTGCTGCTGTCAAAGAAAATATTATACACTTCACTGGCAAAAGGCTGGATCCTGAGTGTTCCCTCCCCACCCTGTCTCCAACGTATTTGCTTGGGTTTACAGAGAAATCTCACATTTAGAGTGTTCCAGAAAATCGCCTGGTGCTAGAATGAGATCATTCAGGTATAAAGCAAATGTTTTGGGATCAATAGGAAATTAATTACATGAAGTGATTGACACGTTGCCACCAGAGGGGAAGTGTGACACACAGCCTTGCTCCTTTGAATACACGCCATAGATACCCTGAGAAAAACTGCTTTTTGTACTGAAATAGGAAGAATCATTCAAATGAAAATCAATTGTTTAGAAAACTATGCATTAGTGGGATTTTGTGGTGGTGATTTATTTTTTCCTACTTGAGATATTGGTAGTTGCTGAATTTTTCTGTAAGAGTGGGCACCCTGGCCATCAGCACTTGGATTTGGTTTTTTTTTTTTAATTAGCAAGATTTTTTTTTTGGAAGAAAGAAGAAAATCTGCAATAAGAATAAGTTATTAATGATCAAGGAAATCGAATATAATAAAATTCAGGAAATCTGTCCAAAGAGGTATTCAGAGGAAAATTCATTGTGTCAGTCAAACTTGATGTAACTTGAACTACCTATACAGAAAAACTGAAAGTATGCGCGCTAAGCCTGTAACCTAAGAACCCTCTCAAAGTCTTAAAGATTCAAGGAAAACTGACAATAAGAATAAAAGTAAAGACAGGTCTATTCTTTAAAGAGAGAAATACTGAGTTTAATAAATCCTATAATTATTTACTTATAAAAATTAAGACAGACATCATAAATTTTAATTGAAAATAATCAGTACGAGTGAAAACAAACACTATATAATTAGACATAGAAAGCTGCAATGGAAGCTTCTCAGTACCTGTTACAATGATGGACTCAGATGCGCTGTTGGCTGAATTCTCCTGAGTCAATCCTAGAGAAACTACAGAAGCTCATGAAAGGCATGGGTAAGGGAGACCAGCAAAAAGCAGACAAACAAAACTGAAACCATGCTGAGAATGAAGGCGACCAAGAAGCGGGGCCTGTGTGGGGAACACCTTGGTGTGTTGGCAGCCAGAGAGAGTGTAGGGTGGTGGGAGGGAGGTCAGAGAGAAGAGGCTGGAGGGAAGCTAGTCAGTTCTGTTTCCACCTTTCAGTGCACGACCCTGGCGTAACCGCCACCTGTTCCTCTGCCCTGAGAGATGTCAGGACCGCCCAGGCCACCCCTGGTGTTGAGCAGTAGGGTTACCATTGATGCGGGTCTGCCTGCTGCCATCTTTGGACATTCACTTCTTCAGGCCTCTTCCTCCAAACCCCAAAACTAGGTTTATCAGCTAAAGAAGCCTCTTTCCAAACTGCTTATTTAAAATACTTTAACAGTGAATCTATGCCTAAAAGGCTTGTATATCACAATTAACATAATTCTTGGAGCCTGGCTCTCTCTGCCCTGGGGCACACCCCCTCCTCTCTTCATATGCAAAATGCATTGGCAGACAAGCACCTAGCCTTTGGGCTTATCCTAATGCCTATCACCAGAAAGAATAACTGGTACTCCCAGTTACTCAGGTACCAAAACTCCTAAGGGTGAGTGGATAAATAAATAGCGGTCCATTCAGGCAACGGCCTATTATTCAGCACTAAGAAGAAATGAGCTATCAAGCCATGAAAAGACATGGAGGAAACTTAAATGCATATTGACAAGTGAAAGAAATCAATCTCGAAAAGCCTGCATACTGAGTGGCTCCAGCTATATGACGTTCTGGAAAAGGCAAAGCTATGGAGCAGTGAAAAGATCAGTGGTTGCCAGGGGTGGCATAGGGGAGCGATGAATAGGTGGAGTGCAGTGAAATTTTAGGGCAATGCAAGTATTCTGCACAACACTGCAGAACACAGAATAAGAAGCACAAATAAATATATGTGGGATAAAAGCAAATATAGTTGAATGTTAGTTGTAGAATTTTGGTGGGCATATGAGTGTTCATTCTGAAATTCTTTCAACTTTCTGTGTGTTGGCAAACTATCATCATAAAATGTTGCAGGCAGAGAGGAAGGACTAACAGAACAGGGCAGAGGGACCATCCCTACCTTTTAGTGTGTGTGTGTGGACCCTGCAATAGGTTGGAATCAAAGATATGAACCAAACATAAAGGACTGTTTTATATATTAAACATTTTTGTGATTCTTTTAAGATGTACAGTAGGTTACAGCAGAATTGATCCCAAAGTACAAAGAGGTCTTATCTGCCCCGGGTTGTCACAGAAGCATAACCTTGTCCACTGTCAACATCTCAAATCAGAGTAGTGCATTTGTCACAACCAATGAACCTGCAGGGACACATCACCATCATCAGGGGCCATAGTTTACATTAGGGTTCAGTCTTCGTGTTTTACACATCAGGATATACTTGTCAAAACTTCAGGAATGTGCATTTAACATTTTACTATACTTGTTTTTATTGCACTTATATTTATCCGTGCTTCTTATTTTTTAAATGAATTTCAAAGTAAGTTGAAGACTTTAGTATATGCCATTGAATACATAGCATTAGAATACATATCATCAACCAGAATTCAATATTTATTTACAGTTATTCTCTGTTCCTTTTCAGGTAATATTTACATACAATAAAATATATAAGTCTTTATTTTATTGAACTATAGTCAGTTTACAATGTTTTGTCAATTTCTGGTGTATAGCACAGTGCTTCAGTCATACATGAATATATATATGTATATTCATTTTCATATTCTTTTTCACCATAAGCTACTACAAGGTATCGAATACAGTTCCCTGTTCTCTACAGTACGAACTTGTTTATGAAATATATAAATCTTAAGTGATAATTTGATGACCTCTTAGTAAACAGAACATGACTGTATCTCCAGGGATTTCACTGATATTCCTGCTCAATAAGTCCCCGCCCCATGTTCATCATAAATTAGTTTCGCCTGATACAGAACTGCATAAAGATGGAATCTTTGATTGCATTATTTCTTTGTGTAAGACTTCTTTCACTCAGCATACAATGTTTGAGGTTCATCTATGTTACTGTGCGTATATATATATATATATATATATATAATATATATATATATTAGTGGTCTATTCTTTTTCATTGCTGAGAAGAGTCCCACTGTAGAAACAGAGCACAATTTATCTGTTCTCCTATTGCTGGAAATGTAAGCTATTTCCTTTTTTGAGTTATTATGAATCAAGCTGCAAAGAATAATTAGGTGCAAATTTTGGGGTTTTTTTTTTTTGACATACATTTCTTTGGAATCACTGGGTCATAAGCTAGGTGTTTGTTTTCTGAAGAAAGTAGAAGAGATTTTTCTAAAATTGTAGCATTTTTACACTGCCTTCCACAGTACATGAAAGTTACAGTTACTGTCCATCCTTACCAATGTTTCAAAGTATCCGTTTTGCTTTTAGCTATTTTAGTGGCTGTATGATTTCATTATAGTGTAGTCTCAGTTTGAATTTTCTTGATGTCTAATAACAATTAATGCTTTTTCATGGACATATTATCTACTTATATACAATAATTTGTGAAGCATATGGGTTAATCTTTCTCAGTTTCTACTGCATAGTTTGTCTTTTTGTGATTGTCTTGCAGGAGTTGGTTTTTATGTTTTGTGTGACTGTGGTTTGTAATATATTCTGGTTACCAGACCTAAGGCAAGCATATGAATTGCAAATATTTCTTCACAGCCTACAGCTTACCTCTTCATTTACTTAAAGATATCTTTGGATGAGTTGAAGATGTTAATTTTTATTAAGTATAATTTATCAAGTTTTTTCTTTCTTGGATTTTGCTTTCTGTGTCTTTTTAAAGAAACCCTTGCCTATCTTCAAGCCACAAAGTATCTTGTATTTTCTCTTAAAAGCTTTATAGCTTCAGCTTTTATGTTTAGATCTGGGATGCTTCTTCATTAATCCAAACATCCAGTAATGTTTGTGGTGTGTTAGAAGTGAAGGTTTACTTTTTGGTTTGACTATCTAGTTGTTCTAGTATCATTTGTTGAAAAAATTTTTCCATTTTCTGTTGGAATTCTTTGTCACTTTTGTTAAGTATTAAGTTATCATATAGTATGACTCTATTTCTGGGCTGTCTATTTATTTCATTGGCCTAATGGTTGACCCTTTTCCAGGAAAATACTATCCATATTACTGAATACTTACAGTAAGTCTTAAAATAATACAAAGTAAAAGACTTTTGAGTGAACTGTTAGTTAAAATACATGTATGGAAAAGTAATATGATAATCATGTTCAATTAACATAGATATATCTTACAATTTCAAAGTTGTAGGGGAAATAAAATGGACAAAAGGTGTTAGTGAATAAACCAGAAGAAAAAACACATCACATACATACAACAAACACTTACACATTATGACCATTTATAATAAAAAAAGATCAAGGTAGCACTGCATATATTCCAAAACGGCAGCATTTTAAGTGATTATATTCAACTTTGATAAAATATACATACAGCTAATTTGGGCAACACATTGGTGTCATTTCACTGTATAAAATATTGGAATGCATATATAAAGACTGAAAAGAAAGTTTTGCCTTTTGATCCAGGTTTGCTTTTAGATCCACCCTTTGAACTCCTTTCCAGATGTGGAGAGCTATTCAGTTATGAAGGTTTCTTTACGATTTTGGAAAATAGGGTACAATCTAGCTGTTTAAAAATACGGGGATGATTACATCAGAACTGGTACATCAACTAATTTCAAATTTTATTTTGTCATTAAAAATTCAGACTTTTGAGAAAAGTTCATAGATACAGGGAAACGCTCCATGTGTGAAAAAGGCAGGATTCAACATGTTTGTATAATGCAAACCTAATTTTCTAAAATAAAACATTTTTACATGAAGAGCAAAAAAAAAGTACTGGAAAGAAATATTTCAGGAATTTAACTATTATTTATTTAATATGCAGCACTACTAGACAATAAGATTTAAGGTAACTTTTATTGTCTATGTTACATGTTTCTGGTCCTTCTGTGTTCTACAATGGTATTTATGTTTATAATTTGCAAGGAAAAACTTAGTTGGGTACATGGGGTCTAGCCTCTTTGTTGGGGCTCTCCTACTCTTCAGTTTGGTTATTTCCAAATAACCAGACCATTCAACCAACCAGAACGCTCATATCCAGTAACAGATGGATGGTTAACAGTTCTTCCAAACTCCCCGCTGTTTCACTTGACTGCACAGAAGAGCAGAAGCTACTAATGCCCTAGATCTACACATCTGTTTCATCTTAACGTAATAATTGTACTATGCTCAGGACCTTGTTGCATAGAGTCAGAATGCATCTATTTATTTAATGCCTACTGTACATAAGCTGCTATGTGAGATCTTTGGGGGCTCATACATGAAGTGGGCACAGGTAGAACCAACCACTAGAGCTGCTTTCAGAAGGACCAAGGTGAGATGCTCCAGCAGCCCCGGAGCTGCTTCCAGTGTGTTGCGCCCACTCTCTGAGCATCAGTCCACCAGCTGGATCTGAAATTTTCACAGTCTCTTATCGCCAAGCCTAATGCAGGATATGTCACTGGAGAGAGTAAGAGATAATATGTAATTAAGTGTGCATTGCTTTTAGCAACAAGCATTCACTTCTAATGCCCTATGACCAAAGCAAATAGACATATATTTCTCATCCTTAATTCATTTTGCATCCATTGACAGACTGCCTTGGTGGATAACCCATATTTTGTCAAATTAGTAACTGGACATATAACTGGGAGAATGGAAAAATGCATAAATATATCAGAGACTTCCTTGGAACTGGGCTGGTTTCTATGAGATAGATGTTTTTGTGTTTAAAGAATTCAATTGGTATGCCTCTTTTATAAGCGCAAACATGTGCATTACAGCTATAAATTAAGTAAATATCTTGGGGACAAGTGCCCAGAGGTAGCAGTTTATACTGGGAAAGGTAAACAAAATCCACTTTGACTAACCTCTTCTCGTCCCATGGAAGATACTAAACCAAAGTAAGACTTGACTATGAAGGGAAAACTGATTTGATTTTTCTGATGCAAAAAGAAGAAACTCAATTTGACCTTAGTTTTAGTGACTGCATGACAATGAGAACATCAAATCTATGCAGGGTAGATAAAACTAGTGAGGTCTCATTTAGAACTTAGCAAACGACTTCCAGTGAAAACATTATTTTATTCTCTAATGCACAATGCAATATATTAGGCAACATGTCCTTGAGTGACTATGTTTGTCAAATTATCTCATGCAAAAACCATGTATTAAACCCTGTATTAAATCCCTGTGGTTTGAACAGTCAGGCCCTGCTCACCATGGGGAGAAACCTGGAGTTATCGCCTTCCTTAGAATGTTCACACACTCACTTAGTGCTGAGATCTTGGCAAAATCAAAAGGAGTGAACTTCAGCACTGACATTCTTTTGTATTGTCATCTTATTTTCACGCTGGGGTGGACTTGTTCATTCCTCCTTCAGCCCCTGCTAGAGAACCCCCTGCTCTCCTGATTTTGCAGACAGAGCCTCTCTCCCACTTGGTCATACCATCTGTCTCCACATTACAGTTTACCCTGCACGAGTACCAGGTAGCAGACGCGATTTTGCCCAATAGCAAGTACAGTGGAAAGTCTTTCACGGGCTCCCCACAATCTGTGAACATATGATCCGTCTAGGATAACACGTTGTGCTAAAAATATCCCAGAGAAATGTTCATGTGGTAATAAACATGGAACCTGAATCGAGGGGGAATATGTGCTGTGTGTCCCGAGTCTCTGAAATGTGTGTGTCTGTGGCACCAGCATGATGATGGTCTGTCAATGGGAGAAGACAAGATCAGCTAATATTTGTTTCATTGTTGCAAGTGTTAATGTAGATATAACAGTGTTTGTCCTAAAACCCAAACTGTGAGTTAAATGAGTGGAAATCCAAAAGTATTTGTCATGAGCTGATTAGTTTGATAAACAGAAATCTGTATCATTTCCATGACAAATTCTGACACTGCACATTGACCTTACAAGGAACATCATGGCAAGACTCAGAGAGCTAACCTATTAAGAGAAAAGACTATGTTTCCCTGTATTTTGGGCTGCATCAATCATCCCTTATTAATCTATACTGTCTTTTTAAGAAAACGTGACAATATTCCTCAAATGTTAGATGTATAGAGACCCTATGCAGAGTGGTTGTCAGTTTCTGTAGAAAAGGTTTGTGGAGATCTTTAAATACTTCATTTTATCACTGGATACTGGGAACTGATTTTTGAACTTAGAACTCGTAACCTACTTTAACTGAGCTGATATTCAATATCTGTTTCTATGCAGTCAGCTAGAACGAGCATTATCTCCACTATCTCATAGCATAACATTTCCCCACCTCTTCTTTCCATTGCAGTTTTCTCGGGGATGATACGCAAACTTTGCTGTTTTCTTAGGTTGGTCAAATAACAGTGTCTGGGTTTGAGTTGCACGATACAGACCTGGATCCAAATCCCGGATCTGCACTTGGTGCAGCCTTTCCGGTTCCTACAGTAATCAAAGTTCTGGACCCTAGATGGTGTATCTGCTCCCCCAGGTACAGGGGAGCAGTGGGATGTCATAGAGCAGTAGCCCCCTGGGGGCAAGAAGGCTAGTGCTCACACATGGTCTCTGCTCTGTATCTGTGTGGCTTTGAACCACTTATTTAAAATCTTTGTGCCTCACCTATAAAACATGGGGAATAATATGTAATCCATTGGGTTTTTGTGCATTGAAATGTCTGGTTCATAAACTCTCTTATTTGAATTTGTAGGAGGAGTTGGCATACAATTGACACAACCCCTTACCGTCCTTTGATGCACTGTTTTAAGTACAGATCTAAGACAATATGATCATTTCCTGGTTATCAGAGCATGGTGGCCAAGAGCATGGCAGATGCCTGACTGAATCTGGCCCCACGAGCTGGGCAATGAGAACAAGGCACTGGAGTTGAGCCTGCCATGGGAGTGAGAGTAAATCTCCCTCTGGCTGTGGTCTGTTGTGAGGATCAAAGGTCTATTAGATGGTATCTGACATAAAGCAAGTGCTCCATAAGGACTGTGGTTCTCACCACATATGAACGCAGAGCTGGAGATGCTGCTTCCGCAGGCCTGGTCACTGCTCTTTATTCAGATCTTCCTCAAATGTCACCCAGGCAGAAAGGAACCTCTGCTCTGGCTCATTCAGATGGAGATTGTATCCTTCCTCTGCCTTCCCTGCATGCTTCTCACACATCCTTTGCATCACATTTCAATGGAAGTATGTATTTCCAGTTGGACTGTCAGCTACTCAGTGACAAGGGCCTATGTCCTCTTTCAGGTCTTTCAGTGTTGGGCCCACATTTCTCAAGAAAATAAGTCCACAATAAAGACCAGTTGGATGTAGTTATTACTGAATGGAAGCAAGGGATATATTCTTGAATTTTCTGCTCTAAAAGCATGTTCTTAACCTGTGATCTGTGGACATGTTTGAGCTAGTGGGTGTTTGTAAACCATCTCACACTGTGCAAAATTCATTGCTTGTGGACTTTCCCAGGAAAGGGGTCCATAGTTCCCTCAACTTCCCAGGGCAACCTGTGGTCCTGAACAGTCTGGGAACCATTCATATAGATGCTCCTTGTACTTTCTCTGTATCATTTTCAAAAATCATTGAACCTTTAAAGTGATACTTGCCCTGGATGACATGTTCCTTGGACATTGGCCTCCTTTTATTCTTGCTTCCTCAGTTTTGTCCAGTATCTGCTGCCTAAAAAAATACAAGTGCCTTCTGTGAACCTCATAAATGCAGTATCTGCCCACAAGACCACAATGTGGTTGATCAGATTCCTTTAATGAATTATTTGCTTCTCATGTCAGTATATAGTCAGTCTTGCCAATTGAGGGGTAATCAATCTTTATGATATCCAGAAAAATCAAATTGACAGGAAGCCATTATCTGCCTAAGTGATGTAGCCTAGATGTCACCTAGGGTCTCTCCTCTACCTCATCCCACCTCCAAAGAAAGACCTGGCCAAGCAAGTCAAACAGCAAAACAGAAGTTTGACTGATTTTTCGAATACACACTATTTTGATTATTTTCTGTTTAAAAGCCATTTGGCCTTTAGTCAGCTATTTAGACCTGTACAAGAATGAGAACAACTTGAATCTGTTACTTTAAATGATTAAATATAAGATTTCTATTATTTGTGTTGTGTCCACTGGAGTGAAGTGTGCATTGATGCAACCGAGAAACCCAATAGGCATGCCTTCACAAAATTGATCTTTATTTTGTGCCTTCTGTGGCACAAGGCAGGAAGGACTCCCTGTTTCAGGAAATCATCCTCTCAGGGACAGGGCAATTCTTTCAGCCTTAACGTAGCTTTCAATGGAGTTTTCTCATTCTCATTTTCAACTAGCAGCAGAATAAGTGAGAAGCAATTCCAGAGCAAGTGTTTTCCAAGCAAACAAGGCAGAAGGTTCATGTTTTGTTGATGGGAGCTTAGTGACACGGCCACACCTAACTACCAAAAAGCAGGAGGATGTGGTATCCGTGAGTAGCTGTGCACCCAGATACACCCTATTACTCTAAAAGAAAAGAGCAGATTTTGTTTAACAAGTCACAATTTCCATTGGATGTGCAGAATTAGGATTTAGACACATGCATCAAAACTGGGCAAAACCAACTGCTTTTGGGACCTGATGAATGAATTCTTTGTTTCTCTTTTTCCTGGAGGTATTCAGTAATCTTGAGTACTGTAAATTCAAAATAGTCTCATTGTCTGAGAAGAACGAGAAAGCCACTGAAGGAAATGAACTGAACAGAGGTTTGGGTTCCAGCAGGAGGGACAAAAGAGGGTGATCAGGATCCAGAGAGAAGTCAGCGTCACTTGGAGAAGATAAATGACCATGGAAGATCCAGGCTCAAGGTAACAGACAGGATAAGAGGGACTCTGACAGCAAGCAGCAGGAACACAGGCATGAAGCCCAGGGCGAGGGGCACGTTGCTAGGGCTCCTACAAGATCAGGGAAGGGCAGGCAGGGAACCAAAACTGAGATGCAGAGCAACTGGCAGAAAATTATGAAAAATTATGCCTGATTGCTGAACCTTGATACATGGCCACCAAGAATAAAGCAAGAGTCCACTTTGTATTACCAGGACGGAAAAACAAACAAACAAACAAACAAACAAACAAAACAAAAACCTAGATCAGCTACAAAGGAGTTTCATAAGGTGTAGCCCAGCTAAACATGTAGATTCTTGTTAGTTCTCATTTCTAGAGGCTTAATAAAGTCCCACAGACCAAGGTAAATTACATCTGCAAGAGTCATTGAAATAAACCCAGCTGCAGGCTTAAGATGCTGGGAGGGACCGAGGAGCTAACCCCTCTTAGCTTCTTGAATAAAACTGAGTCATATTCTAGCCTCTAGATTGTTTTGAAGAATGAATGATTATTTTTTTAGACAAAAGGGCAAAGGTTATACATTACTAGAATAATCCAAGTGAAAAAGATTTCCAGGCAACAAATGGTGCTGGAAAAACTAGAGATTCACATGTGAAAAATGAAGCTAGACACAGATTTTACACCTTTCATAAAAAAAAACTCAAAAATGGACCACAGACCTAAATTTAAAAAGGAAAACTATAAAACTCTTAGAAGGTAACATAGGAGAAAACCTAGATGGCCTTGGGTACAGTGATGACTTTCTAGGTACAACACCAAGGGCATGGCCCATGGAAGAAAGAATGGGTAAACTGGACTGCATTACCATTTAAAACTCTGATCTGCAAAAGACAATCTCATGAAAATAAGAAGACAAGGCACAGACTTGGGGAAAATATTTGCAAAAGGTAGAGCTAACGAAGGACTATTACCCACAATATACAAAGAATTCTTACAACTCAACAAGAAAATTAAAAACCCGATTAAAAAAAATGGGCCAAAGACCTTAGTAGATTTTATCAAAGAACATACACAGATAGCAAATAAGCACAGGAAAAGGTGTTCCATGTCACATGCCATTAGGGAAATGAATATTTAAAAATCAGTGAGAGAGCAGTCTACACCTTGGGAATAGTCAAAATCCAAAACACTGACAACACCAAATCCTGGTGAGGATGTAGAGAGAAGGAACTTTCATTCATTGCCGGTGGTGATGCAAAATGGCAAAGAAAAGAGTTGGGCGGTTTCTTACAAAACTAAACATACTCTTACCATACGATCCAGCAATTGTGCTTTTTGGTACTTACCCAAGTGAACTGAAAATCTATCATTTCCACACAAAAACCTGTACATGAATGTTTATAGCACTCTTATTTACAATTGCCAAAACTTGGAAGCAACCAGGAAGGTGAGTAGGTGAGTGGATAAATAACAATGGTACCTGCATACAATGGAACATTATTCAGTGCTAAAAAGACATAAGCTATCAAGTCATGAAAAGACACCGAAAAAACAATGCACATTACCAGACAAAAGAAATTGATCTGAAAAGGCGACACACTGAATGATTTCATCTACATGACATTCTGGAAAACATAAAACTGTGAATACAGGAAAAAGATCAGGGGCTGCGAGGGGTTAGGAGGGAGGAAGGGATGGGTAGGTGGAGCACAGAGGATTTTTTAGGAAACTAAAAATACTCTATTGTACCATCATGGTGGAGACATTTCATTACACATTTGTCCAAACCCATAGAATGTACAAAGCCAATAGTGAACTGTAATGTAAACCATGGACTTTGGGTGATTATATAGTATCAGTGTAGGTTCATCAATTGTATCAAATACTCTGGTGAGGAAGTTGAGAATGGAAGAGGCTATGCATATATGGGGGCATGGGGCTTATGGGAAAATCTCTGTTCCTTTTCTGCAATTGTGCTATGAACCTAAAACTGTTGTCAAAAAATCAAGTCAGTACAAAACTACGAAAAAGAAAGATTTCTAAGGAGGGAGACATGACAGTAGGTGTTGTGGGCTTAGCATGAAAGTCAGTGATGGGTACAGAGTTTCAACTGGGAAGATGAAAAAGTTCTGGAGATGGATGCTGGTGATGGTGGCACAGCAATGTGAGCATATTTAATGCCAGAGAACTGCACACTTAAAAAAGGGGTAAAATGGAAAATTCTGTGTTATGTTCATTCTTTTCACAATAAAATAATTTTTAAAAATGTAATAGAGTTTAGAAGCAAGTGTGATGAATGTTTTAAGAAATCTGTGTATGTCAATTGTTAACATTCAGGAAGGTGAAAGAACGCAGCTTGCAATGGGCCTATTCATGCTGAATATAAATATTTTACCAGTCTACTCATAGTTGAGACCAATTATTGGATCATGTTTTCATTGTTGAATTAAAACAAGTTTTAAAAAAAAAGTAATATGGAGAAAAAAAAATCAGGAGACCGATGCTCAAGAGGGTGACAAGGAGCCCCAGCCTGGGTCGCAAACCCCCTAAGACTGGTTGCCCTGGCCACCTGCTACCTCCTACCAGGCGTTCTCTTTTACTGCTCTGCTTGGAATAGAAGTTAGATGCACAGCCATGTTCTCACACGCCAGTCACCAAGGCAAGCACAGAGACGTTTGCTGATGTATTCGTAATTGCTAGAGACTAGAGATAAAGAGACAAGAAGGAAAAACACCTAGCCTCGCCTCCCCTTCTCTGTTCATACCTGTGAACTCCTGATGCCTCCTGCCTCGTGATATCCACACCCTTGTGTTCTTCTCTTCTCTTGAACAGGGGCTGGACCTGGGACTTGCTCCAAGTGAATCAACGTGGCCAAAGTGAGGGATGAAGCCGCCAAGACTAGCCCAAAAAAGACTGTGGCGTCTGTCCCCACCTCCCTTTCTCACTCCCTGGCTGCCTTGTTATGGAGGAAGCAGCTACTGAGTCCTGAGCTGCCCTTTGGAGAGGACCACGTGACAAAGAGCTGCCCTCTACCACCGACCACCAGTGATGACGGGAGCCCCGCCAACACCAGGAGAGCGAGCTCGGAGCGGACCCTCCCTGCAGCCCCTGCTGACTTTTACACAGGCATCCAGTGACGCTACACCCATACCTCTACCCCCAGAAACTGTGAGCTAGGAAGTGCTTGCTGTTTTAAGTCACTGTGTTTTGGGAAATTTCTCTTCCCAGCGATAAGTTACTAATACTCACCTGAAAGTTGTGGGTCAGGGATTCTCAAGCAGGGCAGGCTGAGAAACGCTCTGCATATCAAAGGATGTGAAGGCAAAGAAGGCTGGTGGTGCAGCAAAATCCGTGACCATCTCCTCCAGCGCCGGGCTGTTGCTGGAAGCAGCTGCCAGACGGGACCCACCTCCACCCCTCCTCTCATATGTGGGGCCGGGTGACTAGCTCTGTGGCTGGGACATGAGTGGGAGTGATGAGTGGCACTTTCAGCCCTTGAGGTGGACACCACTGTGCCGTCTCTGCCCTCTCTCTGCATCTGCCAGGCTGGACCCTTCAAAGAGGATGAAGAGCAGAGATGACTTCTCAGGGAAGACCGTAAGGAACATTTGTTCTCGCTTATCGTGAACAGAACACCTGCTCTGGATGTGAAATGAGCTTTTCATGGGCTAAGTCACTAAATGTTGATGCTCCCAGTCTTCTGTTACAGGATCTAGCTTTGCTGTAAATAATATAAGGGATACAGAAGCATAGTTTAAAAAACTGAGATAATACACACTCCCAGTGGAGAGTGTCCACATACTCAGCATTTTGGTCTAAATGCCAAAATCAAATGCAGTTATAGCTCAGAGCAATGCTCAGGTTATCCCAAGTAGGTGTGGCCCCTAGGGTCAGGCAAAGACAGAGGGTAATATGATGTGGGTTAGAGGCGAGGGTCCCACCGAGTCCTGCATCCCCACATCATCAGGAGAGAGAGGGGAAGAGAAAAGATTTGTGAAGCTCTTGTTTTTGTCCATCTTCTCACTACAAAGCTCACTAGCTCGCGTGAAGTACAGGAGAGTGTGGGTGACTCCGTATTTTGAACTGGCTTACAGAAGACCAAAAAGGTGGAGAGACAGACACAGACACAGAGACAGATGGAGAGCTGGAGGGAGAAGAGAGAGAATTTGTGCAGGAAGACAGAGAGGTAGAGAGAAAAAGGAGAGAAGGGGGATATTATATGATCTGGGTCAATATTGCCCTATTTTAGCAAATTGGACTTTTCATAAACTTTTCCTGGAAAATCGTAGATTTGAGGTTCTCAGGGTTCCAGAAGGAGCTTCAGAGGTTCTGAATTCTTTAACATGTCACACAAAATTTCACTACTTCACACCCATGTGTTTTTTTCTGAGATTGATGATCCCTCAAAATTTTAAGAACTATTTCTCTAAAGTTACTTTGGTCATATTATTTGGGTCATTTTAATTTAATCTCATTCTTGCCGATTGTTTTTCCATCACCTTGAAAGTCTTCCTTAAAAGTTATTACCAAAGGGAAATTTTATAAAAGCCAGACGAAGAATGTGTTTTTTAAAAGTGTGTTCGAACAATGCTTGTTCTGTCTGTCTCTATGTTGCTTTCTTAGATGATAAACTTGGTTCAGACAGAAATCATGCCTTTCCTGGAAATCTTCTTTGATCAGAATACCACCAAATCAGGTCCCGTGCAGGGTGGAGCATAAAAAATGTGATTGGTTCCTTCTGATGAAGTGTCTAATCAAGTTCTCCCGGGAGTTAATGGAAGTACCAGAAATAAAAATGGCGTTTTCTAATTCCACTGCCTAGTT
Source organism: Vicugna pacos (assembly GCF_048564905.1). Classification (NCBI taxonomy): domain Eukaryota; kingdom Metazoa; phylum Chordata; class Mammalia; order Artiodactyla; family Camelidae; genus Vicugna; species Vicugna pacos. The sequence continues at coordinate 85,618,081 of NC_132991.1, read as the reverse complement.
AATAAACTTTGACAGACACATGTAATTATTTTAGATGCAGGAAGACAAAACGATGGATGAGAGGAAACAACTGATAAGATGGTATTGGCTGAAATAAGGAAGCTGATCTCACATGATGGATGTGCTGCACATCAAAGGAAGAGGCGAATATGGTGATTCTTTTATTCCATTGCGAGGTGGCTTATATAAATAGAGGGACAAGGATGGTGGTTTAAGCCATGTCTTCTGTGCACGTTGCATGTTAATGATGTTATTTCCAATCTAGTTTTTGCTCTCCTGACCCGAACACCTTCCGCTGTGCCCAAGTTGGCCTGGGAGAGCCCAGAACAAATAGGATTGTCAGTATGATTTCACTACCAGATTAATTCAAGTCTCCTTTCTCCTAAAGTGATTAAATGACCCATTTGTTGATCAAATACACAGTGTGAAAATTAACCAGTATTATTACTTTAAGATTCTTGAAGAAGAAAATAAAAAGGGAAATAAACATCTGGATGGAGCTTTTACATAAAGTCTATAAAAACAAGTTAGTCAATAATCATTTTCTATTAGTTGATTTTTTTAAAAAAGTAACCATTTTTTGTAAATGAAAACATTCAGTCACGCCTTTGTTTTGGCAGGACTGATTTTATGAAATTGATTGGCTTGGTGATGAGAGAGACTTGGAGAGATCACAAAGAGCTGAATTTGGAGTTCTGGGCTATTTACATCGAGGCCATGATTCTAGATGTCAGCAGCACAAATTTAGGTTGACCATGATGCCAGCAGTTCTCTAGGAACCTACTTTGACATGCAAAGAAATGTCGGGGAAACGGAGAAAACAGGGTGATGTGTACTTTTTTTGTTTTTCAATCATCTGCATGTCAGTGACTAAACTTGACCACTGGAAGAATCACAGTAAAGAGGAAGATCCTTCCATCCCAATTTTAGTACACGTGCTGTGAAGCGAAGCAAGCACGGAGAGGAAGATCCCATTTGCAGAATGTAAGTTTTCTGAAACAAAACCCACCAGCAGCTCAGCTCTGGGGTGTAAGCAGAAAGTGCCACACAGTTGGAGAGCAACGCTTTTCTTCACTTCCGACAAGAATGCACCGCGATTCGGCGGGGGCAGAAGGACTGAAGGGACAGGGCTTCATGGCACGGTGCATATTTGCACTTTGGGGATGCCCTGGGAGACGGCGTTCCTGACAGGGGGGCCACTGAGCACAGTGAGAGCACCTTCAGCCACATCCTGGCCAGGCGCAGCCCGCAGTGGCTGGCAGGCAGTGGGCTTCCCGAAGAAGCCCAGCTCAGAAGAGAAGAGGGGGCTTCCTCCCAAGCACATGTGAGACCGAGTGGGAGAAGCAGGCTGGCTGAGGGTGAGATCCCGGGCAGGGACCCTCCCAGGGTGCCCTTCCACCTGATGGCTTGTGATGCCACGAGGCAGGGGAGCTGGGCTCTGAGACCCCCTCACTTGTTTGTCAGGTCACCCATTGTCTCTGGGTCTCCTGGGACTTGGTCAGCAGGAAAGCATCTTGGCTAAGTAAGAGGGACTTGAGACGATCCGGGTAGAGCCTCACCAGCATTTGCTATATTATCTTACCCCAAAACAGCTGGGGCCAACCTTGGAGAGGATGATATGGGTGCCAGAGCCTGCAATCCTGAGGTCCACGGCTGGGGAACACATGTGACCACAGTGCAAGTGTAAATATGACCTCATTTATATCTGCAGAGTGGTGAAGCCTTGATGGGTTACATATTGATCAAAGGATTTCAGAACTGGAAGGGACTTTTTGGACCATCCAGCGAGAGCTCTCCTCTCTCATTTTGTAACAAAGACACTGAAAGACCAAGAAAGATAGATGATTTGCCAAAGCCAGATAGCTCACTAGAGGCAACGCCAAGATTAAAATTCATGTTTTCTGATCTCAGCCAAATTTTTTTCAATTATACATGTTACAAGACACATTATAATATGGAAAGATTTTGTAATTTGAGGAATTGTGATTCTTTCCCTGAAAATGTGTGAAGGATGCTGTGTTCTCCATACAGCATGATGGAGCTTTGGCACCACAGACATATGGATTTTTATTTGGTCTATTTATGTTCATATCTTGTATTATTTAATGTTATCCTAAATATGGACTATTTTAATATCCATCTATATTTTACACCATCACCCTCATTCTGCAGCAACCAGCAGCTGGAGTTTTGCATTTTCCTCTTGTGTTGTTAGAAGAAAGAATGCCATGCCCCCTTGTCCCCCTCAGGCCAGCTTTCCCAGAATAAGTCACTGTTCTGCTTTTCCAGAAAACTGGGTGGCCCATTTCTGACTGTCTGGCCCACTACTTTCTTGAGATCTGATAGAGATTGTTACACAGCTCACCAATTACTTCCCTCAAAAGCTGAAGGTGACCCAGTGATGACATCTGTAACTTTATGTAGAGGATAGGGAGAGGGAGGAAAAAAATGATGCTTTAGGAAGCATGAGATTGATCATGGATGAGCCTACAATGAGCTGTGGCTTCAAGTATTAAGGCCAATGGGCTGCTCTGTGAGCATGGCTCCCCTGTGCAGTGCAGAGTCATGACAGGGCCAGGGCCAGGGAGGAAAGGCCATCGAGGGAGGAAGAGCAAGAAACATCTTGCTAAGTGACCTCAACTGCCTGGGGCAGAGCCACGTTCCTCTCAAGGTGAGTCTGGCTCAGTTATCACGTGGGCAGAGCGGGTGTTCTCCATGGTGTCCAGACTATTCTTAGCCCTGATTCTGAGGGAACATACAAGGTCCCAGAAAGTAGGTTTGGATACAGGACACTTTGGATTCCAAATCTGTCACTGGCTGTAAGACATTAGCATTTAGATAGGCCATGCTTCAGTTTACCCATTCTATAGTGTAGTGTGCAAGCATATATATATGTATAATATATATATATATAATATATATATATGTCTTACCCATTCTACAATGTAGAGTGCAAGTTTATATATATATATTATATATATATATAAATGTAGAATCCTGCTAGAACATTTCACACACTACACACAACACCCATGTCTACAGATAGACATACATATTTGGCTCTGGAGATGGGGAACAACTCGAGTATTAGAAATTAGAAATCCTAGCTCTCCTTGGGGACAGTGCCAGTCCTCTAAGTTTTCCTCTGAAACTTCTTTGTCTTGCCTTCTATTTTCTTCCTCCCTGAGCCATAATTTTTTTGTACTAGGTGCTGTGCTACATTCATCTTTTTCTTTCAGTTGTATTTTTTTTTTTGCTTTTAGGTCCATCACATCTAGGGTCTTCTCTATATTATTACAGTATGAAGAAATGAGTTATTTCCATAATGATAATCTTGAATCATTAACAAAAACTTAGATCCTCAGTACATTCTATTAAGACAGATTATTCTATACAACCTTATGGATATGTTTCATATAAATGACTGAAATTAAATAGAAATGTTGGAGCTTGAAGTAGTCACATACAGTTATCTGAAAAATCCAATTTTATTGCACAGTTTGATTCTATGCTATGACAGATAGATGAGCTAACAGTGTAACTGAGTTAAAATGTCTACTGTTGAGTTAGAAATAATGAGATTAAAAATAATACTGTTAGAAGAAAACAGAGATATATATTCAAGAAGCAAAACTCAAGAGAAGATTGTGTACAGAAAGCTGAAACTTCTTAGTCTAGAAAAGCAGTAAGATTTGAGTTTGTGGGTAGGTAGCCATTCCCTAACATTCTGTCCAGAATACCTTGGACAGCGAACATCAATGTAAGGCAATTCATCATAGACAAGAGAGCCAACTGGAAGGATTTCAGAGAAGTCTTCAGGAAGGTGGGGCTGGTTATGATAACTTCCATAGAAATTGAGAAGTTTCCACTTACGTGGTATTTTAGGCTGTCCTAGTACTTAAGCTGTACTTTCATCATTTACAAGGGATCTTTTCTAAACAAATAAACACACAAATGAAAGATAACAACATAAGTCTTTATGTATTTTTTTTCTTTTGCTATGGCTTTAGGAACTAATTAGATTTTTTTTCATATTGAATTTCTTGAGTAAATCCCTTTTTAAAAAAATTATTGAACTTTAGTTGATTTATAATGTCATACTAGTTTCTGGTGTACAGTGAAGTGATTCATATATATATATATATATACACACACATATATATATATGTATATAGCCATTCAGTTATATTTTTATATATGTATATGTATTCTTTTTCATATTCTTTTCCATTATGGTTTATTATAGGATATTGAATATGGTTAGGAATTAATTTGATTCTTGACATACTATCTCTGGCAGCTGTATGTGTTAAAGTCTTTCTTGAAGTTAATATTAATTGTGCCCTCATACTCATAGTAATGTAATATGAAAATTCCAATAAGTTGTATATATATTGAAAATAACTCAGTAAACCTTTAGCAGATGCTCTTTGCCCAAGTCAAGGCCATTTTTCTCTTTTCTCCTGATCACAGTTTAGTTTGAGCATCCACTCTTCCTTCATCTGATTCAGAGCCTAGCTTTAAAAGTAGATCCTGATTGGTCTAAGACTGTTATTCCAACTGTGGGTCCCAACCACTTCTAGAAAATAAAATTAAATTAGTGGGTTACATTATCCTTTTAAAATGACACTGAGTAGGAAATATAAGAATGTTTCCTATAGATTAGGATAAAGGTAAGAAAAAGTTCATGAAAGTTTTTCTTAAACAATTATATATGCTTATGTACTGGATCTTGATGTAAAAACATGCCTTTATTGTGAGTCACAGTCAAACAGTTTGAAAAATCATTGGAGTGAACCAATCACCATGGTCTTATTTCCCCTGTGATTAGAATATTTGTGGATATGTAATACATTCTGAACAATGGACTTCTTGGGGGAAGCCTTCTGAGTATTGTCCAGAAAAGTTTGCTCACGGACTATAGGAATCAGAGGGTAAGAGACAATCCCATTTCTTTCTCTGTATGTTTTCATGTGTAAATATGATTACCCAGAATTGCTGCAGCATCTTGCAATGATGAGCTGGCTTGTGGAAGAGTCAACCTCTTAAGTAGGACAAAACCGAACAGCGGAATGAACCTGGCTTCTTAGCGATGTCACTGAGCTGCCAAGCATAGTCTGATGCCTTCCTACCTCTGAATTACTTCTTGCAAGATAATACATTCAGTTGTGTAACTATTTGCACTACTTGCCTTTTGGGCTTCAAATTTTTTTCAGTTTGATGAACCTTAAGTGACATAACTACCATCTTACAGCTTGCTGCAAACACTGAAGCTCTGACTAGTTCATTTAGTGAATTATGTATTAGGTGACGCTCATGTGTGAGGTTCTAAGTGCTGGGCATGGTGCTGCGAGGAAGATAAATAAGGCTCTTGCCTTGCCAGTTCATATTTCAGTGATGCAGGCAAGTAATTAATGAAACAAATAAATGCATTTAGATTATGATGAATCCTCTAAGGGAAATAAATAGAATGGCACGATAGGGTGATTTATTTGGTTTACAAGTGCTGCTTTAAACGGGATGATAATCTTTCCGAGGAGGAAGAGGCACTGGAGCTGACTTGAAAGAGAAGTTAGTCATGGGAAGAGGGAGGGAAAGTTCATTTCAGAAAGAGGGACAATACACATTATAGATCATATTGTTAGGAGAGTGTACTCACACACTTTTTCTACTTTCAAACATTCAGTTCTGGGAAGTTTGAAGCCATGGTAAACCTTTCTATTGATCGCTTGGTAAGAACTCTAATATCTTCTGGAATGTATGCTTCCAGATACTAGAATTACTGGATTATCCCTCGCTAGGCTGATTATCCCTTACTTGACTGGATTACCCCTTATTAGAACTGGGTCTTGTTCTCTGAGCAGCCAGCTCAGTGCTTGGACACTGGAAGGGCTCAGTGTAGGTGACTGATGAAATTAATGAATAAAAACTCCTAGGATGTTACCCACCTGGTAATGGCTGATGGCTTGTGGAAAACTCAGAGCCCCTGAGAAGGTGTATTTAGGTTACCGTGGCTCACTGCTAGGAGAGTGTGTCACTTAGCCGCAGCTGTGGCTGTGCTGTTGCACCTTAATGACTCCCTCTTAAGGTGTATTATTGCACAGAAAAAAGTAGCTTGGCAAAACCCATACCAAATGTTAATGACAAATATCACTGGGTATTTTGGGTGATTTATATGAACTTAATTTTATTTTTCTCCATTTCTGACTTTATATATTTGCATGTATATAACTTTTAAAAGATATCAATTCTGTGTTAGAAAAAGATCTGCATCACGAGTCTCACTCATTCCTGATAACTACTTCTGGAAAAACTTCTCCTGACCCCCACTTTTGAGCTCCCGTTTCAGAATAATTGCTTAATCTTAGGCGTCTCCATTGTACACATACTGTGCAATTCTGAGATGACAATGACTAAGTGTTCTGTAGCCTTATATTAGCTTGTATCCCTCACTAAATGATCAAACCTTTCAATCCAAGATGTAGTTTTTTTTCCTATTTTCACTCCACTATATACCATAGGGCCAGCATATGCTGAGGTTTCAATAAATCAAAATGAAAATCAAATTCCCTGCAGAATCATGTTGTTTTATTTTTATGCTCTTCACTGAACCTCACTATGCACATCATTCTTTCTTATCTCCATTATTGCAGCAACTTTCCCCCTGTTTTCCCTGACTCTCCCTCCTCCAGCCTAACCACCACTCATACCTCTTTAGTATTATTGTACAATATAGAAGGGCTTGAGAGTTAAAAATCTGAATTTCAGCTTTAACATTTACTGACCATGTGATCATTAGCAAATTCCTTAATCTCTCTGAGTCGGAAGATTATGACTTAAGAGGGAATTTTAAAACTTAAATACTTATCAAACTGAAAGACAAATAATAGTGGCTATGTGATCAGAATATTCTGTTACTTTAAATACTTTATGATTCTCATCGTTACCTATTTTTTTAATCATTCTCCGTTTCCTATGTCAAAATTCATGATAAGATTTCCCAAATTCTCACCTGAGTGAAAGCCTTCCCCATGGAAAGTTCTGTCCTTCTTCAGTTCTGTCTGAAACCGAATGGATCCATCAGTTTAATTTTGGGATTTAATTGACCATCCCACCTGGACAAGAGACCACAGCTATGTTCTCCAATCTGATCTTTATCAGTAATGAAAGTGATTTTTGGTCCTTTTTAAAATGTTTCAACTTTTTCAGATGTGAGGTGGGAAAAAGCACTGATATTCATTAAAATTTTTTTGAAGACCCCAGCAAGAGGTTTCATTTACTGAGTGTGTACTGTCTACCTGGAGTGGTGATACATATTTTAGGTACATTATCTCCCCTTAAATAATAATTATTTGAAGCGCTATTTAAAAACAAACAGATTCCCTTGTCCCAACTCAGAACTATGAATCAGATTTTCTAGGAGAGACACAATAGTCTGTTATTTAAAATATACTCTAGGAGAGCTTTATTTTCAGGGAGGTTTGGGGAAACAATGAAATATCATATATGCACACCAAAATGGATCAAAGAAAATTTCTAATAAGGAAAAAGAATGAAAACTGTCAAAAACAGTGAAGGATCTCAGATTTTATCCTACTTGCAAACTAACAAGTCCACATTCCACTGTTTCTCGGTTGCTGGCAGAAAACACACCGCTTCTGGGTCAGAGACAAAGGGTGGTGCATTACTGAGAGCAGTAGCAGTAGCAAAAGGGTCAGAGTTTTCTTCTGCCAGTGCCTTAAACTTCAATCTGCACAGATACAAAGAGACCTATGTGATGCCTGCGCAGGTAGGATTATGTTAGAGAAGAACCCTGAGCTTGCTCCAGGAGACACTATCTCTGTCTTCCAAGGCTGATTGCTATACACACATCCCTGAAGACTGTCTGGACAAAACCAGTCAGTGCCTCCGCTTTTAAGATGTGTAGAAACTGAAGCCACCCAGAGAATTGTCTCCCAGTGAGCTGCACTGTGATCTTTCAAGCAAAATGAATAGCTTAAATAAAAGTTGAGAGAGAGGAAAGGATGGAAAATATAAAGACAACAGCAGCAAATACTTCAGTTTTGCAGGAGATTGGAACAGATAGAAAACATGTTCAAGTTCAGAAATTGAATAATTTATATACAGACCTCCTGAGGTCTGAATGTGGTTCCTATTGCTATGGCTTCCAACAGAGCAAAAGCTACCATGGAAGTAAGGCCTAGGCTGGCCACCTTCAAAGCCCATGACCCAAAAGCATCTCTGTGCTCAGGTTCGAGGGGCATGCAGATTTGCAGCAATTGCCAGTTCAGTACATCGCACACAACATGCTTGGAGCTAAATTACTGTGTGCAAATTTCAGAAATAAAATAAGGAATGATGGGATGGAGCTGGAAAAAGAGACCAATAACAATAGAAATATATAATTGCAAAGTTTAAATGTATTAACCCTTAGAAAATAATAATCTTTGTAGGGAGGGTATAGCTTGGTGGTAGAGCACGTGCTTAGCATGCACAAGGTCCTGGGTTCAATCCCCAGCACCTCCATTAAAAATGAATAAATATTCCTAATTACCCCCCAAAAAATATTTAAATAACTCCACAGTAAAAAGCAGAAGTCTGGATCTGATGGTATTTCCTTTTATTTCCTAGCTGAGGAACAGTAGTATAGATAATTAATTAACCACTTTTGTATCTAATTCTCTGAAATCTCTTACTTAGAAACCTAAATGCTTCCAGTTTTGTTTCTTTGGTAATTTTCTTCTTCATCTCTGTTTACTTCACATTTTCTTATCTTGCCACTACCCTGTGCCAAAAGTATTGCACATACACATTAATGCATACCATCTGGAACATCCTTCTTAAGAAGAGGAAGAAGAATGTGAGGGCTGATGGATTCAATACAGCCCCCATCCAACATCTGCAACATCCTCTCCCTCCAACGAGATGTGTGGGATAAGCAGGTCTCCTTAGATTTAACCTGAATGTCATCCCCGCTCTGCCTTTTTCACAGTGAAAAGGCTACTCAGACTCAGAAAGGTTTCCTGGGTATTTCAGGAAGTCATGAGATTTCCGCCAGGTCTTCGCAGTAGCTGTGGAACTGAAGGGAAAGTTTAGTCACAAACCATGACGTGGGAAGGAAGATGTAATAGCAAAGAGGCACTGCTCAGCCGCAAAGAAGTGGAATTGGCTGAGTCTTTCTAGCATGAGCAAAGGCTAGAACACAGTTGGATCTATTCCACGAAGGGTGTACTTTCCCAATTAGGGATGCAAACACATCATTTTACCTATTTAATATATTTTTAAAAGCTAGTTCTGGCAAGGTCTATTATAAATATAATTTTATTCCAAAGTGCAGATTAAAATCAAATACAAGTTTATATATTCCTGATAATGACCAAAGGAGTAGTATTAAGAGAGGGCCCAAGTAGATTAAACTGAGTGGCCACGAAAACATTACATCAGCGAAGGAATTGACACTATAGAAATAAAAATCTGCCCAGTCCTGAAGGTGGGCTATGGACCATCACGTTTTATTTATCAGAGAAACCTATACTTCAATTAATATTTGTATAATTTTTCTTTATTCATTTTACTGGTGATTAAATATATTATCTTTAGTGAGTAATCTTCAGAAGTAAGGTAAAACGTAAGAGAAAGTCTCCATCTTTCCCCACATATCTACTTGGATGTAGTTCCATAAAGTAATTGAATACACACATTATTATAACAAAGTTAGACTGAAAAAAATAGCACGTCCAAGGCCTGAACATATGCCCCTGACCAGTGGCTGACTGATCAGAAGGGGTTATTTACAGAATAAAATATGGACTCATTCTGTGGAGCCTGGTCTTTAGCCATTTTATCTGTCTTAGATTAGGATTTAACTTTTGGCAGGAAGATTCTTTTCTTCATATGCCAGGAATCATCCAAAAGCATTCAAGCATTCCATCATTAATGAGGCAAATATGAAAATAATTGCTACTCTTCTTGGGGAAAAACTTAATTCCAAGTCATAGACAGCCCTTGACCCTTCTTGAAAGGTTTGAGAAGAAATGGTTGGGTTGACAAAATGAGACAGGGTGAAGGAAGGAGCTCATATTAAGGCAAAAGACGATTTCTGAAAAAGAAAGAGACTGAGAACAGTGTACCCACTCAATTAACTTCTTGCTCTTACAGCTCTGTGTAATTCATCTGTTGTAGCAGTTGGCACTATTTAAAGCACCACAAGCAAGCATCATAAAGCTTTTTTCATCATAATTTTATCACTTGACTGACTCATCCCTGGGAGACAAAGACTGCTCACACGCGTTAGCCATTACACTGACATTTGAGTTGGAAGGGAAAAGCCAACCAAGCGTCTCTGCTGTGGAGTCAGAGACTTGTGCTGAGGCTATAAACACCCTCCTGCTGATGCATGATTTAGGGAGAGGTGTTATTTAGACAGAGTGTTCATTTTCTCCTCCAGTTCTTCCTCCTTTTCCTCCTGCTCCTTCTTCTCCTCTTCCTCCTTCTCTTCCTCTTTTTTCTCGTCTTTGTACAGACACCTCTGGGAAGATCAGTATTTGAAGTAAGAGTGATTCCATCAGAGAATGCCAGTTGGATTTGAGTCCAACAGTGAGAAGCTACCCACAGATACTGGTAACGTCCTCTCATGACAGCTTCCTCTGCTTTCTACTCCTCCTTCCGCTCCTTCTCGTCCTTCTCTCTCCTTCCTCCTCATCTTCCTCCTCCTCTTCTTCCTTCTCCTACTTTTTCCCTTCTCCTTCATCTTCTTTTGCAACAACAACGAGGTGTAACATTTACAGAGATTATTCAAAGGAGAAAGGAGAGACGTGATTTTTGGAATCCAATTACTTGAATTTAATTCTGATCCTATTACATGTTAGTTGCATGACTCTAGGCCAGTTGCTTAACGTCTGCAACCTACAGGGGCTGAGAATACCTATCTCATAATATCATGCAAAATTTAAATGCTGTAGTGTAAGTGATGCTCTTAATGTGACCTTACCCAGAGAAATGTGGATTACATATTAACTCTCATCATGTTCTGATATTTCCTTCTGTTTTATTTTTATTTTTTTATCCTGTGTTTCCATTGCCTTCATAACTTGAACTTGGTCTATTTGGTTGTTCCTGCAATTTAACTGGTAAACATATTGTGAAGGTAGGGAACCATAACTTTACAAATATGATTGTATCATTTAGAATAAGAGGGAAGATTTATTTTGAAGTTGGCATGACAGAGATGCATTTCCTCCCTAATTTAAATTTCTTTATTGCACATGAATCCAAATGGCTCTTATTGTCAAGGAACTACTACAAGCTGATAGGCTGGAATATGTATCAGGAAACAGACACGCCATAAATACGTTCAGTATTTTCAAAAATGACAATTTTAAACGTGAAACTTGTGGAAGACATGAAATGAAGGAAATATGAAGCTATTAAGACAGAATAAAGTGGGAAACATTTGGATTTAATTCCATCTTGGACTCATTCCACCGAAGTTCAGCATAATGCAAGGCCTGAGCAATGTGATCACTCTCCTCTGCTCTTGTTCTTTCAGCCTTCTTTGTACTTTTGCACCGTAGAATTATGTTAACGCCACATATATTTTAAAAGATCATATCTCAGGCCAGTTAGTAACATTACTTATTCTTTTAGAGGCTTAACAAAAAGAAGAGAGGAAAACAAACTTAATTTTAGACTCGGCTGCATCTGGAGGGGGTTTTTTAAACCTTCAAAACATGAGAGCATTAAAGGGTGTTGTGTTTGCAGGGTGCATTTTGATGAACACACTCTCAATGGGAAAACGCTTTGTAAAACACTTAAGAATGGGTCTTGCATTAAAAAAAAATCCTTTGACCTGGATTCAAAAATACGCCCACGAGGAAATGGGCAAAGCCAATAAGGGGTGGCTTTGGGAATGAGAATCTGCTTGAGAGCTGTTACAGATAACATGCTGGTGACATGTTTCATTTTTAACTATTGGTTCTGCTATGAAAAAAGTTGAGAAAATGGACTTGACCATGGATGGAGGAAGGTTACCTGTCTTTATCCATCAACTGATTCCCATAGGTTTGCATATGCAAAACAAGTATCGCTTCAAATCTGAAACTAAATTTTTTGAGGGATTGCAGGGAGGTTAAAACCACAATGAGAAAGAAGATCTTGGAAGATGTGTGGACACTGTACTTCCTAAAATTCATTAATCTCTGAGTTTTATAAATGTCTAGGAAAAGATTTCTTAACAAAAATTGTAATATTTTCCAAATAATCTCATTTTAGAATATTTTAAAATATACATCATTTTTACCTGAAAAGCAACTGATTATTTGCTTATTCTAAAAATTATCTAGAAATTATACCTAAGAAAAACTTAACTGTGGAGTCACTTCACAGCGTACAGCATATAGCATATAAGATGATATCAGTTCATTATTAAATGAGATCTAACAAGTGGGAATAAGTTACATTTAATATTCTTGAAATTATCCAAGTAAGACCATTTATCTTTTCACCATGTTGGAATGGTGACAAACTCCACAGCAATTTCATACCATAAGCAGTTAATGTCAAAAAGTAAACATTGATTAAAAAGGATGAATGTCAGTATAAAAAAGATTTCCAGAAATTTCTAGAAGTAATTAATTATCTGTTACATTCTAAGTGCTGATTTGCATTTGGGTGTGATGGATATGCTTGTGTGTGCCTGTGTGTGTGGGCGCATGTGCACGCGTCAACTCTACATAAGATAAAAATGGTTAAATGCAAGTGTAAGATTTAAATGTTTAATTTGCTTTGCTTTGTCTGCTGTATATTTTTGTTTCTAGATTCATGAGCATAGACAACTGATGAGTTTTTGCTCTGGTCATATATAATGCAGCATAAATATACTTTATTTTTTTTCCAGTTTTATAAAAGGATTTTCCATGCATTTTGAAAGTGGACTTCAGGACAAAGATCTAATCTTAAAGACAAGCAGCTAGATGTGGCGATAACTGTAAGACATAATGTGTACTTAACTGTGCGTATTAAGCTATAATCTTATCACCCTATCTGACCATAAATCTACCCTGGATCCTCCTATGAACCTCCAAATTCCCATCCTTATTGCAAACTCTCATTTTATATAAGAACGTGAATGAACTTAAACAATTTTTCTATAGAAGACCATATAGGAACAAAACATAAGAGATCATATAGAGATTTTTTTAAACTTGGTTGATGTAATTAATATTACCTTATTTTATGTTGTTTTCTTATCTTCTGAATGAAGAAAAATTGACTCCCAATCAATAGAGTCTTTATGACTTTTTTAGTCAAATACTTCTAAGAAAACATCAATTACCCAATCTTGATAATTGACACGTCTGCTATTATCACAAACCCTTCTGTTGAAGGAGTAATACAGTCATAAGGTGACACTGAATCTATGAGTATTTGACCATCAGGAAAGCATAGTATTTTGCTATGTTTTTCTCCACCTGTTTGTCAACTATATCTGATTACCCTCCTGTAGCATTTGATTCTGGTTTTGAAACCCTGTCCTTAACCATCTTCCTCTTCCAAGGACATATCATAAATTTTGAAATCGATGGCATAGCTTGTCTGGCACACATAAAATTGATAGCCTTCCTTTTTCATATTAGCATAATCTGCCAATTTATTATGAAAGAGTGAACGACACGCTTGCAATTAGAACTGGTCATGACAAATCACTTGAAAACTTATTGATGGTGTGTGAGACATGCTTTTTAATTAAAATCTAGGACTGAGTTGTTAGCCAAACACCCTTTTCTCCTTACTCATCACATTTATTGAGTCATGTATTTGCTTATTTATATTATTGCAACAATGATGAGTCAGGGTAGGGTACAGAAGGCATGTCCTGGGGGAGGACACAGAATAGCATGATCTGTTTTTTCAGGGTGAGCAAAAGTGCCTTGCCTGGAAAAATACTGTAAAAAGACATGAACATTAAAAATGATTACTTGGATGAGACAAATTTTTACCGAGATTACTAGTCATTTTATTCCTCTCCACTAATGCCAACTCAATTGTTTTAAGCAGGATCAGTTCTCCCTCTTTCACCCGCTTTCTTTCACAAAGTGAGAACTTAAGCAAGAGATTCTCAGCCCCGATTGCACAATATCCTTGGGGTTATTGTGATCTCAGAGGATGTTGTGAAATTCTCAAGGCGAAATTCATCGCAAAGTGACTTCGTTTTTTTTCAAGGGAAATATGTACCATAAAGCAGCCCTAAGAGGAGTTTTGGTGGATGAAGAGAGTGGCTAGGAATCCAGCAAACGATTACAGGGTGTCAGAACTGCAGGACTCGGGTGGCTGGCAGCGACTTCTGCTTCCATCCCACAGACATCTGCGGGTGAGGGCACGAGATGAAAAGCCATGCATCTTCCCTGTAATTTATATTGCCACAACATTCCACCGTGGCCGCACCATTCAGCCCCAGAGAGCTCACACGTACTTTTGTCTGTTCAGAAGAGATTCCAAAAGACTTAAGTATGTGCTCTTCTTCCCGTGAAAGAGAGGTCTTGCTGCGAGTTAAGGTCTTTTTTATTTTGTTTTGTTTTGTTTGATTTGGCCTGTTTGTTTCAAAATACAATATCTAACTTCCAGGTACCTCCTTTTACTTTCAGACTTGACAGACCTTGGTTTAAATCTGTCTTTTCCAGTAACATAAATTGGACATGTTAAGAAATGCTTTTCTTACATGTAAAATGGTCGAGCATCTACCTCCTAGGACTGGTGTGAGAAAAGCATTTTAAATACTGTGATAAAATGCTGTCTGGATAGAAAAACTCCAAGAAGGTCAGTCCCTAATGGTTTGCTAATTAGAAGATCTCAATTAGAGCCGCCATTTCCACTGCCTTTGCCACCCGAAGTCTACTTATCTTCTCTCTGTTTTTACGACAAGTTCTAGGTCATTCACAAGTAAAGTCCATCTTTCATTTAGCAGCCCTAACCACACATTTCATCAGGTTGTTTTGTTTTCATAGAAGGCAAAACCTGGAAAATGCCCTTTAGGGTCAACTAGTTCAACCTCCCCATTTTTATGTCTGAAAGGAAAAAAGATTCAATCAAATTTCACAGTTTTCTAATTTAATTTTTCAGGAACAATTAGTGAAACAGGTGAGACTAAATTCCTTTTCTTAGACCAGACCTAGTCTTAGGCTTTTGCTATGTCACTCATCACTTCTTTGTATAATCATGTTTTTATTTCAAAGACCTATCAGAGTACTTATGAATAAGCGAGTGTAGGACTTTGTGAAAACGTTGAAATCCTTGTTTAATTACAGTGACTAAATTTGAAATTTGCCTTCTTGCAGTCAGTTACTGTGAAGAGTTGGTTTTGTACAGCTATAGCACAAAATGTGTTTGGACACCACCATCAGTGAGCTGTAAATTTACAGCTTTAAGATGGAAACTAAGCAGACAAAGCAAATTGAGTCACAAACAAGACAAAAGGTAGATTCAGTTGTAAATAAGACAAACAAACAAACAAACAATAAACAACTAAGGTTTTTGGTTTTACCCTTGATACCATCTCTGGCTTGTTTTGGGGAGTGATTGTCCCTTGGAAAGAATCCAAAATGATGTTTTTTAAACAGAGAATGTATTCAACCTCTAGGTGTGATCAGCTAAACATGTATCATTTGCTTGGAGATATTTTATGGAATGATAAAGAGCAGATCAGCACTATTTAATGAGGTAACACTGTTGCTCAGGTGGCCACTATCGTTGGCACAGCAATCTTTATCAAACCCTTCTGTGTCTTTGTGTCCTGGGTCTTAGATAGAAGAACAACTTTCTTATGCTTTTCAGGAACAAATCTTTATGTGGCATCGTACTTATTATTGCCATCAGTTCAATATGCCCTGCAATAATCCAGTAAAAATAAATCAGTAGACAAGGCTCAATTCAGGAAGAATAGATAAGATGTGCTCACGCAAGTCAATTCCATTCTTTCTGAAATTTTGTTACTTAAATTCTTCAGGCAGAGTGAATTCCTAGCCTTCTCCTAAGATTCCCTGGGTAGCTTTGCATCATTTCCAACAATCACCCAGCCCTTCTGCTCATTCTCCTTCATTTTCTAAGTTCATAGATCAGAGCATGTGTCTTATGAATTGTGGTTTATGCACCGTGGTTTACAACTAAGGATGTAATGATTTTTGACTTGGTTTTTTCCATTTGCACAACATCAAAAAAGAGAGTGGTTCTCTCTTCAGTTTCTTATTGAAAAAAAATCTTCTATGCAATTTTTAAATTCTGAACCTTAAAAGTCCTGATAGTTTGCTTAAGTATATTTTACAGACTGAACTTCAGTGACTTCAAACTTAGTCTCTAGTTTTGCAATAAACTGACATCAGTAAAAGATGTCAGCAAGTTTTGTGGACTATTGCTAAAATCATTGGGCTCAGTGTTTGTTTAGAAGGGAACCCAGGAGATGAGATGTCTTTTGAAAGATCCGTCCTTATATAATACATCTTGTAATATTGCTTTTCTTATGCCCTTGTTAATTTTGCCTTGTGAATTTCAGCCTTCCCTACCTGATATCAACAAACACTCTTTTCTTGACTGTAAGACTGTGAGGCATGGCGGGAACATGGACTTTGGCATCAATATGACCTGGATTTGATCGTAAGCTTTGCTCAAACTATTTCTGTGACTTTGGGTAAGTTGTTTAATCTCTTTGAATTTCAATGACTTAATCTGTGGGTGAAGATTTGATTCTTATATTTTAGGTTTGCTGCAATGTCAGATGAAATATTATTTGTGCAGCACCAAGGGACAGGCAGTGGCAGCGCCAGCCCTGTTATACAATTAAAGAATCTATCGCTCTAAGATGTCTGAACTTGAGTAATTCTTTTTATCACTTTTGGCCTCAAAACTTTCACTCAGTTTTTCATTAAATCATAATTTATAGAATGAGTCAATATGCAACCATAGTTATAGAAGAGGAGTACGTGGGCAGTAATTTAGGCAGATGTTCCCTCTTTCTATTACTAGTAGACAAAGATTTTTAAAATTTATTTATTTTATAAATAGGGATATAATATGCCAAACACTGTTCTAAGCACTTTACAGATACTAACACATCTAAATCTCATGATAAGTGTGTGAGTGGGGAGTGATTCTTATTTTACACATGAAGAATTGACCAGAGGACTTCAGCGACGTGTCCAAGGCTGCACTGCTAGTGGTGGAAGAAGGAAATAAGCCCACGTAGACTGGCTTCCGAGTCCTTGCTGTTAACCACTGTTACAACCGTGCTGTTTCTCAATTAAGAAAAACATTTAACAAGAAGGAATTGGACCTGATTAACTCAAATTGTATAAAGTGATATGAAGGAGATGCATTGGGTACTATGAAACGAGAACACCAAAATCATGAACAAATAACTTCCTAGACTCTGTTCTCTGTGGAGTCCACGATTCCTTGAGGCTCCTTAAGTGAGTGCCTCTCACCACCAATGATTCATTATGAATTAGGAATTGAACAACTTCTGTTCTGACAACTTACCAACTAGATCTTCTACAAAGAAAAAAATTAATAAATGGCCTCAGTAATAATTTTAAAGTATTAGAGTGGAAATGATACATTAATTTAGAAAAACATAGTCCAGTTCATCGCCATTCTTCAAACTCAAAAATCTCGTTTATAAAAGCGTTCTCTTTGTAACTGAGTGCTACAACACCTTTAAGCAGCTACCAGAAAAAGTTAATCAGGCATGCTGTGAGTGTTGCTAACATGTTTAGTTGTGAAGCCCTGCCCTAGCCTGATGGAACCAGTGCCAAGGAAGAAATATCACTCTAGGTCAAATCACAAAAATAATAGCCAAGGCTGTGAGTTTTCATTATCTTGTGTGTCTAAACAGTTATTTCATTATTGATATGCTATAAGTGGTTTTTAGAAGAAAAGAAAATTGATCTTTACAAAAAGTAAACTCCTTGGCAACAAGAACTTGTCTATTTGATTCACTGCCTTAGGTACTATGCCTAAAGCAGTACCAGGCACATAGTAGGTGCTCACGAAATATAAGTGCAATGTTGAATTTTGAAGAGATATCTTTTTCATTATATCAATACTAGTCAACTGAGCAAGTCTGAATGGAGTGCAGCATGATGTGGTCAAACATTAGCCACCACATTAAGATTCTAATCTAAGCTCTGCCACCAGCTTGGTTTATGATATGGAGTAAACCACTTCATCTCCATGTTTCTCTCCTTCTTCATGTAATACCCATTTTACCTCCCAAAGTGCAGAGGAAGACATCCTTTTCATGCCTTGTTCTCAGTTTTAGCTCGCCAGAGGCTTATAACTTTATTTTTGACGTCAGTTAATATCTTTGTCTTGCAGTAGTGGGAAGAGAAACCCAGTGAAGCACAAGCAAAACCAAATGTGCCAGAAGAATGCATGTATATTCCTTCTGGAAAGAGTACTTGAAGATTTCACAAGGTGAGCAAAAAGCCCCAGCTGGTTAACTCGGCCCCTGATTAGAACATTGACTCACCACATGACTAAACACATATCAGATACTTGTTTTGGGCTGACCCTGGTTGACTCGTAATCTATGGTTTAAGACGAAGATCTGCTACCTTTGATCTTCTCCATGCAAGAATTTCAGAGAAAATAATACCCCATGTGCCAGCAGAACCAACTTGACTGCCACAGAGGATGTACCCAACACCCACAATTCTGACTCATTAGAGAAGAAGTTACAACAATAACAATGGGGCCTAAAATAGCACTTTCAAATTTGCACCGACGGCTGCAGAAGCCAACAGAAGTTATACTCAGCTGCATAGCTTTGAAGAAATAATCATCTGAAAGCATAATAGAAACTTAAATATAATCTACCTTCCCATAACAGACACAGAAAATGAAATGTCAAGGAGAAATCACTTCTTTTCCCATTTTATAACCTTTTCCACGTCTGATTTTTATACTGTTGCAGACTGGAGTCTTTAGAAGCAGAAGCTGAGCAGAATTTGGTGTGAAGAGTATTTACAAGTATCAATACCTGAGGAAGGGAGGATCCAGCAGGATAGTTTCAAAATGGGCAAAAGATCTGCCTAGTCGTTTTTCCACGAAGATGTAGAAATGGGCAACATGTACATGAAAAGGTGCTCAACGTCAGGGAAATGCAAATGAAAACCACCTTACATCTGTTAGGATGGTTATTTTCAAAAGACAAGAGATAAGTTTTGATAAAGATGTGAAGATAAGGGAACCTTTGTGTACTGTTGGTGTAAATGTAAATTTGTTCAGCCACTATGGAAAACAGTATGAAGATTTTTCAAAATATTAAAAGCAGAACTATTGTATGATGCATCAGCTCCATGTCTGGTGATATATCCAGAGAAATGAAATCACTATTTCAAAAAGATATCTGTAGTCCTATGTTCATTGCAGAGTTATTTACAATAGTCAAGATACGGAAACAGCCTGTCTGTCAATGAATGAATAGACAATAAAATGTCACACACACACACACACACAGGAATGTTATGTAGCCGTAATAAGGAAATCTTACCATTTTAGACCACATGAATGAATTTCGATATTATGCCAAGTGAGATAAGCCAGAAACAGAAAGACAAATATTTCATGATCTTTACTTACATGTACTATCCAAAAAAGTATAACTCACAGAAGCAGAGTATAGAATGGTGGTTGGGTGGTTGCTGGTAGCTGGGGGGTAGTGAAAATGGGGAGCTAGATGTTGACTAAAGGGTACAACCTTTCACTTACAAGATGAAAAAGTTCTGGGGGTCTAATGTATAGTATGGTGACTATAGTAAATAATGCTATAGTGTATACTTGAAATTTGCAAGGGTGCTAGATCTTATATCTTCTCACCACACACACACACACACATACATTAACTATGTGAGGTGATGAAAGTGCTCATTAATTTGTTTGTAGTAGTCATTTCACAATGTATATACACATATCAAATCATCACTTTAGATACACAGAATTTTTATTTGTCAATTATCCCTCAATAAACCTGAGAATTTTTTCCCTGAATCCAAGAGAAGAAAGTATGAAAATAAAAGCAAGAATTATAAAAATAAAAATCTGACACACAATAAAGGAAATCACCAAAGTCACATGTCAGTTCTTCGAAAATATTATTAAAGCTGATATATATTCCTTAGAAAGATTTAAAAAAAAAAAACAGAGAGGGACCTCAAATTCACAAAAGAGTGACAGAAATAAAAATGAGAACATTGCCTCAGAATCTACAGGCACTTAAAGGAAAATCTGTTTTATTACCAGCTAAAATGGATAAAGGCCACCATCTCTCACTGGACACAACTTGAGGACGCTGAAAGTAAACAATAGAAGGCAGATTGAGGGGAGAAGCTGAAGCTCAGAGGATGACTGAAAACTCAGTGATGAGTCTTGTACTTATTTCCCCCACCTTTGCTCCCCATCTTTGACCAGAGCCAGCTGATAGCCCAACACCAGTGGAGCGTTATTTTTGAGAAGAGCTTAAGTTTTGGCCAGAGAACTAAGAAAAACAGAACTTCAAGACGGTGAGAGGGGTCTGTCCTGCGTAGCTGTAGTTGTTCATTTTCATTTTATGAGTAGGTCACAGTTAATGTGCCCGTTTCAACAAAGGCTGGCATTTGGGTTGATCTGGCTTGGAGTTTTTGCAATAATGGCACCATACCTATTTGGATGTCTCTCTTGGGACACAAGTGTGCTAATTTCTCTAAGGCAATATTGCTGAGCCCTGAAATTTACTAGAATCTAGGGAGTTTCTGGACCTTATTAATCAAGAATTATATTTATGTCTTGGTTTTTATTTTGACTTTGCTTATAGGACAAACTTTGGATCTCATATGTTCACTGATCAAGTTACCTGTTCTCTTTTTAGATATATTTTACTTAAAGTATAGTAAATTATTTTTGTCAGAATAGCAGGCATGCTTACCTAACGAACAGTACAGGAGGCTGCACCCTAACACTTTTAATTTGGAGATGCTCACAATATACTTCTGTCAGTACTAACAAAACACATGAGAACCTTATTTTTCTTTTCAAAATGACTGTGTATGTGGGTGTGTGTGGGTGTGTAATAGGGAGAGCCAGAGCCAGAGCCAGAGACAGAGACAGAGACAGAGAGAGTTACTTTGCAATAAAATTTTTTAAAAATCTAGTTTAGTTCAAAATCATGAAATAACTCTTCATACCAAATGTTGACACTACTTTGCCTGCCCATCAAATGACTTTTTATCCACTGGGTGGTGTTGTCATAGAGTTTAACCTCAGAATATAATGGAAATTAACTCTCCTTTACTTGTTTTTATGGTGTTAAATTGAAATCAGTCATCACTCTTTCACATATTTCCTAAAATTTTTAGAATAACTCTAGTATTTTTTATGTTTTTTTTTTTCAGCCTTCAAATGGCATGGTTCATGTTCTGGGATATCTTGTGATCATTTTTAAAGTCAGTGACACTGAATTTTGGAAGTAAATAGAAAGTACCATTTGTACAGAATTATATTTGAGATAAAACAAAAAGCATGCACATAGTTTTCAATGCCTGAGGATAGAAGACTATATAGTGTAAATTCTTGTTTAGATATGGACAAACTGCATGCTTCATGCACCACTTTTCATGAGATGCATTAGAGCATCTTACATCAAGTATAAATCTATTTTCAGTGTTGTGCTGGCACTATAGATTTATGATTAAATCGTAAGATATACACACAGGTCTGGATACTTCCCAACTTTTTGTGTTTTACTCTAGGTATGTAAAGTTACTGTTGGGGATTTTCCCTTGAAAACATTAAACTGATAGGAGGTTTCAGCTCTGTGTCTCCCTCAAAATCTGCCATTTCACTTTAAATACTCAAAGACAGATTACCTCTTTGTAACTCAGAAGCAGCTTAAAGTCTGGCTCATGTTTCACTGAAATAAACAACATACCAACTTTTATTGTATATTATGAAACTCAGGAATGAATGTTTTTCGCCCTGTAGCATTTCTTTCTCACCCACTCATGTTCTCTTCAACATCCTCCCTCAACTCTCCAAATTGTAGATGGCACCAGATCAATGGAAATACCACTGTTTGTATAGCAACACTCCCCCAGGCATAATCAGCGTTCAGTTACTAATTCACATAAAATAACAGGTCCAGGGAAAAACTGAGACCAGGCTGCCACAAGGCAGTAATAAAGGCAGAGTCATCCGAGAGTTATGAGAAGGGGCAGAGGGTGTGAAATTGATGGAGAAGAAGCAAAACGCACATTGAAATCAGATGGTGACCTTTTTTTAAAGAACTTATCTACTTTGCTTATGATTCAACAGGCCATGATCGATTTGGCCTCTCCTAACTCTTTGGCTTTGTCTCTGCCTCACTCACGTTGACCTGCTATCAGAAGTTTCTCAGAAGTAGCCGAGCTCTCCCTGCATCTGGACCTTTGCATATGCTATTCATCATACATGAACTCTCTCCTCACCACTCTTCACATGAGGGCTTGTTCCTACCTTCCTAACTTCAGTTTACTTCTTCAAGGCATCACGTCTCACTACCCAATCTAAGGGAGTGCTCACCAATATTATGGCTCACAGTACCTTTTCCTTTTCTTTTATAGAACTTACCACATTTTGAGATCATGTTTTAATTTGTTTGTTTATCTTCAGAGTAAACGAAACCACCAGCATCACTGTATCTACCACCTATATTTGACTCTACCTTCCATGACCACTTAGCGATATGCTCTATTTGGTTATTGATTGTTTCAATAATTCATAGACAGAAAAGATTTAAAAGAAAGACATTCACTCACAAGTTTGCCATTCAGCCATAACGAAACATTTTCCAACAAGGTTAAGGAGAAAGAAAGTTAGAGATAATCTCAATGCTATCAGTAGAAAAATATATAAAACAATTCATGTAAATTGTGTATTCATGTAAAGTACAACAATTGCAATTGGGTATATAATGTGCTATTGCCATATATATCTATTACCCCCTAAAGGGGACAGGTGAAGACCCCAGTTCTTGTCTTACTCGAAGGAGAAGAATTCAAATGGGAGACAGAAGTATTGTGTCACGAAAAATTTCAAAGGCTTTATTTAGCAAAGGGAAAGTAGACCTCCAAGAATGGGAGGCGGGCTGATGCAAGGGTGGACAGTAGCACCGGCCTTTGTTTGGTCCCCTGTCTGATACCCTTGTTTGATTGATTGGCTGCCCTTTCCCCTGGAGTGCTTAGTTATGCTCATCCCCTTTTGTGCATGTCCTTACCCATGAGGGACACAGAAAAACCCATTGCGGGGAGGCTAAACTGCAATGCTAATTATATTACAGTGAGCATTGGGTCATGTCCAGTTAGGTCCTTGTCGCTACTGCACAGTTGCAGCCGTCAGGTTCTAACCAGTTTCTTGCCGGCCCTCATTTAGAGGAACTAAAGCCCCTTTATGCTGAAGGCAGGCACACCGCCATCTTCTGGACCACCCTCCTCTCCTCCACCTTATCTGCCTGGTGCCCCCACTTTTCTAACCACCTAACATAGCTATATGAATAATTTTAAAAACAATTCTTGTTTTCTTACATCTTTACTAATACTAAGTTATTATTTTTAATTTTTGTCCAACTAGTACATCTCAAATGGTATCTAATTTTTTAATTTGTGTTACCTTGATCACTAGTAAAGTTGAGAATCTTGTTATAAGTCTTGTTCTATGAATTTTTTCCACTTATTTATACATTCTTTTAATTTTATTTATAGGCATCCATTATGTTTTCTGATTATTAATCTTTTAATTAATTTTACTTAGCAAGCATTTTTCCCTTTCAACATGTATAACTTTCAACTGTTTTCACCTGCAAAATGTATTTTCAGTTAGATGCAGAATATATATGATATATGTAATTCTCTTTAATGATAAAAAGAAAGTGAGATCTGATCCAGATCAAGACGTTTATGGACAGGATAAATTGGTCACCCAAGACGCATTGTTCTCTCCCACTTAGATGACTAATAAATCTTCTCAAGTCTTCGAATACTTCTGGGCCTCAGGGGGACACAGCCCAACTGCTTGTTTCCAGGAGGTTTCCATGAAATGTACCTTTGCTCTGATGTGGTTTCTTCCTCTCACTTCTGTTCTCTCCATTCATCTCTGTGGAGCTCTGGGCAGAGAAAACACATGCAAAACCTCATTTCTTTATCAGTTAGATATTAAATATTTGAACCTGTTGTATTTATTCTTGAGTTGTTCATGTGCCACCCATCCTTCAAAGTGCCTTTTGGTAGGGAGGGGAGGCTGTGATAATTTCTTGCCACTAGCCACATTCCTCAACTTCCTGTCCCACTGTTTCCAAGTCTAGTGTTTCAGCCTAGCTATGGGAAAGGGGGGGTTTGGAACATGAGAGAATAGAGCCATGACTACAGAGTCAAGAACAAGCAAAGAGGAACAGATAATATATACTCAGGTTTCCACTTGCCAGAAACACATGGACTTTGAGTGAGGGACAGAGAGAAGAGAGTAAGAAATGCCTATTTTTCTCTTGTATGGAGTTTTTTGAGTTTTTTTTTTAATTAAATGAAGCCCATTGTTGTAATTTTCTGAAGTCTGTGTAGTCTCTCAGTCATGTTCTATCTGCCTTATAATTAGCATCAATTCTTTTCAAATTACAATTGCAGACAGTCTTGATGACACTTATCCTTTTTATGACCCTACTAGCATTTTAGAGAGTTTAGAAGAGGCTGCAATTGGAGCTGCCATTCACATGTCATCTTGTACCATAAGCAGTCTACATCTCAATGACAATTCTCCAGTGACTGTAGCCTTTAGATATATGACACCCAAGGCAAAAACAAGAAATGAAGTTATGTCTGGGTGATAAAATAGAATTTCTTCCTCTCTTTTTCTCTCTTTTAAAGGTTCACTAAATAAGGCAGAAGTCGCACCTCTTATGGTAGTGAGATGTTTTAATGAAATTTATATGAATATTAAAATAACAAGACATTGAGATTTTGAATTCACTTAGATGTCTCCCTGCCCATCTTCTCTGATGGGCTCCTGTCTTTGCAGTGTGCAAGTGCTGATATAGAAAATTGTAAGACTGACTGGGGAGTGAAAATCAGCCCATCAAAAAAGGGCAGCATGAAGTCAGTAGTACAGAAACACAGGGAAGAGGCTGCTCAGCTAGGGCTGCAGTACTTGGAAATGAGATTCATCAAGCTGCTAGAAGTTAGTCTACATCTCAGAAGAAGAGCAAGGTTTGGAAACATCTGTTGCAATTAGAGAGAGTAAGAGGATATTCGAAGACTCTAAGCTTGCCGAGACATTTCGAAGAACATTACTAGTAAACATCCATTGCAGCATTTATTGTGAACAAAAATCACGATAAATAAAATCAGGCATTCATTATTTTCCCCCAGTAAAACTGTTCAGCGTTAACATAGATGCTTCCTTTGGAACCTGATTTTACTCTTAGAACATTGTGAATATCTCAAATGATTTTCTACAACGTGGTATTTTAATGTAGCATTAAATAATGCACGATTTAGTAAAGTGATAAAATTATTATTGAATATTTTACATGTTAGCAATTTCTGCTATTATAAAAGTGCTTCCCTGAATATGCATATACATATGTATTTTGTATGTGTATCTATGTTTGTATGGGTAAGTATGATGGAGAATTCTGGAATTTTTATCTTGCTTCATGGCTCCGTTCACTTCATTTCCAAAAATTCATCTTTAGGAACTGCTTTGTATAAGGATACAGGTGAATCTGTATTTGATTGCTTTTTGAACCTTGTCTATAATGACTAAAAGACTAACCTGAATAACTAAAATTCAGGGGTAGACTTACTAAATGGCAGCACATTCACACGGTAAAATACCATGAAAGCATGAAAATGATGAAACACATGTATATCCTTGATATAATAAATATAAACCTGATTTCAAAAGAATATGTATAGCTAATGTCTGGAAATAAAATGTTTCTGTGCATACATTTTAGAGAAATATTTAGAAAGATACAGTGATTATACTTTGATTAAAATATATGTACAAAAAAAGAGAGAGATATACAATAGCATGTTAAGATAAATTATTGGTAGTTTGTAGGACTAAAGATAATTTTAAAGTTTTGTTTTACTCTGCATTTATCTGAATATCTAATTATTTTCCCCTGTATTTAAGTGTGAGGATATAAAGGATTAAAAAAAATCACTTAAAAAATATAACTATAGTGTGTGTGTGTGTGTGTGTGTATTTTAATCCTTTAATGTCTGGGAGCAAATGTTCTGTCTCATTATTCTTTTACACAGCTTTTCACACCTTATTTTTTATATAAAATTTATACAATTTTGCGATTTTCTGGAAGTCCCATTGCAATCCCTATTGGAATTAAATAAATAGAAAAATCTTCACTTTTCTCACACATGCACATATTCTTCATATAAACCATGTACATTTCTTATTAAATTTATTCCTTTGGCATTTTAACTTTTTATTTTTCATATTTATTACATATAATTTATATTTTGCGTGTATATATCATATGTGCTTATTTATTTTGAAGTTAATAGTCATAATAACTTCTGTTGTAACTTCTAACAGTTTTCAAGTTTATTTCCTTCAGTTTCTTTTTAAGAAAAGTTTATCTGAAAAACTGGTAATGTTCGGCTTCTCCTCTACAATAGTTCTTTGTCCTACTTACTTTTTTTTACCCTCTTACATTGATTCTGACTATAAAACAATGCTAGTTTCGGTGATACAAATCATTTTTTTCCTGACTTTAATGGAAATGTCTATTTTGTGACTTCAAAAATTTTGTCTTAGATTTAGTGGAAGGCATTTAATAGTTAACATGTTCAAGTTCTTTTCTTTGATTCCGATTTATTTTGTATATTTGCATTGGATGTTTCCAATAATCTAAACAGAATTTTGAGATGCTAAAATTATGCTTTGGGCATCTGTTGAAATAATTCACTATTTTTTGTGTGCTGCCTACATACCATGACTGTTTTAAAGCTACATTCATTGCTTATCTCAATTAGCAGTAGGCATTTAATGCTATAGCATAACTTATCTTAAAACCATTTTAAAAAGTTTCAGCAATTTACTCTTTTTCAGTCAAAAAGTAAAGGGCTACCATGGCTAGAAAATCCGTTCAAGCATGATTTAATTGCACTAGTTGTGTTAATTCCAACCTAGCTTGTTGTATTGATTTATTGGAGCTGCTGTAGCAAAGTTCCACAGACAGTTTGACTTAAACAACAGAAATATATTGTCTCACAGTAAATTTATTGTCTTTTTGGAAGTGGGAAGTCCAAAATCAAGTTGTAGATAGGGCCATCTTCCCTTTGGAGACTCTAGGGAAGGATCCACCTGTAGCCTCTCTCTTAGCTTTTAGTAGGTAGCTCCTTGTCTTGTATGTAACAGCATCACTTGAATCTTCACATGGTGGTATCCATGGGCAAGTCTGTCCAAATTTCCTCTTTTAGAAAAAAAGGCCCACCCACAAGACCTCATTTTAACTCAATCACTTCTATAAAACTCTATCTCTCAGTAAAGTCATATTCTGACCTCAAACATATCTTTTTTTTAGGAACACAATTCAACCTATGACATTTACTTCGCATTTTAGAAAATACTATTTTTATTACATAAGATGCTACTTTAAACAATATAAACCAGGGATATGAGTAATTTTCAATATACAAGAGATATCTTTGGTTCTGTAAAAATTTTCTGAGGACAGTACCATGAAATTCATCCAGCTTCCTACCCAAAATCTTTGCCATATGATGTACTGTTTTGGGAGGCAGTAATGTTAAATAAGCAGGATTGGATTATGTCTTTTCTGACACTCAACTATTAGTCAATGAAAACTATTTGTAGCCTGGAACTTCATTATACACTCAAGCTTATCATACTTTGGGCAGTAACTTTATTGTGTATATTAAAAATTACTTTCTCATCTATTTTGGTGTTAACTAGGATAGCAGTCCATTTGAAAAGAGGTTTTACGTGGTGCATACATTTTCTAATTGTTTTCCTTGTTAGTTTTGTAGTGAATACAATTCCTGCTTCTAAGCTGGAACTGTATTTTACCTGTTATTAACCCATTTCAAGTGAACTGCATTTGGTACGAGTTGTATAAATGTTTGTTGAATGAATACAGAAAAGAAATAAGTAAATTGATGGGGTAAATAATAAGCCATGCATTTTATCTATTTTCTTCTTTAATTTATAGAGTTAGCTTCAATTCTAATGCTGAATCTTATTACTAGAATTAAAAACTGGTTTGCATTTTTCTTTGAAAACAATTTTATTAATGTAGATATTCAATCATTTATTTATCATTTTGCAATCACTGTGATTAAATATCTCCTTTGTAAAGGGCAGTAGACTATATTGAGGACAAGGTAGTGAATACAATGAACTAAGTTCCTGGATCATGCAGATGAAGATAGAAGACAAAGATGTTTAAAATCAGTTTTATACATATTTTTTGCACTTACCACTTAGCTCTTGAGAAGATAGTCCTTCATATCTTATGGCCTCATATGATATAATACTACGTGTCTTTGACAGAGTTTCTAAAAGATTTTGTGTATTAGCAGTTTGTAAAACAAATGACAGATAACAGTGTAAGAAATTGCACAAAGGCACCGTTCCAGTCAGCTAACCCTCATGAAGCATCAACTCCTGCTCACACGATTTGTGGTTTATTGGCCCCATCCCACTCCCAACAGAGATAATACTATGGTCAGCCAAGTCCAATGAGAAGGGAGTAAGAAGCACGAACCTGAAGCTGTTGGTTTGCTCAGGGACTTGATGATTTAATTTACTGTCATGCATCTCAGTTTCAAGGCTCCCACATATGAAATGAAAGTGTACTAATGCATCTCTTCAGAACGCTGCAATTATGAGATCACCCAACTCACAAAGATTCAGTCTTCAACACAACCTTAGTTTCTTGGCCAATTTATTCAGTACATAATACACATATGAATGCTTTATTTCAGATCTGTTAGTTAGAATAGGATTTGGCCCTTCAGAGTATATAATGAGTTTGCTTCTAACTATAGGGGACTTGGTCCAACTCTTCTCTTAAAAAAGGCATAAGAGCTTCTCCATCATCTTGGTTATAATTATGTTAATCCCCTCTCCAAAGTAAGTCTTTCTTCCCAATAGCTCCTCATGAAGACAAGTTATATTTAGGTAATAGTAAGTCATTATATTTGGCCCATTTCCCGTGCCTCTCTCTTCTAATGTGGAACTATTCTGGAAAGAGCATGAAATCCTTGAGTTTTAAATCCAATCAGGTTCTGCTCCGGCTTTTCATCTGGAAAAGACAGAAATAATTCCCTCCTTCCATGGTTGTTACAGCGATCAAATATATGTTCACATCTTAGAGCAGCCACTATCATTCAACATTTTAGCTAACATTGATTGAGCTTTTACAATACTCCAGACCTTCTTTGAATCACTTTAACATATACCATTCTATTCAAATCCTCCAATGACTCCATGAAATAGATACTACTATTATCCTCATTTTCAGATGGAGGAACTTTGGCATACAACTATTATGAAAAGGTTCAGAGTAAGAGCAAAGGCAGTCTGCTACCAGACCAATGGTCTGGGTTATCATTGGCACAGGCAGCAAGGGAAGCAATCAGCTGTCAGGGAAGTTGAGATCAGTTTAGAGAAGGCAGCAGACCTGAATGGGCAGACACAGTCAAGCACTAAAGGGAAAGGAAGGGGATGTGAAGTGTGACAGTTAAGCTAATACATGGAATGAATGCCACTATGTTTGTAATTAGTCTAACCAGATGGGCACACAATTTACCATAAATTGAGGGCTTCATTGTAAGACCAGAATACAGGTGTCAGGCCAGAGCTGAGGAAACAAGCTAGGGGCAGTCCCAGTTTTGCCAGAAAGAAATAAAGATTGCAAGTCTAATACAAACTGAGCCCAAGGAAACTGAGGAAAGAACAAAATTTGGGTAGGAAAAGGAATGGGATTTAGCCACTGCTAGAGGGATGCCAAGAACAGATTATGCTAGGACCTGGAGGACTGAACCCTTGGACCTGGAGCACTGAATCCTTGGACCTGGAGCACTGAATCCTTGGACCTGGAGCACTGAATCCTTGGACCTGGAGGACTGAATCCTTGCTTTGGCTTAAGCACTCTTCTTCACATGTGATCACATGATCACAGAAGCCTCAGCATTTAAGCCACGACTTCCATCCTGCTTAAAAGCTTAGACTCTAGGAGGACATGGTCCAGGTTCAACAGAAGAAAACACAAGACTCTGGCCTGTAGTTTATAGTCATAATGATTTGTACATGGTGGAGAGCAAACGTCTTCACAATTGCATTAAGATTCCAAGACTGCCATAAAGGGTACACAGACTGAGTGGCTTAAACAACAGAAATGTATCTTCTCACAGTCCTGGATGCTGGGAGTCCAGGATCAAGGAGTTAGCAAGACTGATTTCTTCTGAGACCTCTCTTAGGTTTATCAGTAGCCTCCTTCTCCATGTCTTCATGTGGCCTTCTTTCCATATGTGTCTCCCAATCTCCTCTTCTTATAAAGACACCAGTCACCTTGGGAGAAAGTCCACTCTAATGACCTCATTATAAGTCAGTTACCTCTTTAAAGGTCCTATCTCCAAATACAGTCACTTTCTGGGGTACTGACGATTAGGACATCAACATAAAAATTTTAGGGGGACAAAAACACACCCCATAACAACATGGGATGCAAGTTTGTTGGTGAATGGTTAAGAGAAATCTCTTACACCATTGTTTCACAAACCCCTGAGACTCTGAAAGGATTAGGCTGTATAAATAGCATGAATCATGTAATCATATCTTCTATGGATAAGAATTTATAATCCTAAATTATTTAGCATCATAACATCTTTCACCAAGATGGTTCCCAGTGCAATTTCAAATATCACTCAGGACAAAGAACAATGTATTTCTGAGATTATTTACTTTAAACAAAACATTTTTAGAACTATTGTGGAGCCAGCTTTATAGGATGCAGATAGATATAGCCAGGCATACATGTTTTAGGAAAACTTCAACAGGAGATTTCATTCTCTATCCTCTCATCCTTACGTACTTCTGTTCTAAGGCCAGGAAAATCAGACAGAAAGGAGAAAAGGCAAAGAAAATTATTGAACATGAAAATGCATTTGTGTTAGTGGCCCTGAGGGTTTCTTCAGTCTTTCTCATGCATGGGAACATCACTTTGAAGCCTGCTTGTTAAAACTTAACTCTTTTCTGTTAACAAATAAGTAACTTCTACCTTTCAAAGAAGATTTCCTAAAAAGAGAAAAATGCAAGCTTCAGTGTTTGGGCGAGGGGACAAGACATAAGGTATCTCAAAATAAGTTTTGAAAAATTTACCACATTTTGGTTTTCATCAATTCCAAGTATAACTTAACCAGGCATTCTCTTCAGCTTATGTTTAAACCCATGTGTATCTCAATGGAAATCCAATCCATGTGTTTCTGATTCATTTACACTTAGCTCATCAAAATATTGTTTTGCAAGAGCTATTTGAAGTCCAAAAAAGCTTTGAAAGCTTTTTTTCTTAGAAACAGGAAATCGGTTTTTGCCAAGTGTAAACAAACACATTCCCCTACTCCCTGTGCTCATATTTTAATTGGAAATTTAGAAGACAGAAGGTTAGAGAACTCTCTAAACCTGTCCAAAAACAAATGCATCCTCTATATGGAATGGCACTAAAGTGTGTCCATATTTTCTTCATCTTTATTTTTTAAGTCCCTTTTTTTTTCTTCTGGTAAATTTCTCTGTGACTAGTCTACATGTTTAAATGAATATTTTCTATTTTACTTTAATTTTCATTGAATAATGTTTTTCATATCAGTTTTGTGAAAGAAACAGTTTCTGCTAGGAGAATATTGTGCTTAAGCATTTGCCAGGTAGAGTTTCAAATAAAATGATACCCACTTAGGTTTTTCCCATAAACCTGTGACTCAGATTGGAAAAATAACTCTGCTTTAGGTGTTTGACTTAGGTAGGTGACCTGATGATGCCACACTTAGTCACATCATTGTTCTTGCTTGGATTCTCTAGTGATTCAGTCAAAGCATGGTGAATGTCTCCAAACTATCACAGAGTAAGTCATCAACCTGGTGTGATGGGACCCAAGAAAGTGAACTCAAGCAGAAAGCACCCAGAACCATCAGCATACTCTAAGAACCCAGAATTGCTCACACGTGACCTGTTATTTCTTGGCATTTAGAAATATCATCTCTCAGCTTCACCAAAAGTAATTTGGAAAAAGGCCACTATTTGTCCATCTTCATGAAAATTTAAGGTAAGCCTAGAAGTAGATCCATCTGAGAGTACCAGGTACCAGGGACTGATCAAGTTGGATGGTGACTTGAATCAGGTGCTGATCAAGTAAGTGAGTCACTGAGAGCCAGAGAAAGTGCACCAGGGGTGAAGTTCAGACTCTGACCCTGAAAAATGTCCAGAGTCAAAACCAAAGATTGAGGGGAGGGCCTGAATGAATAGAAGCTGAAAGTAAGTAATCATATAAAGCCAGGAGTGGAAAGTGAAAAGGTGGGAAAAAAGAAAGAGAAAAAAAAGACACTGGAGTGAAGCAACAAGATTCAAGACATTTTCCATGATCAGTCTAGGATGGCAAAAGAGGACCATTCCTTCACTGGTGGAGGCTATGTGGTGTGTGGATGGGTTACCCTGCTTTAAAATCTGTACAGGTAATCCACATAGATCAGATGCTTACATTTTCTCTTAAAGAAGCCAAAGACCACGTCTCCTACCAGCCTCATAAGCAGCTTCGATGCTGGATGTAGTGGGAGGTATGGGGAGGGGAGACTGGTGCTGGAGTATAACTTAACATCCTGGCCAAGGTTAAAATCAAAACTCAGTAACCAGCTATTTTGAGGATTCTTTAGAGACTTAAATGGAAACATACTAATGAAATATAAACCCCATACCATGCACAAGATCCAAATTCTATATGTCATAACCTGACACCTACAACATTGGACAAAAATTGCTGATAAATTAGGTTGTACCTAATGCTTGCTGAGATTCCTATAAACACATATACTTTAAAAATGATGTCAAATGGTGAATGGTGATAGCATTATTTGTTTTCAGTAAATATAACAATCCAATGAAAGCTGTACTTAATTTTCATTGCCAAAGTATCTGGAGAAAATAATGGTTTGTGGAATAGTGACACATCAAGAAGGCATGGCCCCATGACTGGGTTCAGGGTGTGCCCAGATTCTCAGACCAAGCCAGGTCTTTACTAACTCAAGGGGTTGGAAGGACCTTTGATGTCATGAAACTCAATGCTGCTCCGGTGCTTGATTACCCTCTGTATTATCTAGACTTTGCTTCAACAATTTCACTGGGACTATTAACTACTGATATTTGATATAGTTTCTTCTGACGCAGTCCCTCTGAGAAAACCAAACTGTTAAAAAGTTCTTCCTTGCTTTGACTAAATAATAGCTCACTCTGACCACCCTGCATGGATCCTGGGTTTGTCCTTTTTAGGTCTAAACAGAACAAGTCTCCAGAAAGATAACATTTGTTTTGTTTTGTTTTTCCCCTTTACTTATGTCTAACTTTTCAGATATTCGTAGGTGCCATCACAAGTTTCTTTAATCTGTCCCCAGTTTCTTCACTATTTCCTCATCTTTCCTAATTGCTTCCAATCGCCTTCTCATCTGGCCACTCTCCTCAGCTAGACATGCTCCATTTACTCCTAAAATCTGCCCAACAGTTGATGGTACTCCCCCGATTTATGTAACTTCCAAGAATTCTTCCCACACCAGGGATGGTTTTGGACCAGGCTAGATTTTCTTCTAATCTCATAAACCAAGTTCCTTGTAACAGAATTCCAAGTCTGACCCAATCTCTTTTGATTTTGAAGAAGCAACAGCATGTTACATTTTCACCACCACAGTTTGCTTTGCTCCACGTGCATCACATGCCCAGTTTTACTGTTCTGCGATTCATGGTTCACACTGAGTAAAGCCAGAAACCCCCCACCAAAAAAAAAAAACAACAACAAAAAAACCCAACTTGTAAAATACTTTTGAGACTCACGTTATTGCGTAGAGCAACATGTCACCTTGACAGCAGAGATGAAGTTTAATTTCAAATCCATTAGATAGTAGCCTTAAATTGAACTCGGACTAAAATGAATTGTGATGCAATAATTTTATCCTTAAATAACTTGATGCCCAGATGTGTTCCTCCTCTGTTCGGTGTGCTTTGGACAAGCTCAGCATGGGTCAGACATCATCTCATTATCACCTTTTCAAACTAATTATGTCAGACTCTTAATTTCTTATTTACACAGAAATGGTAGATGAAAGTTTTATGCAATAACATGTACAAGACAGGGCTTTATTAGCCTCAAAATCTAGCAAGTGCCATCTGTGGATGCTCACAAATAATTTTTCAATTGATTGCATGGCTTGTTTATTTTCTCTTCTTTTATTCTCAGACTGGGCTCAAAGAATATTCTCCATGGAGATCTGGTAAAATGCCAAATTCAGAAGTTATTGTGAAGCATTTTTGGTCACTTGTTGAAGGAAAGAAAATTTATACTACTTTAATTTTATCCTTTAAAGTACAATCAAAACATTTTCACCACTCCTTCTGTATCTCTTCTCTTCATTTCCTCTAGCTGCTTTTTGTTGTTGTTGTTAAGCTCCTGACTCTCTCTTGCATGCAAATTGTTAGGTTTGTCATGAGACGTTTTCCTTGGAAAGTGGTGTGTTTCTTTTAACAAAGAGCGTGTCATCATTGACTCCAAGGACCGTTGGCTCAAATGGCAGAGTGACCTTAAGAGTAACTTAGGATTGGTCTCACTGCAAATTCTGTTTTCTGTAAAATTTACAACATATGATTGAAGGCTTCCATGAAACACACTTCTATTTTAAAATCAAGTATCTTTTGTTAAAAGAATTCTTGAAACAGATGAATGGTGACTTCATAACATTCATGACTGGGGCCAAAGTAAAGACAAATATCTTACTTGAATAAAATTTGAATTGAAATTAAAAAAAAATGATAGAAAGACCCAAGACTCAATCTGGAAAGGATTTAAGAAAAATTATTATTTATCGGTCACTTTCATCTCTCTCTGGCTCTTTCACTCTCTCTCTCTCTTTGCTTTTGCACTTGGTTTCTTCCACTCCTTACCGAGAAGCCAACAAAACCATGAGAACATGGGGGAAAATACTAAAGTACACCACAGATGTTAAAAAAGTAGCCGTGTTTTGCATTTTAGACAAGATTCTATTCAAGTCCTTTGAAAACATGCATTTTGAGTCTGGCTTTTCTCCAAAATGTAAGGGAAGATTAAAGTGTTTCTATATATTTATATTATATATATATATATATATATATATATATATATATATAATATATATATATACTGAGTGTAAAATATGGCACTAAGGAGAGGGTGACACTTGTCTGTAATCAGATATTTGGGCTTTGACATATGACCTTAAATTTCCTGTTTAAAACCAAAAACCTCTGTGCTTTTTACAGAGCAAAAAAGCAGGAGGGTTCTTTTATTTAAATTAAAAACCTGTGTTTTGTTAAAGGTCTCTTGGGTTTCAACTTCTCTGGGGAAATACAGGTTTGAGATTCTTTTTGCTTGTTTCCAAAAATATATTATTTGGGGTATTGCACTTCATATAAATCTTCCATATGTGACAAAGTTTTTAGATCTCAAAATTGCTCTGGTTCTACAAAATTTTTCCTGATTCCACTAAGCCTTGAGTGATGCTAAGAGTACATCATTCAAATCTTCCAGTGCAAGAAGAAGCAAGTAGGCAGAGACTGATTTTTTGGAAGGGTTTGGAAAGGAAATAAAATTGAAGAGAGAGGGGTTTTGTTTGAAGATGGTAGGTTGAACATATACATTTAGCTAAGCTCTCTCCCCAAACCTTCTTAAATGATATGAAAGTCTATTAACAAGGAAAGGTATAAACCCACAAGCATAAAAAGAGCAGAAGACATAGAACAGAACAGGCTAGTGAGATGCTTGAAAGCAGAAGGATGAGTGGTAAGAAACCAGGGAGAAGGAATCCTAAGTCAACAGGAAGGAAAGACTCTAAAGAGTCTTCAAAAAATTGGGTGACTCTGAAAATAGGGAAGAAGGTGTGATTAACAAATAAATGGATCAAATTCTATTTAAGGAGCAGAATCCCTGATCCCTTCTCTCACTCTCAGTGGTGACACAGGTGCCTTTATTGACAGAACATTTCTGGAAAAGAGTTGGCTTTTAAAGATTTATGAGATTTAACTGGAATCACCTGGATAATCAGGGATACTCCTCTCCAACCCAAAGTTCTTAAATATAAATGCCACGTAAGATAACAAGTTCATAAATTCCAAGGATTAGGATGTGGACATGGTTGTTGTTAGTCCACCTATCATAAGGTTTAAGGTTATCTTTAGAAGGACATTGCAGTAATCCAGAAATAGAATCCTAGTTGCCTAACATAAGCAGTAGACAGGGCAAATGGACTGACTTTGGAAATATTTTGAAGGTAGTGCAGACATTACTAGGTGGTTGGCTATGGAGAATGTGGGAGAGAGAGCCTTCAAATATGATGCACAGATTTCCATGATAGGTCAGTGACTGGTGGAGCTATTCCTCAAGCATCAGGATTAGAGAAAAAGGAACAAGTTTGAGAAAAGATGAACATAGTCTAGGCATGAAGTGAATAAGGATCCAGGAAGACATTTAGGTAAAAGGCTCAAGACAAATCTCAGTTGGATTTATAGATTTTGGAATCATTAGCTATGGTATATGAAGTCATGATATAAGATAAAGATAATCAATGAATGTGTAGAAAAAGAATGGAAAAATTTAGAGCAGAACCCAGAGATACATTTATATTTTTAGAAATAGGTAGAGTAAAGGAGAATGTGGAGGAAAAGAGTGGAGGGAAGTTTAGATAAAAAACCAGGAAGCCAAGAGCAAAGAGGACAGTGGGATCCTGATGAATGTTCATTCTCAAGGGCTGATGTTTCTCTGCTATAACACTGGGTATGTTATTTATCTTACAAAGAGAACATAAAATTTAGTCAAGTTAAATAATGCAAACATAAGTAATTAATACAGATTTCCCCATAGCTGGGAAATAAGCATTTATTAATTAGTCCCAGAGGTTCCAATTTTTTTTATGCCCTATTGTCTGTCTTAAATAGGAAGGGCCATTTCTATTCTTCCTACTCATTTTCCAAATAGTTTTATAAAAAGTTGTTTTCTTCTCTCATATCTAAAATAGACACAGGAATTGATTTGTGCTAAGGATATGAAAAATATGCAAATTGTTCAAGAAATTTGTCTATAAGAATTCAAATCTGTAGACTGGAAGATAAAGTGGAAAATTTCTATCTACTGGTTTGCATAATTTTCACTTTCATCTCTTCCAGATGAGCCAAATTTTAGATTTCTCGTCCTAAATTATGTGCCAAATCACATTAGGATGCAGCTACTTACTTCCACCATTTTTAAAACCAACTGAGTAATTATTCCAGATATTGAGCACTCTTTGGGGCCAAAAATGTGCTGAGAACATGTCAACTACTCCATGGAACTGGGTCTATGGTTTTGCCAGAGGCTACTGATACCTGTTGTGGACTAAACCTGACATATTTCTTTTCAGGTGGCTTGCATACATGACCAAGTATGAATATAGAAGGTAACAAGGCATTGCGAACAAAAACCGGTTAGTATCTAATCATATTTTCCTTTTAACAGTGAAATTGGAATTAAAAGAATAGACTAATATTGTTAAATGGTGGATGTTAAAAACATTTCAAACAATTATTTATTTCCCAAACTATAAATGGCATTATTTCTAAAGATATTTCAATGTGGAAGTCCAGCATAGTAGTAAGTTAATGTATGATTTCTCATTATAGTAATTAAACTATTTTAAGTGGCAGGCATAAAATGTGTTGGATTTTGTTGAAAAACTGTTCCTATCCAACATAGTACTTTACAGTCTTTCCAGTGAAAAAAGAAAATTCTGTTTAGCTGAAATTCTTTTCTGTAAAGTTACATTGATTCTCAAGAAGAGCTAACAATCCTGATATTCAAAATTTAGAAATCAGGTGGGTAATACTGAAATGCCTGGGATAAAGTAGTCAGCAACAGCACATATGCAATTGCCTTGATATAGGGCTAAATGGCAGTGTACTTATTTATATGTTTCTGACGATACAGTCTTGAATGTGTCATTGCACTGAAAGATCCCCCTAGGATTTTGATGACTGTTTTCTCAGTCACTATTAAGTGCTTGGTATCTTGCTATACTACCAACATGGCAAAAACTTTTGTTACCTTGATCCTAAGCTCTGTACCCACAATTTGAAACTTACCCAAATGAAATGAATGCCAGGGCATTATAATGCAGCATCTCTTCTGCTATGGGATTATCAGTCTCTGTGTGGGGAGCTACTTTCATTTCCTTAAAACCCAGAAGATTGTTGCCTGGGAAGGGAGGTGGATAAAGAGTTAAAAGTTGTAGGTGCCCTAAAATCATAATGTTGACAATGCTAACAGTGAAATTTCTGTTGCTGCCTCTTTTCTCCACTGAAAATCCAGGAAAATTGATGAAACAGGATTCAGAAGGCGAGATCATTGACAAAGATTATAGTCTCAAAGATATCCTGGACAAAGCTTTCAATTCTGTGATCTGTTTTAGAATAAGCTTAAAGTTACCGTATGTTTATTGTCGCTTCAATTTTTTTTCTGAAAATAGTATTTCAGCATCTCTAGGATGTATTGGGGGCTCCAATTTTCAATCTTTAGAACTGGCCTAGCTTAGTGCCTCCCTGGTAGATTGTGGGTGATCAGTAAGTCAGTGTCTGAGTGGCTGCTGAATAGAGATGACTGAGCAGTAATAGGGAGACCTATCATCGGTCACCTCCTTGAAAGCTAGTTGAGGGGAAGTGGATTTTTATCAAAGCATTAATCTAACAGAAGTAGCTTTGCTAAGAAGCTGTAGTTACAGCATTTTTGGAAAATCAGCTATAAAGGGAAAATACACACAGTCTCAAGAAGGGGCTGGAAAGAAAAGGTCATGCTATTTATTGAGTATCTATTCTGTAGAAATAATTGGGCACTCATATACCATTATCACATCTAATTCCCATAATCCTAAGATGAATATTAACATCTCTATATAAAAGATCTGAAACTGGATCTTAGTGAAGTATCTAACAAACAAATTTCTGCTACTAAAAATCATGAAAGTAAGGTTAAAATCTTGACATGTGATGCTAAAGCTGATTTCTTTCATTAGATGATACAGTCTTCCTAGTAAGAGAGAAAATAAGTGATTTTCTTCTGCTGTTGCCATAAAGGGCTATTTGATTATCTCTGTAGGTAACTTATCATCCTCAGTCTTTGATATATATAATCTTACAATCCCAGCATACTTTTTGAACTATGACCTCTCATTGTCCTCACAACCTAGCAAGATCATGTTACTTCAAGAGATAATAGGCATTAAAAAGCTGAGAGCATTTCCTCTTAGATCAGGAGAAAAACAAGGATGCCCACTCTTGCCACTTTTATTCAACACGGTATCAGAAGTCCTAGCCACAGCAATCAGACAAGATAAAGAAATAAAATGAATCCAAATTGGAAAGAAGTAAAACTGTCACTGTTTGCAGATGATACAATATTACATGTAGAAAATCCTAAAGGCAACATAAGAAAACAACTAGAGCTCATTAATGAATTCAATAAACTTGAAGGATACAAATTTAATATATACATAAATCTGTTGTATTTCTATACGCTAACAGTGAACTATTAGAAAGAGAAATTAAAGAAACAATCCCATTTACCATTGCATCATAAATAATAAAACACCCAGGAATAAACCTACCTATAGAGGTGAAATATTCAGAAAACTGTAAGACTAAAAGACTCTAAAGAAAGAGATTGAAGAAGACACAGATAGAAAGATACACTGTGTTCTTGGATTGGAAGAATTAATATTGTTAAAATGACCATACTACCTAAAGCAATCTACAGATTTCATTCAGTCTGTATTAAAATACCAATGGCATTTTTCACAGAACTAGAACAAATAATTGTAAAATGCATAAGGAAACACAAAAGACCCCAAATAGCCAAAACAATCTTGAGAAAGAAGATTAGAGCTGTAGAAATCACATTCTCTGTTTCAGATTATACTACAAAGTTATACTAATCAAAAAAGTATGGGATTGGCATAAAAACAGACACACAGATCAATGGAACAGAATAGAGAGCCCAGAAATAAACTCACATACTTATGGTCAATTAAACTACAACAAAGGAGGGAAGAATATACAATGGAGAAAAGACAGTGTCTTCAATTAGTGGTGCAGGGAAAACTGAACAACTACACAGAAAAGAATGACGTTAGAACATTCTCCAACACCATATACAAAAAATAAAGTTAAAATTAATTAAGATTTAAATGTAGGACTGGATACTATAAAACTCCTAGAGGAAAACATAGGCAGAACACTCTTTGACATAAATCATAGCAGTATTTTTTGGAGGGATCTATCTCCTAAAGCAAAGGAAATAAAAGCAAAAATAAAGAAACGGGACCTAGTTAAAATGGAAAGTTTTTGCACAGCAAAGAAAACCACTCACAAAATGAAAAGACAACCTACTGAGTGGAAGTAAATATTTACAAATGATATGACAGATAAGGGGTTGATATCCAAAATATATAAATAGCTCACACAACCCAACATCAAAATAAAAACTACATTGAAAATGGGCAGAAGATTGAATAGATATTTTTCCAAAGGTCAACAGGCACATGATAATATGCACAACTTTGCTAGCAATTAGGGAAATGCAAATCAAAACTACAATGAGATATCACCTCACACCTGAGAGAATGGCTATCATCAAAAAGAATACAAATAACAAGTGTTGGTGAGGATGTGGAGAAAAGGTATAGGCTAAAAATTGGCACAGCCACTTAGGAAAACAATATGGAGGTTCCTCAAAAAACTAAAAATAGAACTACCATATGACCCAGCAATTCCACTTCTGGGTATATATCCAAAAAAAGAAAAAAAAATAGTAATTCAAAAAGATACACACACCCTACTGTTCATAGGAGCATCATTTACAATTGCCAAAATATGGAAGCAATGTAAGTGCACATCAACAGATGGATGGATAAAAAGGATATGATTGATATATATATATATATCGAGAGAGAGAGAGAGGAATACTTCTCAGCTGTTAAAAAGACTGAAATAATGCCATTTGCAACAACATGGATGGACTTGGAGGGTATTATGCTAAGTAAAATAATTCAGACCGAGAAAGACAAATACTGTATGATATCACTTATATGTGGAATCTAAAAAATAAAACAGACTAGTGAACATAACAAAAAAGAAATAGATTCACAGATACAGAAAACAAACTAGTGGTTACCAGTGGGGAGAGGGAAGCAGGAGCAATATAAGGGTAGGGGATTAAGAAATATGGACTATTATGTATAAAATAAGCTACAAGGATATATTGTATAACACAGGGGATATAGCCAATATTTTATTATAACTATAAATGGAGTATAACTTTTAAAAATTGTGAATCACTCTATTGTACACCTGTACATAATATTGTACATCATCTATACTTCAATAAAAAAGAGGTAGTAGACTTTGTATTTATCCACATCAGTCCAATTTATCATGAGATTCTTTTACATGGACTTCTTATGTGAGTTAAATATTTCTAAATATTGCTCATGGCCTTATTCAGTAGTTAATCCCCATAGCATTTAAGTAAAAATAATTTAGCATTAATACCTTTTAAATTACAGTTCTGTGACTTTAAGTTAAATTTATTTTGCATAGAATTTAATTTGTATGTGTATAACATAATATTTTCAATTTTAAATATTATTGTAAAGCAATGTGATTGCTTTGTTTGCCAATGGGATTTACATATTCAAAGTTATAGCTTTGGAATATTATATACTCATTACAATGGATGTTGTCATTGTTTTAAAAACATTTTTTGTAGGAAACTTTTTGGATTTTTCTGTGCACTCTCTGCACAGGAAAATGTTTCTGGTTTCTCCATCTCATGGGCATCAGATAAGAATGTACTTTCAGTGATCTTGAGTTTGGATGAGTATATATGATCATGGCTAACAAATGAGTTGGAAATGGAAGTCATATATGTTATTTTTGAGCTAAAGACTTAATAACGTATCCAAGACCACTCTTATTCCTCTGGCGCAAGAATCAATAACATTGAAGACAGTGGTCTCCCCATTAGCCTGGGTTCTTATGTAACAACAGTAGTCAGAGTCCCCTTGCCAATCATTGATAGTGTGTAGTGTGCATGAGAAATAAAGCTTTGTGGTCATAACTCACTGATGTTTGAGGATAATTTGTTGCCACAGCACAACTTGGCCTGTCTTGACTAATACAGTCCTCAACATGTTGATACTGCTTTGTGCCTTTGCACAGGCTGCTTTTCCGTCTCTGAAACTCACACACTTTAATAACTTGCTAAATAATAAGGTATCTTTTAAAACTCAGAGCATATGTTCACACTTCTGGAAAATCTCTCATAATTGATTCAGCCGCAAATCTGGATTAGGTAACTTACCTTTCAATTCACAAGCACAGAGTGATTATACATATCACATTCTATTATAATTTACTGTGTTATTTGTCACTTTCACCACAATGTTAGTTCTCTAAAGGACTAAGGTA
The DNA here is from genome assembly GCF_048564905.1 of Vicugna pacos. NCBI lineage: Eukaryota > Metazoa > Chordata > Mammalia > Artiodactyla > Camelidae > Vicugna > Vicugna pacos. The sequence goes on along the minus strand of NC_132991.1, from coordinate 85,575,268 downwards.
GGCTATATTTTTTACAGAGAAATTTTTTTCATTTATTCATCTATTTGCAAATCAACAATTAAAGCTAAGTAAATGAAAAAGGCAGGCTATTTTTGTATATCCTGAGTATTTTATTCTTGGTAGCATTCTTAGGAGAGGTAAATAGAGTGAGAATTGAATGCATATATGATTATTGATTGAGTGATTGAATGAATGGATATATGAATAAATAAAAGTAGTATTATCAATGGTCACAAGTTTTCTTTTTTGGAAAGAGAAAAAATGATAGGAGACAGAAACTAAAAGAACTATATTTTAGGCATATTGATAATCATTTATACTTCTGTAGTACTTCAGTGTTTACAAAGAAGTTCCCCTTTGCATATTGTCTACTTGATATTCCCATCAGTCTGGTTTGGGCAGACAATATTTTCCCTGTTTTACAAGTGAGGAACCTGAGCTCCAAAAAAGTGACATGCTCAAGATCAAACAGCCTGGGGAGCTAAGTCATCTATAAAGCCATTCATTCAGATTTCCTCACTGACTTTGAGGTAATGTGAGGGGGTTTCAGTTCATGTGAAGAAAAAATGTCCAATAACCTAAAATTAAAAAAAAATAAAAAATAAAAAGCTCTAGCCAATAAATAATACAGAGAAGAGCAGGGGTCAAGACTCATGCTTAAGAGACTCACTCATTTGGGGCCAGGGGTATGGGAAAGGAGGAAACAAAGATACAATAAGGGAGTGAGAAGAAGAGTGTGAAGGAAAGAAAAAGTAAAAGAGAAATGGAAATATTACACAGTTTCAGAAAAGAAAGCATAGTGGTCAGCAAAAAAAGGAAGCAGAGTGATGGCACAAAGGAGACTGAGCTGCTACAACAGATTCTGTGGAGTAACTAGATACCAAACTGTGAAGGCTTTTTTTTTTTTTTCAAGATAACTTCATTGAGTTATAGTTCCCATGTCATACAATTCACCCATTTAAAGTATACAATTCAATGATTTTTAACGTATCAACAAGTATGTGTAATTATCAGCACAATTTTAGAACATTTTTTTGCCCTAAAAAGAAACTGTATGTTTTAACTATCACTGTCCTAATCCTCCAAACCCTCTTCCCTCCCCCTCATCACAGGCAACCATTAATTCACTTTCTGTTTCTGTAGAATTCCCTGTTCTGGACATTTCATATGAATGGACTCAGGTAATGTGTGGTTGTTTGTTGCTGGCTTCTTTCGCTTTTCTTAATATTTTCAAGGACTGTCCATGTTGTATCATGTATCAGTACTTCATTACTTTTTATGGATGAGTAACGTTCCATTGTGTGGATATACCACATTTCATATACCCATTCATCAGTTGACATTTGGGTTGTTTTTATCCTTTGACTATTGTGAATGATGCTCCTATAATTATCCGTGTATACGTTTTTGTGTGGACATATATTTTCAATTCTCTTAGGTAAATATCTAAAAATAGAATTTCTGGGTCATATAATTAATTATCTGAGAAACTATCAGACTGTTTTCCAAAGCAGTTTTGCTTCGAATTGTGAAATCTTAATGCAGTGGTGCTGAAGGTTAGGAAGAAGAGGTGATGTGTACAGACTCCTCCTTTAAGGTGGGGGCTTTATAACTTAGTAGATTTTGGAGACAGTTTGGTTGTGTTTGAAACTTGGCTATATTACCTGCTGGATATATGACTCAGGAAAGGATACTAAGCTTCTTTATTCCTAAATTTCCTCCTCTGCAAAATGGAGATGATTATAGTAACTGCCTCAGACAGTTGTGTTAAAGGAGGTACACGTGCAAAGTACTTGCCATGATCACTGGCACACAGTAGGCACTATATTGATGTAAGCCTTGACTAAGAATGTCTACAGTGAAGGACATGTTATTTAATTAAGCAACACTACTGCTATGGACTGAATTGTGTTCTCCCCCCAGTTCATATATTGAACCTCTAACCTCCCATGTGATGATATTTGGAGATGGGGTCTTTGGGAGGTCATTATGTTTAGATGAGGTTATGAGGGTGGGGCCTTCATGATGGAATTAGTGCCCTTATAAAAGGATATACCAGAGAGCCAGTTTCCTTTTTCTCTTTCTCCTCCATCAGAGGACCCAGGAAGATGGTGGGCATCTGCAAGCCAGGAAGACAGTCTTCACAGGGGAATCAAATCAGGTGGCGCCTGGATCCTGGACTTCCCAGCCCTTGGATCTGTGAGAAATAAATTCTATTGTTTAAGCACTCCGTCTGTGGTGCTTTGTAATAGAAGCCTGAGCTAATGGGAGGATTCAGGAAAGATTTTTTTTTTCTATTTTGGAGAAGCTTGTGCATATGAAAAGGCAGAGCAGCAGAAGCCAATGGGCAGAATGGGTTTGAGGATACTTGTGAGAAACAAGTATCCTCCTAACTCGACTTTGCAATTCACAACTTGTACTTTAATAAAGCTGCTGATATCCTGATCACATATTTACTATATTGCATTAAAATTGAGTTCCAGGGGTCGCACATCTCAAATATTTCCCAGAAGGTAGGTAACTAGAGGATAGAAATAGTCTTGTTTTGCTTTGCTTTAGCTTTTGCTTTGTTTAAGAAATGAGCTTCCTGCACGTCTAACAAAACAACGTCCCGCTTTCAATTGTAAAGTTGAATTCCCTTTACCTGTTTCTTGTTCCCATCACTGAGACTGGACATGATATATTAAATAGAAGTTGGTGCCACATGTCTTACATTTCTCAATGAACAATTAGAATTAGTTAGTTACCACTGTTTTTCTATTTCCCAGCATTGTGTTCAGTGTTTCTCAGGGAGCAGGCAAAGATAAAAGTAGGGTACATTATTTTAAATTTAAGGACATTGCCATTTATATTGTGAAATAAACCACGAATTCAGGATTAACTTCACATCTTTACAAAGCAGTATTTCAATGTGTCAGCAGCCATACTACCACAAGAGGAATAGAGACTAGAGACAAAAATAATTCAAACATGTTGAGGAATAAAAAAGGAGAAAAAAAAATTGAAATTGAAGCATGTAAATGAGCTTGTTTGGAAATGAGCTGTGGAGTTAATGGATCAGTGGATTGGAGAGAAAGATAATTCCAGACATTGGTTATAAAAGAAACAGAGGCAGCAATTCAGATATTATGGACAAATGATAGCACATTGTGGTGTGAATGCCATAGAGATATGATGCTGGGGTAACTGTCACAAAAATCCTCATTACCCAGTGATTTTGTAGTGATTTTTCTTTCTCATGCATGCAGATGCATATGTGGAATTTGAAGAAATCGATGGCATGGAGTTTTTAAAAGAATGGAAAGTTCATTCCAAATACTCCTCTTCAGGCTACTCCTTAAAATACAAGACATTTTGGCACTTTCCTTCATGTCATCCTTTACCTATGGGTAAGTAGATTCTTCCTTCTTTCTCAATGGCGGCATAGACAAAATAGAGATTTCCACAGCTGGGCAGAGCTCTGCTTTAAAAAATATGCTTGTGTCTCTTTTATGTTACTGGACTTTGAAAATCAAGAGTAGTTTTGATTTAAAAGATAGAAAGAAGGAAGGAAATAAATTAGGAGAGAAGAAATAAGGGGAAAAAAAGAAGGGAAGGTGAGAAGAGAATCCATGTTTCTTTACAGGATTCTTTCTAAATTCTCTTTACTGTCTTTATCACTTCTCTTGTCATCTGCTTAAATAGCTCTGCCTCCCGGCACATGATGAAGTGGGAAGCTGTTAGGCTGGAAAGTCCCAAGGCACAAGTGGCTGCTCTGTATTCGCAGTGTGTGCCGCCTGCTAGTTATGGGCTCAGCTGAAAGTGACAGCAATTCTCATAAAGGCTTTGGCTGTTAAATATAAAACCCAGAGCACGTCCCCCTGTGTGGAGCTGCTGCCTTTCTCTGGCTTCATCCTCCAAATGGTTCTGGAAGCATAAACTTAACTAAGTTGACTTACTTAGAAGTAAAGGCTGATCCTAGGTCACAGGATGCCCTGCAAAATTGAGCATCAGTCTTGGTGAGCATCTCTTGACACCAAGTAGACGCACAGGTTAGAGGCTGAGATGCTTGGGGCTGATGTTACGGAGAGGAAACTGGACAAAGAGAGTCCAGGATTCATTAAAGGACCATGTCTCCCTCCAGGGAGAAACATCTGTAGAGAGGACTGTGCTGTGTCATCTTAGAGTAATGTGACGGGGTGGAAGAGACCAAGAAGACTGGTTACATCAGAGTTATACTTAGGGGACACGAGAGGTGGAGAAATCCCAGTATGTTCTCTTCCTCCTTCCCCCACCTCCTCATCATATTTCTAACAGTAAATACAGGTCAAAACAAGTATCAAAACTATCCTTGGAAGGTAATTAAATTAAGATATAAGATTATAACTAATAAGAGACAAAAACTACTATTATTATTAAGAGTGACATGAAAACTGATTAAATATCCAAATATGGACATAAAAATTAGTCATTAAGCTCCCCCAAAAAGATAGATGCATAGAATGTGGGGTGGGTAGAATTATAGCAATGAGTATATATATGTGTATATATGTGTGTATATATATATAAATATAAAATAGCATTTTATATTTGGATAAATACTGCCTCTTCTCATTGACTGCCTTCTTGAGTCACTGTCAATTTGCTTGCAATATGGTCTCCTTCAACCAGACCATTGTTCTCATTCACTGGATTCTGTAAATGACATCAAGATTCCAGGTTAGGGCAAGTCTCCATAAATAAACATATATATATATACACATATGTATCATATATATGACATCTCCATGGGACATGGTAATTAGTCTTTTATTTCCTTAATATATGTTCTAAATTGAGAGCTTCCTCTGTCTCAGTCTTTTTGAATTATGTTAAAGAAATGGATCCACTGGCTGGAATTTCAAATTCTTCAGTGTGTTCAGATTGCATAGCCTCTTTCACCTCTTCTCCATCCTGCTGAATCAACATTTGATTTATTGTTAAAAGAAGACTAAGTGAGGGACCAGAATCCTGACGGGCATCAACTTGAGTGTGGTGAGAAAGTGCAAAGGAGTCAAGGGACCACGTAATAATGGATGGAAGAGGAGGGATCAAGGACAGAGGGATTGCAGTAAGCTTATTTCAATTGCAAGTTTAACCATCTGAGATTCTGGGGTGAGAAGAACCTCCCAGAGATCCATCACTCCATCCCTCTGCTCTGGGTAGAACCACATCTAGGTCTTTCCAGACCGATGAGGCGCTACATCCTTTGGGATGACTTCTCAACTGAAAGCCGATCAAACAGTACTCCAACTAGAATTACCAGTGACTCATGCACTTCAGAGACACCGTGTTGTTGCTGTCATTTATAGCTCAATTAGCACCTTTTAAAACCACATCCTATTTTACTATATTTCTCATTGTCAGATGTTACTAATGAGAAAAGCCTAAGCCACAAACAATTTCATTATTAAAAGAATTAAGGGGAATAAACTGAACACATTATCCTGGCTTCAGAAATTATAGTAGTAGAAGATGTTTCAAATAGAGACAGACTATATATAAATCATAAAATATGAAATCTAGCCCAGACGATTCAAAAACAAGAGAAATGAATCAGTTAGTTATTATCAGTAAGCATTAGAAGACCCTAATAGACAGATTTATTTAAAAAAATATAGATTAAAAATACTCTAACTTAAATTGAATAAGGAAAAACAGTTTCCAGTGTTATTATTATTAAAAAAAAATTCTAACTTAAATTGAATAAGGAAAAGCAAAGTTTCCAGTATTATTAATTTAAAAAAACTAAATTTTTTTAAAACAGGAAAATAGGATGATCAAGCTTCTGTTTATACCTACATCTATCATCTTTCTATCTACATTTATGTCCATGTATTTTTTTTTTGATTCTAGGATAGCTATGGCTTTTTCTTTTCTTTCTCCACATCTCTACCAGTATCTATTAGATAATTTATTTATTAAGTACTTTATTGAAATGAATAGACTTTTTTATGAGCAGTTGTACGCTTATAGCAAAATCAAGCAGAAAGTAGACTTCTCGCATCCTCACTCCTCCTAACACGAACACTGTGAGTATTTTGGATTATGGCCATTCTAACAGGTGTGCGGTGGGACCTCGTTGCTTTAATTTGCAATTCCCTGATGACATCTGATGCTGACCATCTTTTCACAGGCTTATTTTGCTGTCTGTATAATGTCTTTTGTGAGGTGTCAGTTCAGATCATTTGCCTATTTTTGAATTGGGCTGTTTCCTTGTTGAGATCTGTGATACACAGGCCGTTAGTGACAGGGTGATAAGGTGTGTGTTGAGGGGAACCAGCTGCTAGTCCTATGATTAGGTCTGTCTTTCGGGGGCCAGGCTGCCCCTGGACCATTTCTTCACAGGTGCTTTTTAATCTCCTTTCTCCATCTTTCCTTAGGTGTGGGGGCTGGAGTCAGGTCCTTTCTACTTCTCCAGGTCGGTTAGGCTCCGGTAAAATAGTTCTTCTTGAAGAAAGGCCCCTTTTAAGAGGAACAGATTGCTCTGGGCATTTTTCAAAATGTCCTCTTTCCATTACTCCTGCTGGCAGTGAAAGGGGATTTTTCTCTGATCTCTGCTGTGAGAACCTGGTAGGATTCCTACAAGTAAAACCCACAAAAGCATGGGTCCCTGAAAGACGGGGCCTCCGTGAAATTTTCAACTCTCAGATTTGTCCGCGATGAGCTTCCAGAAGTCTGTCAGTTACAGCTCAGATTTCCCCACCCCAGGACTGGCTCCCACAAAGGCTTCTGCTCCTGGGTTTCTGCCCATGTTAAGTTGTGCCACTTGTCTCTCCAATTTTAGAGGCTAGACCAGAAACTGAACATACCTGAAATATTTGTTTTTAGTGTTCACACTTAGAAACTCAGCCTGGTCTTGCACTGGCCTTGTTCGGGGTTTCCTGCCCAGATTTGCTGTTTTCATTCTCTCACAAAGCCTTTTAAATCATGTAATTTTCTTGCTAGCAATAATTATTTTATTTCTTAAATTACTATAAAGTAGCAATTTCATAAAGAAGATTCTAAGTGGGGAGCGTACAGCTCAGTGGTAGAGTGCGTGCTTACCTGCACGAGGTCCTGGGTTCAAGTCCCAGTACCTCTATTAAAAAAATGTTTTTAATAAATAAATAAACTAATTACTTCCCCTAAGATTCTATTGGCATGTATTTTTGTCAATCAGAATCATTTAAATGTTTTAATAATAGCTAAGTGTCAGGGTATCTCAAGAGGAAACACTTTCTCTGACAGAGTTTTAAAATTTTCAGATTTTTATTCAATGTATCTATGCTGTAAACCCATCAGGGACATAGAAACTCTCATACTACACAGAAAACCACTAACTAGCCTAAATTAATGAATGCATACGTTTACAATAAAACCCTAATCACCATGTAGTGAAAAATGAGCATGTAAAAATGTATTTGTTTCCTGTTGAGTTATCATTGTCTTTATTTCTATAATTGATCACTTACATTGCTGTGGCTGTTAATCAAATTATATTTTAAAATATATACGTTATTTGAATTAGTGGAAACTGAACTGCATAGATGATGACATAATTGAATGTCTAGTTTGCTTTTTTTTTAATAAAAACTCTTTAAGTTTCAGCAATCATATTTTTTGTTTAATTGTAGTCTCTATGTCAGCACTCTCTCTTTAAACGGCGAGTTTTTCTCAGCTGGAATTTCACACCTCTACACTCATTATATTCACCAGTGAGGATGATAAATACTATACAGAGCTCGGGGTTATTCCCTCACCTGGTTTGTCTTTCCATTTGTAATCAAAAAGAAATAATGATAAGTTTACCTAAAATGTACTAAGTAAAAAACCCTACTAATTAGTTGATCGTGAATAAGGCAAAAAAAAAAATAGTTCTTTCTCTGTCCCTTGCCCCCTATTTATGTCAGTAATAATCCACTTTTAAACATTTGATGAGGAGAAAAGCACCTTTTATATAAATGGCTTCTTTACAAAGCATTTTTCTTAGAATGCTTGCAAAATGTCATGTGTGTATTTAATCACTGCCGTTTTTAAAAGTTGCTATACGTAAGGCTAGAGCATACGACACTCCAGGGGTACTTCAAATGGATTTCCAAGTTAGTTCTAAATATTTAAAACAGATATTTTAAACGTTGATGATACAATCCTTCAACGTCTGCCTCTCATTAATTGTCATGTGGAATAGATTAGCCAAAAGCTGAATATCTGGAACTACTAAAATTGCAGAAATGTAAACACAATATCGTAAGAGGAAATCGCCTGCCTTCTCATAAAAATGTCCTTGAGAATCAATGGAATTGCCCTCAGTTGAAAACAAATCGTCCTAGCATTAATGCGGATCTACGTTTTTGCAATTTAATGAGTAGCCAATAGCTATGACTTTATTATTGGTAAAAAGTTGGGCTACCCTTTTGTGTTTGTGTGGGTATGTCTGTGTAAGATCAACACCTATGAGACATATAACCAGTGAAGAAACTCAGAGATGTTGAAGATGTAGTTTGTATCGTAGAGTTTTGCCGTGGAGGGCAGAACTGAACTATTAATCCTGAATATAACCGTCGTGTGCAAATCGCTTCAGTCTGTGGGAATTCAAAGGGCTCACTTTAAAAGAAAACTTGATTGTTGGAGCAAACAAATAGGTCTTTATATTGAGACAGACTTAACCGAAGGCATTCAGCCCTGCTAACCTTAAGTCATGTGGGTCAGCACTGTATAAATTGCAGGCCAAATCTCCCCAGGAGCTATGCTTTGGCCTTCCAGAAAAACAAAACAAAATTACTCCATCCACCTTGCTGATGGCACTTTGTGTCAGCCTGACCCGTACATGCCAGGCACTCAATGGTCCAGAAAGGTGACTCCAAAGTCCCCTTTGCTCCTCTGTTACGATGCCAATTACCTGGTTTCTCTAGTCCTGCTGTGTTTATGTCTGAACTGCTCCTGTGCCCATCTCATCTTGGATTCTTTGATAATAAAAGCAATCAGAATGGATGTCTTCCTTAATGCTCACTATACACCAGTCTCCTAATTGTTTTATATATGTTAGCTGTTTTAGTCTTCATGGCAACCCTATGAGGCAGGTACTGCTATTTTCACTCTTTTGAGGGTGAGCAGTTCTCTGAGCTAGATTATATTATTATCCCCATTATACAAATGTAGGTCCTATTAGTGTCTCCATTTTCCAGATGAGCAACCTTGTTGGGCTGCGCTCTGCAGTCCTGCAATCCTTGTAAGAGCCCAGCTGCAAGACCAAAGAAAGAGCCCAAAACAGTGACAGAGACAGCAATGGTTACTTGGATAGGGGACCTTACAAGTCTGAAGCAAAAGGTCCTAGAGTGACAGCCCACCATGTGCAGCAGACTGCAGGCAGGACACGGCAGCAACATTTGCCACCTGGAGGAAAAAGAGGCCACCATTTATAGAGGGAGCCATTGTCAGGTTGGCTGATCAGTTACCAGGGAAACCAGTGGCTGGGGCAGGGGGGAAAACACACAGGCGGTTACCGATTAAGCCCTATGATTAAGAGGATCGGATAGTTGCATGAGTCAAACAGGGCCTGATCAAGCAGGAGACAGATGTACAGAGAGCAAGAGAGCCGCCATCTTGAGTGGCCAGACCGTACAGCATTTTGTACAGAGGAGTTAACATTCACAAACTCACACAGGCTGGTAAGTGATGAAAGTAGGGCTTGAACCCAGCCATGCTGTTCCCTGAGTCCCTGCTCTTAACATCTTCACTGTGTAGCCTTCATCTTGCTGCTGGCTCTTGGAAGTTGTTGATTCATGATCTCCATGGGTTTGAAGTTCAGCTTCTCTAATGGACTTAGCGTTCTTTTCCTATTTGAAATCCAATAAAAACCATCCTTTTGAAAAACACCTGTCTGTTTCCACTTCGTTGATGCAGTTGGTTGTCAGTGTGTATGAATGTGTGTGTTTGTGTGTTCCTGTGTATGTGTACACGCACACGCACGCTGTGCACATGAGTGAGGTTGGAGGGGGTGTGTGATCGCGGAAAGCTACCTCTCAACAAACACCAAGAAGCCTAATAAACAGCAGTCTAAGAGTGCCACGGGGTGTCCAAGCTTTCCCAGTCCAGACTCAGGCACAACAAGCCCTTAAATGTCGCCTTGATGATTTTTCCTCTCAAAGCAAATGAAGTTGCTGATTTCACCACACACTTGCACGGACCACCTGATGTATCCACAGTCGAGGATTAAACACAAACTCTGGGGGAAAGTTCTGTCCCAGTGGGAAAATTATTTAAGGCTCTATGAGCAGTTAGATAAAATGTGTAGAAAGACAATTTGGATACTGTTATCCAACTTCAAAATTTGCATTGTTTTATATGGTTTCAATTTTCAGTTTTACTCGCAGTTCATCACCCAGAAAGAGACCTGCACATTCAAACCTTGATAAGCACAATAGCAAAAACAAAACACTTGGAAAACCTGTACCCACAAGCTATAGCATACTGTCTCTGTCATACTGATTTCTTTCCTTCTGCTTGGGTGAAAATTCAGTAAAAGAAGCCAGATGATGATGTTTTAGATATCCTAAAATAATTAAAATGTGATGGCTTGCTGGCATTTACAAAGTGTTTTAAAGACAATTCAAAGCTGAAGTACGTATGTACAGAGAAGTATGGCTTAGTATTTGAATAAAATAGTTCCATTATGATTAACTTATATCAGACACTTAGTATCTTCTGGGTACTAACTCCTTTATATTTCTTAACTGATGTAATTTGTACAGCAAGCCTGTGAGAAAGATTTGATTGGCCCCATGTTAAAGAAGAGACATCACGGGCACCGTGCTCTGCCAGGAGGTCAGAGAGTCAGGATTCAAACTCGAGCATGACAGCTCAGAGTCCATGCTCTTAATACTGTAGCTCTAGTTTCCTCTTCAGAAAACTTCAAACACTGATGCTGGAGGACAGACTTATTCCCCATTCTGTGTTTCCATGAAGGGGAGGAACTATGAAAGTTTGGGGGAAGAACATCCAGTTTATCTGTGCCTTCACGCCCCTTGTCTGGGGCTGGAGGAATAACTTCCAGACCACAGGAAAGCATTATTGTAGAATTGTAGCTAACTCCAAGCCAGCCTGGGCTCTCTTTTCTTGTCCTGTTGTTTTTAGTTAATAGTTACAGGGTCCTTAAGTTTTTATCGGGTAAATGTCCACTGTATATTTCCTAAGGTCTGGAATCATCTCAAACTCTCTGAATGGCTGCCTTGAAGCTTATGTCTTGTAATGAGGGACAAAGAGCTTGGATGGAGAATAAACCACAGCACTCCACTAACTTCCCAAGACTTTCCCTAAAAAAAAAAAAAAGACAAAAACAAAAACAAAAAAACAACTCTTTTGACCATCACAATCATGGTCATCTTAAATATCTGATATGGGTGATACCCCGTGCATTTGATATTCTCACTGTTTCTCAGCCATCTGCTTTGAATGACTTACAAGGATGCCTGTCTTATCACTTCCTTTTTGTTGATGAAAACATCCCAGTTAATATCCAGTTGCATGAGCTTGTTCTACTCGAGGGCAGAAGAATATAAGAAGAGAAAGAAGGAATAGTTTTTCCTTAGGAGCATCCACGGGCAATATAGGCAAATATGATTTATTTTTTTCCTTATCCCAGTGGAGGAGAGGATAGATGTGAAGAAAGAAGATGGTAGCTTCCTTAGCACTCGGGGCTGAACGTCCCTCCTAGGGAGGAAGATGCAGAGAGAAAAGGGCACCAAGCAGCCTGATGGACTATGGACTGGAGGTGTCCTGTCTCATAGCCATTGCTCTACTTTCTTGCTAATAAGTCTGATTCTGATGGTGGCAGCAATAAGCTCAGTTTAGGAAAAAAAAAATTGTAACTGCATTTCTTTGATTTATTTGCATACAGGGTGGGCAGTGAACTCTAAGTGGTACTTGTTGACCAGGGTATTGGAGAAAATCTCTTGAGAGAGGAGCCCACTTAGCTATTGGCGCTTCACTCTGCCTTTCTTCCAGCCTGGACGAGTCCTAACTTGTCATGAGCTGGGGCCACCACCTTGCAACAATGATTTAACAACCAAAAGGATCACAGAGACCTCAGAGATGTTCCTGAGCCGTGAGCACTTACTTCTAGACTTCATGCTACAGGAGAAAACTGTAAACTCTCTCATTTGCTTAAGTCCGTGTTTTTAGATCTCTATTACAGCCAGATTTGATCCTTAAATTATATATTAGCCATGGGATTTTTGGGCAGGTTCAGTAATCCTTCAGAAGACCTCAGTTTCCTTATTTGTAGAGATCTTACCAGTACCATCTTAGAAATATCTTAGCAATTAAAAGGTATCATGCATAGAGAATACTTAGTACAGCTCCTTGTGTGGTAAGTGGTGGATAAATGTAAGTTGTCATTACTTATCTTCATATAAATATGAACATTTCTTAAATCAAATCTAGACTCTAAATCAGGAAAATATAGGCTGTGACTAAAAGAAGAAATCCCTGCAGCTACCTTAGACTTTCCTTTAATAAACTGATTTCTAAAATATGGAAGAAATGAAGATGTGTCCAGGTAATAAACGTTCAAATCAGCCAAATCCATGTTAGATAATTCTGTACAACAGGAGTTGGTTATTTAGATGAAAGAGGCTCATGGCTCAACTTTAAAAAATTACAGGGATTATTTGAATGCATTCTAATTCGAGGGGATTTTTGTCATTTTTATATTTATTTTTGTGATTGCAGATGTGAAGCTCCAAAATTTTATTTATAACTAGAATTTTCACCTTCCAACAAATGTACAGCTCAACACATGGTAACTGCCTTGGTTATGGCCACATAAATTAATATTTGTGCATGTGTATGCATGTGTGTCCATGAATATATGTCTATGAAATTTTAGTCTGAAATGAGGTCACTTGTCTATTGAAAATTAACATCTTGTGAAAAAAGGACTCAAATGCCAGGGAAGACAATGACTTTTTATTAACTCTTCATGGTCAGATTTGACTATTTCTTTTTATATATATATATATAATTTTTTTTTTATTGAAGTATAGTCAGTTTACAATGTTGTGTCAATTTCTGGGGTACAGCATATTGCTTCAGTCATACATGAACATACATATACTCATTTTCAAATTCTTTTTTACTGTAAGTTACTACAAGATATCAAATATAGTCCCCTGGGCTATGCAGTATGAACTTGTTGTTTATTTATTCCATATATATCAGTTAGTATCTGCAAATCTCTAACTCCCAATTTATCCCCTCCCACCCCTCTGCCCCACTGGTAACCACAAGTTTGTTCTCTATGTTTGAGAGTTGTTTCTGTTTTGCAAATAAGTTCCAATCAGAGTGGCCATCATTCAGAAATCCACAAACGATAAATGCTGGAAAGATGTGTAGAAAAGGGAACCCTCGTACACTGTTGATGGAAATGTGCTTTGGTGCAGCTGTTATGGAAAACAGTATGGAGATTCCTCAAAAAACTAAAAATAGACTTACCATATGATCCAACAATCCCAACAGAGAGAACTTGAATTCAAAGAGACATATACACCCCAATGTTCATAGCAGCACTATTTACAATAGCTGAGACATGGAAGCAATCTAATGTCCATCGATAGATGACTGGATAAAGAAGTTGTGGTATATTTATACAATGGAATACTACTCAACCATAAAAAATAAAATAATGCCATTTGCAGAAACATAGATGGACCTGGAGATTGTCATCGTAAGCGAAATAAGCCAGAAAGAGAAAGAAAAATACCATATGATATCACTTATATGTGGAATCTCAATAAAAGGACAAGCAATTTTATGTTTTTTAAATTTCCCCTAAATCTTTGTCTGGTTTCAAATTTCCCCTGGAGTTTACCATGGGAAATTCGGATCCAAGATGTTTCTATTGTATGTAATCTTGGAATCAAAAGCTTTTTAAGACTTATTTCTACAGAGCCCTCTCTTCCTAAGTACTGCCTGTCTCACTGATTGACCTGGCATCTGCCTAGGCAACTGCTGTCTCTAGTTGGAAAAGGTTACACTTGCTGCCAAGAACTCATGAACGTTCCCGTAAGGTCTTCATTTTCACTTTTAGGCCAACTAAAGATATGTATGTGGATACCTGATTATTCTATAGCACACCCACAAAAAAGATTATAACTCAGTTACTAAATATTTTAACAACGTAGCACGCAAGTTCTTTTATAATGGAATTTGAATTTTCCATTTCGTGCCTAAGGTACCATAAAAAGAATCATAGTGTCTGATTCTCGAGACTCTGACTAGGTTTATGAAGATGGTCTGTGGCAGGACCCACTTCATGGTCATGCAACCTACCTGGTCACATCGGGCCCCGCACTGGGCTTGCTAATCCTCTGCTGGCACCAACTTAAAATTCTTAATAATTTTTGAACAAAGAGCTTAGCATTCTCATTTTGCACCAGGCCCTGCAAATTATGTAGTTGGTTCTGGGCTCAGTATTTAACTGCTTCTATTCGGTTGGAACAATTATTCCTGGTACAAGTTGACTTTCCAGAAGTGAAACCTTTTGGGAGCAATGTTTCCCAATGGACTTGGCTCTTGATTTCAAGAATCCAATACTACATTAACAAAGAAGTCCCTAGGATTTGGGATTTATACCAATATTTTATAATTGACTTTGCCTTTTACAGTAAAGATAAAGTTTGTGCATCTTTGTATCATTCAAAAGTACCACATTTGTAGAAACACTTGATTTTATACACTCTCAATCTATGTAAACCATATTTCTCATCTTCTACACATTTAAGAGTTGCGATTAAGTGCAACTCAGATCTTAACATATAGCAATGTAATCAGTGTTTCAAAAAAGATAACAGAAAAATTTTTCATGTGGTTTAAGTAAATCTCTTTGATTCAGATTTTAAATACATTGTGAAAACTGAGATTAAATTTGGATCCTATACGTTTATGTATTCTTGGATTACTTTAAGTGGGACATTATATTTGAAAGGTGAAAAAGGCTGAAGTGTTGAAAATTACATCTTTTCTTTTGCCTGCATACAGAGAGCTAGTATACAATTGTTAGCTATTGAGATCAATAATAAGGTTCTATTTTCTTTCAACTGGTTCCTGAGATACGTTTGTTTCTTGGGAAATATGTGGTATAAGTCAATATCACCAATACAGTGCAAGCCCAGAGTGGCTTTGAGTTTCCAGTATTCTAAAGCATTCTAAGGGATTGACACAAATTAGTTTCGATGGATTTATATATTTTTTTTGTTTCAGTAAATAGTGATTGATGTGAAAGAGCAGTCAAGACAATGTCAGTTATTTAAAATGACTGCATTTATTCCCAGATCCTTCCAGTGAAACACACTACAACATGTAAAAGAAGGGAACTGTAAGTAATGCTTTAACATAATGTACTATGTGGTGCTTTCAAGAGTCACTGCTTTATTTGACCCCAATAAGATGCTTATTTGCCTTTTGTTTGTTTTTACATAAAATTTTTAACTTCTTGAAGCTCTAATTTCTATTCTCTATCAACTGCATGTTAGTTTCTCCCATACGTGACAATATTTCATTTGTGTTCTTTCTCATTCTTTTTTTTCCTTTTTCCGCTGCTTCCAGTGAATTTCACCCTTTTAGCTAATTCATTTCCTGACAACTTTCCACACTCCCAAATTAATAATTCGTGCTCTCCCAGAAGGGAGATAAAAGGCAGATGTTTTTCATCCTTAGACCACAATTCCCTTCGTTTTCTGTTTAGGAGCTTCCTATTAGCGGGCACTTACAGTTGGTGTCAAACATTCCAAACAGCAACATCCCTACATTAAGCAGAATTTCATTATCTTATTCTGTGTGATCTCTAACTGACCTTTCTGACATGCTCACTCTTGAAAAAGCGTTCCTTCTTTGAGTCATAAAGCCTTTCGAGAATCTGATGCAAGTAGGTCTTCCTCCTCACTTACAAGCACTACATTCAATTTCAGGAGGTTCACAGGCCCCTGAGGCCTCTTCATGAACCAAGTATTACGAACACCTGCTTTCATTTATCAATTTCTCTATTTTACAGGTATTGCACTGTGCATAGTTTTTCTAGAATTATTCCCTTTTTGCCACCACCCTTCACTCTCCACTCCACCACCTTATTTTTTGCATCCTTGTTTTAGGAACGCCCCTTTCAGCCAGTGATGTTTCTGTTCAAAATGTCTGAATCTGTCTGAAGCATCCCAGTGATGCAACCACTGTGTAAAAACATTGCCTCTTTCATTTTCAAGTTCCATTTTTGTTATGTTACCCAAAAGTCCTTTAATTCCAAGCATACTTTTGTCCTATTGACTTACTGAAACGAAACAGATAAACCCCCATTCATCCAAGATGAGGTTGAGTACCTTGCATATGCTGATTGAGTATCTTGTATATTACCTTGCATCATAAAGTGTGTAAAACTCAACCTGAAAGTGTTTACCTTTCATAATTATATTAATGCTAATGATAATATTGATATTGTTAATAACTAATGTTAACTGAATATATTTTTCCGAGAACTATGCAAATCCTGTTTTTATTACCTTTCATCCTTTTTTTTTCTTTTTTCTTCACTTTCCTTCTCCTCTTCCTTGTCTTTTCTTAGCAGATAAGATAAAATAAGTTAAAAGAGGTTAGATAAAACTTACTCAAGGTCACTACTAGAAAACGAATGGAAAATGGCTTCAAATACGGATGCCAGGGACTTCAGAGGCACTTCTGATGCTTTCACGTATCTTGGACACTCTCTACCTCTCATTGACAATAGTAGTAGAAATATCTTAGGTTGTATGAATGTACCCAGCCATCCGTCCATCTGGCAGACACATATAATTCATACAGGGTAGAAGACAGAAAATTCATAAGAAGTTTTGTGGGAATTAGGGGAAGCCAGGAACTACGTGCACTTTTCTTCATGGCAGAATGGCATTTGAAACATCTCATGAGTGATGCCTGAGACTAAAGAGGAAATTGCAGGGAGCAGCTGTGAAGGCTGAGGGCCCTGCAGAAGTGTAGGCACCAGGAACGACTGGCAGTTCAACTTGGCTAGAGTAGAACATGTGGAAAGCAGAATTAGGAGAGAAAATAAATGTTGGAAAGGGTTCTAGGCCAGATACCAGAGAACTTGGAATTCCAGGAAGAGGGGTATGAACTTATTTTAGCAGGAGTGAATGATGGGAGGTTTGAAACAGAAAAAGGTCATGATCAGAACTGTGTTTTTAGAAGATGGCTCTGGCTGACTGCGAGCAGAAGACTCGCAAACATGGAGATGGAGGTAATGTATTCATTCTTTTGGCCACACTGATTAAATTAAGACATAAAGGGTGACCTTCTCTCTGGGGAGAGGCCCTGTTAGTGGGAGAATTATATAACAAGCCCTAAGTGAAACCTGAAACTATTAACTGCTCAGTGAGCTTTAGTCTTTTGTCTAATGGTAGTTCACACACTCATCTCTGTTCATTCTTTTTCTTTCTCCTTTGTTTTAATTTTCCCCTGAAATAACTGCATTCTCAGGGCTTTTTTTTAATAGGATTTTCTTCTACTGTGGTATTTTTGATGCCCTGTCTCTTCCACGTACTTGACTACCCACTGCTTTGCTTCTGTTATGGCCCTAGGTTTCAGGCTGTTGAGTCACAACTTAACTTCTCTTGGAAACAATAATATGCTGATTCATTGATCCTTACTCCTTTTATCTGCTGAGCTCTGCCTGAGATCAGCCCACCTTCTACCATGTATTTTCACCATCATATTCCATGTCTCCTCTTTGTGTTTCTGATTTCTTTATGAACTGATGCACAACATAGGTGCCCTGTCCTCTGTGTGAGCCTTCACGTTTAAGGGCTGGAATCTTGTGACAAAGACTATGTGGGTAGGTGCCGGAGTTTGAGCCCACTGATGACTGTGCTGGGATAAAGGTCGTACCTGTGCTGGCCAGAGACAGGAAGAGCTGATGGATCCAAAAGCAGGATGCTCAGATTCTGTCAGGAATCAGGCAGATCTGGAACAGAGAGCAAACAGGACCTTGAGGATTTTTAGTGAGTATGTGTGCATTGGTAGTGGTAAAGAAAAAAAACAATAAAAAATTTAGATGAGGATAACTACAACAAAAAAGCATAAATAGATGCTGAGTGGCTTCCCAGGAGAGCTGGAACTTATGTAGCTCTTCTTATTTGTTGATGGTTCAGACCTGCTTAAAGCTAAGTGTTGGGATCAACAGCCTCATTCCTGCTGCTGTATTTTCCCATCTCTTTCTTCTTTTGTTGGACTCAGGCACACTGCTCATCATTTGGATAAAACACCACATTCGCGTTATGAAGATCTTATCACGCATTCAGATGTTTCAGAGGAATACATCTCCTTGGCAGATCCAGAAGAAAAAATTGTGTCTCCTCTAATCTAGATTTTCTGTGGCTAATTGTAACATAGATAGCTCCATGGTTTCTGGAAGAGTATGTTGTTACCTTTCTGATCAAACCTGAATTTTCATGGAAAGCATTATTACAGCATTGTCATTCATTATTCCTTCTTGCTGATTCTTTTCCTTTCAAATTGCTTTTTGGCTGATACAGTGTACCACTTGGACAACTGCCTGGAAATCTCTCTCCTTCATGCAGTGAGCATCCATTGAAGGGTTTCAAAGAATGAACTGCCATGAAATTGCACTTTGTCATAAGTGGACACAATTCTGTAAGATGGTTCATGCCTTACTTGTTCACTCTGTCCCCATATCTTAATTCTCACGTCAAGTAGGAAGGAAAAAGGCAGATATGCTAGGAAGAACTTGAAGTCTCAATGGTAGGAAACAGGTGGAAATGGAAATCATGATGGTTTCTCAGACTTTATCAGCTCCTTTATCAGAAAGTATAAGAAATGTTCAGAAACTGGATGACTCACCCATTTTCCTTGTAAATGAGTCAATAAACTTGTCAAGTACATCAAATGAGTGATCAATTACCTGCACCTCATTGACTAAAAGCATTCAGGAAAAAGGCAGACAACTTCTTCCTCCAAGCACACTCTTCTCTAGCCTACTTTTCTTTAGGAAAGCATT
Source organism: Vicugna pacos (assembly GCF_048564905.1). Classification (NCBI taxonomy): domain Eukaryota; kingdom Metazoa; phylum Chordata; class Mammalia; order Artiodactyla; family Camelidae; genus Vicugna; species Vicugna pacos. The sequence goes on along the minus strand of NC_132991.1, from coordinate 85,556,214 downwards.
CTTAATAATTCAGCAGCCTGAGCATGACATTAACCAAAATATTTGGGGCCTCACTGGATGAGGCCATGAGGTTTACGTGTCAGAAAGGATAAGGTTGGGGGGGGCCGCTGTCTGCCACCTTTTATATCCGAACAAAAGCCACATTCTTGGTGGTCACAGGTCTGCCTAGGCCTAAAGGTATTGAGTGGGAAGTTGAGGATTGCAGTTTATATAGAGTGTCCACATATTTCCATTTTTGTGAGGTCACAGTTACAATAGGATAATATTTATGTGTTCTGATGGCATAGATCATTTATCCTGTAAATACTTTTTTAATAATCTAAAAAAATACTCATTGAAAATATAAGTTCCTTTTTATGTAGTTTAGAGAATGGAAAAATTTACTGTTATTAACAATCATCAATCATTATTATTATTAGAAACAGTCAAACTTCATGGGAAACACAAGTGTTGTGACTTTGTAACTACCTCCAAGTAACTAATAAATCATATATTTTAAACTCAAATAATTTGAGCTCAGTTACTTCCAAACTCCCCTAAATTAAGATTTTATTTAGTCGAATTCTTTGATTTTGTTGACTGTCAAATATCAGCTTGCTATTCAACATAGATTGAGAAGATTTTTAAATTAAATTGATTAATTCAAAGGATATGTAAAAAAATTGATTATATAATGATTGGTAAAGACCATTATGTGAAGGAACTAACAACTCTATTTCTGAATAGTATATTTTTTAATTTACTTCAACTCCACAGTATTCCTGACTGATAATAACTTAAGAACAACATAATTGACGTTTACAGATCTGATCACATTTTTAATGAATAATTCCACGTAAGAAAAATTCTCACAGATAGTATGTCACTGATACTTTTGAATATTTTCAATTAGTAGAAGACATTCTGTTCCTTCTACTTCTTCTTCATTTTCTTCTTCTTCTTCTTCTTACCGTTATTCCTATCATTAGTTATTATAATCTAATTATTTCATGTTGTACATGCCAAATAATTAAACTTCTTAGTAATCGTGTTTCTTATAATACACCTCAAAAGTTTTAATGACTGCAATGTCCCTATATATTTTTCCTAACCTTTCCTAAGTGCATAATTTTCTCAGCTAATTGAATGAAATGATTGCTCGGAATTATTTCCTTTGAGTTATAAGTTAGATAAAAGTGGCCCGATAAAATTTTCATGAACTCTTCTTTCATTTTGAAAAGGCTGTTCGCTGTTTTGTGTCATTTTAGACGCTGTGATTATATACAAACTCTTCGGGTTTGGAATTTTCGCCTTTACTGAATGTATTTGATGGGGACCTCCACAGGTAATTTGGCTTTTTATTTGCTTGTTGTGTCGGTTATTTTTCCATACAAGTCCTGAGCAGTGCCAGGGACGTCCTTTCACAAAGAAAACTGTCAGCAGTCAAGGTGGACTGTGTGCATCCCTCCCTCTCCCTGCTTTTCTGCCCCCTGCGCTGGCCCCCACACCTTGGACTCTGGGAAGGGGTCAGAAGGCTGCACATTACTGTGTTTAATTTATTCCAGTCCACCTAGTCAGTTGAAATATTTCCTTAAGGAAGTTTTCCTTCAGTTGATGCCCCGAAGGGTTAAGAAAACAGAAACCCATAGTATTAAAGACTAGTTACCGATGTTTCCAAGGAAACCATACCAGGAATGTTTAAGTGTCTTGTTTCTCCCCAAACCCACAGGAGTGGAGCTTGTTTGAGGTTTTGATGTCCTCTTAATCCTTGCCATAGCTGCTCTGTGGTAGGTTTTCCAGCAGAGCTGGAGTCCGACGGTTGCCAAAAGTGCTGGTTCACAAGCCCACCGGTCATTAGCTGAGTTCAGTTTTGTGTCTTTCTTCTGAGGACGTTATGGGCAATTCAACATCAAATAGAGGGCAATTTTTTTTAAGTTTCTTTAATTTTTTTAAAATGCCTAATATGCATCATTTTTTTCCCAACATGCACATTAGCAGACCATCTGAATCTTTCATCAAAAATTAATAATACATGAATTTGAGTTGCAGAGACCATTAGGAGACTGACTGAATGCATGTGATAGATCAGATCGTGCTGTTTTATGAGGTGTTTTAAGGGGCATGGGAGATGGGAGGGACTTACAGTTCTGTGATTTCTTCTGCTTTAAGTGGCTATAAACAATTTTTAAGGTCACTACTTTTTATTTGAAATTTTATATATCCAAGTAAAAATGAATTCATGAAGAATCTGAAAACAATACCCCACATAGTAATTTGATTGAATTTGACTTAAAGTTTTTCATAATAGATTCTACCAGATAGTTAATACACCCTTTCAAAATGTTTACTCAAATGACACAAAGCCAAAGGAAACTTGTATCATTTTCATTCAAAGTGTATAGGGACAGAAAAATCTCTCCCTCTCTCTCACTCTGGCTCCCTCCTTCTCTCAGAAAGCATTCTAGCATGCATATGTATGTGACAGTTATTTTTATATCTATTCAAAACATTTAAGATTATCCAAATATACACAGGCAAGTGAATACTTGCATTTTTATTTGGATATCAAAATCAATGAACCAAATCATATCACACACATATTGCTATCATTATTAAACATTTGAAAAGATAGTAAGACAAATTTAAAATAACATTTAACCATGTCTATTCTGAGAAAGAAATATGATAATATTTATTTGTATATTTGTAGCAACAATTATATATTTTATCCTGTTGTATTTCAATATCATTTATTCTATATTGTATATTATATAACATGTATATGCTATAATATGTAAGACGCACTTAAAATACCTAAAGGCACAATTACTTTTTTCCCATTTAATTTTTTATTTTATTTATTTAGTTTTTATTGAAGTATAGTTGATTTACAATGCTGTGTTAGTTTCTGGTGTACAGCATAGTGATTCAGTATACATATATATATTCTTTTTCATTTTTTTCATTATAGGTTATTACAAGTTATTGAATATAGTTCCCTCTGCTATACAATAGGACCTTGTTGTTTATATTCTGTGTATAGTATATTTTGTATATAGTAGTTTGTATATAATCTGCTAATCCCAAACTCTCAGTTTATCCTTTTTTCTCCTTCCATTTAATTTCTATCTAATACAGTTGGTTTATCACTTGCCATATTCTTTTACTTAAGGTCTGATAAAAATTGCTGAAGAAACACCAAAGTGTTGAATTTAACCAAGTGTTTGATGTGGATTTATCTAAATCACTGTAGCTGATATGATGATACTGGTATCTTTTGCGTAAATGTTGGTGGCCTCCAGTAATAAGAGGTGGTAAGCACTTTAGGAATCTCTTTTATTCTTTATATATAGTCTGTTCCTAACATGTCTTAGACAGACAATTTTCAGATGGCTACAGCTAAAATATCCATTATTTTTAATTCAAAAAATAATAATTTGTCCTTAGCCCAGTTAGAACTTCTGGCAGATTTCACTAAACATTCAAACACGTATACAAACCATACACTAAAAATATCTACTTAAGTGATCAACTTTCCTATTATTTGACACAGTGAACTCAGTACAGAAGTTTGTATGCAGTACGCAGTGAGAGCGGGCAGCACGTGATACTAATTGTACTTCCTCCGCACAGCAAGGTTTGGACCAAGTGTAAATAAGCAATGAAAGAAGATGCATGACCTGTACATCCAATGCAAATAACGCTGAATACACTGAAATAAACAATATTAAGCAGGTCCTTAATATTTCCTTTTCCCTTTTCTTAAACAATTTTCATGCAGGTTGAAATGAGGCAAATTGGCCCCAAACTAAAAGCCAAGGGTCATCACATCTGTCCTTTTCCTACCTTTTATGAAATCACTGAAATAAGGTGCAGAGGTTTATGTCTCCTGGTTTGGATTCTCCAGAAAGCAAACCCTGAGACAAGGACCTGCGGGAAGGTAGTTCGTCTGGGAGCTGATCCCAGGAGGTGGCGGTGGGGAAGCAGGGAAAATGAGAGAAGGAAGGAAGCCAATGTAAGGATGCGCTCTGGAGGGGACTGCTGCGGGCAAAATGATGTAATTCTCTGGAGAAGTTTGCAAGAATTGTCTGCAGAAAAATGAGAAACAAGAGACTTCCTCCCCGACCTGTCAGGCTTCCTTGGTGGAGGATGGGCTGTCCCAGAGCTGTTTACTCCTCTGCACTTCAGGGCTGCAGGTCTGCAGTGGGCCAGTGGGTTCTTGCAGCTTCCAAGAAGCTCCCTGGCAGAAAACCAGTACGGTAATGCTGTGAGAGGCTGTGAGCACAAGTGTCTGAAATCAGCCCATGTCTGGGCTGGGTCAGCTGCTAAGAGTACAGAGACAGAGCATCTGAAGCGTTGGCTGCAACCGCATTCTGCCAGGGTTGACATTCAAAACATGCTGCTCTACAGACATTCATAACTCTCTCTCCTAGGGGGGGGAACATATAGCTCAAGTGGTAGGGTGCACGCTTAGCATGCATGAGGTCCCGGGTTCAATCCCCAATACCTCCTCCAAAAAATTAATAATTAACTCCCCCTCTAAGAAAACAGATAAACAAGCAAAAAACCAAACATAACTGTCTCATCTAACGGGTGACTTTGAGTTCAGCTGACTTTTGTGAGCACAAGCATTCTAGTAACACCAAGATCTAAGGTTTTGTAAAGCTTTCGATTGCTGGTTAGAAAAAAATAAAAAGGTACGGGAGGGGAAGTCTGCTCTACCTTGAATTTATGGAAAAGCTTGGACCGTTCAGTTTCTAAAATGGTTTCATTTCACCAATATTTCCTTTAACGACAATGAATTAAGAAACAATTGGGACACATATATGATTTTTGCCTCATTATTTAATGTCTAGTAAATTTGACTTGACTAAATCCATTAAAGAGAAACTTACATACTTTAAGCTCACAATAATTTTTACAGTCTTATATTTTTAATCACCTTTTGAAATTGAAGAATTTAACACAAAATCCCCCGGCTTGTGATATCTAGATAGCTAGGTTGAAAAATGAATCTTTTATTGAAAAGGAGATCATTTTCTCCGTGAGCCCTTGCCATTGGGCTGTGTTTCAAGAATTTTCCTTTCCCTGGGTCCATATTTCTGAAAGATTCCTTAGACTATGGCTTTTTCTTACTACAAATATCCCCTACTTTTTGAAACTTTGCTTTGTGCCACTTCATTTTTACAGAAGATCTACATCAGTACTTGTTTTTGCCAACTGAAAGAAAGCCGAGGAGGATTTTCACTTTTACAAAAAAAAAAAAGGCAAAAATTGAAAATAGCATGCAGCATCTGTAATTGCTTCCTCTACTTAAGCCATTTCTGTTTAGGAAACTTTCCATAGGAGCACTCTACTTTCGGACAGCGGGGGAAATTCATGTTCCAGGGTTGAACTTTTCTCTAGAATACAAAGTGCTATTTTAAAAAAAAAAAAAAAGGTGCGGACATCCTTGGGAGATAGCATAAGTTCAGTCCCAGACCAGCACCCGTAAAGCGAATATTACAGAAAGGGAGCCACATGAATTTTTCGGTTTCCCAATGCATATAAAATTAATATTTACACTACACTGTAGCCTATAAAGCATGCAATAGCATTATGTCTAAAAAAAGTACATACCTTAATTAAAAAATAATTTACAGCTAAAAAAATTTCCAACATCTGACCCTTCAGCAAGTCATAGTAGTAATATCAAAGATCATGATTGCAGCTCACCGTAATAAATATAATAATGATGAAAAAGTTTGAAATGGGAGAATTATCAAAATGTGACACAAGGACGCAAAGTGAGCAAGTAGTATTGGAAAAACAGCACCAACAGACTTGCTTGATGCAGGGGTGCTACAAACCTTCAATTTGTGAAAAACCACAGCATCTTTGAAGAACAAAAACCAAAGCACTTAACACATGGTATGCCTGTATTGGTTTTTTTAATATATATATTGAAGTATAGCTGTTGCAATGTATTATATGAGTTACAGGTGTACAGTAAAGTGATTCACAAATTTTAAACGTTATGCTCCATTTATAGTTGTTATAAAATATTGGCCATATTCCCTGTGTTGTACAATATATCCTTGTAGCTTATTTTACACTTAATAGTTTGTGCCTCTTAAACCCCTACCCTAGATGAGAAATCAACTAAAAGAAAAAACTGCAAAAAACACAAACACATAGCAGCTAAAGAATATGTAGTAAACAGCCAATGGATCCCTGAAGCAATCAAAGAGGAAATCAAAAAATACCTAGAGACAAATGTATTGGTTTTAAAACATTTTAATTTATATAATATTTCGTTTCAAACACAAACTTATAGTGTCATCCTCTTTTTTTTGGTTATATCTACCCAAACTACATTTAATCAAAATATCAAACATTAAATCATGAAATATATCAGGCTTTTTAATACAGATAGGTAGACAGATAGATACAAAATATATCTTATATAAAACATAAAATATTTATTAACATATATCTTGTTTATGTATTATATACATTAAATGCAAAATAATACATAGATTTTTAATACACATTTTCAATACATTTTAAAACATTGACGATACTACAAGCATTATTCACGTTTAAGATGACAAATCCTCGTATTGGTGAAACAGGGAATTTCCTTACAGTTTAAGACATGGCTGATAATAGTTCTAGTCACTTATATCTCAGTATTTAAGATCCTAAATTTATGATACAGTAGTTCTATTCCTCCCTCCCTCTAGTCTTACATAGTCAGGTTCAATCTGGAGATATTTATTGTAATTTATTTTAGTTACAGCACATGAAGCAAATGTTGGAAAGTGAAGTAATTTCACTAGAACAGACTTTTGCTATGAAGAAAACTTCGGTGCACGTAATTCACCATTGGTCGTTACTTCTAGGAGTCACCAGCTCAGGATTCAGAGATGGAGTGACAATGGGCTGTGAGTGTCACATTGTCTGTCTGCTTGCCAGCCCCAAACGAAGGCACAAAACATAAAACCAGGTGAAGCTTTTCTACAAAGATGGTTTTAAACTTATATAAAGAATAGCGGGGTTTATTTCTTCTCATTTTCCCAGTTGCCAAGTTGTTTGTTTGTTTTTTTTAATGATAGCTTTAATTTTCCCAAAGTGCTTTGGTGGAGAGATTGAAGGCAGCCATCAACTCTGAGGAGTGAGGGTTTGGTCTTAAGCTTTTGGGAACTTTTTACAGGAACCAGGGAAGACGCTTTCTCTCTGTGTTTCGTGCCCTTCCCGCCCCCCACCCCACACTACAACCATCACAAAGTTTCTTAATGAGGCTTTGGTGTCTGATATGGGCAGTTAAGGATTCTGTTTTACTTGTATAAGCCTCATCTGCACAGTGACACCAAATTCCCATTTGGCCAGGATGCGGTTTTTCATAGACAACTTAAGGCGTGATCTCCCAGGAGCCATAAAGAAAATCTATAATTAACCTTCTAGCACAAAGTCTATGATTTATCTACCCGAGCTCAATGAAAACATCTGTAAGGGTAGTGAGAAGAATTGATTATGTCATAGAGGAGGGTATATGTAATAAAAATAATTTTACAGTTGAATTCACATAGAATAGCAGTTCCTGGAATCACAGTTCCTGGTATTATGGATTGAGGAAAGTAGTTGTCCATCCATCAAAGAAGACTTTTAAGACGTTGTTACGTATGCCAGGGTCACAGTCCTCCTTTGACCCATGCTGTAATCATATCTATTGCTTTGTGTGTCATGTAAAATGCTATCGAACTTTATTTACAAGACAGTACAGCATCTGTTATTCTGTTGAAATTTTAGCTGTTTTATCCAAATAAGTAAAATTCTGACACTCTTGAGACTCTTAAGAATTTTAATATGGATTTATATAATTGTTTCCTGCTTTTAAATGTCATATAAAAGCAGGTCAGCCTTCTAGTGAATTGTAAAATTTTATAACGTCTAATAGAAGAGAGTTGAACCCTTCTGGACACAAACAGTACTGATCGTCTAAAATATGAAGACATAAATTTGAAGAGTTATGGTGGTCTATATTTTGAGTCAGCTACATGCAGCGCCTTTAAATGTAGCCCTTTCTTAAAATAATCAGACTTTTTTATACCACAAGTTATGGTGCTGCCAACCAGAAGCTTAGTGAACATATCTTACAAGGAAATCTATTGTATTAGATATCCAAAATAAACATTCTTAGAAATATTTTCAAGCTGGGGGTCTTTCCGCAAAACAAATGTTTGATTCTCTGTGTTTTGTTCTCATAGCTAGTGGCTTTCTTCTCAACCCAAAACAACTCAAACTAGCTGGAAACTTCATTCCCTATCTGTTACCCTGGACTTCCCAAACCAGCAAATCCTACTATAAATCAACCCCACACTGTGGCCATGGTGCCAGCCGTGCCCAGATGGGAGTTCTGCTGCCTTGGGCTACTGGGGGACTCTTCAAATGCGAAAATCAAATGCAGATGAATTATAAGGCACAGGGATAAATGATACCATTCTTACAGCTTTTGACTCCTCAGCTAAACAACGGTCTTAGAGTTGGTGAGATTGGGCATATCATTCAATATTACTAAATGTATTATGTTTGGTTGATTGTTAAGAGAATTGTAGATAGAAAGTAATCGAGGTATTAAAATTCAGAATGATGCAAGTTAACAGATCTTAGCAAGTACCTTACATATGAAGCTGTATGTAGTTCATAGCTTACACAGATACAGCACTTCACCTTCTGTTTCAATATTTATTTAGCCACCCTTCCAGCAAAGATTTACTAAATATTTATTGAATAACTACTATGTGCCTGGCACTGCTCTAAGTGCTGAGGATATAAAATGTATATATTTATATATTTGGATGTCAGTGGCAAATTTTCACTTCTCAAGGAAATTTACCTTCTGGTAAATCTAGACAGACAATCACCACATGAGCAAACCACCAGGTATGTGTAGTGATACGTGCAATGACAAAAATAGTAGGGTTATTATAAGAGTGAGCAACTTGGGTGATGTTAGGGAAATCTGTTCTGAAAATGTGACATCTGAAGGGAGACTTGAGTACTAAGAAGGTGCCGGTCAGATAAAAATCCAAGGGAAGAATTTTCTAGAAGAGCAAACATCAAATGCAAAGACCCAGAGGTTAGCAAATCCTTCCCACATTCCATAAAGAGGAGTTTGGCCAGAGAAGTTGGGACACAGGAACAAAGGTATGAGATGAAGTTGTCTATGTTGACAGAGCCCGGATGACACTGGGCCTTGCAAGGCACGGTCAGGGAATTTGATATGATTCCCATTGCATGAAAAACCTATGAAGATTTTTAGGCTGGGGGCAGGGAAGTGGAGAACCAAGATCTAACTGAAAATTTAAAAATATTATCCTGGCTTTTGTTCACAGAGTGACTTATTAGGGAAGAAATAACTGGAGCAGGGAAGCCAGGGGAGATCAGGGATGCTGTACAGATGGAGAGAGACAGGCATATTGGAGCTATGCTGTGACTTGCTGAAACACGGCCTTGGAGAGAGAGGGAGAAAAGAAGACGTCGCATGGCTTCCTTGGCTCATGTTTGGTGGGACGACTTATTAAGATGAAGAATGTGCTTCCTCAGTGATCAGAGAACATTTTAAAAGCCATCTGAATACAGCAAAGCCAAGATCCTGGAGACTACTTGAAACATGATATTTTTAAAAGTCTCCTTATAAGCACTTATTTAGTTATGTTTGTTTCCTTATTTAGGGAGGAGAGGGGAGAAGAGTGCTCTGGGAGGAAAAAATAATAATAATAAAGAATGTCTTGAGGTAACAGTAGTTCCAATATGCATTTCAAGTTGCTTAAATAAAGCAAAATATACAGTGTGCTTTATATTAGTTTCCGAGGGCTACTATAATAAATCACAACAAACCTGGTGGCTTAAGACAACAGAGATGTATTCTCTCACAGTTCTGGAGGTCAGGAGTCAAGGTGATTCCCTTATAATTCGTTTGCAGAGCAGATCCTGCCTTTATACTTTGGCTCTGCCCCAGGTGGAGAATACTGGGAAGGGCACCTCCTTGATCCTACAGACCACGTTTAAGCATCTCTCTGACTTTCTCATGCAGAACTGCATTTACAGGTATACTCATGGGGCATCTCAGTTATTAAAAGGAGTGGCTCCTTAATTTACATGAAATGTATCTCATCTTCCTCTTGGCAGCCCACTGAGAGATCAGGGATCTGAGGGGAGAATAAACCTGATTCCCTGGGATGGTATGTTCTGTGTGTTTGGTTAGGGTACAAGTGCCCAGTTAGTCAATCAAACACTAATCTAAGGGTTTTTGCTGTGGAAGTATTTTGTAGAGGTGATTAAGATCCATAATCAGTTGACTTAAGTGAGGAAGTTTATCCTACATAATCCAGTGGGCGTGATCCAAGTAGTTAGAAGGATTTCAGAGCAGAGCTGAGGCTTCCCTGAAGACATAGAAATTCTGCCTATGGCCAGGAGCTTCAATCTGTGCTTGAGAATTCCAGCCCATCCTTCTTGACAGCTGGTCCTACAGACTTCAGACCTGCCAAGGCAGCCCCAGTAATTGTGTGAGCCATTTCCTTGCCGTAACTCTCTTAGTATACATAAAACCTACTGGTTCTGTTTCTCTGATTAAACCATGACTTAAGCATACCTCATCTGGAATTCATAGTACAATCCAATCATTTAAACTGGCTTTTAAGATACTAAGCTTCCACTAGCATTACTCGGAATCAACTAAATTCACCTTCTTCCTCCACCTCTAGCAGAAAAAAAAGTGTTTTTTTGTTTTTGTTTTTGTTTGTGTGTGTGTTTTAATCTGCAATGTGTTCTTTGTTTCAGGAAGCAATAATGACTTTCATCCATCCAGGCCCAGGTAAGGTATCCATACACAGCTGCTGTCCGTTCACTCCGTACTCTGGTGGAAGCAGCTAGCAGGCATCCTGGCCAGGCTTTGAGCTATTTGAGATCCCTGTCCATTCCAAACAGGAACCGAGGATTGCTAGCACTTGCTAAACACTAAGGCATCCTTCTTCCAACCATGCTGCCGGACAGGGTTACTTTAATACAGCAGTGTCCCAAACAAGTATGGGGCAGCTCTCAAGAGAATCTCCTCCCAGCGCCCAAACCACGAAAAGAAGAAAAACCATAGTGAGCTTGGAATCTCCCCTCTGCAAATCTGCCCCCAGCTTGTCTGGATTTGTTCTTATCAAGCAACTAGAGGATGGGTGGGGGTAGGAGGGACCCTCCTGCTTCTTTTATCATCTTCCTTCTTTCTCCCAACCCCAGGGGCTGGAAAGAATGGTCTTCCCCTCGTTGCTCTTCCTGTCTGGAACTCCCTTAAGTAAACTCCACGGTCTAGTTAGCTAAAGTCTGACAGCATCTTTCATCCAAACCTGCCCTGTGAATCCATTTTCCTACTCAGTCTCTTACCCACTCTTTCAGATTCTCAGGTGATGATCCACACAGTGACTCTGGGAAGCATTGGTCATTAGGAAATACTAATCAAAACCATAACAAAAACATTTACATTTTAAATATATAATTCACTCACAATATATCATTTTCTCAATCAATTATCAGCAGTACCTTGGCAATCAGACGTAGCTTAATAATTGCCCCTGAAGTATAAGTGTTGCCGTAAAATATTTTCAAGGCCCAAGAGTCATCATAGCATTTTGAACTTACATACCCAAGGATGCTTGAATGACACAAGACGTACTGATTTATGCTTTGGGTTTGTCAGCAGGCAGGAGTTTGACCACATAAATTCAGTCATTTGTTAATGAAATTGTTAATGAAAATAACTTAAAAATGGCAAATAGTTGTCATAAGGGGTTTTCAGTATAATTCAACAATCATTTAATTCTCAAACTATTACAGACAAGGGTTGTATTTAAAAGTGCCTTTCAGAGCATGCGCACATGCATGCGCGCGCGCGCGCGCACACGCACTCCACAGCCATGAAAGCAAAACAGGTTTTCTAGGACTTGCCAGTATATTGTAGATCTGCACAGTATAAATGAAGATCATTTGGGCTGCTCTGTGTGTGTGCTTAGAACTTCCGATGCATTTTTTTCCCCGTTTTTTCTGACAAAAGCCTTGCACGACAAAAAAAAATCATGGCTTCTGATTCGTCTCTGTTTTTCTCTACCAGGATATGTTCAGATAACACAGTGGTAATTCTGTAGTTGCACTTACAGGAAGAAATGTTCTCCCTCTCACCTCTCCTCCCTTAACTTCTAGCACTTTCTGATACGATTCAAGCTATCCTTTGAAAAAAACCTCCGCACTTCTTACAGAGACCAGCCTTGGCCAGTGAAACCTGATGGATTCCCCTCAGGGGCTGAGGTTCTTTCAGTTAGCAAAATAGAACCTAAACTGAAAATCCTGTGCTAGTAAGCAAAGATGCCGCCGTCATTTTAGTATTCAGGATGCAAAGTAAATATGTTCTTAAGCACACATGTCCTTCCACACAGGCTTCTAGAGTCATGCCCCGCTACGGCTGCCAGGACCTGAAATATCATTTCTTTCCTCTCGAGAGACCTGGGGGACCAGGGAGGGAGAGCTGGGCCTCTCACTGAACATGCGGCTCAGCCTTGTTATTCAAGCACAGGCACTGTAAGAATGTGGTATGTTGGCTGAAACCATTTGTTTGCTTAATATCTCAGAGTTCAATGAGGTCATTTTGTCATCTTCCCTGTGTTTTCTGTATTTTCCAAAGAATTGCCAGCTTCCAACAACACCCTCTTTCTTCCCGTTGGAAATGGAAACACGTCCTCCGCAGGAATTTTCCACTTAGCAGAGCCAGTTTCCCTCGCTGGGGCCTCAACACACCAGCCTGAGATGCTGTATTTCTTTCCACGGCAGTTTGACATTTTCGAGCCACCACAATGCGTTGTATTCAGTCATTCTAAGTCTTCCCCTTTCTACATCATCTTTTTTTTTTTTTAATAATGCATACTTTCGAGCAATTTCAGGAAGAGAGCAAAGGCTTTTAAGCAACATTAAGTTTAATTAGTTATGTCACTGTCACACAATCAGGATGCTTTGGAGTCCTGCCCCACCTCCCCCATAATTTCCCCATTTCCCAGCCCCCTTCCCTCGCCTTCTGGTAAACACATTAAGGACAAACCTCATGGTCCATATACTCTGCTTGTAATTGTTTGCTTTTGCAAATTATTTCCTTTGAATAATATTTACAAACTATATATCACTGCCTGACACGATGATAAGGGGGGATACAGATTGCTTATAATCTCAGCTGTAAACACGGGACGGGAACACGCGCTGGAAAATGTGTTCAATGCCCTGTCTGGAAGCAGCCGCCTTTGCAAATGCTCACAGCTGAGTGGGAGCTGGGTCGCAGCCTCCGCGACACTGCAGCCTGAGACCCGAACGCCGACAAGCCTGGGAGGGGAGGCCGCAGGGCCATCCCAAGTCCCCGGCGGGGGAAGGGAAAGGGAGGAATTTGGGGGGTCAGAGAAAGGCCGCATCCAGAGGAAAACAATGCATGCCTTCCAGAAAGCAAAAGGCAGCGCACGCGAACACAGATGCCGGCCGGATCCGCTCCCCGCGGGCGGGGGCGGGGCGGGGGCGGGGCGGGGCGGGGGCTCCCCCCGTCTGGCTGGGTGGTAGCGTCTCAGACAGCCGGGGCCCAGGGGGTCACACCCGCGCCGCGGAGGGTGTCTCCAAAGGAACGGGGATGCTGCCGAGAGGGGAGCAGGGAGGAAGAGGGGGATTTGTTCAAGCTGGGAGGGTGGGCCTCAGGGAAAAAAAAAAAAAAAAAGAAGAAGAAAAAGAAGAAATAGATTGATGCTTTGCAGGACACCTAGGGTATTTCTTTCAGGGAGTATTACTTCCACTTTTAGGCAGGAACAAGAGCTGGGAGGAAAACAGCGGCACGGGCTGACAGCTCGGAGGTGATCAAAGGAGGGAGCATGAATGGCTTGCTCTGCCAGCCATTTATTAAAAAAGAGAGGGTGCTCCCGGGCCTCTCGAGGCGGGAGAGCAGGGATTAGGATCAAATAGAGAGAAATCGGCCTCACTTCCTTTATTCAGGAGGGAAAAATGCATATATATATATATATATAAATATATATATATATATATATATATATATTTTAATGCTATCCACTACGAGATCCACTCCTTCCCAAAGACAAAATAGACATCTCTCTCTCTCTCCTCGCACACCAAACGAAGGAAATTCCACCCTTTCTTTCCAAATGTTGCCACCGCTGTCTTGTATGATCACAGGATGGGTTGTCCATTGGAGGACATTTTTATGCGGAGACGCCCCCCTTTGGGGGAAGGTAGCGAACTTTATGTGAGTCTAATTAACCTCGGAAATAAAAGTTTAAAGCACTCCTGGGATTTGCGTGGAACTTCCCTTTCCGTGGATAACAGGGCCAAGTGTTCAAATGCACTTCCCTGATGCAAGCGCTCTCCTGTTGTAAAAATGACCATCCCCGGCAGCTTAGGGGCGGTTGCAGAGGTTTCTAAGATGGAAAGGACCACAGATGCTTTATTAACATTAACGTGGGTATGATCCCAGGAGGATGAGAATGGTAGGCATTTGATAAAGTGCACTCTCTTCAGTTAGAGAAACATTTGATCTTTATACCTAGAGATGCAACGAAGCTATGGGCTGGAATGAAATGGGAAATGCCTTCTTATATGATGAAGATTTTATTTCGCCTGAGAATCAATTACACACACACTCAAACTTATAGCAACGTTTATCAGCTAAAGCTTTGGGGGATGGGAGGAATTGAACAAGGAAACCAATTTTTACCCAAATTCACACTTAGAGATATCCACACTCTACATCCTTTATTTAATCATAAAGTAGTTATGTTTTAATGTATTTTTTATAATATAGTACTAGTATTCAGTCCAAGATTCGTGTAGCAGGTCAGTTCAGTATTTTTTTTCTTAGTATTAGAACAGTGATAGTCAAGGTGTGCTTTGTTTTTCCTTTAAGAGTTCTTTAACTTGACCGTTTTTCTCCAATATTAGGAAAAATTTGATATATATTGTTTATTTTTTCAATTATACAGGAATATGCTTTTATTGGAAAAGATTTATACAATCCAGCGCTATACAGATTAAACAATGAAAATTTTCCATGAACTCTGACTTTGGCAAGTTATTTCCTTCCCCAGAAGTAGCCACTGTTATGCTATATCCATCCAGACCTTGTAAATTATTTTTTCATGCATGTATACATACATACAACTGTATACATTTTTAGAATAATACCTTCAATTATACTATATGTATTGTTAAGTGAATTGAATTTTTTATTTTAATATACCAAAGAAGGAGATCTTTCATTCTTAGGATCTATATATCTACCTCACTCATTGAACTACTGGATTTCTCATGGTTTATTGTATTATTACTCTATTGATACATTTCCAGTTTTTTAGTATTGTAAATAATGCTGAAATTGACATTCTCAGAATCTTTGATCATACATGCTAGGACTTTTGTAGGCTAGGCTACACTGGAATTGCCAGGCAATAAATATCTAAATTTATAGATATTACCATGTTATTCTCAAAAAAGGGCATAAACAATGTATATTTCCACATGTTGTATACCACTAGACCACCATTTTCACACACTCTCAATCACTGTTTATCAACATTTAAAAAAAAAAAGGTTTTGTCAGAATCCTAAACAAAAATAATGTCACATTGATTCCTCACACGCTGTTTTTGGCTACCAAGGTAGAACAAATCTTACCTACATTGGCCATCTGTATTGTTTCCTGTGACTTGTCTGTTCCTTTGTAATCCTTCTTTGGATTTTTTTTTTTTCATGATTCCTAGAAATTCTTTATAATGAGAGCCTTTGTTTCTTTTATGCAATGTAAATGTTTCTCCCAGACTTTAGTTTACCATTTAACTTCACTTATGGGGACTTCATCATAGAGATGTTTCAAGTCTTCTGTAGCCAAATCTGTCACCATTTCTTTTATGGAATCCAAGTGATGTCCTAATTAAAATTGAATAAAGAACATATATCTATATTTTGCACTTTAGATGGCAAAGTAACTCTCTAAAATTGCTTCCATGTCTTTAGGACCATTCTAGATTGAAATAAATGGACCCTGTATCACCAAATCAATAGGGCCCTACATTCATTGTTCTCTTTACCAAAGCACTGTGTATACCTTCCAGTGTACTCAAACTAAAATCTTGCCAACAGATGGGCCCACAGAGCTCTGTGGCATGAATGGAGGGTAAGAAAAAGCATCAGAATAATGGATTATTAAATAAAAGTCATCAGGCCTCATTAGGTTTTCGAGAAAATTAATATACTCGAGACTGGTTTTCTCAGAGAATTCTATGAATAAGCCATTTACTTTGGTGAATAAATGATAGTGTCATCTTTCTCCTGACATAGTATACTTCTTCTCTACAAAACTGGGGGAGAAAAGGTTTCCTTTGATGGAACAGGTTAGTGTTAACAATATGACTTCCCACCTACCCAGCCTATGACAGAGATTGAACAGTGTAGTATTCACTGGGGGAATGCCGATAAAAAGTGAAGACTTCGGGCATCATCCCAGATTGTTATTCAAGCTAACAATCTGGGAGACTGGGGCTCAGAGATTTATATTTTGGGGTCCTTGCCAAAGTGATTTTGATGTTCACAGAGTAGCTCTGGGACCCAGCTTCTCCCATTTATCCAGAGAATGTAGAATTTTTTGGTTTCTCACTTCCATAATTGTCTGTTATTTTCTAAATTTTGTTTCTCCCTATCTTAATTTATTCCAAACATTTTTTTGCCAGATTTAGTCATATCACCAATACCTGAAAATCAGCATTGGAATATCCCCATTCTTTGCCATGAATTATATGACCATGGTTTGACCTCAGCCTACCTTTACTGAACCACCATCCACTCTGACCTCCTTTTCCTCCTCTGATTTCTCAGCCCCACCTTACAGCTCAAGACCTCCATTCTATTTTCCTGTTGAAGAAACTGTAATTTTTTTCCCCCCACTGACTAAAATGCCCTTCTTTTCACATGTCTTCTTGCTCTTTAAGATCATCTCAAGGCTCCTTCCTTTGTGAATTTCTTCCTCTTTTTTTTCATCTTTGTTAACCCTTCCCTCCTGAACAGTCTAACATGTTGTTATCTTCCATTATATTATTATGATCATAGTCTCTATTATTGATTACAGTGTTGTCTCCCACCACTAGATTGAAAACACCCTAAAAACAAGACCACTTCTTATTGACTCTTTGGGTCACAGTACCAAATGGTGTACCTTGCACACAGTGGACACTCAAAACATGTTTGATGAACAGGTAACCTGGATGTATCTAGACATCCTATCTAAATGGTAGCAAAGTTTATGCTTAGTAGCTTTTGGCCACCATTATAGGGTAAATTTAGAAATTAACTTTTAAAATAGTTAAAGCCATTTTTTGATTCCATTTGGGTCAAGCAACATTAAATCAGACTTACCAAACTATTGGCAAGCATACTGCTAGGCGACCTGTATGTATGTGACCTATATACATACATACATACATACATACATACAAAATTCATATAGTACTCTAAAGAATTACATAGACAAAATAATGGAATAAATCGCTTCTATTAAACTTGCTCTTTTGTCATGTTTAACATTATAACGTGGAAATAATTCACTCCATACTACTTTATTGGATAAAATTTTATTTACAATGTAAAAGGATTTGAGGGGATTAGCATCCATTCCTTTATTCAGGAAGTGAAAATTCAGGTTGCAGGAGTATAAATTCACTTTTTTAGTGTTAAATTTGATTGATATGAAATTCTAGAATAAACAGCAATATTCCAAGTTCCATAAATAAGTGCTGAAGTTGGAACCAAAGGACATGGATTGAGTCCCTGATTGATTGTTTATGAAATTGGAATAGCAGAGAGACCTTTTCTCTCTCAGTTGGAATCACCTGATTTATAAAATGGCATGTTTTTCCAATGCACAACTTAATTTTTTTATTAAATGAGGTAGTGTATGCAAATTTGCATCTTAAACGACAAACAACAATGTCAATATGAATCATCTATTCCAGTTTAAGTCAGAAACTAAAGTCAAGGGTGAGGATGAGGCAAACACAAACATCATATACCCCACCCTTCCCAGCTCTAGCTGACAAATCAGTCCTTTCCTATAGCACTGATAGTAATAAAGATGCTCTTTGGCAATTTGGAGAACATACCATCTAGCGCAAGAGTTAGAAGTCCTCCCATGGACATCATGAGGAACAACAACAGAAGGTTGTCGATTTTGGTAGAACAAATTAAGGATCTACAGGTCCCAATGCAGTCAAAGAGCAGGTGTCCTAAAGCAGAGGGCACCTGGAGATCATAGATGATAAAGTCAAAAAATGGAGAGTTTTAGGCCAGAGTTTCTTTTCTCAAATTTCAATGTGTGTATCAAGCACATCAGGATCTTTCTAAAATTTGTGTTCTACGTCAACAGCACTGCAGGAGCTTGAGTTTCTGAACTTCTACAGAGCTCCCAGGTCATGCCAATGTTGCTGGTCTGTGGACCACACTTTCTGAGTATGAAGAGACTAGGGTATTTCACAAGTTGTGCATATGAATGTGAAGTCACCCTCGATGGTGCCAAGATGAAGAGTATAGATTAATATCATGAGGCAGGTGCCAGCATCTTTGAAAAATATGAGACAGTGACAAGGGCATCACTGGTTGGTGAAAGGAGAAAGACTAGAAGATAAAATATCCAGTTATATGAGTTTCAAAGGAGTGCAGAAGGAAAGCTCTGAGAGTGAGGATGGAGGAGGATGTTAATCCATCTGACTTAATATGTGCTGGCTGGGTGAAGGAAAATAAGTGGTTGTCACTGGAGAAGAAAGCCATAGCCTAGAGTTGGGTCAGGTTTCAGTTAAACCTGGGAAGAAGACAGAGTATTTTGTGAGGAGTCCTGAGGATATTGGGAAGTTTGAGGGGGGAAGGTAGGGGCAGTGATAGCTGGGTCTTGGAAGGAGAAGCACACAATAACATGTTGATGAAAGTATAGAAGAAGATAGAGAACATAGAGGTTTACCCCTCAGGAAGTTACCTACAAGGCCAGCATAGTGGTTACTGTGGTGTGTCTCCCAGATGTACTCCACCTCTCAGGACTTAGGCCTTCATTCTTTCTCCTGCTGGTGTTTTTGGAAGCTGACTTCTCTCAGGTGAGTGCTCTTCCAAGCATTTCCTCAGTTGATGAGAGCCATCTTGCCCTAGGTCACCCTACCTTTCTGGGGGCAGTTCATTTTCAATGGCTGGTTGATACATGTGTATGTGTTTGAGATTGTGTGCATGGAAGAGGAGGGAGGAGGAAAGGACTGAATGAAAAGACCCTATTCCTCCCCAAAGTTTTCCTGAAACTGATTTATTCTTTTTACTAAAAAAGATAACATAATGCTACTAATATTGGATAAACTTCTTTTGCTTATTGAGGTATAGTTGGTGTACGATATTATGTAAGTTTCAGATGTACAACATAGTGTTTCACAATTTTTAAAAGTTATGTTTCATTTATAGTTAGTATAAAATATTGGCTATTTTCTCTGTTTTGTACTGTGCATCCTTGGAGCTTATTTATTTCATACATAGCAGTTTGTAATTCTTAATCCCCTCCCCCTTCTGTTGCCCCTCCCCCTCTGATAAACTTCTGAGTTCACCATATTATATCAGGTGGTCTGTCTCAGGTGAATAGTTTCTATTGCAAGGTAAAAGTTAAGATATCTCAAATTAAGTGTAGACAAGAAAATCAATCCAAGCCCAAAATATATATGCTTTTTAAATAGAAATTTCACTTAAAATTTAAATTTACTTAAGTAACTATTATTACAACTGTATAGCATATATAATAAAATTTATGTAACATGTATATTGTAATGTATATTATATATACATATATAATATTTTATATATATTATATACATATATCTCCCAGGGTGAAAGTTGTAATCATACACATAGGGACAGTTCATATCTGATTTTTCCATTATATCTATCTCCAAGGATTTATTTGCAAAAGCATATATTTTTTTCTATAGGCATACCTCAGAGATGTTGCAGGTTCAGACCACCACAGTGAAGTGAATATCACCATAAAGTGAGTTGCGTGATGTTTTTTCGTCATGCATGTAAAATTTCTGTTTACACTATTTTGTAGTCTATTAAATGTGAAATAGCATATGTGTAAGAAATGTTTATTTCTTAATTAAAAAATGATTCATTGCTAAAAAATGCTAACCATCATTTGAGCCTTCAGCAACTCACACTCTTTATGCT
This sequence comes from Vicugna pacos, assembly GCF_048564905.1. Lineage (NCBI taxonomy): Eukaryota > Metazoa > Chordata > Mammalia > Artiodactyla > Camelidae > Vicugna > Vicugna pacos. The sequence goes on along the minus strand of NC_132991.1, from coordinate 85,535,934 downwards.
GCTGAAAGATTTTGCCTCTGTGTTGATGGCTGCTGACCGATTAGGGCGGTGGTTGCTGATGGTTGGGATGGCTGTGGCAATTTCTTAAAACAAGAGGAAATAAAGTTCGCCCCACTGATCGACCCTTTTACGAATGATTTCTCTGTAGCATGCAATGCTGTTTGCAGCACTTTATCTGCAGCAGAATTTGTTTCAAAATTAGAGTCAATCTTCTCAAACCCTATTTCTGGTCTATCAACTAAGTTTATGTAATATTCTAAATCTTTTGTTGTCATTTCAATCATCTTCACAGCATCTTCACCTGGAGTGGTTTCCATTTCAAGTAACTACTTTCTTTGCTCATTCGTAAGAACTAACTTTTCATCCATTAAAATTTTATCTTGAGATTGAAACAATTTAGTCACATCTGTAGGCTTCACTTTCTGATTCTAGCTGTCTTGCTATTTCTACTACATCTTCCACCACTGAAGTCGAACCCATTCATAAGGGGTGGAATTTTCTTACTCCAAACTCCTGTTAAGGTTTATTTTCTGATCTCTTCCCATGGATCACAAATGTTCTTACAAGTTTCTATATTGGTGGATCCTTTCCAGGAGGTTTTCAATTGACTTTTCCCAGACCCATCAGAGGAACCACTGGCTATAGCAGATATAGTTTTACAAAATGTACAATAAAGAATAAGACTTGAAAGTTGAAATTACTCCTTGATCCAAGGGCTGCAGAATGGAAGTTGTGTCATCAGGCATAAACACAATACCATTCTCATTGCAGATTTTCATCATAACTCATGAGTGACCAGGTGTATTGTCAATAAGCAGTAATATTTTGAAGGAAATTTTTTTTTCTTGAGCAGTAGGTCTTATTAGTGGGCTTAAAATATTTAGTAAACCATGTCACAAACAGATGTGTTTTGTTGTTCCATTTACAGAGCACAGGGACACAAGATTTAGCATAATTTTTAAGAGCCCTAAGATTTTTGGAATGGTAAGTGAGGATTGGATTTAACTGAAAGGCACTAGCTGCATTAGTCCTTAACTGAAGAGTTATCTTGTCCTTTGAAGCTTTGAAGCCTGTCATTGACTTCTCCTCTTTAGCTATGAAAGTCCTAGATGATCTCTTTCTCCAATAGAAGGCTGTTTCATCTACACGGAAAAATCTGTTGTTTAGTACAGCCACCTTTATTAGTTATTTTAGCTTGATCTTCTAGATAACTTGCTGCAACGTCTACATCAGCACCTGTTCCTTCACGTTGCATTTTTATGTTACGGAGACACAGCTTCTTTCCTTAAACCTCATAAACTAGCTTTTGCTACATTCAAATTTTTCTTCTGCAATTTCCTCACCTCTCTCAGTCTTCATAGAACTGAAAAGAGTTAGGGCTTTGCTCTGTATTAGGCTTTGGCTTAAGGGAATGTGGTGGCTGGTTTGATCTCCTCGCCAGACCACTCGGAGTTTCTTTACATCAGCAGTAAGGTTCTTTCACTTTCTTATCATTCATGTGCTCACTGGAGCAGTACTTTGAATTTCCTTCAAGAACTTTTCCTTTGCATTTACAACATGGCTAACTGTTTGGCACAAGAAGTTTAGCTTTTGTCCTATCCTGATTTTGATATTCTTTCTGATTAAGCTTAATCATTCCCAGCTTCTGACTTAAAATGAGAGATATGGACTCTTCTCTTCACTCGAACACTTAAGAGGCCATGGTAGAATTATTAATTGGCTTAATTTAAATACTGATTTTTCTCGAAGAATGGAGAAGTCTGAGGACAGGAGAGAGATGGGGAGTCAGTCAGTCAATGGAACAGTCCGAACACACACAACATTTATCAATTAAGTTTGCTGCCTTATTTGAGCACAGTTTATGGTGCCCTAAAACAATTACAAAATATCAAAGGTCCCCAAACATGAAAAACCACTGATCACAGATCATATAACAAATACAATCATAATAATAAAATGTTGCAAGAATTACCAAAATGCAACCCAAAGACATGAGGTGAGCAAATGCTGGTGGAAAGTGGCACAAATGGATTATTCAAAGCTGGGTTGCCATAAATCTTAAATTAAAAAAAAAAAAAAAGCCCAATCTCTGTGAAGCACAATGAAGTGTGATAAAATGAGGTGTGCCTATACATTAAATTTATGCAGCATAAGCATATTCAGATAAACTAATATGAGTGTGGGTTTATATCACTGGTCCCAAAACGTTCATTATTTCATCAATATTTAAAAGGCAAGTGGAGTGATATTTCATAGTGTTCTTTCATAATACAATGCCTCTTTGAATGGACAATGTTGCTAAATGTCAGTTTTAACCCAACACAAACCGCCATATCAGGAGTAATTTAGGTGACTACTTCTACTCCTAGAGCAGGAGAGAAGCATCATCTGTTGCTACCTACAAAGTGTCGTGTTTTCTTTACAGAATTAACCGATTTTGTTCAGTGGGTTCAACTTTTCCTTGCTCTTCATCCTTTCAAAATATGGATCCGTATACCATTTGAACAGGTATAATGCAATTACTATTTGAGGAAACAAACCTTTGAAATCTATACATCTTACCTGGGGAACAGAAGTCATAGACAAACACACTGGAGTTACATAAACTTTTTTCCAGAGGCCATGATGGTAAAATCTTGACGATGCTCCATGTAGATGATGCTGATGTTCTGTTGGCTTCTAACTCCATCTTTGCTCTAATTCCAGGTCTTATCCATGGTTGCTTATCATCTCAGATCTACCTATGTGGATGAATGTTGGCATCACATGAGTCAGAGAAGTATAATGAGCTGCCTATTTACTTCCTGATTACGAATTTTAAAATGACAGAGAGTCAAAGCATGTAAGGCTATCTCATTTTCCAATGGCAATTCTCATCTCATGTTGGCCCCATAGTCCCTCATAATGTTGGGTCTGTGAGCAGTTTGAGCACACTCCACAACGTGTGCAGTGCTTCCTCAGGCACCACAGAGACTGCTAGAGGATAAAATACACATCCTGCCCTCAAAGGACTCATAATCTGTTGAAAAGATGAATAAAGCCCATGACCGCTTAGGAACTAGGCAATGGTTTAGAGCTTCTTAAGAAGGGTTGCCTACAAAGAGACAGGGCATAGAGGATGGGTAGGCTCTGACTGCGGGGGAAAAGTGAAAAGAGAAGACAAGATGCACCACCCATCAGAAGTGCTAATGCTTACTGAGTGCTGACTATGGGTCAGGCCCCATGCTTAATATTATTTAGTCCCAATAAAGCATACGTTATTATTAATAGCTTCATTTTATATGACAGGAGGCTCAGGTCTTGTGAGATTGAAGAACCTGCATGTTGAAGACATGGGGGAAGCCAGAGTTTAAACTCAACAACCAGATTCCAGAGATGGTATGCTTAACTACAAACCATGCTGCCATCATGAGCCATGTTAGGGACAGGGTCAGCAATGACAGCTTGGATACTGTAACCCTTGAAGTGACTAGTTCTGAGTCTGGACAGTTTGCAAGTCAGGCTAAGAAGTTTAGTCTTACTGTGGTAATACAGAGGGTATCGCTGAAGATTTGAGATCAGAGGACCCATATGGCAGAGGCAGTATTTCAAGACTATTGGTTGGGCAAGAATGTAGAACATAGGCAGAGCCCTAATACTAGTTAGCATCCTATTGCAGGGAGAGGAGGAAGCCCTGAAGTGGCGGTGGGGAGCAGAAAGTGATTTCAAGGTACACATAGGTCTTCTTGCAAGGGAAACACAAAGGAGGACTGTACACTTCCAGATTCAAATCAGAAGCCAAAGTAGCGGTAGAGAATGGGTACTAATAGCAATACTCAGTGTTTAGTGGACATTTGTCAAATGCCAGGTACCATGGCCAGTGCTTTTCATTCATTATTCTGTGTGAAAACCCTGTGCAATATTGGGTCTATTTTTATAATGCTCACAGAGGAGGCTACAGAGTTTAAAGAGAGTAAGTAAATTAGCACCTAGTAGATAGGAGATCCAGGATTAAATCTAGATTATCCTGCTTCCGAAGTTTGCACTCTTGACCTGGAAGGTACGGTCTCTGAAGTTCTTTGCCTGAAGTCAACATCTGAGAGAAGATTCTGGCCCCGGTTTTGCCTCACCTGAAATTCTTGGGATATTGGCAAGGCTCTTAAAGTCTCCCAGCCCCACATTTCTCCTTTAGGAAAGAGAATAAAATTTGCCTGCTTTCTTGTATGTTTGCTTTGTTTTAGGCGGCATGTGAGCCCTGAATTGTATGAATGTTGCTATAGAAAGTGAGAGGCTGCAGAAACAGGAATGAGACTGAATGCTTAATCAGCTAATTTTTACGATCTTGTCGTTGTTAATCTAGCCTGTTTTTTATTTCAAATTTAACAATGCTAGCGAATTCAGAGACATGAATGCAATCTTATTTATTTTTCAACTTAGTTTACAGTAGGCTGATGGACTTTACTGCATTATTGTTTAATAAAGTTGCACCTATTCTGAATGTAAAAATAATAGTGATTCAAATGATAATGTAACTGATTCAGCAGAAAAAACAACAAAAGAGTTTCTACTGGTTTTACTTTACCTGGAGGTGCATATCTGAAAGTTAAAATAAGCCTAGAGACAGGATAGAAGTTCATGTATATTAACCCTGCAGTCCCAAACCTGAGAAATCTGGGGGTAATATTAAATAGTGCCCATCGAATTATGTTATATTTGATAAATTGGAAGAATCCTGTAGTTCTTCTCCCTTAGTTTATGTATCCATATCTATACCTACGTCTGCATTTCTTAATAGGGGGTATATCTTATATCTGAAATTATCAAAAAAATGAGAAAATAAAAATATGTCCTCTTCTAGCCTTCAATCATTTTGATAGAGCATAGGTAGACATTGTAAAATGTGAATTATTAAAAATAATTCTGAGAGTCATTAGAAAAGACCTTCAAAATTAACTGCTCCTTATTGAATCAGCTGTACATTAAGAAATTGCAAAAATCTATTTTACAAAGATTTTAAGCTCTTCCGCTTTACTGTTTCAATTATGTCAGTGAGTTCAAACAACAGATTGTATAGAAGTCAAAATCAAGTCGTGAAGACATTTATTCTTACCAAACAATGTAGCTAATATTTGGGAAATATAGGAAGTCTCAAGATCCAGAAAAAGTAAAAGAGACAGAATGGGGAGCTACATTTACAATAACAAAGGTGATAAGAGAAGCAGACATAAAGAAGAACCAGCAAAACAGACAGATAATCGTCAAGCCAAGTGGCGTCAATGGAATAAATTCCTGCCTTAGCAAATTGTACAAATAATATTCTTTAAAATGTTATGCAATGGTTAGAACAAAGAATCATAAAAGAAACAGACATAAAGAAAAAAACAGCAAACATGGGGGAGAGGAGTTGCGAAGTGTAATCAAATGAGCCATTAATGTATAAATCAACACCAAAAACAGCCACGAATCTGAGGACGGGGACTCTCGTGATGGATGAGGTATTGTTTTCGATGGGGTAACAGGCACTTTCTATCTGATAAGGTGGCATTATGGCAGAGACGGGAATGAAGGGAGGAAGTGAGAAGTGTTGATTTCCGAGAAAGAACATGTGCTGAGGGAAGAGCAAGTTCAGCATTCCTGAGTCGGGGTTTCCTTCTGCCTGGTGTTTTCAAGCAGCAAGTCGAAGCCCCAGGGTCTGTTGTGGAGGAAGTGAGGAGAGGTGTAGGGGGTGAGATCAGAGATGGGATTGAGGGTAGATGCTGGGAGGTGACAGTGGGACATTTCATTTTACTCTTATGAAGTGGAAAACAGCTGGAGGTCTTTTACGAGCGAAGACACGTTACTGGAAGTAGGTTTTAATAGAATTAACCTAGTTCTAATACAGAGAATAAAACTTGGGCCTGAGGGCAAAAGCTGGGAGAGCGATCAGGAAGCTAATGAAGTTGACCAGACAGAGATGATGGTGATGAGGCTGGGATGGTAGTGGCAGAGGTGGTGAGACGTGGGTAGATTAGGATTTACATTTGAAAGAGGAAGGGCCAAGTTTGGCCGTTGATTATCTGTCTCCTGGACTGGACTGTTCAGCCCATGAGAGCACAGATTTTTGTTTTGTTCACTGCTGAATCAAAAGTACCTAGACTAGTGCCTGGTATAAAGTAGATGTTCAATAAATATATATAAGAATTGAATTCATGATGGATGTAAATGAGTCATAAGTTATATCACTGTTATTAATTCATAGTCAGAAAACTAACTCAGCCCTTGTTGCTTGTGTAGTTTATAAGTGGAAGCTACCTTATCTTATTGCTAGCCTTACCTTAACATCAGAGTAACTTCACCAATTCTTTTGCTTAAAAGAATAGTTAGCAATCTCGATATTATCAAATAAACTATACAGTATTCTGAATGGTATATATACATGTTTATATACATACACATTGTTTTTCTCACTCACAAGGGACACACAGGTATAATTTACCAGCAAACCCATATTAGTGACAATAGCTTCTTACTAATAGCTCTCAGCACAGTTTCCTATTCTTATTCATATTGAATTGAGATCTTGCCCTTTGATTTCCCAGCTGCTGATTCTTCTGCTATTTTTGCATACTTGGATGCAGGTCTTGGACTGATTTGTCTTGTAATGGTGCAAAGACGATCTGTCTGTAGATCAACAGTTACTTAAATGTCAGTCATTTATAGAGATATTTTTCTGTTCCAACTGCAGTTTCTCATAATTGTTATGTTTTGTTTTAACCATCGCTTGACATTTTGAAGAATATTTATTATTTTTACAACATGTCAGGGTAGGGATTTATTCAGTGGAAGTTCATGGTTTACGAATATTTGTCTCTACATCTTGGTTCACCTCTTGATTCATAGATAAGAGGCATTTTAAAGACATTGGCATAATTTAGGTGAAGAAAAAAACACTAAGAATTATCTGGAAGTCTTGTTTCCTGTTTCCCTGAAGCCTCTGATTTATAATTTGTCTCGGTTTCTAATATCTACAGCTTCCTCATTATCTGTAGCTCCATTGGCTGCTGTTGGCTTATGGCTATGCTTGACTTTTATTTGGCATTTTGTTTCATACCTGCCTGTACGAAAGTTGGAGGTATATCCTTGAAAGATTTTTTTTTTGAATTAGAGGCATTATGATTAGGAAAACTTAATGAAAGCATTCTATTTTTCTCTAATTTAAGATTAAGTCACACTAGTTTTGGCCAATTTTTTTTCCATCAAGAGCTGGATAATATTATCTGGGGTTTGAGGGCCATACGGTTGCCATCAAAACTAGTAAACTTTGCGATTCTAGCAGGAAAGCAGACAGGGCAGTTTGGAAATGAGTGATGTGACTGTTCCAATAGGAGGACCAGGTTTGGGCCAGAGCCGTGGATTGCTGATCCATGAGTTACAGTTATGGTAACAGGTTAGAAAAAAAACTTTGATATAGGTATTTGCATTTATTTAAATCATATTCTGTATTGTGAAATATGTTTTTATAGTCCAGACTTCACAGTTTCAACAAGTCTTTTCAATGAATAACTTGATAAGAAACTTGTGATTATTTCCTTGACTCAATTAATCTCACATGACATGTGGAAAACCTTTCAGATTTGAAGGTTATAAGCACGTTATGACTGCACACCAGGTGGCAAACAGTATCCTGATAGAGATAAAACCCTCAAGAGGAAATCATCCATCCTTGGGGTACTGACCCTTCCTTGCAAGTCCAAGCGGTAAAAATCACCAGGCATCTTGAAAGATATCAGCAAGCTGAGCTTCTGTTTCACTTAGGCTTCTTTTGTGTCAGGGCTTTCCTAGCCACTGACTTGGAACATCTCAGGAAGGACATAACTAACGCTGAAAACAGTCCCTACCACTCTTCTGGATTTTTGTTTGTTCGTTATATTTCTTCCCATTTCCTAGGAGACCAGTTGCCCCGTAGATCTTTCCTTTCAAACTTGGCCTTCCTTCATATTTGGAAATCTTATTATTAAGAAAACACTTGTCAGCACTGTTTTTGAGCTAATTTACACATGTTGTAGTTCCTCTAACGCTGAAAACATCCAAACTTGTATTATTGATGTAAAGTAGAAATCCTCTCTTGACTTTGCCCAAAGCAGAACTAGGCAAGTCAAATAAGAGAAAAAAAAAAGAAGCTTTAGAGGGTGCGGTATAGACAAGAGAAGATACTTACCCCCGAAGGTTTAAGGGCAAGGATGGTTAGCCATGGAGAGGTTAGAGCTTCATGCAAGTTCTGCACACAGCTCAAGTATCTTTCTACCCCTTCGGACTCATCTCTTCTGGTACAATGACTGCTACTCATTTTGTAAGAGCTACCGCTAATTGAAGCCACATCGTGGTCAGATCAGAAATAAGCCAGGCAGGCATCCCTACTGGAAATGTACCAGCAGGACAATCCCTTTGTTCTCCTTAAACGTGAGCTAATTCAAGAAAGTCGCTGCCTCCAGATCATTATTCATTAATGTACGCAACATCCCCTCTGCCCCATTCCTTCCTCTTTCTCCCTTCACCCTTCACTATAATTTTCCTGTGGAGGAATAAAAGAAAACCATTTCTCCTGTAAACTGCATAATTGGGTTTAATACGCAGACTTGCCATTTCTAGGCATGGACGTTTTCTGCATTAATGGGAGTTATTCGCGCAGCATTTAGAGATCACCTGTGGATAGGCTTGTTAATTAACAGAGTTAGAGCCCTATTTCATTCCATTTAAACCAGAGTAATTGAAATCAGGGTAATCACCGCCGCAGTATTCGGTACTTTCATCCCTTCTCGAGGTTATTTTAGCAATTATGCTCTTGGCTGAGCATCTTAGTAAATGCTAAGATTACTTCCTGTACAGTCTGACTTTTCTCAATCCTATGTCCTATGGCATATCTGTTTCATTATTACATTAGTTGAAAAAGCTAAAAAAAATCTAGTCTAGTCTTTGAAAGAAACTATTAAACCTAATCTAATCTACCAGTTTTCCAGGAAAAAAGAAATTAGATAATTAGGCTAAACTTAATCCCAAAATAGATCGTGTGCTGCCTTGTAAGGACTGAAAGAAAGGAAATGTAGAAGCTATCAAGTTCAGTATTCGTTAGATGTTAACACATCTTCTGAGATTCCTGAGTATCTCTTATTCTACGATACACACTTATGATACAAGGCATTTTCGATTTACTTTTTTCATATCTGAAAAGAAACATAAATATCCTCAGTTTTATCCGATGGAAGGAACTGAACTACTTCAACTTACAACCAAAAAAAAAAAAAAAGCTACCTGAAATTACTTTTTAGAACTGAATTAAATTCTTACAATCTTCTACACTTCCCACTGCTGCTCGGTAACAAACATCCTCCTTACTCTTTTGCATTATTCTAGGAAATCCAATCTGTTATTATGATGATTCTGTACCATTGACTTAGCGAAAAATATTTTCTTTCATCCAAAGTGACTTTGCATAGGAGCACAATGACATTTTCCCCGACTGAATCCATTTTCCTCATTAAAATTAAGACCAACATAATATTTCCTTGCAATGGTAGATTAATATTAGGAACTTACGATGTTTGCATGGTAATTCACCTTTACACCTTGAGTCTCTTCCCATTTATGCTTGGCACAATTCCTACAACTAATATTTACTGATGTTTTCTATGTGCTTATCTACGTAGACCTCGTCTCTGAAGACAGGTGTCACCAGCAATGTATTTATTTAGTGAATGGTTTTGCCACCTGAACATATTCAGTCTCACAGTTTTATCATAAGACAGGTATATGCCTCATGTTGCCAAGTGTGTTTAAGGGATAAAAGGATATTGGGATATTGTGTACTTAGCTCTTTAAAATGGCGATGTGCACGTGTGTGTGTTCTGTTCAGTGTTGTTGTTTGAATTGTCTTTTCGTGAGGAGCATTGCAAAGCTACTGCGAATATAATCATCTTCAGATGCTCACATATCCTGGCTGATGGTATTTGAAGAAAATGCTGACATTTACATACATATTGGAACATTTTCCAATGGATTAGTACACCTTATCATTTCTACATGCATTTTCTACCTCTATTTAAGCAAATTTTCCCTTGGGAAATTATTCAAGTCTCTGCTTTCTAGTTAAAATTGCCTTTGTCAAAAGTTAAGAGCATCCTTTTGAATCAGCTCAAGTCTGTGAATGACTTAAATGAACACATCAGCGAGAGACAGAAAGAGAAAAAGAGAGAGAGAAACCTTTGGTATTGATGATAATTTAAATTCACTGTGTTTCTCAGTATAAATAAATTAAAATTAACCATCAGAAATAAGACATCCTCGCATCATCTGTGCTAGTCCACACAGAAATGCTCAGCAATAAGCTACTTCAGCAGTTCTAGCTCATCCTGCCTCGCAAATTTACCCAAACACATTTCTGTTTCATAGTCTATCCTGATTTGGTAATATGCAATTAGAGAAAATGACCATTTTAATATAGAACAATTTTCTTGTAAATTATACAGTAAAAATATTTGAAACATATTAAAATCAAATGGATTTAGAATGATTATAGTTATGAATTACTGTAATTTGGTCTTGCACAGCTAATTCCAAAGACTGCACAGCCGTTTAGCAATTTCCATTCTCTAAATTTCTCCTAATGGGATTTAAGGAAAAGAGTGAAGTCATCATCTTTTCCTCAAGCCTTCTCCTTCCTCTTGTATATTCTATTTCAATAAATGAGCCGCCACCCTTAGAGCCCCGGTTAGGGAAACCCAGGAATCACCCCAGCCTCTTTCCTCATCACTTCATCACCCATGGCCATGGAATCCTGTCCTTTATAGATGTCCGAGTGCATCAGTCCAGTGCCACCCATTTCCTCTGCCATCTGATCTTCACTAAGAACCTCCCTACTCACTAATCTCTGAGTCTCCTTGAGTCCACTAATCAGTTCATGCTCAGCACAGCTGCCACAATGGTCTTTCTAAAATGAAAATCCAACAATGTCACATTTATGCTTAAAACCCTTCTCTGGATAAAATAAAAATGTTATTCAGTGTCATACAAATCCCTGGGATGGGTACACAAGGTCTTTTGTGCGAGAGCAGTCCCCGGTCAGCGTCTCCAGCCTCATCTCACACCACCATGTCAGGTGCGTCTTATCCCCCAACCACACTAAATCCACGCTGCTCCAAGCATGTCGGAGTCTCAAATCAGTCTGCTCTTGCAAATGCCTTTCCTCTGCCTGAGAAGAAGAGGAAAGAGTGGAGAATATTCTTCACCGCTTTTTTTTCCTCTTGTGTTTTTCCTTGTCCTTCATGGTTTAGGTCTATTATACCCCCTTCCACAAAGCCTTCTGTTAAAGAAAAGACATTCTAACACGTGCCGCAATGGTAAAGAAGGCTTTATTCAAGACTGTTGTAATAGCGGTATTGCAATCGGCGAGCCATCAGGCTCAATCCTGACTACCACGAGGACAAGCACGGGTTTATAGCTAATGAGCAGGATGAGGGGGTCAGTGGATGGACAGTTACGAAGATGGGACGCCAAGGGTAGAGGGACTTTTGCTAAACTGACCTAATAGGACTCTTGCTAAAGACAGGCCAAGGACTTAGGCATCCAATGTGGGACGCGTCTTCAATTTTCTCCCTCTTCCTCCAGAGACCCCTTTGTTCTTCATAAAGTATTCTAATATGTAGGACAACTCTGACTCTTCTGCAGCACACTCGGTATCTGCGTAAGTCACTAGCCACATTGCGTCGTATTTTGAGTGTTCACCTTTCCCTTCTTCTAGTGCGGGAGTTCTCCGAGCGGAAGCACTCTTTCTCTAACCCGGGTAGTCTGGTATCTTGCACATTGCTGTCACCTAGATGTTCAACAATGTTTGTTTCCTAAGAGCTGTGAATTGAAGGGAAAATTTCAAAGTATCATCTGTCTACATATTTTCTCTTTTATTTTCTCCCTTTTCTTCCAGAGACCCCTTTGTTCTTAGTATTTTGATACGTAGAATGAGTCCTTTGGACTTGGGTCTCACCAAACTGGGAGAGATGCAAAAAATTCATTCTCTACATTCTCTTTGCATTGCTGTATGTATTGGGAAGAGCTCTATCCAGGTCAAATCTCATTACAACAAATGTCAGTAAGATAACATCTCGGAATCCCCATATAGATTTAAGCTACTTTTAATGGTTTATTTACTGTAAGTAATAATTTATATAATTTCAACAGTTGATTTTCAGTTTCTTGGAGATGTGTGAGAGTGAATAATGAATTATATCTTGAATAATACATCCACAATAATTTCTCTGTTCTTTACCTGTCTTATCACTTTATACTACTATTAAAAATTAAGAATTAATCTTAAGGAAAAGCCTGTGACAAAACAGTATTTTGCAGAAACCAAGCAATTATTCTATAACAATAATCATCTCTTTCTGTGTGTAAAATGAGTTAAGTGCCCTCTCCCCCACTTTCATTCAACATTGAATATTAAAGGCTATGTGTTAAGTCATTTACACCTTTGCTTGAAAAATGTTTGAGGTAGTGGTGAAATTACTTTCCGTATTCTGAACTCATAGCTAGTTTATCTCTTTAGAAAAATGCAGACAATTATTGTGGTTGGCAGAGTTATTTTAATTACATAAATAATATGTACTCATAAAAAAGTAATTTAAAATTCAAATTTAACACAGAGGGTCATCCATAATCTCATCAGAAATAGTCCCTGTGTTTTTTGGCAATAAAATTACAATTAGTTATTTAGTCATTTTACAAGAAAATAATTGTTTTATATTACATTTATAAGCAGTTGGTATCAGAGATTTTATTAGGAAAGGAACTGTCTGTATTTGGTAAAATGCTTTAATAGGTCATTTTGAATGAGAAAAGGGAGACCTAGAATTCATGATCTCAAGACAGGAGACAAGGAAACTAAACAGCTTTGCATAATTAATAGCAGGAAGATACATGAGGTCAAGTCCAGTGAGAGCAGACTTAAAACAAGGAGCCACAGGACCAGTAGATTCTAGAAATGAGCTGAAACTTCAGGGACCATATCGGTCTTTCCAGAGTGTGGATAAAGCCACTTGAGCCAAATGTATTTAAACATTCCAGGCCAGGGTAAATTCAGCTGAGGGAGAAATTTAGCTTGAGGCTCAAGAGAATGGATGCTGGATTAAGATGGCCTGGAAGCCAGGATAGGTTTCAAAACTGTTTCTCTGTGTGTCTGTGTGTGTGAGAGTGTGTATCTGTCAGGCAAGACACAACCAGCAACATAAGACGTCTTCGGAAATAAAACCAGAGGAGTTGAATATCGTTTCCACTGGTGATGGAAGAACCCCAAAGTCAAACTGGAAACAAACGTCATGGCAACCAGGTTGAAGTTATCACCAACCTTAGACTAAAGGAATAAAAGGAGGAGAAAGAGTTTGTGGGTCTCAGGGTAAGAGTCTGTGTCCGAAGCTCGAATTAAGCCAGAGAAAAATAGAATTGTGCTGGGCCTGTCTGATGGAAATTGGAGCCCCTGAGGAGGCAGAACAGCTGTCAGAAACCCTGCCCCAGGAAAACATCAGAAACTTTGTCCGGAAAAAACTCTTAAGCCATGAAGAAGAAGAAAATGATTCTGACCTACGAGGAAATGTGAGGAAAGGATCTGAACACAAAGAGGCTCAAACCTGTTCGTATGTATGTACGCAGGCATGTTATCAAACACACATATAACTGCATCTGTATAAATACACACGCATCACACAACCAAATGGAATCTCCGCGCGCACGTTTTGTAACCTGATTTCATACTTAATATGACGTGAATACGTTCTCACGGCACTAAGCATAAATACTAATCCATACGCCTAGTTTCATGACTATATAGTGGTCTGTTATTTAGCTACAAAATTTATTTTGATGGTCTCATATCGTTCTTTTACATTGCTTTAAGTTGTTGGTTTTTTTCTATTGAGAAAAATAGAATAGGTAAAATATTGCTGAAAATTTCAGTGTTCGGGTGTTGGAAACTGTGTGTCATGGGCTTGCAAATGTGGCTTGTTTATTGAAACCTTATTGCAGTAGCACTTTTTTCATCAAAACCGCTTAAAAACAGATTGTGTAATGTGTGTCAATAACTTCAAAATAAATAATTAGCAACAGAGTTGGGATTTCATCACTTAGCATCCATCACAGGCATTGAGAGCCCTGTTTTCTTTGAAGTTTTCTGCTGAAAATGGTATATGTCATCATGCTAAATCAGGACTAGTTAGTAATCAGAGCATGGCGAAGGTCACTCGAAGGTTTCTCTGATGCAGACATTCCTCAGTTTAGAGGTAAAATAATCCTGACCTTCCTAAGTGTGCTTTACCTTTCTGACAAGCGGAGGAAGCTGCATAATTGACTTGCTTATGTTTGCAAAATCCTTTGCACAGACACTAAATGGTGTGAACTGTAATCTGAATGCAAGTGGAACATATCAAAGTGTGATAAATGTCATTGCACAATAGTTCAAATTGTTTTTTTCTTTTTCTCCTTGTATTTTTAATTCTCTCAATTTTAAGTGATTTTTCTCCCCCAAAAGTGGAAAGCAGTTTGAAATAGGCAAGTTTTTATATTCTTTTCATACCCTTGATTTTAAAATTATAGAGCTCCAAGTGATTCAGAGGAGCTTAGGTTTTGGGCATGATGATCCAGGGTATGCTTTCTTTTTTTAATCTCCAAAATTTATTTTATTAAGACAATTTTTAAGAGCAGTGTTATGTTTGCAGCAAAATTGACAGAAAGGCACAGAGATTTCCTACAGACCCTTTGGCCCCAACACGTGCATGGCCTCCCCCATTGCAACATCCCTCACCAGAGTGGTACATTAGTTACAACTGATGACCCTCCATTGACACATCATAATCACCCAAAGTCCATAGTTAACATTACTATTGACTCTTGGTATTGTACGGTCTATGGGTTTGGATAAATGTATAATGGCATGTACCTATCACTACAATATCATACAGCGTATTTTTACTGCCCTAAAAATCCTCTGTGCTTTGTCTATTCATCTCTCTTCCTTACCCCACCCCCAGGCAACCACTGACCTTTTCTTTACTGTCTCCATAGTTTTGCTTTTTCTAGAATGTCATATAGTTGGAATCATACAATATTGCATTTTCAGATATGCACTTAAGATTCTTCTGTGTCTTTTCATAGCTTGATAGCTCATTTCTTTTTAGATCTGAATAATATTACATTGTCTGAATGGACCACAGTTTATATACTCATTTACCTACTGGAGGACTTCTTGGTTGCTTCCAATTTTGACAATCTTGAGAAAAGCTGCTGTACACAGTCAAGTGCAGGTTTTTGTTTGGAAATGATTTTTCAGCTCATTCGGGTAAGTACCAAGGAGCACATTTGTGAATCATGTGGTAAGAGAAGGTTTAGTCTGTAGGAAACAAGCTGTCTTCCACAGTGGCTGTAACATTTTGCATTCCCACCCACAATGAATGAGAGTTTCTCTCTTGCTCCACACCCTCACTAGTATTTGGTGCTGTTAGTGTTCCAGATTTTGGCCATTCTAGTAGGTGTGTGGTCGTATCTCATTGTTTTGGTTTGCATTTCCATGTTGACATGTGATGTGAAGTATATCTTCATGTGCTTACTTGCCATCTGCATATCTACTTTGGTGAAGTGTCAGTTCAAGTCTTTGGCCCATTTTTTAAATGGATTGTTTGTTTACTTGTTGTTGAATTTTAAAAGTTCTTTTGGATACTAATTCTTTATCTAATGTGTCTTTTGCAAATATTTTCTCCCAGTCTGTGTTTTTCTTCTCATTTTCTTGAGATCATCTTTCACAGAGCAGTTTTTAACTTTAATGAGGTCTAGCTTATCAATTATTTCTTTCTTGGATCATGCCTTTAGCCTTGTATCTAAAAAGTTATTGCTATATCCAAGGTCATCTAAGTTTCATCTTATGTTATCTTTAAAGAGCCTTGTTTTACATTTAGGTTTAGGATCCATTTTGAGTTAATTTTGTAAAGAGTGTAGGTATGTGTCTAGATTCTTTTTCTTTCTTTCTTTTTTTTGGCAAGAAGTTGTCCAATGTCTAGCAGTATTTGTTGAAAAGACTAACTTTGTTCCACTGTATTGCCTTTGCTTCTTTGTCAAAGATGAGTTTATATTTATGTAGGTCGATTCTGGGCTCTCGATTCTGTTCCACTGATATACTCATCCAGAATTTGTATACATATAAATACTGTATATTTAATGTATATTCATATATTATATATATATTAAATCAGTGGCACACTGTTAGTCAGTTTAGGCTCCTATAATAAAAGCATCATAGACTGGGTAGCTTAAACAACAAATATTTATTTCTCACAGTTTTAGGGACTGGGAAGTCCAAGATCAAGGTGTCAGCAGATCAGTACCTGGTGATGTAAGCTCTCCTGGTTTGCAGATGGTTACTTCCTTGCTGTGTCTTCACATGGCTGAGAAAGAGATTATCTCTTGTGTATGTTCTTACATGGACACTAATTCCATACATGAGGTCTTCTCTCTTATGGTCTAATTACCTCCGAAAATCTTCACCTTCAAATACCATCACACTGGGGAATAGGGCTTCAACATATGAATTTGGGGTGGGGGGAGACAAAAACCTTCAGTTTATAGCATACACTTAAAAAGTATTTCTAAGGTATAAATTTCCAAGGACATAACATGGCTGCCTTTTAAATCTAGTACCTAAGAAAAATGCCTAGAAAATTTTTCCTTCTTTTGTCATTAAATATATATATTATATAATATAAATATTGTAATATAAATATTATATAATGTAAGTATTATAATATACTATAAATATATATTATAAATGTCATAATATGATATAAATATTGTATACATAATGTTTAATATATATAAGTATATATATATTTAAAGAGAAAAGACTCAGGAGGTAAATTCTGCAGTTCTCTCAGAGCCTATAAATTATCAGCGACCTAGCTTTATAATTACCTATTATTTCATACCCAATTGTCTCTTCTGAGAATACACAGCTAACTTCCCCTTATTTAGATAAATAGTTGCTGTGATGATCCAGGGCAAAAATGTGGAAATATACACTCCAGAAATTTAACATTTATTATCTTAAGAGGTGGGAATAATGGAAGGGAAATAATATAATTAGGATTCTTTTTTATATCTTTATACCATTTCATTTATTTAAAAAGCACCCATTGGTTTAGTAAGTTAAAAAATATCAAATATAGAAAGTTTGAAATAACTGAAAGAGCTCAATTAAAAACACTGTAGACACAATTATGAGAAAAACTCATGTGAAGATGTATCACGCATCTTGGTAAGTAATGTGTATTTATTGATTTTTTGGTTTAACTGACTTTAGTGAACCCTTGGGAAGACCTTTTAGGAAATGGGTACCAATAGATAGCACAGACATGCACAAACCTCTCTCAAAATGAGATATTTTTAGAAACAAAAATTATATTTTTGTAGAAATATATATCTTTGTCCTGAATAAAGATTTGTTCCCAAGAGAGATATATTTTTTTTCAAATACCCAACAGTATTATAAAAATTGGCCAAAGTCCTAGGCTACAAAGAAAATCTCAAGCAATTCCCTAAATTACACATGGAACAGGGCACATTATACCAAGACCTAAAAATATACCCTTACATAACTTTTGGTTTAAAGCAAAAGTCAAAACCAAAATTAGAGACTATTTATAAATAAATGACAATGAAAATCTGATCTATGAAACCAATGAAAATCATACAATGATACAAAGTGGAACATTTACAGCATTAAATATATTTGCTTAAAAAGAAAAGATAAAGGATAAAATAAAGCAATGAAGCTAAAGAATAAAAAACAAAACAACAAAATAAAATGTAAGTTGGTAGAAGAAAAGTGAATTAGTAAAGATGAAAACAGGCATTAATCAATAAAAATATGAGCATAAGAACTTACTAATGAATCCTTATGGAATTAACAGATGTAAACTACTACACATAAAATAGATAAGTGGCAAGGACCTACTGTATAGCACAGGGAACAGTGTTCAATATCTTATAATAACCTATAGGTGAACATAATCTGAAAAAACATGTATATATAAAACTGAATCACTTTTCTGTACATCTGAAACTAATACAATATTATAAATCAACAGAACTTCAATAAAAAGAAATTTTAAAAAACGTATTAATGAATCCAAAAGTATTCTTTGAAAATTTCAATGAATTAGACAAATCTTGGAAAGTCTCATCAAACAATAGAGGAAAAGAAAAGATAAAAAAACATTATCAATGAGAAAGGACTCTTAGCTAAAGCTATTAAGAAGGTACACAAAAGTTACAAGAAATCAATTCTACAGATTTATACAGATCTATTTGGACATCTGAGGTTAAACTGATACTTGTAAGAAAATATAAATTATCAAAAGTATCTCAAGAATATATTTAAAATAAAAGAATTAATTAAAAAGCTAATTTTGGGGCGGTACACCAGAAACTGACACAACATTGTAAACTGACTATACGTCAATAAAAAAAAAACAATTAAAAAGAAGCTAGTTTAAATCAACCCTCATCAAAGAAGCGCCGGGCGCAACTAAAGAGAATCAAAGAAAGAACACATCAAATACAGAGAAATTTTTAGAAAAGTTTGGAGAAGAGGAGGAGATAGAATGGTAGTTGTGGAGAAAGTAGAGGTTTCCTGGGGGGATGGGTGCAGTGTGTGAACATGTGTGTGTGTGTGTGTGTGTGTGCATATTTTATTGAAGAGATGTGAACATGTTTTATGCTATTGAGAAGGCTATGGCTGAAAGGCAAATGAGCATGTGAAGGGCAGTGATAATTCGTTGTATAAGATATCTGAAGAGGGGAAAATAATAATCCAAAGCATGGCTATTGGATTGGCCTTAATTGGGAGGCAGTTCCATTCTTTGTTGTAATGAAATAGAAGAAAGAAAAGAATCATTAAAATATAGGTAGACGTGTACAGATTCTGGTGGGAAGATGAGGACATTCCCTTTGGATGCCTCTATTTTTCTTATAGAGAGAAAGCAAGAGGAGAGGGGGAATCGGAGATGACCTGACAGCAATGGAGAAGATTTGAAACTCACTGTGGAGTATTGGAGACTGAGTGCAATAGGAAAATACACTGTTTTCTAGGCAATACTGAGGTCCTACTTGAGGTTAGTAACCATAAATTGAGCAATTATTTTCAGACATTCTCCACCAGAACTCATCATTTGGGGTGTCAACGTAGACATGTTAAAATTCATCCAGAGCTGTGATCTCATCCTATGAGTGACAAGAAGACAAAGAACCAAGGAAGTTTAGAACATTGGCAAGTGGCAAAGCAAAATTTTGGAATGATGTATGAAATCTAAGTTGGATGAGGAGCAAAGCGAAGGAAAAAATTGAAGGACTGGAAGAACTGGAAGTTCCAGTGAAGTCAAAGCACAGGATTGTAGCGGACTTGTTGGCCCCACCAGCACGTTCCCTCCTTGCTGGCACATCTGCGTTGTAAGCCAAACTATAATCAGATGACTGCTCTGTAAGCAGAGAGTCAGAATCTCAGGAGATAACCAAATGGCTCAAAAAGGTAATCTCCCCAGAAGGGCAGTGTGTGGGGTTTGAGTGTCAGTTCACCCTTTCCTTAGGAAGTATTTGGATGGGCTGTACTAATTGCTAGCTTCGGGGGTTTCTCTCCCTTTGTGCTAGGCTGACTTCTCCCTTAAGTGTGTCGCACTTCAGAATAATTTTTTTAGATGTCTGCAGCAAAGGATTTTCATGAAATAATTGTCCGGGCAAAGCTCACATTATATCATTCTCTGACAGGACATTTCTGAGTTGTTCTTCAAGCATAATGTAGCAGCGATCGTGTGGTGGGTTAAAGGCAAGAGTTTGCCCTCTGGGAGCATGCTATTGATTGGCTTTAACAAGATCATAGTAAAACAGCAACGGACAATGGCCAATTTCTTTCTTGGTGAATTACTCATTTGACAAAATAATTTTTGAATTGATTTTCACCATCTTTGGTCTCTTTGTGATAGAGATGTGAGGTTGGTCCATGACTCTCCAAAGAAATGGCTGGAGGGTAAATAAATTTTTCAGATCCAACTCTCCCCAACAGTTTTAGCCAACATTTTAGAAGTAGAAGTCTACTCTACGACATGTTCTCGCATCACGCTTTATAAATGAGACGTACTTTAGGCCTGCACGGACAACTGTCTAATTTGTTCAGTAAGCTGATCCCAGCTCTCTGGGACTCCTTCCATAACTTGGTACTCTGATATGGAGAACAGGCGTATGGTTAGTATCATAAATCTCAATAGAACTGTTTTACCTATAATCTTACCCATAACTGATTTTTTCAGTCACAGGTTTGCAAGCAACTCCTTGAATTACTTCCACAGATGGCTAATCAAATGCAAAAGATATGTTCATTAATTTGAAGGTCTCTGAGAAAGAGTATGTCACCTCTGAAGTAAAAGGAAAGAAAATATAGAATTTCAATAGTAGACTCAGATCTCTATTGTATTGTTTCCAAAATTTTTTTTATTATTTCTATAAAAATACTTCTTCTATTATTACTTTCTTACATTATATTCTACTCAAGATTCTCTCTGGTGACTCATAGATTGTGCCACATTTTCTGAAATTCCTATCCTAAAATTGCATGCAGTACAAATTTTGCAAGCATTTTAGTATTCTCTTGTCCAACTTTTAGGTAAGGGGAAAGATATTCAAACTGCATCCCTAATTTTGACTAAAATATCTATTTGTCAAGATTAAAAGAAAGAAAACAATTCACTTTTATAATAACAATTCATCGTTTATAATAATATTTATACTAAATAAAATTAAAGGACGAATAAACTGTAATGTAACAAATAATGTAGAAGCCAATATAATATATAGGTGTGTAGGTATATATTGATACACACATACATACATATATACATATATAAATATACATGTATATGTCTGTACACTTTTTAAAAAATTTTGTTAAAGCTAGAGTTCTAACCAGAAGAGTTGCATTTAAAACCTAGAAACATGTTTTTATCCAAATAGTAATTTCTATAGGCAACATTTCAGCTCTGACTCTTCCTAAAATTCACGCATTTAGTAATCCATGTGGGAAATGTAGAAATGACCCCACAAAAGCAGTTTGTGGGCAAAGCGTTGATGCAAAACACAACAAGCTTCCAAGTTACTCACTCAGCCAAGGAGCCTTTGTTCTCAGAGACTTCATCCATCTGGTTTCTGGAAGTCAAACTGTCTACAGTAACGTTGGACGTGGGAGAAGAAGCCAACAAATGGAAAACAAAGTAGAGCAGATTTTTAAGACAGCTCATTAGACATCCAGGGAGTCTCTACAAAGCATTAAGTCCCAGAAATTGTGATGACAGTGCAGCCAAGGACATTGGTGAAGCTTTCTGGAATATTTCATAAGGGGTCCTAGATATCCAAAATATATTTTACTGAAGGAGGAGAAAAAAGTAATGGAGAAGTTTGTGGTTTTTCGTGCAATGGGAAATTTTATTTTCCTTGTAGGGATCAATGGAGAGAACTCACGTAACTGTATTTATTTTTTTTTGAATCAGCAAATCCAAATGTAGCACTGCACAATGATTTCATTCCCAAATATTCTTTCCCTGATTATGAATGAAGAGTACTGTAGAAAACTATAAAACCCATAATCACTTTTAGCCCATTTTGAATCTCTTCTTCATTGTGTTCAGTATGACTGCCAGGTACGCACACTTTTACGTGGGCTTCTGTCTGTGACAGCTCACCTTTGCTGGCCCTCCACGGAAACACCAGGTCTGGTAACATGACGAATGAGGAAGACGATCAACCAAAATAAACTGATTAATCCCCAATGATAATTTGATGCAATAGCATCTCTGTATAATGTTTGTATTCTTATACAGTGCCTTGACTCAAGGACGACTTTGAGATTTTCAAGCAGCATCTCAGGGACAATAATGAAGACATTTGCATCCTTCCCTCTTCTCTCTGCACTTTATTCATTCTCACGTTCAGCACAGAGCCATGCCCACTGCTCCAGGGCAAGAGCTTGCCTTCCTATGTCAGTGTTATCACTACAACTTAACTGCAACCTCTTTGACAGCGGGGATCCCCTTTTCTACTTTTTTGGAACTGTTTATGATTCTTTGAACATTTGTCGACAAGGGATTGTGTGGAATGGGAGCAGTCTGGAGCAAGAGTGGTACACTGACCCAGTGGCATGAGTAGTAACATAGGTTTAAAACTGCCTGCTGTCGACTGAAATAAACGCACAGCCTAAAAGTTGAGAGGTATGTTTTATTTGGCGGACATTTCTGAGGACTCGAACTCCTTCGAGCCTGGGATGACAGCCTCTCAGATCGCCCTGAGGGACTGCTCCGAAGAGGCAGGGGAGGAGCTAGCATGTATAGGAGCTTTACAACAAGACCAGGTAGTTGGAACATTAAAAGATTCCTTGTTAGCTAAAGAAAACCAGGCATCTCAAATTAAAGAATTTAGTGCTTTTCTATGTACCAGAGGAAGCAAGCATTTGGGCTCATTGAATTCATTTCTTTGACAAGCACTTAGCTATCTAGGGCTGGTATCCTGTCCTTTCTTATTCTGAGTCCCCTCACGGTGCACCATTGTGAGCAGCTGCAGAGGCCTGGGTTTGGGGGGGGGGGGGGATGGCAGCCACTGGTGACTTGATGGCTTTCGCATTCTTTGTTTAGTGATATGGTTTGCAGTATTTTTCGTTCACACTACCCATGGGTTTGTTGTTTTGTTGTTGTTTTCTTTCTTTTCAACAGCTATGCAGGAGCAGGGTAGTAAATGATTAAGAGTCTGGATTCCAGAGCCGAGCTGTTTTAATTTGAAGTCCAATTTTTGCCTCTTATCAGCTATATGATCCTGAGCAAGTTACTAAAACTCTGTTACTTTATCATCTGCAAAATATGGAAAATGATAATACCTTCCTCAAAGTTTTGTTGGAAGGATTAAACGAATCAAGTGAGTTAACATATGTAAAGTGCTTATAACAGGGCCAGACACAGTAAGTATGATGCAATGTTAGCTCTAATTGAGGCAGGAGGGAGGCAGGGCACAGCCATTCAAGGACTGCTACAGCAATTAACATCAAAATGGTGGAAGATTCAACCCCCAGCTGGCCTTGAGGCTCAAGATGATAAGAGATTTAACTTCTAGTAGACCTTGAGCTTCATTATACACTCATTGTAATCTGTTAACATGGTGAATAACATGCCCACAGGCGCCATGGCAGTCCCAAGGCTAGCCACAAAAGGTCAAAGAGTGGGAAATGACCAACTTCCTGGGAATCCCAGCCCCTTCCCCAGGCTAGTCAGAATGGTCCTTCCTCTTATTACCAATAGGAAGCCACTGAGCCCATAAAAACTGTCAACACAGCGCCTTGCGGTCCCTGCCCTTCTCTCTCCCCCTCTTTGGAGAGGGCCCACATTCTGTCTGTGGAATGTGTACCCACTTTTAATCTGAACACCCAACCACCACACTTCGTGGCCTTTCTCTTGTCTTTCAATGTATCTCTCTGAATAGATCTACCTTTACTCAACTGTGGCTCACTCTTGAATTCTTTCCTGCGCGAAGCTAAGGACCCACACTTGGCAGGGCACGTCCCAGGGGCTCAGCTGAAGCCTGGGACACGGCCCCATATCCATTTTTCCTGCATCATAATTACTGTGCCATTCATTTCTGACTGTCTTTGAGATCTCTGGTGCTTTCAGATTATTGCCTTACCTTGATGTTTTAAAAGACATATTTTGTTGATGAAACTTAAATATTAGATTTCAAAACTGGATTTGAATTCTGGGTAAATTGGATATTAATCCAATTTACAAGTTGTGTTTTAATTTTTTTTTTTTTGCCTTTTCTAGCCAAGTTGAAGATACCCAAATTAGAAATTAATTTTATCTAGTATATGGAAAGGCTTTCTGGTCCAAATATTTTTTTCAAGCTCTGTGCCAAGGTTTAAGGATGATGTTGGTTAATACATGGCGGAGTTAGAATTATTGGTGGGTTTCTTGCTTTCTCATTACTTGGTAGAAGTCTGACCCTAGATTCCAGTTGACAGTAAAAGCTGGGCCTACTTCAGTGATAGTGTGACATCTTGGAATCTGTCATGGTTCACACCTAGAAGCTGGAATATGATGTTATATTTGCATGAAGAATTCTTGCCCAGGCTACAATGACTTGTATATGTGGTGTGAACGAAAATACTGCAAGCCATATCAGTAAACAAAGAATGCTGAAACCAAGTCATCAGCAGCTGTTGCCACTCCCCAGTGAAGAAAGGCCTGCAGCCGC
Source organism: Vicugna pacos (assembly GCF_048564905.1). Taxonomy (NCBI): domain Eukaryota; kingdom Metazoa; phylum Chordata; class Mammalia; order Artiodactyla; family Camelidae; genus Vicugna; species Vicugna pacos. The sequence goes on along the minus strand of NC_132991.1, from coordinate 85,511,613 downwards.
TCACAATGGTGCACCCTGAGGGGACTCAGAATAAGAAAGGACAGGATACCAGCCCTAGATAGCTAGGAGCTTGTCAAAGGAGTGAATTCAATGAGCCCAAATGTTTGCTTCCTCCTGTACATAGAAAAGCACTAAATTCTTTAACTTGAGATGCCTGCTTTTCTTTAGCTAACAACCTAATCTTTTATTGTTCCGACTACCTGGTCTTTGTTGTAAAGCTCCTATATAGTCTAGCTCCTCCCCTACCTCTTCGGAGCAGTCCCTCAGGGCAATCTGAGAGGCTATCATGCTGGGCTGGAAGGAGTTCGAGTCCTCAGAAATGTCCGCCAAATAAAACTTAACTCTCAACTTTTAGGCAGTCGACAGTGGTGAGACCAGAAACACACATGATACATTGCTACCATTTTGGAACACATAGAAATGACAGTTTTTAGAGACAGAAGGAACAAAAAATATGATCTAGTCCACTGACCCATCTTCTAGACTAGGAAGTCCCCCAAACCAAGTCATTTGTAAAAGTCTGTGCAGGCAGTTTAGTGAGAGAAGCACTTCCGGAATGGCACGGGCTGGCTGCCCAGTCAATGTGGATTCTATGATTCCATATTTCACATCAACACCAAAGAGTCTCCATGTTGTAAATATTTGTAAATAATTTGCCTTCATTATAATGCATTAACAATTCAAGAAATCGATCATATCAGAATCAATCATCAGATAATCCAAATATAAATGGTTGGTAATTACTCGGGCCTTAACATTTTAAGATGTTGTGTCTTCAAATTGGCAAAATAGCAGTAATGTAAAAGCCTTAGCATATTTGAATTCAGTGACAGCATTACCAGTGTCTTTTGCATATCAAGTTCTCAATAGGTAATTATAAAGGAATAATAAAAATGTCAACATTATCTGAGTGCCCTAACGTCAAATAATATAAGGTGAAATTAATATATCTCAATAAAATTAAATTTAGATCCTTTATCCTGTTGATATTTTGTAAGTGTTCTAAATTTTAAAATTACTCAAAGTATATTTCAGAGAGCATAAAATGGAATATCATAATAGTTTCAAATGCACTAAATATTTTACTTTTCTTTGAAATATTTTCTGAATCTTCATATTTATTCAATGTATCCATATCTTTTAGCTCCACCTAGATTGCTGGCCTTTTGACCAAAGCCTTATTTTGCATTTCATTACCTTGCTCAATGCATGGCCAAAAATGATACAGCCTAGCTATTGTGAAATTTGCAAAGAGCTTTATGTCGCTATGGTTATATTATAACTAACATGCTATGGCTTGAAAAATTTAATCCTCCTCCCACCATTTTAACAGAGTAACTTAATGTATATTTGGATGTCTTTGTTTGCTGGCACACAGGTGACAGCTTCTGGCAAAGGGGTCTCTCTGGGGGGTCCAATGATCCATAATGACTCTGTAGCATGAAATCAGAAATGTTGTTTACAAGGACATCATTCTCTCCAGAGGTGATATTGCCTGTGAAGGAAAATAATCCTGACCCCTGGCCAGGCTTTGTTTACTTCGTACAAAGAAACCACAGCCCAGAGCTTTTACAATTCAGAAGGCTGAGGATGTAAGTACCTAATGGAAGTTATTTGCTTTCACATCGCATCACACCCACTTTTGCTTTAAGCTACTCTGAAAATTCTTTAGTTATAACCCGATGCTAAAACAGGAGGGGGCATATTTCACTGGAAGAGAGCTTTAAAAATCAACAAATTAATTTGCTTTCCCCTTCCAGCTGTGCAATTCAGCTCCTCCCCACCACCGCCCTCCAACCCCCACCTCCAGCCCTGACACATCCAGCACTGAGCTGTAATTAAGTTCATGCTTTTATAATAAAAGACATCTTTTCCTGGTGCTTCCCCAGCTGCAAATTCTGACCCAGATTCCCATTATGAATCATGACTGTCACATGTGCTTGAAATAGGTTCCATTTTCCTCTGCCCTCCCCTAGCTGCTGGGGCTTCTCACCCCTGGATTTTGCTCCAACCTTACTGCAGAACTAGAGATTGGATTTAACTTATATCAGCTCTTCTTTGAAATCCTTCTTTTTTTTTGTTTACACAAGGGGACACCATCCAAGCATCCAGTAATGATAGCTGGGGAAAAAGCCACTCTCAATGTTGTTGAATAAAAGTAAGGTTGGCTACTGAGGTTAGTTGGGTGCAGAATTAGTAAAACATTTTGAAAGTGAAGGCACACACCTCTGATAAGAAATAAGAGCTCAGAAGCAGCAGCTAAGTTTGGAGAAGACCTTCATTTGTGAATTGTGCCTGGTTCCTTTTCCAATCTGTATCTCTCTTTTGAAGATACAGAGACTTCGACTCGTCCTCAGTATGTTCCCGTTTCTCTCCATCTCCACTAGAATTATACTCTAGTTCAAGTCACCATCATCCTTCACTAGAAGAGCCTTCTAACTTGCTGCCACGCTGCCATTCCTGTCTTTCTCTGGTCCGTTATTCACAGTCAAGGAGCTCTTCGAAACATGCAAATCAAATTTCACCATTCTATTCCTAAGATTCTCTACTGGCTTCTCATAATAGCCTGTGGGGTCTGACGATTTGTAGGAGGACTACTAAATCTTCATCAAAAAGTTGGTTTTCCATTTTCCCTGGCACATGGTTTTGCTATGTTTCCTAGTCTCTCTTGTCGTTTTGAGGTGAGAGGCTGGGGGAAACATACAGCTGAGTATGAGCCAATGGGATATCAGCAGAAGTGATGCATGTGGAACCCTGAATAGGAGGTAAAAACCTCCAGTGTAGCACGTCCCAAGTTCTTTTCCTTCTATGAGATCATCCAGTGCAAGCTTGGAAGGCAAGTGTTGAATAAGTAGTTGTCACCAGCCTATGTCTCTGAATGACTCAATGGGGTCTTTTCTCTGAACTGGAACCCCATTGGATTAGCATGCATATATGAACCACTAAAATCTGTGCATTTACTTGTCACTTTCCTAAGTAATACAACTCTCTATGTAATATAGTCACCCAGTCAATCACTCAACCACACCATCATCATCTTCTATTTCTCTGCATAGCACTCATCACTCTGATGTATCCTCTTTATTTAAAATATCAAAATAGCTGTTTGTTTATTTTTTTCCCCCTTTCCTGACTAAAATGTGAGCTCTGTGACGACAGGGCCTTGTCTGATTATTCTCAGATATGTCAGAACCCAGAAAGCAAGGACACTGCTTGATACAAAGTAGTCTTTACTGAATTTTTACTGAATGACTGAATCTTGCAGAGTTTTTATAGAAAAAATATTTTGATGTAGATAATAGCCCTAAATATTTAGAAAATCAATTCTCTCCTTACTGTTTTTATATTTAAAAAAAGACATGACTTTTTTTTATAAGTAAAAGCTCTCATTAGGAGATCTTTACACATGAAACCATATTTTAAACTTTACCTTTTTTTGCCATGTAGGAAACACTAAAAGGTTTTTTGATGCACACAAAGGATTCAACAGAAGTGAGATGGATCAACAGAAATGATGGATCATTTAAATAAATAATCAAGAGATTTAATTCCAATTAAGATCAAGTGTCAGGTCTGGCATGCTCTAGTCTATCCTACAGCTTCTGTTGAGCAGCACAGCCCCAGCTCTTACTCATATTGTTCCAGTTCTACTGATTCATCATCAACCTTTTCTGGCCTAGGCATGTAACAGCTTCCCAGCACTGCAGGTGCACCAACTCTGCTTAGCATCTATCACCGTGCAAAGAGATTACCATTTTTACTGATTACCTTTCCCATGCTGCACATTTCATCCCATGACTCATTTATTTTGTGACTTGAAGTTTGTACCTCTTAATCTCCCTCACTGATTTAACTCATCCTCCCATCCCTCTCTGGCCTCTGGCAACCACCTGTTTATTCTCTGTGCCTATGGATCAGTTTCTGTTTAGTTATGTTTTTCATTTATTTTAGATTTCACATTCATAAGGTATTTGTCTTTCTCTGTTTTATTTCACTTAATAGAATACCTTCCAGGGCCATCCATTTTGTCGTAAATGGCAAGATTTCATTCTTTTTACGGATGAGCAATATTCTATTTGTGTATATTATAAATAATTCTTGTGTATGTATATATATATATAGAGAGAGAGAGACAGACAGATATATAGATCTGTATTCATTTATGGATGGGCACTTACATTGCTTCTATATCTTAGCTATTGTGAGTAATGCTGCAATGAACATAGGGGCGCATATATCTTTTCAAGTTAATGTTTTTGTTTTCTTTGGGAAATACCCCAAAATAGAATTGCTGGATCCTATGGTAGTTCCATTTTTAATTTTTGGATGAACCTCCATACTGTTTTCCACAGTGTCTGCACCAGTTTACATTCCCACCAATAGTACAAGAAGACTCCCTTTACTCCCTGAAATGTATTTTTAAAATTGAAATATATTTCAAATGCCATAACATTTACTGTTTTAAAATATAAAATTCAGTGAAACTACTCATGAATATGTACATGGTCAACTTCTACCAACTTACTGAATAATTTTTGGTGAATTTCTTAGGATTTTCTATATGTAAGATCATGTCATCTTCAAACAGAGATAATTTTACTTCTTTTTTATTCAGTCTGGCTGCCTTTTATTTCTTTTTTTACTCTAAGACAAGTCTCTAACCCTGGCTAAATCTTCCAGCATAATGTTGGATAGAAGTGGTGAGAACGGCCATTTATGTCTTGTTCTATATATTTAAGGAAAAAGCTTTCAATAATGAATTACTAGGTAGAGTGTTAGCTGTGGATTATTCAGATGGACTTTATCAGGTTGAGAGCTTTCCCTTCTAGTCCTAGTTTGTCGAGTGTTTTTATCACGAAAGGGTATTAAATTTTGCCAATATTTTTTGTGCATCTATGATTATATGGGTCTTTCCTTTATCCTATTAAAATGGTGTATTACATATGTTGATTTTCAAATGTTGAACCAAACATGCATAACTGGAATAAATACCATTTATGCATGCTATATAATCCTTTTTATATCTTCTTGCTGGTTTAGTTTGCCAATATTTTGTTGAGGGTTTTGTTGTTGCTGTTTTGAATTTATATTCAAAGGGAATATTGGTCTGCAGCTTTCTTTTCTCCTGATATGTTTGTTTGATTTTGCTATCAGTGTACTACTGGCCTCACAGAATGAGCTAATAGATTTTTCCGTTCTATTTTTTGGAAGAGTTTGTGAAGAAATCACATGGATTCTCCTTTGGACATCTGATACAACACAACAGCAAGGCAGCAATGCCAATCTGGTTGTGGCTGTTTCTTTGAGGGAAGTTTATGATTAATATTTTTTAAGTCAAATTTTACTTCATGTATTTTGAGGTTCTGTTGTTATGGACACATGTTTATAATCATTATATCTCCTTGGTCAATTGGCTTTTTATCATTATGAATTGTCCTTCTTTCCCTCTGATGACAATTTGTACCATAGAATCTATTTAGTATAACATTAATGTACCAGCTTCAGCTTCCTTTTAGTTACCATTTACATGCTATATCTTTCCATTCTTCTACTTTCAACCTATTTGTGTATTTTGACCTAAAGTGTTTCTCTTATACACAGCATATGGTTGTATCCTGTTTTTTTTCAATTTATTCTTCCAACCTCTGATGATTAAAGAGTTTAATCCATTTACATATAATATAATTACTAAGAAGGTATGATTTACACTTCACATTTTGTTGTTTTCTACATATCTTTGGTATTTTTTGTCCTTCAGTTCCTCTGTTACTGCCTTATTTTGTGTTAAATACATATTTTCTAGTGTACCATTATAATTCTCCTGTACTTCTTTTACTATATATTTTTGAATTATTAGACATTGCCCTGGAGATTGCCATTAACATCTGAATTAATACCAACCTAATTTCAAGAGTATACAAAAATTTTGGTCTTACATAACTTCATCCCCCTCCTTTGTGCTATAATCATCACAAATTACACCGTTACACATTTTGTGTCCATTCACTTAGATTTATAGTTATTGTGCTATGCAATTGTGATTTAAATCAGAAAGGGGAATATAAGGAAATACAGATAAAAACTCTTACACTGCCTTTTATATTTATGTAGTTATATTTACCAGTACTTCTACTTTTTTTTAATGTGGACTTGTGTGACTGTCCAGTGTCCTTTTATTTGAGCCTCAAGGTCAGTCAGGGACCTCTCATGCCTTTTTTGAGCTCGCACACAGCTGCATACCGCCTCTGCATGTGCATTGCCTTCTAGGTTTTCAGGAATATGTTGAAACTTTCCAAATACCGTATGGGCACATCATTCTGCAGCTTTTTATGTTAAGCTTTTTGGCTAATCTATTATTTGCCCCAATTTTCATCCATTGCCTCAGATAGCTATAATTTTAAAGCATTAGACAAATGTGTCCTTCCTCCAGTCATTTAGAGCTGGGTGAGTTCAAGTGAATTTGAAGAAAAACAAGCTTTTGAGTGAAGTTTTCCAGGCAACCACCAGATAGGTCATACAATGACAACTGTTTGGAAATGAGAGCCATTCTCTCTTGAATTCGAGTAATATGGACTGTTAGTTTTCAAGATTATTGCTGAACTGGGGAGATGGGGATGAGACTAAAATAAGTTAAAATGCCACAAAGCTTGCTATTCTTACTAGATTCAGCAGTTTCTCCACTGGTTGCTGCAAGCTTTTGGTTAATTCTCAAAATTCTGAAAAAAAAATTGGTTCTGGCAATTTTGGGCCAGTTTTTGTTGTTTTTGTTGCATTTATTGAGGAGGTGAGATTTTGGAGGTCCTTACCTCTCTGTTTCCACTAATATCTGATGGTATCCTATGTTTTATGGCCCATAATCATATTGAATTGACTATAAGCATTACTTTAATAACTTAAGAAATCATCATTGTGAAAAAGATAGGGACTTACATTATATGTATAAAGCTAGCTGCCCTGAATTCTTGTATTTGCTCAAAAGTTAGGTACACCCCAGCTTCTGATAGCTCAAGTTCAGTCTATCTGCAACCAATATTTTTGACATAAATATTGAAAGCTATATAGTATGGCTTCCTAGTTTAGGAATTATAATATAAATTAGGTTCAATACTTGGAAATATTTTGGAAGTATCAAAAGGATGCTACTATAGGAAAGCTTTAACTGCAAGTGAGTTCGGCCTCAAAGCCAGCAATACGGCAATGACTGAAAAGCTCTAGGATTTTCATCACAATTAAGCAGTTTTTTCTGTGTACTTTAAACCAAACACACACTGCCCACGAAGCCTCACAATAGAATAGAAACTACTGCTAATACCTTATTTAGGGACAAAATAAGTTTAGAAATAACTGTGGAATATGAGGAATATAAGCCTAAAATCACAGACAACTTTTACTTGTCTCCACCTGAGTTCTTAATTTTGTTACTTTATTGGTAGATTGTATCTTTCAACAACTTCCCATTTCTCTCTGGAGCGGAGTATTCTGAGCAGCTCCCACAAAGCAAATGGCTTGCTCTGAGTGGGTATAACACAAGCTGAGCTCCTAAAGAGGAGTTAGCTTGGATGAGCTTGAATATGTGAACACAAACTGGAATTAATAGGCCTGAAAGCAAGGGCGATATGACATCAATTTCTCCTTCAACTCCATTGTCCTGGGATTCCATAAGACGTCACAGTCTTTGGATAAGGCACTGTGTACATTTCTTCTCTATCTAAATATCCACTCGAAAAACAATATATTCTTTACCTGATGATAAAGGAAAACAGTAGCAGGGATCAAAAGGGAAGCAGAGATTTGCAATTTTCCAATGATGTTTCTTTCAAAAATCAGAACATACGCCTCACGGGAATTCAGAGCCACTTTGCTACTGAACGGTCTAGTACCTTGTGACAGTTTTCCTTCCAACGCCACTAAAGGCGAAATTAATATGTCCCCTCTTTGTCTGTCATAGTCTGTGATAACACTTCTGCTGCCGATATATTTTAACATTGTATTATAGTGGAAAACACCTCTGTCTCCTCGGGTAAGTGTTAAATTCCTAAAGAGTGGGGATAAACTCATTTACCTTATTCCTGAGTGGATTTTTGTAAATGCTATGGAAAATAGAAGAGTTTGGTGGGGAAAAAAGAGTGCTACAGGTATTAGGTAAGACTATGCTGTAGAGAAAGATCCTTCTAAGGAGAACGCATTGAGTTTGATCCCTAAAGCATAAGAATAAGGTGGGCAGGTAAAGCAAAGTAACAGAGTAGGGCCTGGGAGAGGAATCCCAAGTTGAGGAAACAAGACTATAGAGGAGACTTAAGTCGAAAGGAGATCGATAAATGTTGCATGGACCTGCAAAGAAGCCAAGACGAATGTTGCTTTGTTTGCTCACACAAGGAGTGAGAAAAGGTGGGCAAGTTCAGCAGTCCAGTCAGGCAGGACTCAGGCGCCATGATAAGAGTTTGATTCTTAACATTTCATCCAAAGTGCAATGAATTGCAAAGGTCTAATTTTCACTTTAAAAAAATCATTCAGGCTGTAATGTGAGAAGATATTTGAAAGGGTCACATCCTTCACAAACGAAGAAACCTGTTAGGGGACTTGGGCAGAAGCCCCCAGTATTGGGTGGGTGAGTGTTCGGACAGGGGTGGGCAATAGACTTGGAGTGAGGTGGCCAGATTTGAGATAGGCTTCACGGTTAGGGTGAGCAACACTTGTCAATCAATGAATGGGGTGACAGTTAAGAGAGATGTGTTTAAGTTGCCTCCTAGATCGTGGGCTTGGACAACTGGGAAGAGAATGGTAAAAAACACTGAGATGAAGATGCACAGGAAAAGAGCAAAAACCAGTGAAAGAGAGCACTTGTTTATTTTAGAATATGTGAAGTCAGATGTAGAGGAAATGGGAAATATTCAAATTGAGATGTCTGGAGTTTGGAAGCAAGGATTACATTTGGAAGTCATCACAATACGGATCAATTAAAAACTATGGGGATGGGGATGTTGAAAGCGAGAACTGAAGGGGGTTCATTTGCAAGACTTGGGGCATGCTAACATTTAGAAAGTAGGTAGGGGAAAAGGCCAATGAGGTGAAAGAAACCCCAAAGGAGGATAATATAGAAGCTAAATAAAATTTCAAGACTTTATTTATTTATTTATTTATTTATTTATTTATTTATTTATTTATCTATTTATTCATAAAGTAGAACTAAGCTTTGGGTCTGGTGCCAAACTGCCTGTGTTCCTACCCCAGATTCACTTTTCATCTCTTTACACCTTAGTACCTTCCCATATTTGTTTTTTGTCGAGATTAACTTAATTAATACACCTACAGCACGTCGGTCAGTGTTGGTAAGTGTTTATTGTCATGTTTACTGTTTTTCATTCATTGAACAAAACTGATTGCTGTAGAAGTCTGGAAAGTAAGAATTGAGGCCCTAAGGTGATGTGGTATTACTGAACAAATCTGAGGAGAGAAGATTGTAGAAACAAAATAAATAGCAAAAAAAACCTCTCTTGACATTGCACTTTATATACCCTGCCGGGATGATCACTTTCTCTCAATATTAGAGAACTTCTTTTTATATTTGCTAATAGTTACCTTTAAGATAGTAAAGTCAATAGTTGATGTAAGCATTGATCTAAATGTCACTAATGCGTGGTGTGCCCCCTACGTATGTTCAGAACGTTACCTTTTTGTCCCCTCCCTGTTTCTAGGCTGGAAATATATATGTTGCTATCATTAGCTACAGTAGTAGTATTTTAACAATTTCATCGTTTTTTTTAGCATGAATTCAATTTGACATTTGTGTACGGCATTGTGAACATTTGCTGCTGTCATTTAAAACTCATTCTGAGTGACATTTTTCAGTTGCTTACCTCCATTCTTTTTATACTGAAATTTACCCATTCTGGACATTCATTTACTATCAACATTAATTTTATACATCCCTTAGCAGACTGGACACATATTCAGTTCAATTTTTTCAGGAAGTATACCTGTGTAAAGGCAAGATTTTGTCCCCTTACTTTTTTCAATATCTTTCTATTATTTTCACACCTAGAGAGAACCTTGGAAAATTGAAGAATTCATATGGACAGCTCCCCCTTCCAAAACTATCATCACAACCTGGTGTTTAATGATCTAAAGGTCCAATCTTTGCTGTTTGTAAATAATTGCTTCTAATATCTTTTCTTCTAGATAAATATCTATAGCATATTTTCTTTTTCCTAGAAATTTTTTTAAATCTCCAGAATGTTCCACTAATTGACATTTTTTATTAATTTTACTGATACACAGGGAAGTCTTCAAATATTCAGAAAATATTTTTGTCCATTCACAGGAAGCATTTTTCTGTTATATATTTGGTTAATGCCCCTGCATTTTTACTTTTTCTTTTATATGAAAAACAATGAACTATTTGCTTAAATTTTGTTCTCTATTCTCCATTGCTATCTTTTCCCACGTTTTTTATTTCTTTGTTATTTTTCTTTAAATTTTGAGACATACTCAAAGTCTTTCCCCAATTTCTTTTTTCACTGATCATACTGTTTTATTCTTCTTACTGCCGCTAATGCACATTTTAAGTGCCCGTGTTTGTTTCCTTTTTCTGTATAGTTTTTCTTTGGAGCATGTCTCACTTTTAAAAATTTTTTAATTTGCCTCTCATTATTTTTCATTTTTTTTGTTAAATACTTTTCTTTCATCTCATGCTTTATATGTTTAGTCTATTTTTTAAAATTTTGACAGTACAGTGCAACATTTTCTAAATGTTCTTTGGTTTTCTAAAGAAATCATTTTCAAAATAAGTTTTTGATGTTATTGTTTGTGCTGAGTTTTACTTCTCTTAAATTGTAGAATATTTTCATAAGCTGCAGGTGTTTGTTTTGCTATACTAATTCTCAAAGGAGATTGGGCCTGCCTATGTCAGGTGTTAGTCCAAATTACTGAAAATATTTTTCTTAGTTCTTCATACACCCATCTAATAATTTTCGAGTCATATTTTTGATCTTTTGTTGGAAATGTGATTGACACACATAGCTCCTGACAAATTTTTGATAGTTTTAAGTATTTTATTTACAGTGTATCTATGGACCTGAGCAAATACATTTTTTATGGCCCTGATGGGGTAGAAGTTAGCTGAGGATAATCTGAAATGAGCCATATTCATTTTATTGCCAGAAAGAATAAATTTTTAAGATACAAGAAGCGTTGTGCTGGTAAGTGTTTAATAATGAGCTCTCCTGAGAGGTAAAAGAGAATCCCTGATTTCCACGGTATAAATACTGTGGTCAGTTTCAAACTACTACTTGATATCTCTGACCATGGTTCTTTAGACCCAGCCCCAGGCTTAACATTGAAGCATCCAAGTTAATTTACTGCTGCTTACCTCAAGTCTCTGATGTACGGTACTCCACCCGCAACCTGCATTGTCTTGAGGAATGTCAGTCCCCAAAGGAATTATTGGCCAGTCGTGTGAGAGTGAACCAATCTTGTCTGTGACAGAAAAAAAGGTCCTTCTTAGATTACTCTCTTCACTCTAGTTGGAGAAGAACCTTTGAGTCAGAAATAGGGGCACAGTGGAGCTAAGACACAAGGAAGCTCCCAACCCCTCTTTCCAACAATGATCTTATAGATCTCTTTGTTCTAACTTCCTTTGAAAAGAATTATTTCTGCTACCTGATCTATTTTTTACCTATATTTTTAGCGCCTATAGTTGTTGAAACTTTACATTACGCTTTTCATTTCTAATGTGTGTCAGTGTATAATTTGGAGAAGCTAAATCAGATTTTACTGATTTTCTGCCAGAACATTTCTTGTCTAGAAACTTGTATACCTTTCTGTTCTTATTATTATATGCTCTCCAAATACATTTATTTATTTATTTATTTATTTATTTATTTATTTATTTATTATTGAAGTGCAGTCAATTACAATGTGCACAATGCCCCAGTCAGGCATATACATACATATATTCGTTTTCATATTTTTTTAAATTAAAGGTTATTACAAGGTCTTGAACATAGTTCCCTGTGTTATACAAAAGAAACTTCTTTTAAAATCCATTTTTATATATAGTGGCTAACACACAAATACGTTTTTAGAAAATGAATAGATTCATGAATAGATAAGAACACTGAGAATGCAGAATGCAGAGTCTATGTCTCTAATCTTTAGTGTTTTACTGAAGCCTCATGCAAATGTTACAATGTGGATTTAACATAAGGCTAAGGTGGACCATCTATATATACTCATCAGTAATTTCACTAAAGCTGCTGGTGGCGGAGTACTACTGTATTAAGGACTAAAGACAAACCTTTAGAGAGTATGAAGAAAAGGAAGATGAAATGGATTTATCAAAGTAGAATTCTCCTTAAAGTGCTACTTTAAAAGTGATTTATCATCAATTTCCATACTGTGTATGTAGCATTGCTGGGTTCTTCTTTTCTACTTCCCTGGGTGTATATATACATCCCTATATACATATATATATATGTATATATAAAAATCCAATCTCCCTATTCAGTCACTCCTTGGCATTTTCCAACAGACTCTGCAACTGCTAAAACCTGGCCCCAGATGACTTTTGGAGAGGTGTCCTTAATCAGGTTTATTTATCTGTCTATCTATCCATCTATCTATCTATCTTTAATGGAAGCACTGGAAATTGAACCCAGACCTCATGCATGCTAAGCAGGCACCAAAAGGGCACTCTACCACTGAACTATAACCTCCCCACCATGACTTTTTTAAAAAGCTATTCTTCATTCTCCTAAATAATGCCTCCAATTTCTAATCTACCAAAACAATACCTTTCTAAATAAAATGATTTAACAAAATTTTGTTGGTTTTTGATGGTAAGTTGGAGTATTTTCAAGGCATTTGGTTTGGGAAAGTTGATAATGCATTTTCCATATTCTACTGATTTTTTTTTCCTATTTGTTCATTATGTAATATAACAAACATATATTAAATGAGTATTATGTACCATGTAATGTGTTAGTGATGTAGCAAAGAAACATCAAATTTGGTCTTTATCATCATGGAGCTTACATTTTTCAGAGTAGTGAAATAAAAATCAAATATTCTTATGTTGTCTCACTCTATTTTATTTCATCATTGGTCTTAGAATTACCTGATATTTTCCAACTTCTTATGTATTGTCTCTCCCTCTCCAGTAAATATACATTCATGTAAGTAGAGACATTGTTTTCTGTATCTCCACTGTTTGGAACACAGTAAGAACTCCACAAATATTAGTTGCAAGAATGAAATTAGATAATAAATAGAATAATTACAGATTTATCTTAGTGCCTGAAGGAAGTCTCAATAAGCTGTATTGATTCCCATAGCTTTATAAGAGCTCTTGAAATCAGATAAATCTACTCTTATTTTATTTTGCCTTTTCAAAATTGTTTTTCCTTATATAGGTCCTTTGCCCTGCATACAAATTTTAGGATAATATTGTCTATATCTATAAAAATCTTGTGAGGGTTTTGATAGAAATTTCTCTAATCCTGTATAACCATTTGGGAAGAATTGACATCTTTACTAAGTTGAGTCTTCTAAAACCGATGATATGACTCTCCACTAATTTAAATCTTTTATATTTGAAGAGGGTTTTGTGGTTTTTCAGTATAGACATCCTGTATGTGTTTCATTAGACTTACATTTTAAGCAATTGTAAGTGGTATGGTATTTTCAATTTCAGTGTCAATTGCTATAGAAATGCAATTGATGTTTGTACATTTCTCTCACATCCTGCAATATTGCTGAAATCACTCATCAGCTTCAGGAATGTTTTTTGTTTGTTTTGTAAAACCATTGCATCTTTTTACACAGAGAGTTACGCCATTTAAAAATAGGGAGAGTTTTATTTCTTCTTTTATGTCTTGTGTGCTTTTATTTTCTTTTCCTGCCTTCATCTGCTGGATAGAACTAGCAGTATGTCACTTCAAAACAACAGTGCACATCTTTGCCTTTTTCCCAATCTCAGGTGGAAGGATTCTGTCTTTCACCAATAATTATGTTGATAGCTGTAGGTTTTTAATGGATACTCTATAAAATTTAGGAAGTTTTCCTCTTTCCCTACATTTTGGAGTGTTTTTAATCACTTACAGCTTTTTGAAATTATTTGTCAAAATCATCAACTGATACGATCATGTGACTTTTTTCTTCTTAGTCTGTTAATATAGTGTTTTATATTGGTTGCTTTATGAATATTGAACAAGTCTTGGAATGAACCCTCCATCTATTGGGATGGTATCATTAACAAAATTGTTCTATTTTTGTCTAAATTATATTCCTATCTTAGAATAAACTCAATATTGTCATAATATATTATCTTTTTTCTCTATTGCTGGATTAATTTTGTTAATATTTCATCATGGCATATTACATCTATGTTTTTGAGTGAGATTGCCTTGTAATTTTCCTTTTAAAAATTATTTGGATGCTAGATATTGTTATCAAGGTTATGATGACCTTATAAAATGTGTTGGAAACTATTCTGTTTCTATTCTCTGGAAGAATTTGTATGTGTCTGTTGTCATTTCTTCCTGATGTGTTTGGCAGAATTCACTGGTGAATTCTTTTCAGTCTTGGTAATTTGTGTTTTTTAGGAATTTGTCATTTTATCTAATTTTCATTGCTTTAAAGTTGATCATGATAACTTTGTGTATCTTTTTAATATTTGTGGTATTAATTGTGATGTTACTGATTTTAGTCCTGGCTGTTTAAGTTATCTCTCTCTGTTTCTCTCTCTCTCCCTTTTTGTTTATCAATATTATAAAGGATTTGTTAATTATATTAGTCTTTTTGAAGTATTAGCTTTTGGTTTTGTTGATTCAGTATATTGTGTATTTGTTCTCTATTTTATTATTTTTAATTCTTTATTATTTTTCTTCTATTTTAATTGACCTTAATTTAATGTTAATAAATTTTTTGGACAGGATTTTAGATGGTGTTTTCTGCCTTTTAAAAAATCTAATAAACTTATTTAAGGCTAAAATTTCTCTGTAACTGCAGCTATGCTTTATCTTAACATGCTGAGGTATATTATTGTTTTATTTATACTGAGTTCAATATATTTTTATTTAGAAATGTGTTCCTTAATTTCCAAACATATGGGAATTCTCAGGGGCTTTTTTATTTGTTTATTTTTTAATTGATTTTTAAATTAATTCCACACTGATTAGGGAATTAACTCTGCATTTTTTGAATCCTATGGCTTGTTGAGATGGTTTTATTGCTAGTAAATGATCAGTTTTGCTAAGTACTTCATGGTTACACATAAAAATATTTTATTTTGGAATTATTAGTGTAGTATTTTTATATGTTAACCCAAGTCTAGAACTCTGTTGTTCAGATCTTCTATATGCTTACTACCTTTTTAATCTTCTTGTTCTATCAATTTCTAAAAGATGTTTATTAAAGTCTCCCAATTTTTAAAAGTTGGATGATTTTTCTTTAAGTTTTCTTAATTTTTTCTTTATGTATTTTAGTCTAGGTTATTGTGTTCTGTGTTTTTGTTGGCTGACCCTTTTTAATTAATGAAATGTCCCTTTTATTTCTATTAATTATTCCTGCCTTAAATTATTTTTTGACATTTATTTAGCAGCTTCTTCTCTTTATTATTTACAGGGTATTTTTACCATTTTAATCTTTATGTTGTGCCTTTTAGAAACAACATCGAGGCTAGTTTAACAAATTTATTTTATTATGGAACAACATAGAAATTACCAATATCAAAAATAAATGCAGAATATTACTATAGATCTTACAGACACTTAAAGGGTAAGGGGACAGGACAGACTAATTTTTTTCAATAAATTAGATAGCTTAGATGACATACAGAGCTGACTTCAAAGCCACAAGTGCCAGAACACACTCAAGAGGAAATAGGTAACCTGAACAGCATCACATTTCTAACAGAATTTATTTACAGCAAATAACACTCCAAGAGTACATAGTTTCATTGCTTTCTTCTATCAAGTATCTTAGGAAGAAATAATTCTAGTGTATACAAACTTAGGGAAAGAGTCAGCAGAAATACCTTCAAATCAATTTTTATGAGGCTAGCATCACACTGATGCCAAACCTAATGAAGCCCTGTAAGATTTCCTTTTTTGATCTCTTTTTTGATGCAGATTATTTAAATATGTGTAGTTAATTTCAAAAATCTGGAGAGTTCATAGACATCTTATTGTTTCTGTTTTATTTTTATTTTGTTTTTAATTGATGCATTTAATTTTCAGAGCAGTTTTAAATTCACAGCAAAACTGGGCAGAAAGTGCAGAGGTTTCTTATACCCCTTGTCTCCAACATGCTCAAACTCTCCCACTTTTAACATCTCACACCAGAGTGTCATATTTGTTACAATCAATTAACCTACACTGACATTTCTTTTTCACTCACAGTCCATAGTTAGTTACATTGGGGCTCACGCAAGACATTTGACAAATATATAATGATATGTATTTACTATTTCAGTATATGTATTTACAAAATAGCTTTACTCCCTTGAAAATTCTGTGTTCTGCCTATTTATCCCACGTTCTCCTCTAAGCTATGGCAACTACTAATCTTTTTAATGTCTCTATCATTTTGACTTTTCCAGAATGTCATATAATTAGAATCACATAGCACGTAGCTGTCTCAGATTGTGTTTTTTGATTTCGTAGTATGTATTTCAGCTTCCTCCATGTCTTTTCATGGCTTTGATAGCTCATTTCTTTTAGCACTAATATTCCATTTGTCTGGATGTACCACAGTTTATTTATGCATCTACCCAAGGACATCTTGATTGCATCAATAATGAATAATGAATTGGTTTTGACAATAATGAATAAAGGTGCTATAAATATTCATGTGCAAGTTTTTGTGTGAAAATAAAATTTTCAGGCCATTTGAGTAAATACCAAGTAACACTACTGTAGGGTTATATGGTAAAGATATGCTTAGTTTTGTAAGAATCTGCCAACTGTCTTCCATAGTGGTCATATTATTTTGCATTTCCATCATCAATGAATGGTATTCCTGTTGCTTAATATTTTTACCAGCATTCAATGTTATCAGCGATCCAGATTTTTGCCATTCTAATGGATGTGTAGAGGTAACTCATTGTTTTAATTTGCAATTCTACAATGATTAATGATGGTTAATATCTTTTCATATGTCTATTTACCATCTTTATATCTCTTTCGTGAGATGTCTGTTCTTGTCTTTTCCCCTTTTTTATTTTTTTTTAATTATTGAAGTTTTTTGACATACAGAAAACCCCTGTACATATTTAATGTATACACCTTGATGTATTTGGAGATACACATGCATCATGATGCCATCACTATAATCTATGCCATAAGTGCATCCATCACTTCCAAAAGTTTTCTTCTGCCCTCTCTATTTATTATTAATTTTGTGATAAGAACACTTAACATAAGATCTACCCTCTTTAAGTGTACAATACTGTAGTATTACTAACCATGGGCTCTATGCTGTACAGGAGATTTCCAGGATTTATTCATCTTGTGTGACTGAACTTTGTACCATTTCATTAGTATCTCTCCATTTTCCCCTCTCCCTGTCCCTGGCAACCCCCATTCTGTTCTCTGCTTCTATGAATTTGACTCCTTTAGATGCCTCATATTAGTGGCCTCATACAGTATTTGTCCTTCTGTGTCTGGCCTGTTTCACTTAGCATGATGACCGCCTATATGCATGAGAGATACTAGTCTGTAGTTTTCCTGTGATGTCTTTGTCTAGATTTGGAATTATGGTAATGCTGGCCTCAGAGAATGAGTTACGAAGTACTTCCTAAACTTCTATTCTCTGCAAGAGACTGTAAAGGATTGATACACTTTCTTTCTTAAATGGTTGGTGGAATTCAACAGTCAGATCATCTGGGCCTGGTACTTTCTATTTTGGAAGGTAACTAATTATTGGTTTAATATCTCCAATAGATATAAGCCTATTAAGATTACCAATTTCTTCTTGTGTAAATTTTGATAGGTCTTCTTTTCCAAAGAATTGAACCATTTCATATGAGTTATTAAATTTGAGGACATAGAGCTGTTCATAATATTCCTTTTTTTTTTGAAGTACAGTTACAGCATGTTAATCTCTGGTATACAGCACAATGTCCCAGTCATGTGTATATATACATATATTCATTTTCATTACAGTTAACATTCCTTTATTTTCATTTTAATGTTTATGAAATCTACAACGATGTACCCTCTTTCATCTATAATGTTAGCAATTTGTGTCCTCTCTGTGTTGTCTTAGTTAGCCTAACTAGAAGTTTATTGATTTTATCAATCTTTCCAAGGACTGTTTTGGTTATGTTAATTTTCTCTACTGATTTTCTGCTTACAATTGCACTTATTTCTGCTCTATTTTTTATTTTCTTCTACTTATTTTGGGAATAGTTTCCTTTTCTTTTTATTTCTAAGTTTCCTAAGAAAGAAGCTTAGATTATTGATTTCAGATTTTGCTTTTCTAATATGCATTCTATTATAAAGTTTCACCTAAGCAGTGTTTGGGCTGCATCCCACACATTTGATACATTATATTTGCATTTTAATTCACTTCAAAATATTTTAAAAAATAGACTGAGATCTATTCTTTGACCCATTTGTCATTTAAAAGTGTCTTGTTTAATCTTCAAGTGTATTGGAATTTTCCATCTATCTTTCTGTTATTGATTTCTTGTTTAATGTCTTGTGGTCTGACAGCAGATTTTGTATGATTACTAGTCCTTTAAATTTGTTAAGGTATGCTTTGTGGTCCAGAATGTGAACTATCAGTGAATGTTTCACATGAGCTTGAAAAGAATACATTCTGCTGCTGTTGGATGAAGTGTTCTATAGATGTCAATTATAAGCACTTGATTGACGGTACTATTAAGTTCAATTATGTCATTACTGATTTTCTGCCTGACAGATTTGTCTGTTTCTGATAGAGGGATGTTAAATTCTTCAACTGAAATTGTGGATTCATCTATGTCTCCTTGCAGTTCTCTTAGTTTTGGCCTCACGTATTTTGATGATCCAGTATTAGGTTAATACATATGAAAGATTATGTCTTCTTGGAGGATTAGTTACATGACTATCATTTGTAATGCCCCTCTTTATCTTTAATAATTTCTCTTGGTCTGGTATCTACCCTTTTTGAAATTAATACAGCTACTCCTGCTTTCTTTTGATTAGTGTTGCTGTGGTATAGATTCCTCTGTCCCTTTGCTTTTAATCTCTATGAGTCTTTATATTTAAAGTGGGTTTCCTATGGACAACATACCTCCACTCTTGACAATCTCTTCTTTTCAATTAACATATTTAAACCATTGATATCTAAGGTGATTATTGATTAAATACATCTCCAGTAATATATAACTTATTTGTTACTTCCTCCATTATCTCTATTCTGTGATTACAAAAATTCAATGATTTAAAATTTTTGTATATATATATATTGTATTTTTGTTATAGAATTTCTACTTGATTTTTAATTTTATTCAATTTTTCTGATGCACTTGTCTGTATTTGTCATTCATTGTGAGAAGACTTTTCTTCATGATCTTTTGCATAGTTCCGCTTTAAAACTCTTTTCTAATAAGTCCAGCTTTTGCATCATCTCAGCAGTTGCTTTTGATTGTTTTTTCCCTTGTAATTGGTCACATTTTATTGATCCTTCAAATATTTAGTAATACTGAATTTTATCTTGGGACATTGTGAAAGGCATATTAGGTATATTCTGGTTGTAATCATATACATGTGCCTTTTGCTTGCTTGTTTTCTTTAACATGTAATTATATTGGTTGGATTCAAACTGTAAACTCTGTTTCTTGGCTGGCGATTCAACTTCAGTAATTATTTTAGATTTTAGAATATGCTCTATACTTACTTGTTTAGAGGTTAGCCTGAGTTGGGAAAAGTTTATGCCCAAAATTCGTAGCTTTCCCTCTGTGACTCATTCCTTTCTGGAACTCCTCCTGGTGATTTATCAGTAGCGACAGTTCACCAAATTTTTGTCCTATGGTTCAGGTCAGAAATTCTATGGGGGTTTTAGATGACCCATGTGTAGATTTTACTCAGGTTAAAAGTTTTAAAAATTGGTAGCTTAATTGTTCGACTTCTTTCTTCCAAATGTCAACTTCCATCCAGAAATCATGTGCTTTTGTTCACTCTCCAGTGCCTTTAGGTCATTATGGGTTGTTTGCTTATGTTTGTTTGTTTATATTTTTCAAAATGTATAATTATAATAGATGTCAGCTCCTGTAAGAGCTGTTTGGTCATGCCAGCACTAAAATCTCTGGTCAGACTATTTTATCCAGTTTTCTCAAGGTAAAGAAAAAAATAGCAATGATTCCAAATGATCCACTTACTTACAGTATCTAGAATATTTTAAAAATCAACTTATAATACCATTTTGTGTTTGACTCTGTAAGTAAATTATCCTTTAGAAGAAAAATTTAAATCAAAATGACAAGTGCTTATAGCTTAATTCTTTCTAATATGTTATATCTAATTTTATCATTAACTAACAATATTTGTCTAATCACAATTGATGTTGTGCTCTAGCTATGAATTATCAACTACTATTTATAAGTAAGAAGTACAAACGGTTTTCCTAGTTACTCATAATCAGTCTTTGAAGCTCTTGCAATTAAATCCAGTGTTATTAGCTTTTATTTGTTTACTTCATTTTGTTTTGTTGTTTAATGGTCTATATGCTAATGTGTGGACAATCGATTGCTTACCACACAAAAAAAAGATGCACAATATTTTCAGAAAATCTTTATTAAGAGAATATAAACATATATTTATTGGTTTAATATGGTAGTAAACAGCACGGGCTCTGCAGTTAGATTTCCTTCTGATGTTTGATTCAAACAGCACTCTTCTCATCTATCTTCTCCAATCATTGTAATTTACATTACAACCAACAACCCCCCACTCCTTATTTACGTTCCTACTTCATCTTCTTTACACTTACCATATATATATATATATATATTTCACTTAATAGCAATTGGTTCATAACAGCACTGTCTGTAATAGCTTGAAACTGGAATCCAACTTAAATGTCCATCTAGAGTAGAACAAATAAATACATTTTAGTAAACTAACATATTCATTCATTGTAATACCATTACATAAATGAGAATGAATGACTGCAACATCACACAACATGGATGAAAATTAAAAACATTAAAATAAACATTAATTACAGTTTACAAAACAGGCATATGTCATTTATGATTTGAGAAATGAATAGAGTGTTTATCCTTCAGAAGGGCAGACGGGCCTTGGGAGGCTATTAAGGGCCTTTATGGGGTACTGGCAATATTGTTTTTTGATCTGGATTTTGGCTGCACAGTTGGGTTCAATTTATAAGAATTCATGGAGCTCTACACTTATGATTTATGTACTTTTCTGTAAGCATGTTGTATTTGAATGAGAAACTTACCTGAAAAAACGAAGGTACAAACTGAAATGGCCTGATTGTTCTCTCACCTCAGTGACCTCTCACATGGACATAAATCCCAAATGTTATTTGATTTAGCTTTTCTCAAGAATATCAATAGACAGTTTACTCTAGTAGAACAAATAATTTCTTTTTTATTGTCACGCTGCTATCAATTATTTTTCCATGTGTTTCTTATTATATTTAAGTAATAATTCATTCTTTTTTACAGAATGTCAAAATACCTTCTAGTAATAAAAACAAAACCAAAAGACAGATGGCAAACAATAAAATTACAAACAAGAAACAGGTGAGGAAGAAAAGTGGCTGCCATAGAAAAAATTTTTCTCAAATATTTAAATTCTATTTTAATGTGTTAATAACAGGGTTTCTGCATGTAAATCAATATTCCATTAAATACTGACACAGCTAAATCACTCTCATTATATTGTGTTACACATTAAGATTGCCTCTATAATTTAATGACCCTGCATTACTCTTTTATATGACTAATTATGCATTTTTATTTTTTAAACTCAAATTGTAAAGTTCATTAGGGCAGAGACTGGTATATGTGTGTGCCTGTGTCTGTGTGTGTATTTAATTTAATTTTTTTTTTTTTGGTTTACTCAGCACTTAGCACTGTGTTATTCAACAAAAAACGAGTGGACAGATTCTCAGATACAGTAAGTTTCACTTCTCACATTCTCTCCTTTAGATTTATGAGTCTTAATTTCAAGAACCAAACAGGAAGTCAGTAGGTTAAAAAATAGAAAAATTGAATGTTTAGAATTCATTTTTATGATTTCTCTTCTCTCTGAAAATACTGCTTTTGGCCTGTGACCCCGTCTACCTCTAATAGCCATCTGTCCTTATAGATCTTCAGCTGTTCCAGCTACAGATGGACAGCAGTTGCACAGATGCGAGATGGACAGCAGTTGCACATATGCACAGATGGACAGCAGTTGCACAGACGCACAGATGGACAGCAGTTGCACAGATGCACAGATGGACAGATGTACAGATGGACAGCAGTTGCACAGACACACAGATGGACAGTAGTTGCACAGACGCACAGACGGACAGCAGTTGCACAGATGCACAGATGGACAGTAGTTGCACAGACGTGAGATGGGCAGCAGTTGCACAGACACACAGATGGACAGTAGTTGCACAGACGCACAGATGGACAGTAGTTGCACAGACGCGAGATGGACAGCAGTTGCACAGACGCACAGATGGACAGTAGTTGCACAGACGCACAGATGGACAGACGCAGAGATGGACAGCAGTTGCACAGATGCACAGATGGACAGCAGTTGCACAGATGCACAGATGGACAGTAGTGGCACAGACGCGCAGATGGACAGCAGTTGCACAGACTCACAGATGGACAGACGCACAGATGGACAGCAGTTGCGCAGACGCACAGATGGACAGACGCACAGATGGACAGCAGTTGCACAGACACACAGATGGACAGCAGTTGCACAGACACACAGATGGACAGTAGTTGCACAGACGCACAGATGGACAGCAGTTGCACAGACGCACAGATGGACAGACGCACAGATAGACAGCAGTTGCACAGACACACAGATGGACAGTAGTTGCACAGACGCACAGATGGACAGTAGTTGCACAGACGCACAGATGGACAGTAGTTGCACAGACGCACAGATGGACAGACGCAGAGATGGACAGCAGTTGCACAGACGCACAGATGGACAGCAGTTGCACAGACACACAGATGGACAGACGCACAGATAGACAGCAGTTGCACAGACACACAGATGGACAGTAGTTGCACAGACGCACAGATGGACAGACGCAGAGATGGACAGCAGTTGCACAGATGCACAGATGGACAGTAGTTGCACAGACGCGAGATGGACAGCAGTTGCACAGACACACAGATGGACAGTAGTTGCACAGACACACAGATGGACAGCAGTTGCACAGATGCACAGATGGACAGACGCACAGATGGACAGCAGTTGCACAGATGCACAGATGGACAGCAGTTGCACAGATGCACAGATGGACAGACGCACAGATGGACAGCAATTGCACAGACACACAGATAGACAGCAGTTGCACAGACACACAGACGGACAGTAGTTGCACAGACGTGAGATGGACAGCAGTTGCACAGATGCACAGATGGACAGTAGTTGCACAGACGCACAGATGGACAGCAGTTGCACAGATGCACAAATGGACAGCAGTTGCACAGATGCACAGATGGACAGACGCACAGATGGACAGCAGTTGCACAGACACACAGATGGACAGCAGTTGAAGGGTAATGAGTAGAGAACTCCTAGTTCAGTTAGTTCCTAGTGAGGAAAGTAGAAGGAACGGTAGATCAATTAATTATATTGACTTCCTTAATGATCTGTCATTCCGGGCACATCCAGGTTTCCTGAGGCTTTCTTGCAAGACTGTTTCTTGTCTCCAGACATCTTCCACTCCTGGGCATCTTCCACCCCCATGCCTCTTCCTTTAGTCTGTGTTCACATGTCCTCATACATGGATTAGGGCTGGCCTCCATGACAACAGTTTTTTCTCTCTCTCTCTCTGTATTACATGGTACAGATGTCCACTAAATTAAATTTATGTCAACATTCTATTCATCGTGTCACTTCTGAGTTTAAAATCTTCCAAAGATTCCTGATGCTTGGAAAGTCACCTTATTTTCATTTGTTTCTCATTCAAGGGTTTTTTGATTAAATATTTTCTAAGTCAAATTGTAGGCACTTTGCAAGGAGAGAATTAAGGCAGAATCTTTTCCTGCTATCAAATATCTAATAAGTCTAGTGGAAAAGCCTGAAGTTTGGTGGCCTTGATTTTTTTCTCCATCCATCTGATCAATGTTACTCCAAAATTCCCACCTCAATCTTGTTTGTGCTTATCTCCATGCTTCTCAAGATATTCTGCATTCTGTTTTTGGTGCTTTCGCTCACGTTATCCTGTTACCTTACATGATCTCACATCCTTCATTCACCTCTTATATCCGTCTCAATCTTATCTTTCAAAGTCCCTACTCTTCAGAAGGCATTCCTGGAATATGGTATTACTCATGAGTATTTCTTTGTCACGGTGGTGATGGTGGCTGTTAATCACTATGGCTGCATAACTAATTACATGAAAATCTAATGACTAAATCCAGACAACAAACTTTTATTATGTCACAATTTCTGCAGATCAGAAATGCACACACAATGTGCAGCCAATGTATCAGTCGAGGCTGCATTCTTGTCTGAAGATTTGACTGGGGAGGATCTTCTAAGTTCATTCACATAATTATTGCAGAATTTACTTTCTCACGGAGCGTCTATTGGTCAGAGACTTCATCAGGTCCTTGCCACTGGGTCCTCCCCATAGAGCATCTTAAATCCTGGTAACTTGTTTCTTCTGAGCAAGCAAGTAGGAAGGCAAGAGAGTAATGGTGGGGAGAGAGTGAGCGCTAGCAAGACAGAAGTCATGGTCTTGTTTATTGCATCATATTCCGTCACTTTTCCTGTATTCTATTCATGTGAAGCAAGTGACTAGGTACAGACAATACTTGAAAGGAGGAGATTATACAAAGGCATGAATACCAGGATGTGAGATCACTGAGAGCCAACTATCTACCACAGTGATGATGATGATAATAACATAAGACCATCAGTAACAATTACAATTATAGTTTACATTGATTGAGCACTAATTGTTTTCCAACACTGTGTCATAGGCTTTGTATCTATTATTCATTTAGCCTTTGAGTAATTTTATAAGACAGATGCTATCATATTTCCCATTTCACTGATAGAAAATTGAAAAATGGAAGATTATGTGACTTGTCAAAGGTCTTACTTGTAAGATCATGTAAGAGCCTGTTTCTAATGATTATGGCATATAAATGAGCACAAAACACAAATTATAAACCATCAATTCAGTAATTAATTTTTACTCCACCATCATTTTTTTCCTTATTTCATGCAAGCTAGTTACGCTTTCTGAATGTAATGCAATCTTTTGGAAAGAAGCATATTATATATATTTATTCTATATCTATTTCATACAGGCACTGTCCTGTGTTAAGCAGGCCGCTTTGGTTGCCAGTAACAAAACTCCAATTCAAAAAGGCTTAAGTAAAATGGAAATTTCATGACTCGTGTAACATACTCTCCTCCATACCCTGAATCACTCTTCTTTCTTGAGTGCTTGCTTCAATCTCAAACAGGGTATCTCTCCACACTGTGGCCCTTGGAAGTTCTAAGCTTTGTTTTCCCATTTCAGAAACTTTCGAGGAAACAGAGCTCAGTTCAAATAAGTGCTTGGAATCTTTTTTTTTTTTTTTGCATAGCTAGGGAACTTCGCCCATCTCTGAATGAATCACTTTCATTTGGAAGGCAGACTACTCTCATTAATTAGGTATCCATAGGTCATGCTTATCTCTGAAGGCCAGTGATGGAGATGAGTTGTGTTTTGCACTTACTCAAACTAAATGTTTTTAGAATGGGTATTTCCCCCTAAATATCAATAAGATGTCATTACTAAAATTTAGAGGGAATATTTTTCTGGGTATGCAAAAAATAAATGTCTATTAAAGAGTCCATCCAATCTTTGGCCCCCAAAATAACTCCTCAAATGGAAATAAAATTTGTCTTTCAAGTATATGTACACATTCTTAAATCCGTACGGAGTTCCTGAGAGCCTATATAGAGTTCCTGAGTGTTTTGAAGACTACTTAATTCTTTCTAAAGCTTACTATTCTGTTGTCTAGAGTCAATGTTTCCTTCAATGGTCCATCAAGCAGTAGATTGCAGCTGCCACATATCTTACCTGCTTTTTCCTGAATATTATCTCATGTATCTAATTCCCCAATGAAAACTACTGAGCATCAGGAATAGAATAGCCCATGGGAAATGAAACCAATGAGGAATACAGTAGAATTATCACCTCCCTGAGTCTAAGTACTTTACTTCTCTTCTTAGAGACTTAGGGCCATCAGATAAACAGATGTGACATGACATGAGTACTGCCACTAAGGCAGTAAGAATGCAGAGCACCTGGGAATATTGGTTCCTTATTGGGGAACTGACACAACTGTGGATTTGTCAGAACAAGGATGTGACCACAAAAACCGACTATACTGTCAAATAAGAAGGAATCTATATGTCATATTTCTAGTTGATGTTGGAAGTAGAGAAAATAGTGGAGTCATAATAATTTCAATCTTTTAATCTAGGCCATGATGTTTGGTCCTAAAGGACTTTTAAATTTAGACCAGAATCCTGAACATTGACAGAAGGAAAAAAAAAAAAGAGTGCAGGAACCAGATTTGTGGACAGAAAGAATAGTTAACAATAACTAAATAATCTGAAGATTTCCATCACTGACAGATGTTAAGTTCACCATCTTTTATCCGGACTACTACAACACCCTCTCTGATAGGCTTCTTGCTTTCAATTTGTCCATTTCTCCTAGAGTCCATTCCCTACAGAACAAGCCAAGTTATCTTTTAAAATGTAAATAAGATCATGTGAATGTCATAAAAATGTTTAAAATTCTCTAATGTTTACCTACTGTAGTTAGAAATGCTTACCTTGACCTATGAGACCCTCTAGAATCTGGCCCTCATCTGCTTCTCTAACCTCATCCTCTCTTTTGTCCATTATGGTCTCTGGCTTCTTTTCGTCCTTTGAACATGGCAAATCCATAACCAAACAAAAAAAAAGGAAATTTTCCTTTGGCTATACTCTACCCTGAATGCTCTTCCTTTGTGTTTTTGTATGGCTGGCTTTTATCGTCACTGAAGTATCAACTAAAATGATGCTTCATTAGAGAGGGCTTTCTGGACCACCTCATCTAAAGTACATCATCTCACTCACTACCCATTATTTTTTGTTTTATTACATAATTCCATTTAATCCTTCAGGAACTTTTTCAAGACTAGGGAAGAATTATATTTTTTATTGTCTCCCTGCCCTTGGTAGTAAGACTGTGAAGATACAGATGTTAACTGTTTTTTTTTAATGGCTGTATACTGGTTCCAGATCATTACCTGGACATGACCGAGGCTTAAAATATATTTGGTAATTGAATAAACAACAATAACACAGTAAATTCTAATCAAAAAGTATTTAGTCAGTGGACAATTCTGCGGAGTTTAGTGAAGAGTGACCTTGAACTATTTTTCTTCGCTTCAGCTTCCGTATCTGTAAAACAGAGGCAATTTTTGTGTCTGCCTCATAGAGCTGTTATGAGAATTAAATAAACTTGATATATGTCTAACTCTTAAAACTGTGCATGCAATAAGGTATTATGTGACCTAAGGAAGATCTTACAACTTATAAAGAGGCTACAATCATGCATGAAATTATACAGTACACAGATGTTTTGCTCCCATTTTTTGGGTGTCTTATCTAAATCATTATTTGTAAGTGAATTAACAGATAATAATCTGTGCTCCAAATTGATACATACTGGATTAGTAATTTACAGCCTCTATGTACTGTTTTGGGTCTGTGATATAATTCTGCAGCTGAAAGATTACACGAATAGACATTAATGGCAAAGGTTAGGTCACATTTTTAACACTGAATCAAATTAACCAAGATGAGTAAGTCAAGCCTTATCTCTATTATAATTGGATGCTATTATTGTCATTTAGGTCAAAATGTCTTAACAGTAGTTGTATTTCTTGGCATTAATGTTGATCTTTCATACTGAGTGTTTGCCTTCACTTGTATTAGAATGTGTTTATTGAATTCAGGATCTTGCACTTGTTCCATCATTTGGAATGTGAGACAAGATACATTTAAGGGCTGCACCTGCTATGAAAGCTTTAGTCACCCCTGACTGCTGACTTAGTTTCAGTTTCACAGCTACATTTCTATTTGTGAATATGTAAATACTATAATTCAACGAGGCTTTTGACAAGGTTTGCATTTGACTTTTAATTTACTACCCGGATTATTACATTTCCCTAATCTCAGTGTCCTAATCTGTAAAATAAAGGGGTATGACTTGATTTCTAGTTTCTCCTCATCTGAGAGTCTCTGGATCTGTTAAGGGATGGGGGAAATTATTAGCTACAAGCATAGTCAAGCATATTAGCTATAAGCATAATCAAATTATTAGCTACAAGTATAAATTGGTGACAGTAATGTTATATAAAGAGTGCATTCAAATTTTTCTTTTTCTTTTTTTGATTTGGTACACATATGCTGAGAAATTTTTACCACAGTAGGGTTAGTTATCACCTCCATCATATCCCACACTAACCATTTCTTTTGTGGTGAAAATATTTCACTTTCTCTCTTTTAGCAACTTTCAGATATATAATATTGCTAACTACAGTCATCATGCTGCACATTAGGTCCCCAGGACTCATTAATCAACTTTGTACCTTTGACCAGTATCTCTCCATTTCCCTCAACCCCCAGTGCCTGGAAATCACCATTCTAGTCTCTATTTTTATAAATTCTGCTTTTTTATATTCCACATATAAGTGGTACTATACAATATTTGTTTTTTTCCATCTGACATTTCACTTAGCATGATGTGGTCAAGTTTCATACATGTTGTCACAAATGGCGAGATTTCCTTCTGTCTTATGGCTGAATAATATTTCATTTATATATATATATATGTATGTATATATACATACACACACATTTTAACATTCTACATCATATATCATTTTTATGTATGTCATATATTCTTTATCTATTCACCCATAGATGAACACTTAGGTTGTTTCCGTATCTTGGCTATTGTGAATAATGCTGCAATGAACATGGGAGTGCAGGTCTCTCTCAGAGATCCTGATTTCATTTTCTTTGTATATATACCCAGAAGTAATATTTCTGGATCACACAATACTCCTATTTTTAATTTTTGGAGAAACCTCCACTGTTTTCTATAGTGGCTACACCAAATTTATAGTTTCACTGACAATGCATAAGAGTTTCTTTTTCTCCATGTCTTCACCAACACTTATCATCTCTTGCCTTTTTGAAGATAGTCATTCTAACAGCTGCAAGGTGATACCGCATCATGATTTTGATTTGCATTTCCCTAATGATAAGTGATGTTAAACACCAATTCATGCACTTGTTGGCCATTTGTATGTCTTTGAAATAAGATCTAAACAGATCCTCTGATTGTTTTTCAATCAAAAAAAATTTTGCTATTGATTTGTATGAGTTCCTTATACATTTTGAATATTAACCCCTTATCAGATGTATGGTCTGCAAATATTGTCTCTCATTCTGTAAATTGCTTTTTTTATTTTGTTGTTTCTTTTTCTACACAGAATAGATTTAGTTTGATGTAGTTCTACTTATTGATTTTTCCTTTTGTTACTTGTGCCTTTGGTGTCATACACAAGACCAAGTTAAAGGAAATTTTTCCTTAAGTATTCTTTTAAGAGTTCTATAGTTGCAGGTCTTGTGTTTCATCTTTAAACAATTTGAGTTATTTTTTTCAATGGTTTAAGATAGGGGTCCAATTTCATTTTTCTGCAATGATTATCCAGCATTTTCAACACCACCTGTTGAAGAGACTATCCTTTATCCACTGAGTATTCTTAACCCTCTTGTCAAATATTATTTAACTGTGTATATGAGGGTTTATTTCTAGGCTCCTAATTTATTCCATTGGTCTATATGTCAGTATGTATGCCAGTGCCATACTATTTGATTATTATAACTTTGTAATATAAAGTGTGATCCCTCTAGATTTGTTTTTCTCTGTCAGGATTCTTCTGGATATTCAGGGGTTTGTGGGTCCATTCACATTTTAGGCCTTTTCTCTTGTGAAAAAATGGAATTTTGATACAGATTGCACTGAATCTATAGAAGGCCTTGAGCAGCATGGACATTTTAATAGGATTAAGTCTTATGATCCATGAACAGGGGATCTGTTTTTAACTGAGTTTTCTTCAATTCCTTTTAATGAAGTCTTATCACTTTCCGTATATAGGTCTTTTACCTCTTGGGTTAAATTTATTCCAGTGTATTTTGTTGGTTTTAATGCTACTGTAAATGGGATTTTCTTTATTTCTTTTCCAGATATTTCATTGTTAGTGCAGAGTAATGCAACTATTTTCTGTATGTTGATTTTGTATTCTGCAGCTTCACTGAATTCATTGATTAGTTCTGCCAGTTGTTTTTTTCTTGGTGAAATCTTTTGAATTTTCTATAGTTAGCATCATATCATTTGCAGTTACAGACAATTTTGCTTCTTTTTTTTTGGTTTGCTTCCTTTTTTCTTGCTAAGAATTCTAGTACCATGTTGATCAGGAGTGGTGAGACTGGCTCTTTTGTCTTGTAACTAATCTTACAGGAAAAATTTTCAGCCTTTCATTGTTGAGTATCATGTTAGCTGTGGGCTTGTCATATTTAACCTTTATTCTGTTAAGTTATATTCCTTCTATACCCAATTTGTTGAGAGGTTTTTTTTTTAATCATGAATGGATGTTTTATTTTTTTCAAGTGATTTTAATGCATCTATTGAGATTATCACATAATTTTTATCTTTCTTTCTATTAATGTGTGTATCATATTTATTGATTTGTATATATTGAAACATCTTTGCATCTTAGGAATAAATCTCACTTGATCTTGCTTCATGGTCTTTTTAATGTACTGCTGAACTCAGTTTGCTAATAATTGAGAAGTTTTGCATCTATTTTCTTAAGGGATATGAGCCTATAATTTTCTTTACTTGTAGTGTCCTTACCTAGCTTTGCTATCAGGGTAATACTAGCTTCATAAGATGAGTTTGGACGTATTCCTGCCTCTTAAAGATTTGTGGAAGAGTTTAAGAAGTATTGGTATCAGATCTTCTTTAAAGATTTGGTAGAATTCACCGGTGAAACCAATCTGGTCCTGGGATTTTCTATGTCGGGATATCTTTGATTATTGATTCAATTTTCTCATTCATTATTGGCCTGCTCATATTTTTATTTCTTTATGATTCAGTCTTGGTAGGTTGTATTTTTTAGCAATGTATCCATTTCTTCTAGATAATTCAATATATTTGAGTATAATCATTCATAGTAATCTCCTGTGATCCTTTATATTTCTGTGGTATCTACTGTAATATCTTCTTTTTCATTTCTGATTTGGTTTATTTGAAATTTCTCTCTTTTTCTTCATTTAGCTAGTGGTTTGTCAATTTTGTTTATCTTAAAAAAAAGTAGTTCTTAGATTTATCATTTTTTTCTATGTGTGGGTTTTTTGTTTTGGGGGGTTTTTTGGTCTCTATTTTATTTACTTCCGCTCTAATCTTTGTTACTTCGTTCTCTTTGCTAACTTAGGGCTTCAATTGTTCTTCCTTTCAAATTCCAGGAGATATAAAGTTAGATCGTTTATCTGAGATCTTTCTTTTTTCTTACCAATGGACATTTCTCTCCACAAACTTTCCTCTTAGGACTACTTTCTGTTGTATTCCATAAGTTCTGATATGTTGTGTTTCCATTTTCACTCGTTTCATAATTTTTTAAAAAAATTCTCTTTTAATTACTCTTTGACACATTGGATATTCAGAAGTGTGTTGTCTAACTTCCACATATTTGTGAATTTTCCAGTTTTCCTCTTGTTATTAATTTCTAGGTTTATACTGTTGTGGTCAGAAAAAATACTTGGTTTGACCTCAGTCTTTTTATATTTCCTAAGATTTGATTTGTGACTTGTCATATAATCTATCCTGGAGAATGTTCCCTGTGTACTGGAGAAGAATGTGTATTCTTTTGTTGTTGGATGGAATGTTCTGTATGTGTCTGTTAGGTCCAGTTGGTCTAAAGTATAGTACAGGTTTAATGTTTCTTTATTGATTTATGGTCTGGATGATCTATATATAGTTGGAAGTAGTGTATTGAAGTCTTCTATTATTACTATATTGCTGTGTTGTCTATTTTTCCTTTTAGATCTATCAATATTTCCTTAATATATTTAGAAGTTCTGATGTTAGATTTATATTTATTTACTATTATACCTTATCGATAAATTTACCCCTTTATTATTATATAGTGACTTTTGTCTTTTGTTGGATATTTTGTATTAAAGTTTATTTTGTCTGATGATTGTATGGCTATCCTTGCTCTCTCTTGATTTACACTTGCATGAAATATCTTTTTCTCAGCATACAGTTGGATCTTTTTTGTTGCTGTTCATTTGTTTGGTTTTATCCATTTAGCCACTCTGTGTCTTTCATTAGAAAATTAAAGCCATTTACATTTAGAGTAATTATTAATAAGCAAGTACTTATCATCTTATAAATTCTGGCTGTTTTATAGTTCCCTTGTCCTTTTTTCTTCTCTTGCTGCTTTCCTTTGCGAAATATTGATTTTTCTATAAAGATATTCATTGATTCTTTCTCTTTTTCTGTGTGTGTATCTACTGTAGATTTTTATTTTATGGTTACATGAGGCTTACATAAAGCTTCTTGTAAATATAACAGTAACTGTTTGATTCTTTTGGTTCTTTTTAATTATATCTATCTCTTTTTTTACTTCTCATTTATTTCTGTATTGTTTTCCTGATTTCACTGAACTGTCATTCCATGTTTTCTTGTAGCTCATTGAGATTTCTTAAAACATCTATTTGGAATTCTTTATCAGGTATATCACAGATATAGCTCCATGTTTTGGGTAATGATTGTGATCCCATAGCAGTATGATTTTTTTCTAGATTCTCATGTTCCTTCAAAATTTTTATTGCTGTCCTCACATTTCAAGTAGCCATCACCTCTCCCAGGCTTTCCTAACTGACTTTGGAATAGAAATAGCTTTCATCAGCCCTACTAGGGATTCTGAGATTTTCTCAGGCCATTGCTATTTATGCCTGCCCCATGTGCCTTGCTCCCTCTTGTTGTAGAATTCTTAAGCTAGTATACCTCCTCTTGATCCTGGCAACAAGCAGGGTGGGTACTGACAGCCTCCCTTCTGCTTTTCTAAGGGTGGAGTAGTGCTCAAATGTGGACTCTCCCTGGCTGCAGATTCAGGCTGCTTTTCTGTGCATGTTCACTAGCTGTCTGCGAAAGTTCACTCTCATCACCACTGGACATCAGAGGGAGCCAGCCCACAGGGTGGGGGTGTGGGGTGTGGGTCAAGTGCACAGAGCATCAGGAGTGCCTGGGGGCCAGCTGACATAGCTTCATGCAAGACGTCTCAGGTGGCTCATGGATGGGCTTCTTGATTGAATCTGCACTGCAGTTAGTGGGATCCTTGCCCACTTAATGCCCTCTGAGAGTCCTATCTGCCACTCCCTCAGCTTCTTCCTGTTCCTCAGTCATGCAGCACGTTACTCAGTATGCTGAATGGTATAAAAGATAGATGGGCCTCTTTGGAAGTATCTCACACAGCTGGGGAAGCAGGGCACTAATTCATACATTCTCACTTTCCCTCTCAGGAGAAATCTTGAACAGAGAGGGTCTCTTGGCACTGAACTGTGCTACCCAGTGAGGGGGCAATAAGGTTAAAGCGAAGTCTTGCTTCTTACTCTCTCCCGTGTGTTCAAACTCATCTTTTTTTTTCCCCCCTCCAAAACCATGCTAGAACCTCTTCACTGAAAACCTGGACTTCCACAAAGTTTCTCTCATCTGTGGGTGACTGTTTAAGACAGTATCCTTCTAGCGCTCCCAGGCTATGATTGAGAAGGGTTGGAGCTGGTTCATAGTTCACTGCAGGGCTTATAGTCAGGACTGAGTTACCCACTGCATGGACAGGAGAGACTCTCTGGGTCCGCAAGCACATAGTGCTTGATTCCACAACTCCCACAAAGGCACCTTTGTCAATGGACACCTCAAATTTTCTAAGCATCACTCATAACTCAATTAATCTATCATTAAATGATATTAATAAGTAAATCATGAAAAAATGGCTGGATCCATACATACTAAAAATAGCAATGTGATATTCTTTTCCAAATTAGCGAGATATATAAAATTCATACAAATGATAGTATCAAAAATTGACATGATTATGAATTACTGATTGTGGTGCAGACACTAAATCTCTTTTGGAAAGAAATATCAAGGACTTCAGAATTCTTTCAACTTCAGTTGACATAAGAAAAAAAGGTGGGTATTACTAATTACATCATGCTCCTCATTATCTCTGGGTTGGGATATTGCTCAGGCTGACTTCATGGGTCTCATCATTTTGATTTATATTGTAGTCTCTGTAGTGTCACACTCAGATCTATTGTGAGTATATGTATATGTATATTTGTATGTGTGTGTGTGTTTGTGTATAAAATTTATTTGATGTAGGTCTCATGACCATTCTTGAAGCATCACTTTTGCCAGGGGTAATGATATGATACTTTGAATAGACCTGGGTCATGAGCCTACATTTATATATGGGTGATGGAACCATTCATTCATTCTTTCTCCCTTTAGGAATTTATTTAACAAATATTCATTGTACAATGGCAATGTGTCAGGTACTGTCCTGGGTGCTGAAATATAGTAAAGGACAAATCAGTATTTCCTATGTAGTAACTTATTTGTCAGTGGGTAAAGAGAAATAAACAGAAATATAACATGCTGGGTGATAAAAAGTGCGATGAAAAAAATTAAGGATGCTAATGAGATGTAGAGAGAGCTTTGTATATTTGTTTGTTTTAGAGAGACTACTACAGTATTTCCTGAAAAGGAGACAATTCAACAGACACATGAATTATGTGAGGAAGTACTCCAGGTGGTTATGGGAGGTGAATGTCCCAAAAAGAGGGAAAAATAAATGCAAAGACCCTGAGAAGGGAGTGTGCTTCACATGCCTGAGGAACTCTAAGAAGGAGCCAGTGTAGCTTGGAGTGGAGTGAGTGGCTTAGAAAAAGCATGAGGTCAGAGAGGCACTGGGGCAAGGTTTTGTAAGTCATGGCTATTTTAAGGGCTTTAAATTTCATTCTTGGTGAGACAGGCAGGAGCTGTTAAAGAATAAGGTTTTAGACTAAAAATCCAATAAAAGTGATATTACAAATGAGAGCTTATGTACCAGAAGAGGAGAAATGTATGCCGGGAAGGAAAAAAAAAAAAACCATAAAGCTCACAACTTTTGATCCACCAATATAAGTGAACTTCATCTTAACCATATGTGACATGAAAAAATGTGGTGATTGCTGTCTAATTTAAGAGCCACTAAAAATAACTGGCATGTCCCCAAAGGATTCCCTGCATTAGTTATGCAGGCTACACCTACTTTCACTATTTGTTGATATTTAACAGGTTCTCTGGACTCTTCTGATATTTGTCATAGTTCAGTTGTTCTCGAGTTTACAAGGCTACTGCCCAGAATTGCATAAGTTTGAAAAAGTCTCAAGATTAGACCGTTCTAAATGCTATTGTTTTCTGTTCAGAATTGTTCCCGATCTCCTTTTGGAAACATCTCCTCCGTTTCGTATCGCTTCCGTAGGGATTTCAATCAAGTCACCAGACCATAGTCTTCTACCTCGTTTACCTCTCCCACTACTAGCGGGTTTGCGTTGTTTAGTCTGGGCCACTCAGGGTATTGCAGCTTCTTTTATTTTTTAAAAGATGGACATAAGCCCAAGGGAGACTTTCTCTCTTCAAATTTCTGTTGGAGCTAGAAAAGGATAACTTTTGGGTTTTAAGTTCATAGAGTATTGCCTTGGAATTATTATAATGCAGAAATCTAGTCTATGTGGCAAGGCAGCAGATAATTAGGCCACACGTAAAGGCTGAAATGCTGAGGCATTAAGAGGGGGGAAAAGAAAGAACAGTAATGTAACATCATCAATGTTCTAGATTTAACTGACCCTAAAGCTACTCTTCCCTTGAACTACTGTTTATTTGAGGCAATACTTTCCCTTTTATATGGTTTGCCTTCTCTGAGTTTAAATTTTTCCCTTTCAGTGAAAAAAGTCTTGACTAATACAGAGCAACAGAAAACAGCCTGAAGAATTTATTGGAGTTCTTTACCAAAGCTGGAAAGGAATATGTTAGTTGTCACCAACCGAAGAAACCAAAGAGTAAAAGTGTATTTTTCAACCAGCATCCATGTTTATTAAGTGTTAGGAAATAGACAAAATTACAGCCAGATAAACTCTAGAGACTTGATAAGCAGGACCCAACAGCTTCTGAGGGGTTGGGACAAGATTCTTTTTGGATGGGAAATGGGACTGGTAGATTATTCCCTTATGATCTAAGTTAGCAAGGCCTGGTGATGGCTTGAAAGAAGGATAATTAATAGCGAAAATTTGAAGGTGAAAGGAAGGTAACCAACAATCGAGCTGCCAAGAATGGGATAGGATGAACCGTAAGTATCTTATCAAGATTCTTTAAGACTTTACTGCAGAGAAGCAAAATGGTCATTCTGTCAGTGGTGGCTTTTTTGTGGGGTCTTAGGCAAGAAATATAAGTACAACAATAACAGAGAAAAATGGGGGATGGGTGATGAGAGAGAAGAGGAGAGAGAAAAGAGGGCATACGAAGGAAATAGGATTTAAAAAGGAGAATGTGTGAAAGAAGAGAAATAAAAGATAATATATATTAAAAAGGATTAATGGAAGAGTTAAAAAATGGTGGGGTAAAGGGGGAGAGAGAGAGAAAATGAGAGAATGAGAATAAAACAAGAGCTTTGATGAAGTCAGATTTACAGATTTTTAAGCAAATGCTTGATGCTTGAACTCTGAATTTTGTGGAACTCAAACTAATTCTCTCTTCTTAGCTACCATCTAGGTGTAATAATGGCTTGCTCTATATCACAGGATAAAAAGAAAAATCAGATTAACATTTTTTAAAGTGAGTTTTATCTTGGCTTCAAACCTTGTCTCATAAACTAAAAATTCCATGCAAATATCTAAAATTTACTACAAAAAGCAGTGTTATAGTCCTGTTCATAAAGCATTAACTTAATAAATCAATTTTATGTATTTATTTTTGAACTCTGGCTTTTGATTTACTAAAATCATTTTGATTTTTTTCACATTAAAGTTGCTTCTTAAAATTCTTTATTGGCGGTATACTTTTAAAATACTTAAAGAATATTTAAAGGAAGTTTTGATTTTTTTTTATTATAGAGACTTTAATTTTGAAATCCCAGAAAGCCAATTTAGGTAGGTATAGGACATTTAACTGCTCATACTAAACTGCTTTAAAATCACACTGTAATGATTTATAGCAGATAGATAAATGCTATTTATACAGAAAGGGATATCAAATGATAAATTCTGCTCATTTACTGTTTATCCATGTCTCCCATTTGCCTGTACAAAAGGCTTCTCTTTTTTTTCTTTAATGACTAAATATAGTCCAGTATTTCATTTTATACTTATGGAAAGTAGAATAATTAATCCAGTGTAACTTTCCTTAGTGACAAAATAATGACAAAATTTCAACTTGGTGACAAGGAAAACAATCTAAATCTAAATGTATCTAAATTCCTATTTTAACATCGAAATATCTACAGTAATTATGAAAAATTCTGAAGCCATTTTTATCTTTCATCTATGTGAAACCAAATATCCAGATATTTTCAAATGTTAATTGAATAGATTACATGTTGGAAAAAATCAGGATTAAGTCTTTAATAACCTCTTATGATCTATTCCAATTAGTTAATTTAGCCATGAATATAATCTCAAAGGATTAGATAACTAAAAATTTGTAGAGAATCCTATTTATCATTACTTAACACTTGTCACAGTGTCAGTCATTTCCTTAAACTTTTTCAACCATCTTTATATTCTAATAACGGTTTTAAGACTGAAATGAATATTTTCCCTGGTTTATTTCTTTTTTCCCCATCAAGGTTTTAAATAACTTGAAAAAGTCTGTCTTCATCATCCTTCCTGAGCATTTGGGATCACTGCTACAGCCTCTATGCTGAATTTAAAAGTCCCCATACACACGTAGATGAATATTACTATTCCACAAAATAAATTTTTAAATATGCATGTCTTTTTCATGACTGTCACTCTTGAAACTGTTGAAGGCCCCATAAGCTTGGTGACTGAGGCTGTTATTCTTAACACGGAGTTAGAATGTTGTAAACATGAAATTTTATACAATAATGAAGTTGAAATTGGAACCAAGTGATGGCGGAAGCTTGGAGATTGGCTTGAATTAAAGTGCTGAAGCAGGATGCAGAAGTACCAATTCCAAGAATTTCGTAAGTGGGAAGAGAGGAAAATACACGTGAGAATAAATATAAACTGCCACGAATCAGAACCTGCAAAACAAGAGGCATAATGTCAAAGTGGAATTTGATTGGACTGGCAAACGTACCATCTCCTCGGTATTAAGTAACATTCTCAGCTAGTGGCCCAGTCCGACTCAGTGTCAAACTTCAGCTTGACCTTTCAAGAGCCTGGCTTGCTATGATTTATTCTCAACCGTGGACTTGAGACCACAGAAGGACTTAAGAAAATCTACTTCCTTTCTTAGTTTCCTGGCAAAATTGCATTCGAGTAAGCCCAAGTACAGAGCACATACAGACTCTTCTACTTTCCTTTCATTTTTTCAGGAATTTGTTTTTTTTTTTCCCCAAATCCTTACATTCTGGAGAATGAGGCTAATTTCCAATAAAATTCCCATGTACTTTTATTCAGATGTGTTTATATTTTTTTGGGGGGGAAGGGCTTATTGGCTGGAATTAAGAACAGTTGATGACTGTGTTTCTTGCAGTGTTTTCTCAAAGACTTAAGAAACAATGGTTTTCAGATTTTCTTATTCTGATACAACATTACAGATATATTGATTTTCTATTGTGGCTATAACAAATTACAGCAAACATATGGCTTTAAACACAAATTTATTATCTCACAGGTCTATAAGTGAGAAATTTGATGTGTGTCTCACTATACCAAAATCATGGTGTTATCTGTGTGCATTCCTTTCTGGAGCCTTTAATTGTGAATCCATTTCCTTGCCTTTTCAGCCTCCTTGGCTCAGGGCTCCCTTTCTGCATCTTCAGAGCCATCAAATGCTGCCGAGTCTTTCTCATAACAGAGCACTGTGACACTGACTCTTTTCTGCCCTCCTTTTCTACATTTAAGGACTTTGTGAAAACCTTAGGAGCATCCAGAAGACCCAGGATTATCTTTCCTATTTTAAGGTCACTGGATTAACAACCTTAATTCCATGAGCAACATTGATTTCCCTTTGCCACGTAACATAATATATTCACAGTTTCTAAGGTTTAGGATGTGGACACTTTTAGGAGTGGCATTATTCTGCCTCCCCACATGTGATTTTGAAAATGTTTGCCCCTCTTCTTTATCTTTGTGGTACTGCAGATAAACATACACATAAACACACACACAACCACAAGTTTAAGAGAAAAAAGATAAAGAGGGAACAAAATAAAAATAGTCCCTGTGCTTTTATTTTGTCAATTTCAGAATGTCAGTATCCCGACCTAATAAGACTTGATGAAGGGGAGGGGCATCAGACCAAGGACAGAAGGCATTGAGACACTGATGTGATGTTAATGAGGGTTTCCCAGTTATACCATCATCTCAGAACTTTCCAACAAAAAACAAGTTTATAGCAAGGTATTCGGAGAGTCAACCAAATATATTTTCTTCTTCTGACAGAATAACCTAAAGTAACAAGAAAGTTTGGCATGCAAAATTCCTTTCTCCTATGGCTTTCGTAACTTCTCAAAGTTCCCTATAGCTCTCCTAAGTGTAAATGCTCTCAAATGAAGAAAAACTCTATAAAATCTCTTCTTTGAAAAATAGTTTACTCTCAGGAAAGGAAAAGTTATTTTTCAAAATTTACTATTTTCAAATGCACTGAAAAAGTAACAGTAACATTAATATTAAAAAAAATTGAATTCCACTAACGTCCCCAAGGACTACTGGCACGCAGTGGGTTTCCCTTGGCTGTATTTGTTACTTCCTGCCCTCCAGAAATAAGACACTCAAACAGTACCCTCAGGGTTTCTCTTCATACCCCTCTGCCAATTATAATACGCTGTAAATCAGAGATGCTGGCTGCTATAGAACATTGACATAGTAAAAGTGCACTACTCACAGAAGTTCTGTTTATATGGGTAGGAGATTCTTTACTAAGAGAAAGAGAGCTGCCAACCCAATATTTGAAGAACAAACTCTGACACCATTTTTTTTATATTACAAATTGCTGCATCAAGATGAAACCCCTATAACTGGCTAACATTGGTCACGTTCGCTTTTATAGTTTAGTTTTGCCTCAGCTTCTAACAAGCTTTGGAATCCAATTCAATACCATATGGAAACACAAATCCGTTTACATTAGACTCTACATGGAAAAATCATGAAACAAAAAAAGTGCTGTGTAGAGTTGTGTTTATGACTGCATTCGAGGTGGTGCTGAAATCTTGGTGATTTCAAATTTCAAAGGTTTGTTTCTTGCTCATGCTGCGTCCCCCAGGCATCCGGGTAACTCTTTCAGACAACTGTTCTCCAGGTAGTGATTTGCTGATCCATGATCTTTCAGACTGCTGTTCCAACATTAGAACATGAGTGTTTTTCCATCATTGTCATAGACGAGACAAAGAATACTGGGCAATTCACACCAGCAATTAAATCCTTTAGCCTGGGAGTGACCCACGTCACCTCTGGTCACAACTCCTTGATCAAAACCAGTTGCACAGTGATGCCTAATGCAAAGATAACAAGAACTAATTCTTTCAGAAATCTGAAAAGAAAGAGAAAACATATATGTGAGCACCAGACATGTCTACCACGGTTGTGAAAAGACAAATAAAAATAATTCATCCCTGTTTCAGTTCTTTTACATTTTATATTTCTTCACATGTAATAGAACTGCTATATTGAAGACAAATTTTCAGTAAGCCCATTGAATAGAATCCTTTCCCTCAAAAAGTCATAAACCACTCTTATGAGCATTGCAGAAACGTAGCTCAATGTCATTTACAACCAATAAAAAAACGCTTTTGATTTAGTGAGGCAAAAATTGTCTATTCAATTCCCATTTAACCTGTCAAAATCACAACTGGCAGTGACAAGGATATATATATAAAATGATCCCTCCAAATTCATGACTCCAGCAGCCAGTATGGGCAAACAACCTTAACCTTTTCTGAATACTGTTTTTCACAAAGGCTATAAAGGATTTGAACTTTCCAGATCTGTGTATTTGTATTATGAACATAGCTTTTACATTAAAATATTTTGTATGAAAGATCTCATATTTAGGTTTAAAATTGCTTATACAAAATTGCTCATTTAAATATCTCTCTATATAGATAGATACCCTGAGTAGAGGACCTCAAACACCATTAATTACTTTATAACACAAGTAAATCTTTTCTAGCATTAAATTTAAATACCTCATACAAGAAGGTTAATTAAACCACACTGTTTTCCCTCCAGGGACAGTAGCAATTTGCTCTATGATGACCACTGCCCTAAACTGCCCCTTAGAGAGGGCACATCCCACATGTGGTACCGCTCAGCCCATTTATGCCCTGAGTTCTTCTGAGTTTAAACTGCTCTAGGCAATTTATTCTTCTTTCTTTTGAGATAGAGTTTCTCAAGAGTTTTTTTGTTTGTTTGTTTGTAAGATTATTTCCTTGGTTATAGCTCCTGGGCCTCTATTCAGTTTGTAAAATATTAGCTTAATTTCTCTGTCTTTGTTTTCATCTGCTGTAAGGGAGCTAATGATGTGAACTGAGCAGGGAACAGGAGGGGGCGGGCTGATGGACTGGGTTCCACTATTTCCTTTTCACTCCCTCCAGTGTCTGTCTTCTCCTAGCTCAGCCCACGGCCATGGTTCATAGAGAGACAGGGTGGTGACACTCATGGTGTCCAGCTGGCCTCCATTACTCTTCTTCTTGTCATCTCACTGATTATTAGCTCT
The DNA here is from genome assembly GCF_048564905.1 of Vicugna pacos. Taxonomy (NCBI): domain Eukaryota; kingdom Metazoa; phylum Chordata; class Mammalia; order Artiodactyla; family Camelidae; genus Vicugna; species Vicugna pacos. Next base: position 85,469,340 of record NC_132991.1, on the reverse strand, counting down.
CCTGAGTTACATCATATCACATTTTCCTTAAAACCAGATAGAGATTGGGGGTTAGAAAAACCCTGTGAGACTTCCACCTCTCTCTTGGTTACATTTTCCTATCTGATCTAAACAGGCATAGAAACTGAGGCCTAACTACTGGGACAGAAGCCTTGTTCCTGGTACCAGGCATGTTTTGTAAACATTTTCAATCATCCTCACCATAAAGAAAATGAGGACTTATGGTAACAAAATACTTATTTATCTTAAGTGCTTATCTGTAATTTAGTTTAATGACGCTACACTTTCCTATGGTCTCTTTAGACCTCAAGGGCTATTTATATTGATTTAGCCATTCCGTTTGTCTCAGTAACAAACAGCCACATAAAACACAGACAGGAAAAAGGAACTTTCCTGAAGTGGAAAATCAAATTTATCAGTGTAATAAAACTTCTGATTCTGGGTTGCGTCTATGAAAGGATTTTGATTCTTTCAGTATAAATCCTGAACATGCTAAATAAAGATAAATGTAAATTTTATGATCGCTAATTTTACATTTTTTAAGATCATCAAAGAAATGAATTGATAATAAAGCTTGTTGAGTTATTTTGTCTTAGCAATCTAGGTTTGTTCAAAATGTTCTATTATTTTGGTTAATATGTAGGAGTGTAGATGAAAGCTGAGTCAAGACAAAACAAATAAGCTGACAAAAGGCAACGAGAAATCAGCAAAGAAATTAAACTGCAGATTATACCCTATGGTTTCTGATGTGTTGGTCTTGAAAATAACAATTGCTTCAGTATTTTAACATAAAACAAAGTGATGGTTTTAGTTGTTGATGTTGATTATAATATTTACTAAAATTATTGCCTTCTTTTCCTGACACACAGCATCCTTAGCTTAGTTATCTATGTAATTCAAACCCGAGAGAACTGAAGTTTGAGATCACAGAAGGCCTGTCATTTGAGGTGTTCAAACACTTCACTGCAACTTATTACCCATGACAAGTTTTTCATTACATTTTTAAGGGGTTGAAATATTAAAGCATTCATTTGGATCCGGGTATCTAGTTGGAAAATGAATCTAACTATCAATCATGGATAATCCTCATAGACCACTGAATTACAAGGAGAGGATGGAGTCAGAAAATGGCATTCTGTCAAAATGGATAGTACGTGGGGATTATACAATCTCCGTGGAAATAGCATGCATGCATGAGAAAAGAAAATCACCTCACCGGATTTGCAAATGGCCAGAGAAACATTTTCAGTCATTTCAAATCACTAGGACCATTAACCATGACTTTAATTAAGAACATGGAATTCAACAATCACTTGTAGTATGCATGCTATGTACCAGGAACTGTGTCAGGAACATTGAAATTAATAAATTATGGCGCCTTCACTCCATAAACCAAAAGTCTATTGGGACAGACAGACGCACAGTGGGCACTCAGTACTCTCTTGTCTACGTGGGAACTGACAGAGCTCACCTTTACTCTAGCAACTCAGTGTTCTGTGTGGCTCACCAACACAGCCCGCTGGTTTCTCCTGCCATCATAATGATTCCTTAGAAAAGCTTGGTGCAGATTCTGGACAGATTCCCAAAAATGGGTTTCTTAAAGGGTCTTCACATTAGCAACAAATTTGGATACTCAGACAAGCAAGATTGCCCTACAGTAAATAGAGTTTATTTTGATGTGTACATTTTTAAGTGGACTTCCTTTAAGTTACTAGAAGCTGCATCAGCCACAAACTAAATTTAAAATTTCAATAAGTACCTCTGTATCATATTTTTACTCTTATAGTGGTTTTCTGTGCATGAGAATACTTCTTAATATTTTCCCTTTTTTATAGCCAAAATTACTGTTTTATCACCTTCTTTATGGTTTTTAAAGCTAATGGACATGCAATTAGTTCATTACAATGTTTTCTGAAGTGTTTGCAGGATCCTTCAAGTCAGGCACCAAAGAAGAAATTCACCGGAGTCTCATCCAGCACAAGATTAGGTTCCAAAGCCAGAGGATGAGGCAATTATTGGGTGTGGTCAAATCACCCTTGAAAATTGTTCGAGACTGTTCCATGTTTCAGATCGTCATAAGGCCTCTATAATTTTGTAGTTCATTTATTTTGTTTTGTTTTGTTTCATCCAGAAGTGGAATAGGTAGATATTTCTATAGATGAAGGAAACTAAGCTGTTGGCTTACAGTTTAGTATATGATTTATAAACATATATAAATGTATCTATAAGCATTCAAATTGCACTAAGAGTGGCACACAGGGAAAGATCAACTCAGAAAACATTCCAGTCTCAGTGTGTGTCTCTTCCCATCCTCCCTCCAGTTCCAGAGGAGGAAGTGTGTCCACTTCAGTTCAAGATGACCCTTCCACTTCCTCCCAGACCTTGTTCCAATCAGTGTATCTTCACTCTCTGTGGCTGCATTACATTTCACTTCTGTTTCTTTATGGAATCTTCCCTGACAGTCCATGATCATATGACTCTTCCAGCAAAACTTATGATCTTGGTTTCAGAAATTTTTTTAATAGAAGAAAAAGTCTGTTAAAAAAAGAAACTTTCAGGACTGCATCATCATTTGTATCTTAGAAATGAGAACTTGTCAATACAATAGTCTATGTTCAGGAAAAATATCCTTTAGGAATTTCAAGAAATTCTTGAAAGAAGAAAAATTAAGAATTTTTTCTTGCTGGCAAACCAACTCTTAAAGAATGGCTAAAAAGGTTTTCTAAGCAGAAAATAAATGATAACAGAAAGATGTCTGGAACTTCAAAAAGAAAAGAAGGAGAAATAGGAATTTTTAAAAATATGGAGGAGAATCTGTCTTTTTCTTAAATCATATTTGATGGTTGGAGAAAAACATGTCACACTGTCTGATGTGATACTCACTGAATATGGAGGAAATACTTAAGACAACTACATATATATATTTTTTAACATTTTTTATTGAGTTAGAGTCATTTTACAATGTGTCAAATTCCAGTGTAGAGCACAATTTTTCAGTTATTAAGACAATTATATTTTTAAGTGTAGAGAAAACAAAAAAGATCTGAATAAAAGTAAGTTTTCTACACTTCATTTAAAGTGGTATGATGCTGATGCCCGTAGACTATGGTTAAGTTACGCATGTACAGGTAAACCACTAAGAAAAATATACTAAGTGACATACTAAGCATTCTGTGTATTGTTTAAGGAAGATTGTTGAAATATGCTCAAGAAACCCACAGAAAGACAGTAAAAGAAACAAATGAGAAAGAGAAGAAATAGAAAACAAGTGATAAAATGGAGACTTAATCCTTGCTTTATCAAAAACTGCCTTAAATCTAAATGATTTAAAGACACCAGTTAAAAGATAAAATAGACTTCAGATCAAAGAAAATGGCTGGAGACAAAGAGGGACACTGCATAATGGTCACAGGCCCAAGCCACCAGATAGAAAGATCCTAAGTGTGTCTGCGATGAGTAACAGGGTAGTCTTTCAGGCAAAAGCACTCTTACTAAAAAAAGAAAAAAAAATGCATCATAGAAATAGTTAACACGGTTCTATATCATGCTCCAGTTAACATTATTAGTATTGTAACTTACATAGTATCTAAAACAGTAGGCTTGAGTTCCCCTAATTAGAGTTATCCGGGTGCTTGTCAAAAACGCAAATATCTCACCCGAGAGTAACAGATCTTTGAATGGAACAGCTGACCTCCAGCAGCGGCATCCGCATTTTGAACTGGTTCCCCAGATAATCCCTTTGCAGACTAAAGTCTGAGCTTCAAGAGTGAAAGATCAGGCATTTCGCTCATTAAATCCATGAAAGGATAGTTGGTATTAAAGAGAGCAAATCAGCATACGTGTGGCTGAGGTGGTGGGAGGGTAATGCCTTAGTGTGGGTCCAGCTGAAACAAGCTTTTTTGGTCATGATAGACACATTTATGCACAGGGCAGGGCGGAAGGAAGCAGGTGAGCGGCAAAGGTGGAAAGAGAAGAGAAGCTTTGTACTGGGAGCTTCCGGGACAGAGTGGCACAGGAGGATCCTTCAGTGAAGGACCACTCATAAACTGAGGGAGGGAGCTCTGTGAGACGTGGTCTTTTCATTGCCCTGTTTCTGTGCCTCTCTGTGATGAAGTATGACAAGACACAGACTGGCACGGACTCAGTGAGACCGGAGACAGCAAAGTGGCTTTCACTTTTAAGGTCTGAGGATTCGTAAGCCCTGGGGAATGTTAGTTATCCTTGCCATTCTCATCACCCACGTCACAGGGGACCCCAGCAGTGGTAAGAGAAAAGGGACCACCCTTGGCAGAGAAAACATCTGAGAATGAACATGGGAGACTATAAAAAAGATGAGATTAATCCTCAAATCATGTAGTGGGTTTGGTTTGAGGGATCCAAAATTAAATGTGATATAAGTAGGGTTAGGACCAGTACAGTTTGGCTAATTTGTTAATGTGAACTCTGTTTATTGCCTAGGATAGCCATCTATTTATCATATCACTGAAAAATGCATCCGAATCTACTGAAAATGATTTGTGTAAACTCACATATCATACAACACTCTATCCTAGTTTGAATAACTGAGCTTCACAAAATTCAACAACTGAAGTCTACCATGTGTCAGGAACGGTCAACCTCTCTTAATGAATAAACAAGAGAAACTGTATTTTTAGAGGATGTAAAGGTACTGAGGAGTTGTTTGTTTTACAAAGCAGTGGGAAGGTAAAAAATACTGAAAATAATTTAAAAATATTATGTTCTTCAAGCTAATTTTATACTCTGTAAGCAAAATCAGTAACTCTAAAAATGGTCCCACGTAGAAAGACAATTCACCAAAAGTGGGATAAGAGACAAGTTGATCAAGCTTCTGCCTCTCTACTCAGCTTAAGCATTATTGGTGAACCCTCTGACTTGCGGTGGCCTTACTTGTGTCCAGTAGTATGAAGTCCACAGTCCAGAAGACCATCTGAAACGACACAGAGTGAGTCTACAATACCGAGCTCAGGAGGCAAAGAGATGCCAAGTGATGGACTCAGTACACTTCTGGCCATTCTTTCCTAAGCAGGCTGGACTGGCAGGTAATCATCAGCATAAGAACCATCTTGCTGCCTTATACACATGGAAGAAGCAGCCATCATAGCTGAGGACTAACAGGAAATTAGAGAAAATAGACTTTCAGTCAATGTAGAAAAGTACTGTGGTCTAATCCCAGGCAAGTTTGGGTAAAAGAATGTTTGCATAATTAGGCTGTTTATCCATTAACAAGACATCAGGGCAAATTTTGTGTATTGAAGTAATAAAGTTATTCTTCTAGTGAAACGTTATATAGGGTAGTGCTAGTGCTCTGTGCACCCAGAATAAGCTCTCAGTAACTACGTATTTAATGAGTGGATGACTAGGGAGTGAAGACCTCAAGAGTGAAGACTTTCCTCCCTGGAGTCCAATTGCACAATGACTTGAGCTCTGAAAGTTCTATCAGGTTATATTTGTAAGATACATTTAGTAGCTGAAAACGTTGCCTGCCAGATGAGCTGCCTAAGGAATGAAAACAAAATTTAAAGGCAGACTTATTCAGAGGAACGCAGGTTAGATGTTAAAAAAAAAAAAAACCTCAAAAGCTTAAGGGGCGTAACTCAAGGCAGCCTATTTTTTTGTTTAAACCAGCGAGGGATGGGTAGATTTCCTGGGCACCTCTTGTTGAGCTATCGATTCAGAAACCAGGACTCCTCTCAATACGTGGCTCCACCACCTTGGAACCTTTCAGTCCCAGCTATGGAGTCTGAGGAGGGAGGGCATGGAAGATTATGCAAGATGCTTTCCATGTCTGGCTGGAAAGTAATAAATATTCACGTTTCAGGGGCCAGATACAAAAGAAACTGGGAAACACAGAGCTGTATATACAAAGGGGAAATGGACTATTTTTGTAAACGTGCAGCATTGGCTGTGCTGGCCTCTTAAAAACTTGCATGGAGAAGGGGTCTTACTTTCAGATATTTCATAATCAGAGTAAGACTTTTGAAATGGGGGACCCTTGTAATGATTATGGGGATTACGGGACAACTGGGCGGATAGAACTAAAGTAGGTGAGACTTTTCCATGGATTTAAGACAAGAATAGGATGACTTTATTTTTAAGATAAAAGTAGGTAATATTGCTGAATTTTTTGAAGGGGGAGAAGATGAGAAATGAGATTATGGGAATTCTAAAATGGACCCGGGAGAAATGGTATGGCGAGTACCATTTTGCCATTTCTCCATTAATCAGAATCCGTCACCCATGGGTTTCTGAGCACTCTCACAAATGTCTCTCTTGTAATGTTTTCTTAGGAGGAACGACAACTTTCCAAACCTTAGAAAAGTCTATCTTTAAGTTGGAGTTCTTGTCAATACCCACCTAATTAAACTTGAACTTTAATAATATCTCTTCCAAAAACACAAAAACATTTTCACTAAGTTGTATTATTACACGATACCCTTCTCTTGTCTGCCTACACACGCATATGGGTTGTGGTCTAGTCTAAATTTAGTATTTAGAGATAGGCTGAGAGTTAATATTAAATATCTCAGCCTTTGCCCGATCGGTACTAAATCATGAAAACACTTCTGTGAACATTCACAACACGACCAGTGTGGGCTCACTCAGCTCCTCCTTCCTTTTCTCTTCCACAAATTGGTTTCCTTTAGACTCACAGCTGCACGGTGGAAGGCATTGCATTTTTCCCATTCCCTGCTGCATTTTAAGTATCTCACGTAGAGTTTGGCATCTGAGAGGCACTGAATGGTTGTTGAAAAAAATAAAGATATTTCCGTTGTATCTGTGACCAACAAGTCTTCTGCATAAAATACAGTCTTTGGAGGCTGGGGTACGATTAGAGAAAATCGGACTTTAACAATGATCCTTAAGACACTATGTGCTACCTGACTTTATTTTCTGTCTATGAACTCACAAATTATAAACCATTAACTAGAGTTTAGCTCATATCTTGGGGGAAAACAAGCTCAGTAATATCAAACTAATATGATGAAAGGAATGGGTTCAACTTCACAGTTGACCTTTGTGGATGTTACTCAGTTTGCCAGTTTTCTGGACTCTGGACACATAATTATTATAATCTGTGTGTTTCATACATTTGTGTTGCCCAAAATTTCTCTTAACTATATATTTAATAACATGTAGCTTGATAAAGACAGCTATAAAGATATGAGCAAGGGGGGAAAACACCTTCCACCCAAAGAGACGAACGTCAGAGGAATTTAAAGCAAGTTGCCTAGGACATGTGCATCCTTTCCTTAAAATGTGGAGATAGGTAACTAGGTAAGCCAAACACACACACAGGCACAATAAAATGGCCCTATACTTATGTATTGAAAGTACAGATTTTGCAAATGATTTATTACAACTGGGATTTATATTTCAGAGATAAAACTCCAAATTCTACACCAAAGTTTCCATTTTCCACAGACTTTCAGACTATGCTGTAACTCTTACACCAAACATTTCTCACATCAAATCAAAGGCAACTTACTCTTTAAAAATGTAGAAATAATATTTAATAGCACTATAACCTACTCTCACAAAGTATGATGGTTAATGGGGACAACAGTATTGCTTCTAGAAATTTAACACTGTGAGTAGAGCATTCTACTAGAAAGAAAATTGTTCATAGAGAATCAATCTGCTCAAATCTTACCCTAATCAAAAGTAAGAAAATCCAAGAAAGAAAATATTACTTAAATAAGAATAAAATATTATAAAATAAATAAAATATAAGGATAAAATATTAAATTCCACATTTTTGACATTCTAATTGCAGGACTTCTTTGACACCTTTTCTGTTTCACATCTTCTGAGAAGCTGTGAAATAGGTGTGAAACAATGATCAGATAAACCCTTACAGACCACAGAGTGGGTTCCTGCACCTGCACCGAAAGTAGATAACACTGAGTGAGAATAAACATTATAGATCTTCATTTTATTGAAAAAAATAAAAATTTTAATTAGATAAACAATGCTAGGATTTTGTTATGAGAAATGAAGAGAAATATAAGGTTTTAGAGCTACTGAAAAAAATTACCTTTACTTTTGAAACCCCCAAAGCAAGACTTTGTACAGCCTACTACATGGAAACTGGGAAAACTGCCTCTGGAGGGCTTTGTCGTTAGAAAGAAGGACTGGATCTTCATTTGGTTGTTGTTATATCTCTCAAAATGTTTACAGTAGAACACCCTGTATGTGTTTGTAGATTGAATTGCATTATATTTGAAACTAATTTTCCTCACCCATGCAAGTAATACAATTTATCCCATTACCTTGTAGGTTACCATATTTATGCCCAGTGTGAGAATATTAGCAGTAACCATGTTACATGGGAGACCCTCTCCAGTCCTTAATGGGGTGTGTAATAATGGTGTTTATTATATAAATGAGATAAAATCGTTCTGGAATGACCCCCTATTGATCTAGAGCCTCACAGCTGGATTTTGTTTTCTCTTATGCTTGTAGGTCATCACACAAGTGGCAGTTAATACTTTTCCCGTGAGGCTTATAAATGAGGACTTATAAAATAATTTTATCAATGTATCTAGGGAGTACAGGAAGAAACATGCCGCAGACGGTACAATCAGGACGCTAGGATTTCATTTCCAAAATCATCCTGCTTTTTGCGTCGTGAATAGTCCACGTTCACATGCAGGAACAGCTCAACCGCTCTACTTAATGTGACTCTCAACAGCTCCTTTTTCTGGAATCTTGCTTGAACGAGTTCGGCTGTTTAACTGAACAGACCCCTTCAGGCAGTCCAACTAGTTGAGCCACGTATGAATCTTAACCTAGACACACTTCTGCTATTCTGTATTTAACAAGATTTCTGGGCTTGTTAATACAGCTCTTATAACTGATAGACTTAAAATTCAGAAGGAGTATGCATTTGGTCTTCAAAAGTAGCCAAAATGATTTATTTAAATACACAATCTTTCTACTTGATAGAGCTTAGTAAGAATAGAGATCAACTGTGCATTTCTTTTTTTTTTTTTCTCACAAGATTATACAGCAAATATCTCTTTGAGGATTACATGCAGCAGGGCTCTGCTTCGTAGTGCAGGTGAACTCCACCCAGAGTTCCTGGCCTTGCTTGGATCAGAGGCGGAGTTAGGAGCCTAATAAAAGAGAAAAAGATCATTTATTTGCCCGCATAAACATATATTCATTTAGTGTGTTTGTGCGTAGAGCACGGCTATTCCTACCTCCAAAGAGGAGATCAAACACAACAGATTGCATGTTGTACAAAAACCGCACATATCTAAATCCATTTTTACTAGCGGTACGTTAAGTTTACTTTGCCTCAATGTGTAACGCATTATCTGATTCATTTCACTGACTGATCCATCTACGCAGTCTCCGTATCAGATTTATAGGAATATAGAGGAAACACTTGGAATGAATCAATTTAAATGCGGTATTGAAGAAAAAGCGACCTTTGTGCAAAATCCAGATTTTTATGAATGTGCTTTGTTTTATGGGAGCAGAAATACCAGTGATAAATATAACATTAGCATAAGGAGTCGCGCCGTCGCACCCAACGTTAAAAGCCTTAACAGGAAGAGCGCTTGAAATAATTTAGTGCTGATAAACAGCCCTGCAGGCAAGATTTTGGCAATTTGTGATAAACCACATATTTTAAAAGACTCACAGAAATCCTTCTAAGTGTGCGTTATGCTGGAGTTGCAGTGAGTCCACGGGGGTTCTAAGAAAAGTATTTTTAGAGCTGGACATTTTGCCATGGTTAACAAGGAAGTCGTTTCAGTCAACAGTGGGAAGTCTGTGCACTTTCTCAGTGTTCTCAGCCTGGAGGTGGCAAACCAAGACAGGTAGTAACAGCTCAGTCAGGCAAGGTTCTGATTCTTGATCGTGGCAAACCATCATAATGAGCAATCACCTTTGCTACAAGAAGATGAGAGGTGAATTCTAGTAAGAAAGAAGGAAAGAAAGAAATCCTAAATGCTCGATATAAAGTGGCTTATTTTTTCTTCACATTTTTGTTCTCTTGCATTCTTCAACTGCTTACCTTGAGCAAATGCAAGACACATTTTGGTGACATGATGGTTGATATGAAAAATAATTCTTAAAATAATCCAGTTCCCTAGGAAAATGAAAAGCATTGATAAATACCTTTGGGCGCATTCATCTATTGATGGATACTGTTGAGTTTTTGTATGAGAAAGTCCCCATACAAAATTGAATACAAAATCTGAGCCCATGGTTGTTAGGTAAGTGGTTGAGAATAGCCCTTTAAAACTTTGATGACATAGCAAACTTTCCTAGACATATAGAAGTTTAATTCTATTTAAGACAACACAGAAAAGGATAATTCGTGGCTCCTAAAAGAATAATAAAGACATAACAATTCTGGATCTTTCTCTCTTCCTTTTTTTTTTCTTTAATTAGAAAAAATCCTTTCTTATGGGAAAGATAAGATGAAATTAATTGTACTGGGACATTGGCACATTTGGATTTATGTCTGTTTTTGCAACAATGGTTAGATTGACATTTTGTCTAGACACAGGTTTGACAATATAGAAAATATGCAACTTACTGAAATTCTTGGAAGGCTGGGTAAAGAGAGTCAACCAGCTGGCATTCATCCTCAAAGGGAAGAGAGCAGTTCCAAAAAGTCCAAATGCCCACCCTTTCCAGGTGACGGTTACAAAACAGTGAGGATGACCCACTGTCACTACATTGCTGAGAAGGCAGCAGAACATAAGTATAAACCTAGAAAGCCGGGAAAAGGGTCCAAAGAGAGGAACTCCAGTTGACAGAGAGATGCTGGGATGAACCAAAAGGTTTAATGGAGTTTTTGTTCAGTGTTTTGATGATTTGACTGCCTACTCTTTGGTCATTTCTTCATAAGACAAACTTGAAACATCATTTTCGAGAAAGAAACTAGAAAGAAAATCCAGCAATCCCCATGAATGGTCACATTTTGTTTTTATTTTTAATGATAATTGTCATGCACATTTTAAAAGCGTTATTAGATTCAGATGAAACTCTGTCAAGTTTCTATCACGTCTCTAGCATTTCAGGGATTTTCAGGTTTCTTCTTCAGTGTCCAATGTTCATTACTCTTGTGCTTGTTACGTTACTGTTCATTTCTGGCAGTAATTTGTGTAAAATCAGCAAAAAGTTTAAATCGTTTCACAGTGTTTATACATGATTGAATTCTCTTCATTAATGAGGCTATGAAAAACTATTACTAACTCTATTAAAAACTTATCTCTTCCTTTTAGTAAATAACCACTTTTGGTATAATCTGTACATGTTTTGCCTATAATTTAGTTCTCAATATGAGAATCATTCAGTTAATTTCATTGCTCATCTTTATCACTTTTGTTTCCGATTTCATTGATTTTTATCAGAATGTTATTTTAACTCTTTAATCAATAAATTTAAATTCAACAAAAATGATACATATCATACATATCAAGACAAATGTCTGTAATTTCTCCAAAAAATTCTTATGAACATTTTTTTCCAAATTAGAAATAAAATTGTGTATTCAAGCTTAATTACATGTTCCAATTCTATTAAAAAAGTATTGTGGATTTTAATTGAATATGCTGCCTTACTAAGACTATTCCTGAAGGTAGAAAATTTTGTTCTCAACTTTGGCTTTGATGAGGAACAAATTCTCTGCATGTAATTTTACATTTCAGATTTCATGAAGTGTTTTCCACACATTAGCTTCAGCTGCATAAATTTTAAACCTATTTTTCTTTCTTCTCTTCTCATCCATTTCCAGTACTGAATCTCATGAGTCCCATTCATAATGCAATGCAGCCCTGGCTATACACCTTTGTGTTATGCCAGCAGGTATGTAGGCATGGTGAACAGTAGGAATATTCCCCAGAGAAGTTTCTGATTATTGCACAGAAGTGACTGGGGACCACATAAAAATACCCTAGAATAAGAAATTAAAAGTACTCCTAACTTGAGCCTTCCTAATGTAGATTGGTGCAGCCACTGTGGAGAACAGTACAGAGGCTCCTTAAAAAACTAAAAATAGAATTATCATATGATCCAGCAATCCCACTCTTGGGTGTGTGTGTGTATATATATATATATATATATATATATATATATATATATATATATATAAGATGAAAACTCTAATTCAAAAAGATGCATGCACACCAATGTTCATAGCAGCACTATTTACAATAGCCAAGGCATGGAAATAAACTAAGTGTTCATGGATAGATGAATGAATAAAGAAGATATGGTATAAATTTACAATGGAATACTGCTCAGCCAGAGAAAAGAATGAAATTTTGCCTTTTGCAACAACATGGATGGACCTAAAGATTATCACACTAAGCGAAGTCAGACAAAGAAAGACAAATATCATAGGTTATCACTTACATGTAAAACCTGAAAAATGACACAAAGGAACTAATTTGCAAAACAGAAACAGACTCACAGACATAGGAGATAATCCTGTGGTTACCAAAGGGGACAGGGTTGGAGAGGGATAAATTAGGAGTTTGGGGTTAACAGATACACACTTCTGTATGTAAAACAGATAACAATAAGAACTTACTATGTGGCACAGGAAACAATATTCAACATCTTGTAATAACTTATAATGAAAAAGAATCTGAAAAAGAACATATATATGTTTTGAAAAGTATCCCTAATTTAACTATTTAACTTCCCTTTAGCTGGATCTCCTAAATACCATGGCCAAACCAAAAAAAAAAAAAAGGAAATTTAGAGTGGAAAGTGTCAGTCTTAATTAAATGTAGGTAAATATATATCACTTTTGTGACAATTATGTAAACATATTTATGTAAACACAGGACCCTCCTGGAAAAAGCTATGCAAATGAGGGACTCCAAAGCTTACTCTTTCTTCATTTCGCTGTAAACCTGACGGTGGTAGGCAAAATTCTAAGATGCTCCCTCCAAGATTCCCAGCCACCAGTGTAAACACCTTCTCCCAGTTAATTCTTATACTAAGCCAGGTTCTGCAGCAAGGAGGTTTTATATGCATAACTAAGGACTGAAATCAGTAGACCTTGAGATTATCCAGGTGGGCCTGACCTCATGACATGGGCGCTTTAAAAGCAGAATTTTCTCTGGTAGGTCACAGCGGAGAAAGTCCGAGAGGTGTGCACTGGCTAGCCTGGAAGGACGAAGACGTAAGCTGTAGACTACCTTGAGGGACAAGGAGCAAGGAACCACAGGCGGCCTCTACTTGCTAGGAGCTGTCACTGGTCATGAATCAGAAGGAAAATGGAATCTCCATCCTGTGGCTTTAGTGAAATAAATTCTGCCAAATCAATGGTTTTAGAATAGAACCCTGAGCCCAGATGAGACCACAGCCCCAGCTGACACCTTAATTTCCTCCCAGTGAGATCCTGAGCAGAGATCCCAGCCATTCCATGTCCAAATCTCAGACCTACAGAAAGTCTGAGATGATAAATGTGTGTTATTTGAAGCTGTCAGGTTTGTGGCAATTTGTCACGCAGCAATAGAAAGCTATTAAAATGCCTTTCTGCATGTAAAACAATGAAGCTAGAACACACCCTTACACCATATACAAAAATCAACTCAAAATGGATTAAAGACTTAAACATAAGACAAGATACAATAAACCTCCTAGAGGAAAACATAGGCAAAACATTATCTGACATACATTTCAAAAATTTTCTCCTAGAAGAAATAAAAGCAAGAATAAACAAATGGGACCTAATGAAACTTACAAGCTTCTGCAGAGCAAAGGAAACCAGAGATAAAACAAGAAGAAAACCTACGGAATGGGAGAAAATTTTTGCAAGTGAAACCGACAAAGGCTTGATCTCCAAAATATATAAGCAGCTCATACGACTCAATAAGAAAAAAATAAACAACCCAATCCAAAAATGGGCAGAAGACCTAAACAAGCAATTCGCCAAGGAAGACATACAAATGATCAAAAAATACATGAAAAAATGTTCAATATCACTAATTATCAGAGAAATGCAAATCAAAACTACAATGAGGTATCACCTCACACCAGTCAGAATGGCCGTCATTCAAAAATCCAAAAATGACAAATGCTGGAGAGGCTGTGGAGAAAGGGGAACCCTCCTACACTGCTGGTGGGAATGCAGTTTGGTGCAGCCACTATGGAAAACAGTGTGGCGATTCCTCAAAAGACTAGGAATAGACTTACCATATGACCCAGGAATCCCACTCCTGGGCTTGTACCCAGAAGGAAATCTACTTCAGGATGACACCTGCACCCCAATGTTCATAGCAGCACTATTTACAATAGCCAAAACATGGAAACAACCTAAATGTCCATCAACAGGTGACTGGATAAAGAAGATGTGGTATATTTATACAATGGAATACTACTCAGCCATAAAAACCGACAACATAATGCCATTTGTAGCAACATGGATGCTCCTAGAGAATGTCATTCTAAGTGAAGTAAGCCAGAAAGAGAAAGAAAAATACCATATGAGATCGCTCATATGTGGAATCTAAAAACCAAAAACAAACAAACAAACAAAAACAAAGCATAAATACAGGACAGAAATGGACTCATGGACAGAGAATACAGACTTGTGGTTACCGGGGGGGGGGGGCGGGGTAGAGGGTGGGAAGGGATAGACTGGGATTTCAAAATTGTAGAACAGATAAACAAGATTACACTGTATAGCACAGGGAAATATACACAAAATGTTATGATAAATCACAGAGAAAAAAATGTGACAATGAGTGTGTATATGTCCATGTATGACTGAAAAATTGTACTGAACACTGGAATTTGACACAACACTGTAAAATGATTATGAATCAATAAAAATGTAAAAAAAAATGCCTTTCTTTGTAGGAGTTAAATATGGGGGGGCAGGTTATAAATTGGGGAAATCTCAATTCATACAAGCAAAACCAGGGTGTGAGAGAGAGAAAGTGCACAGCAAAATGACAAGGACAGAGTCTTACTCACCTCAAAGACATTTGGTCCAGGATCACTGACAGGTCTGAAGGGAGACAGGGTGAATGGAGCGCCAAACTCACCTTCCCAGTGATGCGGGAGAAGCTGAAAGGTGGCAAGTCAGGGGTGCTGACTTTCAGAAGCAGGACCACTGTGAGGACTGCATCCCATGAGAAGGTATCTTTAGGCACAGCTGAAGTGAACATTTGAGAGGTGCAAAAATAATGAATAGGACCAAAGTAAGCATTGGGTTTTTTGGATTTTATTTGTATGGTTTGCACATAGAATCTCAGCTTTCCCCTACAATATCTTTTCAAAAATCTACATTAAAAATCTACATTACTTGAAGATGATTTTGCTATAAGTGGATGCCTTATGGTAAAAGTGAAGAGGACCGAAATTGGTTGGAGTAAGGTTGAGGCGGGGCCAGCACAGAGAGGCAGGAGGAGCCTTGCAGCTGGGAAAGAACTGTTCTTGGACAAGGATGCTCTAGGTGTCAACTGACTTCAATCATGACCTCAGGTGGAGAGTGAAGGGGATCTGTGAGTAAAATATTTATGATAATCACATGTAACTGTAGACGTCTGAAGAAGGACATGTTGTGAGATCAGAGGTGTCATCACGGAAACAAGGTGACATTTGCTTTGATGAATTCTCCAAGGTTCAGGGTATGAAACTCCGCTTTCATCTCAGAAGCTTGATTTATTCAGCTTGATGTATCTCTTGGAAGGAGCAGGGAAGGGACATATAGAATAATTAAACTCTCTGGTATGTTTACACAAGAATGCAAATTTACAATGAGAAATATAATGTCAAGAATACTGGGATATATCTGTTGGTGTAGCCAGCACCATTTTTTTTTTTCAGAAGCAGAAAAGAACTACACAGGAATTTGAATTATAAAAGAAGATACCTTGATAAGCTTGGAATTAGAGAAAAGAAGGTCAAGGTGTTGTTTCCAATGTTTAAGAGCGTTAGGCTCCAACAGCCATGTATGACCATCTTCACATCGCGGGCACACCTGCTACACTACCTGGAATTACACATTTCTGTCTCAAATAGTCTTCATACTATATTTTCTGGCTAGATATGCCCTGGCATTAAGAATATCCCTCCAATATGAATTCCTTCCTCACTGTCATTATGCATCTAGCATAGTATTTATTACATTATATTAATAGATATGATGCTTACTTAGACCATAAACTCTATGCGGTTGGGGTCAACCCTTAAGAGTTTTCATAATCCCAGCAGCTGGCATAGTCCCTGACACAGTCATATGTCCTCAACAAGTGATCATGAATTAGCTAGCTGATAAGGAAAGAAGGAAGGAAGGAAGGAAGGAAGGAAGGAAGGAAGGAAGGAAGGAAGGAAGGAAGGAAGGGAGGGTATGGGTGATATTTTCACATGTAATCTTTTTTTCTTTTCTTCATCTATTTTATACCTGTTAGGCTGGGTATACTTTATTTTTTCTCTAATCAAAAACTAATAAAGTTAACACCAGTTCTATGAAGACTCAATAAACGTGCTCAGAAATTTCTCACATCAAAGGAAACACAAACATCTTTGTTGTGTGGTCTTTTAGGTGTTTTCCACGTGCTCAATGTTGGCAAAGTCCTTTTCCTTTTCAACACAGATCCATTCCAACCTAGCTTGTCTTGGTGATACACATATTGCTCTTGAAGCATATTTATAAAGGTATAGTTCAGTTAGAACTTTATTTTTAAGATGAATGAAAGAAACACTAGTATTAATGGAGAAGCTCTCTTCTGTAAATATTAAAAGTAGCTCAAATTTTAAAAAGGTAAAAAATAGCATTTATGTTGAATACTTCTCATAAGATCTTTGCAGGACAATTTAAAAAAAAAACCACTCTGGAATAATAGTTCATTTCTCTGTTATCAGTTACTACTGCATGTATAAAGCAATTAGCTTCACATAATATTTTATATGGTAATAACTTGACAGGATGTTAGGGGTCAGTTAAAAATCGAACACAAATTATCCGTGATTTACTTACTCCCCAGATCTCGAAAAGAACCTCAGGATTTGCCTTTACTTATGGTCAAAAGAGAGAATGAAACATACGTCATTCATTACTGTCCATTAAGATGAGGTTCATTCAAGATACGACCATTCACTTAAGAAGTGGTACCTTAGCCATTCTGTCCACAGATATTTGGTAGAATATTTGTGATGCCCATAGCCCTGAGTCAGACCCTCGGGGCAATTTAAAAAATGGATCAGATTTTACTACTGCCCTTAAGAGACTTATATTCACTAAAAGAGAGATATATCCATAGAAATAAGAGTATTTCCACCCTGTTGAAATGAATATCTGTTTAACTAGACCATCATTTAAGATAATGCAAAATTAAGGAATGTTAAACAAAGATAGAAAGTGTTTATGACCACAGGCTAAAGGAACTCCTAAAAGAATATATTAAAAAAGCATACTACAAAAGAATATGCTTCAGTAAGAAAAGCATTGAACTTATAAAGGAGTGTAACAAGGAAAAATTGATTAACTTATTGATAAATATAAACCAGAACTTCTTTGAGAAACATAATGGCTAAGGTGAGGGAGGGATTAAAAATAAAATGGCATTAAAATGTTGAACTGAAGTCCAGGTGCATTAGTAATTAAAACTTGAAAGTGTAAATTATCATTTATAAGAAAGAAATTCTCAGTTTAGATTTTCAAAAAAAACAAGATACATTCTGTTTATTAGAAACACTTCTAAAAATAAGTTGACTCAAAAGTAAAGAGATTAAAATTATAAAACAAGTCTTACATATTCATTTTGTTAGATAAAAATAAATTATGGATAAATAATTTCTCAATTTAATGATAAAATAAAAAATTCACTAGAAAATTTTAATTTTGAACTTAGATATAATCCTAAAATATATAAGCAAACACTGGCAGAATTATGATTAAATGTAAAGACATTAATTGGTAGAGATCTTAACATAATTGTTGAAAACTTGACAGATTAAGCATCAAAATATAAATAAAATATGGAAGTTTTAAACACCCCAATTAGTAAGCTTCATTTAAAAGAAATACACCAAATTTGCTCTTAAGTTTTAAAGAATAAAAATTATTTTTAAAAGCGTGCATTGCAACTTTACCAAAAAAAGATTTTAATATGCTTCTCAGATACTTGACAAATTAAGCAGTAAGAAAGCCAGGAAGGACACAGAGGTTTTGAAAACTGTAATTAATAAGCTTGATTTAAAAGAAATATGAAGGACAATTCACTTAACTATTAGATTATTATTTTCAGAGAAATATGGAGCCTTTACGCACTCTGACAAGTACCTAATCTGACCAAAGACCACTGATTTTTACCACTGACTTCACCCTTACAGTCTCATCGTGTATTACCTTTGCTTGCAAACCATAGCCACCTAGAGATCCCACTGTCAACGACAATTTGGTATTTCTAATTTGTCACCTCATCTGCACAACACATCTCTTCTACCTGGTGTCCCACATTCTTTTTCTTTTGTTACAGTCCTTCCAGTTGTTGTACCTTTTTGGTCTGTTCCTTTCCATTACCATCTATCTCCATCTGTAATCCATGTTGATCCTTAATATTTAATTACATTTCACAGTGCATCTCACATAAAACCTTCCTTTTTAGTCCAACTACCTCCAACTTGCTTATGGAATTCTGACAGGTCCCTCATTTCTCTCTCTGGAATTTTCTAGTCAATCCGTCTTGCATTAAGCTACCAAGTACATCTCGCTAGAATTCTTTCATCATGTCACTTGCTTACTCAAAACATACAGAGGTTTCTGGTGCATATGAAACAGAGATTTGACTTTAGCATTCAAAAATGCCCAATAACTCCTCAAATGACCTCTCAAACTTCATATTTCATGAAGTTCCTATAAGAATATTTTCCCCAAAGAGGAATAACGGTAGATCTGCCCCCTGCTATGTATAGAATGTCCGCGTTTCTCTTTGATTTTGTTCACGCCCAGTTTTCCCCACTGTCAATGTACTTCCCAGTCCTCTCCCCATCCATTTCTCAAGGCCCAAATTTCTGCTTGAAATATCCTCTAAATACCTTCTCCAAGGGATCATGATACGTCCTCAGCTCCTCTAGCAATTATTTACATTATACACCTATGACTTCTGAGTCTGCTGTGCAATTTCTTTTATTGTCTGAACTGTAATCGTATTTCATAAGTTTTCTTACCGATTCACTGTTCAGGAAGAGGAACCTACAAATGGTAAGGCAGAGGATGTCAAAGCTGCAGGGCAAAGCTTCTTCCATTTAACAAATGCTTATCACAACTGCTTTCATAAACCTATGATGATGAAGCTGACAGGCTAGTCCCTGCCTTCATGGATCTTATAGATGGGTGGCAGAGCAATATAAGGTAGCAATAAGCAGAAATAAGCTCTGAAAAAGAAGTTTAGTGTGTCTAGAGAGTGTTACAGGGGAGGGCTATTTTACATTGATGGGGAGAAGAGGTGACAAGGAAATGTCTCTGGGAATATGACATTTAATGAAGTTTTGAGCATGTGTAAATCTCTTCAAATATACTTTTTAAAAAAACAAGAATGAGGAATATGTTATCAGAGATACATTAGATACAACCAGTTTTAGAACTGTGAATCTGTGTGATTTTGAACAGGATATTATTAATAAGAGATGGATAGCTCTTGGATAAAAAAAATCATTTATTTTATCCAAAACAGACAACATTCAGGAAATATTTTTCTCTTCAGGGATTAGTAATCAGTTATTATACATCATTAACATTTAATACTTCTTAACATTTTACCAGAAGAGTCATTTCCTGTTTTTCTAAATTATGGCAGTCATATTGGAAATAAGTCTTGGGTAACAAGTTCATACAAGTTAATTGTATCTTTGTTTTGGGGCAGGGAGGTGGGGGTATTAAGTGAAATACGGCAGGTGATATCTACCAATAACCAGCAGGAGGGGCTATTGCAGATTCTTCTTTCCCTTTCCTCATCCTTTGGAGGATACTCAGATGCCATGTAGTCATTTATGCAAAGGCTATTCATTGCATATCCATCAAGTCAGGTGGCATCTCTGAAGACAGCAATGACAGTCAGGTGCCCAGGATTACAGTTCAAGCCATGCCCTTGGAAGAATCCTAGATCTCAATTTTCCTCTATCACGACAGTTGGGATTTAGGTCAAGATAATCATTAAAGTCTTATTCAGCCCTAAACTCTATTCTTTTGTAATCAACCAGATGCTCAGTGGTCTCGAAGATAAAACAAAAGGAGGAAGCATTAAAAGGAATTAGACACAAAGAATAAAGAAAGTAAATTTTGGAAAAGTAGTCTTGATAATAAAATTCATTACAACTGAAGTCATTAGAACTCTCTGTTCAAATTGTTTTTGAGCATTTTGTCTCCACGGAGATTACTCAGAAGAGGGCCTTCTATAAGAATGGGTGACTCTTTTCCCCAATATTTCAGGTGAAGCCTGATCTTTGAAATGATTCAAAATCGGCTCTAGTGTACGGGATGCTGTTACATGTTTTTTCACCAGCACCTGCAAACAGCACAGGAATTGGCAGTTCGATCACTCTCTTAGACCTAGGAAGTCTAAGTAATTTGCTCTGTGCTTCACTGCAAATAAATATTCAATTGAGCTACTTTCCTTAAACTGTGTTGAGACGGTGACTGGGGCTCAGTCATCTCCAGGGCTCCTTTACTCCCACATGTGGGTCCTAAGCTTGAATGACTTGCACAGCTCTGAGCTGGAACAGCTGAGGCTCCTTGGACAGAACTTTATCTCTGTGTTGTTTCTCCACGTATTCTCTACAGCATGAATACTTCAGGATGATTGAACTTCTTACATGTTGACACAGGACTCATAAAATGCAAGAAGAGAGAGACCCAAAAACTTGATTTGGAGGGGCAGGGCAGAAGCTAACGTCTGAGCTCACACAGCATCACTTCTGTAAAGCCCACCCATGTTGTTCATGGGGAGGAAAGCTAGATCCAGTTTCCTGATAGAGGAATGTCAATGTCCTATTTTAGGAAAAGCACTTGTTTGAAAATATATTCTGCCATATACCTCATTGGCTGTAACTGATCACATGGCCTCATTCATTGACAAAAAGACTCGAAAGAAGGACCAGAAATAGAAGTTGAGTCACATTAATACTGACCACAGAATCCCCGTCTTCTTTATACTGTATTGAAGTTCTAGCCACATAATGTGTCCTATTGGCTGGCTTCATGGTGATGAACTTTAACGCTTTGCTTTTGGACTTATGACTGTAGTCACAATGAGAAGTAGCCAGCTAAGTAAAATACATGTCTGCATTTGCTATAGAAATATTGCTCAGAATGTTACCCATTACATTAATATGGTCTTTGTAAAACTTCTCCTGAGTCATTTCTTTTAGGTTTAACACCAACAGAAAAATTCTCTTCACTAAAGAACCTGCAGGCTTTCTCCTTTGTAATAATGAGAGCTATGCCATTTATCATGTTCTTTTTCTTTGCCCTGGATGCCAGGAATTTCAGTGTCAGTGCTGAAACTTAAACATGGTGTCTATCTTATCATTCACTAAGGTTAGCTTACTAGGCTTTTCTATTTTTCAATACTTCGAATTGTATGTTTGTGTTTCTTTAGCCTCATTATTACATAACTTGATATAAGCCACTTCAAAGTCTTTTGGAAAGGAATAGCATGTAGATGCATTGAATGCATACATAAGCCTAGATTGGAATACTACTCAGCAATGAAAAAGAGCAAACACACAGCAACTTGGATGAACATTATGGGCATTATGTTGAACAATAAAAACGAGTCCTCAAAGGTCACATTCTGTATGATTCCATTTATAGCCCATTCTGGAAATACCAAAACTATAGAGGCAAACAACAGATTAGTGATTGTCAGGCATTAGGATGGTTGAAGGAAATGAAAAGATTAAACTCAAAAGATGTAGCATGAGGGAATCTTTGTGTTGATAGAATAGTCTTGTATCTTGATTGTTGTGGTAACTACACCAATCTAACTGTGATAAAAGTAACATCAAACTAAACACACAATTCATATTATCACTGATTGCCTGGTTTTCGCATTATGTTATTTTTTTTTAAAGATGTAACAATTGAGGACCTGAGGGTGAAAGGTAGATGGGATTCTCTGTACGATCTTTGCATCTTCTTGTGTATCTATGATTATTTCAAAATAAGGATTTGTATCTTTTTTTAGATTCCACATATAAATTATGTCATATGATACTTGCCTTTTCTAATTTACTTCATTTAATATGATAATCTCTAGGTCCATTCATGTTTCTATAAACGGCATTTTCATTCTTTTTTATGGCCGAGTAATATTCCATTATATATATACACACATACACACACACACACACACACACAAACACACACTATATCTTCTCTATCCGGTCATTTGTTAATGGACATTTAGGTTGTTTGTATGTCTTGGCTATTATAAATTGCGCTGTTATGAACATTGGGGATCACGTGCCTTTTCAAATTATAATTTTAAAATGGTGCAAATTCTATTTACAAACCAAAACAGACTCACGGACATAGAAAACAAACTATAGTTACCAAGGGGAAAGGATGAGGAGGGATAAATTAAGGGTTAGGGATTAATAGACACACGTTACTCTATATAAAATAGGTAAACAACAAGGACCTACTGTATAGTACAGGGAACTATATTCAATTTCTTATATAACATATAATGGAAAAGAATCTGAAAAGAAAATATATATATGTGTGTGTGTATATGTGTATAACTAAAACACTTTGCTGTACACATGAAACTAATATTGTAAATCAACTACACTTCAATAAAATTTTTTAAAAGAATTGATAAATTAAATGACCAAAAAATAAGAAAGTGTAAAAAGTCACCAACTGGTGCATTTCACATAGGAATTTAATTGTATATAAATTATATCTCAAATAACGTTGATTACCAAAAAAAAGCATCATTGTCATTAAC
Source organism: Vicugna pacos (assembly GCF_048564905.1). Classification (NCBI taxonomy): domain Eukaryota; kingdom Metazoa; phylum Chordata; class Mammalia; order Artiodactyla; family Camelidae; genus Vicugna; species Vicugna pacos. The sequence goes on along the minus strand of NC_132991.1, from coordinate 85,446,382 downwards.
TCCTCAATAGTGAATAAGCGTATTGGAGTGATCCTAGATTTGAGCTCCCTGAGAAAATAACAATCTCCTGGAAAGAAATAACCTGCCATTTGGTTGGTCAAACCATCTCAGGAAAAGACCTAAGAATGTTCACCCTCAGCCCACTTGTATAAATGAATAGTGCTGACAGAATAGAGTGGAAGCAGGCAGTCTGAATCGGAGGGGGTTTATCATCAGGGTACAGAGCGATGGAAGTGCAAATAAGCAGAAAGAAAAGCTCTCAGAATGAAAACAAAATGTTTCATCTGCCCAGCCAGCAACACCAAGGCTAGAAGCCAAGCAGAAATGTGGGCAGACACAGGTCATCGAGACCCACAGACCATGCGTGCACAGACACCTCCGAAATAAGAGAGGGGATGTGGGAAATCATGCCCCAGTCTTCATCCCCAACATCTTTGGTGGTCCCAGGGTGCGAGAGCAGAGAATGGGGAAGATCAGGCGAAGTCTGCCACTTACCTGGTTCCCAGGCTTGGGGCGGGGGGTTGCTCATAACCAGGGCTTTCCCTACCTTGGCCATCAAGTCAGCCACACGAAGAGACAATATTAACATGTGATTTTTAAGCTACTCCTAACCCCTTCTTCAGATCACTGACTGTCAACAGGCTTTTACAGAAATTACCTGGAACTCTTAAGGGCCAAGGCTGTACCAGCTGCTTTGGTGGGACTGAATCACTGGCTTCTGAGCAGCAGTGAAATGATTCTTCCAGAAATCGCTCAGCTAGCAGAAATGAAAATCTATTGGCTTGATTTGATTTCTAAAGATCAGGCTTCCAACACAGAAACATGTAGCGCTGGGTTTCTCAATCCCAGGGATTCCCATTAATAAACAGAGATCTCAAGAGGCAAGGCCTGGCAATGTGCATTTTAGCAGGCACCAGGGTACCGCTTCTGTTGGGACTCATTGGTAGAGTGTGGTTGAAAGCAGTGCATTGATCAAAACCTTTCTTTTTTTCTCTGACAATGTTTTATCGTCCTCTGCATAAAGTTGCAGATGTCTGGTAGAACAAACCAGACAGATTTTCCTCCCCCTCCCGCCCTGACACTGCGGAGCCCCAGATCAGAAATAACAGGAGAGACGTGGAGGAGAGGAGGGGGAGTAGCAGGAGCCTGGTGCTTCCACCCACGGAGTAACTGGCCCCTGCGTAACACAGCACCACTAGATTCTGAAAGATCTTTGAAGTGCGCAGGGCTCAAAAGAAACGAATAATGTAATTCTAGAAGTCCACACTTGTTTCCTTAGCTACATAACACAGCACAAACAATTTGGTTGCAATTTCAAGGCCGTGGTTTCACAGTTATTTGATTAAACTACGATGCCTTTTCATAAGAAGGAGATGGACTGATAGCACTTCAAAGTTTTCTCAAGTGCCACAATTGAAAATTATAACTTAGCCTGCTCATAATGATATTTTTAGCCAATTCCTCCTACTTATAAATATATTTCCATATATTATTCCCATAACATTTTTCTCCTGATCACAGAGGCTTCTTTTTCAATGAAGTCAATACACAGCACTTCTGAGACAAAAAAAAAAAAAGAAAGAAAGAAAAAAAGAAAAGAAACGAGGATAACATTTAGCTGTTGAGAAACATGTACTGTCAGCAAAGGTGGTGCCTCTAAGATATTGACAAGAAATCCTTCCACATACCATGGGCTTTCCTTAAATTTTATCATTCTTCCCAAACCTCAGGACCTTCAATTAGGTGACCTAAGCTTGGGGGCAAAAGGGAAAGGGATCCAACTGGGAGATTCAAAGCAAGCAGGCAAGAAAACTGGGAAACGCTGATGAATCACTGTGTATTCTGAAAGAGTGAGGTCATGCATTTTTTCCCATGAATAGTTATCTCCCTTTTTACTATGGGCTACATCATCCATTTTATTTGGGATTATTTTGTTTGGGTGTCAGGGCTGTTTGTTCCTGTGACCACCCTCCCCCCATAGAAACCAACATTTTATCTACAAACACAAGACACTGTATCCTTTGAAACAGGTAGACCCAGTGCTGCTCAGCTGTTCCCCTTGACCTTAAGAGAACTTTTATTTTTCTCTCTACTTCTCAGCCCAGATTCTATTTTCATGCCAATGTGACATTGGGGCCTTTCTTATGAAGAGCTGGCCAGTTGTGCTTAACTCATCAAATTGTGCCAAAACATTTGACATATGTTTAATATACGTTACGCTGACCTGCAAGGAAGTACTTTCCACCAGATACGTTGCTCCTGACAGAGCAGGCAACTTGATCTAAGCCAGATTATGTATAAAAGTGTGTGTGTGTGTGTGTTTTGAAATTAAAAAACATTAATGAAGTAGAAATCTCTATCCAGTTTCTTCATTTTCAACTTTAGATTTAAAATAGAGGCAAAGCCAAACAAAGTGATATAATAAAAATTAGTAGTTGTTCTATTATCAGCAAGTCTGTTTGGTACTTTTTAAAAAATTACAGAACACTTAGATTTTTTTTCTCTATTTTAATTTGGGAACAATAAAGGTACAAAGAGGAACAAAATAAATAAAATGAACATGATCATAATTATCTGTTCCTGAAGAGAAATTCAGATCATGGATTCTGTTTATATTAGTTAGATGTTAATATTATTAAGCTCACATAACAATATAGTGTATAGTATTGTTTCATTTTGTTTCTTCAAGGGGTACACTTCTAGTGTTATAACAAAGTATTTGTTATAATTCTATGACCTAAAATGAACCAGATCAAAATATTGTGATGAAGATTGTACATAAATATAGTTTTTCTTCCTTTATGCTTTTATTCAATCGATTTTGAAGGAGCTACTATATGCTAGGCAGAGTCTGAGAAACACCTCCATCATCATCAAATGATTCTAAAGGTAATATTTTTCACTAAGGTTTGAGAAAAGACTATCATCCCTGGGATATACATGTTCTACAGAAATATTCTACAGAAATCAGTGGTTAAAATGTTCATTTGAATTTTGAAATATGCTTTCAAAATAAAATAGAAATTAATAGAGTTCTCTATCGTGAAAGTAATTTTTCAATGTTAAACTAAAAAGCTCATCAAGACCTAATTGTAATAACTCCTAATTACCATATCATTCTGGATGTCCTCCACGTTCTTGTGCGGGTCCACGTGCTGGTCTTTTCTACTCTGTCCTACCCTGCAGAAGGTTGACCTCTATGGACACCATCATGGAGCTACCTTGCCCTCTGGCTTGAGTCGAGCCAGAGAGAAGCACCTGTAGTGGACTGAGCTGGAAGCGGAGAATGTGGCTAGGGTGTCAATGTCACTGTAGTTCTCCTTCCCAGGTGGCCACGGGTTGGCTGTGTCACTCTGCCAAAGGCCACAGTGCTTCCCAGGTAGTCCTAGCCATGTCTGTTCCCCATGTCCTGGTCTTCCTTCTCCATGTCCCAGTAAAACCCATCCCTCTACTGCAGGTGAAGGAGTGGTCGCAGCGTCCTAGAACTCCTAGCCTCACGTGGACTGATCCCTCCTTTATTGGTTTCTCTAAACCCTGCTCACATCACTTGCAATGAACATCTTTAATACAAACTCATCAATTATGTCATTTGAAAGAGCCATCTATTTCTGTCAGAACCCTAACATGGCACATGTATGAAGTATTAGAATTAAGTCGAAGCAGCCTTCTTACAGAGTTTCAAAAACAAATCACAAACTTTGTATCAGCTCTGATGTATTTTTTCCATATTCTCAAAAACGTATATATATTCATCAAAACCTACCTGCATTTATAGATAAGACAATTAATGTTCTAAAAAATATATTTGCTATTGTTAGCATCATTATAACAGTTTTAAAAAGAAGATTTGGTTGCTTTGGTTAAAGAAAAAGTGAAATGCCTATTGATTAGAGTTTTAAAAGCAGTGAAAACCAACTAGGTCCAAAATACATAATTTAATTGGACCTACCAGTCTTTCAGGCAGTTCATGAGTCATCTTCATGTGGAGGGCAAGAAGTGTTCTTCTCAGCAACACAATCCAAGCACCTAGTTGGACTTGGCCCATGGTAGATTTTCAGTAAATCTTCCTGTTGAATTTATAAAGAAATCAAAGTTCAGTTCACTTTCTGACTAACTGAAAAGGGGACTCTAAAAGTTTAAAGTCTGATAACTACTTTCCGTGCTATAATGCTTCTTTTGAAATTAAATTATTTCTATCTATGATAGAAATGTGTATATCTATAATTATTATTACATTAGTAATAACAGACAAAAATTTAGTTGAGGTGTTACAATTAGGGGATTAGATTTAAACACCCTACTTTAATTTCTGGAAGAGAGTAACAGGATCTTATACCTGAAAGACAGGGGGTTGGCTGAACCTCCTCAGTTCTCAGCATCGGCCCAGGCTGGCAGAGCCCTGGCTGGCTTCCTAAGGATTTGAAGGCTGACTGATTCCCAGTGAGCAGTTATCTAGCAAGTTGGGAGTTTCAAAATGAAGCAGCGCTAAGACAGAAGATCCAAGAAATACCACCATTCAGAGCTATGAGGAAGACTCACCTTTCTTGCTGTGCATTCTATTTCTCTTCTTCTTCCTCCTCCTTTTGTATCTCTCTAATCTCTCTGTCTTTTTTCACCAGCTTTTTCCCACTTCTCATGCTGGCTTCCCAGCAGTAACTCATCGGAGCCATACCATCCTCCCCGGGATGACGCTGACTGTATCAACTCCTTTAACTGGAAAGCTGACAAATAGATTTCGGTTTATTTCGACAAACTTTTGTTGGAGGCCAAACAATGTTCTTAGGAAGAAGTTACAGTTGCTGACCTCAGTGACCTAAAGATCTGGACAGAGGTTCGTGTTAGAGGAGGGCAGCGAGAGGATGTGACTTCTGGTTGACCCGAGAGCAGGACCCATGCACTAGGGGTCTCCTTACCTCCTCCCTCTCCGTAGAGTACATGTCCCTCCTATTGTTTCCATACCAATAGTCATTTCAAAGACTTAGCCTTGAGGGAGCAAGGTGGTGTTGAGACCATCTGGAGTGAATACACGACTGAACCCAGTTAAGTCCTCTACATAGACTTTTAAGATTCTGCCAGGCAGGTGCAAAGATGTACTCCTGTCGCAAATGCCCAAGACGAGCCTCATAAGTAGGTTTCCTTGCTTCTTAAAACTACCACCTACCAATCTGGAGTGTTCCGCCTCTTTCCTGGGTCTCTCCTTGCCCTCCAGGTATGGAAGCCAGGTTTGCCTTTCAGCCAGGGAACTACTGAGGTTAGAAACCAACAGCTACAGGTAAGTAAACAAATTATGGTCCTTCAATTTCCACAGGTAGAGACAGATTTGGTCATGTCTACCTGAGGGAACCAGAATGGGCATCAGGAAGTAGATAATATTTGAATTGAACAATAATTTACCATGATAGGTAAGTATCAGAAGAGATCTTAGATTTGCTTTATAATTATTAGAAGAAAAAAAGCTGGAAAAGGAGGCTAGAACTAGCCTCAGGAGAGCCTTGTATGACAGAACCCAAAAGTTCACTGATAATTAGGTAGTTTATGATAATGCTTTAAAAATGCTTTTAAATATGAAAGTGACATATTTGTAAATGTAATGTCTATGATCAAACTGAGCTGAATCAACGGAAAAAATAAGTTAATTTATCAAAATGAAACAGAGTAGATGGAACATGAGGCACACGGAGGTTTTTTTTTTCTCTCTCTCGGTTTTTTTTTTTTTTTTTTTTTGGTTCTGCTAAAGTGAGTAGTTAGACCAAGTATTTTGTGACCCATACATTTTACTAGCTTTATTGGCATCCAATTTGAATCCAAATCAAAATGATCAGCAGAAGTCGTTCTGAATTGTTTTTTAGATCTGCAGGGCTCCAAATAAAATACAGCAAACAAAAGAAAGTTAAGACACAGAAATTGAAGCATAGTAAAATGAAAATCGATGAGAAAGGAAACATTTCTTTAGTAAATGGGCAAGAAAATAATCAGTTTGTGTTTACATTCACTAATTTTTTTTTTAGCAAAAAGATATTGATAATCTGCTCTTGCTTGCCTGTTTTAGAGACAGGAATAGAATCCTCCCCCTACCCTTCACCTTAGAAAAATCTAGATTTTGTGGTAGAAGCCCAAGGGATTATGTTCTGTTGAACTTTGAAGTAGTTTAAATATCATCTGAAATGTAATATTAGTTCTAAACTATTTCAGGTCATCTGTCTTTTTCACATTTCCCTTAAAAAATGAAATATTTTCATAGTATTTGCATATGTGGTATATATTAATCCATATAACATATGGTACCAGGAACACATTTTTACTAATTGTAATATCTGCAAGAGAATTATTTCTCATTTATTTACATTAAAGAATCTTCATAAATAAACTCCCTTTTTTTTCCCCCCATTGCCAAAATGTTTATCTCAAGAAAACTGTTCACTTGTAGAATCAATTTTTCTGGGCTAAGATCATCATTACTTTTCTATAAGTCATATTCTTAAGGCATATTAATTTGTTGGATTCCATACCTCACCTACTGGGATATATGTGGTATGAATTATTTTAGAAGTGGAAAAAAAAAAAAAGCTGTTAAGATGAGCTGATGAATATTGTCTTAAATATCACTTTCCCAACATCAAGGGTTACACCTGGAAACTGTTTATCATAGCCAAAAAGGCAGGGCCTCTCTGGGATGTGGCTCATCAGAATGACTAATACAAAGTCATTTTTCTCATAAATCTGCCTATTCTCCCACCATCTGTTATTTGCATTTTTCCAAAAAGTTAAAAAAATACTGATGGAATGTTTTGACCCAACTGCAGTTAAATTCACATGGTTTACTCTTTTAGTTCCCAAGATGACATTTCAGCCAAGCCTACAGTGAGATATTGCATCAGAATATCTTCTACAATGGGAACTCCAGGTGAGACATCTAGAGGCAAAAGTGGGAACTGCTGAAGATTAGTAGTATTTTGTGTGTTGATTAAAAAAAAAAAGTCAAGTTAAAAAAATCTTAGCAGTCTGTGTATGCATCACTGAATATCAACTCAAAAATCATCACATGCTTTAATTTCCAGCATGCCAGACCTGTGAGTTTAACAGTTTTCTTGGATTTGCAATGCATCGCTAGAGTGATTTGTGTGGTTTTTATACTGTCAACACCAAAGAAGATGCATATTTCTGATTCAATGAAAATATGTACCTCTAAATTACACTTTGCCCATTGTGTCTGGATAGATCCATAGACATTTGTCTTGGACAACTGCAAGAGAATGCTTGCTCAAAGCTATAAATCTGGATAATGTTTTATTCAAGCCAAAAGGCAGACCTAAGAAAATGCATACTATTCATCTCATTATGTATAAGGCACTCTGCTAGGTGTAAGTATACAGTGATGAAAAGGCAGAGATAGTCCCTGCCCTCATGGAGTTTACAGAGTAATGTAGAGACACAGAGATTTTAAAAAGCAACAATAAAAGGATGTATAATTACAAATTAGAGTAGGTGCTATAAAGGAAAGCAAGGTATGAATTCATGGAACCATAGATATTCATTGACAGAGGTGATTTTGAAGTCATCTAATTATCAAACACATTATTTCTGAGTTAAAGAGTATAAGGCTTAATGAGATAACCTCACAGAGCTAGTGTGTGGCATGTTTCAGATTAGACACAGGGCAAGTTTAAATTTAAATCTGTTAATTTTACCCAACTAAAATAATATTACATCAAATTAAAATAATTTGCCTAGCTTTGCTGGGGAGCGAGAAGGTTAGAAAAAAGCAGTAGAAGAAAAGGCTCTTCTTGGTTTACAAATGCCAAAAGAAAAGTGCAGTTGGTGATTCTTTTTCGGAAGTTGTATCTGTCAGGCTAAGTGAAGTCATAGTGTGATAACAAGCAATCCTAAAATTTTAATATATTATGACAGGAAAGACCTATTCCTCTCTCATTTTCTGTGTCCTTCATGCATTGCCTATGGCTCTGCTCCAGTTCATCTTTACTTCTGGAAACCAGGCTGAAAAGCCTTCCAGCTGAAGCATCACTGGTTGTGATGGCAGAAGGAAAAACAAATTTGCTGAACCCTCTGCTGGCTCTTGAAGCTTCTGCTCAAAAGAGTTGCATGTTCTCCCAAAGTGAGTTCAGGGTTTCATCTGAATATATTCCCCCTGCTGGAAGGACCACCACTTATGGGCTAGTGATGAATACAACCCACCACATACATGGATTACATGTTTTTCATATGAAGACTCTAAGGGATGCAATTCTTAGTGAAGGACCCTGATAGCTTGTCTGGATTCATTCTTGACTTAACAGTTCTGTACTACCTCAGCATGTATCTACTTTCTCCTAGTAATATCTCACTTCTTTTTCTGTGGGGGACTCTCCACCTCTACTCTCAGCCTATGGAACCTGAGTTCCCACCTCCATTGTTAAGAGTGAAATATACCTTATATATCAGATCTAAGTCAGTCATTGCTCCATATGGTCCTGGCCGCAATGATGGGGACTTAATCTACCTCTGGTCTAATTAAGACAATGCTCCCTGCTTCCGTGAGAGGCACAAGTGGATGGTAATGGAAGGGAGCGTGTATTCCCTCCTGGACTTGGACCTCAAAGAATGTGAGTCAGAAGCTGCTGCAGTCATGTTGTTCATACTCAGAGCTTGAGAGTGAAGCCCAGCACGGGGAGGGTGGGTGCACTGATCTATGCAGAAAATAAAGTCCTTTGTGACATTATCTGAGCTCCTGAATGAAGTTCTTCATGGAGACAGTCCTCCCCTTGGGTTTTCCATTTGCTGAGATAATTCTGTTCTTGTCATTACACTCAATTTGTTAGGGCTTTCAACACTTGCAACTGGAAAGACGTAATAAATATTTTGAGCAACTTACTCTGAATCTATGTGTCAGTCTCTGTTTTTTTTTAAGGAAACAATTGGATTAGATGGTCTCCAGACATAGCACTATGATTCCACAATCTAAGACACATGACTAAGGCTCTAGTACAAAAGCACTGATGTTTATACCCACTTGGGATTGGATTTCCAGCACTTGTCTTAGTGTTGGTGACCAGAATTCCTCTTTTCCTTGGAGTTACAACTTTATTCTATGACAAAGACACTCTACAATCACCCTTTTGGGACTCACAAAGTACGTATGCTAATACAGCTTCAATTGCATTTGAACCATCATTTTAAAAGGCCCCAGAGCCCAGGCCCTTCAAATGCCACCTCTTCCCCTGGTAGAGCTCCACATGGCGGCCAGACTGTCATCTCTCAACAGCATTTCTGCCGCAACTCGGGTCACTTTCCAGTTTCCCATTTTGTGGTTTCAATCAGCAAGGATCCAAATCCTTCCTGGTATTTTTCACCATTGTCTTTTTGCTTCAGGTACCAAAGGAGTGATCTGCTTGCCTCTTATCTTTATGTAAAATTCACTCTTCCTGTCTGGTCTCATTCTGAAGAAGCTGAGAACATGTGAGAAGTCTAAAGCATTTCTTACTCATTTTAATTCCAAACTGGGACTCAGCATGACTCCAGATGGGCCCACCAGATCACGCTGAAATCTTCAGAGTAGCTTCAGTCTTCGTGAAGTCATGTCAAGGGCCTCTGAATCCTTAAAAACATAGGATCGTGAACAAAGAAACAAACAAGGCTGCTAGAGCCTTGATCATTCTAAACATCCAATAGATTTTGGAATGATCAGAGATTGACCCAATAAAAGCTTTAAAAAAATTTTTTTTGGCTCCTAAGATTCCTAAAAAATCATTCTATGATCTGTTTCCAAGCATATTTTGCCAAAACCTCACTTTCAACTTCATAATAAAACAATTTGCAATTGGAAGAGGAAAGTTTTCATAACTCTCTAGGGGGAAATTCGATTTGGGAATTCTGAGATTGTGTAGGGGGAAAGCTAGGCCATCCTGTTTGTGTTTTTTTGTTTTTTTTTCCCCCCAATCTAAATCATAATGACCTATTTATGGGTCCATAAAAATGTTTTGAATTTGTAATAAAAGACTTCAAATTACAAGTAGTGGTGTTTGCAACTACATGAAGAAACACTAAAGCTTTGTAACAGGTTACACAGCAAACCTGGTAATAATTCAATACTTGATACTCAGCTCTTCATGCATGCAAAGCACTGTGCTAAACATGACAGGGACTCGGAGACAGACGAAATCCCGCCTCTGCACTCTGAGTCGGCATTGTCTCAGGCGCAAAGGCAGGCACAGGTATGTATGGATAGACTTTGGGGTGGGATAGGTCCCACGTGGTCAGGGAAGGAGGTCAGGAAATATTTTCTGGGGAGGGGGGGATGGTGGGGTGGGAAACTGAAGCAGATTTTGCAAAGTTTGAAGCCACAAAGTTCACCATGACAATGATGGTAATGTTGCGTAGCACAGAAACAGCTGAAATGATGAGGAATGCTGGTTAAGGTATTACTCATTGATTCTATTAATATTCTTTTGAAGATCTTGGATTTAATCCTCTCAGTGACATCAAGAGAAGGTAGTCTCCTCATTCGAGAGAGAAACAAGCTGCATCCTAGGGCGTTTCAATGGTTTCCCTGTAGCCACAGACACCTGACAGTGAACGGGTCGGAAATTGAACCCAGAGCTGCCCCACTCCGGAGCCTGAGCATCCACCTGGTAGTCACCTTGTCTCAGACTAATGCTGCTGCTGCTTCCGTATGACACGCCCTCACCTCGTTCTGGGCACAAGGATGTCTGTAAAAGGAATCTGGCTTGTTTGCTTTGTTCTAGGACTGCCCCCCTAACAGTGAGAACCCAGTCAAGTTAATACTGACAATGCTGATGAAGCGGAGGTGACCCAACAGGGACTCAGGTGTTATCAGGATAATGTGATCCCCTGACAGAGCAGGGAGTGATCCCGGGGTCCCCTGAAACCCACCGTAGGTGGGAAATTTCTTCCACACGTGACAGGCACCCTGGGCTCCTTGGCTTTCTTACCTACCGCAGCTAAGTGTAACTTCCACTTAAAAGCCAGGTAAATTGGGAGTCAAATGGTGAGCATCCCACAGATGGTGCCAAGTCCATTAGTGTCAAAAAGTTCAAAAGGAAGAATAAGGAAAAAGTCATCAAATTCTCTGAAGTCATACAACTTGTATTAGAACATGAATTCCATTGAAAGTGTGATGCCACGAGGCGCTGCCCAGAGTTTTGATGCACTAACCATGAAATACTGAGCAGGGAAAACGCATTGTGATGATGACAATTTAGGTGTTTCTTTGGGGGTAATTTTTATTTTAAGGAATATCATTGAAATAATTTTGTTGTACTGTAGCATTCTGGTCGGAATTTTAAAAGAACAACAGATTTATTAGCCTAGGAATTCTGTCTAAAATAAAATCCAGAGGCTTGGGAGAATCCCAGTATTTGATTTTGTTCTCTGAAGATGCTGAAAGTAAACACGTGTCCATTTTTCCTGTGATGGACACCCCCCCATGGGGACTCCTCTTGTTTATGGATTGCTGAAACTTGAAGGTCTTTTGTTTTATTAGGTGCTATTTCTATGTGATTCTATTTCTTTATCATGTAATTGTTTTGCTCAGAATTTGCCTGTGGGCCCTTTGAATTGTGACAAAACAGCTGGTACATGACAAGCTGCCAGAGTTAACAGCCGCCTGTCACACTCCATTTCCGACTGTGACGCCAATGAGGAACGCAATCCCAGTTTTAAACGGACTCATTTCTTTCACCTCAGAAAACTGTCCTCATGCCTTTGAGCTGTCAAGAGGAAAAGAACATATCCACCATAGCCTCTCCCTAATTCATCATTTCTTTAATGCTTATCTCATATTACCTTTCAGTGATTACCAGAGGATTATATAAATTAAAAATAAAGGCCAGAGAAGCATATGAAGAATAAAGCACATTCTTAATAAACGGCATGAAAAAGAAGACGCAGTTTAAGGGTAAAATGATGGACACCTTATCTAGTAACTTCCAAGACAGTGAAAAATTGTTACAAATTGAAAATAATGCTCTATCTGTGCATTACAAAAGGAAGACGACATGTAAGAAGATGTGTAAGAAGGTGGCAAGATTTTAATGGGAATTAATATTATCATATTCTTCTTCGTATTTACATCAAAGACTGCCATATCTGACATTTTTAAAATAACCAAATGTGGACATAATAAACCTCATTCATCTTCAAAGTTTAAAGTTTAAAATTTCTAATATTATACCTTGATGGGGGAGTTTAAAAAAAATCTAAACATATACCTTTTTAGTATGAAATAACATTTCTACAGAAATGCAATAAAAAATAACGTATTTATACAAAAACATGCACACCATCCTCACTATGTAAGGATAAAAAGATAAGTTAAATTTGAGCAACATAGTAATACAGCAAAAGGTAGAATTTGAGTGATGGAGAAACAGAAGAGAAAAGAGCCACAAGTAAGTTGCAAGGAAACAAAAGAAAATGTGAATGAGATGAAAAACATCTGAGATGATAAACCTATCAGTGTGATGCTGAAATATTATAACTATTTTGAGTTAAACTTCATGTTAAAAATTTAAAACACACAAGTTCAATCAGAAAACAAAATCCCCAGTTGCTATTTTTAAAAAATATAGCTAATCCAAAATTGCCCCAAAATAAAAATAATGATAAAATAAGTTAGACGCAAGGCACAAGAAAAGGAAGCAAAAGGAAAAAATTAAGTCACGATAGATATTGGAGACAGAAAATATTCATTCACCACAAGTGTTTGCTTATCCTCATAAAAGGCACATGGGCATGAGTAATATAAAATCAAAATGAGTCATTATATGTGACTTGTCCCGGATCACAGAGTGTATAAGTTATAGAACAAGAAATAAAACCGCATTTCCTATGGTTAAAACCTACTATTCTTTCCATGTTGATCAAGTTTTCAAAATACGGCTAGTCCTGGGCACCTGGAAATTACATAAGTACCATTAACATGGGTCTGTATATGCACCACTTTGAGGCTTCAGGTTGAGCAGGTCCAGCAACCTGTGGTAATTTTCAAAGACTGAAAAGGTTATTGCCATTACTGGGCTGTAGTGCAAAGTATGACAATTTAGCCTTTGTGATCCTCTCACCATTTTTCTCCTCCGGAGTCCTCCGATGTCCTCTCCAAATCCGTTCCTCTCCGGCTTCCCGTCCCCATGCACTCCTGCGGCTGTCACAGGCTGTACCTTTTAGCACCACGACTGAAACCTCTCCGTGGTCCTTACTCTGTGAAGAAACTTGCTAATATTTTGCTACACTGCAGCGCATCTCGTCACCGAGGGACTCCTAGACCTGTGATAACCAGTGCTATTGCACTGCTTCTGGTCTCCGCAAATGCCAGACTCCTTATCTTAATCAGAGGGTGCAAAAGAGGGCCTGAAAAGCCGAGAAGAGAGAAGCCACCATCTCTGCTGTAGCCCGGAGAGGGACCTCACCTTTCCTGTGCTCAGTGTATTAGAAAACAAAACAAGACAGAAACACAAAGTGCTCTTCACTCCTTCCCCAGCATGTCCCAACAGGTAACTCTTTCAGTGTCTAAAATAGCAACCTCCATCATCCCGGACTCCTTAACTGTTTAAGTTTCATATTATTTGTTTCCAACATTATATTTATTTGCTTGTCTTCCTGGATAGAATATACAGTACGCAAGAGCAAGGAGTGGGTCTGTTTTGTTCAGTAAGGCCCCAGCACCCTGGCACACAGTAGAGGCTTGACAAACAGAAAAGATGAAAGAACGGAAAGAAGGAAGGAAGGAAAGGAGGGAAAAGGGAAAAAAAATGAAACCAAATGAAAAGGTGAATCACGTCTTTCTGGAAGATGAAAATGAAAAAATGAATCATGTCTATCAGGAACAAGAGAAAATTTTAGACTTCTTTATAAAACTAATGATTCCTATTTTTCCATAATATTTTACTATGTTTTTGTTTAAAAAAATTAAATTGGTTTTACATTTGAATATCTTTCTGAATACTCACCTAGAAGGAAATCAAAACTAAATTATTCTATAGTTGAGATACAGCTACCCTTACAGAGCAATCAGTTTCTTTTTACATGTTTCATAGTTAATGCCAAGGAATATTTCAAAAAACTAAATTAACTTGAAACCCCACAATTAACGTATTTTTCTGCCAGATATTTAAGCAGTCACTAAGACATCCTTCACTTATAGACTCCCTGTTCTCATGTACTTCAGGTTGGCTGTGTGCATGGCATACAAGCTTATAGAGAAATGCATTGCTTCTCTGTAAAAGATCAATGAAGCATATGACATTTGGCAGATAGTCTTCAATTCAGTCTTTTAGCTCTAAGTAGGTATGGTAAACTGGAATTTTTATGAAGAGAGAAGTTAAATTGTCAACATCTATGCATCAGAGTATCTTTCAGATAATACTAAAGATATTAATTACTATAGCTTGTTCTTCTACCAAGAAACATTCAGATACTTTGTGAAATGATCCAATTACTTCTCCCAATGTCCAGTGTCAGTAAATAACAAATAGTTTATTCCTATTGGAATGTCTTAAGGCATCTTTCATTAATGGATGCTACTTGTCTGGCCTACGTAAGCTAAATAATGCATCAGCAATTATAGTCAGATAAAGTCTTTTCAATCTATGCATCCATCTCACATGGTTCTTCAAGTTAATGCCTAAGGATAATAATCATACACAGATTTGTGGGGATCTGAAGAGAACCTTGAGCTGAGATGAGGAACTCAGGTCCCTCAAGAACTTGATTTCAGCCCGTGAGACCCTGAGCAGAGAACCCACCTAGGCTGTGCTTTGATTTCTGACCTACAGAAAGACTGAGATAATAAACGGGTGCTAGGTTAAGCCACCACGCCTATTGTAACTTATTAGGTAGATACAAATAACTAATACAGACCACCAATCACGTTATTTGGAAAACATTGTATATACAGGCTGAAGCATATGAAATTTGTGATGTTTAAACCACTGTTGTCACACAAAATAATGGCAATTTCATAGAGTTCGATGAATCCACGTGCTGATTAGTTCATTCTTTGTGGCTCTAGGACTGAGGCTCTCAGCCCCTAAGTGACGCTTACAGGCGCCTGCCACATGACGCTCTCCATAGGTAGTCTATGTGGTTGGTTGTTTTCTGTAGGGCGAGCCGGAGAATCTGTGGCTTCTTCCATATCCAACTCCAAATCTTCTTTTAGAGGACTCGGCTGATTGGGCCACGCCCACCTGCGGTGACCTCCCTTCTGATGAACTGAAAATTAACTGACTAGGGACCTTAATTAAATCTGCAAAATCCCTTCACTTCTGCCATGCTGTTGGTTAGAAGCAAGTTACAGGTCTCACCCACGCTCAAGGGGAGGAGGTTAAACAAGGCTGTGTGCCGTTTTAAATTATTCTCGCTTATGAACTGGTGAATTTGTTAATAAGGTGTGGTTAATAAAGTAGTCTGCAATCTATTACCCAGAAAACCGAAGTCTCTCAATCCTTCTGTCTCTCTGTCACTGCTTCTCTCTCTGTCTTTTGTCATTGTCTAGTTTACACTCCATGCAGCAGATTCTCCCTTGCACAATTTTGTTAGCTATAGATAATTATCATTCTTAACCTATGCATTATCACCAAGTCTGTATCAATTTTATTGTTTAGATTGTTCCTTTTGCCAGTTATACTTTCTCCTAAATGCCAGAGGCTACTTACTTTTGCCCAGAGATATTTTGTCTATTTTACATGATCATGGGGCTTTGCATTTTGCTCAAATTACATTGGTGGTCTTGCTTTTTTTTAATTCATTTATTCATTCAAGATTATTTTTAAAGAACATACTAGGTGTCAAGGGAGGAGATGAATAAAGGTGTACACATTCAAGGGTAGAGCTTATAAACTAGTGAGGGGGACATTAGTCAGATAATTACACATAAACAGAGAAATTGCGACTGTGACAATAGCTACTAGAAAAGAAAAAAAAGTACATGGCTTTATATTTGGATGACCTGACCAAGTCAGGTAAGTCGGCCATATGTCGCTGAGCTAGGGCTGTTTGAAGTAGGTCTGAAAGATGAGAAGAGGGATGGGCTTAGCAGAGGGAAAAGAACAATCCACACACGGGGAACTGCTCGTACTAAGGCCGAGTGGCAGAAAGGAGCGCTACAGGATTAAGACTTCATAAAAGCCCTGCTCAGCTGCGGAAAGACCGGTACAGGCTGATCCTGGAGGAGAAGTTAGCGACTGGATCATGCTAAGCATAGCACATTCTGTTACCATTCTAAGAGCAGTAAGAGATCATTGAAGAGTTCTAAGCAGGGGAAGTAGTATGCTTGGATATAGTTTTGTGCTGGGCAATGGGAAAAAGATTGAGGACATTTAGGGTGGCTCTGCTTAGAACAGTTAAGAGGCTATTTAAGGCCCAAAGTAAGACGTGGCAGTAGATAGAACTAGGAGAGAAACAATGAGACGGACGAACGTGTACAGATTCAGGAGATGTTTACAAGGCAACTGATAGAATTGGTGCTGGGTTGGATGTCTGGTACCCAATGATTCCAGTTTACCTGGAACTGATGGGGTTATTGAGATATTAGATTAGATGGAGGGCTTGCAGTACTAAATTCGTGAAAGTCCTTGCCAAACTGGAATGAGTTAGTTGGTCATCATTAAAGGGAAGTGAAGAACAATTCTACTGGGCTCAAAAGTAAGCTTATCCACTTTGGCAGAGGGAATAATCTCCAGAATCTCTCTCTCATTGGGGGAAAAATGGACACTGAGGGGTTTCCTGAATTAAACTGGTAAGTATCTTCTAAAACTATAACTTCTCAGGATTTTACTGTTCAACCATTTATTGTTCTTTCATATATAGACTACTGTATATTCATTTATTCCACCAATATTTTATGGATCTACTAAGCTTATGGAGCTGACATTCTAGTTGGGGTTGAGAGATGAAAATAGGTGTATAGATAAATAGTATTTCAGATTGCAATAAGAATTATGGGAAAAGACTTCCCATCATCAGGGGTTCCAAGAATGGTAATAGTGGAGAGGTTCCTTGTAATTTTTGTGTATTCAAGAAAAGCTTACCTGGCAGGGTAACACTTGAGCAAAGATCCGAAGCAGGTGAGGGATTATGTTAGTCTACTACATGAGGAGGGACATTCAATTAGAGAAGAAAACAATTCAAATTCTTGAGGCAAGAATATGCCTGGAAAGTTTGAGGAGCTGCAAAGAAGACCCAGAGCGTGGCTATAGCAAGGGCACAAAGGGAAATCCACAGGCTCTGAAGGGGCTGATAGAGGTGATGTGTGTTGAGGCTGCAATTAATTCCTCATGAACTGCCTTCATGGATGGCAACAGCCAAGCAAATTAATCTAGAGAGTTTTCTTTATAGGAGCACCATCACTGCTTGTCTAAATTTGCTCTATATCTTATTCTTGAGAAAACGGTGATTTGTTTTTGCCTTTTTAGCATTGTTCCAAAAACATGTGTAGCCTGTGAGATGAATCTTTTCTTCCCCTTCTCTTTCTCTCTGTGTGTATGTATGCGTGTGTTTTTAAGATAATAGAAAGGGGACAAATGTTTACTGAGAGCTTTCACATGCAAGGAACTAGATTAGGCATTTTTGACGAATTGGAATAATTCTTGAAGTATCACAATGTTAGAAGTGAATAGCCTGGGAGTCAGAAAAGTCTACAATGGCAGACAGATGCACACGTTGCACAGGAGAGTTTCAGATCTGACTCTGAAATCCATGGTGCTGAAATGTTTAAAGGAGGAATCTGTGAACAGGAAGCACTAACTTCATACATATAACTATATATTTCTGTTAATACACATTTAACTATATATAGGTATAAATACACATGCTTTCATAAAATGTTTATAAGGTGAGATAGAAACTAAAGACGTGGTCAGATTGACATGAGATTTGGTCGAAAAATCTTCCAGATGAATCTATAAGAATAAAGCAAGTAATAAAAGTTATTAATCAGAAAAAAAAATTTTTAAACTAGAAAAGAAGACTCGTTTTACAATACCAGGGGTCTGAAATAAAGGAAGTTCCAGGGACGCGAATGAGGGCCATTAAGAGAATGGGGGAGGAGGGCATCCTAACTAAATTAACTCTAAAGACAAAGTGTAGTTTCAGAAATCAGTAGGGTAGTAGAGGGGTGTAGAGAGAGGGCTGTGGCAGGAAAGGGGAGGAAACAGAGATATTTAAAATGCCACAGAGCAAGTCACTGAAACTGGCTACACTCTGCCTCCAGAGTGGCTTCACCATGGAGTGAAGCCATGGAAATCTGCTTGAGCTGTGTTTGTTGGACTATACTAAACAGTATGACCTTTCTAAGTGAATGCCAGGTGCCCGGGACATTGTTTCCAGCTGAGCACCACGTCTGGATTTGATAATCAACGTGTCCTTATCTGTCACCATTCTGGGACAGTGAGCACTATCAAGCCATTGTGACTTGTTAGCCTTTTAGTTGGGGTTTTAAAACACCACGGGGGAATTACCCTTCAGCTCTACATGCAGCACACCAAGACAGACGCAGGGAGTTTATTTATCAACTGTCTGTTGGCTAAGATTCTGACAAGAAGCTTTTCAGAAAATCCAGATGGAAGGAACCCAGAGTTGTGACGGCAGGGAATGGTCTGATAAGCATCCACGGAGCGTACTTTCCTGGTTTGTGTAAAGAAAACGAAACCGCCTGCCTCTGGTGCTCCTGGGACTGTGGTGGAGATTGTGGCTTCAAAGAATGATGATCCTGGCTCCATGGTTACCGTGATGCAGGAACCAGCAAGCCTGAAAAGAAAGCTACTACCTTTCTGTGACAAAAAACAAAAACTCTGGGTAACAGAAGTCGTTTACACTAGAACTGGGTTTTAAATGATACAGTGCAATCCGTGCCAGGGGCAGTGTTTATAAACAGAACAGCATTTAATATGCGAATGTATATTTTAAATCAAATGTTTATAAATGTGTACCTTGAATTTATTATAAATTAACATATAATTTTATATTTATTTTTCTTTTCAATTTTTTTGGTGGGGAGGTGATTAGGTTTATTTATTTATTTTCAGAGGAGGTACTCGGATTGAACCCATGACCCTGTGTATGCTAAGTATGCGCTCTACCACATGAGCTATACCCTCCCCCCATAAATTAACATATGATTTTAAATTAAAGTAGGTTTAACATGCTAAAACTCTCTACAGGAGAATAGAAGTGTGGCTTTGCATAAGGCATGCTATAAATTAGTTGACTAATGTAGGTTTTTTTCCTAATTATTCCATCAATAATTAAATTTGTTGAGAATTATAAATAATAAAGAATTATTGATAACAAATTAACACATATTATAAACCACTTTTGCTCACTGCATTGGTCTTGTTTTTGGGTCCCAGTTGCCTGCAACGTGCAGTTACATTTCCTCAGCATGGGCTCATCTCCTAATCCATTTTTCTAAGCTTCTAAAACTCCCAGCTACACCCATCCATTCTCTCCTTGCATCCCTCATTACTTATGACTAGCTCTTCAGTTAAGTATATTCATATTTGTATCTTGGTAGCATGAGCTTTTCAATTTCTACTTTGTAATATTGTCTTATTCTCTATCCTCTCCTCTATTTATATTTGAGGTCTCAAATTCCAGGTTACTTCCTTGAGGAAGGTCCATAATTCCCCGCTCTCTGTAGATCTGTATAATCCTCCTCTATATTATTTATTTTCATCACATGTTTTAGATATCTGCATACCTCTACCAACAGTGAACGCCACGAGGACAAAGACTGTATTTACTCATCTTCCAATCATTGTATAGTGACCACAAAGCATATGCAAAAGCATGTTAACATCATGAGTATTCTGCAATAGGAGCTTAATTATGTCTCAGTATTCAATATGCTTTCTGAAAAATTCTTTCAGACATACTCCTGGATGGCCCACATGATTTGACTGGTGCTTTGCAGATGCTACCACGGAAGTGCCTCAACTATTTTTTAATTTTTTTCTTATCTTACTGTCTAAGCCAAGACCTCCATAATTTTTACCTAGAATTTTGAAACAGTCTTCTAACTAGTTGCTATGTCTTCAGAGATCTTTTACAAGGTAATCATAGTCATTATTTTTAAATGATCTAGATACATCACTCTTTCTAAAACACAAAACAAAAACAAAATCACCACCAACAGCAAACTACTTTGATGTGCCCTCAAAAGATATTCAACCACGAATGAAGAATGTTGGCGAATGGGGACAGGATGAACTGAGAAGTGAAAAATCAGCCTTACTGGCCATCAGTAAGAGTGGAAGAGGCATTGCTGACAACTAGACTGCAACATTCCCATCAGAAACAATGCTCAAACTGGGTCGTGGTCAAGGCCACACCAGCACAAAAAAAACATGAGGAAACATTCCCTCTTCTGACCAACAGGACTGGTAACTGCTTCTTTTCCACTGCAACTTCAGCCCAACTTTCATCTTCCCACTTCAAGGATACATTTATTAAAATAACCAGTCACAAAGTAGCCCCTGCTACCTGACAGCATCCAATTCAGCATTGACTCTGACTATTCTAATTCCTCCTAAACTCACCAAACATGAACACAAGTCCTATTAAAAAAAAACCTCCCCTTAATCCTCCAACGTAGTTACTCCCAAGTTTCCTCTGGGATGTGTTCTCTATTTCCTCCACACGATTAATAAACCCAACTTGTGTTTTATAGGAGTGCTCCTGCTGGACTTTGATCACTGAACCTTGACAGGACACGCTAACAACTTTTCAATTACAAGTTATAATTTGCCTCCCCCATCAGAGTGTATTTCTATTTCCCACAATGAAAATCACTGTCGATAATGAGAAATAATATTCTTGGGAGAACATTCCTCACGGGGTTTGTTTGGAGGCAAAAAAGGTTGTAAATCAGTAGATCTACAGAAATGGCAGGCAAGGTACTTAAGACACTTTATCTAAAAATCCACCTTTATATCCTCTGGTCATATGTGTTAAGACTCCTTCACATCAAAAATACATCTTTTCCCCAAACACATCACACACTTTCTTGTTACTGTGATGCACATTCTCCTCCTTACCAATTCCATTACCAATATTGTGTATGTTAAATCTCTGCTTAAAGCCCAGCCCAACTCTCTCTCTCTCTCTCTCTTTTTTTTTCCCTGAGAAATTGTCCTCAATTCCAACATTCAGAATGAATCACCTTTCATTCTAGGTCCCCATAACCCTTGAACGTGTATCACACTTAACTTTGTATACATTCATCTCACTATCTGGATTCCGAGCCCTTTGGAGTTTACAAGTCTACTGCTTTTTATTCTCCTTACTCAGTACAATTCTTTGGAGACACGGCTGCTCAATACATATATAATTGATTAACTTCAAAGGCATTGACCTATGTAACAAAATTCTCAAGCAACTTTTAATAACCCAGGATTTCAAGTTAGCATTTTAACACAGCAGTCACCTCTGGCTTAAAAAAACTGGAGGTGGTAGCTTCTCAAGCCATAGCTGCTGAGTAAGTTCCCTGAGGAGGTCAAATTGTAGATTCAGATATTACCACAGAGCACCAAGTTACGGAGGAGATGGAATTTTCTGGAAGAACCGTTCCTGTAGGTTGTGTGCTACCCTAATGTATAGTCATCTCCTGCCCAGGGATGTTGCTAGAGAACAGCTATGTTCCGCAAAAGACAGAGCATCTGTTTTCTTAAGAAAATTAGTAATAATGTTCTTGCTCTTTTGTCCCCCACTGCTCTTAAAGTGTGAATACTTTAGGCTGAACCACAAAAAGTTTTTTTTAAATGTTTTACTCAAAAATTGTCAAATATCACTGATGCTGTGTGGTCCAAAACAATCAACATCTCCTCACTCCAACCTGTGCTGTGACAGTTGAGTTGACGAGGTTGTACCTCCCCTTGCTCATTTCACTTTGAATGATGCGCTCTCATCATGAAGACTGGACTTGGGTGTCCCCGTCACCTTGGCAACAAATACACACGCACTGCATAAAATGAGTACTTCCTGCAGATGGTGAATCTTAACCATTTGCTCTTTATGTTTATTGGTTTCGAACTTAGAGTGATGTTTTCTTGACCTCAGCCTTCATTGGATTTAGAAGACTAAAACAACCAGACTGGCCAGGGTAGAGTTACCATCTTTAGAGACTTTTGTCATATTGCTTCTGGTCTGTAAATACATCAATAAAGTTTAGAAATTTTATCTAATCATGATGCATAACACACTTTGTTGCAGTGAATCCATCTTAGGTTACCGCCAACATAAAACAGTCTTTTTCTAAAATATTACAGACTTGTTCTGATTCAGAACCATTTCACAAATATGGTATCTCACAGGATGGATCCTGAGACCAGAGTTGAGGAATTTCAGCGTACTAGTCTAACAAAGTTAGTAATAATATTTTTAAGTCATTTTAAAAATAATAGTTATAACATTAAAAATTTAAAGTAGTAAAATTTAGCTGTGAGATTTTATTTCCAAATTTTACCACTTGGGAAATATTACTACCGAGGAAATAGATTACCATCTAGGAAATTGGCTACACTTTGGTATCATACCATTTGTATATTTCTTTTTTTCCCTTCTATTTTTCTCTCCATTCCTCCTAGAAATCCTTGGCTCAGGCATTTGTTTACTTTTCTGTTAGTAATAACTACAAGTTGAAGGTGACAGCAAAGTTTGCATAAGCAAGTGAGTCGGTTGAAAGAACAGAAAGTTCTAAGTCACACATTGATGGAAAAAATATGGACACACAATGCAAAAATAAAAGGTCAGATTCTTAATTATTGTGCAAACATATGTGCTGCTAATTATACCCCAGCTGCCCGCAAGACACAGTGGCACTTCTTTTTAGCCTAATATATTTAATGTTTTTGGAAAAGTATTTTAGCTTTTTTTTAATAATTTTTTAAAAGAATAATTTTAGATTTATGTAAAACTTGCAAGGATAGTACAGAGTTCCTATCTATCCCACACCCATTTTTTTTTTACTATTATTAGTGTATTACATTAGTATTAGACGTTGGTCACAATTAATGAGCCAATATTGATAACATTATTATATCTGTGACAAAATCCCATCCAGGATACTGTATTACATTTTGTCATCATAATCCTATCTCCTTATGCTTTCCTTCATTGTGACAATTTCTAGGACTTTTCTTGTTTTGAATGACCTTGACAGTTTTTGAGGAATACTAATCAGATATTTTGCAGATGTTTCTTCACTGAGATTTGTCTGCTCTTGTTAAGGCTGCAATGTTTGGAGGAATAAGAGCAAAAAGATAAAATGCCATTTTATTTGTGTCATATCAAGGGCACATACTATTGACTTATCACTGGTGAGTCAAACTTTACTTCTTGACTAACATAGAGTTTGTCAGATTTCTCCACTGAAAAAAAATTCTTTTATCACCTTTCCAAACTCTACTCTTTGGAAAGAAGTTACTATATGAGGCTCACACTGAAGAAGTAGGGAGGAAGCGAGGAAGCCTCATTGAGGGCAGAGCACTTGCATGGATTATTTAGAATTCTTCTGCATGGGAGACTTACCTATTCTTGCCCTTTAATTTATTTTCTCCTCCTTATGGTTAAAAAATCAGTCTAGACTCATGGACCTTGCATCTTATACGAAACCTAAAATTCTCATCTTGTGCAAAGTTAATTTAAACATAAAATATAAAAACTGTAAGACTTTAAGAATACAACATGAAAGGAAATTTTCAGGTCCTAGGGCATGATGAAATGTTCTTAGAAGTGACACTGAAAGCACAATTCATAAGAGAAAAAATACCAATTAACTGGATTTCATCCCAGTTAAAAATATTTACTCTGTGAAGGACCCTGTTAAGAGAATTAAGAGAAAAGATACAGCTGGGAAGACAATATTTGCCAACAACATAGTTGGCAAAGAACTCATACCTAGAATGTGTGAAGAGAGGGTAAAACAACAGTGAAGCCTCAACAGTAAAAACAGCAACAATAACAAAACAATTCAATCGGAAAAGAGGTAATTGGCACAATGACAAATAAATATATGAAAATGTGTTTAATACCACTAGACATTAGGAAAATGAGATTTAGCTACACACCCATTAAAACACTATTTATATACATATATACATATATTACCAAAAACTAGTGAGAAAAAAGCTGGATCCATATTTATTTATTGCTGGTGAGAATATAAAATGGCACAGCCATTCTAGAAAATATTTTGACAATTTAAAAAGTATAATTATAGTAAATTCAGTAATTGAACTCCTGGTCATTTATCAAAACTAAACAAATAAGCATTCTTATATCCATGCAAAAAGTTTCTATTCTCTTTTTCAAAAATAACATTATTTGTAATAGCCAAAATGTTCTCCCATGATGAACGGATAAAATATGGTACATCCATGCCATGGACTAGCATTACTCAACAGTAAAAAAGGAACAGACTATTGATATACACAATAACTTGGATGGATCTCAAGGATGTTATGCTGAGTGAAGAAAGCCAATCCCAAAGGGTCACATAGTCTATGATTTTATTTACATAATATTCTTTAAAAAGAATATAGATACAAAGCAGATACAACATAGATACAGAGCAGATTAGTGGTTGCCAGGGGTTAGAAAGAAAAAGAGGTGGAGGGATGTGTGTAATTATTAAGGGCAGCATAAGGAAGGTCTTTGTGGTGATGCAATATTTCTACATATTGATCTTGGTGATTACATGAATACACATTTGATGTACACTATGTACACACATGGTGTCAATGACAGTGACCTCAAGGAGGCTTACATGGCTGCTGAGCTATGAGCAGGAAGAGAGTGGGGGGGGGAAGCAGCATTATGGTAACAATTAGCTAGATCATGTACACCCATTAAGAACTTTGGATCTTACACTAAGCTGGAAAACTTTCTGGAGGATTTTGAAAAAAAAAAAGGAAATTATCTAATTTAAGATTGAAGAATATCATTCTGGTTTCATTATACCAGATTGCAGAGGGGCTGGGATGGATGTTATAACCCAAGAAAAAAACCTCCAACCCACAAATACACCTAGATTTGTGTGAATGGAAATACAGGAACTTGATTATTCAGAGTCCTCACAACTTCATCACTATTAAAATTGCTTATTTCTTGTCAAATGTCAAGCTGCATCTACTTAAGATCTTTGGTAGAATGTTTCTTCACAAAGATATTACAGTGTGTAAATAGTTCTAATCTCTACAGATTCATCCATTCATGTAACAGCATGCTCCATATATTTCATATCCAACCCCTTTGCACTCTAATTATTTTTTATTCATTATTTACGATCCCATTTTATTTTTCAGAAATTGGTGTTTGCTCTGAAAATAGAGATGCATAAGAAAAGATTTGAATCCTCCTTTACTTCACCAGGTTGTATAGGTGACTGATGTATAAAATAACACAAGGCAAGGGAGTGGGGAACAGACTCTATAGTACAAACAGGTATAAGCTATGGTGAAAGGAAAAAAAAGGGTCATATTCTTGGGTGAGTTCCAAGATGGCACCCAATGGATGTTGAAAGGTAAGTAGGTGTCTGCCCAGTGGCCAAAGGAGAACATTCTAGGGTAGATCTTAAAAGACAGCCAGTACCCAGGCAAAAGTTTGAAAAATGATTAATGGTTATAGTACTGGATGCTTAATTTGCATGATGCATCGTTATGTAAGTAAGGGCTCTAAATTAGAGCTCCAGTTCATACCTCTCCCATGCATTTTAACCTCAATATGTCCGTTTCCTTGGAACTAGAAGTGGTTGAGTGCAGCTTCAGATCAGGACACTGAAAAGGAATCTCCAAACGAGACTGCAGAGACGGGCAGAGAATTGATCATTGCATTATAAAAAGCATGTACTTCGTTTATTTAGTTTGGTGAGGTATGAAGCCTGTGACCAAGAAAACCACTCTGAAATCTGTCTCAATAGTCTCCTGTAGAAATGGTTACCTGCTAGAACCAAAGAAGTTATTAGATCCGGAAGGGAGTGGATGGAGATGGGTTGGGGAGCAGAACTGAAGAGAGACTGAGGAAAGAATAAGAAGACTAAGAATTGTTTAGATGGAGGAGGAGGATGAGGGGACAAGTGTCCAGGCAGCTACAGGGGTTAAAAGATTATATAGATAGTGTTATCATTGACCAAGGAAAGTAAACTTGAGAAGCAGGTACTGACTGTGGGAAAAGCCCAGCACAAACTCATTTTGAACATATCGAGTTTGAAGGACACATACGTGAGTTTTGAACTGGAAATGCAGAAATGGAAGGAACATCTTTATGTAACAATGTATCTTACAAGATAAGTATCCGCCAATGCCAGCACCACTTTTTGCACTGACAGCTGACATTTAGGATTCTAGGATAAGTTAGATTACAACAAAATCCAGTCTGGCCATGACAGCATTTTTACTGCTTTTATTTTGCCTAGTTGGACTTCATGGGACATAGGCCATGGAAATAGTCTTCTGGTAGTTACTGAGGAAAAGGAGAAGGAGAAGAGGGGACGGGTGGGAGTGAAAAGTGGAAGGGGCAGGAGGAAAATGAGAAGAGGGAAGCAGCAGCTCACACATAAAGAAATCAACTCCCTTCACCATCACAGCATTCTGTGATGCCGTCCCAATATCAGCCTGCCTCCCAGTGAAGAGATTTTGTCCTTTCTTTGCCTCTGGAGATATCTTCATATTTTATCAAATCTTTCCACCTAGGTGCTAGATTCTAGTCCCAGGTACATCCTCAATAAGTCAGCAAAATGTGGATCTGAGTGATCCTCTCCATCAGTGACAGGAAACACAGCATATGCAAAGCAAGGTAGAGCATACGGTCACCAGATAGCTCTGGTGAGCTGGTACGGAAATGCAGGGTAGAGCCTGCAGCGTTGTCAAGGTGTAGAGCAGCTCTGATTTCACATTCTTGAGTCTTTGTCACGTCTAGAACAGGTGCTTCAATTCCAGCGGCAGTTTCTCTCAACAGATGTTCTTTAATTCTTTAATGAATGAATAAATTCATACATTTCATTTATTTTCAACATGTTGGTGATCTCCAGTGGAGAGATGTTATTCATAGATAGATAGATAGATAGATAGATAGATAAAGAATTATGTATCTGTGCTAAAAATATGGCTCCAATGGGACAGTGGCACAACTGATGTTGACAAAGTGATAAAAGTAATCATCTATACCAAAAGGTGAAATCTTTATAGATATCAGTGGCAACACTGAGGATTACTTCACAAACATATCATGGGTGCCCTGAAGAAAACAGAGTAACGTGCTAAGGCTACTCAATGCCATAGAATAAACAATATATGTGTATTAGAGCATGAACGTTGTCCCAAAGCAACAACTAAAAATGGATGAAAATATACCTTGGTGACACATGCTATGTTTATCTCTACTTTTTACAATTGAACTCAACAGAAATTCTAGTTAAATTATCCAAAAAACAAAAAAAGAACTTATTGAAAAGATATGGAGACATTTCAGAGAATCAGAGAAATAGCTAAAAACCCATTGGCTCTCACAAGGCAAAGTGCTTAAATCTCACCCAGGATCCAGGTAGCAGAAATTAATGGATAATCACTTGAAGTCTTCAGTTCTGAGAAGAATCAATTGCGTAGCATTTACACTGTATTAGGTCTTACAAGTCATCTAGAAATGATTTAAAGTGTAAGTACAAGACGATGTCCACCGGTTACATGCAAATACTATGGCATTTTAAATAAGGTCTGCGAGCATCTGTGGATTTTGGTATCTGACAATTCCCTGCACCAAACTATGACTAGTTAGACTTTATGAGTGAGGGAAAAAATGGTTTTAATAAAGGGACTGAAATTATGAGGCTTCTCTGTTACAGCAGTCAGCTTTCTTTTAATTCATACGATAGCACCCAACATAGAGTTGTTGTCTGTTTAGGAATAAAAGTGTACTTTTTTTTCCCCCTAAGTATATTCAATCTTTATATTTTAGGTTTAAAAATTAGCGTTTCCAAAGACTCTTTTAAGGCTCTCTTAATTTTTTCTCTATCTTTATCTAACAAAAAGATCCAGATAGAGATTGATAATGTAACTATTAAGGGAAATGGGTGTGAAAATTAGAAATGAGTCACATTGATCTTTGGCCCTTTAAACTCACATCATGAGTACAGAATTTTAGAAAAGATAAAACAAAAATGAACTAAATGGATCTCAAATCAGCAACCTGAATATTTCCATGAGGAACATGCTAAGAAAAACTACAGGCCAAAATTTTTTGTCAAGCAATCATAGATAATTCTGGGCTATTTGGCCACATTCTGTGGAAATATTTCATTGCCATTATTCTTTGTCATCTAATTTCAGAGCATTGGAAAGAAGGGTGCCTGGTCAGAATGTTGGCTTGGATTAAGTAATCCATTTTCATACCTGCAGCAGAAATTAGACTCCAAAGGGGCAAGCACTATTCCAAAGCGAATCGATCCAAATTTCTATTCTAACTTCCATGTCTGAGAAATATAAGTTTAATTTCTTTAAAAGCAAGGTGGACCTTGATGTAACTGTATTAAAGTATAGAATTTGGAATAAAAACATGACCTCAGTCTTGACTCCCTCCTATAGATTTGTAGCTTGATAACCTCAAAAATCTTGTTAAGTGGTCCCAAGACATGGACTTAAAAGTATTTAACTAGACCAATGTGTGACCGTACTCCTAATTTGGAAACTACTAATATGAAAGTATATAAACTATCTAACCAAAATTATGATAGTTACCATTTTCAATGCTTGCAAAATTCCTCATACTAACAAAATTAGGGTATTTCTCACACTATATTCTAGCTGAGTCTGTAAATGCCTTGAGAATACTTTAGTGTTTTGTTCATTAATCCATTACCAGCAAGCCTCCAAAACTTGGAACAAAATGTTCATCCAACTCAATACTTATTTTTTTAATGAGATAAAGACAATAACTTTTTATAGCAATTCCCTTGAGTGCAGAGATTGAAAGTAAAGCTCTTTATAAAAAAATAACATTTTCTTTGGTTAGGAAGGAATCATTATTTCCTGACAAAAGTAGACCTGGAAATGAGGAAGGCTCTTGCGTGTCAATACTCTGTTTACTTCTCTATCTCATCTTTCTGCCTAAAATTTAGAGGACTATTTAAAAAATACTAAACACTTTCTTTTTATTTGTACTAAGTTACTGATGCTATAAATCTAGTGACTGTGATATAAGCAAGATTTCCCCAGTCCTTACATGCACCTTCATCTAGATAACCGGAAGTACTTTTTTTACATCTTTTAGTAAATTCACAGTCTTTTGCATGGGGCAGAATTACAGCCTTAATGTACTTTATGAGGTTCACATAGAACATGATTTTAAAATCTCTAAGGACACTGTGTTCTCTGCAAGGTCACAGTGACATGGACAAAGCGGCCCGAATGACTAATGGAGAAATCTATTGTGCCTGTGTGCAGACTCAGTGCAGACTGCTGGATTTGACCCTGGCACTAAAAACAGCACGAGTTTCCGATAATGTTTGTTTTGTGCCAGGTATAAACCATCACCCCCAATCCTCAACCTAGATCTGCTTTCCTAGAACTAGGTAAGGCTTAGCTTTTGTTTATAAAGCTTACTGTAAAAATGCAAGCCTTTTGTGTCCCAAATTTCTGGGACACAACTAAACAAACTAGCAAGCAAATAGGAAATGATATAGTCAGAATTATCGGAACTCTCTATTAACCATTTGGTTATGTTCATTCTAAAGAAAATGATATTTTAACGGTTTGTCTTTATTCTCAGTACTAATTTGCACTGGAATGATGGGTGACTGTTACATTTATGCATTCACATTGTACTACCTGGGCCAATTCTCTCACTTTGCAATTTAAGCAAATGGTAAGAGCCTCGTCATGGGGTAAGGCTTGGATTTTAGGGGCGGGCTTGGGTTTCTTGACTGACATCTTCCTAGCCTAATCTTTAGCCCATCCTTTCACGTAGGATTTCAGATCTTTATATTTTCACACAGTATAGAGTTCTGAAATCTGGGTCCCAAATTTTCAGCTTGAAATTATTAAAAATTGTTACTTACTGTTTGCTTTTGAAATTACTAAAAATGATTTTACACTTTTACCCATATATGTATATGAATGTACAGCTGTGGTCGAATCATACATAGATTTTTAATGAAGTATTTTAGGGTTTTTTTGTTATTTTTGTTTACCTTCTGTCTTTCTTCCTCCTCCCTCTCTACCACCCTCTCCCAGCACCCCAGAGCCCAAAACAGCAACCTAGTAATAGCCTTCCATCTTTTTTCTCATGGTCAGATAATCATGTTAATCACATGTGTGTATATGCATTATGTATGTGATATACACTCACATAAATATACTTACTTTGCATTTTTCTTTTGCCATTTGCTGGTACTTTGAGGAAATCTCTCCAAATTACACAGTGGGATTCCAAGGGTGGGGGATGAGCCTGACTGATAGGGGGAAGTGTATTATCTATGATATTACTAGAATTACCAGCATATGGTAATACCAAAAAGCAGAGCATCTTCTAGTTGGGTGTGTTTATCACAATGAACCTCCTTATTGATTTCATCCATTTAAGCTGCTCCCACCACCTCTTCTTCTCTACGCAGCACACTGCAGTAGGTAGACAGCACTAATTCATTATCCTCAGTAGCTGCGAAAGACTCCAGGTTATGTACGTCTCATGATCTATTCAACTCTTTCCTTACTAAGGGCATTCATTTTTTTTCCCTTTTTACCACTGTTACTTTTCTATTCTAGATTCCTATATTGCAATGCTCTGGTACTTTTTGTCCATCAAAGAAAGTTCTAAGGCAGAACTACTTGTCCAAAATGCGTGTATTTTTAATTCAATAGATATTTCAAGAATATTCTGGGAAGAGCTCTAACAATTCCAAGTTACCCCCAGCAATAGATTTTTTTCCTTTTTTATTTTTTTGTTTAAATGACTTTATTTTATCAAAATTTACATTTTCTTGAACTTTGCTGAGCATTAGCATATTTTCATATGCCTGCAACTTGTTTATGTTTGTTTCTTTGTTCTTCTGTATTTACACGTTTTTCTGTCGTGCTGTCTCCTTTTAATAAAAGAAAAGCTTTTGGATATTATACATTGAGTTCTCCATATCAAAAATATTTTTCCAAAAAACAAATCACAGAATAGTTTATGCATGTTGGAAAATTACATATTAATGAAACGATGTATAATGTACTCTCTCGCCTGCTTTCTTTTGCTCAGTAGGCTCAAGGCTCATCCTTTATTAATGCTGACTAATGTTTCGTTATATAAACGTATCACAATTTGTCCTCCTGTTACGAGACATTTGTGCTATTTCCAGTTATGAACTATGTGTAAAGCTGCTACAAACATTTTTGTATCTTCTTTGAAGTCTAATTTTAAGCCTCTTGTTCATTTTCTTGCATTAGTTTATCTTTCTATTGTTGGTTTTTATTCTGTATACAATCCTTTACACACACACACACATATACACACTCACACATGTGTGTTTTCTTTGTATCTATCCTGCTTTTATTATGTTGTATTTATTATTTGTATTTCTGGGTTGATGTTTTTCATTAGTTTTTGAAATTTTCAGCCATTTTCCATATTCTATTAATCCTTTTCTCCTGAGGCCCCATTTATATGACATGTATTAAATCATTCACTGCTGTTTCACAGGTCTTAGTCACTCTGCTTTAGTTCCATGAACCTAATACTGTGTACCAAGCAATTCCAAATTTAGTGGAGTAAAACATATGCATTTATTGCTAGTATCTCATGGACTTGGCATTGACTGGGCTCAGCTAGTTGATTCTCGCTAAGCATCTCTCATTTGATGTAAATCAGACAATGGCTTTAGCTAGAGTCATCTCAAAGTCCTTCTCACTCGTGTGCCTGCTGTTTGAAGCTGGTCATCAATTGTGACTTCAGTGAAGCCTGGCAGCCAGAACACCCCCACACACCATTCTCTACATTTGCCCTGAGCTTCCTCACAGCATGGCTGCTGGATTTCAAGAGTAAATGTCCCTGGAAAGTGTAGCAGAAGTGCCACAGTGTTTTTGCATCTACTCTTACAAGTCGCAAAAGGTTCACTTTAATCATGTTCCGTTTGTCAGAGATCACAGAGTTTCCTTTTGATGGGAAAGTGTCACAGTATGTGTGGACATGTTCTGAAATCACATTTTTTTCACTTGTTCTTCTTATTGGGTTTCAATTGGATGTTTCCTGTTAACCAGTCTTCAAGTTCACTGATCCTTTCCTGTGTTGTCCCCAGTCTGCTGTCGAGCCTATCTCATGTACATTTTATTTTGTTCTTTGCATTTTCCTTTTCTATGATTTTCATTTGATTTTCTTATCTTTTCAGGAAGGCTGTTCATCTTTTCCAATATATTATGTAATATTTTATGAGAGTTATTATACAGTTCCCATCTGAAAATTCCAACTTGTGAGTAATCTTTAGAACTCCTTGTTTCCTTTCTTGACTATACTTCATGCTTTCTTGTTTCTTCAGCGTTTTTATTGCACATCAAAACATTTGCCTCCAGAGATGATCACCCTTTTTCTCCAATCAGACCGATGGACCAAGGGGTTGATTATTTGAGCTGGATGAGGAATTTGTTGTAGCTTTAGCTTGATTCAAGTCGTCACTAGATTCAAATGTTTGTGAGCAGGGCCATGATCTACCCCTTAGCAAAACTTGGGGTTTTAGCTCTGACAAGATCCCTGCAAGCTCTGTGTGTTTTTCAGCCAGGAAACCTGCTTTTTGGCCATTAGAGAGTTCTGTTTCCTTTCTAATTTCCACCCTAATATTCTGCTCCAAGTCTTAATAAGTAAACTGGCTTATAATCTATGAATGTTCACAATTCCTCAGAGATGTTTTTCTCAAATCTCCTATACCATTTTCTAGCCTTTGGGTGATGAAATCCAGAGTGCCTCAAATTAACTTCTCTCAACAATCTCTTTCTGCTTCTAATTTTAGGTAATTGAGGGTCTGGAGTACCTCAAATGGGTTCGTTCAACTCTCTAGCTCTCTCCTTCACCTTCATTCACAGAACGGTTGCCCTGTATATGGGGGAGGTCTCATGGACCTAAGGGGGATTGTTTCCCCTGACACACTGGCCCCTAACAATTGTTGAGTACCCGTGGTAGAGCATTAGTGATTGCTGAGCTTAGAATTCTAATCTGGCACACCATTCCAGAAGCATCCATTAAAATTTTGTTAACAATTAAAAGTTTGGCTCTTTTCTCTTCCTCCTGTCAGTGATGGATTTTCCCCTCTTTCATAAATGAGGATGGCTGTGAGTCTCTTCTCTACTATGAGAGGCTTACCATTAAAAAAAAAATTAGTTTACTTAAGTTTTATTGCATCCTTTGCTCAGTCATAAGTTTGTACAAATTTGTGAGTTTGAAACTTATCTACATTATTAAAATTTTTCAGATAAAAGTGAGGGTCTCTTACAATTTCTACATCCTAACTGGGTATCTAGCCTCTTAAGTGGAAATAATTGTTTTTGTTATTGTAGGTTTCCATGTGGTTGAAGATGTGGTTGAAGATGTGGTTGAAGATTACATTATTCTGGTTTCCATTTCATCTTTAAAAAAATTTTGTTATAAGAAATCTACTTTCCCATACCACCCTCCTCACACCACACACAGGTTTCCAATTACATTTGAAAGGTGTACTGCTGCTCTGTTTGTCTGATGAGATTTCTTTACAGAGCATCTCTTAGATACTTGCAGATGAGGCATTTTCCTTTAGTTATGGAGCCAACTTGAAAAAAAGAGTAGTTGTATTTTTTCTTTGAATTTTGAAAACATTGATATGTATAGAACTTTACACATAATTAAACATCATAAAAACTAAACCTTAGTGAAAATAATTCTATTTATGACATAACTCTGAGTCAGCAATCCCAAAGATTGATTCCACACAGCTAGATGTGCTGATACTTCCTGGTCTGTAACACAAGCCAAGTAGGAATGATTCACTAGAAAACGTGAACTAGAAAACATAAAGAAGTAGTACTTAAATATTGCTTAGTGAAAGTAACCTTCGGCTTTGGAATGAAGGAGTAATCAAAATGACAAAAAAAATTTTTTTTTCCTAAAAATGACTTTTTGTTTTACAGTTTTTATTTTATTTTTACAAAAAAAAAGTCATCTTAGAGAAGACAACAGTTAAGAAACCCAGCTCCCACTGGACATTTCTAAATACAAATTTGTAGGAAAAATAGCATTTGTAATTACTTTAATCTGCTTTTTGTTTTTAGAAAAACATGCAATATTGAATAAACTATGTAAGTTCTTTGAAGCTTAGTTTTTTCATGTTTGAAATTAGATATATAATAGCAGGGATTTAAGCTGTCATTGTGGACTCAGCTTAGAAAGCTTGGAAGACTAGGATGCAAAGTTTGTATTTTTCTAGAGAGAGAGGATCGACAGCTTTCAACAAATGTTTAAATATGCTGTGGCTCAAAAATGTTTCAGAAATACTCTCAGTGTGTTTGAAACAACATATTAGATTGTGCTAACATTGGGCTTCTTGGTATATTTTAACTGGTTTTAATAGAGAAGTTATAGTTAATCTGTGCTACTGTTTTCAGAATTAATATTTATTGGAGATGTGCCACTTTCTAGGCACTCTCCTGAACGCTCTACTTGTGTTATCTCTTGCAGACTTTATGGTAGGATAAAGTAGGAATTGACTCCATTCTCATTTAATGAATAAGAAACTCAAGGTTCAGTGAATCTATGTTACTTTTTATGGTCATGTGGTTTGTACATTGTGGCATCAGAATCTGAGGCCAGGTCTTTTCTCAATAGAAAGTCCTTGTGATCCTTGCGCCTAACATGTTTAAGGAGGAAATGATGCAACAATAATGCTTTCCTGAACTGGAGAAGCTGGACAAAATCATAAGTAATCATGGATTTATAAATAATATATTAAAAAGCTAAAATACTAGATTGGATTCTAGCATCATTGGGAGGCCAGGAAAATCTGTTTAGTTCAACAAATACTCTATATCACTGATTCTTAGTACAGTATTTTTCTTCCTGTGAAGTCTTTCCAAAATTTCTCTCAATGAGACATACGTCCCAACTATCTGCAGCTCTTTATAGGAAAATCCTAGTTGTTAAGGATTCTGCTGGGTGCCATACATGGCATTAAAGTTCCTTCACGGTATTAAAGCAGCAAAAGAAGCCATGATTATCTTTGGGAGAATAGAGATGAAATAAGAATCAAGCACCTGATCCACAGCTTGGATACCCATAGAAGATCCCATAATGGATAGTATGGGATATTAAGTGAGTGGAAATGCATGCATTATTATCAGGAGAGGCACCTGGGGTATTATAAATTGATGTAGTAAAATCCTTTTGGAAAGCAATTTGGCAACCTGTCTGAAAAGCTATAAAAACCTTTATACCTTTTGACCTGGTAATACCTCTCCAGAGAATTTATCCTAAGGAGATAATTTAAAAGAGGAACACAACTATATGCATAAAATTATTAATTACAGCATTAACTCTCCCAGTGGAAAGAATGGAAGCAACCGAAATAACCAACAATAGAAGGGTAGTAAATGAGACATTAAATAAACAAACAGAAAAATCAGGTGGCTATGACACTTGTAATTGGGAATACTGAAGCAACGTGAAAAACATCTGCAATGAAGTTAGTGAAAATGAAGGGTACAAAATTGCAGGTATTTAGTGGTTAAGCCTTTATAAAAAGAGATGTACATATGGGTAAAGATTTTAAGGGAAGTAAAAAAAACGCAAACAGTTGTTTATTATAATAGTGGGATTCAGAGTGAAATCAGTCCCCTATTGACATATTGCCTTAATGCTCTCAGAACACTGTATGTAATAACTAAAAATCAGGAAAAAAGGACTTGTGCTAAGTCTTATGCATTCATCCTGTTTCCAGGGTGCTCATCAGAGATCTGAGACAAAGGACTAGTGGTTACCTGTACTCATTGTACTGATGCTTTTAAACTTGCCCTAGGTCATTTAACCATTTTGAGTTATTATGATTTATTAAGATAAGGCTAGCAAGTATGATTTTTTAAATTGCGTATTCATTAAATACTTTAAGTTGTCTCTTGTTTTCTGTTGGAATTTTAGCTAAATTCCTAACTGGGTCTAATTTAGTTTTTCCCATTTTCAAAACGCTATTTGTGAGAACGTGAATACATCAAGTACACTTTTTCTCATTTTAAATTATTTGTTGGGGATCTAATATATTCAGGGTACTATAACTCTCTTCTATGTCTACAGGAGAAAATTCCTTATATTGTAATTAAGAAATGTCAAAATTCACAGGCTTGACCCTTGATTCTCCCATAAAACCTTCCTTCATGCAGCCAAGAAGCAGCACTTGCCAACCACAGCATCCTGCCCACACTTTCTCAGATCTGTGCCTTTGCAAGCCAAAATTTTTATTCAAGCCGAGAAAACTTCCTTTCTGTGGCCCCTAGTTATTTAAGTCCTATTTATGTGTCAAGGACCAACTGAGACCTTTTCTCCTACTGTGAAGCTGTTCCAGAAAATTCTACCCTGACTGACCTCTCCCTCCTTTGAGATCCTCTATCACTGCAATTTGACATAATTTACATGGCTAGTTTGTATTATTATTTCACTCTCAATGCTATATACGTCTATTTGTATGTCTGTATTTCAACAATAACAACAGATTGTTAGGTCTACAAAGGCAGGGAACAAAAACCCTAGACCTTAAAAAAGTAGCTGTAAGTAAACGACTACTGAATGCATGGTAGTTAAATGACATTGGTGACGTACTTAAGAAACATTTGGCATTGGCTTTGAAACTCACTGAGTTCTGGGTTCTCCCAAACTTTATCTAATACTCCGATTATAACATTTTACCCATGAATGGCATGTTTGCAAAATCATCTTGACATCCCTCTTCCTTTGAGAAGTGAGGTTCTTGGACTCTGAGGTATGGTCCATGCATTCTCCCTTTTTGTATATTCTGAATATGAGTATAATTTTTGTCACAGATAGGTTCACTGGTATTTGCTGAATATATGCATCAATCAATTGACTTCATTTTCTTTAAAGATCTTACTATTATGTATTGAGATTTTAAAAAGCATAGTATCCTCTTGGAAGCAGAGTTGAAAAATAAAATAATTACAATAAAATAAAATAAAATAAAATAAAATAAAATAAAATAAAATAAAATAAAATAAACAGGAAAGGAAGAACCAAACACTTCTCAAAGGCTCATTTTGTGCCTGGACAGATGTTTTAATATACATTCGTTATTTCAATAATAACAGTAATGCCTACATGCTTTGAGTGTTTAATATGTGCTGAGCACATTTTCAAGAGCTTTACCCATAGAATTATATTTAATTCTCACAATGCCAAGGGATAGGCACAATTATTCTCCATCGCCGCCAGGATTCAAATAAGGAATCAACAATTGGTGAGATATTTCCAACCAAGCAGTTTGGGATGGTGTAAAAGCTAGAAAAATTAAACATTTCCAGAAGATGACAAACCAGAGAGAAATAGTAAAGTTTAATATAAATTTAATTCAGTTATAAAGGTGAAATTGGAGACTTCAGCTGTTTCTTGAAAA
The DNA here is from genome assembly GCF_048564905.1 of Vicugna pacos. Lineage (NCBI taxonomy): Eukaryota > Metazoa > Chordata > Mammalia > Artiodactyla > Camelidae > Vicugna > Vicugna pacos. The sequence goes on along the minus strand of NC_132991.1, from coordinate 85,408,770 downwards.
ATGTATTTCATGCATCTTTATATATTTTTTTCATTAAACTGATGGTTTCATTGAGGCCAGCATATAAATCTATAGAAAACAATTTGATGTAAAATGTAAAATAATTGGATTTAGGGTGGTTCCTCTAACTTAAAGAGGCGTTATATCCTTCAAAAGGATAAAATAGAATGTATACAACCTAAGTTACCTTTCCAGTTCTTAAATATTTTACATCATTTGATAAAACATCAACCTGTTTATTGTGGATCAGACATTTTTACAGCCTGATTCAAATTGCATTCAGGGAACGGTATGAATCAGATTACTTATGGAGAATTAATCTTAAGATTTACTTTTTCTCTGGAGTGTTGATGAGCAAACACTTTTTTAAAATCTAGAAAATAGCATTTCTAGACTTCAAGGTGATACTGGTTGATTTATCTATTTTATTAGAGGTTATAAATAACTAAGTAGATCAAGCTGATATTTGACAGTTCCCATGTTTAGCTGATAAAATGAACCAATTTCCCATCAGAATTTTTGTAACTAAATAAATAATTGTGCCGTATGGTGTAAAATCATTTTAGAAACACCCAAAACCTTCACAGTAACCTTACTATGTCACTAATGGTTAGAAATTTTGTATTCACTTAAATATATTTCAAGCAAAATAAATAACCATGACTTTATTTAATTCCTGAGTAGAAGATGCTAAGTGATTCAACTTCCCAGCAGTGATACCTTGATTAATTCATCCTCTGGGAAGGAGGCTCAGGATTGTTTATATGAGCTCAACTGTTTTAACTAAAAACATCGATTGGAGGATGAAAGAAATCTTTCTAAGTGAAATGTCAAGCATTAACAAACCAGAGGAGGGGGGGTTTCTGTTGCTGTTTATTTTTTCCTTTCCGTGAAGGCCCTGGAGTAACAATGAGTTTGTCTGACACACCCAGAAAACAACAGAAAACAAGCCCGATTTTGTCCTTATTTGGAAAAACTGAGCATGGTGACCACAGTGATTCATGTTTTCTCGCTTCCAACCTCTGAGTCTTCTTTTCCAACCTCAAAAGACCACCACTGATGGGAGAGAGAAGGAAAGAAGGATGACCCTAGAGCCTGGAGCTGCACACCAGGAGTCAGCATAGGCTGTGTAAAGAGAGCATGTTCTGGAGTCCGGGTACCCATGTTTTAAAATGTATATTGTTTAGTAAATACCTTTATGGGTCTGGTTATATTCTAGGCATAGCTCTAAGTGCCTGGCTAATGTTTACTAACTTTATCCTTACAGCAATTCAGAAGAGGGAGGTACTCTTCATATACCCATTTTACATACAAAGAAACTGAGGCACACAAAGGTTAAGCAACAGGCCTAAAATCACAAAGCCAGAAAGTGGCAGAGACTGGACCGAAGTGCTGTGGGTAGAGTGTGTAATCTTCACCACCAGTATGCAAGGCCGTCTCCCTAGATATTGGCCAAGCCGTCTGATGGCCAGATCCTCTTGGGCACTTCATCCCTCTGAACTTCAGTCTCTTCCACGGAAAAACTGGAGCAGCATGTTTGGTCAATGGCTGTTGTGAGGATGCAAACACTTCCTGATGCTCTCATTCCTCATGAATATCTTCCCAGCAATCTGTTTCTCCAGGTACTGCTCCACCCAGGTTTCCCCTGGACTCAGTCATCATATTTTCCATTTCAAATTACATATGCATTTGGGGCACACTGAACATTATTAGAGTTAGTATTCAATTGCATTTTCATACAATTAACACAGTATTTCTAAAGCATATCCTAATAAGCCTTACTTATTTTGTACCTAGCTCGTTAGACTAGTAGCAGCATCAGGGAAGGCAAGCATGTCTGACCTACTGTAAATCAGGTCCCAGTGCCCACAGAGGACCTGGGATGTGGGAGGAATTCAGTAAGTATGATTTCATGATGGGGTGAGTGAACGGTTTTCCTACTATCTAGAAAATGTTCACCAACAACATGTGCTAATAAATGCATCTTTGTTAATAGGCATGCTATAATAATGATAACATGTCCTAGGAAAAGTCAAGTAAAATCAAAATTGTGCAAACGGAAAACAAAATGAAAGCTCAAAGGCATTTGACAAATCTTTATGTTATTGATATACCAAATTGACATCTTTTCCCTTTGAGAGAAAAATGTGAATTAAGTCTAGTGGGCTAAGGACGTGGTTAAAATGAGAACCACCAATCAATAAAACAAAAATAAACCAAAAATAACACCAGCAACCGAAATCACAAAGCACTTAATCTTGTCAGACGGCCCCGAGAACTAACTGCCAGAGCCAAGTGCTTCAGAGGCTGATCCCACTTTGGTAGCTGAAGGTAAAGAAAATCTCCACACATGATTATCAAGCATCTTAAACACCCAAGTCTCACCTTAGATTGAGCTCAGGAGATAAAGGGTTGTCCAGTATAGCCACTGCTCACAAATACAGTGGCTCTATTTGGCCGTGTCTGCAAGTCCATGGTTCTCCTTGTGTCTTGCCTGTGATTCCAATTTCTACAACTCAAATTCAGAACTAGATATAAAATTAAATCTTAAAGGCAAAATTGTCATGCACCTTTATATTTTTAAGCTGAGAAATTTTATAAGAAGCAGACTGGTTTTCTTATGCTTTAGTTTGTAAGTTTAAAAACTTACACTTTTTACTCATTCATACCCCAGCAAGCTGGACATATATAAAACAGATTACTAAGCTGTTTGACAATATGTTGACTCACCATGTTAAAAAAAAAAAAGAAAGAAAAATAAAAATACATGGAATCTTTCTAAATTAAGAATGAACAGAAGGAAACAAATGCTTTTGCAAAATGGGCTTGAAGGCAAAACCAAAGATAAATGTGTGTTTAAATTTACTTGTGGGTAAGGCTCCCATCTTAAATATTTGAAGTATTCTGGCCTCCGGGCACCTGTTCAAGTTTGTGCTGATTCTCCCCCAGGCAGCTGCCTACTTTCCTCTGCCTCAGGCTGGTCCTGAACGTGGTCCAGGATGAATTGCTGATGAGCAAGGTCAGCTGGTGCTAAATGACAGGTGTTGGTTCCTGGCTGCCGTCAGTGGGGTGGAATATTTAACAGAGGGAAAGAAAGGAGCCATCAAACACTTGCTCCTCAAATTTAGCTTTTTAATGTGTGTGCTCTAAATAAAAGGTATATACTAGAAAAGTAATAGGTCACTATCAGGCTTAAAGAAAAGTTTTTTATTAATGAGTGCACAATTGTAGACAATGGTAGCACAACAAAGAAGACACCACTATTGGGGTTTGAGGCATTATACAAAGTCCAGTAATGCACAGGACACACTCCTTGACCACTAAAGCCTTGAATCCAGGTGGGTGGGTTGACCCGATGGCCCAGAGTCAGGAAGAACTGCAAGATCTCACTGTGTCAGCCTTTAGATCCCAGTCCATGGGTCACTGACTGACAGGGTAGACATGGAGTGTCCATAAGAGTATGAAGCTAGCAATGGTGCCTCCACAACCAGTTGGCCACAGAAATGCTCCAATTCTCATCCTAGAATCCAGTGAGATTTTTCTGGGTGGAAATACAGTGTATCTCAGGAATTGGCAAACTATGACCCACAGACCAAATTCAGCCTACAGTCTATTTTGATGCATTCATGATCTAAAAATGGTTTTTGCATTTTATGTGGTTAAAAGGAATCACAAGAAGAAGGCTATTCAATGGCATGTGAAAATTATATGAAATTCAAATTGTAACTCAGCCACACATCCACTTGTTTACATTGTGTATGGCGGCTTTTCTGACTGAGTGGTTGTGACAGAGACTGTAAGGGCTGAAAATACTTACTGCCTGGCCCTTTACTCAAAATGGTGGCCAACAAACATATAGCATAGGGTATGCTATACTGGTACAGCCTCTGACCAGCTGTGGTATTGGGTAATTTACTAAGACACTCAGCCTCAGTTTGCTCATCTGTAACGAAATATTAATACTAACTGTAAGGGAATATTAATACTAACTGCAGGGTTGTTGGGGATAGTACATGAGATATAGTGTCATAAAGAAGCTGCCATAATGGCAGTAAGTGGTTTCTGTTTTTATTCTTAATGGAATTGGAGACAGAAGAGCATTTCCTGGTCTCTGTGTTATGATTCTAAATATTGGGAGAAGCTACCAGGCTCTCTGGGGTTCCGGGCTACCTGAGAGTATTTTGGATGTTATCTTAGTCAGCAATCCATTCCATAACAAAATGCTGCAGACCGGGTGGCTTAAAAAACAGAAATTTACTTCTCACAGTTCTGTAGGCTAGGAAGTCCCACGGTTTGGGCACCCGCATGGTAAAGTTCTAGTGAAAGCTCTCTTCTTGACTTGCAGATAGATGTCCATCTTCTCATTATATTCTCACGTGGTAGAGAGAGAGAGAGAAAGACAGAGAGTGAGAGCACTCCAGTGTTTCTCCTTCTTCTTGTAAGGAAATTTATCCCGCCATGGGGCTCTGTCGCCATTACCTCATCTAAACCTAATTGCCTCCCCCAGATTCCACCTCCAAACACCATCCCATTGGGGATTAGGATTTCAACACGTGAATGGGGGCAGGGGGAGCTCTATGGCCGTACCAGATGTTGAGGTTGAGTGCCCAGCAGCTGTTCCCCATTTCTTCAACGGGGAGCAGCATTTAATTTCACACCAGCTTTGGGAAAGAACTCTCATTAGTCTTAACCGGTTGGGCACTCCCCCTTTGTCAGAGAGGGACATTTTCAATTATCTCAGTGACTGTAAGGTGCCACTACATTGACTGGCAGAAACAACAACAAATATGTATATATAAATTTTTTTCATACAATAAAGAAATACCATACCCCACAACTCAACACCACCACTTATGAGATCACGTTTTTCCTGTGGAGAGTGATAAGCAGATGTAAAGCCTAAAACTGCAGGGGAACTTTATGAACATCATTCCATGACCCGGCAATCCAGTTCCAGGTAAAAGGAACAGCGGAGAGCAAAGCAGAGTCACAACAATCAGACCACAAACAGCACCCTAGGTGAGCCGTGACTCTCACATTTCCTACCTGTGAGCTTCTCAGTCCTTCAGAGATCAAGTCACTTCAAGTTAGATTTCTTGAATTTCCCCCCAAAGATCAAATAATTACTGCAGTTGGTAACTGTCCATAGATTCGGGTTGAAAGTAGACCCCCCTTTATTGCTCACGTGGCCAGTAGACAATCAGGACACAGTGACTCATCAGTGCACTAAACTTCTGTATGTTGAGATCTGTTTACAGTGTATAAATATCTCACGTATGTTGCTTAACAAACTGGACTTTTTACTTAGGGCAGCTGTGCTAAGCTCTGTGCTCAAGCTGTGGGAGATGCAAAGATGAGTCAAGCACATGATTAGACCTCAAGGACTTAACGACCTCGTGGAGAAGAACAACGTATAAACTGCATGAGAGATTAAAATAGAAGGCAGAACAAAGAGAGGTGTAGATTCAACATGGTATTAGAACCGGAGGAGAGAGTTACTGCCCCCGTTAGATCCTCACAACAGCTCTGTGGGGGACACAGAACAGATGTTTTCATCTTCCTTGTTACAGATTAGAAGGTTCTAAAGGGTCCAGGGTGACTGGGCTAATTAGTGATACGTTAATTGAACTCAGTGATTTTGGCCTGAAGCCCAATATTCTCTCCATTCTTCCACGAAATTTCTTAAAGAGAATAACCTCATATTAAAAAGGCTATTGTGTATTAAACATTTCATAAAGGACTGACATATAGGAACCCGGCGCACCTTGTCAAGGAACAAAATGAGAAATGAACAAGCTAACAGAAAGCAGTGGGCGGGCACTACGAACAACCTGAAGTCACCTGTTCCCATCAAGGGGAGACCAGACCACCACTCAGTTCATTATCAGCTGATATTGTCAGGATTTTCCACTTTTAAGAGATTCATAAATCTAAATTGTACATGAAATTTTATAAAGTGTTTTTTAACGTTTTGTCGTTCCAACCTCCAAGATACACACTGACCCTGCCCGCTTCCCTCTATTTCTTTGCAACAGCCTCCTCCGTGATCTTCTTGATGCCAGTGGCATCTTTTCTTAGACATCTTCCCAACAGCAGTCAGGGTGATCCGTTGAAAAACAAAGGCTGTCATCTCCTTATCCACCCTAAACACTCAGCAATCAGGATTTGATCATAGATGCCCAGCCACCCGGGGTATTATAGGAATCCTTGACCCATTACACAAATGTGGGAGAAGTTAGGGATGGGAAGGAGATAGAAACTGAAATTAAAACAAACAAACAAACAAACAAACAGAAAGAGAGTCATTGACCCATCACCTAATGCACTGGTGTGTTTAGAAACCTAAATCCCAGTGTGTGTGTGTGTGTGTGTGTGTGTGTGTGTGTGTTTACATATGCTTATATGTGTGTGTATAAACACATATACACATGTATATTTTCAATAATTATCTTTATTTTATATGAAGTCCTGTTACATAATTCATCACATATGGATATGTGTAAATCTATCAAAATTAAAAAATATATAGACATAGCTATAGTTGTAGGTATGTCAGTATTTGTATAAGAAGGTTCAACCCTGAATATCTGATGGAATTCTGACCCTGGCACACCAGATGGTCAGCATCTCCACAAAGCTCATTTCTAGCTGGAGATGCTACATTCTACATTTCAAACAAGTGACCAGATCGCCCATGATTTTCCCAAGGCATCATCACGGGGATCATGTTTTTATTCAAAGACCAATGTTTCAAACTAGAAAGTTCACGTCAAACAGTTAACAAATCAATGTTATCCTAAGAACCAAAGCACCTTGCTCGGAAGTTGCCTGCGCCTTTCCGCCTATTCAGTATTTAAAGGTGTCTTGTTCATTAACTAGAGAGTCACCTCATCTAATTGCAGGTGTTCAGGCTTCACAGACAATTTGGTCTCCTGAGTCTTTGTACATTTTATTTCCTGAGATTATGGGGAGTGAGAAATCCCATCTAACCCTCTCACGGGATCCCTAGACTCTGAAACTATTAAAGATTTGAAATAACCGTGGAGCAGCCTCTGGAGCAGGCTGCTTTGATGGAGTACCAGACTGCTCAGAGGGACGCTTAGAGAATTCCATTTCTTCGCCATTTGCCCTCACAGGGTCTGATACAATGCGTGTGTGTAATAAATATTTGTTGGATAAACAATGGAACAGAATGAATGAAAATAAACCAAGGTTAATATGGATATGGGATTCTCCAGAATTTGGAGCATTCCTTTGTGTTGGGGCCAAGCAATAGTAGAATTTAACACCAAGGCATTTTCTATTTTTCACTCCACATGCAGTGTCCTCCAGAAAGCAGAGTTGGGTTAGCACCAAGTATGTGCAAGGCAGGGAGACCCATTAGCCATTCTGTCTGCATTACTGGCATACGAACATCAGGTCAGATAATCCTTCTTTATATATACGTATTTATTTTATTGAAGTATAGTCCGTTTACAATGTTGTGTCAATTTCTGGTCTATAGCATAATGCTTCAGTCATACATGAACATACATACATTCTTCTCATGTTCTTTTTCACGGTAAGTTACTACAAGATATTGAATATTATTCCCTGTGTCATACAGTATAAACTTGTTTATCTATTGTATATATATATATTAGTTAGTATCTACAAATCTAGAACTCCCAATTTATCCTTTTCTATCCCCTTCCCCCCTGGTAACTGCAAGTTTGTTTTCTATGTCTGTGAATCTGTTTCTGATTTGTAAATAAGTTCGTTTGTCTCATTTTTTTAGATTCCACATATAAGTGATACCATATGGTATTTTTTTTTCTCTTTCTGGCCTACCTCACTTAGAATGACAATCTCCAGGTCCATCCATGTTGCTGCAAATGGCATTATTTTATTACTTTTATCACCAACTAGTATTCCATTGTATAAATATACCACAGCTTCTTTATCCAGGCACCCATGGATGAACAGTTAGGTTGCTTCTACTCAGATAACCCTTCTTCATGTGTCCTTATTCTTCACATACTAGGCACTTAATCCAGGATGTTAACATCTTTTTTATGGACACAACCCCTGTCAAACCCAGCAACTCTTGGCAAGATCCGCTCTCATAACGTTGTGCTGTTAGGCACACCGTGGTGGGCGCTGCCTCATTCTCATATTCTGTCCACGAAATCACACACGAAATATGCAAGGAGTAACAGGCCAAGCTTCAGGCAAAGATATTTTCTTTAATATTTATCTACAGAGAAATTTAAGAAACAGCAAAGTTTGATACCTTAGGATAGATGAGAACTAAATTAAAGCCTCATCTTGTTCCTGTCCCTGTTACAAATCAAAAACATACTGAGAGCTTTAATGTCTTTGGACATTAAATTACGTGCATGTCAAATTTTATAACTGATCATAACTCATTTCAAAACAACACAGGGATTTCTCCCCAGCTAAATAATTGGTGCTGTACATTGTGAATGCCAAGTGGAAAGACAAAAAGAGTGACAATCTTACAGATAATGTGGGTAGCAGAGTAAAACTTGTGGATGCCTGTCAAGCAGTACAGCGGCTTCCGTTTTTTCTTTTAGACGTGTTTGAAATTAAGTCAACACAAGAACAGCCTAGGAAAATCTGTCCCATGGGCTACCAAAGCATAAATATAAAAAGTACAATATAAATATAATACAGGAGATTGGAGTCTTTCTTTTCTTTTGTTACAGATTTTGTTAACGCTGTGCAGACTTGTCTCCCTAAGAATTACTGGACAAACTTGGCTTTAACATTTCAAGGAAGTAGAATTTATATTTCCTATGTTTTCATTGGTTGTTCCTTCTGGATTACAGTTCTTTACGCACCTGAAGCCATACACATATACTTCTCAGGTTTTTAGCAGTTTCTTTTGACTGAGACACTGTTGTGTTCTATCATTTTTGTTTTCTATGTCTTAATTTAGTTTAAATCACTGTGGTCTAAAGCAACATTACTGCTCTTCACGTCTCTATTTTGTTTTTATCAGTTTAAATTTTTCCTCTTTTTCTACTTCCTCTTCCTCCTCCTCTTTCTCCCTCTTTTTCCTTCTTTCATTTTATTTTCTCTTTTCACATCTTCATCTTACCTCTTTCTCATGGTCTACAGGAGTCTGCATGATGGACTCCTGTCTCTTGTAACCCCTTTCTGCCTCCATTTTTTTCCCCACCCATATTAAGTCTCTGGCCTTAAACTTATCATTTTTCAATTCAGAGCCCTCACATTTGCTATGTTTTTGGCCTAGAATGTTCCTTTCCAGATCGTCCCTTTTCCCACCAGAGCTATTATATATAGCTGTGTGTGGTGTACAGCACAACTCCAGGGGTAACATTCATTTAGACTACAGTGTGACTATTTTCCCCAGTTTTACAACATAGTGGCCTGATTTTGCACACTAAGGATTTCAGACTATATATCAGATCTTCAAAGAGGCCTTTTCCCAAAACCATATCTAAAGCCCCTCTACCTATACAACCCCACCCAGTAATTCTTTCTCTCTCACCCTGTTGATTTCTTTCATAACACTTGCGAGAATCAGTAATTATTCCACATATTTATTTGTTACATAGTGATCATATATCTTCTCTAGACCAAAGTTTCTTGAGTTTTGTGACCTCCTCTGCCTTGCTCTTAGTTGTATTTTGCAACATCTGTAATATCTTTAACGATGCCTGGCACATACCTGGCCCTTTATAAATCAGTGTTGAATAAAGAAAAAGAATGAATAAATTAGTGAATAAATTTTCCTTGAACATATCCATTTTTCTTTCTCGTTACAATTAGCTATAATAAAAACCAGTCTCAAAATAATGATCTCACCATCCATCTGTTGGGTAATACGTCATTTCCTTGGTTCCATGAATCTTTCTCTTCTTTGAAGGCTTTTGATTAAAATGCCTGTGAAATATAACCTATCATTTAACATCACTTTAACATTTTTGTTGATGTACATAATGTGTTTGATGATGGCAGGATGCAAGTAAACTTGCGTGAAGGTTAGTCTAGGATGGTTGATGGGGGAGGAAGCAGAAGAAATTGTTATTGTTGGAGAGATAGAAGAGCCCCACAAAGATTTTCCATCTACTCTGAAATTCTAGCCAAAGCCTGACTCTTTACTGCTTAAAGGGTAATGAGATGGAGGCTGTCACTCATGATGCTCTAAACTGCATCCCTTCTTCCCACCTGACTTCAGTTCAGTGATAGTGGACAGCTCCTTGCATTTTGCTGCTTTCTGCTAAGAGATTCTCTGTTTTGCTCTCTGATGACTTGAAAGGCCACTCAGCCAAGCACAGAAGCAACTCACCAGTAGAGGACAGGACGGGGGCATTAATACTCTCGGGAGCAATTTCTAACCGTGGAGGTATGAGATTTTGTGACTAAATGTCCTAGATTCTCTCCATGTCTGGTGGGACACTACTGAAGCAGTAACTCAAACTGTCAACTGAAGGGTTGAGCCACAGTTACCCGGAAGCCACTGATGCACTAGTAATTGAGTTTATCCTTTCCTAGCCTCACTTTCCCCACTTTCTCACTAGTGATTTGTGGAATCTCTTCCAAAATAAGCCATCTGGATTCAAGTATTTGCCTTACCAATTACTTTTGGGGGAACTCAAACACACAAGGACTTTTAACCTTTGTCCTTTCTTGTTTAATTGGTACCCCATCCATCCTCTTCACAAGAACCTTTGTCACAGTTCTGTATTATTCCTTGGTAATAAATTCAGAAAAACATTTAAAGTAAAAACAAAATACCAGAAATAAACCTAGTTAACCAAAATAAGGCTAAATTTTTTAAAGCTTTGCACCCAAAAGTTGAGCATCTTTACTTAAGAAATTCTTTCAACTAAGATCATCCCATTTTACACGTGCACAAATTACAACATTTATCTCTTTCCAACTCTTACAAGTGAGATATTAAATAAAATTAAAGAAAAATTAAAAAAACTACAAGAAGACACACAAGGACTTAAATTCATATCCAGGACCCAATACTCACTGCTGTCTGAGATGTAGAAATCATTCTTTACCTTTCCAGGCTTATTTCCTCTTTTATAAATTGGTAATTATAGCATCCACTTTACAGGTTAATTTTAATGATCAACTTTAAAGTACACCTCTCTACACTAACCTTCCATGCTTCAGCTAAAACAAAAAGAGTGACTAAATATACTAACATGGAAAAAAATCTCCAAAATATAAAGAAAACAAATTATAGAACCATGTTATAGCACAAACTGATGTATGTTTAAAACAAACCCACACACCTTTAAAAGTATACATACGTATATGCATACACATATATAAACATATTTTGTATATGGGAATATGGGAGTTTATGTTAAATACATTGCAGAAATTCTGAAGAATGAATATAAATTGTAGATGAAACATTAATTCAGGGTATAGTTTTCACTTTTTACTTTATATACTTGCACAACTTCTGTATTTTGTGATAGTAAGAGCATCTATTCAAGTATTTCTTATGTAATAAACATCAAGTAGACCCCATATTAATATTTCCCCTCCCTATTTTATATGTGGAACTCCTCTTACACAAAATTATTTTAATGTGGAAACAAACAAAAAGCACTATTTTGCGATCACAACGATAGCATGGTGCCTGAGCCATGATAATCACTCAGAAAATATGAATTGATTACGTTAATGTGTAAATAAATGAATGACTGCTCAGGTATTGTCATGAAAACTCCATTCTCTAAAATGTGCCTATAGTTGTTCAGCAACGTGAAATCCAACACAATCTAAAAGCTGAAGATAAGCATCTTCGATGAGGTTCCTAGAAACTCACATTTACTTCCTATTTATTTTCTAACAGTATTGTCCTAGGGTTCTTTCTGTGGAAATGGTAATGGGATGTTATGTACTCATTAGAAGTTGGGGAGATGAGTTGGTTTTCCTATGCGTTTTTAAAAAGATGTTAATATCATTTTCATCCTTATGCTCATGAAAACTATTTGGAATAAGAAATTCAATTTATTTTGATGAAGTTCTTTGAAATTGTTATTATTCTGAAGGTGATAGTTGTGATTAGAAACTTACGTTTAGTTAGGTAAGGCTCGGCTTTAGGTATCCAAGTGTTTAAAGTCATGATTCACTGTTGGATTAATAATTATATTTATCTATTATTTCTGTTCTTCCTTTCTTAACATATCTACTTTTTACTCTCTGGAAAAGAGAAATGGCAAGTTTTAATGTACGTTGACATCAGTGCCAACAATGCTGTCCAGAAACTCCTGAGAAAAGTCCATCATCAGAGACCCTCTTGAAATCATCTACCTTTTGAATAAAACTCTGAGAGTTATAAGACAGTGAATGGTAGAGCCAAAATTTGAAACCAGGCCATTTGACTCCTAGCTAGTAATATTAAGTCATATTCAAATATATTCTTCAAATCAGATAAAGCTTAAAACATTCAGTGAGAATCTACTATAATCAAATCATTGCTCTAGAAGTAACCAGTCTTGCCTTATTTTTGCAGCACCATTCACAGTACAGATACTGGTTGTACACAATCAAGAAAACTGAAAAAACTGATCACTGCTCAAGAAGTACAGCCTGATGAAATATTATGCTTAATGTCTTTTTTTCCCCACATAATGAAACTGAGGCTTGGGGAAATGAGATAAATTGCCCAAAGTCATACATCTGGTAAGTAATGGAGTCATAATTTGAGCCTAACTATTCTTCCAATCATATGAATTGTGTCTCTACCATATTCAAATTATGATACTAGAATTAACTGATATGCATTAATTTTGGCATATTTTTTAACAATTTACTAACTCACTTGACTAACAAATGCTAATTTGCATTCGACCAAATAAGCGTTTCATTTGAGAGCCATAACTAATTCATTTTAGAAAATGTAAGGTTGAACTTAAACAGGGTTATAAAAGTGGAGTGGACCTAGGCAAGTGGAAAATCAGTGGAGATATTTTTAGGTAAAGGGAACTATACAGCTGACCTTAACGATGGTGGATTTATGACTGGTTGCTAAATAAAAATGATGTTATTATCATTATAATAGGCAGAAGTTATTGGATGCTTACTTTGTGCCAGAAATATACATATCATGTTAGCTAATGGTCATCTTACAAGTGAACAATCAAGGTTGTAGAGGAGTAAAGTAAATTATCCAACTCACACTGTTGGCAAATTTCAAAGTAATTACTTGAACCTAAGCATGTTTAATTCCAAACCTTATCTGATCAAGCTTTTGCAAAACTATGGACAATTAGGAACAAGAGAATAGTTAATAATTAAGAGCTTTTTCCTTCCAATTCTTAAAAGACGGCAATCAGTAGAAAACACAGATCATAGTCTTCTCCCTCAGCTTCAGTACAACACTGCAACACTGTTTCCTGTGTACGTTCTCAGAAGGCATGCGGGATCCCAATCCAGGACGTGTACTGACTCACCAGAGGAGCCTAAGAGTAGACCGGATTGCTCAGCACCTAATATCTTTGTAAAGGTGCTGAGATGATATCATGCCGGCATCCTAACTGAGAACAACCTGTTCCTATTAAGAGACTCGACTCTGTGGAAAGGACCTAACACAGCGTATTCCCAGTGTGTGTGAAGAAGGTGGGGCTGGGCACATTTCCATGACAGTTTGACCTTGCTCTTTGGATGCACATTTTAGTGAAACTCACCCAGAAGCCCTTAAATCAGGTGATATTTCTTTAATCTACACTTCTCAGATTTCTTGGTACATCTGCTACAACTCATAATATAGTCCACGTTGTGTTATTAGTAATTATTCACCCTTTCCTCTCCTCCTGAGTTATCAATACTTCCAGGCAGAACCCTAGTCTTTATTACCTGTGTGATTACACTTGCCCTCATGTAGCATCCTGCAGACAGATCAATTTTGGGATTATTTGGTAACTTAGTTACCAATGAAAGGTGAAAAACTGCCACCATGCCCAGTGCCTTTATTTGTTTAAATACTCTTCTGATTTGTATCTACTGTCAACGTTTCCAGAAATGACATCAGCATATGTTGGGGCCAAGTTTATCCTCATAAATCTTCACAGTAATATGACCCAAACTATGACACTGAAGGTCTTTTTAGGATTTCTTTATTATTCATGTTACTCGGATTCTCAGACTGTAACATTCAGGAAAAATATGCTCAAATGTCTGAAAATCTTCATAATAGGAAAAGTTGAATAATAACTGTTGGAATTTCCCTTTGAAAACTTGTAATTTCCATCCATGTACAAGTTAACCTTCTCATGTGGTACACACATGACTAGGCTGTCAGACTGAAAGAAGAGAAACTGTGATCAAATCTCATCATACTTGAATCCTTTGATCTTTTATTTGGATGGATATGTTGTCCCCAAAGGAATTAAGAAAAAGTTCCTTCCCACAAGTGTTTAGAACATCTAATTAGAACTACCTTCTTTTAAACTGAATAAATAAAATCAATGGCAGAACAGCTGAAATGAGTATCATATGTCATATGCTGGATGTGCGTATGTGTGTGTGTGGTGTGTGTGTGTGTGCACTGTGGTGGGAGGGTAGCAGATTAGGTATAACACACATGACCAAAGGGAAGATTAATTGCATTAAGACTAATATCATTATCATAAAACTATGAATACTTTAAAAGGGGATGGAAAAATATCTTTATTTTTATTAAAAGTTATCTAGGTATTAAATAAAGGATATTTACACATACTTATTAAGTTATTTAAAATTAATCAACTTGAACAAGTAATAGAGGCACAGAAGTTTTAAAACATTAAAGTATATCAAAAGTTAAAATGAAAAGAACTGTTACCAATATCCTCCCGTCCCTCATACTCCTTCCCAACCTCAGTAGTCTCTATTCTTATAGGAAACCATCAGTGCCAGTTTTGAACTTGAACTTGAACTTGCAAGATTTTTTTTCATGCTTACACAGTTGGTTTCTGTTAGTACAATATAGACCTACCTATTTTACACTATCACTATCTAAGCCTTTCATAATATCTCATGGTGTTGGTGTTACATTTAATTTATTTGTTTATTGGATGGAGTCTCTACTGGAATGAAATTCAGAGCCTCCACACTATTATTCTGTATCTCCTGCAGCACATCTCAAAGTATGGAGAGATGCTTTTACTTTCTGTAAACTTTTTATTATTGATCTACAACATAAGCATGGAAATGGAGCATCAGTATTTAGAAACTTTAAAGCAAACTGATCACATTGCAATGACTAACCACGTAGTCACTGTAGTCTGCAAAATTATCAGGCTACTGCAGATGGCAGAGGAGGGGAACTCCACTAGTTACAGCCTGAGAAATGCAACACTTGGTTCAGACCCAAGAGCAATGACTAATACAATGTAGGCATTAAATCTATTTATGGAAACAAAAAATTAGTGTGCATTTCTTTTTTCCAGCTTTTTTAAGGTATTACTGACAAGTAAGAATGATACATGTTTAAGGTGTACAATGTGATATTTTGATATATGTATACATATATACATATATTCATAATTACACCACTGTAAAATGATTAGCATAATCAAGTTAATTAACTTATCCGTAACTTCATACATTTACTGCATATGTGTGTGCGTATGTATGAGTGTGCGTATGTGTTGGGGGTTGTATGGTGTGAACACGAGATTTACTCTGGTAGTAAATTTCAGGTATACAATTACTATTGACTAATTCACCATGCTGTACAGTAGGTCTCCAGAAAATATCCATCTTATAAATGAAGGTTTGTACCCTTTGATCAGTATCTCTCCTTTTCCTACACACCCTGCCTCTAGTAACCTGTTACTATGAGTTTGACATTTTTTACTTAGGGTTCCACATATGAGTGAGATCATGGGCTATTTGCCTTTCTCCTTTTGGCTTATTTTATTTAACATAATGTGCTCCAGTTTCACCCATGTGTTGCATAATCAAGATTCCATTTTTTGAAGACAAATAATATTTCATTGTGTACATTTGTCTGTCAACTGACACTTAGATTGTTTCCATATCTTGGCTACTGTGAATAACACTGCAATGAATATGGAGTTCAAATATCTCTTTCGGATAGTGACTTTACTTCTTTTGGCTATATATCCAGATGTAAGATTGCTGGATCATATGGTAGTTCTGTTTTTTTGAGGTATCTCCATATTGTTTTCCATAATGACTGTACCAATTAACATCCCCACCAACATTGCACAGGGGTTCCCTTTTCTCCACATCTTTGCCAACACTCCTTATGTCCAGTCTTTTTGATGATAGCCATTCTAACAGGTGTAAGGTGATATTTCATTATTTTGATTTGCATTTTTTTGATAAACAGTGATGTTGAGCATCTTTCCATGTATCTATGGAAAAACAAATGATGCCAAATAGCTAAAGCAGCCTTGAACTAAAAGAACAAAGCTAGGAGCATCACAACCCTTGATTTATGTGTTTACATTACAAAGCTATAGTTGTCAAAATAGCATGTCACTTGCATAAAAACAGACACATAAACCAACAGAACAGAATCAAGAACCCAGAAGTAAACCCTCCCATATGAGATCAAGCAATTTTTGACAAAGATGTCAAGAATACACAATGGGAAAAGGATTGTCTTTTCAATAAATGGTGTGGGAAAGCTGGAATCCACATAAAAAAGAATGAATTCAGACTCTTATTTTACACAATACACAAAAGTCAAGTCAAAAATGATTGATGACTTGAATGCAGGAACTGAAATCATAAAACTAAACAAAACATAGAGGGAAAGGTCCTTGACGTTGGTCTTGGCAGTGCTATTTTGGATTTGACACCAGAAGTAAAGGCAACAAAAGCAAAAATAACCAAGTGTGACTACATCAAACTGAAAAGCTTCTACACAGAAAAGGAAACCATCAATAAAATGAAAAGGCAGCATACCAAATGGGAGAAAATATTTGCAAACAATATGTCTGACAAGGGATTAATATCCAAAACATACAAAGAACTCTTACAACTCAATAGCAAAACACCAAACAATACAATTAAAAATAGACAGAATATCTGAACATACATTTTTGCAAAGAAGACACAGAAATGGCCAACAGGCACATGAAAAGGTGCTCAACATCCCGAATCATCAGGGAATTGCAAATCAAAACTACAAAGAGAGATCACCTCACACCTTTTAAAATCGTCATCATCAAAAAGACGAGACATAATTATACTTTTCCAACATCCACTCAAAGTTGTTATTTACAAGTGTATTGATTTCATCAGCATTTTCATATATTGTTTAAAGATATATAAAATGACTAATCTCCTTTGCAAAAGTCTATATTTTATTGACTTATTTCTTTTCAAAAGTTAACTCATTTATGTTTGTTTCTCTTACATATTGATTAAAAAAAAAACATGTTCCCTTGAAAAATAGTACATGTGTAGGGGGATATATTGTGACAATGCTATATATCTCACTGTTGTTTATCCTATTTTTATGTCTTTTTAATTTCTTATGTTCTTGAGTATTGCCTATTTAAAAAAAATGGATTGTGTCTTACATATAGTGATGTCTTGGTAAATGCTTCATGAATATTGGTTGACTGAATGGATAAGCAAATGAATGAAGTGTTATTTCTCATAGACTGTTAATGACTTTTATATTCAGGCGTTAGAAACATCACATTTTGCCTGTTGGAGTTAAATCCACATCTAAGACATATTTTAACAACTTTTTTTGTTCTACTCTACTGTCTTATTAAGGTATTTTATACAAGTATGATGTTATTTCACATGGATAACCAATCTGAAACTATCAACAAAAACAAAAATTATATTTTTACCAGTGGCTTAGAAAAAGTCTGTGTTAATCTACAAATATGAATAATTATGATACAGTTATGAGAACAGATCTGAAGGAGTAAGTCCATTTCAATATTGTAAAATGTTATCAGAATGACTGTAAGGAGGGATTCAGCTTCTACTTAACATGGATGATAATTGATATGTTAATTATCATTCTCTTTGGCTATAATAATTTTGATTAATTGACAATGCAGAAATACAAGAACTTTTTGCTAATTAAAAGCTTGGTTGGTTAACAATGAGACCTATGGCAAGTCTACAGACAGGAGGACTACCATATTAAGTCCTTATGTTTAAATTTGTTACCCGAGCTTATAAATTTGAATTCTTTTTTCACTAATGAATAAATATCTAGACCAATATTATCTTAGATATATAATGTGTTCCATCTTCTTAATGCTCAGAACCTGATAGTGAATGGTGTAAATCTCTGAAATATTGATGGCCATTCAATCATTAGGTTTCTGTTTTTGCTTTGTTTCATTTCTGAGTGGTTATGAGCCTGGCTCTGTGCAACAGAGACATAAAATTTTTATAAGACAATTTTTCTGCTTTCTAATAATTTATATAAAAAGAAATGGCATAAAATATTTAGACAACATTTCTTTTCAACATGAATAATACTGGTTTTGACTTTACATGTGTTAAAGTTTACTGAAGCAAGAATCTAGCAGTCAGTGAATGTACAGGGAAAGTCCGTGGATTGAATTGTGTCCCCCATAAATTCATATGTTGAAGCTCTAACCTCCAATGTGACTGTATTTGGAGATAGGGCCTCCTACATGTGTGTAACCAAGGTTAGATGAGATCATGAGGGTGAGACCCTAATCCAATAGGATTGATGTTCTTATAGAAGAGGAAGAGACACCTAGGATGTGTGCACAGAGAAAAGAACATGTCGTCTTCTACAACAAGAAGGCGGACATCGACAAGCCAAGGAGAGAGGCCTCAGGAGAAAGCAAGCCTGCTGACACCTTTATTTTGGACTTCCAGTCTCCAGAACTGTGAAAAGATAGATTTATATTGTGTGAGACTCCCAGTCTGTGGTATTTGGTTATGATAGCCCCAGTAGATGAATACACAGAAATAAGACTTCCATAGAGGCTTGGATATGGAAAGTCAAGAAAGGAAGCAAGAGAACTCCCTTATCCCAGAAATGATGGCTCTCCAGTTATTTCCTGTATTAGGAAATGGTACCCACCCAGGTTGTGGGCTAGAAGCCTAGGATTTATCCCCATCATCTCCTCCATTTTCCCTACTCAGTCTTCAAATCTAGCAGTAAATTGTTTTATTCTACCACTTAAATACGTTTTGAATAATTTTACTTCTCTCCATTCTCACAGCTATAGACCAGTCCAAGTCTCCATCTTCTCCAGCCTGGACCAAAGCCTTTACTCTGGCTCCCTCCTATCCATTTAACATCTGCCTCATGAGTGATCTCTTTCAAATGCAAGTGTAGTGATGCCTTTCCTCTGTCTGCCATCTTTTTATAATAAAATTTTAAATCCTTACTTTGCATGAAAATGATGTGGTCCACATCTCTCTTTTAAGAGCCATCTTTTACCACCCTTACCCTTGTTTACTCCAACGATAATGAGTTATCATTATCATAATTTTAACTTTTTTTTTGCTCTGTTTCTCATCTTCCCTTCACCTGCTCTGCCTTTATTCCACTTCCCTTCACTTCTTGGAAGACTAGTCTGCACAATTTATCTCTACTGGATCATAGGATACATGGAAAGATGAGCATGGTTTTCTAAGAGATGAAAAGAAATTTAGGGCCTGGTGTTCATGAACATTGTAACATATCAAAGAAGTGCTAATATATCATCTCTTGTCTCTATCATAGCTTCAACCAATTGAAGATAGAGATTCAGGGAGCCAGGAGAGCATAAGCTTTCTTACTAGGTACGTAGAATTCAACAAGTCAAAAAATGCAGAAATTTTGATATAGTTGGTGGGCTTGAGTGTCGCTTTGATCTGATATTAAGTCGAGGCTTCTATTACCTCCCAAACAGTTCTAGACATTGGGCTATCCCCCAAGCACTTGGCCAGCCCCAAGAAGGATCACAATTTGGTGCACAAACCCAGCTATAAAGGGGTAGAGAGCATCACAGGAAGTTTCTTCGCCCAGCTTCCTGTCTCTGAAAACCAGGTTCTCAGCCTTCTCTCCTACTCACCATTAAGGAAGAGGGAGCCAACGGCCCTTCTCACCTGGCAGTGAGACAAGCAGATCTGGAGAAAGAAACAGAGGTTGACCCAGTCTTACCTTGGAGGTGGTCATGAATAAGCCAGTCTACCTCTTCTGAGTAAGTAAAGGTGAAAGATTTTTCTTTGGAATTTCTGAGAAAATCAAGGTGATGACAAAATGCTTTTCTTTTATAAGCTGATACTGAAATAAGAGAATAGGGAAAGCATTTCCTCTTGTAGAGGGAAGAAACAAGTTCAGCTCTGGAGTTTAGAACAAGTGGAAAATGATGTTTATCTTCACTATGAAAATATGAAGGGAGGTGAGAACACAACTGGAGTTACAAATGGAAAAAAGCTAACATTTGAAGGTTAGGATGAGAAAGAGATCTTAGCAAAAGGGGAAAAAAGGGGGAAAATACCAATCATGTCAAAGTTTCTCTTTCCAATTAAACTTTTATTAAAATTACATATTTTAGAATAAAAGAAGATTGATGCTGATAAAAACCACATTGATTGGAATGACTACTTAAGAGAATAAAAATATATGTCAGTTCAGACAATGCTTTTGGAATGTGTGAAGATAGGTTTGCTGTGTTCGGGATGAGAGCACTGTTCTTGTTAAGTACAGTGCATGCTGATACTCAATAAAGCAAACAGGTGTCAAACACCCAGCTGTCCTGCTGCCTCAGGATTCCCACACGCCCACCGTTAAAAATATCAGACTTAATTCTGAGCCTGAAGTTCATATTTGCAAAATTATTATTTGAACTTCTTTGGCATTAGCTTTGTTAGCATTGCTCCAGAAGAATAATTACTAGGTGTCTGAATGAACATAGAGATATTAATGAATCATTAGATAGTGTGCTGGAAAATAATGGGGCAAATATTTTATTTTTGTAAACAGACAATTACGCAGGCAAATCCATCTTTTAGTGTGAATGGAATCCCAAATAGTGCTACTCTCCCCACCGATCCCTTGCCAGACAATTGACATTGTTTCCAAGTGTGGAACACATGAAGTTCTTAAGTGGCTGTATTATTTCAAGTATAGTCATGATTATTATAACTGAGTCCTCAAATAGCAATGGTTTAAACAAGATGGTTTATTTCTCTCCTACCTGGGGCTCGTATGATGGCTCCATGATATTAAGAATCAACCTTCCTTTCACCCAGTGACATTGCAGTCCTTGGGTAGTGCCCACATCCTTATGGCCCGAAGTAACTCAGAAACATTCCATCCAGTGTGCAGCAAGTAAGGTAAAATGCATGACTTCATCCTGCTCACGTTTCATGTAACAGAGTTGAGTAACATGGACATGCCAGGCTACGAGGAAGCTTGTCAAGTTCACCCTTTTCTGGGTAGTGACTGGCTCAACGAAAATCCAAGGGTTCCATTAGTATGAGAAAGAAACACAGAAAGAACATGAAAGACAAGGAGCAGTGTCCACAAATATTACTTTAAGAAGTGCAGGGGTCAGCTTCTCCTGGGGAAAGCTGCTCAGCCAAAATCATCAATCGAGAAAGTATTTTTTAAAAAAGAAATTGTACCTGCCTATATAAAATCATAAATTTTTTCACGGCAAGTCAATTAGCAAATGACAGATTTTGAAAAAAAATCTTTATAATGCAGATGCTAATAAAGGTTACACATATTTACTATCCAACACGTTTATGTGAATTGATAAGGAAAATGCATCTACATCACAGAGAAAACAAATCCAAATGCCTCACAAGTGAAAATTTGGTCAAAACCACTAACAAGGAAACAAATTACTGCAGTGTATCACTTTACACTCATCTGACTGAAAGATTTTTTTAAAGTTTCAATACCTATTCCAGTAGAGATGCGAGGAAAGGGCTGTGCTTCCTTACTGTTGAGGAAAAGATAAATTGCTGTAGATTTTCAAAACCAATCTGGTAACACTGGAAAGTTTTCAAATATGTCCCTTCTGATCCCAAACCTAGGAATCGATTACGTAGATACAGGAGAACCACCTGGTACAAAGGTACTTCTGAAGCTTGGTTTGTAGGTACTAAAACCTCGGGGAAAACGTGAATGCCTAGCAGTGATGAATAGGTGAATAAATTAGCAACTCCCATACCATGAACTAGATAAGAATTACTACTTTTAAGAGACTAATAATTATATTCTTTTAAGCAACTATAAGAGAATTAATATAATAAAATTATAAGATAACTAAAATTATACAGACATTTAAACATGTAATAGGGCTAGAACAGCTGCCTTTAAAGGATTTCCACGAGATATTATTGTACAAAGAAAGGAAGCTGCAGAAGTGGAATGTGCCTGTATATATCCATATTCTGTAAATACCTGTTGTGGTTTGAATTGGGTCCCACAAAACTCTGTTGAAGTCCTAACCCCCAGTACCTTCAAATGTGGAATTATTTGAAGATAGAGTCTTTAATATAATCAAGTTAAGATGAGGTCATCCTGGATTAGAGTGAGCCCTGAATCCAGTATATCTGGTGTCCTTGTAAGAAGAAGAGACACAGACATACACAGACAAGACGCTATGTGAAGACAGAGGCTGAGAATGGAGTGACCTGTCTCTACATCCAGAAAACACCAAGAGTCACTGGCATCACCAGAAGCTACGAGAGACACATGTAACTGATGCTCTCTGAGAACCTCCAGCAGGGAACAAACAACCCTGCCAACTCCTGGGTCTGGATCTTCTAGCCTCCCTAACTACGAGAGAGTACATTTCTCAAGTCTCAAGCCGTGCAAGTTGCTATGGCTATCCTAGAAAACTAATGTGACACTTAAACACCCAGCTCTACATTTATCTGTACAAGTATAGGAGAGAGCAAAGGGAAAACATGGCAGAAAACAACAGTAAAGAGAATTTTAGAAAACAAATATGAGTTATTTTATATCAATGTGTATAGGTATAAACAATTTTAAATTAGTTACTTAAAAACACATACAAACACACTCCTTCACCTCAACTACCGAATTCCAGTTATGATGACACTGTCTTTGGGTGGGTGGGCTTATCTTCTTTCCCCTCCCTCCACCTTCTGAATAATAATACATAAACTTTCTTCCCCAGAGAAACAAGATACAGATCTGATTAGTCTGTGATCTCTTCACATGAAATTTATCTTTTAATTATGTAATATACTTAGGGGCTGAAATTTTTTTGAGATTCTTGCCTAATTTGAGATATTATTGGGTTAAGGAAAATTTAAGGTTCTCCATAAAAATTTAGCCTCTTGGTAATATTTAATGCAATATTGGTTAAATGGCATTCCCAAAATTGTTCAAACTGAACAATTATTCAGTAACATACATCAAGCTTAAGGTACACAGAACAAACTCTTATGAGCACAAATATTATAATTAACAATATTATGAAATGTGTACATCAGGTTGGTTAGTATTCAACATTCAAGCATTATTCCATCCCCTTAGTATTTTGTAATGGTAGCTAGTTTGGGTTGAAAACCTATTTCCCCTTCTCTTGATTTTACAGTTATAATACTTATATTGCACTTCTAACCATTACCATTATCTTACTATAAAATATTATTATGATTGTGACTTTTCATTGAGCATAGCTGATGCTATTAAAAATAATGGAATACAAGTATACATGAAATTTGATTTCTGTGACTGCTTGACCTGAATCTGTGCTAACTTCACGCTAATTGATACTAGAAATTTTCTCTGAGACCGTGATGTTTGTATGTTAAATTTTAAGACAAAGATATTAGCTTGATCTTCTTTGTAGATTAGCACATATTCCACTAATGTGACTTCTGAAAAAACTAATGCAATTGACAGGAATCTAAAACTGTTTTTAAAACATTGAACATTAAATCTGATATAGAAATGCTATTAAAAATATAAAATAAATGAAATAATTAGAAATTAGAAATAAAGGTGAATTTACCAATAACAATAAGGACTTCCCTTTAACAATTTCTGAATGTACTACTACTGAAGTAACACTATATATTTATGTATATTTATATATTAGATTTGAGGAAATCAAAGTATTTTCTAGATTTCTAATTAATTTTCATAACCTGCCTTTAATGTAGAGGAGGAAGCATTTACTTCATTGTATGTTGTGCTTTCTAATAACTGACCTAGTAAATACCTGAAGAACAGATTTGCTACCTATAGTTCATGATCTTTTTGATGGTGATTAGCCATTTTCCAAGCTGACTATTCACTTCAACACCGAAATGCAAAGAAATACTACAAAGTCACAATATACTATTACTGCATATATTAATCACTCTTATTATCATAGGAGGTTGTCAACACAGCTGAGCCATCAAGGCTCCTATTTCTGTTACTCTATCAGCCAAATTATTTAGGAGGACAGCCCATGAATTTCACTAGGATATTTTATGATGAACATCTTTCACTGCAAAGTGAAGTCAATAATTAGTATCAGCTGGAAAAAAATTTGGATCAGCTGTGAATTGGACTCCTTAAACATTGAACGCATTAGCAGAGAGGAGTGATAACCCTTAAGATAAAAAAACTTACATGATCTGACAGCTGAAGCAAGATGCAGAGTGATCAAGATGCCCCCATAGTAAAGTAAAAGTATTTTAATGGAAGTACAATAATTGATCAAAGAGACACTCAGGCCTCCTGGGTCCAGAGTGAAGCTATTCCAAGTCCTTAAATCTGCCATAAAGCTCTAATGGACACCCAGGGGGACACTTCTGACAATTTATTTTAGTTTAAGTGAATTCCAGAACCTTAAATTACCAGAGAGAATCTAGTAGCTTGCTGCATTTGCTTGCATTTTCTGTTTCTGATTTCTTTATGGATTAAATTCAAATGTCTCATAATTACTGATTGCTAACTTCATGATAAACAACAAATAGCTAAAAGATATGTCATTAAATAGTTCCATCTATAATTAAAGCCCATTTGCTGGAAGGTTCTGAACTTTACTGTTTACACACATTTGCAAATCCTTGTTTCAGGTTCTTAAAATACTCTCATTGCTTGCTCAAACACTAGCTCAAACCATCCTTTATGTTTGTACAAATTTCCTCAATTAAAAAAAATTATATTACTTACATAATAGTGATGTTAACACACAACATTAGCCACCAACAAATGTATGCTAACCTACTGGCATCAGAATAGAGTCTGATGATTATAAGCACTTTCTGTAAAATTTCTCAGGCAATAGCAAAACAACTGTGGAAAGGAATGAGTTTATTGCCTTCTATGATAAATATAAAGAAGCTTCTTCCGAATAGCCTGTTCAACTACGCAATGGTTTTGAATCTCACTGTGACCAATTTCTGGAATGGAGTTGCCATTCCTTTTATTCTTCTAGCGAGACAGGAAGGAGTACAGTTTTGGAAAATTGAAATGAGACTCACAAAGGCCATATGTTCAAGGCATTTTAGGTTTAAAAACTACATTATGTTAATACTGACTGATTCCTCACCTAAATTTGCCTTTTCTGAGTATCCAAATTTAGATATTATAAAGAATAATTTACTGAATACCTATATTAGCTGAATATTTTGATTTCTTCCTCCTCAGAAAATATAAAACTATTTATACATATTTATATTTGTATAAATATATATAAAAATATATATATCTGAAAACTGAAAGAATCTAACAGAAAGAAAGCCCCCTTGGAAACCATTCCTGATCTCCAAATATGAATGTTCATAACTCTTTTAAATTTATTTTTATTAAATTATAAACTTTACATAATATGATTTGCCCATTTTAAGTGCTCAATTTGTTGAGTTTTAACAAATGTAGTTTTATAGTCACTCCCATAATTAAGATATGGAAGATTTATATCACCCCCAATGATGCAGTCAAGTGCAATTAAAATCAATTTTATCTCCCCACTCACAGCTCCTGGCAAAAACTGCTGTGTTTTCTCTAACTAAAATTATGCCATTTATATTACTTTATATAAATTAAATCATAAATTAGATAGAGTTTTGTGTCTGACTTCTTTTACTTAGTGTCAAATTGGATCTTGCTACTTTATCCAATGTAAATATTCTCTGCCATTTCATTGGAGTATTTAGACTATTTATATTTATTGTAATTACCAATAGGACCTCTATGTTCTCTATTTGTTCCATTCCTTCACTGTCACATTTTTTTGTCTCTGCCTTTTATAGAAATTGATTATTTTTTGATTTTCATCTCTGCTTTAGCTTTATCAGTAGTACTTCTTTGTTTTATTATTCTGTATTTGCTCTCAGTTTACAATATGCATCCTTAACTTACTAGTCTATATCTAACTGATATAATGCCACTTAATGTATAATGTAACATCTTACAACAGTTTATTTCCATTTCATTATTCTCCTTCAAGATATGTTATAAAATTCATAGTGCATTGTTATTATATTTGCTTCAAATAATTATCTTTTCAAGAGGTGAAAAAAAAATAAAATACATTATATTTGTCTACATATTTGCCATCACTATACACTTCATTCCCTTTATAGATCTAAAAAATCTAAGGAAACTTTTTTAATATTCCCTCAGTATAGGAATGATGATGATGATGATTTATCTCAGCTGGCATTTTGGTATCTGTTTCTTTTTACCAAAATTTCCCTAACTATGGATCCTTTTTTTTTTTTTTTGCTTCTTACATATCTTTTAACTATATTGTTTTTGGATGGATCTTTATTTTGTATTTCTTTGAAGAACATTGGATTTTGTTCTTGTTCATTAAATAACTATGGATGAGTTTTGATCCTTTTGAGGCTAGTTTTTGGTAGAGCCCATAGCAGACTTTACACTGTGAATAACTTAGCTCCATTGCTATGACAAGATGCTTTTAAATACTCTACCTAATGTCTTGTCCATCATAAGTAATTTCCACTTTGTCGAGAAGGGAGCACCAAATATTCCCAGGTCTATGTGAGCTCTGGGAGCATTCTAGGGCCATGTCTCCTGTTGGTTATTTCCCCACCTTTGGACATTTTCTTCTCACACAGGCACAGATCACTTTTCAGACATGGGGCTAGAGCTTCCTATCTTTCTGGGGGCAGGTCTTTCCTCTTACACACTCTGCCTCACACAGGCTAGGAGCCTTTTCCCTGCAAATTCTGCTCTCCGTCTTCTCAACACATCAAGACCACCAAGCCCTGTTTGGTTATCCTACACAATGCTGTGGCCATCTTCAGGCAATAAGCAAGACAATTAAAGAGCTATTCTTATTAATTTTCTTCCTTTTAGTTATCCTACACTGCCCTTTTTTATAGTATCTAAAAACTGTCATTTTATATATTTTGTTTAGTTGTACAGTTGCTTATGGTGTGAGGACAATTCCTCTAGTAGTCATTCTTTCAAAGACAGAAGTGGAAGCACCACATACTACTCAGTCATAAAAAAGAATAGAATAATGCCACTTGCAGCAACTTGGATGGACCTAGAGATCATCATTCTAGGTGAAGTAAGCCAGAAAGAGACAGAAACATACCATATGGTATCACTCATATGTGGAATCTGAAAAAAGAAAGAGGACACTCATAAACTCACCTACAAAACAGAAACAGACTCACAGACATAGTAAACAATCTTATGATTACTAGGGGAAAGGGGATGGGAAGGGATAAATCTGGAAGCCTGAGATTTGCAAATGTGAGCCACTATATATAAAAATAGATAAAAAATAAATGTCTTTTATATAGCACAAGAAACTGTATTCAGCATCTTGTAATAACCTTTAATAAAAATGAATATAGGTATGTATCTGCATGACAAACATGGTGCTGTACACCAGAAATTGACACGTTATAACTGACTATACTTCAATGAAAATTAAATTAAATTAATAATTAATTAATTAAATTAATTAAATTTAATTTAGTACAGATTCCTAAGACCCCAGATGGAGATCATAATAAATGGAAACCAAAACAAAAATAGGAAATTTAACTTAGACACAGGGACAGAAAAATTAGCAGAGCAGGCTTAGAAGTCACACCTCCATGCCATTGTCCACTACTGCAGATGTTATTTCCAGTGTGATCATTTGTGATAACAGCTCACCAACAAGAAAGTCAGAACTCTGACAAACACCTTTGTATAGAGCACAGCAAGAAGCAAAAAGTTTTTACAAGTCTCTGAATAACAAAAGCATTTATAGCGGGAGTCACAAAAGTTCACATGTGATAGTTCATGTTATTTGGCCCTTAATCAGAGCTTCCCAGTTTCTCACTCAAAAAAGTTTTTTGTCTTCTTTTACTAATTTATATTAAATTATTATTAATACTATAAATAATTAAATTTTGTTTCTGTTTTTCAAGTTAAATGGGATTTTTAAATGGCAAGTTAAATGGCAAGTTAAAATGGGATTTTTCAAAGAGATGTTAGTGAGAGAAAACCTAATGGTAAAGAAAGAAACAAAAAAGCCATAAAAGACTAAGTAAAACTCAAAAATCATATTAATTTTGATAAATTCTAATTCCAGAATTAAGAACAATTTTTATCTTATGTAGGAGATATATTGTGTTAAGTACGTTTAAGGCAACTTTTAATATATATTTTGTTAATAAAAGTAGTATAAAACTTATTTAATTTTTTTTAAAAAATCACTATAACTAGATTATAATATCCTATTTAACAGATCAGAAAATAGATTCAGAGAAATTAAGTAACTGGACCTAATTTATATAGCTAATAATTGGTAGAGTACGGTCAAGAAGCTACATCCCTCTGAGTTCATAGTTTATATTTTTGAATCTTAGATTCGTTGATATTTATAATTCAGAGAGATTAGATAGTGTGCTTAGAGTCACGCATCTGGTACTTAGCATAGTAAGAATTTGAAACTTTGCCTACTTAATTACAAACCTGTTGCTAGTATTCTTTAAATTATGCTAACATCTGATCAACTATAAAGGCATCACATCATTTATCTACAATGGAAGACAATTAATAAAATTATGCACTATAGTTCTAGCAACATTTCTAATATTACCTCAAAGGAAATTATTTCAATAAATTCTTTTAATTTGATGTCAGCTAAAAGCAATTGTAATCCTGACTTTACCTCAAATATCCTTGGAAGCATATTAAAAACTAATTATTAAAAACATCAAATACCATGAGAGGGATTAAAATGAATAGTGGACAGAGTGAATTTGAATTTTAAAAGATCAAAGGGGTCTTCCAGCACTTCTAAATGTAGTCTAATAACCAAAGTAATTCTTACCTGATTCTTGGCTACTACTACTTTTCATTTAAGTATAATTTTATAAGGTTAAAAATACTATTTTAAAAATTGTTAAATTATTTTAAAATAGAAACATTGAGCTAAAAATAATGAACAAAACACAGTATGTTATTTATAAGGACCTGAATCTAATTATAAAGATTCAGATAGGTTAAAGGTAAAAGGATAAAGATACATTATAATAAGAATTATGAAAAGAAAGCTGGAATAGCTATGTTAACTAGATAAAGAAAAATTTTGAACAAGGAAGAATATCAGAGATAAAGAGAGACATTACATAATGAAAAGGGTTCAATTCTCCACTAAGATATATAATCCTGAATGTGTATACGTCTAACAAAAGAGGATCAAGTACATTGGTTAAAACTGACAAAATCTATAATATCAAAACCAAAAACATTACAAAAAATGAAAACTACAGACCAATATCTCTCATAAACATAGATGCAAAAATTTTCAACAAAATATTAGAAAATATAGCAAAAAGAATTATACATCAAAACCCAGTGAGATTTATTCTAGGTGGGCAAGACTGGTTTGACATTAAAAAATCTATTAATGTAACCCATCACATCAACATGCTAAAAACTAAAAAAATCATATGATTATATAAGGAGGTACAGAAAAAAGATCTGACAAAATCAAATACCACTTCATGACTAAAAGCAACAAGGACAAAAACTCTCTTAGCAAGCTAGGAATAGAGAAGAAGCTTCTCAAATATGAAAGAACATTTACAAAAAGCCTACAGCTGACTCTATACTTAATGGTTAGAGATTGGCCACTTTCTCTCTAAGACAAGGAACAGGGCAGAAAGGTCCTCCCTCACCACACCTAGTCAACATTGTGTTGGGAGCCCTAGAGAGTGCAATAGGATAAGAAAAGGAAGTGAAACTGTGATGCTTAATTTTATTGTCAACTTCACTGGGCCACAAGGTGCCCAGACATTTGATCAAACATAATTATGTTTGTTTCTGTGAAGGTGTTTTTGGATGAGATTAAAATTTAAATTGGTAGAATAAGTTCAACAACTTACCCTCTATAATGTGAGTGAATTTCATCCAAATAGCTGAAGGCCTAGACAGTAGACAAATATTGGCCCTCTGCTAGGTAGCAGAGAATTCTTCTTGCCTGAGAGCTTGGGATATTGGCCTTTTCCTGCCTTCACATCTGACCGGAAACATCAGCTCTTGCTGGGTCTTGAGCCTGCTGGCTTTCAGATGGGTACTAGACTGTTGGCTCTTCTGATTCTCAAATCTTTAGATTCTAGTTGAAACTAGACCATTGCCTCTCCTGTGTCTCCAGCTTGTCTACTCACCCTACAGATCTTGGGATTTGACAGCCTCTAATTGTGTAAGACAATTCCTTAAAATAGTCTCTTTCTCTTTCTCCCTCTCTTTACTATTGAGCTAACTCCAGAGGTGAGACATGGATGATAAAATAGAAATATGGATCAATGAAATAGAATAGAGAAGCCAGAAATAGGCTCGTGATTATATGGTCAGCTGATCTTGACAAGATGCAATGGCAACATGATTGAGAAAGAATAATCTTTTCTACAAATTGTGCTGGAACTCTTGGCCATCCATATGCCAGCAAGAAAGAAGAAAGAAAGAGAGAGAGAAAGAGAGAAGAGAAGAGAAAGAAAGAAAGAAAGATAGAAAGAAAGAAAGAAAGAAAGAAAGAAAGAAAGAAAGAAAGAAAGAAAGAAAGAAAGAAAGAGAGAAAGAAAGAAAGAGAGAAAGAAAGAAAGAGAGAAAAGAAAGAAAGAAAAGAAAGAAAGAAAAGAAAGAAAGAAAAGAAAGAAAGAAAGGGAGGGAGGGGGGAGAGGGAGGGATGGAGGGAGGGAGGGAGGAAGGAGAAGGGAAAAGAAAATTAAAAAACCTAAACAGAGCCCATACATAAAAATTAATTCAAAATGGATCATAAATCTAAATGTAAAATGTGAAACTATAAAACTTCTAGAAGAATGCATGTGAAAAAAATATATATGACCTTGATTTTGGTCGTCAAAACAAGAAAAAACTTAGAAATGATCACAGCCAAGAGATACTTAGAAGAATTACTATATATAATATGGTATCCTGTATGAAATCCTGGAAACAGAAAAAGACATTAGAAGAAAACTAGGGAAATTTGAATGAACTATGGACTTTAGTTAATAACAATATAGGTTCATTAGCTGTGATGAATATTCCATAATAATGTAAGGTGTTAACGATCGGGGGAACTGGATGTGAGGAATATGGTGACTCTACACTAGCTTCTCAACATTCCCGTAAATCTAAAAGATTCTAAATTTTAAAGTTTATTTTTGAAAAATCAAGGGCAGAGCTTTAAAGGAAATGATCACATCTACTTTACTAGATATTGAAATCATACTGAAGCATACCTGTCCCCTTGGAAGGAGGACAAAACTGATGATCAGCTGCTTAAGTAGACAAATCCTTGAGTATGTTGTCTGTCTGTTCAAACTGTGTTGATGAATTTTTGTGCTTCTCTTTACAGTTCTTTCTTTTATGACTCCTTTAGGAGAAAGGCTTGTTATTTTGACTTTAGCCAGATGTTTTTACATCTCCTAACCTCTATTTTAGGAAAGGTGCTAGGTTCAAGGACAAAAACAGAAGGGGAGAATGGAGTGGTTTGGGAGCTACTTTGATAAAGAAAAGGGCAGATTCTTAACAGATCGTATAAATTAAAAATTCAGTATTCAAACCATAAAATTCTACATTCACAAACCCACGGGATGTCTGTAATTCATATAAATCCTCTTATTTTATTTAAAATGTAGAGATTTTAGACAAAAATTTGTAAATTGATTTATAAAGCAAACATTCAGATGTAGTTTTTCATTTTATAAAAGTGCAGCAGGTTCTTTTAATTAATGGACCTTTGACACGAATGAAACTGATTTGGATTTTTAAGATGTAATTGTATTTTCTGAAACTCATCTAATTGTTTAAAAAAAAGCCTCACACTATAATTACTAACAAGATAAATATTAATATGAAACTTTTTAACTGATAAAAGAGCTTTAATCTATTAAAAAAAAGTGCTAGCCTATTATATGTTAATAAGAAAGATGTGCCTCAGAATTCCTACTTAAAATGAATCATTGTAAACTGTTCACACTGAGCGCATTTAAAGTACTTTTTACAACTGACGGTAAAAACGAACAAACAAAAAGTCATTTTATATTTTTGGCAAAAAGATAAGAGATATTAGAATAGTTCCAGAGCTAAAACAAAGTATTGTGAAAGATTAAAATAACACGTCCCTCACTATTTTTAATGAAAATAAAATCCTTTCTGGGAATCATTAACAATAGAGATATTCCAGTAATTTTGATGGATATACTTAAAAAATGGTCAAAGCAACAACCAATCTTACTTAATCTCTGAGATTCTGTTTTACTACAAGGCAATGTAGTCTCCATTGTCAAAGTTGAGCAACACAGGCTTCAGAAATTAGAAGTTGCAAACTACTCTTCTTTTGAATGGTTGAATTATGAAGATCAACTTGAAAAATCAGATCAGGTCTTCCACTGCTTTTTGTCCAGCAGGCTTTTCTTTTTATTTTAGTTCGTGTCTTTTTTGAACCCAAGAAATCCCTGGCATCTCCCTGCCTCTTATATTAAAAGTGTCTCCTTGTTCATTATTTATGTCTTTCACATTTCACTTGAGCAGAGTGCTTACAGTTCTTTGTGTTTTTTAGGAGACATAATGTGTCCATGGCAGAAGAGTTAGGAAAGTAAGTTTTGATCTTCAGATACGACAATGCATTTCTTGGTGAAACCTACCTGAACACGTTACCTGTGTATATAATACATAGTAATGCATATATATATGTGTATGGTGTGTATATATATATACACACTCTTTTAATACTACCCTAGACAACATTGGTTATGTCTTGAAAGCTCTTTCATGAAAAATGTATGTATTCCATCATGCTATACTCTTAGACATACATGTATATGTGTGTGTTTGTGTGTCTGCATGTTTACATACATATATGTGCATGTGCATATATGTGTGTACTATCTAAGCTTTCAGTTATTGAAAGCTCTCAGGGCCATATATATTATACATTCTCATTCTTCTTATTATATTTTAATATTTGTATTATGCTTTCTTGGCCAATGGGTATTACAGTACCACACATGTTCTCGGCCAATGAGTTCTGTACTACTATCTAATCCTGAATGTGGTGACCGTATAACTTAAATATGTATGTATGTGTGTGTGTGTGTATATATATATATATATATATATATATATATTTGTGGTGGTTGTTAACTTTTTTATGTTAAATTTATCAATTTATACACTTTAATTGTACATGGTTTAATGTATGTCAGCTAAACCTTGATAAGCTTAAATACAAGTGATTGTGGATGGATTTAGGTGGGTGGGCAGCAGAAAAGGAAATTTCTGTGCTGAAGGAAATGTTTGCTATTTTGCTTTGAATGGTGGTTATAAAATTGATTACACAATACAACTAAGATCTGAGTAAAAAGTAAAATACATAACAATTAAACAAAAACAAAAGAATGTAGAAATTAGAAATTAGAAAATTCAGGACCGATGAAATTGGGCATTGTTAAGGGTTCCATAAGTATCATGGGAGCCTGGGATTATTGAGGACAAATTGCAGGGAAATTAGTTAGAAGAAACTATGGACAAGGCACATTATGACCCCAGAGGATCTGAAGAGAACAAAAGAGCAATGGTTAATATAAAATGACTGAAAATACTGTTACATAGAGAATATGGAATATGTCCTGCATGATCAGGAATCCATCCTCCACTTCAATCGTCTAAAGATACTTCTGCACCTTGGGAATGGATTTGGTGGTCAATGTACAAATCCTGGTAATAAAGTACTTGATGATGTCAGGTTAAGGGTCCAGACACTTTGAGATTTCAAAATGAAAATTCACTAACGTCAGAGTCAGAGAGCTCACGAATGAAGACTTCCAACACGTGTGAGGGATAAACTACCAGACAATGGAGGCCATAGTTTCAGGTACAAAGTACACTTAAGCACTACCAAGGAAAACCAAATAAGACCATTGATGACAAAATCAATTTTGGTTTTCAGCAACCTGACCACCCTGCTTAATTAACGATGGTGGTAAGCTGGTCAGCTATGCTAAGTCATGTCTGCCTTATGCTTTCTTATGGCTGGAAACCATAGATTGCTTTACTATGGGAACAGAGCTTCCTCACTTTGGCATTGTATTACCTATGATCAAGTGTTATGAGTGCCTTAGGGGGAAAAAAAAACCCCACCAGCAATATGAAAACATATTTGCTGCCCATAGAATAGATTATATGGGGAACACAAATGCTGGTATCATTGATTATCAAATGACCATGGCCAGGATCATAAACCTGTGTGGCATGAGTGCCATGGACTATAGTCAGATTTGGGGCAGGCAATTTGTACCCATGCAAGAATGTGGGCCCTGGGCTACTTTTTCTAATATTTTCATGAGGAGCTGAAATATCTGACTTGAACATTCAATCTCTAAATTTTCAATTTCTTGTTCAAATTAATTTAAAGAAGCCCATAAAGCTCAAATAAAATACATCTTCAGTTCAAGTTTGCTCCCAAATCTGTCATCTTTCAAGCTCTATTTTAAATATCTGCACTGACTAAATTCACTTTGTTGTGGTTTATTGTGTACAGCCTCCCTGGGGAAAATGATGTTGCTGTCCTATAAGTAAGACTGCTTCTTTGTATATGAAATACTTTCTGTCATTCTAGAGAATTAACAATATGAAGCCTGATTATCTTAAATAAAGTAGGAATGCGAGGTGGTGGGCATAACGTGTCGCTTACTCTTTCTCTAAGCAGGAAGGAAAGAAAGAGGAGAGAGAGAGAAGGAAGGAAGGAGGAAGGGTCATTATGACCGAGAATGTTAATCTTCTGAAAGCTCTCAAAGATCCTCAGAAGCAAGAGGCCCTTTGTGTTTGTACATAACAAATCTCTCAGGGAGGACAAGCAGCAGGGTGGCCCCAGGATTACAGATGACTCAGCCCCAGGACACAGGCTGGTACCTAAGCCATGGGTGATCCCACGTCTTTCAGTAAGAGTGACCTTTGGAATAGCCCATTTTCACCACCCATGGGCAGGTAATCACATTCACAAGATTACTTTTTATTCTTCATATTTTTTCAATATGTCCTTAACTTTAAAAAGCCTCAAGGTACAAACACAATAAGGTCATTCATTAAAATATTTAGTCAGGCTGCTAGTAATGCAATAGTGTATTTCATACTGCCTCTTCCTCTTGGCAGGGCAATTGATAAGGCAGGTTTTGCTTTATACCCCGAAGATGTATAAGCTGGGACTGTAACAGCATGATACTCAGAGGTGGTTCTCATTAGAAATTGTTTTCTTTCTATTTCCCCAAAACAATACATTGGCTACCTCAAATCTATTTCAAAAAGTAGGTAGAGTAGATGTGAGTGAGTGAATGAATGAATGAATGAATAACATAAACTTGTAAGCAGCATGAACCATGGGATGATTTTTAGCGATACGAATCAGTCAACTCTTTTGAAAGAACAAAGGGAATTGATGACTCTTTTGGAAGCCATGAATTAAACCAGCCTTGGTGACATCTTTCCTTCCAGAGCATCTGTGGGTAGGTAGAACTAAGCAATGAAAGACTGAAGTTAACGGGCACCGTGCAATACAGAGGCCAGTACTACCCTCTGGTATGTTAATCTGGTTTGGAAGCTTATATCTTGGCTGATGGAAATTTGCATCGCCTGGCGATGGCCAAACCACTTTGATGCCAAGGTCAGCTTTCCCTATGGCTCGTCTGCTTCATTCAAGAGCTGGCTCTGCTGCAAGACAACATTATGATCAGAGACAGGATTTATTAACCCAAAGTGATGCTTGGGGTGTAGAGAAAAATGACTGATACTCCTTTGTGACTTTATAATATTTAATATTTTTCACTCACACTATCTCAGTAATTACCTGTGTTAATATGATCTTCATTCTATTAACAAGGATCTGAGGCTTAGAGAGCTAAAGGGACTCGTCCACAGCAACAGAGACTGCTTTTGAGAGAGTCGGATCTGGAATTTGGGCTCTCCGACTTTAAATTCTATGCTCTTTCAACTTCCCAAATATGCCCGTCCAAAAACTGAGATAATTCAAACAACACTGTTTCTGAGACCATGGTTTTCCAAGGTCTCTGATGTCCTGCACTTATTTTATC
Organism: Vicugna pacos; assembly: GCF_048564905.1. Classification (NCBI taxonomy): domain Eukaryota; kingdom Metazoa; phylum Chordata; class Mammalia; order Artiodactyla; family Camelidae; genus Vicugna; species Vicugna pacos. The sequence continues at coordinate 85,372,266 of NC_132991.1, read as the reverse complement.
ACTTTCACATCTTTTCTCCACAATACACAGGAATGAATGCAATTGCTGCGTAAACTCACCAGCTACCTTGATCAGAAAGGAGGAGGTATGTTCCTGACAAGAGGGAATGCAAACTGTCCAAAGTGAAAAGACATCAGAGGAAGTGCCAGAGAGATGAACATGAAAATGAATGGGGCAGTAGATGGTCAGAGTAGATGAGAACCCTTACATATCGGGATTGAGATGAGGAGCAAAGACATCTCAGTGCCTGCAATTCTGGGGCAAAGAAGACCCTGTGGTTCTACCAGAGTTGAGGTGGAGAGTTCAGATACTGTGAGCAGACGGAGGCGTGAATGATGGGACAGGTAGATCTCGCATGAAGCTCCCTGAGTTAGAATCCCATCTCACCCATTCCCCCGCTGTGCGATCTCAGGCAAGTCACTTACCTTCCCTGACCCTCTTTTCTCTTCTGTATAACAGAAGTAATAAGAGCATATGATTCACTTAAGACCTAAGATTCCTGTGAGAAGCAAATGTTAAATGCTTTTCATATTGCATAGTATGATCAATAAATTTGAGCTTCTGTTACTGATGGATATGTATATTAGTCACCTCATATTATTTTAGATGAAACAAATACAGTTGTGTTTCCAATGGTCAGCCCTAATGTACTTTTCAGGATCCATCTGCCAAACTTTAATAACAAGAAGTTAGTAAATAATTAGGCATATAAACAAATAAAAGTTGTCATAAAAACGTGATACTCATGAGACATCCAACTCCTCAGTGAACATTGTGTAAAGTATAAATCTGCATTTTAATCATTTTCTGTCAAACTTGTATTTGTAATTTTGTTTTGCACCCCATGTGTTCCCTTGTAATTTGCTTTCTAATTTACTCAGAAAGCTGTTAAGTCAGATTTATAAAAATCATATGCAAACAAGTATAACCAGAAGACATACAAATGGGCGACAGGTACATGAAAAGATGCTCACATTACTCATCATCAGGGAAATGCAAATCAAAACCAGAATGAGATCACCTCACACCTGTTAGAAGGGCCATCATCAAAAAGGCAAGAGAAAACAAGTGTTGGCAAACATGTAGGGAAAAAAGGGAATTATTTGTACCACTGGTGAAATGTAAATGGGTGCAGCTACTATGGAAAACAGTATGGTGATTCCTCAAAAGATTAAAAATAAAATTACCATATGATTCAGCAATTCCATTTTTGGATATATATCCATGGGAAGTTAAAGCAGGATATCAAAGAGATGTTTGCATCCCCATATTAATTTGTAGCATTATTCATAATAGCCAAAATCTTCAAATTCAATCCTCTTTGACCAACTTAAGCATTTGTCAATAGATGAATGGATAAAAATAGATATGAGATACACAAAATGGAATATTATTTGGCTATGAGAAAGAAGGAAACCTGCCATTTGAGACAGCGTGGATGGAACCTGAGGGCATTATGCACAGTAAAATAAGCCAGAGACAAATAAATACTACGTGGCATCACTTATATGTGGAATCTTAAAAAGTTAAAAAGTCAAACTCATAGAAACAGAGAGTGGAAAAGTGGTTGCCGGGGGTGGGGGTGGTGGGAGAAACAGAAAGAGGTTGGTAAAGGGTCCAAACTTTCAGCTATAACACGAGTAAGCTCTCAGATCTAGTATATAACATACTGTCGTTAGTTGATGACTCTGGGTTGTATAACTGGGGTTTGCTAACAGTCTAGAACTTAAATGTTCTCACCAAAAACATGTGAGAGGTGTTAGACTCGTTATTTCACTAGATGGGAGAAATCCTTTCATAATGTACATCAAATCATCATGATATATACTTAAAGTATCTTACAATTTTATTTGTCAAATACACTTGGATAAACAGAAAACATAATTTTCAATTTAAACTGAAAAGAAAAAAATGAATACTAGGAATTAATGAAAGTTGAGGCTTGGTTGAGGTAGTCATGGGGAATAAGATATATAGCATCTGACTTAGATTCTGGAAAACTATTTTAAAATTAAATCTTTTATTCTAAGTTGTGTTTTAAATAGGTGGGTTGACCACTTATTAACCTCCAGATAAAAGCACCATCACCATGGCAAACACCCGTTCATTCATTCATTCACACAACAAACTTGCTTTCACAACTCACAACACCAAATATTTCCAAGGTCTGTGGTAAACAATGATGATACACAACTGATGAAGGCAAGGAACTCACAATACGATAAGACAAGAAATACATAGAAGGACAAGAATATGAAATGCTGCGGAATGTCAAAGCATCAGCTCATTCACTTGAATTAATCTAACACCACATTCCCATTTAACAAGTCCCATGTTTAACGTGCTAATCAATCCAAGGGCAGCAGCCGTATTTTATTTATCTCCATTCACCCAGCCTAGCATGAAATGAAGACTAAACAGGGAAAGCCGATCTAACCGTAACTCACATAGTATCGCAGTTTAAGGACTTGCTGACTCTGGCAAATCAAGTGTACTCACTCCAAATGCTATGTGCACACATTCAGATACAACAAACACTCCTTCACCATTTCGGCACTTTCCCTGAGTTTGCAGTTGAGGTGAAGGAGAGGTTTATAATGCCAGCAGCTTCCCAAAGAGAACAAACCCAGAGAAGTTCTCTGGCTAGCCTTGACATCGCTTGGTGTAGAGGATTGAATTGTAGGCACCCCCCTCAAAATATGTCCACATCTTAATTCCCAGAACCAGTGCATGTGATCTTATTTGGGGAAAGGGTCTTTGCACCAAGAATCTTGAAATAAAGAGATCATTTTGGATTATCTGGGTGGTCTTAAATCAAATTACAATGTCCTTAAAAGAAAAAAGCATAGGGAGATTTGAGTCAGTCATAAATGGAGGAGGGCACAGTCTGAAAAGGAGGGGGCAGTGTGACCACAAAGAGATGGAGTGATACGGCCACAGGACAAGGAGTGCCAACAACCCCCAGAAGCTGGAAGAGGCAAAGAGTGGATTCTCCCTTAGAGACCCCGAGGGAATGTGGGGCTGCCAGTGCTGGGAATGCGGGCTTCTGGCCTCCCAAACTGGGAGAATAAATTTCTCCTGTTTCAAACCACCTAGTTTGTGGTCACTTGTTAAAACAGCCACAAGAAACTAATACACTTGGTTTTGTTCTCTGGTTTCACCTCATGATGATGCCGATGCATTTTTGTCCTTGCAGAGCAGGGACTCCCTTAGGGTCCATGAGCTCCATCTTAGTCTGTTCAGGCTGCCATAACAAAGCCTTCGATTGAGTGGTTTCAACAGCAGGCATGCATTTCTCATAGCTCTAGCAGCTGGGGAGTCCAAGATCGAGGTGCTGGCCAATTAGGCTTCCAGTGAGGGCCCTCGTTCTGGCTTGGAGACAGCCGCCTTCTGACTGTGTCCTCGAAGAGCAGAGACTGGAAGCTCTAGTGTCTCTTCATCTTACAAAGTCACTAATCCCATCATGGAGGTTCCATCCTCACTACCTTATCTCAACCTATTTCCCTCCCAAAGGCCGCACCTCCTATTACCATCACATTGGGGGTTAGAGCTTCAGCATATAAAACTGGGGGAGCAGGGCACAAACACTCAGTCTATCAGAGATCCCACATTCCAACTCACATATGTGTGAACTACATTCCCCAGGACCATTCATTCTCAGTGTTCCAAATTGGCATCATTTCTCTCTTTAGGCAATGTGTGTTTAGCTCACAAGAGCCTTGCAAAACGCTCAGAAGACAGCCACCGTGGAAAACAAAGCCCTTGCTTTTCGCTGATTTGGAGGCTACTCTAGAAATTTCCATTTGACAGCTATTATCCAACCAGAAAATTGTGAGCAATCATTGTACACTTTCTAAAGTCTAAACACATCTTTACCATAGTTTTTATGCATGCTAAGCATGCACTTAACCACTGAGCTATATACCTTCTACCCAAATATAGATCTTCAAATAATCTATTGATTAGATTAATTCTTCTTAATGATACTTCCAGTAATTGTTCAGAGAATCTGCTGTAGCTTTCTGGACTTTTAAAAAAGACTAAGCAGAGTGGTGAGTGGTAATGATGGTTGCTTTTGACAGCACATTCCTTGCTTATGCACCAAAAATGTGACTTGGGGCTAGAGTGGAATTACTTTGAAGCAAGACAGAATAGCTTGGAAGCTATGATTAAAGATAACTTGTTTACAAAATAAACTTCAAGATTATAGGAAAACTTCCTCAGTGGTTTCTTTTTTTTTTAGGTCTTTGATTCAATGAACCAGATCCTGCTTTTCTCCCATGGGGTGAAGCTGACCTAGACCACAATAGAGAAAGTCTGGCAGATAAGCTTGCCAACTCCATGCCAGACGCAATTAGTGGGAAACCAACTGCAGCCTTTAAAGAGCAGGTGGAGGAATGATGAACAAAAACAAAATCAGTCTCTGGCCCTATCTCCTTTTCAATGACCATTCATAGTTTTTGCAAACATCTAATTAAAGAGAAGACTTTGCATTTTTCAACCTGGAGCTATAAACATGACACCATCAATCATAGAGATTTGGGGGGCAGGTGATGAATCTGAAATTTCTAACCAAAACGAAGGCCTTTGAGTGTTATGTAATTTTAAGACTTCTATTCTCTCACTTTTGCTATTTTTGTGTTTGTGTGTTTTTAACTTCTGAATGCTTTTTTTGTTTGTTTTTTTTCAAAGATGGTATTCATCACCGAACCACAGTCCCCATTCCTGAGGGTCAATAATCCTCAAAGGCTGCTCTCAGCGGCAACTGAGAAGGTTGTTTTGTTCAGAATTGTGCTTCTAGCTGCTAACTTACAGCATGAAATATTATAAACACTCAATAAATAGTTGTTGAATGAATGAAATAAAAGCCATTAGGTTTTCGCCCTCTAGGGTGACCTGTTTTTTTGTGTGTTTGCTTCCTTTCCATCTTCCAGACATGACATTTGGATAAAGTTGTGAATAGACATACTTTAAAATCAGCCCATGCAAAATTCTTTCCTGAGGAATCTTACACTAGCTTCCTCTTGATAAGATCTTGAAATCTTACCAGTCAATAAGATTTCTCTGACTACTCTATGCAATGCTGTCTTCATTGACTCCACTTATGTCCAGTTGTATTAATTATATTCTCATCTGGTCACATGCATTACTATTGAATTTATATGTTTATTGCCTGTTTCCACCTCTAAAATGTAAGTCACAAGGTCTGTGTGAGCAGGGATCTGGTCTCCCTCCCTCATAAATCTACCACCAATATCTAGCATAGAGGGAGCTTAATAAATGTTTAAAGTGGAATTATTAAATTAAAAAATAAATGCTTAAATTCAATGTAATTTAGAATTTCTTTTTTAACTTTAGGACAAGTTTTGAAGAGAGTTTTTAGTTATAGCCACATGATTTTAATTATACTTAAGGTATATGGATTATTAAAGATCATAAAAGAAACATTGACTTCATCTCAACTGACCTATTTGATTTGAATTTCAGTTTGTTTCAATTAATCAGACTTTATGGTATGCATTATGTTCATCATATCATAGGATTTAGCTTTAAGATGGAAATACCTAGGATAAAACAGTCACTTTTGTCTTAATAATTATTCTCATAAAATTCCTCTAAATAGGGGTTATTAAAAGTTTTAGTGTGATGACAATAAACTGAAGATAGATAAACGGACAGAGTTACTCATTAAAAAAAGGGGAGACAGGATTCACCTCTATGTACTTTTGGCTTTTTTTTAGAGGTTTTGTGCATTTCTGGTGTATTAAAATAAACTATTAGCCTAATAGACTATGAGCCTTAATATGTTTTGATTTAACTGTAATAATGATATTAATGAAAGCTTCCACAAGGTATCAAGTTTTAGCATTTTATAATTGCAAATTTTTAAAAATTGAATGGAAAACGTGTGTCTCCTCATGAATCATGGGACTAAAAAGTTGTAGAATTTGTAGGGAGAATGAGTTTAAGTCTTCCTAGCATGAACCGTGGCAGGAGTAGAAACAAAGCTTTCTCTTCTTACCATGTAGTTTGACTTTCTTTCTTCACATCCAAGAGTTTCCTTTTCTCAAATTACCACCCCATTTAGCCAAATTCCTTTATGTTATCCACTTTTCCAAGTAAACATGTGGCTGCCACACTAAATAGAATGTACATTTTATTGCACGTTTTAATTGGAGGCCATAAACATCAGAAATACCCGAAGAGCTTTCTGCAATAACAAGATGCTCTAGCCAGTAGCCACATGTGGCTCCCGAACACTTGAAATGTGCCTAGTGCAACCAAGGAAACTAATGTTTAATTTTATTTACCTTTATTAATTTACATTTAAATAGGTGCCTGGGGCTGTTGGCTACCATATTGGACAGCACAGATACAGATTATGCATCTGAACTACTTTCCATGCTTTCCTTTCCCAAACCCATGAAAGGAGACATTTCAGTGGGGCCAAACACAGTGGTGGTTCTCAGTATTTCTGGAGCCTTCATCTGGTCTAAGGACTGAATGATCTACCACCAAGTTACAGATCAAATGATATTTCCCATGTAAGGTTGGCCAGCCTCTTCTCTTTTCTTTATTTTTCACTTTAAAGTCTTGGCTGACTTTAAAACCCAGAGGGTCAAAGTAAGGCTGATTTCTCCTTATTTCTCAGGATTCCCATCTGGGAGTGAAATAATGACGGTTTGAGTGCCAGATAACTCATGAAAAAGCCAGCACTCATGAGCTTCACAGCCAAATTTATCAGATGAGAAAGAAGACAGAAAGACAAAGAGAGAGAAGCAGACAGAATAATACTCATAAAAGTTTTGTTCTGCTAGCTCTGAAAAATTTATTTTTATATTAATCTGAACTTCAAATTAGGTAGTAATTTCACCGTATAGCAAACCAGTATTTTTGGAATTTGAGAGTGGGAAATTCAGATGCAGAAAAAAAAAATAGGATGAAAAATTCAAAGATATTCAAAGACTTGGAAGAAGCTGTCTCTCTTTTCTTTCCAGGAGACATCACTGTTGTTTTAGTTTTCTGTAAGTCATCAGGCTTGGCATATAACACATTACATTCCGAACTTAACTACATGAGTTTCAAATTGTTTATTTTCTTAAGACTCATTACCTACTTATTGTACCCCTGAAACAGAAACAGAAATTAAATGTATGGATTTCTTATAACTATAAAAGCTATACATTATTAAAAGTTTTAAGTCACCAAAGGGGTATGAGATATCTACCCATAAGCACTTATTAATTTCTATCATATTTTAGTAGACATACAGATATACAGCTGTGAGCTATGCTTAACAGTTTTGTTGCAAACAAAGAAACATATTTTGCAGGACAGCAACAGTTTTTGAAGCCACTTTTACCCTTTTTTTCTAATGAATACCTTTTTCTTCAAGCATATTTTTGGAGTTTGGAACTCCGTGTGATGGAAATGGAGCTGTCTGCTATCATGTAATGTAATGAATCCATAGGGGGAAATAGAGTGAAATCAGGACCACAGAAATCAGCTTTCTCCACTCTCTCATCCTCTAAAGGAAAGAAGTTATCTATAATGCATGCAATGGAGTCTTGCAGGCCAGAGACAAACAGCATGTGCTGTGTATATCCCATTTTCACTCAAAAAGTTCTATTAGAAATACCACAAAATGAGCAAACATTTTAAAATGCCTAAAACAGAAACCAAGAAAAAGTAGGCATCTTCGAAGACAGAGCTCTCTAGCAGATGTATTAATGAAATGTTCATTGAAAGGCATTATAGAAAAGTCCCTCAAAAGTCAGTGACCACCTAATTTATCATCCAAACTGAGACCCATGGGAGAGTAGACACTGATTCTATCAATATTTAAGTTATACTTCCTGACCAACCAAGACTTATTGTTACCAAGTCCAAGTTCTTACTGCTCTCCGCGAGACAGGCCAATAAATTGAGAGACGAGTTTCTGGGGCAAGGAATAGAGACTTTATTCAGAAAGCCAGCAGGTGGAGAAAATGGTGTTCCCAAAGAACAATCTTACATGAGTTAGAATTCAGGCTTCTTTTATTTTAAAAGGAGACGGGGCGTGATTGGTTGTTGCAAACTTCTTGGTGACAGATTCCTTTGTCCTTGCAGCTGTCCGTGGAGGTCTGGTCACCGCATTCCTATAAACCTCAACAAGACAAATGCTATTCTCTGTTCTGCAACTTTTTACCTAAGAATGGAAAAGTGTTACACCGTTAGAGGTCAAAGTCTTGAGAATGGATTATCCTGTGTATTTCAGGCTGTAGGTAACATTCTTCTACAGAAGATGCAGAGCCAGCATGACTAAGCATAGGCAACAGAGCACCGAGATTCAATATGGAGTCAGATTTGTTCTTTTCTGTTACAGAGTTGCTGCCCTAGTATGAGTCCCTCTTTCTTAGCCCAATATTCATCCCTCCAGATACCCTTCCATTACCCAAATACCATCCACATTTTAAGACATGATTTCACTCCCACCATCTCAATAATACTTTCATGACCTCTTTAGTCCTCTTTGCAAACTATCCCTATTCTTCTGCAACACTTGAAATTGGTGACCCACATTTATATTACATTTATTATCCACTCATATTTCTCATGTGTTAATTCTATTTCTACACTTGCATTGTGAGTTCCTGAAACGAATGACCTTGCTCAATTTTTTAAAAATCTTCCCAAGGCACAGAACATTCTCCTGGCAACAGCTGCTCAACAAATATCCTTGTAACATGGAATTCTTTGCTTGTTTTTTGTATTTCCAAAGCTAGATTCAGGTCTTTTCTCTACCATGAGATCTTCCCGAATCAAAATAAAGGTAGTGAGCACCTCTCCTCTGACTGACTGTGGATATTACTGACTACAATACTCAGACTCATAACAATGCCTCATTTTGTCCATACAGATCTCTCTATGTAATGTACTTTCTTTCCAGCTGCATCACAAGGCTATCGAGGGTAGGCACCATCTTATTCCTCTTTACATCTTCAATGTCCAGCACTATACTTACATCTAGCAGTGCTAGTAAAAAAAAATCTAGTATTGGAGCCCCCACCAGCATCACAGTATCTCACCAATTTCCATCTCTATGCAGTTCACAATGCTGCAGTATCTAGCAAGGCCAGATTAAATACGAATGGTCCAGGTGTCATAAAAACAACTTCATCTTGAGTCATACATCTAACTCCTGCAGTAAAGGGGAGATGCTCCGATCTGAGGCATGCTGAGGGAATTATTCCTCCCTTTGTAAAGTGCCTCACCAAAGATATTACCCTGTATATTATGGCTATAATTGGGCTACACGCCACATCTAGTATGTATGGGAAGCAGAGTTATGTGGACTCTTGTTTCAGATAGTGACATGTCAACTAAAATCAGGATTCTGTTATGGAGGGGAAAAAAAAAAAACAGGCCTAGATGCTAGAAGGCATGGAGCAATCTTCATCACAGGGGTGAGCCCTCCAAGCATCTATTTAAGGATAAGTTATAATACTTTTCTGGTTGTATTCACAGTAAAAGGCAAAATATTATTTTAGGTATTGAAAATATGCCACTTCAGTTAATTTAAAGGCTGAGAATTTTCATTCTTAGCCTCCACATTTGAACTCATTTTTGTAAGTATGTATATTTCTGACAATTGTAATTTGTACAGCAAAGCTTGTAGTAAGAAATGTATCATAAAACTATAAAGTAGAAAACGGTAGCTCATGCTAATTTTTATAGGTGTGTCATAAATAAAACATGAAGCAACAAAAGTAAATATTGATCAAAGAAATCCAAATCTTAAGACATTTATTTTGTTATACGAATATATTGTTGTGAAGTTCAATGGAAATTGATCATGTGTAACATACAAAGGCATTCCAATCAAACTCCAGATCTACAAGAAGACGTCACCACATGAAAAGGAACGTGTCGCAGTAATGGGAGAAACTGTGCTAGAGAGAAACCACCCACAGTTTTCCATAATTTTTTTTAACCTGACTTCACCATAAAGTCAGCCAGTCAAAATATAAAATTACGGGAACATGATTTTTAGCTACACTACAAACCAGGAGAAATACATGTTATTCTAAATGCATTATCTCATTATAGACAAGGATTAGCTAACAGAAAAGAGCCAAACAATCTGGTCTGTTGTTGACAAGATGGCGTTTACTAACTACATATTCAGCAAAGTATCCAAATGTGTTCTGATTCACTCTTTGGAATCCAAAGAAAACAGTTTGAGGGAAGAAATCACGCTGAACCACATTTGCAGACTTTTCAAACTGAAAAAACACAAATCTTGAAGAAAAAGTACAAGCAATTGATTCTCTGAGGAGCTGTAGACCTTGACTCTACAATAAAATGAAAACAACACATGGCCGATTATCTGAACTCTGGGTTAAGAGGCCCAAACAGCTCGACATAGTGTAGTGCACCTGATTCCTTTACGTGTGCACGTTTTGTTTTGTTTTTTTATTATTGAGGTAACATCGGTTGATAACTTAAGTTTCAGGTGTACAGCATTGCATTTCAGATTCTTTAGACACTATAGCATGCTCACCACCAAAATTCTGGTTTGATCCATCACCACGCAATTTACCCCTTTTTACCAATTTTGCCCTTCCCTCTCCCTCTTCTTTTCTTGCAACCACTACACTGTTCTCTGAATCTATGTGCTTGTTTTTGGTTAGTTTGGTTTGGTTTTTTATTTTTCTTAATATCCCACGCAAGAGTGAAATCATACAGTATTTGTCTTTTTCCATCTGATTTATGTCATGTAGCATAACATCTTCAAGGTCCACCCATATTTTCACAAATGACAAAATTTCATCATTGTTATAGCTGAGTAGTATTCCATTATATATATATATATACACACACACACACATATATACAACATCTTCTTTATCCATTCATCCATAGATGGACACTTAGGATGCTTCCGTATCTTGGCTATTTTAAATAATGCTGCAATGAACATAAGGGTGTATGTAACTTTCTGAATTAGTGGTTTTGCATTCTTTGGATAAATATCTGGAACTGGAATAGCTGAATAATATGGTAGTTCTAGTCTTAAATTTTTGAGGAATTTCCATACTGTTTTACATCATGGCAAGACCTCTTTACATTTCCACCAAAGCACAAATATTCTCTTTTCTTCATGTCCTCTCCAACATTTGTTATTTCTCATCTTTTTGATAATAGTTATTCTGACTAGCACAAGATGATATCTCATTGTGGTTTTGATTTGCATTTCCCTAATAATGAATGATGTTGAACACCTTTATGTCATCTTTGGAAAAATATCTATTCTGTCCATTTTTTAATTGAGTTGTTACATTTTTAGTTATTGACCTGTATGAGTTCTTTATATATATTTTAGATATTAACTACCTACTGGATAGATAATTTGCAAATATCCCTCCCCAAAAGTTTGTCTTTTCACTTTGATGATGGTTTCCTTTGCTATGCAAAAGCTTTTTAGTTTGATGTAGTTCCCTTTGTTTATTTTTGCTTTTGTGTCCCTTGTTGGAGGAGACATATCTACAAAGATATTGCTAAGACCTATGTCAAAGAGTCCACTGCCTGTTTTCTTCTAGAGGTTTTATTATCACAGGCCTTACATTCAAGTCTTCAATTCACTTTGAGTTGATTTTTGTGTATGGTGTAAGTTAGTGGTCCAGTTTCATTCTTTTTCATGTGGCTGTCCAGTGTTCCTAATACCATTTTTTAAAGAGAGTATCCATTGTCCATTGTATGTTCTTTGTTCCACATCCATTTATGATAAAAACTCTAAATAAAATGAGTATAGAAGGAATGTACCTCTTTTATGTATTTTTGCAATTGTGTTGGAGATAATGGTTGGCGGTTAGTCTGCAACTTCACCTTGGTTCACATGATAGTTAACTGAAGAGAAGGCAATTTGTTTCTCTGACATTGTAAAGTATGTAGAGCTTTTTTTTTTTAACTTTAGCTAAAACTTCATGTGTAGTTCTTCTGTGTAGTACAAGGGACTGTATTCAGTGTCTTGTAGTAACCTTTAATGAAAAAGAATACGAAAATGAATATATGTACATATATGCATGAGTAGGATATTATATGCTGTACATCAGAAATTTACACATTGTAACTGACTATATTTCAATAAAAAAATAAAAATTAAAAATTATAAAAAAAACTTTATGTGTAGGAAAAGCAGAATAATGTTCTGGTAACTCTTCCAACAAAAAATGTTAATGTACTAAATGTTATAAAAAATTCAAAACCAAAAAGATGCAAAGATACAGATATTCTTTTTCCTTCTCTCTCTCTCTCTCACACATACACACACACACACACACGCACGCACATGCACACACACACTATAGTCTGAAGTAGAAGTAAATATAGACAATAGATTTTAGGATATTTGAAATATAAGAAGAAAGACTATAGATTTTAGAATATTTGAAATATAAGAAGAAAGCCCTAGGTTAGAATTCAGGCACTCGCTGATGTTACCTAAACTCCATGACATTAAATTCTTTAGCTGATGCATGAGAATAATAGCATCTATTTCAAAATGATGTTGGAAAATACAGAACACCAGCTTTGTGGGCAGAAGATTCCACTGGCCCTGTTACTACCATCTCTGAGCCTCATTCTCTCACCTACTTCCTAAGGTGGATATGAAATAATACAAGGCATTCAGCACAAGCTCTGGCACACAAAGGATTACCCCTCATCTCCATCCTGGTCTGTTGCTGGAACACTGATAGTTCTAATGCCAAACCAATACTCATAGCCTTCCTGAAAGGATGCTCTTATTGAAATTCAGCATTATCAGACTTAAGAGCCTGGAAACCCCACAATTCTCATGACGTTCTCTCAGTCTCCTTAGTTACAGAGCATTTCACCCATGTGCGTCTGCAGAAACTCTTGATCTCCACTCCTGGTTTGCTTTCTCCTGGCTTCATATTTCAGATTGAACACGCAGACACTGATCTTACTGGTGATGATCACACACTTCTGTATTAGTAGATGCTCTTGGACAATCTCACTGAAAGAGAGGATTTCTGTAGAAGCCGTATTTGTTACTTGGTTGTGCAAAACAGTTCTTCCTTGTTCTGCGCTATCCTGTACCCTGAATTTAGCATTTTCAGTCCCTGTTTACTAAATACCAGGAGCTGCAACCATCCCTTAGTCTGGGCACAACTAATAATGCCAAGCCCATTCCTAAATGCCCACAGAGCCTGAAGTAACCTCCACCCCAAATTAAGAAACACTGATTGAGGGTCAAATCCTTAGCCCTTGAGAGATGGTGCTATTCTGGAATCTATTTTAGAAAGAGCAACCCCAGGGTTCATGTTCAGCAGAAGTTGAAGCCTGCCAAATTTTTTAAGTATCCCTTTCTCCAATTAGTCCTCAGTACTGCAACTTATAGATTTATAACATATTTCATAAGGACAAAAAGACACATGTGTTAATAATGTGGACATATTTCCTGTATTAGTTATACATTCTGTCTCTTAGTCAAGAATTCTTTCTCTACACCATGTTAAAAGGCAAACTAAGGCACATTAAAATGTTCAAGACTTTATATAACTATACATTTACTCAAATAGTAGATGTGCCAAACCGAAAGTAATTAGGTGTGCTCCACCAACAGAAGCTAGGGGAGAGGTTTTTAAAGAGGAGACATGGAAACAAAGCAAGCAATTATTTGATTGGCTAGAGCTTATGCAGTTGTCTCTTTTGGGAGAGCCTTGCTGGCTGTTGGCGATAGTTCTGAAGTTTCACTTTCTCAGATTCGAGTGATTTGACTCTGGTTTAGGTTTTAGTTTACTTGCATGGGCTCTCAAGGACCTAAGTCTAATGGCTTCCCTGTTTAATTACTTTAACAACTGTTATTTTAAAAAATATTCACGATATTTTCCTCTATTATTTAAAAATGTCACTTTCCACACTTAGACCATGAATCCATCTTGACTTTATGTCTCTGTGGGAGATGGGAATCACATTTTATTTCCAATGGAAACAAAGTTCATGAGTGTCACAGACTGAATGTTTGTGCCCTCACCCCACCTCTAAATTCATATATTAAAAGACAATTTCCAAGGTGATGGTATTTGGAGGTGGAACTTTTGGGAGGTTGATTAGGTCAATAGGAGTGAGCCCTCATAAATGAGATTAATGCCCTTATAAAAGAAGCCCCCAGAGAGCTCCCTTGCTCCTTCCACCATATAAGGATAAAGCAAGAAGACAGCTGTCTATGAACCAGGAAATGGACCCTCTTCAAGACATTGAATCTGCTGGCATCCTGATCTTGGACTTCCCAGCTTCCAACTCTGCGAGAAGTAATTTTATGTTATTTATAAGCCATCCAGTCTGCAGTAGTGTTGTAGAGGATAAACTAAGACAGTTGATTAATTAAGATTTTCTAATTATTTAGTCACTGATGGTAACTTTTTCTCTCAAATATCTCCATGTCATCTAAGATTTCAAATTTATTTTATATGTTCACAGTGTTTCTGTGCCTTCTCTTTGTTGTAATAAATCAATATGGACAAGAGATCGCCTATTTTATTTGTCTCTAATATCTGTTTGGTTTCTTTGTTTTCTGTTTCATTGCTTAAGTGTATTATTCTTATTCCTTCCTTTCTTCTGTTTCTTTGGGCTTAGCCTGTGTTCTTTTTCTAACTTATTAAAGGTAATTTTCAACCTTTTTTTCAAGCGTATGAATTTAATTGATATATTTGCCTATAAGCACTGCTCTTTATTGTGTTACATTTTGAAAGGATAGTTCAATGTCACTTGGTTCTAACTAAGTTAGATTTATTGTAATTTCTTTTCTGACTCATATTAATTATTTTAAATTGCTTAAAGGGAGCTTTTAAATTTTTCAATGTATTTTGGGGGTTATCTTCTTACTGATGTCTGTTGTTAATACTTTTTTATAGAGACCATTATCATTATATTTAAGGCTTCCTTTGTGGTACAGAATACAATCAATTTTTAGAAATGTGGTATGTTTTTTAAAAATAATATGTATTACTTAATTTTCCCAAAATTTCTGGTGAGCTATGTGTGTTTGTGTGTCCATTAGGCCAAGCTTATTAGGTTTTTCAAGTCTTTTTATCTTTATTAATTCTTTTTCTACTTGATTTATCAGTTTCTGAAAAAAATATATATTAAATCCCCTAGTCTTATGTTGCACAATAGTGAATTTGTGAATTTACTTCCAATTAATTATTGTTTTATATATTTTGCTTTGTATCACTAGAATAGAATTTAGGATTGCTGCAAATTTCTGGTAAATTGTTCCTTTCATTTTTTATTAAATAGTGCTTTGGGTCCTTAAAGGATACTTTTTATGACAGCAATATTGCTGTGACAGTTTCCTTTTTTACATCAAATCAGTCTTTCTTTTTGGTAGTTTTAAGGATTTTTTGTTTGTTTGTTTGATTTAGTGTTTTGCTGTGACACCATGGCATGGCTTTTTTTTTTACTATATTTCTGGCCTCTATGTTTCTCTATTCTAAGCAATCAAGTCTTTCATTGATGCTAAACATTTTTATCCAATATATCTTAAAATTTGGCTTTCCCCTCAGGCTCTCTCTTCCTCAGGATATTCTTTTGGGTGCTAGCTTCATCTTTCAATCATTGTCTATTTTTCTGACCTGCCTCTGGGTAGTTTCCGCATCTGCCTCCTCAAGGTCACAGATACTTATGTCAGCCAAGTCTTAACCTGTCAAACCTGTTCTTTGAAATTTTAATTTAATTACTTCCTTTTTTAAAAATATCTTTAAGGTTTATTTGGTTTTTTTTAAAATCTCTTTTCTCTTTTATTATATAATTCTGATGTTTTCTCTTCTTCATTATCTTTCATAATTATCAACATTTTATTTTATAATCTTTTTCGTATGATATTATCACCTTTACTCTTTATTGTGCTATATATTCTGTCTGCCAGCTTTTCTTTATGATGGCTAGTTGCCTTGTAATTTGTGTTGATGAGATTATTTTAGAAATAATTGACTTGTATGTATAGTAATCTCATTACCATAGGATTGTGCAGTGAAATCTAATAAATAGTATTTTGTTTGTTTCTGAACATCCATGGATTTCAGAAGTTTAAAAAATATTGGGCAATACCTAAAGTGAGGAATTAAAACGGACCCTGACTGTAAATTTTATTTCCATGGCAACTCATGGTGCAGACTTGGCTCCTCAGTTGAAGGAGTCATTCCAAGATCTCTAGTTTAGGAAGGATCCTCAATTCTAGTTCCTCACCTTCCTCAGGTTCAAGGTTACACCTCTTCTCCTTTCATAGGGGTTACAATTTTAGATCCTATCAGTAAGAGATTCTAATGTTTCAACCCTTGATGTCATCTCAGTACCTACCAACTCATGAAATTAAACCTCTCTATTTGTACACATTTAGAATCTCCAAAGCTATTTTGTTTCTGGTTTTTTTTCCAGCATATTAATGTGATTTTTGGTAGAATTAGAGTTTTGCCTTTGGCAATATCACCATTTCAACCAAACTTTATTCAGTTCTCATAGAATAATCATTTATTGCTGTATATTGTGCACTGCAAACGAAATAACAGATGGATGCTGTCCTCACAATAAAGGGGAGGAGAGAGAGAAAGTTGCCCTGAATTGTGGTACATGTGTAAAACTTTTTGGAAAGGATCAAGACAACACAGAGAAAGAAGTCATTAGCTGGGCATTAGAGGGTTGGTGAAGACTTAACCACAAAGAGATTTGCAATAACCTCTTCTGGATGACAGGGAGCCACCAGGGTAGGAAAAAAAGAGAAAAAAAAAAAAAACAAAGGAGAAGATTCTGTAAGGAAATTGAATTTGTAGCCTCAGACTGTAATAGCAGCATAGAAGTGAGAATTGAACTCATAAGAAAAATGACCATATTGATGCAGAAATTATAGAGGGAAAACAAGACTTGAGAATGGTGAGTACTCTCAGTTAAGAAACTGGGAGTGAATGGAAGAGCTATGAGCAAAGATTTCAAGTGGTAGGAGAAAAGTAATGGCATGGAACTTAGAAATGAAATTGCACAAACATCATCAAAGAAGCTCATGTTTTGCGGTTGAACAAAACCTCTGTTGAAAATGAAGCTTCATTTTTGAAAGAAAGTACAAGTGAAGAAGATCTAACCATGAAAAAGTCTTAACCATGAAATGAACTTTCCTATTTAAGCAAAACATCTTTTAATTTTCTATTCTCCATATATTTTGTTTTGACCCCCTCGTAACGTTAGTTGCGATGTTTAATTGGAGGTCATGCTTCTTGAGGTCTTGTCGTTAAATGAGTAAAACAGAAACCACAACCAAAATATAAAGACTATTACAAGTTCTATTACTGGGTGAAGTTTTCTATAACGTACATTTTGTTATTTTACCTCCTACAAGGCTAGAAATG
Source organism: Vicugna pacos (assembly GCF_048564905.1). Taxonomy (NCBI): domain Eukaryota; kingdom Metazoa; phylum Chordata; class Mammalia; order Artiodactyla; family Camelidae; genus Vicugna; species Vicugna pacos. Next base: position 85,354,861 of record NC_132991.1, on the reverse strand, counting down.
TACTCACCTCTATTTCAGGGCACACAAACCCCTTTATTACATCTCACCACCATCCAAAATGTCACAGTGAGCAGTTGACCCTGGAAGGAAAAAACTTAACATTTATGTACTGAATTTAAAAAATATGCCTATGAGGTCCCTGAAAAATCCCAAAGCATAATCTTCTACTTTACCTTCAGAATTCCATGGGCTTCTATTGTGACACATTCTCCTTGATTCTCTAAAGGTTTATAATCTGTCCAAAAGTTTCTCATTCTAAGTCCCAAAAGAGAGTTTTGCTTTTTAACTGTTTGCACTATACTAAAAATTAATTCAAGGAACTGACCACTGTGCCTTCAAGACTTGAGTAATTAACCCTCTTGTATCCATTATGTCTCTCTGAGAGTAGAGTTCCCTCAAAGCGCCAAAGGGCAGTTATTGTAAATCTGCCCAGACAGAGCTTTCAGCATAGAGAAAATTTAATTCTCAAAGCTTAATGAATGAAAAATAGCCTCACTGAGAAGAATAGCCTTTCTGAGAGTTCTAGCCCAACGTAGAGCACCCACATTTTAGTACCCTTCATCAGATAAGCACAGTGTTTGAAACCCAGATTCTCCCTGAAATTGTTTGCCTCTGGTACCCACAGAGCAGTGCTTAACACACAGTAGGTACTAGAAAAATATGTATTGTCTGAACGAAAGCATGAATAATTGAGTGAATTAGAAATTATCTAATTCAATGGTTAATGACCTAGATTTAAAGATGTAGAAACTGAGTTTCAGAGAACTTTGTGATAAAACTGAGAGTTTTGTATCAGACTTATCTTTACCCCAATTTGTTTCAAGTGAAGGGCAAAGATTTCGATGGTAAAGCAGCATTGAATTTATCATGTTTAAATTTTAGATTCTTCCATCTCTAACTAGAGCAGGCAAGAGAATCAGTTGACAAGATGCTTAAAGTTCTGTTTTCCCAAACTTCAGTGGTTCTGATGCAGTGAATCTTGTAAGTAGCCCAGGAATCAGTTTTTATTTAACATCCCTGGTGATCTGATGCACATGGTCATGGACCACACTCTGAGTAATTGCATCAGCGTACAATAAGCCAAACCAGTCACTGTACTGTATATCCCCAGTGAAGGTGTCATCCATATATACTATTAGAGAAACCCTGGTGTGGCTGTCTTCATTCTCAGGGCAGGTGCACTTGCTTGCCATCATTGCATATAGAATCCTCTTGCTGAACCAGCTGACTCTTAAAACAGTTTAATTCACCCATGTATCAATGGTAGTTTTGTACTAACCAATGGTTGTAAATTCTTTTCTGTCTCCCATGTACCTGAAGGAAGTAATATGGACACATCACTTGCTCCTTTCTGCAGTAAATCTTGAACAGGGGTTGTCAGATCCAGGATAATCTTGGGATGACAAGGAAGAGGAGTAAATGTCATGTGAAAGAAATCCATAGTTGCTGTTATGTCCATTAAATTTTTACTTGTATTATTTTTCTGAACTAACAGTTAGCACATGCTTTGAGTATTTATAGGAATAATCTTCTTTTTAAATCTGTCTAACCTCCCTTCAATGTCCTGCTTAAATTATGCCACCTCTGTAAGTTCATTTCTGATTCTTCTGAAATTATTCTATCCATTCATGCTCTGTAGCACTTTGATGGAAACTCTGTATAACATAACCAGTATTGAAATTTTGTGTTTACATGTTGTGATAGACTAAATGCATGTCCCCAAAATTCACATGTTGAATCTTAATCTCTAGTGTGATGATATTTGAAGGTGGGTCCTTTAGGAGGTGATTAGGTCATGAGGCTCCCTAATTCTTCCTCTATGTAAATACATACTGAGAAGAAGCTGTGTATGAACCAGGAAGGGGAACATCACCTGGTACCGAATCTACCAGCATCTTGATCTTGACCTTTCCAGCTTCAAGAACTGTGAGAAATATGTCTTGTTTATAAGGCCCCCAGCCTAGGGTATCCTGTTCTAGCAGCTTGAACTAAGACATAGGCACATTTCCTCATAGGCTCTACCAGAAGCCTTGTCTTATTCATCTTTTTTCATCAGCTTCCAGCAAGTTGTCTAGCCTAGAATAGATTCTCAATAAATAAGTGTGAAAGAAAGAAAAGTAGGCAGGCCAGCACACACAAATGTCCTGGTACTGATGTTAAGCCACCTCTGAACATGGTTTTTGGTCAGTAGACACAGACAAAGGCACCTGCACGCAAGGTTCTTCTTAATCTAGCCATCAAGAACTTTGCATTTTGCTAAACCTAAATACATGCTTATCTTTTGCATATTTTAGTGAAAAACATTATATTTTATAAAAATAGAAAAACTTTGACTTACAATAATGAAAGATACTTTGAATAAATTACATATATATATATATATATATATATATATATATTTTATGATCCAAAGCAACCAGCATATGTTATTTCGTAAAGGAATGTAGTTTCAGTGTTTTACTGAAAAAGTTCAAGGTTTGGGAACATTTTTTAAATGATAGTCCAGAAAACCCAGCACCTCCTGAAACTCACACAGTGGTTGGCACTTTTCTCCTTATCATCTAAGAACTCTGCAAACTTGTTTGTATTGATTAAAGTCTGCAAAGAAAACACATTTATTTACATTGTTGTGTGAAACTGGCTGCAGTAATGGAATACTGTACTACCTGCTTCAGTATTGGACCCTGAAAATCAACTATAGGGCACTGAAGCCATTGTTTTCTGCTTGTAAACAGAAGTTCTTTAAATTCCATAACAAGCCCACTATGCTTGAAATAACCTGCCAAAATATGACATCTAAAGCGTGTATGTCCATATTCACCTATTTAGATTAGCTAAAGGCCACAAAATATTGGTTTATTCTGAGTTTTCCAGCTATGCTCAAATGCATACATTACTTTTGAAGAAAAGCAAAACAAGTCCTATGTTTACAAAGGCATTAACTTGTTTGCCGATTCTTAAAATAAGAGCCTTGCTAAAGTCATTAAAAAAATAAACAAAACTCAATTCTATGAAATATCTTAGTGTAAAGCGTTCAACTTAGAAAAGAATCTTTCCTCTGTGTGTGCTGCTTGACTACAATTAAAGAATGCTCTGGTCTTGTGGAATTTCCAGTTTTAGCCACGTAGGGTCTAACCAACCTTCCATCTCACAGGTTTCAGTGGTACTTACCAGATTCTTTCAAAATAGAGTTGTTCTTTTTCTGGAAAGATCACTTACAATTATATCCAGGAAACAATGCTTAGAGTTTATTTTTAAAAGGAAGAGGAAGTGTAGGGCAAGATTAAAGCCTGCGATCGCCGCAGAGCCTCCACCCAAGGAGGCCTCTTAAATCTAAGTTCTATCTCTTTATTATGCCTCTTCAGAGGGTGATTTGGAGCTGTTGGCTTCTTCCTCCACAAAGAAAAAAGGGAAATTCTGGCAAAATTAGGCTGAAAACACTAACATTAACTTTTCGAAGTCTTTGAGGAAATAAACCATATAAGTAGCCGATTTTTAATTAGGCTTAATAATTCTCAAAAATCAATCCTACGTTTGGAAAAAGGGTTATCAGTAAGGAGTAGTAACTCCACATACTAGATTTAACGTCAAAAAGAGCAGTAACTGGTAACAGTAATTACAGTTTTAAATAGTATTAGAAAGCAATCTCACCTATGTTCCATTTAATCTTGACATGGGCCTTATGACATAGGTAAATGGATCTTGTACTCCTCAGAGAAGCCTTTAAATCTCCCTTTTATCATTTGTAAGATTGTGATAATAAATTATACTTAACTTGCCTAATCTTTTGTATTGTGGAAAATAAAATGATCCCTATGACAAATACCAAAAAAAAAATTAAATTAGACACTAATGTATGTTATTGTACTCAAGATAAGGAGAGAATTGGAGTTTTCAGATAGCGATTTAAAAAAACAGAAACAATGTATTAAAAACTATGAAGAAAATCAAATTAATTGTGAGGTACACATCCACACATCCACACAGGGTCTTATGCTGTGTATCTTCATGTTTCACAGTCTGGGCATCTTTGAAATGATATTTGCTCTGTGCTTACCATTGCATCTTTAGTCCCTGGAGAAACTGTTAAATAAATGAATAACGTAAATAATGTAACTATCTAGAACAAGGGTCAAATAGGTCTAGCGAAAGACCACATATTAAAATCATGCTGAGCTAATTCTCTGACCCCAGAAGACATTAGCTTAGAAATTAAATAAACAAACAAAATGGCTAGCTAAAAAATACAATGTTCAGAAATTACATAATATATTTTAAATTAATTCATTTCAAATTAAAATATAAAGTAGAAATATTTTTAACAGAATGATAACAGAAACATAACATATCAAAACTTCTGGGAACCGAAAATTTATTAAATTTGTAAAATGAAAATTGACACCGTAATGGAGTACTGACACAACACCAGAATAACTATGACTGAAATATTGATGATAACAAGTGTTGATGAGGCTGAGGAGAAACTGGAACCCTCTTAGGTTGCTGATAGAAGAAAACAATTTACACAGCCACTTTAGAGAAGTAGTTGGTAGTATCTGTTATAGGAGAACATTTGCATACCCCTTTCACAGCACTGTAGGATCTCTTTTTAATCCAGGCAGGGCCTTCCAAACATTTACCCTTCATAATACACAGAAAATGATGTTCATTTAACACACTGAGGGAAACTGAGGACACTTTTGTGGCATGAGGTCATCAAATTTAGTACCAATGAACCATCCAGTCATCCTGAGGATTAATGTTCAATGCATAGGACATTTTCATCTAAGCACACCAGTGTGCTAGACCCATACCTTTTGGGAAGCTCCGTTCTTGGTAACTAAACTGTAATTGGAGGAGAGAGACAATACATGTGAATATTTCTATCATGTATACATTTTTATTTATATAATAGTAAATGCTAAATCCTCCAAGGGGTGTGCTCTATTAGGATAGGAAACAGCCCCTAAGAATGGAAACATAGGAAAAGAAGTCATAGAGGTAGTGAGACTTGGGTTTTACGTCTTTCTTAAAAATTACACCCCCAAAAAATTTCCACTTAAATCTGTGCTGTCAAAAATGTCAGTCTAACTATTATCATTTTGAAATCTGTCTCAAGGCCTTGGTGAAATGAGGTAGGATATAAAGCTATATTTTGAAAAATGGTTTTGTCTTCTGCTTCTGGGAAGATGATGTAGACATACTTTTCCACAAAGAATAGCTATGAATTCTGGGAATTACATATAGAATAAACAAAAGATTCTAAACAGCAGAGAGAAGGAAGATCATCTAGGGACCTTGGGACACAAGGGACAGCACGGTGGCAAGTTCTGCAGATTTTCTTTTAGTCTTATTTATGGCAGACCTGGAGCAGAAGAAGCAGGTAATCTGGAAATGTCAGCAGGAACTGACGAAACAGTAGCCTCAGCAAAAGACTTCTCTCTCTAGCCAGAGGACCAAGAAAGAGGCAGCAAGACAGAAATCTTTTAGAAAATAACTACTCTAGCCAAACATTGCAGAAAGAGCCATGGTGCCACATCAATTCATGTCAGCAGACCTTGAGTGGGAAGTCGAGAACATCTACTCTTGCGCAGGTGTAAGGCTTCCCAGTACATCCCTGCCAGGTGGCTTCAAAGAAGGCCAGGGAGGGAGCTGGCACTGTCCTCCCTGCTGGACAGAATGAAAGTGAACTCCCAGCCCCGGGGTATATTACATAGGTAGTTTGAATAACATTGTAAATACTAAGGCTAATTAGTTCATACTTTTAACACTAACAAAAGAAATCTCCAGGTCCATATGGTGTTCCTGAAATATCAGACTTTTAAGGAAAAGCTAATAACAATCCTATATAATTTTTCCAGAAAATAGAAGAAGGAGGGATACTTCCCAGTTCACTTTTTATAACTAGTATTACCCTGGTACCCAAACCATACAAACAGAGTAAAAAATAAAACTATACGAGAACAATATTAGTTATGAATATAGATGTAAAATACCTAACAAAATACTCACATTTAGAATTCAGCAATATATAAAAATAATTATATATCATAAATAAGTGGAATTTCTTCCAAGGATGCAAGTCTGGTTTGATATTCAAAGTCAGTCAACATAATCTACCGTATTAACAGGCTAAAGAAGAAAAAACATATTACCATATTAACTCGTGCAAAAAAGCATTTGACAAAATCTAATTTCCTTCTGTAATTTAACCTAACAAGCAAAAATACCCTTTCATCAGACTCAGAATAAAGAACTTCCTCAACTTAATAAAGGATACCAAAGCATATCTGCAGGTAACATTATCCTTAGTGGTGAAAGACTGAAAGCTTTACCTGTAAGTTCAGAAACAAGGCAAGAATATTCATGTGACAACTCTCAACGTAGTGCTGGAAGAAGTACTTCCCAGTGCAATAAGGTAAGGAAAAGGGGTCAAATGTATGCAGATTAGAAAGGAAAAAAAATTAACTGTCCATGTTTAAAGATGCCATGATTGTCTAAGTAGAAAATCTACACAAAATCACCCCAAAATTTTTAGAACTAATAAGTGAGTTCAACATGGTCATAGATATAAGATAAATATACAACTATTGTTTGATTTTTCTATACTAGTTGTGAACACCTGAGCAGTGAAATTAAAAATAAAATGTTTATAACCATTATAAAAGAGAGATGTTTAATATAAATCTGAGAAAGCATGTATGGGGTTTATGTGCCAAAAGTCACATTCAGATAAAGAAATTACAGTAAATATAAATAAATGGAGATAATATATAATATTTATGCATATTATATATGTTAGACATAGTATGTAGTAAAAGTATGTTATTCTAAAGTTTATGTAGAAAAACAAAACAATTAAAAATTACTTTTAGTTAAATTACAAATTTAACTAAAAATACTTTAAGACTTTTGAAACAATAATAAAAGTGGGAAGATTAAGTCTACACGATTTTCTAGATGTATAGCAACAGTAATCAGGACCTTGTGGTATTTGAGGAAGGATACACACAGATCAATGGAAAAGAATAGAACACTCAGAAATACACAAATACGTCCAACTGACATTGACAAAGGTGCAAAAACAATTGGAGAAAAGGTAACCTTTCCAATAAATGGCACTGAAACAATTTCATATCTATAAGGAAAATAATACAAACATCAATCTGCTTCACAGCTTATACAAAAATCAACTCAAAATGGATCATGGCTTTAAATGTAAAACATACAATTATAAAATGTTTAGAAACAAAAGCAGGAGAAAATCTTCAGGAGCTAGAGTTCGGCAAAGAGATCTTAGACTTGACACAGGAAAAGCACAATCCCAAAATGGGAAGAATTAGATCACATCAAAAAACCTAACTAAAAAATGGGCCAAATTTCTTAACAGATACCTCACCAAATAAGATATACTGATGGAAAATGAGCAGATGAAGATATGTCCCATATTCATAAGCCAGCAGGGGAATGCCAAGCAGACAACGAGATGCCACTGCATACCTGCTAGAATGAGGTATAAGATTTTGTCTTGCTGGCAGATGCTTTCTAGAAAATCTTTTACTGGCTTTATGAAGTAAGCAATCATGTGGAAAGGAACTCCTGGCAGCCTCTAGGAATTACGGCCTCTGGGAGCTAAGGGGGAACTTCCGCTAATAACCAACGTACGCTGGAGCCCTCAATCCTACGACCACAAAGACATGAATTTTGCTAACAACTTAAGTAACTATGGATTCAGAATGAGCCTCTGTATGAGAACACAGCCCAGCCCAAAGTTCACTGTAGCTTTATAAGACCTTGAGCAGAAGCCCCATCTAAGCAGTGCCTCAACTCCCAATCCATAGACGCTGTGAGATAATAAACGTGTACTGTTGTAAGCTACAAGCTTGTGGTCATTTATCACACAACATAGAAAACTAATATAAATGTCACCTTACTTTTCTCTCCCACACAGCATTGCCTTTACGCATATGCCATATAGAATTTAAAATTTTTCCTATTGATGGGTATTGGTTATACATGTCTCTTTGCACATAGATACATGCATAATGCAGGATTAGTTCTCAGTAGTAAGAGTCCATGTTAAATACATGTTCATTAATACTTGAATTGATTTTCAGTATATTCTGTTCAGGAAGTGTACATTTTATGCTTTCTCCAGCACATGCGAAACTTCCATTCCCCTCAACTGTATTTTATTGCTATTATTTCTGTTTTCCAAAATACTGATAAAATATTTTAAAATTTTACCCCTTTTTACATTACCAATATTTCAATGCATTTTAAAGTTAAAATTAAATGGCTAATTATCTAACACACATATCAAAAAAATGATTTTCCAAATTCTCTGCCTAAGGCAATGGTTACACCCAATCAAAAGCTCTTAAAGTCAGCAAACGTCTTAACTCATATAGCTGTGCTATTTTTATAAGACATGGATAAATCTGCCTGCTCTATTGAACTGCAATGGCTTTGAAGAAAGAATCATATTGTTTTATTAAACTATTGTCATCTTCTACAATACTGTAGGTAGAAATATCAAGCAGTGTCGATACATGTAACTCAAAACTACAATTTCATGGAGCGTTTTCCCAGAAGATGCACAAAAATCTGGTATATTTCCAGTGAACTTGTCTTTTAACCTTCCAGAGCAAGAAAGGGCAAAACAGTTTTGGATAAATGCCCAGAACCATTAAGACGATGAGTCATGAGTGTCAAGATAACACTTGAAGCAATACACCAATGTGCACAAAGAATGTGTTACTCATTTTAGGTTATGAGCCACAGATCTTTGCACAGAGATACCCAGGTGCCTAGAAGTTATGAAGACTTCTCTCAGATCAGTAAGGACTAGATAAACCCCACCCCTAGAAAATGGGTGATATCAGACACTATACAGTCAGTCTGCCTTCTTCAAGCTTGAGTGTTCCTATTCCTGTCCCATTATGCATTGGGCATGGGAAGAAACAGATCCAGTAGGCTGCATCCCTTGGGCAGGGAGGTTCTTTGGTCCTCACCCTTGAGTATCTAAGTGCTAGTGTGGGAAGAAGAGGTATACAGATCCTCGGGTGTATGGAGGCATGTACTTTACAAGATCAGCTACCATCCCTTAGAGTACATTGTCCCCTCCTCCATGTATTTTTTTAGCAATAGAGACCGCATTTTGTATGATTCCATTTATGTGAAATGCTCAGGAAATGCAAATCTCAGTCAGACTGAAAATAAGTTAGTGGTTGCTTAAGGCTGGAGGTAGGAGTGAGAAATGATTGAACATAGGCATAAGGGATATTTTGGCGAGATAGAAATGTTTTACAAATGTATAGCTGTGATAATTGCACAACTCTACACATTTACTAAAATTCATTGAATTTTACATTGAATTTTATGGCCTGTAAATTATACATTAATAAAGCAGTTAAAATAAGAAATAGAATGCTCTAATAAACAAATAACCATTAAAATAAAAGATTGCTTATAAAAAAATAAAAATATCTCCTAGCCTAATTTACCTCCACTTTCAACTCCAAAGGAAAACAGACTTATAGGATTTTAAAGGCAAGCTTATATCAAAACTCCAAGCAGTAGATAATGCATACAAATTACTTCAGAGAAAAAAAGAGAGAAGATAACATACTTCAATGTATACATGGTAATGCAGTTTTATAGTAAAACTCATGTAGCATCGTAAAAGAAAAATAATAAAATAATCACACGTGTGAATGTAAACGAAAACATCCCATATGAAGGTCCATCACATTGCATTTCACATGATATTAACAAAAATTGTAATAAAGTAGAATCTATCCCAAGAATATAAGAATGTTCAAGGTTGAGCCATTTTATCGACTGTGGTATAAAAAAACTATGCGATTATCTCAATAGATAGCAGAGAAGTTAGTATAAACACAACACCCATTTACAATAAAAACAAAACTCTTAGCATCCTAGAAATAAAGTGAAATACTTTTAAGTTGATCAAAGTTTTTTAATCAAAACTATGTATATTATAATATTTCATTTTAAGGCTCAAAAACACAAATTATGTTTCTTTCATTACTGCAACACACTATATTTTTATACTGTTTTTTCCTGTGTTCAAAAAAAGGCAAATAGCATAATTTAAAAGTATAATTAATTCCTTTTTTCATTTTCATACAGCAGCTTATGTTTTATTTTTATTTGTATGATTATTATAGGAAGTTCAGAAAAAGAAAACGTTCACTGTGTTTCTTTTGTGATCATAATTATTATTCACTTAAGTTTATAACTATTAGACAAATTATTTGTGTTGTATATTGAAGAGGGGTGGTTCAAAAAACAATCTTCTCTTTGTGTCAATTTTGTCCAGGATCCACTGTTTGAAGAAATTTTTCAGGTCATTAACTAGCATACATTACAACCAACATTTCTCTATGAAAAACATCTCTTACCTCATAAAGTGTTGACATGTTTTTCTACCAAGCCTTTAGAAATGCAGTATCTTTCATTTAGTGGCCTAGCTCTGGAGAAATACATGATAGTAACTTACTAGAAGACAGTTGTGTTTCTAATGATCATTTTGCTTATTTTTGTAGCATCAGAAATATTCCTATTAATGTCAGGAAATTTCAACCCTACCATAGGCCTGACATTATATATATATCTTCTCCCTAGAGATCCCAAGCCATTCAATAGGCAATCCAAAGAAAAAGTGAAACTCTTTTTATATACAGGTGATGTGATTGCCTAGATAGAAAGCCTACAATATTCTACAGAAAAAAAAAATTAAAACTAATAAGAGCAGAGTACTGCCTAGAAGACCAAGATATAAAAATCAGTAATGTCCTTATACCAACAAAGATATTTATTGAATATGAAAGGAAAACAGGTATCATTCATAATATTTAAAAGGTTGTGATGATCTCAATATTGTGACTACTGAGGAAAAAACACACAAGTCATGGTTGGGAAATATCTAGAATAAACTGTTTTATTTTCAAATGGTAAGACTCCTATTTAGTAGTTAAACTGAATAAAAACAAATACATACACATTTACATGTACAGATACATAACCATATATGCACATAACAAATGGAGAGAATGACAGGGAGAAAGAGATTCTCAGGAGACAAGATGGTGATGCTCCCAAAGTGACAGAAACAAGCTCAAGAAGCAAATAAACAAATTGACCTACAACCTGATCTAGAATGCCTTATGGATTTTGTTCACAAGAACAGTTGAGAGAAATATTATAAAGCTTGTTAATGCTGGAGAGCAGCTTCACGGGTGACTGTTACATTATTCTCTAGTCTTTTCTGTGCTTCTTAATCTTTTCAAAATCCAAAACAACCTGCAAAGGAAATAAGAGAAAAACCTGTAATTATAATCACAAACTTCTGTATTTACATGAAACACACGTGAGTTACCTCGCTTGCATAAATTGCACACCCACTGTGCAAGTGCGAAGATCCCAACAGTCTGAAATATAAAAGGAGTGGCTTAGAATTTCCATGTTAAATCTTTCAACCAATTATCTGCCTCGTTGACTTGATCTAAATGCAATTTCAGATTTATGCGATTGAAAAGCTCTTAATAAATGAGATTTCTCTTCAGAGGAGTTTTATTTTTTTGCCCCTCTGTAAAATTAATCTTAGTAATGATTTCTAATTTTCTTGAAAGTATGTCATTTTTATTTTTACTAAAGGGTTAATGAAGAGGACCATACAGGTCGCAAGTTACGCATTCGGTAGATTCCACATTTCTGCACAGTTTTTCCAACTTCTAGCTGCTATGGTTTTGACATAAGGTAAAAGGACCAATTACTTGTTGCCATTCCTTACTGTAGGGAGGAGGAAGCTTAAGGGCCACTAGGATGTATGCTGTTGGCAACTTCCGTGTGCTGGTGGAAGATGTCGTGGTCCTAGGTGGCTTACTGATGCTGGCAAGTGTTTGGATTTTACTTGGCCCCATATAAAGACTTAGGAAGAGGACTGAGCCTTTTGTTGACTCTCAATGGATTGATGGATTTTTGTTAGATTATCTCACAAAGACAGTAATAGATAAGATCCATATGGTAAAAATTCCAAAATTTTAGCATTCATAAAAATGATGTAAGGAACTTAATAAAATGCAGATCCCTGGGTTCCAGCCAAAGGCACTTCAAACCAATAGGTTAGGGTCTGGGCAGGAAATCTGCCTTTTGAACACCGAGCAGCTCAGAGATCACACAAGCGGCACAGTGATGAAGTCATGAGTGGGCAGAAGTGAGATGCTGGTGTCTCTATTTTCTCCTAGAAATTCCCTGACTCTTCCTACGTCCCCAGTCTACAGAATGGTAAATCTTTAATTCTTGCTTTGGCCAAAAACCAGAGGCAAGTTGAAATCATTTCTTACGACCACCATAAGCCAAGTGCCTGAGGCTGGATGGCTTAAAGCAACAGAAGTGTGTTATCGGTTTATCTGCTTCATATCTGCTATCATTATATTCAGTGGCTTGTAATAACCTGTAATGAAAAAGAATCTATATGTATAACTGAATCACTATGCTGTGCACCAGAAACTAACACGATATTGTTAATCAAATATACTTGAATAAAAATACAAAACATCAACCAACCAATTAAATAAGAAATTTATTATCTGACTATTCTGGAAGTTAAAACTCAAATATCAAAATGTTGGCAGGGCCGTGCTCTCACCTCAGCCTCTACAGGAAGAGCCTTCCTTGCCTTGTCCATTTTCTAGTGGCCCAGGCAATCCCTGGCGTGTGGCAGTGCAACACCATTCTCTGCTTCAGGCTTCACATGGCTGACTTCCCTCTGTGCTGTGTCTCCGTGGCCCCTTTCTCTCTCGTGTAAGGGCCCTCGTCATATTGGACTAAGGGCCCACCCTTCTTCAGTATGAGCTTATCAAAACTAATTATATCTGCAATAAACTTATTTCCAAATAAGGCCACATTTTAAGGTTCCAGAAAAGACTTGGATTTGGAGGGATACACGTTTCAACCCAGTACACAAGACTTAAGCTTCTTAAGGCTTAATATCTTTGGATATGAACTTGAAATAATAAGTTCTTCATAAACAAATAAGAAATGACCTTCCCTCTCCCAAGGTTGTTTCACTTTTTTTCCTGTGGAAGTTCTTTTTGAAGGCTTTTCTTCCTAACAAAGATACAACTGTCATTCACTTTAGGATTACCACCTTGCTCTCTTTGCAAGATTGAGCACATTCTCAGAAACCAGGGGCTCCTTCAGTACTTGTGTGCACGTACCTATCGAGAGAGCAGAATATAAAGCTCCTGGGAAGGCAACATTTCATTTTCCTTCACTTGCTAAAAGAAAAACTTTTACAGGGAAGGAATGAAATGACCAGCAAAGGGGTGAGGAGTAAGTCTCCCTAATTTTTTTTTAACCTTTTTTTAAATACTCAAGTCTGATGAGTATCACTCATTAAGTTTCAAAGAGTAAAAAGCAACGTTGATTCATAACAATCCTGAAAAGAGATTTTTTTTGAGGGGGAGTGGGGGGGACACAAATAAAAGAAACTCTAGAAAGTCCAGGTGATAATTTTGTTTCCTGAGACCAAGAGATCACAAAAGCCATGGAGAGTGTTAGACCCACGGAGTTCAGATCTCAGCTCTCATTTTCGGAGTAGAGAAGGGTTGTAATGTGTTTATTCAAAAACATGCATAAAAATTACTCAGAATTCAGATTCTCCTTGATCTTACCTCATCACCACATAACCTCCTGCACTTCATTCTTTTTAGGGAATAAAGTTCAAGTTTCATTTAACTCAGAGAAATTCCCTTGAATGGTATTCTAATTTCTGTAAGCCTAAAAATCAATCCTTTGTGCTCGAGTTTCTTCGGAGTCCTCAGGGCCCCCAGCCACGTCATTTTGACTCTCAGTTGTATTGTGTACGTAACATCACCCTAATCGATTAAATCCCAGCAATTTAAAAACTGCCCTAGAAACTCACTTTTTTTTTTTAAAAAGTGCTTTCACAATGATCTATCTTGAAGTTTCCAGGATATTTCTGATCCTGCTGCTTCTCAGTGTTGCCTTTAAAGGACTGGAGAGGCACAGATTAACTGTCACAACCAAGGGTTTATGAAGGAAATGGCTGTGCCCTTATAAATTGTTCTAATCATAATTTATAGACTTGGATACTGAAACGCTCTCATAATGTTTTCCAAGTGGTCAGAAATATGTGCATGTTAGATAGTTTAAAAATCATAGGTCCAAAAGCTGATCTCCCTTTACAGATACAAATTTTCCATTTATGGATAAGAGAGATGATTTGGAGTGTCTTTTCCATAAATATTCCACTAACTGTTTCAAGCCTTATCAATAACAGGAAGAGTTGGATGTATGTCATACCACTTTATTATGTCATTGAAAGAACATAGATTTTTAGGTAATGTCAAATAGAAAATAATGGTTAAGCAAAAATGACCCAAGGTTTCCATGTGCGTCAGATAATGTGGTCTATAGACGGTCTGGTAATTCTAACTTCTTCTACTTAAATCCTGTTCAATCAATGCATGCAAGCATGATAACCAAGGCATATGAAAGCATTTGGTAAAACATAAAGTAATCTTCATAATTAAGGTTCTCTGTGGTCGTGGTTCTTAAGCCTTGGTATGCTCTGCAATCAACTGGGAAAATTTTTAAAACTTCAGTGAATGAAGACACTAGTGAGTGGAGAAATGAATTGTGATATAAATGACCATACAGCAGAATACTGCATAGCATTCTCAATGGAGCATCAAGAAATGAACTTCTGTTATATTCGACAATGCGATGACTCTCCAAAATATCATGTTATGTGAAAGAAATCAGTGCCCAAGACCAAGTTCTCTGATTACATTTGCATGACATTCTGGAAAAGGCATGACTGTCGGGACAGAAATTACTTTAAAATGAATAAGTTTGATTGTATGTAAAGCATAACTCAAAAAATCTTGGGGAAAAATTAGATTCCCAAATCTGCCCCCACCTCCAGAGATTTGAATTCATTGGTTCTGGAACTCAGGCAAGCGTAATTTTTAAACTCTCCCAGGTGAGTCCAACGTGGGGGTTGAAACCTACTGCTCTGTGCTGTTCATATTAGAAGCCCCAGTTCCTCTGGGATATAGCGTCACAGTCCTATGCAAGGAAGGTTAGCTGCTCTACAAAGAGAACATAATGCAATCTCCTTTATTAATGAACGTCTATCTATTGATTCATCACTTGATTTATTTAATGCATTTATTACTCAATACAATGGTCTGTTTTTATCTTTTTTCCCTTTGAAGGTCACATTCGGGTATTTAACATCACTCAAGAGCATTGGTGAGCACAGGCAGTCAATATCTAAACACATTTACCTACGATAACACACAATTTTGGTTAAACTCGGGCTGAGGCCTCCATGAGTCAAGATTTTGATATGATTATTCAAATAGCTAAGGCAGCCTCAGTTTAACAGAAAATATATATGAAGAATGTACTGTTTAAAAGGCAGCACCACTGCCAAGGAATGTTCACTCCAGTGTGAGAAATAGGGCATGCGTATTCAGAACTAGAACACAGGGCGGGTGTGGACTGGTGCTGTAATTATAATCTCCACAGTCTGGCGAGGGAGGGAAAAGATCCCCCCACTTGTAACTCTCACCTAGTTGCCTTCCCCCATTTCTCCCGCATCGAAGTCACCCATTACATTGGCACCAGACTGAATTTCCTAATCTACAGATCTGGTCACGTGACATCCCCGCCTGAAATCATTCAACGGTGTTTCCTCCCTCACAGGATACACATCAAATTCCAGCACGTTGTATGAAGTTTTGCACAATCTAGTCCCTGACTGTGGTCCCGGCTTCAACCCTCTGCTGCCCACTTTCCCTCCCCCTACTTCTCCAGTTTGTGTTTCAAGCCCAGTGAATACTACCTTTGGGAGACTAGAGGGGAAAATTGAATGTTTTTTGATCTTGCACCATGTTACTGTATATCGAGACTTGTGCTAATATGGAGCTGACTTCGTTGGCAGGAATTTTGTGCGTTAGCACACAGTCCCGGGCTGAGAAAGACAGCCAGGCTTGGTTTAATAATCTCCTGTTGCCATCTTGAAATTCTTAATTATTTTGTCTTCGACCTTGTGTTTTGGCAATGCGGTCCCAAAGGACAATGGAGCATAACGGGGTCACCCTGGTGGCAGTGTGAGCACGGAGTTAGGGTCCAGCAGGTACACATAGCATTTGATCCCACGTACTTATGCAGACCTCAGGCAGTCCTGGGCATCCCTCTTTAGTTTTGAAACAACGTTTTCTCTGCCCGGAATGCACACTTGTAACCCTTTGCACCCTCACCAACACACTCTCCGTTATCTAAATATTGGAGAAACTCCTCTGCGCACTTCAAGGCTCAACTGAACGATCGTTTCTTATATGAAAGCTTCCTCACATTCTGCAAGAGCTCATCAGTTCCTCTTTCGAGCCACCACTAGCCCTAGCACTAACCTCTATCCAGCATGTGTCATGAATGTCGTACAATTATTCACAGATGCCTTTGCCCTCGGTAAATTGTAGACCCTAAAGAAAAGAATTCCTTTTCCTAATCTCTGGTATTCCCAACGCTGAGCACAGCACTCAAGTATCAATGGCTTTCAGCGTTTCCCTGAATTAAACTACAGGCACTTTCTTAGCAAATGTGCTTCCTGCTGATGGACAGTGAATGTGTGGTTAAAAGATCCTCTTTGTCAGCTGGGAATGGGGAACAGTGTAGTCAGAAGGGACACCCAATACATTTGGCATGTTCTAAACTTTCCATCAACCCACCAATGCCTACTCAGATGAACCTAGCTGGTTCCACGCTAATGAGCCTTTGCTTTCATCTGCTCTGTTCTCTTTGCTTTATCACTTATTCTCAGTCTCTTTCATGTGAAATTAAACAGTATCTCAGATACACATGGGAGTGGGTTTTTTCCCCAGATGACTGAGTTTAATGTTGCAGTGTTTACTTTTTGGCTTTCTGTTGAGGATTTAAATCCAGGTGTTTACAATATGGAGCTCTTCTCTAATTTTTGTTTTTTCCAAGTAGATTTTTCTGAAGCAGCTGGTGGCAGGTATGTAAACAAAATCAAAATATTTGTTTAAATTTTCCTAGGGTTTTCCATCTACTGGACCTAGTGACAGAAGATGTTTATTTTACAGTTGGCTGTGAATGATGTAATTGAGATCATATTGCCTGGGAAATATAAACCAACTAAAATAGGATGTATAAATGTACATAACTATTAGGGTGTATTAATGTAAAATAGGGAATAATTATTGATATGGTGGTTTAAATAAAGCTGAAAAAGACACATCTAGATATTACTAGCAATGGTGCATTTTACTGAGCATCCATTATGAGTTAGATGCAAAGTTCAACCAAGTTAATATACTGTGTGTTTTGTGGGCTAAGGAAAGCAGACACACTTGGGAGTAGATTGTACATTTGTAAATTATTTCGGCACAACTCATCTAGTATATTCTCTAACCAGTTGTTCTTAATAGCTTCTCATCATGACTGATTTTCTTAAATGTAATAAGTCAAATCCTCTTTTAAGAGAGATTTTTTGACTTAGTGGGAAGGATGAACTGCGCAGGAAAGACACAGGAAAAGAATCTGTGAAGGCAGAGGATGGGCATGAGGGAAGCTTCTGAACTCCACATAGCCCGTAACTGTGGGCTGCCAGGCACAGCGCTGGACCCTGGAGGACAGTGCAGGGTGAAACAGACACGATTCTTGTCAGTGAGGGCTAGATTTGTATTAAGCAATCACGTAATTCTATGTAAAATTGCACCTGGGGAAATGCTATGAAGAAGAGTCATCCGCTGAGGTGAACACCTGTTCCAGGAATTGATGTAATCCGGAAATCTGGGTGAGAGAATCAGATAAAGAGAACAACGTGTGCAAAGAAGAGCAGATTTAGGCTTCTGATTAGACCAGAGGGAGTGTTCCTTGAACAGGGAGGTAAGGACCTGCAGAGAACAAAGAAATTGGGTCTTTATGTGGAAAGTCATGGGAAGTCCTTGCATGTTAGCAATGGAGTAAGCCAGTCAGACCTGATAAAGTCCATCTGGCTTCTGGGGGTGGCGGGCAGAAGGAAAGCTTGGAGAAAGGGGGTCAAGAGAAGTCTCTCCACCAATCTTTGTTGTTTGCAGTGGCTGTCATCTGACCCCAGAGTCCAAACGTAATGGACAAGGAGACGGTCAATACTGGATACTCTAATATACCATATATAGTGTTAATTATTCAATACTCCCTTCTAAAGACCCAGAAGTGATCCACAATCATTTGTCAATAGTGAAAAATATCCACACTAACAATCTTAAAGCAAGTCCAGGGACAGCAGAGCCAGCAGGGCTTTGCAAGGTCACACAGCTGCTCAGTGGAATGGCTCTATCCCACAGGGCATGGCCCCGGCACAAGAAACAGAAACAGTTCTGGGCATTCCTTAGTTATTCTCGAGGAAGCTGGCAGCGGCGCACAAGGGCAGGCCAGCCAGGTTCAAGAAGCATCTGTGTGTGTCGAGGAATGTATAGAAACATAAGCCAGCTGAGCACTTGATTACTTTTCTATTCTGAATGATGGAGCACATTTCTGTGTGAATTCATGTTTGTGCCTCTTGCTAATCAAAGACACCTGAGTGGGAGAAACACAGACGTCATTTCCTAATTGAAAACCGTTTGAGAAGCTAAACACGGGTTGATCCACTCCCACCCTCCCTAATGAACTACTTGAAGCCTTCCCAACATGCAGAATGAAGGGTGGCTGTAAGATAAACTTCTGCTGGGTGAGATGTCAAACATCAGTCACTGCAGGAAGAACACGACCCATTCCCTGTGCTAGATGGCACAGAAGTCTTTCTGGGATAAATTACTACAGATGCTGATAATTTCAATTGAAATCTTCCTATAGGATGATTGAGCTTTGGGATATTTTCATTGAATACCTACAAAATAATTGCCAGATGTATCTTTTGAGTTCCTTCATTCAGCCTGCATTTCTTGTACACCACATCAAAAGCCAAATTTTCTGTTAAGTTCTGGAGACAAAAAGACAAATGACACACAGAACTTACCCTTAAGGAGCTTCTAAACTGATGATAGAGATGGACTTGTAAACAAGTAGGACATTTGATAAAAGTCTGTGCTTGATGTTGAGTACAATGAGGCACCAGTGAGGGAACTGTAGGCTCTCACTGCACCTGGTGGGTTTCCATTGTCTTCTGTTCTTATCATCTACTTGTCCCCTTGGGATCATTGGCCTTGTTTCAGACAGCTACCCTTGCATTTTGTTAAGACTCCAGTTGCTATTTAGATCAATGCACAGCAGCCTAACGTAAGATAAGGAGGCCCCTCCCCACCAACCTTACAGGGAAGCCCAAGAGATGATTCCATTCATTCTCCAACCCTTCTCATCCTCTATCCCCCCAACTTGAAGGATGAAGCATTATTTGAAAAGGAAGTGAAATCATATTAACAGAAAGTAAATTTAAAGCATCCTTCTCATGTTTTACAGGCTGTAAATTTTCCAACTGGCCCAGTACTAATGAAGACTTAATCTCTACCTCCTGTTTTAATCGTTTGTGTAACTATATACCCATATTGTTTTTTTTTTAATGTATCACTGTACACACAGAACCTAAAAAGGACAAATGAAATGATAGCCTCATTAATACAAAAGATAAAACTTTATTGCAAATAAACACCCACTTCAAATCATGCAGTGGTACCTTATAACCATTCCTTGGAAATAAAAATGTGAAAATGTGAATATCATTGATGAAGAAGAATCAACAATCATATACATTCAGACCTCTGTATCCACAGGTTTCACGTCCATGGGTTCCACCAACCACAGATCCAATTTCATTCACCATATTGTATAAGAGACTTGAGCATCTGTGGATTTTAGTATCCAGAGGGGTCCTGTGACCAATTCCCCACGGGTACAGAGGGAGTACTGCATGAGTGTGTGCATGACTGTGTGTGTGTGTGTGTACAAATTTTATGTTCAATTTTTAATTACTGCTTCAACTCTCTTGGCCCCTGTTTTTTATTAGCCACTCTGCTCCTCCACATAAGTCTCCAAATATATAGCAATCCTTCAGTACATTGTATTCCCTCCTACACCTTGAATACTGAGTGATGCAAGAGTCAGTGGCATTTGGTGTACAGTCTGGTGCTGACAGTTCATGGTTATCAGTCCCATCTGGAGCTTCAACGCCATTTGTCATTTGTCTTGTTGCAATGACCAGTCCCTCTTATTGCTGTTAAAAATTTCACATGAGCCTCAAATATCCTGCCAAATCCTCTCCTCTCATTGTAAACCAATTTACTCACCTAAATAAATGAATGGAGCATCAATGGTGGAAGCCACTTCATCTTATAATACTGCATTCTCTGGACCAGTCTCCTCTTCAATTTCTTCCTACTTTCTTGAACAGATTCTCCTCCTCTTCCTGCATCTTAAAGGTTGGCAGTACACAGAGTTCTGTTCCCCTCTGTCTTCTTTCTTCTCAGTTGACACTGGCTGGGAAGCCAACTCTGAGATGGAGATGAGTGGGCAGGGGCTTCACTAGGGTGTGATCTTCGACTCAGCATCCATGGAGGGGAAGAGAGCAGGAGTGGGCATGGAGGGCTTTTGAAACTCCCCTAAATTGGAGTGGGAGGGACAGGCTTTTATACCCTCTGGCTCATCCTGTCATCAGAGGCTGATGCTGGCTATCCTGGGAAGAGACTATGACCTTGGGAGAGGTGGGTCTCTCCTCGGGAGGCGATCTCCAAAAGTGGCTGCAGAAGAGGGTGCCAGCAGCACTCCCAGAAGTTGCATCATGAGCCCTTTCTTCATGAAGAAGGTTCTGAGCCGTGTCCCGTCATTGAGTCCAGACAGGTCCCCCTCCTTCCCCTGGATACACACACACAAACACACACACACACACACAGATACACAGACACACACACAGATACACACCAAGTCCTTGTGACTTTACCTCACATCTCTATCTCAGATCTAACCTACTCTACCATGCTTTTAGCCTCTTGGACCCTGAAGATGGAGAATACAAAACTTAGGAACTGACTTTCCTGTTCCTCTCTTCTTGGGGAAGGTGCATCCATGCTGATGAACTGGAAGCAGAGTCTGAAGGAGTGATCTGAGAGTGTTCAAGTCTTCATGTCCCAGGTGTCCCTCAAGTCCAACTCCCTTCCCATGGTAATAGGAAATTCCCGCCTTGTCTTCTTCTTTTCCTTCCCTAATCCAAGCAGTGGCTCTGAGGCTCGGAATGCAAAGAGCTACGACTAAGACTGGTGATGCCCAAAGGCTAAACCAAGCCAGATCCCAGTGGGTCATTGTGTCCTTCAGGCTGGGTAGCACCTGCCCGAGAAACTTGTCTTGGTTTTTGTTCTGTCTGGCTGGCTTGTGCCAACATGAATAAGCCCTACTGCATTTTACCTACCCCCATGCTTGCTTTCTTCCCTTTATTTTATTTTAATATGCTAGGTTTAAACAGCGCCTGCCTTTCTCATGCAGGTGACAGGGTGACTCATTTCCCAGAAGTGTTTATACCTCTTTTATCAGAAAGAAAAGAAATGGGGGTGGGGAGAAGCTTTGGAATTAATTTTAGACACTCACTTGTATCTCCACGCCCAACAGGTAACTGCTCACCAACACACTTAAAGAGCTGTCCTTCAACAGCACGTATCTGTCCCAGGGCACAGCAGAAGGGGAGGCGAGAAGAACTCATCTGACTCATCTTGTACATGACGAGAAATAAGGGGAATGGGGCGTGTATCTACCTGTGTGTGTGAGTTTGTACTTATGCATAAAATAGGGGCTTTTTAGGGTGAGGAGGCTGGGAAGTGAACTGGTTGTCTAAAGAAGCCTTCTCCACCCAACAGACCATCCATCCACCTCTTAGAGATTAACTGACCCTTGTGGGCAACCACTATCTTTAGAAACAAGCTAACTTTAAAGTAGCTAATGCTTCAATGATGTTGATTCTTGAAACAACAAAGTAAAAAGATGTAAGGAATATACAACTTAACTCATGGACTGGTATTTAAATTGTATTCACTTGTATATTCTTGCCTCCTTTGTCGAAGATGAGTTGACCAAAAGTTTGTGGGTTCATTTCTGGGCTCTCTATTCTGTTCCATTGGTCTATATGTCTGTTTTGGTACCAATACCATGCTGTCTTGATGACTGTAGCTCTATAGTATTGTCTGAAGTCTGGGAGAGTTATTCCTCCAGCCTCTTTCTTTCTCTTCAGTAATGCTTTAGCAATTCTAGGTCTTTGATGGTTCCATATAAATTTTATTATGATTTGTTCTAGTTCTGTGAAATATGTCCTGGGTAATTGGATAGGGATCGCATTAAATCTGTAGATTGCCTTGGGCAGTGTGACCATTTTAACAATATTGATTCTTCCAATCCAAGAGCATGGAATATCTTTCCATTTTTTTAAAGTCTTCCTTAATTTCCTTCATCAGTGGTTTATAGTTTTCTGTATATAATTCTTTCACCTCCTTGGTTAGATTTATTCCCAGATATTTTATTACTTTGGGTGCTATTTTAAAGGGGATTGTTTCTTTATTTTCTTTTTCTGTTGATTTATCGTTAGTGTAAAGAAATGCAACTGATTTTTGAACGTTAATTTTGTAACCTGCTACCTTGCTGAATTCTTCAATCAGCTCTAGTAGCTTTTGTGTGGACCTTTTAGGGTTTTCTATATATAGTAACATGTCGTCAGCATATAATGACACTTTTACCTCTTCTTTTCCAATTTGGATCCCTTTTATTTCTTTCTCTTGCCTGACTGCTGTGGCTAGGACTTCCAGGACTATGTTGAATAGGAGTGGTGATAGTGGGCATCCTTGTCTTGTCCCAGATTTTAGTGGGAAACTTTTGAGTTTTTCACCGTTGAGTACTAGGCTGGCTGTAGGTTTGTCATATATAGCTTTTATTATGTTGAGATATGTTCCCTCTATACCCACTTTGGCGAGATTTTTTGTCATAAATGGATGTTGAATTTTATCAAATGCTTTTTCTGCATCGATTGAGATGATCATGTGGTTTTTGTCCTTTCTCTTGTTGATGTGATGTATTACATTGATTGATTTGCGTATGTTGAACCAGCCTTGTGTCCCTGGGATGAACCCCACTTGGTCATGATGTATAATCTTTTTTATGTGTTGTTGGATTCTATTTGCTAAAATTTTGGTGAGGATTTTGGCGTCTATGTTCATCAGTGATATTGGCCTATAATTCTCTTTTTTTGTAATGTCTTTGCCTGGTTTTGGGATCAGGGTGATGGTGGCTTCATAGAATGAGTTTGGGAGTATTCCCTACTTTTCAATCATCTGGAAGAGTTTGAGAAGGACTGGTATGAGTTCTTCTTTGTATGTTTGGTAGAATTCCCCGGTGAAGCCATCCGGTCCTGGACTTTTATTTGTAGGGAGGTTTTTAATTGCTATTTCTATTTCTTTTCTAGTGATCGGATTGTTCAAGTGTTCAGTTTCTTCTTGATTCAGTTTTGGTGGACAGTATGTTTCCAGAAACTTGTCCATCTCCTCTAGGTTATCCAGTTTGGTTCCATATAGTTTTTCATAATATTCTCGTATGGAATAAAGACAGTCTCTTCAGCAAATGGTGTTGGGAAAACTGGACAGCAGCATGTAAAACAGTGAAGCTAGAACACTCCCTTACACCATATACAAAAATCAACTCAAAATGGATTAAAGACTTAAACATAAGACAAGATACAATAAATCTCCTAGAGGAAAACATAGGCAAAACATTATCTGACATACATTTCAAAAATTTTCTCCTAGAAGAAATAAAAGCAAGAATAAACAAATGGGACCTAATGAAACTTACAAGCTTCTGCACAGCAAAGGAAACCAGAAGTAAAACAAGAAGAAAACCTACGGAATGGGAGAAAATTTTTGCAAGTGAAACCGACAAAGGCTTGATCTCCAGAATATATAAGCAGCTCATACGACTCAATAAGAAAAAAATAAACAACCCAATCCAAAAATGGGCAGAAGACCTAAACAAGCAATTCTCCAAGGAAGACATACAAATGATCAAAAAGCACATGAAAAAATGCTCAATATCACTAATTATCAGAGAAATGCAAATCAAAACTACAATGAGGTATCACCTCACACCAGTCAGAATGGCCATCATTCAAAAATCCACAAATGACAAATGCTGGAGAGGCTGTGGAGAAAGGGGAACCCTCCTACACTGCTGGTGGGGATGCAGTTTGGTGCAGCCACTATGGAAAACAGTGTGGAGATTCCTCAAAAGACTAGGAATAGACTTACCATATGAGCCAGGAGTCCCACTCCTGGGCTTGTATCCAGAAGGAAATCTACTTCAGGATGACACCTGCACCCCAATGTTCATAGCAGCACTATTTACAATAGCCAAAACATGGAAACAGCCTAAATGTCCATCAACAGGTGACTGGATAAAGAAGATGTGATATATTTATATAATGGAATACTACTCAGCCATAAAAACCGACAACATAACACCATTTGCAGCAACATGGATGCTCCTGGAGAATGTCATTCGAAGCGAAGTAAGCCAGAAAGAGAAAGAAAAATACCATATGAGATTGCTCATATGTGGAATCTAAAAAAACCAAAAACCAAAAACAAACAAACAAACAAAAACAAAGCATAAATACAGGACAGAAATAGACTCATGGACAGAGAATACAGACTTGTGGTTACCAGGGGGGGTAAAGGGTGGGAAGGAATAGACTGGGATTTCAAAATTGTAGAATAGATAAATAAGATTACACTGTATAGCACAGGGAAATATACACAAAATGTTATGATAAATCACAGAGAAAAAAATGTGACAATGAGTGTGTATATGTCCATGAATGACTGAAAAATTGTGCTGAACACTGGAATTTGACACAACATTGTAAAATGATTATAAATCAATTAAAAATGTTAAAAAAATAAATAAATAAATTGTATTCACTTTAAACCTGACTTTCTCCCAACCACTGAGGAAAACAACTTTTTCCTAAAGCAGAGAATTGATGAGAGACACATCACCACTGTCTCTCTTGTTCAACTCTGAATTCCAGTTTATAATTGATTTCTAGGAATCATAAAACAAAAAACATGAGTAGCACACTTTACACTGCGTCATTCGCACACATTATCCCTTGTTTCTTTTCAGTGCTATATGAAGTTTTGAGGTGTAGTCAACTTTCCCAGGTTAGAAATTTACAAACTAAGACCAAGGGGTATGAAAAGAAATGCCCAAGGTGACATTACAAGGAGAGGGAAGAGTGGACATCACTTGAGTTTTCTGACACCAGAGACTAAAATTCATCTAACACTAAGTGGGGAATAAATGGGGAAGAGTTGGGTTTCTCTGAAATTACATACACACACACACACATGCGCACACACACACACACAAGCCCATTAACAATCCACTCATAATGAAAGGAAAAAGAAACTTTTCTGTCTCTAGAAAAAGAGCTGGAGAATTCATTCAACAAATATTTATTGAGCCCTTACCGCGTGTCTAGCTATTTTCCCATCACCCAACTACCTTGACCTGGCTTCTCTGACAGACTCTTCATAAAGTTGAGTCCACAGACCACTTGCTCAGAAATACTGGTAAAGTCTGTGAAAAAAAAAATTTTGTGTCACATCAGAATCCATGGGGTTGGAAGTGGAGAATATGCACTTTTAACATATGTGCTGGGTAGCATGAATTTTAGATGGTAAAGCTTGAAAATCCTGGTTTACAAATCTTGACTCAGACTCCCAAATAAGTTGGAATTTATCCTTTTCTCATTTCCCATACACAAGGTAAATACTGCCAGAGAAATGAGTGCCACTTTCACTCTCAATTATTAGCTTTGAAATAATATTTTCCAGGGGGAAGGTATAACTCAGTGGTAGAGCACAAGCCTCGCATGCACAAGGTCTTAGGTTCAATCCCCAGTACCTCCTCTAAAAATAAGTCAATAAACCTAATTACCACCACCACCACCCCAGAAAAGAATTAGCGAAATAACATTTTCCCTCTGAAGCAATGACATGATTGGTGCTGATAATTGAGAACCATGGGATCAAGTACCTAAGTATAGGAAAATCTGGCTGTGTTTGTTAGAGAAATCTACCAGGGTGGTCCAACTATGAGGTTTTTTTTTTTTTTTTTTTTTTTTTTTTGCTTTGGCAATCATCCCATCAGTTTCTCTGACTAAAGTTAGTGCCTATATTTTAATGACTCATCCTCTTCTTCTCTGTCCCATGAATTGCTTGGCAGAATTTCTGCTAATTTGGAACATCCCATGTCAAGGGGCTGGTAGTAGATTGTGTGCATGTGCATTTCAAGATGAGCAGATGCAAACTCTGAACTACTTGTTCTTTTATAGACCTCTCAGGGTGGCCTTATTTTCCCAACACCTTAAGTTTAAAATCAGAACCCAGACTTCACATTCTTTAATATCAACTTTAACCTTTAAACTTCCAGAGAATTAAATGAGATAGTAACAAGTATTGACAGAGATCCAGAGTGATGAAATTCTGTGTGCACCCAGAAGGCAAGGGAAGCTTTTCTTGTTTAGCTTGTGACTATGTGATCTGTGAATTCTGCTCACCAGGGATCTGTTTCTGTGGGGAATGAATCCTTCTTTAAGTCCATGTAAGGGAAGCAAGGTGCAAAGAATTCAAGAAGGTCAAGAACTTGTTAGGTCTGTAAAAAAAAGGCCAAATTGTTTTTTTTTTAACATTTTTTATTGATTTATAATCACTTTACAATGTTGTGTCAAATTCCAGTGTAGAGCACAATCTTTCAGTTATATGTGAACATACAGATATTCATTGTCACATTCCTTTCTCTGTGAGCTACCATAAGATCTTGTATATATTTCCCTGTGCTATACAGTATAATCTTGTTTATCTATTCTACAATTTTGAAATCCCAGTCTATCCCTTCCCACCCTCTGCCCCCTTGGCAACCACAAGTTTATATTCTATGTCTATGAGTCTGTTTCTGTTTTGTATTTATGCTTTGTTTGTGGTTTTTTTTTTTTTTTTTAGATTCCACATATGAGCAATCTCACATGGTATTGTTCTTTCTCTTTCTGGCTTACTTCACTTAGAATGACATTCTCCAGGAGCATCCATGTTGCTGCAAATGGTGCTATGTTGTCGGTTTTTATGGCTGAGTAGTATTCCATTGTATAAATATAGCACATCTTCTTTATCCAGTCATCTGTTGATGGACATTTAGGTTGTTTCCATGTCTTGCTATTGTAAATAGTGCTGCTATGAACACTGGAGGGCAGGTGTCATTTTGAAGTAGGGTTCCTTCTGGATATATGCCCAGGAGCGGGATTCCTGAGTCATAGGGTAAGTCTATTCTAGTCTTTTGAGGAATCTCCATAGTGTTTTCCCCAGTGGCTGCACCAAACTGCATTCCCACTAGCAATGAAGGAGGGTTCAAAAAGGCCAAATTCTTGCAATCAATCTGAGACAGAACTAATAGACTAACAACTATTCATTAATATTAGTAACCCTTACGTTCTTTTTTGCAATATGAAATATGGCTTCTTTTCCACCTCAGAGTTCCAGTTACACATCCACTGTTTGAGGTGGGAGGCGAGTTTGGCAGGGAGGGCTAATAGAGAGAAATACAAGAGCTGTTTACCAATGCACAGGATGCAGAATATTTTAAGGCATGGAGAAGGAATACTTTCTAAAGTTCTCCGTTTAGGGTCAGGAATTTATGTTGCATTGTGATATAATTGCTGATGAGCATATCCAACCTGGTACTTCTTAACCTCACTATTATTGCAATCAGATCATTTTTGGTTGCCGGGGGCTGCCCTGTGTGTTCTGGGATGTTTAGCAGCATCTTTGGTCTCTATCTATTAGATTCCAATGCACCTCTTTTCCCTCATGACAATAAAAAAAATCATCAGATATTTTCAAATGTCCCCTGATAGGGAGGTGGGAATCACCCGCTACTGAGAACCACTGAGCTAGTGGGACTGGATCTGCCACGTGCATCACGCTCCATATGTGAGGTGGCACCCAGCCTCTGCCCAGGCCACATTGCCCCACTCACAAGGGGTAACTGCTGGGATCCAGCCCTGTCAGTTCCATTGTCACTGCTCTGGAGCTCCAGATGGCATCCTCTTCACACTGTATTAGAGGTGAAAACTCTTACTAAAAGGCTGATGTGGGGGAAGTTATTGCTACAACTGAACACAAAACAGGAAGCAAATTAATATTGAACACTTGACATCAGAATGAATTAAATATATTGGCCAACTGTGTTACTCACAAGCTATTTTTCTCCTACCATGGTCTGGGCTCCCTGCCTTGTCCTGAGAGGTCTTCTCTGGCTGGCTCTTGTCTCCTGACCCAGTTGATGAATTGCTCCCAAATTTACTTGCTACCATCACATGTCTACACAGACCAATTTAGCTCTGAGCCTCAAGCTTCTGGACTTACCTTTGCTGTACACACACACACACACGCACAAACTTACGTTAGCATATATGTGTTAGCATGCATGCATTTGCATAGAAGAATATGTATGTGCACACAGTCGTACAGAAATAAAGCCATTTTTCTAAACCAAAAGAAAATATACCCCTGACCTTCACCTCCATGCGATATAGCTCAGGCACATTTTCTCACAAACCTCCATCTCCTATCAAGCAGTGGAAAGTTCAGGAATTAAGCAAGAAGTGATAAATGCTTGGGTTACCTTAGTGTGGCAGTTGGCTTTTTATCTCTTCTACACTTAACCCTCTGCCTACCCAGGTTAAGTCAGTAGAAAGCATTTTTTCTATGATTCAGTGTAAAGCAAGGGATGGAGACACACTGGTAGCTTCGTATGGGACAGACACTGTAGAAACAAGAGGTTCGTCCTCACTGTGTACAAGTTTCATTGTCACTTAAGTGACAATGCATCAAAGTCAAACTATATGACCTCTGTAAGTTCCTTATGCCCTTTTCCTTCTTCATATCAAGATCCAAAGTGTCCCCTCCTCCCATGGAGCAGGGCTCTGGGTGGGACTAGGAAAATGCCTGAGACCCTGGATGCTGGATAAGCTGGGGCAGGACCTCACAGAGAGGAAAGAGGCCAAAGAGAAAGATAGAGACACGCAGAAATGATGATCCCTGCTCACCACACGTCCTGCAAATGGTTTCCCTGCAATCAAATGCTCAGACCACAGATCTACCGACATAACTTAAGGAGAAGTAGTATGTAAAAATAAATACAAGAGAATAAAATTGAAAAAATAAGCAGACCTTGTATGGGTTGGATATATTGCCTCAACTGGAAATAAACTTCCAAATTTTACCTGGAACACTGTCTTCTGGAGCAATGTAAAACAGGTATTTTCTATAACTAAGGGTTATTTCTGGGATCATGTCAATTGACTTTACATTATACTTAGAGTATCCCAGGCTAGTCTGCAATTTCTTATGCCATATTGGGATATCCAAGAACTGGGACATTATTAACAGTCCCCATACTACTGATGATTAATTAAACAAATAATGAAAGGATTTTGATTATTTTAGGCTACCCTATAATAAATCCAGAGCGTAACATCATTTCTAATTGGGTCTAATGGCATTGACTTGAGTTTTATTGTGTCTTCAATAATTTTTTATTTGAAATGCTGGAAGAACTTTCTCTACTCAAAACAATAGTATGTGTTCCCCCAAGGAGGTGTGTTTTAGGCAAAGGAGAGAGGATTACGCCACGGATGTGAATTGGTCGGCGCAAATTTCCAGGCAGCTACGTCTGAGTCTGGTGGTTGTTTTGCCTTCTCATTTAGCAGACTACAGTTATTAAACTCAGGCTCTATGCTTTAGAACTTCGAAGTCCCAAATATTCCCTCACTGTTGTTGGAGAGGGGTCTAAACTGCACATTTGGAAAAAAAATCACAAATAAGCTTTATCTCAGACTAACTCACAGGTTAGCCAAGAAATTTATATGTTTGTGTATATGTTTATATAAAGAATAAATATATACTTGCATATATATGTATATAAAGCATATATTGTATATACACACATTATACATACATATTATATATGCATGTGTAATAAGCATATATACATAGACTTACATTTAAGTGATGTTTGTGCATGTGTAACATATGACAGCTGCATTTTGCTCGTATGATGTGACACAAGCTACTGTCTGAACAACTTCAAGTCAGAAAAACTTACACCAATAAATAGCCTGTGGGGTATGTACTCCTCATGGAAATAACCCAGAATCCCTGTTGTGTGAGAAAAGAGCCCAAGTCTTAATACAGTATCTAACAGTGGAGTACAGGTTGAACGTCAAGAACTATGATGAGCAGGGGTGATTTTAGAAGCCTTGTTAAGTACTGAAGTCTTTGACGCTTTCCCTCATTTCTTTCTGCTGTGTGTTCCCCTTCTTTTCTCTATGTTAGAGGTCCAGCCTGCCTGACGCCTTTTCTCCCAGCGCCTGCATCCTCCCTGCTTACAGGATCTCACAAGAAGACTAACTACTGGCCCTTTAGCTTTAAGCCAGAGCTTCCTGTCCTCAAACTTGGGAATGGTCCGTCCAAACGCCTTCTGGATCTCCCCATCTGCATGCCCTACAGCCTCCAAAATCGACTCTTTCAAGATCTTTCTAACCATGTATCATCTACTGCTCCCTTCCTAGAAACAGGCATCACCAAAGTCAGTGAAAGCTTGTCAAGGTTAATTTTAAATAGTACATGTAATGAAAATAATAAATAAATGACTCGCTCTCTAAAGAGCACAGTTCACCCCCTTCCCAAGGGAGGCTCTCCTGCCATGGTGGCCCTGGTTTTCCCTGGCTCCATGGTTGCCTTCCTTAATCCACTATCCATGTGCTGCCAAACAGCTATCAAAACTAAAATGAACAAATCTGTATCTTTCCTCTGCTTCAGCCCTTCCATGGCGTGTACATGGCTTAAAGCCTGGTTTCTCCCGTACCCAGCCAAACCCTCTGCAAGCAGGCTGCATACCCTCTTCCCTTCCTGGCTTGACCAAAGCAGTGTCCAGTTTATGGAAGAGGCCATTTTATGTTGCTACTACCAGCATAAAAGGAAAAGGGAAAAGACTCTTTTAGCGAAATGGTTCACACTTTTTCCAAGGACCGGCCACTCTTGGCTAGATAAAAGCTGCTTGAAATTGAGGAAACTCAGTAAACTGTTATTTCTTTGCCTCTTCTCCTTGCAGAGAGTCACAGCTGCAGAGTGTGGGATGCCCCAGGTCAGGGCAGGGGTGGAGACAGTGAGGAAAGGGCCCCAGAGGAGAGAGAGCCCATTTGGAAGCAATGCTGGAGGGTAGAAAGTTAGGCCCCACCTCAGGATCCAAGCAGTGGGTGAGGACAGCTGAAGAAGGTCCCTGAGAGATCCTCTACTCCCTGCCCACAGAGAACTCTGTCTGGTCCACACCTGAAGTAAAGTCCCATTTTCTGCATCCTTTGATAATCCATGTGTGAAAGATACATAGAGCATCTTTTTGGGGGAAAGAGGAGGTTGAGATATGCCACTCTATAGTGTCAAGGATACAGGAAAGGCGTGGTACACTTTTGAAATCATTCAAGAATCCTAAGATGCCTTAAAAAGCTTTCCATATCACCGTCTCTCTCTGCTTCTGAAGACTAATTTTCTGGCTCCTGCTGCTTGATAGTTTAGTGGCTCTCAATACACCTGAACTCCAGTGTTCAAACACCTGCTGTTATCTGTGCTTTTGCTCGTGTGTCCCTTTGCCTGAAATGTCCTTTGTTTCTACCCCCTGCTCTGTACTGCTAAACTCTGCTCATCACTTAAGGTGACAGGAGTGGTTACTTCACATTTTCTCTCAACTTGAGTTCAGTGTTCCCTACTATTCACGTCTCAATAAATACACATATTGTAATATAATTGCAAGTAGATATATTTATCCCTTCCACCAAGTTGAGCTATGAGTAGCTGTAATAACTGTATACTATTAATCTTTCAGGTATCTCCTCCAGCCCCCACTGGATAGTCAGTAAACATTTATTGAAGAAGAAGATACTAGTTATAAATATTCTGGGTTAGTTTTTCTTAGAATAAATAAATGGAAGTTTCTTTTCATTATAAACGAAGTTTGATTTTTATGGTGTTATGGCAGGGCAAGTTTTTTCTGGCACCACTAAAAAGTCGCCATGACACAGATTGATTGTTGATAAGGAGATGTCTGGCAACTTCAAGTGCTCTTCAAGTGATGCTGATTCTTTACCTGGGGCCAGGGCATCCCAAGATGCTCATGCTCCCCTTGGAAATCTGCCAAAAGCACACCTGAAACTGGGTTTTTGCCACACCTGCTTCACCTGCTTTCTGGGGCTATGATTAAAATCTTTGATATACTAAGAGTCAAGTGTAAATAACACTATGAAATGTGGGTGTCTTCAAGGAAGCATTTGTTCCCAAGGGTCTGCAAGCAATGTCTTTGTTCTGACAGCCTACAAATCTCAGCACAACTAAGTTATTTATGTGAAAAATTAAACATCTGGTCCCTAGGAAGAGTGATTTTTTTTCTGTCTCTTTATACAAGAAATGTATTTTTGAGCTTTCTTATAACTTAGCCCTGACACTGAACATTGTTTTTTCCTATGTTATATTATGAGCCCATGCCCGGTTGTCAAATTCTACTTAAATATTTAAGTATGGAATACAGCAGATTATGTTTGTTGCACACTTTGGTGAATATCACCTATCATATTAAAGTTACTTAATCCAATCCGATGATAAATCACCAGCTGCCTTCTTGTGGGATGAAGGTTTTTCTGGATGAGATCATGAACCTATGATTGGAGCAAACTGTCTATGTAATCCACCCTCAGATAGTTTGCATATTTGTAAATTAAGGAGTAGAAGCCTAGTTTAAAACATTGGAAGAGAAGTCACAGGGAGCATTCCCTGAGTGGCATCAGTGACAGTATCAGGGCCAAGGGGAAACAAAGTTGATCACTCAGTCACTCTGCTTTGATTCTCAAACACCAGCTTCGAGGAGTTTTCTGCAAGGCCTTGACAACATTGTAATTTACATACGGCTCATTTGTTCACGCACGCTCACCCTTACTATGTGTCGAGTGGTTTCCCAGGAACTGAAAATGTAGCAGTGAGCAAAACGGACAGGGTCCCTGCACCCGTGGAGTTTGAATTCTAGTGTGGGATATCAGAAAAATAAATGAAGAACAGTATTTCTGACAAGCACATTTAAGAAAACAGACACAGTGATGACGTAGAGTGTTACTCGGAGCAGAAGAGAAGGACCAAACATCAAATGAGACTCTCGGAGAAGGCCATGACGGTGACTCCTGAGCTCAGATCCGAAAGATGAGAACAAACAGTTGCTGAGAAGCATCTGAAGAAGAGAAAGCAGCAAGCACTAGTGCACTGAGGGAGAGTTAAACTTGGCAGAAATCGGATCACTACGACTGAACCTCAGTGATCGGGAACAGATGGGAAATGATAAGGGCACATGGAGATTTATGGATTTAAAAAAGAAATTGGATTTTATGCCAAAGGCAAGAAGCTATAGTAAGAGCATGTCATTCTGTGGCTTGAAGATCAGAATCCAGTTTTTGGCAGTGTAGAAGGAATTGCCTTCTACACTGGTGATCTTCAAGCCACAGAATGACATGCTCTTACTAGTACTTGTGAAAGCTCACTCTTCCTGCCAATGTTAAGGTCCAAACAGAACATCCAGAGCAATAATATTTTACTTTACTTTATTTCTGGCCGACTAATTTATAAACCCATGGCGCATTAAGTGTAATTAGTAGCTTGAATTGTGACTTCGTTTTTGAAAACTATCTTTGTATTTAATTTTTATTTTCAGTCATCATCATAATTATTAATGCTATCTATAATTATTAGGGAATTCCTTCTACACTGCCAAAAACTGGATTCTAAATAACTGGAGTTTTACTGTACTTTTGTTCCCCAGAATATGGGCCTTAATATCTTTAATATTTCAACTCTATATATAATAGAATTATATTTCTATTATAATTTCCCTTTTTTGCCTATCAATGGATGTTAATTTTTATATAAAAACAAAGCAGTATTTGAGCTAATATAAAATATTTCAAGTTTTTCAAAATCCTTTCAAAGTGACTGACCACTGAAAATACAGGGCTAACCTCTCAAATTGCCAAAGCTCAGACCAAGCAATAAACTTGATTCAAGAAAAAATAATTGACAGGGCAATAGGTTATACACTTATATAAAGAAACGTTATTCAATATTGGATTTTGTGTTGAAAAATGTGTGTAAAGTTCAGAAATGAAAAATACTGCTCTTTCACTGCATTTTTCTGTTTTTAATTTAAAAAATAGTTCAAACTTATTATTAGGAGTAAGGAAGAGCTAGAAAATGATACTGGTATGGAAGGGAAAAGAAAATAATACTAGTAAATCAAAGATATTTATCTTAAAACCTCTGTCACCTTGATCACTATATCCTGTAACAGGAAAGAAAATATCAGGAGACTTAGAAAGTCAAAAAGTAAAAGGTCCCAGGTTGTTTTGTTTTGAATATATATATTCATATATTGTTTTGAATATATATATATATATATATATATAAAGAGAGAGAGAGAGAGATTTATTATAAGGAATTGCCTTATATGATTTTGGAGGCTGACAAGTCCCAAGTCTGCAGTTGGTAACTGGAGACTCAGGAGAACCAATGTTTCAGTTCAAGTCTGAAGACAGGAAAAATGGATGTCCGAAATCAAAGGTAGTCAGATAGGAGCTGATCTTTCTTACTTGAGGAAAGGCCAGTCTTTTTGTTCTATTCAGGTCTTCAACTGATTGGATGAGACCCACCCACACTGGGGTGGGCAATCTGCTTTATTCAGTCTACCAATTTAAATGTCAAACTCATCCAAAACCAACCTCACAGAAACACCCAAATTAATGTTTGATCTAATATCTGGGCATCTCATGATCCACTTAAGTTGACACATAAAATTAACCATCACAAGTGATACTTAAAGCTTAGGCCAGAATTCACTTATCTATTCATCCTACCAACATTTATTGATACCCTGATAAGCATCAGGTCTACTCTAGATGCTGGGAATTCAATGAGATAAAATAAATAATCTCTGACTTCAATGGATTCAAAGGCCCTTGGGAAACAAGAAAATACAAATGCAACCAAAATGCAGTGAGAGGTTACCAAAAGGAATGGGTTGGAAATACAGCCTGAAATCACAAGCCTTGAGTGGGTATTCGAGAGATTTAACTTTAAAATTTAGAGAATGGTAATGAGGTTATCTTCAAAGAGGAAATAAGGCTTCCAGAAAGAGGAAGTGTTCTGTCTAAAGAAATGTGTAGCATCAGAAAGGACACAGTGGGGAATGCAAGGGGACTGGGGAGCCAAGAGAAGACTGAGTGATCAGGAAAAGTTCAAGTGGCTGTGGGAGTTTATGTCATAAAAGACTACATGCACTGAGCATCGCTCCTTGATTGTAACCACAAGCCAAGCATGGAGTTTTCACTGGATGAAAGGGAACTCAACAGCTCACACAGACTCTTACTCCATTTTCAGAAAACTTTAGCTAATTTTTGCTTGCGTCTTGCCAAAATCTTTTTTGTTGTTGTTGTCACCAACTGTTAACACTTATTCTGCCTTTTGATCACTTGTTTTGTCAAACAATCAGCCTTGAAATTTATTATCATCACTTTTTTTTTCAGCCCATTAATTAAGTGCCAGTCATGTCAGGTACAGTGCGATGAAGTGGTAGATTACAGTGGACATAACAGATGTGGTCCATGAGGAATATGAAGCTGAAAGTCTTCTAGGGAGGAAAGAAAATAGAGAACCATAAATACAAATATACAATTTTCAAAGTGATTCCTGCAATGAATGCGAAGTTTAGCTATGAGATGGTTATCAAGACTAAAGACAAGCCTCGACAACAGAATCCCAGGGAGACCTACGGAAATCTTAGGCTATTTCATCTCGCAGAACCAGTGACATAATTGCTAAGGTCCAAACCAACTCACAGGCCTGCTTTAAAGTACACATAAACCCATGGTCTTGTCCAGGCACAACCTATTATTGTAAATGTCATCTCCACCTGGAAACAAGAAATACATTTTAAGTTCTTTCTTGATTTCATGATCTGACTCATTCATTAATTGCTTCTGCTTGTTATCGGTCACTGATTGAACCACTCCCTCTTCTGCATTTTGTTTATTTGACTTAGAAATTATATCCTGAGCCTATGTTGTCAAAATCCAAGAAGAGGCATAAGGAGTAAGAATAAAGTTTGTCACAGTTTTCTGCCTCTAGGCAATTAGATTTTTATAGCATCTTCCTATAACTAAATGAGAAACATAAATTCTATAATTGAAATGAGATGAACTCATTTGCCTACCTGAAGACCAAGCTGTTTTTCTTCATTCCAATGCCACTCAGAGGCTCCCGACACCCCAAAACTCAAATGGAAAGCAACAGATGTGCACTTCCAGCCTTTAGTGAATTACCACCAAAATGATTTTAATTTTGAAAGGATGAGGGGGAATAAAAGAAACCCAGAAGCTGGCAGCTGATTCATACCCACCAACCTCTGGTCCAGTTCTCCTGGTTGGCCCTGGTATTAACAACATTTGCAAGCTGCAGTAATTGCAGCCCAAACAATGTGTTGAGGACTCCCCTTATCTGCCTTGCACATACAGTCAGATCTTGCCACAGAGTTCCTCTACTAGCCCTACTGCTGCTGCTGGATGGCAGCCAACACCACTCACCATCCCGCATTAATCACACACCCGCTTCCAGCTGCCGGGGCTTCAGCCCCCTCTGCTTTAGAAAAATCTGCCTTCACAGCATCCATGCCCCCCGGGTGATGTGACCACTACCCTTTGCAACTCCTGGGGAGCCGGGATCCTTGTATCATTCCTGTAGCAAGAACAAATAAAGGCTGAAAAGGAGACGAATGTTTAGGGATGAACGCTTGTAATAGAGAAAAACCCTTTCACACGGTGGATTATAATAGATAAAACATTGAATACCCAAGTGTTGGCTACAATTTTGCATTTGCCTATTACCTATTTTAAGATTACCTATGCATTTAAATATACTAGGGATTGAAGAGGTTAATTTTAAAATGAGAAAACTCAAATACTGCCTGCAGTTAAATTCAATTAACTGTGTTTAACAGGAGTTCTTGAGCTCAGAATGAACACATATTAATTCATTCATCCATTTAGCCATCCACGTATTAACTCATTCAACAAATATGTATTTAGAATCAACTGTGGGCATGACTCTATTCTAACCAGGGCCCCAAATATGCTGGGAAAAAATGTTTTTTATTTTTTCATCATATTGGATTTATATGGCATAGAAAAAGATTATATAAATTTTTAGATGTTTAGGAGCAGAATAAATACTATTTCTGGAATCAAACAACACTTATTATGGTTTTATAATCTCATTCATTCATTCATTCAATAAACTTGTGTTGAAATCCTG
Organism: Vicugna pacos; assembly: GCF_048564905.1. Lineage (NCBI taxonomy): Eukaryota > Metazoa > Chordata > Mammalia > Artiodactyla > Camelidae > Vicugna > Vicugna pacos. The sequence goes on along the minus strand of NC_132991.1, from coordinate 85,317,323 downwards.
CTATCTATTTGGATCAGGCCCAATTTGTACAAAAAGGATTAATTATCTCAATAACTTATTTCAGTAAGTATGAAAGTTTAGCATGGCTTGTCTTGAAGATGTCAATACGGGGACACAATAGATGAGTCACTTTGCCAAGAAGTGGAAACTTTGATCTTAGAAAATTGGGAAGCACCGAAGATTTTTATGGAGAAGAGGGATCTGGCTGGGTTAGAAAGATCTGGAGCAAGTGTGAAGGATGATTTAGAGGACTGGAAGGCTGAGGAGAAGGGAGAAGCCAAGGAGACTGCTGCAATGGGCCATGTGAGAGACAAGAGTCTCAACCAGACACCTGCTGAGGCTGTGGGATGAAGAGGATGTAAACCACGCAGAAGAGAGCATGTCTCCATCAACATGGAGATTAAAAGCCTAACTGTAACCCAGCCATGGAAATGTGGGAGTCACCATTATACAGGCAAGTATAAATCTGTTAAGGGCCAGAAGCACTAGGCAATAAAACCCATTATTCACACAGCATCTACTAAGTGTCTAAATGCACAGTTTAATTTTCAGAGATTAAGCCCACAGGTTAAATCACTGCAATAACCCTAAGAGGAAGCTCCAGTTTCTCTCCCGTTTTACAGACGAAGAAACTAAGACAAGAGAAGTTAAAGAAAATTTCTCAAGCCTCTTAAATAGGGAGTGCTAGGTTTAAAATCCAGGTATGCGAACATCCATGGATTTAACCAGTACACTAAGTGGCATTATTGTTACCATCACTGAATCATTTCTGTAGTAAGTCTTGCTTCTAGTAACATCCAACTGCACAGAAGAATTATGATCAAGTTTGAGAATTCTCTTTTTTTTTTTCTTTCCTAATCTCATCATCTATAGATCCCTTTCCATTTTGTTTGTAAGTCTTGTGGTGGCGCTCCTTTTAATTTTAGATAATATGCTTTTTGATACATTTTAATAAAAGACAATACTATTTTGTCCACACTGTAATAGATGGTTATTTAGCTGGTATGCACTAGACCCATGTTCTCCATCCCTAGTCCCAATAATACCAGTACCACTACTGGGTTTACAGCTCTTGGTTTTCACATGGGCACTTTATGACATTAGTAATGAACATAAATCCCTGTTTCTCATTCCATAGGATTTTTATGGTATCTATCGATCTATCCCCACTTAAGATGAAATCACTACCCTTACTCCTCCCTCACTCTTCACTTCCCACCTTGCCAGTGAAATTTTTCCTTTTTAAGTAACTCACTTTATCAACTTTTACGCTCTGTTCTGCACCCACAGCCAAGGTGGCCATGCTTTGTCCACAGACGGACTCTAGAGATTTAGAGCGTATAAGTAGTCACCTTATTATCATGATGTAGGTAATTTTATTGCTTCTTCAAACACTGCATTCAAATTACATTCTCATCTCAGAAACTTAATGTCAAGACTTCTGTGAAAGCTGAAAGAAATGTGCCTACTATCAGGGTCAAGTTATTTTTATTTTACTTCTTCAAATCATACCCCATTTTATTTTACTTCTATATAAACTATGACCTTCTGTACATTTTAGTTCCATCATTTCCAATTGCCTTTTTTGTTTTCTTTTCCTTTTTTTCTATTCCTTTCCTTTCCTTTTTTTCTTCTCCTTTTGTTCCTCTGTCTTTCTTCCCCCTCCCTCCCTTCGTACTCTCCCCTCCTCTCTTTTCAAACTATGTGCCCTGATACCATCCTATGATTTTCCAAACCTCTCATCCAGAGAAACAGAAGTTACTTCATAACTTTCTCTAGAAATGTGTGTTTCCCCTCTCACTCCTTCTCCAAGGGAGGACTAACATTCTGGGGCTCCAGAATGGTCAGGGAACGGGAGGGAGGAGGTGCATTGGTCCTCTATCCACATCTTCCCATGCTGACATCAGCTGAGATGGCATGGCCCTATCTGGTCCTCCTCCCAACCTCTCATCCGCTGGTCTCCCATCGTGGATATCGGCAACCTTCACGCCTTCTCCAGCCCCACGCTGTGGTCAGGAAAACTCGGCAGGGCTGTAGAGGTCTGTCTTGAAATTCCTTCACATCTCTATTATACCCTTCCATTCCTCAGTCATGCATGAGGGACTCTGTGAGACTTGCCAGATTCTAAGGGATTTAGATATAAATGCTATAAAAATCTCTTCTGTTTTTGAGATCCCCAAACTATACGGGAAATCCATCCTAATGCCCCCGCCCTGCTGCCTTTCAGGAATTTGGCTTTAGGGGAGAGTGGAGGGCGGGAGCCTCTTTATCAGAGACCAGTATCAGTGATTTACTGTGTGACATTTTGTATTCTGAACTTTCACCCTTTTTCCCCAGGCCAAACCATTTTTATCTCCTCTGCAGCTAGAAAGACCCATTCTCAGTGATTCTTCCCAGTCTCTCATCTGGGTCCCTACTTCAATAAGTAGCTTCTTTTATTTCCCTTTGTTTTCTTCTTTTAATCCTACCCTGTAATGTAGGATTAAACCTCTCCAACAGCTGATCCTTTAACTGAACTCCTCATGATCCATACACTGCACTCCAGGAATGTCGGAATCTCAATGGACTAGTCTCTACCTGTGCGTTGTACCAAACACTAAACCTACGCATTTCCTAAAGCAACACTGGCCAGTCAAAACTATTTTCGAAACTGAATCTGACACAAACTGATAAATCTTTGAGGTTCAGTCCCAGAAATACAATTATTTTGAACTTCAACCTCATCTCAAGATATTTGGAGAAAAAACAAAGACACCGTGTCTATTAATTCTAACTTCAGGTCTCCCACCTATGGTGGGGCAGTCATCTGAGGACCCTTTGTGTTAATGCCATAACTTTCATCTCAGACCCACAGGGGATCTGATAAAGAAGAAAAGGAGGCAGCATTTCTGCCACCGAGGAGGCTGGCTCCCACGAGCTGCTAACTCCTGTTCCCTAGTGGTTCTTAAAGGCCATTTAGGTTAATGCCCAACCCTCAGGTGGCCTGCAAGTATCAGACATTTTGTGGGGTTTTTTTTTTTCCCCATTTGTTCTCCTCTTTCATTGGAAGAGCATTCAAACGGGTTCAGTATGAGTTGTGGTTATATTCAAATTGATGTTCAGCCGTCCTCATTAAAGTTTAAAGAATCTTCTAGAAGTCAGAAAGTACTTATTAGTGGGAATTTCATAAATTCTTGAAGTAAAGAAAAAAATGAATCTTTGAAGCACCTGAGTTGTATGCTTAAAGATATCAAGAACATATTTTATTATTTCTACCCACCGCCATGCAATAGCCCCTTCTGTAATAAATCCTTCAGAAATCCTGAGGGATTTCAAAATGAAAGATTCTTACAAGCTGGAATCATTAAGCTCTAAGTACAGGAAGTACGCTGGCTACATGATCTCGCAAACCCTCTAACCTTTTAATGCTTTGATTGATGAGTTTGATATCACTTTGTCTCAGGCTTCATGGGACCATTGACTACTAATCAGGTTTAATAAATGTAATTCCACTTGAAAATATTAAGTACCATAAAACTATTACCTTGATGATTTTTAACTAAGTGTATCCATAAAAATTTCTGGCAGTTTTTATATGAGCAGTGATCATGGAACAAAAGTGTTTTCTGGACACAATATACCACATCCAATTTACCTAGAATTATATTTTGAGGGATTTTTCCCATTTCAGCTGTAATACAGAATAAAAAGATAACTGGGCAATGAGCAATGTTTCTTAGTACGACTTCCATGAAACAGAAGTTTGCAAAGAAAAATCGATGAAGAGCATTTATTCTCTAAAAATGTAGATAGATACTCAAAGTAAGAAGTCAGATCCATTTTGATAAATATGCATTTGATTACTAGTTAGCCTATAGGTAAAAACATCCTGACTTAAATGAAAATTTAAGGAATCAGTTAACATCCTTAGTGCTTAATGCTACCCACAGAAATTTCAAAATAAAGTTTCTTGAAGCTTTTCACAATTTATTTAAGAATCAGGTTAATCACTGCACAGAGAACAAGGTAAATTAAACTCAGGACTTACAGATTCGTCGTAAGCATAGAACTATAGTTCCTATACACAAGTAATACATTTTTGAGAAGCTAAGACTGTTAGCTTATTAGAAGTTTTATAATCTAATTTTTAGAAAAATTTCCAGAAGCAAGTTTGCTGTATTACGAGATTTCTATGATGGCTAACTTTATGTGTAAATTTGACTGGGCTAAGGGATGTCCAGATATTTGATCATTGTTCTGTGTCTGTGAAGGTGTTTTTGGATGAAATTAGCATCTGAATAAATAAACTGAGTGAAGTAGATTGCTCTCCTCGTGTGGGTGGGCCTTGTGCAATCAGATGAAGTGCTGAATCAAACCAAAAGGCTGATCCCCGCCCCCCTCAACCCCCACTTAAGTAAAGGAGAATTCCTCTTGCCTGACAGCCCTTCCTCCAACTAAGACACCAGCTTTTTCCTGCCTTCAGACTTGAATTAAAACAAGCTCTCCTGGGTCTCAGGTCTTTGCACTTGGTGGACTTGAACTAGAGCTACACCGTCAGGTGTCCTGGGTCTCCAGCTGGACAATTTACCAGGCAAATCTTGGGACTGTTGGCCTCCACAATCACATAAGATAATTCCTTATAATAAATCTATCTTTCTATCTACTTACAGATAAACACTATCTATAGAGAAATATCTATATAAAGATGTTGCTATAATAAATAGATAGATTTTCCCCTGCTGGTTCTGCTTCTCTGGAGAACCCTGACTAGCATAGCTCAGCTCCAAAGTGCTGGCCCTGCGTCTGGTGACGATGGCATTCACTTAATATTTACTACGGGAAACAGCAAGGAGGTAAAAAGTGAGTGGGTTTTAAAGACAGTTTTAAATGCAGATCCTCGCTCTGTCGCTGACTAGAAGAGTGGTCCTGGGCAGATCATTCCACCACTGAAAAACGTGTGTCCTTATTAATGAAATAGACAATTTTAGAGGATAGCGCAGGGGCCGTATGGCTTAAGTGTTCAACATCTGTATACATGGAAGGCTTCGTATACGACAAGAACAGTCACTTTGCTTTTTCATCTGAGGAGGAGAAGATAGGATAGCTCCCCGAGTCTCCCCAGCACCAGCTCTAATAGTCCAGCTTTAGCACGGAAGAGGAGATGGCAAGGATTTACGGAAATTAATTCAGTGCCAAAGTTTACGGCTCTTGTTACTCTGTCGAGATGCCAAGCAAACCTGAATTGGGGGCAGATTAGACAGTGTCAAAGGACTTGGTTTTAGAAAGCATGTCCTTATAAGGTCCTGGATGTTCATTTTCGGGTGAAAACAGAAAAGCTGAGCTAAAGAAAAGGTACATTTTCCATATCTGTAACAAATGAGAAATTCACTGGCTTACTTCTCCTTCTGTCTGCTTCTCCCCGCTACCTGGTCCCTGAGGTAAGGTGAGAATATTTGAGACAAAGTCTCTGGAAAGGTCCCAGGAGCAGTGGGCTACGCGATGCTGAGCCCCTCTTTGGGGATAAGTTTAAAGGGCAGAGAAAAATCCAGAGTGATAAATGAGCTGGTGTGTGTAAGTGTCTGTGTGCCTGTAAGTGTGTCATCACCCGTAGCTAATGCATTTTCAATATAGAGTGAATCACTTTTTAATACGCTCTCCTCTATAGAAAAACATTGCTTCCAGTAATAATTATGTAATGCAACTAATAAAAATAATGTCTGTAAAAGAAGTGCAGACAGTAAAAAGTTTCTTTTACTGAAAATTCGCACACATAATTATGTTAGCCAAAGTAAGGTAAAACAAAATAAAGTGATTTTTCAGTATAAAAGCAAAAAAGCACATGTATTCAGTGGTTTTATATCTAACTGGCTGTTTGCACACTGAGCTTTAGCGGACAGTTCTATAAAGCTATATCAATAATTGTTCATTAACTTTTTATTAGTTAATATTAATGAAATATATGCTATTTATAGTCAAGCATACACTAAATTTTTCGCTAACGTAAGCAAAAAGGTACAATTTAGGCAATTACTAAATCATTCTGCTGTTGTAACATTTTATTTCTCATTAGGAACAAAAAAAAACCTAACAGTTAAGAAAGAAGAGTAAAATTTTTAATTTTATTTTTATGTATGTAAAATTAATATACATTTTATTCCTGTGAATGTAATGTATTATTTACATTCAGTAAAACGTTTTATGTGCAAATTAAAACTTGCCTTTATCAAACCGAAATACATGTACAAAGTACAAATACGTGTACGTAGTCCAGGCTGTTTGAATGTTTTACATTCCAAACAATGCAAACTCCATCTTGCCATATAGCCTTGCGTGGCGAACTGAAATAACTCAAATTCCATTTCTGTGTCTTTATAATCGCTGCACGAGAATTATTTATTTGGGATCAACTGTTGAATGCAGGCTTAGGTAGTACCATAGAGGGTGGAGAGACAAACTGGGTCCAAAGAAAACTCCAGCAAAGCCAGACCACTGTACATTTATTCTCCAGAGAAGCATCTGTAGCTGTGTCCATGCACGCTGGGAGCTGTGTATTCGGGGGTTCTCTGAATGAAAGTCCATGTAAAATACAACGTTCGTTGAATGTAATAATAATGGCTAATTTGATGTTTACAGACAGACGGCTAATAATCAAAAATAACCCAAGAGTGCTTTAGAACTTAGACCAACAAAACATTTTTTCAGGAAACAAGTAGTTCTACCACTGATATTGATCAGCCCCCTCCACCCCAAGCACATGGTGATAATACAAAGTAGGTCCATTGATTGATTAAATTACTGTGTATGCGTCGGCTACCGATGGCACCCACCCTTACTGCTCGGCCTGGTCATCTCTGCCACTGCCCCCTGGATTTGCTAGTGGTTGAAATCTATGCAGTTTACTTTCAAATCCTTTGGCATAGGGGGTGGTATCTTTGAGTTTGTTTAAATTTCCAGCCCGGTGCTGATTAGTAAATATTTGATTTTCCTTAATCAAGCGTGCACAGGTCACAAGAGGGCGATTCCAGACTCTCATCAGAACCCACATTCCAAAGGTGGTCACAACAGCACATCAGGCAGCTTTATCTCCACATTGGGAGGCTGTTGTTAATTTAGCAGAATGGATTTTAGAAATGTTCTGTCATTGCTGAGGGGACTCATGTTGGAGGTGTGATTGTTACCCTCAGTCTCAGAACCCAGCCGGCCCAGGAAACCAAGCTCTCCAGGAGACCTTGGACTTCAGGACAAATTCTGCATGTGGCCCTGTGTCTGGCCACTTTCATGGGACTGTGTCGCCTGGGCTGATGGGAGCAGCTGACACCTGTCCTTGAACATTGTCTCACCTCACTCTGGCCAACCTTTCCTGCAAGCTGCCCTTCAGAGAGCCAAGCCAAGAGATTGTAGAATTGAACGCACAAATTTGGTTCCACCTGCGAAGACCTGTTTTCAAGTCTGGCAAACACTAGAAACTTATTTAACAGATCACCCATTAAAGGTATGGGCAATGTGTGAGCCAGGGGCCCTCACTTGCCCCTAACTGCAGGAACTTATGCCTCGGGAAACAGCTTAATAATTGGGAAAGGCCACCAAATTAGCTTAAGACAGTTAACAACTCTGTGTGTGTGTGTGTGTGTGTGTGTGTGTGTGTGTGTAGGAAGTGATGACTATTAAGGAAAGTGGGCCATAACTTTTTTCCTAAATAAGTCTTTCGTTTTAAGAAGTGGTGGGCCACAGGGAAGAGGCTAAAGTTTGCGAGTAAAATACATTTCGGTCTGATAAAACTAAACATCAATGACTCTTTCATCTGGGAACAGCTAGTAAGACCTTGGCATCTTCACCAATCCATGTAAATATTGCTTGGACCATGTAAGATATAAATAACATGAATATTTCTTGGGACATACAGGATACAGATAGTAATCATTCATTGTTCTCACATCTTGACAGTTTCTCCCATCTGAAGAAGTGGGAGAAGGTTCAGGACTTGTGGTACTTTTCATTAATTTTTAAATCAAGAAAATAATGTGTTGATGCAGTCCTACAGTTACATTTTGGAAAGTATATTGAACTATACAAAGTAAAAATGAAAGTGCCCCTCACTGTTCTTGGCCAACAAAAATGCCACGTCCTCTTGTTAATGGTATATGATTTCAAAATTTTGTCTGTTTACACAAATGCATATGCACGTATACAAATATCTGTGTTTTCAAAATGGCAATGGAATTGAAATATACTGCAGAGCTAGAGGATTTTCAAATTAACGTATGAATATCCTTATCTGCCTCATTCTTTCTAGTTGTAATATTTTTTTATTCTGTTGCATGGTAGTTCCATAGTTTCCAATATTCCTTACAGTCACAACAGAATTTGTGATGTCCTTGAGTTTAGGGGTGTCCATATGAATAAAATATGAATGAGAGAGACCTGGGTCATTTTCAGGTGGAAGTTAGGTTGAAGTTAAACGGCCCAGATTGGCGTCTGCACCACCTGGCTGGATCCTGAGTGAGGAGAGCACAGGACAGAGCCCCCAGCTGACCTGAGACAGCCACATGTGGGCAAGAAATACCTCGGTTTTAAGCCACTGGGGTTTGGGAGTGGTGTATTACTCCAGCAGACTCCAGCCTTTCTTGACTCATACAAACAGTATCTGTAATTCAATCATTTCCCTAATAACAGATCTGGCATTGGTGCCTCCACTTGTTTCTGTATATAAAATAGTGGCACTAGACACGCTTTCATTTGTATCTTATATTTTTGTACCCAAGGCAGATTTTATATGGAGTCAGCTTTGACAGATATTGCCAAAAGTGTCCTATAAAAAAAAGCTGTCACAATTTATGCTGCTAGAAAAATAGTCATGAGGACACATTGACTCTCACTGTGGCCAACGCTGGATAAGACCTATCCATCGTTTAATTTGTGCAGGATCTGGTGAGTTAAAAACACGTAGCAGTGCGTTTAATTTGCACTTTCTGATTATTGACAACCCCTAAGGAAGGACTTCAGCTTTGCTGCAGTGGGTGCAGGCAGCAGGCATCTCCGGGTAGTTACCCCCCGAGGACCGGCCTCGGCTGCTCCTGCTGAGTGCACTGGGGTGTGCAAAGGGCAGGCCAGGTTGGCCCAGCACGGGGCCACCCAGGGCTCAGAGCTCCCTCCAGATCGCCTTGCCAGGTTGGCCAAGACTGGCCGGCATCACTGCCCAGTTTCGCTCTGCACGCAGTTCTTTTGCCTTCCCCTTCCCATCCCGTCTGTGGATCTCTAACAGGCCCCTTGCACCCCGAATCCTGTCTCAGCAGCCTCTTCGGGAGGACGCGAACTTGCGAAAATTTGGAAAGAAGGGGTATATTTACATTATTGGCTCTCAGTTTCTTAATGAGTGAACATTGTTCTTGAGAACAGTCAGTCACGCATCCTCATGAGAACAGGTTCCATGAAACGAGTCGGTGGTCACGGTGCTTATTCGTTCTGAGACTGTGCTCCATCGTAAAGGAAAACCACCAAGGCTCTGAAACAGGAAGTTCAAGCAGGCATCAAGCTCTTAATATCACTGAATGAAACGGGGCTGGAGGAAGACGAGAGGGAGGGGGAAAGCGTGGAACATAGATAGCGGAGAGGGTCAGCCTTGTCCCTAACTGCCTTGTAGACACGTGGGCCCGGTGTGCCTCCCCACCTTTTCCCGTTTCATTTTCTCAGAAAAAACCCTTAGATCCATATATTATGTAAAACGTCCTGCTGCCTGATCTAGAATATGCACAAGTATGTTTCCAACCAATTACTTTTTTCAAGAGGAAACAAGGTTTGTGAAGCAGAGAAGAAAAGACTTACTACATCAAGTGTGAATTAAACTTTAATTTACCTCTGACAAAATGCTTGTTTTCATCGTCGCGAGACATGAGATGATAATACATCATTAAAGCCAAACGTCTACTGCCAGGCTCACTGCGCTTCAAGCGGTAGCAGATCAGAATGTGCGCCGTGGCAGAGAAGGCACGTGAGTCAGGCTTCAGTCCCAAACTAAAAACCATGTGTCCTTTTCCCTTCACTGAGAAATGAGAGAGAGGTCCAGAGGCTACTGGGGATCCCTCACCAGGAGAGAAACATCGCCATGGGGAATATGTTTTTTTGCATCATGTTAATGTCATTATGCTCTCTGATATTTCAGAAAATCATGGTATGCCTCAAAATCTATAAGGTGTCAGAAAAGGCATGTTCACCTTCTGCATTTAAAAAGTGTAAGTAGTAAAAGATTTACTTTCCTTTATTTTATAGGAATCAACAATAACCATACAGTTCTTGGTACCATCACAGAGCTTTGTTTTTCTCCAAGATACAAGCTCTAACTAGAATATATTATCTGTTTATTCATTTATTTTTATCTTCTATAACAATTTACAAGGCATCAGGAAAGAAACTAACTTTATTTTTCTGTAGCGTAGCAGACAATACATGTGTACACCCGTCATTCTTTCATTCTCTGATGAAAGACTTTAATTCCCAAACCAGTTAGATTTGTTGGAGCAACTTAGAATGGTTGCTGTGAACTGAATATTTGAAAGCCTCTCTTCTACCTCAAGACCAATTCTTCCACCTGTGTTCAGTTTTTTAAAACATCAAATGTGTTTGATTTAATTTCAATTAATATTAACAAAAAATAATGAAACTGGGAGGGATGGAATCAAAGAACTTAATTTCAGAGAAGTGTTTTAACAGGAAGGATTGCAAATTCTAATAAAATATATTCAGAATTCATTAAGCTATTCATAACAAGCAAATGGCACCAAAATTGACCAATATTAATTTTGGCCTAAAAAGTCCAACACCAATTTCAATGTTTTGCAGGTACCAATAGTAAAAAGATTTATAAAGCACATATTTATTTTATTGGGGTACTAGGTAATCGTTCATAAAAAGTGTTCATAAAAATGAAAAACATAATAGTAGTAAGGAAGTGTTAAAAAAAATTGTTGTTCCAATCATGAGATCCAATCAGGCGATAGTAATCATGTAATAATTTGAATAGGAAAAAGCTGAAGTAAAGAAGTATTAACTGTAACAGAGAAAAATATATACAGCAGTAACAAGAACTCTAAAAATTACCCTGGGGCTAAGGGAGTGAACCCAAGGAAGGGACAAATTTGGAAGATGGGATTTTCTTCCTCTGTGCTGGGATTCAGACCTCATTGGAGAGAGTGTGGTGACAGCCCAATGGATGGCAGAGTAGTTTGCTGGTTGCCTTGTGACAGAGCTGGTCTGCAGACTCTGGGTAAGCAGGAAGCATCCTCCTAGACGCCGTTAGAACTTGATGGAGGTGAGCATCACTTACATTTGGAGCTGAAAGGATATAAACTGACCATTTTCACAGTTGTGTTTAACTTACTACCATCTTGCCATTTTTAAGTGGACAAATGTCCTTAAGATTCCAAGCACTTTATAGTCAACAAGAACCTGCTGTATAGACAGGAAACTATATTCAATATCTTGTAATAACCTATAATGGAAAAGAATCTGAAAAAGAAAAAATATATATATATATATAACAAAATTGCCTCACTGTATATGTGAAACTAACACAGCATTGTAAATCAACTACACTTCAATTAAAAAAAAGACTTCAAGTAGTTTCACTTTATCAGTTCTCATAAATATTACAATAATCATATTCTAAAGAATATGAGCATATCCAGGATTGGGGGCCACTCTAGTGATTAAATATAACTTGCTGTATGTAGCCTGTGGATCTAAGAGTTTCCTAGAAGTCTAAATCATAATTCTTTGAAATGGTTGATAAAGTGTCTCTAATCTCTTTATATTGTTTACTGTTTATTCTATTTATTTTTTTGGTTTGAAAAGTGAGGGAAGATCAGGGACCTGAAGTGTTTTACACTTTATGGTTGGTCGGTTGGTTGGTTTTCCTGATTTCTAGCTCGTACGCATGGCTTTAGCTGTTGCAGTTTCATGGAAATGTTAATCCTTTCAATGTCTACAAATACCTGTGAAAACAAGTGCTGCTCCAAATTTTGTGAGAAGTGAAGCTTATACAAATTGGGGAGAGGTACCCTTTAAGAAAAAAATATACAAATTTATGAATTCTGTGATTTATGTAAAACTAGTCTATGAAGCCTAAAGTGAATGTATATCCAGCCCAACTTTTTCTTAGCCAGATCCCAAAAATTCCCCCAGCTACCCCAGTGACCCCAGATGAAGGAGAAGTAAGATGGAAGGTAAATTAAAGTAGAAAAAGAAAAAAACAAACAAACAAACAAAGCATAAATACAAAACAGAAATAGACTCACAGACATCGAATACTAACTTGTGTTTGCCAAGGGGGTGGTGGGTGGGAAGAGACAGACTGGGATTTCAAAATTGTAGAATAGATACACAAGATTATACTGTATAGCACAGGAAATATATACAAGATCTTGTGGTAGCTCACAGAGAAAAAAAATGTGATAATGAACATATGTATGTTCATGTATAACTGAAAAATTGTGCTCTACACGGGAATTTGACACAACATTGTAAAATTATTATAAATCAATTTAAAAAATGTTAAAGAAGAAAAAGACATCACTCTGAACTGACCAACTATAGTCAAAATGTCCCACTTCTGCAAATTTTACATAATCCTGTGACTATGTGAACACATTGCTAAGGTTTCTCCCAGCATCTTAGACTGGCTTTTACCTGTGTCTGGTCATAAAATGTGTGTCGTTAGTTTCCCATTAAACCTACCTCTGGTGACCAACCTAACTGTAATTTATGAAGATCTACTCTCTGCTTTTCTTACCTCTTCTGTTGGAGTTTCTTTTATTCGTGCTGTCTGCTTGATGATTCTTGGTTTTCCAAGAGCACTTATCACTGAGAGGTGGGCTGATCAGTTTAGGGAGGTATCTTGGATATCCTTTTTAGTAGCTCCGTACCCTTTCACTCCACCTACACCTTTGCTTCTCAGACCTTGCAAGGGATATGCTTTGCACTTTTCCTGGCGTGTAAACGCCACAGCGCCTACGTGATGTGGTCCCTGCCTCTCTCCCTGACTTTCTCTTTACTATATCTGTGGTCAGTAGGGTCCCTCAGCACATCACCCTCATTTTATTGCAGCATCTTTACAATTCCCCAAACTCCTGAAACACTCCTCCAGGCTTTCCCTAGCTGACTATTCATTATTTATATGTCAACTCACCTCTTTAGATTTGCTAACTGATACAGCGATAGCGCAGAAGGAAAGGCTACGGGGAGTCATCAGAAAACACTGAGGTCAGCGGTTTTTTGCCTTATCCTTCCCTTGCGTCTGCCTTCTGACTTGCTTCAATCTTATACCTAGACTTCCTATCTTGTTTGCCTTTCTAACCTGCTCTCATCAGGTCCCCCACTGGTCTCTTTTGCAGAATCCTGATACAAATGTGAAAGAAAGCCACACGTTCAAATATAAAAATGAGGTAAATTTCTCTAAAAATTCCCACCCCAGCCATCTTTGGGATCAATTGCACTTTTTTTCCAAAATTAAATAATACTATTAATCTTCTTTTTAAGCTAATTATATCCCTACTCTTGTGTTTTTCCCTAGCAAACTCCTTATTCTCATGTTCACACTTACATTGCAATCTTCTATCCCCTCTTCCTCCATTTTTTCAAGTTTTACCTTAATCATTGAATTTTCCAATACTCGAAGGTAAAGTTTTTTTCTCTTTTATCCAATGTGCAATCTTTTGAATGTGAGATTGTTCATGTAAGATGCTGGAGTCTGGAAAGAGGCAGGGACTCATAGTATGATACGGGGTCTTGTGAACTTCTGGAACCAAGTGAAACTGTTTGGAACATAGACAATGTATTTGATACTGTAGACTATGAGCAGCCAAGAATTTTCTAGAGCAAGACAAGCATTTGGATGCTAGTCTCAGGTAAAGACTAGGGGGTCCTCAGGCATTCAGGCTATTTTGACATAACTATAATGGGAGGTGTCTAATCATCTCCAAAGTGGTCCTGTGTTTTTTCCCCCCTTTGGTAACTTTCCATTCAAGGAATCAATATGCCTGTGTGTGTGATCTCTGTCACTCAGGTGTCAAATCCCAAAGGAATGAGGAGAGTGAGACAGAAAAGCCTCCTCTGGCAGAGGCAGTGTATAAACTTCTGGTCTTAGAACAGCCAGGTTTCAGCCGTTCAAACACTTCTGAATATCGTGTGAATGCCACACCATGTAATCCTTGAGGTCTGAGCAAGGGGCTGACGTGATGCTACCAACTGCAACCTCAAGGACTAGGATTGTCTTTTATTCAAACCATATCCCCATCATTGGTAATAACAATGAATGGCACATGAGCTCTCAAGAAGTATTTACTCAGTGAAAGAAATCAAGTATTTTAATGTGTTGGCTTTATACTTTAAATGTACATAAACTTCTTAACTATTAAATAAAAACAGAATATTTATTTATTTTTCTATCCCAATGTCATGAGTATCATATTTCAAGGGTCTTTGTGAGGAAACATTGGTGGAGAACTGAGTATTGAGCTGTCACTGCCCAGTGGGACAGTGTATTTTAATTTAATACCAGATATTATTCTATAATTCTTTCTCCCCAACCCCTGCATTTTAAATAGGATCATCCAGTGTCTCCCTGAAGAAAGACTAACAAAATTTGGATGGATGCATTCTCTGTAACAAAGTACCTCCTTAAGCCAATAAGCCTTTTGTTGAATGTAGCTGAGAAGGCACTTTGAAACATACCAAGAAACTTAAATGATCACAGTGTGGTGATAATAGCTACCCCAAGGAAAATGTACCAGTAAAATCAATTTAAAAGCCAATTTACTGTTTGACCTTAGCAAACTCATCTGACCTTCCTTGCAACCAGTTAAAAGATTAATAAAATATGATCAATAATGGCAAAGAAAACCTACAGCTACCTACACTGAGCCGTAACTATGAACTTTGCTCTGTTGTAGGGGAAAATACTGCCTCTTTGGTGTTCAAGTCGATCGGGATTAGATGGGTTAGTTTCGTTCATGCTACATAAATAGGGTATAGTGTTTGCCTCGTGTCCAAAACACTTTGGAATCTCTGTAAATGGTGAAGAGTAAGCTGACAAAAATTAATTTAAATGAGAGGCTGCATGGGCATTGATTTTGTTTTAGAATCAGATAAGCTTAATTTAAGTTCCTAGAATCTGCAACTACTACCTGGGTAAGTTTGGTCAAGTTCTGTCAACTTCAACTACTTTATTTAGAAAATGGACAGCGCAGGATCTGGCGTGGAGTAAGCAGTAACTGTAACAGTCATCGGTATTATCACTGGAGTGCTGCTGTTACGATGAATTACGAACTTACAGTTAGTAATTACACGGGGTATCACTGTATACATTTTGTGAACTAACATCATTTCTGTCTGGTTTTAATCTCAAGCCCTTTTGTTTTCCTTCTTACAATTCTCGCACATTTCTAATGCATGTTATCTTGTTATATTTTATGCATTAATATAAAGTACTTTAATTTATTTGATAACAGGATGGGGTTTAAATAAATGTGTAGGTGGATAGACCTAAATTTTTAACTGTGTAAATAATACATGTATATACAGCAATCTTGGGCTAGAAATTACAAAATTTCACAAGATCTCATACAAATTTTATTTTCCATAATGAAAGAGAGGAAGTAGAGGAAATAATGTCAAAGGTAAACATAAATCAGCTAGAATTTAAACTTTACAAGTGTATGGACTTTGCCCTGTTATTGTCTGGAACGGTGCTTGATGTACAGGACTTTAATGAATATTTGTGAAATGAATACATAAATGAAGCCAATGGGTATGACTCAGTACTTCATGTACAGAGCAACGGGCCAAGCACCCAGGGGAATAAAAGATTTAAAACAAGCAAACCTAGCTCCCCTTTCTGGAACTTGCCATAGAGTATAGAAGACAAATTCCCAAAGAAATAATGATTGTAAGTCAGTTGGCATTGTGATGGAGACTCAAGCACATGGGTCTGCGTGTGTGTTGGGGTTAACAGTGGGTGTTTGAGGGGTGTGCGACGATTCCAACTGGGAGAAAATTTGACAAACTCTGAATACTGTTATCAACAGGGAAGATTCTGAGTAGCACCTGGATGCTAGTTTTAAGCAACATTTAGAATATTTTTTTAAAATAATGTAACTCTGATCTCATGAAGCACTGACTTCCTCAGATGGCAGATGGTCACCCCATCATAGGGAACTGATTTAACCAAAAGCTGAAACTTTCTTCCCACAGCACTCTTTGCTATAAGGTACCTATAAGCAATTTTGATGAGGAAGTGTATGAAATGACTTAAGTTTAGCATTTAGTCCCATGATAAAATGTTGTTTCTAAGAAATATGATACAATTTCCAACATATGAGACAGAATGGATTCTCTAATATAGTTTTCTCAGTACCGGCTGCATATCCTAAACACCGGGTAGGTTATGGGAAGGGAGGCAGAAAGGATAAAAAGGAGGAGGAGAAGGAGAAGTTTTCCAGCCTGACCCCAGGCTGATAAAATCAGAATCTGTGGGAGCAAGGCCCAGGCATGAGTGATAAATAAAAATCTCCTGAGATGAATGCAGGTTGCTTCCATGTCTTGGTTATTATAAATCGTACTATTACGTATGAGCACTGGGGTGCATGTGTCTTTTTGAATTGGAATTTTCTCTGGATATATGCCCAGGAGTGGGATTGCTGGATCACAGTGTTCTCCGTACTGTTCTCCATAGTGGCTGCACAAATTTATATTCCTACCAACAGTGGAGGAGGGTTCTTTTTTCTCCATACGCTCTCTGACATTTATTATTTGTAGACTTTTTGGTGATGACCATTTTGACTGGTGTGAGGTGATACCTCATTGTAGTTTTGATTTGCATTTCTCTAATAATTGGCAATATTGAGTATCTTTTCATGTACTTGCTGGCCATCTGTATGTCTTTTTTGGAGAAATGTCTATTTAGGCCTTCTGCCCAGTTTTGATTGGATGATTTGGGTTTTTTTTTTTCTATATTAAGCTGTATGAGTTGTTTGTATATTTTGGAAATTAATCCCTTGTCAGTTGCATCATTTGCAAATATTTTCTCTCATTCTGTAGGTTGTCATTTCATTTGGTTTATGGTTTCCTTTGCTGTGCAAAAGTTTTTAAGTTTAATTAGGTCTCATTTGCTTATTTTTGCTTTAATTTCCATTACTCTAGGAGATGAATCCAAAAGAATATTGTTATGATTTATGTCAAAGAATGTTCTGCCTATGTTTTCCTCTAGGAGTTTTATAGCATCCGGTCTTATGTTTAAGTCTTTAACCCATGGGGCTCTTCTTGTCATGAGCCGAGATGGATGGAAGTTTGAAGTGTTGATAATGGATAATGTGATTAGTTATTTCTTGTTCAATCAAGAGGTAGAGAGCACACAGAGCATTTAGTAGCTGGAAGAGTGGAACTAAATAATGGGAATGAATTGGATTCCTTTTAAGAATGAATATAAAAAGAATATAGAAAGAATTTATGAGGAATTGTGAAATAATAAATGACACTGAAATTGGACATATGGGAGAAGACGTAAGTGGTCAATGAAGTAGCCTTAGCAACTATTAGAGGAGGCTTTTTTATTACAGATGTACTTTTTTTGGAAGCTTGTTGAACTCCAGAAACTTGTCTTATGTATTTCAGATGCTCAAAAACATTTTATTTACTGATACCCCAGTAACATTAAACATACTGACTTGCTCCCTATTTAAACTAGATTAATTCTGGGAAAATGAATACATGAATGCGCTAAATATCCTTCAAATAAATATCTTATCTGCATACGTAAGTCTAAGATTGCTGGATTTTTTTAATGCCTTCTGCACACTTTAGACACACACTGAGTCATTTAATTAGAATTAGGTGCATACTGAAGAAAAATGTCAAGTTTCCTCTTATTTAGTGGGTTATCTGTTTGAAGCAGAAGCCAAGTGGTAACTGAGGACACTTGAGGGTCACATAACCCAACTGAAGAGTCCAAGACCTCACTACTCACCCAAACCAGCCTTCCACAGTACGTACAGTCTCAGAGGCAACTGTGAAAGTGGAAAAAATGTGTGTACTTTTCTTTGAAAGAGTTCTTACCAATCTTGTTTCTTGATGAATAAATACGAGCAAAGACAAAGTCAACTAATTTAAACTATTGCTTTTATTATAATTACACGGGAGCACAAATAAATAAGCACAAAAGTATTGCAAAATATTGCCAATGCACTAAAGAAAACAATTTGTTTTCAAACAACATCTGGTTACTTCAGTAGTATCAAAGTACATTTATAATTACATGTTACCTAAAAAAATCAAGTACAAAAATTAAAAGAAATGAAAACATCAGTGTTCATATTATTATGTATATAGAAATGGCTAACAACACATGAGTGAGAAATCTGTTATCTAATGCTTATTTGCACAACTTTTCAGGCACATACCTGACATTTTTAATGGGTTATGAAAAATGCAATATGACATTCAGATTTTTAGATACGGTAAACATGTTACGTTGGAATGGATGTTAAATGGTTTCTTTTAAAAACCCTGTCTTTTAAAAATGCAGTGCCATTATCCACTAAAAAACATATTATTTGATATCATTTTCTCAATAGCTATTTGTTTCAATTTCTTGAAAAGAGCAAGAAAGTAAACATACAATTGCTAAATACGTAAACACATTTTTAGTGCAAAATAACAAGACCTGTGACTTTACTGTGCTTTGTTTTTCATAATCACAGTGCACTTTACACAAACTGCTACACTATAAATGTTAACTGAAGGAGCTCCAAACAAAAGAAGTGCATACTAAACGTTTTCATATTTATTATATACAGTATGTATACTGTATGTGGATGTATACATGTGTAAATGTAGATGCTTTTAGGGTGGGCAAACCCAGTCATATTTGGGAACAATTGAAAACTTCAGAAAGATTTTCATATAGTTGAGTTGGTTGAGATAACTACAATAATATTTCTATAACAATATTTCCCCCTAAATTTGAAACTTTATAATATTTAAAGGGAAATGTAATAGGACTTTTATTTTTCAGATTACACACATTTTGCTATGATGTAATTGACCCAAATATCAATGGGTTTTAAATAAATCCAAACCCCAAGCCATAATGTTCAAGTCCAACATGGTAAAATGTGTTATCCTTTTACTGATTTACATAGACAGCATTACATACCTAGGTGTACATATAGAGGCTTACACTTACACATAGTTTATACTTAGACATCAATTTTCATATGTTTTAGTATTTTGTTTTGACTACACACTTGATTGAAAAAAGAGAATAGCATACATAAACATTAGTGATGTTAAACACGTGATGTTGTATATCTTCCTAAGAACAATTGGCTTTGTTTTGAAAACATTAATAATTGCATAACCAAGCTCTTTGAAGGCAGGGGCCATATCTTTTTGAACCCTTAATGCCAAATCCTTCAGAAATGTTTTAAGATAACTGATATAATTTGCTCAGTAAATGAACTGTTAAGTGAATAATGGATTAATAACAAATTGCTCACATTCTAGAGTTAGCTATGTATTTTCCCACACAAGGAAGATTTAGTGAGTTAACCTTAACTACGATAGGTACAATTTTTCTTTCACTTCCATTAAAGTTTGGGACACAATGAATTGTGAATTTCTATCCTATTCTATTTCTACTTCTTTGCAAGAGTGCATTATCTCTCAACTCAGATTACTTGCTGTTAAAATCATAAGGATGTTTTCTTAATTTCATAGGTAGCCCTAATTAGCTCGCAAGCTCTTTTTTAGTTTAGGCAAGTGACTCACCTTAACTTAGAAGTGATACTGAAATTGCGTTGTATGCGCATTGTTCTGATGTCTTATTTAATTAATTAAGACAATTAAAACCATAGGGCTGTTTAGTTTTGTTGATTTGATCACCAAATTTGCTCCTAAGAGTCAAACCAAATTGTATGTAAGGACAAGGCCTAAGCCAAAATGTAGCGAGAAAAATGTTTCTCTACTCTCCAGAAGCATTCAAAGAAAGCTATTTGGAACCTCAGTGCCTCCGAAGCCTCAGTGTCACCATTTCGAACAGTGAAGTTGTAACTAGTTGCATCCAGACAGTTACTGTGTATTTGAATGTGTATAGTCTTTAAAACTATAAATTTTAACCCCTTAATGTTTTATTTTGTTTCACTTTCATGACTTTTTTAAATAAGTGGACATTAACTTTTACACAAATCAATCGCTTTTCACTCCCATCTTGCTTCGACAGCATAAACACAAGGGAAACGTTTGGCAATGTTTACATAAGGAACTACGGTTACATCTCAGAAGATGCTGGCTCTGGAATTGGGCAGAAATGCAAAATTTGATTTTTTTTTCTCCTTCCATCAACTCTAAAGAAATTTCTCTCTTCTAAGAAGTTTTTCACACATAAAAGCATCTTTCTGACAGCCAATAAAACTCTGTTTCTATAAAATTTGCCGTGAAAAGATAATTTTTATAGGTATGAGCTCTTTCAACCTGATAACCATGCCATGATATGATTTGTTCTTTGGGACTGCTGAAAAAATGTGAGCTTTATCATTCCATAGCGTTCTGGCTGTAGGGGGAGATTTTCACCATCTGACCAAATTCATCCGTTGGAGTGTCCTGATTGACTGCCACCAGAGAGCAAACTTGTTTTTCTCTCTATCCTAATGACCTTTTTTGCTCCACATAAAGAAACACTACACAAAGAGGAAATTAATCATAGGATGGCTATTGCCACATAAGCTAAGTCACCATGGACAGCCATATAGGCACAGAATTTCATCTCTTGAGTCAAATACCAATTAAGCTGCTTTTCCAGATCTTTCAGCTACTTCCCACTGAAGACAAGATTTGGAGAAATTAAGTGGAAATAGTTGCTTAAGGTCAGATTTTCAAGCAAGTTACCTTCTCAGGAAATAACTGGCTTAAAAAAGGAGCGTATAAAACCTGGCAACAGCATGAGTTTGGCAGAACAAATGGAAATGGCTGAATCCAACACAAATCATTTTAGTAGCTTTTTGACAAGTGGCCAGTATTTAAAGAATTATCTTCTGCCTTATTCAAAGAGATATGGGAAAGATTGGCATTTGAAAAACACACTTGCATGTGTTACCTAAATAGAAATTTCAAAGGAATTCTCCATCATTATCATAATCAGCCTTATATATATAGATACACAGATCTAGATATATATAGAGACATATCTATCTGTTCATATAATATATCTATATATATTAAATCATCATAACGATGCCGAGAATTGATGGCTTATATATGACTGATTCATTAGCTAGAGTACACGTGGTCATAATAACTTAAATCAGGATAACAACTTGGGTCATAAACACATTTTATCTCAGTTCTGATTTTACGCATTTTCATCACTCTTAGACTTATACTCCACTGATCGTTGGGTTTGAAACATGATCGATAATTGGTGAAATTTGGCAGCACAGTTTATTTAGGCTACTTAACATCTCGCCATGATTTCCTGTACTTGTGGCGCTGCTTTTTTTTTTTTTTAACCACCTCAGTTATTCAAGCAAAACCTAAAACTTCAATAAGCGTTTTATGTATACATTTCTCGCACTGAGTTCTCCTCCACGCGTACACGCGCACACATAACAGATACACATGCTCCCCCTGACCTTATTTTCCTTATACTTTCAGAATTCTTGTTGGGCATCAAAATATACATTAATTATAAAATATTAAAAAAGTATTTTATAACATTTCAAAGGCTTGAAAGAAACTATTACTGATAAAGTGTTACTACGCCTTTAGCGATATAGATTACAAAAATTCCCTAACTCCTGCTATATTTGGTTTTACTGAGCAGCATGGTACTATTGCTGTCAAAACCCTTACAAGGAAAACCACTATGACAATAACTTCAAACACATACCTTCTCTCTCAGAAATATAATACTAAATTGATTGTTAAAGAAGAATCACATACTGTCAATTTCAGGAAGCATAAATAGTAATTTAAATATACAAAATATATGTGATAGTTTCCTTTTTATTCACCCGTGGGGATATTTATAGTCGACTAACAAGTTACTCTTAAAAGATATATATGATTTGTTTACCTTAAACTTTACCAACACATAAAATTGAATCCACCCCGGCTCCCATCCCCTGCATTTCCTGTTTCTTCCTTGAAACAAAATAAACAATCGGTCATAATTCTTTGGTCATGGTGTCATAATCAGTAAGAATGGGTGTGATTGATGAAAATGCACAGAAAGTTATACCGCAAAAATATGGTGATGACTAGTTTGAAAAATTAACATGAAATACTACTCCATTAATGGACCTAAATTTTAAGATTGGTATTGAGAGGACTAATATGTAAACTCGTCTGGTTGAAAGTTTATTGATCATTTTCTAGGGGAAACAGACATACACATGAAAAGTTACTTAAAAATAATGATTGCAGTGGCAACATAATGCCGCTGTTCCCACCTTCTTGAAAGTAGTCCTGCTATTTACCCTTTGATTCCTTGTTCCTTCCATTGTCACAGTGAACCCTGGTCTCCTCCAATCAGATCTACAATGCAAGGACAGGTATCCCTAAAGTCATTTCTGAAGGACATGTTTTCTGCTGGGATGTCCAAATATATGCTCACAACTTTTTCTGGAGTCTGACTAACCATTGCTTAGTACAAACAAGATGATACTGATGAGAAATTCTTATAAAGCCAATATAGCAAAAATATTGGTGTTGATGTGATGTGGACGTCCAAATTCAGCATCACTTTTGCGTTCATTTCCTGTCAAACCCTTAAAAACTTACAAAGCAACAGATGTTCTGAACAAATATGATATTCAACTGCTACATTACTAGCACCAGATCATATATTATGTGATTGAACATAATTTATATGTGAGCTCAGGTACAGAAACCAAATGTGGGCAGAAAAAAAAACACATTTTAAATGCAAAAATTAATAATAAAAGGCATCGAGGGATTACATATAAAAGAGATAACAAACCAGTTAATACCGAAATTGTTTCATATAGTAAAACTCTTGATATTTCTGTAATTTGTATACGTATAATGTGTATTATTTCAGGTGTCACCCATAAACCTGTAAAATATTTACATCTTGATATCTTCTGGATTCAAAATAATCCGTGATAAATAAGTGTGCCTTAATTGCAAGGAAATAGACGTTTTATCTTGAACTTGCCACGAATAGGCACAGCTTCCCATGGGTTTTCCAGGGAAGTGCTGGCATTCCATTCTGACAGGGAAAATGTGTAACAGTTACTTATCACATGACCGAGTCGACCTCCCTCTTCCTGTTAAGGAACGTGGAGCTCACGCCATCCTGCACACGGTCAGATGG
Organism: Vicugna pacos; assembly: GCF_048564905.1. Taxonomy (NCBI): domain Eukaryota; kingdom Metazoa; phylum Chordata; class Mammalia; order Artiodactyla; family Camelidae; genus Vicugna; species Vicugna pacos. The sequence goes on along the minus strand of NC_132991.1, from coordinate 85,293,964 downwards.
CAGTGTCCCAGAACACCGTCTGCTGCTTACAGTAGGGTGGAGGGCTGTACTTCTTCGCACCCGCATTCTTCTTCCAGCTGGGGAGGGTAGGCATGCTATCCTGTTTGCAAAGGCCCTTTTCCGTTTTCTGTCTAGCCTTTATTTCCTTGCACAAGCAACGCTTTTTCTCAATCATCTCAAGCATTGTATGGTCTCCATGAAACCACTGCATGCATGCCACCTAGCAAAAAACAAAGAGTGAATACAGAAGGAAAAAAATGGAATGAAAGCAGGTTTTTTTTTTTTTGCACTGTGCTAGTATTTGTTTCAAAAAAAATGTCAGCTGATTGTATTTTCTGAAATTCTTAGAAAGCAAAATTAAAGCATGGGAACTGTAAATAAAATGTATACTTGAATTAGTGGACGTTGTGATATTATTAAATGATAACTGAGGCATGATATTGTTCCAATATGTTCTAAAAGCCCATGATACAGAGATAAAACCTTTTGTCAAAAGTTTTAAGCCAATTACCAAATATCTATCTATTATTTTTATGTTGACTTCATTGTCTTATGGGTCCCAATATGCCTAAGTTGAATTATCAGAATTACTTTTCAGTGAGATCTAATGAGTGAGATGTTTTAAAGATTTTAATGAACATTTTCATTCTTAAAATAAAACTTGTGTTTGTTCATAGCATAAAGAATTAAGACTTTCAATGGTTTTCTCCCAAATCAAGCTTCAATGTGCATCTAATGCTTGGAATTTAAATACTTAAATAATTATTTTGCAAAGAAGTTTTGCTAGACTGGTTGATGCTTCAGCAAATATCTAACTAGAATCATTGGCTTCTGCAATCATACTGACACAGATCCTAATTAGCTCCAGAACTTCAAAGAACCCAATTCGTCAGGTCAGTTGGGTACCAGGAGAAGGTTCAGTGCTGACTGTGTATTGATGCACATACATATATTTCTGGACAGGTAAACACTGCTCCCAGGTGTACAAGGCCATGTCCACCAAAAACTGTTCTTTGGAACAGAGCTGGTCGGCTGAGTCTGCCACAGGCACAGCAGTGTGACTGGGCCATGGACCCAGGATGGGGACGCTTACAATTAATTGTTTAAACAAATCTGCTTTATGAATTGAAGGGTTCAAATAGCTCACTTGGAGTCACTAAATTTGATGGAACAATTTTAGGAAAATAATCAGCAAATACTTCAGGTTAAGTTTTGATGTGAACAAGGCAATACCGAATTCTCACAATTCTTAATTCTTTCTGGAGAGGGCAGAACTCCGAGCTAGAAGACAAAGACTCGAATACTGGATGTGTCAAGTTTCCACTGGCCACTCCATTTCTGTTTCTTTATCCAAATCATTGACTTGATAATATCTTAATTTCAGAAATAAGTATAAGGATTAAACTGGATAATGAGGGTGAAGTTATTTTTACAAACAGTAAAACAAATCCCACCAATTATTATTCTAATACTGACATGTACCTGGCGACAGTTTTTCCATACCTGCTCTCTGCCAGGCATGTGGGAAGAGTTCTATATATATTACATTAAATTCTCCCGGCCACACTGAAAGTTAGAATTTAGCTACGTACAAATGAGAAAGCTGAGTCTCAGAAAGTTTAAGGTACTAGATCAAGGTCACAGCTATTTGGCTATGATACAGACCTATATCAAACTAAAACTGTCCGACTTCAAAGTGAATAGTCTTTCTACTACAGCATGCTCCATCTCCTGAATACGGTTTAGAAATTATAATAACAGTTATTGTTGTATGTACACCATTTCCAGAGGCTACTCAAAAATGCACATGTGTTTATAGGTTTATGAATGGATAAAAATTGCTTATCAAATAAATCAAAATCAATGGCTTGGACTTAGATTCCAGAAGACGATATTCTTAGGTAAATATCCTGTATGCAAGGTGCCTAAGTTGATATAAAGTTCCGTGAAAGAACAGGCTGTGTCTGATGCCCTTCGGGTCCTCTAGCCCTTAGCCTAGGGCCCTGGACATCAGTGCTCACTTTTTAAGTTAAGTTCTAGGGAAGTTCTACCCAACAGGTTTCTGTCTCAACAGGCGATTATTAAAGTGACTTGGAAATTTTTCAAAGATTTATAATGTTTTATAACATGATAACCTAGGCAATAAAAATACAGTAAGTCTATTTTGGTGGAAATACAAGCAAAATTTATTGAGTAACTATAAACTGTCATAAGTGGAATTTATAACACAATTTCCAGAGGGCCAACCCCAAATCGCATTCACCTCAGTAGCCCCAACATGCAGAACAGAGTCATTTCACTCTCAATAAAAGTTTTAGGAAGGCATTGAAGCCATCACCATTGAACAATTTTTGTTGCTTCTCAGAAACTCAGATAAGTTTTTCCTAATAAAATCTCACTGGATTTTACACATTCCAGGAAAATTGCAAAACATCAAATCTTTAAGGTAAGATATTTACAGCATTATTTCAACACTTGCAATATATTTACTTGTCCACAGAAACATTAAATCTTCTATTACCTAATTTTCTTTAATATTTTTAGGGTATGAGTCAGTATATGCAACTGCAAAATAATAATTTTCCGGGATTGCCCTGACAACAGTGTCATCAATATATTTCATAGTTTTCATCACAGTTCATAAATGCATTACATTATCTATAATAAGTATGTGTTTTCAATCAATTAGAAGTTTATGCTATATATCAATTTACTAAGAATAATCCATTCTTTAAAAATCTAAAGAATAGGTGTTTAAGAATAAAGAGTTATAAAATACAGTTTTTCATATCTTTACATTTTTATTTTAGAATATTTATATATCCACATGATTGCGATATAATGGCTCAAAATATAAATAGAAGAAAATCAACCATTTTTTCTTTCACACTGACCCTGCAATATTAAACTATCTTCTTTTGGGGGCCAGACGTATGGTCAATAAAAATACTGAGAGAAATCACTGCCCAATACATGAAAGAGGGCTAGGCATTCTAACAAAATTCAAATACAGGTTGTCAGAAGATAGCCAATTAAAATATTTTTAATTTTGATAAGTTTAACAAATATGTCCAGTTTGGAATAGAATCTTCTCATGTTAAATTTGCTGTCGAACTTTTTTTTCTCATTTAAAATAACCCCCAAAATTATTATGTTACAATGATATGAATGAATGATACATGGAATTCATTTGAGGGGAGATAAATCTGCTTTAAATATTTATTTTTAAAGACACATGTTTTTTAGTAATTTTTTCTGGAGGGTGCACATTCTTTTTAATTCCCCAAGTTAAACTCAATGATACTTCTATGCTTATTGACACGGCTAAATCCATCTTCCTTAAAGTGAGTCAAATATTATATCCCATTCTTGCAATAAGATGTTATACTTTAATTCATTACTTCAGATATAAGAACTAGAATGTTTAGTCATTCTATGAAGTGTGTTAAGATTACTACGCATAAAGGATATCTAGATATTCTGTGTTTTTATTTATTTATCACTAAATTCTTCATATATAATTTAAATTTAGCTGTAAAATTCCATTCCATTTCACCCTGACGTTGAATGAACTCAGTGAGTCCATCTACAACCAATTTGAAATTAAGCCTAGAACAGAAATTCTTTCAGTTTAGTTATTTAATCAAGTGGCCTGTTTCTTATCTTTAATCTGAATGCATTTCTTGGATGCCCCACAAAGGAAGAAAAACAAACAAACACAGGCAAGTAAGTATACATTGGGAGATAGTTGTTCAATTAATATGAACACACTTACATAGCTTGGATAAGATTTTCATATTATCAAGATTCAGCAGAGGCCAATTATCTTGGCTAATTTCATGGGGATAAATCAAGTGAAGTTCTTCCTCAAGAAGGTGAAACATAATAAATCTTCACTACATAAATGGAGTCTATACACAGTGACTTCTTTCCAAAGAGTATGGAAAGGAGGAGGAGAGGAACCTCACAGTGAAGAGACCTGGCGAGCACTATCTACACCACACTGGCTGATCAGCAGTGATGAGTGATGCTGACAGTACGCACCCTTGATATGATGTGAGGAGAAGGGCATTTTACCTCTGTGGTCTTCCTCCCCCAAATCGTAACTCTTGTCTAACCATGAGAAAAACACCAGACAACCCAAAATGAGAAACATTCTATGATACAGCAGTCCAGTAATCCCTAAAACTGTCAAGGCCATACAAGATAAGGGAAGTCTGAGAAGCTGTCGCAGTTTAGAGAGGACCAAGGAGACATGATAACTGAAGTTGATGGACGTGGTATCCTGGAAGAAATCTTGAAACTAATAATAAAAACCAAGGAAATTCAAATGAAGTATGGATGTAAATAATAATGTTTCAGTATTGATTCATTAGTTGTGACAAAAGCACCATGATAATGTAAGATTATCTAACAATAGGGGAAACTGGATGTGGGGCATATGGGAACCCTCTGTGTATTCCTTGGCAGCCTTTTTGTAAATTTCAAACTATACTAAAATATAAAAAAATGTATTTTAGAAAATAACATGATAGGATCATATTTTTTCCAAAGAATATGTAAGTGTGTATTTCATTCTTTATATGGAAGCAACATGGTAGAATGGATCTTGATTGTTGTATGGCATTGAAAAGTCATGTATCTCTCTGAATTTGTATATAATTCCTATATACATTATATATATGTGTGTGTGTATGTACATGATTTATATATACATAGATGTATGTACACTGGAATACTGTACATATATTATGCATATTTGTATACCACACTTCACAAGGTTGTAGGAAGCAGTAAACTAATGCATGCAAAGAGATTTAAAACTGTAAAGTCCCATACATTGATCATGATCTAATCTACTGATCCTTCAAAGCATCAGGAATGGCACAAATGAGAAGGAATTTTAATTCACTTCAACAATTACTTTCTCTAGGAAATAAACTGAGTACTTCCTGATATTGGGTATATTTTATCCAACAAACAAAGAAATAGTGAGATTTTTTTCCAATAATAAACCTTCCTAATATTTATTTAAAGTATCCAATTTTTCAAAATATGTAAAACATAAAGAGAAAAAAATACTCTGAAATAAGCACTTGGAGCATTTCAGTAATAAACATGATAGCAGAATAAAACTGATACAAGCATATGTATCTCTATTGGTTTTGACTTTTATGCTTCATGAGTTAGCACATGAAAAAATGTCATCAAAGATTTAGGAGGCAGGAAACAGTGCTGAGCTGGTGCCTCGTTGGCTTCGGAATTAAGTTTAGCTGGGAGTCTTACGATTTGAGAATCAAATTTAATTTCTGAGACAACAGACACAACACCAATACTCATCTTCAGATGCTCAGGGTTGGGCGGGGTGGAAATCTATGGGTTCCAGAAGTTGCTCTCTTTGTGCCACCTTCTCCCACCTGGATGGGTAGCCCATTTTATAAGACATCGTCATCCAGCAGAGGGAGTGTAAACCTGAATCTGGCTGGAGAGGAAGCTAGAGTTACCAAATTTCTCTGAATTTTCCCTTTGCCCTGAAGAAAGTTTCTCCAAGGGAGGATGCGCTGTGTTAGTGGGGAAACAAGGAAGACCAGGCCCGGAGCCCAGCTGGGGGTGGGGGTGGGGGCGGGGAATCTGAGAAGCAGAAGCAACTTCTTCAGGAGTTATGGGAGGTGGCAGGTCACTCTGACCTGCGCTTCTTCCTGTCCTTAGGAGTGAGTCACACACAGGTTAGCCAGAGGTGTTGGCGATCTCATCAAAAATGCTCTTCCTCTCCTATTTAGTGGGCAAAGAGATTGATTCTTTATTAACAAAACATACATAAAGAAGAAACAGGTAAGCACCATGGGTTTTTTTACATCTATCTTCAAGATCACGGGCAGGGGTTGGCCAACTACAACACATTTCCCAAATAAAGTCCATTGCTTGTTTCAGTACAGCCCATGGACAAGAACTTTCAAGTTTTTAAATAGTTGAAAAGAAAACAAAAGAAGAGTATTTCCACGACAGAGGAAAATGATATGAAATTCAAATGCCAGTGTATACACAATTTCCACTGGCCTCAGATAAGTCCATTTGTTCATAGATTGTCTCTGGTACTTTCACGCTATTGATTAGAGTTGAGTTATTGGGCCAGATACTATGGTCCATAAAGCCTAAAATATTTATTGTCTGTCCCTTTAAAGAAAAAGTTTGCTAACTTACTAAGTCAATAGCCAATTAACCCTTAAATTACGTATTTACTGGAACTGCCTGATAGAAGAACAAAGAGGTTGATATCAATATTGGTATTATAGAAGGTATTATTATAATATTGGTATTATAGAAAGGACTATAGAACAAAGCCAAGAGCATTGATTCATATACGTTCGCCATATTTTTCATATCAAGTTTGGTCCTTTAGATAAATCATAAAGGATGAGGCTTACTTTTAAAGTCATCTCTGACAATTGGTTTAGACTAACTGGGCATATTGACTACACGTTTTACATCTTTATAAGGAAAAACAGGAATGTTGGAATTAAAGAAATAAGGTAGATAATCTGGTTTAAAGTCTTAAGATAAGAGATTTAATACAAGGTCAACCCTTTCTTTGAGTGACTCTGCAGTGGTTATTTGCTTTCTGTCGTGTGTCACAGTGGTGATTTCAGCTCAATATAAAAGTTGTTTTGAGAATTAAAAAAAAATAATTTTAGTCATTTATATTGCTTTTCTTCCTTCCCGACTATATTTTGGAACGAAGGGGTCATCTTTGCATAATATACACAACAACACAGGCCCTCAACTGGCCTTTTGAAATTGACATAGCAGAGTGATGGAAGGGTTATAACTATCTGCACCTGTCAGCAAATTCACAAATGATTACCTAGTTATCAATAATAAGTGATCAAACCTATGTTCTTTGATCATTACAGAGAAAGAAAAATGTCTTTTTCTTTGAATGGGCAAGGCTTACTCTGTGTTTACGTGTGCCTCTACCTATCTATGCATGTATATTTGTATACAACAACTGATATTTTGAAAGTGCATTGAGGCGACCTAACGTCACAGTTTTTTCTATGGTAAAACTTAAAAGGCACAGTCAACTAATCCATGTGACTTTACAACTACTTAGAAACACCATTTCTTTCCAAAATACAGTATACACGTAACTCTTGAGTTTTACAGCAACGTCCTTTCTTCAAGACCCAGGTCACAAGTCACTTTCAAGGACAGAGGCTGGTTTTAACTATTGTCCTAAACAGTGACAATGGCAGCTGTTTGAAAGCTCTGCCAATACACTGCTCGTCTCTCTGCAATAACGACAGTCCTATTTTGGGGTGCAGCTTTGATTTCTTTCTATCTTAGGAGACAGTATAAGGTAGATAGAATGGGTATCATGACCTGGTTTTGCCACTTATTAGTTGTGAGATGTGGGACAAATCATTTAATCTTCCTGAGACCCTGTTTATCTGTAAAATGAAAATAATAAGACCTCAGATTTGTCGGGAAGATTGCATGCAATAATTTAGCGTCTACCACGAAGTGGAAACAAAAATATAAACTCCTCTACCCCAGCAGACTGAGTTTTTTTTTTAAGACAGGGGCTCTACAGTGAATGTCACATCTTTCCCTTTAGCACAAGGAAGTATGTCAAAATGCTCATGCAATGAATGAGTGAACAAATGAAAAATGACAGCCACTCAAACAGGGCAGTGAGAATATTAGTAGCATTAGCACTGAATTGTGTTACTGAAAAAACGACGAACAAATAAGCAAACAAAAATCTTACGCATTTTACGTGTTGAAAAGAACTCTTGGATTTCAATAGTTACTTTTATTAGCAGTGAGTTGAATGCATTTGGATATTTCACAAATGTTTAATAACCCAGAAGAGTGGATCAAAACCTTAGTTCCTTCTTTTTTTTTTTGCTAATAAGGGGATAATTGTACTTACAAATGTATATATTGTCTTAATTTAGGATATTTATACATTATTTATGTTAACAATTTCTAGTCTTTGACACTTTATAATTAGTCATTCAGGTTATTACTTAATAATAGATGTTTCTAATTTTTATGTGGTCAAATCAGTTGAATTTTTTCAAAATGTCTCCATGCTTGAATTCTTCAAGGTTTCTTAAACTTTTTGACAACTATAAATATAATTCTTTACATTTTTCGGGGTTTATGGTTTACCATACTCTTGAATTTACCTTTCACTTACTTTGTTTATATTCTTCCTTGTTGCTAACGGTACATTGCTTAGGAAGGGAAAATATATTTCGTAAGAAAAATTGTGTTTAAAAGAATCATTACATTTCATTAAAAGAAAATAAATGTCTGTTTTGAAGGCTGTCTGGAAGCCTACTGTATGCACACACACGTGCACCCATGAATACATACATACATTTCATATATACTCATAAACATACATATGGATGTGTGTATAAAAGTGTGCAGCATACAGAGTGTTTATATGTATGTATTTGCATGTATATTTGTGCGTAAGTGTATATATCGTAGAGATATGATTAAATTACTGATACCTCCTCTAGGTTTCAGAAAACAAAATTATAAAAGTTTTGCTGAAAGAAAATGTGTGTCAGTAATGTCACTGAAGAAGAAACAGTAGGCTAAAGCTAATAAAATCTCGTACCTTGAGGTTCTTGATTGACCTCAAGGAATACTACTCTCAAAACATTCTTGAATGATTTTATAAAAGTTCTGAAATAACTTAGCCTGTTACATTCACCTTTGACCAAGTGGCTTAGGGAGGAAGGATTGTCACAATCTGAGTAATAATCAGAAGAACATCAACAGTGTAATTATAGCAGCGACCGTGATTTATTGGTTATAAACCATGTTCCAGACACTCGACTGGCACTTAGCGTATATCAATTCCTTTAAAGCTTAATAACTGGATAAGATGCCTTATGGCTCTTTGTTAGATGATAAATGGAGGCCTACAGAAGTGAAGTAATATGTATAGAATCATATTCCTAACAGAAGGCAGAATTAGAATTGGAACTAAATATACCAAATGCTAGTCTGTGCCCTGATCATTGCACTGGATTGTCTCAGCTCATTAGGATTAAAGCGGCCACACTGAACACACAGACACACACACACACACACACACACACAACTGCCAGAGTATTTTCACTTCAGAGAGCCGACAATGAGGGTGAGTGTGCTGGACTAAATAAAAGGGGTAAAGTTTGCTGCTGAAAGACTGAAAGATTAATAGAGGATTTATAAGCTGTGAAAACTTTGGTGGCTGCAAAGCTTTGAACTTGTCATTACTGTCATCACACCATCCTCTCATCTTCGTAGTTGTCAAGGTCACGGGCACAATAATCATTGCAATTCCTCTCAGTGAGCAAGGCACTGTGTGAACACTCAGCCCACTTCATTCCATTTTAGCCTCAGCATAACCCTGTGGTCACCATATTCGGGATGAGAAAATCAAGTTTAGAAGAGGTTCAAGATCGCTTAGCTGTGTCTAGAGACAGATCCCGTACTGGGCGTGAAAGGGGTTATTAATAGAGCAGAACACAGTAATCTCCCTCCCTGGGTAACGCTCTCCATCCATAGCTCAAGTTTCTTACCTCCAACACACAAGAATACATCCCTAAGGCCCCACAATATTTGCACTTGATCATATTTAATATCCCAAGGTTAAGCTGCCAAGGTAGTGCTCTGTCTTCACTCTACCTCCTTCCTGGCTTCCTTCCTGAAGAAGTTAAACACTTCTAAAGCACTTAATGGACGGAGCATCCTAATGAGAGATGTGCCCGAGTGGTGGATAGTAGCAATCCCCAAAGCAGTAAGAACAAAGTGTCCTTTCTTACTATGTAAGAACACCTCTATCTGATCTCGATTTTGAACTGCTTACTGGCTGGTTGTCCTTCCGTATAATTGTGTGTGGATAATACGGTAATATGTTACCCGCACAGGATACTTCACCAAGGGAGCCCCTCTGAAGGTATTTTTCTTTTTCCTTCACCACCCACAGCTCAATCTCATTTCAATAAGTACCTTTTCCTCAGTTTCATGGCAGCAAACAACATAGTCATCCTCCCACACATATTTGCGCACCTCCAAGAATACCGACAAGTAGAGTGAGATGTTAGTGTCTCTCAACTGAGTTGCACAAAAATGTTAGCTGATTCAATGAGTGGCCTTAGGAGAAAAAGCCCAAGAAAGGCTGCCTAAAAGAAAAAGTCCATGGATGGTTTTCACACCACCATGAAAGAAGATGCTAATTGCATCAAACCACCGTTTTATCAACTCTTCACTACAGCAGAATTTTAGAGAAGAATCAAATTTCAGCATCTAGAAAAATGAAAGTTTTAAAACATTTAAAAATGCATAACATTTTTATAACACCAAATGACAACTAAATGCAAAAAGCAAGTTGTCAAAATAGAATGTTAACTTTGTATCTCTTGTGAACAAATGCAAAATGCAAATTGGCAATTGTACGTGACTTAGCACTCATTCTCTGGTGAAAGACTGTGATCAATCATACAATGGAAACCTATCTATTTAATAATGCACCATCCAGCCAGGTGTGAGTGGCATGGCATTTGCATCTCTATGCATGTACACAGAGCATATATATATATAGAGAGAGAGATGTAATAAGGAGATTTATCTGTGGAAGCATACAAATACAACGACTTTGAGGAATAATGATCAAATTGCATGAGAAAGAGTTGATTTATGATATAGTTCTCAAGTGTCTGAAATTGACTCAAAGTGTTGCTGCATTAAAATCTGTATAAAGTTGTGAAGGGCATAAATAATATACACAATGATATATGATATCCCTATGGCAAAATGAAAGATGAGGCTTTTCAGATGAATGTTGAACTGTGTTCAAAAATCAGAAATATTATGTCTATGGTATGTCTCCGCAGGCAGAACCATGTATAATTTAAAAATATATATATATATATACATACACATACACACACACACACACACACACATATGTAAAACTTGATTTGCCTTTTTGCTATTTGATGACTATGAGTATGAATTCTTTACCTTGGAAAGTAAAAAGACTATAGAAAAATTGTGATACATTTTTCCCAATAAAGAAGGCACAACATATTCCTCGGCAATTAACTCTAATAATGACTAAAGATACAATTTCAGCTGTTAATTGATTAAACTAATTGTTTGTAATAAAGAAAAAAAAAGACCTCTGAGCAGGTTTCAGAATTAATTTCTGTTTTTAAATGAGCAATATTTAAATGAGCAAATTTCTAAGTAGAATGCCTTAAAAAGACATTCCCTGAAGGAGCCAACTGTATTACAAGATAAAATTCAATTACAACAAATGTATTGATGTTTTCCATTAAGTATATTCTCTTAATCACTTAACATTAGCATTAATTTAATTTCAAGTTTAATTTCAACACAAAATATTGGTTTTTAATAGTGCAGATGGACTTGACCACAGATAGATTAGGGAGAATCACATCTCGATAAACACTTGTTTTATCTAAAGCAAGAGAGGGAGGATGAGAGACAAGGAGAATCAGCTAATCTTCGAGAAACAGGCTTTAATAATCGCTGGCTGAGCTAACAATTATTTTCAGATCTTGTAACTTTGAATAGAACTGGGAAAGTACATCAGATATATTTTTTCTCCACTAGAATGCATTGCCCAATATGAGCATAACTTGACTAGAGGATAAGGAATAAGCTGCTGATGACAGTAATTCTATTCTGAAACCAGCTTCGTTATTTACTAGGTCTAGCCAGTCACATCATTTGTCTGGGGCTCAGGTTGGAAAGGACCAGAGGGTACAAACTGGGACATGAGGGTTGCATCAGGCTAATACATGTATTTTCTATAAAATGCACAATATTTTAAAATTTTGAACCCATGGAGAGGAAAAAAAAAACCCCACAAATCAGTAGATTATAGAGGAAGAGAGAAAGAGCGAAGGAAACAAACAAACAAACAAAAACACAAGAGGGAAGGAGAGAGCCAGGGCAGGAATGCCCAGATTTTGGCTTCTCTTGAAAAATCAAAGAAACACGGCACCGACTGGCCAGAGCTGAGTCTTCGCTACCTGTTTGAATAGGCTTGTCTTTCCCGTTCAGCTTGGTCCCATGGAACTTGACATAGTGGCAAGGTGCCAGCTGCCGTTTTTCATTTCAGTAGGAATGAAATTTTTCATTTGGTAGAAAAATATTTTCATTCCTGCTGATTCTATCAAAGTGAGAAAGTACTCCTTTCCAACACCCCCTGGACAGCTGTACGCACTGCGGTCTGCATCTCCCTCAATGCACCGCCTTAATAAATTTCCTTCCTTTCTGCGATTCCAAGTCTGAGCCACATTGACCTAAAGTTTGAGGCCTTTTATCCTAACTCAAAACCAGCACTTATGCCCCAAGTAATCAAAATAATCCTTGTAATGTTGACCATAAACTAACAGAGTCCAATTAGTTTATGGTCAACATTACAAGGCTTTATTCTTGGACTCCAGTCCAGATGTAATTGGATTTCCTCAAAAGAAGCTGGACATTTTCCTTTTAGCCAAATTCATCCAAATGTTGACGGGGTCAGTATGGAAAGACAGGAAGCAATGAACACCTTACACAAGCAACCCAAATCGGCTTGAGAGCAAGCAATGTCTTTGTGCCCATGATCTACCAAGCAGAGAGTTTAACAGACAAGTTCCTTCCTTCCTTGCTGCCTAATTCATGTCTTCCATCTCAATTTCCTCTCTCTTGCTTCCTGTGCTGTTCCCTTCTGCCCAAGATGACACCCTTCAGAGCAGCTAAAAACAAGGTGTCATGGACTCATCTAACCGATGACTGGGAGAGGCAGGCCCTGTGTAAGATGTGCTTGACAGAGAAACCAAACAAGGATTTCCAGTTAGGTCTCAAGTTGAAAGTCATGGAATCCAGTTTCCAGAATTAAACACTTCTATGTGCTCTTAACCCACTTCTCATGAGGGCAACTTGATGCAGTTTGCTCAAGTTTAAAATATAGAATTTTTTTTATTAAATGGTAGTTAATGTTAAAACCATTGAGGATGCCAGCTCATTTAAAAATACCTTTTCTAAAGGAATACTCAAAACACTACTCTAGTTGTGAAAAACATACACTCTTTCAGCCTGAAAGTGATTAAGGTTACTACCTAGAAAATGGCTTGGCCATCCCAGATCCTCTCAGCATCTTCCTTTAGAAGAATCACTTACAGGCTGCAGTATCATTCTCCATCATACATAAGGGCCAACTTATGCTCAGAAGTGGAAGCAAAGCTAAGCTCTGAGGCAATAAATCCCTTGCTGGAAATTATTCTAGGATTGTCCCTACCATATTAGGCTACCCTAGTTCTCAAGTCACTATAGCACCTGCCATCACAGCGCCCTTCCGTTGAGGGCTTCAGAGAAAAGAAAGTGAGTCCGCAGAGGGATGATGCAGGGAACAGTGACAAGGAAGAGTAGAATGGGAAGGATATTCCTAAAAATATAAAACTTTTGTTCCTAGAGAACTGCGTTTATCATGTCATTTATCTTCCTAGAATGTCAAAGAGCTTCCATTGTCAACAGCATTATGTCAACATAACTTAGAGGGCGTTGAAACAGACAGACCTTATGACCACACCTCCTTCCATGATCCCATTGTCTACAACTCCCTCATTGGAACCCTCGGCTCCCTCCAGCTCGGACCACCATTCCTGAGCAGCACACAGCACTCCTGATTCAAATCGAAAGCTGGCTTCTCTCAGTCAAGCAGACTTGATGTCCAAGGAGATGACATGTCTACTGCTTTTGAAAATATGGGGAATCCCTTTTGGCATGCTGTTCCGGGCCTGGTTTCTAAGAGCCTGAGGAAGAAGCTTACACGACTTCACAAATCCATGCTTACATACAAACTATGACATACTTTCCTCCCTGCCAGTTTTCACCAAGACTCAGACCAGTAACCCACTCAGAAATAAAATATATTTAAGTGGGTGTAAAATGAAAATCAGAAAGACAACGGACGAGCAGGAGCCCATGGGTGTTTTGTGACAGTTTGTAGCTACCAGGATTCAGATGGAATTGAGGTGTCCAAAAACTTCTACTACTAACTTTCCTCTCTTCTTCTCTATTTCAGCTACTCATCCCTTGGCTCCTCACACCTGCCAACATAAAGATAACTCTACATACACTTGCTACATTCTAGTAGAATCATTCATGTATTACTTATAAAAGACCTTACAATTTCTCACGGCTATACTTAGGATCCTAGTGTTAAAAAATAAAGAACCTGTATATTTCAATAATCTTATTTTTCTTGGAATATCTTCCTTAAGACCAATACTTAATTTTTTTCTAATGAAATCAACATAATTGGTCCTCTAAGTTGGTTCATAAAGAAGAGCGCTCAAGCTCAAGGACATACCTGCCATGACTGGGTGGTTTGCCTCTTCCAATGTGTCCAGAGAATAATGGGTACTGAAGATGCTTCTTAGCAGTTGGGGGGCTAAAAACGATATTAACAAAAACTAACCTATGTGGAGCACACAGTGCTCTTCCAGATGCTTCCTATATGCTGACGTATTTACTCCTTGCACTCATCTAGTCTATAGAGTTGACAGTATGATGCCCATTTCACATATGGACACCTGAAGCTCTGTAAGATCCATGCCCAAAATCACTGAGCAAAGCAGTGGGTGGAACTAGAATCTGAACTCAGGTAAACTAACTGCACAGCCTCCATTTTTAGTTGTATATTGTGTGGCTCTGTTCTTGGGGTGGCTACGTGAATGCGATGAGATTATAAATATTCCCTATTATGTAGCTATCACTATTTCTGGAAAAGAGCAAGTTGACCAATAAGTGCCATTTTCTTTCTCTATTCAGAGAGTAAATAACTGTGGCTCAGAGGAGTTAAATCTCTTGCCCAAAGACAGGCCACTTGGAATGGGACAGCCAGGTCTAACTCGAGAATCTGCAAAGTTGTCCTGCATCTGTCTGAATGCAGGAAGCCACCAGCATGTCTTAAAACTGTAGACACTTTCAGGACTGTTCCCTCCACCTCTGCACCATCAGTACCATCACGATTTATGCATTTTTGTCACCAATAACGATTTATCAAGCAGCCATTCCCTTGCAGTTACACAGGTCCTTGGGACTGAATTCTGAATGTGTGTCTCTTTCAGGACAAACAGATAAAATCAGTGCCCTGCATGACATTCTCTCTTTTCCCCCACCTGTCAGCCTGAGACAGAGGATCTAACAGAAGGCTCAGAGGGTCTCAGGAATGACAGAGCCACGGGTTGAGAAGAGCCCAGGTCTGTCTCACAGTCAGGAACAGCCGTCAACCAGGAAGATTCACGTTGGATTTGTGTGACTAAGAAACTTTATTTAAAGGAACAAACACTAAAATTTGGGGTTGTGTCTGTTATAGCAGCTCTGTCACTCACCTAACTAATACACAATCACAAATGTACAGAAGTACTCAGGGTGTGAGGAAGTATACTGATATTGGACACCTAGTGTTCCATCTAATTTTTTAATATGACTGTAGCTGGATCTAGAGTGGAATGGATTAGGATGATATTTTCCAACATTTAAAATCCTATCTTTAAAAACACTCCTGTGGATACAAATCTAATTGCATGCACCATAAGTAATGAGATGACCTCTTTACATACAATTTTTTTAATGAACGTGTCGGTTCAGAATTATAAGACCAACCCTGGCCTTTTAACAGTCAATAATCCATTTCCAGTTTTCAGAAAATAGAACTGCATTGGAAGGGACATTGGGGAAGTTATGAACTGAATAGGAATACTAGTCTCTATTACAATTTGTTTATGTGGGGGTCAATGAAATAGATAATATCCTTATTATAAAGTTATCTAAATAGAAGATACTATCTCTATCATTCAAAGACTTATACTCACCATGAAATTCTTTGAATTAAAACCAAAATAAACTTCTTGAGATCACTGAGCCCTAGAACCCTAGAAAAAAGCAAATTATTGCCAATAGAACAAAGAAGGAAGCATGCCAGTATTTGGCATTCACGGTAGTGCAGAATTTACTTTACAAATCAATTACAACCCTTTGCTACATGTCTTATAGCCCCCGAATCAGCTCCACACTCTTGCCCTCTACTGGTACCCTTTCATAAGGCAGGCTTTTAGAGGACTAGAACTTTTCCCATACTTCTAAATTTGAGCAATGTTTTACTCTCTGTCTTCGGTTAACAGGAGAGAGATTTATTTTGTCAAATTCATCAAAATCACAGTTAGAGGTTTCTAATGACACTCTAACTTGAAACACTGGAACTCACTGAGTGTGTGGGAAGGACTTAGATGCCAAGAGAAAATGCCAAGTGGTAAACTGAACATCACAGCACATTAAGTACTGTGCGAGCTGCTTTATAAGCCACCTCCTCTCATGTCTCCATTTAAATTTACTAAAATAGCTGTGAGTGTATCTGTATGACAGATGAGGAGACTGAGGTTCCAGAGCCTGGTGATGGAGGACAGAAGTTTTAAGCCAGGGCTGATTGATTCTACAGACTGCCATCTTTCTACATGCCAAAGTGTTCCCTCAAATTAGAAGAAAGATAAAAATCAATAATAAAACAGATTTGGAAAAGAAATTACAACCATTAGAAATTTCACTCTTAAAATGCAAATGTATTATTAATATGTCGGCAACATTTAAAAAACTGCTTTAAATTACATTAGATAGTTAATAGAATTACTTAATTCAATATGTCAGGGAAGAAGAAATTTTCTCTCCCCTTCCAGGTTCTATTGGCTGATCTAAGACGTAAATTGACATGAGACAGATCAACAGTAGAAAATCAAACAGAAATTTAATAACATGTGTACACAGGAGAGACCCAGGAAAACTGAGCAACTCATCAAAATGGCCCAAGCCCTCATCTTAAAATACCTCTTCAGCCAAAAACAAAAAAGGATGTAGAAGGTAGTGATTTGGGGCTTTAAAGGGGGGCCCTATGGAGGCAATTCACATGGAGATGGAAATGCAATTGTTTGGCAAACAAATGTTTGCTGGGCCAGGCAGAGACAATGGGACACAGAGAGGAATTTTAACAAACATACTTTGCCATCTACACACCTACTTCATGCTATACTTATCTGTGGTGATGCTCCCTTCCTGGAATTGGTCCGCTATCTACATTCTTTTAGGCAGTTAGTGGGGAAGGTCAAAGGTTCTTCCTGAGTCCTTTGGGCTTTAAAAATAATCAACATAAATCAGTCCTTCTGCCAAAAAGACACAATTTTGGGTGGCAGATTTTGCTCCCCTACAAATATAATTATCGAACACTTATATAAACATGGTAGAAAATGTTCTAACATACCCAGGCACTTTCTGTATCATATGTATTACAATTAATGCAAAATATCTCACTTACTAGTACATATTGTTTTTCCCTAGGACAAGAATTTCAACTTATACAATGCTATTAATATTTTCTTTTCTACCTTTTTTTTCCCCTGAAATAAAGTACTTGCTTTTTAAAAGCATTCCTTAACAATGAGAGCATGCCTCCAAAAGCAATTGTAATCCTATCCATCCTTTTAAGCTACATTTTTCCCTGAATATACTTGCCAAGTTCCTCAGACAATATATATATAATATCTTTCTCTTAACTAGGATACAAATAAAATAATTTATGCATTGTCCTTTGAGAATTTGAATAATGGTAACAAAACCAATGATGTTGTCAAATCCACTTTATCATATATTACCATGAACCTATACTCTTGAGAACTATAATTACAGCTCATCTTAATTGCTACCATTTTTCAGATAAGGCACCCAAGTCAGAGAGG
This sequence comes from Vicugna pacos, assembly GCF_048564905.1. Taxonomy (NCBI): domain Eukaryota; kingdom Metazoa; phylum Chordata; class Mammalia; order Artiodactyla; family Camelidae; genus Vicugna; species Vicugna pacos. The sequence continues at coordinate 85,276,151 of NC_132991.1, read as the reverse complement.
TTAAATAATTTGTCCATGAAACTCAGCCAGGGGATAACTGAACTAGGATTAAACTCAGAGATTCTGCACATCTGCACATTTACATTCAATCTCATCACATTCATGAGCAACGCATTCCATAAATTAGAATATTCCGACTGGGATTCCTCTAAACTCCCCAAGCTTACATCTCACACCTTATCATGCAGTTCAAAAATGTATAGTATTCAGGAAAGAAACAAAAGGTCTTTATTTGTATTTTTCCTCTCTTACAACGTACTCCAAATTGAAGGAAAGATTGTTTCTTTCCCATGAAAGTTTAGAAAAAGTTCTGAAAGAACTTGACTTCTGTAGACAGAAGCCAAGCCATACATTTGTTTTAAGTTTTCAGAAGAGCAACTGAAACTCTTTCATCATTTGTAAACAATGACTAATGAAAATCATTAATGTAACCCAGGTGGAGTGTAGGGGGAAGAAAGGTCAAATAATTTGAGAAAGTAGTAGTAGATAATGATACATTTTACTATGGAAATTAAGAATCCCATTATTTCTGTCCCATTAAGACACAAGTTGTGTCCCTTACTTTGCTAAAACGTAATCTACTCTAATATCAGCTTGTTATTAGAAATATAGCTTCCAGATTATACTCCCATTCAAATTCTCTGAACCCTGGTGACCCCTGTGCACTTGGCAAACATCAACTAATTTTCAGGACATCTCCCCTGGGACCAGATATAACCTCTAGCTTTCTATCAACAGATTGGTCCCGGGAGAATCTGCAAAGAGATCAGATTCTGGATATAGGGTGGAACATATGTTCCACTTCTCAGTTTACTAATGTCGAATATGCAGGGGCTTCCTGGTCTCAGATAGCAAAACGAGGCAGACCAACAGAGTAATAACAGGTCAGGGGTCATGGTCAGGGGGCGGGGCTTCTGGACCGCGGGCAGCTGTCCACCCTCCACTGTGCTCTGAGCCACTGTGCGTATTTCTGGTTTCTACAAGAACCAGCGTAGCACCGTAGCTCACGGCTGTCCTCCCACACGCACCTGTAACAGCCCCAAGGGGCAAATATGAACTCAAATATTCCTTGTCGATTATTCCAAATGCGCTAACCTTCCCCGCTCCTCTCCAAAGCTTCTAGATAAAGAGATAATAAACTGTCCTAAGAGGGAATCATAAACTCTCAGACTATTTTTACATTAAGTTCACAAAGAGTTGCATCAGCAAACACCAGAAAATACAGCCTTTCTTAACAGGGCAAGTCAGAATGCTTTTTATTAAACCTCCGAGTCCACACGCCACAGCCTGATACATATTCAAGGCCCCAAACTCTCTGCAAGCTACACTCTCTTCAAGACACCAGCCCCCTCATCAAAGTCTCGCTGGGAGAAGCAGACGTGTTTCATTTGCTTTCACTTCTTCTCTCTACCCGGCAGCTCTCAGCGCAAGAAAGCCAGTTACTGAAACTCTGCCGGACTCAACTCAGGAACATTACGACCCTAAGCTTTGCGGCTTCGCCTGACTTCCTCAGCCTTGACCCTGCTTTGTCATTGTGCCCAGGAGGAAGGGGAAATGGAGGACTGTTGGTGGCGTGTAGAGAGACACCAAGAGTTCCTTTGGCATTTTCAGCCCCCTGCCAAGGAAGAAAGGATGGGAGCGAATATCGCCGGCGCTCCTATTTCACCACACATCATTCCTCCAAGGAGACTGAGCTTCCTGACTCTCCTACTTGTCTAACAATTACTCATCGGTACCAGACTTCTCTTCCTAAAAAGGTTACATGACCATAGCATAGGACATGAATTGAATTCACAAGTGCCCATATGTCCGATCAGTGCCTGGGAAAAGTGGAGTTTTCTATTGATTCATAGTAATAATCCAAGGATCATGTTTATTTTTCTAAAATAAAATGGTTATAAGCTATTCGAATATATTTTAAGCAAACTGACTTGAATCCAGATCTCTGCCATCCCAAAATATATTTTTAAATTTTGAATTATTATTGGATGTTCCCAAAATGAATACTAACAGCCTACAGTAGGACTTTGACTTTTAGGGGAAAATCAGACAGCGTTTTCCGAGGAAGCGATGAACTAGCCAATAGCACCCCTTTGTGGCAGTACATTCCTCTGCAACCGTCTCCCTCGCCTTCGGCAGAGCCGCACACTGGTACCATCTCACCAACCTGGGAATCCACGGTGGTTTCAAAACGCTCCAAAAGGAAGGTTTCACGACCTCTCCTGGTAAAACATTCCAGGAGTTTAGTCCCAGGTCTAATAAAAACGCTTCACACAACAGCAGGCACCCATTGCCCCTAGTTAAACCTGCCTCTTTGGCTGAGATGAGAAAAAGAGATGTCCTGTATCCTTTATCCCTGGGTGTCTGTGTACATCGTGAGGGTCCTGGAGGGGGAACCACAGCAAGATTGTATGAAGCAGATTTGGTCAGAGGAACTCATCACGGCTCACCCCTGTAAACCCCGGCAGAGGAGGACTCGCACATCTAGGTCCACTGTTCAGGGCAGAGGGTGTGACTCAACGGGCAGGAATGCGCAAAGCAGAGATCCTCCTGTGAAGAGTGATGCAGGGGTCCCTCAGATAAGGTGAATCACCACTCCCCTGACCTCCGCACTTCCGCACCAACCCCTCAGACTCTTCTCAGAGGTGATCCACTCAAAACTGGCTTTAATCAACAGGTTTTGAATACCGGCATCTTTTAATGTTTTCACCCTTTGCACATCAGCTATAGACAAAACTAAAATTAAAATATTTTTCTCCTTAAAGACTAGCTTTATACCTTGTCCATTACTAAACTGAAGGTGACGTTATATTTTCCTCATTAAACATTTTAAATATTAATAAAGTTTTTTTTGGTTTGTTTTCACTTTAGCACTTTCCAGTGATTTTCAAAGTACAGGACAAGCCGATGTCTGCCCAGCGCATTCTGTCTTCATAGAGTTGACATGGGAAGACTGTTTCTGTTTTGTTTTATTTTCACTGAATACTTGCTATTTTATTACTATTACTTCAGATGATCTAGTAGGTAGGCTTCCAGTACACCCCTAGACAGGATTTGTGTTTATAATCCAGGCAGTGTTAAGATTAGTTCGCCCACGTTTTTCCATGGGAGTGTTTTTAAAAAATGAATTAAACATGATGATGTCTTATTTGTGGTTGTAAAGGTTTAATGTGCAGAGACACATCTGGGGGACTTTAATGTTTTAAAAAGCACAGTATAATAGACACCAAATTCACTTTTCATAATGACTTTTGACCTTTTCTATTATGGGAAGGACAGGTTCATGGAAGGTACTACAATTTACAGCCATTCCATAAGGGCAGATGCCATGTCTTACATCTCCAGGTAGCTAATGTATATTGTAAAAGAATAACCAGTTGCATAGTTTTGCTTAAAATCTCACTATACACTCTATATGGGCCGTATGCTCATTCTGTAGTTTGTCATCAGTCTTACTCAATAATGACTGTAGTTAAAGTATTCAATCTATTTTAATCTAAAATGAGCAAACAAAAGAAGAGAGGACATCAGTTGGGACAAAATAATTTTTTTCCCTTATTCACTCTTGTACGCTTTGCCAGCATTGAATTTGATGACAAAATATTTCCAGTCCAAATAAATGCAGTCATAGTAACTTTAAAAAGCCTCTCGCCCCCTCTAGTGGTGAAAAGCAGTATAGAAAATTGACAGAATGTGGTGGCCCTGAAATAGCCAGAGGACTGCAGCTGATACTTGCACGAAAGAAAACCCTCCTCCAAAAGCATCTGGAGAGGGGTTCAAGTCCCAGTTCTGCCACTAACACCTACGTGAACTTGAGGCTTCACTTAGCCTTTTGTTTTTCAGTTTTCTCATCAGACATAGATGATTTGCAAGATTGCATTTGTGTGACAGTCACAACAGAAAATGTTAAGTCAAATTTATTTAGAAATTGATCAAACAAAATTAGACTTTTTCTTTTTTTTTTAAGAAATTCAAGATACATAATACTTTTAATCAGTTGACTTGGTCCTGTGGTGAACAGACCCAGGGTGGCTCCCGTGGTCCCTCTGTCCGAGGACACAGAGCACTTAGAGTCGATAAAGAAAGAGCCTTTGCCAAGTGATCAAATATCACACTCCCAGTAACGAAGTAAAATGACACCACATGTCAGGTGATGATCCCCTGAGGAGGCCTCCACCTGTCATGTTCTCGCTCAAAATGCTTAACTCAAATCTAATCATAAAGGAACAGTCAGACACAGCAAAACTGAGGGGTTTTCTAAAAACAAACAAAAAAACCCCAAATTGTTCTGGAGTCTGAAAATTTCAGTATCTTGAAAAATCAATGAGGCTGAGGAAAATTCATAATTAAGAAGAGATTTATTTTTAAAACTATGAGAACTAATGATCTCATATATAAGGTCATATATAATCCTTGATTGGCTCTTGGGTTGGGAAGGGTCATGGCATTGGGGCCCTTGTAGAGATTTGGGCTTTATTTGAGACCATGATATTTAATCATTCTAATTTACTTGACTTATTTTTTTGAGTGTGATTGTTTAGAAGAATGTCCTTGATCTTAGGACGTATATGGTTAAATATTTAGAGATGAAGTACCATGATTAAAATAGATTTGTGTGTATGTGTATGTACATGTGTGTGTTTAAAAGAATACATTGTGCTAGTTTTCCAACTTTTTGCCACTGGAAAATTTTCAAAATTAAAAAAATATATATAAAACAAACAAATGAAGGCTCTTAGATATTCTACTAACTGAAGAACCTCTTGGTAATGCTAATTGTCTGGGGAAGGTTTCCCTCTGTAACCATGTCTACCTTCATCTGAGGCTTCTGGGCCATGATCTCAGGTAACTAAATCTGAATTATAAAGAAACAGCTCCTCTGCAAATTTCTGCCCTGGGTGGATCACTTTCCCTATTTGTAAAATGTGAATATAATAATCATGGTTCTGGATTCTCCAGGAACTTAACCATTTGCTCTTCATCCTTTTATAATTTTTCCCTTCAGATTTTCCTGCCTCAACATTTGTTACTACTGGAATGCTAAATTGCTTGCACATTTGTCCAAGTTGTATGGTGTCAGACACCCTGCTCCCCTGCAAATCCTCTTTCCCTTTTGTGCAATGGCCTTCCACCCTCTTTAATTACAACTTTGGGAAAATGTCACCACTTCCTCTTCTGGAAAATCATGCTCGACCACCTTCAGTGACATCCCTTCTTCTGTGCACTCTCCTCTTAATTACATTTATTGTGTGTGTGTGCGTGTGTGTATCCTTTACTGGGCTGAAATTCCCTTGGACACAGTTTGTGTCAACTACTGAGCATCAATTAGAACATCTGGTGCTTATCAAGCAGACAAAGAGCGTTTGCTGAGTGCATGTATAAGAGCGGTTTGCAAACTCTAAGGTGCAATGCTAATTACTGCAAAGTGTCAGTGGCAGTCACACATGCTAGTTATTAGTCATGACAGTTACACACGTGAGTTATCAGCATTTAGTTGGTGGTGCAAGAGATGGTGGGCTAAACTGGGGACGTGGGACATGGGCTGGATAATTCTGTGTGACATAGGATATTTAGAGAATGGAGGCTTTAGAAAGAGAAGGGGAAGGTAAAATGGCCAAATAGTAATTGTACCCACGCTATCTTTTTGCTCAGACCCTAGGTGACGTGGAGCCGTGCCACGTAAGAATGCCAAATCATTAGAAATTCAGACTTAGCACTATCTTCCAGTGAATCTTGTTTCCTTGGGTCCAACCACTCCACTCAAAGCCCCTGGAAGCAGCTAGGAGGCAGGACAAAGATGATGGACAAGATGGGTGGGGGAGAAAAGACAAGATGTGTTCTATTCTAGAGCAGCCCCTTGGCCACCCTCCTCCACCTCATTTCTTTCCATCTCCATGGAAGAACGTTGAAATGTGTCACTCCTGCTGGAACCACTTTTAAAGGAGGCAGAGGAAGATGAAGTGCTGCCCTCTTCTGGCAGCTTTAGCAAATCCTCACACTTACTTCATCATGCCGTTAATAAGTTGTGTTAACACAGTCCCCCTGCCGTGACTCATTTTGGGAAGACAGTTCAACAGGAAAGCAGACTTCCTTTTAATTCAATACACTACAGTAGCATATAGCTCTCTGTCACAGAGTTTGCACACCTTAAAAAAATTCTTTTTAACTTTTTGCCTTTGTATTTAAATTTGACTGCAGGAGTAGATTTAGAAGTTCTCTGGGTAGGCAGAAAGTGCTGAATCACCCAAGGGACAAGTTCTCCTGTCTTTAGAGCATCTGCTTAGCAATTCTGAAGCAAGACTATAGAAAAAAACGAGAGCGAAAGCAAGAGACAAAAGAGTTCACCTTCAGTAACCTTATGCAAAATTTTGTAAAGAGAAAATCAAAATGAAGTATAGACTGTGATTTATAGGGGAATAAAATCTATCACCCAAAAATGTTCCTTTGGCACGCAAATTATTTCTGTTTGAAAACAATCAAGGTCCAGAAGACTCAGGAAGAAATTTTGACTTTAACTCCCTAAAAAAAATATAATAAAACAGGTTTTTAAAAGAAGTTTTTTCTGTATAGCACGGGGGACTATAGTTGATATCTTGTAGTAACCTATTACAAAAAGAATATGAAAACGAATATATGTACGTAAATGTATGATTGAAATATTATGCTGTACACCAGAAATTGACACACTGTAACTGGGTATACTTCAATAAAAATAAATAAGTAACTAACAAGAACGTAGGTAGAGGATCTGTTCCAGGAAGGGAGCATCACCACAGATCACTGCAGTACTAATTAGGTGTGTCGACAGGGAGGAGTCCGGCAAAGTCTGTTAAAACTCCTCCCAAGGTCTCTACCTGGCCCAGCAAACATTTATTTACCAAACACTTGCTCTTCCATCTCCATGTCAGTTGCCTTCCTCCCCTCTGAAGTCCCAAATCACTAGCCCCAACATCCTCTTTCATCTTTAACTGAAGATGATTTTAAAGATGAGGGCTTGGCCTCTTTGATGAGTTACTCAGTTTCCCCGGGTCTCTCCTACATATACATGTTATGAAACTTCTCTTTGATGTTCTCCTACTATTCTGTCTCATGTCAATTTAATTCTTAGACCCGCCAGAAGAACCTAGAAGAGGAGAGCAGAATTTCTTCCTCTGACAAAATTGTGATTTATAAAGAGAAATCTGCACTTGGTCTTCTTCCCTGCTCCCAGCACAGTTCTCCAAAAACCTTTGCACTTTCCTATGATGAGAGCAATAAAGGTGTCTTTTGTTAATTTAAGGAGGTTACCTTTGAACAGCACCTAAAATGGGGGCTGGTTACCAGCAGAGCCAGCCTTATGGTTAGAGGGTTAGCCTTCAGGGAGGAGAGGGAGAATGAAGCTTGAATTCACTCCCCAGTGGCCAATGAGCTAATCAATCATGCCTCCGTAAGGAAGCCTCTGTTAAAACCCAGAAGGATGGGGTTCGGAGAGCTTCCCGGTTGGTGAGTAGGTGGAGATTCAGGGAGAGTGGAGTGCTCAGAGGGCACAGAAACTTCATGCTTTATCCTGGCACTTGCTCTATGCATCTCTTCTGTCCGGCTGTTTTGGGGGTATATATAACCCTTATATAACTTTTTATAACACACTGGTGGCCTAGTAAATAAAACGTTTCTCTATGTTCTGTGAGCTGCACTAGCAAATGCGTTAAACTCAAGGAGAGAGTGTGGGAACCTCTGATTTATGGCTGGTGGGTCAGAAGCATGGGAAACAACCTGGACTTCTGACTGGTGTCTGAAGGGGAGCAGTCTTGTGGGCAGAGCCCTTCACCTGTGGGCTCGGGCACTCTCTCCAGGTAGACAGTGTCAGAGTTGAGTTCAATTGCTGAACCCCTGGCTGGTGAGAATTGTTAGGTGGTGTGGGTGTAGGGGGAAATAAACCCACCCCTCAGAATCTGAATTGATGAACAGCATACATTGTGGTTGCTGTCAGAAGTATAAAAATTATGTGAATTTTGCATTATTTTAAAAGATAAAATTCATATTGAACTCTTCATGGGGAAAGGGGCTTTATAATCGCTTCTGTTAGAGACTTCAAGGTCTTCACTTGCTCCACTCCTAGTTTATGTTCTGTCCTAGTTACATACTCGCATCATTAGAGCTTATCTTTCTATAGTGCTCCCCATGACACACTCTTTCCTCCTTCCATTAACAAAGCTGATTTTTAAAAAAGTCAATTTGGGTGGAATGAGGTTAAGAGAGGTTTCCCTTTCGGTGGGAACTGCATTCATTGTGTTACTTCTATCAGTGGCACAAGCCTTTCAACTGTCTTTTCTAACATTTGTGTCTCATCCTCCACCAGAAGGTAAAACTAGTTCATTAACGAGCTGAGGTGGGCACATGTGATGATTATGTGCAAAGCCACCTGTCAGGAGCCCAAATGCTCCTGCGAATTATTATTACAACAGTATTTATTAAAATGAGATGCTTATGTGAATGGAAAATATTGCCTACCATATCAATAAGCAAAGGATGCTGCAGCCATCAAGTCATCAGCCACTACCACGGCTGACAGTGAGCCGAGGGAACTCAGGATGGGGACACGCAGGCAGCGCTGCCTCTGCTGCCACCCCCAACGCAGCCTTCTCCCCCACCCCCTAGGGAACTCAGGATGGGAAAGAACAGGATACTGGCCCTAGAGAGCCAGGTGCATATCAAAGGAATGATTTCAATGAGCCCAGACTTTAGCATCTTCCCATACCTAGAAAAGCCCTAAATTCCTTAACTGGAGATACCTGGTTTTCTTTAATTAACAGCAACTTTTGCTGTTCTGTCTACCCAGTCTTTGCTGCAAAATCTCCTGCATATTTTCCTGGCTCCTTCCTTGCCTCTTCGGAGCAGTCTCCCAGAGGGTCTGGGAGAGCATTCCCGGACTCAAGTCCTCAGAAATGTCTGCCAAATAAAACATTACTCTCCACCTTTAGGCTCTGCATTTCTCTTGAGTTGACACTTATCTGTTTCCACCTTTAGCATTAATTAATATATTCATTCAATATACACCAAGACAATTCGAGATTTCCAAGGTGAAAATATGCAGCCGAAACCTCAAAGAGTCTACAGTCTAATGAAAGCCAGTGTAGTCTGCATCCTTAGAAGCCAAAGAGCTGCTCCTTGGAAAAATGAAAAAGGGACTCTGTGGTCAAATACATTTGAGAAACTTGACTTATGAGAGCCTCCTCTTTGTTATTGCCAATGCACATGTACAAATGCAAAACTCTGCTATTAAAGGAATGTACCTAACCTGGCTTTCTCTAGACTGCTTTTCTGGGTAGCAGTACAGAGGATAACATTCTTAAAGACAACATCGTCCTTGGATACAACAATAAGGCTATTTACGGTTGTGCACAGTAAGTACAAAATCCAGAGGCGATGCGGAGACAGAAGAGACGCCTGGCAGCATTGAGACAGCCTCGTAGCTGGGAAAACACACTTGCTCCCAGACTTGAAGGATGAGTAATAGTTTTCCAAGAGCCCAGGACTTAGGAGGGCTATTCCAAGAAGCGGTTAGTGTCAGGCAAATCTTAGAGGCATCCCTGGGGCATTTAAAAGTGAAAAAGAACCATGGAGAATATGTGGGTGGGCATGACGTAAGGTGTGGGATATTGAAGCTGAGCAGGAAGATGGGGCTGACCATACAGGGCTTGAAATCCATGCAAAGCAGCTTATTTCCATCCTGTGGGCAGTAGGCAGACTTTATAGAATTTTGCATGAAGGAGTCAACACATGGTGACTCTCTTGTTGGTGTGCAGGATGCATTTGGGGACGGGGGACCGCGGAGGTGGGAGGTGAGGGAAAGAGTGAGAGATAGTGAGCTTCTCATAAAACTGCATGGTCATCTTGCAAGACAGTCCGGATCTAAGAAAAGCCACACCATAAAGCTGCTGGAGGGACCCCAGACCCACCTCCGTCTCCCCTCCTGCCCTGTGGCTTGTCGTGTTCCCCCGTGCGCCACGCTTTCTCAGAGGCAACACAGGGCCTCACACTTCTTCGCTCAAACAAAATGTTAAATAAAAAAGAGCCTAAGCTGAATAAATAAGTGACTGAAAATAAGCATTTACATTTAAACATTCTAGCTTAAAATGCTGCTGTCATGTGAATTAGCTCATTTCATATGGATGTAGAAATCAAAACACATGGAAGTTGCATGGAGCCCAGGAAAGCCATCATTGGATGTAAGTGCCTCCAACATAAGCTTATCAAGGGTTCCTGTTTCATTAGTGAGGTTTATGTCAGACAGGCGACAGCCCGGACTGTGTTTTTCCCCAGGCTGGCTTGTGAATGGTAAGTGGTCAAGCTCTGCTGACTTCTCCTGCAAAGCCTCTCCCTCTCTCATGTTGGGTAAGATGACTCCTGATACCATTTGGTCCTTCAAGTAACTTCCTCATTTTTCGGAAGGGAAGTCATTATATGCTGCCTTCCAAATACCATCCCCATCAAAATAACTGACAACCAGGGCTTCTTACCAGCTCTAATGCAGCCTTTACTTTAGAAAACAAAGGCTGTGACGTCATGGTATGGCTGTTTCTCCACCCTCCCCCAAGAAGTGTCTGCTCATGGGGTGGCTGGGGAACCCCAGAAGCCAGCTCAGTCTCTCTCTGTATACATTATTTGTCTTTTGTGTGTTGATGGTTTTAAATTTACACAAGTACTCCAGATGCTGGTATTTATGCCTGCATGTGTCTTCTTTTCAGGATGTGGAAAGAGTTAGACGTGCTCCAGTGCTGACATTCTCACGCTTGCACGCACACACGCCTGCAGCGCTGAGCTCTCAACACCAGCCCCTGGTCCACAAGAGAAGGAAGCAGCCACATGACATGAAGCTTCCTTCCAGGAGTTACAGTCCCACCCCCATCTCACCCTTGGATCCTGCCTCAGGTGGTGCCTCGTTCAATTGAAATCTGAGTTGAATTTGACCCTCTGCTACGTAGCTTTTAATTTAGAAGAGTTATAAGGCAAGACCTGGAAAACCAAAGAATGATTAAATGAACGAATGAAAGAAGTTAGGGAAGGTGAGTTTTATGAAGACAGCAGACTCAGAGAGACTGTGATTTATGGTAGAATATAAGGCAGAGGTTTAGTAGATAGAACATCCTTATGTCCATATAGGCACTTCCTAGCTATACTACCTTCAACAGGTAGCAAAAGTGGCCTCAGTTTTCTCATGAGTGAAATGGGGGTAATATTACCTACTCCATCAGTATGTTGTAAGAATAAAATTGCGTAACCCCACATTCTGAACACTGTTCCAAGCACATAATAACCCTCAAGAAAAACCATTTTAGAAACCTGCTTTATTTGGGAAAATTGCTTTCAACCCAGAGGGTAAAGTTCACTCGGAGCAGAGAATAAAGAACAAATTTTCTGGGCGGGGAAATGAAAGCTCTCTGAGAAACTTCATGAGAAAGGCGCTCACAGTGTGGATGTGCGCGTTCTTCTGAGTCAAGAGTAGCCTAACTCTGAACCAATATTAATATAATGTAAGCGTTTCTTCCTAATCCACATGTAACTTAAGTTAGAGGTAAATTTACTCACTGGCCAGGGAGATTGCTCTTTTCAGAAAAGAATCTTAAGGGATGTGTTTTAAACATATTAATGTCAATCAAAAGCTAACAAGAAGGAACGCTTCCATTCAGCCAGCCTTCTCTGCGCCTTTACTTTCCAGCCTGCATTTTCTCAGAGACTCTGGTTGGATTAGGGAATCACAATGTGCCAAAAAAGCCATAAACCCTAATAAAAATAGCTGCATCTATTCATAAATAATCTATAACCCTCAGAACTCGCTGGCTCTGATTCTTTATCCCCCTCCCCAAAGTATCAAAAGGTGCATTTAAGTTAGGCAGCCTAAAATTATGAAACTAAAGTAATGAAAAAGATCCAAAAAAATTCATCGAAAAAAGTTCGTCCCAGGTTTCCATAAGCATTATGCTTATTGTCCTAAACAGCATGTCATCTCTCTCATAAAGCAGTTTTATTTAATTCGATTCTGAAACCAAAGTACAGGTTGCAAAGCGCGCAGTTCAGACGCTAGGTGGCGGTATGGATCCACTCAATGTTCTGTTCTGTCCCTGGCGCTTGGTTGACCAGACCATCTAGAGCTTGCCGTGCATTTCAGTTAAAGCCTGTGATGGGGAAGCTTTCCAAGATGTGATGTCTGCTAATAACTGGCAGCAGAACACGATCATAGATAGCATTTAGTTCTCAAATGGAGTTATCAACCCGTGAAGCTTCAGTACTCCCTCAGTTGCTGTGTACAACTCAGACAAGACCTGGTTATAAATTCATAATTTGTCCTCTTGTCTCGGAGCCAAAGCTTCACTTTCAATTCTACTGACATTCTGAATAAATCCAGCAGCTAAATGGTTTCAACCGCCGCCTCAAACCTCTATTTTCTAAAACTCAAATTAAAGAAAAAAAAAAAGACATGGAATTGGAAACTTTAAAGAGCTGCTTGAAAACACAGGGAATAAACGAATGTGACAGTAAATGGATTTAAAATCTTCAGCTTTGCTTCCCCAGACACATCCATGTTACTGTTCGCTTAGTAAACTACACCACTTTTGGCATTTGAAGAGGAATAAATGAGGATTCCAAAAATTACGATAAATAAAAAAATAAAAGTTATTTCATTGATTCTGATTTTGCCTAAGAAATGCTAAGCAGTGGCAACTGATCTCCACACACTGGGACTAGATTTGGCAAGCGATCCCGTGGCCAGATGGAATGCTGTTAAAATTCAGTCCTCCCTGGGGGGAGGGTGCAGTTCAGCGTTAGAGAGTGTGCCGAGCATGCAAGTGGTCCTGGGTTCAATCCCCCGTACCTCCATTAAAAAAATTAATAATAATAAGTAAAGAAGCCTAATTACCTTCCCCCTAAAACAAAGTCAGGTATATCGCAATAAAACTGGGAAAAAACACGAAAATTTTTAAAAATTGAGGCCTCCGTTTTGACACCACAATTCAATATCACAATGCAATATCCTTAATGCTCCCTTCACTTAAAGTGGAAAAAAATAAAAATAAAAAACAAAAACAAGTTAAATTGATATAATGGGCATATAAAAATTAAACTGATATAATGGGATACAGTGTCCCGATGGGCATGTTTGTGGGTAAATACAGGTGCATGTAAGGAAACAGAGCATTTCAAACTGTGGTCTGGGGAGGCTTGAAGTAAATGCTGACGTTGGAAATAAACATATTTTGTGCCTCGTGTATCTTGGCAGATAACAGCCTCCGACACCGCCCTAATGTTTTCCAAAAGGTCCTTCACACTGGAACCCAGTAGGAGAGAAAAGTAGCGTGAGGGACAGGTGACACTTCTGAAATGATACCCTTAGTGGACTTCTGGTCACTTGGCTCCCAAACCACACGTGGGACTTATAAAGCAAGAAGAAATGTCAGATACAGACTCCATATTACATGGAAAATAACTGAATATCTGATTTCCTCTTTGGAGGAGAGGGAACAATGAATAAAATTATATCATGTCCCAAGAAGGGGTGGGGGGACTAATCAGTCTCGGATGCTGGCAGGCAGGAGAGGCTCTGCCAAGAGATTTAAAGTCAGTAACAAAAATGACAAAAAATCTGTCCGTGTTTTAATACCACTGTGCACTTGCCCTTCTATAAAAGGTCAGCGCTATCAGGTGGACCGAACCACGCCCTCCGTTCCCTTTCGGAATGCCACGGACTACGGTGGCTTTCCACCTAAGGACTTTTCAGCAAGCAGGAAAGTTGGCTTTTGGAAGAAGGAAAAGCCATAAGGGAAAGAAGAAAGAATCATTCCTTTTCTAACAGGGAATGTCTGTCCAGGACTTTATGTACATATGTTACCTTATTAACCCTCAACAACAACCACACAAGGCAGATAATGCTGCTCCCATTTTACAGATGAGAAAACAGACTCTGAAAAGTTGAGCAATGTAGTCAAGGTCACAGATTCTAACGAGTGGAGCCAAGACTCTAATGGAAGTCTTCCATCCTCCTCTAAACCTCATGTTTTTAACCAGCTGAGTAGATAGACTCATAGACTGACATTTATTAGGTATAAAACTTGGACACGGTACGTAACCTGAGTTCAGTATCCTTAGTGGTAAAGGGAGAGTGGTGGGGTAGGACTGTAGACAGCACACCTACAATGATGTGGGGAAGCTCTCAGCACCCTCCTGGCACATAGTAAGCCCATCAGAGATGGCAGTGAATGGCACATGGTTTTCATTATGCAACTGTAACCTAAGAACCCTAGAGACCTGCTATCCCTTCCCTGTGTTAAAGAAAGCTGGCCTGTAGACTTAACGCACCTTCACATTTCTGCCTATAGCCCCGAGGATTAAGTTGGCAGCATGATGCTGAGGAGAAGGGTGCACACGGGTACTGGGGACTGGGCGGAGTCAGAGGCTGGTACCCTCCAAGTCCATTTCCCCCATCCCCACCCTTACTTGTCACCTGGTTCAAGACTCCTCTGAGAACATCCCCTTGTTTTATTACATTTATTCCTATTCCAAAGGAATAAATGCAAGATTATCTGGTGGGCAGACTGAAACGAAGGCAAAAGGATGGATCTGTTTGGTTTCCTTTTACACAATATTGCACAATTACTGGTTGTGAGACTCCTGGCCTTTAAAAAGTGGCCCCAAATATTCTGCTACTTGAAATATACCAAGTTAACAAGCACACGATGCCTATGTAATATGTCAAGATTTCCAATCCAGACTGTGGCCGGTTGTAGAAAGCAATCTGAGTTCCCACCATCTGAATTCTTTGTATGAAGATGGAAATTAAATCATGCCAACATTTCATTACACCTATTACTGGATCTGGCTGTCATTTAAAGGTAATGACAAAATCTTGTTTCTCCTTTAGCTATGACACTAGTGACAGCAAGCCCCACAACGTACTGCAGCCTGCCATTTTTATAAATCCATCAGACAGGACTGAAGAGAGCACACACGTAAGGTAACACTCCCACTTGTTTACTTTTTGGCACTTGCGTTATTTTAATACAACTCTGCCATAATACATGGCAATAAATCAGTATAACCACTGACGTTCCTGTTGGTAACATGAATTTATTCCACTTTTCACAGGGCTAAATCCCATCTCTTTGGTAAGTAGCATTATTATAATAAATAATCGTAATTCTTTGTAGCATAATCTTTGTTAACATCATACTTTATTTTACAAGCTGAAGTTAGTACAGATAAACCCTTCTCCCTACATCACATTGTAAACTTACTGAGTTTTCCAAATATCCCTACTGGGCTTATATACATGGTTGAAAACGTATGTCAGGTTAACTTGTACACAGAATGCAACAAACAATGGGCATCATTTAAAAATCTATTGCATAGCTGGGAGGAAGCTCTGTTGTAGGGGTAGGAGGAAGCCATGTGGAAAGAACAGAAAAAGTTCAGCTTCTGCTGACTGGCTGTATGCTGTTTCGGCCTTTTTTTTTTTTTTCACTATACCCATAAGATGATGTAACCTGGCAAAGGTACAAACGTGTTGTACAACATTCTCTCAGTTCAAGTTTGATAGGATCTGGAATATCACAGGGTCTCAAACAGACAAACAAACAAAACAAGTTTGTTCAACATCTAACAAGGGATAGTAGAAAGGGGACCCCTTCATCATGTTAAGTTAGGGCGGAACACGTTCCCCAGCCACATATTCTGCTCCTCCCTCCTAACGCTGTTTTCTCCCATCTAACACAGAATCTTAACTACTGGATGGGAAGCACTTGACGATGTACGTACAGTTGATCAGATGACGCCTCATAACGCTTATGTTCCAGGACCCAGAGCTCAAAGCAAGTAGAGTCTTGGTTTCCCAAGTCCTATCTATGCTGATGGAAGTACAGGAATTCTAAAGAGAATGGAAGCTTCTCTACTCTTAGAGCTTGTAAAGCAAGGAATGTCACTCGCCATCTGGTTCTACAAGGATTAAGTCATTAGCCCTGCAGTTGCTGACTTGCAATACAGCCTGAAGGGAATTCAAGGCAAAGATCAGATCAGGATGAGGTGCTCTGCACCCTGGGGAAACAGGCCAAGCAGGCCCTTACATAGTTAGAAATATTTCAAGAGACATTTTCTATGAACCTGGATTCTTGCATCTTCTTGAATCTCAGAAGAGCTGAGACAGCTGTTTCTCATGACCAGCAGTGATGTTCAACTGAGACGTATGCTTGATCGCACATACCCCTTTGCCAAAATCACGTGGAGACTGACCTCTCCCTCTAGCTCTTTAGAGCAGCTCCTCAGAGCTCTCTGGGAAGCTATAGCTCCCGGGCTATAATCCTCAGTGAGCCCCCCAGTAAAACAGAAACCTACTTAGCTCTCACATTGTGTGTTATTTTAATTTCAATCGACAGGTTTGCTTTCATTTTTCTATCTGATCCAATGCTCAGAAGGCAAAATTAAATAAGAGATACCCTTTAAGGTCATGTGATGGAGAAATGTGGGCAGGTAATGAGTGGATGCAATTAGAATTCCTTTCTAGGTCCTGGTTTGAGCATTTTCATTAGCATACTCACTCTCCCTTTGTCTTTAGTCTTCCCGGTGCTCTCCAAGCTTCTGCGAGTTTTGTGTGCAAATGCCCTGGCTCTCTCCAATTTAAACAAAAGCCCAGAACTTGCGCACAGGCTGAGAAAGAACAGTGGTCTTCTCAAACTTCAAGGCAAAGCGTTACTGAGGCTGTGGGACAAACCAAGACATCCCACTACTCTAGAGGTATTAAAAACCAAGGGAAGAGACTAAATTTGATTGTATGAGGGAAACAATTTTCTCAAGGATATACAGAAAGAGAAATGTAAGGAGAGGGGTATTTAGAAAGTCAGCATCACACTCGAAGCCGGGCGCAGCCCTCGTCACAGAGTCCAGTTACATCCTAAATCTTCGTCTTTCATACATACGTACTGATCCCTAAATCCCTATTTTTGGATGATTTACCTTCCCTTTTTTACAGTGTCTAGAAAACAATTTTGACATCCAAGCATGTCCAGAAACACACCCTAGACACATGTCAAGCTACAGACACCCTAACACGTTCTTCCATCATCTAGGAAAGCTGGCCAGATGCGGGTGTGCAGACATAGGGGAGCCCAGGGGAGAAGAGGAGGCATTCTGCTCTGTCGGCCGCCCAGGCAGGCTCTCATTAGGCCCCAGTAGCCTCATCACGCTGAAGGAGGATGATAAGAGCTTGGAGGGAGTCCAGAGGACCACCTTCAGAAGGTGGCAACATTTGAGAAATAATCCTGAAGGGGCAAGTTGAAAGGATCCAGTCTCGTCTGCCTGGATAACAGCTTGTAAGCACACAGCAGGGACCAGTCTGGCGAGGCCTGGGCTGGGTGGTGAGAAGGCAGCTCTCAGGGCTCACAGGGACCAGGGACCGAGAGGTAATGGCTTTGAGGGCGATATTTGCATTTCTAAGGAGATCAGGGGCTGTCAGATTTCGCACCCTATGTTCAAAGGAAATTACTGCTGGCCCTTTGTTACCCCCCTTCCTAGAATCAAGGATAATTAGCGATAGTCTAGTTTAGAACAATAAACCTCAGAGAGAAAGTGAGCTCTCAGTTCAACACTTAGGTCACTGTTAGTTCTGTGGTTCCCTGATTTGACACGGAGAGCTGTCACTTTAAAAATGTCAAGTGTGTGTTTCTGAGTGAGTTTGTGTGTGTGTGTGATCGTGAGTTAAGTATGTATGTGTACATGTGATTATGTGAGTCTGTGTGTCTGAGGTTGTGAGTGTGCATAAGTGTATTGTCAGTGTGTATGTGTGTGTGTGTGCGCGTGCTTGTATGTGTGTGAAGTGGACGATGGGGCTCTCATCTCCTTCCTTTCCAGAAAAAGAAGTACAAACACTTCTTGGGAACATTTTTTCAATGAAAGCTGGCACTTCTGTCTGGAGATACACCCTAGCTGCTCCTTCCTTGAAGGAAAGCCTGCCTTCCACATGGACATGCTCATCAGTTTCTACCCCAGCACCTGCCACAACAGGACTAGAGATGGCGCCGTCTGCAATGGAACGGGGATCCCTGAGGCCATGGGCCGCAGATGGAGGAACCACACGGATATCACTGGCTGTCTATAAAATCACTCACACATCTTTCTTCCTAGCTCGTGGCCTTCTACTTCACCAGAGAAGGAAAAAAAGAGACAGCGACTTGCTCCAAGTTCAAAATACAACTTTACACAGTTTTGCTTTCGTAACTAAGAAAATAGCTTTCTCATGGCAGCCGCAGAAACTCAGTCTAACCTCCAAAGATCCGCATTATGACAAATGCCAAAATACGTGGTTGCATTGCTATAAAATTTCAAAGAACTGTCACTTTCCCCTAATTGCCCTGTGCCTGCTCTATTTATTCGGGAATGAATTAAGAAAGAAAAGATCTATTTTTCATCTCTCTGAGTTTCAGGGAGTATTACGTGTTGTGTGAGACACTCTAAACGCTTTAGACCTCATGCTTCTTTCCTGGGCTTCTCACTTCCTCTTACCTGGTTTAAAGTTCCAGGCAGATGAGATTCTACATGTGCCTGCCGCATTACCTGCAGCCAAAATAGACGGCAAAGCCAAGCAAGCAATACCTCCACTTTGATTTTCACACGGATGTCCTCGGTGGGCAGTTGGTTCTCTAGAAGGGGTCAGACATTGTTGGCCTAGTCTCCCGGGGTGAGGGCCAGTCCCTTTGGGCTACCTCTGCCCACCTCTGCTGCAGTGACACCAGACGCTTTCACCTCCCTCCCCTGCAAGCCTTCTTGGAAAATTCCAACTATTGGACGAAGCGCTGAGTGAAAAAGCTAGTGCTGAAGGAACTGGAAAGAGACATGATACGAACAAGCTGTAAAAAAGCACGCGGTTCCTTCTCCGCGAGCAGGAGGTCAGACTCCTCAACAGATAAGCGCTACTGGAATTATCTCAGGGTTCAGGGATTGCTGTTGTTTGTTTTAAACAGATCGCATGATCTTCCAGTGATTTCCTGGTACCAAGTCTACTCATCCTCAATGAAGCATCCTGTGTTTTAATAACTGTTGGGAAAAACTGGTATTGGAATAACACTTTTTAAAAAAAGTTACTAGGGTGATTATTTGTTTGATCACTAGGTGTCCCATATCCTAGTTTGTGTATGACTATTCTGTCTTAGATTCAAAACAAGTTTAAAGGTCTTTTACCATTGCCTTGGGTTACTGAGCAAAGGGCAGTGTAACTTAAGGCGACATCGCAGTCAGGAGCATGGGGATGAGGCGGGAAGAGGATCTTCAGTAAGTGCCCGTTGACTTTAGTTCAATTCCAAGTTGCAGGAATGCACAGCAAAGGTCTTCTGAGCCATGTTTACCCCATTAGCTACAGGATGTAGGAATAGGTGACTAGTACATCAGAGCACAAACCACAGAGGAGAGACTCAGGCCAGCCTTCTAACCCGTAGCCCTGGCAGCCCATCCACAGTGGGGATGTGTGCCAGAATTTCTGCTGGCTGGAGGGGAAACATGGAGCCGATCAGTGACTGGGGGCTGGGGGGTGGCTTTCTCATGTTGCTGTGTTTTCAAGGAAGAAGGACATCCCAGCAGGTAAGAGAAGGGTTGATAACACAATGGCACAAAGATTATACTTTGTTTCCATTCTAGAAGTTACCCCAGGAACCCGCTCTCACTGCAAATTGAAAGGGCTTAGGATGAAATAACTATAAGAATCATTAGGGGGATAAAGCAAAATAAACAAGGTGCACAAAACCTCTCTGCAACGCCAAGGTAACGTAACAGAAAAGCACATAGACTTGGAAAACGGATTGTATTAATGCTATCCTCCGCCAGCTAGCTAAAGTTCTCTCCTCTCTGTATCTAATTATTTTAAGCTTTAAAAATTAGTAAATGTAATATTTTGGAACAGCTTTCATCAACTAAGACGGCAGCTTATCGTGGTGAGGTTAACTGGGTTATATATGTCTTTATCCATTGTCTTCTGTTTTCTACCTCTTTTATACCCCAAAAGTGTTTGAGGAGGATTCATTTCATTATGAAGGCATTTACTATTTTAAATTAAGACACGAGAAATTCTAAATGGCACTTGAGATACCCTTGAGAGAAGTCTCTCATCTCGTGTTTGTAGATACTGTATATCTTCATAAATCCAGTCCTGTGAATAGTTAAGCCAGATCAAATGAGTAAAAAGCACCGTATCTCCCATTAGAAAAATAATGCAATCATTCTTCTTAGTTATATTTTTAAAATGGCTTGACATTTTAAAGAATTGATGAATATGTAATTTGCTAATCAGTAATGGGCAGTTTCCACGGAGGAATCATCACTAGTCATATAATTTACTATTTCAGAGGAGTTTTATGGATGCAAAGATTAAAGCTGGGAAACAGGGAGAAACCACTCCAGGAATGACATTACCCTATTTTACACCCATAATATTGAGCAGAAACAACAATTAAGCTTCACAAATTACGTCAATGTATTGAATTCCTATTGGACGCGTTATAGATAGAGCATTTACGTGTGGTGATTTTTCCCCAGACTGAATTCCCTGTACACAACCATGTACCCAAATGAACATCAGAGCAACATATGGTCCTATGAAGCATTAAGTGATATGGTAGCTTATGCCTTTATTTCTTGCCTTTGCTCCAAATGATAATAGAGATCTCATTTACCATGCAGAAACACTTAGCATTCCCTTACTGAGAGCATTTCTGATATTGTTGGCATAAGGGAGAAAAGTCTTTTATTTAAAGACTGCCTTATTCATCTACAGTTTTGGGGAAATATCTAGCTTATCTGGTTGGTCAATTTGTCTTTATGGCCTAAGGGAACAAAAAGGACTAGCTGCCATGTTCAATCCAAATGAGGTGGTATATGAATATTTATAAGGATATCAATATTCACAGTGTCTTACAATCATGCTCCAAGCTAAATAAAATTAAAAGTAAAACGGCCACAAATATTGCAGTATAACAGGATAAGAATTAAACGATATGTACAAAGTCACTGACAACGTCTGTGCAAAGGCTGTGGACAAAACATTTAAAAAGAAATCTACATAAAACAAAGTAGATAAATTTATCAAATGTTGATAAATTTTCGGAGACAGTATAAAAGTACACAAAACATGGAAGGGAGAAAGAATTTTAAAAAATAACCACTAAGCCAATACATAGAAGTACAAGTTTACTACATTTATATTACAGAATGATGCAAATCAGAGACAAAAAAAAAAAACGATTTGGTAACAAACAGCAAAGAAAGTTGCACCAGTCACAGGGAAGAAGGACTTTCCTTTTCGGATGAAAACACAGACTGCCACAGCTCATCCCCCACCCACCCCATACACACAGAGAAAAACAAAAGCGAATGCGAACGCTGTTACAGCAACACACGACAGACAGAGGTGGAAAGCATTTGGCGTGTCGCATCACAGGAAGTCAATCACGATTGGCTAAGGATGATGGTACCTGGCTCTGTTGCAGGTCACTGGCTTGCCTGAGAGGAGTGACTGATGGAGGGGGCACGCCGGACGTGGACGCGGACCGGCCTAGCTTGCAGCTGGCTTTCGGTTCTGTGGACAAGGCGGAAAGACAAAGCGTTAGCGGAGCGAAGTCTGCAGCGATGAACCGGCTTCCAGGCTTTCTTTTCGTTTTGCTGCAGGTTCTTTTAACGCCCTGAATGCTTCTGATGTTTGCTAACCATTGGCAGGGGATGGAGCAATTTCATAACGATTCTGAAACGAGCTACATTCACAGATCGGCTCCTGGGAATAAAGAACAAATCACTTAAGCTCAAGACCTTGTTCCCTTACACATTTTACCCCATTTAGTGCAAGTTCCTATACGGTGATTATTGGAGCAACAACGTCCCACTAGGGAAAAAAGCCAGTGACATGACTATTTCTGATGCTTCGTTTTCAGCTTTGGTCCATGGGTCTCCTACGTCCTAAAATGTCCTTTCCACCCTCTCCAGATTGTCCTTCCATCCCTCCCTCCTTTCATTCTTTCTTTCTTTTTTTTTTTCCTTCTTTTATTCTCTTGCTCTTTCCTTCTTTTTTCTAATTTTCAAGTCTATGTTGTTGTGCTGACTACTTTTATCGTGTTTTGAAAGTAACATTTCTCTAATTTAACCTAATTTGCTTTTAGTTCTAAGACTTCTACAATCTTTCATAATCATATTATTTTTCAAAATTAAAAAGACTCCCCTTAAACCTTCCTCTATTTAAGGAGCCTAAACGGACTGCCTAGGTCATTGTCAGGATGCTCTGGAGATGAGAATTTGAGGATGGATGTGCTTCTTGCCTGTTCATCCAAGAAGCATAGAATTTTGGTACACAGAGGACACTGATTTTCAGATTTACTTGAAGGTATTTATAAAGGAGAAGAAAATAAGGTATAAAAAGATAAGTTGACATCTGTGCTTTTTGTCACAAACTTTTACATAAGCTGTCAGTTTTTGAGTGCCTTGTATAGCCCAGCTTCTGTCTGGGCTATTCCTAAATTATCTCTAATCTAAAAGATGATCTTTAGAACTACAGACTTAGCTATAAATGCTCCCAGTTTATGCGTTGGAAACCTGAGGCTCAGCAAGGTTAATATTTACATTGCAAATACACAAGCCCTTTTCAAAAAGCCTTTCATTATAAATTTGACTTGAAAGATTAAATTCCCTGAACACCTGGCTTCAAATGATATTACATCACTAATTTACTAAGCGGGGACACACGGATGCTGGAGAGCCGGAAGGTGCCCGGTTCTGCTCACGTGGTGGGTAGAAATATTACCTTGATGCCACTTTTATACAAGCTGCACTTCAGAGTCAAGTGTTGCTACGTCTGCACCAAGGAACTTTTCCCTGCCGACTCTAGCCTCTGCCAACTGCCTTCCTGTCACTCCCTCCCCATCCCTCACAGACAGCAGCTACAGACACACAGAGTAAGTTTACACCCATTCACGCAGAGATCCTTACACACATCCCCCAACACACACACCTTTCCTCTCCTACCCTACTTCCCCTATTACACAATGCCTCACATCCATATCAGAATTATCATCTCAAAGGGTACCAAGAGCCTCTTTCTTGGCAAATTAGTCTTTGCTTCTGATTTAGTGGGGGAAAAAGACAACAAACAGGCTTTGGACTAAGATGATTTTGAATCTGACTCCACGAGTTATGTAATCTTAGAAGTGTTTTAATATCAGTAAGTTTTATTTCTTTTCAAATAAAGTGAATAAAATCACTTACTTGACATTCAGCATTATTTATTTTATACCGTGTGCCAGGGACTGGGCAGGGTATGGTCACCAAGAAAGCCACTCCTGCCCTAAGAGAGCTTCCAGTCTATCCAGGAACATAGATACTAGACAACAAATTCTGCATTTGATTATATAAAAGCAGTTGTGATCGGCCCTCCTGCTGGAATTATCAGTGGTAGAAGAGCGTTACTGGAGGGAACAAGCAAGCCTTGGAAGGACACAGACATCTTCTCTGTGGTCAGGAAAACTTCAAGAGCTCATTTGCTCTGTGTTCCTTCAACAGAGACTTCTCGAGGGCCCACTACATGCAGAGCACTGCAGTAGACGCTGAGGATGTGGGTGAGGACCACACCAATTACCCGTATTTTAACAAGGTTTGTGTTTTCTCAGGGGAAACAGACATTATGCCAAAATTGTTTGCTGAAAACTGGTGAAAATTAGGAAGGAGAAGTCCAACGTGCCACGGTATCACTTATTGAGAATATGCCTCGTATTCTGGGAGCCAGGGGAGGCTGGGCCCTGAAAATGCTGCGGAAATTAACACCTGCCGACAGCTCTGAGCAGGTGGCAAAAGCTCACGTAGGGAGGACCCCGGGTGCTTAGATTTATTTTTCAACCTACCCAGAAGCCAAAAGTATTTCAGGATAGTTGCATTCACTTTATTTCTTATACATTATAGAGAAATAGTAATAAACAAAATATTCTAGTATCCAGGAAAGTAGGGGCGAGGTGAGCTAATGATGGATAAAGGATGGAACCTTTTCCACCTGTGATGCTTACAGCCTCATGTCTCTTCTCTCTGTTCTTTTCGCGTTGTCTCTTTGTCTTGTTTTGTTTTCTCTGCACTTTCTCTCTCGGGACACATGCATTCTCATGCTTCTTATATAATCTTTTCCCTCTTGGGTCCCTTGGAGGTTCCTCCAGCTCTGTCCTCTCCCCATGGTCTTGCTTGATTTTGAGCCCCAGTGCCTTCCAGACAGTAGTCCCTCATGTTGCCTATTGTTGAAAACCAACTTATGGCTTTTCCTCAACATCTTTGGGGTCCTTCTGGTTTCCCCATTTCTAGGAGAAATATCACCTCCATTTTCCTAGAGTCTGAAGTCCAGATCTTGTTCCTTTTTAAATTCATAGGTTTCTTTTCTTCTCTCTGTACTTAGTCCGATCGGTAATTTTTTTTTCTTTGTGATTTAATCTCAGCTCACAGATGCTATCATAATTTTGGTCTCAACAACTTGAGCGAAAAAAATCTGTATAATATATGTGATGTATTATATATAATATACACTTATAGATTAATTATAAATTGATTACATATTATATATATTATATAATGTATAATTTGAAATATGTATATTTATATGTAAAATCACTTAGCTGGTCCCATACCCATAATCTCTCTGCTCAAAACTAGCTTGTATACAATGCCAAGCTGAGCTTCCTAGCTTGCTTTTAGGTCACTCACCTTATGCAGAAATTTCAAATTATTCCATATTCCATATAATAAAAACTTTAAGCTCATTTGACTAATTTTTTTCTGTATTATAATGTGAAGGGCTTGCGATTTTTTAATTGAAGTATAGTTGATTTACAATATTGTGTTAGTTTCAGGGGTACAGCAAAGTGATTCAATTATACATATACGTGTGTGTGTGTGTGTGTATATATATATATTCTTTTTCAGATTCTTTTCCATTATAGGTTATTATGAGATACTGAATATAGTCCTCTGTGCTATACGGTAGGTCCTTGCTGTTTACCTATTTTATATATAGCAGTATGTAGCTGTTAATCCCAAACTCCTAATTTATCCCTCCCCTCCCAACCCCTTCCCCCTTTAGTAACCATAGTTTGGTTTCTATGCCTGTGAGTCTATTTTGGGTTTGTAAATAAGTTCATTTGCATCAATGTTTTTTAGAGTCCACATATAAGTGATATCATATGATATTTGTTTTTCTCTGTCTGACTTACTTCACTTAATATGATCATCTTTAGGTCCATCCACGTAGCTGCAAATGGCATTTCATTCTTTTTATGGCTGAGTAGCATTCTATTGTAATATATACACCACATCTGTTTTATCCATTCATCTGTCGATGGACATTTAGGTTACTTCCATGTTTTGGCTAATTTGACTAATTTCAAAGCCCTCCCCATGATCTGGTCCCATCTGATCAGAGCCAATGTATCTTTCACTGCTCTCTGCTCCTGGAAACACACACAACTCAGTCTCCTCCCTCAGTCTCCACACCTGACCCTCCTTCAGTCCTTCACAAGGTGTCCATCAAACCAAATTTCACCTATTTTCCAAGGCCTACTTCAGTGTGCACAGCCACTGTAAAGCACCCTGTGATCTCGTTTACCTCCTCTCTTCTGAGCGCCCTTAGCCCTCATGTACCAAGTGCACTGCCTGCGGCAGCTCTGAGCATTTCTGCTGGTGAAGACCACACAGTAAGTGCTCAATTAATACTATTTTTCTTTCACCAAAGACACTAAAATTAACCTGGAAAGGGTCAGTGCAACTTCTAAAGGCAAACAGAGTGGGTGACCTTCAGGGATACACATTCGTAGATTCCAGTCTGGTTCTAGTGTTGAAGGTAAGATAGAACATGTTTTAAAACCCGGGTTCAAGGCCTGGCTTCCTGTTTCCTCAGGCAGCAATTGTCATTCAAGGGTACATCACCTTCTACGGGTCCATTTCTGGGGAGGCATGGGGTTTGGAAACTCTCCCTAAGTTGTGTGCAGGTGATTCCATTATCCACCCATCCACTCTTGAAAGACGTTTAAATATAAAGGTGTCCCAGGATGACACAGGTAAACTAACACTGCAACTTGACTTAATTTCCCAAGAGGCATAAATCCTCGCACACCTTAAAGAATCATCTTTTATTATAAAAGGCAAAGGTAATGCATCCCTCAGGATCCTGGCTGACATGTTTTCTCGAGGAGCCAACGTTTCCATGTGTCCCTTGACTGCAGTAGCACATTTAGCCACACGGAGTGAGAAAATCCAACCTCTTTTCTTAGGAAAAGATGGCAAATAATATTTCTTTACTGTCAGGTTCCTTTAAAGTTTATGCTGAGGAGATTATCGGAGGAGCGACACAATCCAGTGCCTTTTATATTGCCTGTGGATTAATCTCCCCTGCTAGGTTTCCAGCCAGATCTGACTTCATCAGCCTCTTTCAGACACAGATGCTGGTATCTCTAATGGACAGGCTAAGCGTTACCAAAATCCAAGCAAACTCCCAATTTCCTCATGACCTGAGGAAGCCTTGCTTTACCCTCATTGGACAGTGGTCCATATCAGGCCTCTGTCCATCAGCCCCCTTAGGGGCTGCAATATAACTGCTCACCACTCATTACCTGCCCAGCAGCCACCCTGTGGCTCTGATATCAGGTCAGCCAGTGGGTGACTGTTCAAACCCAACAGGGCTCATATGGGGTATGACTTCCCCTGCAGTGACACTATTACTTATAAATTCATTACACACACGTGCATACACAGGCAGGTGAAAATGCACACATCTGTAAGTGCGCGCACACACACACACACACACTCACTCCATAGCATTGCTGCTTAGTGGTCTCATGTCAGAGGCACATTTTTTAAATTGTGAGGTTATTCTTTATCTCTATTACACTCATTTTGGCTTTTCTTTCTGTTACATATGATCCTTAACTAAAATGCATTACGGTGTTTGTTGGGACCAGGTTGGTGAAATAAATTTTTATGATGTTGGATCCACCAAGCGTTCTTTGGTCAAAAGAATGCTCTAAAAAGTCTCAAAAATCCTAGGAAAGATCCTGTTATTATAACCAAGCCTCTTAGAGATACTCCCAGGCTGTGACATCAAAGTTTACTTTGTCCAGTTCACTTACCTTTGGAAATAGTATACTGTGCTTGGAGCCTTAAATAGTGAGGCTTAGGAACCATGACACTAAAATCAGTAAGCTTTCATCCTGAACGTTGTTAAAGTAAAAACTGCCAAGGCTTTTGTGTGTGGGGGGGTGCCAAAACAGTGGAATTACCCCTCAAATGGGATCTAAGATAGGGCTCCACCCCCAAGAAAAACTCATTCCACTAAAAGATTAATTATGAGCTAGAAAGTACCTGTTCTTCCTACATACAAGGAAAAACCTCTTCTTTTGTAATAAACTACCAATAACCAAGTGAAGTAAAAGTTGATGTTGTTTGTGCAATTTCCGTGAAGGTCAAGTGTACAGAGAACAGAAACTAATGAGAGAGAAAGAGGGAGAGACACAGAGAGATAGACAGAGAGGAAAAGGAAGAATGGAAAAAAGAAAGAAGAAAGAAGGGAAGGGAGGGAAGAAGGAAGGAGGGAGGGAGGAAGAGAGGAAGGAAGGAAGAAAGAAGACATTAATTTTAATTCCTTAAAATAAATCATCGTCAAGATACTACCATGTGACATTTCCAGGGAAGTAATTCATCATCATCTTAACGTTTTTATTAAGTAAGTACCCATTGGACTTCGTTACTTAGAAAGAACTATTAGCTTTCTTTTTATTCTTATTGCATATGATCTTTCATTGTTTGTCTTTTTTAGGTTTATTTACTTATTTGTTTTTATTATTTCTTGTTTTTTATTTAAGTGTAATCGATTTACAATGTTGCTTTCATGTTGGTTTTTTTTTTAACATGGTAATTTCTCAATCATTTCCCATCTTCCCTTTAAGGTGAACTGAATTTCTGTTCAGGATTATGTCCCTTGGTATGGTTACAGGAAAATCTCCAAGGCATCCACAGTTACCACTGTGAGCTCTGGCGCTCTCTTTGCTTTCAGAAAACAAAGACAAATGACTGTTCTCGTCCTCTAGATCCACGCAGCAATAACGGATTAGTGCATTTTCACCAAAGGACACACTTTCATCTAGCATCAAAGAAGTAAAATCAGTCAAATTCTCCGGAGACATAATTTTTTTCCTCCGACATGTTTTTGTTTTTCAATACACGATATTTTTCTGTACCAGCAGAGACATACCCTAATTTTCCCTAGTCAATCATGCTGCTGGAAGTTTCTAATCAATGACTTATGGCTACTTGGAGGTCACAGAGAGGCCTTTTATGTAACACACCGAGGTATGCTTATTGCGGACTCTACTTTCCCTCCTGGGGAAGGCACTTTTTTGAAATAACACATATGCTATTTGAGATAAAGTGGCGCCTGGGTAAAAAGGCGCAGTTTTGCCAGCACTAGGTTAAAACCTTCACAGATTTCAAACGTTTTGTTTCAATTATACATCACAGCACATCCCAGCAAACATACAAGATGCCCTCATGTCCCACATCAAAAGTAATTTTTACTGTACATAATTTGAATACTTTTTTTTATCATTTTGCTTTGAAATGATTGGATTGTGAATAATCCAATTAATTCACGATTGGCCATGATTTCTAGGCAGTAATCATGCACACCGAGGAATTCTTACAGGATTAGACAATCTAATCTAGAAATTGTTTTCAGATGTAATGGAACTGTTTTAATATTAAATTTAACAATTAATTAAGTTGACCTAATGTCACACGTTGTACTGATTTAATTAGATATTCATTAATCGTAATGTGGCAGTTTCTTTTGGAATTTTGGTACGTCTATTTTTTTGTTAAATATCAAAAAATTTTATAGATCTTGGAAGGAGCTCAGAGGCCTAGGTACTGTTGCTATGATGCTGAAAGACGAAATAAATCTGATCATTTTGTGACCATGGAGAAAGAAAATCAGCAGGATGCAGAAGTCTACACTGGGAACAGACATTTTTCTCTCTCTCCAGCTTCTTATGGGATATTCCTCCTGGGAAGCAGCTGAGACGTACGAAGCATCCTGGAGGCATGGACCAAATCCTAGTGTTACCTGAAGGGTCAGCTAGAAACACTGTTGATGCTGGGATAATTGGTAGGTCTCCTTGGGAACACCGGAATTCTGGTTAAGATCTAAAACCCAGAGAAAAGTGAGGTGGTAACGTAGTGGATAAAATTCATGATCCAGTGATGGGCCTAAGAATATTAAAGAATCCTTAAAGAGAATCACACGCATGTGGAGTCAGGAGTACCCGCTGTATTCCTTCTGAATACCTGAGGGCTGGGATTTCCCTTGCCTTCCAGTTTCTTATGTAAAGAGAGTATAAATCACACTGCTCACTATGCAGGGATGTCCTAGACGCTGTAACATAGGGTTGGTTTCTTACATAGCCACATAGCATAGTGCAGCAGTAACAGGTTTTTTTTTTTTAATTTGACAGCCTCTTTTGTTGAAATATACAATTTCTGAAATGCCCTTAAGATCTTCTTCACATTCGCTGAATATGAAAATGTACTTTTCGCAAAAAAATAGTTGATTTCCCATTAAAAGAAAGTACTGTCTACAAAGAAACTTTATTCAGCAAGTAATATATGCTCTTTGATTATTTCTAAAACTATGACATAAAAAAATCCATCTGCCAAGATATACAGCAAAAGACAGATGATTTGTGTCAGGATCAAATGTATATTGCCTTGGGGATAAAATTTAACTTTCTGCTACGGTGTCTAAAATAGAATAAACAAACAAACAAAAAAACCCAAAATTCTCTCGTCCAATGATATTAGGGATGAATATATGGCAAAAATAATTTAACTTATTTCAAAAATAGTTCACATTTTACTTCTAAATAACAAAATAGAAAGAAAGAAATGCCAGGCTTGAATTTTATATAACTCCCACCTTATTAATGTAAATGACAATCAGAACTGGACATAATGCTAATGATGTTTCCTCTTTATACCATTCATTTTGTGGTTTGTTAAAGAACAAACATCGTGAGACAAAACGTAACCAGATGTCAAATTTCTGTATGGTCTTTGTAGCACGTTCTGCTTCAATGGCTGTGGTCCTTATGATTCTACCCTGAACCACCTATCATAGACATAAAATGAGCAGCATGTGTGTCTTGGAACAAGACCAGTATAAGACTACAGATGGAGAGCCCCCATGGTAAGGGACTTCAATCTGATCTCCGGTAATGGCCATGTCCATTCATTTTACAGCAGAACTTCTGGGTGGCTCTAAGGCCCTTTGGGGAGGTGGTGACGTTAGCTAGAAACTATTTTCATAAAAATACTAAGACATTCTTTGTTTTTTCCACTGTGTTAACAAATGTGCCGAACACTTAGAAACAGGTCTGGGTACATCTGCTGTGACCTCAGCACATCAAAGCAACGGCACCAAACTGTGTATTTTTCGCTGCCACGCAGACTTGGATATTTGGCAGAAATCTGCTCAAAAGGGAACAAAGTGAGCTTACTTCTTTAAGGAAGACAACTGGCAGTATTTGTTGACAACGATGAATTTGAGCTTCCAGGCAAAAATTAAAAATTTGGAAAACTTGTATTTACCACTGTGAGCTTGACAGCATCCTAATGTTTAAAGACATTTCTTATGAGATCAGCGGTGATGGTAATAAATGTGCTGTATTGACTTTTATAACAAACTGTGTCAACGTGTGGAAGATCTGCATGACTTAGTGAACTGGTATTTTTTAAAAGCACAGTATTATAAATCATTCATGGGAAAGATACATTTAAAGTCCAAATTAGACCAATGAATTTTAGTGTAACAGAGCATGATGAGTTTACTGATGTGTAACTAATGCTTACGAAACTGTTGCTGGTTGAGTTTGGGAGAACAATTTTAAAAGAATACCCACAATTACATAAAAAAACTATTAAAATCTTCCTCTTTTTTAAACTATGCATTTCGTGTAAGGCCAGATTCCCTTCATATATTTTAACCAAAGCAACATATCACAATAAATTGAATCCAAAGCAGGTGAGAATCTATGTTCTGCTGAGTCAGACATCAAAGAGATTTGCAAAAACGTAAAACAATACCAATCTGGTAACCCATTTGTTACAGTTTTAGAAAATATAGTTATTTTTCGTGAAAAAAACTATCGATGTCAATCTATAGTGGGTTAATTATTTTTTAATGAATAGATAATTTTAATTTCTAACATGATAAATACTGTTGGGCTTCACCCACATAAAGGAAAGCTCTTTGGGGTTCTCAATAATTTTGAAGAACATAGGGCTTCTATGACTGAAGAGTTTAAGAACTGTTGCTTCTACAGACTCTGGGTCCCCACAGAGTTCTCTTAAGTTTTTATCCAATTAATTTTCCAGTGGAGTATTTAAAAAACAAAAATTGAAGCAGAGGGAGATACGATGTTGAAGCACGAGAAACATGGGAAAGCCTTTGAAAACTCCAGAGGATTTGGGAACCACCAGTTATTAAATGCTGCCCTAGAAAAATCCGTACAGCTATGTCCAAGAAAAGCTATTACCTGCCTGGGAGACCTGAGGGAAGCCATCCAAATTCTCAGGGCACTTTTCATCACTTATAATAAGAAGTAAGCTCCAAGGTTCACTGACTCTTAGATGTTCATAAGTGAAATATGTTGGAATCATTGAAATGACCTTAAAAATACTCTTGACTGATCACGAGCTAGTTTACTGAGGTCACTGCTTTTATTTCTCCTTTTTGTGCTTTATTCACTTAGTTATTTTCAAATAAAGCTTAGTATCATATATACATGGGAGAGACCCAGAAGAACTGAGGGAACCCTGTGCTTTATTTTTGTAACAATATTGGTAGGATTATGCAGAACTCCAGTTTGCTATTTGCTAACAAAGTCTAAAATTGTTGATACTAAATGGTTAAACATAACAGTTATTTTAAAATGAAATTTAGGAGGGGTAATGGTCATTTTTCATTTTCACCTATCCAGAATCCATTTATTCTTTTCTTTTTTTCTCCGAATTTCCTTCGGAGAACAGTATCACCGGTGATCTCAATTTTCATGGTTCCAGAGTGGGGGCTGACCCCAGCTTCAGCTCCAGAAGTGGCCATGTGATCAGGCCTCTCCAGTCAATCCTTCTGCCCCCTTGGCTTCACTGACTCGCTCAGGATTGACCATGTGACCCAAGTCCACCAATGAGAATTGCCTTCATGCTTTTGCTGGAGTTCTTGAGAAATAGGTATATTTTTGTGTAAGAGCTGCTAAACTCTCATTACTGACTGGCTGAATGACTGTGGACACCTTGCTTGACCATTAAGCTTCCATTTGTTCTCCCATTTGTAAAATGGGAGAAGTAAAGGTAGCTATCTTGTATAATTATTATAAACATTAAATAAGACAATAAGTGTAGATTTCACCGCAGTGGCCAGCATGTTGTAAGAGCTCAAGAAATCTTAGCTGCTTTTATTATTTAAAGGCAAATGTGATCTTTCAGCTCCTCTGCTTATAATATAATGAAATCTAAACTGCTTCCTTATGATGGTACACATGGTTCAGCACACATAATCAGCCTCACCTGCGGCCTTGCACCTGCCACACTGCATTAAATTCTCCTAACGCTCCATGCCTTCTCTTACTCTAGGATTTTAATGATGCCACTCATTCTGCCCGACACACTTATTCCTTCTCCCTTTCTCCCCTTCCCTTCTTTACTGAACTGTATGCTTTGTGAGGACAAGAGCTAGGCCTGTCTCATTCTCCACAATATTCCCCCTGAATAACATAGCAAATCCCTGATAAGGACTCATGCAGTATTAACTGAATGAATTATTTTAAACCGTATTTTGAAGAATAAAGCCAGTGTAAAAGATGAATTATCTGTATAGTTCCCATTTTTTTTTAAAAAAGAATCTTCCTCCATTGCTTCATCTTTCCCAAGATTCCAGCAAAAAGGCAAAACTGCATTGACTAGACTTTAATTGAATTTAACATATTAAAAAAAAAAAAAAGTGGGGAAAACTGCAGCGCCTGTCTTGGACAGCAGATGGCAGTGCAAATACAGGTGACACGTACTCTGGTCCTCTTACAAGCTTCCAGAACTAGTCTCTGTGCATGCACAGCATAAGTCAGACAGAACCTTCTTTTCTGCAATGTCTTCTGTGGCTTTTCACAGAAACAAAAAGGGCATTCTTTGTGAATATTGGTGGTGTGATGTGCCCACAGGGCCCTTCCAAAGTAAGCCTACAGCTGTCAACCAGGAGCAATGCCACGGCCCACTCTTCCCCGAGATGGGAACAGGGTGGGGCCACGTTCCCTGCAGTGAAAGATACAAGGAGCAGGCAGGAGAGTCAAAACTCAGGCCAGCATGTTGTCAGCATGATTCTCAAACAAGATTCATCTACAGAGAGGGGAGTAAGGTGAAGGTACCTTCCGTGTTATCTGAATTCCCCAAGAGGATCACACAGAGAATAGGTGGAAGTTCAGAATTTCTCTAACAAGAATGAAATTACTATCAAGTTGCATTTTTTTCTATCAGTTTTCAGGGCATCTGTAGGTTATACAATGTCCTAGTTTATCCATGTGCTTAGTAGAAATCAAGTTTAAGGGACTGTGTGAGTATATACACCCACACATAGAGGTATGTACAGAATATGATAGTAAGTTAGCTGACGGCAAATCAGATCACAGAAGACCGAGCTCTGACCCATAGGTGGCTAAGATACACACACACACACACACACACACACACACACCAGTTAATATCACCAAACTCCTTGACTCCAAAGTGCTCCCATAGCTTTAACCAATCACTTTGCTATAAGAAAGGTGAGAAAAAGAATATAAATAGCTTAGAGAAACCCTTACAAACCACTGGAAAACAAAGTCTAGCATCCTTTCTTTCTGAAGCAGGGACAGTGACACCCTCTATGTATGTGTGTGTATAACTGAATCACTTTGCTGTACACCTGAAGCTAACACTGAAAATCAACTACACTTCAATAAAAATAAAGTTATAAAAAAAAAAGTCAAGCACCATCGCAGACCCACATGGGCTCCTTGAAGGCAGAGGTCACCTGTCCTCACCTTACGGGGCGCTGTTCAGGACAGGTGTTCTCCCAAGTTCGCTGCATGAGTAAACGGCTGAACCAAGGACAGACAAGCACACAGAATGTTGCTCTTTTATTAGGGGGGAAGAGTACATGTGACAAGATTGCTCAGGTGCTGGAGAATTAATTTTTAGGTATAGCAAAACAATCGGTTACAAACAGCTCTCCCTCAGTTACAGGAAGAGGGAAATTTCACGGGTCAGAGAGCGGAGAAGACTCCTCTCTGAATTCATGAGGCAGGTAATTGGGGGTCGCTTATTTGTCTTCATAATTCCGTTTCCCATGGTTTAGGATGATAACGCATTAGCTGACTTGGTAAATCTGATCCCTGAGTTTAAAATCCATAAGGGGCTTTCTGTCATTTCAAGGTGAGAATCACGGACAGGGCCGGCTCAGCCTCGCCCTTGTCAGGTTTCCTCTCCAAGCCACGCCCACACACGCCCCACCCGGAGTCACAGGGTCATCACACCTCGTGGGTCCTTCCCCTGGGCTGTTCTCTCTCCTAAGTCACCTGAGGTCTCAATTCCCAGGTGGTTAGCAAGCTCCTGAAGAGACAGTGCAGTGTCATTTTCCTTGGTGGCTTTTGTCACAGATTGTAATTATATTTTTAACTTTTGTGATTAGTAGCCATCTCCCCCACTGGCATGTGCTCAGTGCCTGATAACTTTATATTGGAAAAAAGAAATAGAAGAATAAAGGAATGGATGAATACCTGAATGAATTCGTGAACATGGAGGTAGAAATAGAGAAACTCAACCCAATTAAGTCATGGGAAGAGAGCTGTGCTGAGGGTCAGAAACCTGACATCCTATTTGAACACATTACTTCCCAGTGAGTCTGAGCCACTTCACTGGTTCCTTTTGAGCTGCAGCCTGGTCACCTAGATAATCAGATCGTAACACCAGCCCACAGATGCACGGGCTTTGTGTGAAGATCTCACTCTCTGGCCTAGTGAGAAAGGAGAGACAGGTGAATCTTCTCTTCTTGGGTGCTTTCAAGTGTGCCCTGAAGGCTCCTCATACTGGCCATCTCCCACCTGGGGGTTTCCTGGCTGTCTGCCCACTGGGCATCCTGTGGATGGACCCTGAACCATGTCCAGCAGAGTCCTTGCCCCTCCAGGACAGTCACACGACCTAAGCCACCTCCAGAGTTTCTCTCCATGGTCTGGTCTGGTCCATGGGAAACATGCACCCTTAACCCACCATCCCTGGCTGCAGAGTTACTTGCCATGAAGTTTTCTGCTCTGTGGTCACAGGCCATTCAGCTAACCTCCTGTGCTTTTTATTTTTGATGTCCCTTCAATGACTAGAAACAAATAATAAGATGTCCAGGGGGTCCCGTGAAAGTCTCCCTGACTTGACTTCTCACTGGGGGAGACAAGTGTCACATGAGGATCTCTCTCTCTTTCTCCCCCTCCCCGCCACCTCACACAAACACCCACACGCACGCACATTCATTCACACACACAGAGTTTATCTCAAAGTCTCTCTAATATCTGGTTTCCAGCTTAGCCTCTACCCCCTCTCCTAGGCTAGAGAAGGGAGCTCACTTAAGGACAGTCATTCACTTTGATCACTTCCCTTGCAGGTCCTGCTTCTGTAGTCCAGCTTTTTCCCTTGGAATGCGAGAGGAATTACCTCCTATCATTTTGTAACTAACCTGCTGCATTTTGTATCCTGCTGGGTTACATCCAAACCCTGCATAAGCTACTCTTTGGCTATTTAAAATGATTAAGACCAAAGCCTCTTTTTCTGGCTGTTTCTCAAAGCTGTATCATCAGAATCCGGAGAAACACAAATAAAACCATTTCTCTGGTGAGCACAAATTGTAGCAGCCAGAAGTCACAGTTTTCCGCAGAGAAATAAAAGTGGGACGATTGGGGAATGTAACTTCCATTACTCTCCAAAG
The DNA here is from genome assembly GCF_048564905.1 of Vicugna pacos. NCBI lineage: Eukaryota > Metazoa > Chordata > Mammalia > Artiodactyla > Camelidae > Vicugna > Vicugna pacos. The sequence continues at coordinate 85,240,075 of NC_132991.1, read as the reverse complement.
ACTCTCCAAGTGAGAATTGTGTTACGTGTTCACTGCTAGAATTCAGAAAGGGAGAGTGAAACTGGAGAGTGTGAAATTAGGAAGGAGAGCCTAGCAGCCAGATCTGGCCAGTGTTCCCTGAGGAAATAACCCAGCACCCAATTAGAGCTGGCGTGGAGAGCAGACGCAGGGAGCTGAGTTCTGGTGCCTGAGCCCACGGAGCAGAATGACAGCCTTGAGGGTCATAGACACGAAGCCCCCAGCTGCCTGAGGCTGATGGGGAGCCACGCAGGAAGTTAGTCAGTAGCCTCCAGCGAAGCCCAAATTACAGAGAAGGGACTTCAATTCCACCAGGCTGGTTTGGTGTTCCTGTTGCGTAATAATATGAATACACAAGCCCCAAATGGTGAAACTATGACAGTTAAAAATGATGCTCTGGAAAGCGGGACAGTGAAGCAAAAAATGGAGATGGGTTTTCACTCTTTCTTTGACTTTAGTTTTTCAATGAGCATGCTTCACTCATATAACAATAACAACAACAACAACAATAATAATAATAAAATATTTCCATTCGAGGGAAACAAGCAAAACTCAAGCAGACCACGGCATCTATAATCAGTTAATAGTTTCACATGACACCCAAACTTAGTGACTGATAAGGACTCTCGCTCAGCTTTGTTCATGAGTCTGTGGGTCAGCTGGGTGGTTTTTCTGGTCTGGGCTGGGCTCACTCATGCATCCGTGGTCGGCTGTGAATCAGGGAGAAGCTTCTGCTATTTCATGCTGTGCTTCCTCATTGGTTTGCGGGTTGGCTGGCGGAAGACCCAGGACTCGTGGCTTTCCTCTGTGTGTATCTCATCCTCCGACAGGCTAACTCAAGTTCATTTACATGATGCTGTCAGGGTTGGAAAAAGTGAGTGGGAGCGCTGGTGGCCTCTCGCGGCTGAGGCTTGGAACTGACACACAGTCACTTCCATCTCATTCTATTGGTCAACGCAAGACACAAGGCCAACCCAGATTTAAGGGGTAGGAAATAGATCTTACACCTTGACAAGGAGCTATTAAGCATGTTTGCAAAAACTGTGGCTACAGGGAGAGGGGACTATTACTACACTAAGCATCCCAAAGGCGCCAAGCCACATGAAAAAAGGCAGAGGGAGAAGAGGATAGGGTTTGGGAATTATGTAGTCATGTTAAAATGTTTAATACTAATCAGGTTCTAAGAGTAAATCTTTTCCATCCGCACTTCCATGAGCTGCAGAGAATGCTCCATCCCCTCCTACTTGCCTTGTTCCTGCTCATGTTTGTACCAAATTTAATATCACTTTCTCCAGGAAGCCTGTCTGAATTACCTTCCTTCTAGACAGGGGATAAATGATGTGACTGTGCCCAGCATTTCCTCCTCATAGCATTTACAAGGATCTGTTATTTTGCCTTCCATCTTCCTCGCTAAACCATGAGCTCTGGGAAGGCAGGGTCAGGTCCACCACATCGACCTTGTGCCCCCTGCACCCCCAGCACCTAGTCCCTGCGTGGCACAGAGGAGATGCTGAATACATTTTTGTTAAGTAAATACAAAAGGAATGAATGAATGAGTAGATGAATGAATGTCTAATTGGGCATTTACTAAAGGCGTGTACATTAGTGGATATCGATATTTTCCTGTGATGCCCACATCCTTGCTAACGTGGTTTTAAAGCCCGCTCATTGCCGCCCAGCAGAAAAGAAACACTGCGAGAGGTTAAGCTTAGTTTTCATAGCCACGTATAATGAATGCACCAGCCCAGTTCTAAAGCCTGCCCCTGACACGTTCTCCAAATTTCATAAATACAGACTTGAGGGGATCCAAAACTGGCCTTTACACTCTCCTAAAATCCTGGTTGGAAAATGCTCAAATAAACAAAATATTAATTTACTAACATTTGGAAAGCAAGGTTTACTTGCACTTGAAAAAGAAGAAAAACTACATTGATTTATTATGGTTTGCAGGAATGATTGTCAAAAATACTGTTCCGCAATTCCCAGTCCTGCTGCCCGATTCGTGCTGCTTGTCTGTTTTTCATTCTCTGAACGTGTGTGCATAGGGGATGCTTCCTAGATATGGGTATTTCTGAGTTACAGTTGCCAGGAGGTTTATGGGTAAAGTCAGCCAGTCATTCCAGCATTATTATGTAAAGTATGGTAAATGTGTTTCAGAATTTCAAGAGGCAAGCATCCTTCTTATAAATCAACTGATGATAATCAGTTTTCAAAGACTACACTCTTGAGTTCCATTGCTGTTCCCTCTCCTGAATCCCAGTTTGCTGCTGCTTCTGTGAAATGGCCCCCGTTCTGCTAAATCTTCTTCCCAGGGATCTATGCTTAGGTCTTTGGATAACATCCTAACATTTCTGTAAACTTTCCAATCTTTAAGGCATGATTAGAATATGAACTGGAGTTGAAAATATCTTACGAACCATAGTGTGGGGTGTAGGTGTGCTAAGTACCACATTGGAGGTGGAGATCTCACCGTCCCCAGCAAAAGAACCCGTAGAACCCGTGACTCCTTTTGCCACCCTTCTGCTACCTTCTCTGCCTAAATTCTGCCCAGTTTAGGGCCCAGCTCAGATGCCACTACTCACAGGAAACTTTCTTTCATTACCCCAAACCAGTGATTCTCTCAGCTCTCCTGCAAAGATATCTGCAAAAGTATCAGAATCACACCCAGAACAAGTATTTATTTAACATTCATGGTGTTCCAGACCCCATGGTAAGTGTGCTAATATGTTATCTCACTTAATCCTCACCTTTAATTCTCAATAGTATCTGAGTTAAGTATCATTATCATCTATGAGTTAGGTATCAATAGTCTCTATGAGTTAGGTACCACTATCTTTTTATGGATAAAGCTCAGAGAGATAAAGGGACATGACCAGTGTCATCACTAACAAAAAACAGAATCTTGACTTCAATTCGGACTTTCTGGATGCGCAAACCTCAGTGCCCAAAGATTATATTATAATTTATGCATGCACTTATAATTAGTATAAAATGTATTATTCTATGAATGTGAAGTACTAAAAGTGGCATATTTCTTTGCTTTCTTCAAATAAAATTAAAGTCATACATTTCACTTCTCTGAACTTGTGTGTGCACAGGACTTCTCTTGGATATGAATGGCTGATCCATGAATGGTGGTGGAAAATGCTTCCTTTCAATAGAACAGGAAAAGGGCCAGAAGTGTTCTGCAGATCAGAATGTACCAGATGGCCCTCTTAGCCTTCAGCCCACACTAGTTAATATATGGGACTCTATTTCCCAAGCATCAATACCCCATTGAAGGACAAGATTCCATATTCTGGAGTTTGAGATCATAAAGCATAAAGTCCAGCCTCACTGGAAATCCTTTGCCAACTTTACCCCATCTGTCCTCTCTCCAGATCAGAGGCTGTGCCTCTTTGCCAGGAGGCTGAGAAAGGATTTGGCCCTTGGTCCTTACTACTCATGGAATGCCAGTCTCTGTTCCTCTTCCAGAGTCAAGATATTGTCCCTCCCTTCTTGATCATCACAGGCCACGTGCCTCTCTCTAATACCCGCTCCTATTCTTAGCATAGCTTTCTCAAGGAGATGCAGCTTCTGGAAAATAAAAGCCAGGAGGGCAGGATGTTTACTGACACCTGCTGCTTCTGCTATAATCCAGCCTCTCTGTGCTTCAGGGTCAAATGCATGCCTCCACATAATGGTCATCAATTGATTTTTCAAGCCAGAAAATGCACACCGACGTTCTTGATGTCTTTTCCAGCCAGAGGAGGCAAATTCTTTGATTCAATGTTTTGTTTTGTTTTAATTGAGCTCTGTTTACAATTTGAGAGATTTTACATTATAGTCATTAAATCTGGGAAATTGAGGTGAGCATGTCTCACAGTGAGCATCAACTCTGTCCCCCTGAGATGCTCCTGTGCTCTACAGGTCACCTGCATTTCCATCATTCCATCCTAATGTTCATCAGCTGGCAATAGATTTTCTTTGTAATGCAGAAATATTCCCTGTATTTATGCTTCTAAAAATGTGGAAATATATGATTTAGACCCAAAGGATTTCAAGTTTCAAGAAAAATGGGGGAAGTATTTTCCTTTGTAGGAGCAAAAACCATTCCTATATATGTAACATATGTCTGATCTGAAGGAGGCAATCTCCTAATTCACTCACTGATGTTCCCTGCCTATCACCATGCTTCTCAGTTAGCACCCCTGGTAGACCTTCGCAGAAGAGCAGAAACACACAAGGTTGGACACACAGAAACTGAGGTATTTTTAAGGTCATTTCATTTATAGCATTAACCCAAGGCCTTCTGAGTCTACTTCCAAAATTGCGTTTATAGTCAGGCTCGCCTGGTAGGACCAACTCAGGAGAGGTCTGCCTCAGCATTTGTTCACCTTCCTCATCCCAGATAGAAAGTTCTCTCTCTAGATTTCTACTCAATTAATAATAATAAATGATTTTTTAAAGACCTGATAGAATCCTGGTCTAAGACTCAATGTATCCCATTACACCTTCCATTCTTTCCCTAGCCTGCACTAATTTTCTATTCTCTGAATGATTTTAAATGCATAGTGAAAAGTAGACAGTAATGAAAAATACATTTAGCTATAATCTGATTCATTTATGTTCAATATTTTTGTGTCATAAAGAAGCATAGTAAGATCTTTGAGTGGCAGAGACTGTGTTTTATGTGTTGTATACTATATTGTGTGTGTGTGTGTCTGTGTGAGTGTGTGCGTGTGTTTGTGTGTGTATCCCCCAGAAACCATAACAGAACTGGATACAAGCTGCTTGGAAAATTTATTTATTGATTTAGTGATTAAACTCTACATTTTTGTTAATACTATATTTGCTTGTATACTTTTTACTCTTTGCCATTATTTTCACGAGCATTTGGGTCCCAGTCCTCCACCGCCTTCAAGAATCACCCCCCAGGGAATCTCTGATTTACTAAACAGCAGTGACTTTAATAAAGTACCAGAGCAACCAGTGGCACTGTTAATTAGACCGGAGGTCTCCTGACACGCTCGCCTGCTTTACTTCAGCACTTCCTCCATTCCTCAAAAGAGCTGTTAAGAACTAGCATTTCCAGTAGCTGAACTACTTTTGTTAAAGCAAATAGTCTGTGACTGGTAGTAGCTGGTGTGTGTGTGTGTGTGTGTGTGTCTATGTCTATGTGTGTGTGTTAGTGACAGACAGAGAGAAAGAGAGAGAACCAGAGACAGAGAGGTGACTGTCAGAGAGGGCATGCTCTGAAGGTGAAATTAGTGGAATTTTCAGGGTTAGGTGGGGAGTCGAGTAACTTCTCGTTTAGGGAAGGGGGTTAATGATCACAGTTCTAGTGTTTCTGGTAGCGAATTCACCCAGTGGCCCCACTTGGTCACTTGACACTTGGTCAAGTGTCAAGGAGACAATAATGAGGAAGTATAAAGAGAAAAGGGATAAAGAGTAAACTCTGACTTAATCTCTTCTGTTCCAAAAAAAGCAAGTCCAAGCTGCTCTCTTCGTGTAGTTATTTGACTGTTCTGAATGAAGGCCATTTCACTGAGGAGTATAATTCTTTAAGGAGTGCACCATTTGTTTAAAACCCCAAGGTTGAGTGAACTTCAAATATTATACATTTTTGCTAGTGGAATCATGGCATTTTCTAGTATAGAACTGGCACATTTTTGGTTCTTTCATTTTAGAAAAATTAAAACTACCAATGTAAGAAATATTTTTCCTTTTCTCCTTTTCCCCTCAAAATTGGTAGAAGGGTAGTCTCAAGAGATACAATTGCAGTGATATATTTGCAAGGCACTGACTTCTAAAAGTTCAAGTTCTTGTGATGCTCTTTTGAGTGTTCAGGCTGACCTGTTTCCCTTTCACATGAAAAGCCCTAACTGGCACAGACATCATACATGTGACTCCACATTTGCCCCTACATTTCACACTTCTTTTAATATGGATACAAAAATGTCTTTATCAAAAACGTAACAAAAATTTTTTTCTCCTTCCACATTTACCTACCTCCCTCATAAGCTAAGATGGAGAATGCGAGGAACTAAAGTGTGTGTGTTACTTCTTCTGGTCAGTAGACAATTTACTGCTCTACAAACAGAGCTTAAAAACCCGGCGGAGCAGATTGTAGATGACATAAACCAAAAGAGATGTTCTGGGAGTTTGCAGTGGGAGAAAGTGAAAGTCGCGTATCAATTCTGTTTACACTCTCAATTCCTTAGAAGAATCACGTCAAAGAATCAAAGATGCCTTACAGTTCACCTATTTTTACGCAACGTACTAAGAGTTTGGTCAAACTTCACTTGTAGATCATCTCATTGTTTCATTTCCATTTGTATCACAGGTTCTCTCCCTCTGCCCACACTTTTCATACAATAGATATTATTTTACTTTATTAAGCATGTCTGTATGTAGTCTAATAACAGTGTTTTAAGTGAAATGAGCCAGAAAGAGAAAGAAACATACCATATGATATCACTTATATATGAAATCTTTAAAAAGACACAAATGAACTTATTTATAAGACAGAAACATATTCACAGACATAGAAAACAAACTTATGGTTACTAGAGAGGGAAAAGGGTGGGAAAGGATAAATTGGGAGATCGAGGTTTACTTATACTAACTACTATATATGAAATAGATAAATAACAAGCTTATACTTATAGCACAGGGAATAATATTCACCACCCTGTAGTAACCGCCGCTCACACTTCAAAATGTTTGGACTCCCCAGTGTTCAAGTTCACTTTCATCTCATCTCAGGTTCCTGCCTTCCTAGGTTAGAATCATCCAGTCTTAGGATACCAGCCCTGCCAAAGGGCCCTATTCTCAGTCTCTATTTCCACTAAATCTCTAGCTCCAGACCTAGAATCCCAACTGTCCACTAGCTTCCCAGTTAGGTCTCAGAGCACTTCCAAATTAACACAGTCAAAATTTAAGTCCATGCTTTCCTATCCAACATGAGATGTTGTTTACCTTTGTCTTAGTAAATGGCCTCCCAGTCACCCATGCTTGAAGACTTGGAGTCATCATTGAAACTTTTAAGATGAAAACTGGACTACATTAAATCTATCTGAAAAAAAGTTAAATGACTACAAAGTATCCACCCTATAATGTCTAAAACTTAACCATCATGGGGCAGGTAACTGTCCATTGCTTATGTGGCAGCCCACTTATCCCTGCAAATACAATTTTGACGTCATTTCCAAATATAAGGAAGAGATCCCTTGATGTAAGGGAAAGAAAGGAACTCTGTAAGCTCATGGGAATCCCAAACCTCTTCACTCAGAGACTGATCTAGAGGACGTTCCTCAGGTATGACCAGCAAGATGAAAGAGAGAGTCTGCCACATCAGCTCGTGACCACAAGCATAATCGTCGAGGGGAGCAGACGAGAAGAGTTAGGAGAGGAAGTTTCTGGGTCCTCAATGACGTCCCCTATCAGTTACAAGATTCCTGGAGCTGCCTATCTCCAGATTCAGTGCTATGGGGGGTTAACAGAGGCCACTATTACTTTAGCTACTGTCAATTGGTACTCTGTGGATGAAAGCATTTCTGTTAATTGTGTGAGGTCCTTCAAGATTCTTGCTACCTGATCCCAACCTACTTTGCAGTTTCTTCAGTCAACCTTCCCCAGCCTTTCACACCAAACCCAGTAGGATCTGACCCACAGAGTTTTAGGTTTCCGTTTAGAAGGCAGATGCCCTTCTTCTGCATCCTCCTGGTGAGCAGCTCTTGATGTTTCAACTTCTAGCTCAGATGTTGCCTCCTCAAGCAGTGACCACTTTCTGTTTCCCCCAAAACCCTCTGCTTGTTCTTCCTGAAATCATACCCTCCCAAGAAAAATTAATTTCTCTCTCCTCTGTTCTGCATGCTATTTGTATATAATACATTCGATTGCCACGATCCATCCATCCGTCTTGCACTTACCTTTGAGCACCCGGATGTGAGGATGTCTCACTCATCATTGTGCTCACAGATCCTAGAACAGTGGCTGTAACGTAATAAACACTCAGCTAACACTTCTGAGTTTAATAAAATATCTGTGATCACAACAGGAGCAGATGCTGTTCATGATTTTTGGACAGAACTGGTACAAACTTAGATAATCATTAACAATATACTGATAACAGACCTAAAATAGATCATAATTCCCAAGTGACTAATGATGTCAAAGTTCTTTGAGAGTAGCTTTTTTTTCCCCCACAAAATACTATTTGTTCCCTACATTCTTTTCCTTTTTGACAAAATGCACAGATATCTTCTTCTCATGTATCTATAGCTATTTCTACTGTATTATCATAAATATATTTTTAAATTTCTGCTAAATTCACAGCACGTTCCTTCCCTGAGATTTGAACTCGTACTGTTTGAGCTCATGATCGGTGCCATCACCAAAGCTTTAGGTTACACTTTAAGTCTGAGGAAGCTATTGCTCTGCCCCTGTGTGGGTACTGTTCTAGAAACATCCTTTCCCCAGTGCAGAGATCATTCATCCTGTTCCAGTTTTAACTTGTGCACGATTGTCAGAGAGACCACAGGCTAAATTCACGTTAATTGCTTTCCAAGATGAATATCAGAGTTGAAAAGAACACTAAAGGATTGGTCTTTTCTTCAAAGCTCTAACGCTCTTAAAGAATAGAAACCTGAAAACTACAGGAGGTTGCTTGATTATTTGTTGTTTATCTCAATCGACAGCTCTCTGTGAGTCTGTCATGTAGATTCATCAGTTCAAAGCGCACATAGCCTGCTTTTTAAAAAACTGATGTTTAATAACATTTGTCTACCAACAGTGCAAAATTGCATTTTTGCTCATTACATCACATGCCTCACATTTACTCTCTCTACTGCCTTCAGATGGTCTTTGCTACACTTTTATCCTCAATTTTAGTTTCTATTCATTTTCCCAATTGCCTAAAATCTTTTTAAATTTATTTCTTATTGAAATGTAGTCAGTTTACAATCTTGTGTTAATTTCTGGCATACAGAACAGTGATTCAGTTACACATATACATATTTATATTCTTTTTCATTATGGGCTATTACAAAATATTGAATATAGTTCCCTGTGTTATACAGTAGGACCTTGCTGTTTATTTTATATATAGTAGTATCTACAAATCTCAAACTCCCAGTTTATCCCTCCCTCCGCACTTACCCCTCTGATGACCACAATTTTGTTTTCTGTCTTTGAATCTATTTTACAAGTAAATTCATTTGTGTCATTTTTTTTTGGTATATTCCACATATAAGTGACATCATATGATATTTGTCTTTCTCTTTCTGATTTACTTCACTTAGTATGACAATCTCCAGGTCCATACATGATGCTGCAAATGACGTTCTTTTATTTTTTATGGCTGAGTACTATTCCATCATATAGTCTGAATCAAAGGAGGCATAAACTCTAAATCACTTCAACTTTATACACTGAAACTGCTTTAGATGAGATGCTAGGATTTTTTTTTTTTGGAAGAAATTTAGTAGCAGATGGTCAGAGTTGTCAGGGCTGCTGTGTTGCACAGCTCCAAAAAGTACCACTCACTTCTCTGTCTCCATGTGAATAATGTTCCCTGGAGTGTACCACACACTGTGACCTCCTTTTGTGTGAAGGCTACTTACAGTGTCTCTATGAGTAGATACAGAGATATCTGTAGTTACGGTTCTCAAAGTGATAATTGCATAAAAGCATTTTCTAGAGACAAGAAGGACTTACTGTCCGGGAGAGCATTATCTTTCTTACCTGAGCTGTGGTTTCCTGCTAACAAGGTGGGGCTCACAGAGCATCTTCCCATTCTACTTGTGACCACAGGTGGCCCAGGTGTTCCATCCCATTCCTGAGCTTTGATAGGCTCTCTGGAGGAGGATGCCCCATGGTGGCCTCTCTCTTTGCCGTCCAACTTTGGTATAGGCTCCGTGCTGTGGCTCCGGACTTTCAGCTCCTCTGTCGATTCTGCATATTAACCAAATTGTATTCTGTTAAACGAAAGTCAAATCCTTCCCAGATTCCTTAAAAGAAATTAAAGAAAGATTTTCTAAAATATTTTTAGTATATTTTTGGAAACTTGGACCTGTGTTGGAGATAACAATACTTAAATAAAACAGGGACAGAGACCATGGATTTTTCTCAGCTGGGCAGGTTAATATCCCTGGGAAATAGTTCTTTTTTTGACAGTGGAGAACCTCGATGAATCTCGAGTATCCTTTAGAAACTCTTCCCTTGTGCTCATCTTCAAGGAAACTTCTAAAAGAGCACTTTACACTCGTTCTCTCTACTTTGACATTTTTCTTTCATTCTGCTACCCACTGTGACATGAATTTAGCCCCATCACTCTGCTAAAACTGCTTTTGCTAGAATTGCCCAGTGTCTTTTAGTTGGCAAATTTAGAAGACATGGTTAAGCCATTTGATAACCCTTTGATGACTCTCTTATGTATATCTTCAGTTCTCTTGGCTTCTCTGATGGTGTGTTCCGTCTTATGCCACTCTTGTGTTAGTCACACCTTCTCCTCCTCCGTGTGTCCCTTACATGCTGGTTGTCCCCAAGGTTCCACCCTCATAACTCTTCTTCTCATTCTACATCTATCCTCCAGGATTCAACTAGCAATCATCTGAAGGCAACTGGCTCCTAAGTAGTGATCACAAGCCTGGACCATTCTCCTGAGCTTTAGACTCAGTTACCCAACTGCCTGCTGGATGACTCCATCTAGATGCCCCCTGGATCATACAAATTTAGCATTTCAGATACTGGACTGACACCATGTCTTACTAAACCAATGGTTCCTTCCCACCTGCCAACCATCCAAGCTAGAAACTTACCTGTATGTTTCTTTCATGGCTACTCCTCAAATCCATCAATCTGCAAGTTCTACAGATACTATTTCTGCATGGTTTGCCCTCCCTTCTGCTGCCCTTTGTATCATGTCTATCTCAGCCATTCTGGTTTGAGCTCTCATCGTCACCCTTGACTTATTGCAACTTGTCTCCTTGCTTCTGTCCTTGGCTCCCCAAAATACAAGCTCCATATACTGTCAAAGTGCCCTCTTTCAAATACAAATCTGATCAAGTGTTTTGGGTTTTTTTGTTTTGCTTTTTTGGGAAAATAGACACCATAACCATTCTGTAAGGCATGTATGGAAGCATGTATTAAATTAAGATGACTTAAGAGTGATACCCACTTGCTACGTTCAGAACCATGTTATTTCAGAGAACCGATGTGACAGCCATTCTGGAATGCATGTAGAGAAATGTTTAAAAACACATGTATATAAAAAAATATGTATATAAAAGCCTGCTTGCTTCGTTGAGAACAGTGTTATTTCAGGGAATGGATATGATCATCAATCTCTAATGCACATAGAGAAGTGTTTAAAGACAAAAACAAACAAACAAAAAAATCTGTTCATAATGTGACCCTGACTAAAATCTTTCCAGAAGCCTCCTGTTACCCACAGAAATACGTCTAAGCTCCTTATGACCCACAAGTTTCCCTACCATCTCTCTTCCAGCCTCGCTAACTTTTTCACTTCCCACCTGCACACTGTATTCAAGAAACGTCAATAAACTGGCGGTAGATTCCTCCTCTCCACTCCACCTCCAACAACAGTGCAGTTTTCTGTAGCTGTGTTCTCTGATCTCACCTCCTTTGAATACCCTTGTATCGCATCTTTAATTGAGGAATCCTTGCCTCCATCTTGGTTCCTCAAATTTAAGTACCCTCTGAAGCCTCCCCCATGCAAATCCTCACCCTAGGTTGGGACATGGTCATCTCTGCACTGATGCTGTGTTAGAGCATTTTTCTGTGTATCTGCTCTTCTCAAAGGGCCCTGAGTTCTTTAATTGCAGGGTCTAAGTTTTGTTTTTTGGTTTTTGGTTTTTTTAATTTCCATTTGGTGCCTCCAGCACTCAGCATATTGCTCAGTAGGTATTTAATTAATTCACGTATTGAGTAGTTTTCCCAACTCCTGTGGCATCTTTCAGATGTGTGTAGGAAATGCCATATTCCGAATAGAACAAGGGGACCATGAGTGTTATTAATGCCTTAAAGTGGCACAGAGCTGTGGTATTTTCCAAAATCTGATTCTCTAACAATCACAAGTGGTAAAATTCACCACAGCTTGAAAGTTTAATTCAAATACAGCATCTCTGAGAAAGACTATGGTAAAAAAATGACAGAAATGGTTCAGAGAATCTGTATTTTGTTTTCTTTGCATGTAGGTTCAAACACTCATCAACTCTCAGCAGTGTAATAAGACGCATGTCACACTTCAGTTCCCTAATATTTGAAACTGTGGGGCAGAGATAGAATAGTTTGTAATACAGTAAGCAGCTGGGAGAGGGATCTGAGAAGCCCAGCTTGGAGCCCTGGCCATTGTGGCCTTATGGCTGCTGACCCAGGACGCTGAGCCCCTGGTTTCTCCTCCTGGAGTTTCATTTTACTTAACGACAAAATGGAGATAATATCAGTGTTGCCTAATTTTCCCAAAGTGTGAAGGATCTAATAATATCCTACATTTTAGAATATTTTAAAAAACTAAACAGTGCCACACATGTCAAAAGTAGTATTTTTTTTTCAACTGTAGCAATTTGTCCTTTATGAATTTATTTAGTCTTTATGCATTTGTGTTAGGTAATCGCTGAGGGACTACGTATACGAATGGAAAACTGCCAGACCACAGATAAAAATAGAATTCTAGAGGGGAGAGTGTAGCTCAGCGGCAGAGTGCATGCTTAGTGTGCACGAGGTCCTGGGTTCAATCCCCAGTATCTCCATTTAAAATTTTTTTAAAGTAGAATTCTAACCCAGTATCCACAGTAGCCAGCCCAGGAAGCCAACCTACTATCTATAAGTCAGACTTACAGGAATTCAGACCACTATCTCTAGCAAACAATCCAGGAAGCCAAACAATATTCTGTGTAACAGTTGGCCCAAAGCAGCCAGGATGTAATTAATCACCGACAGCTCCCCTAAGTTTTGGCCCTGTTTTTAACACAGGACCAAGCACAAGAGAAAATCAAATATTCCTCTAACTAATGACACAGGATGCCCTGCTTGTTAGGCTGCCTGTAGCTTCCCTTTGCCAACAGCCTCCACTAGGGGGCGTATATGAAGCCTTCCTTCTCTCCCCACTGTATGAAGCTATCCCACTCTTCCTGCCTTGAGTCCCTGACAAGTGGAAGTGATGGTGGCTGACTGCCTGGCTACAGCAAGGTCTGAATTAATAGCCCCATGTGCCCTCATTTGTTTCGTCTTCATTTATTTTCACATTGCTGTGGTCCCTTCCAGCTCCAAGATGCTATGCAGTTGTGCAAATTCATGTCAAAAATACAAGTCCACGAGACAGAACTTAAGCCGGGAGGGCAATACCACAGTAACACCCTCAGAAGGATCCCTGGGTACATAAGCTGAAGTCCCATTTATGCTGAAATCAAATATAAGAAGTCAAAATATTTTTAAACTAACACATTCCAGCAAATAATTACCACAAGACAATTTAACCAACACTTGCTTTTCTGTGCCCTGAGTCAAATGGAATCAAATCAGTATCAGAAAAGAACATCACAGACTATTTCCAAGCTGTTTATTCACAGTTTCAAAGAAAATGTAACTCTGGCTTCCACATGTCACAGCCTCAGAGCCTAATGACCCATCTGTTTCACCGCACCTTCTCTTCCAGATTTAAAACGAACCATTGGGATGTTTGCTTGATTATCAACCTCTACAGTTTCTTCCACTGCCATCATTAAGCAGTTACTGTTTCTCTTTTCCCTTCCCTCTGTCTCTGTCTGTCTGCTTGTCTCTCCCTCTCTCTCTCTCTCTCTCTCTCTCACACACACACACACACACCCAGTGTCTTTTACCACTGGAATTGAAACTACCCAAACTGAAAAGAAAAAAAAAAAAGGCTCTAACTTAATACTGGGTCCAAAACTGTTCCTGCAGGTTTGGACAAGATTTGAAATATGAGAGGCACCCCCACCAACCTCATTTCTTTGTTCTTATTCAAATTACCTGCATACACAAACCAAGGAAGTGTCATTCAGGTCCCAAACCTCAACTAAATAAAAGCCCAATACAGTTTTGGGAACAAAAAGGAGTCTTTTTTTCTTTCTTTCTTTCTGCTTTGTTTTCAAGTCCCACAGGTTAGTCTTCAGTGAATTTTGGCAGGTGTATCTAGAGAAACCTGAACAAAAGGTTTGAAGAAATCATGCTACTCAGACTTGTAGCTTAACTTCTGCCTCCTAAAAGAAGGCAGAGCTGAAAAATCTGTAAGAAAATCATAAACGTATTATTTTATTGGAGAATAAGCCTGGTTTCCCATGTATATTCAAGAACAGCTTCCTACAAAATGCGTTTTCTAATCAAAATAAATATGAAAACCTTCAAAACAGCTGTTGAAAAGAGGCCTGGAAAGTGGACAATTAGACTAAGAAATATTTCTAATCAAAATAAATATGAAAATCTTCAAAATAGCTGTTGAAAAGAGGCCTAGAAAGTGGACAATTAGACTAAGAAATATATACAATAAGAACTCTTGAAAGCGCAGAGAAACCTATTCAGAGGAGTAAGGATGTACTTAGCCATATTCACATATGTCAATGTTTTTTCTTAAAGCCTGTTGAAAATAAAATTGATTTTAGTAGCATCAACTTTCCTGAACAAGAATAATTTTAGGTACTGTGGGAAATTTTTACGTGGAATTGAAGTTCTTTCGATGTTCACAGTTAAGCCCCAGCATGTGACACAGGGCCAACTACACAGAAATTGCTCATCCTCTATTCATCAAGTGTTGAGTATTGATCTAAAATATGATTCTCGCACTGAAATCTTATCTTGCTGTGAGAAAAAAAAAACATATAATTGCATTACATTTGCCTTTCAGATTGTGTGTTTTGCTTATCATTGTCTTAGACATCTTACAGTGTTTAAGTTGAAGAAGAATAAATAAGGACAAAAGATCAGGAGTCATCTTTTCATGACCAAAATATTCTCTACAGGATTCCAAACCACCAGACTTCACGCTGCTAACTCTGAAGTCCCTTCTCAAAGTTCTCCCATCTCCAGCCTGCTTATGCTGCTTCTGAGTCTACATCTGTCTCTCCAGCTTCTAACTCAATCTTCTCTCCTTCCTTGTCCTGGGCCACCTGCAACTGAGGCAAGAAGGAAGTGGGCAGGGTGCAGCCATTCAAGGAATGACACAGCAATTAACACCAAGATGGCGGGAGATTCAACTCCCCAGTAGGCCTTGAGGCCCAAGATGGGGGATGATGTGACTTCCAGTAGACCTTGAGCTTCATTACATGCTCACTGTAATATATTAACATGGTAAATGGCGCCATGACAGTTCCAAGGCTGACCTTGAAAGGTCAAAAAGTTGGCGATGGCCCAGTTCCTGAGAATCCCAGCCAAGCCCCCTTCCCCAGAGTAGTTGGAATAATCCTCCCCTTTGTTAGCATATGAAGTTGCTGAGGTCATAAAAACTTACAACCCTCACACCCCGTGGCCACTCTCCTTTCTGAGTGCAACAGACCTTACTTTGTCTATGGAGTGAGGAACTACTTTTACTTTAAACTAAACAGTCTGCACTCTGTCTAGAAGTACGTGACTCACTGAATAAACCTACCTTTACTCAACTGTGGCTCGCTCTTAAATTCTTTTCTGTGCAAAGCTAAGGGCCCACACTTGGCGGGGCATGTTCCAGCGACTCACGCGAGACCCGAGTCTCAGCCATCCTCTCGTCCCACATTTATTCCTGTATCACAACCACTTGGCTCCCCAGGTGTCATGGTTTACACCATCAGATCTGCTGCCCACCCAGATACTGAGTTTTCCAGAATCTTTGATCCACTTTTCCTCATCAACATTCACTCTCTCAACAGTGAAACAGTGACTCATTCTTATAATGATTCTTATCAATCTCCATGACCTAAAAATCCCTCTCAAGCTCTAGAGACAAAGAAAACAATTTGCACTGATGGAACTTTACATATGGCTGTCTGGGGAACCACACCAACTTACAACTGACAGTATTATCCTCTCTCCAAACTTGTTCTCTTTTTTTTGACTGGAAAGATCATGTAATTATTGATTAATATGTCTAGCCTTCCCACCAGATCATAAGCTTCTTAAGACTAATGACTACATCCTTCACGTTGGTACCAAAATCTGATAGCGTCCTCAGTGGAAATCAGCAGGATGAGTGGATGCATATTGCTTCTTCCCGCAGGACAGTGAGCTTATTAGCTTTTGCTCCAGAATGTAACCATATCTTTGACCATGACTCATAGCCTTGCCTCCTGCCTCTCCAATCTAACTAGCTCATGGATCATGGCATGAACCAATAACCTTCACTGACAAACGTGAGTTAATTACTGTACCCAAAATTAATTTTTTGTTAACCCATACATGTTTCTAATTGACTTGCTAATGATAGACCAGATAACAAGTGATATGTCTGAGAAAATGAATATTATTTGGAAATATGACCAGTAACATGGGGTTTTTTGGGGGGGAAGGGAGACACATAAGATTCCATTTTCCTTTTTTTTTTTGAAGTATTTAAAAGCATTAATTTACCTTGTCTTTTAATTGCTTCTAGGAACATCTACATGACTCAGATTGTAATGGAGAAGGACCCTGTGGGGCCTTCCAGGGGTCAGCCCCTCCCCAGTACCCTCTGCTGGAGCTCCTCTCTGAAGTGCTCAGATAATAGTATCTCATGTATATTTCCTGAGTGTTTCAGATGCTAAAAACCGCCACCACAAGGAAGGAATTAACTACTTGATGATGGAGAGCACATGGCCCCAGACCTTCTGGCGCCTGCGGGTTGATAGTGTTGACCTCCCTGTTACCTAAACATCAACCAATCAAGAGTTGTGCACGAGCTGATCAGGTACCCTGTGACAAGCCCCCACTCCCCTCATCTGGCCTTTGAATATGCTTTGCTGAAACCCTTCGGCGAGCTCGCAATTTTCTTGGGCATGAGCCGCCCTGTCCTGCTTGCTCAGCCCTGCGGTAAACTCTCTGCTCTAAACTGCAACGTTTCCATTTGTTTGGCCTCATGGTGCATCAGGCACATGAACTTGTATTTTGCAACAGGATGACTCAGACAGAGGGTTTTGTATTTGTGGTTTGTGACTGCTGTTGATCTCAACGTTTCACACTCTCACGTAAGGATCCCTTGGTTACAAAATACGGACTTAATTTTGCCTGGCAATATAGGGACCACAGCTCATGCCGCTGATGAGAATTCGAGCTTCCTGTGGAAACAAAGAATGCTTCAGAATTGTCCCCTCATATTGGTGTAATCATCAAGACCAAAGTCTCTCTATTCTGTTCCAGCGGCTGAACCATGGAAATAATGAAAGATGATCAAGGCAGGTAAATTAGGCAGAAAAGACAAGACATTTGAACTCTAAAGGAGGCACTGCACAAAACTGCATTGTCAGGTGGCTATTAGATTCAATCAGCAGATTTTAGGGCTGAAAACGACCTTGGAAATTGCAATCACAGCAGCTCATCAAAAGCAAGGTGTGAGTGTACGTCTGTGGATGGTCATCCCACCTTCGGGAGGATAGTCCCACGGAGCGAAGGTCTGTATCTCATGGAGAAGCTTGACTCAACTGAGAACATATTTAGTTGCTAGAAAGCCCTTATACAGAGCTCTCGTTGGCCTCCCTCCAAGCGCCACCATGTGTTGGTTGTTGGTAGTCCTGTTTCCGGAACAACTCAAAACTAGTCTATTTCTGTTTTTAAGTAAACACCCTTTAGAATCCAGAGTGAGGGAGTCTGTCTCCCCTTGGTCACATCATCTTCAGAATACAAATCGCTCTCTCCGTCACCCTGGCCTGGACACTAATTGCATGTCATGGTGCCTTTTTAAAACTGTGATGTCTGGAGCCAATCAGAGCCAGACACGCTGGCGTGGGTTACCTCCAAGTCCAGGTGGGTGCTGGGGTCCTCAACTTGTACTTCTCTTACTCCATCTCCCGAGGCCCCAGGGAGGAGAGGGCACAGGCTTCCCCATCTGCACAGTGAAAGGGCACCAGGGAGCAGGGGCAGTTTTTACATTTTTTAATGATTGCTTCTGTCTCGTGTGAACTCTGTCATTTGAGGTCAGTATTGTCCATTCCAACATCTCAGGGATGCCTTCTCATCAAATAAATACAGTGAAAGAACAACGGCTCAGGCGTCTAGAGAGTCCATGGTTTTAAATAAAATAAGAAAGAAAATCCAGGTTTGTGTTAAGAAGGCAAAGAAAGTGAAATCTTGTTGTAAATAAAATAGATGAGGCACATTATTTAATAAATAATAAAATAGACGAGGCACATTGAAGCGGAACAGACTATGCAAAGAATCCTAATCGTTTTACAGCTGTAAAAACTGCTCAGAGCTTTTACACAACTTGCTCCAGGTCACACAAGTGGCCATTAGTAAAGATCTGACAGTTTCCCTGACCACCGCCCAGCGTGTACCTCTCACCATTAGACACGGGAACCCACATACTGACTTAGATTCAAAAGTTATTTTTCATGGTTGCAAACAATGACACTTATTCATAGGGCCAGAATAATAAATAGAATTTTCAAGGCCGTGCCTTTAAAAACTCTCAACCAAATGTCCACAAGATTTAATTTCTCCGTTTTTATCATGGTGTGTGAGGATTTTAGAGATATTGCCAAATTCTCCCTATCTAAAAAATCTTCATTGAAGTCAGCGGGCATAGCTCAAATGCTGACACATTTTAGTCACACTCTATTAAAGAAATTCTAGCATTGCAGGGCAATGAGAGACCATACGATTAAGGAATGCAGTCTGTATTTTTGTTTGTTCTCGTAATGCAGAAACCAAGAGGACCTGTGGGCAAAGACTAGCTAGATGCTGACCAATGCTGTTTGTTCTCTCTGAGCACCCAGGAAAGTCATACTTCCCAGCATTCCTTGCAGTCAGGGAGAGCCACATAACTGAGTCGTGGCTGTCAGAATGTGGGTGGAAGTGACGTATGCCACCTCCAGGTGTGGTCATAAAACTTCGCACAAAACCCTCATCTTCTTCCATCCCTGTCCTGCTGGCTGGGAGTGTTTGAGGTCCTAGGTGCTAGAAGAGCCATGAGATGGAAAATCTCCCATAACTAGGTGGAGAAAAGCCCATTTTCTGCTGGAGCCATGAATTCATTGTCACATATCTGTGATGTATGTTATGGACATGAACGAGATGTAAGTCACACTGTATTAAGCCGGGGAGGTTGAGTTGTTTGCTATGGTAGCTGGACTACTTTTACACAGATGTCAATAGATAGTATTTCTCATTTTCTCTCATGTAAGATATATTCTAAATAGAAAGTCCTTGAGTCTCTAATGGGGACAACATTTTTATTGACACACTGACCGAAAAATGAAGAGTGGAGAGATGAGTTAAACTGACAGATACGGTACGCCAATTCAGCAAGCAACACTTTTCTCTTTGCTCTAGCTGTAGTAAAAATACTTTACAAAACTGATAAATACATCTTTATTGGGTATGTAATAAATATTTTAAACACTATGACTTCAATAATCATGTGCTAAATGTACTAATGGATGAGCCCCTGAAATGACCATTCAAACAGATTATATAATTATTTGTATTAATTTGAATGAAGACCATGTCATTTAATTTTTTTCCAAATTAGTTTTTCATCTAAAATAGTAGCAAAGAACAAAATCTTTAAGAAATGATTTTAAAAATCAGCTTATTTTTAAAATAGTCACAAGGAAAATACTGACCATTTCTTCAACATAAAAATAACTTAGATATAAATTAGATATATTTAGAAAAAAATTCAAAATAAATCAGAATATTTTCCCAGAACTACAAAGCAGTAAACCATTCTGGAAGGTGGTGGAGATGATTTAGAAGCCATTCCCAGGTCCGTTCAATAAAATCTTCTTGAGCCTTGACTTTTTTTTTCCCAGATAAAATTATAAATTTGAAGTAAATTATTTCTAAGTATCCTCCTAAGTCTAAAATTGTATACCCCTATGTTACCAAAGTTCCTACAAAGGGAAAAATAGTTCATGAGACTTCAATAATACCACTGTGTCTGTTCTAAAATACACCTCTACTTTTATTTCAGTGTTTTACACTCTTAAAGGTGACTTTTTTGTAGTTTCATAATTCCTTTTTCAAGTAAAACAAAGTGAGCTCTAAAATAAATTAAGAAAGTGAGATCTTAAAAAATACCAATGATTTGTTTCGGAACATTTGCCAAGCTAGTATCTAACTTTTTTCTTGTCACCTGATTAGAAGATTTGAACTATATAAGGACCCTGGTAATACACACACACAAAAAAATGCAGATATATCCTTAAAATTCTTCCTTGTCTGTGAAAAGGAACGTGAATGTTTCCTAGTTACTATTGGTCTTAGGTCTTTTTATAAACGATTTTTAGTGTTTATATGTAATGTAGATGAATTTGTGACTACCTGCCAGATGAAGACCAGATTTTTTTTGGAATTCAAACTCTATCATCTGCTCAATGACAAGATAATAATTTTTTTATGCACCAGCCTCATTGTCTGGTCTTAATCTGATGTCAAGATTTAGAGAGAGAAACACCAGACGAGGTTACATTGAGATTTCATTAAATAACTACCCTGAACCCAGAGTCAATTCTCCGCATATTAAAAATGGAACATCATTATCGAAACATCCTTATTGTTCACCAATCCTTTTTACTTCAAAACACTGCAGAAAATGCAAATGTCTTCCTATAATTTACCACATTGAATATTTATGCCCGCATTCTCTAGGACCCCCATAATGCCAATGGTGGGCTTTTCCCTCTTCCTTCCCATTTAAAATCCGACAACACTTTGGCTCATCTTTCTTCCCTCTATCTCCAGTTCTTCACATTATTTGATAGGAAGGCCACCAATAAAAATCTCTTGGACAAAGAAAATATTAAAGCACTTGACAATTCTAACAGAGTTTCAGGGTTATAAAAATCTTTGAACCTGGATCAGTCGCACATTTTGGCTTAGGATGTTTTAAGATACATCTTTTGACAAATTCCAAAATCATATGCAAACAGTTATAAAAGACCTGACACTGGTGTCATGCTTAAGTAGGACACAGGCAGCACATTAACACGAAGCTAACAATCTAAAAAAGAATCTTCTTGAAGAAAGGAGGCCACAGGGACTTGAACATATGTGAGCTTTACATTTTTTCTCCTCCTGCCCTCCCAGTCACAGTACTGCTGAGTAGAGACTGGCACAGTACAAAGATCTCTGGATTTAATTATTTGGGCAACTTGACCCTGGTAATGGTTCCACCATGATCCAGGTGACACTGAGTATGTTGTTTTACTTTCTCTAGTTCTGTGTACTCCTGTCTCAAAGAAGGGATTTATACCATAACGGCTCTAAGATGCCCTCTGGATCTGAAATTCTATGAGGGGGGCCAAAGACTTAAAATCGTATCTTTTGTTTCCTTAGTTTAAAGTGAAATGGGATTCACGTCCACTTTAAATACACCACAGAAGTGGTATTTGATGAAAATTTCCCGCTACCGAAGGACAATGTTCTGAAAACTACAATTTTGGCCTGTTTTAAAGAGATTTTCAAGCTAATTAATGATACCTCAGTGTAGGACAGAAGAGGGATAATTTTACATACAAAATGTCCTTAGGTGCTGCTGACAGCCTGAACAATCACAAAGCCAAAGTGCAGAAGGAATGATGCCAAGTCCAAGGAGAAGTAGCAATGGTATGAGCAGAATAAAGAGACCACAACCATCATCTGAGTCGCCCTTTTCCAAGTTAGTCCAGAGGATTTGGCTTTATGAGTAGAATCACTGCTGACTAAGGCCATTGGGAGAAAGTAGACCAATTATCTATTGGATGCAAGGAATCCAAATTAACTTTTGCCTTCCATAGGAAAAAGACTTTGGAATTCTATTGATGCCTCTACCGTGTCTGTTTCCATCTATTTTTTTAAGTGGTTATGTCAGAATGACCCTTTGAACAATAAGAAAGAAAGAGAACAACTAGAAAGATCCAAGCAATACTCTGTTGCCAGACACATAAAGATTGGGAAGAATTTTGTAATGTAGAGCATTTTTATGTGTCTTCAAGACTGAGTTAATGGGCATAGGAAATTACTATTAGACATTTGGGATCACAGTTGAAGTTCCTGTTGCATGGGTTATTGCCACATTTTTATAGAAATGGCCTTGATGTTTTTGGAAGATATAAAATCAGTACTAATAACATAGGAGATGGATTCATACCAGCAATTTGGAAACCAAGGGCAGAGTGTTCATACCTCTTAATGCCGTGATCTGTGGAATCCCAGACATAGCATTTTACAGTGTAAACAGAGTTGTCTTTAGGGTTATGAGACCCTGGGTACCAGTTCAGACTTAGCCCCGATTAACTGTGAGGTCTTGAGCAAATTGCTTTCCCCTTCTGAGTCTTCATTTGCTTATCTTTAAATGAGGCATCCGGACTCAAGGATCCTCAGGTTTAGGATTCTATTGATAAGTACCAGAATACATGCTGTACTGGAGGTTCCAATCCTAGCTGCATGTTAGAAACACGTAGGTAGGCTTCCAAAAGTATCCATGCCTGGGCCACAATTATATTATATCACTGAGGGTGGAGTCTAGATGTTAATAAATTTTGAAAGCTCACCAAGAGCTTCTCAAGTAAAGCCAGTGTTCAAAATCACTGTTCTATACTTAATGGAATGATTTTAGCAACATTTAATATAATATTCATTACTCTTTTTGTAGACTGCCTGGGTCCTTTATTTCCCCAGCTTTCCCTATTTTAGCTGAAAGCATTTTAATTATCCTTCTTTACCCAAGAGAAAGAGAAAAGAGCTGGGGACAAAAGATAACTAATCTATTCTATATTTTTTTAGAATTCTTTGGAAAAAATTTTACAGGTGGGGAAAATGTTTGACCACCTTAAGTTTTAAGATGAGCCCCATAATTTTATGTACATATATATGTATGTCATGATTATTTCCCCATCTTCATAAGCAAGGACAGATTGAACTGCCAATGCTAAGAACACACACAAGCAACCAGTGAGTGGGTGAGAATTTGTTGTTGAATTTTTATTCTTTTACTTGGCTTCTTCAGTTGGGCTGCCTTATAAATGATAAGGAAACTCGCAGTTTAAGGAAGAAAGCCAACTTCTTTACATCACCCACCAAAAGTCATTTGAAGATAAAAAATCTTTGATCTAAGATCTCCAAAGAACACCATACTTACTTCTCAGTGTTGTCTGTTAGTTATGCCTACGATTTTTTATAAAAAGGTCATAGTTCCCTCAATTTTTCAAGGAAAGACAAGCTTTTTCACTCACTCGTAGGTGGGAGGTGTGTGGGTTGTCGAATATATGCACAGGTGCAATCAACTTTAATTAAGACTCAAATCATTTTCATAGGCAGATGGAAAAATGTTTCAATCTTCTTTTAAAGTAACAGAGGCATTCAGGCACTAAAAATATTAATGCATGGGAAGAGAAACATCATTTCCATTCTTCCTGAAAGATGTAATTCTGAAAATACATTCATAAATGTTTCTGAAACAAATGCTCAATGTTAAGAAGAATAATCTCTTCATTGTAAAGGGTAATCAGAATAATTCATTTCTATCAAGGTAAATGCAAAACTTAGCATTGTGAAATCACACTAATAACCCGATTTAGAGGATTAAAGAAGTCAGCTATTAAAGTTTCATAAAAAGAGCATCCTTTTAGGGATAACTGATGGCTACAGAAATGAATGTATACAGTACATTCTTTAAGATTTTAAATCACAGTTTCTTTAAACATGGTTAGAGAGAGAAATAGTGTTTGGGAATTGCCATTGGACAACTGGCATTTTTCATAGCATTCTTGGAGAAAAATACACAAATATGTAAACGTGGCTTTCTTAATGTTGCGAGGACACTTAGGAAAGCTGGAACTCTTTTCAGATTGTGTTTCTACACGTTATTTTTTTTCTCAAGTAATTGAATCTCTTTGCAGTTCAGTTTGTAACATGAAGGAGATAAACAAGACTATTTCTAATGTCCAGCAAATCTGACTGGGCTCCTACTGTGTGATTCATGATCTAAGGACAGAGAGTAGGGGGTCAATCATTCCCTTCTCCACTTGTTCTTTTTGAAGCTAAGGAAGATAAGATATAAAACTTCCTCTTTGGAATTTTCATGCGGAAACATCATGCTATGTCTCACTCTACCTTTCTCACCCTCCGTCTCTCCCTCCCTTCCTCCTTTGACTATCTTTCTTTCCATTTTACACCAGTCTCAACCTATCTAGTAACCAGTATTGTAGTTGGACCAGTTCTTGTGGTTCTTCTTATGATTACAAGACACCCTCAGCAACAACCATCAGGAAACTTTGGGGGAAGAAAAAAAGACTTATCACTCATAGGTCCTAGAAAGCACATGGTACCACACAGACAGAGAATAAGCACTGGCTTGGGTTTGAGGGTAGGGGCCTAGGTTTTTGTGGGCTCACTCTTTATTAGTGAATTTAAAGCACAGAAGCAGGAATTTGAAGCTCAGGAAGAGAAAAAACAAGTGGACCCAAATGGTCAGTTATGAAATCAACCAAGATCTCTAAAACAAAGGAGCTTGGGTGGGGAGCGGGCCACCTGGCTCTTTAGTCCTGTGACTGGCAAAATGTTAATTCAAGATAACCATCTTTCTAGTGGATGTTTCTGCAATCAAAGCTGGAGTCAAGTTCCTGTCCCCTCTTTTCAATTATTGTCATCACCTTTTCTTCACACTCTTTTACCTACACACACATATGAAACATGTATGAACTGTTTAATCACAAGTGTTAATTAAATTTAAAAACCCCTTAATCTGGATATCATTCCTTATTTCCGATGTTACTAATATGCTTTATTACTGTGATATCTTGTTTCATAAGTTATCTGGTAGCAGATTTCTTTGTGGCAAAAAGAATCTGAAGAATGAAAAAAGCCTCAGAGAATTCCAATATCCATTGTTTTGGGTTAGATTCATGTGTTAAAAAAGAGGAAGGGAAAAAGGCAAAAAGAAAATGAATAGGAGGAGGATGAGGGGAGAGCAGTATTTGCAATACTAGATTCTTTAGATGAGGCTATGATTATGCCTCAAACAAAACCCACCTGTCTCCTGAGGGTCACCAGACCCAGCCCACTGGGGTGAATCAAGGGTGACTCAAGGGTGAATCAAGGATGCCCAGGCCTGTGTGAGCTTCAGAACCTAACGAGATGCTGTGATGTGGGCCAGGAGGGCCAGCCTGGCAGGGTGCAGAGGAAAAGGAGAAAGAGAAACAGACATTTTTTCTAAAACACTCAGCCCCAAAATCTGCCTATCTCCTTTACTACTTATGTCTTGTAAGAACGTGTTTTTGATTGCCAAGTCTTCTACCAGAAGGTGCCTTTCCAGTAATAAACGTATCTTTCATCCTCACTTGACTTCTTGGGTTTTCTTGTTCAACATTTCAAAATAAAGATTCTAGCACCTGGAATCGTGCCTGACTCACAGTGGGTATTTTATAAATGTTCACTGAATGAATGAAAGATTAATGGCTGTATATACATGGTTAAAATGCATATGTACTAATAGCATCAAAAAGAATAAAATATTTAGGAATATATTTAACCAAAGAAGTAAAAGATATATACCCTGGATGCTACTTCTTCCATCAGTTGTACCAGCTCACCCCACCCTAGCTTACTACTCTGGAATTTAGCATGAGGCCAGCTCTCCCTTTCCGTCAGGGTGCATGGTGACTTCTTATGTGGGTGCACATTAACACGTGATGGGAACTCACCTGAACTTTAATAGGAGCCCCTCTCCAGATGGAGACCCAGTGTGCTCCTCCATACCCTGATGACTCAGCCTCTCTGGTTCTCATTCTTGTACTTATTTCATGCCCTACAACTCAGGAATATAATGTGCAAATCTTCAAAGAAGCCTGCCATATACCCTACGTTCTTACTTTCAAAATCGAATCATGGTTGTGTGAAGACCTTTATCCTGGTGAATTCAGTTTTGCTTTTTTTGTGGATTATATTTGAGTGCAAGTGGGTGCCTTTTAGGCCTTTCTTACCCTTCCTCAGTCCCAGACCTAGGGGTTTCTGTTAATTTGAAGCCACTACACATGTCGCTGAGACATGAGCCCACCATCTCTCAGGGGCACAAAACCCAGGGCGGGTTTCACTTATCTGGCTCAACAGCTTCCACAGTCTTCTCTATTCTTAGAAGAACTTTTAAAATGAATAAAGAAACAAAGAATGTGGGAGCCCAGGGAAACATACATTTTACACCAACATGGATTATGAGCCGGCCTCCTTAAATGTCAGCTACTAGTGAGTTGCTCTAAGTCGTCCATTGATTTCACACGGAAGTAGGTCAGGACGGCTTTTAACTGGAGAAGCCTCACGCTGCAGGTTTCATTTAACTATGAGGAGGGAATATTAAAAATTGATGTGCAAAGCAAACCTCTGCTTAATTAGCATCTGGATAAAGACTTTACTAAGAAAGCCATGGAAGTTAATAAAAAATGAGAAAATTGGCGAAGTATTTCTACAGCTATTTTTGTGTCTGTAGCCTTTCATTTATGAGAAGTCGAGGGATGGTCACCTCATGCCTTGCTTATTTCTGCTCGTTAATCTGTATTTAGGAGGTTGGCATTTTTTTCTCTATCTGTGCTTGCACACATGTTTTTATACAAAATTTGTGTGTTTCTTGTTGCTTTTTCCATTGTTGCATTTTTCAAACACTAGCTAACCTTAAACTTTGTTTGCATGTTGACAAAGCACTTGAAAAGGAAAAGAGAGTCTGTTTGAATCTCCTTAGAAACAACACTTTACAAATCACCCTTTTAACAGTCCCCCATCCACGTACTAAATATTTTTCTATATTAAGCACTTTGAGTTTTTGGCTTCTACCTAATACATTGGTTAACACCGCCACCTATTTTGGAAGCAAAGTCTTTATTTTAAAAGATAAATGTGTCACCAGAAAAAGGAAAATACTCATTACATGTGAAAAACACATCGACAACCCAGTTATATTGAATTTGTTCTTCTGCTGGTGACTCATCTCTCCCAGTCACATCGCCATGTTGCCCGGCCCTTCGTACAGTGAGATGGGCTCTTTGTTCTGGGAGCTGCTCTTTATAGGGTCAGGGCAGCTGTGCTCTCTCAGGTGCGATGTCCCTCTACCCTCAAGGGTTAGCTATCACCCAGCAGCCGAGAAGCAGCCCGCCTCCTGAGGGAACATTCTGCCCCATGCTTCGTGCTCCTCACATCAGGTATTGGATGAGCCACTTAAGATGTCAGATCCTTTACCCAAGCCCAGCTGAAGAGAGCCGTGTGAACAGTACGGCCTCCCTGAAAATGTAATTCATTTTTGGCCTGACTGCATTTTTAATAAAATATTTATTCTTTCCCCAGATATCTAAACACCAAATAATCACCCCTTCAAGTTGCACAGAAATTTCTATTTTACAAAGTCTTTTCCTGAACACAATTTTCTTTCATTTTACGCAAGAATCCTCTGAGGTTAATATGAGAAAAAAAAAAAAAAAAAAGCTGATACTTGGAGAGTTTGACTTGCCCTAAAAGCACAGCTGGTCAGTGACAAATCCATCTTTTGACTCCATGATACTTGACTCCTGTGTCATTTTCCATTTATAAATATCAAGTGATTCCCCCCTACATATATCTTTCATTATATTGAGATGGTTTTTGAAGTGGGTCAAACAAAGGAATTTTAAAAAACAAGCAAAGGTATTGAAGTGGAGATACATTCTAATACTCTTTATCATCTTCTGTAATTTAGACACTAGAAGGGCCATATGCAATACCAGGTACCATCTAGCTGATGGTTTTCTATCTACAACATAACATCTCTATACTACTTTCATAGCCATTTACTGAGAATCTATGCTGTGCTATTTTTTGAGGCCCCTACTTTTACTCTTTTATAAAATATCTAGATTAGATTATGAGTATTTTCATTTTCCTAGCTGAGGGCTGCCTGGTTTCCCCAATCAGGAACAAGACTGATCTCCTTTCTGATTATTTTATTTTACTTTATATTTTATAACCTGGGTTCTCCATGGACATTCCTTACAGCAGTTAGTTACTAAATACTTTAATGAGTGTTGATCTTGGCACCCTATGCAAAAGTCAGATTATAATCAGTACTTGGGAATCATGGTAATTCTATTGGACTCTGCCATTAAAAAAAATGTTATCTTTGAAAAAAGCAATATAACCATAAATATAAACTGATTATGTAAAAGTACCGTCATAGAGGCCGTGGATGCTTAAATACAATATATAATCTTGGCTCTCAAAAATGCACTATCCAGTTGTGGAAGTTAGATACATATTCTTTCACTTTAGTCTGTCATTTGATTATTCAAGGAACACATTTTGAACCTGTAGTGTGCACCCAAACATGTGCTAGTTGTTGCAAAAGAAACAAACAGTACTATGTCCTGACAATTTAGTTGGAAAGGCAAATATTTAAAAACTAATCACAGCACTGGGTCAGTCAGGTGTCTGAAGAGCTGTTTTATGTAAATGGAGGAGCAGAGCTCCCAAAAGAAGGAAGCAGAAAAGAAAACGTTCAGAAAGGATCATTAGTGAGGATATCACATTTCATGAGACCCAAGAGAAATGTCTTCAGATGGAGGAATCAACAATGTTAAATGTTCTGTGACCTCTAAGAGAACCAAGAGAGGGCCAGAGACCAGTTAGGAAGCCCTCTGTGACTGACTCTGGCGTGGGCAGAAGAGGAAGTTAGGTTGTAGGAAATTAAAGACAGGGTGGAAGGCAGGAAGTGGTGGCAGAAAGTAAACATTCACTTGAATTGTTTGGCCATGAAAAGAAAATGAAGAATCATGGTTTGGGGTAGAATCAAGCTGTTTTTTTCTGAAACATCAATGGACAATTTTATTATCGTTCATATTCAATGATCATAAGCAAAGCATGGGTTAGAAGCCAAAGTTGAGTGCTGTAGGCTTTGAGAGAGCGTATCAATCAACCAAAGAAAGACCACTCTGAGGCAATCTGGTTTAATTCCTTAGATTTGAAATTTCTCTTGAACAAAAGCTTGGACAAATTTCTTTGCAAAAAGCATTCATCATTTTGATACAGTTCTCTTGTCCTCCATCATTTGAAAGTGGTGAATAACATACCAATCAAAGAATGAAAGAGGCACTTTGATATTTAGAATGATAACGTAAAGAGAGACACGCGTCCCTTCAGCTCTGCTCCTTCTGTTGGGGACTGCTAACATCTAAATCCTTTCCCAGCTTCTGAGTTCTTAGAAATCTGGATTTCGTACTATGTCATGGGAACAAAAACCACTTTAGAATTGCCCACTCACAGCACAGTGGGCAGGTCTAGGGTTCAACAATACATGGACACCCCCTATCTCTACTTTCTGACTCTATTGTTTTTTCCATCCTTTTTTCTTTCTTTGCTTAATTATATCCGTTCCATCTATAACAAGGGAATAGATGTAAAAAATAGAAAAATGATATTTTATTCCATGTAACTGAAACTTGACCAGCAGAAAATGTAGGGGAAAGTATTTCTTCCATCCTCAATTGTCAGAAGGCTATTACAGACTTCTGTATTTGAAAATTGTCCTTTATATTCATCCATTTGGGGTATACCTGGCTAGACAGGATATGCTGCTTCAAAATCCATGTGACTAACCCTTCCTCCTTCCCTCTTTCTTCTTAGTATTTTTCTCTTCTCATTTGGGAATAGCAATGACCCAGATTCTTCAGTTGATTGGTTATTCTACCAGGAGTGGAACATTTAATTAACCTAGCTCCCATCAACTAACAACAATAATGAGTTTGCTTTAGTGGAGAAACACCATGCGCCACTACAGACACTTCATTAAAATTGGAATTGCCATCCATTTCCTGAATTCTGAAAACTGATCTTTTTGAAAATTGAAAATTGAAAATATTTTATAACTTAAACCCATTTTTACCTGGGAACACACACAAAAAGGTCACTAGTCACACAATAATAGCTCCCTGGATTTATGCAGTACTTTTTCATTGAAGAGGTTAAATGACTTAGTTGAATGCATTCTTATCCTCTCTACTATTTGAGTTCAATAATGCATAATGTTAAGCAGATTGGAATTCCTTCTTTAAAATATTAGTCTCTATTATTTCTTCTTAAAAAATGCATCTTTCTATCTCTAAACGTTGAGAAGTGATCAATCTTCACAGCAATTCATTTGTACAGAAACTGGTGATGATTTGACATCTACAAAATGATCCACATTTAAATGCTTTATGGCAATATCCTTTACATCTTTCCCCTAATAAATCTGCCTAGAATGAAATGGGCATTCTTTTAAAAACAGGGCATTTAAGAGCAGAAGCAATGAATTCAGCATTCGACATGGTTCCTTTTTGTCTGAATGACTATATGGATTTCAATGTAGACTTTTCTAAGTCATAGGATCTGATTTTTTTTTTTTTACTTAGTGGTCAAATATGTCTTACATGGCTTTTCTTTTCTCAAGTTCAATAGCTCTCTCAAGTCGTTATGACATTAATTCAGCAGGTTCAATAAATACTTATCATGTATAAACTCTGGGAAAGATTGCATTGGGCCAAGTGCTACATGAAATAAAATGATGAAAAGGTATGACCCTTGTCCTCCCTGACCATATGTCTTATTGGGGAATAAGACAGAAAAAAACTTTACAATATGTCAAAATAAGACACATTCTATTACAGAAGTACCTAGGGCTCCCAGAGTTTGAAGGAAAGATAATTTGTAGACAACAGCATAAGAAAAACTCGATGAAGACTGTAAGCAGGGATCCGAGCATTAGGCTTTGTTTTATGGAGTTCTGGGAAGTTCTTTCAGCAAGAAAGAACAACATCAGACAGAAAGCTTCAGAGGCAGGAAGTGGTCATTTGTCTGGGGATCTACGGCTCATTCAGTAATCCACAGATGCACCAAACAACAAAGCCATTAGGGACTCACGGTTTTAGCACCTAATATTTTCATTTCAAAAGTGAGAAAACTCAGGCATTAAGAGATGAACTGACTTATCCAAAGTCTCAAGGCTTCTTAAGAGTTGAGCCAAGATAAAAGCCATGTCTTGTGACAAACTTTGCCCCAGCCTTCTAGATTGTATTTAATTAGAATGTAGGACAAAGGTAGGGGAGTAAGATGCGGCTGATAGGAGCTCCTTTACTTATACCTAATATGAAATTACTCATAGATGTCAAACTGTGGAAAACACATGATATCAAATACAAATCAGCAATTGAGTTTCCTGTTTGAGGTAATTCAACAGAAGGGAAAGAAATCAGCTCTAGTACGTTCACTTCAAACTGAGGAAATCTTGGTTTAAAAAAAATAGACTGGTGTAGCTTTATTTTTGAATTGAAAATGTTTCTGTATTTTTTTAAATCAAAAGCAGGGAGGGTGCTTCTTAATGGAGAGAATTGCTGATTAAATTGCCGGCAAGAAATTGCACTTAAAGATTCAGCAGCCAGAGAATATAAACACAGGGGATAAACACGTCTGCCTGCATTAATCAAAGACAGCTGCAGTCTACCCCCAGAAAGGTGAGCAATTATTTATGAAATTATGTCTTCTTCAGTGATTCTATGTTGTAATCCTAAGAGAAACTAAATGAGGAAAACAGACAATGTCATGGTCCCAATTAACCAAGAAGTCACATACATTTTCAAAATCAAAAGATTTTCCTTACACTTTATTTAACCTCACCATCTTGAAAAAAATTTTTTAGCTTTAAGATAGTAATAATAATTATATAAGTCTGGGTGCTTTTGAAGAACTCTGTGTGTGTGTGTGTTTTAAAGACCAGTGTCCGACTCTGTCAACTCCATAGTAACATGAATCTAAAGAGAAAAGAGATGATGCTTCTCTTAAGAAGCATTTTGCACAGGGCTCTTTTGGAGTTTTTGTTTGTTTGTTTCACCAAATCAGTTTCTAGGTTAGTAATGCTAGGGCCCTCATTGCCTTTGGGCATCGGCTGATCTTTCTTTTTTCTTTTTTTTTTTGATCCACTGAGTATTTTTTCCCTTGGGGTCACCACGGGCCATCAAGATACTGCCCAGTTGGATGAGATGCAAGGATCTGAGGACAAAACCCTACACCCCTGGAAGCTGAGTCATCTAGTTGGTAGCTCAGTGTTAAAAATCTCTCAGACCAAAGAAATGTGCACGGATATCCTTAAGGTATGCGTAGAGGCACTGAGGTGAGCACCTGTGGCCTCTTTGCCCCCGTCATTCAGGTGATGATGAGGCCACTGGGAAGACTACATGCCTTCGGGGCAACTCAGAAGCCTGGAGTACAGAACAGCTTCTCACGGTGACTTAGGACATTCCAAAGTGAATGCTGGAGGGTCCTGAAAAGTTTTCCACCCCTTCCTAAATTGATGACAACCATTAAGTAGTCCATGCCATCTAGGTACAGATCCAGCTTTCTCTTATGAAGCAGATATCCCTGGGAGAAATAACTGTATGAGCCATTACAGGTTTTGATGATAACTGGTCAATTTTAATGGCAATAGGAAGGGGAAAGAAGCTGAGGAGATTGGTCAAGTGTAGATAAAGTATTATTAAGACCAGCTACTCTGAAGCCAAGTAAACTGGGTTCAAGTCTCAGCTCTACTCCCTAGGTGACTCTGCTAAGTTGTGACTCAGTTTCCCCCATCTTTAAATTAGCAATGTTAATATCACCTGCTTCCAAGTATTGCTATGAGGGTTGATATAAGTAAAATGCTTAGCACAGTGTCAGGCATAGAGTAAATGGCATGAAAGTAAGCAGATGCCACTGTGTTGTGGAAGCATTCTCAAGGCAAAGGTTGGTGCTGCCTTCTTTCTCCAGGTCCTCACCACTACTTCTTGGATGAATCCCACTCTGGACTTAGCTAGTCTTGAAATCATTTCTGAGGCAAACTTATTTGGGGCAGAAGCATTTTCCAAGAACCTCATCACCTCATTTCCCCATAAGCATTGTCAGCTCCAGCTACTGAGATCCTTGACAGTCATGACAGCCAGACCTCCTCTTTGCTCTCAGAATCCCTGCCAGCGTCCGCGGGAGGACTCCCATTCACTTGCACTGCTCGCCTACATCGGCTAGATCACGGGGCTGGGCATCCTCTCCAGACCACACACCCTTGCTCTGCATCATGGCTCCATCTGAGGGCCCCACGCTGCTCTGGCTCGTCCTCCCCCTTAAAGGGCCTGAACAGATCTACACAGATCTCTGGGCTGAAGACTGCTGTTGGCCTGAGTCCCACGCTCCCCAGCCTACCCGACCGACAGCACCAGCTCCTGCCTGAAGCAGTTCTTACCAGTGATGCTCAGACTTAACCAGTGAGGATTTCTGAGGAAGGAAAGGGCACAGACTTGGCGTGACTAAGACAAAGCTTCTGTCAAAGAACAAGAACGGACATTATTCACACATCGCCCACCACAGGCTACAGTGTTAATCTCTCAAGGTCTCGGGAAGAACCTGGAGGCAGTGAAATCATTTTCCCTGCTGATCCATCCAGATGACCTGGATGGTCCTTTTGCCAAGCTGTCAACTAATCAGTAGCTTAGTCAAGGAAAGAAAAACAGCATCCACTCATTTCAAGCTGGCTGTATTTGACTCTCCCCTCCCTCTTCTTCCTCTTACATAAATTCTGATTTTGACTTTCTTCGATGGAAGCGGCATGGTATAGGTTTCTCTTGCACACAAGTAGATGGTGTTGCTAATATTTAGCTATGTATCCTTGGGTTGTCGTTGGATCAGAGGCATAAACGTTACTAAGGAATGTCCTTTAAAAAGTCAACATTCCAGGCCCAACCCCTGAAATTTCTCATTGCACAGCTGCGGCTGTGATAAAGCCCAGGAATCTACGTTTTTAACAGCAGGCAAGTAAATTCCATGCAGAAGGTCCTCCGCCTGCTGTGCTCTGAGTGACCCAGGCCTGGGCATGTCCTCAGGGTCCTGGCCTTAGAGCATCGTCATAACCCAAGTCCGAGCTCAACTTATCTTCTGAGCTGCTGGAAGAAGTCTTGCTAAGATAGAAACCCCCAGTCTGAGGCCGCAGTGTGAGACCCTGAGCAGGACGGCAACCAACACACAGCAGGGGAGGAGCCTGCCAAGGGCGGTGTCTTTATCTCAGGAGTTTTGCACGACCTATAGGCCTTGGTCTTGCCAGGCCCTGTGATAGCCTCGGAGATATCTTCAGCTGTTCCAGGTGGAGCTCAAGTCCCAAATGTGTCTGAAGAATCAGAGCATTTCGGATGCTCTTGACCCGGCCCCCAACTCTGGCCTGGTGGCTCCTAGTCACCATCACCCAGAAGGTCTGCTCGAAGTCAGCGTGCTTGGCAGTGGGCACTCACAGGCTGAAGGCTCACCCGTTCCCAGAACATCCAGATTCCTGAGGTCTTCTCCCCACCCTTCCCCTCAGTTTCTCAATACCTGCTTGGTCTGACCTACACTGTGTCAGCCCTCCGCCTTCATAGGAATAAAAAGAAGGAAAATAAAGACCTTATAGTTAGTATGCTTGCTAGGTTTTACAGAATTTTTTTTTCAAAGGGCTAAACAAAATGTGTGAGTTCTCCCAAAGTAAAGTAGCATTCATTCCATGTTTCCCAGGACAGATTAGTTCTTGGGAAGTTGATATTCCTGACTGTCTCAGATAGGAATCCAAGAACGTCATCCAAGATGTGGTATGTGGATTCAAATGGCCTTTGAAAGAAAAGGTCACTAAGTCCCTACACTGAAGGTCAGACACTCAAGTCAGCTGAGAGGCGCCTCAGACAAGTCTGGGCATCTGGTTTCTTGGTCTTCGGCTGATTAATGGTGTGATAATACAATGAGGAAAAGAGTAAAAAGAGAATGGAAAAGAAGGGGAGGGAAGGAGAGGCCAGATGCATCAATACAGCATCCTGGAAGAAAGAGAAGAGGCAAGGAAACAACAAGAAATAGACAGGAGAGTTTAAGTGGATTTAAATGCTAGATCCGTAGAGGGCGAGCAGACAGCTCTGCAGGCTCAGACAGCCCCCTGAGGACATCCCAGTGGCATAAACTCACAATACCATGTCACTGCTATTACAAATGATGGGACAATGATAGCCACTACTGTATGAGACCTCCCCTGTTCGGGTCACCATGCCAGACACAACATGTGCTAGCACACAGTAGGCACACAACAATGATCACTATAATGACCTAAATCATAAAGATGGCTACGTGATGTTAGTTAGTATACCCATCCTTTTTCCTGAAAGTGGGATACATTATATACATGCAGAAATGTGTTTTGAGATATTTCCTTCCCAAATCATTATTTTTTTCATATAAAATTATGCTTTAATTAAATTAGTAAGAGTAAGTCGGATCAGATGTTTCACCAACAATGGCGAATGTTTTAGACATTGCTGAACCTTAAGCTACTGAAAAAATGAGAAAGCTATATGTATGGGGGGCAGGGGCCCTGGGGTACTTATTTGGTTTTATTTTGTTTGTTTGCATGGTTGTTTTGGGTTGTTGTCTGTGTGTTTGGTTTTAGGTTTTGGTTTTGGTTTTAAGAAAGGGAACAGGAAGACAAAGGTTGCATCTGATCCCCAACTTTATGTCACCAGATCCATAGGACCCATTTATATCCACAGCTGTAAAAATTCAATAGAACATCTAAAAGTCTTAAGTGAAAGTATTTTTATAGGCTGAAAGATAAGATCACAATTAACAGTAGAAAATTGTGTATCTCCATTAATGGGAAACGTCACTGATATAAAGAAGCTCTTTGGTGATGCCAACCAATTTTTTTTTTTTTTTTTAAGAAAAGTACCAGATGCGCGGGCTTACATCTTTTTTTCCTTGGCTCCTCCTTTGACCCCACTGTGTCTTGATCTGTGGTTCTCTGTGTACCTTTGTATGTGCTCCATGTGTGGGTACCTATATGGGTTTACATGTCCATTCAACCCTGTGTGCATTTATTTTGGTATTTTTCTTGGTACCTTAGTTTCTTAGTTTCTTCTCTTTGCTGTCTCATGCTTCTATTTTTTTCTTTAAATTTTCTATTTACATTTTCCTACTTTTAACTTTTCAATCACATGCTCTCCCTCAAGGATATTATAAAGTTTAATTATATTCTTCATTATGCCTTGTACATTTTCATAGGAGCATATGTTCATGCATTTCTCTTAAATGTAGGCTAACCTTGCTTTTTAAAATATTTTTTATTTGAGGGGATTAAAGGGTTTTCCCTTTTTCTCATTTGATTCTGGCCAACAATTTCTATGATTTATGAGTCCCGATTTATTAAAATGAAATGGCCCATTCATGACCTAGGTGTTCTAAAGATTCCAATCAAAGGATGTATAAAATAAGAACTTGTGAAATGACGATAAAACTATTAGGCAGAAAATTACCACTTGAGTCTTCAAATGCACCACAAATGTATTTGTACTTCACCTACTTCTCATAATAGACAGAGACATTTACAGCAATAAAATACGTGTGAACCACTTACGTGCCTTATGTCTTCTGTGTCTCTGCATGAGTTTAAAAAATATTAACAATAACCAATTCAAATAAAATTATTATGGTTAATGACCTCATATACACTTAAACCATGTTACAATGTCCCATCATCTAGGAAAAAAATGCTTCCTGGAACAATGACTGTGAAGGCCATATTTAGAAAATTGTGAAGGGAAATGAAATTGATTCCTAGTCTACCACTATTGTCTACGTTCATCTCTTTCCTATTTCCCAGTCTCCGTCAATAATTATAAGTCTTTAAGATATGACATTATTAAATTAGATGTATCTTTTATAGATTTCAACACAATAGTTGAAGGCATAAGTTGTATTTGACATGGATTTTTAAATAAAAGCAGAAAGATTATACTCGCCTTGAACTGAATACCGGAAAATTACCAAAATTGGCATTTCCAGTAAAGCTAAAGCGGTATGGAACATAGAAACACCAGCCTTACTTTTATTTCTGAAATGTAAAAAAATGCCACGTGTGATGCAGGGGTGATGAATGTTCTACTATTTCATATCACTTATTCTGTCCATTTGTTATCAGCAGGTGTCTACAAATCCTGTCAAGAGTGAAGGTGACAGCTGTGTCACTGAGTGTGCTGCAGCAGTAATTGAAGGTTAACTCTCAATTGTCAACAATTTTGGATCTACTTTTTGGATTACAGAAAGAGTCTCAGAGCCCCTATGATTTTGTTAACATCAGATAGTGTTTTTCTATTTTCTCCCAGAGTCAAAAGTAAATAGAACTGGGTTATTCATTGATACTATGTGCATTTTTCCTCCCATCTGTTTGTGCAAAGTAAAATATTGAAATTCATGTAACTCAGGGCATGACCTTTCTCTAAAGAGCTGATACATGGTTAACAGCATATGGAAAGGAATTTAATCCTCAGATCCCTAAAAGCTATAAAGAGCCTGGATCACTTCTCCATGTATAAGCTTGGTTTTAGAAGCACACAAAGCTCATTTTGGAGTCGAATGGAGAAGTCTGTGACATGTAGCACATAGACTGATTCTAACAGATGGATTTTTCTTGAAATAACTTCATTAGTTAATCACTTTTTTTTACATATACTTTTTCTAGCTAATTGGTATAGCTTCCAGCTGGAGCTTTTAAGAATCCTCCAAAGCAACTGATAGGTAGAGAAAATACTGGCTAATTCCATCAATTCTAGGATGGAATGTCTACTAATTCCATACTATCCATTACGTATTTGGAGAGCAAATTCTTTTCCTTTAATTTTTTTCTTCAATTTACTCCAAAAACCTTGCTTGATCTGTGTTTCAACTAAACCAATCATCTGGAAGAAATTTAAAATTTTAACAAATTATCTAGATCAGAGTTTCCCAAACTTGACACTACTGACATTGTGGGTAAGATAAACCTTTTTTTTTCTTAATTTCTTTTCATTAAAAAAAAAAATTTGTAGCAGGTTGTCCTGTGCATTGTAGACTGTCAACACAGCATCCCTGGTCTCCATCCACTTGATGCCAGTAACATTGGCAGTTGTGACAACCAAAAATGTCTCCAGATACGGCTAAATGTCCCTGGGGGCAAAATCAACCCAGCTGAGAACCATCCACTCTAGAAATAAGTCGTTCCTAATTTTAATTCATTTTTAAAAATAATTTAATGTATGCATGTATGTATTAATTCCAGATATGTCTAAAATATGAGAAATTTTTCCCTTTCAGTCAGGTACATAAAATTTTCTTAAGAGGGGATTACTTAGGTAGTTAATGCTTTCAGAAATCTCTCTAGTTAAAGGGGAAAAAGAGGAGATAAGTGGTTTATAACCACCATTGAATATTAATTATCTAAGGGGTGTCATCATCATCTTCATCAGACTTGCTGAAGGCTTCTTTTCCTTTAAGGAAGATCCTCAGTGTAACTGTATGAGTAGATAAATAAAATCCTATGGTGGGATCGTTTGAGATGTGAGTGATTCATTTCAGCTAAGCTGCCCTAAGGCATTTTTAAATAAGGGAAAGCAGTGCAATTTAATGAAATGAACATGGAGAAAACTGGGATCTGTTTTGACTTTACAATGTCATTATGCAGTTATGTGGGACTCACAAAAGGATTAGCCATGCAGATAGAGACATTCCTCGATCTTTGAAATTCAGTGGTGACTATAAAGTTCACCACCTATTTATCACTTAGGATCTTCCTGTAATTTACATATTGATGGATCTAGCAAGAGTACCAAAGGAATAAGATGCTAATTACCAAGAGTTTTAAAAGAGAAACAGTGAGCCTTCTCTAGCTTAGCAGGAAGGTGAGAATGTAACAACGTGAGATATGCGGAGAGAATCATTCCTTGTTTTTTTTAAAAAAGTAACAGCTATTAGAATGGCTTTCTTTCCATCAAAGGTTTTCTAATACAGATTTGCTCATGCAGACTTTTAATATCAGATAAGCATAATTTTAACATGTACCAATTCCATGTTTGAATGTATAATTTTACCTCAAATCGAAATATGTACCTAAAATTTTTATAGTGATCTGTTTTCTTTGTTAGACTTTCCAGAGTCATTTAAGAATTTAGATCTTCTGCTTTGTTTTAAAAAACGATTCCTCTCTTTAATTGGGTGTGTTATGTTGTGCAGACTGTCACTTTCAGTTCTTTCCGCAATGTACTATTTCCTTTAGCTATAGCAAAAGTACAATCACGCATCTTGAGATTTCAACCAAAAGGACTAAGGCTCCCATACTACGGGCCTCACTGCATCCCTAAGTCACACACGATCTGGGCACTGTGGGCCGCATTGCATTCCTAAGTCACACACGACCTGGGCACTTACTCTCTGCGGGCTCTTTAGAACGGCGGCCGCTGGACGACGACTTCCTCAGCAGGCTGCGTCCCGAGGTAAAGAGGCTGGTTAGTTCCTCCAAAGGACTCGTGGGTGTTCTGGACCGGGAGCCGCTCGGAGCCGACCCGTAGGTATTCACCGAAGCATTGACCATCTTGCTCCCATCTTGCGACACCGGTCTGGGGGTCGAATGAGGCACTGATGGAGAGCTCCTGGAGAGGCTGCCCGAATGCACGGCGTCGTAGGGCGGAGGCCTTTTGAGGCTGAGCGGGGTCAGCGACCGCCCCATGCTGACAGGTGAGGGGGAGGCGGAGTGACTTTTGGGGTAGCCGTGGGGAGACTGCGTTCGGTACAGAGTGGAAGGCGGCGGAGGGGACGAGGAGAGCACGGAGGCGGCAGGACCCGGTCCCAGGGCTCCGGCCTGGTCTTTCTCCGGTTTAGGGTGGCCGGAGGCGTGGGACGGCAAGGCGGATGGAGATGCCCCGGCCTGCTGCTTCATGTAAGACACGTTCTCCAGCACGGGAAGCTTTGTGACCTCCAGCGGGGTGAGCGGAGACTCGTCGGAGTTGGGGGAGCACTGCACAGGAGCCGGGGGGAAGACCAGCAGCGGGGGGCGATGGGAAAGCAGGTTGGGGAAGGGCGGGGGGATGTCACAGAGCAAACCCTTGGGAGTGCATGGCACTGAGGCCTTGGCGAAGTCCAAGTCAGGCACCGTGGGAGTAGCACACTGCGAAGAACAGCTGTGATGGTCGAGGTCACATTTTGAGTCTTGGCCTAAATCGTCAAAAATGGGGTATTTCATTTCCTCGTAGACGGCCTCACTCTGGTCGTCATCGTCCTTCCTGAAGTCTCTGAGAATGTTCCCCACCATCTCAATGTACACGGGCTCCTCCTCCTCGGGGTCCCCCGCGGGGCTGCCGACCTGGGAGAGGGAGGAGTCCCGCGGGAGCGACGTCCTCCGGGGCCCGTGCTTTTTGATATACGTCTCGTCAAACGATGTGCTGAGCTGAGTGTTCGGGTTTCTTTTCGGTTTGGGAGGAGGAATCTTCTTTGAATATTCATCGCTGTGGGGTCTTGGTTTGGTTGTCACTAAAAGAAGAAGAAAAGGTAGAATAAAAACGACAATAGGAAAGCTTTCCAAAAGGACTGCCCCTGGGTTAATGATGCCAAACTACATTTCTAGCAGGAGGCATAGACTAAAACTCCAAGCAAAGTCAAACATCTCTGTATTCAGAAAAACATTGTGTGAGACCAGGAGTAATATTTATCTTCAAATATTAATAAGCCAACACTGATAAATGCATTAAGACCAGAACAATTCATCCCTGCGTTAGAAGTTCTAAGTAGAAACTTTCAGATGAAACAAATTGGATAAAAACAATGACACATTTAAAAAACAAACAAACAAGAAAACCTTCAAGAATTAAGCAACACAGAAACTTAAGGAAAAAAAAAAAAAAACTAGAGTTTCTGTTAGCACAAATGGTTACAAAAATGCCATGGGGATTGAGCCCTTTCAATGATGTGGCTATCACAAGTGATCACATCTTGCTTTCATTTAGGATAAAAATGTTCCAGTCGGCTAGACTTAATCTCGTCTTGGTTCAGATGGGTCTGATACTTCGGGGGAAACTGATGTGAACATCTTATGAGGCTAGACAAGTTAATCTCCAGATCTCCAGGTATTGTTGATGGTGGAGTATTTGTCTGTTTTTGTTCATAAGATCTCTCATGATATCCCAAATGCTGTCTGGGAAGGATTTATTAAATGTGTTGCTCTAACACATTAGAACCCCCTGGAGAGTTTTATAAGAGAATAATCCAGAGAATGCTGTGTAAGCTTCAAGAATAACTTCTGGAAACTCATGACAGGTACAAGTATAAACGCTTGTAATGGAACATAAACTTCTGACACCATGCAGTAGGGTGGAGCAGGCTGGCAATGTGTCTGTGACTGAAACCAATTGTTTAGCATGCAGGGAAGGTACTGGAATCTTATTATTATCACGTTATCTCATTGTGTTGATAGATTGTTACAATGACTATCATTTTTATGCAATGTGGCAGAATGTCATTGCTTGTGGCAAACGGTAGCATATAATGTAAGTTGACGGTATAGCTTATAGGTGCAAAGCTATAAGAAAATACCCAGCTTCTCTATCATTTGCAGCTTTAAAGGGAAGGAAGATCTCAAGGCACAAGTCAGGAAACACTCAAAATGAGCTTTTTTTTTTTTTTTTCAACTAATACAACATGACATAAGAGCTTTTCTAAAACTTACTCTAGGAGAAGCCAGTGCTTTAAGATTAGTTAGAGTCTGCCCTACACAGCAATCATGCCTTCAAAGAAAGGGAACACATCAAATATTTTAACAATGGCTGTATCTCTCACTTTTCTAGGTCAATCCTGCTTTCACATATTTGGCTCTGTTCTGCCCATGACGATGACTTCACTCACTACGATCAAACAGCTTTTTGAAGGGAAGTTTCTTAATGTATGTGGACTTTTTCTTTAACTTCTAATAGGAAAAACTGGATGTCATTTTCCAAGGGGGCGGGACAGCAGTACAGCCTGTTAGTATCAAAAGGGAAAAGCTGAGGGACATAATGGGGTGAAAACTACCCAGATAATTCTTTAGGCAGTAGCTCCTCTCTGTATCTCCTACTGTTCCTACATTTTACTGGTTTTGAAATCTACCAGGCATGTTAATTTTCATAGGATTTAAATCAGTCATCTGGTTATGTACAA
Source organism: Vicugna pacos (assembly GCF_048564905.1). NCBI lineage: Eukaryota > Metazoa > Chordata > Mammalia > Artiodactyla > Camelidae > Vicugna > Vicugna pacos. The sequence continues at coordinate 85,197,937 of NC_132991.1, read as the reverse complement.
AAATCTGTACCCAAATAAAAACCACAAATGAATGAATAAGATTGGGAACTAGAGGGACTGTGAAAGAGCCAGGACTTAGGAGAACAAAAGTCCACCCAGATTGCTCTTCTGAACCTCTTTTCCCCATCCCCCACCTTGGCATGTCACCTAGGCTCAGTAACTCACCCTCTCGGAATATCTGCCCCTGGTTTTTGAGTTCTGGGAATTGAACGGAGTGGGAAGTAGCAAGGTGTTCTGTAAATGGAGGATTAACCGAAAGCTAGGAATTGACGGGTGTGCATGAGATGCATAGCTTCCTTATATGGGAATAATCATGCTTAGAAAGAGATTTTCATTTTTCTGCCTCCTAAATTATAATTCATGGCTTCTTCACTAAAGTCTAATACTGCACCACAGACTTGGGTGGTTTTACGGGGAGAAATAACAGCACAGACAGGACACAAGCGTCGACGGGGCCCAAGCCTAGTTCACAGCCCTGCACTGAGGGAAGATCAGGGCCCAGGATTCCCAGAAAGTGCGAGGTCAGTGGTAGAGCTGGGAGAGACCAGCTGCCTCAGCAAACCCCTGGAGCCAACATCCCACTTCCTACCTAGATTAGAAGGTGGCTTCTGGAATGAGCAAGACCAATGCTTGGGTTGCACTCAAAATAGGGGCAAATGACACTTTGTTTGTCCAAAGAAACAGGAAAAAAAATGAAATAAAATAAAGATCCGTCATATGCATGAAGTGATGGAAGAAAGCAAAAGGTTCTAGTCTAGAACACAACATAGTTAGAATTAAGACAGAACAATTATTCGTTGTGAAGGAACTCAGACAATCCATTTGTCCCATGAGGACAGCTTCAATGCCAATCCTAGTGGAGATACTGTCTGATGAGAGGAATTAAATATAATATGTGACTCTTTCGGCGATTCTGAGGTAAGCATAATTGGCAGTTGCTATGGACTGACCTGTGCCCCTCCTTAACTTCATATGTTGAAACCTTAACCCCCAACGTGATGGTATTTGGAGGTGGAGCTTTGAGGAGATAATTAGGTCATAAGGTAATGAGGTCATGAGGATAGGGACATCGTGATGGAGGAGATTAGTGCCCCTACAAGAAGAGCCACCAGAGAGCATCCTGGTTATCTCATTCACCGTGTGAAGACAGAGAGAAGGTTGCCACCTGCCAGCCAGGAAGAGAATTCTCACCAGAAACTGACTACACTGCCATCTTGATCTCGGACTTCTGGCCTCAAGAACTATGAGAAAATAAATATCCGGTGTTTAAGCCACCCAGTCTATGGAATTTTGTTATGGCAACTTGAGATGACTCAAACAACAGTCTATTTATTGATCCCTATGTAAAGACCCTATATAGCTGAGTCCTCTGGCATTGCAATACATTAATTAGCTTGGTTACTTTAAGAATTACTACAACTCTTTTCCAGTCTTTTAAAAGTAATTTGCACCTGCCCCTGCCTGGTACCTCCTCACGCCCTGAAGCCACATCATAGAGGGCACATTACAGCTGAATACAAGGATGCTGATCCCAGGGATCCACCCAGGAGCACCCTTCCTCCACACCACCTCTTATTCTGGTTCTCCTTGATCTGACCCTCCAATCTGTGATATGTGCCGAGGCACATGCCATGCTACCTACCTAGACCCATTATCTGGGTAGCTTTTGTTTTCTATTGTCGTTTGCTTGGGCATGTAAACTCCCTGCTCCACGAGGTTGTGCATGTCCTACTGCCCGCCACTGGAGGCAGTTCTCCAGCCAGCACTGCCCAGGGATTCCTTCATTACCTGGGCAAGCTTCTTCCCTCTCCCCTTCCCTGGGTGATGAAAAGAACCTAATGCAGGCAGAGTCATGTGATTCCGACACATTTTGTTTCCTGCTCCTCTTCTTTTGTATTAATCTACATTTGAAATGAGAGCATTGAGGATTATTTACAGAGTAAAGTGTTAAGTAAATTACACACAATTGGGATGGATAAACAGATTCATCCCGTCAATACTGGGCGGCTTTTATTCCAGGCAATGTCTGCTTCTCGTTCTGTTGCCCCCTTGCAATTTCATGGCTGTCATTAGAAAGTCAGAGGAGGGAGCAATTCCATCTCTAAACCGATTTTTCTCTGCATTTACCATTTATCATCTGATTTCACCTTATTCCACATATTGAGTGAATAATTCATGGAGTAATGAAATTTAGTTTCAACTGTCATATATGCTTTGTTTGGTTGTTTGTTTACCCCAATAAGAAAAATGTCTGAAATTTTTAGCAACATTGTCTCATCATTTAGTCTACTTTAACATCACTCTAGGAAATTAAAAATTAAGGAAAAATTCATGTTTTGAAAGTTATTTCTTTAGAAGGTGCTTTAAAATAGCCTTGGTCGACATACATAGATGCTGAAATACTGCTAATAAAAGATAATAAAAATTGCATTGCAAATTTCAACATTTAACCAAATTCAACTACAATAAAAAGGTGACTTTTATGGCTCTTGAATGAATTTTAAATTATTTCTAATAAGTCCAAAGATAGAAGCAATAATTCCTGCTCAGCTCCAGAACACAAATTTTAATGCTTAAAATAGTATAATGACAGTGGCATTGAATAAGCAGAGTGACATTTTTGAAATGAAGTATCTGAGCACAAAGGTTATGCATGGCTTTCAGTCATGCCCAGATGATCTGTCTTTCACAGTTAATTTTGGAAATTTACCATGTTCCTTGTCAAGCCATCCTTCTGAAATATTTTTTTTTCCTTGTTAAAAAAAAAACGTGATGTAAAACCAGGCTTCAGTATCTGTGCACGTTCCTGACCCAAGAAGTGAAAAAAGAGACAACACAGGTCAGTATCTCTCCTGATGGAAAGTCTCTTTGGCCCACAGAATCCCAGAATTTGAAAGGCTCTTAGAGATTATCCAACCCAAACTCTAATATTACTGATGAAGAAATATAAATTCTTTATCAGTTACTTTAAGAAAATCTCATCATGTCAATTCAATCTTATAAAAAATTTTAAAGCAAAGGAAAGCTCTGTAATTAATTATTTTGTATATGGCATAAAGTATCATTTTAAAAGTCTTCTCGGCTCATGCTATGATGGTAGGAGCATAACTTTGTATCTCTGATTATAGAGGTATATTTAAATAGGTGATGCAAACTGGGCAACGAGAGTCCAGTGAACAGAAGTAATGGCCACACTACATGATACTGAACTGGCTGATTCTGGAAGGTGAGAAACATATTTCCCACTTTCAGCAGAATTCTGCTCATAGTAACTCTCTTTTCACAACTCACAATTCCAGGGGTTTGAGGACTATTTTTATTTTCAGAGTCACAAGTCCCATAATACTATCCACAAAATTGTTCCTTTCTCATTTTATTTTTTTTTTAATTAAGGTCTTTGTAAAGGGATGGAAGTTGCAGATACCCTTGGTCCATTTACAGTAGGACCAGGAAGGTGTGGTAACGTGCAAAAAGGATCAGATTTGGAATTGCAGTGCATGTGTTGTAATACTGTCCTGCAACTGTCAACAGTGAAAACAGAGAACTCAGATCAGAGTGTGGATGGAAACAAACAAGGTAAGACATCCAGCTGTGTCCACAGGTTGGTCTTAAAGTTGAGTGGAACTGAGTCTTGCCTTGAGCTAGATATAGGCTATTTCTTATGAGCAAGAAAAGATGACTCAGGGGGCAGATTTCAAAGCTCAGAGACTAAGAGCCACAGAGAATGAGAACTAGGGAGCAGAACTGGGCCCTAATGAATAAATATTATCTGTCCCAGAATAGGGAGAACTGGCCACATGTATGCAACTGGACTTGCGAATGGCAATGAAACAGTGGTGTTTATGTGCCTCCCCTCCCTCCAGCCCCCACTGTTTTGAACTGCACACTGCAGTTCTTCTGCTCCAGACCTGTCAGTCTGTGTCACATTTGGTAGGGCAGATGAGTTGTACTTTTTAGTTCAAAGACCTTTGATTATGAGGAATTGCTCCCAAGGAACTTGAGAGCACGTGGGCATGATTTAGATGATGGAATCCTGGATTTCAAGCTGACAGTGTAAGGCAATGAAACTTTTGGGCAGTATGTGCCTGTTGGAAATATTGCAACTAGAAGGCAAGTTGTGATAGACAGTCTTGGAAGACAGCCACCATTAATTCCTTCTCACCATGTATCCTATCCACCTATCAATGCTAGTCTATGTCTCTCTCCTCAAATCAGGGCAGGCTCTGTGACTTACGGTGACCAACAGAATGTGATATTCTGAGTCTTGGACTTAAGAGAAATGACAGCTTTCACTTCCTCCATCTCAAAAGCCAATTGCCATGTAAAACCTCTTAGATCAGCACGCTATGAAGAAACTCAGCCTAATTAAATGAAGAGAGCATGTGGAGGAGAAAGACATCCCAGGCATATGAGTGAAGCCTTGTCGGAATTTCCAACCCATCCCCACGGCCAGCTGCACCCAGTTAAATGAGAGACCCACCCCCCCAACATCACAGAGAGTAGAGGAACCACCTATATAAGCCAACTCAACTCACAGAATAATAAGAAGTAATAAACTGTTGCTGGTTTAAACCATAACATTTTGGGCTGGTTTATTGCACATCAATAGAGAACTGAAAAAAAAATTCCAAAATTAATTTCCTGTGTGTGTGGATATCTCATAGAAAATGCTATTGTTATTTTCATAGAACTAAGATACAGTGTGTACCCTAAGGAAACATAAAGCATCCTTCCAGAATAGAGGAATTAAAGAAGTAAGATTGACTTCTGAGTACTAGAAAATCGACACATGATGATTCAGAGAAATGATACAGAAAGAGATTACATCCTTTCTGGTCACAAACACTGGACTGAAATCAGAGTGGAGGTATTAACACATGTAAAGGAAGGACAGAAGGATGCTCACAGAGCAAAAAGGTGGTGCCCAGGGGACCTGGTCCTCTGTGACATCCCTGTTGTAAGGATGGACCCAACATGCTAATAGAACCTAAAGCCCCTACACATATGATTCTTATAAGTCCTTCCTTCTCTAGCTTCAGCTTCATCAAAAGACTTCTTTAATAAGGGCGATTTCCAAAACATTATGTGCATATTTCACATTAGAAACCAGCAAGGTGGAATTCTGGTTTCACTCACTGCGATGGCCTGAATTTTTGTGTCCCCACGTGGTGGAATCTTAACACCCAATGTCATGGTATTAGGAGATTCATGAGTGTGGAGCCCTCATGAATGGGATTAATGCTGTTATGAAGCAGACCCCTTAGAGCTCCCTAGCCCCTCTGCCATGTGAAAATGCTGGAGAGGTCAGCAGTCTGCAGCTTGGAATCTGATCATCCTGGCACCCCGATCATGGACTTCCAGCCTCCTGAACAGGGAAAAAGAATTCCCGTTGTTTACAGGTTACCCAGTCTCTTTTATTTAGTTACAGCTGCCCGAAGAGAGACATGGAACCATCTCTTTTGAGCTTGGCTACTATGACGTTTTGGTTATTCTAGACACTTAATGATGGATTTTCCGAGTTTCTAGATTAAAGGCTGGTACTGTACCAGGCCAAATTCACCACAGTAACATCATTTCATGGGAATCTGTCCAGGAAGGAAGCAACCCTGTATTGATAATGTTTATCACAAATCTCTAGTTTGATATCTTCATCTCAGGGCAGTATCTTGTTTCCCAGTCTCCTCCTGCACTTGTCTTGGGAAGCCCTTTACACAGAGCCCACTTGTAAAGAACAGAAGTGGTGGCTGGATTTTGGGCATTTCCTTGGCTACACGACTGCACCCTCTCAGATTCCACCTGCCGTTCCGTACCCTGCACAGATCTAGAAGGACTGGACAAAAGAACTGGAGGAAATGTTTCCACCCAGGAGAGGGACTGCCTTGCAGGGATGACCTCAGTTGGGCAATATCCTAAAATGCGAGGTTCCATAAGGGACAAGAACTCTCCTCTTGATAAAACAGCAGTCAGGCTTCTGAACTTTCCTCTGGACCTATCTATGCACTTCCTTGTAAAACCAGTTTTTGTAATAACCCTGCCAAAGTCAGTTTTACCAAGCCCCCACCCTTAGTATCTGATCACTCCTGATCTCTGATTGGATTCTCCATCCTCCACCATCTTCCCAGTGAGTTCTGATCACCCTGGCCTGTCTGCAAGAATCATATTAAGTCAGTTTAGCCAGAAACACACCTCCCTTTACCCCTGATGTCTCCTCTGAGTAATTTTCCATCCACCAACTCCCACCTTGCTTCCTGACTATAAATTTTCACTTTTCTATAGTGTATTCAGAATTCAGAGGAGTTCACACTGAGTTTTCTTTTCTCCTATTGCAATAGGCCTAAATAAAATCTGTTTTTGCTTCTTTATCATCCAGCTTTATTTTCTGTTTCATATCCCTGAACTACACATGGCTGGCTGGCTTCCTGACACTGTGATCTCAGCATAAAAGTCACTTCTTCAGAGAAATCTTCCATGACCATCCAATCAGTACTTATCACATTGGATATTTCTCTTGTTTGTTTCTCAGTTGGTTTATTATGTAAGTTTCTAAGCACCTCTGTAGGCATTTTCCCCACTTGAGTACAATGTCCATGAGATCAGTGTTTCCCTGTTTGCCTCGGTCTTTGCTAAACCTGTGTAAAGTAACTAGAACATCACAGGTTCTTGGCAAACATCTGCTCACTATTTAGTGAACAATAGACTTATGACATTCTTAGAGTCAGCATTCAGGATCTAGTATGCTCCCTAAAGATCCTAAAGAGCCATGAATGGTCCTATAATGTGCCATTTCCTTAGGCATTATTTGAATGGAGAGGCATGTTGAGGCCTGTGAAGGCTAGTAACAGTGGTAAAGGAAATGAAGGTGTGGATGAGAGAGGAGTCAATGAGGAATATTCATTATTACCCACATGTAGAAGTTGAGGCAGGTTAAATATTTTACCTGCTAAAAAGGAAAGACAGAAAAACTGACTAAGGAATTAAAATGGTCCTCTTTCAAAATGCTGGAGGCATAAACCTCCCAGATTTGACACAACACTACAGAGCTACCATAATCAAAACAGCATGGAATTGGCACAAAAACCGACACATGGATCAGTGGAACAGAATAGAGAGTCCAGAAATAAATCCACACACTTATAGTCAATTACTCTTCAACAAAGAAGGCAAGAACATACAATGGAGAAAAGACAGTCCCTTCAACAAGTGGTGTTGGGAAAGTTGGACAGCTGCAGGTAAATCAACGAAGTCATCAGAACACTTCCTCACTCTATACACAAAAATAAACTCAAAATGGCTTAAAGACTTAAATATAAGACAGGATACCATAAATCTCCTATATAAGCAAAACATTATCTGACATAAATTGTAGCAATGTTTTCTTAGGGAAATCTTCAAGGTAATAGAAATAAAAGCAAAAATAAACAAATGGGACCTAATTAAACTTATAAGCTTTTGCACAGCAAAGGAAACCATAAACAAAACAAAAAGACAACCTATGGGCTGGGAAAAAATATTTGCAAATGATGCAAACAACAAAGGCTTAATTTCCAAAATATACAAACATCTCATTTCAATTCAATAACAGCAACAACAAAAAACTCAAAAAAAAATATGAGCAGAGGATCTAAGCAGACATTTCTCCAAAGAAGACATACAGATGGCCAAGTACATGACCAGCACATGAAAAGATGCTCAGTATCACTAATTATTAAGTACAATAACATATCATCTCACACCAGACAGAATGGACATCTACAAAAAATAAATGCTGAAAATAGTATGGAGAAAAGGTAATCTTCCTATGCTGCTGGCAGGAATGTAGTTTGGTGCAGACACTATCTAAAACAGTATAGAGGTTTGTTTAAAAACTAAAAATAGAGTTACCACATGATTACCATAGCAGTCCCACTCCCAGGTATATATCAGGAGAAAACTCTAATTCAAAAAGATGTGTGCACCCCAATGTTCATAGCAGCACCATTTACAATAGCCAAGACACAGAAGCAACCTAAATGTCCATTGACAGATGAATGGATAAAGAAGATGTGGTATATACACAAGAAAATACTATTAAGCCATAAAAAATAATGAAATAATGCTATTTGCAGCAATATGGGTGGACCTAGAGATTATCATACTAAGTAAGTCAGACAGAGAAAAACAAAGATCATGTGATATCACTTAGATGTGGAATCTAAAATGTGATACAAATGAACTTATTTACAAAATAGAAACAGACTCACAGACAGAAAAATAAGTTATGGTTACCAAAGAGGAATGGTGGGGGAGGGATAAATTAGGAGTTTGGGATTGGCAGATACAAACTACTACATATAAAATAGATAAACAACAAGGTCCTACTGTATAGCACAGGGAACTATATTCAGTATCTTGTAATAAACTATAATGAAAAAGAAAAAGAAAATGGTCCTCTTTCAGTTCTCTTGTACTAAGGAAAGATCAAAGGCAGAAATGAAGACATACAGGGCAGGCAAAACTCAAAAGTTAGATCCTGTGATGTATAAAACATTTAAGTTCTGATGGCTTTGTAAGCATTATCCTTGACCATGAAATTCAGAGGTATAACAATCATTTTCTGAAAAAATGAACTTCCCTTTTTGATACAAAACTTAGGCCAAGATAGCAGAGTAGAGAGACTCACAGCTCACCCTCTCCCACAAATACACCAAGAATTACATCTACAAACCCACTGAATCACACAGAACACCTACTGAACTCTGGAAGATTGTCTCTGACTTCAAAATACAGTAGGATTCTCACAAAACCCACCAGGAGGTCCACAGGGACAGATGCAGAGCTTCCAAGGCCTGCAGGAGAAAGTGGTAGCCACTTGGCAGACAGAATTAAGATAAACTGATAAGGAGGGTCTCTAAGATCCCCAGCCCTAGCTGGCAGGAAAAGGCTGGGATTGGCTGCTGGAGATCCATGAGGAGCCTGGGGAGAGAGTGGGGCCCACTGCACAGACACAGCCTCAGGGGACTGGAGGGTGGTGTGAACTCTGGCTGGGGGTGTATGTGGAATAGAAGAGCCTGGAACCCTCATAAAAAAGCAACACGGCTGGTGTGCATGGATGAGAGGGGCACAATGCAGCCGTGCCATAACCCCTGTCTCTGTTTGGCTCTACTGTTGGTGTGTTCTCATGAGAAGAGAGGTGGGGCTTGGTCATAATCAGCACTGCTGCATGGAGGCTGGACTGAAAGCTGAATTCACACCCAGTGGCCCTGCAACTTCAGAGGCGGGACTGAGATTTATTTACAGCCCCAGGCAGAGAGGATGGATTTGCTCTCTCTGGATCCTTTGTGGATCTGCACCTCTGGGACAAACAGGCAGTGAGCAGAGTTCTGGCACATGGCAGGAGCTAGTACAAGTATTTACAACAGGCTAGCACACCATATGATACCATATGCAGAGGCGGGACTTGGGGTCAGTGTTGACCTTGTGGCTTGCCACAGGTTCAGCTGCGTGACTGCACATTCACCAAGGTGGGTCCTAGCATCTGATGTTGGCAATTCTGCACTGGTGGCTCCTGGGGCCCAAAACCTGGGGGGACACCAGAGCCAGTGGCCGATATTTCCACTCTAAGGCAGGGACAAAGAGTACTTTGTAAGCCCACATAACAAGTGACAGACAACACCACAGAGGGCACTTCCCAGTGGACATCTCCTTTGGAGGTACACTCAATGACTCTTCTTTCCAGCTGAAGTGCTCCAGCCCTGCCTCACACATCACAGCTCAGAAACAGGTCTAGAAGCTTCTATTCCAGCAACAGGGGAGCAGACTGGCCCCTGTCAAGGCTCTGACAAACACAGAACGAAAAAGGAGGTCCCGCTCAGCAACAGTCAGGGCAAGTTCTGATCAACACACCACCGACCACACCCCCAGTCAAAGGGATAACAGCCAACACATAGGAAAGATGTGGCAACCATCCATACTAAGAACAGCCTTCTCAGCAAAACTGTTAGATGCACACAGTCCACACGGGAACACTCCCACTTCAAATAAACAAACAAATAAAAAATAAAACAGCCCTTCAAGACCAAAGAAGATAACTAATACCCCTAAATCCATAGAGCCAGAGAAACATAAGTAAAATGAAGAAGCAGAGGAACTACTCCCAATTAAAAGAAGTCCCCTGAAAGAATGAACAATGAGATAGACCTCAACAGTATACTAGATCATGACTTTAAAAGGGGAATGATGAAAGCACTGAAGGAAACAAGAGGGACTATGAATAGAGACAGAGAATACTGTGAAAGGAAATAGAAACTACAAAGAGGAGCCAATTAGAAACAGAAAACTCAATGGCTGAGATAAGAGCTGAGCTAAAGGCAGTCAAGGCAGACTAGATAATGCAGAGGAATGAATAAGTGACTTAGAAGACAGAATAACAGAAGTCATCCAATCAGAATAGTAGACAAAAAAGCAAGGAACAACCAATGAAAGCAATAAAAGGGACCTATGGGGTAATATAAAGCATGCCAACTTAACACATAATAGAGGTCCTAGAAGAAGACGAAAGAGAAAAGGGGATTGAAAAAGTATTTGAAGAAATCATGACTGAAAACTTTCCAAACCTAAAGAAGGAAACATATCCAAGTACAGGAAGCACAGAGGGTCCCAAACAAGAAGAACCCAAACAGACCTACACAAAGACATATTACAATTAAGATGGCCACAGCCAAAGATAAACAAATGATTCTAAAGGCAGCAAGAGAAAAACAAAGAGTCAGTTATATGAAAATCCTCATAAGGCTTTCAACTGATTTCTCTACACAAACACTGCTAACCAGAAGGGAGTGGCAAGATACAGTCAGTCCTGAATAAGAAAAAGCTGCAACCTAGGATACTCTATCGGCAAGCCTATCCTTTAGAGCAGAAGTAGAGATAAAGAATTTCACAGACAAGCAAAAACTGAAAGAATCCAGCAACACTAAACCCATCCTAAAAGGTCTACTCTAAATAGAAAAGAAGCAGGAAGCTATAGACATGAGAAAACCACAACTGGAAACGTGATAACTACAATGAGTTGCAAGAGAATAAATATGAAGATGTTAAAAAATATATATACATCAAAATCATAATAGGTTCAAGAGGGGAGTAAGAAAATACAGATTTTTTTTTAGGAGTACTGAAAGACTAGTTTTATTTAGGAAAACAACCTAAATAAAGCTGTATGTCCGCATTTCTGCAGGTTCCCCAAACCAAAAACTCTCCTGGTTTTATCTGTGCATACCAGTCACCTCCACTCAGTGGTCAATCAAATGATACTTAGGACTTGCAAGCCAGGGAATATATGTATATATATTTAACTGAGACATAGCTGAGTTATTACACTACTGGTTATAACCCTTTATCCCTTTGCTCAAATATTTTGAAGCCATCAGCTTTACAAGTTCCCAGTAGCTATCACTTGTATCATCACTACCTGCAGAGAAGGGAAGCAAATAAGTTAATTTCCTGAGTCTTGAGGGGGGAAAAAACGTAATAACCAAAAAGCAGCCATGGCAAATGCATGATGCCGAGCACCCAATAGAAGCTCAGTTGATTTGGATTCAACCCAGGGGGATATTATGCTAAAGGAAAGTAAACTGAGAGAAAAATCCGATTAACGGTTGGAACATTCCCCGTGTCCCTCGGGAAGTTAACTTTGTAGAAGCTGAATCCCTGCGGTTCCACAGATACAGTCTACTGAGGATTATCCTTTGTAAATCTGTCCTGGTTGCGACAGAAAGATAGAAATGTTTGTGATCTTCTAAAGTATCTGAGATCACAGAAGCAGTAGCATGGGATTACAGAGCCATACATCATCTCGTTCAATTTTATTGACGTTGTGTTGATGTGTGCTAATGTCTCTAATGAAAACATAGCACCACCACCACCAACAACAACAATAATAATATAATCATAATAATAAATGTGATAATAATAGCATTAAATGCATTTTTGTATCAGGCAACGTGCTTTCGGGAGATTGTTTTATTGAATCTCCACAACATCCCTATGAGGCAATACTATTTATAAGCACCACTTTGCAGGCATTGAAATAACATTATAGAAAAACCAAATTATTTGCCCAAGTGGTAGAAACTGGCTTTGAACCCAGGGGATCTGACTCTAGTTGCCATATTGTCAAAGAGCAATTTGCCGTTATGAATAATGGTGCATTTTTGTTTTACAAATATACAGTTAATAGGCTCTTAAGCCTTCTTTTGAATTACCAATACTCTTCCACGAAGAGCTCCAATCCCAGTTTGGTGGCTGTGTAACCTTGGGTAAGTCAACTCTAACCTCTTTTAGCCTCACTGAACTCAACTGTTAAGTGAATATAATGACACTTGTTCACAGGATGCTGTGAGGATTTAAAGACACTCCACTTGAAGAGTTCAGCATACTGCCTGGGCCATAGGGAGGGCTGAGAAAGTAAAACCAATATCATTATCAGTTACCATCAGTATTCATAAAAAAACTCTCTATGTTGGAAGATACATAATGGGAGCGGCTGCTTTCACGCATACTTCACATTTATTTAGCACTGAGCTATAAAAATTAATGGTGCTGATGCCGGAGAGCCTACCAGTTCTGGGAAATTGTAAAATGAGTGATTGCCTAAATAAATATAGATTTTATGTTCAGTGAACTATGAGATCGATATTTCAGTTTCCTTTGGAATCAGGGTGATATCTTATGTATGGCCACACAGTAGAAGTAAATTTATTTTGAAAGATGTAATCTTTCCTTTAGAGTTATATGGGCTTTGGGGTTTTCTGGACCTTCCCATTTCAGTGGTGACACTCTTAGTTTCTTATCAACTTACATTAAAAAGAAAAAAGATGATTTTCCTCGAGTGAGTTTTAATTTTAAAATTAAAATCAAAACAAAAGAGTCGAAGAGTCAGTGTAGGATGGAAGCACAGCATACGTGGGCAACGCAGAAAACTCAACAGATTAACACCTTTAATTCAAACCCTCCTTTTCCCAAACCATAGATGTGCCCTTTAGCGTTTGCAAAATGACATCTGGGAGCTGCCTTCTGGGCTTTTCAAACTTAAGAACAGTGTGACTAGATTGTAAAAAAAGAGGAAGAGAATACTTTCAAAAGATGAGGTGGGCTCATCTCAAGAACATTCTAGTGTTTTATGCTTTATGCATATAATGAGCATGTAAATTTTTAATACTTATGCCATTCAGTTCTGGATACTACAGATACTCCATTATCCCTGTCTAAGTCTACCTTCCAGTTTTTGCAGATGGGGATTGGAAAAGGGAAAGAATTTCCTTCTGTTTGTTTACAATTTTTTAGTCTTGATGACCCCATACTTCTTCTTCAGCAGACCCTCTATATACGCTCCATTTACCTTTCCGTAAATTCAAATGAGGGAAATGGTCTCATTCAGGACTGGGTGGTGTGACCCAGGCCAGAACTTCATTGACCAGGAGGAACAGACACAGGTCATTTTTGGTACTGAGTTTTCAGGGATCACCAAAAACACAACCCAAACTGAAGGAGCATTGGACAATGGGAGAGCGTAAGCCCTGGCTTTTGGACCCGAGGCCTCAGATCAGCTTTGCTCTCTTCTTTCTCATATTATTTGGCAGTTATGTTTAATCCACAGTAATTCAGAGCTGGGCTCCAGACAGGCCAGGAGTGGACCGTGGGTAGCCGCATCCTAGAGAAAACTGCAGCCTTCCTCACCCTGGATGACTTCATGGGCCATGTGTGAATCTGGCCTTTAATTATTCAGAAACTTATGACAACCGTAGGGGTTATTATTTGGTTTCAATTTGAGCTTTGGGTTTCTTTTCTTTTCTTTATAGTGAAGTCATCAGGATGGCATGAATTCTGAACCTAAAATGTAAGAGATAAGAGGGATTATGGTATTCCCAGTCTGCATTGTTCTCATACTATTGTCTTCAGATTACTTCCCCTATTTTTAATCTTTTTTTTTAACCCCCAAATCATACTTTAAACATCTAATTTAAACATCAGCCTGGAATCTTAATCTGAAAGTTAAACTTCAACTCATAGATATTTTGTGTAATAATACTGAGAATTTAGAGACATGCTCTAATCCTAGACTCAGAGTGTATTTTCAAACTCAAATCTGAATTTCTGTGCATGTGTACACATATACACATATGTAGGTATATACACACACACTGTATGTGCATGTATGCATGCGTATGTGTGTATGTATACTCATGCACATATGTGTGTGTGTAACATATGTATTATGTATACTTGTGAGTTTATCTATTCCCTGTGCACCCAGAAATGCCCTGCTTTGTGATAAAGAAAATGCCTGATCAGATCCTTTACACATGAAGCTGTAATTACTACAGTCAGTTAGCTCTGACTGTGTCATGGATCCACTCTCCAACCCTTGTTCAAAACCTAGCGATGACTTCCCATAATCATTATGATAAAGTCTCCCACCACAAGGCTGAGGTCCCTTTCTCCAAACACATTTTACAGTGCTCGTCCCTTTGAGAACTCCTTTCAGCCAGAAGGTTTTTTTTTTTTTGGTGATTAGGGCCGAAAAAGTGCTTCCTCAACTGAATGCAGTCCCGCCAGGTGCTCCCTACATCCAGAAGGCTGTTCCCAGCGCCCTCTGCTCCCCTCGTTATGCCTTAATTGAAGTTTAAGTCTTGGCTTAATTTTCACTCAGGGATCTCTTTCTTAGAAATTCAATCTAAAAATAATCTCCCCTGGAACCCTCCTCTTTTCTGTGCCCCCCATTTCTAGGTGCATGTTTCTCTGCATTACCAAATTGATGGTTTACCGTCCTATCAACGTGAGGAAAATCGTGTTCATCCTCCTCACCTCTGAAGCCCCAGCTCACAGCACATTGCTTGTATTAGAACAGAATTTAAAATGTTGCAAAGCTACAAGGGAAAAGATGTATTCCTTCTAAATACCTGTGATGAATTTCATTTCAGAACTACTTTGCTGTGAAGTCGACAAGTGGGTAGACCTTGTCTCACCATCAGACGTCTTATCTGTGATCCAGGTAGGAGGAATGAATTGTAGGATGAGAAGCAGTGAAGGCTGTCACAACTAAAAGAGGAGAAAAGATGGGGTCCAGCTTTACCCAGGCTGAGAAGGTGGTACAGGCAGAGATATGACTGCTACAGAGAAGCTTGATGCTGGAGCCGTGCAAGATGGGACATCACATGGTGCGGGGGAGTCAGTCCTAACAGGAAGGAGGTTCAGGGTGGTGTCCTGGTTCCTCAGCAGGCACAAACTATACAGAACAAGCACACAAGGTAACTGGGAACATCGCTGCCTCTTCCATTTCCTCGACTCTGAACGTTCTCAAGTAAATTTGCTCCTACTGTGCTTTTCAAATAGCACAAAGAGCCAAACAGGGAAGACAAACTGTTCTCAGCCAATACAAATGTTGGTGTTACCTTGGAGATAAGGATCCTTAGCAATCAAACCCGTGTCCTAAAAACCTCCCACAATCACCCTAAAGTACACAGCACTTAGAGCAGAGAATAAGAGCATTCCAGTGGGGTCTTCTGGCATGCTGCTTGACGCTATAAAGGAAATTTCGGAGTCACGGAGATAATTGAGACATTGGACACATATGGTAAATACCCTTAGATTGAGCAGGAAGCCACATGCCTTGGATTTCTCACATTTTTCTGTGTATTTCTGTGAACAGATTCGAAGGAGAATTGTTTTCCTCGTTCATGTATCATTTGTCAGACTCCCACACAAAGCAAGAGCAGAGGCTGTTCTCTCCCCCAGTGACTTTGCCACTTACAGGGGAAACAAAACACGTAATAATTTCGAAGTATTTACCAGCAAGTGAGACTCAAAACTGACAAAACCAGCAGGAAAAGCACCCGTAATCCACGTGCCGGGCCCCCTCTTTCCTGCCCCACCCCGTCTTCCACATTTCTAGGGAGCCATTCTTCACAATCTAATCTTTTCACGAAGGTCCCTTTCTGCCCACAGCTTTTCAAAAAGCAGGAAGCCAGACTTTAATTATTTCTTCTGCCTTATACGTTCACTGCCACAAATTTGGTGAAAGCGTGTTCCAGACACAGAGCCAAATTGAAGGAAACAGATGACAAGATGTGGCCCCTAATCCCAGGACCCAGTCCTCTGGGGTGAGCAGATGACAACTTTTAATTTCTAAATAACGTAATATGTGCAACAACAGAATGAGATATGCAGGTAACTACCCTAGCTGGCAGAAGGAGAGTAATTCATTTGATTTATTTATTTACTATTATTTTTTTTAATGGAGCTAGTGGGAGTTGAACCCAGGGCCTTATGCATGCTAAGCACGTGCTGTACCACTGAGCTATACCCTCCCCCGCAAAGCTATACTGATTTTTATATTGCAGCTACCTAGGGGAACTGTCCCTGAGCTCCCGCTAATGGTCCCCCCTTCACTCGTGGTGGCACTATCACAGTAAGCCATAACCACTTCTATGCTTGCCTGTGTCCTCCCCGGAATGTTCATTAGATGAGATCCCTGCCTCTCTTCACCTCCTTACACACCCAGCGGCCAGCCAGGGCTCTGGGATGTCACAGGAGCTTTAAGATATTTGTTGAACAGGTGATTGCAATGAGTCAAAGTTGGAGACGTTTTGGCATCCTTATTCACCGTGTCGTAACGCTGGGCACTAACACACACCTGTCTAATTGTCCATCTTTCCAACTTCTTCTCCGACCCACATGCTTCTTGCTCACCCTGCTCCCGCCACACTGACCTCCTTCCTATTCCTGAGCGCCAAGCACGTTCCCATCTTAGGACCTTTGCATTTGCTCTTCCCTCTGCCTGCAATGTTCCTCCTGCAGACATCTGCAAGGCTCGCTCCATCGCCTCATTTCAATTCTCCCCAGAGGGTTTTCTCCCACCTTCTCGTCTAAAATAGTCATTCCCCTGCCTCCTCACCCCCTCACCACTGCTCACTTTCTTTTTATCTTCATAGCACTTATCATTAGCTGCCGGCATATCACAGATTTATGTGCACTTGGGGCTTGTCTGCCTCCCCACCCCAGGACAGAAACTTCGTGATGTTTCGGACCTGTCTTTAGGCACCACTATACCCTCCGGGCCTGCAAAAGTGCTTGCCGTCTATTAATTGCTCAAAAAATATTTATTGAATTGATCATTCATGAGAAGCCACACACACACAAAATGTTTTGGTAAGGGACTCCCTCGTAAACTGCATCCATGCCATCTTGAACTTCTACAGAAAATCTGTTCACAGACGCTGGGACGAAATGTGTGGACAGTTTTAAAATAATAAAAAATAAGAAAGGATACTAGAACGGATCAAGCAAAAAACAACATGGATGATAATCATTTTTTCTGCCCCTTGGTCCACCAAATCCCCTCGAGTCTGCTGAGCCGAGGTCCACACGTGAAATTCTGACCACATGGCAAATCTCCTGCTAGTTCCTGCCTGCAGGAGAGAGTTTCTGCTCTAGCTGAACAATTACACCATCTAAAAACATGCCCGATCATCTGGATACAAATGTAATATTTTATTGGTAGAAAGATACCACTTAATTACCCAGATCCTTTCCAAATTTTGCTGTGATTATGGCTTGTTGAAAGAAACCATGCAGTTTTGGTGGGCAGTTCAGCGTCCTGTATAATGCCTTGAAAAGTTCATTTGCTTTGCCTGGAAGATTGCCCTGGTAGGCGTGGATCCCAAGGAAATATTCAGTCATATATAAAAAGATACATACAAGAATCTATACTGCAGTGTTGATTTCCTCAAAATAAGCTAGAAACAACATAAATATCTGACAAAAGTATTGTGTACCTAAGTCATGAGACATTATAGCTATATAATGGGCTTTGCAAATATAAAACCAACATTGTGATAATATGCCTTTTGACATAGAAAGATGGTCATGTCTACAAGTTATATTTTTGTATGTATTATACCCTCTATATTTATTTTTCTATGACTTGGAGGATTGCGGCTGTTCTTTATCATTGTTTTTCCATGTGTATATATTCATGTCATAATCAGGTATCACTTTTTAAATAATTATAATAAGATAAAAACGGGGACAAGATTTTTTTAAAGTGCACCCTTTCGATGGATATCATGCATCTGTAACAGCAAGGGGATAGACATTGGTTCTCAAGGCAGGAGCAAAATATTTTTTTCTTTTCATGTATAAAGCACAGATAAAATACAGCACATCAATGGATATTCAGGGTATCAGTGTAACCCAGCAGGACCCTGGGGGGCTTCTAGGGACAGACCTCTCCCCCATATCCTTTGCTGTAGTCCGTCTCAGAAGTACCCAGGTAACAGTATCTCATGTATATTTCCTGAGTTTTTCAGAGGCTTAAAACCACCACCAAAGGGAAGAAATTAACTACTTAATGATCGAGCCCCCAGACCTTCTGGCGCCTAAGGGTTAATAGTGTTCACCACCTCGTTCCCTCAGCATCAACCAGAGTGCTGTGCACGAGCTGATCAGTACCCTGTGACACCCCCCTCCCTTACCTGGCCTTTAAATATACTTTGCTGAAACCCTTCAGGGAGCTGGGGTTTTTTTTGGGCATAAGCCACCCCATCCTCCTTGCTTGACCCTGCAAGAAACCTTTCTCTGCTCCAAACTCTGATGTTTCAGTTTGTTTGGCCTCATGGTGCATCGGGCACATAAACTCGCCTTCAGTAACATCAGTGGTGTTAAAATATCATGGGAGGATGGTGAGGGAGCATATGTCTAGAAAGACTCCTCATGGAGGTGATGATGAAGAAATGGGTGAGAAACCCCACTTCATTGCAATCCCAAATTCCTAATCTTATGTTTCTGTATCTTTTTGGAAATACTGAAGTGCCTTCCATTTGTTTTGCACAGAATTACTCCTCCTCTCTTCCAGTAAGTGCAGGCTTAAATCTAACCGAAGGCACTGAGGGCGGGGCTGTGCAGAAATTCACGAGGAGTTTCTGAAAAGAAGTACAGGAATGAGGTTACGAGATCACTAACGGCAAAGAGCTCCAGCTTAGGAGAGAGTTAACTGCAACATCCAGCCAGCCACTTTGGGCATCTCGAAAGCAGTCCTCAGACATAGTTCAGCTTTTTTCTAATTGAGGTCAGACAACGGGAGGCTTTCACTAACTCCTAGACATAGCGTCTTTTTTTTTTTTTTTTGGCATTTGTACAATGCCTTCATTTAAGACCTTCCTTAAAAGCATCCTCTCGGTGATAAACGAGCGACAGGGTTGGCAAGCCTTTCCTCCGCTGACACTCATATTTCAGAAAGTCAGGATTATGATTAGAGGAACACAATATCAAAGCCAGGGCCCAGATCAGTCCCCAGAGCAAGAGCAGCTGAAATTAGAATTCTCACCAGAGTTTCCTCCCAGGAACAATTTGGAATCCGTCAAACGGACAGAAGGGGAGGATGCTAAAACATAAACAATGAAAGGGGAGAAAAGACAGCCTCCACCGCCCAGTATAATAAAAACAATTTCTCCAGGTTGTCACAGAACGTCCTTGTGAGGGGATTCAAGTTCCAGCTACAAAAACCAAACAGGCGGGAGTTTTCCGGTAACAAGTCATGAAGAGTCCTCAGCCCCCAGATGCACTGAGTCCTCGGTCAGAAGCTGAGTGGTGTCACGGCGCTAAGAAAACACTTTTATTATCCTTGTGCATTCCCAGGAATCAGTATAGAGCACACATTTGTGGAAATCAGTCACAGATTTAAAGTAAAGCTGTGGTAGGGAGAAACATGGCGGACCCACAGATGCCCATGTCCTAAAATCTGGAAGTTATGAATTCATGACCTTTCATGACCAAGGGGACTTTGAAGATACGATTAAGGCTAAGGAGTCTGCGATGAAGAGATGCAGCAAGTGCATCTAATTAGATGAAGAGATGCAGTGAGTCTCATGAACCTTTAAAGCAGAGGGTCTGTCCCAGGGGTGTGGTCAGAGAAAGTGATGTGATGATGGAATATGGTCAAAGAGATGTGTCCTGAGGACTCGCCAGCTATTGCTGGCTTTGGGGATAGAGCAAGAAAGCCACAAACCAAGGACTTTATGTGGCCTCTTGAAGCTGGAAAAGTCAAAGAAAGGGATTCTGCCTTACGGCCTCCAGAAAGGAATGTAGCCCTGCTGACACCTTGATTTTAGCCCAGTGAGGCTGGTGATGGACAGAGTTATCTGAGAATGAATTGATGTTATTTTAACCACTAGGTCTGTGGTCTTTTGTTACAGCAGTAAGAGGAAACTAATATGAAGCCAAGAGTGGAAATCTCAAATCCTCATTTCATCATCTACCACACGAGCTCTTAATCATAATCCAAAATACCTTGAATGTTGGTGGGGGAAAGTTAGTTCTCCCTCCACAGACGTATTACCCTCTTGAAGAATCACCCCAGTCAGCATCCAAAACAGTATGGACACAGGGCAGGAAAATCAGGGTAAAAAAGAACACTTCTGAGAATCCTTGTTCAGTTTTTCCTGGATCATTTAAATTAGTACCATTTGTCTTGTTGGAGGTTTACAGGAACATCGTGACCTGACCTAGTAGACAGCTGCAAGAACAAAGGATTCCGACACCAAGAGGTTTGCAATAACCAACCACACCCCTCCCCTTTTTAGTATGAAAGGAGCCTGAATTCCAACTCAGGGAAGATGGTTCTCCAGGACATTAGTCTGCCATCTTCTCGGTCTGCTGGCTTTCCAAATAGAGTCATTTCTTCCTTGCCTCAACACTTCATCTCCTGATTTATTGGCCTATTATGCGGTGAGCAGAATGAGTTTGGACTTGGTAATAGGGTGAGTGGAAATGGTGGGAGAGAAGACCATCCCTCACTAGCTCTCAGGGTGACTTCAGAAACTCTAGGGCTCCTGTTGTCCTCATGTCAGCCCTAAATGATTCTGACTATTGTTATTAGGCAGAGGAAGAAAGATGACTAATCAGACTTAGGCTGGGTTGTATGGCAGTGTCCCCCGTGGACAGGACCAGGTCACACTTCCACGCCCATGCCTCCTGTGACATTCACCAGCATATGTGTCAGACCTGTTAGTTGCACCATTTATCACTGATAACCAGAAGGATGAACCTTAAGTCTGGAAGTTCTGGCATCTCCTAAAGATCAAAGATGTCATTATTAACCTAACACTGTAATTAGAAGATTTTAACAACAAAGATTCTTTGGGTGTAAGGCCAATACTAAAAAGGAAGGAAATGAAGGTTGTTAACTCATCAGCCCAAAATTTGAACCTGATCTTGTTCTGCATATAATTTGAAAAAGAGGAGGGACAGGAAATAAAACAAAAATCCAGCTCAGGTGCATGAACTGTATTTGTAAAATGTGAGAAACAGAACGCTTGCTTTTCCCTCCCCCTACCCAGCCCGTATTTATTTTGGTTGCTCACACCTCCTTCCGAATGGCTGGTCAAAACATGAATCCTTCTGGAATAAGGCCTTGAACACTGTTATTTTGGTGTACAAATTATCCTCTAAAAATCATTCTAAAAACATTCACGTATTTTGTACAGAAAAATAAATAAAGACAAAAATTTGGAAAGGAAAATTAGAAAATGCTTGCAGTTTCTGTAAGCTGCTCTACTGTCACATTGAGAAAACTGATTATTTCACAGAGGGTGCTCAATATTCCATGGTCTGTGCATTTGCTGTTATCAAGGGAAGTGTTTTCCGATGACAATTTTATAGATGATTTTGGATATCAGGGAATTTTTGTCTACTACCAATCGTTTCTGTTAAGGCCACAGGAGAACACCGTGAAAGCCACTTTAGACTGTGTATTGTTTAGCTTATTATTGTGAAGCTTCTGGGGTTTCATAGCCTCTTCCTTTTGCTCCCAAAGGATGGTAGCTGTTTCCTGCCATTACTTCTGGGCATGTCTGAGCCCTCCCTTTGCCTTTCCAGTCCCTCCAGATCTTTTGACTCCATTCCTTACATGAAGTTCTCTGGGTTTAAACAGCAAGTATAATTTCCATATGTGTGACTGGACATTGACTAATGCGGGAGCAAGTCAGAAAGTCTTAAAACGAGAGGGAATTTTGAACAAGCTTCCATTGAAAAGGGCGAATGGGGCAAAATTGCACGGGAAATGAATGAAAAGGTGAGAGGCAACAAATGCCTATGTAATGGAAGAAGACAGTCCCAACTACTTTACAAATTGCTTAACCTTTAAAATGAACGTGTTGATGCCAAAGACAGGGTTTAATACCTCTCCTTTTTAACCTCCAAGGGCTTAACATATTGGTTTGCCTATAGAAAATATCTAAATCTATTGTGATGGATTGATTAATTCTTAAAGGAGAACAGGAGAGTCTACGAAGGAAAAAAGGATGGATATTACACACAGTGTCACTTTTCTGCTGTCTACATACTTCCTCCCAGAGTTGGACATTTGTAAATGACCTTGCCAATCTGTCTTCTCCCAGTGTGCACTGGAGAGCTGCTGAAGAATATCACACAAAATCATAATAAGAGAAGGTCAATGTTATTTTCTATTATGTTCATGAATACAGCTCATCCAGGCTCTCAGCACTGCTCCCAAAATATGTCTTTCCAGTTCCCATAATGACAATCAGATTTTTTGTATCTCTCTCCCAACCAACTCTTAAGAGGTAGCATTGCTTTCAGAATATAGAAGCCACCTGTGATAGTTACTTGAGTGGCCCCCAATGAACTTGATCTTCTATCATGCATGACCTTGTATAGCCTCTCCGACGCTGACTCTCATTTTGACCAATGATTGGCCAATGCGGATATTAACAAGTATGATGCAAGCAGATAAATACTTGAATGTCAGCTATGTTCTCTTGGAAATAACTGCTCTTGGGAGCCAGCTGCCAAGCTATAATGATAGACCACTGAATTGTAAGAACCCACATGAAGCAAGACCCTGGAGAGTGAAAGACCGTCTTCTTGCCAAGCTCCCAGCTGAAGACAGCACCATGAGCGGCCTCAGCTACACTACGTGGAGCAGAGCTACCCCGCTGAGTCCAGTCCAACCCCAGAATGAGAAACAAGAAATCACTGTCAAGCCGCAAAGTTACGGGGTGGTTTGCTGCACAGCCATACATAACTGGAACACCACTAGGGAGAAATTTCCTTAGTCTCAGGACCAAATTAAGACACAAACCAGAATTTATGTTCATTTCATAATTTTCTATTCTTTGAGTACAGAAGAAACAGCCCTAATCCCATCCAAGATCTCTGTCTGGTGGGGGACCTCCCCCCTCAGCATCATCAGTCTTCCCCTCTCTTCTGGATCCTGTTCACCGCCTTTCCTCTCATAATCATGCAAGTATGTGCATACATATCTTACCCCAGTCCCTCGTTTTCTTCCAGCTACCACCCCATTTCTCTGCTTCTTCTCATAGCCTACCTTCTCAAAAAATTACATTTACCCTCTCTCCACTTCCTCATAGTCCATTTTCTCTTCAATCTCCTTTCAATTTGGTGTCTGCCTCCACCAGTCCCCACATCATTTTTGTCCTGATCACCAGTGACCTCTATATTGCCAGCTCTAACAGGCACACTTCTGCCCTCAACCTAGCTAAGCTCTCAATGGCTTATTGCCATTTATCACTGTATCTTTATACCTTATCTCCCCTTGGCTTTTAAAGTACCTCCTGTTTGACTCTTACTTGCTGGCTACTTTTCCCATCTCCTTTCTTGACTTCTCTCACACTTAACTGAATCTCAGTTACACATGGATTATTTCTAGACCCTCTGATCTTTTTCTGCTCTCTCTCCCAAGGTGATTCTGTCTAATCTAGTAGCTAAATGTCACCTTCATTCTAAGGACCACCAAAACTATACCTCTACCCCAATTCTCTAGAGAATGATTTCCGACTGTTTACTTTTTTATCACCGCTTAAATAGTTGACAAACATCTCAAGCATGTAAACCTGAAACTCAGTCCTTTTCTCATCTTCCCCAGCATGACAATACCTCCATCATATATTCACTTGCTCAATTTAGAATCATAGGGATCATGCCTGACTCTCTTACTTATTCTTTCAATCAATATTTTTAATTGAGCAGGTACTAGCTCCAAACATAGATTAATACAATTCTTGCCTACAGGGGTTCACTGCTTAGAGTCGGAAACAGACACGAAGGGATAATTACAACAAAACTGGGGAACTGTGATAGTAGAGGCTAGATAAAACATGTCTGTAAGCAAACCGATAGGGCTCCAGTACTGTTCTAGGAAGTGGAGAAAACTATTTCAGATGTCCAGGTTCTGAGAAATTACGCTCTCCTTACAGGAACCATTCAGTATCGCATTTGGGTTATTACTTGAAGGGAACCAAACAAGTCAGCTCACAACGAATTATCCCTCAGGACAGAGTTCTTAGGTTTGAAATAAACGTTCTCGGAAGCATTTCCTAAGGTAGAGACTTTTGTCATGCTGTGAATTCTCATTGTACCACTCGATTTGGATTATTCCTGCCCCAATCAGATGTCTTTAAGTTATTTTTTCCCCTCAGTATTTTTACAGAATATCGTTAGAAAGCCCACTTCATTTCTTTCTCTCTGCATTTTTGTTTTGTTCCAACCTAGCATAATTTTAGAGTTGCAGGAAATTTGACAACCCTTGTAAACCTCCTACTCTCCGGAGACATATGAGCATTACATAATTGAATAGTGAGGTACACTGCTTAATACACAGGCATTTTTATTTTCAGTGTTTGCATTTGGTGACAACTTGAGTGTTCATAAAACTATATGCAAACTTCATATATCATAGGATCCTATATCATAGGATCATATTTCACTCAGGAAGTCCTAGTCCTTGTAAACAATTTCGTCTTCTAGTGTGATAGTCTCTGGAAGTGTGAGAGTTAATGGAAAATAATTGTGCTTGATATGAAAAAATATTAAAGTTATTAACAAAGTGTGGCTCTTATTGTACCTGCAGGGGTGGAAAATGTCACAGTTAATATTGAATATCGTAAAGAATTACTCCCCAGTTCAATAAATACTCCAGTGGAGTAAATAATTACTGGTCACAGACCTGAGTTGGCATGGAAGAGTGGAAATGAGTGTGTGAGAATTATCTCAACTATTTTTAGATAATATATCTCGAATTAGTGGATTTAATATTAATCTTCACAACTTTATTTCCAAAACAAGGTCAACTTCAGTACGTATTTATTAAACATAGCATGCTTCAGGAAACTTAGTAGGGCTATAAAAAAGAGTAAGACCTTTAAGAATACACAGTTCAAAGAGGAAGACAGTCTTGCAGAAAAAAAACAGCAATGCGTAGTGTGGCAACACACTGTGGAAGGGAGCACTTTAAAACAGGGTGCTTATGTTTTATAGATATGTTCATTAGTGTCTTTTCTTTTTTTTAGATTCCCCATATGAGTAATATCATATGGTATTTTTCTCTCTCTTTCTGGCTGACTTCACTTAGAATGATGATCTCCAGATCCACACATGTTGCTGCAAATGGCATGATTTTATTTATTATTTTTTATGGCTGAGTAGTATGTACACCAGAAATTGACACCTTATAACTGACTATACTTCAATTTTAAAAAAAGGTGCTTACTTTCTGGGAAAACACAGTCCTGGGAGGACCTGGGTAAGTCGTCCCTCCAAGAGGTTTGAGGCAGGAGTATGAAGAACATGAGGAATTTTCCCAGGGCCCTCGCAAAGTAAGCTGGCTTTTCAATACAGACAAAGCTAGGAGCAATGGCCCGGGGCCCGGAGCGGGTGTGTTTGGACGGCCAGAGGGAACACTGAGCTCCAGGTTGTGGGCCCAGCCTGGGCTGAGTGGGAAAAGCGAGGCTGGTGCAGCCTGAGAGGGCTTGCAGGCAGCTCTCAAAGTGGGCCCTTGGAACGTTATCTTACAGGTTCTAAACCAGAATTTGTGTTTTGGAAACATGAACGTTAAACACAACCTTTTGCGTGTATTTACTTGATGAACTCGCTGCGGCTGCTCTGTTTATAATTTAAGCATCTATAGATCTTTTATGGAAACTCGTTCTTGGCTCACAACATTTCAGATTGCAAGGGAAAAATGTAAATGCAATCAGCAGCCCACATTTAATGAGTTTTCATCTATATGGGGTGCTAGCATCCTTTTCGCAAGGAAAAGTTTTCACAGATAGGACAAGGGTACCCTAAATATATCCAGATATCTATATCTACCTCGATATATCTATGTCCGTAACTACATCTATAGCCCTGGTAAGGAAGGAATGGAGGTAGGGTTTTGAGTAACTCTTCCAACCAGAAAGGTAATATTTTTCTCTTTCTCACCAGTTCCACTTCCACCTTGGTCTAAGCAACCCTGGTCTAAGCAATCCTCCTCTCTCATCTGATTCACTACAGTGGCCTCCTGGGTCTTCCTGATTCTGCGTCCGAGCCCTCGGGGCCCATCCTCACCACAGTCACCACAAAGACTCCTCTCAGACGTACACTGCCGCTCTTCTGCTCCACCACCTGCAAGGGCTCCCTCGTACGCAAAGCCCTGGATGGCCTCCAAGGAAGGCTCTGCAGGGTCTCACACTTTTTCCTCTCTAACCTCATTGCTGGTCTTCCCTTTTTACCCACGACACTCTCCCCACCCACACTGCCCTCCTTCCTCTGCACCCCTTGCCTTTGGGTCTTTGCAGCAACTGTTTTCTCCCTTTGGGAAACTCTATCTCGAGCTACCCACCTAAGTCGCATCCTTATCGCCCTACTGGCCATGCAAGTTCTCTTTTCCTGCTTCTGACAAGGGATCGCGGTCCTTTGGATAATTTCTTCTGGGCCATCTAGCACAACGTTAAGCTTTGTCAGTAGAGGGCGCAGGAGAGACATTACAGCAGAAAAGGGTTTTACCTCCTGGCTCCAGGGCCAGCTCTTGCCTTTCAGGTAGCTTTCCCATAGCTCGCTCCTGCGCTGCAGAGCATGCAGTTTCACTAGCACTTGGCCCCTAAAACATCCCAAAACCATCGGCTGCCTGCAACAACTGCAGCCCCCAGCAGTGGAGTACCTCTGATGAGAAACTCCGGTGAACACCTTTCCCCAGTGCCTTAGAGGGTGATTTTTCAGCAAATTCCAGAGGGAAAATTTTGGTCAAGAAGAACGCCATTCCACCACCGCGATGTCTCTGCCATCCAATAATCCACCACTATGACTCCCAACGAGGCACGGACCTCAGTCCTGGCTGGGGGGGCTCGATCTCAGCCCTAGGACCGTTGACCACTCTTCACTCTCATCCTGTATTCTTTGCCATTTTCTTTACTTCTTTCTAGCTCATCCCCTGTTACTCTAATCCTCAGTTATAGGTAACAATTCTTTACAGTAAATATTCCACGTTCACATGACTGTGTGGTTTTTCTCTCCTCATTGGCACTAGATTGATCCAATATCTTAGCTCGAATATCAGGACGAAGTCTTTTCTATCCTCTCTTCTTAAATGTGCCCCAGCCTTTCGGATCTCTTTGCCTTGCTCTAGTTTATTCTTCCTTCCATAGCACACATAACATCCCAACATACTAGCCAATTTATGGATTTATCACGTCTACTGTTTATCAACTGCTTCCACCTGCTAGAATATAAATCCCTCAAAGGTCATGCATCTTTTTTCCAAAATTCACTCATGGATGTATCTCAAACTCCTAGAATAGTGTGCAGCACATAGGTAGGTACTCAAATAAATATTCATCGAGGGAATAATCCCATAGAGCACAAGCAGCTGCCTCTTTGAATATACTGGCCCATGTTGGAGAAATTTAACTTATTTTTAGTGGCTACAGTCAGCATATTTCCATATCCTTTGGAGACTAAGAAAGCTGTGAATCCTTCTATTACAAATTACAGAAGTTGTTTATCACTCTATGCGTAGCCCTTAAGACACAGGTTTTGCTCTATCACCGTATTAAGACTGGGTTTCAACACTCTCAAATTCATTCTGTGTTTGCACCAAATCAACAACTTCTTACTCAGTTATTTTTTTAATGTGGCAATTAATTTTATATTTAATCCAGGATTCACCATCAAGCTGGTGAGCATATGTTGCAAAAACAAAGGTTCCTACAGACAATGAAATCCAAATTTTAGTTAGGAATACAAGAGAGCACCCCAGCTAAGGAAGGGATGGGCATGGCTCTGGCTTCATGATCTGATGGCACAGAGATAGAACATACATTTCCTCTTTTTCCCCCAAGCTTATATCTCACGTAAACAATCATGGCCAGCTTATCCAGACACAGTTAGAAGAAAGGAAATTGAATGGAAACATATAAAAACAGGCAAGGGACATAATTTTCGTGTCTTCTTGTTTCTACTTAACACGTGGGTGCAAGGTCTGTGCATTCTGTGGGAGTATCTCAGGTTGAACTGCATCTCTGGGTACTCTCGGCTGTCTCTTAAAGGTAACGCAGCCCTTCACATCTCAGAGAGATGGAAGATTCTATAAGATAAAATAAACATCTGACCTCCCCCAAATAAAGATTCTATATGGACTGTGGGTCCCCAATTATCTGAAAGCACAAGGATGTAACTGTTTGCTTTGTCACATTTTCTGGAGGAAGAACATTCTCATTCACCTGCAAATGCACTTTTCATTTTGAGCATTTTTATAAGGGACATTTCTAAAATATCTTGCATCCTCATTTTCAGCACTTCACGGTATGTCCTCTGAGAAGCCATCCCTGACTCCTAGCTGGGGTAGGCGCCCTTGATCTATGCTCACACAACAGGCCCTGCATGTCCCCCACCAGGGAACTGGTCCCACGTCACTGTGGCTGCCTGTTTAATCATCGGTGGCCCTCCCTGGGTCGTAATGTCTTTTAGGGGAGATAACGTACCTTTCCTGTTTCTCCATTACCTAGCACAGTGCCCGGCACGTAGCACATAATAAATATTTGTTGACTAGTGACATTCTCAGGGCCATCATACCAACACTGAAAATACCAGGAGGCAAATTATCATCAAGGCCTTTTAAGAGAGCGGTGCTCTTTGACTGATGCTAAGTATATAAACTCTTAACGTTTGGTTTCTCTACCCTTAGCATCAGTAAAGCAATCCTTGCTCTCCCTTTTCCCATGCTTATCCATTGCTTCCAGCAACAAATTTATAAGTTTTTTTTTTTTAAAGCTGCAATTGATATTCTGTAAAATCCATGAGGTTTAGTACGCGAAGGAGTTTGGCTTCCCTAAACTGAACTCTTTTTTAATTCCTCTTAATTTTCAGCTGTTCTCATTAGATGGAGTTGTCAAGAAGCAGAGATTTCCAAAGGGCAATGTGTTCCCATGTTCTGCTTCAAACAATCAACTTACTTGAATACGTATTAATAGCAAAAAAAAAAAATTTAAAGAGTTTGTCTTCAATCACTGCCCTCCCACTTAACAAGCAAAAGCACAGAAAGCAACACATATTATAGACACTCTCAGTACAGGCGTAGGGCCATAAAATCGAAGCATTCATTCTACAGTAAGTATGCGCTTCATTGAGGTCAATTAAAGGCAAGATTTATGCACACAGGCAGTCACTCTGCCTTAAAAAATGGCTTGACACACTCTTCTGGAAGGCAGAATGAAGAACCTCTCAGAAGCTGGATGCCTACAGAATAGAAAAACAGAATTAACCTAGAAGAACATACCAGACCTCTAAGACTATGACATAAATAGCTAAGGGGAACCCTAAAATCTGTAAGAATAGGAAAGCTTAAAACTGACTTCCAGAAGACATTCTAGGGAAAGTAGTCTCTCTGTTGCATCTCAATTGAGAAATTGTGGGGTTTTTTAAAACCTTATCTAAAGGGGACAAGCAGACTGTTCTTTGACTTAAAACATGAAGATAAACTAAAAGGGACACGGTGCCAATAACACATTACAGCCTTGTCAAGAGTATTCTTTGCCACGACCCGTAATTAATTTGTGGACGTACCAAGATTCAGAAATGTTAAAAAAAAATGGAGGAAGTATATTATAAGGTTTTACAAACCTAAGAGCAAGCAGGACAATCTCATCCTTTAAATCATTCAGAGTGGTTACTGCATCGTAAACAAAGCTGGGGCTGGAGTGATGGATGGACGGCCGACACACTTGCTCCCTGAGGGTCATCAATCACCACGCTTTTCCTCTAAGCTCTCCAAATGCCTGAACTTCTTTCTACACTGAAGATGCTTGAAAGTGCATTAACTCTTCATAGCAATTAGTCTCCTGGAAGACTCATTTAAGAAAGAGCACGTTATTCAAAATATGCGTCTTCAACATTAAGCCCTACTCTGTGGAAGGCATGGTGCAAAGACCAAGAGAAGAGGTCTGCGTGTTTAAGGAGTGCTGAGGCCCATAAGGATACAACAGTAGGTAAATGTTTAGAATACCATGTAACCAATAGTATAGAACTGGAGTTGTACACAAAGTACACACACACAAAAAATGTGCTTCCAAACGTAATCACAGAGAAAGTAGTGAGTGCACTGCGATCTTGATATCTGAGTGGAAATTTGCCATAGAGACTAAATTGGAGAAGACATTCCAGAAAGAGGGGATTTCACATTCAAGGCCACAGAGGCAGGAGCAAGCTTGGCTTGTTCAGAGACAGTGATACAGTTTGGGAATGCTGTGAGAGGCATGAACGGTGGGAGACGTGGCTCTGCGGGCTGGCAGGGGTCAGATGACGGTTATGTTCAAGTGTTGTGCTTTGATCAGATGGATGAAGAACAGGACACAGTCCCATGAAATCATGAGCTGAATAGTGACATGGTTGGACATGCCTAGGAGAAAAGCCTCCCTGAAAGTCATAAAAAGGCAACTCATGGGGCCAGTGAGACGCCCGAGCAGTTGTCCTCATGAGAAATGACGCTGGTCTGAGAAAGCAGCGTAAGAGTGCACATGATGGAGAGGGTCAGACAGGAGAGGCTGAGAAGCAGAACTGCTGCACCTGATAACGGATGAGACGCCAGGAGTGAGGTAAGGAGAGCAAACCGATAAGGCCCTCACATTTCTAAACTGAGTATCAAGATAGGAAACCCTCAGGAAACTGCTGGGTCAATGGGCACATGATGAGCTTGAAGATTCTGTGACATCTACAGATAGATGTTGGTCCAGAGATGCAGTCAGACATTCGGAGAGTGTGTAGAATTCATCACTTGCTTATTCAACAAATATTAAAGTGGAAGATGAGAGTGAAGGACAGAGTCTGGAGACGTCATCATTTGGGAATCTGGAAGAACAAGAGCCACCACCCTCACCGTGCATGAAAAACACAGGAAGAGAGGCTTTAGGAAACACAGGAATGATCAGTGGTCTAAAATGCTGAAGAGAAATAGCAAAGGACAGGCGTAGAAGAGAGCCAGTGGGACCCAATGGGAGCCAAGATTGGGTTCAGTGGCTCAGTGAAGGTGGAGTCTGCAGTAAAGTGTGGATCTGGAGCGAATGAGAGTTGAGACCAGGGAGCAGGGGCATGTAGAAAGCCTTGTACAACCAGGTAAACAGAGAAGGAGGGGTGCAGGCTTGTGTCTTGAGGAGACCCCTGGGACAAATTAGAAATAGGTGAGATTAGTGTCAAAGTTAGATTCCTCTGAAATGAGCTAATCCCATTTCCCACATGCCTTGGGAGTTCACCCACTGGAAAGATTCCTGCCTGTTACTGATAAATCTGCGAGATGCAGAGCATGGGTATAGAGGAAATCACACACTTTCTTAAAATTAAAAATGACATTTTAACTGTTTGGTGAAAAATCAAATGCTTTATGTAATCAAATGGCAGAAAATGCTTTTTCTTAAATCAGAAATACTCTCAGAAAGACACCGACTTGGGTTAGAACGACTGGGAAGGGGCTGGGTTAACTCTCAGAGAGCATGCTTCTGTAGGTGCAGGAAGGCTCTGAACTGCCTTTTATGGATGACGTTCTCTGTTATCTTCAGGGTGTAGGGGCCAGACTAAAGTCGAGAGAAGAGAAGAGGTGATGGTTCTGCAGAGAAGAGAGCTAAAAGAGATAGAGATCATTTAAGGAAGGCAGGCTATCAACACTTTTCCCTCATTGTCCTTGCAAAATCTTAGTAATTTAAGAATTTATTACATTACTTCCTAATGCTTCCATATAAATGCGAAGAAGAGATAAATCTCTATCCAGATTTGAGGCCAGACAAAAAGAGAGACCACGGGGACTTGCAATGAGGGTTCCCTTCAGTACTTTCTTCTTCACTGGAGGGCATACGCTTTCTGAGGTCTATTGACACCTAATTGGAAATTGATGTGAGACAGGAAGGGGGCGGGGCACAGCCATTCAAGGAATGCTGCAGCAATTAACATCAAAATGGTGGAAGAGTCAACCCCCAGCTGGCCTTGAGGCTCAAGATGGTGGCAGATTTAACTTCTAGCAGATCTTGAGCTTCATTATACACCCATTGTAATTAATTAACATAGTAAATAACATGCCCACAAGCACCATGGCAGTCCCAAAGCTAGCCACAAAAGGTCAAAGAGTGGGAAATGGCCAACTTCCTGGGAATCCCAGCCCCTTCCCCAAGCTAGTTAGACTGGTCCTTCCACTTATTAGCATATGAAGCCACTGAGCCCATAAAAACTGGCAACACAGTGCTCTGTGGCCACAGCCTCCCCTCTCTCCCTCTTCGGAGACCCCACACTCTGTCTATGGAGTGTGTATGTACTTTTAATCTGAGCATCCAACCCCCATGGATGGCCTTTCTCTTGCCTTTCGATGTATCTCTCTAAAAAATCTACCTCTTCTCAACTGTGGCTCACTCTTGAATTCTTTCCTGCCCAAAGCCAAGGACCCACACTTGGTGGCACACACCCCAGGGGTTCAACCAAAGCCTGGGACACGGCCCTCCTCATACCCCACATCCGTTTTTCCTGCACCAGATGTAGGTGTTGCAATTCAGAAGTCACATAATTTGGGAATGTGTAGTCCCATCTTTACTTGTTATAAAAATGCTACCCAACAGGTAGACAAAAGAGGAAGGGTACTTGGTATAAATTACCACTGCTATCCCTACAATGCTGGAATTCTGGAGAAACCAACAAAGCTCTGAAAAGTATCTTTGCCATATCAAAGATGCTGTGTATTATCTAGCCCACATCCATCTGGTGTTTTCAGGGACAGTGACTGCTGGGTTAAGTTAACCCACTGAGTCAACAGAAGAGCTCATCAGCTAGGAAAATCAGCAATGAGGATCAAGTAGACATTTATGCACACTATGATTTTTTATATTTGTACCACTTTGGTGTCAATAATTTACTTGGATCTTTATGCAGCAGAATGCCTTTGCCCTGGGAGCTGCTGGACTGAGAAGTGTATTTTCTCATGTCTTCCATATAAAGCTGAGGCCAAAAGAAATGAGATTTTTCTTATTTTCAACTCAAAAATAATAAACCAGGCATTTGACAGCAGGAATGACTTCCTTTATATAGAAAAAAGGAAAGACAAATTAAAAAATGAGAAAAGGAGTTATATTTTGCCCTATTTATTTACCAATTATTTATATGTCTTGTGATATTTATATTATTCTACTGATTTATAGTTTACTTCCTACATTGCTAATTAACTTTCCACAAGTTGACTTCTTAAGTATCTAATCCGATAGCTAGATAGTTTTGGGGAAAGCAATATATGCTGAGTAGGCAGAATTCTAGGCTGGTGCACAAGACTCCTACACCCTGTATAATTCCCTCTGCTCGAGTGTGAGCAGGACTGTGAAGATGATGGTATCTCATTCCCGTGAGGGAGTTACAGTATATGGGGAAAAGGTGAAAGGGTTTTCCAATTGTAATTAAGGTTCCTAATCAGTTGATTCTGCTTTCATCCAAAGGGAGATTATCTCTTTAAACAAAGACCTAAGCCTTCCCTGAAGGGAGGGAATCAAAGGGAGGGACACTCTCGCCTTCTGTCTTTAATGAACTAAGCAACCATGTGTTCTACAACCACAAGGAAATGAATTCTGAGGACACCTACATGAGCATGAAAGGACCTTGAGCCTCAGACAAGGACCCTCCTGGAATGTGGCCTTGGGAGACCCTGAGAAGACTCCTGACTCACGGAGATCGTGAAATAATCAACATGTATTGTTTCAGCCACTAAATTGGTGTCAGCTTGTTGCACAGCAATGGGACACCTTCAAAATCAGTGCCCTGATCACAACAGACACCTTGGGCTTACTGGTCTCTCCTGGAAGACTCCATCTGTGCCAATAACAAGGATGCAAATCCTCTTATGAATCTAAGATATCGAAACAAATGAGGCTAAATCCAGATTGTTACTCAAAGGGGGTTGGGTGAGCCATAAAAAGGCAGGGTAGTTCTTTGGACTAGAATCAATAACCATGGCA
This sequence comes from Vicugna pacos, assembly GCF_048564905.1. Classification (NCBI taxonomy): domain Eukaryota; kingdom Metazoa; phylum Chordata; class Mammalia; order Artiodactyla; family Camelidae; genus Vicugna; species Vicugna pacos. The sequence continues at coordinate 85,163,639 of NC_132991.1, read as the reverse complement.
AGGACGGAGAGAAAGATGATTTGACTCACAAACGGTTTCATTCATGGGCCTCAGGGCATGTTCAGGAAAAGATCACACACTGTTTACGTACAATTCTACCCCTGCCTGAGCAGCCTGGTTTGACAGATGGCTTTTACACCAGGAAGCCTAGCAGTTTCTGATTCTGTCAACCTGGAAAGAGAAATCCAGGAATGTGGGCCTTCGATGACAATTCCCCACGTCTCATCCCATAAAACAAACAAGAATACACACTAGACTGCCGCCTGAGGCCAAAACGATGCCAATTTTGAGAGCTTGTTTTCCGCGTTCCTTGAGTTGTGAGTCTGGGGCTAAGTGGGGCTTTGAACACTTCTAGAAAGCACACTGTGAAGCACAAGAGCCACTTGTTATGTGAAAAAACAAGGCACAAAGCAGGCAAGTTGCAGTAATTTAAATGAGTCATTCAGAACACCACTGAAAAGCCATTGCTGAGTCCTTTGAAAGGAAAAAACCGTTGGTAAGAAAAGAAGGGCCCTCTTAGGAAAAGATCCAAACAAATTCTGAAAGAGCTAAGCAGACATTCAAGAGGACTAAAATGTCAGCTTCTTCCAAACCTCCTTCATTTTGTTTACTTTCTAGGTCTGGCCCAGGAAGTCTGGAAAGCCACTGGCACTGTCTTAGCCTCTGAGAACACAGCCCAGGGCCGAGAGGAAGCACAGCCAGGTTTCTGAGCATCTGTTAGTCTCCAGGCTCTAAGCTATGTGCATGGCTCATGGATTTTACCTCAACTTGATAAGATGCCCAACAACTTGATAAGATGGATTACTTTTCCATGGCTATAGAACAAGGTATCACAAACGGAGCAGCAGAAAAATCAATACCTTTCTATCAGTTCTATAGATCAGAAGTCTGGGCGTGGCCAGGACCCAGATGGTCGTGTTCTCTGCTCAGGGTCCCCCGGGCTGAAAACAAGGTGGCAGCCAGGCTAGGTCCTTGTCTGGAGGTTTTGGAAGAAAACCCACTTCCAAGCTCATTCATGTTAGCAGAATTCAGTTCCTTATAGGATTGAAGTCCTGTTTCCTTGCTGGTTTTTGCCAGAAACTACTCTCAACTGTTAGAGACCACCCACATTCCTAGCCACATGGGTTCCTCCATCTTCAGGTCACCAATGGTGTGTCAGTTTCAGGAAATATACATGGTGAGTATAGCAGGGAGTGTGGAAATCTGGATAAAAGTCTTGAATACGATTCCACCTGCCACTTTAGAATAGCAATATTGCTATTCCCATTTTACAGATGAGGAAAACGAGGCCGTGAGAGAGAATGTGTTAAATGTTGTCAGCACTGATATGAAACCAACGTCTGTTCGTCTCTAAAATCCATGTTTTTTTAATATGTCATGCTGAGTCATTAAAGGAACAGTCTTAACATTTTTTTATGAGTATGCTGTGTGCCAGAAATCTAGGCTAGTCACTGAAATAGCAAAATGAAGTTTCTGGCTGGCCCTGACTGGTGCTGATTCAGGATCCCAAACTCAAATTCTGACCTGGGAAACCTGTGAATTCCCCACGATAAATAAAATAGTGTCACTTGTAGCCACATAGATGGACCTGAAGATTGTCATTCTGAGTGAAGTAAGCCAGAAAGAGAAAGAAAAATACCATATGATATCACTCATATGTAGAATTAAAAAAAAAGGAAAAAGAAGACACTAATGAACTCATCTACAAAGCAGAAACAGACTCACAGACATAGTAAACAAACTTATTGGGGGAAAGGGGGTGGGAAGGGATAAATTCGGAGTTCAAGATTTCCAAATATTAACTACTAGATATAAAATAGATTAAAAAATTTTTTCTTCTGTATATAGGGAACTCTATTCAATGCCTTGTAGTAACCTATAATGAAAAAGAATATGAAAACGAGTATTTGTACGTGTATGTATGACTGAAGTATTATACTGTACACCAGAAATTGACATGTAACTGACTATACTTCAATTAAAAAAAAAAGCACACTTAACTTGTTTCTCCTCCTCTCTCCTCAAATGCCCAAGGTTGCTTTAGAAGCTTTACCTTGGCACAAAACCAGATTCGGACACTTTTAACTTAATAGCACGGAACAATGAAAGAGCAGCAAAAATTCTTTGAGGGAAAAACACATTCTTAAAATACCTTTAACTGTTTCTTCCAGAGCTAAACAACTAATCACATGGAAGATGCTCACATGGTTGTCATGCCAGATTTTCTGGTTTCTGGAAAAGATTCCTGTAAATTAGTGCTTGCTTCGTGACATGGATAGAGGGAAACAAGCTGAGCCAGAGAATTGGAAATAAAATTGGGCATGGGTAACGTGAGGGAAAGGATCACTGTTCACCAGCGAATCCTCAGCACAGCAAGGTAGGTGCTCAAAGTATCTGCAGAATAAATGGTGGCACGATAAACAGCATTGCTGTAGGCTGTAACCTACTTTGTTTGGTAAACTTGAACAAAAGGCATTTGTGTTTGGTTTGGTTTTGGAGGTGGTGACCCTCTGATGAACTTGGCTTTACTTTGGTTCTGGCACAGCCACATGGTTCAAGTTTTAAGGACAGTTCGTGATTCCACCTGTTCCCGCAGTATCCCAATTTTTGACTCAGATCTGACTCTACCAAACATCTCGAGACGATAAAATCAGAAACCAGAAAAACCATCCCAACACAAGCACATTTCTTCACTGCTTTGTAAGTAGACAACCTTGAAGTAATATCATACATTGAGTTGGAAATGACTTGTAAAAAAGAGTTTAAAACAAATAGAAATCAATCAATCAATCAAATAAAATAAATGGAACTTCATTTTGGCAGCTGGGCAAAATAGGTGAAGGGGGTCAAAAGGTATAAACTTCCAGTTATAAAATAAAAAAGTCCTGGGAGTGAGATGTACAACATGGTGAATGCAGCTAATAATACTGTCTGGCATATTTGAAAGTTGCTAAGAGGCTACATCTTTAAAGCTCTCATCACAAGAAAAAAAATGTGTAACCATGGATGGTGACAGAAGTTCACTAGACTTATTTTGATCATTTCACAATACACACCAATACTGGGTCACCATTTTGTACAGCTAAAACTGGTATGGTGTTATATCTCAATTACACCTCAAAAATACTTAGTTATGTTTTTAAAGGAGTGTAAAGTGTACAATTACTTGAAGTTTAGTAAAAATATGTTTTCCTCATTATACTAAATATATTAATATCATAATATTATTAAAAGGTTATTATACTTGGAGGATATTTCTCTGTTTATTTGGGTCATTGTATAAAATTATTAAGCCTACCATATAGAATGTGAATCTGTATGGCTTTTATTTTTCTCTTCTATTTATGTTGAATATCAATGCTACACTAACCCCAAAGTTCATGTTATTCAGGCCTCTTCATAGGTGGTAAGTACACATTTAAAATTGTATTAACTTATACTTTTATAGCAATTTCTTTTTACCGTGCACCGTTGTGGGCATCAGCCCTCTGGCTTGTTGCAAGGCTGTGAGGGAGACAGGGTGTGATCAGTTTTCAGTGATTTGTAATCCTTTTAAAGTTAAAGAAACAGTCCCATTAGATCACTTGCCCAAAGTCAACATTTGCCCGCAGAGTCTAAGAATAGCCTCTTTTGCCCGCACCACAGAGCATCTCTAGGAATGATGCTACTGAGAAATGGGATGTGCCTTTACCTGAGCAATGGGAATGGAGGATGTGAGTTAGTACGGTCCCTGCTTTTTCTGCATCCTACATGAGACACACGCAGCTTGTCAGCCTCTCATCCTTTTAGTTAACTCCCTTATTTCATCTAATCTTTCCTCAAACTAAGCAGGTATCACAATGGAACAATAGAAAGGGGAAATTAAAATATTTTTGCATATTTATTACCAGTTTACCTTCTCCAGTGTATAAATTTTTAAAGGTGTTATTATGAAAGATCTTAAAATAAAATAGTAAATGTGTATTTTTAATACGACAGAATTACGATTTTTAAAAACGGAATTATACTTTCTTAGTATGTGATTTTTTGTATGTGTGTGTTCATCATTAAACTGTATATATATTTTTCCTACTCTGAAAAGCTGTCTTGCTGCAAGTCCAGTTCTGTTTTACTTTTATCCACAGGGAAGTCATAATCCCCTTCTTAAATAGAAGCTGGTTACCATGGAAATCATTCTAATGCCAGTGAATCAATATTTTGATTTTGCTGACATTTAATGTAAAAAGAAAAGACAGACCAAGATTTATAAAAGTCATTTTTCATCTTTGTTATAATTTTGATAGCTAGAAAAATTGTAAAGAAAACATATGCTCTGTAATGAACTCCAGTTAACTCACAATTATAAAGGACTGAGAATTCATAAAAGAACAATCTACATATTTATATAATTTTGGCTTTGAGTACACACATATGCATGCACGCCTTCGGACTCAAGATTTTTTTCATCTCTGAACTAAGCCCTGATTCTCTCCTGTTATTAAAGTCATAACTTGGTAGAAGAGATTTGCATGTATCCAGTTTTTCAATTGCTTTTTGATTAAGCGTTCTGAAGAGAAGGTGAAATTTGCATTGAGAATCACTCTTCCTTAGAAGTCGACCATCTCTGCACCAGATCTTAACAGTCCGTCTGGTCCACTGACCATCCACAAAGACGCACTACAGCTGAAGGCTCCTTGCCCCATCCTTAGAGCTCCTTTTGAGGACAGATGTTGAAACTGAACCGAGTGTTTAATAAATCTCACTGCCCGTAGTTTTCCAAATCTGAGATAAGACTTTCTGCTGCTGCTGTAATTTAGTCTCTGTCTCCTCTTCTGTCCTCAGAAGAAATAAAGATAACAGAGCTGCTGTCTTCTGTTTGATAACTAGTTGTTTAGAACCTTAGATCTTTAGATGGTGAGGGATCTGGAAGAATTCTGAGCTTCTCTACTTCAGGAATTGGTTATTTCAAGCATCTCAAAGGAATGGTAATCACTTATATTTTTAAGACAACCAAATCACCACTCAAATGTTTCTTCTGTGGAACAGTCATGATTTTCCACATGTGTCCACTTTGAATACCCCAGGTTCCCCTCCTTGGAGGGCGGGGCTATTCTGAGACATGTATATTGCACTGCATCCAGGAATGTTTCCAGCAACCTCACACACAGCTCCATAACACACTTCTTACTGGCTGCTGGTCTTGGCTGTTTCATTTTACACAATCCCCCCACCCCACACCCGCCACATGGTTATTTTATTCTTGAATCATTCTAGAGAATATTCAGACCCTCATCATTCTGAGACCACTGTTCTAAATCAGTAATCTGCTTTTGAAAACAATCTAATGTAATCAATTATGTAGTTTTCTGGCAGTAAAAATAGAAGAGGGGTTGCTTCTGGAAACAGGATTACAGAATATGAATTAAAATGAAAGGCACCATGTATCACTATCCGAGGAAACTTAGGAACAACATTTAAAATTTACAAAAGGCAGATCTCTAGAGCTCTTTAGCTTATTAACAGGTAAATAAAGCACCTAAATTGTTTCTAAAACGTCAGTGTGTTATAAGCTGAAAGACATACTGATGACCCTGAATCACGAGAATAAAGGATCAGATTTCTAATCCATTCCAAGGCAGCCGAGGAGCAGTAAAAAGAGTTACCCAAATAAACAGATGCACACACACACACACACACACACACGCATTCAAAGCAGTGCCATTCATTGTAGCAAAACAAACAGGGACCAACCTAAGTATTCACCAAAGAGATAATGATTAAATAAAGCACCACGATGTACATGCCCCTCCTTAAAAACGGTGTTCCCCACAACAAACTAAATGCTATGGAAAGCGTCACAAGAAAATAAGGGAAAATACAAAACACAAGATTCTATGCACTAGGACTTCAATTTTGAAAATATGCATACACACGTTATTCACATATGTAACTCACCTCACGTACACGCATATACTCATGATGTGTTTTCACATATATGTGAAGTAGGAAAACCTGAGCCTAAGTGGAGATTTTCCCGGGAGAATGCAAGGATTAACTCCATCTCCAGGAATTTATTTGTATTCTTCAATAGGCTATGAAGTTTTTGGTTTTTGACTATATAGGCACTTGGATACCGATTTGGGAGAAAGGAGAGATGACGGTATTGGAAGAGACGGGACATGCCTCGTGGGCAACCATCTCATGCACTAGGTTTGAGCTTCTGTGAAAGGCTGAGAGGAGAGGATGAGGGAGCTTTCGTGTGGGACCCAGGAGCCCAGGTGACAAAGCAACCTGCCCAGTTGAGGAAAGGACCTGCCTTCCACTCTCTGCTGCAAGCCACTGGGAACCTTGGAACGCTGTGGGCTCGGGGGAGCCAGTCGGAAAGAATGTTAGGGACAAACAGGGTAAGGAAGCACTATGGGACCTGGCAGAGCCACGCTCTCAAGCTGGCCACTGGCAGCACTGGACACCCTGAAGCATCTTCCACACCTGATGCACAAAACTCCGAACAGGTCTATATCAAAGCACACATGGGACTTCTCGCCGACCAAGAGACTCCTCGGAAAAAACTCAGGAAAGCTGAAACTTATTTATTCAAGCAAGGCTAAAGGGCTGGTGACTTCTGGGGTTAACCTGACCTAACTTATAATCATAGACCAGCAAGGAGGTTAAGATATACTTTATGCATGTATTTCATAACTGAGGAAAAATATAAGTAGAAATAGAAGATACCACTCAGCCATAAAAAAGAATAAAATAAAGCCATTGCAGCAACATGGATGGACCTGGAGTTTTTCCTACTAAGTGAAATAAGCCGTAAAGAGAAAGAAAAATACCATGTGATTCACTTACATGTGGAATCTAAACAAATGACATAAATGAACTTGTTTATAAAACTGAAATAGACTCATAGACATAGAAAATAAACTTATGGTCACGGGGCAGGGGGCATAGAGGGATAAACTGGGAGTTTGGGATTTGTAGATACACACGACTATATATAAAATAGATAAACAACAAGGTCCTACTGTATAACACAGGGAACTATATTCAATAACTTGTAATGGCCTATAATGAAAAAGAATATATATATATATATAGAATATATATATGGTATATACATATATATACATATATATGTATATATATGTGTATATATATATATATACAGCTATATACATATATATATATATATGGCTCTCCCTCTCTCTCTCTATATATAGATATATGTATATAGCTGAATCACTGTGCTGTACACCAGAAACTAACACAACATTGTAAACTGGCTATACTTCAATTAAAAAAAAGATAAAAGAAATTGAAGTAGAGATATGAATATATATATATATATATATATATATATATATATACACACATACATACATGAATGCATGTATGTATATACTACACACACATATCTGCATAAATCCATATTCACTGGAAGGAAGTATACCAAAATGTAAAACAAAAAATTTATTTCTAAATTTTCCTTCGTTATATTTTCCCACATTACAAGGTCCCCCTCATAATCACATGATATGTCTATAATTATACAAGTTAATAATAATAAAAGCAAGAAAATATAAATTTTAGATTTATTTCTAGGCAAACTAATTTCCTAACGATGCATAACTTTAAGGAGGGGGTCAGAAAACTCACATATCGCCTTTCCTTTCTAATGATACAAACGATACACGTTTTTTGGGTTGTCACTGGACAACACCCCAATGAATAGCCATCGCCCTGGATTCTTCTTTCCTAAGACTTCAGGGAGGGGGAGGCAGGGTTATGGGACCCGGGGGGGAGGCAGATGCGGGCTAGCACGCGGACCCGAGCGCGGGGTCTGAAACCTCCTTCCCGGCCGGGCGGAGGCGGGCTTTACCTTCGGTCCGCTCGGCGCCTTTCCCGCTCTTACTGGCCGCTGTGCTGTTGACCGTCTCCGACGACGTGCTCAGCTTGGTGCTGGGGTCCCGCTTGGGCTTGGGCGGTGGCTGTCTCCGGGAGCCACAGCTGCTGTCGTCGTCGGTGCCCCCGACCGAGTGCAGCGACTGCGACCTGACGGAGAAGCCGCCGGAGCAAGGATGCGCGAGCCTGTCCTGCGGGGCGGGCATCGTCATGAATCCCATGCGGAAGTGTTTGCCCACGTAACTGCCCTCGTGGCCTCGCCCCACGTCTCCACCGATGCTGTAAGAGAGAGACGAAATCCGGGCGGAGTGAGCCAGGCTGTGCCAGGTCCTGGGGACGAGCATGTTTGTAACAGTGGCTAGATCACAATTTAACCTTAGACTGGTGAGGAAACGCTTCCATTAGCATGAAAAGGTTCTGCACTTTTGCATTCAATAGGACAGTCAAGCAAGTGTAACTTGATTATAACCAGAAATCCTGATCTACGTATCCAGATACTCTCAAAAGAGTATGTAAAGGGGGGGTGGGGTGGGGGTGGGAAGCTACCACAAAGCACATCTTCAATTGCTTTTCTTTGCTTGGAGGTAAATCTTGTCGGTGGTTGAAAAAGTGAACAAGAATTCCATGACAATGACCCATAGACTGCTTTTTGACACATGACTGAGGTCAAGTGGGCACTTGAAACTCCTCTGCTGCACTGCATCAAGATCCTCCCTACTTTTACCTGCTTAATATAGAGGGAAAACAAGACACACAATATCAAAGGGGTTCTGGTTACCAATACAGGGGGTGAGGGGATAAAGAGAGGAAGTGGGAGGGAGGGGAAGGAAGGAAGGGAGGGAGGGAGGGAGGAAGAAAGAGGAAAAATATTTGCTTAATCAGTAAAAGAATTGTCCATCTCTCTTAGGTTTCCAGAGTTCCTTTGGTGACACTAGTAACTTGGTTCTACTAATAAATTAGCCTCGCAGAATAAGATAGCAACATCTCATGAAGAGGTGTCGTTAACATATCACCTGATTCAGGAATAGTTCTAAATACTTCATAAATATTCAGAGTATGCAAAGTTTCCAAATGTAAGGCTCTTAAATTTTACATAGGAAACTTTGAACAAAAAATTTAAAATATGTAAGAACTGTCTTTCAGTTTGAAATTCAGCTCATCGTACAGGAAATGACTCTTGGGCCTTCCTCTATGATGCATCATGTAATGGTGACTCTTTTATGAAGAAAAGGAACATGAATGTAAATGTGAGTTCTTACATCTTTCTAGAGTTTTCCACACTTATGCTCATTCACCAGTAAAAGAAACAAAATGAAGCACTGTTAGAAATTATTTGGTTAATTTTCTTAGACATGTATGAAGTGTAAACATTATCTCTGTGTATATGAATTTTGGAAGCCTGTTGAGTCTACCTTTCCAGACATGAGTTTGTTTAGGCTTCTTTTTAATCTTAATTTATTTGGCTCTTCATCATAGCTTTCATGTCACTATAATGTTCGTCATACATGTTAGATTTCAGTTGGAACAATAACGGTAAATGAGTCTTTTTCCCCTCTTCAGTTAAGGAGTTATGACAATTCTATGACCATTGTGAATAGAGTCAGAAAGGATCCAACAAGAACGTGAGACTTTGATTCTGGCATTTAATTCTGATCACAGCTTTGCTGCTTAATCAAAAATGGTTTTTATATTTATTTTTTTCCTGAATATTTTGAATTGATATTCAGATACTAGGTAGACTATCTTTGGAAAAACTAAAATAAAATAAATAAAGGACTCTCAGTGTACTAACCAGAGCAGTGGGTATCCAGAAGCATGAATGAAATCAAGCCAATGGCTAAGTGGAGGTTTCCACATCTTCATGGTCAGAGTCCTAAATCTGTGTAGTGGTTTTCTGCATTTCATTTTCTGTACTTTCTTCAAGAACATCAATCAAGAAATTTACTAGAAGCTTACTCAAATGGATTGATTTGTGAAAAACTCGTTAAGAATTTAAGGCAAAATGGGGTGGTGGAGGTGGAGATGGCTGTGATAAAATGGGGAGGTTTACCATTGATTGGTGGTAATTGTGATATTTTATTTCCTCTAGCTTTGTCTCAATCATCTTGCCTGTCTTTTCCTTACTTCTGCTGCCCTACCACTGAACAAAAGGTGCTTGGGAACTTATGTAGACAGTCACTCTCACATATCAAATCCACATGAGGGGATTCATGCATGTGTTAATGCACACATGCATTTATGAGAGACTTACTAGGAATCATTGCATCAGCAATTTCTCTGTTATTTTTTACCTAAATAGGAACTTGCTGTTTTTCCCAGACAGATAATTAGCTCTGCTGCTTCATTTCAAAATTACATTTTTTCCAGCATCAGTTTCATCCTTTTGTTCACATATGTAATGTATACACACACAGATGCACACATACACATGCTTTTTCCAAAGAGAAATGCAACGTATGATTTAAAGAATAGCAGGTCTTGGGTACAAGTTTCATTTGCCCAGGCTGTGGATGCAGGATGAAGAAATGGTTCAGGATGATTTGGGTACAAAGGCCCTTATTTAAGGCTAGGGGTGAGCAATAAAGATTATGGCACAGCTGGGTCCAAGAGACCAGCAAAGACAATTAGTCCAAAGCAAACTGAAGATTTTGAAACATAGCACACAACTAATTCCTGAATTTATTGTAGGACCATGTGGAGTTTTTAAAATATGCAAATTCTTGGACCCATACTAAGGACAACCACCAAATCATATTTGTTGAATCAGAATCTTTGTAACCGATGAGTTTGTTTCTTAAAAAATGATATCCAACTATTTCTGATGTAGCCAATCCAGAGACACTGCCCCTGCTCCCCCGCCAGAAACGTTAAGAACAACAGTTAGAGACGTTGATGAGGAGACATCTGTTAGTGAGAAACAGCCAGGGAGACTCATCATCAGAAAGTGGGACAAAGGAGGCTTGTCAGAGATCAGGCAAAATATCACAGATAAGAAAAGGTACAATGTATTAGTCAGATCTTGTGAGGTTATCCTGGAGTAACAAACAATCCCCAATTCTTAATGACTTTCAGCAACAAAGGTTTATTTCTTGCTTGAAATCTTTGGGTTGATTTTGCATCAGCCGTGGCTCTATTCCACGTGCTGTCTTCATTCTAGGATCTAGCCACCACTGGGGTATGTTCTCACAGAAGGGAGAGAAAAGTACTCACTGAAACACACAGTATCTCTTAAAGCTTCTGCTCAGATGTGGCATATAATCTTTTGCTCACATTTCATTGGCTAAAACCAGACTCATGGCCAAGCTTGATGTCACTGTGGTGGCGATAGATTGTCCTCCAACAGGAAAACCCTGTAAGTTACACGACAATATGCGAGGAAGCATAATCCTCTTCCAGGCAGGTGACCACGTTCTGGTATGGCAGCTGTGGCATATGCCTCTGAGCTCTCCTTTCAAGAGGGAACTTGACGTTAGGAGTGAAGGTAACCAACAACCAGTGACCCACTGGGGGAGTTTGTGCTTCCTGTCCTCATAATTCTGGTCTCTACCAAGTTAGAAGTCCTGGTCCCCTACGAGGGCACACTCTTTCCAGAAGACACAGCAAGGCTCCTATTGAACAACAAACCTATAGCTCCCCTCTAAGGAATTTGAACTCCTTTTGTATAGTGGCCAGCAGGCAAGAAGACAAGACTCCACTGTGGAAGAGATCATTGACCCTGATCAGTAGGAGAAGGCAGAGCTGCACTTATAAGATGGGGCAGAGAGAAAGATGTGCGGGGCCCCTCTTGACACTCCTTCGCCCATCTGGGACTTTGCAAGGTCACAGGTGGCCACCTGGCTCAAGAAGGCCTTTTTTTTTTTTTTTTAACCACAGGTTCCAACCTCTCATAAACTGAGCTAACCCTCACCACCAAGTAAGCCACTGAGACCAGCAGAGATGTCAGCTGAGGGTGAGAGAGAGGGGAATTTGGAATAAATGTTGGAGGAGGGAGATGACGAGTATCAGCTGCAGCACATATATGAACAGTAGCGGTGGGGGTGACAGTTCATCACACCAGTGGCCCCCTTGTACATCTCCCCTCAGGAAGCGTCCGACAGGAGCCATGAAAGAGCTGGTCCCCAGACCTGCAGAAGAGCTTCTGCTGGGCATAAAGGGTGAAGCTGTGTGGATCAGATATCCCTAAACAGAGAAACTTCTTTAAGGACAGGAGTTAGCTGACAGCCACCAGCCACAGAGTCTTCCAGTCTGGTTCAGCATTTTAGTCAAGGCCTGGGGAGCTCCTAACCAGTAGCTGAGCATGAGGAAGTATAGGACCCGGCTACTTCTGCCCAGCAGGGAGTCCTTTATGGGCCATCTTCGTGTCTCTAGTTCTGCTGTTAAGCTGGCTGAGACTCTCCCACAGCTACACCATGGTCCGAGACTCTGCCATCCAACTATTTTTCCCTTCCCCCTCTTCTTTCACAGGTGTCATGCTGCCTGAGGCCTGAGGCTCTTCCTGCCTATTCCTGCTCCCTCCTCGTCCCAGACATCCTCCTCTCTCCCTCAACAAATCTCTCACTCTTTAAATTCCATCCAGCTTGGGGTCTGCTTTCTAGGGGGCTATAAATGGACATACTTGGGAACAATCATACAACCTATGACATCCAGAAACCAAAGAAGCAGGGAAGAGAAAGCCAAATAACAAAAATGAGACCCCAGAAATAAGAAATGCCTGTGAAAACAGGGCATTCTCTTGCTTCAGACTGAGCACTTAAATGGTGGTCGGGGAAGCGGGACCAACAACTCCACTACAGGAACACTTGGCGTGCAGTGAAATTTATGTGGGCTGGAGCAAGCGGAGCCTTTTTGCAGTAAGACTCTCGCTCTCAAGATAGACTAAGCCTGACACAGCTCATGTTATAAAAATAAAAATAAGTTTCATAATCCTGAAGTTAAACAAGTACACTTCTCCTCACAAAACGAAGGTAAGGTTCAAGATCTACTTGTCTGTTGGATGTTTTTTTATTACAAAATCAAAAATAAAGTATCGCTTAAACGGAGGGAGGTTATTTTCCCAGAAGGAATTGATAAAATACTTGTAAGTGTTTCCTCCAAGCAAGCTATTGGCTAGTGGGCAGGCCTGGACCTTTGTGCTCTGGAGTCACTGAGTTGTGGTTCCTTTTCTTAACTCAGTCCTTTAGTACTTCTGCGTTAGCTACTGATCCCAAACACCATTTCCTTAAGTCGTAAATAGTAGTACTGCCCTCGCAGAATTGTGATCAAGTTTACCTGAAATGCTACATATGAGTCACTTAACAGAGAGTCTGACACATAACACGCCATCCATAACTTTGGCTTTACAATTCCTACCTTTAAGTCCTGTCCTCCTGAATTTTGTTTCCGGGATCATCATTTGCAATGTAAGGCCATTTCTCTAAAAAAATGATGCATGATTCCACATAACCTCAAAAAACAAAGTCAAAACAAAATCCCGCATTTCATTCTAGATAACCTAGGCGAGCCGAGTCTTCATGCTCTTAACTTTCTACGGTATTTGGTTCAGTTTTTCAAAGTACCTGTTGATCAGAACTGACAAATAAAGGTGCAAAACAAGAACTCTGGAACCGCGCTGACAAAGCTATTCAACAGAGATTGTTACTTGTCTGGCTTTCTTCTTGAAAATCCATCAGCGTTAATGTCTCGTGTCTCCTTCTGAGAAATGCTTCTTTTCAGAAATGAAAACAGACCCCCTGAGAAGGGTGAGCTACCAAGGTGAGATGTCAGAGCTGAAAGTGACAGAGATGAGGCTTCTGTGTGTAATTCTGGAAACCAAACATGCAAATATCGCATAGTAGTCTTGCTGGAAAGAAACAAAATCCCAGTTCATATATAGAAACTCTTTCAAGCATTATCTAGGAAGCTGGGATACAAACTGAAGGGTTACCTAGGAGTTTTCTTGTTTGGAATTTTTTTTTTTTTTTGGTGACAATTCTGCAAAGTAAAGCTCAAAAATCTATCTCTGATTACTCAGCCATAAAAAATAATAAAATAATGCCATTTACAGAAACATGGATGGACCCAGAGATTACCATATTGAATGAAGTCAGATAGACAAATATCATATGATATCACTTATATGTGGAATCTTAAAAAAAAAAAGATTCAAATTCTATTCACAAGCCAAAAACAGACTCATGGACGTAGAAAATAAACTATCGTTACTAAAGGGGAAAGGGCAAAGAGGGATAAATTAGGGACTGAGGATTAACAAACACACATTACTGTATATAAAATAAACAACAAGGACCTACTGTATAGCACAGGGAACTATATTCAGTTTCTTGAAATAATATATAATGGAAAAGAATCTGAAAAGAAAATATGTATGTATGTAAATGTATAATTGAATCACTTTGTTTTACATCTGAAACTAACATCGTAAATCAACTACACTTCAGTAAAAAAAAATGTTTTAAATCCATCTCTGACACTGATGCATAATCCAGTATATTTTTACCTTTGCAAATTTCTAAACCACCTGGAATTTTTTTTCTGTTGATTTTTCAAGAAGGTGTATTGGTCTGGTATTAGGGAAAGGGAATATTCAATCATAAAGTAAACGGGGAAAATCTGAAAGGAAAATGGAGGCTATGGCTGTACAGGAGATAATAAAACTTGCCTGTGGACGAGTTGACCACTGGCATCTGCTAACCATTCAGATCCTTCATGTCAGGCATTTTACAATGAATGAGTAAAAGGAAATCAATATTGAGATTTTATTCATTAAAATTATAATTTATAAAGTTTATATTTGACACTGCCTCCCTCTTGCCTTCTCTGCAGATACACAAGACTGAACGCTGATGGCACTGTGCAGCCCAGTCAGTCTCCTTCGCCCACTTCACCGGGGAGTGGGGGGTGTGGGGGTGGGGAGGGTGTCTGCTCTGGAACCTCCCTCTTTCTCCCCTCGACACTGGTCTCTTCTAGGTATCACTTCCAGCTAAAACAGTCTATGCTTATGAAAAATTAGATCCAGAAAGAGCCAAGAGATTAATATGTTATACTTCTTTCTATTTTGACAGGCAATATGCTTCAACCCATAGTTGGCCTTTCAAGAAAGAGGCATGACTCATTACATCCTCCGCGATTTTTGGCAGACGGAAATCGGCACACAATCCATCATCCCAGCCCCATTAGGCCCTTATCGGTAGAAGTGACTCTTTGCATCCAGTCACCTTGAGCTGGAATCCCGTTTCCTCGCATACTGCTGGAATCACGGTCACATTATAGATGCTCAAAAATACTTGCTTTATAAAGGAAAAATGAAGAAGGGAAGTAGGTCCACTTTGGAGATAGAATGATTGATAGATATATCAATCAATCAGTAGATAAATAGATAGAGGGCTTAGAGAATTTTGTGGATGTTTGCCATTTGTTCTTTGCAGGGATTCATTCTCCCTCCTCCTGGCAGTGGTAATTCCTGTGGGGAGATCAGACTTTCTCCTCTCAGTCTAGCGTGGAACTCAGACTCAGCCAACCAACCACTAGATCCCCGTGGCCACCATGACTATTGGGGGACTGGCAAATGCCTCAAATTGGTTGAATCAGAGTAAACAGGGATGCTATGTAGCCGCTCAGACATCCCTCATCCTTCTTGCGACTTTCAAAGGGAGGATAGTAGGACCAGGTCTGCAGCATCATAGAAGACCTGGATCTAGATAAGCCTGCAGCTAGGCCAACCCTAGGACCCTTCAGTTTTGTCAAATACTAAATTCCAGCTTGTTGAAGCCCAATCGAGTTGAGTTTTCTGACACTTACATTGGAAAACAATCTCAAGTCAACCAGTACAATGCAGCAGTTACTGAATAAATGCTGTTGGCTAACATGTCAGAAAATGTGGTTGATGTCAGGAAAGGACTAGGAATGTTACATGGCATGAAATGAACGCATCGTACTATTTATTGCTTGAAAATATCCTTCCTATTTAACAATCTAAGTGGAAATAATTAACTGCCATATACATTTGCCATATATATATATGTATTTGATCATACAGTACACTTTGATGTGGAAACATGGCTCCAGTAAAATCAAACTGTGTTCACATTTTCTCCCAAATTGTTCACTCACCATTACCCTTAATGTCTTCCCTGAGCCCCACTTGCTCATTCAAAGCCGTAATTTGTGGGTTTCTTGCCTTAGGCTCAAACGCTCATTTTCACCACTTCATATCCTCAATGATATCTATTTTCTACTTTTGTGCTCCTAATATCTAAGTCTCCTAGATATTTTTTTTTTCCCAGACATCAATTTCCTGTGTCTGGCTGTTCATTAATGCATCTTAGATCTTAAGGTCAAGTGTTAAAAATGGGATCTTAACACACCTTTTTATTACCTGCTGTGGTGAGCTATAATAGCAAGACAAAATAAAACAACAGGAAAAAAATAAACCTGTCTCAAAGAGAAGGGAGTCGGCTTCTTTTAGCTCCACATCTTATATTTAAAATTGATATACTTAAGCATCAAATATGGTATTTCTCATGCTAAGATATTTCAACTCTGCCCAAAACTTGGTATCTCGGAAAAAGTATTAAATATGTAATCAACCATTGACTAAATACTTAATTTTAGACAGGAAGGACATAATTTCTGAGATTTCATTATCTGTATGTTTATATTGAAGGAAGTACTTTCCAGAGTTGCTATAACCAATTAAAATAAGATTAAAAAAAGTCAGACACTTAGCAAGGTGGCCAGTACAAGTGGAGGCTAGACAAATATTAATGTAACTTCTCCGCTTTCCTGGTTTGCCAGGCAACTCTGCTCCCAGCTGTAAAACAGACGTTTTAATGATAAATTTCCACCCTGCAGCACCATAGGAAGACAGACTCTAACAATATTAATGTATTTTGATTATTTCTGTAAGAGGGCTTTGATAATAATTGTCAGGTAATATACTTCTGAATTTAAATTAGGGGGGAAAAAGATCTTGCTTGAAAATGAAGGAAAACTAACAAAAATAAATCTCTGTTATAATTATCAGTAGAGTATAATATGGAGTTGGACAAATGTTTTGAATGGATTTCATGGTTATTTCTGCCCAAAACTCCACGATAATTCAAGATTTTCATGCAAGTTAGGGCTTGGGGTAATCATGGCTACTGAGGTATGCTTGGAAAAACAAATACTCCATGATTTATTATAAAGTACTTATTGCCAAGAGTTTGAGGTTGATATTTTGGCCCATTGATTTGATGCTTAGTAATAAAAATAAAATGAGAGGTTACAGCAAGGAGTAGAGAGTTTTTTTAACCTTTATCAAAGTTCCTTTTATTCACTTCTGAGGTTCTAAAGAGGCAGAACTGAATTATAAGGCTTATTAAAGCCAGAACAAATCCTATAAACATCTTTACGAGACTTATTTTTTCTTAAAACATGACAAGTGTATGTAAGATTAACATATGTTATTATCTATGGTACTTTGGAATCTAAAATTAAAACACTCATTTCCATACACAAATAAGTCTTCTCTACTTCTTGAAGTGTCATGGCTTGAAGAAGAGAGGGTACATGGAAAACTCAAATCAAATCATGATATTCAGATTCAACTGAGAATATAGTTTGCAGAAGTTCACATCAGGGGAGATATTTTTCAAAAATTCAACCAAAGGGGAGGCTCTGGGAAATATATTTTCTAATTTATGTCTTCAAAGCGAACATAAGCATTGAATACGGTTTGAAAACAAGCCAAGTTTTCACAAATGAATTTAGCTAACCACTTCTACGTTTTTCCCTGTAGAAGTAGAAGCTAGAGATACAGAGATACAATGGCCTTGAACTTCCTGCATAGAAGGCTAACAATACCAGTTGAAAGTATAATGACTAGTTTGGCTCTCTAAAGGTTATCACTTTTATGGAGGAAGAGATGATTCTCTGTATTGATGTGTTTAATTCACTTACTCACTATTTATTGGCAAAGAATCCGAGTGCCTACTCTTTGCTGGGCAGTGACCCAAGCAGAATGGTCGGTGTCCTCAGGGAATCACAGGCTATTGAACCAGCATGATTTCAGCATCATGTGATCAGATGCTCTCAGAGGAAGTACCAGGCAGGTGCAATGCACAAGTCCTGGGGCACCAACCACAGCTGAGAGTCTGGGAAGTCCCAAGGGAGGAAGTGGCTTTTCAGCTGATGCAGAGCATGAGTAAGCCTTAATCAGATAACAGCAAGAAGTGGAGAGAAGAGAATTTGTGGGCTGACGGTTGGAATCGAGAGAAATTGAGAAATTACAGAGATATTTGGAAAGAACTTCACTGGACCTGTTTGCTCATATTTCCAAGGGCTGAAACTGTGCTTGGGTCAAGGAAATGACACAATAAGTATTTATTGAATAAATGAATGGAGAAAAGTATGTATGATTGGGAACAGTTCAAGAATAACTATTGAAGACACCAGGTTGGATGATAGTTGTATTTAATGCTATTCTGCTCTATTCCGCCTTTCCTTCACTTGCCATTTTCTTAATTTATGATGAAGAAGAAAGGAAAGATCTGTGAATACTCACACACTACTAATTCTCGTCCTTGTTATAAGAGTAATCTGAAAGCAGGGATCAGCTTAATCCCCTCCTCTCCGTCTCCACTGGTCTGCCTGGGTTTAGGTGCCCATCATGTCTTGGCTAAATTAATGCAATTGCCTCTTAGCGCAGCTTTCTCCATGGTGCTGCCAGATTTATCCTTGTAAATGTAGATTTGCTCGTGTCACTCCCGAAATTAACACCCTTTGATAGCTTTTTCCATCCCTTGAGACTAAAAATCCAAACTTTTATGTGACATTCAAGGTCTTTTCAGCTTTGGTTGCTATACAAAATCTCATTGGCAGCATTTTCCCCCCGGACCTTAAGATTACCCTAATATAACACGTCCCCACCTTAACTTGGTTCTAGACTACCGATTCAAGAATAAAGTTCAAGACTGACCACATGCCAAGGGAGACGATGAGTCTTGAGGAGACAGGCAGGTTATACTCAGTTATGCTGTTCTGTCTGCTTGAGCTTCTCCTTTTGGCTAAATCCTGTGTAAAGACCTAATTCAGATGTGGTTTCATTGAGGAAGGCTTCTATTATCAGCCAGGCTTTTTCAAGGTTGACCTCAAGGCCTCTCCTCTGGCTGTCACAGGGCTCCGTGCATCCCCGTATCAGAGCACCTCCTGATCACACTCTAGGGTTGTCATCTGTGAGGTGATCTCTTCTTCCGGTCTGTGAGCGGCTTGAAGGGACAGACCATGAATTATTTGCAGCAAGTGGAAAGTAAGTAGAGATAATGGAAGGGAGGGAAAGATACGAGCCATGACAAATTGCTTGATATTTTCAAAATCTTTCCTCTCTAAAACTCTTTTGGCTCAGGTGTTTTCAAACGATCACTAGAGAGAAAAGCCGCAATGTCACCATGAGACGCCAAGTGTCCCATAACTATTTTTACTGTTGAAACAAACTGGAGGCTTCTAATAGCTACCTGCCATATCTATAGATAATTTGGGTGCCTGAGATAACACAGTGGAAGCCTCTAAACTAACTTTTTATTTAACAAATTCCGAAAGCTCTAGTTCTTTAACTTTGTAAAACATTTTCATTAACAGCCAGGGCGTTCTCAATACCCACGGCCAACAGACATGCTCAAGCATTAACACTGAATCCTAATTGCATGCTTATGAGAATCAGTTATGCTTGCTCTCAAAACTGCTAGTGTCAACTACGCTAGTTGCTGTAATTATGTTATCAAATACTCTAGAAACCAAAGAAATATGAGTTTGAAAAATTAATGAGAATTTCTCTGAAAAATCTGTTGAAAATTTATGTCAATGACTTGGAAGATACTCAATAAAAGGAGGCTTACTGGGGGAAAAAATGGTCTGGTTGAGTGTGGTGAGATTTGGGTAAATCTGTTCAGTCTAAAAGGAATCTAAACTATGTTTGTTTGTTTATTTTTCCAAACCGTCTTTAAATTCTGGCTTATCTTTAAAGAAACTGAAACTAAATTAAAAAGTGAAAACTAATGGATATGTTTTATGCATAAAGATTATACGGAAGCCTAATTAGGAAAAATACACACAGATAAAAGACTATTTCAAAATTTGGTAAATAATGCATATTTGCGACGTTAAATTTTAAAAGCATTTTATACGTGCTTGTGCTTTTCTTTCTTAAATATTGCTTCGATTTCTTTTACATTTTGTTTAATCAGTCCCAATTATGTTAGATCTAGATCGTCTACATTTATATCCTATAAATAAATCTATTAGCAAAGAGCCTGACACACAGTAGAGGCTCAATACGTCTCAAAAAATGTTGGATTTATTCCTTCTTGCTAAGGAAAAAAAAAAACCACAAAATTATCTCCAAAGACTCAAAGAATTGATTCAAGGAACGTTGTTTTACAGACAGCTATTGACAAACAGGAAAGTCATATTTTTCTTCAGGTAGAATTACGTTCAGTCAAAAAAAAAAAAAAACCAATGTTAAAGTTTAATTTACTTACAGAAAACTATTTGAGCAATTACATCCTAAGGCACTTCGGAATGGACCCTAGTGAGGCTAACATACACAGCAATGCCCTGAATTCAGGAAGGAACCAAACAATTCCAGAAAGCAGCAGACGCCACACTCTTCAGTACCATATCAGTATACTGTCTCTTCTGAGAAGTTACAAATCAGCAGTTGGGAACCTAGTGACTTTCCCAGCCCAGGCCATTATCTGTGCTACCACATTAGATACTGACATCACCAATGAAAGCTTCTTCTATTGTTTTCTGTGCAAAACCAGCAAAAATATGCACCCCACTTTGCAGAGTCTGTATTACCTGTAATGCTGACAGAAAGGGATTAGTGTAGCCCTGAGTTATTTCTGGCATGAGTTTACATCCAGAAAAATGAATCTTCCTTGAATCGGTAAAGCTCATAGCTACCTATTTATTTACCTGCTGGAAGAGAGATGTTATAATTTGCCAAGCAAAATCAGCAGACTGGAAGAAAAAAGCTTTAGTGTCAGCTCTGTCTTAAACATAAGGCATTCACCCCCTTCCTTCCCAAATACTTGAAATATGCTCTTCTCTTGATAATGGCATCTTAACACTTAATGGAATGATGCTGTGAATTCTTTGGACAAAAAGAAATCGCAAAAACTTTGCAGAAAGTTCCTACAGATAAAGAGTATTTGAGCACAGTGAAATGCTACTTGCAAAATATTTTGCTCAGGTCCAGAAATATTTTGCAGTTTAAATAGAGTTATTGGGGTGAAAGGGAATAATACACTTTGGAAAGATCAAGAAATTCTAAATATTTATTTATAGAATCATTGTGAAAAAATAAGCTCTCAATGAATAAAAACGCACTGCTGTTTCCTCTTCCATATCAACCCCCAAATCATCGTGTCTTTCTAAATAATATTTTTAAATTATCTGAATGCACTAGGTTTACCCTCTCTAAAAGTTAAGGTAGTACTATATTGACAAATGGTATACAGCATAATGACCCTTTCGAAGCTTTAGACACCTCAGTTTTGGTAAATCCAAGCTCGGCCCCTCAGTAGAGCACCTCAAAGTCTTATTTCACTAAGAAGCTTGGAGAGGACCCTCTCTCCTTCATCTTTGAATTGACCGTCACCTCTCTCTGGTTTTCTGACTCCATCTCTCTCACTAGGATTTCCTGGCCTACACGGACCCTTCTTCTTTACTCTCCGTTGGCTTATTCTCGTAAGCAATTCAAAACATCCCAGGCTCCCCTTTCTTAAGGATCCTTTCCATCAAACTCTTGCAACCTCCTGCCCGTCTCTCTCATTCTTTCTCTTGTTTCCTTTCACTTTTCTCCTCTCCCTCCCTTCCTCCTTCCCTTTCACCCATCCTTTCTTCCTTCTCTCTCTCTCATTCATTTATTAAATCATTCATCTCTAATTCAAAAACACTTATTGAGCATCTCTTTTGCACCCAGAGCATTGTTAGCAGCTGGAGATACACTTTTAAACAGGACATCAAAGTCTCAAACGTCTGGCCTCTTCTGTGTCCACCAAACAAGCTCTCTCTGTGTCTGTTGCTCCCTGACTTCTGCCACCAAAGTCTGCTGCAATGGTTTCCTTAAAAGTCACCTTGTCCTTGCTAATCTCATAATCTAGGAGGCTTTCTTTTTCTCTGTCTAGATTCTTCTCAATCTCTTTAGAGCTGTTTTCACTCTTCTAGACCACAGCTTCTTTCTGGAGTGTCCCAGTTTCCTTGGCTTCCCTGAAGCTGTCCTCTGTTATCTCTCATCGTTCTAATGGTTCCTGCTTATCTTCACCAACTTCTCTCCTTGCCCTTCATGTGTCAGTAGAGGTCCAGGTTCTGTTTCCATGATTCTCCCTTCTCTGTACTTGTCCTTGCCAACCATCCATTTTTAAGACTTCAATGCTCTATCCTATTCACATGATTTCTGAATCTAAGACTCCACTGTTTCCCATATCCTGAGACATATATTTGTCTTCCCCCTAAAGGCTGAATATTTCCAAATGGATGTCCCTTTGACACTCAGGTCAATGTGTTCCAAAACAAATTAATCCCCTACTTCCTGCTATTGAAACTTTGTCTTCAGAGGCATCCTCATTCTGCCAGTCACAGAGAACAGAAACTTCCAAGTAATTTGACACTTACATTCTTCCCATGTATACACATTCAACAGGTCAACACACTCTTCCTCGTCTCCCTGGATCTCACATCTCCTATTTTCCAAACTACCTACAAGGCTTTTACTAAACTCTTTGTCTTGGCTACTAAGTGATACTCTTAACTGGAGTCTCTCTCTCAGTTTCCCCAGCAATATTCATTAACCTGAAAGAATAGTCCTAAACAAGAAACAGGATTACCTCATTCCTCTTCTTTAGAGCCGTCAGGATTATCCAAAATAGAGTCCACTTTGTCTGTAAGGTGATTCAGCCTTTGTACATGTGACCCAACCTCCTTTCTAGCCTTGTCATATTACCCACTCACGTAATTCTGTCTCCCTGGGGTCTCTTCCTCTTTGAACTACATCTCTATTTGAAAAACATAAATCTCATGTTCAGTGGAGCCTAAACTGAATGCCACTTTCTCCACGAACCTTTTATCAATACTCTCTTGCTTCTCTAGCTTAAATCTCTTGTGTTTGATTTGTCACTTTCTGTCTTATATTATAACTATCATCCACAAACATGAGATTCTAGAATTTTTGAAGATGGGGAATCAAATTTTGCACATTCCTTTATCTCCCATAGCATCTGGTATGCTTCTTTGCACATAAAACGTAACATGTAAATGTTTAGGGACTCAAGGTAAATTTAGACAAAAATTAAATATATAGTTAATTCTTTTATCTAATTATTTCCAGGTATATAGTAAATTAAAGGATTATAACTGTCTAGAAATTTTGCTTCACTAAGTTTCTGGCAGATCAAAAATTTTTTGAATGGGAATTTGGTTTGGAAGGAAGTGAAGAGATAAAATTAAATATAGAGAATAAGTACATTATGTCATCCAGAATTTCCCAAACTCTAAAGAGGACTGAGCTCAGGATCTACAATTGAATGAGCAGTCAAGCCATTGTTTTTCCAGAAAGGGCTTGTAAAATGGAAAAAAATTATAATCTCTTCATCTATAGAAAGAGACACTAAAGGTCTCACAGAGACAGAAAGGCAGACAGACAGACAGATACACACACACACACACACACACACACACACTGCACACATGCTTTTTCCACCCTTGTTAGGAGATTCTGTTTCTGGCTCTGACATGTGACCACTGAGGAAATCATTTCCAAATAGAGTCATCCATGTGTCGCTAGGGTAGTAACACCTTACCCAACGACCCCTCGGGGTATTTGTGGGGTTAAAATGTGGGTGTGAAACAAAGTCAAGTTTTATTCACGAAGTGTTTTTAACCATTTAACAACAGAAACCATTTTACACATTTTTCTGTTTGAACACACATCTTGGCAAACTGGTAGGGCTGAGATCTGCACTCCTTGGCATTTTTAAAAGTCCATTAAAAAATGCCTGCCGTTCTAAAATTCAGCCTTCTATCCCTCGTCCCTATAATCAGAGTGACAAGTAAATGTGAATCGCTAGAGATACTGCTTAAGGACCAAACATTCATTCATAGATGCGTTTGTTACTCTAAACGGAGTGGCCAACGTGCTGTCTTCTTGCACGGTAGGTTGCACACCTGCCTGCTTAATGCACCCAAATGTAATAATACGAAAGACTGAAATTTAGACGGCCTACGCAGAGACCAGAAGCTTGGCTGTTTGTCTAGGACGACTTTCCGGGAACAACTCACTTTTCCCTGATTGCTTTCCTTCAGACCAAATGATTGAGCCTGATGCTCTGCGTCAATGCGTGAGTTTAGATTACTCACTTTAAGGTGCTGCCCTCAAGGGCTTTCAGGGTCCAGTGTTAAAAATTTGCCTTTGATCAAACCTCATCCTCTCCTCCACATCTTTATTCATTAACAAATTAGAGGCTGTTATCACAACAGATTAGCAACAGTTTTAATGCCCACAGTGCATCTTAAAATAAAAAGGAACAATTTCCCCATTACAATGGATGCGGTATCTTAGTTGGCCTCATTATAATATTTATCATCTGTTATTTGTTGCCTGCGCTACACAATAGTGAAAGATACACAGCCCGCAGGGTTTAGGGTTTAATGGAGAGCACATTTGAATTTAAGATCTACCGTATCAAAATAAACCCTTCTTATGCACAGCTAAGAGGAGCATGGAAATGTGACTTCGTGACTGCCTAATGAAAAAGGGAGTTTCTTATTTACTAAAGAAGGACAATTAACTTAGTGATTCTTTGGCAAAGGTTGAATTTTTCCCCCATTTGTAACTGTCTCTTGTGGACATCTGTTTCAATTTTCTCTTAAGGCGTTTGCAAACCTTGGGTTCCAGATTGGAATCACCAAAAGAGCTTTCCTTATCACTAATCTAGTTTCAAAAATGGAGGGTGAAAAATTGTAAGTTTTAAGTTAATTTAGGAATACAGAAGACACAGTGTTAAAAATACTCTGTCCCTGGCCACTCAGTTTCTTGAAACCTTCTCCTGAAAGATATCTTTTATCTTTTCTCTTCCTGTCTCAGTCACCTCTCTCATGGTCAGAATCTAGCCTTTTGATTACCAGTATCTTCACTCTCTCCAAACCTTAACTTTAGGCATCTGTCTTGCTGACCACCCGACACCGGTCCTTTTGGCTCACTGCCTCTGTTTGCTTAACCTCAAGTCTCCTTTGACACTTTTTTGAAATCTCTTAATCCCTATTGGTCTTGCAGTCTTCTAGGTGTTCCTCTTGGATTGCTGTGAAGTTTGTCTTTCTGCACGCAGCTTAAGTTTTATGATCGATCATTATTAACACTCCCTGGCAAATACCCTCAACACCATTGTCCTTGTCCTTGTCCTGTGGTGTTAACGTGATGAATACGGGTGTGTCAAGTGCAGAGGTCATGATCAGTCAGTTCGGGGTAATAGCAGGCGAGGCTGTCATCATCACAGGCACAGATGACCTCAAGCAACAAACCAGATTTGGTCTGCAGCCATCTCCTCTCACCAAGCTGCCATAGCATTACTAGGTCAGTCTATTAAAGATCCATTTAAGGGAACACTTCTTTGCTCAAAAGTCCCAAACAGTATTTGATGTTAAAATATCTTCTAATGTGACAACACCAGACTCTTTCAAAGTCATTTCCTGCTACTGTACTTACCAACATCCATTCTCTGCTTATGATCCCCCCTCAAAAATACAGACCGCTGAGTAATTAACACTTAATGAATCCATTAGTTAAACTTATAATTGTTGAAGACGTATCTTTGCCAGATAGTGTGCTGGGTCCTAGCCTTTCAACAGAGAACAAGATGTTTGTTTTCCCCAAACTTAGAGACTAGAGGCAGAGCCAGGTAATGAAGACCAAGGTGACAAAGAGAATAGCGTGAAAGAGAAAGATAGAGATAGAAATAGACATGAAAAAGGCAAAACAGAAAAGTGGAGGGGACCTTCTTCAGACAGAGGGGTGAGTGAATAACTCGTTCTTCCTAGAAGATATTCTTTCCATGTCTTCAAATTCTACATAACCTTTAAAATGCACCATTAATTCATCTTTCAGTTTATTCTCACTTGGAGCTGATTTCTCTAAACTTCTCTACTTCCTCAGCCCTCCGAAGTGCAAATAGAACGGATTTTTTTCCCCAGTTTATCACACAAATTTAATTCTTGGTTCCGCAATAAAGTGAAAGTCCCTGAAGTGGGAATGAGGGAATCAGTGCCTTTCCTTACATTTGTGTTTACCTCTCGTGGGCCCAGCAGAGTCCTGAACATTTAGAAGACCACTCTGACAGAAAAACTGACCTATTAATATTTCCATATAAATTACCAAAATAAGCACATGTATAGACTTTATGGCAGTGAAAGATTAATTTAAGTCTGCATGATATCGGCAAATAAAGTCTTTGAAATTTTTTTCCCCTGGCCAAATTTAAAGAGTTTAGATAAAGTTAATGCACTGTTTTGGGTTGGCATTATTAGCTTTGACTAATAATAGTATAAAACAGACATAAACAAGCTTCATAGTTTTCTCTTGTCTCACATTGAACAGTCTTGTGATGTCCAGGCAAACAAGACTTGCCCGTAAGAATGAAGGTAAAAATGTCATTGCATTGTGTGCACAAGATCTGTAAGATCCTTCCTACTGTACCTCAATTCCCAAAGCGTCATTTAGGAATTCATTTACTGAAATAGTAAATAACATCCCCCGACCCAATATGACCAAGTTCAGATAAAACACAAAAACAACAAAATCATACCTTGACAGATACATGTGGAAGGCTGCTTTGCAAATCATTTCTTTCAAACCTCTTTTAGCTTCTGGAAGGAATGGAATCTCATATCTCAATGTCTGGTATCTTCGTTCAAGAGCCACAGGCAGGCTCTGGAGCAGAAATGAATGGCTAACTGGGACAAGAAGGTGAATCCAGCTGAACTGGTCACTTCAAAGTCAAGTACCTGCACAACGGACAGGACTTGACATGACTGAATGCGTCAAGGCAACTGATTCATTCCTGCCTTTTGAAGTCATCCTCAAAATCCAGCAAACTAACACTTCCCATTTCCACACAGAGATCTAGAGACTATTCACAGAGAGTCAGGTGACAGAAACTTTGGTTCACATCCAGTTTTGTGGGGAGACACAGTCATTGAGTAATTTGTCTGGCTCAGTGAATGTCAGTGAGCTGTGTGTCACATTCCCTCATATGAGGGAACTGCCAGTATTCCTACTGACTTGGATTTATAAAATATTTATCCTCTTAACAGTGTTGAATGCTGTCATCCTTTTCATGTGATGTGTTGCTACAAACACATCCCCATTTTACGAATCAAATAACTGAGTAATAAAGAGTGAAATTACCAAGAAGAGAGTAGCGTTGGAAGTGAGATTAAAAAGGTAACTGGAAATGGGGGCTTGATTCATGGTGATTGTAAGGACTTCACTTTGAGTGGCTTGAGAAGTCACTGGAGAATTTTCTAGCTCCATGCTGGGGCCGATCACGCTGGCTTGGCAGAGCCTCCCATGAACTTATCTTCCCAACTCCAATGTGACTTCACATTGGTAGCTTGAAATCAACCACAGCGGAACTGTTTACACGGGGGAGATCAGCAAATATCACCAATCAAGACTCTTTTTTTCTCCCTGCAAAAGTGATTGTTAAAGTTTTTGCTGCTTTAAACAGAAGAGTGACATGGTGTGGAGCAAGTTCCAAGTTAATACTAGGAATAAGGGGGGTAAGAATAAAATGAGAGCGATTAAATGGAAACCACTACATTAATCCAGGGCAGACTTCCAGGAACCTGGAACTGGAGTGATGACCGGGGAGATAGTAGGGAGAGTTTCCTTGCAAATCTGCTGTCAGAAGAACAACTCAACTAGTTGTTTTGGGAATGTATAAAAATACTTTAGTGTAAAATCTCCAATTATTTTTATGTTAGCCTCATCGTACATGTTACACACACATACATACGATCACCTATCACTCTGCACCTCCCAGGGCAGCACCTTGTACCAGCCCATGATTCTTCCCGAGACAAGGAATAGCGACATCACTCTTTACCAATATATGTTTTGGGTATGCATTTTAAACTTTCTTTAAAAAAAAAACATAAAATTTGTTATAAAAATGTTCTTTTTTTAGCAGCCACTACTTTATACTCTGCACCAAACATGACCAGGATACAGCATGGAAATAAGATCGAAATGATCAGAGTATTTTATATTTATCCAAAACACATTTATTCCTCAAGTGATATGTTTGTCACCATGTCCTTGGGATT
Source organism: Vicugna pacos (assembly GCF_048564905.1). Classification (NCBI taxonomy): domain Eukaryota; kingdom Metazoa; phylum Chordata; class Mammalia; order Artiodactyla; family Camelidae; genus Vicugna; species Vicugna pacos. The sequence goes on along the minus strand of NC_132991.1, from coordinate 85,135,397 downwards.
ACGCAGTGTAGCATGAATATACCTGCTTTAGGAGTGAAGAACACATCCTGATTGGTAAATTGACTGGTAGAGTCAATTTGAAAATGTTCCATTTCTGCAACAATCTGCCCCTTTGTGCTGCATCACATGGCTCACATTTGAACTGAGGGCTAATGACCCCCAGATACTTCATTTCATGAGCTGGCATAGTGCACGAATTAAATTACTCATAATTATGATGATAGCGATAATATAATTATAATCATCTATATATGAGGCACTATCCTACACACAAATTGCCTTCAAACAGCCCTGTGAATTAGGGACTTTTATTATCCTTGTTTTGCAGATAGAAAGATAAATTGTAAGGAGCTTAACTTGTCCAAGGTCTTACAGCTTGAAACTCAGCTGATTTTGAACCAGGCCTGCCTATCCCCAGAGCTTGTGCACCATCTATGGCTCATGGAATATGTGGACTTTTTTAAAAGAAAAAAAAAATTCTAAACATAGAATCTGAGAATATAAATATAATGCTTGACAAGATGGCTTAGTTAAAACAGTGCTGCCTCTGATGGCCCTGACACAGATTCTTCTAAAAGTCAACAGGCAAAGGGATAGCCAGTGTGACCAGGGGACACAAGAGGTCTTCCTGTCACACACCAGTCCCATGGGCCACAGAACAGCCAACATGCGAGGTGGCACAGGGACCTGGCCTTAACTACTCAAGGACACATCTCTGCCCTTGAACTGCTCCACCCAGGTCCTAGTCTCAACCCACATCTTTTTGATCCTGACCACCACCTCCTCCATTATTTCTGTTCATCATCTTTTGTTCCAAAGCTAGACAGGATACAGGCTTCCAATCTTTTACAACCAGAGAATATGCAGCCAATGCATAATAAAAATAAAGGGTTAAGTCATGAGCTTTCACAGACTAAGAAATATTTTATTGCTTTAAAAAAATGTGTCATAGTATCAATGAATTTTATAGCAAAGATAAGCCTTCTTGAGATCATACCCAATCTGGAAATGTCTTCCGCCAAAAGTCAGGGGGACTGTAAACATTTCTCGTGACTTGAAACATCACTAACTGTAGAGTAAAGACCCCCGCCCAACTCACTGGGGAGTTTGGCAGCACATGTATTGGAGGACAGGGAAACTTACTAAGTTCTTTCCAAAGACAAATAATTGTAGTCAAAACTATTGAACTACCTTTGGTAAAGACTCTACAGTTACAAATGAATTTCAAGAAGCTGCTGAGAGATTGCAAATTCAGATGCTTAAATTCTCTGATTTAAAATCTGTAATGAAAGAAAGAAAAATATTTCAACAGAGACAGGTAGGGTGACAGCGTTCAACAGGAGATGTGATTTGTGCATAATAAAAGATGGTAGGACCAGGGTACCTAAGGAAGCAAAGATGGGTTTAACCAGCAATGGGACTTCTCCTTCAACTACAACTCAATCAAGAGATTCACTCTCACTAGCTCCTTAGAAACCAAGTTGATCAAAATTTGGTTCTTGTGTTGTATCTCATAGAATATAGTTATTTACTACTTACATAATTATGCTTCAAGTAATAAACCCTACTTCTCTTCCGCAATGTGGCACTTTTATTTAAACTTTTTTTGCCCTCTTGAAGTCCTATATTAAGAACTCTTCGAAGATCATTAGGAAAGGATATTAGATGGTTTTGGATGGGATGGGTGGCATTCAGAAGACCCCAAGTTTTGTCCATCTTGATCCTCATTCTGTCCCCAGCATCTGGTGCATTATTTGGAATATGAACACCTTCAAGTACTGGTTAAATAATAAACCAAACGAATACTGTCATAAAAGCTGTCAAGAGTATAATGTTCCAGGTGGGCGAGTCTGACCATCAACACCTCTTAATGGGAACTTGTCATGCAACTCACCGTACAAGCACGCAAACATGTTCCAGGTTGTTTGGCCAATAGCAAACTTCAGGACAAATTTGGCAAGTCCACATTTGAGACAAAACAAAAGTACATCAACATTTTAATTTACAGAATTAGTTCTCCCTGTCTCATCAGGACCTATATTGTCTACGGCTCCTTCCTCTCAGAATCAGCCCTGCATGAAATCCCCTTTTAGTCTCTGGATTGGTAATCCTGGTTTTAGATTTCCCACTCCTGGTTTCAGATTACCTCATCCTCCCAAGCATCAGGCCTTCTTCAGTCTCCTCGACATTTGTGTCACCCAGGAGACTGCAGTGTAGAACTGTACGTACTACTCGTAAAATTTAATTTACAAATACGGTCAAGGAGAAGTATTTACATCGCCTAGGAAAAATCCCCAATCTTCCTCAAAACTAATCTTCCCCTTCATTTAGCAACAAGCATCCTAAATCACTGTTCCAAAGCTTTGTTCATGGAGAAGCCTCAAAAATTTCTCTCCAAAGGATAATGTTTATGGGTCTCATGTGTTGTTTCTAAGGGAGTAAAACAAGAGTTTTACGTTGTAAGTAATCAAAGGGATACCTTTGGGACAACACTGGATGTTGAATGGTAGAGAACAGAAGAGGATAGAAAGGAAATTGAATCTCAGAGCCAGACGCTGCCCTAAATCCCTAGCGTTTGGTGCTTCTTGAATTGCTCTGACAAAGAGAAGCTCATCTAATGGGTGACGTGTGAGTTAAAAGAATTTCATAGTCAAGTCATTAAAAACAGCCAAGTTAAAGAGTTCAGTAAACTTCTTAGCTGCAGGTCCCAAGGATGAACAACATGCCAATGTGCATTGTGACCGTCCCAGAAGCTTTCACAGGTTGCCGTGTTTCCCAAACTGTTTTTTAGGGAGTCTCATAGAGCGAAGAGCATCCTTTTGAGAATGAACTTGTAGCGAGTGATTTTCAAGCTTGGCTGCCCACAGATCCACCCGGGGAGTTTCTAAAAATGCTGATGTTGAGATCCATCGCCAGAGAGATCTGTTACTAGGTCTGGGTCAGGGTCTCAGGCACTGGTGTTTAAAATGCTCCCCGGGTCTCACTATGGGCAGCCAGGGCTGAGAAGTCTTGTGCTGTGAGAGTGAGGAAAACCAGCTGACTTGCATCTCCAGACCCTGGCTGCATGACCCCACCATCTTTTCACGAGCCCCATAAAAGTTGGAGAGTTCAGAACATGGTAAATACTGGTGCTTGTTTCATCTTTAAAGAAGGCAATACATTATTTACTACACTTTGAATAAGAAAGAAAAGCAGGAATCAATTGTCATGCTTGTTTTACTTTATGATTAATTACCAGCTACTGGTGACTGGGACAACTCATGTTTGAAAGGAAAAGCGGAACCTCTCGTCTATGAGGAAACAACTACAAAACCAGAAGTAGGAGGCCGACTTTGGAGTGGGCGTGCAGCTGAGTGAGGGAGACCGTTCATTTCAACCGAGAGTTGATGTCGCCAGTCATCAAACAGTTCTGTAGCTGCAGTTGGAACCCCTGGATTCTTGCCCCTGGAATCTTTGCAAAGCTATGCTGGAAAGCATTCATTTCCTTACCTGGCTGGCATATTTCCCGTTTCACTGTGTGGTTTTGAGCTAATTTGATCTTTAAGGGAAGTCCTTGTTTCAGTACTTCAGTACTACTGACCAACTCACACTCAGCACCCATTGTGGTTGAATCCATTTCACGACAGTTGTCTCCCAGGGTCTGTAGACCCTCGTGGCAACTGGCCAAGATCTACCCTGTAAGAGTGTCCCTCACGGGAGGAACAAAGAGGCAAACTGCCTACTCGGAAAGTTTGGGAAGTAAAAGTCATACCAAAGAGATGAAATAAAAATTCCACTAAGTTTCCATGATTGGCTTCCAAAATGAGCAGTCTGATTTTTTTTTCTTAAATTAAATACACCAAATCTGTTTATTCTATTTGTAAAGGCCAAGGATTATCATTCTTCTCCTGGCACTTATGACTTCATAAGGCATCTGTTGCCAAGCATGTTTGTTCTCCTTCAAGCTCTGCAGAAGAACAATTAAGATTTTTCTCTGTCATTCTTTTTTCTAAGCAGCAGCAGGATTAGGGGATGTAAATACATACATTTTGGTTTTAACCCTGTGACAGTCAATCGATAGAAGTCAGAAGAAACTTTTTTAAGAGAACAAAGAGAGCTTTGTGGCTGCTGAGTCCAAATTTTATTTTCTGGTCCCCAATGGGATCTTTCCTTTCCACTTATTCCGACCACCCTGGGACTGTCAGTCAGGTGTCTACCAATGCCACCAACAGATGTGCCACCATACATAGAAACTGACAGTCTAGGATCTGTTGAAAATGCTGTCTGTGCAATTGTGGATGTAGATGTGAGTATTGGGGGCACAGGGGTGGGGTGGGAGGTGAGGTGCACATGAGGGTGATGGAAAAAAAACTGTTAAAATATCTGAAAATGCCTAAGGATAACCAGTACCACCAGAAATACCGTAGGTGATCTTACAGAGTGGGGTAAAACTGGCTTATCAAATTCAATCAACAATTTGTAGACTACCAAGTTGAAGGTTACCTATGAGAAGCAGAAGAGAGGCTCTAGATGAAACATGTCAAGGGGAGCTGGGAGGGGTCTCGGGGCCCGGAGGCCAGCACCTCTGAGGGAACCAAGTGTGTGTGGTGTCCCCTCCTGTCATTTTTTTGCCGAAATCTGTGTCTGTGGCCAGGGCCAGGCCAAAATGTATTGACTTCCAGTGCAAAGCAGAGAATACGCCGAGATGCTCATCCCCAGAGGGAAGTAGAAGTCGAACCAGAAAAATCCCCTCACCCCCCCCCCCCCCAGAAAGAGTCCAAGAGGACAGAAGACAGAAGACAGAGAAGCGAGAGGTTGGCCTTGAGGACCAGAGGCAGCTGATGATTTTGTGTGACTTTGTAACCGAGCAGGACCCTGTGGAGCCTTCCAGGGTTAGACCCTCCCCCATGTCCTCTGCTGGAGCTCCTCTCTGAAGTACCAGGGTAACAGAATCTCATGTCTATTTCCTAGCTTTTTAGATGCTAAAAACCACCACCAAAGGGAAGAAATTAACTACTTGGTGATGGAGAGCACAGAGCCCCAGACCTTCTGGCGCCTGGGGGTTGATAGTTTTGACCACCCTGTTCCTTCAACATCAACCAGTCAGAGAGTTGTGCACGAGCCGATCACATACCCTGCGAGACCCCCTCCCTCACTTGCCTTTACATATGCCTTCCTGAGACTCTTTGAGGTGTTGGGGGTTTTCTAGGGCACGAGCCACCCCGTCCTCCTTGCTTGGTCCTGCAGTAAACCTTTCTCTGCTCCAAACTCTTGACGTTTCAGTTTGTTTGGCCTCGTGGTGCATCAGGCACACGAACTTGCCTTCAGTAACAATTTCAGAAGTGCTGATCGCCTTCACCCCAACCCCAGTGTGGCTCTTCTCCCACACCACTGGCTAAGGTTTCCAGCTATATGGATTTAACTGGTTCCAGCTGGTGAACATTCCTTTAACTGGTAAGTCCCTTCCCCTCAAAAAAGTTTATATGTAGAGATTCTGAGGAACAGTGGGAACTCAGATGTGCGAGGGGGAGGAGTGTCAGATAATTTTCTCAGAGGGGAGAGGCCAGAGAGAGTGCACTGCGGAGGGAAAGAGGGGAGTTTGGTGGGGGTGGGGTGGGCAAGAAAATATCACAGCAGAGCCTGAAGGGGTGCATCACCTCCAGCCAACTCACTTCCAAAGTGGGCTCTGATGGCGTTGCTTCTTCTGTATTTTAAAACAGCCATTATTGCTTTGACTGGGGATGATGAATTTACATGAGCAGTGCCGGGAAATAAACCCAAAGGTTATTGCAAAGGTTATTTATGAGAAGCAAACGTCTCGGTGGAGGAAATCTGTAGCACTTGGAAGCCGAGATCGTGTCAGCCTAATACCTTAAGCCCAGCGCGGCAGCAGGCAAGGCTCAATGCCTGTGTCTGCTGGCTCCTCAGGCTTATACACCGTGCTCTGTGCCCAAGACTTCAGAGATTCCTTGGTAGCATCAAAGCCTGAAACATTTACTTCCTACAGAAATGCTAATAGCTGGCAGTTTTCTATTGAAGCTCATCGACTTCCAGAGCTCCCACCCACCCTTGGTTACTCTTTCAAAGTCAGTTGTTATCAAGAGCATAAGAGCAGTGAGCCCCCTCTTGGCTGTACTGTTTACCTCTCCTGATTTATTTCCCAGGCACAGCCACAGCATTTCTCAAGAATCTGGTCCTCCTCTTTGTACATTGATCCTGAAATACTAGCCAGGAGAAGGAGGGCTCAGAGATGGTGGCTAGTCCAGCCGGGGTACCAGGCACTTTGCTCAGGATGGCGCTGTGAGATGCAAAGAGTGAGAGAAGGGATGCCCAAGGGTACTAGGTCTCAACCAAAGCCCGGGCAGTGTTGCTCCCCAGGGGCCACTGAACAATGCCAGGAGGCATTTTGGACCATCATGAGGCCAGCACAGATGATGGCCCCTGGCACCTAGTGAGCAGAGGCCACGGATGCTGGTAAACATTTTATAGCACGTAGGACAGCTGTCTCCGCAACGAGCGATCCAGTTCAACACTGCCAGTGGGACACCCTAACTTCGTGGCTTCCAACATTTTTCGAGGCAATGACATGTCATTCTCTTCTTATGCCCATCACTTCCTCATTTAAGCAATTTGGAAAATATCCATCTTCTCCTTCCCAGTGTTGCCCTGAGTGTGGGGCTGTGGGGTTCAGTGAGAGGATGCCCAGGCCAAACGTCCTGTGTGTGCTTTTCCTAGCCGAGCGTGTGCCCCGTGTACTAACACACACTGCTCCCCACTGCCTTGCTACTTTTAAACAGCCCTCTGGAAAATATCAAAAAGCCAGAGACTGAATAGAGCAAGTTCATCTTGGAGACCTCCCACCCCCGCGTCCCTCCCCAGTAACCTTTCTGAAAAAGCTTTCGAGTCAAAGCAAGCACAAGCCTAACTTAGGAGAGACGTGACTAAACTGGTTTTGAGAGTCGGTGACCCACTGCGGCAAGCACATCTATGCGAGTCTGAACTGACCAGGCTGGTGATCCTAAGCTTCGTTCAGAGAGCCCCCAAACAGGACTGAATCAGGAAGCAATAGAAAATATGAATCGACCAATTGTCAGTTACTGAAATTGCATCAGTAATTGAAAAACTCCCATTAAACAGAAGCCCAGGACCCGAGGCCTTCACAGGCGACTTCTACCAAACATTTAGAGAAGAGTTAACACCTATCCTTCTGAAACGATTCCAAAAAATTGCAGGGGAAGGAACAATTCCAAACTCATTCTATGAGGCCACCGTCACCCTGGTACCAAAACCAGACAAAGACATCACACACACACACACACACACACACATTACAGGCCAACATCATTTATGAATAAAGATGCAAAAATCCTCAAAATACTAGCAAATTGACTCTAGCAATGCATTAAAGGGATGATACACCATGATCACGTGGGATTTATCCCAAGGGTGCAAGGATTTTTCAATATCCACAGATCAATCAATATGATACACCACATTAACGAACTGAAGAATAAAAACCATATGATCATCTCAATAGGTGCAGAAAGAGCTTTTGATAAAATTCAACATTCATTTATGATAAAAACTCTCCAGAGAGCCCCCAGATCCCCTGCAGGGCTTGTTGAAACCCACATGAATAGGCCCTACCCTCAGGGTTTCTGATTTGGTAGATCTGGTATAAGGCCCAAGAACTTTCATTTCTAGCCAGCTTCCAGGCGGTGTTAAGGCTGATGGTTGGGGACCACACATCGACATCCTAGGACGACGTGGAAGACCAAGTTTGCTTCCAAAGCTCAGGTTCAAACATTAAGATTCACAAATAGCATTTTTAAAGCAGCAATCTACCTTGGCGATGACTCTTTGAGGAAATTCAGTATTAAGCTAGTCAACATTAATGAGCAGGAGGCTTAGAGTCCAGTAGGAAGAGTAAAGAATGTCACATGGTAACACCTGGATTTTAGACACGAGGGCTCACTCCTTAGCCTATGAATTAGTGGAGCTAAGTAGTCTTCGGGAAATCGTTGAATTTCCGATCCTCAACCTTTCATCTTTAATAGAGAAAAGATACTTGCCTTACCTACTTCACAGTGTCATGGTCACTATTAAATAAGATTTTCACAAAGGATCAATGGTAACACTAGCTGCAAATGGATGTAAGAATGCTTATGATCACCGAACCTGAAGCCACAGATGCAAGCAGCCGAGCCCTGGCGAAGGGATGTGCTCCCTGCCCAGCCTTGATGCTCATTTGGGATTTACAAGCTGGAAAAACTCCTACTGGAGGACCATTCTGTCTCTAGTTCTGCAGCCTGGGGCTCCACCCTCCCTCTTACAGAGCTAAGAAAAAGGAACAATGGGAACAAAGACATATAATTGTTGTTTGCTTCTTAGATGCTATAATAGAGTTTCTTAGAAAACATGGCCACCCGGTGCCTCCCATAGCAGAGTTGAATTTCTATACACATAAAGCACTATGCTGAAAAGCTGATCCCCGAAATACGTAGTGAGCATTTATTATGCCAGCTGGAGGGAACATAACTGCTTCTTAAACAAAATCCCAAGACCCTCAAATCACCCCTGTAAACCACAATCCCAAAACACATCTTGGCAGATGGGAGTCCTGCGATTTTAAAAATTATTTTAAAATCTATCTATTAAAATTTTTTATTTTAAAAAGTATTTATTAAAAAAAGTAATATTACATTCCCTACATGTATTGATAGTTTATCTGATTCTTTAAGCAAAGAAAGAGTTTTCTCCTTGATAGCACTTAAAATAATTTAAAGCACTCTTTTCAAGAGAGTTATTTCCCCAAGCTTGAAATAAAGAAATGGCTACAATATTTTCCTTTGTTTAGCAATTGTTATCTAATTATTTCCATATAAAACTCTGAGGGACTCAAATAAAATCATTTCCATTCACCATATAAAACTTATAACTAACAAATTATTTTGAGCACTCAGTTGAATATTTACTTGGAGGCAATATTCGTCTTAGACGTACTTTTACTCGTAATATCATTTTATTAGAGTGTGTATGTTGTGTACACCTGTGTCTGTGTACTTTTCACACCCCTTCTATGAGTGCCTTTGTGAAAATTACAAATAAATATAAAAAGAAGTATTCTGACCAGTGTTCTCACCCAGTGTTTACTAGTTCCAGAAACAGTTCTGGAAATAAGCATGAAACAAACATTCTTCCTTTAAGTCTCTGTTCAAACCAGGACAGAAGTGTTGGCTAATGGGGAATTAACTCAATTTTTAAACAATTAACAATAAATGAAAGCTTTTCACATTACTCATATCTGCATAAAAATTACCAACGTGGAAAATTTGCACAGGCGCACTAAAGCAACGCATCTTTTAGGAAAACGTAAGCCAGTGTCTTCTCAATAGAAAATACGGAATATTTACCAGCTTTCTGAAGATGTCCTGAACAGTCCGTGGGATCCCTGAGCTAAAGAGTCCACAGGTTTCCTCCTTCCTCCAAACACCATTTCATCCATTTCCCTCACTCTGTTGTTTTTCCCATTTGCAGCAAGACTGCACATTTGTTTACCTAAGTCATTTGCTCGGGTAGGGCCGGCTGGGGAAAAGAGCCACCTTAGGGATTCCAGCTAAGAGACTCAGAGGAGGGAACTTGAGTTTTAAAGAACTGATGATCCTAAAACAGGAGGAGGGGGCGACCACAGGGAGAACAGCCGTGGTGGTAGATGATGCGGCAAATACATAAAGTAACCTTCTGGAAGGTTTGGGATTCTGCTGCCTCTGAGTAAGGAGGATTGAGGAGGGAAGTCTACGTGCATTCCCAAACCTCTCAGGAGACTCTGCACCTTTCCCTCAAAATGACTTATTTATCCAGCATTAGGAGCTACATTTTCCTTTAATATTCCCTTAAACTGTTGCTAACATACAGAAGGAAAAAAATACTGACTAGTCTCCTGGTTGAAATGATGCTGAAAGCAACAAAGGCTGAAAAGGAGAGAAATTACAGAAAGAGCCAGTGTGCACTGGGGAGGGACAACTGTCTACCACCCCAGCATGTACATCCTGTTTTCAGTCCTTTCCTTTCTCGGACCAGACACCATATACCATACATAAAGAGCTGAAGGGCAGCGCAACAAAACTGCCCCCAATTTGTATATGCAAAAGCAGACAGAAAGATGTTTCAGAATGAAAGAAATTTCTAACACATCCTTTTTCTGTCAAATTGCACGTAGTGATGTTTAGAAATCAACTTAGCCAGTCACAATCAGAATTTTGTTTTAAACAATTTTTTTACTTTATTTTTTAGGGAGCAGGTAATTGAGTTTACTAATTTATCTTTAGAGGAGGTACTGGGGATTGAGCCCAGGACCTTGTGTAAGCTAAGCATGCGCTCTACCACTGAGTTATAACCTCCCCATAAAAAGACAGAAAAAATGGAATAGGAATGATCATCCTGCTTCTCGTGTAAGGGTGAGAGGTTTTTGTATGCTGTTGCTTTATGTAATTTTACTTTTATTATGCTTGTTCATAACTCGATGTACCATTGCTTTTTATGAAATACCACACAGTTGTCATTGTGTGTGTGGTGGGGGGTGTGTGTGTGTTTGTTGTTGTTACTATTTTCGTATTTCTCCCTTTCAATTAAATCACAAACCTCAGGGGCTCTGAGTTTGCCTCGCTTTCGTCTCCAGCACTTACACAAAGTTTGGCCAAACTATGAACCAAAAATATTTATTGAAGAAATGATAGATGAATGCCTTTGAGGCAGAATCTTGCTCACCAGGGGCCCACTCTGAGTCAGAACATCACAAACTTTGTGTCATATATTTGGCTCCCAGGATAGAAAATATTTAGCGATTTTAAAGTTTTGAGACATACTGCTTTACATCATTGCTTAAGGAAACAAGTGGCTCATTCATAAACACTATTCATTTAAATCAGTCAAGAGAGGTTGAAAAGTTAGTAAGTGTGTACTGGCCACAAAGCTCTGTTTTCCCTATTCTTGTTCTCAATCCATTCAGCTCTTTATTAGGACATCACAAAGTTTTGCATTCAAAAGTTAGCCTTGAAGTTTAGAATAAAGACATAAATGCAACAAGTGTATTAAATTACTACATTTAAGACAGTATTTTTTATTCTAAAGCATTTGCTAGTGAATACAGTGGGCATTAGATGAATTGACAGTGACTATTTGGAGAAAAGAAGTAACAGCCATAATTTTCCCATCTGGTGTGGAGAGTTTGACCATTGATAAAAACATTGAGCAAACAAAGTTCTAAGAGGTATATGGATGACCTGTTTCTTGAGATATGATGAATTATATATAAGGCAAATCTTTCAATTAACAAACATTTCTGTAGAAAAGACATTCTTGTAGAAAGAAAAAAAACAGAGATCAATAGACATCATCCAATTCTGTCCTGATTTAGCCCTTTGATTTCATGGTGCATAAATTAAAAATAATTTTGAAATTTCAAAGAGATGTCAACTTAAGGGAAGAAATGGGAAGAAAAAAGGTAAATTTCCATTTTTGGGTTTCTTGTTGAATTCTAAGACAGTCCTTACATCAAAGGGATTATAAATAAGCAGAAGGGTCGTTCACTCTAAACTGAAGATCACTAAGGCAGAAACAATACCTGGACTGTGCTATTGAGCAAAATTACAGCAAACTCTTTTTAAAAGAAATTTTGAAATTTCAAAAATAACATTGTAGAGAAAACCAGATTGTCTTCTCACTGTTCTAATCATTCCAAGCAAGTTTTAAGTCATCTTCTCAAACACAGCTCTGTGTGTGCAATTCTCCTAATTAACTATCTTCAGTGGATAGTTATTCTATCCTTTTTCGTTCTTCTATTTTGCCGTTCTTTTTTGGTTTTGCATTCAAGAGCCTTCTTGATATTCTCTGGGTCATCTTGGCCTCACAATATAGTCTATGTATCGATTATACAGACTACTTGAGCTACAAAACCTGCATTCTTGGACCTCATTATTCCTTCGCACTCTTTCCTTTCCCTTGCAAGTCCTCCTAGCGTAAAGTTCACCTATCCGACTGAAAACATACATTTCTTTAAGAGCTAGCTCAGATGCCCTTTCACCTGAGAAATACTCCTTAAACTCACTGAGTTGGTTTTCACCTTTCTCTCCACCGTATTTCCACCATGCCTCCGATTTTTAACCATACATTTTGTTCGGTATTAGAATTTCCATATAAATGTTTGTCTTCCTTATTGTACATTTATACATCCTGGAGGGAAGATATCATATTTTGTTAATTTCTAGACACCTTCTCTGCACCCCCCCCTCCCCGTAACAACTGTAATGATACCCGCACATAGTAGACATTCAGTAACGTCTGTTGAACTAAAAAATTGTCTTAACAAGGACATAACGTTTAGAAAATCATTTTATAAAATTTAAAAACATCTTAGACTGTCAGAAAAGGCTAAGTTAGGGATTTATATGAGACTGATTTGGATTTCCTTAGAAAGTTATACATGTTTTGATTGCTTTAACTTTTACCAAGGTTACATGGCTGGTAAAGTCAAACACTGTCAGTAGATAGGTAAAGAACCAGAATTTCTTAATATAGGTTCACTTTTGGGATCAGCTGGAAATTGAAGAGAGGACCATGGAGATGGAATATAGCTTTGCATTAAGAAAGATATTTTGTAGAAAACAGGACTGGGGGAAGGAAGTCACTGAGGGGAAAGTGTAAGGAAATTCGATTACATATTCTGCAAAATTGAAATGCTTCTCATATTCCAACAACCTAGCTAAATTTAACCTCTGCATCTTCTAAAGTTTGCCCTTAAGGAAATGCTGATCACACTGCAAGATACACAAAGTGACTGCGTAAGCAAATAACCTTTGCTCATTGCTGGCGGATTAAAACAGGAAAAGAAAATCATGGTACTTTGGAATTGTGTTTTCATAATGCACTGTAACAGATCCAAAAAAGCTATTAGAGGTTATTATTTTGGCTGGACTACCAGACCCATGGAAAGTTGAACCTTTGGCATGCCATGCTGTTGTATTGGGGAATTTTTGATGTGCATATGGAAACAGTGCCTTTTAACTATCCTGACGGGTCACTTAGGGTAGTTCAAATGGTCTGGATATTTTTCATGAAGTAGCCTCTCTGAGATTCACTTAATAAGCAGATCACGTCAGGATATTCTAATACACTGAAGTAGAGTATTAATTTAGGACAACTCGGATTTTAATTTAAGAATAATTGACCTGATTTTATAACAATTAGAAATCCCCATGCAAATTATTCTGAATTCAAAAGGATAGATTTTTGATAACAGTGATTTTATTTAACTGAATTCCTCTTCTGGCTGCTGGAAGACTCACTCCTTCCTTAATGTATCCCCCATTAATTCTTCCACCTTCTTCTTTTTTTCACTGTTTTCTCCTTCAGTTCCCACTCATCGGTTGTTCCCTGAATCATCTGTAGATTCATCTCTCTCCATCTATATTCAACCTGCTATCATAATTTTAAAATAAATTGATACCCTAGTGCAGGATCTCTCATTTCTCTATGAGGTTTGGATTCCCTGATGGCATCTTAAATTTAAACAAGTCAAATGCCTTTACTCCTTTTTTCACTATTTAAGTACTTTTCTTGGAAACTGCCCATGAAACGTCATCCTCAATTCCTTCCACTATTGGCAGACCATGTTTCTGTTAAAAAAAAAAATCACAATCACAAAATAGATATTTTGAAACTCCCTGTAATATTGTTTTAAAAAATGCTTCCTATATCATGGTTTAAAATATGCTTTTCTTCTCCATCCTTCAGTAAGGTCCTTGGTCGCCTTTTCCTGAAATACTCTAGCCTCGCCTTCCTGAATCTTTCAGAACCACTGCTTTTCATGACAATGTATTGTCATCTATTTAAATGTCTAGATTCCTCCTGAAAAAGACTTAGGGTCAGATCACGAAGAATGAAAACAATATAAACAATGACATAAATAGAAATAAATATCCCCACCTGCAGCTTAAAACTGTAACTCACTGTTTGGTTTTGTTCCAGAAAATTTACTTTGTTATAAAAGGCAACCTAGTAGTGTATAGGATTTCTCACTATCCCATGAGGTTTACAGTCATGAACTTCCTGATTATCACGCTTCTAAACCTGTCAGGAGTTAGGCCTTTAATTATTCCAACCTTGAGAAAAATGGATTAACAAGCAAAGTTCATGTCTTTGCCTTTACACTCCACTGAAAAGAGAAAAGAAAAGAATGAAAAGGAAAGGAAAGGAAAGGAAAGGAAAGGAAAGGAAAGGAAAGGAAAGGAAAGGAAAGGAAAGGAAAGGAAAGGAAAGGAAAGGAAAGGAAAGGAAAGGAAAGGAAAGGAAAGGAAAGGAAAGGAAAGGAAAGGAAAGGGAAGGGAAGGGAAGGGAAGGGAAGGGAAGGAAAGGAAAGGGAAGGAAAGGAAAGGGAAGAGAAGAGAAGAGAAGAAAAGAGAATAAAGGAAAGGAAAAGAAAAATGTTGTCTTCTCCTCCTCCCAGGACTCCTGTCCAATCAGCTGGACTGTCATGTTCCCAGTCACCGTGCTTTAGTAGCTCAGATTCTCCACTGTCCATTCCTGGGACCGAGATTCTTCCTGGGTTCTTCCACCCTCTGACACAGACATTTATCACTTGCCCCTAGTTTATGACAAACAGCTTCTCTGCACCAAGTCTACAGTGTCTCCAGTTTGGAAAGAACCAGACTAAGCTTCCTAGGGCATAATATATTTTTTTTATGAATTACTTATGTCCATATAAATGCCTACAGGATGAATTTCGAATGTTCCTGGCTGAAATTCAAGGTTTTCTTCCCCCGCTGCATCCTCACATCTCATTCAGTTTGAATTGATTCGGTTGTTCCTTAAACATTGTCTTTACTACTAGGATTGATAAGCCTTGACTTCAGGGCTTTAAATTTGATTTTCTGACTCCTTCCTGAATTGTTTATCCTACTTGTCCTCAGTGCCAGTTCCTCCTCTTCGGCTGGGCCATTCCCAGCACTTTGAACTCTCCTTTGTCTCCCTGTTTTCTCTGCAGAGTGACACTTAATTGATTACTTACTGTTCTGTTTTGGGCAGATGGCGGGGCTGCTTTCATACCACACGTGCGTGTATTACATATCCACATCAATCTCTCTCTCTATGTATAGATAGAAAATTAGTCGGAGGCATACATATATCAACAGTTTGACTCTTCTACATGGCAGAGCACTAAGGAGATTAGTCTGAGGCTTTGTTATTCAAGTACGGTTCAGAAACTGGAGATCATGATTCTAAGTGAAATGAGCCAGAAAGAGAAAGAAAAATACCGTATGATATTGCTTATACGTGGAATCTAAAAAAAAAAAAAAAACACAAGTGAATTTATTTACAAAACAGAAAGAGACACACAGACATACAGAAGAGACTTAGGGTTACCGGGGGAAAGGGGATGGAAAGGGATAAATTGGACATTTGAAACTTGCACCTCTTGGGGAATGAAGGAAATATTAGACATCTTGAATGTGGTGGTAGTCTTATAGGTGCATGCATCTATTACATTTCACCAAATGTACATCTGAAATATGTGTCGTTTACTGTACATAAATTATACCACAATAAAAAAGTTGTTTAAAAAAACGAAAAACAAAACAAAACAAAAGAAAAAGTGTATGGTCCCTGGACCAGAACAGTGGACCGGCAGCATCACTAGCATCTGGGAACTTGTTAGAATCTCAGCCCTACTAAATCAGAATCTGAACTTTAACAAAATCCCCAAGAGATTTACACGCACATTAAAGGTTGAGAAGCACTGATTTAAAGTTACACTTCTAAACGTACCTTTATAGGTTATATACCTCACAAGTGTTCAATATGGTGCGCATAACACATGACACATCGTGCACTGTGTAGTTTTTTATAGCCTCCATCCTCTGAAGATACAGGTAGTGATGGCTAAAGCTGGCTTACACAGGCTGGCAAAACACAATTACTAAAATTGTAGTAAGTTTCTGAGGTTGCTGTTAAATATAGCCATTTTTTTAAACATTAAATGATACAAACTTACAAGTGAATCATATTGGGGATAAAAGTAACACACTCAAAACTCATCACTTCCCAATTATTTTACTCATTCTACTATTATATCTTGCAGTGACTTAGGGCTATTACGTTTGTCTGGTGAAATACTTTGTAATGATGTGTACATCTCTCTGCAGCTCCGCATTAACTGACCTCTGGTTGGTTGCTTGATCCACAAATGCTACAATTCAGGGCTTGATTTATTGTTTTGATCTTCTGGATTTATGAAAGCAATGGAGAAAATGAAAATAATACAGGTTAAACTTAAAAGTATCTCATAGCCATCAGCAGATACGTGGCTAAAGAAGATGTGGTATACACACACACACACACACACACACACACACACACACACGCAATGGAATACTACTAAGCCTTTAATAAGGATACAATTTCGCTATTTGCAGCAACATGGATGAACTTGGAGGGCATTATGCTAAGTGAAATAAGTCAGACAGAAAAAGACAAATACTGTATGATATCACTTAGATGTGGAATGTAAAAAATACAACAAACTAGTGAATATAACAAAAAAAGAAGCAGATGCAGATTTAGAGAAGGAATTAGTGGTTACAGGCTCCTGAGGAAGGCCTGCCCAGGCCCACCGTGTTGCAGAGGGCCCAGGCCTGCTGCCTCCCTGGCAGGACAAGGCAGGGGAAGCAAACACTGCCTCTGTCCCAGTATCCTCAAGCTAGAACACACAGAAAACCCCCAGCCCCCAGCCCCCAGTAAACACTTCTAAGGTAGTCAGCTAGGACTTGCAAGAGCAGCTGGCCCCAAAGCTACAAAGCCAGACCCTTAGGCCTCCAACCAGAAGGGGTTGCCATCCTCAGCCTGCATGGAGTAGTAAACAAAGAGCAGGAAGGCAGAAGACCAGGAACAGGATCATCTGTCCCCAAGTGAGACTTGGTGATCCCGGCCCAGACCAGCCCGAGGGACCTGGTTTTCTGTTTGGATGGCACAGTGGGTGGTGGGGAAGGTGAAGATGAGGACCCTGAAGAGGTAGAGGAGGATGTGGGGTGATGGGGAAGGCCCAGGGAACTTCTGGAAACATTGGAAATGGGGTGGTAGTGTGTGATGCTCTGGTAGGTACTGCCCCAGCCATGCAGAGGGCGGGAGAGTGAGAGGTTCAAACTGCTGGGTATAAAATAGGCTACAAGGATGTATTGTACAACACAGGGGAATACAGCCAATATTGTGTAATCACTTAAATGGACTGTAAACTTTAAAATTTGTATAAAAAACCATAATAGAACAAAACAATTTTTAAAATATTTTTAAAGTACATCATAAAATATACACTTACACACATTTTCTTTCTCTAAAGAAGCCTGTTGAACATTTACCAGCACATGGCTGGGTAAAGACACCAGAACTAGAATGTCCCTACAATGAACAGAGGTCACAGATCTGCAAAATGCAAAAACATTTTTGGACATCTATTGAAACTAAGGTAAGCTACCCTGTAGGTTTCCATCAATTCATTTAGACTGTACACAAAACTTTCTCGGAATCTATGTTGATCTTCTCTAGAAGCACCAAGTTATGAATTATTCCATTAAACAAGCTCTAAGCCCACACATTTATTGGAAAATCACCCAACATCCAGGTTCTTCTTTTCTTACCATGGGAAAATGAGGGTGCCATGTTCTCCAGGACTATTTATGCCAGGGAACATTCTGAACGTGTACTGTATTAGAGACTGGGATGAGAGTCTTTTTCAGTTTCTCATTGGGAAATCAGTTCAGTATTATGAAAAATAGACCCAACAAACTGGACCAGGAGATTTGAATTATAAATGAAATATTGATTTACTCTCTAGCTCTATCTACTCAATAACCAAAAAGCTGAATGAAATCTGAAAAGGTTCCTTATTAAGATATGCAACTAGCCGACTCAAATGGCAACTCTCCCATCTGAATGTCTAACTAAATGATTTCTTAATCGAGATTCCTCGGGGTAACATAAACACAGAAAAATGTCAAAACATCATTCTTGCTTTTCAGATTCAAGCAGAACTGTTTTTGCCCTATCCCATTGGGAATTCATACTCATAATGTATAAATCAAATGGAAATTAATTTTACTTATTTCCTTCTGTTTTGTTTATGTTTTCAGCATCAGCATTATTGTTAACAATACAGAGAGAACTTTAAGTGTCACAGGAACAGAGAGAAGATGGTATCTTTTGAAAAAAAGAGAATGAAGTTACTCCATGCACTATAATGTGAATGGCTTAGTTTGGTTTAGTTTAGACCTTGGCCAGTAAAAAAATCTTGAAAAACCGTCAACTTGGGAAAGCTCTTCACAGTGACGTAGTCCAAAATGCACATAGTGAATACATTTTTCAGTTCATTTATAACTTCTTTCTCTTATGCTTTTGCATATATTTTTCCACACTTTCAAAAATTTCTACCAGAAGCATGAATAAATTGAAATAGAGGTAAAGAGGCTTCCACATGAAAGTCTGAAGAGTGAGTAGACCTGTATGAATCTCAGAGATATGACACTGAATTTGGCTGATTTTCTTCTTGGGAGGCAGGTTCTCAAGATTCAAATCCTGGCTCTACTTCTTGCCAGATACGTGACTAGGCAAATTACTTCACCTCCTTAATCCTTACTTAATCCGTCCCTGAAACAAGGTATTAGTGTCTCCCTTAAAGGTTGGCAGGGAGATGACATGAGGTTAATACACATCCAGCAGGAAATATAATAAACACTCTTTAAATGGTATTTCTTGTCATTATTTTTGACCTCTTGGTTAAGTTCTGTATGTTAAAATCAGCAGCTGAGGGACGGCAGGGTGTGTTTAGGGTTGCTATGCTGCGTTTTAGTGGGTTCCAAAAGCACTTTCGCCATCACAGAGAGAGGTGAGTCTGACTTTAAAGGCAAACAGAGACGGGTCAGTCCCGGATTTGCCATTCACCTTGCACGATTGTGAGCAACTTGGCCTCTCCCAGTCTGTTTTCCCCAGCATCAGATGAGGCAACACGTTTCACAGGGGCTGCGTTGAGATTAAGGAAGATAAAGCTTATACAGTGCCTTCACCCATAACCTGGAACCTTGTAAAAACTGGCTACATGTGTTCACCAAAGTCAATCGCAGCCATGCAGGTGTTTCCATGGGGTGTCTGCCCGGGATACTTCTATCAATGTTTAGAGACCACTCTAAATTCAAGTAAACTCAGTTATACAAAATATGTATAAATGCTACTGTGCCTCAGTACTTGCTTGCATGCAGAGGATAAAAAAAGTATTTGAGAGAAAATACTACTTTTCAAAAGTCTCAAGTATATTTTTCTTAGTCTATCACCACAGCGATATCCAAGGATCAAGGTTATAGAGGCTTTTTTTTTTAAGCAAACAAAAAATTAAAACGTATCCAAACTGTTCTTCTGACACATTCATTCAGGCATGGAGATACACACACATCAGGACACAAATAGCTGTTCAGGCCTGGTATTGAAACTGACCATTGCATCCTTGTTTGGGGACAACTATGTTTATAGCAGACGCAAAAATACAGACATGATTTCTGGCAGACATTTTTTTTTCTTTCAAATGGCTGGAGTCTATTTAATTTCCATGAACAATGGAAGCTTGTATAAATTCCTCTACACTGAATTGAAGGTTGACCCTCCATCTTGCTTGAACATTTATTAGGGGCAAATTTTCAGAGGCATGAATGCATATTAGTAAGATTCAGCAGTGTTTTTGGCATAGCCGTATAAAAATCATGTTTCATGTGAGATGCATGTGAGATTATCCACATATGTGGTATATACATATATAAATATATCTGTAAAGTCTTACTTAAAATACATTTCTGCAGTCATTACAAGCCAATGCGACCATATGTGCTAAGTTTTTGTTTTTGTTTTTTACTACTGTCTTCTAAAGTAGCTGGCTATTAATATTTTAGAATGCGAGTGAAACAGAACAGACAATGCCCTGAATTCCGTGGGAAAGGAGAATTTCTCAGCAGGCTCCCCTCCCATCCAAGCTGTTTTTATTCTGATTGCTTTTACCCATCAGAAATGCTGAGTGCACTTTTCCTCAAGCATGACACAAATTTTAGCAAGACTCAACAGAAACTCCAAAGAACCGTATATGCCAGACTTCGCTTCTGTCCTGAAATCTGGGGTTTCAATTTATGCTGATGAATAGGTCAAAGTGAATCCTAATGGGAATTTACTTTGATTTCTAGTAAATGCAAGAATAGATGTGCATGTGTTTGCCCGTAATATAGGAGTAAGGAGACGTGGAGACAATAGGGAAGGACTGGCTTTTTCCACAGTAATATTTCGAGAGAAGAATCTTACCAGATCCATTACTTCAGGCATAAAAAATTTGGGTCACAAGTAACGTTAGAAAAACATACCAATTTTTAAAACTGTGAGTGGGCTCTAAAACAGAAGTGCACAATGCAATCACTTCCCATTTATAGGGTGCCTAATAGGCAAAGAAAGCTGCATATTTTATTGTGAAATCTGTAGAATTACATATTAGCTGTTAACCAGCACTTTTTCCCTTATTTGATCTGACTGAACTCAGAGTTTTGAAGTACCGTCTGCCCAACTGACAAGAGAAATTCTAAGCATCAAAGTTAGAATTCAAATATGAATTCAAACTGTTACATTTATAGGTTACATGAAATCATTCCTTATCTCTGTTAGCAGGAGCCATCTTTTTTTTTTCCTTTTTATCTTCTGCATGTCCTCAGTGGCTTGCTCTGCCCTCTCATTAGGATGGTGGGTGCTGTCCAGGAATTTGCTGGAATGACTGGGTTATTTGAGTCTGTGGGTTCGTGTATGGCTGATGGATTAATCTCCTAAAAGTCCTTTTGTTATACCTCTTCTCCTCTCTGATTTTTTATTGTCCACATCTCAGTTTCTCTATTTGTCATTCAATCACATCCTTAATCTGAATGCCAATGGCTTCTAGAATATATTGCCCACTTGAATTGAACCTGTGGTTTCAGCCATCTTATTCATTTCCCTACTTGCTCTTTCTGTTCCGTTTCTTTATCTTTCCTTTCTCACTGTCCTGTTTTTGTTTCTTGTGTAAGTTTCCCAGGGTTGCCATAACAAATTAGCACAAATTATGTGGCTTAAAATAACAGAAATTCCCTAACAGTTCTAGAGGCCGGAAGTCTGAAATCTAGGTGCCGGCAGGACCACGCTCCCACTGAAGCCTCGAGAGGAGACTCTGTCCCATGCCGGCCTCTTAGCTTCTGGTGTCACCAGCAATCCTTGTCATCCCCTGGCTTGTAGACACATCAATCCAAGCTCTACCTTTGTCTTCACAAGACTGTTTTTGTGCTGTCTGTGTTTCATCTCTTCTTACAAGACATCATTCGCATTGGATTAGGACCCACGTAATTTAGCGTGACCTCACCTTAACTTGTCTACATCTGCAAAGATCCTATTTCTAATGACTGTCACATCCATAAGTGCCAAGGGATTAGGACTTCTGCCTATCTTCTGGAGGGACACAATTCAACTCAACAAGATACCCATCTCTCAGTGCTCAACATATGCCCCAACTTCATCAAGAAGATGACTTTCATTTCTTTAGCTCGTATTTTTTTCTGAATTTTTTAAGTCTGAATGATTCACTGGGGGCACTAACTCTAGCTGGTTTGGTTCATCCTTACACTCCAAGAGCCTGGACTAGTGGCTGGTACACTGTAAGAATTCAAATAGTCCTTGTTAAATGAGTGACTATATTCAAAAAGTGGATAAACTTATACCATATAATTCAGTTCACTGTTCTCTACAATGGCATAGTGTCACTTGTTTTATTTAAATTAATTGCTCCTCTAAAAGAATGCAAAGGATACTGTTTTATCCTTGTACTCCAGACGCACAGAGTCCAGCATGGGATTCCCACGTGGATAATAATCTGATAAATGCTTTGTTAATTGATTGGGCTAGAAAAATCTGATTGAAAGGCTCTAAGACATCAATAGTCTGTTTAGAGGCATTAAAAAAAGTGGGAGGCTATTTCAGGCAGGGAAAGGCCTACTGAGATTAAAGACAAATCAAATAGATTGGTGATTAATTAACCTGCTTTTGGTAAAGCAGGTTTGCTTAGACCAAACACAACTCTCTCAATATTATAAGAGTGTCCAGATACCTAGCTGATTAGAATCGTTTAGATACCATCTGGACGTAGCTTTCAGACTTCAGGTTTTGAATTTTCTTGGTATGTTTCTCTTTCCATTTGTACCTTTTTTTAGGAAAAAAAATACATATACATGTTTATACACCCAGTTGACTGCTAAATAGCACTTTAAACTAGAAAATCTTAAAAGCAACTCCTGCAGTCTTGACTGTTAACTTTTCATAATTCCTAATCAGTTTCACAACGGGGAGCAGAGCAAGGCTCTCACCTGGGGTCTTAACTATGACAAAGAATACTTGACATAGGAGAATTAAATAATTTCCATCTCTCTATTAATGTTTTTACTTAAGTAGACCCTTTATTCCCAAAGTAAGCCCAAATGTTCATTTTCTTAACCTTGATGATTAAATACCTGGCAAATTTAACAGGCATCCATTCCACCCACAGAACATCAAGTAAAGAAAAGAAACGGCACAAGTTCCCGTAAAAAATCACCTATGGGGAAAGGGAAAACATGGTTTTCCAAAAGGGCATAAATCTCCCTCACATGTTTGAAGCAAAAATGTTTTGGGGAAATGGTACATTCAGGAAACGTTGTAGATCTGTTGTTTTTTTTCAGTTCAGTAGCGTGTGATAGCACACAAAGGGGGCAGGCTCCTCCCTGTGCCAGGAAGCACTTAAAGTGCTCATGCCCTACAAGGGCCCGGTTAAGGCCCCCAGCCCCACATTTGCAATGTAAATTAACAAGCCCCATCGTGCCTCCAATTGCAGGTGAACCTTAATAAGCCTGCTGATTGCCTCTTAAGAGTGCAGTCATTTTGTGTTTCAGGGATTGCTGAATGTCTGGAACACAGCGCATTTCACAAGAACCCTCACAATGGGCAGAGGTGACTGAGTGTGGAAGGAAAAAGGAAGTCTAGTGATCATGGCTGAGCAGTGTTCAGGTTTTTGTCTGCTGAGATGTATTCACAGGATGTCAGACATGTTTTTCCACAAAGCCCTCAAGGACACAGAGAATAGTTTTAGCATGCGTGTTGGTCTAGGAAACACCACTCAGTATCAATTCCTTCATGAGTCTGATCCAGAGGTATAATAATTCTTGCAGAAATGTAGGGGCCCAGATGTTGATAGATTATACAAATGAGCCCACCTGCGCCAGGTAGAACCCGATTTGAAAAAGCCATCCCACAGTTAGGCAAACAGACTCCTTTCCTTCCACTGGTGGAGAAAATCCACTCCCCACTGCTCATTCCTTTGCTCTTGATTTTACAGAGAACCTAAAGAAACTCATTCTTTTATATACTTGAAGTAGTATATTTAATTGCCTTCTACATTTTGGATCCCTAAATTTGTACCCTATCTAAGGGTGAGATGGAAATACAACTTGTGCCAGTAATGGGATTAACAGTCTCTAAATAACTCATCCCTTGCTGAGTTTGCAGCACACATGCTATCCCAAATGATCTAGCACGTTTCGGAGGACAGGCAGCACAAAGGGGAAAGAAGCATGCATTGCAGATGCAGATCAGACCGTCTGGGCCCCCGCACACGTCAACCAGTGATCCTCTCTTCCCTTTTGCAAAATGAGGGTGCAACTGTGTGCCTCATGGCCCATGCTCTTACCATTCCCCCAAACCACCTAAGGGACGGATAAATGCTGAAAGACTAAAACGGACCACTTTCTCATCATCTGTACCCTTAAAAGAATGTCACATGAATAAAATTTTGGCTCCTCCTTAATCCAGAAGATGTGGCAACAATACATCACATGGTCCTGAGGCAGAAATAGGATGGAGCTGAGTTTGCATGAGCTCCCCAGTGGACTGCAGACAGTACCCCTCCCTGCTGAGTTAGAATCGCAATGCTTCCATCATCCGTGCTACTTTCCTGGCCCCTTGAGGTTTTTCGATTTTGTGTTGTCTCTGCTACAGCAAATGTTTACCTATTTCCCTGCACCTGCTCCTGACCCTGTCATTCTGCTTTTCCCCAAAGCCTCATGATATGAGGTCATGACGGTGTAGCTGCAATACAGTCCTAAAGAGAGAGCTGTAACTCAAATGGCTGTTGGAATTGTCCTAAGCTTGGCTTTTAGACCCCTGCCTCTCACAGCTGCTGGATGCAGGCCGCCCCCTGCTGACTGTAGTCCCTACAGCTGGGAAGACAAGTCTTCCCTTGACTAGTCTCTGTCCATCGCATCCAAGAACCAGTTTGCTCCCTCCTCCTCCCTCAGCCCCTCCCACCTGTTACAGCTTTTAAGGATGGATCTTTGCTGCCCACTACCTGTATTAGGACAACTGCTGGGAGGACTCAAGCTTCTTTAACTCAGAAGAGTCACCAGGATGACCTATCCAGCTGTCTCTCCCTGTAAGCAGAGCCCTCCACGGTTACTGAAGTGCATACTGCTTATAATCCAGAGCCAGATAAACTGCTGTGCTTAGCCAGCTTCTGTTGGCCACTCCATCACCTGAGAGCTTTCTGAATTTCCAGGAAAGGATCTGGAGAGGGGTTTGGGGGGCAGGTGTAGAGGAAAGGGCAAGGTGATGTGAGAGAAAATGGTTCCAAATGATTGACTGAAAACAATTTGTCCAAATGGCACAACTAGGCATTGGGTTACTTACTTGCTGTTAACTTTAGAGCGCCCCGGGAGCATGGTCCCATGCCCTGGAGAGTTCACTATTACAAATAAAGCTAAGTTACACATTTTTTAAAGAGGAAGATTTCTGAACAACGGACAAAATTATTCACAAATAACATGCTAATCAAAGATACATCAAAGTTACAAATACTTTTTTTTTAAAAAAGCATGATTGATTGACTGACGACCTATTCAGTTTGACAATAGTATTTCTGCAGATTTGTTTGGCACTCAATAATCTGCTGCAAAATCATCCCAAATGCCAGAGATGGAACTGGGCCTGTCTGTATCCCACACTTCATCCCACACCCCAGCACTGACAGCAGGGCTGCCCAAAGGCTTTTGTCCTGTGACGGCAGCTGAATTCAAGTCCAGGGTTGGTGAGGTGCAAGTTTTAGGCTGTTCTTTGCAACGCTGATTTGGAATTTATGGTGTTAAAATGTGCTGAGGGGCAATTGACCGACTTAAAGGGGGTGTTCCTCTCTAGATCACCAGTCTCCACCTATTCATGTCCAAGCTGGCCTGTTTCAGGACATAAGTTACACGTCTGGTCACAGTGGGTTAGTGAGTTTGAATCTCTGGCTCTGGATCACTATTAAAGAGGAACCATTTGATCACAACCACTTAAAGACATACAAATCACTAAGATCGCTTGGATGAAGCCATCTAAGTCAACATTTTAAAGTGCCCTTGATGACTACAGTTACAGGGTACTGGAGCATGAAGTGGGTCTTTTTTTTTTTTTTTTTAATGCACAGCTGAAGCTACTTGAGGGGCTTTAAATAATATTCTGATCTGACTAGAATTCAAAAGTGCTAAAAATACTTCTATTGTCTTACATTCTGATTCAGGTCACCCACCTTCGCAATGTCAGAGATTTAGTACGGTTTAGAGGGAATCACATTTCTTTGGAGCTGGCCGGGGAAGATATGATCTAATGAGATCAAGAAGATGAATAGCAGACATGTTTGTCCTCTGACCCGAATATAACATCATCCAAGTTACAAAGCCATTCATTGGGATGCAAGAATTGGACACTGGAGTCTTCAAGTCTGAGTGGGTGCTTTGGTCAGGAAAACGGGTGAAACTTACCAAGACACAAGGGAAGGGTGAAGTCAGGTCTTGGGAGAATGATGATGGAAGCAAGAGAGAGATTGGGGAAAGATCGCATGGCAGAAGAATGAAAAATGAAAAGAGAGGCGATAAATGTATCCTTCATTTCGTTCTTTAAAACCAGTTTTTAGTAGTTTTTATGACTTAAATCTTCAGACCTTTTTTTTTCAAGTTTGGTAACAATCACTGCCTTGTGCATGTATTTGAAAATCTCTACAGAAATATATGTAGAAGAGCAAGTCTAATTAACTAAATTTGCATATTAATAAATAAACCTGTGCAAATATACAGCATATGTGGATACACCATACACATTTATATGTTCGAGATTATTTAATTAGATATTAGATTTTTTTTACATGACAGACATACAAACTTTAGGGGGGAAATCACTTTCTAATTAGGATCAAGCATTCTGGAAATTTACATTTCTAACTAATTAGTGTTGATGTTGAGACACCCACATTAATTACACAGCAATCTGTGGCAGAAGAAAATACATGTTTTGACTCAAATAAATGATACAACAAAGGTACATAAATTATTGTCTTTCCTGAGTTAACAGTAACACTGAGCTTAAATTTTTTAAGCCTATAATAATTGCTATTATTTTTGTTAATGGGCTTTCTCCCATGTCAATCCATGTAGAGTAATGGAATTTTAGAAGTATCCTTGGTAGATAGAAGCATTCTGGGATTTCCTTACTACCCTATGATGGTCCTCAAATTAAATATGGTAAAAGCTATGAAGCCAAAAGTAGGACAGAGACATCTGGGGCCCAGTGATGAAAGGTGAAGGTGGAAGTTGCAAGGTCTTCCATCTCTATAAGCATAGAAGACTAATTTATCTTTCAAATACACTCAGCTTTCCACTCCCCAAAGTCTCCTTGTCAGGAACAGATTTTTCTCTACTAGTCTATTTTAACTATATCAAGCAATTAATTCTTTCCTCTATAAAATGTGTCTCACTTTCAGTTAAGTGTTCAAACACTGATCTACAAGGTCGAATTGCTCCATTTATGTACAATGGTCTGGGTGGCAATTTCAGAGCCATGCATTATGAGAACAAAACATGATACGTTCTCAAGTCCTTGGAAGAGTTTGCCACAGACATCTTAGGGCCAGAATCTAAGCTAAGCCAGTGAGATTCCTTATATAGAAAAGCTGGATTAAGTGCATCTGGTATTTATTTAGAATGAGTCATTATTCAACTTTAAGAAGTATTTGCATGAGAAAAATAATTTTAGTGAAATATGTAAGCATGCAAAGGATCACTGATGCTGGCTTTTGAAAGAAATGTTATCCACTTAATGGATAAGCTCGTTTCTCTTTCAGTCACCAGATCAGGTTTTGATCACTTATCATGGATGCCATGAATCCATTCACAGGAGCAAAATACCCATCCTCTGTTTTCTAAATGCCAATTTAAATTCCAGAGTGAAGGTCTAGCACAGAACACCTTCTCCTCTGGCCGTCTTAACTCGAGAGAGAAAACAAGGAAGCGCTGAAATGAGCATGCCCAGATTACTCCTTCCAAACGGAGCCAGCAGAGTACCTCCTCCTCGCCTGTGTTCAGAGAGAGCCTAGGAGTGTTACACTGATAACTCTCCCTCCACGTGGGAAGAAATATGAGGATTAGAGAAGCGTTACCACCCACCTTCCAACATGAAAAGGTAAGTACATAACCAAAGGCAGCTTTATCATATAACTTAGTAAGCCTTCTACTGAAGTCAAATCAGAAAACGAAAAACCAGGAAAATTGGTAGGTTTAGAGTTAAGTTTTTTGAGATTTTTTTTCAGTCAAAGTGAATCACCAATGAAAATAATCCACCACTAGCAGTATTAGTAGAAACTGTCATTTAAAATAGATCAACTGAACTTCAGTAGAAAATAAAATATAACAAATTGACTAATAAGACATTACTGCCTTATTAATTACAGATTGTCTGTAAGAGAGCTTGGTATCTTCTTGGAGTGTCTTAAAAGCTAATACCATGGGGGATAAATAGTGTATATACAAGAATATCATCAATCGATTGGTTAATGGATTGATTAGCATCTCGTCTACAACTAAGGAGGGGTGACTAAGGGATAATGCCACCCCGAATCTTTTCACCCACCCCAATTGTTAATATGCTCTAATTATAATCACCTACCTCAGAGAGAGTTTCCAGAGCACCAAGTCATAAACACGAAAGGAGAATTTACCCACAACCCATTTTTTATTTAAAGCATGTATTTTCACCTTTAAATGGGTATTGCTTAGTTATTTAGTTTAACTGTCAACGTGTTAAAATAGTTAAACGGAGGTTTATGTTAGCCTGCAGACATAGTTCATCCATTAGTGGAGAGACACATTTATTTTAGTTTAACATAAATTCTGTACACCTAAAAACAGTGTTATGTGAGAATCTGGTGAGGAGGGGCGGGTTCTACACTAGTCATTGGAGGAGAGAAAGAAGACCGGGACACCTTAACTCTACCGTACTCTTCACCCTAATCTCAACACTACATTGTACATAAATTTTTGTAAGGAAGAAGACATATATATAAATAACAATAGCACATGTAGAATGACACAATAAAATAAACATTAAAAATGCACATAATTTAAAACCATTTCTATCAACAGGTTAAATTGTTCAACTATGTTGGATGAATTTTTCTTTTTTAGTGAGTCTGGTACAATAGAGCTGAGTAACTGTAAATCTCTCTTTCTTCCCTTGCTCTACTCACTGCCTGAAACTTTGAGTGAATATCAGTCTTTCTGTTTTTTTAGAGGATTAAAGAGAAACCGAAAAGAGACTAAGTATGATGTTGTAAAACCATAAGTAGAGATAAATGACCAATGAAAAATTTAATAATGGAAGTCGATTAAAATGTGTTAATAATATCTAAAAATGGGACTCTTCACTCTCTTCATATGAGTCTTCAGAGAAAGGAGGAATGGATTTAAATTCATCAGCAAAGAATTAGTTTAGAACTAGCTTGTACCTTCCTGACTAATTGGTAAGAAGAAATTAAACATTTATATATCTCATACACCAAATATTCATAAATTTAAATTTGGGGTTGCTCAAGGTGGGACACATTCAGTGGAAGCATTTAACTGAGCTCCCATTTACCAGAACATTAGCATAAACCCGTGAAAAATTGTGAAATGAAGCAGAGGCTTCTGGTCTGATGGAACACAGAATCAATGCAGAATTTTCTCCCTTAGTATGAGTCAGAACTCAGAATTCTTTTTTCCCCAACAGAAAGCAGCATTACGTTGACATTCAATAAATCAAAGCCTTTGTTATGTTCTATTAAAGTAAAACAATTGAAATGATTTTCTTTGCTAAGTAAAAGGATTCAAGCTATACTAACATGAATTTGATTAAAAACTTAAAATCAAATCTTACCTGTAGACTGGCCTGTATTTTGAAACCTTAAAGCTTAAGAGAATGCCTAAGTCTCAGTGTATTTCCTCCAATGTCCCATGAAGTGAATCTCCTTTGTACTCTGCATATTTATTTTTTCTTAAGTATTAGTGGAAATTATTTCCGTTGTAACACTTAATCAGGGAACTAAAGTAAAACAAAAGAAAACTAAAGCTCAAGAAAACTAAAGCTCAAAGTTGCCTAAAAATAAAAAATCTTAGAAATGATTCCACACTATTTCTGCCTGATCAAACAATTTTTTTTTCCTGGAAAACTTCATGTAGGAGCACTGTTGCCGCTGTGAACTCATCTGGGCACAAAAAATGTTTTCCTTTCGTGCTGTTTAACACAGAAAAGCAAATGTTGCACTAGGCACTCTCTTTTTCCTACCTCCCTGCCCCAAGACCTTTGGTCTTGATTAACATAATAATGAATTGCATTTATCTCTGTGAATTCACAAATCCACTCCCGGGGCCAATAAAATGGCATATGGCATAACTGAGTCATCTGTTCAATCATAATTACTAGTAGCTAAACACATTCAGTCTGGTGGAAGTTCACGGAAGTCCACCACCTTCTTCGAAGGAGAGGTTAAGATATTACTCGGTTCCTTGTTTTAGGTTTAATTACATTCAGTTTTTCCTATTTTCCTTAGAGTATTTACAGCAGGGGTTTCTACAACATAGGGTTTATATAATATAGAAATTTTGTTCCTTTATTTGATTCACAAAGGTAACCACAATAAGAATTAAAGTGGGATTACTTAGAGGTGATTTTTTTTCTCTTTTATCAATAAAGGGCAGCGTTAGGGAGGGACTGGTGGACCTTCTATACTTTACCAGTGAACATTAGCATGCCTTCTAGCAATAAATCTGGGAGACTCTATAAAAGAATGTCAACAACTGGCATTAAATCTATGTAATAAAATATTGTCCTGCATTCACTTCCGAGCTGAGTAGAGACCAACACTGGGCACAGGACCATGACTGGTATAGGAAAAGCAATGGATGTGCACTGCAACCAACACTCTGGAACAGTGTTGGGCCAGTGCCTGGCACAGAATAGAGTCTTGATAAGTGAGAACTGAATCAATGGAGAAAGAAGGAGAGAATAGAAGGCAATGGCAGAGACAGAAAGCAAATCCAAAATCATGTTTTCAGCTTCAGAGTAGAAGAGGTCCAGATGCAAGTCAGACAAGTGTTAGATCTTAGGCTATGAATCAAAGCCAGTATGAGGAACTCTAAGTGGCAAACAGTTCATCATGAAGCAAGTGTGGGCAAGAGTGACTCAAATTCACTGAGTCACGTGTGATTGGCCTAGAGTTTTGTTTTGGTTTTGGTTTTGGTTTGTTTTTTTAAAGGAGCAGGGAAAGCCCATTGGTAATTAAATGGTAACTCTTCTGCAAATGTAACGTGTGGCAAATGGCTTTCATCTGAGAACTCCACCAGCAGAGTAATGAACGTGACTGCTTTCATACACTTAGATTCTAGGAGGCCAGCCTGCCTAGTGACAAGCATGGTGGTTCTCACGAGGACTGGTGCTGCTGGAAATCCTAGGACTACTCATATGACTTCTGATTAAGAGACTGAACCTATGTTGTCTCTTTAAAAATTATTTTCTAAAGATAGGTCTCCGCATCACTTAATCAAACTGGAAATTTAAGAACTTGTTGATAATCTTTAATAAGTATAATGAAAGCTGGGCATCTAACCAAAGTGAAGAGGCGGAAAGTTTCCCTCAAGCTTCTTAGGGTCCCTGACCATGTCTGAAAAGTAAACTGACAAAGAAAAAAGAGTATAAATTTATTTAAGTTTTATATGACTTGGGCCCTTCATGAAAAAGACCTAAAGAAATGGCAAAGCCTATTTGCTTTTATATTAAGTAGAAAAAGGGAGACTAATGTAAACAAGTGGCTATACTATGTGGGGGGGGGTGCTCAGAGAAGAGAAGAATTATTTTAACAAGATCTGTTTGTACAGAATTCTTTCAATTTCAACTTCTCACCTTTAAGGATAAGAACGTTCATTTGTATCACATACATAGAAAACAAACTTATAGTTACCAAAGGGGAAAGGAGGCAAGGAGGAATACATTGGGAGTTTGGAATTAGCAGATACACACCACTATATATAAAATAGATAAACAAGGTCCTACTGCATAGCACAAGGAACTATGCTCAATATTTTGTAACAGGAAATGAAAAAAAAGTGTATGTATAACTGAATCACTATGCTGTACACCAGAAAGTAACACATTGTAAATCAACTGTACTTCAATTTTTTTTAAACGTTAAAAAAAAGAAAAAGATAAGAGCACCTCTTTTCCTCCCAGTATAGGAGAGCATCTTGCACTGGGAGTTGTAGCTCCTGCTTCTAGGAAGGAAATGGAAGGTCAGAATGCCTTTCTTGCACCTGCTGCTTCTCAAGTGCCTTTAACTCAAAGTAACCAATGTGCACCAAAGTGGCGTATTTTGGGGTGACATTCTCTGAACACCTTCAAAAGCAATCTGCTTCTCAAACATTTACACCAAGTTATCCAAGAGCAGCAAAGTATGAAAGTGTCGTTCTAGAGAAGAGGTGTGCGAGGACACCCTTCAACCTGCCAGGGTCTGACTTCCTCTTAAAACCTATGGTACTATCTCATCTTCTTCATAACATATCCACTTGAAAATATAAAAACAGTAAAGTGCTTTAGGAAGATATACCACATTTATTCTCACGTGACATGCCCTAGTCACGTGTGTGTGTGTGTGTGTGTGTGTGTGTGTGTGTGTGTGTGTGTCTGTGTGTGAAATGAAGGACATTTATACCTCAGTTTCAGAGAAAAAGCCATTGGCCATTTCCTCTCTGGCCCATTGCTAAAAATTGTATGATTAATTATGAGGAAAACTTCACTGAAGAGGGGTCTGCCACTCATGATTTCTCAGGCTTTTGGGCATGAAGCAGAGTCTTGCACAAAGAATGGATAGCTGAGAATGTGGGTATGTTTACTATGAGAGGCTCATGCCTTGGATGTGTGCTGCATGGCCGGCCAAGTGTTAAAATAAGTATTCAGCCAACGATGAGTGTATTAGTTTGCTTTTGCTGCTGTAACACATGACCACAGACTGAGTGCCTAAAACAACCCCAATTCATTTGCTGACACTTCTGGAGGTCAGAAGCCAGAATTAGGTCTCACTTGTTAAAATTAAGGCATCTGCAGGTCTTTTTAGAGGCTCTAAGGAAAAATCTGTTTTGTTAATTTTTCTGACTTCTCAAGGCTGCCCATCGTCCTCGGCTTAGAGCCCCTTCCTCCATCTTCAAAGCCAACAATAGGCAGTTGAAATCTCTCTTAAGTCCTATGATTCTGACTCTTTTGCCTCCCTCTTCCACCTTTCAGGACCTTTGTGATTACATTCTGCTCACCCAGATAATACAGAATAATGTCCTTATTTTAGATTCAGTCAATTCCACTTTGCTGTAGAATGAAACATATGCACAAGTTCCAGAGATCAAGACATGGACATTGTTGGGGAGCCAATATTCTGTTGACCATGCTATAAAGTTCAAGACAATATCACCCTCAAAACTGAACTCCTGGGACACTAGAATAAATCTGTAATTTTATTTTAAAAAGATTTTTGAAATTCATTAAGAAAAATCTATTAGTCAAACTTTGAAAGTCTTAACATTATAACACAAAAACGTTCATTTATTTGTTTAAAAAAACTGCTATATACAAAATAAACAACAAGGACCTACTGTATAGCACAGGGAACTGTATTCAATACCTTCAATAGCCTATAATAAAAAAAGAATATGAAAAGGAATATATATATAACTGAATCACTATGCTGTACATCAGAAATTAATGTAACACTGTAAATCAGTGAAACTTCAATAAATAAATAAATATGTTAAATAAAAAATAAACAGCAAGTCCCATTGTATAACATGAGGAACTATATTTAATAGCTTGCAATAACCTATAATGAAAATGACTATTCAAAAGAAAATATATGTAAATATATATGTGTAACTGAATCACTATGCTGTACACTAGAAACTAGTACAATATTGTAAATCAGCCATACCGCAGTCAAAAAGAAGATGTGACAGACTGGCACTTTTTCTGGCCAGTGTTCGATGTGATCAGAAAGACATTATGTAGCTGAAATTTTAAAACGAATAAAAGTTATTTTATTGGCAGTAATATTAAAATAATTCTCTTAGAATTTTCATATCTCCTTTTGTTTTTCTGCTGTGTGTTTGTATTTATTTTTATGATCACTAATTGTCCCTAACAGGATTTACTATTCTTCAATACAATCATCACTTGGAAGTTTGTTAGAACTAACAGAATCTTAGGGTCCACCAAACTGAATCAGAATCTGAATTTTTACAAGATTACCAGCTGATTTGTGAGCACATTAAATTATGAGAAATGCTGATAGAGCAGCCTCTTATTAATGTAAACATTTATATTAGCTGTCGATATGTTTTCCTGTTTAAGTCTCTGAAAAGCCTTCATTAATGTTTTGTGCATAAAATTAACAGCCTTCATAATCATAATTTTATTTGTACAATAATAAATAAACATACTTCACATTGCTGACAGAATTTTCAGTCTATAAAGAAAGAAAAAGACAGGCTGTGGGTTAAGTTACGTCTAGAATGATCACCTATGGTTGAAAGTGAATATTCAGAGTAATTACCCAGGCGAGCTGGAAGACATGCTTTGTTTTATTACTAAGCTGGGTGTGTCGACTGGATTCGAAAGTATCCTGAAAAAGCCTTGCAATGGTCGATTACACACAAATTTACGAATTCTAGGGATTATACTGAAACAGGTATCTTGTTACTCGACCTTCCAAAGGCCAAGGGTAAAGTCAAAGCTAGAGCAGATTTTAGGGTAACATGAGGCTGAAACTGAACTCTGTGTGTGTATGTGTGTGTGTGTTGGTAGATTTTATCTTTTAACACTGACTTGGAAAGGAAACAAATCAGAGTGAACAATAACAAAAGACTGATCAGTCTAACACCCGAAGGCGCTCTTGGGTTGCTTAGCTTAGAACAAAACAAATTCAGTGAGAAACTAGAAAGGTGTCCTTACATATTTGAAAGGCTGTCCAAAGGAAGAGGAATGAGAAGTGTACAATAGCGCCCTAAGGGGTAAAACAAGAGAACAACGTGAAGAAGTTACAGGGAGGGTTTATTCCTCATAAGAAATAATTTTCCCACCATTCAAGAATGCTGTTTAAAGATTAAATGGGCTGGCTTGAGAGCCGGTGAACTCTCTGCTGCCCTAAGTGTTTAGCTTCACGCAGAATGACCGTTTGAAATGAGCACCACAGAGGGGGTTCAAGTTTCATGTGGATGATTGCCAGTCAGAGATAACATTTAGTGAGCCCTTCCTAAGAGCTGGGTGCAACGCAACTGACAACCTTAACTTCATTACTGACAACTCCGTAAGGCAGGTGCTACAGTTTTCTCCATTTTAAATAAAGGCTCAGAGAAGTTAAGTCGTACAAGTGACTGGCAGGGAGTGGCAGGGATAGGGTTCGAAGCGAAGTCCCTCAGATTATAGAGCTATGAGACACTTCAAACGAAGCAAGCTAGATTGGGACCCCATTGTCTCCTCAACTGGAATGCTTCCTGCTTATCAGTGCTGAGCACAGGATGACTCTTAACTTTCAAGAACAACACTTTAATATAAAACTAGATTTTTTAAAAGTTTCTTCTGTATAGCACAGGGAACTATATTCAATACCTTATAATAACCTTTAATGGAAAAGATTATGAAAATGAATATATGTATGTATATGCATGACTGGGACATTGTGCTGTACACCAGAAATTGACACATTGTAACTGACTGTACTTCAGTGAAAAAAAAAGAATAACACTTTATCTTTTACCCCTTTTCAGTTATTTGATACAGGATAAATCATTGAATATTTCTCACTACGTGAATATGTATACGTATACATGTGTGTATATAATCTGAATATGTATATATTGTATATGTGTATGAATATGTATATATGAAAATGTATATGCATAAATATGTATATGAAAGCATATGTATGTATATATGAATGTGTATATGTATATATGACAATGCATATGTACATCTACAGTGTATATATGAATATGTGTATATATATATATATATATACACCTACAGACATACATATATAAATAGATAAAGAAGAGAGTTGGGGTTGTCTACCTACAGCACAGTTATTGTGAGGATTAAACAAGTTAATGTAAAAAACTCAAGAGCACATGGGTTAGAAGAAATTCAAGAACTATTATTAACATTCTTATTAACATATCATATAGCATAGTTTTGAAGCTAAGAACGATGCTATTTGGTTCATTACTTTTATCTTATGTTTTTTAAATGCCACAGAAATATGTACCTGAGTGAAATGAGAAATGTGGGTCCTGTGAGGTTTTGTGATCAGTCTGAACTAGAATTAGCCAGCCGTTCCTCTCTACTCTAAAGTGGCCCACCTATTACTTTAAATTACAATCTTGGTAATGATTTCCGTAAAGTACGTATCTTCCGCTAGGTAAACGCATTCATCCTGTATTTTATATAGACATATATATAATTTCCAGCCTCGAAATGACATTTACACATAGTGATGGAGTTTTGCCAGATCTAAATCTTTGTAGTGTGATTAAAAAAAAAAACCTTCATTTAACCTCAATGAAATAATTCTCTCCATAAAAAAAAGATACATTTTGTGGTCCTTCGTATATAATTATTAAAACAAGAAAAATATTAATAGTGAAATATCAAGGGCACTTAAAATCAGATGAAAGCTTTTGTCATTCGCTGTGGACAAGTACAGACAATGAGGAGAATTTCAAATTGATCCCTGTGATTTCTTACCTTTCTGGCGTCTGGCAGCTGTGGTTGGATCTCCCAGTGTTCCCTCACTCTGTTCACCTGTTTTCTCCAATGCCAAAAATCAAATCCTTTCTCAACCTAGTTCCCACCTTCCTTTTTAATTTAATTTCTTTCCATTATTCCCTTTGAAGCCTGCAGAAGTAACATTGTTTTTGCTGCCTTTTTAGCTATCCTTTATATGGTCGGGGCATTCCTATTTTGCTTTTTGGAAACCCCTTCCTCCCCTATGTGGTATTATCTCACTTATTCTAAGAATAGTCCACGCTGAGCACTGAGGGTTGGCCAGAACGTGGGGGTTTTCTGGCCATGGTGATTGGTTTAAGGATAAAAAGTCACCGTAAACTGGAGGAAAACATACTTTTTCTGCTGGTCCTCATTAGGGAGGTTTTAGACACCCCATGGTTCCTAAGAGCCGGCAAAGATCTGGAAAGATTGGGTCTTCACAATTACAAGATGAACACTTGCGAAGCATTTACAACACAGCAGGCGTTATTATAAGCACCATACACGTGTAAATACCTTGTGTTGGTGGTTGCAAGGATCATATTCCTGTTTTACAGCTGAGGAAACGGAAGCACGCAGTTTTTAAGGTGTGTCCAAGGACACACAGGTATCAAAGGACAGAACTGGGGTTTGAACCTGAGATGTGTGGCTCCAGGAAGTGCAGCTTTAATCACTATCGTCTGCCTCTTCAAGTGCTGTCATTTGAACTGAAGCCAGTTCTGTTGCTGTGAATTTCACATCATGGAGCTAAAAATTCCCACCAAGACGTTTGGAGCCGGTTTGGCCATCACTGCCAAAATCCAGACCGGTCAGTCCCCTCGGAGACAAAAACATGTCTCATGTGTTTCACTCTTCATATTTACTGACTCTACAAATATTCCATTAAGTCTGTTCTTTCCAACTGAGTATTATCGACCGAAGTTACATTTCCAGCACACAGCTCTCCTCACCCACTCTGGTCTATGAGATCTCTCCCTACTGTACCCTTACCAAACTTGCACCAAAGTACGGCATGTAGCATTTTCCTTGATGGAGCTGAATTCTTTATCTGTAATGTCTATGTCACCTTTTCCCCAAACAAAACTATTTGTCCTTAAGGTAAGGGCCCAAACTGTATATGATCTTTCTCTGATTTCGCAGGGTCCATCCTTCAAAATTGGTACCTAAAGGAGTTTTACTAGGTATAAGACTGTCAGAACTAGTTGTGGTGCGTAGAAAAATGTGCGGTGTGGTTTAGGTGCTCTGAATTAAGAGAGATCTCCGTCCCTTGGGTCCAGGGTAGAAAAGGGTGTTTCAACATGAAAATGCATTTTTAAAGAAACTAGTCTAGATTTTTTCTCACTTTTGCATCCCATGCACTAAGTGGTCTCGTTGGACTATTGCTCCTCAATGCGTAGTTTTTTTGCTATGTCAAGAACCAGTTCTCATGTCCTCAAATATACAGTAAGGCTTTCTTCCTGGTGGACCATGCCTCTTGCTCACAGTACTGTGAGAGCGCTCCATGTTGGCAGAGTGTATTAGAGTTTATACTATGCAGAGTATGTATTGTTTCATTTGGTTCTCACAACAACCTTGTAAGGTTAGTACTGTGATTTATTTTATATAGTCAAGGAAAATTAGATTCAAGGATAAGTGACTGCCAGGGCACAACACCTACTATTACATGCAAACCTTTCCCCTCTTCTATTTTATTATTTTATGGACTGCAGAGTATCTGTCATATAGCAGCTGCTCAAGAAAGATGTATTAGTTTGACTGGCTCTTATTTTTCTTCATTATTAAGAATACCTTCAGTGTGTTACATTGAATACTACAAGATGCAAAGAGATGCTGTAACAAATCGACATTTTTACTGTCCCCAAGGAATTCACCAGGCAGTTTGAACCGCAATGCTCTATCCTACACACACGTGTCTTTTTCACTCACCAGAATTGATGCAGATCTGAATGAATATCAACCACCAGGGCAATGAACAGAAACAAAGCTCACTTTTTGCCAACCAATTGGAGAATGAACAACCTAAACTTAGGACTTGCTCATTGAATCCCCGCTGGCTAATTCTGATTCCCGAGCATGACAAACACAATGGCTTGTTACCACATTTAGGGCTTCTAAACAGTGATGCTAATTTAAAAGCGTGGAAGGTGTAGCTTAAAGTGTGAGCTTGGGAAGAGAGGAGAACCAGCACTACTGGGAGTATTTAGACCTGGTCACATCTCTGCCCATTCACAGGAGAGGTGAACACATACATTAATTGAATTCTAAAAATCAATAAATCAGAAGCATTCATTTCCTCTAGCTTTAGTATAAGAGCTTTCTTGAAGGACTAATTTACTTATATACTTCTTTTCTAAATTGAAACTCCAAGAATGAGCACATTAATTAAGTATTTCATTAAAAGAAAGGTAACTAAACAATCTAGCATCCTTCCCTACTCCCCATCCCCTGAATATTTTGATTTAAATAAATCTCCCTCTGCTTCCTTTCATTCCTCTGGTCTCCTTCAAGTGTGAACCTCCAGCACCACAGCCCTGTCACTTTCTCCTGATCTTTAACGATTATTGATGACTGTCATTGGATTACAGCTTGTGTTCTCAAAAGCAGGAGGTGGAGTGTTAATTGGCTGAAAAGATTCCAACGCCTCCACTTGGCCTGCTTTTTATTTTTTTCTACCAACGCGCTTTCTTTACTCTGCTTCTGTAGGACTGGATCTCTCACGAACCAGCCATAGCCATGAGCTTGTATTTTGCCAGCAAAGCTGAAAAGGCCAATCTCAGGTGGTAACAAACTGGGACAGCGTCCCAGGCTCATTTGCCTTTTCATCGCATAAGTTCGGTCTTCCTAAATTCCACTTCAAATGGGATCCCCCCTGAGTTCCCTTTAAACTAAAGATCAGACCCAAGAACATCAAGTACAGTCACAGAAATTACATTTGTTTGAACAGCTGTGTGAAACATCTCTCACTGTATTCAGAACCTTCTTTTATAATCTCTTGGTCAGGGAGCCGCAAGTTCAAATGACTAATATTGAACTGAGCATAAATGATGCCGTGGAATGCAGAAGACGTCGATTTTACTGTTCCCTGGCCATTTCCAAGTTCCTTCTAGATTAGTGCTCTGAACAGCATAGATTTATTGTATTTGATCTTTCAACCTCTTTTATCTAATCGTTTTGTCTGATTTTTTTCATCCGTTCTATATAATTTAAAGAATTGACGATCAATTTGTGGTTCTCACCTTCAAGTTTGGAAAGTACTCAACATCATTCTTATTTACATTTCATATGTATAGTTCCTCTTAGCTACTAGCATTTTACAGCAGGTTTCGGGTTTGCAGCTCAAGTTAATTTATTCTTGGACAATTTATATTGTCTTAATTTGAGTTCTCTAGGTCAGGGAATGAAGTTAACATTTATTCGATATTAATATCAAAAGTTAGAATATTTTAAGATGAACATGTTTAACATAGAAATTTAACATAAATAGAAATTACAAGAGGACACCATGAACTTATGTACAAAACAGAAACAGACTCGCAGACATAGTAAACAATCTTATAGTTATCGGGGAAAGAGAGTAGGAAGGGATATATTTGGGAGTTTGAGATTTGCAAATGTTAGCCACTATATATAAAAACAGATTTTAAAAAAAAACAAGCTTCTTCTGTATAGCACAGGGAACTATTTTCAGTATCTTGCAATAGCCTTTAATGAAAAAGAATATGAAAGCGAGAATATATGTACGTATATGCATGGCTGGGACATTGTGCTGTACACCAGAAATTGACACATTGTGACTGACTGTACTTCAATTTAAAAAAAAAGAAATCACAGTTATAAAAATGTTTTTAGCCAAACAGGAGGGAAGTTGGATTATCTATTATGGGAATCAAAGAACAATGGGATCAACCTGGGGATGAAAGGGAAGAGACCCAACAGGAGGTGCCCAGATGACCTTGTATGTCTCCATTTGGGCTCCATGGGCCAGGCTGGACCACAGGCTTCCCAGAGTCTTGGCATGACACCCTTCAGTTTCTGCTGCAGCCAGGGGAGGTTAGCAGTCTGGTGGGAAGCTGCCAAGAGGCAGTTTCTCATCAATCTGGCTCCTTCCTCACTGACCCCAGGCTAGAGCTGTGGGATTATGCGCAAGTCGGCAGAGCTGCTTGGCTGCAGTGAGGTGTTGGCTTCTCAATGGAAGAGACACCGCTTGCCCTGTCTCTCCCATGGCCTCGCTGGTTCAGGGCTGTCCTGCGGGACTAGGGCATGCGGAGCAGACACCCTGCTGACCTTGCCCTTGCCGTGCGTGTAAGTCATAAACTGTCTGAATCTCTTTGGGCTCCCTTACCAGCCAAATGCAACAGCTGCAGTTGTCAACCCTCTGGCCCTGTTAGCCACCCTGCTGCTGTGTATGGACTGCTTTGCCACTTAACAGGGGCATTTCAATTGCCTGGAAGTATATGCTTTTTTTAATAAATCAATATTACTTAATTGGATCTTGCAATGAATTGCTAATCACTAGAAACTGTTAACGTCTGCAGACACCACGGCCTGAGTCTTCTCGCTTCTGACCCTTCTTCAGCTCGCACTTCCGTCCTCTGCGGTTCTAGGTAACTTCAGATTTTCTCATTTTCATCTGAGTTGGTTTTGTTTATTTCACATCTCTGTCTACGCAGTAGAATTAGTTCTTCATATCAGAGAGAGCGATTTGTTTCTGGATTCTGGATTCAGCAGAGCATAACTGATTCAGTGAATTAATGAATAAATGAATGAATGAAAAATAGTGGAAGCTAATATCCATTTAATGCTCTCCAAGCCATTTGATTTCTTAATTATCATAGTAATTCCATAAGCTTGGTATTAATTTTATGGAATAGGAAATTTGGACAAAGAAAGGTCAGATAGCACAAGGTAAGGCTGGATATTATTACTAAGTAAGTAAATAAATAAAATATTTTATGAAAAAATACTAGGAGAAATATTTAACTTGGTTGTATATGTCTATATACCCCTTTAATTAAAATGATTTATTCCGAATATCTTCCTTGCAATATTTTATAAGGCACTGTTACTCTAATTCATTCTTGCTTTAGCCCGATATTAAATTGGGTTACTCAGATTTTGTGTTTTGTTTTGTTTTTCCTTTTTCAGTTTTATTAGATAGAATTATCACAGTTTGACTGCATCAGATTTTGTTTTAAGTCATATATATATATATTTTTTTAAGTCTTATTTTAAGAGATTTCACAGGCCACATAAATCATATGTCAGCCATTCATATCAGAATTCAGTGAACTCAAATTCCAGTATACACGATTCAGTGGATTAAAATACATAAATATATACACACCCAATGTCAAAAAGTGGAGTGAGAGAGAAGTAAAGTCTTTTCCAGATGGCACCTCGAGCTTGGTTTTTCTGTAATTCTGATCTGCTTACTGACTTCACATTAATTCAAATGCAAATTAAGTCTCAGAAATATCCGTGAATGAGAGCCATTTTCATGTTCAACTGACACAAATTTTTGTTATTCTTTAAAATATTAAAAGAACAAAATTTGGATGCATTTTAGCAATCTGGGGTAGGTAGTATTTTGGCAAAACTGTGTATGGAAAATAAGTCAACATTTTTTAGTTAGAGTGGTTGAAACATCTCCCAATGTTATGAGTAACTCAAACACGTTTCTTACGTTTTACTACAGAAAACATCAGGGATCTACCTCTATATTTTTTGATGAAATACATCACTTTCTATAAATTAAGTTTTATGAGCATAAGTGAAGTGAAATGTGACAGAGCTCATAGCTAGGTCAGTGACACAGAACGTGGGATGACGCTTTTTTCATTCAACATGGTTTGTGCCACCAAGGGGAGAGGGGAGGGGAATGTCTCCAATTTTAAGTATTTCTTTCTGTAACGTTATGGAAGAAGTTGACAAATAACATACATAAGTAGTATCAGTTTTGAACCTGTATTACCAAGCTAGATGGGAGGAATACCTGTGTTTCTAAGGCACCATGTTATTTTATCAAGGCATTATAACTTGGCAACCAAATGACAGGGAGATAATATTGTTCCAGTAACACCTGGCCTGTGATGCCGTTTTTCCCTCCTCACCTCCATCAAAGTTCTAGATATCCTTTCTTATCACATTTCTCAAAGAGCTTACTTTAAGTAAATTAATTGAACACA
The DNA here is from genome assembly GCF_048564905.1 of Vicugna pacos. Taxonomy (NCBI): domain Eukaryota; kingdom Metazoa; phylum Chordata; class Mammalia; order Artiodactyla; family Camelidae; genus Vicugna; species Vicugna pacos. The sequence continues at coordinate 85,092,975 of NC_132991.1, read as the reverse complement.
TATTAGTCTCTTAATTTTGACTCCTACATTTTATATTACTGCATCATCTTTATGTGTGTGTGTATATATATGTGTTTAGAAAAATGATGAATCAAATAATTCAGGTGTCTGCGGGTTCCTATGCAAATCTTTCTGGGGAGATTTTACTCTTTAGAAGTGCTTCAGTCTGGATCACAACCTTACACTCATATGTGTTCACATCATTTTAAAATACCACAGATGGCACGGGGCACAGACAACGCGTGCGCTAAGAGAGAGAAACACTGAATTCAGGGAGGGCGTGGTTGCCAGTGCACAGAATTTAACTCATATTGATTCTGGCTCTGTTGGCATTAGACCACATACACTGAGTTTTCATAAGAAGTGTTGATGCCATAATGAGGAGAGGAAACCAATCTCTCTGGGGATCCATGGCTGGAGCAATAATTCTTTCTGAGTAGTTGGCTGCCATTTGACTAAATCTAGTTTCAGCCTTTTAAAATAACTCCAAGGTCATCTGAAAAAATTATGCCAGGAGCAGATCATTACTGCTAAGTGTTTAACTCATTCAATATGGAACCACACATTGAGATAACTTGAACCCTGCTAGCAGCTGCCATGTTGGCTGGGCACAAGACTACGCAAAGAATGTGTTAAATGTCTTGGGAGCTGGCAGATCGCACAAGACCAAAAATGTAATCCCTGCAGAAGATTGTTAACTCACTTACATCTCTCTGTGGTTACTGAGTATTGCTTTTCAGTCTGAGCCAGCATCTCATAAAGGTATTTCACCAATCCAAAGGGAAAGAGATCTGAGTTGTGTGGTATGATTATTACGTAGCTGTTCCTCAAAAGAAACTCAAAACTTTAGATATGATATTTGCATATAATTCAAAGGCTGTATGGATGGTCTAATATTAATAGGGCCATCTCATTATAGTTTCTTGCAGATCTAGTTCTGTTTTTAATGAGAATACACGTTTCTTTCTTCTTTTTTTCTTGCCATGGAACCATACATATATTAGAACCATCATTCTGCACCAGACCAAGGGATTGGTTCTACTCAAGCAGCAAGGACTGCTTAAAGAATGATGCGTAAAAGAATCTTTGTTTGCGTAAGTGTCAGAGCAGCCCTTCACTTGGCACCTTACGTCCCAGAGCTGCGTGACTGGAATCTTAAGATGCTGCCTGAGCATGCACTGGGAAGGACAAGAAGGACAGGAAATAATATTTAAGTACCCTGGGTGGAGGCTTTTATTTATTTTTTTAAATCTCATTTAAACCTTACTACAACTCCATCAGATTGATAACTACCTCTATTTCATAGGTGAAGAAACTAAATCACAGAAAATTAATAACCTGCCCAGAGTCGATGGCAGAGGTATGACTGGAGGCCAGGCTTTTCTCCCTCCAAAGACTTTTCCAGAAAGCAGCATTGTAGGCTTGCTCGTTGGCCAACCTGGGCTCTGGCAAGTAAGTTTGAGAAATGCTAGGAATACAGGGCAAAAATGAAAGGTTTGTTTCCTGTACAACTTCTCAGAGCTTCTAAGATGAGGAAGTGCATGATGGGACATAACGAAGATGGGAAAACATCTGTCTTATTTCCCAAATGTAAAGTCAGAGAGCTTCGATAGGCAAGGAGTGTCTCTGAAGGACTAGTGTCTCATGGAACACACTTTGGGAAATGATCTCTTCTTGCTGTCACATCAATTAGGGGAACCTCCTTGGGAGGCTGGATTTACACAAACTCTAAAGTTATTCTGTCATCGAGAGGAAACTGCACTCAGCAGCTTAGACATACTCAGTTCTTGTGTCAGTAGAAGCTATGTGATCACTATCTCTGCCTGTTACTCAGTCGCCTTGCCTACATTCTCCTCCCTGGAGTCCCACTGGACATATTGTGTACGCTTGTTCCTTTACTTCTTGGGTTCTGAGTTCCTTCACACTCATTCTTTGCCTTAGCAAGTCTTTATAATTTGTTCTTTGATTTACAGAATTTTGTAGGTGTGTGAAATGATTCTTCTTTCTTTTTGAAATCTCAGTCCTAATTTCATCCAACTTATTGCCGTTCAAGTCCTGTTGTTCCATCCTGCCCTTTAATTTCTGTTGACGTATGGTCCCTGACTATTCTCTAAATGCTTACTCTGAGACCTGTCAATATTTGTGTCTTTTGGACTCTAACCTACCTGGCTATCTTCAACCAATCATTTTCCTTTGACTGAGTTAGACGTATCTAAGGCTCCAATGTCTCTACTCACTCAAACCCTGATGACCTTTGATATACTCTGGATTTCTGTTCTGCTCTGACTAACCCTCCACTCCTAGTTCATCCTCTACTCTCTGTTTCAACCTTAGCTTCATTTTCTGGTCCGAGTTCCCTGCCTTGTGTTCCCAATACATCATGTGACATAGTCCTTATGTAAACATATGTATGTCCTTTTTTATATCTTTCATTAAATAAATGATCTTCATTAGAATTTAGTATTAGTAAAAAGTTTATACTTTTAGAAAATTAATATGCACTGTAAAAGCTATAACTTTCTTAAATGATCATGTCTGCATAAAGTTGGTTATTCATCAATGTGATCATTGGGATGTGCCTTCCTCTATCCGTGTCAGCTCTGGGAAGTACGAGTCTTGTCTTGAAGAAGAATGAAGCAACTTCCACAAGGACTGCCTTTTCACTGCAAGCCCAACCCCTGTGCATGAGGCCAAGCACCAGCGGGGCACACGGTCGCCTTTTCCAGCATGACATTGACTTCAGCGAACTCAAATTATTGTTCCTTTTTTAACTGCCTCACTTGGCAGGAACAACCCATTCACATGCCAGTTTGAACAGAGACAGGAGTTGAGCAAAGGAGACTTTAGGGAGAGGCACCTTACAGTGTATCAAGCCGTAAGCATCAACAGCTTACATTTTTAATCTAAAAATCACTTCCCAAACTTGCTACATGACTTGGAACTCATACAGATTACATCTGTAGGCATTTCAAAGCTGAAAATTCCTAATGAACACCCAGCAATCCAGAAGGGTATCATCCCAGAAAAACCTGCTGGTTGCCCAGACACATCCTTACAGGGAGGCATGGTAATGCTTGGTGAATTCCCAATGGTCGTGAGCAAGAGTCCTTTTCATATGGCTCTCCTTAATAAGCAAATGCAGATTTTCAGCTTGAAGTTGAAGCTGCCAGTGGCACTCAAGTCCTGGTCATACCATAGTTCCCTGCACACTGGTATGGACCTGCCCCTGGTGAGAGGTTTTGTTCCCAGCCTAATCTAATCTGTTTGTACAGGAAGTGGATTTGTCCCTCAGTGATGGCTTCAGGTTAACCAAATTCCCATAGACTTCTGTATAAAACAATGGGACATGGGAATCTCCCATTGTTTTATCCATAAGGAGTTTCCCATCAGAAGTACAATTTACCCAAACTGGGCAACATTCTTAGTATTCTGGGCAAATTTGCCAATATTGACCTGGAAGAACTAAATCCTTTGGCAATTTTGAGATCAGATAAATTCCATCCAGGGGACCTCATAGCTCAGCTATCCTTGGCCACTGCCTCAGATGTCACACTGCCCCCCAAAACAGTCTTTTTTCCCTTTCTCCCAAACGTTGGGTCTTTCCTCAAGCCTGTGCCTTACATTATGCATTTCAATCTATTTCATTCTCTCCTTGACCTTATCCTAACTTCACATAATTTTTCTAGTTCTTGTACCATTCTACCCTGTACTCTGTTACCCATTAATAAAAACCTATTAATAAAAACCTCTATGCATGAAAAAGTCTGTACTATTTTTTACAACTCCTTAGCTGAAAAAAAAAAGCAACTCTTTGTAGAAAAAGCTTTTGTTTTGTTTTCCTTTGCTGATATTTGAAACCAAACCATCATATTCCTGAGTCCACTTGTTTAACCCTACATCATTTGGTCAAAACCATATTTTGCAGCATTGCCAAAAATTATCGAGTAAGATTTTCATTGTCATTCATTAACTGTTAGTGTCAGATGAAACTCTTCATTTACTCTACCTGATGGGCCCCATGATCGGAAGGTAGCATCAGCAGCCCCCTAAGGGCACCATGCTGCTCGCATTCAGCCTGCCATCCTTACGCAAAAAACAAAACAAAACAAAACAAAACGCTGGTCCCTAGAGTTTCTTTTTAATTGAGGATGAGTCATGTGGGTCACCATGTCCCCATCTACTCCACATCTTGTCATCATTATGGGAATCTTCAATGTCCAGTGGAAACGGACTCATTCTTACCTCTAATTTCCTTAGTGTCTTCATTTGCAACAACTTTTGCTTCTGTTTAACATCAATGAGCTACCTCCATGGCTTTAGCCTGAAATCTGTGGTGACCCAGAACTCTCTACCACTGAAAGAATTAATTCAGATAACCTATTCTGTGATCACAAATTTCCATCCTTTCAGATCCCTTTTTCACTCTTTTTCTTACTCATGTTCTGCTCCCTTGTACTTTAACTTCAGTGAAATTCCAAATTTTAGCCTTTCTACCTTCTCTCTAATTACGAGGCCATTTCTGTCTTAATGTTCTTTTTTATTTGGCTTAGATTCCATGATCTATCTCTATAACTATACTCTTTCCCATATCTTCAACTTCTTTTCTCCCAGTACATCATTTAAATACAACTTTCAAAAACCCAGCTCATAAAAATTTGTTCTTTTCCATAGCCTAATCCAAGATCCTGGGCACAATGAGAAAACCCATCACTGGTTGGGTAATTTGTTGACATTGTATGTTCATGGTCTCCAACCTAAACTCAACCTTCAGTGATGCTGGCACTCTCTGTGCTTCTTCATGTAGCTCCCTCTCCCAATCTGCCCATCAACAATGCCACACCTTTTTCACTGTCCTCAAACCCTCAACTGTCTTCTCCACATCCCTCAAACACATCAACTCACTCAGACTCATACAAGAAATGCATCCATCATCTCTCCCCTGCTTCTGTCTCCAGCACGCCTCACTCACCCAGTACATTTTCTTTCAGTCTCACTAAACTTCTTTGAGTTTCTGAAACCCATTATTCTTGGGAGCTTCTGATCATGTTTCTCATTTTGGCTTAGAACAGTCTTTTCCCTAATCTTGTCCTGGGTAACTTCTACTCATCACACAGGTCTTAATTCAGTTATTACTTCACCCAGGAAGCATTACTGACACTCTAATTCTGGTTTGGGTGCACAACCAAAAGTCTTCCAAAGCATGTGCATCTTCTATCATAATACTTTTTTTTTTTTTTGAAGAACTGAAAGTTACATATTAAAAGGCACTAAAGAGACTTGGCAACTAAAGTCAGTACATGATCTGAACTGCCTATCTGCACTATGCTGTTCTATTATCTATACTCTTCTGGCATAATTCTTAGTATCAAAAACAGGTCAGGGTGCAATTAATATGTGTTGAGTGAAAGAGTAGATGGATGAACAAATCATTTAGATTATCTTCCTGTTTCACCCTTGGACTTGAGATGAAAATATTTTAAAGATACCTACCATGTTTAATTCTTAATTCTTTCACTTAGAGACAAAGAAAGAGATGTGAGTCATTATCTACCATAACATTTTGGTATTTTTATCTCTAGAAATTACAACAATGCAAAGGCCTATATAAAAACATCAGTCATTTGTCAATGATCTTGCAATACTTGCCAAATAGGGTCTGTGAATTCGCAGTTCAGAGCCCAGAGTCTGAGCCTGCCACTGTGGTGTCATGGTGGGGGCAGCACTCTGTGAAGAAGGTGAGTGTCTATCTTTGATAAAGCTAAGGCACTTGCCAGAATCTTTGTTCTGTGTCAGGCTCTTAAAACCACTATAATAGCACTGTGTGTGTATATGCGTATGTATATATATACATAATCTCCAAGTTTATCTATGGCATTATTTAATGTGTTTATTTTCAGACGAAATTTATCCATGCGCATTAAAACACATCTGTCCCCAGTAAAGTTGAATATTCAGAGCCAACTAATAGTTTTGACACACCTACTAATTACTCAGTACTGGGTTGATATAGAAAAGGGTCCAGGACACATAGACTAAGATTTGATGTGAAACCTGCTATTAGAAACATACTCAGGATCTAAAGACAGGCACATGAAATAGCAGGAAAACACATGTTTTAAGCTGCTTATTTCAACCATAAGTATGTTCTACATTATTTCAGAAAGAAGAGGAAAGAGAAATAATTACCAGCATTTCCTCTGTAACTATCTGAACTGCAACTCTCATCCATAAATTTCTTAGGGAAAGAGAGTTGAGATGAGGCAATGGTGAAAAGCAGACAGATCTAGGCTGGACATGACTTCTGACACGTATTAGCTCGTGAAGCAGGTGGAAGTTGACCTGAGAACTAGAAATACAAAAAAGGGCACTCTGACATCTTTTATACTGATAAAAGACAGGGAAATATAGAGGTCAGCAAGCATTTTTTTATTGACTATATGGAGGGAAATGATCAGAGTTAGATTAAAGAGTCAGATTTGGGGCCAGATTATGGCATGTTTAATGTTATGAATTAAATTGTTCCCCCTCCAAATTCATATGTTGAAGTCCTGATGGCCAGTGCCTCATAATGTGACCTGATCTGGAAATAGGGTCATTGCAGATGTTAAGATGAGGTCATATTGGAGTAGGGTGAGCCCCTAACCCAATATGATGGGGGTTCTTATAAAAAAGGGAAATTTGGACATACACACATGGCAAACACCATGTGAAGACAAAGGTAGAGATGGAGGTGATGCATCTACAAGTCAAGAAATGCTAAAGGTGGCCAGCAAGTCACCAGCAGCTGGGAGAGAGGCATGGACCAGCTTCTTCCTCACCGCCCTTGGGAGGACCCAACCCTGCCAACATCCTGACATTGAACTTCTAGCCTCCATAGCTGTGAGACAATAAATTTCTGTTTTTTAAACCATCCAGTTTACTGAACTTTGTTATGGCAGTCCTAGCAAACTAACTCATTGTGAATGTTGATCCAGGGATTGTTTGACCTTTATTTTATAGGCAAAAGGAAAGCACAAAAAATGTCAGGGAAGAGACTTCATCGGTCCCATTAGGTTGGCTGTTGCATGTTAAATTGACTAAATGTGGGTGTAGGAACTAGAGACAGGGAGACCAACAAGAAGTCTGCAGCACAACCGCACGTCCCAGTGCCTGGCACCTCATAGGTGATCAATAAATAATTATATTTTACATTTACTAGTACTTAATACCTGGTACATTACATGCATCACCTCATTGAACTCTTGGAACCATCCCACAAGGGAGGTATTACCAAATATCCTCTTTTACAAATGAGCAAATTGATGCTCAAAAGGACTGAGTGGTGGAGCCAAAAATTAAATCCACATCTGTCTGTTTCCAAAGTCCAGGCTCTTTACCACTATGCTATTTGGTCCTATAATAAATTTAAGTTTAATAACTGAATGAGTGCACGTTATATGCTTGTGTATGTATGCATTACCTAAGTGTGACTGGGAAATACAGCAGCGAAGGGCCACTGCTGTAATATAAGTCTATCCCTTTATGTTATCAGAGTGGATACTTTACAGGGAAATTAATTAGTAAGAGGAATATCAATGTTTAGAAAATTAATAAGCATTTCAATAATTAGTAGTGATATACAATTTATTTTGCTAAAATAAAACTAAATCAACAAGTAGATTATAGCTATAGGTCTAAGGAGATTTGGGTATTTGACCAGTTGAGTCAAATTAAACAATTAAGCCCATTTTAACCTCGACCTTGACTATGACTTTGAAGGCGGAACACAGCACTTGACTTTCTGGGGTCTCCATTTTAATTCACCCTCATTTGTATTTATGATGCAAGTACAGTCAAGTTTCGGAAAACTTACATATTTATCTCTTTGCATAGGTCACTTTCCCTTTCTTACCTCCTCCTTTACTGCCATTTATATTGAATAAAAAATGATACTTCTTAATGACCCCTTTGCTTAGTTTACTTCTAGTGTTTATTTTGATTAAAGACTATTTTTGAGGGCAAATGACAACTATCAGGGCTGTAAATTCAAAGGAGAAATGACACTAACAAAAGCAAAACACAGAAAAAAATATATATATAAAAGTCTAGTAAAGAAGTTACAAATCACGCGTCAGGATGCAGGAAGAGCAGGGTCATGAAACAACGACCTTCTCACATCCCAGGACAATTTCCAGGCTTGTCTACGAGAGCATTCTCAGCTGTTTGTACAACAGCTTGTGAGAACAACAGTGTTCCCCCCAGTGAAGGATGGATTCAGGGTTGACGTCTGGCACAGACAGGCAAATCAGATCATATCTGCAGGATGTCAAGTTGCTTTTTAATCGTACCAGTCCGTTTTTCATCTATATAAATGTATGTATATATGTGTGTGTATATGTGTGTGTATGTTGATTTATGTAAAGAAACACATCAAATATGTTAAATTATAATGTATAGCTTTGTACTATCTGCAACAACAGCACCGTCCATTTATTTATCTATTGTGAAATAACATGGTATGTAGTTTTCAGAGGAGCAAGTTCACAAAGAAAGTGCATTATCAGGAAACACCAGCTGGTCTAATAGAGCACCTCCAAGTTCATGCTGTACATTCCAGTGCTTGTTATTCATGCCAGGGACAGAATGGACAATCAACCACTATTGGCTGAATGCATGAACAATTTCAAAATGAAGAAATTGCTTCTTCCATGATGGAAACGTTAAGCATTATGTTTTTTAAGTATTTCCTTTTAACACATCATCACACTTTCTAACTCAAAGAACAGCCCTTTCTAGCCCCTAAGTACTCAAAGTTCTGCTGGAATTTTAAGGAAAAACTAAGTTTATTCTCCTAATTTATGTGTGGAAAGACTAGTCCTACCGTGACTGTTGGCTGATGGAAATTCCTAAACAGCTTTCAAGCCCCGTAGGAAGCTACTGTAGCAGGGGGCAGAGGGGCAGCTGTCCCGGAGGCCAGCAAACACGGCTCCCAACACACCCCTTGAAGCATCCTCACTGGGCACCCAGTTTTCTTTACGTGGTGTCCTATGCATCACAGAAGAAAGACCTTGCCCTGTTCTCCTCCCTAACTCTTCTGAAGGCAACACAAAGAGCATTTCTCCTCAATATTCACACAAGCCCTCCCTTATCACTGAACGGGGGAAACTCACAGGCAGTTAAATGACAGTCATCCTTTTATTAAAATATATGGGCTCACGGTTTGATAGTTATAAAGATACATGTTTTTCCCACTCATTCTATTCGCAGTCAGTTCTACATCCCACAAATACTGATCTTTACAAATCACTATTTAATGAAACAGCTGACATTTTAAGATTCGTACTGCTTGACTCTTACATTTTTTAAAGTCATTTATTCAGGACCATTTGGAAAAGCATTTGAAGACCATTAAATCCCAGAGCTTTAAGACTTTGCTGCTTGACTCTTAGGAAACAAACTAAGATGTGTACACACACCACATTTAATACAGTATTTACTATGAAATTTTAATATTTTAAAATTTGCTCTTTGAAACTTTTAGCTACACATTTATTGTTTAATTTATGATTGACTATAGTTTTTCAAGAATTGTCCCTATTCTAGGGTTTTGACAAAGGGAGAAAATCCAATGTTAATATTGTTTTCAAAAGAAATAGCTTTTTATGAACACTGAATTAAATAATTAATGAATTTGCTCTAATTACAAATCATGGATATGTTATTAGATATTGATTAAATTATAGTTTGGAGGGCTTGTTTTTTGGTATTTTGGGGGGAAATAACCTTTTTATAATTTCAAATATTCTTCAGAATTTTATATGTCCAAAGAACTGGGTATAGAAAGAACATAAATATCTGTGTAAAACTTTGAGATGTTCTATCAATATCCCTTTTTTTTTTTTTTTGCCCAGCTAAAAACTGCGTTTTCCAGCATCCCTTGCCACTAGGTGTAGTCTCATGACTAGGTCATTGCTCATGGGTAATGAGTGAAAGGGAATCATACAATTTTAGGCCATGCCTTAAAATAAAGGAACCTGACTACCCTTTTCCCTTCCTGGTGTCTAAAATACAGATATGGCAGGACAAGATGCAGCAGAGAGTGATCTTAGATCACAAGGGGAAATTTGCATGAGAAGACAGATGAATAAAACTATAAAAATATAAAGGAGTCTAGATTCAAACCATGGTGGAGATGCCGTATCAGCCCCGGAATGTTTATGCCTGGACTGTCACAGAGGGACAAAGGAGGGAAAGTCCTTAACCTTACTTAAATCAAGATTATTTCTTCCTTGCTATAAAAGTTGAACTGGTATCATAAGTGGGATTTTTGGAAGACGCAAGACTGAATCAGAGCTGGCTCCAGCTCTTAAGAAGATGTTCTGATAGAGAATATACATAGATACAGATACAGATACAGATTATAGATTATAGATCGATATCTTAACATAGGTAGCAAAATGATCTCTGTTACCTTTTTTTCTACTGACCAAATATGAAGATATACGTATAACATGATCTGAGTGTATATACAAGATCACTGATCAACTTCAGTAAAGACCTTTAAAAACTATTAGTGTTCTAAATTATACGGCGTCACATACACATTTGCAGTATGTACCTTAGAAACATGATTTAGTATCGTCTCACATTTAATTCTAGTTTTCATGAATGTCAGATTTTGCTCACTGATGGGAACTCTTGGTCAATCCTTCCTATGTTCTGCTCCTCAACTTTTTTGCTGTTTTCACACTGGATGCAACATGGCCCTGCTTGTCTTCTAAGTGGGCCTCTTAATGCATAAATCCATTTGCAAATGAGTTCCCGGAACATACTAATGATATTTTGTTCTGGGTCATTTCCAAAATGGTTGTAAGCAAGCAAGCTCATTTGAGAGAGAGAGAGAGAAAGAGAGGGAGGGAAAGAGATAAGAAAGAGAGTTAGTTTAGGGGCAGGCAATTACTCAGTGGCTGTTAACTAAAAACATTTGCACATAAACGTGATTACTTGGGAAACGGTAGTGGAGTCTGATTGACCGGCACTGGAAATTGAAAATGAACTCCCCTGAAGTTCAAAAGCTTGACCACAAATCACAAGAGTCATTAATTACCCTACGTAGGATCTTGGGATCATGGGGGTTGCCTGGTCTGCTGTCTTTATATTCTTGAAAGTAGAGGAGGAAGGTGGAGTCCCAGCAAAGAATTAAAGCACAGAATTTAGTCAATAAAACTGATCCATAAACTGAAACTCTGAAAGAATGCCAAGAGTATACGATTTGTTGACGTGATTTGATTCCTCTATAGCAGAAGCACATGGAGAGCAGGTAACTGTGATGTGTTTAATTCAAATGGCTTAAAATGCCAGTCTGGGATTTGAAATAACTTTTGAAAAAGATGGAGCCACTGTGTTTTTCATCACTCTTTTCAAGAGATAGAATTGATATGCATGATCTAAAAATTTTGTTTTCTTTTATTGGCTTTGTTTTGTTGCCATTTATGCCTGTATTTATTTTTGGTTTTGATTTTAATCAAATGAGTAAGTCACTTTTTACTTAATAAGTAACTTTGATTCTATTAAAATAATGGCTAAGCAAACAATGTCCCCACATAAAATTGAAGAGGAGACTTTAAATCATTTGTGCACATTTCGACGATTTATGCTATGGGCATTTCTGATTTTTTTATCAGCTTTGGAAAGGCTGCATGTTATTCATATTCTAAGACACTGATAGGGAAATCAACAAGGTCTCGAACATTGCAAGACTTTTTTTTTTTCCATTCATGGAGATGTCAAGAGAAAAGATTATTTTGAGACAATCTGAGATGGTAAATAAACCTTTTAACTATTGCATTCCAATTCTATATTGCATTCTACAATAAGAGTAAGTAACTGAGAGAGGGAGGGAGGGAGGTAGGGAAGGAGGGAAAAAAAGAGACACATACACACAAGAAGATGAGTGAGCAGATCTAAAGAAAGCAGGGAATTGTAGGAATCAGAATAACTCGGGGTTTATCAGTTTACGCTGACACATTCCCTTGGCAAAGGCTGCTGACTGTAGGCAAAGTCACATGGTCGGGAGTCTGGTGTGTGTCAGCTTAAGAGCCCGTGAAGTTATTTGCCTCCAGACTAGCATGTGCACCATGTGATGCTGGGGTTGCCATGGTAAATACATAGAGTGCAACTGAGGGTTTTTTTTTTTTTAATATGCTGCTCTAGCATAGATGCACTAGAATTCAAATTAATACTATAAGGAATTCACTGGAAGAGGAAGTTTTAAGGGGATTTGGTTAAACATTCAGCACTTACACTAGATTCTATAAGCAAAGGTGCTATATCATTTATTATTTTCTCACATATGAAGAGTTTATTTTAAAATGGTCAATGGATTCTCAGCATGCACTTAAAAAATGTATCAACCACAGTTTCATTGTTTCCTCTTTTTCTCTGTTGAGGCTTAAATTATTGAGGACTTCTTGTTACTGGAATATTTTTTATTTCACAAGAAAATGATTCTTTCTGTTTTTGTTTTACAAAATGTCACAGACATTGCAAGACATTCCAGGTGGGCTGAACTTTGTGAAAACAATGACATCATTAAAAATTGGACATAAAAGCTGCTCTGAGAATCAGATCATGAGTTTGGAGCCTGCATGGTTCTTTCTGAGAGCTCAGAGGGTCCTGTCTGCTCTCTGCAGTGTCACCATGTAAAAGGCAAGCTTAGCATTCAGATCTTAAATTTGGAATCTGGCCTAAGCAGCCCAAGTGACCTGCCAAATTGGCTCAGGTAGAAGCAACTGATGGGTGGACAATCACCCGTGTCTAAATCTCACCACCAAAATAATGCATTATTTCCCCCTCTCCTTATTCTCTTCTTTTTCAGAGTTACTTTTTGAAGTCAGTTACACCTGAGCTCAACCTCAATCCTGCACCTCACTCTGTGATCTTGGCAAATGTATTAAAGTCTCCAAGACTCACCTTCTCTATCTGTGAAATGGAGCAAGATAAAATCTAACTCATCTGGATTAAACAGACAGTGCATGTAAAAAATGTATAGGATTTGCTATGAAATGAACACTAAATCAGTATCAGCTGATTCCTTTATAACTGTTTATATCTTTCTTATATTGTGCACATTCTTGAAAACTAACCATTCTAGAATTTCAAAAATCCCCCCAAAGGGCCCTTGAAGCTTTATTTTACATCTGGATCAATAACCCACCTAGAGAACTTGACTGTGAGTACAATTCTAAAGCCCAATTTCTTGTTGCTTTCAAATCATGCATTTGGGGAGGGCAGAATACCTGTGAAATTCCTTTCAGAAGAACTGGCCTGAGGGATTCCAATTAGGTCAACAAAAACCAATGGACGGACCATGGCTTGGGAAATTATGGCCCACAGGCCAAATCTGGTCCTCCACTTGTTTTTCTAAATAAAGGTTTATTGGAATGCTGCCATGCTCATTGTGTTAATTATTAATGAAGGTGTTTTCATGCTTCAGTAGCAAAGTTGAGTAGTTGCCACGATGACTTTATGGTCCTCAAAGCCTAAAATAACCACCATCTGAAAATGCTTGATGACTCATGGACTAAAGGGTACCTGAGAAGGAAAGTACAGGTAGAGGGGGTTCCTAATAAACAAGGCTGCAAAATGATGCTCAGAACTCTGATCTGTCATTTTTCCAAACTCCATCTTGATCCCATATCGAGAAGGAGCCCAGCCAAACAGTGAAGAGAGAGGAACCGTCGACTATATGACTGGGACAAAAATGAAAATTTTAAACTATAAATGAGTATAAACTTCATCCCCTTCCTCACTTCCCAAGGAGGAAGAATGCTGTGTGGCAGGGCCAGCCCAGGGACCCCCTGTCTCGTGCAGAGTTCAGGTACTGCACGAAGAATGGAGGAGAAAGGATGAACCTCTTTTGTTTCCTCATCAGACCCCAGTATCAGAGTTGCCTTGATCTGCACAAGAAGAGCTTAGCCAGGGAGGAAGGGGGTGGAAAGAAGAGAGCCTGAGTTGTCTGGCGAGAAGACAATTAGGAGGTTAGAGACAGGAAAGAGCATCGCTTTGTTAGGGTTTCTCTGGATAGAATGACCTGTTGGCTACTCTTTGAGAGTTTTCAGCAAAGATCTGTACCATATGAGCATCCCCTCAAATTACAGGAGATTAGAGACAGGAAAGAGCATCGCTTTGTTAGGGTTTCTCTGGATAGAATGACCTGTTGGCTACTCTTTGAGAGTTTTCAGCAAAGATCTGTACCATATGAGCATCCCCTCAAATTACACCGTATCACTAACTTCCTATGAATTCATGAGTAAGTTCTCATGATATCAAACATTCACTTAAATATAATTATTGAGCATCTACTGTTCCAGGTGCTGCAGACACAGCAAAGCGAAGCTAACTCCTGCCTTCATGCTCTACGTATTTCAGTGGGCAAACTTAACTTTCCTTTGCTGCTGTGAGTTCTAAGTCCTCTGCATACCTGATGTCACTAGTTTCCTATAACATCACAAGTATGTACTATTATTATCATCACCACTTTGTCATGGAAAAAACTGCAGCCTAGAGAGTCTGAGTACTTCGTCCATGATCACACAGCCAGAAGGAGTTAGGCACAAAATCTGACCTGGAAAAAAGTCTTCACACTTTTACATGCTATACTATACTATGGGTTCAGATGGAAATATTAAATAAGTAGAAAAACAAAAAGAACAAAGAGATGAGTATAACATGAAACTAATTTTCCAGAGGACACTCTAAGTTTCTTTTGATTTCAATTATTCAGAATTTATTCCCAACAAACCTCATTTTTCTTCATCTGTATGTTTCCCACTATAACAAATTTAAACTTGAGCTTAAATTTTCATATCCTCTCTCTCTCTCTCACATAAACACACAGGCACACACATAATTCCACTTTCTCCTAATCCAGTCATCAAACTGAAGATTAGACATTTATGTAACATGTATGTTGAATTAGTCCAATTTCATTATTATTAACAGTATTTGCATATGAAATTACCTTCATTAAAGTGGCTGCTAAAATCTGTTATAATACAGCTCTTACTGGCTGTATATAATCCAAAAATAAAACAAATCTAACACCCCAAACATTTCTCTGTTTTTGAATTATTTTCTCCATGGCAGGTAGTTTCCTTTCTACCATAGGGCAAAAGATGTGAATTCTTAAAAGTATTAGAAAGTCCACTTTCAAACAGACAATAGAAAGCCTCCTTTAATTTTTTTCTCCTTCATAATTTTTCCCATTCCAAGAGTATGTCAAGAATTTAATTGCAGCATGAAATTCACCAGTTATAAAATACTATATGTGTGCCCTTGGCTTCTAAAGCAGGATGCATAAATAATTTGCTTAATGGCCTCTAACATGAGACCTCAATTTAATAACCAAAGTGCCCTTACTTGCTGGATAAATTCCTGGTGAGAAACGCTCTGTGGGTCATCCATCAATGGCTCAAACACACACACACACACACACACACACACACACACACAGAGAGAGATAAAATAAAAATAAAAATTCTGATATGTCAAGCTGACTAGTGTGAGTAAATCATACAGATGACTATACCATTCACGGAAGTACACGAGCTCCCTTGTCCCGTAGCTGTGTCGGACCTGTGCCTGGTTGACGGTATACAGTGGACGGTATACACTCCACAGACATGAATTTGCCACGTACTCAGTTTATTTGCCTCCATTTTATTAAAATTCTCTCCCTTAAAAAAAATCAATTTCTATTGTGTAGGTGGCCAAAAGTTTGGCTACTAGAAAAGCAATGTTGCCGTAGTGATTAAGGGCCAGTTTAGACATACAGCTTTCAGTATGATGGAAATAGCTTGAAATTATCTTCAGCTTACTTTGGAGGATTCTCTTAATGACTATCCTTGACGAGCATTTTGCAAACTTACTTATAAATTCAGAGACTGGAGAAGAAGAGGACGAAGTCTGGCATTTTAGTGACCTGGCTAAGAAGCCCCTGACCTCTCTGCTCCCTTTTTATTTTTCTCCTTACTTTTTATCTAATTTATTTCCATTTGCTGCTTTGGTTTTAGAAGGACTAAGTCTTGCCCTGTGCAACAAAAGTATCTACGTGCACTGGTAGACAATGCAATTACTTATATGCACCTTTAAAGTTACCTGTCTAAACTACAGAAGTCAAGACCAGGGGCTTTAGAATTCCCTCAAATTATATTTTCCTCTCTTTTTGCCTTTATATTTATTTTACAGTCCCAATAAAATAATAATGGAGCATGATTTTGGTACTCTAGGTCTCAAAAGACATTGCTCAAAAATTTAAAAAATCCCTCTGCTAATTTATAAGCCATGCACAATAGAGGACTCTTCCTATGGTTTATATAAGTGTGGGCTGTATCATTTATGTGGCTATTGCTTTGCCCAGAGAAGGTAATTAGGGTTTAAATAACACAAATTGAGATTGGAGAACATACACAGAAAGTATGCAAATGGGACTTTTGATGAATTTGAAGTACATATACCTATGAAGAAAAATAATTTGATGAAATTTTAATTCATTGCCCCACTCTCATTTTGAATATTTTCGTCATTAATTTTTTAAAATCTATTTTTAACGAATTTAAAAGGAGTGAGGGAAATGCCCATTTTCTTCAAAGTTCAGACATGACTATAAACAAAAATTAAATAAAATGTTGACTTTAAGATACATCAGGTTGGACCTTAAATGCACAACATTGCATTTCATCCAGAATTTTAGGGACTATATAGGATCCACGAGAGGAATGAAATGTCTCCAAACCATCCACTTGGGAAATTTTATAAAAAGATAACTTATTTCCATGATTGATAACATCTTCATGATCCATACAATAAAAGGATGAGATTTTCATTAACTAAATTGACTACTGGAGGGTTGAAAGCAGTTTTCCCATCACATCTTACTTCCTCTCTGCCAGAATTAATTGCATCCTTATCAGGAGCTAAGAGCTGGTAGTTGGCACGTGGAGATAGTTTTATTGCATCAGGTTGATTGTTCTGAGTCTGTTCATTAAAGCGAGTTTTATCTGCATGACTGAGGTAACACAACATGCGTGCATTATTAACGCACATCTTTGAAAGACAAAGATGCACACATTTGTCTAGAAGGTCAGGCCACAAGAGGAACATTCTTCCCCATGTTCACTGAGGCCACTTTGTTTTGTTCCCAGGTTATCATTCACACAATAGTTCATACCTGCCATCCAGCTGGACTGAGCTTCTCATTCAACTCCAGGGGACAGAGGTCATTCCGTTTCCATGTTAACTAAATCAGTCTGCCTCAAACCAAGATTGCCAATTGTGTTAAATTAAAGATAGAGGGTCTTTGTTGGAGGCAACATATACAGGGGACTATGTTGACACCTTTAAGCTGACTTCTTTTTAGAATTCTAAGTCACGTTGAAATGGAAAGGCTTGGGCAGATAGGGTCACTGCATTAATGACAAATCCAAAGGCAGCCTTCCTTCCTAAAACCCAATCCCTTCCTAATCTTTCATTCTTTCACTCTAACGCAATCACAGACCAGCACGGGCTTAGTGTTCCCATCTCATTTCAAAATGCTCTCTTACATGCACGATATCTCTTTAGAGACTTTTGATCTTGTAAAGAGTAATCAAATGCTTTCTCTTCTTCTATAGGTTGAAAAGCATGTGCTTTTGTTTTCAGGCCATCTGTGAAACCAATGGAATTCTTTAGAAAAATCCTTCAAACCAGAGTCTCATAAGGGCATATTATATTGTCTCTTTAAAAAGTATCTGACTATAATAGTGGATGCTCTGGCAGCTAGCCGTGGGGAAGGATGTTAGCTATGGTATCCATCAGTAAACAGAATTGTCCATGGGTAGAAACCAGACTAAGATGCTGTAATGAAAATATTCATGGAAGTATTTAGTTACTCTGTTTCCCGTTCCTGTGCACCCTCCTTGTCTTGTGCCTGTTTCCCTGTGACAGATCCTGCAGAGATCTCTCCGCACTAACACGACACTCTCATCTGGCTTTGAGAGCACTGTATTGACTACCCACTTTTCCGGTTGTATTTTTAGCTGACACTTTTGGCAATGATGTTTAATTGGATCACTCCCTGCCAGTTTATTTTTGGTAGATTGGTTCACAGGGTCCTATTCAATGGCTTGGCTCTCCAGTTATGTACCCTTTTGGCAGTTGGTGGTGGTGTTCATTCAGACAGACATTATTCTTTCTTTCACCTGTGTATACCAGTCTAACCTGGTGAAAAAAATCCATCATGAGTCAGGGGAAGCTCAGCATGGCATGTATTATTGGTATTGTGATTTGAGTGGCAGCCAACCAACAATTTATCTACCTGAATTGGGCGAGACATCACTAATGCACACGGCAGATTGATTGTACATCTCTCGCAGACGTATTCTTTATTAATGAGATTCAGTATGATTTGCTAAAAAGGCTTTTACTGGGCAGTCATTTTCTGTCCCCCTCCCCCATCTCTCTTTATTCCATTTAATCTGTTGGACCACGTACCATGTTTGGAAAATGTGTTTCTCTCTTCTATTTTTATTTGAAATACCTAGGCTCTTTGAAATAATTGTGCACAGTTGAACAAAGCCAACATGCACGTGCACACACACACAAACACACACACACACACACACACACAGAGCAGATTGGAATTGAAGTCTATTACTTAAACACAGGAACTAAGGAAAGGAATTAAAATCCTAAAAAGATCTGAAAGAGAAACAAAAGTGAAATTATACGGAAAAGAAGACACAATCTAAGAATGGAATTTGGCCTTTGAAAGAACTAATTTCTAGAAATGAATGTGTCTGTACTAACAAGAGTTGAAAGCACATGGGGTTTCCTTCTAAATAAGATATGTTACTTGTATTGATCTGCTGAGACTTGGGAGTTGCTGAGGTTTGGGGCCTTCAAAGAGAGCTCAGTAAAAATTCAGAGAAAAGGCTTAAACTCCTCACCTCTTAACCTTTTGCTTCATTATCCAGAGGCCACAGGGCAGAAGGGAATAATTTACATCAATCACAATGAGTTTTTTTTCTAAAACACTTTAAAGGGAACATAAGGGTAAATTATTTCAGATTCTAGTCTCACCTGGATCAAACATTCTCTACAATATAATTTCATACTTGGTTTGGAAGGGGGATAAAAAAGGAAATCACCCCGCTTCTCTTGAGAGAAGATTCCACACGTACTCTCATTGCACTATAGATATTTCCCCATTATCTTTTTTGAAACTCTCCATTACTGTTTTTTTTTGTAAATCACCAAATGTCATCTCACCCCCAAACAAAATAAAATAGCATCTGCTGAAAGAATAACGTTTCTTTAAAAATGATCCATAAAATAACTTGCTTGACAAATGATTTCTAGCCCTGTTTTGTCATTTATCTCCAAAACAAATACTATTTCAATTGTGTATCATAACAGGCATCACAGACATCGGGACAATTTTTTTAAATTATATGTGACAATCTAAAAGCAAGCATCCTAGGAGGTTAAGAATCCCTCTAGGAAGATTCTTAGAGGCTCAGGTTTCTCCATGCAATTCTGATTCTCTTTGAAAAAGAGCTGAATAGGTCAAAGTTACAATTACTGCATCAAGTAATATGAAGGGAAGAGCTGTTTCCTGGTGCAGAGGGCAGTCAGAGGCTTTTGTGTGGCTAGCCTCCCCTCAGAATCCTCAAAACAATATGAAGCTGAAATCTTTTAGTAGCATTTACACTGCAATGTGGAAACTACGTTGCTCTCCAGAAAAGAAATCAAATCACAAAGAATTTTTTACCATCATTTTAGATTGTAGCTCCTATAGATATTAAGTAGTTATTTCACCTTCCCGAGTCTTTATTTCTTTCTCTGTTTAGCTTTAGCCTAAATGTTACAGCAGTTCCCTCCCAGAAAGCATACATTTCCACAAAAAAGAATAAAAAATTTAGCAGCTCGTGTGCCAAGAGAGAAAACTTTCAGGGTCGTTCCCTGAAAATATCTGGGAATTCATTAGTGAATTACATTTGAAATTTCACATGCTGTGCTAGCTTATTTACTGTCCCTTCGGGAAATCCATCATCAGTGCATTGAGTGAGTTCGATACAATCTGATCTGACAAATGTTTCAAAACCTACTATGCACAAGAGGCAATTTCTCTGCTCTTGGAAGCCAGTTTAATAATTAAGATGAAAACTACCAATTAGTGCATCCTTTTAAATCTATTCATGTGCCAAAATTCTTTCAGTCCTCATGTAATTTTAACTATTTTAGGAGAAAGCACACAAAAAGAAATGTGTACACAGAGAAGATGAAACTAAATGATAAAGTAAAAAATTCACATTTAGGGGCTGAGCGCCTGTGTCATTTGCAATCGCTCAAAGCAAACAATCCAATCTCTTTCCTTGTGTTGGTTTCTACCTGAATGGAGATAAGAGTTTTTGGGCATGGTGACATACGTCATTATTAATGTAGCCACATTATGTGATGAAGATGAAGGCAATAATAATGACAGTAAAAGCAATAAAAGTAATAATACTAACAATAATGTCAGCTACTAATTCTAAGCAGTTATGATATGCTGGCTACTCCACTGGTCATTTCACTTGTGCTGTATCTTTATTTTTCTTAACAATACAACAAAGTGAATATTATTATTTCCAACTAACAAGTGAGTAAACATAACTTTAAGAATTAAGGACCACTTTATGAATCCCACTAAAGCTAGGACGTGGAAGAAACCAATCCCACTTTAAGTCCAGGGACTAGGGTTGTCCCACTACTCCGTTATCCTCTCCTGTACCCACACATACACACACACTGTTGCTCTAAATTTCCATCTTGCAATAGGATAATAATCTATGGATTTACTGAAATACTCAAGAACAGGAAAAGTACCCAATATGCATCAATTAACGAACGAATTATCTCTGTCTCCATCATTACATAAATGAACATGACCAATGCCAATAACTGAATCTACCCATCAGTAGAGCATTTTTTCCTTCACAAAAATGTCAAGTATTCTGCAGCCCTACATCTGCCTTTGATCTTGCTTCTTGGATTACAGGACCAGGATGATTATCTCGGCCCTAACTGGAAAGCATCAGGGAGTGCAGATCATGTAGCTCTTAGAATCACAATCACTTACTCCACTAACTCTGCACAAAGGCAGAGACCTCCGGGCAATTGTGCATTTGCTTTGGTTAATCTACATGCTTGTCCTTTTCTGAATAAACATTTAAAAAAAAACTTTCCTCAAACTTAAATGTGTGTATGTGTACAACTTTGAGTTTTCTAAAAGTATTTCAATTTTCTGTAAAATTCTTTAATCTCATAATACAACATATGAAAAATGAAACATAAAATTCTTATTACAAATATCAGCAAATCATTGAAAACCTAACAGACATCTGAATACGCTCCAATGAGAATACGCTTTCTCATCAAAACCCTTTCTCCGCCGTCTTCCTCCTCTCAGCAAATGGAAATTCCACTCTTCCTCTTGCTCTCACATCTCTCATCCAGTCTGGCACCGAATTCCATCAACCCTACCTTCAACATGTATCTCCAGTGCCACCACTTCTCCTCCTGCCCAGTGCTGCTGCCCTCTGGTCCTTGCCACCATCTGTCCTCCTCACGATCGTTTCTACAGCCTCTCAGCTGATGCTCCTGCCTTCCTGCACCACGTAGCAGCCAGAATGATCTCCCTCTGAGTTACAGAAGTCAGATCATGCCATCCTTTTGTCTCCAAACACTGCAGTGAGTTCTTGTCTCATCTCAACCGAGTAAAAGCCAAAGTCCTGACAGTGACCTCCACGGGCCGTGTCTGGACAAGACCTGACCCCGTTACTTTCAGCCTGACCTTCTGACCCCTTCCGGCAGCCACACTGACCTCCTTGCAGTGCCTCCGACATGTCAGAGATGCTCCCTTCTAGACTTCTTCTCTGGATGCTCCTTCTTCCTGGAAATGTCAGCCCCAAAGATCCACACAACTTCTTCTCTCACTTCAGGCCTTTACTCAAACGTGACAGCCCTAGTGAGTCTTTTTGTGACTCATGTTTGTAAAGATTGCACTCTTTCCACACCCCTGACCCTGCAATGCCCTGAGTTAGTTTTCTTAGAATCCGTAACATTTTAACTTACTCTCTGCTTTACTTGCTGTCTGTCTCCCTCACCCACCCACAGCAGATTGGAAATCCCATGAGGGCGAGTGTCTATTGCTATTCTGTCCTCTGCTTTATCCCACGCACCTAGAACTATGCCTCATATAAGAGATGCTCCATAAAGGCTTAATGAAAGAACCTATATAGAAACAAAATGGCCACGCAACACATATAAACATCACTGTAACTGAAAATTAAAAAGTCTTCTTGGTAAAGCTCTTCTTCATGGCTGAACCGCTTCATTTCTTGTCCAAACATCAGGACACACGGAGTGGTCTACCAAGTCCCAGATCAAAGATTAAAACGCAATTTACTAATTAAAATAATGGATTTTCAGTGTCTTCCTTTTATTTTTTAAAACATCTTCCTTGTACATCTTAATGAAAGTGCCTTTCTTTAAATTTTTTCCCCCTCTGCTTCCTGGCAGGCTATGGACATGAATATTCTGTCATGTATTTCCAAATATGAACGTTATCGAGAATAAATTTTCTCTCGAGGCATGTGTTTCAAGCAGAGATTCCTTTCTGGAGAGGGTCTTGATTTCCCTTCTCTTCATGATTAAAATTACTTTCAAGGTGACCCATACATTTATAATGAAGATGTTTCCTTCAGGCTACGTCAAAGTTGGACCGAAGCCTCGGAGCTGTTTTATTAGCATGCTCGGCCTCTGTTCTAGCAGCTTCATTTGTTACGTTAGACACGTTCCCTAAGCCGTATCGCATTTTTAGTAGTTAAAAAAATCCCCTGACTCATAGCCTTACTCCATAATAATTTCTTTTCCTTATCTGGGTTTTGAACATCTTCCAAAGGCCATGTTCATTTAAAGATTGAGAATATCCTCCAACAGCCCGAAGAATATAAAAAAGCAGCCCAAGACTCAGTTCAAGACTGTTGCCCGATTAATCTGCAACCATCCCTAAACATTTAACACTACTTCTGAAAGAAAGATTACCTTCAATTTTCCAATGGGGTTCTTTTCAGTAATTCAGGTTGCCATAGGTTTGGATGTTCGGAAGGTCTACTCTTTGCTGCGATTTCCTCGGCATTAAAACAGCTTAATTCTCAGGCTGACTGACAGTCTCCTACGGGGTTGCGTTCTAAAAAGCCCCTCCTCTTGCCAACATCTGTCTGTTTATTTCAGATATAGAACAGACACAGAGCTTCTTTACATGTAAAGTCAGCGCTAGGGTCTGGATAGAATTAAAGTTGAAACAACCAGAAATATAAATAGCCCTCAAACAGGTATGTGAGAAGAATAAAGGCTTACCTGAGCCATTAAGGGTCCCTCTTTATGTGGCCTCTAATTGGCCTGGCAGGTGACAGGGAAAAATCTAAAATCACCTCTATCACAAACATAGATATAATGTGAATGGGAAATAGATGAATGCTGTAGTTTGTAAGAATTCTCTTAGGACCGTGGTGACCCTGGCTGAAAACAGTAGACCAGCAGGACAGACACCATTTTGACTTATAAACACACAACAGTTAAAATGGGCGAATGTGGCGTCCTTAGGCTAAGTGGGGAAAGTTAATATTAATGAGCCTAAGTGGTGTCCTTAGATATATGCTCATTAATATTAACTTTCCCTTCCAGCACTGAAAAAAATAGAACATTTTTAATAAATCAATTCATTTAGGATCAGCCTTGTGGATTTGGCTTCTGGCCCAATAAAAAGCAGTGAGGGATGGACAAGGAAAGTTACTGAATTCTCCCTCCTAATCGTACAGTTGAATCTCCCCATCCATTTGGTATTCTAATAAAAATTACTCCAGTGTCTGGATATCATTTTTAGCTTTCAAAAAAGAAATCTAGATGCATAATTTTAACCAAAAACAAAAAAGCAAAGCAGCTTGTGGTCCTCTGAAATGATTAATAGAAAAGTGATTGGAATTAATCACAAACACAAGAGGAAGCTGAAATTAGAGAGGGTTATTGAGACACTGTCTGCTGTTTAATCTCACCCCCTTATCAACACATTAACCTTGTTTTCTCTGCCTGAGCACTGAGTCCTACAGCAAAATTAGGTCAGAAATTCACATCAGATCGGATCAGCTGATTCATTCCAGCAAGACCCTGACAAGCTGCAGATTTGGGTTTCACTCCACATAGGAGGATGGCTGAGGGCTCTCGGGGTTTGTTTCCGTGCTCCAAGCATGGGAGCTAGAGCACGTCGCAGAGCGATTTCTGCGCTTGTTGCAGAGAATTTCTAAGTAGTTTAAGGCTCGCTGTGGAGTATTTCTAAAAGTTGACATGGTTGTGTTTCTAAACCCCGGTTCATTTAACTGTCCTCACTTCACCTGAACAAAATGAGCATCCATTCTGATATACAAATAGAGCGTTGCATTTTTCTGCATACCTCCAATTGAGAAGAACCCGGTGAGACCTATTTGCAGCCAAAGTCGCCATTCATGTTGCACTGAACGGATCTATCCGCCCAAATGCACTTCAGTAAATGCTCCCTATTTCCATAAAGTCTTCTGCCACAAATCATGAGTATGATTCCAGAAGCCATAACTATCTAAAGAGGATTTATGTAACTGCTAACATTTCTCCAATAAGAGCTCTCTGTGTAATTATGTCTTTGGGTGATCATTTAAACTATTAACCAATGCTAAACTTTGGTATCACAGCCATTTGTTTTCTTTTGGTAGCAATGTTCTAGTAAAGGAAAAGCCAGTATTTATTTTTCTTTTTGCTTTTTTTGTTTTCTTTGTGGTCTAAAGGATGGACTTTAGTGGTCCTTTGTTTCTCTTTGACTAACAGAGATACTGAAACCTTCAAATACAAACAGTTTCCAAGTATACATCCTAATATACAATTGCATGTATGTTTTAAAGGAGCTGCAACTAATCTAATTCCATTTCTGACTGTCACTTTTAAAGAGGAAATATAACCTCATATAGATCCCTTGAGGGCATCCACAGGGAACAGAGGCGCTCCCAATCAGCTTAAGTAGTCCTTCGTGTCACAACCACTTCGCTAACGTCGAGAGCTGTCTTCCAGACTTGCAGTGTTTGGGAGAATTTCACTAAAGTAGCATTTGTTTTATTAGGAAAAAAAAATTAGTTCCATAGTAGAAAACATACTCAGAAAAGACATATACTGGGAACGATTTTTCTTGTTGCTTTTTACTTAAGGGATATGAACTATATCGTTTTCAAAATACTGTGGCCACTAGTAAAACAAGACAGTGCAGGGAATAGTTCCAGAATCCAGACAGAAAAATTCACATGAAGGGCAGCCTCAAACCTGAGCATGCTTTTGGTATACCAGATGATCTTTATATGGCCCATCCTCTTCAGTGATTGTCTTTACTTGATGTCCTAAATAAGGTGTTACCTGCAAAGACTGAATCTCCACAGCAAGCTTCAAGTTCACAGGTACTGCCTTACAGGTTGTTTGTAACCAGACTGTTCTCACTGGCGAGTTGCCTCCTTCTTAATGGCTGGTGCCTGGGTTGCATCAGTGGTTCAATACCGCCATCATCCCTGTGTCTTAAACATCCCTTTTCATCTACGCACGTGACAAACTAGGGTTTTGTAACCCATCTTAGGCGATCTCACTTGTCTGAAGCTGTAGGTTTTGCATGTTTGTTTTCTGATAGGCAAACAGAAATAAATCTCATTTAACAGTGCCTGCAGAAAACTATTAGAATTTAAAACAGCAGAAAGGATGAGCTACTGAAATATTAACTTTTCACCTTTGAGTCTTTCTCTCTCTTTTTTTCTCACCAAATGTCATTTGGAGCTGTTAAGAAAAACACTAACAGTATCACTTTTTATTTATTTAAAATTTTTCACCCAATAAGCCTTTTCAGTAAAATCTTATTTGAGAGGTGGAAGTGATGATACAAGAAAGTTAGTAGTGATGAGGGGCTGAAGTTAGTTTAAAAATAAGAAATTGGGCTCAGGAAGCCTGAATGACTTAGAACACTGAGACAGTGGTGAGGGCATTCTTTTTCGAAGAGCTTGGGGTTTTAAGCTTCCCAGCTTCAACACAAAAGGCATTTCAGCACATATGTGATCTAGAAGGTCAATCATATGAAATCCTATTTCCATTTTTTAAGCAATCCCTGGCAGTCTGCACATTTGTGAAATTGCAACTGGCATATTTCACAGAGAATTATCATCAATGCCTTTTCAAGGTCAAACATGCCCCATCTTTAGATTTTCAGCATTTACATCCTATATGTTAAACCACAGCATATATTAAAGAAGGCATTCTGCAGACATGATAAAGAATTTTAATTGATTAGACTGCGTTCATTAATGTCACATTGAATTTTCTCTACAACTTGACATAATTGCATGTTAAAAATATTAAAATGCATGTGAGATTCAGATGTGGGTATTCCAAGTCTGTTACCATCCCTGAAACCTCAAAATGCCTGTGTGCCCAGAATCTTGCTCTGGAGTTTTAAAAAAATGTAAAAAATACACTTGTTATTAGGAAATTTCAAGCCATTCTAAAAATACTGTGAGGATATTCTATATAAGTTTAAAAATTATCATAATTTCTAATTGTCAGAATCACAGAATACTGGTCACCACATGAAAGAAGTAAAATTGAACTTGAAGATTACAATGGCTACTGAGATGGGGTAACACGAGATAGCCACAGCCAGCCCAGTCGTTATGTCTCCTCCTCCTGCCCAGTCATGACTTTTGGGGCTCCTTTCATGTTTCTCTCTCCAACTCTCCCCATAACAACATCCAGGGGCTTCTATGTCCCCCACTGTACATGGGCCCTGCTTTTGGAGGAGAAACTCATCTGAGCAACACAGATGGACCTAGAGATTCTCATGCTAAGTGGAGTAAGTCAGACAGAGAAAGACAAATATCATATATCACTTATATGTGGAATCTAAAATAATAATAGTTATACAAATGAACTTATTCACAAAATAAAAAGAGACTCACAGAAATAGAAAACAAACTTACAGTTACCAAAGGGGAAGCAAGGGAGGGATAAATTAGAAATTTGAGATTAACAGAATCACACTACTATATATAAAATAGATAAACAACAAGGACCTACTGTACAGCACAGGGAACTATATGCAATATCTTGTAATAACCTATAATGGAAAAAAATCTGAAAAGGAAATACGTATCTGTATATAAAACTGAATCACTTTGCTGTACACCTGAAACGTTGTAAACCAACTATACTTCAATAAAGCAAAACAAAATAAAAAACTAACAAACAAAAAGTCACCTGAGAAGTGTCTCAAAATTTTACTAGCATTTTGTTCCTTCCAATGATATTCACACTTTAAATTAAGATTCCCGGAAAATATTTGGGAGGAAGGATATAAAAAAGAGGGAGGAAGAGCTATTGATGGCAAGATACGTACTACACCTTTTAGTTCCTAGCACATGTGACAGCTATGGGGCACAATAATAAAATGGTATGCGAGGAGCCAGATTTGGGGCCGTTTCATGCAAGATTAGTCATCTGTTCATTCATCGTTCAGTCATCCATGCATTGTGGCTGAACAGTCTGTGCTCCTAAGATTCTTTAGATTCCATCCCTTCCCACCTACTCAAACACATAATCACAGTAATTTTTCCTTCCCTCTCCTAAGTCACTAACATTTCCCTTCCTATTGCAATCATTCATATCAGCATCTCAAGTAAGCTAGTTTTCTCTCTTCTTAAAGGAAAAAAAAAGAAAAAAAACAGAAAAACAAACCACTATAGACCTCTCTTCCCCCCTTCAATTACTCTCCATATTTTTGAATTTTGTTTAACCTCAAAAGTCTTCAAAATGATTCTTTATTCCTTTCTTCCTTGAATCGATTCCTGTCTTCCCATCCTCTCATGAACATAATCCTGATGAATTTTGTCCCCAGACCTCCACCCAAATTGTTCTTTTCAGCAACACCAATGTGGTAAAAGGTGTTGATCAGTGTTCAGGCTTCAATATATTTGATCTATCAGTAAAATTTCTCTCTCTTCTTTATCACTTTTCTCGCTTCTCTCTGAGGCATCACCCTCCTTAGTGGTTTTCTTCTCTTATCTCATTAGCTGTCTTTGCTGGATTCTTCTACTGTTCCTAGCATGTAAGCAGTTAGGTGCCCCAAGAAACAGTCCTGGGTGCTTTTGTCCTCCCTGTTTAATTTTAGGTCCAAGGTATCCTTAACCAGGCTCATGACCATAAAATCTACAACTATGACTCTTATATTTAAACCTCCTGCTTTGTTCGCTGCCATGAGTCCTGGATCCAACTGCCCATCCAGAATCCCTACTTGAGTCTCTAAAAGGACTCACAACATTGGTATGTGAAAGCTGAGCTCTTATTCTTCCACTGTTTGACCTAAATTTACTCCTATTCTAGACTTTACTATTTCATTAAGTGGAAACACCATTCTAGTTGCTTCAGGCAGAAACAAAAGAAAACATAACATAACAGCAGAGCCCAGAACAACAGCAAACTTGAGACTCCTTTCTCTTACTCAACCTCCACATTTCATCAATCAGAAAATTCTAATGGTGCCCATAATTTGAGCATTGTATGCCACCTTCACTGACACCACCCTAGTCCAAACTATCATCATCTCTTAGCTGAATTATTGCAAAAGCTTTCTCTCGGAATTTCCTGCAGTCTATTCCGTATCCATCTATTCAACACACAGAACCCAGAATAATCCTTGTAAAATGTTTGGTTAGGGCATGTCACATCTCTGCTCAAAAATCTTCAATGAATTTTTCCCCTTATGAATAAAACATAAAATCTTACAAGGTTCTACATTACCTGATGGCCACAGCAGTCTGAACTTACACCCCCACCCCTAATCTTTGCTTGGACCCTACATGATGTCTTGATCTCTCTTTGGAACACATCAAACCTGCTGTTCCCTCTGCTGAGAATTCCCTTCCCCGCAGACAGTCATATGGCCCCCGTCTCTGGCAGTAAGCTTTCAATGTCTCATGTCTCTGCTCAAATGTCACTTGACTTCAGAGGTCTCCTCTGGCCTCTGTTTTTATCTCCTTTACCCTGCTTTGTTTTACAATGTGGAAAATTATCACCACCTTTCATATATGTGTGTGTTTGATTCATGTTGTCTCGCCTTCATTCTTCTCTCAGAAAGTAGTTCTTTTATAGGCAGTGACAATGTTTTGTTCATTACTGTCTCATAAAGGTCTAGAACACTTTCTGGCACTTAGTAAAAGTTCAATAAATATTTCACCAATCAGTGACTACATTTTACAGCAAGTTATTTATTGATCAATAAGTGGGCTTAAGACTCTGTTCTAAGAACTGTATAGAGAAATAGTCTTCCCATGAAACTTACATTGTAGCTTAAACATTAGCAACCAGGTCACATACTGTGTGCACTGTTTGCTCGTTGTCTCTAATCACCTTGACCTCAGGTGAGTGATGCCCTAGCTAGCTCCCTTGGCTCAGTGTCAGTCTTTGCTTCCAGTATTAAAGTCTCTGCCTGACCCCTTATTGCAGGAGTGGAATCAAAGTTCAGCTTGAACATAAGCTCACTTTGCAAGCACCTGGCCTTCTGCTTATTTCTGGTAGGTGTCTCCATGCCTGGGAAGTTGGTTTACTCTTCAGCCACACTCACATCCAGGGACAAATTCCAAAGGGCCTCATCACCATCACTAAGTCTCTCTGACATAAAGTACTGATTTTTAACTCTCCTGTGGTTAACACCAACTACTATGGCAGGAGCAGCCTTCCAAGCAACATGGTTATGGATCATGAAGAACATCCTGGCTTCAGGCATGCGTGTTCCCAAGTCTCCGACTTAGGTTTTGCCATGGAAACAAGGAATGTGCACAGCAGCTGAGTATCTAGCTCATCAAATGCAAGATCCCAGAAGATGCTTGCTTCTTTCTGCTACCAGTGGGTTTTTCATTTTTTTCCTAATCTGATTAGAGAAAGATAAACTGAATTTCAAAACCATTTTTCTCCCCTCTTTGAGTCCTTACTCATTTGTTACAAGAAAGACCCCATATATTCAAGAGAATGGCTTCAAATAAATCATCCATGTAGATTAAACACACACACACACACACACACACACAGTGGGTGCCTTCTCCTGCCTTTCCTCTGTCCTTAACCAGGGCTAAACTGCAGTTTTATCTCTTGTTGATGGGCTGATGTGGGAAGCAAATGTCTCCAGATCATCTGAGACTTCAGTTCAATGTGTGATCTAAACCACCTTTACTTTTATGCCCGGTAACATAACTCTAGATGACATTGCTTTGTTAACCTTGCAGGAACTAACTCAAAGTTTACTTAACTGAATTTTCTGGACCTCATTCACTATGCAATGACAGGATTTCGCTGTGTCTCCACCTACCTAAATTCCTGCTCCTGCCCCTCGGACTTTAGACTTCTTAGAATTCTTGGTTGTGCCCCTTGGAACACTTGAGCACCTAAAAATAAGTCATTTTTGCTGTCTTAATGTCTATGGATCTTTAGATAGAAACCTTCTGAAATCCGCTGATGAAACACAGAAGATGACAGCACAGCGATAAGCTCATGGGGTGCTCTGTACAATCTAACAGAACTATTCAGCAAATAAGTCTGTCTATGTGCTCCTAGCAAATGAATCGTTCAGTTTCAGTGGCAAGATTCAGAAACTTTAGACTTTAAAGGTGAAGTTATTTTATAAATCATGTAGGATATCCTTTTTTATTCTGAGTGTTAGAGAACTTAGACTCACAAAAGTCAAGTAAAATGCTCACGTATGCACAGAAGTGCATCAGAAGTACTTCACAAGGAAAAAATCTGTTCTAAGGAAAAGCATTTAGTGACTCTTAGAAAGAAAAACTGTGATACCAACTAAAATTAGGTAGAAATAAAAAAAAGTCTTAGCATATGCAGTTATGAACGTGTTTATCAAGCACACCATTTTGTAAATATTTGTATATCTGGTGATAGAATCGATTTGCATTTTAATCATCCAGAGAAAAATGATGACACTCTTTCAGAATAATCCTCTACAAAATTTCTTTTATGTTTTTATTCCAAATCTCTCTCCCTCTTTCTGTCTCTCCCTCTTCCTCCCCAGCCTCTCATACACAGTTGCTTGCCATGACATGTTGGAGGAATGCATCCTCACCTAGCTTCTTTATAAGAATGAAAATTCATCTTAAAAGAACGTTTTATTTTCCTTCATATCATAATGTTCACAGACAGTCAGCAAAGGATTAGTGCCAGATTAGATGAAAAATCCACGACTATCAAAATAGCTTAACTATTACCATTCAGTTATCCGGGCAATTGATATGGACTTAATTTCCTAAATTCTGCTTCTTTGCACTCAGTAAATGGATTCCATTGAAGAAACAGGACTCCATCAAACACGTGTTTCTACTTGTACCCTCCCCTCAACACATAACACTCAGGAAATATTGTAACCTGCTTTGGGAAAAATCAAAAGATAATGTATCTCTCTTTTGGTCTCAGTACCCTAGGAAACCTAGCCTCCAATTGGAAGCTGCAATCTGAGACTCATTTGCTTATAGCTGGTAGGTTTTGCAGCATAAAAGACATTTCATTTGAACAGACCTGAAGCACTTACTAGCAAAGATATAATAACTACAGAATTCTGCACAGTGAGCACACACTAAAGATTCCGCCTCACTAGCTCACGTAGTTCTAATTATCGACGAGTTTTTCATAATTTAGGGAGAAAATGAACTCTAAGGTAAGAACGATAAACAAGAACCATTAAAGGTGGGGATTTTCATTAAATACTGGCTGTTAACAGTGTTTGTCGGTTCCCTTACGCTTTTATTAAGAGATTGTTCAATATGATCGTTTATTTGGAGGAAACTGAATTATTTCTCCATCCCATCTGCATCACCATATGCACAACACACAAGTAAACAGCTCTTGTTAACTAACGCGAGGGTCCTGTCAGAAGGGTGGATTCTGTTTTTGTTACAGTGAAGGAGACATTTTCACTTGGTCTCCGCAAGTCTAACCTTGAAAGAAACCCCTTCTTGACCAGGTGACAACTTTATAGGCTTTGCTCACAGTTTCCCTCCGGTGCAAAAAAACTTTCATTTATATTTACCGTTTTATTGCTTCCTCTTGTCTTCGGCGTTTTTCATTCTTCTCCTTCAAGTAGGCCAGGTTTGTTTCATTTCTCAAGCGATCATTCTCTCGCGCGATGTCTGATGCGTTCTGAATCACCAAGCCATCATATGCTTTCATCCCCATATCCTCGATATACTGGAGGAATGTGTCCAAAGGGTCTTCCTCGGGATTAGAACTCATCATCTTGGAGGATTTCATGTAACAAGGAACACTTCCTGTGGGAGAAGAACACATTTATCAAAGATGGGGATAAAAGCAAGGGACTGCTTACTCTCCCTAACATCTCATCAGCTCCAAATTCCAGTGACTATAGTGGAATCTACATGGAGAAAATGTCTTGTTAGAAATTACAAATAGAGTATTTGAAGTAAATGTTAAATGAATATTTGAGTAGCAAACGCTTCCTCAAAGCAGCAAAATTAGCAAATCAAAGGCCAAAGCCCTTACACTGAAAGGCGATGTAACAGTGCAAATATTTTGTGGGAGGATAAACATAGGTTTATGGAGGCAGAATCATGATTCTGTTTCTCAAAAATGTGTTACTGTACTAATAAGATATACCAAGCTTCATTTGTTTCTGATCACTATAAACACTATCCTGTTTAATTTCAAATAAAACGATGTAATTACTGGGAATGAAATTTCTTATTGTGTGTTTTCCTTGCAATTTTAAATTAAGATTTATGAATCTGAACAATTCATGCAAAATATAGCAGTAATCAAGGAAATTCACATTTCTAATATAATTTGTCATAGAAATAACCCCTTTCTGACCCTCCATTATTTTCCAAAATTGTGCTCCACAATGGCTTCATGTTGTAACTCAAATATCATACATCACCAGGACCACGTTAATCCTTCCAGCTGGTCATTCAAGCAGTGACAATTGTGATTATCATCACTACATGAAGGTTTAAAGACCTGAGCCACAGAAAAGAATACTGAAAATCAAAATCAAATCAAAACAACAACACGAATATAGGACTTAAAAAGCTCATCTATAAAATGATGGAAATAATAGTGCCTACCTCCTGCTGATGTAAAAATTAGGAGAGTTGATGACTGTGGAGAATTTAGCACAGAGGTCAATGGTAGTAAGCATATGCATAATAAATGTGGCTAATATTATTAGCAGTGATAATAATGTGTAATGTGTATATGTGTATGGATGGCTGGGTGGATA
Source organism: Vicugna pacos (assembly GCF_048564905.1). Lineage (NCBI taxonomy): Eukaryota > Metazoa > Chordata > Mammalia > Artiodactyla > Camelidae > Vicugna > Vicugna pacos. The sequence continues at coordinate 85,059,569 of NC_132991.1, read as the reverse complement.
AATCAGCACACCTTGAAATAGGGCTATCCCAAGAATTATAGAAATAAATAAAACCAGGGGACAGAGAAATTGTGTTTTAATCAATCAAAAAAAGAACTAAAATTTAATTAATTACATGCAAGGTAAATCTCTTACCCTTCTAGCTTAATAAGACTCACTGTCCTCAATTGCATATTCGTTGTGGTGAAACAAAATCAATTAACAAGGGGAAAATGTTGGCAATTTAAAAATTGTGAATTATCTTTACATTTTTTACTTTCTTCAAAATATTCAGAAAGATATCTCCTAAAATACCAGTCGAACTTTTTAGTGTAGACGTCCTAGACCTGCATGTTTAGCATGACGAGTCATTTTCATTTTTTTTTTAACAAGAATAATCATGTTCCATAATCTAGATGGTAGCTATGGAAACTTCACTTCTGATCAGAGTTTATTAGCATTTCAGCTGCCAGTCAATCCATACATTACTTGAAGCTCCTGCTGAATTTAAGGATTTATTCCACAATATGTAAGAAAACGTTGAAACTAGAGGAGAGGTGAATTGTTTGTTGACCCATGATTTTCTGTTATGAGAAGCTTTCTTATGTTTGTTTGGTTTTAAGCCATGATAGGCTGGCACATCAAATGGGCTTTTAATTTTAACTAACAACTGTAATTGTTTTTTGATATCAGCCCATCAGATTAGAGGCTGAAGTGGTGAACATACACAGGAATAAAAAAATTGCAGCTCCAAATGATTGTAATTGGAGGGGGAAGGGAAAATGCAACCTGATTCTCAGAGAACTAAAGCATTAATATGACTGAGAATTCACTTCTACCAAGGACTTCCGTATTAGGTGTGCTCAGATAAAAAAAGATCTGCATAACTTTATAGCAATTAATTCTACCATAGTTAAGCAAGCCAAGTCAGTATTACAAGGATTCTAGAAAGAATGCCTCAGGGTGGAAGATGATCGCTCCTACTCTGCCTGGAGCAAACCTGTCTATTTCCCATTGTGTAAGGCATTACCCAAAAATTTTTACTTCTTCCCTTAAGCTTTCCTCCCATCCGGATGACATCAGTGATTCTTTACAGTTTATATATTCCAAATGTTAACAAGGTTAATTGTGTACCTCTGAAAGTTAATTGTCTTGCTAAGTGGTGTTTCAATTGGCTGGAGTTTAAATTATGTTTATTCTGAGAAAATATTAAATAACAACATCATAAAATATTGATACCACGAAGAGTCATAAGATTTTTTTTTAAGTTGAGACGAAAATTTGGGGGGTGGAAATCAGCCATAAACAACATTGTAAATCAAATCTAGCTCAATTTTTTAGAAACACATGCCTTAATCTGTATCTCAAATTCTCAAATGTAGTGGGGATAGCAAAGTGCTTTACAATGAGGTACAGCATGAAGAAAGAAAGAAAGAAAGAGAGAAAGAGAGATAGAAACATAAAATCTATTAAAACCTTAAAGCAATGAAAATTGGCTGTCGGTGAACATGCTTATGCCGTCCAGTACTAGAGGATATTTGTTTCTACAATCATTCATTAATTCAAGTGTTTCTTAAGCACCTATTATGAACTAGCCACTGACACAGGCAGAATTGTGTCCTTCTAGACAGGCACACTGCAGGGATAGGACACAATACACAGACCCCTGCACTGCAACGTGACAAGGGTACTGATTCAGTTGGCAATGATGGCACTGACCAGTCTGTCATGGTTTATGGTCACCGTTTTTGAGAATGAACAAGAAACCCTTTTCAACAATCAGATCTTGTCTTCAAAAATAAAAATAAAAAATGGACTTGGGCTTGACCCATGTTTAAGGATCATATGTTTTTGTTTCCTTGTCCACATTAAAAAAAAAAAAGATAGCTGGTAAGATAGAGGGAAAGTGAAGCAGTCTTGAAGAGCACATAGCTGAGCAGGTGACCAATATGGCCTAAAAGTCCAAAATACTTGAAGGTGTTCAAATAAATGGGACCGTAAGTATTAGTCACTAACATTACTATTCGATGATTTGTGGCAGATCTTAACTGTGGCAGAGATTGCGTTTAATCACAATTCCTCCAAAAGTATAGCTTTACATAAGTGAATAGAACGCTTAGTGTTCAACTTCCTTAATGACAGGTGAGCAAATGGAGTCCATGAAGGGACTTAATGGATTTGCTCACTAACTGAATGCGCATAGACAGACCACTTATCCATTCGGCCCCATTTTTCACATCTAGAAAATAAGGGCTTTGGGGCAAATGAAACAAGAAGCTTATTCTGTCTCTCAGTCACTCGGGCTCCACCCTTCCAAGCCCAAGGGTGTTTCTCAGGAGACTAAACTAGGAATGAACAGATTCACGGCCTCATCAAAGAAAAGCTGATCTTATGTTAAGTGCTTACTTCGTTACAATTGCTACTATTCCCATGAGTGAGAACCCACAGGCAAGTATGAGCTTAAATCTGCCTTTCAGAAATTTATATTTATAGCTTAAGATACATGTTGAATCAGATGTGTTTGTTATCACTAAAAAAATTGGCTGCATTTTGATTGCTGGATATTAAATCAAGTTCATTTCTGGACCTTGAATGACAAGCCAGTATGCAAACATTTTATAAAAGCTTGCTCTGTGCACCTAAGTCCTAAAGTCAGCATCATAGAAGAGCATAGTTAAGAAGAAAGTGAGCCCCTTTCTTCAGGTAGCATCTTTAGATACATGGCAATTAATTAATTAATTGATCTACCTTACTAGATCACAAATTATTACATAGGGTATTTATAACAGAGTGTGTGAGATTGAAGGGAACTTTTGCATTTCTCCAGGCCTCCCCTTTATTTGAACCATATGTCTACAGTCATTTTTGCTCAAGACAAATTAGATATTTTAGCCCTCACCCTAGAGCTTTGGTTGAAGGGTGGCATCCATGGTCTTCATCCACAAAGCAGGGTGTTGATTCAAACAGCCACGATTTGTGTGTGTGTGTGCTCTTTTTCTTTGAAGTTGTGGTCAATACTTAAAATTTGTGTCAGGGATTCTCCCGGGAAAGCACCTAAAATAATTGCAATCAGAATTCCCATACAAATCACTGATAACTTCAAGTATTCACTTTCCACCTTTCTTGTATTGCTATATTCTGCATTTATGAGAGACTCCTTTTGTTTAATTTTTGGATTACTCTATTTAGAATCATTGCACCCTAATAAAACCTACAGATGTTGCTCTAAATATAACTGGATGTTTAATGGCTCAGCTTTATTTTTTTATTTCACTTTTGTTATTTATTTCCTTTTGACCACACCCTTTACAGAGCTGACTTTGTATAATGTGATACTCCCCAAAATTTGAAATTTCACTCTACTCAGCTAAGCTGCGTCAATTTAAGCTGGTGGGATTCAGGTCACGTTTAAGACAGTAAGCGTTTTATATTTTAATTGAATTAATCGTTTCCTCATTTTCCTTTGTGTGAAGTCATCACGATACCTTACCAATGCTGAGCCTAGAACTGAAAGTATCATTACATTTCTTCACAATTGTTTCCACTGAAATAAAACTATCCAGTAAGTATATATGCAGAGTAGAAAATATACATAAAGTTATCCAAATGGAATCCATAGAAAAATTAAAAATGCCCTTTTCAAAAAAATCTTCCTGTAACTACTGCTTACACCCAAGGAACTCAAGAAGCTGAGACTTTGTCAAAGTCAAAAAAATATTTGAGGCACAATTTGGAGAAGTAAGTGTATGCAAAAACTTTAACTAAGATCATACATTTGCATGGGTTATAGCCTTTGTAAATTAAGGAATAAATTTTGTATGGCTTCAATTTACCAGAGGATATTTAATGTCTCTCTGTCAAGATTGGGTTACCCCATAGTCTAGAGGGCTTTGGTTAATTATGGGCTGTTTCTGAAAAAAAGATGTACAAAAGGAGTCAGATAAATATTAGGCATACCATCTTCTCATACAGGTTAAAGTATTTTTCTTTTCTTAAAAGTGAAAATAGATTCCTTCTTTAGTGTAATTTCATGCATTGTGACATCGACCACTCTGGCTCCATAAGGAACGACTCGGTGGATGCACACACTGACTTCTCGGGCAGAACTTTCCTTATGGGTCATTTATCACCATTTACCAAAGCAGGGTTCTAGTATACCACCATCATCTGAGTGAATTTGTCCATCAGCCTGCATGGGTGCTGGTTCTTTTTTCTCTCCTTAAGTGTTTACTCAGAATTCCTGAAATGAAGTTGTTCTCCAACTAAAACTTTGGTTTTCCAAGGTACAAAGTTGTGAAAATTCCACTCATCCAGATGCTTTCCAGGTACACTGAAGAACAGACGAAGAAAAAGCATAGAATTGGAGAGAACTGCTCCCCAATTCTCAAAGCTCTGTAAGAAGCTTCTTAAATTTTAGGTCACAATTAACCTTACACAATACTGTTACAGCTCGAATAAAGTAAAGTTTATTTTGTGCTATTATTATAATGCCATTTGCTTTAACCCAGAAAAACAAAACATGTACAAGGGAATACATTTCCTAGTGGAAATCCTAGGCATTTTGCCTTCATTTCGCATTTATATTTTTTATTTCATTTATATATAGGAAAATTTCCTAGTCCTCACTCCCTATTCACCTCTTAGTTCTTCAAAGTACACCTGTCTCAATGCTTTGAGGAAGTTATCAGAATCTGAGTTATTAAAATTCAATTTTCCCTCCCATTCCAGTCATTGCATCTTCTCCGAGACAGAGAATTCTGTTTTGCCCAGTACTATCTATTCATCCAAACTAAAGTTTCCCAAGGCAATTTTGACTGTATATTTTGTTCAGCAGGAGAAAAATATCTTTTACATTTTTTGCATGTACTCAAATCAATTTGAAAACACATTGTGAAAATATAAGTATTTAAATAATCAAGCTTCATATACATATGTAAAATATGTATGCAAATTAATATCTGGAATTTGCTGACTTCACGTAGGACCAAATCAACAGACTAGATTGCCTGGTTACAGTCTATAACCCATGCAAACCATGTCAGAATTGTTTTTCTGACAAAATCTTATAATGTGTCAAAAATGAATCCTTTAATTTTACTTTGATTATGCTTGAAATCCTACCCACAACCCCACAAATGGTCATGCTTATTTTTTCATTCCACTGTCATCAAAATGCAGCTGTTCTGCCCAAAATGGGAAGTGTTAGAGTTAAAACCAAGATAGCTTGTTGAAGTGACTACAAAGACACTGATTGCTTTTTTTTTTCCTCAAGAAGCAGATTACTTTGTAGTGAGTTTTTCTCCACTCCCTCCCTTCCCAAAATGGTTAAAATGGGCAAAGATCCTGTGAATGTGATAGCATCATAAATTAGATATTTCCTCCTAACTTCCAGGTTATCATGGTGCTGTTTGCCCACATTCTAAAGATGCTGCACATTTCACAAGAGTCAGGGACTCACACAAAATGTCAGTGGCTGAGGTACTTTTTGAGCCTTTGCCCAAGTGTCTCCAGATGATTACAAGGCAGTATTTGCAAAGCAGATACAGTCAGTATAATAAATTGCTCACTGGAGCTACAATAGAAACCATCTAATTGAATTGGGAGTCTGTGACTTACTCATTTTTTTAAACAATGGCCAACCCTCCTATCTCTAGGATTTTTATACTTCCCTCTCTAAACTTTGCCGATGCGCCGAGTCCTTAGGCTTCTTTATAAGCTCCTTATGAAGTTGTAGTATTTTTTCTTCAGGTTTGTTTTTACTGATTTCCTAATCTGTCAATGTCCTTCACAGAGTCCCCTCATTTGCTGAGTTGGCAAACATGTTGCACTTCCCACAGAAAAATAAACTAATTTTGGCATTTGTGGCTCAAAGTTTTTCATATTAATTTGCTTACCACTTGATTATACAGAAAATAAATTAGAGCATTGTCTAAAATGTGTACTAGGAGAGAAGTTAATTGCCACCTGTGTTCTACAGTCATTGCTCCACACTAGTTGGTTATAAATTCTTGCATGTTAAAATGACCAAAACTATATCGTGTAAGCTCTTCAATTGGACTTCCCTTATTTTTGGACTATATTTAGAAAAACATTCCAGTTTTACAGTACTAAAATAATTTTAAGATTTCTGAGTGATGATGAACAATATTATTTCATGTAATGGTTCTTCCAGATAGGGAATACCTACATTTCTTGCACATGAAAAATGCTGATAGTTGGACAAATTTGAGTGGAGACAACCCAACAAAATAAGTGTGTCTCAAGTAAAACAAGTCCATCTAAAGTTCTACAGAAAACATTTATTGTAATGAGAATAATGAAATCTTTCTGATATTGAGTGGTATTAAAAATATATATTTCTCAAAGAGGTTTGTGGCTAATCAGGAAGAAGCAGTTTCAGATTTGGTGTATGTCTGATAGTTTGGATTTTTTTCTTTTTTTTTTTGGTACTGTGCCTTTTCTTTTTCTTTTTTTTTTTTTTAAGAACACAAAACTGGGCTGGCACAAATGAGCTAAGAGACTGTTGTAAAATATTTATGATATGGAATAGCAGATAAATAGCTAGCATGCACCACGTGAATGCCAATTAATACCCTGGAAAATATTTTCAATGCTTTTAATAATTCAACATGGCTTATTTTACCAATGAAAATCTAGTTTAACCATTTCATTGGTAATGTAACTAAGTGGGTAAGAGGTATAAAACAGCCTGAGGCTCATTAAAGCCCGGGATGCCTTCACTGTGGCTTTATTTCTGTTCCACCTAATAAGACATGCAAACTTCAGCATTGAGTATCCCCAGCTAAAATCCATTCCATTTCACAATCAGATTGCTTGATCTGTTTAGTGCTGGATTCAATTAGCATGCTTAGAGAATCTGAAAAATGAGATACATACCAAAATTTAAGTCCCCAGGGACAGCTAAGTGCAATATTCAGAAGGTGACTTGTGTCTGCCAGAGCCCTCTCCCGCGGCTGATCTCAGGGCAGCTCTGTAGGAGTAATCCAGCACCATAAGAAATAGACTTGTAGTTCAGCTCAGTTTTTCTTCAATTAAAGTGCATTGTAGCTGGATGGGGAAAGTGTCCACTCCCAGATTCTTCATCACTAGCGATCAAAGCATTCTTGATGTTCTTCCTATCAGATAAAATGGCCTTTAAAGTTTGCTAGGAAGATGCGGTGGCAGAAGACAGGTGCTTGCTTCCTTAAATCGACATTCAGAGAAAAGAGGGCATAGCTAATGGGTGGGGATGAACACACAGCCCCTCTCCTTCCAGGTCCAGCAGGGAAGAAATTGAATAATTTTTACCCACTTTGCTACATAGATGATTACAAGACTCGAAGCAATCACCCGGGCTGGCTAAGGTGCCTCATTTGATTATATTCTGTGAAGACAAAAATAAATGAAAACAAAAAATCAGAAGCATCCTTTCTACATGTCTCCTTTCAGCCAAAAAGATGCTCTTTCTCATTGCCACTTACATGCAGAGGGTTTGGAGCAGCCTAGCTTGTGGCATCGTCCCTCCCCCGTGACAACCAGCCTTCTCTCTCATCCTCTCTCACCCCTCCCGCCCTGCCCCGACTCCCTCCCTTCCTGCTCCTCTCTCTCCTCTCCAGCTGCCTTAGTCTGTTGATGCTGCTGCTGATTAATCAGGGATTCTGAAACAAAGAACCTACCTTCTGAAATAAGCAGCAATCTTTCTTCTCTGTTTCTGCAATCCGTCTGCACTGAACGGCAAAGCCGCCAGCATTCTAGCACCTTGGATAGTTCCTGCTCACTAGGCCCACTGGAAAAGGGAGGAGAAGCAACTGAAGAAATGGCAAGAAACCCGAAAGCAGCATCGTTCTACTTCGGATTTCGGCTCCCTGGGGCCTCCCATCCTCATTAAAGGCCTCACATCTAGGCAACAGAGCCTCTCTCTTTTATCTATCTGAGCTGAGGTCTGATGAGTAAATAATAAAGTGAAAAGGGGGTAAAGAAACCCCTTCATTTATAGCCACTACAATGCTAATTCAGTCTTTATGGAAACAAAATATATATATAAATCCATTAAAAATAAATTTTCTTGCTACCAAGGATGTTTAAGTTATAAGCTTTTCTCACCCCTGGCACAGCTAATGAAAATGAGCAACAGCTTAAACGGAACAGTCCGATCTCAGTTTGATACCCTTATTTGATATCAGTTTTGCCTCCACCCTCCCTGCGCAGCCGAGCCAGGCACACAATTACTGCTGACGTTCTTCAGGCGGCTGCTTGGGGAAAGAGGGGAGGAGCCTTTTAACCTCATCAAAACAGCTTCATGCCACCTGCTTCCATGGCATGAAGGGAAAAAAAAAAAAGCAACTAGCCCACTTAGAACACACACGGCACCTGCCAATGTGGAATAAAGGTCTCACTTGGGATACATTTTTTTTTAACAAAAATAAGATGTGAATTAACTCTGACACGTGTGTCACTTACTCCTATAGAATCACTGTTGAAATTGTTTAAAGTCATTCTATTCCCTACATTTACTGGGAACTCTCCTCACACAGGTCTTAATATCCTACTGACTATGTACACGTATAACATGTTACATAATTCAACCTATGTTCATACGTGTGTGTATATACAGAAATATATGTGTGTGTATACACAGACGCACACACACACATCAAGTCTGCAGTTTTTATCCAACCTGCTTTTCCTCAGAGGAAAACCTCCAACAAAGTATAATGTAGCTGTTTTTATGTGTAAGCTGGTACTATGGTAAAAGTGACAATAGGCAAAAATTTATTTCATTGGGGCTAAAATATCAATTTTGAGAGGGGAAAAATTAGCTTATTAAACAGTGACCTATAGATCTTTGTCCCATCACATTCTTTTCCAATAACTCTTAGTATAAATTACCTTCACTCAAAAGCTAATTTTCCCAAGGGTTAACCTAAACATCGAAATTCATAACTAGATTCTTAGAAAAAATGTGTTCTGAATGCAATTTTTCATGTATCAAGAGATGACAAGAAAATAATAAACTTAAGTTCACTTTCCTGATTTTTAAATGCCATCTGGGACTCTAGTACAATTTTAGTACAATTTTATAATTTTTTTAACTTGTAAGTATCTGTAGGAAGATAAAATCAACATATTACATTATCATAAGACTTTCAGCTTTCACATGTCCTGAAGTATATTCCTAAATTGAATCACAGAAGTCATTTATTTCCTGTTCTTGATCACCTACTTTTTGTTTGGAACAGTGTATCTGTTTAATGCCCTCTGGAAGATTAGACAGATGAAAAGAAGGAAGGGAAATGTAATTGGAAAAGAGAAGAAGCCATCTCTTTCTCTTTATGTCTCTCTCTCTCTTTCTCAATACCCCTCACTCTTACTCCTCCCACCTCCAGCTTCTAAAGATCCCAAAACATGGCACATTATAGAAAAGTGCCACAAGTACCACTTACAAACTAGTAACAGCCACCATACTGTGATCAAAGGTTTTAGCAATGTGTTATTAATAACAGTCAAATGTCCCCCTAGAAATTGTCTTTCAGCACATGACCAAAAGCAGAAAAGATTCTTTATAAAGAAATTATATGACAGACATTTTAGGAATTGGAAATGCTTTACCATGCCTGATAATTCTAGCAGGTTTGGGAAGGCTATATTTTTTAACCACAGAGCTTGAGTAGACCCTGGTGTAGACCCTGTTTCTACATATGAGAAAATTACCATCCAGATAAGTACACTGACCTCAGACCTCACATTCATCAGCTCACTAGGACCAGGACCTAGGGTCACTGGAATGACTATGTATCTCTTCATCTTTGGCCAACACAGTGGTTCTCAGGCACCTTGATTTCATGCACCAGGATAATTTCAAATAAAGCAAGAAAACACTGGCATATGGTTACTAACTATAAAAAGAACTGACATTTTTACCACAAAAATTTCAAAAGTTAAAGGGATTTTTATCCCCCCAGAATAAGAACGTATTTATAATAATGTGTGGTCCTTTAAACTTATTATTTTCAACTTTATGAAAATGTATAATTATTGTGGTTTCCCTTCCTTTCTTCTTCCCTTCCTTCCTTCTGTCTTTCCCCTTCTTTTCACAGCACAGGACTTGGGAACCAACATGCTATGTCAGCCCCATCTCACCAGTCCCTCTCCCTCCTCACCCCGGGCCACAGGGTCTATTGGTTGGGCAATGTCTTCTCTGGGGATACATTAGTGAACAAGAATCTATAGCATATTTGAGGGTTGGTGCCTAGACGTTCCCCAGAACTACTTCTTTCATCTCACTGAATGAAACCATAAAGGGCCTATACTTTCACATGATCAGAGAACCAAATGTAAAATTCATTTCTACTCGTTTCAAGAATATGTAGAGAAAAATGCACTGGACAGAATTAAAGTTGAAAATCCCTCTATTAAGAACAAAAGTATAGAAGCGACAAAGCTCAAATTATAGTTATGTGTTGGCCTATTTCTTAAGCATTTCATAAACTACACATATGGTTCTGCTGCCAAAAGGAAACCAGTCATCGATATGCCTCATGACTCACTTCTTTTTTAAAGTTCTTAAGCCAGGGTAGTTTGGCTTAAGACTCTGCTGACTGACAGAGTTGATGTTGCTGGGTTAAATAGGTCCCTTCTGTGAACTGAGAGAGACAGGAGAGTCAGAGCCCTGAAAGTGTTTCTTAGCCTATAAACCTGCCAGATGGTGGGGAGTACTTTTTGGATAAAAGTGATGCAAATGAGAGAAGTGAGAATTGAGACTGAGCAATCTAGCTACCTAAATTTTGAGGGGCTTATTTAAATATATCAAGAGGTACTCTCTAAAGTCATGTCATAATTTATAATAAAGCCTTTCTAGTTTTTTCCATGATCTGTAATTTTTCTATTATTCTTTCCACATTTAGCTTAGGGAGATGACACCTCTGTTGCAATGAAATTACCCCACTAGGGAAAAAGCTAATCACCTTCCCATCCAATCAGGATTTCTAAGCATTCTGGTAACAGCATGAAATTAAAGTCTTGGTAGAATGAGAACCATATGTTCCTCATGATTTTTGCCCATACAACAATATAGGTGTCAACAGAAGTTGCACATATGATTTAGGAAACACGGGGCAGCGGATGACAATATGGCGCTCCAGGATCCAGAGTACTGAGTAACTCAAGGAAAAAAAGATTTTTTTTGTCTAATAATACACACAAAAGCTATCCTTATACTGTTAGGGGAGCAAATTGTCCGTAAATGGAAATTCCCATGGCAGGAAATATATGAATTGATCCAGACATCCCTCCTTTGTTTTCTCTTGTAGATATTTTCCAGCAATGGTTTCACACTTATAATAAATGTATTCATATCTGTACTCAGATATCATTTTTAATTGCTAAAAGAAGATCGACACATTCTAGTGGAATAGACACTCCCAGTCCAACCAACCATCTCCCTTCTTTGTATGGATAATTTTCATTCAAGTTTTAAAAATCAGGTTTATCTTACCCTGGTAGTCTGTACTGACGTACCACAGTCAAAATCATGATGCTTGTTCTCTGTGTTATGAAATATTCCGCCAAAAAATACTCCTCCAATAAAAAATAGAGCCCTATGTGTCTTTCATTCTGACAAATATACTTACTTTATTCTCCAAGTGTGCTAGTCTGAGATTCCTGCAAGAAAGGGACCCTTCCATCCTATCCCCAGGGCCCCAGCTCACTAATGGCGTCTGGACAGTGGTAGGAATGTGCTGAATTCATGCCCAACTCCAGATCTTAGCTGCTGGCATGGCCTGTACAAGTAGAAAATTCAAAACTACCCCTGTACTGAACATGACATTCTCTTTTTAAAAAATTCTAAATCAAAATTATGAAATCAAGTTAGCGACCCTAAAACTCAAATACTGGGGGAGGTAAACATCTTTTTGAAGGGACTCCATGTTCTTCTAACTGGAAAATAAAAAATAACCAATTTGAAACTGGCTAGAAATAAAGAGATAGTATCATTGAAAGACCAACTGAATACATAAGTATAAGAACTATTTTTTGGGAAAATAAAATTTTTCTGAGAGTCTTGGTCAACTCGGGCTGCAATAACTAAACACCAGAGACTGGCTGGTTTAAACAGCAGACACTTATTTCCCACTGTTTCAGAGGCTGAGAAGTCCAAGATCAAGGTGCTAGTAGATTCAGTTTATAGAGAGGGCTCTTTCTCTGGCTTAAAGACAGCCACCTTCTTGCTGTGTCCTCACAGGGCAGAGAGAGTGAGAGCTCTGGTCTGCCTTCCTTTTCCTAGAAGGACACTAATGTCATCATAGGGCCCCACCCTCGTGACCTCATCTAAATCTAATGATCTCCCAAATGCCCAACTACCAAATCCCAACACTCTGGGGGTTAGAGTTTCTACAAATGACTTTTGGGGTGACACAAACATTCAGTCCATAACAGAAACATAGGAGATATGGGAAAATAGAAATATGCCTTCTGGAAAAGGATCAATTATGTAAATAATTACTTTTTACTAAAATGGCTTCAAAGCACATGTGATTTCAATTTAAAAGAAAAATGTTTGGTGGAGTTTGAAAAGTCAATAGATATTTTAACAGATATTTTCTTGACTAAATATTAGAACATTCTCCAAAGCTTGATTTTATTGTGTTATATGACAAGAATTAACTGTAAATCAATAGAAGAGATTAGAAAGTCCAGCAAAAGCAGAGATGGGTATTTAGCACATGATAAATACAGCATTGCATATCAATAAGTAATGCAATTAAGTAAACAGAGGAATGCATACACATGCACATAAAGAATTTTTACAGTTGCTTGCAAAATAAATCTAGACATTTGCTACTCTAAGTGTGGTCCAAGAACCTGCCGTGTCCGCATCATCTGGGGGCTTGTTAAATATGTAAAACTTGGTCTCATCCCAGACCATCTGAGTCAGGAGTGCATTTTAACACATGCCCAGGTGACTGGTATGCATATTAACTTTGCAAAGGAATGCCCAGGTAAAATTCCTACGATGATGGAAATGGTTTATATTTGTGCTGTCAAAGATGATCAGTTAATGTATAGCTCTTTGTGGCTACTGAGCACTTGAAACGTTGTCGTTAGGGCAATTGAGGAAATAAATTTTAAATTGTATTTTCTTTTAATTAACTTAAGTTTAAAGTTCACATGTGGATAGCCACTACCATATTAGACAATGCAACTCTAGACCTTCCTTTGAACTATTTGTATATTAATTAGATTAATTTACTGAAAGAAACTGGAATATGATCTTGGGGTGGAAATGACCTATCTAAAGATAACATCAAAGCTAGAAACAATTAAATGACAACCAACTGAACTGAATATATACAAATATAAGATATTTAAATGGGAAATGATTATAAATAAAGTTATCATTTAAGTGAAAAGTTGTGAAATTATCTGCAGCACATATGAAAGCCAAACTGTTACACATTCCTCTTATATTAATACAAACAAAAAGACTTATAAATAAGCAAAAAATAAACACGGTACTAACCAAGGACAAAGGACAGGAAAGGGTCATTCACAAAATAAGAATGTGAAATGGCAAATAAATACAGAAAGAGATGTTTAACCTCAGTAATAAAAAAATGCAAATTAAAGTAACTAATGAGTCTTAATATTTTATAGTTTCCCTTGCTGGTAAACATATGGGAAAATGGATAGTTATATGAATGTATGCAACCAAAATCAAGGTAAATATGTTCATTTAAAATTTCTTTTTAGTGAACACAGTCTTTGAAATAATAATTCTACCTTAATGTCATCATAAATGGGCAAAATTGTGTTTGAATCATTTATGGTTTGTAATAACAGAAATTTGAAAACTTCTTAAATATTCAGCAACAAGAGATCAAAAATTAAATTATTATGCAAGCATTAAAATTATAATACAGATCTACATTCATTTCTATGAATGTGGGTGTGGTAAGGAGGTAACAGAAAGGAATGTTGGACTGGAGTTCTGCTCACTCCTACCTCCAAACAGCCTGACAGTGGTCAAGCAATAGAATCTCTCCCTCTGTCTCAGTTTATTGATCTAAAAATGACAATAGTATTAATGCAAAGTCATAAATTTATTATGAAGATTAAATAAGTTAATATATGTAAAAGTCTATGTAAAAAAACTGTCCAGCATTTAATATGTAAAAGTCTATGTAAAAATTGTCTACCATTAGTGTAAAGTCATAAATTTATTATGAAGATTAAGTTAGTTAATATATATAAAAGTCTATGCAGAAAACTGTCTGGCATTTGGTGTGCTAGCTGCTCTCAGCAACAGATTTAATCACCACAACAGTGCGCGGCGTTTGGAAAGATAGCCGACACCATGCCTAGCACCCGTTCACTCCCGTTTCCAAATTCAGTGGCTATTTCCCTGCCGGGATCGTTCCACTTGAAGTGCTATTTCATCACCCATGTCTTCTGTTTCCTCTCCTTGTTCCTTGACTTCTTTGTCTTCTTTTCTGGCTCTCTCCTCCACTTGGGTTCTAAGTGTCGGAATGTTCCAGACCTCAGGCCCGGCGCTCTGTCTCAACTTGTCCATATCATCTCCCAGATCCTCTGATCAAAAAAGGAAAACCAACCCCCTGACTCATTATCACACCAACCAAATCGCTGTCTCTGCAAATACTTATCACCACTTGATATTATCTTGTGTGTGCACACATGTATGCACACACACATATGTAATATATTTTTATTCCTATTTCAACATTATCAGTTTCTCTTTGCTAGAATACGAGCCTCATGAGAACAGGAAGCTTCCAAGTGCTTGCTAATCTGTGCATCCCAGCAAAGAGAGCAGTGGCTTGTGTATAGGAGGCATTAAACTTAAATTTATTAAATAGCTAGCTATATTACATAGGCCATAATATGGTATGATATATGGATTTACACATCCATATAAGACTTATGCATATACATAATGCTCATAATAACAGTAGCTCATAATAATAATAGCAAACACATGCATAACGTTTATTACATGCTCTGCTTAATTCATTCCATCACACGCCAACCTTGCATGGTAGGAATTCTAATTCTCCTCACTTTACAAAGTAGAATATTGAGGTGGAGTTTAAGTGATTTGTCCAGGTTACGCAATTATTATATGTAGAGGGAAATTCCTAGTACAGAAAAAAATGACATAATTGTGTTTATGCCTGAGTGTGATATTTTTGCTTTTAAAAAAAATAGGTCTATGCGTTCCTTAGTTTTCTCAAATAAGCACGCATTGTTTTAATAATAATTTTATATGGCAATTTGAGGGAAAATATCAATCTCTGGCTTCACAAAATTTCCCCTGAAAGTGGAGCCTGTGGAATCTGTGGGTTTCCATTTATTTTTAAAATGAGAAGACTGGGTCAGGAGGATTTGTGAAATGGAAATGTCGCCAGTGCCTCACTGAGTTGGCAATATCTGCAAAAAAGAGATAAAGAATTCAGAAGTGCGTACAAGTAGTGTATTGGCCAGATTAAGATTTGGGGAAAAGTTATAAAGAAAAAGGGATTACAGGTGGAAGCACAACCTGCCTAATGAACAGATTTACAACAGACTTCAGGAGACTGTGTCCTTCCGGACTGGGGCCAGCTTGGTTGGCGTAGTCAGTACCAAGCAAGTCTCACCCACTTTCTCAGCTTCAGCCGCATAAAATGCTACAGCCTGTCTTGCCTGACTGGAGACCGTGTAGTCTTACTTAAGCTCATACAGAGTTAATCAGTATTTGAAAATACCCATTAGTAATTAGAGAGAAGAGTGGAAGAAATAAATGAAACTTGCAGCCTACAATATATTCTCCTCCAAGCCTACTTTTTACTTCATTTAGTTAATCCAAATAAAGTAATTCCAGGGAATTTTAATTTTAAGGCAGATAAAGGGGATCAGAGGAAATTTATCACTAAAGTAAGGCATGAGGTACCAACACTCTCTCAAAACGTTCAATGAAAAAAATGATAAATTCAAGGCTATCATTTTTAACCATCTGATCTTTTTCTAAGTGTATGTTGACTATGAATTAGATTTAAGGTGCTTGTGGATAAAATTTCAACTTAATTGAACTATAGTTCTCATTATGGGTTGCTGGCCATTATTCTGAGGTCAAATTTAAATTCAAAAACAGGACTTGGAGATCACGCACTGTAACCCCTTCATGAAGCAGGTCAGGAAATTGAAGTCAGAATGTTAAACAGAACACCTAAGAATACAGAGCTGCTTCTTTGGGTGCCCGGAACCAGTTAGTTCTCTTTCTAGTCTACAACAATTTATTTTCAGCCATAGATTTTTTTTTTTAAGTTCTTTCCCCCAGAAGATAGCAAGAATGAAGTAGCATATTTTAAATGTAATTTAGGAGTAAAAAGGCTTTTATGGAAAGGTGAAGTAGATACCGAACTATCCGCAGGGATCTGAGAGGTATCAGGCAGGTCTTGGATACAATTGTGAGGTGTTTTTCTGGACATCCCAGGAATCCCTTTCAACTTTCCCCACCCTAATACCATTCGACACCCTCAGCCAGCTGCCTGCTGCCATCTACCTGACTCCGAGAGGCTACCCTCAAGACAGAATCTGCTGTTAGTTCCAGTTTGCACTCCAGCTTTCCTGCATTTGAAAAGCTCTGTCCCTGGATATCCACGTGTGTGGCCACCCTGAACACTGCACCGCCCACCCCTCCCCGCCCCCAGCCGCTTCCTGAATGTCCACCCTCAGTTATTATCTTACTACCCAGTTGGCTCTGGAGCTAGATTCACCTGGATTTACAGCTCCGCTTTAGTCTTAGCTAGTTGTGCAACCTTGGGCAAGTATTTAACTTCACTGTGGATCCACTTCCTCATGGGAATAATTGTAATAGGACCCACCTCACAGAACTGTGATGATTAAACACGTGACTCTTTGCAAAATGCAAAAGGTTAACTCAATACCCTGATTTCTCTTCTTTTATGCATTTTTGTTATATGTTACTATCTTTATAGCATATTTACTCATTTATTGTCTTTCCTGTTGCAATAAAATTCTAGGAGAGCAGGAAACTTGATTTTCTTTTTTTTTTTTTTTAATTTCCACCCTAAGTATTCAGAAAGTTTTATGGCAAAGGGAAATCCCTCAATAAATGTTTGTTAAATAACATAGTTGTTCCCGTCTAGAGGCATTTCAGTGTGTTTTCAGACTCCTTCAGTCTCAGTCTTGTTTCTAACCAATGAGTCAAGCTCTGTTCTGACTGAAGGTGTTTTTCAGGCATCAGTGGAGAAGGTGCTGAAGGGTGTTGTGGGTCTGCGTGGACAGGTGGCCCCAGTTCTGTGTCTACATGAGTCCACCTGAGATCACTGAGAAACAGCCTTCTTCCAAATGATTTTCCCAACTGAACCACAATGTTTTCTGAAATTCTGTTCTTTTCTTTGCTTAAACTCTGCTTTCCCAAAGGGTTACCAAAGACCCACTCTGAGGAACTCATGTTCACAAACAGATGGATCCTGGCTTTTGGGGTATCACCTAGCTGAATATTTTTTCTCTGTGTAAGTAGGTCTCTGACAAGAAAAGTAAAATTGTGTTTGTAAATCTCTAACTATTTTGGCCATGCTTATGGATGTACCCAGACAGTGACACAAAAATGACAGAAGTGAAACACGGAGAAGACTCAGTTTATCGATTTGAAAACTTCATATTTTTCATTAATTTCTTCAAATTTTAATTTTTTTCTCATTTCTCATATTTGAGGGAAATGAATGTGTAATAGAATTGCAAATAATAAAAGGATATTCAGAAAGCCCTCCCTTGGGGGAAAAATTAAGAAAAAGGTTAAGAATTAAAGAAATCTACTTTCCAAGTTTAAGTCACATTTAACCTAAAGTTAATAGATTAGCAGTAATATTTGAAGAAAGTACAGGGAACCAGCCCAACCGCACACAAGCACTGGAGTTAAGGAAATGAGAACTGATTTTGGAAGTGAAAAAATGCTGAATGACATAAACACTCGACAACTTCCTTGCCCACAGGCTACATTCAACAGGTGCCCAATAAATATTACTTATCGAAAAAATGACTGTGCAGAATAGGGAAAATGGACTATTTCTAATTTCTTCTTTGCTTCATTTTATCATTATTATTACTATTGTTATTATATTTTCAATGGCTGTCAAGCATGGTTGTAAGTAGTACGGGCAAAAAATAAATAATTAATTGAAACAAACTTTTCTGCATGAGTACTCCTTGGGCATCTAGTGAGGAGGTTTTGAGACAGGGAGAGAAAAGAACATAAAAGCAAATGAGGAAAGCATCACATCCCATTTATTTTATAGTTTAGACGCTGGATAGTCTAGACACCTCTACTAAATTTTCACTTATATGCTGATGTTTGGATGAGTCATTTAATAAAGTAGGTTTTTACTCTCTGATAATAAAATAAGCGATATAAATTACCTTGCCTGCACAAACAAAATACAACCATATCAAAATTATAGGGATATTATTATAAGAAAGCCGCATTAAACTAAACCATGTGACATAAAATAGATCTAAAAAGTACAATTTTTCCAATGGTTTTATTTTAGAAATAGAGTATGAGGCCAGAAAATTCTGTGATTTGTGCAAATTCCAACAGTGATAAGTTTGAGGTCAGAATCTAACATTCTGGTGTAGTTATTATTGAAAACAGCATGGAGTTTTCTCAAAAATTAAAATTAGAGCTATCACATGATCCAGCAATCCCACTTCTGGTGTTTATCTAAAGGATATAAAATCAGTACCTGGAAGAGACATCTGCACTTTCATGTTCATATTCACAATTGCCACCTAAGGTTTCACTGAGGGATGAATGGATAAAAATTAAAATGTGATTAAAAAAAAAAGAAGGAAATCTTGTCATTTGCAACAACTTGGGTGAACCTAGAGAACATTATACTAAGTGAAACAAGCCAGACACAGAAAGGCAGATAGTGTATGATGTCACTTAGATGTGGAATTTAAAAAACTCAAACTCACAGAAGCAGAAGGTACCAGGGGCTGAGGAGAGGGAGAAATGGGGGGATGTTGGTCAAAGGGTACAAACTTTCAGTTATAAGATGAATAAGTTCTAGGGATCTAAGGGATCCAATGTACAACATGGTGACTATAGCTAATAATACTGTATTGTATACTTGAGACTAGATCTTAAGCGTTTTCACCACACACACACACACACACAAGTAACTATGCGAGGTGATGGATCTGTAAATTAAGTTTACTGTGGGAATCATTCCATAGCGCATATGCACATTAAATCATTACATTTGCACCTGAAAAAAATCCCATTGTACAACCTGAAAATGTACAATTTTTAAGTGTCCATCATACATCCATAAGCTGGAAAAAACAATTCAAAAATTAATTAAAATAATCTAAAATCCTGACTCCCAGTTTGATGCTCTTTTCCCTAAAGAGAAAACCTAGATGGACAGACTCTGGAGTAAATGTGACCAAACTTCTGGTTTTCCATCTAGGAAATAATATTTTGTGCTCAGGTGTGTTCCTGCCTTCATTCACCTGGGAAATCATGTAGTGAACAACTCACTGCAAGGTGCAAGTAACTTATACGAGGGGAAATAAATTTTGTGAAACTCATTCCTTGAATTCCTGCTTATGGACATAGTATAATAAATTTTTTAACTCTTTCTGACCCTATTAAAAACAATAGTCAGAAGAAAAAGAAGAGTCATAAGAATATCAAACTGTATCTTGAAGAGATCTAATTTTAGTAAACTCTTGAATGCAATGTGCAAATATTATCTATAAACACACATATGGATATATATAAGATATATCCATATATGTGCATGTATATATGTGTATACATCTATCTATAAATTGTATATATACATGTGTTTGCAAAGTTCTTAAATGAAATCGATGTACCCCCATAATTTTAAATTTTACCTGTTTGAATATTACTGTACAATTATACTAGGATATAGGATTTGCCATAAATTGGTCTTTAGTTGATGCTCTAAATTTCAGTTTTTAAAATAGAATTGGAAAAATAGGGAAAATAATCTAGTATGGCTGTGTCATTAGAAGAAATGTGGTAAAGGTCCAGTGTGATTACAATTAAGTTTTAGTGACATGTTCATTTTGAATGGAGACCCATCTCAATTAAAATATTTCGAGTATTATTTATAATAATTATATTTTCTTTCCGGGTTAAGAGAAAACACACTCATGGAGAGATGCTAAGGAAGCAAAACCCAACCCAAGGCACTAAATGCACACAACATAGTTTAATCTGGGTCCTTAGCAAAATGTCAAATCCTCTTTAGCATTTTTTTAAGGAACTAGATGTGGAATTATCAACAATCATCTAAAAAGGTCACTTAAACCTACTTACAGCATCTTGAGTTTGTCTGTTTTCCAACCATTTCAACTAGCTGTGTATTTTAAAGGAAATATTACACTGTAAGGAATGCTGTTTTTTTTTTTAATTGAAGTATAGCCAGTTTTACAATGTTGTGGTAATTTCTGGTATACAGTTTAGTGATTCATTTATACAGGTATATTCCTTTTTCATATTCTTTTTCATTATAGGCCATTATAAGATATTGAATATAGTTCCCTGTGCTGTACAGTAGGACTTTGTTTTTTGTCTACTTTATATAATGGTAGTTAGTATCTGCAAATCCTGAACTCCCAATTTATCCCTCCCACGCCCTTCCCTCCCAGTAACCATAAGTTTATTTCTATGTCTATGAGTCTGTCTCTATTTTGTAAAGAAGTTTCTTCATATCCTTTTTTTTACGATTACACATATAAGTGATACCAAGAATGCTGTGTGTTAAATCCAGTATAAACTACAATATTCTCTTTATACTCAGGTCTTAAAACTGAAATTGGTAACAAATAATCATATGCAGCCAATAACTTACACAACCTAAACTTGGTGGAGAGATGTTTGCATATGTGTATTTATATAAATGTACACAAAATATTATACTCATACAAAATATTTTTGTATATATGTATATACATTTTATATCTCCTGAAATCATTTATGTCTTTTTAGATAAGCAAACTTAGATGCAATCAATGCAATCATTTGATTCTCAAAATTTAGTTGATTCTTCTCCCATGTTTTCACTCCAAGTCACTTTGGAAGACACACTTTTCACATTGTTAAAAATGTGGTGGTTTTGGATAATAATGGGGCAATTCCATGAGAATATAGTCACAGGGTCGACTATTTTTGTTATAGACTCTATCTTGATATATGAACTAGAATTTTTGCTTGTGACAAAACACCAACTTTAATTGATTTGGGGAAAAAAAGGGGGGGAGAGTTACTGGGAAAACACTGTGGTCTACTCCACCATGACAGAGGGCAGGAATAGTCAATGGTGAGAAGGCTGGGGACAGACATGCATCAGACACAGCCAGACATAGGGCTCAAATGCCAAAAGGAGAGCTGAGTCTCTCTGTCTCTGTCTCTTTCTTTCTACTGCATCTTTTTTTTTTAATTGAAGTACAATATGTCAATTTGTGGTGTGCAGCACAATGTACCAGTCATGCATATACATACATACATATATTTGTTTTCATATTCTTTTTCACTAAAGGTTATTACAAGACATTGACTATAGTTCCCTGTGCTATACAGAAGAAAAATTTTAAATCTTTTTTTATATATAGCGACCAACATTTGCACATCTCAAACTTCCAAATTTATCCCTTCCCACCCCTTTTCCCCAGTAACCATAAGATTGTTTACTGTGTCTGTTTTTGTTTTGTAGATGAGTTCATTAGTGTCCTCTTTTTTCTTCTTTTTTTTTCCTGCTACATCTTGCCTTGCGTTTCTTCCACTATAGTCTTGATTTCTCCACATAGCAGGAGACACAGCTGCCAACATCTCCCAAGACCCATAGCTCACAGTCCTCATCACTGAAGAGAATTATCCATTTTTAAAATACCAAGGAGGAGACAGGGGAAGCAGAGGACATATCTGTTCCCTTTAAGGGCATGACCTGAAAGATGCACGAATCACTTCTCACATCCCACAAGTCAGAATTTAGATTCATGGCCAAACTTAGCTGGAAGGAAGAATAGAAAACACGTTTTAACCAGGAAAGCCATGTATCCACATGTATTTTCAGGACTCTATTAAAGGAAGAAAAGTGACATGCATATTAGAGGACAACTCACACTGAACAGTTATGACAATGAAGACGTGATAAGAATAATTCAAGCATTGTTTGATCAGTACAACTGGAGTAGAATCAGAGATGAGCCCCAAATGTGGTTTCCTGAAAAACGCAGGAGATTTTTGAAGACATCCCAAAAAATTACCTTTGTTACTGCAAATAAGGCTTTTTCTTTTAAATTATTTCTCGTAACATGTTTAGTTAACTGATTAAAATTAAGGCCAAGCTAGTTTAGTTTTGGTTTCCATCACTGGGGTTATGGTAGTTTTGTTGAAAAGGTTAATGAGTATGTTTGTGAGGGAAACCTACAACTTGTTTGTTTTCAGAAAGAATATTGTTTCTTTGATAATAACACCTGAATTTCTAAAAAGCTTCTTATTAAGGGATGAAAAATAATGTGCTGAATCCTGCCAGGTGAGTAACTTCTCACTGGGTGAGAAGTAGGACTTTAGAAATATAGAGTAATTTTCTCCAACAAATAGTAAATCGCACGCCAGTGGGGCCGCACTGTTTGTTCTAAGCACCTATTTCAGACCCGAAAGCAGCTGAGATGCTCTTCAGAACCTGACCCCCTGCACTTCTAAATTGCTCCCCTCATTCCTTACAAAAAGCAGAAACCGTCAAACCTCTACCAGGGACCCAAAGCAGAGACGCCCCCCCAAATGCCCGTCAGCCTAGGAGCATCCCAGATGTTGTGTCTGAAATCTCTAATGGAGGTGTTTCTATCATGTCCACTTAAATGTCTTTTGCATTTTAAATCTGATGCGTAATTCTGTGTATCACCCACTGCCAAAAGAGCTATTGTGTATTTTAACTGGGCGAGGATGGCTGCCACCTAGCTAAATTGGAAGCTTGGGTATTTTTAGTGCTTGGTGAAAGGACTTACATAAAGAGCGCCTCTATTCACCCTATTGGGATCCTCTTATGTAAAAGGCCTGGCACAAGTGTAAGGTATTATTATGACTATAAAAGCTGCTCACTCTGTAATCATAGGAGAGGCAGCATTATGGAGAAATACCATGCAGTTGCATGGCAACTGAATCCTCGTGGAGTCCGTTACCACGCAGAGGAGTTATTGTGAGTGCTTCACAGCAACCCAACCAGGACAGCACCCAGACCACAAGCAGGTGAACACCCACCTGTTGCCTAAGGACCTTTCCACCACCATCCTGGTAATTGGATGGAATTCAAGTTGAGGATGTGGTTTTTACTTCCCTGGGCACCTGAATACCAGGGAAGGGTGTTTTGTTTGACAAATTTCAAGCACGTTATTTCCATTGTGAGAGAATGTAAAAGCACACACGTCATCAAGTGTCAGCAACAATGGGGAATCCACAGCCACGGCTCTGCCAGTTATAGAACGATGCATAGACTTTACTAACCTCTAAAATGAGTGTAATATCTCAAGGTCTTGTTAAAAAAACAAAAACATAGTTACTTTTCTTTGGGTAAATGTGATGCTTTGCTGCCAACATCCCTTTTCTCTTTTTGCAATCAATAAAATTGGATCTTCTTCTAAGAAACGATTCTTTGCTCACTCTGGTCCATGTGGTTCAGAGGGGGCTGAATCCAACCTGCTCCCGGGATAAGCAGGTGACACAGAACCAGCCAACTGGCATATTCTATTTCCCCGATGTTGGCTCAGGGTTGGGCACATGACAAAGCCAGGACAACGAGACTCATTCTGGGGCTTCTTTTGGAAATCCTGGGCTGTCTTACTGCTGGGGGTGCCCCCATCATGGTTGGTGGTTGCTTTGCTTCCTGCGGACAGAACTTCCTCAGAGACGAGCCAGCACCAATGGGTGCAGAGCCAAGAGACACAGGACACAGACTGCCAACTGCATCATTTGAATACTTGGGTCCAGCTGGAGCAAATATTCTATCCCCAAAACATTGTCCATACACAATTTTTGTGTATTTTGAAGTTAAATTTAAAGTAGTCCAAATTAGGTTTCCACCACTTGGAACAAGAAGGTTCATGGGCTGTGGAATTTATGTCTGCTCTCTGCCAGTGATGAGCTGTGTGACCCGGGGCAAGTTATATACCTTGTCCGAGTTCTAGTTTCTTGGTTTTTAAAATAAATACCTTAATTCTCTGTTTTTAAAATGAGCATAATGATGGTTCCTTAATTCATAGTTTTGGTAGTGTTAAATGAGGCAGTGCCTGTGGAGAACGTATCCAAATGTCTAGAATAAAATATGAGCTCATTAAACGGTATTTATTATCTGTTAGAGACTTGCAGAGGTCTCTATCTGAAATGATTGGGGTTCTCAGGGATACACAACCATGACTCCTTCAGAGATAGCCAATCACTCAGTCTACTCTCCTAGGCCACTAGTTGAGATTCACTTAACAATTCAAGAGACCTATAGATTTCCATCTTTGTTCTATGACTGGGGTAATTCTCCCCCCTCCCCATCTTGTTCCCTCAAAGCACACATCTCTCTCTTCTTCGCTCTGAGAAAACTGGCATAAAAAACTTGGGTCTTCTAAGCCACCCAGGGAAGTCCTCGGCATAAAAGCATTTTGCTCTGCCATGCAGTTTCCCCTGGAGAAATAAAACACCAGGTACTGGGATACATTCTTGGAAAGGGCAAATGAGATAAGAGGAAAAAGGAAAGAAAGTACAAAGCACAAATTAATGTCTCAGTATATTGTCCCTGCCAAACAGCTAATATTCATCGAGTTGTCACAATAGCCATCAAGGTAACTGGAGGTCCCCAGACTTTCTCAGTTCATTGAGCTCTTAATAGCTTTTTCACAGCACCTAAAAGCCAAAAGAAATACCTAACAATTCCATTTATTATATCTAAATAACTATTTCTATTGTAACACCTTAGTAGTAATTTGAAACAAATGATACACATACATTGAACAAAAATATTTTTATTTAATTTTAAAATATCCATAATTATTTACTAAAGTGTCTTGTGCAACTATTGGGTATCACACAATTCTTAAAACTTAAAACCAGTTTGGACACCAACACCCTTATTTTCCATTCCATATGGATTTTTGCATATGAGACTTGCCTCCTGCCACAATCGCCACAAACCCCCGCTTCCCAAAGAAGTGACACTATCGAAAAGAATACAGTGCAATGCATGTTGAAGTGCAATGCATGCATGAACTATGAAGCCAGGGGTTCATATGATGTCTATTCTCCTTTGAAAATTCAAAATCTCTCCTATGAGTTGTGGCAGCACTTATGGCCCCTCGGTGCAAGTTTGGGGAAACAAGATGCCAAACTTCTAAATATTTTCTCATAGTATTCCTCTCGTAAATATTTCCTGTACAGCAATCTTATGAGCACAGGGACTTTATCAGCTTTTAAAGATGAAGAAGCCAAGGGGTGGTGGGAATAGCTCAGTGGTAAAGTGCATGATTAGTATGCACAAGATTCTGGGTTCAATCCCCAGTACCTCCATCAAAACGAATAAATAAATAAACCTAATTACCTCCCCTGCAAAAATATTTTTTTAATTTTTTAAAAAGATGAAGAAACCAGATTTTTAAGTTTAAAGTTTCAGCAAAACAGAGGAAGATGAGGAATTGAATCAGGGATCCCCAATCTACCTCTACTCTCCAGTGATTAAATTAGGAAAACACGTATTTATGGCTTATGTTATTTTGTTAATTTCATTTCTTAATTTATTGAATCATACACAGAATAGTTAATGAACACTAACGCTGTGCTCACTGCTGAGTTTGGGGCTGGGAATCCAGACAGAGACTGACCTCAGAAACCTGATGGAGACATAGAAGGACAATAAAGGGGGCCTTTTTAAAAGGGGCCATCATGGAGTGATCTTAGGGTGCAATGTGGGACACAAGACCCCATAGGATGATCATAAAAACCACACAGAGTTTTTATACAAGAGAAGAAAGTTAGATGATGAAAACGTAGCATCGTGTTGACTGTTCCTAAAATGTCATCTCCAGCAGAAGCAGTAATGTACACAAAAGAACAAAACTACGAGAGACCCCAGCCTCTCTGGGGAAGAGAGCAGCACAGGGAGTTAGAGAAGCAAGAACAGTGAGGCATGTCTAGATATGAGGTTGAAGGAGGGGGGGTCAGCTTATCAGCACTTTCTGGGAATGTACCCAGTAATTAATTCAGTGTTTCCCAGTGAGTGACATTGATGCTGGAAAGATACCTTTTAATAAAAGGATCCTGTGACTGTTGGAGATCCCCTCTTGGAATTTCAAAATGGACATAAGCACTATAAAAGCTCTGAGAATCTGCTGATTAAAAGAACAAACAAACAAAAAAGATTCTGGTTAATGGCATGTTTATAGTCTTTAGATATTCTGCTCTCTAAGAGCCACAGCTGTCAGCAATAAGAGCTCTAATTCTCACTCACCTTTAGTGATAACCTTTCCTTAGACAATTTCAGATCAATCTCATTTTCTTTAGGAGAAAATACACGTGCTAACTTTGCTTCCTAAGTCTCCTTTTTGGGAACTTGGAGAGAGGTGATGGATAGACGTAAGGGCTGTGCTTTTAATCCAGGTGACTCATGTCCATGCCTTATAGACCAGGGTTGCAAATAGCTGCCAGAAAAGGGAGGTATGACAAGTGGCTTGCAGTCTGAGCATCTCTGACCGAGTGTACTGAAGAGAAGCCCACTTGACTTCAGTCACACATTCTACTGAAGAAGCAGAGCCCTGTAGACACGGTGGAGCTTGAATAAATATGTGTACCAAAATCACCTTCAAGGGGAAAGCAAGGTTGTCTCCACTCAAGGGTAGAATTGGCCCTGTTACAATTTAAACATACCATAAAAAAGCTTAATGATGCATTTTCACAAGCCTTGCCCATCAAAATCCCCAAGTGCCTGATCTTACAAGTACAGTGCTAATGGATCAGAGTTTGGAGAGAGATTTATTACCAAATTAATGGGGGAAATGGTCATCTACCAATAGTGGTTATAATATATTGAGCATTTATAATGTGCCAAGACCTGTGTAAAATATATTATGTGTATTTGCTGAAATCACAAACAATGCCGAAAAGTGGCCATAAGCAATCCCAACTTTACGGACGAGAAACTCAGTCGTAAAGCATCACACCATTATGTGAATGGGAGAAGCAGAATGGGAATAAAAATATAAACAAGCTTAAATCCATGGTTTTAACCACTTTTTTTCTTTTTTAAAACAGACATTCAACGGTTTAACAATAAAACCGTTTCCGACAACGTTCGTACTTTGCTTTGTGACATGATACCAAAAGACTCCTGCTTTTAGATCCCCAGGAACCTCTGCTTTTAGAAGCCACATTTCAACCATCCTGTGTCCCTGGCTCGATTGCCAGCACACTTGGAGAGAAGGGAGATGGACCGATCCTTCTCACATTGCTTCCTGACAACCTTGGGATCTGATCCAGCAATGGTGGTTGTGATTGGGAGCCCTGCACATCAATGATCCCTTCTGTAGAGGTTTTAGACACCTGGCTTTACTGAAATGCTTTACTCAAATTGTGTATGAAAGGTCCTTGACCTGCTCTGGGTGGTGGAGTACAGTTAGCAAGCAGTTCTAAACTGTATCCTTTATCAGTCAGATTCTTCTTATCATAAGTGAATTTAGAGATTTTTTTAAAGGAAAAGAAACAAAACCACCAAGAGAAAAGCATATATTTTAAAGTTTTGGTTACTATTTTGGGGAGAGCATTAGAAAAAAAAATCGATTTTAAAAGTCACTTCAGGTATTGTTTGTGTGTCAGTACAATTCTGAAACCGTCACAACCATGGCAAAGACTTGGAGTACTGATTTACTTTAAAATTAAAAGGAAAAAAAAATTTAAGTCTTTATCAAACCACTCAACAGCAGGGCTATGGTTGATGGTCTATCAGTGTATTCATTAGCCTTTTCCCCCAGCACCATGGACAGCCACATTCCTCCTAATTAAGCTAAAACAACACTCCAGGGAATCTGTAGTGTACAATAAAATCCTCCCCCCAAAGCAGAAAATACAGAAGCACCAAACTACCAGGAGAAGGATGGCATGGCTAATTATTGTAAATATCGAGATTTAAAACATGAAGCAGTTATAAGCCAGTCATAAACAAATACAATTGTATTTAATAATTAAACACGGCTTTCTTGGATCTGAACGGTCTCTACTTGTCATATAACAGGTTACTTTTCAGCACTCAGTCACCCCTCACACTTCCTCAAAGTGGGGCACTTCCCCGTCTCAAAGGCTTTGGGTTTGGCCGTGTCACCAACTTTGACCTTTGGACAGGGAGCAGATGTGATGCAGGCAGAAACTTTTAATGTGCACCTGGGGATTAGTTTGTCTTCGTGTAATCGTAGGATGGGTATGGGAAGAACATATCTCAGGGAGCCACTGTCTCTTCCCACATGGGGCAGAAGCAGTCCAAACAAATCTCAGCGGATGTGCAGCCTCCTGAAACAGCACCTTTCGAGGTGACCCAAAGACTCATGTGCAAAAAAAACAGATGCACAAACAATGTTGTTGCGTTAGGTGTGGCTTGTTAGCCAGAATTATTGTAGCCTAACATGGCACCTCATTCCACCTCCAAGTATGTCGGATGACAACTTATTCTAGACCACTCTAGCAAACTCTATACAACCAAGTAGTTTGGGGTGGGGGTGAAATTAAGTTCTTTCTCTGGTTCTAGCCAGTACAAAATTCCCGCTTCAGATACTAGAGCATGGTCTTTACTCTCTCCTGCCCAAGTGTGCCACTTGTACACCTCATTTTTTCCTTCCCTAATACCAGGTTGACATTCTCAACCTCACCTCTGCCAGATTGTCCAGCTTTATCTGAAGTTATGTGCTGCTCTTCGCCATCACAGGCAGGAAATTTAAACAAGGAGGATTCCAGCTGGGTTAATGCAAGAGCCAGTAATTGACACACTGCTAAGGCAAAGATCAAAAAATCAAGTCACTTTACTTGTATCTTGGTGTGAATCTGGGGAGAAAGATAAAGAGCATAAATTTGTGGGTGGAGAAGAGAAGATTTAAAATTGCTCATTAGAAAATTGAGTGTTTATGCTTTCAGCCATTTTTTATGTCAGGTAGTTAAAAGAAGTAGAGGAAAGAAAACAGAAATTAATGTCTTATGTTTCAAGTTATTGACACCATGTTTCACCTACCAAGTCATGGAGATCATTTTTCTTTTGAGTGAATGCATCCAAAGAATAAATTTGATTGACAGTTTGGATTTGAATGGTTGGATATTCAGCTACAGAATATAAGTTCCATGAGAATGGAGACTTCCTTGTTTTGTTCACTGCAGGGAACTACAGGGTGTCAGCTGTTTTAGAAAGAAAAAAAAAATGTTAGTTGAGTGAATTGATATTGTGAATCAATAAGCCTAGTTTTTTTCCCCATTTGCCTTTGACTTAGAAACATCTGACCAAGTTGTCATCACTTAAGGAAAATCGCCTTTTATTTTCCCCATTTCAATTTTTTATCTAGCCACGTACACATTCTTCTCTTTACTAGAAAAATGTAAAACATTACACTTATCTGTCTAGCTCTTTGTTATTCAAATCCCCACATTCTTTTCCGTATATTTAGGTGTAAGCATCGTTAAAAATTAACATGTTCATCATACTTAACAGTTTTTATTTATTAAAGTAAATAACCCATTTTCTGTAATGAAATCCTTTTTTTCTGAACCAAGAAAAAACAGACCTATTTTGAATAATGTAGCTGGAGTTTTCATAAAACATTTTCCAAGGATAATAATTTGATCCTCATTCATAGCTACAATCCCTTGACTACCTTAACTTTCATGAAAGAATTAGGTTGCTCAAAGCTTTGGTTTATCTCCTATGAAAAATATAATTCCAATTCCGAGGAGAAGCAGTTTGAAAAGGCAGCTTCATGGATATAAACACCCACCATCGATTATAGACACTTTGGGAAAGGAACACTCCCAAATTAACAATTAAATGGAAAATATAGAATCTACCTTGTTTTCCTCTAATATCTTCATTTCCATCTCCACCCCTTAAATTCTAAAGATTACAGACACACCCTGGAGGAGTGAAGGAAATTAACTTCTTTTCCCCTTCTTCATTCTTTTCTCATATACTAGCCTAAGATCTGATCTGGGAAGAGAGAATTCTGAATTCCAGCCAACAGTCACAGTAAGGTTGGTGGGTAAGACCCATTACTGAGAACCTTCACAGGGCAAGAAAATATCTGCCTTCACTCTTAAAGAGTGAGACACAGGTCTCATTCACACAGCACACCCGGTCCACTAAGAGTAAGCACTCAAGAACATATTCCTCCCCATGAGATTGATCTGTGCACCCTTCTCTTGTGTAATAGTAAAGATGATTTTGGTAGCTAGCCTGGAATAGAAAACATCAACCCAAATTGACCTAAGCCATGCTGGGATTACTGTATCTCTGTTGGGAGACAATTCCTGATGGATCTCTTGTGTGTCCATACATCCTGTGAGCAGAGGCATTGACTCTCTTTCATCCAGTCTGTCTTGTCAAAGCTGTTTGCATGGTGAATAGCCTTGGAAGATAGAGATACTGCCTCCCTCCAAAGTCAACAGCAGGCTTATTTAGTGCACAGTACAGTAAAAATAATGTCTCTTTCATGAACAAAAGGCAGACATGCTTACTGCCCATTATAAGATTCAGGCTCCCTACACTCCTTTCCTGTAACACAATCCGCTGTGAGAGCACATGTCACCTGACCCTCTTCACATGACTGGGAGGGAGTTGGGGCACAGGTAACCAGAGTACATGCGGATACTCGGACTGCAACTTCTGCTTCCTCCGCACATCATTAACATGTCCTCTATCTCTTCTTGCCAGTCCTTTGCATCTGCTGCCTGCTGTCTCTAAACACCCTGTAACCCCTTCTTCACCAGGCAAACGTACACTCCTCTCACCTCCCCATCACGTCCACCTCCACAAAGCCTTGTCTGACTGCTGCTCTCACGTGCCCTCAGACTGCAGTGTTTATCCTCTACACTTTCCTAATTACATGCTTGTATTTCTCTTTTCCCACTAAATTTTGAACTGCAGAGCGGCAGACTCATGTCTTATTAACCTATGTTCTCAGGGTCCAAAACATACTATGTGACTACCTGGTTTTAAAAAAAGTAAACGGATGGATTAATAAATGAAAAAAAACTATGAAGAATAATAAATGTATGAGAAAGAGAAAGAGTGACAGAACAGCAGCTCAAGCCAGTGAATTACTGACATCTGTGTGGAAATAGTGGAAGTGCTACTATGTTTATCAGAAGCTTTTCCCAACTTTTGTCAATATTTCTGAATTACTCAGGATTATTTTGTTTGCCAGTGACAAAAATCCAACTTGAAACAGCATAAGTGAAGGAAGGAAATGTTGGCTTCTGTAGCTGATGAGGCCAGTGGCAGAAGCTTCAGCAGGGCTGGAGCTGGAATGACTCATCACAAATCAATTGTTTCAGCTCTCAGCGAGATCTCTTCTATGTTCGGTGTATTTTTGGACAGTCCTCTCAATATGGTGATCTGGCAGCTCCCAGGGTGGCTGAAGCTGGTATCATTGGTTCCTGTCCCACCAACCTACGTGGAAAGAGATCCACTTTTTCCTTATTGTGCCAGCAAAATTCCAGGTGAATCAATCTTTGTACCAGTGCAGTCCACACTGGAGTGGAGTCGGTGGTGTGGAATGCATGTGATGCTGTGACTGTCCAAGTTTAGGACCCATGGTCATTAGCCCAGCTGTTCTACGTGGATTGGTAACTGAGCTGCAGTATCCCAAAGGAAATAGGGGCGTTCTTATTAGAGGAGAGGAGAAGGGTGGGGAACAGACCAAAACAAGGATGCCCCCTGTGGTTCCTTTTCAATGCCATTATCTTCCTATAATATGAGGAAACTGTGGTTCATTGTATGTCTTTATTTTATCAGTGGTAGAAACTATGATGCTGGTGCTTAATTCACTGCGTTCTACAAATCTACAAGGGGCAATTTAAAATAGAGAGTGGAAGCAAGTGCTGTTTGTTGCTGCATTCTTTGAATTCTTCCAAGGGTCATTATTATAATGAACCTCTTCCCATCACTAGTCTGCTATTGCTTACCTATTAACCATGTGATTCACATCCAAGTTGGTTCACTTGTTTTTTTCCCTCTGGCAGAGGAATGTGCCAGTCAAACCTCTTTTCCTATCTTCCTTCTGACAGTATGCGGAGGAGTCCATCTGAATTAGTGTCTCCCCACTGCTAGGGTGCTAGGTGTTTTTAGGTTTCATTGAATAGCATTAATTCACCTAGTAAAGAATTTATTCTTTCTAACATTCTCTATATCTCTTAACTATTTCTATATCTCCTAATTAAGTGGACAAGAAAATCTTAATTTGGATCCAGTATATGATTTTAGCATTTGCTTTGACCAAGGAGAACTAATTTCACTCAGAGTCTTTAGCGGACGCTAGTATCTAGCTAAAATCTCATCATACTTTTGTGGTTTCCTTGTTTTTAGCTGTACCATTAACAACTATGGGTGTCAAATGATGGTGGCTTTAATTTAAGGAAGTGCTGAAAGTATGATTTTATATATATTTATATAAGTAAAATAAATCAGCCAATTTTTGCTAAGATGTTAAATGCATAGAAGTACAGATGCTGTGTCATAAGGCCGAGGTCAGTAACATAATTTCGATGATCGTGGGCTTGAAAGTGCTAACAGGCTAACAAGTGACTGTTCAGTGCCTTCACCAAGGCCACTTTTACTTATATACTTATACACAAAATGGGATCAAATAATGAAAGTTTTCTTTTGTAAGTTTCCAAATTGTCATAGAACGTTATTTAAATATACAGTGACTATGAACTACTGTATGAAGTGATGCATTGGGGATGTAAATTTTAATGCATGATTGTATTTTATTTAACTAGCAGACAGGTAGGATCTTTTAAGAATCATGGTTTCATATCAGTTTCTGCAGTGCAAGGAGACGAACCATGCCAAGGGTCCTGTGTGTCAGTGGGATATGGAGACTAATCACATTTGACTAGTCCCAAAATGATAACCTGAGACAACCTCTAAGGTGCTGGAATAAACCTTCCCGGGAAATTGTGTGTGGATTTGCTCTCAGTGAAGTTCAATCACAACTGTCATCAATTTGCCGCAGCTTAGGGATTAGGGACATCCTCCTCCTCCCATGCAGAAGATAAACTGGTAACAAGCAGTTTCTTCAAACTCAAGTGACTTCACAGTAAAAACAGCCTAACTTGGGAACATCATAAAAGATAATGACATATGAAGCACACATCTTCCTAAACGAAATTAGATGAATTAAACAAATGATGAGGAGTCAATAGTTCCATGTTATGACCCCTCACGGGATTTCAGTAACAGTTTTGTGTTCCACTAAGAACAGGGGATAATTGCAATTGAACCCCAGAACACAAGTGTTCATACTACAAACTCAGCCTGCTTGCTCTTCCTTGGGTGCAAGAACAAGGCTATTAGCTTCAAATGGGGCACAGAAAATAGACTGCATGATGAAAGTTTCCTGCAAATTTACTCACTTTCATTAAGGAAGACATTCATTTTTTTATTGTCCCTAATTTCCCTGGTAGCCTAAAGAAGTAAAAGGAAAAGACTAATAACAAAAATAGGTGTGGTAATTGTTACATTGACATTACAAAAAAAAAATAGAGAGGAAATAAGAGGAAATGATCATTTCTTAGTGAGGGGCAATGTTTAATAGCAAATATACTCTTTCAAACATTAGCTGAAACTGGCAAGCCATTTCCTTCTGCTTCATTCTATATTTCAACAGCATTGATTTCAGCTTTAGGTGCAACATTATGAAGTTTAAAAATCTAGGCCACTCTTGTGGAATTAATACATCTTAGTATGCAGTGTTTAAACATGGATTGTTCAGTATAAAATTACTTTAAAATGGTGCAAAGTTTAGGCTACATCCTGAAATTACATGTTGAAAAGATGAAGTATACCGTTTCTATTAAATATATGAGTTTACAGTAGTAATCCTATAAATAATGGTAACATTTGAAGAAAAAGGCCAATGTCAAATTTCCATTGGATTTCTTCAGATTTAATATGAAATAAAAATAGCATCCTCAGTGTAAATTGATTAAAAGCACATCTTGCAAATCTTGGTGAGTTATAGCTACATCTTGGTAAAAGCCAAATAAATCAGATCATTTTTTGAAATGTCTTCAAATATTGACAATTTAAAGAAACTTTGTGAAAATAAATTTTAAAAATGAGGAGAAATGGAGAAATAAAGCAGATATGAAAGAAGTAATATATTAGGAAAAGTAAGTCCTGGTTCTTTGCAAAACATGAGAAAAATTAATAAACACACAATGCAAACAGTCAAATAGACAAGCCTGTGCCAGTTCTAATAAAACTGCAAAGATAAGAAATACATATGTACAAATTTTGGATTAAAACATGAGGGAATTTTTTTTAAGTTATTAGCATGTTTTAATTCAGGAAATCATAGTTAACATTCTACTTAAAACAGATTGGTGTCTGGGGAAAATTTATATTATCAAAATTGACACCTATATCAAATAGTAGGGAAAATATGAAGAGATCCATAACCATAGACTCATTTTTTCCAAAGTTTCAAAGAAAGCTTTTGATTGAGAGTTTGGAGCAGATATATGTGCAGATGAATTTACTTAAACTCTTAAAAGGAGCTATAGTTCCTGTATTATAGAACACAATAAAAAGTCAAAATTTCCCAATGCATTTGACGAGAATCATAGAGACCTAGTATTTTAATTAGATAAAAATAACATAAGAATGGCATTAGGGCATTCTTACCAATGCAATTAGATGCATAAATACCAAAGTGAAAAAATATACATATATATTTTTTTCACATTGTCAAAGAAATATTGCACTGGACAGAGTTAAACAGCCAAGGAAGACTTTATTCAAGTCTGTTGCAATAGGGGAAAGAGGCAGAACTCCAGTCAATTAGAACAACACATGGGAGTTTTAAGCACTGCGATGAGCTAGTGAAAAAGTACCTGAAGTCATTTGGAACAGTAATGGGAGGGAGGGGAGGTGTTGGCCAACGTGAGTTGTTCAACCATGCTTGTCAGAATCGGGCTTCCACTCTCTCAGAGAAACTGGAGATTGGACCACCATCTTTCTTGCTAATTACATTTCAGAGAGATGGCTCCTAGGTTCCTGAGAAAGATATTCCTGGGTTTTAAAGCTGGAAGAGGAAGGGGCAGTGAAAAACTTACAATTGCCAGTTTTTAAACTAAATGTTCTAAAAGAAAGGAGGGTCAGGGGCCTATAGTCAGGAAGAAAATTGACTCAAGCTTAAGGGAGTATTAAGGCCATCTTAGCCAATATGCGCGCGCGCGCGCGCGCACACACACACACACACAAACACACACACACAACCTATTTATATATGATGTAGGTTTTATTTTGAAAATTCAGTGAGATGACTATATGACTATTGGAAAATATATTAATACATGAACAAAATCTCAAATTGTTTGATAAATGCTCAAAAAGTATTGATAAAAATTAAATGTCCATTCCTGATTTAACAAAAAGAAAAGGAAACAGCAAGAAAACACAGCACTGAGTGAAATAGAAGTGGAATACTCCTTCCCACATTAAAAAAAAATCTATCCTGTATTAAGAATCAAATCCTCTGAAGGTTCAGCTAGAGACATCTCCAATAAAACCAGGAGCAAATAAGAATGTCACAATCACTTAGTCAACATTCCCTTAGAAGTTCCAGTATTTCTCCAGGTTGCTCCATGAACCAGTAATATTAACATTTCCTTGTAAAAAATGCAAATTCTTGAGCCTCACCTGATTTTTACTGAAACATAAACTTTGGCAGAGGAGGGGAGGTGGGGACAGGAGCAGTGATCTGTGTTTTAACATGTCCTGCAGGAGTTCCTATTGCACATTTGAAGTTAGTTCAAGACAATATTACAGAGCAAGGGTAGGCAAAGTCTGTGCAGCTATCTGGTCTCTGTCACAGCTATTCAACTCTGCCAATATGACATTAAGTAGACATGGACGATTTTTAAGTAAATGGGTGTGGCCATGTGCCAATGAAACTTTTTTACAAAAAAACGTTCAACGCTGGATTTGGCCATAGTTAGTCAGCTCCTTTTCCAGAGTCTGGAATCTAGAAAATTCAAGAAGACAAGAAACCTGAGACTAAATATAATCATTAGAGCAGACAAAATTTGTCATTATTTGCTGATGACATACTAGAATAACACAAACATCTGGAGGAGAAATGGAACCATAGTTAGATAAGTGTAATCAATGAGACAATCAGAAACAAAATACATTTACATGAATGATTTTTTTAGGTTAACTATGATAACCCACTGGAAAATGTAATAAAAATACTATTTTTAATAGCAATTAAAATATACAGGAATATAACATCCAGATATCTATATAAAATTTTTAAACTTCATAAGGATCAAAAGTAGGCTTGAAAAACTGAAAATTTAACATTCCAGAAGCTGCACCCCCCCACACACACACCAGCACTCCCAGTTCTTTTCTCTGCCTTACTCTTCTCCATAACACTTCCTACCTCCTGAAAACCCACACGTTTTAGTTATTACTGGTGTGTTTTCAGTAGCATCCAACAGGAAGGTAAGCTCTGTGATGCTGGGATTTTGTCTGCACTGGTCACTGTTGGAGAGCTGGCTCAGAGAGCAGTGCCCAGCACATAGTAGAAATTCAATCAATAGATGTTGGCTAATTGAAGAAAGGAATGCTCATTGACCTCAGATAGATTCCTACAGCTAATTTAATTCCCAGCTGGAAATGATTTGAAATTTAATAAAATGAACCTCAAATTCATCTAAATGGGTGAACACAGCCAAACTTACTAGAAAACAAAAAAGCTGGGGGACAATCTGGATGTTCTGATATCAAACACTACTACACGTAATGATCAAAATATTGAAAAATTAGAAATGTAGTCAATGAGTTCTGGATTTAACATAAGATGAAGATAACACGGAAAATTGGAAAGAAAAGAAGTATTCAATGTGTGATGTTCTTAATAAATAAATAAGCAAAAGGCTATCATATCAATTAAAAAGTAGGCAAGTACTAGGAATATAGTGATAAAAATACATATTTAACGCAGCCATATGTTATGTGTGAAAGTTGTTAAAGGAGTAAGTCCTGATTGTTACAAGGAAAATAATTTTTTTCCTTTATTTTGTATCTACATGGGATGATGACTCTTCACTAACTGTGGCAATCATTCATGATGCAGATTCAATCACTATACAGTACACCTTAAACTCACACAGTATTATGTGTCAATTGCATCTTAATAAACTAAAAGGAAAAAATAAAAAATAAATTAAATAAATGTAAAAGTAGGCAAATAACTTGCAAATATTTGAGAGAGAAATCTCCACATGGAGGCATTATAGCATGGTTGAGATGGATGACCTTTTGGTTTTAGAGTCAAACTCAGATTCTACCACTTACCAGCAGTATGACCTCGAGGAAGTTCTTTATCTTCTGAATGCCCTTGGGCCTTCTTTGCAAACTAAGACTAATAATGCTTATTTTATAAATTATAATGAGTTCATAAAATAATATATATATATAAAGAATTGAGCATCACAATTATAGGAAGTGCTTAATAGGTGCTGATTTTTGTTGTATCAAAACTGCACCCGAAAAATAAACTGAGAAAATGTTCGAGAAAAGAAAAAGATTTAATTATGATACTTCCAAAGAGATCGCTATACCAAAATTAAAACAATATATTTGAAGAATATTTAAGGACAAGCAAAAAAATTTTAAGAAAAACAATATGAAATTGTATTAAGAGGGTGGTACAGACTTTGTTAAGAGAGAGGGAGAGAGGTACATGCATACTTGGAGAGATGCACTGAAATAAACCCTGGACGAAAAATGCACCAAATGATTAACAGGAGCCATCTCTGGGTGACAGGTTTATGGGTGATTTTCTAATATGAACTTGTGTTACATTTTTAGTCATAGAATAAATAAAATAAAGCATTCTTAGGGAATTAGAATAATGATATTCCAATATAGATGTGCTCAGTATATATTTCAATGATCATCAAATTGAATTCTTATAAAATTTTATAATGAAATTTTTATCATTTTATAAAGAAATAAAACTGACATAAAATTTTTCCCTTTGAGATTTATGTTCATAGTATCTAGAAATCTCATGTTTTCAGATTTATTTTCTCTTTAAAAACTTCCAGATGGTAGATGGAGTTCCGATCTAGCATTTCTGGGCGGTGAATAGAGGGGAAAGATAATTCTAAAGGTCATGAGGAAAGGAAAAACCAGTACGCTTAATATGTCCTTGGAGGATCAACTTAACAACCTAAATTGGTTTCTTAGGAGACTAGTATCAAGTTGTTTAATAAGAAGGTCCATGTTTCCAGGATTCTATTTTCTTCTCACCTAAAAATATCTTGAACACTTAAGTTTCGAAACCCCTTGGGAACTTGGCTTTCTTGAATGGCATTTCAAAATAAATTCAGTTGCTTTATTGTGGAAGGTTTGGTTAGGCTTTTATCTCACACATTATTTTAGACACTGACAGTGAATCCAAAAATTCAAAACATAAGCAAATAATTCAAAATTTTTGAAAAGCTACAAATGAGGCAGTGTTTGTAGTGAAAAGAATATCAAAATGGAACAAGATAGAGCTGTAGTTCTGAATTTGTCACCAATGTCTGTGGCAATTTATTTTGATTCACTGGGGTCCAGTTCTCCGATCTGAAAAATAAAGAGGCTGAATGTGATATTTCCCAGGTTTCTTTTCAAATTTACAAAATCTGTGAAACGTCATGGATTAAATGTCTTGGTATTCCTATGAGTTCTGTGACTAATGAAGTGTATTAAAATCAGCACATTTCAACTTTGTTTCAATGAGGAGAGATATAATCAAAGTATTAAGTTTAACTCTGAAATTCTCAGTATAGTATATTTTAGTAGTGCAACAATTATCAAAGCAAAGCTTTGAATCCCAGAAAAATCAAACATCAGATTTTCCTGAGTTACCTTAGCAAACTGCCAATGACCAGAATGGCTGTGTGTTCAAAAAAAGTTGATGAACTTTAATTCACTGGTTTCCCATTAAAGGCAGAATAAAAATCCACTAATATCCATCCTCCCATAAGGGTTCATTTCTCAAGCGAGGCCAGATTTAGTCTTTGAGATTGTCTGGATACTAATTCGATGTCTTTCTTCCTGTTTCTGTCTTTCCCTCACACACATCTAATGAAGGAAAACAGTCTTTTTCTTAAAAAATTTTTTTTAATTCTCCTCATGAGCTGTAATGGAAAAGAATCTGAAAAAATATGTATGTATGTATATGTATAACTGGATCGCTCTGCTGTATACCTGAAACTAACATTATGAACTGACTACACTTCAATAAAAAATAAAAATTAAATAGTTTAGTTCTGTCAAAATACTGACAAAATCTTTAATTTTGTTGGAAATTGGAGAAATGATTGACTCTAGCTTCTCAAAATTTCCAGGGTCTAAAATAAAGCTTTTCTGACAATTTCCCAGACAACATACAATATTTGGGACGTCTAAATATAAAAGACAATGGACGTTCACATATTGTCTTCACAATACTGATAATATTGTATTATTACACACATCATATAATGTTTGTGTTTATATGACAGCGTCTGTCTTTGGATTGCAAGCTCTTGGTGCAAGAAGCATGTCTCAGTATAAATCCCCAGAGCTTTGGACATGCTGCCTGCTAAATGCATGTCTGCACCCTTAATGTTGGATGAATGAAGATTCAAGAATACATCCTGGATTTAAGGCAGGTTGATTTAAGGTTTTGGTTTTGCTTTTGTTTTTTAATTTAAATAAATTATCTTCCCTTCTGCTTTAGTATTTTGATAAGTAAAAGCAAGTAATTGCAATATCATACAATCATTGGATGATAAAATAACACTTGTAAGATTATTTTATTGTATAAAACTAGGTTATTGTTGTAGTTACCAATATGGCATAATACTAAGAGTGGAAGAAGACTTCAAACCCAGCAAAGTGATTACTCTATCAGTTCTAATGTTACTTGGAATTTCTTTGAAAGATGCAAAGCCTCTTATTCTTTTTAAAGACAAGACTGAAACCAAATATGGTTGTGAGGAACAGCAGAGTGACGTAGATACATACCAGTTACGAACACCAGATTTTTTCAGAGTTGGATAGAGGAAGGGATAAGTGGAACAGAATATGGAATGGGAAAGATACGGCATGAGAGGAGGAGTAAGACTTCAGGTTTCCCAAAACTAGCCCTCAGGATATCAGTGCTCTGAACTCTTTGCTGAGAGGATTTTCAAAAGTGCCTGTTTAATGTTCCAATTTTAAAATAAAATAATTCACAAGTTTTTTTTTCTCACCTGAGAATAAAAATTGCAACAAATTTAGCAGAGGGACCATAGTCTGGGGGTAAAGAATATATGATAATATATTTATACAATGGAATACTACTCAGCCATAAAAATGAATAAAATAATGCCATTTGCAGCAACATGGAGATCATCATTCTAAGTGAAGTAAACCAGGAAGAGAAAGAAAAATATATGATATCACTCATATGTGGAATCAAAAAAAAAAAAGGAAAAAGAAGACACTAATGAACTCATCTACAAAACAGAAACAGACTCGCAGACATAGTAAACAATCTTATGGTTATTGGGGGAAAAGGGGTAGGAAGGGATAAATTTGGGAGTTTGAGATTTGCAAATGTTAACCACTATATATAAAAATATATTTAAAAGAACAAATCTATTCTGTATAACACAGGGAACTATATTCAGTGTCTTACAGTGGCCTTTAATGAAAAAGAATATGAGAATGAATGTATGTATGTATGTATATGTGTAGCTGGAACATTGTACTGTAGACAGAAATTGACACATTGTAACTGACTCTAATTCAATACAATTTATTTATATATATATAAATATATATAAAATATATATATTATTTATATAATTAATATATATTTATATAATAAAATATATATAAAAATAATATATTCTGGCCCATTGCAGCTTTGACTCCGGCACTACCTACCTTGATTCCTCGTTTGCAAAACTGGCATGATGTTCCAGAGTGTATCATCATGATTTGACGTCAGCTTTCTACCCCTCATACCCTCCTTACTAGAGTAAGAGAACTACCTGAGCTTCATGGCTTTGTTATTAGCCACACACATAACAATATCAACAAAGCACTAAATACACTCAAAGGAGATAATGAACCTCCTCATTGGAAGTGGACACAGGAGGGCAGCTCAGAAGCGCGGTCTCCTTAACACAGCTTCTTGTCGGGTATCAGTTTGTACACATTCAGATGAATGAAGTTTTTCTTATGCTGTTTTTGGAAGGAAGTAATTTAGGCACAGTTAAGTTAATGTCCTTATATTATGAAAACCTTCTTTTCTTCTAATGGAATAACGTTGCTTGCAAATCTCTAATCTACCCCGCAGACAGAGGTGTATGCCTCTGAGTCCCTAGAGAGATTTAAAGAATTAATGTACTCAAGGGTATTGTTATAATTGTTAGAAAGACATAAAAAGGGAGTGTGGTTTGGTGATTTTGCAAAACATCTTATTTTATTAATAAAGTTTTTATTTCCTTTGAATCCACACTATACTAGTTAATAGTATTTCTACAAATACCTATTATAAATCTATCATCACACTGTCAGCAGAATATAAAGGGAAAAACTTACTTGAAAAAAACACCAGAAAAGATTTTGGTAATATTAAAAGCATAAAGTACAGAGACTAAGTAGGTCTCTCTAAGTAATTCACTGTGAACCATGTGCATCTCTATGAGGCTAAGTGCTCTGCATGATGTGTATGTTAGATGTATGTGTCAGAAACGGGGCAAATGAGAACTCACTCGTCTCTCACTAGCTGTGCTGTAAAGTCATGAATCGCTAAGAAATCTCAATGCAGGACATCTCATACTGCTTCCCAATGAGCAAATGTGTTCTGTCTACACTGGGGTTTTTCTATGCTCTGCACCTCATTCTACTTTTGGCTTTTGCTCTTATATCCATTTAGAATGTCCTGCCCACAGATTTCGATCATCTCACTTCACATGTCACCTCTTCAGGGAGACTTGCCGTACCTTTAGTGGTTCTCCTTTTGTCCTGAAATTCTCTTTTACTTTTGCAACATGATTTTATTGTATCCTCTATGTCTAGAACAGTGCCTAGCACATAAAAAGCAACAGATGTTGAGTGAATGAATGAATGAATAGTCAAATTGTCCTATGTCAACCCCATGGTATAGGTGGACTCAAAGCCAATACAATACACAGCCAATATTTTAAAATAGTTACTTTGGAATTTGATGTTTTATTCATTAAAAACAAAACAAAACACTCCTGGGGAAAAAAAGCAAGAAACAATGTAGCCAATAGTGGAGAGATTTCTCCTGCTCTAAATATGCCAGGGCAGGTTGGCCATCATTTATGCCTTGACAGCTCCCTCCTCGGGGGTGTGGAGGAAGAAAGACAAGACAGGCCAGCATGGGAGGATGTGTGTGGACTAACGCAGGCCTCTTAGGGAGGTTTTCCCAGGCGCTGCCTCCTGCCCCACTGTATAAGGGCAGTGGGAGTTTTATAATATTTTTTAACACAGTTGGCAGCCATAATGAGAACCTGGAATCTCATTTCATTCTGCCTCAGATTCCAGCCTTTGCATCATCAATCAAGCTGCCCTAATGTTTTCTTGAAGTGAAAGAACAAAAAAATCATGGAAATAATACAAAGTTCTTTCCCCAGCTACTTAAAAATTCTTGCATGTAAAAAAGATATTGTCACCCAGGTAAAACAAAGAAAAGAGAATAGGACTGAACCAATTTGTGAGTTGATTATGGGGAAAAACAACTTTTTCCCCTTAGTAATCTGCATATTCATAAGAGGGAAGAGCAGCACTGTATTTTACAGTATCTCCATATATGAAATATAATAATATACACATAATAAGTATTATGTATGTATGTATGTATCTATATGCTAACTCTGTGCTCGTCACTGGTAATACAGTAGTGAGCAAACTGGCTGAGTACTGTGCTTTTGTAGGAATTACACCCTAGTGTAATTGGAGAAGGCCAAAATAAATGAATAAATGAACAATACCATCGCATAGCACCTTGTAATTACTATACAGAAATAAAAGACTATGAAAGATATAACAGAAAATAATGGGAGGGTGATGGTGTCCATAACTTGAGAGATTAGGAAAGATTAAAGTAGCTCCCCTATGATGTCTGGGAAATTCTGGAAACAGAAAATTATTGTCCATGATTAAATTCAGTCTCTCTTGATCATATCTAACACATAGGATTTTTTCCTTTGGGAAATTATGCTAACTCTGGAAAATTTCAGGCAGAACTTTGCCCTCTTCCTTCCACCGTGTGCTCCCCGACCCCCAGCCCGACCCCCAGCTCTGGTTCATTGTGAAGCATCGTGCTTAGCCCAGCTTCTTCTGCTCTGTTCAGTTCTCAGCTGGTTGCTCTACTTCAAGGACTCTGAGGTCTATTCATTGCTTGCCCCTTCCTCTTGAGAAAGAATCCTGTCCTTCCCACTTTCCAATCATGCAGTATGCTCACGGCCAAGCTCTTTCCTCTCCAGTCTGGTCTGTTCCTGGGTTATTCGCTGGCATCGCTCAGCTTGACCCAGACGCTGGGACTCATTCCTTGTATGTTCTTCCCAGAGGCAATCGTTACCCAAGAATTCTAGTTTATATACAAGATGGGGTGTGTGTGTGTGTGTGTGTGTGTGTGTGTGTGTGTGTGTATGAGAGAGAGAGATAGAGAGAAACAAAAAGAAAGAGACAGACAGACAGACAGACAGGGAAGGAGAGAGGGAGTTAACTCAGGTCCATGGTGTCTTTTTACTCATTCCCCACTGGATTTAAGCATTTCCAAATAGTTCAAGGTCCTTAAAATGGTATGAAGTGACAGGGTGCTGTTCCCTCGCAAGGAATAACTAGCACTTTTTCTGAACAAGAACATGATATATCCTCTAATGCCAATACTTCAAACGCAGCATTCTTCTTCATTCCTTTGTCTCCAAGTCTGTGGGAAATGAACTGCCAATTTAGGAATGTCCAGCAACAAGTTGGAAGGGGTATATGAAGCTGAAGTGATGCTAAAATTTAATTAGATCTTAGGGAAAAAAGATACCTCTAGTATCTAAATAGAATGCTAGGTAAATTGAAGAAGAAATCTAAGCAAATGTGCAGTAGTA
Source organism: Vicugna pacos (assembly GCF_048564905.1). Classification (NCBI taxonomy): domain Eukaryota; kingdom Metazoa; phylum Chordata; class Mammalia; order Artiodactyla; family Camelidae; genus Vicugna; species Vicugna pacos. The sequence goes on along the minus strand of NC_132991.1, from coordinate 85,015,138 downwards.
ATTAGTGGATATATTTAAACTCAATCTTAGTAATTATCTGTTAAGGATAGGAGTCAATAGCTCTTCCAGGGACCTTGAACAAATCGTACAGTAATTCTTTGAATTAAAAGTTTCCCAGTTTTACCATTTTCCATTTTCTGACCTAAAACAATGATACGTAGTGTCCTAGGGTGTACATATTATGTGTTCTGAGATCTACCTATTAAAAAAAAACTGTTAATAGAAAACATCATTACTTTGTTGAAAATTAATAATATCTTGGTATTTACATACCACCTCAAAGAGTTAAAACCTTATACCCCATTTTAACCCACAAGGAACAGCTCAGTTTCTGCTTAATTGTTCCACAGGTGTTAGTTTGCATGTTTCCAATATGAAATTTATTTTTCCTTTCCTGGCCATATTTCTAACCTCTTCAGATCATTTTTACATTTTCTTTTCACCCTCACTTATGAATTCAAACCATCCAATTTAGCATCATTTGTAAATTTAATTAACGTATTTGTCAGCTGCTAATGATGTTAAACAAAAACCCCGTGTGTTACTGTAACGACATCAAAGTCAGCCCACTTTGTGTGACAACTGGTGATGCAAGAGGAATGTGATGTCTTCACCACAAAAGGTGCAACTGAGAGCAGAACTTAGCAAATCGGAAAAAAATGGATACAATGTTTTTGTTCTTATATTCTATGAAGACCAAGAAATTTAGTCAGAATATTAAAAGCAATGGGGCAGCTATACAATTTTTTTTTCCTTGTTTTGGTCCCTTGAGGTCAGTGTTAGGAATGTGAGGACAATTCTGAGTTCCTTCCCCCTTGAGATTCCTAGATGGTTTCAAGTTAATAATTATAATACCTGGTGTTGACTGAAGAACTAATGGGCGTTGTGCTTGGCACTGCAGTATTTTAAAAGCCCTTAAGACACAAACTGATTTTAGGGAGCTCACATTTTGTCAGGGACAAAGAATTATAATGAATTTTAAACCAAAATGAGAAGAGTAAAATGAGCCATAGAGCAGAGAGGAGAGAGGGAACCAGGTGATGAGAGGAGCTCAAGAAGAAATGACGTTTAAATTGAGTTTTTAAATAAGAATTTAATCCAGCGGAGAATAAGATTGTCAAAGGGAGAGACATACGTGTGCAAAGGTGTTTGAGAGCGAGTCCCTTTCTGATGCTGGGAAACAGCAAACTGGCTACTGTGGTTGGAAGAAAATGCACTGGAGGTGAGGATGGGTGGAAATGGTAGATGATAAAGTCTGAGGACAGAAGAATGGATCTTGCATACCTCGTAAAGTGTTTGAAGTTTACCCTGCAGGCAGCTGAGTAGGGCTGGTTCTGCATAGAATTTTAAGTTGGACACCAACATGATCAATTGATGTCAATATTGATAACTGGACTGATGTGTTAAGGAAATTTCAATCAATTTCCAATATGTATGTCTTTCAAAGCATTCCAATAGAAGTTACTTCCTTTAGCTGTAATAATAGCAAGATATGCAAATAAAAATTCCACAATATAGGAAAGGATACTGAATTTTGCTACTGATTTCTCCTCCATCCTTGAGATGACATTTATTATCATTAAAATAGAGTTTACTCTTTTTAACAATGGCATCATACAAAATGTGCGATGTACTGAAAACAGGACTATGATGTTCAAGAAAATATTTTTCTCTAATTTTCTAGTTATGTTATAATTAGTTAACAAGGTTTTTTTAAAGCCTTGTTCAAAATGTGGCTAATTATATATTTGTATTTATCTAATATGTTTACTTAATTTTCTAGTTATTTTAGAAATACTAAGTATGTGTTAGAATTTTAAGCTCTGTGATTAAAAAAAAATTCCTAAATCATTTCCATACACTTTCCTGCTTTAGTAAATATAATTAACGTGATATTAGTGCTGATGACACAATTTTTCAGTTAATTAGGGTTAAAACCTGAGTAACAATTCCCTTTTTTATATATTAGCAAACATCTGAATGCAGATGGCATAAAAACAGAAATACGTTTTCCTCAAGAGATTATGAACGGCTTTAAAACTATAAAACTTATTAGTGGGGAACGTTTGGTTACTTTATTCCTAAATAGAAAGTCAAAAAGTTAGTTAAGAAAGCTTTAAGCTAATAGCACTGAGCATGACGTCAGCTACATATTAAATTCAAGAGGTCGGTTAAATCACTTATAATGTAAATTGATTAAATATATGACCATTATCTGTTTTACTGACAGCTGTTCACCATTTCCCTGAGGCTTACCACCTGCTGTTGTCAATATTTATTGAGCATTCACGAAGATTTAGGTACTGAACACACCCAGTGCATTGAGTCTCCCTGACTCACAGTGGTTTACCTTCTGCTAGAACATCACCTGGCTGTTACATACATTAAACAGGTCACAGCGAGATACAAAAGCAGTTCCACTTAAATAGTCATTCAGCCCATATTCTTTGATGTCGTTTGTGTATCCCACACTGTGCTAGCAGCTTGAGATGCACGTAGAGAGAGAGAGAAGGACAAATAGGAAGGATGTGATCTCCACCTTCGTAGGATAGATCGTTAGAAATGTCATAAACGCTAAGAAAATTAGAAAAAATTAAAAAGTGCTGTAGAATTCCATAATTCAGGTGCCAGGTTAAATTTAAGAAGTAAAAAAAATCTCATTTCTTGTAGTTCCTTTAGTTTTGCCCTAGTTACTTGTTATTTTTTAGGCTTATTGTTGAGATACAGGCGTTCATTTTCTTCATTTCAGCAAAGTTATTCAGTTTTACAGCCAAGTCTATTGGTATGAAACACTGGAATGCTCATCCCAGCAATTTGGAAATATTTCATGTATGATAGCGCCATTGATGGGACAGATTAAAATGAGGCGTTTGTGTACTGCTGCCCTCCAGAAAACCCCTTGTGCTTATGATTTGTGAATTTCAAGCTCTAACATGAAGTGAAGGTTAGAATAATGGGAGGCTAGTTTAAGAATATTAAAGCTGATAAAACTGAGTAAAATATATGAAGAAATAAAAGGAGACATTGCAAGGTGTCATCAGATTCTTAAGAAAATATCAAATTACTTATGAAACTGGCTTTCCTTTTAGCATAATCATAGAAACAATGTGGCATTTTTTAAATTAAAACTCTATAATTAGGAAATTATAGAAAAGGCATTTCTAAAAGAAGGGAGCCAGAAAATATTAAATCTAAATGATTTTTCTTTTTTATTACATTTTCCAAGTGTTATTCATGTTAACTTTTCCTCACCCAAATGTATGTGCAGTATTTCTGCAATCAAATTGGTTTAGAAATGAAATGCATAATGTTCCATTATTTTCCTAGAAATCTAAGGAACAATGTTCATGTGGCTCTTTTTATCAATCAGAATTTTGATCACCATTGTAACTCGGAGAGGATATGATACAAGAAGCGAGGTGAATTTTCTGTCCCTGCAAAAACAGTAATAAAAAACTGATGGTGACATTATTACTTCTTATCTTCTAAGCTTCATTATTCATCTGTCTTATGTCATTTCTCAGCCACATTAACGGTTCATCTTTCCTTGGGTGTTTCTGATACTTAACAATGGTTTAATTATAGCTACCCAGAATAATATGGAGAACAAAATGATGATACACTATAAAGGATATTTAATTTCCCAGTGTTGGCCACAAAAGAAGTTTCATCTAAATGCCTCTATTAATTATGACTAGAAGTCTAGTCCCAGATCTGCAGAAATGGATGGTAATATTGCCCAGAGTGTTGGCACTTCCCATTGATTTAAACTGTTGGATAAAACATATTCAAGAAGATACAGTCATGAGTAATATATAGGTTCCCTGGACCTTCTCCACTTACTCATTACACAACTCTCTTCTCTCCCAGTCCTATTGTAATCCATGACTAATTTATAACAGCTGAAAGCTGACCTCAAAGAAAAACCTTCCCTTCTGCTATCTTTTGATCACTGTGGCAGCTACAAACTAAAACACTTTGCAAATCTCTCAGTCTGCGCATCCAGGGATAGACTGTCAGTGAGGGGGTAACCTTTACTGAGCCTCAGCGTGTGTGCAGGGCATTTGGGATATTACAAAGGTACTGAAGTTCCTGCAAAAACCCTAAGCATCAGGGGCTCTTAGAGTAAAAGACAGCAATCAATTCCGGGATAAATCTAGGACCGTATAAAGGAGATCTATTCCTGCTAGAAATTTTTCCATGAACCTTCCTCTTCAACCTCTGAGCTTTTACCGAGATACTGATGGGGTTGCCTGTGACATAAGTTTATAATTCAGCTGTCCAGGTTCAGTCCTGCCCAAAGAAGTCAACAATTTGAGGGAGATAATCGTGAGAACAATTCCTCTTGGAAGGAAAGAATTTAACTGTAGACTCGAGAGAAACATCATAGTATTCTTTTAATATGGGCAACTGCATTTCAGTTAACAATATATTTAAGACTTTCTGTCCTTTAGCGGCTAACTCCATTACCTAATTTGGAGAGCTTTATGGGACATATTTGTTATTTGTAGGTACGCCATTCCCACATGGGAAGAGACAAACATGAACTGAAGGGGATAATGACTCGGGAGCATGAGATTTCTTTTTGAGGTGATGAAAATGTTCCAAAAATTAATTGTGGTGCTACAATTCTAGGAGTATACTAAAAGCCATTGAATTGTGCTATTTCAACGGGTGGAATATATTATAAGTGAATTACATCTAAATAAAGTGGATTTTAAAAAAAATCCCTGTCTGTATCTGTGGGCTTCGCATCAAATAAAAGCCACAACCAGCATTCTTGTTCCTCTCTTGAATGATCATATTTGACTGTTTACAAAATTTAGTTTACTCATGTCCCCTAGCCAACACAAAAGAAAAATAAAGGCTTTGAAAGCTGAGCTGTTAAGAGTCTGAATCAGACGTTACCTAACGCACATGATTTAATGAGACACAACCTTTTTGATTACCCAGCTGCATTCAATTATCCAAAAGGCAGACAAAACAAATAGTTGTTCTCACCATTCTCTGCCTTGGAGGAGTACCCTTTGAGCTCTGACTGTGCATGTGGGCTCTTGAGGTTGTTTCTTTCTCCTTCATCTTTCCCCCAAATAGTTGTCAGACTAGGCTGGGACTCAAACATTAGGGTTAGCAGAGTGAGACTGGGTTGTTTTCAAAGCACTACTGTTCCACAATTCCTTTTTTTTTTTTTTAAAGTCCATTATAATACATAAAAGATGCTTTAAAACATATTATCTTATTCCTAAGTAAGCCATAGAAAATGTATGTGTTTTATGACTTGTTTGCTTTCATCCTTTCCCAAATGGTGAAAAAAATAAATTAGGTTTTGAAAGAGATTGTGAAAGAGGTATATGTAAAAAAAAAAAAAAAAAAAACAAATACCAAAGCAAAATCAAACCAAAATAACCTAAAAGTACACAATAATCCTAGAGTGAAAATAGAAAGATGCCAGGTAGACGGGACCACCTGGCTGCCACAGCTGCAAGACAAAACTTTATGAAAGCTCGTTCATTGCCTCCGTTTCCCCAAACCAGCTCCCTGCCCCAGGTTCCCTTCTGAAATTGGTTTGGTTCTAATGCAAACTCCAAGATATAAAGTACTACATGGAGTTGGTTCTTCAAGTTCGTTGTAAGTTCTAGTTATTCCTAGCTTGAAAGAAATCTTGAAGTTAAAGCCAGCTCCAGGGCCAATTTGAGGCTCTAAAATTAATCCTGATTAAATCTAAAGTGATCAGTTAAGAAAACAGGGTGGTCAAAGCAATACCTCAATCTAGACCTTCATGTCTGGGTCACGAGCTCAGTCTTTCATGCTACTCATCTTTGAAACCAACAGGGATCATTTTATTTTATTTATATATTTTTAATTGGGAGATAATTGACACATAACTTTACATTCATTTCAGGTGTACAACGTCAGGATTGGCTGTTTGTACATGTTGCAAAATGATCACCACAATAAGTCTAGTTTACATCCATACATCCACACATAGCTACAAAATTTCTTTTTATGATAAGAAATTTTAAGATCTACTCTCTTAGCAACTTTCAAATCTGCAGTACGGTATTATTGACTACAGTGGGCAGAGACTGTTAAGAATTTTGGAAATTTCACTCACCATTCATATCCTGGCAGTTGATAATATATTGGCTCATTAATGGTAACTACCTGAATCATCTTTCCTCGTTCGTCTTTCTACCTCCACCCCCTTTAGGCCTCATTATTTAGCCTCTGCTAGTCTCCCAGTTTTCATCATTGAGACGTACCCTTTCTCATGGATTTACCTAGCACATTTATGAATACCAACCAAATCCTCATCTCCAATCTAGTTCTCTTACTCAAGTGCCAGAACTCAAAATGCCAGTCAGGCACTTCAATTTAGATTTCATGAAAGCATTATGACCACGACTGAACTCTCCATACCCACTCATCTCCAAAAGAACCTTCCATCCTAACTACTATGTTTTGTCAGAAGCTAATTACCATTTTCTCAATTTCCTGAGCTATAAGTGCTAGTGTGATTTCGAAGCATCATTTTCCTTCATTTCCTGTATCCATTCAGTCACTAGGTCTTACTGATTTTTCCTTTAAATTATTGCATATTTACATAATCCTTTATATTTACATTGTCATTTTCAAAGTATAACACCTTCATAAACTTTTCCCTGGATTACTAAAACAGCCTCTTGGCTGACCTCCTCATTCCTCCTGGATTTCAGAGTCAGACACTTGGAATTAACGTTCAGCATAGCTCTGAAATAATCTCCCTTAATCACTGCATGTGCATGTTGGTCCGGGGTTCAAAAGCCTTGCTGGCTCATTCTTTGTGATGGTTTGTCTGACATCTCTCTCTATTTGCAAATCAAAAAATTTTATTGGAGGTCATTTAAAAACCTGAACTTCTGAATATACTCTGCTCAGATTAAAACATTCATAAATTTCCATTCCTTTGAGTTATGACAGAACATAGTTTATATAACCTAAATCATCCACTAACTACATAAGGCTTTGTTTTGTCAGTATTTTCTCTGGAGTGTACATTGAGATTCTTGGGTGTAGGGACGACGTCCTGTGTGGTGCACTGATAATGATGAGGGTGGTTTACTGATGATGGCACTGATTTTAACAAGTCACTCCCAACAGTTCAACACAACTACGTTAGCACATAAACTGATCACTCCTGGAAGGAAAGAAAGAGTGAGACGAGGCTGGCCGCCCGGGTTTAGGGAAAAAGTTCTTCCGAGGAATGGACAAGAGCCAAATCTGTAAAGATAAGGCATCCAACAAATGCATGTTTGGGAGATGGGGAGATGAGCAGAAAAGGGGCTTCTAGGAAGTGGAATCTGTCCAAATCAAAGAGCATGGAATTTCCTTCTAGTCAATTCGACAGATTCTAGAAGCAGAATAAAGTCTTGCGAAAAGGGAATGGCTGTAAATACTTAAGAGAGATGAAGATTCACAGCCCATGAGACTGATGTTTGGGACTATGGTTCAGCAGACCAGGGCGTGGGACCAAGGGACCAGACAGGGAGCTAATCAGGAAGACAGTGCTGGTCTTTAGGTAAAACAAGGGGGTCACAGCCTGGTGGGGTCAATCCTTCCTAGTTGGAGGACAATTTTTGTGGGTCAGCTTCAAGCAAGAGGGGTTTTCTATATATGTTTCTAGGTTCTTTCCTCCTCTTTCCTCTTGGTCAAACATGAAGTGGGAAATTCTGATGATGGGGGTGAACCCACAGGCCCACATTTTTCAGTTGAGAGAGCTAATCTAAAATAAATCTGTAAGTATCAGAAGTGCGATGTCTTTTTTTCTTTTTTCTCCTTCCTGGACCAGCACCAGGCAGTAACCTAGGCAGTGTCTAATTTGAAGACTCTTTTGCATGAAACACATCTGGACCAGACTGGAAGTGTAAGAGGAAGGGCGGACAGAGAGCTGGCAGGCCATCTCACTCTCATACTAAAGCACTTCCTCCAGCATCAGCAATGAGGGCCGAACACGTTGCCTAGGAGAAAAATACCTGTCCAGAGATGGTTTTTCTCTCCTTGGATAAGGTAGATTAAAATGTCCAAAATCAGTTTATTACCTCAAATCAAAGAGGACCAGTTTTCTTAGAAGAAACTGGAGGATTGGACATATTCCAGAGATAAGTCAGGTAATAAAGGGGTCAGATCTGTATGCCAAGACTCTGTACTGGTTAGCAAACCGTAGGTTTGAGGAACCCTTGCCCAGGAACCCTGCCATGTTTCTCTACTTCAGCAATAAGGAATATGCTGAATGTTGTCTTTCTGGGCATTTTATTAAAAAACACCAATGCCACCAAAAATATGCAAAACAAAACAAACAAAAGAAAGCCTTCTGTTGTTTCCCTAAGGACAAGTTTTGGTTGCTGTTCTGTATGGAATAAAGATTTACTAAAGCCTGAAGTAATGGGATAAAGAGTAATTAGTTAAAGGCAGGTCTTCTAAGGGCTGGTTATCTGCTTTATCATATTTTGTTGAATATAATATAAAATGTGGCTAAAATTAAAGAATACATTGCTTACTTTCACTGTAAGATGTATCTAGGTTTTGAGGGAGGCAATGATCTAAGTGTCTTTAGAAACATTAATGCTATCACATGTACACTATCTTTAAGATAAAGTCATATTCATTCATCCCACAACATCTTATGTTTTGTCAGACACTGTTCAAAGCAGTGAAGATATAGTGATGAACTAGACTAAGGGCCTTGCTCTTAAAGAAATGACAAGGAAACCGAGCACTGTCAGGAGCTTCTTGGAGCCACCTTTTCTATCATTTCTGCCACTCTCTGTGTGCTGGCTTTGTTTCCTGAAGGTTACTTTCTTTATATTTTGAAAACACAGATGCCTACAGTTCTTGGCCTTGCAGCTTTTCAAAAAAAAAAAAACTATGGAATTTTTTTAATTTATCAGTTTGGTTGGATATCCATTCCTTATTTAATACATAGTGATTGAAATAAAAGTGTTCAGACTTGTGAGAAGGTAGCAGCCTCCTTTGAAAAATACAGTCACAGCAGGGGGAGGAACATTCCCTGAAGAACTGCCAGGAGAGCATCCAGAAGACTGGCCAGTGCGCCACACAGAGCGCCTGACGAATTCTTCAAATAAGTTGTTTACATTTTCAGAAAAAGTCGGAATTAAAAGGCATGAACAATGAAAGAGAAAGTATAAAAAGCCTTGCAAAAACCAACAGCTAGAGGGCTCAGAAAAGTAAGCCGATATTTCAGCTTCTGCCCATGACAGAGAAGCCAGAAGACAGAGCTAGAGTCAAGCAAATGAACTGCCTGTTAGATCAAAATAGAACACTTGCCAAAAGCAACATAATCTCGAGTTTCTATAGCACATCAGTTATCAGGCCCAAAACAAAAATTTTCAAGTATTACGTATTCAAAAAAACAGGAGGATATGACTGAGAAAAACAAAAAAGACAATAGAAGCTGACATGTAGATGACTTGGATATTGGAATTCATTTTTAAAAAAGGACTTCAGAGCACCAGTTGCAAATATATTTGTGGCTTTAAAGGAAAATGTGGTCATAATGAATAAATAGACAATCTTAGCGATGAAAAAGAAGCAAAAAAGAACCAAATAAAAATTCTAGAATTGAAAGTAATAAAATAATCTGAAATGCAAAATTCACTGGATTGGCCTTAAAGCACATCAGAGATGTCAGAAGAGTCAGTGAACTTCAAGCTAAATCTGTAGAAGTCTATAGATTATGTAAGATTATATAGATTATATATCTATAAGATATATAAAGGAAAAAATATCTGAAAAACACCAAGTAAAAAAAGAGAAAAAATTAACAGAGCCTCAAATATCTATGAAATAATGTCAAGTGGTCTAGTATATCTGTAAGTTGAGTCCCAGAAGGAGAGAAAAGTGAAAGAATGGAGTGAAAAAAAAAATTAAGAAATAATTTCCCATTTTTTTCAATTTTGGGTAAAATCATACACATAGACTTCTATTTACTATTGTACTGGAGGCTTTAGCCAGGGCTATGAGGCAAGAACAAGGGGAAAAAAGCATCCAGATTGGAAAAGAAGTGACACTATGCCCACTTGTATATGGCAGGATATTGTATATAGAAAATCCTAGTAACTAAGCACAGACACCCACAACCTGCTAGAACAAATACATGACTTCAACAGGGTCGCAGGATACAAAGTTGATATACAAAAATACATTGTACTTTTATACGCTAGCAATGAATAATTTGAAAATGAAATTAAGAAAACAATTCTACTTACAACAGCATCGGAATGAGTAAAACATTTAGAAATGAATTTAACAAAAACTCTCCAGGAGGCGTTGTTTGCTTGGAGTTGTGTTTTAGGAGGATCCATTCACAGACCGTGATGGGAGTTGTCATCCTAGGAGCTGTGCAACGTGGCAATTGGCTCTTTTTTTTTTTTTAATATATATATGACAAGAATGATTTCAAGGACTGGTAATAATTACAAAGCCAAGACCCTTAGAAAAATCACATCTTACAGGAGAAACTCAAACACACATGCACCCACTCACACACAAATGCGCACACACACACACACAATAATTCCAGCGCAATGAGCTAAACACTACATTTATAGTATGCATTTGTAGTATGTAGTATGTAGTATGTTTACACCTGGTAGAGTTAGGCAAATAGTCCTCAGAATTACACAGGGACTTCAAAATGCATCATGAAAAGTGATGAAAGGAACTGGAGTTTTTAGACAAACACAACAATTACAGCAAAAAACAGAAATACATGAAACACTCCAGTTCAATAACACAGCTCCAGCGTTGAGTAAAAATCTAAGTTAAGTGCCGTTTTAAGGGGAAAGCCTCAAATAAAGGAATGCAAACAACTTAAAAGAAACATAGTAAAATACTTATTAATAACCCCGGGAAAATAGCAACTCTACAGTGGGGAACACTCGCAGACTCCATCTTAATCAAGGAATCTAAGCTAACGTCACCAGTAATAGAACAAATAGACATCATGGGCCTCCTGATATAATGCGCTGAGAATCGTCCTGTAGTATTGCTGAAAATAAAAAGACAGAAGAGCCTGTATTTAATCATGAAGAAATATCAGACCAACTCAAATTGATGTGCATTCTACAAAATAGCCAACCTGAACTCTTCAAACATATCAGAGCACTGAAAGACAAAGGAAGTCTGAGAATTAATTCCAGATGTAGAGAGACTAAGGAAATTTGGTAAATCAATGCAACATATGATCCTGGATTGGATCCTGCACCCAGAGGAAGATATGTGAAAAAGGGCATTATGGAGACAACGGGCAGAAATTGAATACAGACTATAGATTAGATGACAATATAGAATCACTGTTAAATTTTCTGGTTTTGGTAATGATACTGTGGTCATGTAACAGAAGGACCTTTCTCTTAGGAAACACTCATTGGTGTATTGGGAGAAATGGGATATGATGTCTACAATTTACTCTTCAATTATTCCAAAATAGATACACAATAGATGGGTGATGGAGGTAGATAGTAGACAACAGATAAACAGACAATGGAAAGTAATTGGCGTCAAATATTAAAAACTGGTAAACTTAGGAAAAGAGTATATCTGTGCTCTTTTTATGATTCTTTCACCTTTTCTGTAAGTTTCAAATCATATTATAAAGTTACAAAAGTGTTGAATTTCACTGTGACTAGAAAAAGACTCCTAATGAAGGGGTGAGTAGAGGGTTGTTCCAATTTTGTTGTTTGTTTTCCAAAAGATGAAGAGGTTAGGAGCAGAGAAACAGAAATATTTCTTTTAATATCTCACAAAGGGACAATTTAGAACCATATGGAAGTTATTTTTCGATATGAAATACTAGATCCAATAGAAAGTTTTCTGTGTGAACAACTCCTTATACATTTTAATAGATTAACATCAAAAATTCTTTTTGTTTTGATCAAAACTGTATTTGAAATTCTTTCAGGACTCAACCATGAAACAAATCTAATAAACAAGTGTCACAGGGAAGGCTTTCCAGACTTAACATCTACTCTCAAGATTTAGGTCTGTAGAGGCTAAATTATTCATCCCCTCCCTTTAGATCTGAAGGAAGGGTGAAAAACATATATAGTGGCTCATTTAGTTAATTCAACTTTCGATCCTCATTGCATAGTTTGATTACCACTTTCTTAGGCCCTTGATGCCGTCAGCACTAAGGTAGGGAATTAGAAATTGTATGTATTCTCAGTTCAGTAGTATTTTTTAATTGCCATGCCATTTAATTTCTTCTCTTAAGAAGTTTTAAAATAGGTTCTCCCCTCCCCCCCCAGGTTATGTGTCTTCAAAATGGTGATGTATTATTTCTCAAAGTAAAATTTGCATCCGGTGGAAAAGTATGAAATCTCCAAAATCTCTAGTGAAGTAAAGCCACAGAAGCCCACATTTTCTCATTTCCACTTTATAAAAAAATGTTAACTTCTTTTTCTGTAGTTGAGAATGCTACCTTAGAATAACGAACAGCCAGAACAAAAAAATACCCACTGTTCCATCACCTAATGGAATCAATGTCTTTATTCACGGCGCCCCTCGAAGTTGCCTGCATGCAAATTCTGTTTTTACATGTACACATCAATAGTCTAGATGGAATGTTATTGTAATCCACGCAAACACGACATTATTTTCCTACGTCTCTTCTGTCCTTTTCTTTTTCACTCCCTACCTAACTCATGGTGCCCAATGTTAACAAATTGACATATACAGTTGGCCCTCTGTATCTGAGTGTTCCACATCCGTGGATACGGAAGGTCGACTGTATTGCACCGCTTTATACAAGGGACTTGAGCATCTGAGGATACTGTATCAGTGGAAGCCCTGGAAACAATCCCCTGCAGATACCAGGGATGGCTGTATGCTTTTACATCTTGCATGCACAACAATATGTACAAATCTACCTGATCAAAGATCTCTTTTCCCAGTCATAATTGGTAAATTGCTCAGTAAATGGAGCATAAAGCTGATGCATCCATAACTTGAAGTTTTTTATTAATTTAGTCATGTGCATTTAAACACATTCTCTATTTCTTAGAGTATGAGCCAGCTGACTCTCAAATTTCCAGCATAAATGGCACCAAAAATTCCAGCTTGTGTTTCTCTCAAGTGGATCAAGATTTTGAAGACATTTGCCAAGCAATTTAGTGTAGAACTTTCCTATGTTTTTATAATTTTCTTCCCTGCTCTTTTCACAGTTTTCTTGCCCACACCTAAATTCTCAATGTATAATTTCAATGACTTTCATTTATGGAGTCTTTTCAAAGTTTTCAATTTCTTTTTCATGAAGCAACCACTCTTTCTTGTCACATTTATTTCTACTCACTCTGTGTAACATTTTATTAGATGTCAAAGTTGTAATAGCAGTAAGTAACATGTGATACACAGGAGTTTGGTAACAAACACACCTGAGCCTGAGCAAGTAAAGGGAGGAACAGAGCTGCATGGATAAACATGTGGAATCAACTTTCAAGGAGCAATCCATGTGCCCTTCACGTGTTTTTACAGAGAGCATGGATGACACAGATGAGTTAGGTGTGCTAATAAAGTGGAAGATGGTTGAAAGAACTTATGTTTTTCGTCTCTGTTTTATGTAAATGAAATTATCGAATATATTCATAAGCTATTTCCTTTTCTAACATAATAACACAATGCCTGTCTTCCAAACAGCAGCTTAGCTCTAACTCATTCTTTTCAGTAGCTAAATGATATTTCGTAAAATAGGATGTGTTAGAAATGCAGTCCACCTTCCTTTCTTGATGAGTTTTTCTAGATTTGGCCACTTCCAACAATATTTTAGAGGAGGTATGTATCCACACATCCTTAGAGACTGCTGCATTTATTCCCATTGGATGAATTCTCTGAAGTTTGTTCTTGTCTTTCAGTTTCTACTTTAACTATCCTTAAGTTTCAAGTGTAATTATACAATATTTAAACCAAGACAAGGGACTCAAAATGGGTAACTGTAATTCATGTTTACACCTGGCAAGACTTTCACCAGGTTGAAAATTTCAGCCAATCAGCAGTGGAGAAACTGCTGGTAATTTCGAACCCCCTAGCATTCTGAAGGCTCTCAGCCATCTCTTAGCTTGAACAGTTGTAAGTAGATTTCCCTGGTCCCCGTGTTCTTGCACCTGGAGATTGCTGTATCTAGGACAGCTCTTGTTTATTCCTGTGACTTCGTTTACCACAAAATTTGTCCTCCCCCCAAAGAGAGTACAAGTAAAACACTGTATTTAGATGGTGTGGGGAAATATGAAGCATTTACATGCAACAGTGTTAATGTAATATACATCTAAACACATGGTTTCCACTTACAAACCAGAATAATTGGAATTGTAAAAATGAGGTCTGTTGTTTATTCCCAATGATAATGTAAACTGTTTTGAGTTTTACAGTTTTTGTGGGACAGCAGGCTACAACACACCAGCATGTGATTATTCTTCAAAAACAGTGACCAGTGTTAATAAGCCATTGTAAGGCGATTCCAGGTTTACAAATGTCCCAGGCAAGTTTCAGGGCCAGCAGGTCACACGACTCTTCCCTTTAATGACTCCCATTCCATAAAATATCTTCTAAATCAGCTGCAATGCATGAACATCTAATGACAACTGATTGCTGATTCCGCAAGACAAGCTTCTCTGTGCTCAGCGTGGAGACCTGATGTTGCAACACGATATTTGCTTTCTTGACTATCAGTATCTTTAGCTGGGGAAGCTTTATAATAACCAAGAACTCTGGGAGTTGGGCTTTGCTGTAATTTCATCTTGACTCATTTTAGACATCCTTAGCATATATAAGCCTTAGATGCAGGAGACAACAGGAGCCTGGGGTTATGAAAACATGTTTTGCATTTTTTTCATCTAACCCAAAAAGAAGTATTTCTTTCCTGTCTGATGCTTCTAGGCTAAAGTAAGTCAGAGATTTTTAAGGAAATTGTGGGATTCTGTTTAATGAAGTAGACGTGTACATTGACCATTCAGAGAAAGTGCACATATCTCAATTTTAGTTTTGCCTCCTGCCCTCACAAATCTGTTTTAGGCAAAAGCAATGATGCAGTCTGTTTTAAGGCTTTTATTACTGTCTGGCAGGCACAAATTAGCTACTCTGGGTTCATGTCAATCTTGTAGTATATACACACTGAGTGGCTGCACGGGTAAAACATACTTAGGTAAGAGGGTATCCTTGTGTGCTGGATGATGGTAAACTTTTAAAAGTCAACTTGAACCTTTACCCTTTAATTCCTAGATTAACAGAAATGAAATTGTGTACTTCTGTTTATCAAATCACTTGCTAAGAGAGACAGAGCCAAAACTTCTCTGACTCAATAAATTTCCTGACTGTCGTCTTTCCATTAATTTCCATTCAGGACTTTTGCCAAAACCTCTGGGTGCCTAATCCTTAGTAGGCAGAGTGGAGAAGCATTGTACAAACGTGGGCCGTTGATTGTAGAAATGGTTTCAAAGTCAGTCACATGCTGGTGGTGCTTGGCAAACAGTTCTCAAGAGTGGAGCCTCTCTGATCTGTAGCGTTTGCTGATTTCCAGGATGTAAATACTCTCATCATGAAGGATTTCCAACCACCAACATGATGTCACTAAAGAAAATATATTGTACTATCAGATAAAATTGTTTGAAACCCACCAAGTGTATTTTAATGGCCTGTGTGACTTTATAGTGTTTATTAAAATATAACTTCTAAATGTATGTTCACTGTACTTTTTGATATGGGAAGTATATACATTTTTAAGCATATAGCTTTTCAAATAATTTTATTTCCTTTCACAACAGGAATTTGAAACATAGATGAAAGCTTCTCTAGATGAATGGAGAGTAAATATGAAAAATGAGTGTAATTATAGTGGTATATGAGGGAAATTTTAAAGAAATCTTACCTCTTCAAGACTTATAAAAACACCCAACATAGCTCCTTAGTTTAAAAATACATGTTGCTGGCAATGTAAACATGTGAAGAGTTACTTAACACTTAAAAATGCATCTAAAAATCATCTTATAAAGCTAAAATCGATATTTAGTTGAGAACCAACTACCATAATAGTCTAAAATCGATTTTATTTAAAAAATAGCCAGTGGCTATCCTAAACTTGGTTAAATAACTTCTCCAACTGTTTCCTAAAATACTTTTGGATCCAATTTAAAGCAAACAAAATAAAACAAAAAAACAGCAACACAAATACCTCTAATTCAAAATATTTAACTGAAGTTTTTATAGCGGTATTTTTTTGTTAGCTGGTCTTCCATTAGGCAACACTGATCTCTTGACAAAAGTGTTCGAACCATCCAAATTACATACCCAGGAAACAATATGCATTTTGCTTACTTGTCGGAGAAGGGCTTTGAAGAACTAGGGCTCCCTAGTTCCTCCAATTAAAATGTCAAAGGCATGCACAAAACCGTTTGGCTGGTACCGGCAGTGATAAGGAAACACAGGTTTAGTTTAATTCATTCTTCTAAAGTACCAACTGACAAGCTTCCACTGAATTCGGTCCAGGTTTAGAAGTATAACTGATGTCAGCCCAAATTCTCAGCCAAAGACAAACACTAAGTCTGTTGCTGTTGGCTTTGTTTGGGTTCAGGTGCAAGGCCCCTGCCGTATGGTATCCTTGGGGCAGGGTTTTTGTTATGAAGCATGTGTATGTGTGTGTGTGTGCTTTTTAAATATTGCAAACATCCTTCAGTTGCAAAGCAAACAAAGAAAAGGCAATCAACTCATTGCTAGAACCACTATAGACCACCAACTGCTGAGTACCATTAAAGTTACATAGAGCATTAACCAGATAGAACTTCCTGTTCATGATGTTGCTTCCCCAATGAATTCTTTATTTGCCCTTGACATCTTGTTTTCTTTTCGCCAACAAATGGCTGTGCATTTATAATTAATGAATTGACACTGTATTATTAATACAAAGTCCAAGATATTTTGCAATAGACTCACGTCTATTACAAGTTTTTTTTTTCCAAGTTTTGCACCCAAAGTGTTATATTAAACATTACTGCCGGAGCATTTTTTAATAGATGAAAAACATACTTGATTTGAAAATAGCAAATCATTTGGACTGAATGACAAGTGAATGAATGTTTGTGGAAGAAACTATTAAATAATTTAAAACATAGATATCCCAGCATGATCGATATATTCAGCACTATATTCAATAGATATGAAAAATTTAACAGTTTTCCTCCTTGTTTAAATGATTACAACCCTAATTACTCAATCAAGGCATGGTCAAGACCCTAACAAGTTCAGGGATTGCACAACACCTTACGGGGAACATAGACATTAAAAAAAAAAAAAAACCTACGCTCAAAATAATGGGTCTTCTTGTCTAATAGGAATATATTTGAAACAACAGTGACTAATAGAGGTAGAATATAATAATTAAATATAAGTAGTGGTATAGAATTAAAAGCCCAGGGATGTAAATAAATCCTGGGAATTTCCAAAAGGAGGTGGGATTTAATGCAATTTTGAGGAATGAAGAGATTTTACCAGTCCAGCAGGGCTGGACTCAGGGGCAATGGGGAATAATGGTTCCGAACTGAAGTGGCAGGATTTTGCTGGAACCTGACTTCAAGGCATTTAGACTTGATGTGGTAAGAAAGTATTTTCAATGATGTCTGAGCCTACAGATGAGTGTATTCAAGGCCCCTGAAGGTGTCTGTTTAGAACAGGAAGATGGGTTCCCTAGGAAAGCACCACGTTATTCTGTTTTACATATGGGATGACTTTGTAAGATTTTGATGGATACATTGCATTGTATTATTTAACTTAAAAAGCTTCAGTAGACAGTAGCAAACTTCTAGCTCCTTAAATCCATCACAGGATAAATTTGGCCCCAGTGCATTTATAGTGCAATGATTTTATTTTCCTGACATAGCCAACATTATGAGTCTTAGCAAGTTATTTACAGAGGATAAAAATTTAGAAATCTTGATTCTAATTTGTACCTACACTTTTGCTATACTGTATTTGCAATGAAACTAACAAATATGTCCCCAAATAACAAACAAATTAGTTGACACTATGGAGGAAATACATTATAGGAGTTTGGATGTTAAATTGAATCTGCTCAATATCTTGGATAAACTTTTCAAGACCATTACAGGTAAGAGAGTTTCCTCTTGTCAGTATTGCACTCTCCAAGAGTTCAAAGACTAGGTTAAAAATATTTTTTCACAGGCATTAGCTTCATCTATGTCTTATTTGACTTCTGAGCCTTCATGCATCTAGTAAATCTCAAAGATCAAGGGTATAAGATATGTGGTTGAATCAACATCCATCTCATGAGTGTCTTGGTTGATCCACCTAAATAATTCTCTTTCTAAAATTAAAGTCAAGCTCCTGCTAAATAGTATGACTTCCTAATGAGTCCACCTCTAAGCATTTCTTCAGCAGTTACCAAGATCTAGGTTTCAAGTATCCTAATTTATAAATTGGAAGAGTTTATTGATTGAAAACTTCTGGCTCAAAACCACTATTTAGGTGTGGGTTATAGACAGAAGATTTCAACTGACTTCAGAAATGTTGCTCTATTAATACGGAGCTGACCTCCCCAGTCTTTTTGGTTAAACACTCTCCTGAAAGGTCAAGGCTGGCCAGTTTGTCCTATCAGATATTGACTTTGAACTTTGGACCCCTGCTCCCCCTCCTGCTAATCCAGCTTCCTAGATACACAGCTGTCATTCATTTAAAAGGAACATGGTGGCAATATTTGTAATCATCAGAAAAGACTGTCTGCAGATTTATGAATGTCTCAGATGCTTGGTGGGGTGAGTTGGCATCTGAATAATCATTATGTACTCCTTATCTTCAGCTTCTCCTCATTCTACACTGAACTCTTTTAAAGTAGTCACTGTCAACTTTGGCTTCACATTGGAATCACCTGGGAGCTTTTATATACCTCAATGCCCAGGCCCTACCTCAGACCAATCAAACCAGAATATCTGGCTTTGGAACCCAGATGTTAGCACTTATTAAGGCTCCCCAGGAGATTCAAGTGAGCATCCAAGACTGAGAGCTACTGGGATAAAGGGGTGCTTTGTCTTACCAGGTCCTCCTCTGAAGGTTCTGAGGAGGGGTTCAGCTTCTTCAAATCTCTAGTTCTCTGCCTGGAAGTTGAATCGGGTCAATGTCACATGCTTCTAACTTGTGGGATATTTTAGGACATTGTGGATTGTAAAAACACTTCTTTAAGAAAAAGGAGGGAAATGTGTGACATTTCAGAAAGCAAATGAGAGACAAGTCACATGTCATTTAATTTGACTTTCTCTGTTATCTACCCCCCTCCCAAAAAAAGATCCACAAGGATAAGAATCATGCCTTATTGAGTTTGCATAGGATAACCTATAAATACTTGATGAGATGATGCTGTAGCCATAAAAGATGATCATGATAAAATGTCTCCCTTGCCATTATCATGAAGAAATGATGACCTAGAGATTACGTGATTTAAAAATCAGTTGCTTGTAGTTGAATTTAAATTCTATGTAACTTTTAGAGAGATTTTTCACTTCTCTTAAGACTGAATTGCCTGAGGTCTAAAGGGCTGACAATAATTCCTACATAGAGCACTGTAAAGTGAGGCAATCTATGAAAGCACAAACACCAAGTCTGGCATATAGTAAATGCTTAATAAATATTCTATCCCCACCTCCTTCTCTTCTTCCCTTTCTTTCTCATCGTAATCATGATTGTTACTACATCCCACTTAGAGTTATTTAATCACTAAAATATGTACCTATTTTCCTTTCCCAGCCACGAATCCTCCTTCTTTTTCCCTCCCCATTCTAACCCCATGAGAACTGCAGGCCAGGGAAAAGGCCAAGAAGAACCTTGATTGTTTTATTCTTCCAAATGTTATGAAAAATACTCCAGAATGAAATAGCTTCATAGGATAGCGTTTTTGGTTTATAACAATAGAGAGGTTTTAGCATTAACATCACTCCGCCCCCTATTGTCTTTTGCAAATGCCTTTATTTCTCTTACTTCCCTGCCGCTGCCATGTTCAACTGATTACGACCCCATCAATTTATCCACCAGATAAGATTTCCAGATCTTCTCTCACTTCTTTCCTCCTCCGTTCTGTTGCCTCTTTCATTGGTTCTTGTTCTCTGTTCTTTGTTCATTGGTTCATTGTAGCAGGAGCCTGTGTTTGATCTCCCCAATGTCACCTTCCCAGTCCTATTTATTCTGCACACTGCTGCCAGGATTATTTTTCTAGGTCTTTAAATCTGATTGTCTAATTGTTAAACTTTTTAAAAAATAAGCAAAAACATAAAATTTCCATTTTCTAATTTTTTTACTTTTTTTGTGCCTATGGGATAGATTCAAACATTTCATTGTGGCATAAAAGTCTTTGCCTGACTTGTTTCCAGACTCAAGTAAAGATGCCATCCTAACCATCCTCCCTCCCTTATGCCTCATCCCCTCCTCTGCTAGGCCTCTCTCTTTTCCACCAACTTAGACCCTTCCCACCATTTCCTCAATAACTTATTTATTTCCTTGCTTATGTAAGTTTGCATATGCCATTCTTCCAGGACAGGAGAGAAAATCAGAATTAGCTTTTGTTGAGCACATTCAATTTCCCCAGCATGTAATCTGCACAACACTGCAAAGATATAAGAAAGATTGTTTTTATTTTGCAAGCAAAGAAACAGAGGGGAGGAAAATTGTCCAGGCACATGGCCATGATTCATGATGTTGCCTGGCTTAAAATCTTTGTCATTTCCCCTGTGTGGAGTGGAATGCCCTACACCTAATTTTTTTTTTTTTTTTGTCTGTAGACTCCTCATTTGGCCTTTAAATCTCACTTTAAGTTTAGCTTTTCTCCAAAGCCTTCAGGCAGAAGAATGGACTACACTTTCATCTTGTCATAATAACTGTTGGGGTGGTTCCAGAATTCCTCTATGGGGAACTAGGAGAGCAATGCATTTGAAAGGAAAGGACAGGGGCCAGTCAAGAAGATTTATCTTGAAGCTCTGTTTACATAGTGAGTACGCTGTTTCTATTCTACGTTTTATGCCAGTGAAGATGTTGGTGTTGCAAATGCCCCCAATACAACCTTCTGACACAAATTGTATTCAAATTTTCTGCTAATGTATCTAACCTCCAGGCTACAACAGTGAGTTCCTTAAGACTGCACACATCTTATTCATCTTTCTATTCCTTGTCCTCGTCAGGGACCCAGCTTTATGCAGATGCTCAGTAAGTGTGGTATGATTAAGAACAGGACTGAATGAAGTGGTTCCTTCCTGCCATAATAACCCTTTGGGATATTTTTATTCCACTTCATCAGAAACCAGTTTGGAAATTTGGTGTTTTCAATTATCAAGAACTACGATTCTAACTATCTGTTAATTCCATGCATGGCTATTTTAGTAATTAGGTTTTAATACATTTAAACAAATAGGTCACTTTAATACCCAAAGCCAATGATCCATTCATCCAACTCAGTGCCATAATTTGCTTCTGAAAAGATAGTTTCACAGTTAATTCACTTCACTCTTGGTAATAACTGTAGTTCTATTATTACAATTCAATTGAAATTAAGCAAAATTTTGTTTTCAAAAAATTAAGCTTTAGATTGGATAGTTTGGAAGAAAATAGTAATTTCCATTGTGGAAGTTCTAAGAAAACATGTTCTTTATGTTTTTATCACCCTAAAGTGGAAACTCATAAAAAGGACAGGACTGTAACTCTATAGGGAAAAATAAGAACCAAGATCCTGATATGTTGTTTCAGATTTTGAAGGAGAAATTTGACCAGAACCACATGCAGCTCATTGCTTCTTCATACAGTCAGTGAAATAGACAGCAATCATAAGATTTTAATTCTCTCACTGGCGTTATGATGTACAGCGATGCCATTTGACTTTCTATCAAGCAAAACACTAGACTCTTGGCATAAACTATCCCATCTAATTCTCACAAATATACTCTAAGGTAGATAATGTTCTTCCATCTCTGTAGACGAAGACACTGAGGCTCAAAGAATTTACATAATTACCTAAAGTACGTAAGGGAATAAGACTTGAGATCACAATTTGACACGTGACTTCTGTAACACTTATCTGATACCATCTTGCTCTTGCCTATAAATTCTGCTAGTTATCTCAGACATATGTAACTCTTTAAGTTCATAGTATCATTTAGAATCATCAGCATTCGTAGAACTTACTCTTGTAATGCCTCAGTTTACTTCATAAAGTTATTCTGAGGATGAAATCTTAGAATCAGTGTAAAGCAGTCGGCCTGGTTCAGGGCTTAAAACAAGCACTCAGTTAAACTTGAACAGTGATGATGGTATAGTTGATGATGGTACTGATGATTTAGTCTAACCTATTCATTTTTCAGTGATTCATTAAGAAATCAGCTTAGAGAAATCAGCTGTCAAGGACCCACAGAGAAACAGCAGAGCCTGATTCTAATTTCTCTATAATGCACATTGCTTACCCAGAGATTGCTTGATAATATGTTATTTAAAAAATTGCCATGTCTAGCTTGGCATGGGTATAAAAAACAAACAAAGGGAGATCCTCTCCTCTCGGTTCAGGGTGATATATTGTCTTGCTACTCATGATATTCCGTAAACCAGCAGCATCTGTTATCACCTGGGAGCTGGTTAGAAATTCAGACTCTCGGGCTCTCCCCAAGACTTACCAAACCAGAATGTGCATTTTAACAAGATCCCCAGTGCTTCATGACCCCATTAAATTTACAGAAGCACTGCTAGAGCACATCTCAACATGGAAGCAAAGTAAGGATTTGGAAGATGGGCTGTGGAGTAAGAAAGACCTAGGTCCCAACCCTGCATCCACCTTTTGCTAGCTATGAGACCTTGGACAAGTTCTCCAAAGGATTAAATGTTATAAATTATTTAAAGCACCTACCACACTATGGAAATTCTATTATAATTATTAAGACAGATGAAACTAAACTCTGATGAAGAAGCATAATTTACATGACAATGAGAAGATTTGGGCACGAGTCCAAAACTTCCATCTTCCAAATGAGAGTAAAACAGATTTACAGAGAGAAAATTTTAAGGTAATTAGGAAACATACGAGTTTAGTTATAAAAATTAAATATACATATATGTGTATATATACATGTGTGTATATTTATACACATTTCACAACTGTATACAAGAAATTTATTCATTCATTATCATTCCCAAGTAAAAATCATATTAATGCAGAAAAACAAACCTAATCCAAAAGTCTATTTTGGACTCTGTCCACTAGCCATGGCTCAATTCCTAATTGACCAACATATTATATCATAAATCAGATTGTGGAAAAACGTACATTTTTCATTTGTTGAGTAGAGAATGAACTCAGTGTTAATTCTTATTTTATTAGTTTTTAGTGGTTTTAAAAACTGGAATATTGATGAGGTGACCTTCTTCCTAAAGTTTTCAAAACTGCTTGGCCAAGTGAGAATGAAATAAACCTAGATGAGCCAGATATGGTTTCACAGCAGAAGAGCATGTTAACCAGAAAAGCTGAGGAGGTGCCCATGAGTTTTCAGAGAGATTAGCTTCTCTTTGGTAAGACTGAACTTATTTTACTGGCAGAACTTTGCAAATGCTTTTAATCTCCCAGAGTATCATTTTCTACATTTTTAAAATAATGAAATTATGATGGCCAGTGTTGAAATGTTATTTTAAAGCACTTTTTTGGATTTTGGAGCATATTCTGTTGGTCCTAATGTAATATGATTAATCTGAGTCTGGGCCAAATGTGAGCCCTATGAATTAACCATTTTATAAATGAGAATGAAAGAGTCCTCCTCTACCAGCCATGCCTGGTGGCATCTAGTAAATTAATTCTCCCCGACAGGACCAAAATATATGCTCTTTAGATTTGTTTTGGCTGGTGTTATATATGAAACATGAGTGGTTCTAAACCTATGTGATCATCAGATGGCCTTGGCATAGATTGGATAATGAGATCAAAATATTATAATTTTCCTATGGTACATTCTTCTCCCTATATGGATAATTATATCTTCTTCAACTAATTGCTTTTCTGAAAATAATAAGAAAATTATATGTTGCTGGCTGTAATTGTCAGATTCCAGAGTGTATTTTTCATTATCTGATGTTGGTCTTCGAGTGTGCTCCATACATCTGGGCCGCTAAGGTTAATGCCTAGTTTGGAACACCTAATCTTTGGTTCTATGATGAAGGAAATCTAAAGCCATATAGACAGATTGACTTTAGTGGTTGAAAATTAATTTGACCTTTTAAGTTACAAAGAAGCCTGGGTTGTGACAAAGATCTACTGACCTTTTTCTCAACAAATTTTTCACCAATAAAGCTTAGGACTTAATTTTTAGTCATTATAGTAACCTCTCCTTTCATTTATTATCAGTTCGCACTGTGGACCTCTAGGGAATTACTTGTCACAGCTGATTTTTTGTCACTCTAGAGATCCGTGAAACATTATATTTGATAACCATCCTAAGACCTGATTAAATTGCCTGGGATAAGAGCCCTTTTTCCCTTGAAACCCAGCCACATAGATAAGTCCACTATAGCAGTTATGAGCAAGTCAGAATGGCTTCCATCATCCTTCCATAATCACGGCCTGGATAAACCTCCTCTTTCTGATTTTTGAGGTTAATATGCGTCAGATTTCTCCCTCTCATAATAATGATATCACATTAAGTATCCAGAAACAATTCTTTTACTCTATTATATGTTGCATTCTTCTTTCTGTAAAGGCTTTTAATTTAAGCTATTTGTAAAAATATTTGAAAAGGTCACTGACCTTAAAATTGCTATTATTATATGGAATCAAATTATATGGAAGCAAAACATTTTAATTAATGTCCACAGATTATGTTCAATGTCTACAACATGCTGTAGAATGTTCTTTAAAATGCTATCTGTATTCCACGCTCTTGTCTCATCTGAAACAACCTTATACCTGAAGTATTGTTTGAGTCCAGCCTGCTCTGTCTCCCTTTTTTCCTTTTTCAGTCCAGTTTTTTAATTCATTAGATTCATGTATTAATATGATTTTCTAGGACCCACTACACGCCCTCTGTTAAGTTAGTATGGTGGAGAACTAAAAGAGATACAGTTTTCGTCCTAAACAATCTTAAAAGCAAATTGATGAAAAAGAACCAATCATAAGACACACAAAAAATGGAGAGTCGCTAATTGATTAGTGCCAGACAGGAGAAGCTGGGGGAGATATGACCTGGGCCTGCAGGTCAGGAGAAGCCTCCCTGGTGAGTGCTGTTTGAACTGAGAGCTACAGGATGACTAGGTGTTAAGAAGTGAAGGAGCAGGGAAGCATCCCAGGCAGATGGCACAGATATGCAATGATCCTGTAGAAGACAGCAGAAGGAAAGGAGAGGACCAGTGTGCCCTGGTTACACAGCCCTCAGGGGCAGGGCGCAGGGGAGGCTGGAGCGGGTAGCAGAGAGCTGTGCGTGCCTGACCTGATGAGCCAAGGGGAGAAGTCTTGCCTTCAACCTAAAAGCAGTGGGATGACAACTAGGAACGGGGGATGATTTTGAAAATTCCCTCTGGCTTCATGTGGCTGGCAGGGGGAGGGTAGATCAGATCTAGTAAATAATTTAGGAGGCTATTAAAGTAACAGGAGACTTTAATAATAGTAGCTGGGACTAAGGAGAGAATGGTAGACACGGAGAGAAGTGAGTAGGTTTGTGAGATTTTTAAGAGCTAAATTAAGGGAAGCTGGTGATCATCCTAAACTCACTGTCCTGTTGGTCTTCTCAGATGCTGCTTTGTTCTTGCCATCAACCGATCTGAGAATGAAAACCATTGTCATTGAAACACATCCAGCTCTTCCTTGACTTACAGTGGTGTTACATCCCAACAGAACCATCTTAAGATGAAAATATTGCAAAGTCAAGAATGCATTAAGTACACCTAACCTACCAAACATTAGCTCCTCCTAGCCTGACTCACCTATGCCCAGAATGCTTACACTGGCCTCCAGCTGGGCAGCAGCATCTAACAACAGGAAGCCTGTTTTATGATGAGGTGTTGACTATCTCCTGGAATTTATTGAGACCAGAATCGTTGTATGGCTGCAGAATGGTCATAAGTGAATCTGGGGTTCACCTTTGTGATCGCTTGGCTGACCGGGAGCTTCAGAGGCCCAGCATCATGAGAGAGGGTCTCATCACATATCTCAACCCCAGGAGAAGAGCAAAATTCAAAATTTGAAGTATGGTTTCTACCGAACGGGCATCACTTTTACGCCATCCTAGTAAGTCGGACCATCGTTAAGTCAGGGACCACCTGTATTTACTGGGCCCCACCCCAATCTACACACCACGCTACTCTTTAAAAAAGTTCCTGCCAACTTGAAACGCTGCAATCTGGCATGCAAACCTCTCAGTGTGACCCTAGCCACCTCGTGACTCTTATTTTCTACTGTTCTCCTCAAAGAACTAAAGCATGTAAAAGCTATCTAAAAAGTGTCATATAAATACGAACTGAATAATTTTCCCCCTCTTCTTTCATCCCTCCTTTTTTCTAGCATCAAGTTTCTGCTTTCCTTACCAACGCACTTAGTTCCACTTGGATTGCTTTGCTCAAATTGATCTTCCCCATATTTGCCCTCCCCTAAACCCCAACTAATTTTTTTTCTAGATTTACCATTTTTTCCCCTAAATCTTGCCCTTTATTCAGAGTCAATCTGTAATAAAAAAAATCCTAGCTCCATACAGTGATCTTCTGGATCATTTTATTCTTCTTGGTCCCCCACCCTTCGATTTCAAATTCCCCTAATTGTCAATTACTCAGCATGTGCATCCTGGCCTTTTCACTTGCCTTTCTGTGAAATAGCTTAGCTTTTAAACTGAACTGGAAATGACTCAAGAGCATCATTCTTACCTTAAAAATCCTATATTCCAAGAGTGTAATATGGTGTGAAGTAAGCCTGAAGTCATATCCTCGTAACTGTAGCTAAAGGGCAGCGTTGGTCCCATCTAAACCACATCAAAGGGGTCTCCAAAGAAAAGAAATGTTGCATTATTTTTAAAAATGGAGGAAAGTGAGAAGGATAGACTTGAATAAAATAAAATAGAACAGATAGTCTCTATACCTAATAATTTACCTCTTCGTTAGAAACCCTTTGTGACAGAGAGCAACCATGTAATCCTGCTCGTCATTCTAACAAAGTAAATCACTATAGTGTATAAAGAAGACAATTTAGAAATAAAACATGGAGTATATGCTTCCAACAAGTCATTAACAATTCAACTTAAACCTGAATTTGAATCTGGGAAATTAGGTGAGTAAAAGCAGGAGTGTTTATTTGCCTGGTAAACATTTACTTCGGGTTTTTGGAAACCACTTTAGAGTAGCAAAATTAAGGGCAGCAAAATAAGCACATAGAATTAACACCCAAATTAGGGATGAATGACGAGGGTTACTTCTAACCCACTCCTGCTCAGAGCAAAGTAAAGGGATATCATCTCCTCAAGACTCACCTTGTCACCGAGTCCAGGCTCATACTGCTCACCACATGACAGGCCAATAAATCCAGAGATGAGGTGTTGCGGCAAGGAATAATGACTTAATTTGAAAAGTCAGCAGATAAGTCCAGGTGGTGGACTCGTGTCCCAAAGAACCAATTTCCCCTGGGCTAGAATTCAGGTTTCTTGTATACTAACAGGGGAGGAAATAAAGTCTTAGTTCCAGCCAGAATCCAGAAGGGGGGTGTTAATTTCTTCCTCCCTGCAGTTACTCACATGTGGGCCTGGTCAGGACGTTTCCTGTGAGCTAAACAAAGGCATTTTAGCTCAACGCTCGTTGCCTAGGAGGCAGGGTTCCCAGGGATGGGCCATTACGTACAATTTAAGCTTATAGGCAGCATCCTTTTAGTGATCAATGTGTAATGGTATTGAGTCTTCCCTTTTACAGCCTTGAATTTGGCATCTTCCCCAGGCTGGTCACCGGCTCCTCACGTTTGTGATTAGCCAATCCTGTCATTGCCCCAAACCCTGATTCTGAAGAGCTGCATCCCACGTTTGCCTGTTAGTGGACTTTGCTCCCTCCACCACCAGCTTTTCAGGAAGCAGCTTCTTCCACTGACAAGTAGACAGAGAAGTAACAGGACTTCTGCATCCTGACCTTCCTTTAAGTTAGAAAGGCTGCATTAACCCAAAGTGCTTCTCTCTAAACCCTCTGACCACTCCCTCCTTGCCTCTTCCTTTCACCCCCATCCCAGATTTGCACCCATAACTGGGCCCAGCATCTTCCTTTTGTACACTTTACCACTCAATCACCAGCATGCACCATCCTTACTCTTTTTAAAAATTTGTAATAATTAATCTATTTCATCTTTTAATGCATCTTTAGCTTGTTTCGTTTGCTAGCTTTTTATATGCTTTCAATTTTTACCTGATACAGTCTCCTTATTTCTGACTTCAATGCTTTACTGCCTTTTAGTCCTTTTATTCATTCCTCATTGTTTTTCCCCTTTAATATTTATTTTTATCTTCAATTATTTGGGGTTTTTAAATGGCATTTTAAGTGATAAAAATAATAATGACATCAAGGAAAAGTAGATAAAAAAGGGAAATTACTCGTGATTCTCATAGAAAATATTTATTTGAGACTTTATACAACATTCTATTTTTGTTTACCCCCTTTCCTGAATATCTTTCCCTTTTTACTCCTCCAGCCCCCAAGGCAAGGACAGGCAACTAATAAGACTGGGATTCTGGAAGCTCGTGACTCTGGCTGGAGTGGCCCACACAATGTGAAGAACTGGCAGGGCAGAGAAAAGAATGAAACCGTTCTCACTGCAGCCCCAGGAGAGAGATGCTAAGGGTGGGACTCAGGGCAGCTTCATCAGCTGGGTTCAGCGTTGGTGGAAACTGTGGAGTCCTCAGTACTGAAGACCGTAGATGTCCACAGTGGTGATGGGGCTCGCTGGGGTTCTCCTGTTCTCCTTTTCCTCATGGGGAAAAAGTCCCTCTGAGGGATCCCGCTTGACACCACACTGCTCCAGACTAGGGGATGGGGTGACACAGGTAAAACACACTTTATCATTGTCTGTGTGGTGATCCTTGGTTTTTGAGCTCTGCAGGGCTCCTGCCGCTTCTTCATTTGTAGCCCCAAGCTTTCCCAGGCTCTTTTCATTGGTTCGTAGCTGTTTATTTATTTATTTTTTGTAGTCTTTGTCATGGAAATGAGCACTGGGACCACTTAGCCCTCTATCTTGCTGACATCATACTCCGAAACATCATTTTGAATAGCATAATGTTTCGTCATTTAACACAGAGCTGTATTTAGACAAATTATAAATAAAATAGGAGTGACAGAGAATGGCAGCTAAGAGCCAGCCTAACAGTTATTAGCTGTGTGACCGCCAAGTAAGTTACTAAACCATTCTGGTCCTCCATTTCCCCATCTGTAAATTGGAGAAAATATAAGTAATCATCTCTAGGATTGCTTTAAGGGTTAAATGAGATAATTAACATTAAGTACCAAACAAATAGTAGTAAATGCAAAATTTTAGCCATTATTATTACAAGTACACACTAATTAAAAATAACGTATTATATATTAAAATTATATATGATAAAGCTTAAATTTAAGTCTCTCCACCTCAAGTTAGACAACAGTAACATAATTTTGATAAATTTACATAATTATCATAATTTGATACCCTCTTCCTCCTTCCTAATTTCTCAGACATTATCCAAATCCAACATTTCTTACTTTTATCTAATTTGTTATAATGACTTCTCAACACAGCCCTCTGCCACTCTCCCCTTTTTAATCCATCCAACATGACTTACTTGGATCTTCTTTATCAAGTCCTGGTTAGTATCCTTGCCTTCAGTATGTGGTCAAAACTCCTTCCAAAGTCCACACCTCTGGGCAAACACATCCCCTTGAATTTGCCTTCTTCTGCTCTCCCCTCTACCTTACAGCCATTGCCCAGACTCTGGTCCTTATTATTTCTTTTTTCTCATTTGAAACATCTCTCCCCTGCTTTATTACTTGTTGAATTCAAGATTCAGCACTAGTATACGTCTTCCAAAAAGCCTGCTCTGATTTCTTCAGCAAGGAAATTTCTCTTTCAGACTCCTCTCCCTTTGAGTTCTCTTCATCTTCTTCTATTTGTGTCATGGTTATTTGTGACCATGGCTGAGTTTTTTATATTGCTCAGGGAGGGATTGTAACATTGACACCCACATCATCTAGCTCAAAGGTGTTAATGACAGATTGGATGACTTTAGGTCATATTAGAAATAAAGAAGGGTAGGGGTGGTGGAGAAGAGAGAGAAAAGGACCATCCAGAAAGGTTGGCAATCCAAATGAGAGTGACTAAGTCCTTGAATCTGGATGCACAAAAAGGCAAAGCAAAATTCCCATTATTCTTTCTTTCCCCTGCCCTCAGGCATGGTTGAATGACTTTTCCTAAGAAAATAAGTTTAGTGCTAGCAACCATGTATAAAAAGCTGTAACTTTGAAATTGGAGGTCCTGTACTATTTGCACTACATTTTCCACTTTTTAGCCTCTTGTTCTGGGAGTATCTCCAATTCTTGTCTTAAGGCAGAAAATTAACTCTGATATACTCTTTTTTTTTCTTTTTTTTCCTTTTTTTCCTTTTTAATTGAAGTATAGTCAGTTTACAATGTTGTGTCAATTTCTGGCATACAGCATAATTCCTCAGTCATACATGAACATATATATATTCTTTTTCATATTCTTTTTCATCATAAGTTAATAGAAGATAGTGAATGTAGTTCCCTGTGCTCTGCAGTATAAACTTGTTGTTTCTCTATTTTACATATAGTTAGTATCTGTAAATCTCAAAGTCCCAGTGTATTCCTTCCCACCCTCTTTCCTCCCTGGTAACCATAGGTTTGTTTTCAGTCTGTGAGTCTGTTCCTGTTTTGTAAATAAGTTCATTTGTGTCATTTTTTTAGATTCCACATGTAAGTGATATCATAGGGTATTTTTCTTTTTCTGGCTTACTTCACTTAGGATAATGATCTCCAGATCCATCCATATTGCTGCAAACGGCATTATTTTGTTCTTTTTTTTTATAGCTATATATATTCACAAAACTTCTTTATCCAGTCATCTGTTAATGGACACACTCTTTTAACATGTTGCTAGCATCCCTTTTCAATCTTTCTGGATTGCTATTTCAATATCAATATGTTCCTTCAATACTTGGTTTCAATAGCAATATGTTCCTTTAATACTTGACCTGGTCCATGAAATGTTTTAAATTTTCTTAAATCCTTCCTATTGTGGAGTACATCTTTGAGTTCCTCAATTATATTATCGTACAGAAAGGAATCATCTCCCTATCTTTGGTCAAGAGAAGAAAGGACAGCTCACTTCTCTTGTCCCTCACGCTTGATTCTGTGGGGGTATTCTTGTCAATTTGCCTATTTCTATGTCTCCTAGGGAACATGGTCTAGCATAAGTGGCTGTGGGCAAAGAAGTACATGGGCGGGTTCCTCTCTCAATCCAAATTTCTGACAGAAGGTGCAAATTAATCTAAATATCCTTTTCCAGTTTTACATGAAATTCTAAAAGGTCTCTTGTTGGGACATTTTGTCACTTTGGGCAGTTTATCCTATAGTTTTACCCGTCTTTTTGAAACTGAGCACAATATTGTACTGTATAATGTACTGATACATACAGCTATAAATTGCACCCCACTGATAGTGTATTTAACAGAGTGAGAAGATCATGATTTGGACTCTGTCATGTTGAGAAGGGCTAATGACCATGATTTGAAAGGAAAACATTGAGTAACTATTTCCCCAGTTGAATAGAAATAATGCCTACTGCTCAGTCTCACCCGAGGACATGGAACTACCCACCAGTAGGTGCCACCCTGCCCTGAGAACCTAAGGCAAGCTGTGTATATTGGAATCCATCAAGAACGGAGCCTTCTGCTAGAACCACTCAAGAGACAGGAGGAATGGACCCATGTGAGGTGTTAGGCTTAAGCATCACAAAAGTCCTTGCTCCTCACGCTTGGCAGTTCTTTCATGAGATGGATGATGGGGTCTAAGCTTGGACTCCAGAATTCCATGTTAACTTACAGTTCAGTTTCAATGAATCTACTGAGACTCACGGAGCCTTTTAGCATACAAGGCTCTAGGACAGTGGTTCTTAAACATGTTGGTCTCAGAAAGCTTTTACACTCAAAAATTATTGAGAACCCCAAAGTGCTTGTGTTTATGTGGATTACACCAATCAACATTTGCTATATTAGAAATTAAGACTGAGAAATTATGAAGTATTTAGGTGTTCATTCCTTTAAAGTAATAGTGAATGTATTTCAGGCAGAGGTAATATACTTCTAGGAAAAAATTTATTTCTAAAACAAAACAAAAAAAAACTGAGAAAAGCAATGTTGTTTTACATTCCTACAAAGCTCTTTAATATCTTGCTTAATAGACGGCAGCTGTATTCTCATATTTGTTCTGCATTAAATCTGTAGTTGAGGAAAGAAGATATATTTCAATAGCTTTTCAGGAATCTGTGGATAATTCATCTTTCATACTGCATTCAAACTCGATGAGAGATATTTCTTAAAGCTTATGTTTCACAATGTGAATTCTACAATCATATAGTGATCTTCTTTGTGTTCTATTACATTGAAAGCCATTTGGTCTCTTTTACACTTTGAATAGATATTTCATCCATACGTGATTTTGTAACAACATATGTAGGTCAACTGGAAAATATCGGTTCACATAGTTATAAAAATCTTCCAAATGCACACATATTTTAATATATGGTATCAAAAATATCACAATTGTTAATATCACCACCAATATGATTTCAAAAGGTTTTAAATATTGGTAAATAGTCAAGTTCACAACAGCAGATACAAATTTTCCAAAATTCAAATTATGCTTAGAAAGCTTACATTTTCTCACTGACAATAAATACTGTCAGCTATTTGCTGTGAACTGACAGGCTCAATTCATTCATTTTTGAGAAAATGTCTGCCACGTACGCAAGTCTGATCACTCCAGTTTGCCTGTTAGTTTTCTAAGTAAAATTAGGAGAAAAAAAAGGACTGATTTAGTTCACAACTAACACAATCACACTAAGCCCTTTCCTCAGACACCAAACTTCGTATGAAGCACGAGTGCTTTAGGTACTTCCCATTTGATGGCATAGATTAGAAAATTGTAAATATGTATTTGATGTCAATGTTTAATAAAATTATAAAATAATACATATGCTGCTTTATCAAGTACACTTTTAAATGAAATTGCCCTTTGTGTGTGTGTGTGTCGAGGGGAACAATTTAAGTATTAATACACTTTGGTACCATGGCCTTAATTCAGGCAAAGGCACCAGCACTTCTGTCTACCGTCGCTTTGCCAAATCTGGGCAAATATTAACATAGTGGAAAAAGCAAGTAGCATCTTACTGTTATGAAAATAGTTCTGATCCCTAGAAACCCCAGGAAGTGTCTCGTCAACGAGTAGGGGGTGGTCCGCAGCCCACACTCTGAACACCTCTGCTTCGGGTACTTTGGGGGAGGGAAGGGATCCAGGAAAGCACTTCCATGAGGTCAGGGCTTTGGCAGAGGAGTGGGGTAGCTCCTCTACTCCAGCCTCAGAAACCACCAGAATCAAAAGTCCCCAAGAAACAGGAGACAAGGGAGCAGGTCAAGGTGAGTCCTCAAAAGGTTGCTTGACTGTGTGGCCAATTCAAAGGCGGAGATTAAAATAAGAGATTGTAAACCCTAATACTGAGCTCAGGAATCAGGGACTACATAGATAAAGAGGAAAGCGTTGGTTAGGATGTCAGCGAGAGAGACCTGGGTGAATTTTGGAAAAAGACAAGCCCCCAGAGCTGTTTGTCTTCATGTGTGCGTAATGTAAACAGGAGGGTTGGCTGTGCTTTGAAGGCCGTGACCACGGGGCCGCAGGGGCTTCTCCGGCTTGACTGTCGGATATATGGATGGGTCACAAGCATAGTCAGATGTACCCTGTTTTAAGGAAATAAAAAATACTAAAAAAAAAAAAAAGATAATCCAGGGTGCAACATTGTACATTAAAAAAAACCTGATGTTAAAAGTGCAAAAGAACCCAGTACATTTTCCCATCAGCACGACCCTGCATCACTGCCTGTAAAACAGGAAGTGAGTCACAAACCAGGTCTGGGGAGAAAAGTGCTTACATGAGCAGGTTTCCTCTGGGGAAGGAGAGACATGAAAACATTTCTGATCGACTCAGCTTCTTAAATGGAATACAGTGACATTAATGAGGCTCTCTAAAAGGAGAAGATAGTCAAGGAAACCACGCAATAATGCGCTGCAATCAAATTCAATGGTTTAGTAATTGTGGAAAAATAGAAACCACAAACGGCAAGGGAAAAAGCTGTAAATAATGCATCTTAAAAACCTCAACAGTAAATAAATTTTTGAATAGGATTCATAGTATAACTCTTCTTTATTACTGTTCTCCAAAGACTCTAAATCATCTTTTATGTAACTCCTTAAACTCAGGCTTATTATGGTAAAATCAACATAGAGTAAAATTTACCCCTTTTAAGGTGACATATACTTTGAAAAATACATGCACAAAGATAATCACAAGTACCACAATCAAGACGTTTACTCTTCCCTTCACCTCCAGGAATTTTCTCCTGCCCCTTGGCATTCAACCCCTACTCGGCAACCCCAGTGGAAGCAATCTGTTATTTTATTTCTCTGTCTATAGTTTTCATTTCTCTAAAATTTTATATAAATGGGCAATCATACAGTATGAACCTTTTGAGCCTGGCATCTTTCCCCTGCATTATGCTTTGAGATTGACTCACGTTGGTTCACATAGCAGTCATTCATTGCTTGTTATCGGGGAGCAGTATTCTGTTGTTTATCTATTCACCAGCTAATGGACATTTGGGCTGTTTCCAGCTTGGGGATATCATAAATGAATTTTATAAAATCACTGTCGGGTGTTGGTATAGACATGTATTTTAATTTATCTTAGATAAAAATCCAGGAGTAAGATTTCCATGGTAGATGGTAAGTGTATTTTCAACTTTGTAAGAAACGGCCAAACCATTTTCCGAGGTGGCTGTACTCCTTTGCATTGCGAGAGTTCCAGTTGCTCGGCGTTCTCACTGGCACTTGTTTTGTTTTGTTTTTCATTGTAGTCGTTATACTAAGTGTGTAGTATATCAAATGGGGTTTTGATAACCTCGAGTTGAGCACTTCTTTGTGAATAGTCACCATCCCTATCTCTTCATTAGTTGAATCTACTCAAATCATTTGCCCATTATTTGTGGGGAGAGAGTGGAGATGATTTGTAGAGACTGAAATGAATAGTACTTGTGCCCAGAAATGCTCTGCTTCTGTCGGGCAGTCAGCGTGCGAGTGGAGTCTCTTTGTTCGGGAATTGAGCTATGGTTGTTGTTTCTGTTGCTTTCATCATCAATGCATCAGAAACTACAAATTTCTCCAGCTGTGGGCTGCTGATTCCTTTTGTTTCCTGTAGAGCCTGGGCTACAGTTTTTTAGTGTTCTCCCTTCACTCTCAGATTCCAACAGTTCCTGCAGACTTGTGCCCAAGATGGGATGTGCCTCTGTCCGCCCTGCAGCTCCTCTACCAGCAGTTGACTTCCTCTGCTTCTTACTCCAACCTGGGCTCCTAGTAAGGATGCTGGGGGGAGAAGGGCACAGTGAAAAATCTTGGTCTTCCTTGTCCAACCACCATCTTGGTCTGAGTCTGAAGGGTGAGCCTTTCTCAGCTCTCTCACCCTTACATTCCATGAAGGCAAAACTCTTCCTTGTAACTCTGGGTGGGTCACGGGCAGAAGAGTTTCTTGCCTGCTCTACATTGTAGTAGATCTTGGCTTTGCATCAGTGTAGGGTCTTCAGTGCTTCCTGGCCTTCTTCTAGGGAGCAGTTGGTTTTGCTTATTTTCCTTCTATGAGGAGCAGGACCTGCCCATCCCCAGGCAGCCTAAGCATTTTGTTTCACGTGTGAGACAGGTTCAGGGAAGTTATACCTCTTGCAAACAGCAGCCAGTCACCACCTGCACACCTGTACCACCATGGGGGGTTTCTCTGTGGTGTCCTTTCCTGTCTTTCCCAATCTTTTTCATGAGAACCCAGTCCAGCCCAAAATAAAAAAGAACTTATTAAAAGAAGGCAGAAATAAAATATGCTTTACTGTTAATAGGTGTATTTTTATGGTAAAGTTATAGATGAATTTTTAAATACTTTTTGGTACTTTCTAAAGCTTATGAAACAAAATTCATCACTTGTGGAATTATTAATAATCAATAAGAATGTGACATAAAACTTTTCGAAACATGTACTGACTGTCTGCTTAATGGAAGGTATGACTGGGTACCAGAGGTTCAGGGGTGAGTGAGACATGGCCGCTGCTTTCTTGAGTTCCCAGTTTATTAGTGAATAAGTAGTCCGAGCTCTTCCAAGGCTCCCGAAGAGTCAGCGGTAGCTGTCTGGGCTCTTCTGGTCTCGCCTTGAATGTTGTGTAGCATCACATCCACTGCGTTCTTTTGGCTTAATGCTGTCACCAAGGCCAGTCTAGAGTCAAGGCACGGAGACACATACCCCACTCTCCAACAGGAGGAACGTCAGGAATCTGTGCCCATTTTGAGCCTGCCCCAGTCCACGGGACATCCAACAGCAGAACCAGAATTAAAACACTCACCTCTCTCCCAAGTTAGTTTTCTTTACCCTGTACCCACCTTCTTTATGATTATTTAACATATACCTTTAGTTACGCCTTTTCAACTTGAACGTTGAAAAGCCAGAATGGTTTTGAACGTGCCACCCCAACTCGCTCACTGGCATCTTTCTAATGAGTTTGGAAACACTGTGTCTACATGTATTCAAATGAGTTCAGTGTTAAATCATCAACTGGTGTCATTCCATTGAAGATACTGTATCATCTTTACTCTTCCTGTTTGGCATAATCCTACAGAGATTTTATTAAAAGTTCCACAATTGTCACATTAAACGAGATATTTTTTAATGCATGTGTTTTCTCTATCAGCTCTTGTATTCAAAAGAAAGCTTTCATTTGAGTTACTTTGCATACTTTTTGAAGGTTTGATGCACTTAGCCTGGCCACTAACACCCTTTTGGTCAGCTTTATTAAAGGGGACAAGAACCTACCCTAACATGAAGGCTGTAAACATTCTCACCTGATAATTAAAGACTGACTTCAAAGAACACTGATTTGAGTTCAATAGTGAATGTCTCAACTAAAGAGAAACCTCCGTTTTCCTTGACAAAGATAAATTCTCATGGGATGTTCTGTCGCTACCAACAAAAAAATCCTTGCAAAAACACTGCTATTAAAAGTTGTACAAAACAAAAGGCAAAGACATTTGTACGTCATGAAGACTGATTATATGGTCTTGGTACAGCAAAGAAGAGGATGAACTTGTCATAATTTGCTCTAGAAATCCAAGTGATTAAAATACCCATTCCCTCTCTTAAATTACCGTTACTTTTCTATCCAAAGAACTCAAAACTGCTCTTGCCATTACACCCAATCATCTGAAAAATATAAAAATTTCACTAGCTGAACAGGATACAGTGTGAATCACTTCACCATTACTAACCTATCATACAAAGAAATACAGCGTACTATTAGTGGAGGGTTTTGTTGGTTTCCTGAGAATTACGAAAATATGCTTATTGCCCTGAGGCCTTGGGCATTTCTGTGTTGCAATTACCAAGCCACTAACTTCTCATGTTTACTGCTCCACAGCAGATACCGTTTGTCATAGAAATTCACAGTCTTTTGAGCTTAAGACATAAATACGGCAAAATACGAAAATGATGAACAGAAAACTAAGATGCAAAATCTAGACAAAAACTGAACACCCAAAATATTGATAGAAGTAAAAATACATTAATTGCCTTTTCTGTTAGTAGTTGTATGGACATTGCTAAGAATAATCTGTCTTATTTGAACAGAAAATGGTAACATGTGGATCTTTTCCATTTCAAGACAAAAAACAAAATCCAGACAGTTTAGAAATGCTGGCTAATTCATTAATCTTTCTTTTTATTTATATCTAAATGGTTTTTATTGCAGCCTACATTCTTTCAAAGTGATTATATGTACAATCTCACCAAAAAAAAGGAAGGAAGGAAGGAAGGAAGAGAAGAAGGAGGGTGGGAAGTAATCAAATCTGGTTGTTTTTATTGATTTGGTTGGTTTGGTTTCCCTGTCATCTTATTCTATTTTGTGGGTCAATTTCCTGTGTTGTCTGTTGTCCTCCATTTTGTGCTGGAATTTTGTACTGAATTCTGTACTGTTAGTAAATCCTGTTATTCAGTGATTTAAATCTCTGTGCAAGTGTATCAGTGTGAACTTGAGAAAAAATTGAAAGAAAGCTCACTAAGAGAGTTTTCGATTTCACCTACCCAAACATTTCACAAGACCAACAGAGTCTGCCTTCATGGAGCGTCTGCATAAGGAACTTCCATGCCTCTGAATGCACAACAAATCTCCCAAATGCGGAAAACCTAACTAAATATTATCAACAGTAAGATTGTCTCCAAAAGTCTTAAACAGAAGGCACAACAATGGAAAACTACTTCAAGATGTCAGACAAGAAAAATCGCCTTTGGGACGGCTGGATTACTTCAAGGGTCAGGGAAACAAGACAACCTGGGCTTTGAGTTATTTCTGAATCTCTTCTATGCAACGTAGAAAGTGATTCAGGATGCCCTGCTTTTAACTTGGCTTGATTCTGTTGGCACGTGTGTAGGGTGAGCAACAAGGCGCTAAGCGAAACGTAGAGTTTTTCAATCACCTTCAAATGAGAAATAACAAACACACTAGTTCTTGAAAACTCCCGCCCCACACAGCTTTCATCTTTTCTTTTTTCCAGCAAAATAGCATCAGGTGGTTTCGTGAGACTGTCGGGAGCAATGTATGCCTTGTAACTGAATCCTATTGGTGTTAAATAACGCTTAGTTCCCCTTCCTAAAACTCTGATAATTCCCCATTTAAGGCATGTTGTTACCTCCTTTAGTTTACAGGTTGAATCTTGCTCATGTGTGGACTTCAGAACTTTAAATCTCTAGAACCTGCTTTTCAAATGTCAGCAAACACCAGGATCATTTGGGGAGTTGTCTAAACCACAGATCTCTGGGCTCCATCCCCGGTGAGTTGGACTCTGAGTATCAAGGGTGGTACCCACACATTTGCATCTCTAGCAAGTAATGTTAGGAGCCAACCGAGGCCAAAATTTCACACCCAAAGACTGAGCTCTGAGTACCAAGGCCCTACAGCCATCATAGGCATCAAGTCCACATCATCGAAGAAAGTCTTCAATTTTCTAGTGGAGATACTGAGTCTTACTATATCCCAAGTGTAACTTGAGTATATTAAGTCAATCATTACCCATTTCACTGAAAAGAAATACATGCATGCATGCATTTAAATATGCTTTACATCAAAAGCAAATCGATAAAAGCTGGATGAAAACCTTCTCATCCGTTATCTGCTCCAGTACAAATCTGCATAGAAGTTATCTGAAATACCAGCCTGATTCACATTTTGTATGTGTATTGAGATGGAGATATTCTCACATAAACACATCAAACTAACTCTAGTTTTAGGAAAACTGGATAAACTTGCTCCATTGTCAACATATATGTTTTAAAAAAGCAATTTTGTATTGTCTTCACTGATGTTGACTAATAAACACAGAAAATCAGTTGCATCCATAATTTTACAAGTCACGGCTTTAGGTTATTGCTCTAGGCGTTGCCGTGTCTCACAGACAAGATTGTGATGCTGATTTTTTTTTTTTATTCAAACATCTTTACAAAGCACTTACTTACTTTTGTGCTAAATGCTCCTTAGGCTTTATGGAGACTGCAAACCCCAGCGGACTGTCAGAGAGGTGCCAGTCCATTCAGGACAAGGTAGAACTTAGTCCCTTAAATACGTCACAAGGCGGGGAAAAGCACAGACAGGATGACATGGGAATTTAAAGAAGAAGTATTTCCACCTGGAAAAATAATTTAAGGACCACGTTGGAGCACTTGGGACAGAACCTGGAACACAGGGGATATTCATTAAGCCACCGATGAATGGAGACGCCATATGGCATAGGTTTTTAAGGGCAAATGCAGGATCTGGACTCAAAGAGGTGGAGACATTAACATTCCAAAAGTAGGTAACAGAATGATGGAAGAAGATAACCAATGTGCAGGGTTGCCTGGAGGAGCTAACATAGTTTTATGGCAGTATAATGTACATGAACTCCAGACCAAGCTGGAAATTAGTGGATATTAGATTGAGGGGGGGATTTGGGTTTTACACTAAGGATATTAGTCTTTATTTGGTAGAAAATTGGGAACTCTTGACTGTTATGAATGAGAGCAATTTTTATAAAGATTAGTCTAGCAGCATGCATAGGATGCTTTAGCAAGAAGGAAGAATGGAATCTAGGGACCAATGAGAAGACTGGTAGAGTTCATGACAGGGCAGAGAATGTGGAGAAGAAGGGATGAATTGGACTGATGCTGTGTGTGTAGAATCCGTATGTAGTACACAAACTGGCATTCATGACCTAACAGTAGCTGCTAGATCTCAAGCCTTGTCACCAAGAGCTTTGAGTCTGGTGTGATGATAACGAATTAATCTGGGGACGTAAATAGTCGGAAGAATATAACCCGGGAGTTTGAGATTCGCAGATACTGACTACTATATATAAAACAGATAAACAACAAGTTTCTACTGTATAGCACAGGGAACTATATTCAATATCTTATAATAACTTATGGTTAAAAAGAATGTGAAAATGAATATATGTATGTTCCTTTATGACTGAAGTATTGTGCTGTACACCAGAAATTGCCACAACATTGTAAACTGACTATACTTCAATAAAAATATGTTTAAAAAAAAAAGCAGGAACAGCAAAAAGAAAATAGCTTGAATAGTTTAGTAGTCATATTTATTTTCTACCTTTCTCATGAATGGGAAAATCTTCTCTAATGATTTTTTCCTATCTCTGCCCGGATTAGAGTTCAAAAATACGTATTTATAACCTGCACACTTCCCTGATCAAGACAGAATGAAAAGCAGTTAAACTCATTAATGTTCGATTTTGCTGGCTAGAAAATTGCTAAAACAAAATTTCTGGCCAGCCAATGCATTTTTATGAACAAACAATGCACTCTTCTTCATACTCAACACCGCCACGATGGTGAGCGGCAGAGGCAGGCTAGTCAAATTGCAGCTCTGACAATCTGTTCATCGTGGTACTTTCCAGAATCAATGGAGTGGAATCATTCATATGGTGCTTGTCATTGAACACGAGAATGAAAGGAATCAGCACACTGGCAATGCCATCATCTATTCATCTCCCTTCTGGAAAAGTACCCTATACTATTTTTCTCTTGATACATTTTTTCTAATTTATTATCCAAATCAAGGAAACAGTTCAAGTACACATAAAAAAAATAGACATATGTATTTGATCCATATTTAATTCTGATTTTGAGAGATTGTGACATGGCCCAGGATTTCTTAAGGACCAGTAACTTGGTTAGGATTAGATTTTCATCTTTGGTAGCCAGAGCTAGTTAAAAGTATTAATTTTGGACACTCAGAGGTAATTTTTAAGACTGCAGAATTCCTATTCTTAATGTCAGACAATAACATTTCATTAAAATTTATGTTTTCCTTGCATTGAGGAAAAAACCTTTTCCACGATAATTATAAGCTCCTTGAATGTTCTGTACATCTCCAAAGAAGGGGCAACCTTATGCCTTCACCTCTAGGACAGTAGTGATGCCAAGAGAAAGAAGAGGACAAGGTGAGTCTGAAAACTTTCAAAATAATGAAGTTGTCACTGGTTATACCTTTTGTCTCCAGGTCATAAAGCACTGTACAGAGCAGTATCCTTCCTCAGCCCTCATGAGGTAGAGATGTATTACCTGTATTTTACAGTTGGATAAACAGGAGCTTCAACAAGTTTAAAATCCCACAGTAGGAGAGCTGGGAAAAGAGCCCAGAAGATCAGATTCCCAGTTAGTGGCCAGAATAATTAGTGTTGCTCTGAATACACTCTTCTCCTTGGCTTGCCAGTGAACTGTGACCCTAGAAAATGGGGAGAGACAAGAAGGAAGAAATGAAGAGAAGAGGGAGGGAAGCAGGGAAGGAACGATGAGGGATGGCTTTGGACCCACTTTATTTTTGTACAAGTGCTCAGTGTGGAAAAGACAGGCATGAATTAATCTGGCAATGCCCATAGGTATGATGTGTGAGCTTCAGTGTCCCACCTGCAAACGTACATACACACGCACACATTCGCACACATACACACAATGTGCACACACACAGACCCACACTCTAGGTTTGTTTTTTTTAAAAAGAGACAACACAGCACAGTTTTGTGAAGTCATGTCTGCTTCTGTTTGTTGTCTTACTCTGACATTTCAAGCACTGTGATCGTGGACAAGTTATTCATACTCTTTGGGCCTCAGTTTACTTATCTATAAAATCCAGGTGGTAATTCCTACATCAGATTATCATGTGAGGATTAAATAAAACTCTTCATATGGAAAGGATGTGAGCCTTACCACTGTCCAGTCCTATCCAGCCACGTACACCCAGGATTTTCTTGATCTTACCACAACTGTCTTTCTAGATTTCAGAGATCACATCCTCCATTTAAGGACCATAGCTAAGACTTAAAAATAGGCATATTTTTGCTGATGAGTTTGGATGGAAAGTTTGGAAAATTCGAGGTCATAGTTGGGCGTCACTTCTGTTGGAGGATCCACAGGAGATATTTAGATAGCTGTCGAGGGGAGGTCTTCATCAGATTGCAGTGGGGAAAGCAGAAGCGAGCACAGGCAAGGTGAAGAGCTTACCTGAACCCTAACAGGCTGTTCCAACTCCTGAGATGCTGCGATGTGGCCCTACCAGTAAGGAGGTGGAGCTCAACAGGATGCCAGTGCTGACCTGAGCCTCCTTCTGTGGGTGCCCTCAGATCCCAGCTCATGGACCTCCACCAGCATCAGCCTCCATCCTGCTCTTCCCATCACCTCCCGCCCTGGCCCAGGTAATTCCCATCTTGTCTTTCTGACAGTGGATTTGGCCAGTCCTTTTAATATTCTCTTTCTAATCTGTGGTGACATAAACGCCAACGCCCTGCTTCCATTCGGGCTATCCCCAAATTTCTCCTTCCCTTAAAAAAAATCATTTTATTTCGAATGGAAACCTTCAGCTTTCAGGATGTTATTCCTGCTATGACACCTAAGAGCCTGTTTTGAATGTTTTAACACTCAACTAGTTCCTTCTCTCGTTTTTCCCTTTTGTAATGATTCCAAGTCTCCTTATGGCAAAATAGATGCCACTAATCCAACGAAAGGAAGAGTGAAGTCTGGAAGTACCGGAAAGCCAAGTGCAAATATTAAT
Organism: Vicugna pacos; assembly: GCF_048564905.1. NCBI lineage: Eukaryota > Metazoa > Chordata > Mammalia > Artiodactyla > Camelidae > Vicugna > Vicugna pacos. The sequence continues at coordinate 84,971,670 of NC_132991.1, read as the reverse complement.
ATTTCAGAGCATCACTTTACTTCATACGTGAAGCATTTACTGTCGTGTCAGCCACACATTAAAACCTGAAAAAACACCTGATCCTGTTCCTCTGCTGCAGCCAGCTGTGAGTCTGATAAAGCTTTTTGCACATCTTCATGGCTCCTTTCCTCATCTACACAGTTGTTCATCTACTAAGGACTATCCATGTGACAGACACTCTGCTTGCTGTTGGGGAATATTAAGACACACGCTATGGCCTCATCTTTCAAGGAGGTCGTTATTCAGTGGCAGAGGTAATTGGGTGAATAGGTTGCTTAAAAGAACGTACTAGAGTGAGCTTTTACGGAATCCAGGAAAGGAATCAATGATGAAAGATGGAAGGTGTCAGATTTGTCAGAGGAGGTGATGCGTGAGCTTGGCTTTGAGAGAGACATGTTTTCCACACAAACGCTGATAAAAAGGTAACTTCAGGCAGAGGGATCAGCATGAGCAAATACAGGGAGGTTTTAAAGTCCTAAAAACTGTAAGTTCAGTTAGAAATACAGCACAAGGAAAGGCAGGGAAGGGTAGGAGCCAAGAAGTGGAGAGAACTGGGGTCCAGACCGTGAAAATCCTGACATGTGGGAGGGGGCAGTGGGTTACTTTATCCTGCGGGCAAGTGCAAACCAGCACAAATGATGCTCTTGGGCGCTGTCAGTCACCAGCTGCTGCAATTGCTCCCCTCAGAAAGCATTTCACCAAAAAGTGACAATGTCCAGCACTGATCTGTTTTTCCCAATGTTCAAAGTGAATGTTAATACAGATCACAAGAGTAATATTAAAAATGATTTTCTGGTATTGTGTTAAAAAAATCATTGCTGATAAAAGTTAAAAAATTACATTTTACAGAAGTGCCATCAGAGGATAAATCAGCTGATATGGACATAGGCATGTTAAATCCACAGTTTTGAACTCCTCATCAGAAAAATAAAATGAAACATGAATGGTGGCTTTCCCCAGGATGAATCATAGTAAGTACAAGTCAAACTTCATAACTTTCAGTGCTAGGTTAGGAGAAGGGCCTCAGGCACGTCTCTTAAAAGGTTTTCAGGATCGTAGGTGGCTATTTCTGTGTCTCCACGTCACTGGGATGCCTGGCCCAGGAGCTGGGTCCCAGTTGTCAGCACAATTAGTCAGTGGACCACAGCAGGTCCTGAGGTTGGTTCTGTTGGTTTTGTGATACCTCTGCTTCCAAACAGCTGTCAGAAACGGGGCTCTTGCACTCTGAGAACACACAGAAAGCAGAAGGCTGGAAGGCATGAGGGTTGAATAGTATTGTCAGCCCTGGGCTGAGGAGTGAGGATTATGCTCCGATTCTGCTAGTCTGCTGTAGCTTTTTGTTAAGGAAACCCTTCAAAATAAAACAAAACAAAACAGAATTTAAAATTAAAATATGTAAAATAAAATGAATAAAACAACCTTATACATGCGCCTGACTATACTAATTCTTGAGAACTGGCGGAATTCCATTTGGCTAATCCACTTGGAATTATACACTATTCTTTTTCATAGCGGGTATGAAAACAGTAATGGGAGAAGTCTGCATTCGCCATTAATAGATACAATGTGATTATTCTTTTTCTTTTTCATTGTTGCCTTTGGCCACTTATGAGCACAGCTAGATCAACTAGTGTAATGTTCAAGTCATTGAGAAATCGATGTCATCTCTTAGACCAACAAGTGCAACTTCTTCTCACTTGATCGCTGAGTAAATTCCCCATAGTGAAGGCTTCCCCAAGACGCTGGAATTCACACCTGCATGCCTGAAGACTGCTTCCTGTAAATGCCCTTGACGTTACTGGAAGATACTTCTTCTGACCCAGGGAATACAATCTCGTAGAATCTAAGACAGTTTTCTACCACAAATTATAGATCCAGATTCAGGTATGGATGTGAGATAAAAATACAGACAAGCACTCAGGCATAGATATAGATATAAAATGATATACGGTAGATGGTCTGAGATATAGAGGAGATCTAACATATGAGACATAGAATAATACTAGTAATAGGACGATATACATTTGTTGTTATCAGTGTCTATGAGATAGAGCAGGTGGGGTTCACTGCACCAGTGGAGTATGCCAAGTTATAAAAGATGTTTGATATTTTTATACCAGATTTATCTTTTATCCCCACTATAATAAGAGAGCTTTATGTTATGTTTTAGTTGCTCACTTTAAAGCTATTGATTCATACTTTCCAACTAAGCATTATTTTTGCAGAGTTTAATTTTTTATTTCCACCAGATCTCAAAATCAAGCATGTAGCTTCTCCTAAAGGAGGGACTGAGTTGGCATATTATACCTGAAGGACTTAGACCATGTCTGGCACATGGTGAGAGTTAGATGGACATGTCTTATGTTGATATTGTGGTGGGTGTTACTACAGGAATGGAAGGTGGGGTGGAGAAAAAAATTCTGCGAGTCACAAATGACATGCCTAATTACTGTCATCACTTCCAGCAGTCATATTCGGCCTTCTAATTCTGCTGGAGTGCTATGTTAAGAGGAATCCGAGGACGCACTGAGCACAGTGAGAAGAGCAGCATTCATGGATGCCAAAACACACTGGGGAAGAAGACAAAGAACTACGCCTTTAGACAATTACTTGGTAGTAACAGGGATTTGAACACAGTGCGGTGGGACTCCATAGCCCCAGATTTTAATGGTCCCATGGTTCCCCTTGGTTTGTAGCGAGAAATGGGCCCTGGGAGATTAGCTTTCACTGCAATGAGATTCTGTATTTCTTGGATGCCAAGAGAGTCTCTTGGGGGAACCATCCACTGTCAAATCAGTACTTCATTCTGGAAAGAAACTGTAGGTAACAGCTGGTTGACTGCTACTTCATTAAGTCAGATTTCTCTGAAATCTCCAAATCTCCATCCTTTTTTTTTTTCACTTGTGTGGTTAGAAAATATGAAATATGCTAACTTAGCCTATGATAAGACAGAAGGATTGTATATTACACAGAATTTAAAACTGGATTCTTTGCCGTGTTTTCTTGTTGTCTTTTTCTTCCAGTAGCAAGAGTAGAAGGAAAGCCAGACCAAACATCTCAGGGAGTTGTTTTAATTTACTTCACGAAACGTGCTATGGTATTGAACATTCCTCAATTGCAAGTAATTAAAATGATAAACCTCAGTTTTAAAAATGCCCAGAGACTCAGCTGACTCTTGAAAAAGATATATTTATACTCAATTGAGAAATTCACCAATATTTCTTTTTATGTTACATTTATAATATACCTGCGTGACCTTATTATTAAACATTCTAGTTCCTCAAAGCCATAAATAGTCTAGCTTCTGGTGGTATGCATTCAATCAAATGTAAATATGGTAAAGTATCGAATGGATGGATTCATGTACAGGAATGAAAATAAAAACTAAAATACCTTGCAAATAGCAATAGAAATGGGAGTCATAATCATAAATAAAACTCCAGGAAAAAAACCCAGAAGGGATTGAAATGCTGTTAGATAAGCCAAAGGTACGTTTTGGTCCAGGAATCAAATTGTGTTGAAAATAACTGGCACACGCAACTTTTGGACTTTACTAGATATTGAAGGAGAATATTCAGAAGAATTTGAAGTACAGCAAAGGCATTGTCTATTTTATTCAACGTCAAAAAATATTCCTCTTAATGTAGAGTGAAATAAAGGTTTAACATGAATTTCCTGAAGCAGTTTTAAAGTTTCCCCTCTGGCTACACTTAAGTATCAGCCGTCTCCTAGGCTGGATTTTAAGATAAACTCATCTATCCCCCTCTGCCCCCACCTCAAAATCTGGATGGAAATTATGTACTTGGCACCAGGAGATGAGACGCATAGCTTCACTCCACAATAGCGTGAGTCCTCATTTAAGATCTAGAAGCCACACAGCCCTAATGCGGTTTGCACTCAGCTCCTTCCCAGCCCTGATATCCTGGAGTATTGGATCCACTTGTATTTTTGGGGTGCGTGCCCGCATGTAGGTTTTCTCCACTTATTTTTTCTTTGAGAGCAAGAGGGCATCTTCAGTCATCACTCTATTTCCGGACCATAATATTAACTGCCATGTTTAAATTAGCTACTATGTGGTGCCCAGCCTCTTTGCATGAATTAGTTCAAGCTCTCTCATTTCTGCTAGTCTTTTGTCCCCATGTTTGTCAGCGGTATTAATTAAAACACCCTGATAAAACAAACTTTCAAGATAACCTCACAAAATAGGAGGCACTTTCAAGTGGCTTTTCTTGAATGGAGGCCATTCTGTCTCCTCAAAGAACCGTTGTGAAATGTGTGCAACTGATTCCCACGGTCACTCTTGCATGCCCTCAGTACTTATTGGATGGGAAAGGAAGATGCCAAATGCCCAGGAGTGCCAGACCCAGCATCCCTCCGTAAGGGCTAGTCTTACCCAAAATGCCGACCAGGCCCCGCTGAAACACCGGCAGGAGATCCTGTGCTCATTCCTCTTGAACGACTCTCTTTCCTTTTCTGTAGTGAGACATCTTAAAAGAATTGCATCCAGCTTCCTTTAAGCTTCACAGAATAACATCACTCTAGCAAGACAAAATAAAACAAAAAAAGCATGTGGGAGAAATAAAGGAAATGGAGAGAGATTAGTTTCATCTGGAGTTTGGCTTCCTGTCTTCAGCACATCTCACAGTGAGATTATTTCCAATCACTTAATTCAAGTGGCTTTTCCCCCCATCGACCCTATTAGTGAACTGATAATGCAAAAGATGTTAAATGTAATATGACTTCCCCTTGACACTCCTCACACTGTGAGCAAATTAAGAGTGTTCTCCTTACACCATTGTTTACTATGGGAATAATAAACCTAGGAGTTCAAAATGCATTTTTATGTACTTTATGGAAAAAATCATTTGCAAGTAATATTACGCCCAGATCTGTCTCCTCTGACAACTGAGTTGTTTGCGGTGCTGCAGACTGGAAATGACACTAAAAGCATGCGGTGATTTAAAAGGCTGGTTGACTCTCACACTGGCAATGGCAAAACGGATGGAGGGCGGGGAGGGGGTGGGGAGAAAGAGAGCTTCCAGTATCCGTGTTATTTCCATGGCCCTATGAAGATTAGGGAGAAAGGATTTAAAATAAACTTTTGTGCATCCACTCATCCTCAGCTTTATTTTTATTCCATTTTATCCTTTTTTTTTTTTAATTGAAGTATGGTTGGTTTATAATGTGTCAGTTTCTGGTGTACAGATAATGGTTCAGTCATACATATATTACATAGCTATATTCCTTTTCATATTCTTTTTCATTGTAGATTACTACAAGATATAGAATAAAGTTCAAAAAATACCACACGACATCACTTACTTGTGGAATCTTAAAGAAAAAAAGACACAAATGAATTTATTTACAAAACAGAAACAAACCCACAGACACAGAAAATAAACTTACGGTTACCGGAGGCAGAAAGATGGCAGGAAGGGATAAATTAGGAATTTGAGAATTGCAGATACTAACTACTATATATAAAATAGATAAACATCCTTAGCTTTATAATGAGCTTAATACACAGTTAACCCTTGGGTCTCTGGCCTTATCTTACCATTGAAAACCCATCTCCCCCCAACCCCTCACCGGATTTGACAGCAGCAAAATCGCCATGGGTTGCAGTGGATACGTGATGATGAGATCGTAAACAGTGCAGTGGATAACAGAAATCTCCCTAGAGGTAGACCAGCTTGGAGAGACAGAAGGTGGTAGGGAAAGGAAGCCATATGTCCCAGATGAGTGTCAAGTTGCTGAAAAAGACCTGTGCTCTATCACACCCTCTGCTGGCTGAGGGAAGAAACAGCAACGGATCTTGGTCCAGGCCTCATGGCGATGAACTGACTGCTCAGAGCAGTTGGTATCCACCGGGTCAGGTGTAAGATCAGACCATGGACAAAATGCTGTTAGAATGAGTCCTCAGCATCCTTCTCACATCTTCTCTGTCACATTCACCCTGATCTTGACCCTTTCTTAGTAGAATTTCTAGTTTAAGGAGAAAATCAATTAGAAAGATCTTTGCAGCTCCTTGCTTCCTTCCTTCCATGCTTCCTTCTTTCATTCCTTTTTGATGTATTATTAAAAGCCACAGGAATAATGATTTCGCTCAGCATACTCATTAACTGTGCAGCATTCATCAAACATTCTGTGTTGGTGCTGGCAAGAGAGTTTAATGATGTTCATCACATTTTAATAGTCTCACATCAAGTACTACCAACATTTACTCAGAGCAAACTGGGTGCCGAGCTCTGTGTTGGGCTGCTTCATTATTAATATGACACCCTCCTTGCGCTGGGAGAGCTTAATCTTGTAAGGCAAGTAGGTGAGTAAAGGATTTCGAAACAGTGGAATGAGTGTCTCACAGTGTGGAGGAAGCTGGGGGAGCTAATGGGGAACGGGGGTATCGAGGTAGGTCTGAAGTTTGGTGTGAAGCAGTGAACCAAACAAAGAAGGGGTGAGGGACGCCAGGTAGAGGGAAAAGCTTGCATCAACTTGGAGGTGATGTTAGCCTGGTGTGAATGGGGGCTTGCGGAAGTTCAGGATTGCTAGCTCTAAGAGTATTTGAGATCAGGTGTAGCAGAGGATAAGAAAATAAAGACCAGGTCGGGGTGAGTCTTTCTGATCTGATCAAAGCTCACACTTTACCGCGTGGGCCATGCTGAGTCACTAAGCATTTTTAAGATGGATGTAGCATCTTAAGATTTCTATTTTAGCTAGAACCCCTTACTAGCAGTGTGGAGGTCTGGGGGAAGCAGAGAGACCAGTGGGGAAGCTCTGCAATCGTTCTAATGAAAATGATTGAAGTCTGAATAAGGGGGGAAATGCATGGATTCCAGAAGCATTTAGGGCTTTGTGACTGATGGGGCACGGGACACTGCAGGGGAGAGGAAGGACCCCAAGGCAACTCCCAGGCTGCTCCCCTGAGTGGGTGTTGGCTCTCTCAGGTGAGACAGGTAATGCAGAAAGGAAACAGGTTTGGGGAGAAATAAACTAAATTCGGTTTTGATCCTTTAGATTGGAGAGTCCCACGTAGTATTCATGTAAAAAGTGGAAAAGATGGAGATACGTATTTGGGCATCATTCTCATTATAAAAGAGTTAGAAATATACAAGTGGATAATATTGCCTGGAGGGTATTATGATAAAGAGAGAGCTATTGGCTGATACAATCACTTTTTTTAAAAAAGGATAAATGGATAGAGGAAAAGGACCGCAGAAGAAGGAATAAAGGTAAAGTAACACTTCATAGAAATGATAAAGTTGAATGAGTATCTGAGTGTGTGTTGCGGGGTGGAGGGGAGAGATGATGTGAGACCTGAGAAGTGAATGAAAAGTGAAGAATGGGAGAAAATCAAACAAACCAGGAGGAAAAGCTCTCTGTCAGGTGCAGATGACCCTCTCTGGAATCCTACATGTGAGAAAGATTCCGTAACAGCAAAAGAAGATGTCGACTTAAAAGAGATTTTACATTTTTAGAGTTGGAAGTGATCAGACAATGTTCAGCACTGAAAGAAGAGATTCAGTTTGCAAGGAGCAGTGTGGCTGGAGAGAGAATTCCACTGATGAAGGAAGGTCCTGGAGAGATGGGAGTGCTGAGGTCATGCGTGAAAGAGAAGGCGTCAGCATCAAATAGGATGAAAAACACCTCCTCAAGTTACTGGTTAGAAATTTAGTTGAAGGTGAGTGAAGGAGAAATTTTGAGGTCAGGACATAAGGTTGATTGATTTTCCCAAAGGTCTCCATTCTCTCGCCAATACCAATGCCAAGGTTTTCAACGCTTGTATGGTGGTGGGACAGGGTAGTGGGCCTGAGGAGATCATTTGAAGTTTTCAAAGGCCATTAAATGAAGAGTCAGCAGACCTGAAGCCACAGTGTTGGTCAGCAGCTTTGAGGACCCAAAACAAGGAGAATCTATCCATTTCTAGAGACTCCAATCCAACTAATTGAGTCTTTTTTCATGCAGTTCTCAGAAACCCAGATTGGAGACAAAGGGTAGATTGTTGTAGTGATTCCAGACTTGAGGTATTGTTGAGCGCAAGGTTGCTGGCAGAGCTTCTAGGAGAGTAAATTCACGTCATTATACAGGAGGTGCAGACCGGAAGACGGAAGAGAACAGCTGGAGTAGGAGAGGAAAATGGGGGGATTCGCACAGGGGCGGGTCGAACTCAGGAGGCTCAAGAACTGGTTGTGCATCCTTCTTTCCAACTCTGTTTCAAAGACCTCACATTGGGAGCTTTAAAAAGGCTTTGGTGGGAGTATGCTTGCCACAGAAACTGGCGAGCACTACAAATTGGGAACCAGGGTACCAGCACATCTGTGAAGTAAAGGATGGGAATGGGGCATTAGCGATTTAGAAGGATAGGAGGTAATGTTCAGAGTGTAAAATATTGGCAATTAATTTTTATGACTTGGAAGGTAATAAAAAATGCCTGGCTTTTTTTTTTTTTTTTTTTTTTTTTTTTTTTAGTTAGGGGTTTTTTGCTTGTTTTTGTTGGCTGAAGCACAGGCAAAGAAAGAAAACCACATAAACGAAGTTCAAAGCTACTGTAGTAGATAGTTTATAAATACAATTGTTAACATTTCCCAGGTGGAGGGCAGTAATAAATTATTCAGGCACCCAAATCTTTAATTAATTGGATGAGACAGTCAGGAAGCAGGTTAAAAATACCACCTATGAGGGAGAGGACAGAAAGTTATATTATGAACCACAAGAACTTATTCTTATTCAAGGTGTTCCCTATTGCGGCTGAAATAAATTGCCACTAACTTAGTGGCTTAAAACAATGCCCATTTATTAGCTTACAGTTATGGATGCTAGAAACCCAAAATGGCTCTCAGTGGGCTAAAATCAAGGTGTCAGCAGGGCTATGTTTCTTTCTGGACGTTTGAGGGGTGTTTTTAGTTTCTAGGGGCTGCCTGCATACCATGGCTTGTGGTCCTCTCTCATGCTTAGAGCCAACAACACACAGCTGAGGCTTTCTCATGGTGCCAGCAGTCTGTTCTGACTCTTTTACCTTCTTGATTATAGGACCTTTGTGATGACACTGGACACAGCTGAATATCCAGGATACTGTCTCCATCTCAAGGTCGGCTGACTAGCAACCTTAATTCAATGTGCAATCATAATTCCCCCTTGCCTGGTAAGAAAACACACTGATTCCATGGATTATGACCAGAACATCTTTTGGTAAGTGGAGGGGGAGCTAATTATCTTAAGAAGAGCATTTTTTTTCCTAGATTTTTCCAGACTTACTATAGTTAAGAAGATTTAATTCAACAGACATTTAATGTTCACAATATTATGCTAGATATTATGATGGGAAGGAGTACTTGATAATGAATAATTTTAACCTTTTTGAGAAATATTATTTTATTTCTCTTATAAAACATTTAAAATGAGAGTGGCAAAGGAAGAAGCTTTAAAAAAAATTGGTTCTACGGACCACTGGTGAAAGCTAGCTCATTTGAAGGTTGCTAAGGAGTTGCTAAGGGATGTTGTATAGAGAAATTTAAGTTTTTGCATTATCTGTGCTGATCAATGATAAAAGGAAAAAAGCTCATTTCTTTTTACAAAGAGGGTTAAAAATAATCACAGACTACTCCCAGCTGAGTGCTTGGAATGTAGCAAGTGTCCAATAAACATTTGATGAATTGAACTGGATGTCATTAAATGCCTTTCTCATTGGAAGACTTCTATTAATTAGCCTTTATTAATTTTTATTAATTATATATAATTTTATTTTATTGGGCTGCAGTTATATTGGCTGTGACCATTTGCCCTTGATTTGTTTTCTGTGGATAGAAGGAAGGACCACTCTGAGGAGGGAAGAGGAAAGGAAAGAGCTTCTCTGGCCCAGGCAGAAAACTTTAAAATATTCCCTTAAATGACAGCCTACAGATCACCACCTTATTCTATCTAATTAGAGAGCTGTCCTTAGACCAGAGGGTCTTAATCTGTTTTGGAATGTGCATCTCTTTAGTGACATGATGAATACTGTTCATCCAACTCCAAGTAAGAAATAACTATGCACATTAGAATATGGAAGAAACACCTTCCCCTTTCTTAGTTGCCTTTAACTTCATCCATTCTGCTCTTGCTGCTTCAGGACTTTCCCATAACTGCTGCTCCCAGGCCAGTTCCACTCCTCCTGAAGCCACATGAAGTCATCCCTCCACCTGGCTACTTGCCTCTTAGTGTCTCGTATTAACACACTGATTTCTATACCACAAATTCTGTTCCTCAAAGCAGCTGACCTTCTAGGTGCTAATTCACAGGAGTCCCCATTGCCCAGATATGAGCCAGGTATCACAGACCCCATCCACCCTCTCTCAGTTGCACGCCACCAGTAAGAATCAAAATGTACCCTCCAGCTGTGGGCCCTTGTCCCCCACAGTCACCCAGTAGAACAGTCCCTTCAATTTCTATCTCCGTCTCTCCTCTTCATGTCACCAAGGGCCAATATCTAACACAAACAACATTCTATTCTCCACCCCATGTTTTCCCAAGGCCTTTCCCAAGACATTTCTACCTCTCATCTTAAGACCCAAAAGATATCATCCATTTGAGGTTGAATACGAATGTGAAATTTTCATAGGAAAATATGACAAGGCAAGGTCCAAGGACAAACCTAAAAACATACAGGAAAAAGTTTTACTGACTTCTCAAAAAAAGATACGTTTCTATAAAGATGAAAAGAAAAGATGCCAAAAAGTGCTACAACCATTATGGGAAACAATATGGAGGTTTCTTAAAAACAAAAAATAGAGCTACCGTGTGATCCAGCAATCCCACTCCTGAGCATTTATTCAGAAAAGATGAAAAATCTAATTTGAAAAGATACATGCATCCCAATATTCATAGCAGCACTATTTACAGTAGCCAGGACATGGAAGCAACCTAAGTGTCCATCAACAGATGACTGGATAAAGAAGATGTGGTATACATATACAATGGAATATTATTCAGCCATAAAAGGAATGAAATATTGCCATTTGCCCAACATGGATGGACCTAGAGATTATCATAGTAAGTGAAGTCAGATAGTGAAAGACAAATATTATATGATATCACTTATATGTGGAATCTAAAAAATAAAATAAATGAATCTTTTCACAAAATAAAAACAGAGTCATAGATATAGAAAATAAATTGTGGTTACCAAAAAGGAGAGGGAGGGGGAGGGATAAATTAGGAGTATGGGATCAACAAACAGACTACTGTATATACAACAGATAAGCAACAAGGACTTACTGTTTAACAGAGGGAACAATATTTGATATCTTGTAATAACCTGTAATGGAAAATAATCCAAATATATATATATATATATATATATAAAAAACAGAATCACTTTGCTGTACCCCAAAAACTAACACAATATTGTAAATTAACTATACTTCAACTAAAAAGTGTTAATAGTTAAAAAAAATAGGTACTAAAAATATTGGAGTGCCTCCCAAATTATTGTGTAAAACTAACCCTGGAGTGAGTGAGTGAGGCCAAGCAAAATCTCAAAGACATTTTATATTAACAAAATCATTCTAAATTTTACCTCTAACTTTAGACATTAATAGAAAACCGCAACTGGGGAAAAAATCCATGATGAAAGAAGACTTATTCTGCCATATAGGTAAACATTTTGAAATGCAAAAGCTAACAATTTTCTCAAAACGATGTGAAAGTAATATATTATCATAAGATGGTTTGGCTTGGTTGCCTGAGTATTTCAAAAGTAAGCAAGAGATAATCTTACCTCCACCATATAAATTCCAGATGAATCATTGCTGAGGAATAAAATAAACTATCTTGTCGTAGGCACTGTTAGTGCCTTTCCCTATCCGCTCCACCAACACAGTTTGAGTAAAATCTGAACAATTTCCAAAGGCCAACACTTGCATCAACGGATTTTTCTCTTCCACCTGGATGGAAATTCCAGGGAATGAAATTCACCTCCCTCAGCAGCCCGCAGCCAGGGGGTAACAGGTGAGTGTCATTATTCCAGCTCCCTAACTCTGAATTCCTCAGATACATGCTGAGATTAAGCTCCATGTACCTGTGCTGATAACCTGCTCAAAAATGCATACAGTCAAGGCCGCCTTCTCTCCACATCTCAATTCTCCTCTCTCCTACCAGTGTTTTCCAGGATCGCCAACCAGATCAATTAGTTGTTCTTATAAGTGGTCTCAGGGCAGCTTCTGGGGAACCCAAGTTAAGACATGCATCCCTTCCCCTGCGAAAAAGGACAGGAAGACACAAATCATGAAGGAAGAAAAGTTCCCAACATGAAAAGTCTGGGCTCACAGTTCTCAAAGAAATAAAGAAAGAACTATTTTTTTTTCTTATTTATCAGATTGTCTAAGATTAAACAATTAATCCTCAGAGTTACAGAAGCCACATGCAAGGTATCTGCCAATGCTCTGCTGATGAGAAAACACATCAATAAAACCATGAGAGAAAGATTTGGCCAAATATGTAGTTTTAAAATATGTATGCCCTTTTTCTCATTGGATCCACTCTTGTCACTTCTTTATTCATTTATTCACCAAATTGAATTCAATTAATTAAAATGTAACTTGATTTATAGCACAGTTTGTGTTAAGACCAGAGAAGAGCGGACCCCAAGTACAGGCTCTCGGCGTGTTAGTTATGTTACGGGAAATTGGCAACAGTGGAGGAGACGGGGTTAATGAAGGAATAGACAGATGTTCCCTGGGTTCTCTCACAGTTTTCCTTCATTCATTCCTCTTAGCTCTGATGTATTACAATTGGCACACGATTTTTAGGCATGGAACACAGCAGTATATTCCAGCAAGTGGAGTGATAGCCTGCGTGATAATGAGTCACAAAATAGAATGGATCACCATTGACCTGTGAAAGGAGTGACATTGAAAACTGGGGGAGATCCAAGTCAGATATTAGGGAAGGAATAGGTAGGCCAATGTCAGAACGTAATATCACAGCTCAGGAAGAGTCAAGATCTGAAAACAGGCCAAGAGAAGGAGGTGCCAAGACTTAAGCCACGGTGAGCATCAGAGCCGGGGCCTTGAGGCCAGCACAGCGTCACAGCCACTCTTATCCATTTCCTGTAATACAGCTAACACCCCGAGAGCCTTTAGTGAAACTAAAGGACTTTACACTTAGATATTCCAGAGTATAAGTATTAACTTTTCTTAAACACTAGATATCAATTTCACTTTTTATCAAGTTTTATCAATTTTTCTGCAAAAATTCATTCTAAGCCAAGAAAATCACAAATAAAGGAGGAAGGCCCACAGTTCGTTTTTTACTCCTGCTTTTCATAATGTACCCCTTTTCTGTTTGAGGCTTTTTGCACACAACAAATGACATTAGCCAATAAAAATCGAATGCTATTAGTCATCCCCAGGACATTAATTATAAGCACTTTTAAAGACACCTTCAAACTTTCCTAGGTTCTTATGAAGGAGGATGAAGTTTTGCTGAGTCTCAGGTTATGAAATGATGGGTTCCCCTGTGGCAGCCACGCATCCCAGGGCTTCACTAGTGCTTGATCAACTGGCCACCTGCCAGGATGTCCTGGTGTCTACACGGAGGTGCAGAAATGTCACCAAACCAGATTTACAGGTGTAATCACGCTGCTGATCAGAGCTGCTGCTGCTGTTCTGTTAAAAAACAAAACAAACAAACAAACAAAAAACTCCAGGGAGCTGGGCTCCAAGCTTGGATTCACATCTTGGTGAAGAGAAATGTACATGTCAGTCTAAAAAGGGCATCAATTCCAAGAAGGTTAAAGAGGGAATAAATCTATTGTGAAAACAAACACAACTTTACATTGATTGCCAGCTAACTAAAAGTGAAATTTACTTTTCATTGTATGTAGAAGAATCTGTCACATTCAATGCAACATAACTGTACAGAATAAAGTGCATTCATCCCTTGGTACAAATATATTTAAATGATCTCTTTGGGTTAGTGATGGATTTGTGGGACAGAACTTCAGGCAATTTCCACTCTAAAAGTGCATCATGCTGACTTAAGTCAACATGATCAAAAATCTCAGTATGTCTGAAGACTGCATTTGACTTTAAATTTCAATGTATGACACCCTGTGCGGGTACATTTAGATGTTTTCCATTATACCTGTAACAGGACTATATAATCTGAGTACCTTTCACGGGCTGAAAATGCTTTTATGCGATATTTAATGTTACATGTCAAGGAAAGTATTTTTTTAACTACTAGAAATAATAAAGTATGAGAGTCTTATGTTTTCATACATCTTTCGCTTTCCAGGTATTTTCATTGAGCCATTTGCACTTTATGTTTACAATATGCTTATAAAAAAAAAAAGGTGTCAGCAAATCCAAAGTTCCACTTTGCAAATGGAACAGAACAGAATCAGGAATTTGCTAGAAGTCAAACATTTTGTGGTTTAACAGGGACCAGAATAAGTGTATCGTTGCTGTCTCTTCTTTGTGCTTTTCGATATGGGTGACCTTGACAGAGGTAATCTTTTACTGACAGAATTTTGTATTTAATATGAATAATGAATATGTATTGGTTTTCCAGATAATATTTTAGCAAATCAGCTCTGAGTGAGACAGTTATTTACTTTCTAGTGATGATAACCTCTGCATGTGATTTTTCATACCTTGTAATTATAGTCTGCACATAATGAGTTCATTTTAACCATGTGCCATTTAGTTGCTTATTAGTAATAATTATTTTAGTCCAGCAATTCAATGAACCCTACATATCATTGGTGATTTCTAATGATTTTCCACCTTTAAAAATGAAAAAATGTCCTTGATTTGTGTATTTTAATGCACCAGATGAAACAAAAAGGTTTTCAAAATGACATGAGTCTATTTTGTACAAGAGAATAAGAAGGGGGTCAAATGCATTCATAATTACTCAAATAAAAAGAAGTGGAAGCTCTTGACAAAACAGAATCATCACTCTGGGCTCCAGAATATATCAAATATGACAACAAAACCTCCATTGATGTACCGACCCAAAATTTGCAGAAGACTTTTGCAGGCCTAATGTCACTGAATTCACAATGGTGGACGAGTTGCCCAGGAAAGTGGGGGGCACTGTGTTCTGGTAAAGGCAATAAGGGTCCCACCCACTTATTAGTGATTTTCATGATTTAGAATGAATTTCTACAGAAATGTGAAGCATGTAACCAGTGTTTTGTTATTTTTTTATCTACTTCTTATATTGTGGAAAATATACACACAAAATCTTTTCAATTTATAGACTTCAGCCCGCATCCCACCCTAACATCATTAACAACATGAACTGTAAAATACTGAAATTGGTACATGATATTCAGACTTGGGACATGGCAGTACATTCTAGCAAATGAAGTGATAGTCTGAATGATAATGTCACAATATAGAAGGGGTTACCACTGAATTGTAAGAAGAGTGACATTGAAAACTGGGTGAGCTCCAAGTCAGACATTTGGGGAATGAAGAGGCCCGAAATGCAACATCATAGCTCAGGAAGAGTCAAGAGCCAGAAACAGGCCAAGAGAAGGCAGTGCCAAGATTTAAGCGATGGTGAATGAGCATCTGGGCCTTCAGGCCAGTGCGGCATCAGAGCCAAGAGGAATGAATGAAGGAGGAAAGGTAAGAGAAATGAGATTGAAGAGAAAAGAGAAAGAGAATACAGAAGAAAGGTACCCTCCCAGAGCTGGAGTCTCAGGCTGTGGGGATCAGAGCAGGACACGTTCACCCGCAGTGGCTAGTCAGGAAGTGCTGGGTCTGCCCTGCATTCCAAGAGGTCCTTTTCACCGTGTGTTGTCCTCAGGGCACCATCAGGGTGTCCTGCTGCTATCACACTGAGCCCAGGGCCACTGAGCCCGGTGGCTTCTTCTTACTTTGCACTCAGCTGCCCCTCCAAATTCCGGGCCACAGTGACCTCTGTGGCTGCTACTGTGTCTCCCAAGGCAACAAGAGCAAGTGGAGTGGGATCACATCCACACATCTCCAGACTCCGTGCCCCTTCACTCTTCCCCAGCACACACAAGGCGCCGTGATACGCAGATTTTACTAAAGGATGAGGACAACTGAGAAGAGAATCCGTCTCAGAGAAGTATTTTCAAGTGCAGGCCTGGACTAGGGTAAGACAAAGGAGGTACTAAAGGTGAAAAACAAGATTTTCACTCTCAGATCCACATCAGTACCGGCTCTGCGCTGTGTAAACCTGAGTGCTTTCCCCAGGGTTCCACCCTTGGCACCTCACCCTCAAGGAAACAGTCACCCTTTGGTTTACACAAGGGCAGGGCCCTGGTCCCAGCACTTGTCACATCCACAAAATAAGATACATGCGATTACTACGGAAACTGAATATCCTGAAATATGAGTACTTAAGTAATAAAATAATGTAAAAATACATGCTATTCCAATACATGCGTTTCATGATGAATACAGTAAATAAAAGTATCTAATAGTGAGCCCAAAAGTTTAAAAATGCTGACGAACAGGAATATTTCAAAATATCTTCAAAAACTAAATATAATTTGAAAATATCCATGAATCCATTGTAGGAACACTGCAAGCTTTACTATATTTGGTGGGGGGTGGAACTTATATTTACAATAGAAGGAAATGCTGACTTCTCTAATTAAAGATTAGTCATGAGAAAGATATAATGTTTTCCACCCAAATGCACTGATCCCTTGAATTCTATCCCTTGACCCTGGCTCAAACCCCGGTGTAGAACTCTAACCCAACATTCTCAATATCTGGGGAAGCTGGAAGGGAAAAAAGGAAAAGGAAAATAGTCATTCTGCCTCCCCAAGGAAGAAAAGATTTAAATGCAATTTGTAGATGTTTTCTGAGTACCTACTATGTGCAAGACACCGTTCCAGAAACATAGTCGAAGAAAAGAAAACACTTTACTCGGAGAAAAATTAGACTACAGAACAGTTTTCTACCCAGTCATACTGCCAGCTTCACATCAGCATTTCAGCTCTTCCCAGAGGGAGTCCAGTTTCAATTACTTAGACTTACATTTGATCTGGTTTGTCTAACCTACTTTCAGGGGGCCTGGGGTTGGAAGAAGGAGAGCTATGCAAAGGATAAGACTGTTCTATAGGGCACCTTTGCGATAATTCAAAACGCATAACTGATTTATCAAAGATTACCAAAATGCAAGTTTCCTAAGCGGCGGTAAATATTCAAAGCTCTGATGGCAATGGAATTAGAAGCAGGAATTAAGCCGTCTAATCCTTTCACCTGCCCTGATGCAACGGGAGGGCTTAATGAGCGAACCCCTTGGGTATTTGCTGATGGTGCACTTGTGTGCTTCCCTTCCATTACCGAACACATGGAGAGAGTAATTTTTCAAATTGACATTTACTTTTGAAAACGCTTTAATGTGTTAAAATAAATCCAACAAATGTAAGGAACCCATTATTTTAAAGGCGATGAGCAGCAGTAAGCTGATTCATGCCATAAGAATAATTTTATCATAGCAAACGTCTTCTGCATATCATCTGCAAAGCTTTTACTAAAAATAAACCCTTGAGGAACTAACCTGAATAGCTTTTTTTTCCCCCTAACATGCATAAATCCTCAAAATACTAAAACTAAGAAAAGAATTTGACCAGAGTCCTGGTCACCATGTTCTTTTGCAAGTTGAGTTGCCAGTCATTTGACAGATTGTTGCAAATTTCGCAAAATAAGCCTGGTATTCATAAAAAACAGGACAATGGGTGGGTGCATTTAGCAGAGCCTGGCAACTCAGAAGTAATACCTCACTATTGGGGCTCATCTTGAGTGTCTCCATTGCCAGGAAGTTAGCAAGATGCTGAAACCCTAATTCCCACACTGACCATCAGGGTGCATTTCAACTCTGGTGCAGGGCAGTGGTGAGGGGCGGGGTCAGAAGAATTAAATTCGACTCTTCCTTCTACCAGCTGGACGGTGTTGAGCAGGGGACTGATCCTCACTAAGGCTCAGTTTAGTGTCTGCAAATCCTTTCTTCAAGGGCTGTCAATAAGTCACAACTGAAATAATATATTTGAAAGGACTTATAAGCTGTAAAATACAAGAGGTTGGTTGGGAGAAGTTATATTAATTCTAGTTTCATTTTTTTTCCAATTTTTAAAATAAGTGGTTCAGGTAAAACAAAACCACACGGCTTAGAAAGGACAGACATCTCTCAAGTGTGTTTAAAGAGGAATCTGTAAAGCTTTATAGTTGCGTTTCTGAAGACCAAGGACTCATTTCCAAAAAGTGGGATAGTAGGTTAATGACAAGGGGTTTGCTCATCCTGGTAAGAGTTCACGAGTGCTTGGACTTAAACGGTATGATGCAATGACCCTCTAAAACAATCCAACAGAAAACATATATACCTGAAAAGGAACTGGTGTAAAGGATAAATTAAAAAAACTCCAGTAATGGATAATATGAAGACATACACCAAATTTAAATGGACAAGAGACTGAAAAAGCACATCACCAAAGAAGAAATACAAATCAAAGGAAAACACAAGAAAAAATATTCCATATCCTTCATCAGCAGGGACATGAAAATAAAACACACAAAATTGTACTATGAACTCATCTAAATGGCTGAAATTGTAGAATTACTTACAACAGCGATCTCTGTCAAGAATGGGAAGCAACTAGAACCCTCATACATCGTTGGAAGAGACAAAAAATAATAGATTGTTACAAGCCAGTGTTTCTAAAATTGTAAACAGCCCAGGTGCCATCAACAGAAGATTGGGTAAAATGTGGGATAATCATGTGGTAACAAAAAAGAAACAAAATACTAACACAGGCAACAGTAGGGATGAATCTCAAAATCATCATGCTGAGTGAAAGGAGCCTTACGAAAAAGTACACACACAATATGACTGCATTCATGGGATGGCCTGAAACGAATCTATAGTCAAAAGGAATCAGAGCAGTAGCTTTGGGCAGACGTAGGGTAAAGATCGACAGGGAAGAGGCATGAGGGAACTTTCTGAGCTGATGAAGGACTGTGAGTTATACAGATGCATTTGTCAAAATTTAGCAAATATACCGAGATTTGTACATTTTATTGAATTTGAATTTCACATCAAAATGAAAAACTCTAAACATACATTGAACTGTCATTAACATATGCACACTGAAGTATTTAGGAAAAAGTATACAGTTATCTGCTAATCATGAAATGCATCAAAATACAATAGACAAATGGATGGAGACATAACAAAACAAATAAGGGGGTCATTTTGACAAATGCATCTGGTTCAGAATGACACAGAGTGGAGCTGAATCCGGCAGCACATGGCTTACACAGTGTCTGGTTTCATTTAAAATTTTTAATTTAAAATGGCTTTCACTAAAACACCCACTCTCCTGTTCAAACAGGCTGTGTTTCTCACATCTGTCCTACACCTGTCCAGATTTACACATCTGTATTACCTCCGTAACCTCTATATGAAATTGAATTTACTGTCACTTCTTTGAGATACCTCCTTGCCTTCTTTTCCTTATTTTTTTTCCACGACAGCAGTTGATCCCATTGTTGTCAGCTTAAAATGATCTTTTCTGTTGCTGCTCAGTTATTCGGCGGTGTAGGTGTACCGTTTATTTCAAACCCTACAGAGCCCACAGATTGTAGGCACTGAGACCAAACGAGGACGCTACGGCAATGTCTCCTCCAGCTGCAGCCGGGGGTGTGCCATGAGGGCACCGTCTTGTCAGAGCGGAATGAGTATACTCGTGGTTGAATGTATAACTCTTGGAATATGTAGGGGTTGGGTGGGTACTTCTCTGGCTTGATAAACAAGGTGACCCCCTAAAATCAGGACATGAAGTTCCCAAGTCTCTAGGAGATTTCTTAGCCCCAAAATATGCTCAATGCTTTGTGTTCTCCCTTGGATGGAGATAAACCAATCCAATAGAACCTCTCCCTTGGGAAATATAAGTAAGTGATCTAAGAAAAGGTAGCTCTCTAAAGCTTGGATTTTATCCTTAAAACTGCTGGGCTTTGCACTCCTCTAAGATGAACTGCATATCCCAGTCATAGAAAAACTGGGACAAAGAGGGACTCCTTGACTGCAGAGACAAATGTCCCTGCTCTTTCATTTCCTAATACACCTGTGCACTAAAATGCCTCCCTCAAAGATGATCTCTTGCATATGCCTCTTCTTTGACATGTGTGACAATCTAGTATTATGTCAAATGTGTGTCACTGTGTCTAGAGCCAGCCAAGTACTCTGCACATTACAGGTGCCCCTGAATTTAGCCAGTGTTTATGGAAAGTCTGCTCAGGCATGACCCTGTCCTAGGTGCTGGGGACACCCGTACTCCCAATAAATATTTAATAAATAAATGAATAGCTTTCCATAAGCACATCTAAGGCCACATTTAAATGTTACACTGAACTTTATTTTGTAGAACTCTCAAAAACTTGAGGGTAAATAATTAGAATTAAGGAGTCACTTTTATGGGAGAAGTAATCGGGCATATGGCAAGCATTCACTCCAACCCCCTGAGTTTACAGAAGACAATTACCCACTAAAGGCAAAATATCCCAGAATGGGTATTTGATAACTTTAAGAAAGTTCAGTCTCCAGTTCTATCAGAATGAAAACAGTGGTCAGAGGGACAGAATAATTCACGTTTCTTCAATTTAGACAGCCAGGAAAAAAAAAATCTGTTACACAAGAAATATCTTAATGAATGTTTTCTTAAAATCTAATGTCATATGAGCAGGGGTGTTAGAGTTCATATTACCCAAACAGAAAAAGGTTGCTGTTCAACAGTTCAGTTCAAAATAATTAGCCTCCAAGAGGCTGGGGTTTAGAAATGCTGCCCGTAACTCCTATTAACTTTAATTGAGTTTATTGTGCTTGTAAAAATAAAAGAGAGAGAGAGAAAGCGTAGCACTGCTTTTTAAAATTAAATTTAGTGTGAACTCAAGAATGATGGCCTTTTGTTGACCTGGTTCCTTCTGAAATCATTCCCATAATTTATGACCATTTCACATCATTAACTTATTTATTTATTCACTCATTCATTCATTCATTCATTCATCATTTATTCATTTATTTATTTATTGTCACGGCATTTTTATCCTTTCAGGTCTCCTCAGTTGTAGATTTCCAAAATTATTTTTGAATGCCGATTATTTCCCAGTCGCCCTCTCTCTTCCTAAGTCAGTCTTTGTGATTATCATTATGTAGCTATTTCTCCCAGTCTGTTTGATTTCTCCTGGAACTCCACTGTGGGTGCTCACGCTACCTGATTCTTTCCCAAATGAAATCCTTGCCACATACTAATATCTGAGTCTAATTATCTATTGCTTCACTCCAGCTTTTCAAAAGAGAGACTTGTTTTTTTTTTCACATAGAGTATATGCTATATTAAGTACCACAGAAGAAATCTAAATTGAAATCCACACCTCAGCTTGGGAGAATTATCAAATAAAAAATCCTGGGAAGACAGGATGCTAATTAATATAGAGGCATGGTGGGTGGGGATAGCTTGGTGGTAGAGCTCATGCTTAGCACACATGAGGTCCTGGGTTCAATCCCCAGTACTTCCATGAAACAGAAAAACAAACAAAAAAAAAGGCATGGGAAGAATGAGTGAGTGTGTGGGGGCGAAGAGAGTCCACTATCACTTTCCATAAAATACACACTCTTTTTCAAATCTTTTGGTCCTCTTGAGTTCTCTACTAATGTAGTTAATAGACATTTCACCTCAATGCTACAACTTCAACTTCTATAAAGTCATTTAAAAAATTCCAGCAGGTAGAAAAGTATAGAAAAAAAAATTAGTTCCACTTCCCAGATTATCAGATTTTAACAATATTCCATTAATGCTTGTATTCATTTTCTACTGCTGTGTAACAAATTACCACAAGCCTGAGTCTTAAAATAACAGAAATGTATTATCTCACAATTTCTGTAGGTTAGAAGTCTGGTGCAGTGTGACTGCTCAGGTGTCTCAAGGCTGAATCAAGGTGTAGACTGGACTGAGTCCTCATCTGGAGACTCTGGGTGAAATAAAAATCTGTTTCCAAACTCATTCTTGTGAGAAGATGTCAGTTCCTTGTGATTACAGGACTGAGGTCCCCATTTACTTGCTGGCTGTCAGCCAGGGGCTGCTCTTGGCTCCTAGAGATGTCAACATCCCTTGTCATGTGGCTCCTTCCTTTTCAAGCCAGCAATGGCATAGGGCATCCTTGTGATTTTAATCTCTGACTTCCTGTATCTCTGACCTCTAGACCCAGATTTAAAGGACTCATGTGATTAAGTCAGGCCCACCCACCCAGATAATCTCTCTTTTATTTAAAAGTCCACCTGGGCCATTCAAGCTAATCTAATCATGGGCGTAAAATCCACCATATTCATAGTCCTGGGGATTGTACAGGACATGTATGGGGTCAGGGATCTTGGCATCCATCTTAGACTTCTATCTACCACACAACTTCAGCAATTTCTTATTGGGTCACAGTCTCAAGAGCTTCCCAGGTGAAATCCAAATTGGCCCTATTATGTGGAAGGCAAGGAGAGCCCAGAGAAAGAGGCAGACCACTCCAGGTTAATGGAGGGCAGGTTTAATAAGCAAGGAACTTGCACAGAGACTTGGGTGGCTACAAAATGAGTAGATCTCTGCACCTGCTACCAGGATTTTAAAAGTTTATATTTAGTCCTAACCTGGGTCCAATCACACACACCATCCAGGTGTTCTCAACAACACATTGCTCTCTCAAGCCTTCATCTTTAAAAGAATGTGAGATTAATGGACAGAACATATATTCCAAGGACAGAGAAGGGCCTGAGGAGCCTCTGATTGGGTGGGTCTAGCTTGTGGGTCAACCAGTGGTCGGTCATCTCCTCTGGATGGCCTTCTCCAACATTTCTTAATTAGTATAATAAAAAAAATGCAGTTACTGCATAGCAGTTGAAATAAACAGAGAAGTTCTATATGGATCAACATGGATAAATCATAGAGAAACTAATTTAAGCGGAAAAAGCAAGTTTAAGAGGATATGGATAGTGCAATACCACTCATGTAAATTTTATAAATGGATATATATATGCATACATACCACATGTAATGCGTGAGAGAGAAGCAGACCAAGCTGAGGACTCTGGGGAGGAGAGACAGAGACAGCAGAGGCTGTATACTTGGTATTGAAGTGCTGCTGAACATGCATCTTCTCTATCCTACCTTCCAGTACAGTTCCCAGGTCTCTCACTGGCTGCTGGGTCCAAGTGAACCCCTGCTCTCACACCATTCTTCTCTATGACCACCACTTGTAGGAGGAGGCTGCCACACTAACTCCAGAGGGGCAAGACACAGCAGCCTGGTTATGTTGGGTCCTGACTATCCTCATCATCTTGCCCTCAGGGGGATGACTTTCCCACAAATCCTTCCACTGATACTCTTTTATTTTATTTCATTTCATTTTCATTTGCTGTACTGCTATTTTTTTCCAGTTGAATTAAAATAATAACCGTCTCACTAACACTAGCATGCTTTTTCAATGCAAGGAGAACTGAACTTCAGCAGTGATCTTTAATGGTTGTTGATCACTGAAAAGCAGAGCAATTCTGGGTACCAACCACTTAGCCAGAAAAAATTGGAATTATTTTTGTATTTCATTTGTCTCACCCAGATTGTTAATAAGACATAAAGCATCGCAAAAGTTTTGAATCATCGTTTTACATCATTTTGAAATCTGGTACACAGCTGCACACTCATTTGTTATAACTAAATTACTCGCTACTTCTGACTGCCTAGGTGGGCACCTGGCATAATGTAGGCACTTAATAAGTTGGTTGGATTAATGAATAAATAAAGTAACATTATGTTTTTAATGGTTCACTTAACTTCATAATTTGAAGATAAGACCAGTGTTATTAAATATTCTTTTCATCAAATAAGTGGTAGAAAAAAATCTTGCCTTCTATATATAAGGTACTGTATGTGAATTCTATAAATGAGATATTACATGCAAATATATAATAAAGTACTTGACTCTTAATAGGTTCTCAGTAAATATTAGTTCTCTTCCGTATTTTCTAATTGGAAATATTTAATACATCAAAAATATAATTTCTCTCACTTTATAGTTTACTCCATTTTTCGTTAATTAAAATGATTTCTTTTCCTCCATGGGTTACAGTTTGCCTATTTTCTCTTATTTTTAAATCCCTTATATGCTTTCCAAAGCAAAGTCATCAAACTATAATAACCCATTTGCAAAACTGGGTAATTAACTTGGTTCATGATTTCAAACTGATTTCTGGTATTCATGTCAATTTGCTTGTCTTATTCAAACTGAATTCAACTTTTATTCACAAAATGGCTGTATAGAGGATTCGACTAAAGCTTCAGTTCCTAGTAGTAGTAGAGGTAGCCAAATCAGCTACAATGAAAGGGCACAGTAAAACTAAAAGTACATAATTTTGTGATTGAAGATTATTGTAGTTATTGGTTCCTTCCACTACAATCGGGGAGCAGATCGTCTTACTCAGGTACACTCAGCCAGAATATCTGACCTAAAACTGAGAATTTTTACATATGCAGAACAGAAAATCGTGTTTTTCTACGCTCTTGTACAACTGATCAATCTAACAAGCGATGGGAATAACTACCAGGTTGGAAGAAACGTGTACTTCTTGATTACAACGTGGTTACTTCTGCTGTGTTTATGTCAAGGCAGCATCACCATCATTCATGTTCCTTTCTCCTGGCATTCAGCATTTCCATTTTAAGATCCTATTCAGCCACTAAGACTCCATTATGAAGAGTCCTATTGGCTAAAATTGGTATTTATACAGGCAATAAGCTTAGCAGCATATTTTCCAAATGATGATCAAATTTAGTGCCTCTGAATGATACCCTTTGGTGGCTCCATTCTGCCTGCTTTTCTATGGATTCTTTCTATTATGCATGTTCACACCTGCAAGCAAATGCAAGCACATGTTCAAGCCTCTTAATAAATGCCCTTATTAATGACGATTGCTGCCATGTTTCTGCTCTCAAACACAGGCATTTGTAATGTCAGTCACCTTAGCTCACTATCTTATTCGTCACCTCTCAATCCAGCACAGCTTTTACTTGTAAATAAATCGTCTGCAGTCGTAAGAAACCATTATCTGATCTAAAAAGTAGTGATCTACTCTCAAAGTGTGTAGTTTCAATAACAACAAATCGATTGCCTAAAATAAACTGCCTATTACTACAATGTGATTGGAGAGATGAAGACAAAACGAGAGAAAAGATAACAAAAGCACATGAGGTGTTCTTATCAGTGGTCTGTGGCTTAACTATCCCCCGTTATCAATCACAGCAGGAGGTAAGAGTGATTTGAGAAAAATTTATTTTCTACAAGGTTGGAGGTTGGTCAGAGGAAATCTGTGAAAAATGGGAAAAACCAGGAAAGATTTCACCTGAGAATAAAGTTGAAATGAAATTCAAGTGTGCTGACTTAATAATCAACTACTAATCATCTCTTCATATTTTAGGAGGTTGAAACTAAAGCATTTTAGATCATTCATGTGAAAGATATTTTCTAGCAATTATAGTATCTAGGAATGAATGAAACACTAGAGATAACATTATGAATAATGTTGTGGGTCAACCAGTGGTCGGTCACCAGCATAATTCTAACAACAGCAAATAATGTCATGTATTGAATGCTTCATGATTGTCAAGTGCTTTGCTATATTCTTTCCTTGCCTCTCAAAACCTCTCAAGGATCTAAAAAAATAGATACTAGATTTAACTGCATTTTGTCAGAGAGAACTAAGTTCCAGCTGTGTAATCTTATCTGTCCCTCAGTTTGTTCATCTGTGAAATGGGAATAATTATGGCGTTAAATTCATACAACTGTCACAAGGATTAAATAACTAAACAAGTAAATAAAAGAAGTGCTTAGAACAATGCCCGTCATATAGCAGGCACAAAGTAAGAGCTTAAGCATTATGACGACATTATAGGAATGGAATAGGTTAAAAAAACTATGCTCAAAATTATGAATTTGTTTTACTTACATACACACTCATAGCAAAAAGCTTGTGCCCTAAAATGCTGGGGGATATGGGGACAGAAAACAAATTAAAGCCAGGTTCTTTCTAATGTTTTCAGCATTTTTGAAATTTTATAAAATTAACATGAACCCTTTTACTAATTAAAAATGCAACATTTTAACAAAATAAACTGAAATTAGCAGTAATTTGCTTTCTGCCTTGAATCTGGAAATCAAGTTACCTTAAAAAGATATTCCTAAACATGAAGCAGTTTTATAACATTTCTTCAAATGGCTTGCTCCCCCATTTGCCTGAGTTTACATTTCTAGCATAATATGTGAAATGGCATTTTCCAAATTATCAAGTACATTGTGGAATAAAATAATATGCATTTCCAAGATAGAAGTTTTCCTTTTGGAATTAATTTTGAAAACAAATATACAATTTTTATTACAACTCATTTCCCTTCAGGTAATGCAAAGATGAAGAAAGTTCTATTATTCCATGCCTGCAGGATTAATATCTTAGCAACTACGGATATTCCGAGAATAACTGTAATAAACCAAAATGAAAACGTGGGGCTGATAGCATCTTTAGTTCACCTCAGTACATGCCAAGCCAAGATGAGTTCATAACAAAGGTATCTTCTCTACTGAACTCATTGGCGCGCCCAAGAGACAAAACAAACCTAAATTCAACAAACATATATTAACTGTTTAACCAAATGTAAGAATTGAATTTTCTCAGTCATACTTCACTGCAAGGCACTGTTTCAGCCTCTGTGGGAAATTCAAAGAGATAGACAGCCCAGATTTCACTTCCATGAAACTTGCAATCAACTTGGGAAATTAAGATGCATGTGTTTAACAACAGACCTAGCAATGAGATGCAGGAAGTACCTGGTCCCTTGCCATGGGAAGGAAATGGCTTTGAGAATTTACACAAACTAGCCTTGCAATCTATCCAGTACTACATCAGTTAATTCCATGACACCAGATGAAACTTCTTGTCAATACGTTATTCTCTTGTGTGTTGCATTTATATGGCTCTTATACTGTCCCACCCTTCTTCAAGAATTACAACACTATTTTTCTATAAAATACATGATCTAAGTAATTGTGTTGACAGCCAGTGAATGACAGCTTACTTAGACAATTTCTCTTTCATGACACTATTTCAACACACACTTTAGTAGATTAATTTTTGGGTACACAGGTTCAATTCTCTCAACCCAAAAAGATGGGACAGAATAAATTTTTCACATGAAACCTTTTATTGGAGTTGGCAGTACATAAACTGGGCAGGCAGTTTAGAGCATTTTCATTTGGCAATGCTCTCCAAACTTGTAATAAAATAGCGTGCTTTGGTTAGGAACTTAGAATGCAGGATGCACTTCTATCCACATTAACTCATTTGATCCATACACTGGCTGTGTGGATGAGCATTATTCTGTTACTCCCCAGTTTACAGGATGTGGCTCTAGGACATTACCAGCCCTGCTCATGTTCGCGGATTTAGACACAAAGCCAATTGTTAGGAATCCTGTCATGATCACTGGGCAAAAACTAAAGGGTTCCATTTATTGACATAAGATTATATTTTTAACTTTTTAAATAAAAAAATTCCCCAATTACCCCAAGTATGTTTTGGAGTACAGATTATAATGGTACAGCCATTCAATGTTAAGACACTATTATTTACAACTCCCCCAATTTTTTCTCAAGCTAACCTTGGTTTACTCCTAACCAAGAAATCCTTTACATATAATTTCAGACCTTGAATTCTTCAAATTATTATAATTCTGGATTATGATTTTTTAATTTTGATTATTCAGAAACCACTGGAAAACTCCAGGAGTTAAAAATATCTCTCACTCAAGATGTTTCAGTTTATATACTTCTTAATGAGAGAAAATTGTTACTTAACATTGCTACAACATGAAGGCTCAGCTATTGATAATTTTAAAATAAGTCACATATTGCAGAGATAATGCCCTCATTCTAAAGAGTAAGCATGTAAGTACTGACCCTGATTATGGCCAACACGTCAGTGCCTCATTCACAGCGCTCTTGGGGTCTCTCTGATGTCTTAACATGCCCTCAGATGTTTCATCATGAGCAGAATTGGCACCATTACTTTAGGGTCCATTCAATAGGCCACGGTATCTCAAGACTTCTGATTTGTGTACAAGCTACTCCACCTGCCAGCATATTCTTGCCCCTATGGTGATTGATAACTCTGCATCCTTTATAACTTCAGTTCAGACATTATCTTCCTCAAAACAAATTCTCACCTTCGGAGCCTGGAGCAAAAGACAACTCCTTAGACAAAGATTTGTGAAGGACAATAAACAAGCAGCACGCGTCTCCCAAAGACTTTGTTTCCAGTGGAAGTTTTTGGCCTTAAACTTGATGGCTGGTATCCCTATAAGCAAAGGAGAGAACACAAACAAGACCGAGAGAGGAGGCCACGTGAAGACAGAGGCAGCTGGCGTCCTGCTGCCACAAGCCAAGGAATGCTGGGAGCTACCAGAAAACAGAAGAGACAAGGAAGAATTGGCCCCTAGGACCTTTGAAGGGGGTGTGGACCTGTTGAATCTTAATTTCAGATTTGTGGCCTCCAGACTGTGAGAGAATAAATTTCCCTTGTTTTAAGTGACCAAGTGTTTGATAATTTGTTGCAGCATACTTAGCAAACTAATACACTGACCTACTCTGAATTTGAAGCTTTGGACAAACTAGAAACTGCTGAAGTTATTTTTTTAAATTGTTTCCCTCAGCACTTCCTAAAAGTAATCAGACATCATTTTCTTTAAATTTTACTATGACATCTTTTGAATTTATACCTCCTACATTCACTGCTACCACCACCTCTGTTTTTGTAGCTTAGGGATTCATTGACTGCAGTCTGTAATTGCACAATTGCAGTACCTTCCCTGTCTTCAGTTTCTCCGTCAATTCCCACTGCAAGCAGAACGTTTTTTTTTTTTTCAGACACACGTGATCAGTCTGTCCTTTCCCCAGCAGCTGAGAAGTGACTGGTCCTGGTACACGTCAAGGCAGAGATGATAAAATAATGCTTTGTATTCTATAACTCTCAGTCTCTTTAAGCATAATAAAAATACGAAGATTATGAGCCAATTCCCCTAAAATTAGGTTTCAACATATACGAGGCCCATTCCCCCTTTTCTTCTTTCAGGAATTCCTAGGGAACAGGAGAGGATGAGCGGTATTGGGAGTGCATTGCCCTCCTAGGGCCGCTGTAACAAATCACTGCAAACTTGGTGGCTTTCTCTCAAAGTTCTGCTGAGGAGATGTTCTGGGGCACGGAGTCAGACAGACCTGTCTCCGGGACATTGAGCAAGGTGCTGAGTTCCCTAAATGCTGGTCTCCTCGTCTGTCAACTGGAGTAATTCATTCCTAATTCACTTTGGTTAAGGGGATTAAAGGAGAGAATCCAAATAAAGACTGTAGTTCTAAAGGTTGCAAACATTCTGTGAATACTAGTTATTGGTAATCCTTAGCACAGTAAATTCTCCATGAATATCAACTATTTATTCCATTAACAAACATAAAATATCTGGTCTTGCTTTTGTGATATACCAGGCATTGGTCTGGCCAGTGGCTACATGGTATTCTAAATGAATATAGATCCTGGAATCAGACAGAGCTGAATTTCAGCTCCACTAATACAGCCTTGGACTAGTTCCTTAACTTTCCACAGGTACCAGGATCCTCATATCTTAAATGGAATTATTAATGGCACCCACCTCACAGGGTAGCTGTGAACATCAAGAGAGAGAAGGTCGGTAATACATTTCATATGGACCTTGCACATAAGAAGCAATTACAAAGGATAGTTATATTATTATTACAATAATGTGACCTTTCCCTCCGTTTCTGCTAAGGACCAGAACCTATGCCAAGTTCTTTTGCAGATTATTTCCTTGAAGTCTCAAAACACTTTCATGAATTAAAACTGTCGTTGTCCGCGTTTCATGGTTGAGAAAAACAGAACTCTTCAGTGACTTGTCTGAAGTCAGAGTTTGTAAGGAAGAGGATGGAACTTGGGCTCAGTCCACGTGGTCTGGCAGCAAAACTCAGCCTTCTAAACACATAATTTTATATAAAGCTTTTAATAGACTACAATCAAATAACACCATCTGCCTCCAAGCACCTTCACTAGAGAACTATTTCAGACCCCAAAACCTCATGCTAAGTGAAGGGTCAGTAATCCAGAGAAAGAACGTCTAAGTGAGAGGTTAGAACTTGCCTCTGGGATTTCAGGACTTTGCAGAGTTTAAGGGTGAAGCACAAAACTGCTTCGAGCTACAAAACCAACAAACTAGACATCCAGGGAGAAAAAGACAAGGATTCAGTGCTCCCAAAACAAAGAAGCCTGGATCCAAAGGAACATCAATAGTGTAAAGAGCTGCAAGGTCACTTCTGTGAATCGTATTTCATTTTCCCAAACACATCAGATGACCTCTTCCCTCAAGGAAATTCCCTCTGAACTTAATACACATGGACGATCTTATTTTTACAAAAATCAAAATAACACACAGTGTATCAATCTACAAAACATAAAAAGAGAAGTTTTGTAGTATTACAGTGTTTTGATTATAGATTGAAAAGATTATTATTTATCTGCAAGCTAAAAAAGATAGGAGACAAAATTACTGTTCTTGGTCTTTAAATGTTCTTAAGAGATGCCGATCAAATCTTATTTCTTAGGTATGAAAAGAAGGAAGATAAGTTTGTACAAATCATATAAATCTCTCCTTGCTGCTTTCCCTAATCCTTGGATTCCTGTTCTGAATTACATATTTACAGTAGGAAAACCAGCTCTTATCTAGTCACAAAAACATCTTTGCACCAAATTTCAAACATCTATCACCTTTACACTATGCAAGAAGTCCTGAGAATACTCCCTTTGTTAATTCCCTATTTCTAAAGGCAAGGCTAAGGTTCCCATTACTGTTTGGCACCAGCTGAGTCCTTCTAAATGCCTTCAGACAGTTGATTCTAGAGGTTTTTATTCATAAAAGCCACTGAAGCCATCATGCAGCTGTCCCCTGGGAGGTTGCCATGGCAACACATGAGCATGACCCCATACATGCAGGTGCAAGTTTGTTCACATCCATACAGTCAACAATGTAGTACCACAACACCCAGCTGCAACATGTGAGCCCACAGGGGACATCAAAAGTGAGCAATATACACAATCTCACCAACTGTGGGTTCCAGTAGCCAGTGATTGTCTTGAATCCCCTTTTTTCCTCATCTCAATATCCAATTATAGCCAAATGTCCAAATCTCAGTGGTTTCCATATCTAATTACATATCCAATTATATACAAAACACATCTTCTTTTATCTCCATCTCTCTGCTCCCATCACCTTGGACCAAGCCATTCTTATCTTTCACCTGGATAAGTGCAACTGTCTCTGGTGAATGTCTCTGGCAATGGCCTACACTCCTCACACAGCTCTAAGAACTTCTTCATCCAGACGTTGACTTCACAACACCACACTCCACTAAAAGACCCGGGTATTTTGGCAGGAAAAACAAGATGAACCTGAAACAGTTGTGCCAAAAATTCAGGAAGTGCTCAAAAACTGATGGGGACATGTTAAAAGGACAAATGAGTCAGGCTGAAAGAACTCCACTGGACAAACATGGGACAGTTTGGGTTTCAAAATCAATAACAGCACAGATTATAAACCACTGATAAAACCAGAATCCATGAGATACTAAGTGAGAAAACACACAAACAAGTAAATATATCTTAAAAAGTATGAAATAAGTAAAGGACAATGACCACTAATGTAAAACGTATGACAGAATTATAAAAATTAATTATCATGATAATAATTGATTCAGATAAAAATATCATTAATGCTAATATTATTGAGTAAAAGTTTAATAGAAAAGAGGATATACACAGGGTCTCAAAGTATCTCCCAGGAAAAGAAAACTAATAACTTTCCAGTGGAGAAATCTACCAGATATTACCTTAATCGATTAGTCAAAGTTAACATCATCAATTAATAAGACAAAGTGACATCACAGATCTCCTGATGTGCTACAGTTTCTTCATCATTCCTGTAAAAGGGATTCTGAGGCATTCCTGCCAAAAATGCATTACCTGAATTAATCATGAAGTATCAGACAATCCCAAATTGAAGGGCTTTGAGTTTGCACCTCCACTGGCCTGTACTTTTCAAAACGTCAGTGTCACGAGGATAAAGGCTGAGAGACTTGTTCCAAAACAAAGGAAATGAAGGATACATGGCAACTAAATACAGTATGCGGACCTGAAATAGATCCTCCTGCATCCAAAAAATGTGATTCATCGCTGTGAAGAATATCAGAGAAACCGTTGGGGAAATTTAAATATGCTCTACGTATTAGGCAATAGCAGTACGTCAATGTTACATTTATTGAGTTTGGTTTCATTGCATTTGGGTTATGTAAGAAAAACTTTCTTTTCTTCAGAGATACTGAACTACTTAGAGGTAAAGGTCATGCAATTTGTACCTTATATCCAAACGATTTAATAGTAATAACAATAATAGTAGTTATCCATGATTTAATAGTAATAACAATAATAGTAGTTATCCATAAAAAGAAAGAGCAAACATGGTAAGTCTCAAGTCGAGGTCAAAAGTATAAAGAAATTTATTGTATCATTCTTGTAAATTTTTTTGTTTGATTTTTTCAAAATAAGTAAAAATTTTAAAAATTGATCTTGTTACAATATAATTTTTTTCGATTGTTTCTCTTAAACCTCTCCAATAGTTTCCATTTCCGTTAGAATAAAATTAACTTCCTTAAAGACCCTGACCACCACTCCAGCTTTATCCAGAGCAAATCTTGTAATCACGCTGGTTTTCTTTTATTTTCAGAAAAATTTTCAAGGTCTCTCATGCCTCACAAATGCTCTTTTTCTACTTGTAGAGCTGGCTTTCTATCTATCCACTCTCTCTCTCTCTCTCTCTCTCTCTCTCACTCGCTCTCTCCCGCTCTCTCTCACTCCTCTGTCTTCTTTTCGTTCCTTTCCTTTCGTCTGTTTTGTAAAGCTCCCAGGTGAATGAATGTCAGCTCCTTAAAGAAGCATTCTCTGACCCCTCCACCCCTCTCCCCAGGTTTCTCTATCAGAGTCCCTCACCTATCTCCTTCATAGCACTTTCAAAACTGACAATTTTTCTGTTTAATCATTCCTTACTAATTTGTCAGTCTTGTTCATTTGAATTTACCTTCATGCTTCAAACTGTCAGGAACCATGTTCACCTTGTTCTCTTCCCTATTCCCAACCTAGTGCCTTCGACAAGGTGGACCACCTGGGAGAATGGTGCATTTAGATAGCTGCTGAAAGACTGATGGCGGCAAAAATGTATGGTCCCCCACTCGTTCCTTTCTATACCAACTTGTTAAAAGCTCAGTAGCTGCAAAGGGGCTTCTCTTTTCCTCCATTCCTCCCTGGATCCTGACTCTGACGGTCCCCAGAAGGTCATTCAGAGAGTTTCTTGCTTTGCATTATAGGTTAGTTTGAGAAATGCAGGTTGATGAAGCCAACTTTTGATGCTGGAATTCTCTATACAACAAAGTGTTTTTTTCAGCCTCTAGAATTTGAAACTAACCCACCCTGAGATGATGAAGTCCACCTTCAGAAGGATCTCAGAGTGAGAAGGTTCTTTTCTCCTGGTTCTCTTCCTTGTACCGAGCATAGCCCTTGGCCCACTCAGAACAAATGAGTTCTCCTCCCATGTGACAACGTTTCCAATATCTGTAGGTAGTTCTTGTATGTCTGAGATAGTCTCTTCTCTGAGCTTTTCTCCTTTGGTCTTTTCTTCCTCGGTCTAATGAAAAGCATATATCTTTTTGAAAAAATTAAATGCATTGGGTTTTTTTCTGTATTGGAATATTTTCTCAAATGTCTAAATGGGGCATGGGGGGACGTTTTCGCTGTGGTCCCGCTCTACATTAAGGCAAATATGAAAAGGATGTGATATCTGTTCCTTCTCTTTTAAGTCTGTCAAATGTGCTTTCTTCTAAAGAACTAACACTACGTTCCCTTTCTGAGCTGTTCTGAAGGTTTTCTTTAGCTAAATTCTCTCTCAAATTAAGCTTCCTCTGTGTGCAATCTAGTGTACATAAAATAAATAAATAACCGGCCACATCTACAAGAAAGATTAAATTTTCAGCAATTACTTTATATTAATTATGTGTTAATATGCCATTTCCTCCCTCCTTATCACACTTACCACTTAGGTATAATTATCCCCATTTTCCAGATGAAGAAACAGAGGGGTTAAATAATTTGTCCAAAGGCACACACACGACTACTGAGTGCTAGAGCTTGGCTTTTTACCTTCATTTTCTATCAAGCTGATTTTGATTAACTTAAAAGGGGGATTTAAATAAAATAAATAATGTGAATAAATTAGCTAGTTGCTAGTACTAAATATTGCAAAGTAAGATGGTTAAGTTACAAACCATAAAACAGATTACTTAATGTAATATAGAAAAGAAAGTCTGCAAGTGGCGTTCGATCACAAATGAAATATTAGCACATCCTTTTCTGGTGGTTGAGGCGGAGTTGATGTTGGTCGATAGCATATGAGGAATGGAAGTGGTATAGTATTTCAGGTGATAGTAAGCCATTAAAATGAAAGACTAAGCATGTAATTTTTTGGCAAGTTAGATCCTTACTATAATAGTGTGTCTAATATTGGTCATAAGCCTTTAGAGGATTTTAGAACAACTGGAGAAAGTCCAAGAAATACAAACAGAAGTAATGAAGTTGACCAAAAACAACCATGTCTGGCATAATAAGTCACTAAAATTACTAACTAAATGAATACACTAATGAATGAAATTGGCTCTTTACACTGCAACAAAAAATACTAAAGGGTGACCTGATTGCAGTCTTCTAGGATCAAATGGAGTTGTTCTCTGCATCTGTGGGGATTTTAAGAGGCCCTAAAAAAGGACCTCTTAAGATTTTAATAATTTTGTAATCTTCAAAATGACAGGATAGTGAAATAGATGCACGGTAAGAGGTGGACATTCATAACTATGTAGAAAAGGATAAGAAATGATTTGTTATAAATGACTTGGTCTTTTGAAGTCAGAAGTTATGGGATCTAGACAACAACTCCCATTGTCACCCCCTCCGTCTCTACTATTCTTTAATTCCTGGTGCAACAACTAAACCTGAATTAGAACCACAAGGCTGGGAAAATTCTGAAAGAACATTTACCAAGGAAATTTTCAAGTCTTTCCACTTTGGTGATTCTGTAAGGATCTAGGTTCATTCTCTATTCTTCTCTCTCTCTCTCTCTCTCTCTCTCTCTCTCTCTCTCTTTCAAATCAGATCAACATTTTTATAACTTACTTTCTAAAGCTGAAAAGGCATACAATGAGAATGAAGTAAAAAGCACCAGAAGTGTGATAATAATTGCTCAAGGTTAGCCTAAAAAGAAGAAGGAATATAACCAAGAGAGAAAGGAAGACACACTATAAATTTAAATCATTTCTTCCCCACTAATCACTTCTTGGGGTATGTCTACCCATTGATAGACAAGACCAACTCCATTTCAGCAATCTGCCTCTATTTCAGGACAAGCCAAGTCGACCGCAAGTAACAACTTCCACCTTCTGCCTGTAAAACCCTCCCCGGACCCGAGTGAGAACTACTGGAAGGAAAGTTAATCCGACCCAGCCCTCACTTTTTCAGACATGACCCTTTCAAAAACCTACCAATCAGCATTTACCTTTCAGCATACCTTATCTGCATAAAAACCCACCAGTCAGAACTTACCTCTCAGCACTCCTCATTTGCATGAGAATCTACCAATCGGCTCCTATTCCCCAGGCGTAAAATAACCAAGTCTGTACTCAGCGGGTTCCAATCTAACTGGAGACCTCTCTGTGGGTTTTTCAAAGTAAACCTGTCTCTGCCGTTGAGCTGTCTCTGATCCCTTCTGTCTGATTTTTTAACACCCATTCTTGGGACCACCTTACTGAAGGACACGCTGGCTTAATTCACTGTCTTAAAGAAAAATCTATCATTAAAAATCTCTACCAGATTCCTATGGCATCTATGTCTAAGTTCAACAGTGATTACCAGTCCAAGTAGTGTGTAAATATCAATGATGGTAACAAACAACCTCCATGCTAGTCAAGGTCCTCTGAAAAGGAGAGGTCAAGAATGCAGCCAATGAACAAGAGAATCTTAGGAGAAACACTTGAGAAAGAAAATTGGAGCGGTTGGGAGAGCATTAGATCACAATGACTTTCTGACCCCAAGTTAAGGAAAGAAGTGACAAAGGAAGTTTGGGTGGAAGCATCTTAGACTGTGGCACAGGTTTAAAGAGAATTCAGCAAGGTGGTTAAGGAATCACCTGTTAGAGGGAGCCATACATCACCCCCACCATTCCCTGCCCTGCTCCATCTCCCAGTATTGGCCCTGCCCTAGTATTCCTGCCATGCTCAGTCATTGACCCTCACATGGCAATAGATTTCAGAGCCTCCAGCTAATGCTGTAAACCTGTTTCACTCCACACTGTCTACGTTTGAGAGTCACACTCCTTTGTCCACCAAGGCCACAGCTTTTTTTGTCCTAACTCTGTGCCACTCACTGTGTTAAGTACTCTGAGATCTCGTTGGATCTTCACAAAACTTATCCAATGTCAATAGTGATGAAGTGGCAAAGAATGGCTGTCAATCCACATCTCTGACTCACAGGCCTATGCTCTTCACCCCCACTACTTACCTCCTACTGGACTATTCTACCTCTCTCAATGCCATACTGCCCTGATTACACTTTAAAAATATCCATAGTGAATAATCTAGGCTGTAATTTAGAGCTATTTCTGCTTGCTTTTCATTGTGACGGAGAGGGAAAGAACAGTTCAATCTAACCCTTCAAGCTTAAAAAGTATACTTTGGCCCTCTGTCTCTCTGATGAATAGCACAAGTGCCCATAATAGGTTAGCACAAAATTTGTGACCCCAGCTTGCATTATCGCCATTTAACTCTATATTCAGTAACATCTCTCAGTCTTCGGTACAGTCACAATGCTGACTCACCATTGTTTTAGATTTATCTTATTTCTCCAAGTCTTGGACACAACCAGCATTTCCCCCCTATGGATACTTTCCTCCTGCAGACCTTAGGAGTATTTTATTTTCACCCTTTTCCAACATTATTTCAATTTTTCATCTCCTATTTTTAGTGATTACTGATGGCTTTTATCACTTTCATGTCATCTTGATCCCATTCAGAAGGTTTATATATGAATACACTTCATGTTTGTTCCCTCTGAGCTTTTCAGCTGCAAACAGTAGGTCCAAGCACCAAAATTAGCAAATAAAACCTCCGTCAATTATGTTCCCTTCCTGAGGATGCCTCTGGTTCTCTTCTGCAGGCTGACTTCATCAACTGTCTAATAAACAATAATTAGGCATCTTTACTTTCTCGATATCAAAAATTATTTTTGTTAAGGTGTAATGATACACAATAAATCAATCTTTTTAAAGTGCAGCTCTGAGTTTTGACACAAAGAAAGGCACGTAAATATTACCACAATCAAGATCTATAAAACAGTTAACCATATATAAAGTAGATAAACAACGAAGTCCTACTGTATAGCACAGGGAAATATATTCAATATCCTACAATGAACCATAGTGGAAAAGAATATGAAAAAGAATATATATGTATAACTGAGTCACTTTGCTGTACACGAGAAACTAACAAAATATTGTATTTCAACTATACTTCAATAAAAACAAAATGCAATAAAAGATATAGAACAGCTTCATCAGCCCCAAAATTGCAGCATGGAACTTAGTTTTTAGCCCCACCCCTACCATCAGCTCCTGGAAACCACTTACTTGTCATTGTCTGTATAGTTTTGGCTTTTCCAGAATATTATATAAGTGGGATCATATGATATGTAACCTTTCTGTCTGGCCTCTTTTATTTAGTATAATGAGATTAATGTATGTGAACAGGTAGGGATAGTTAGGAAAAGAAAAACATTAGACATATGGTATAAAAATAAATTTTGAGAAATTCATTTCACTTAGTATATAATCCCTAAGATTTATTGAAAGCTTGATGCTTTCCATATATCATCCCATTTCACTCTTACCACAATCCAACAGTGACAGGATTATTATGCTCATTTTACAGGTGACAAAACTGAGGATCAGAGCCATTTAAGCAGTTTGGTACAGGTCAGATGCAGGACTGTCCAAATGCAACATTTATGCACTTTTTATTATGCTATCATTTCAATCTTACTTCAGTTTAGAGTATAACTCAAAATAACTTAAAGTATTTTTTATCTTTAAAGCCAAACAGCATTATCTCCAATCTGTAATAGTTATATAGGAACTTTTTTTTTCTACTGTAATTATTTGTAAAAACTGGTAGGTTACAATTTTATTTATTTGTCTATTTACATACTTATTTAGTGGAGATCCTGGGGATTGAACCCAGGACCTCATGCATGCTAATCATGTGCTCTACCACTGAGCTATTCTCTTGCCCTCAATTTTTTTATTCTGTTCTATACTACTTTGTCCTCTTTACTAAATGGCCTAATATTTTTGTTTCAGTCTAAAAATACTCTTGTTATTAACAGATATGTTTACAGTATAAATCATAAATTGTCTAGAGCTCTTTTACTTCTTTGTTTTGTACCTATTTTGATTATATCAGCATGAGAACAGCACATTAAGATATTGCACACATATATCAAAATGGTCTAATGTCCCAGCACTTCAATAGCACGATATATTGATTTGAATTGTTCAATACCATGTTTAAGAAACTCGCAGTAAAGAAAATTCATAGGTGCATAGCCTATCCAGAAGTCATTTTATTAATGCTTTGTATAAAATAAATATAGATCATAAAATTTGACACAACTTTTGAATAGAGAGAGCAAACTCAGGGGGTAAGAAAAACAGAAAACTTTTGCACCTTCACAGCAATGGAGCTTAGGATTTCACACAGATCTTCCTTCATTTTCTCCACCCCACTTCACAATTCCTAATGCGGAATAAGCTTTAAACAAACTGTATCTGCATCCTCATTGATGGTATAGCTTGGAGTCTGAAGTTAGGTATCATGAGTTTAAATCCCAGTTCTGGCTTTATTTTGTGCCTTTAATTTTCATAGTGTACTTTATGTTTTTCAGTTCCATCCCCTGCCTCAACTTACTTTCACTTTCCTCATTTTTATTACTTAAAAAATAATAAAGTTTATTATTGGTATTTTTGCAATCTACCATTTTGGGGCAAGATGAAGAATTGTTATAAAGTTACATATACACACATACACATAGCCTTAATTTACCTTTGTCTCAGGAGCTTTGGGGTATATGATCTCAGATGAAGAGGTAAAAGCGAATGTCATCAAGTCCGGGTCCACTGGGTAACTTCTAGATCTCTAGTTCCCAGGATCTCATGTTTCCTCCAATAGCTCCATAAATTCTCCTAGGCAGCCTTACCCAACTCCTGGATAAACGGCTTGTGCAATTCCCAGCTCCACCAAACAGTCCATAGGGGTCTGCACTCTGCCCCTCCATTGCAAAAGTTCTCTGCCCCTCGAGAGCTTAACTTCAGTCCCCTTGGTACCTGATAGCTTTGAAGTCTTCTGAAAAGTAAGAAGTTGAATGGCGCTCACTCCCTATGAACATGAATCGATGCGGGTCTCAGTGCTGAGTCATTTGGTGCCATCATTGTTGTGAAATTAATCCCCCACACATACATTCATATCATCATAAATATGATGATAGATGGATTGAAATATCATCAGCTTCCTTATGATCCCCAACTACAATCTCCTCCCAACAGTGAGACCTTATTGCCGAATCCAGTTTGCCATGAACCAGTTCTTTTTTCACTTAAAGCAAATTTTCAAGCAGAGAAACCTGCCTTTGGCATTTAAATAGGGTTTCAATATGTGCCCCGCCATCACTAACGCAGTCACCCAGCTTTATAAGACTGCGTGCTTGTACATGTATCTACATGTGCCTGAATTTGGATTAAGGACACACATCTAGAGTTACTGTTTATTTCTGTGTTTTTCCTCCAGTGATATGTCCATTCATATAAATTAACAGATACAACAAGGTGTTTGGCGAGAGGCTGGAGCAGAGGATTACTCTACTGCACAAACTAAATGTAGATATATCTAAATCTCAACCTCATCCCAATTTAGATCTGTTCTATAGAAATATGAGCTGGGGGATATATATATGTACATATATACACATATATTCTATTCTGAGCATTATAGCTAACATTTAGTGTTTTTTCAATATATGTGATGTTTTTTCTTTGCTTCTAGGAGGCAAAGCTTCTTCAACTCATGAGGTACCTTTTCTGATTTTTATGGTTTCTTCAGTGATTTTATCATGTTTCTATGATCAAAGATAGTCAATAACTGTTAACTGAGTAAACCAAAAGAAAACTTGAGTAAGAGAGATAAACAATGTTTAAGAGAAGGACAAATAAAATTATACCTATCTGAAACTCTCACCATTTGTTATGTGTCTCATTTCCTGAAGTATAATAAAAACATCAAGGTAAATGATAGATTTCTGAGATTCCCTATTTTTCAAACTGTTGGGTCAATTAGATGAAATACGAATAAAACCTTAAACCTATAGTACAAGCAATGGTTTCCAAAGCCTGATCAAAACTTATAAAGATTAAAAAGACATTTTGCAACCAGTGACTGGCATTGTGATTAAAAATGTGAAATTGTCTATTATATTAAAACTTCTACACAATATATTAAGATTAAAAATTGTAAGTTCTATTTGACTTTTAAAATGAATTTGATTCTTCTTCCTTCACCAAATGAAACATCATATTTGCTTTGAAATAACTTTTTCATTTTAAATTATCACAAAGGCAAGATACATCTCTGGCATATTTTCCTAAGTGTCCAAATAACTTTGTCTTATAAGAAACGTCATTTTCAAATTAACAACACTAAAAGATGAAGAGATTTAATATTTCCATCTCAAAACTGGTTTAAATATACTGGTTTTTCATGCAGACTTCGATATATCTATATGAAGTTTCTTATGTGACCATGACCTCTTCATATACGTTAATCACTTTCCCACAATAACAGTAAATTTCATCTGTCTTCTAGAGAAGGAGGAATGTAATAAGTATTATGACAACAAGAAAATGTCACTATTTTTAGTAACCATATGCAGGCTGACACTTGTGACTTTGGTTCTTCTTATTGGCCTACAATAACATCTGCAGTTGATCTGATTCATTCTGTCATGGCATGTTCAAATGAATCTACACTATAGTCCTAATTGCATCATTAGGTTTGAAATTGTAGAGTCCTACAGAGAAACCCAGACACCATGTTTGGACGTCTGTGTGTTTATTGATAATGACTGCAGGCTTGAGGTGCTCAACCTCAACAAGGATATTGCCTATTATTCAATGAAGTCGAATATTTTTGGAGATATATTTCACATTGATTTTTGCTTTTCTGTAATCCTTCAGGAAACTCCAAGTATTACAGTGATATTTTTGTCTTTTTTAAGCTGTCTAAAAATTGCAAAGTTATTTATATTCGACTTCAAATACTATTATTAATTAATCCAAGATGGTTAGCATTGATTCCTGGAGTCAACAGTTTATCAAAGGTAGTGATAAGCTAGTGATTAGGCCTTACTGAATAAGGAGTCAGTGCTAGTTAATCAAGAAACGTTAAGTTTCTTTTACTAAAAATCGTGGCTAACCTCCCTGTACCCTGGAATGAACACTACATTGGATACCAAGTTCCCTGCTTAATGGAAAACTAGATATTGATTCTGGAACAGTCTTAGTTACTTTTTTAATATTTTCAAGACTCTGAATTATGGTGGATGGCAGTCTAGACTTCTTCTTCTTCTTCTTCTTTTTTTTTTTTTCAGTCTGTTGATCTTTTCTGCCAAGAAACTTTCTCATAGAACAGACTTCCTATACCTAGGTGATTTATATACTTGCCCTGAAGGGAGATATTTAACACTGGTTTCTGCCTAGAAGGTAGAAGTGCTGTCTGTTGTGTTATAGTCGATCTGCTGTCCAATATCGAATATCCATCACAAGTAGATAAGCAAATGAGATCAAGGACTATATGTCACTAAGTTGTATGCTTGAAAACATTTTCAAGTG
The DNA here is from genome assembly GCF_048564905.1 of Vicugna pacos. Classification (NCBI taxonomy): domain Eukaryota; kingdom Metazoa; phylum Chordata; class Mammalia; order Artiodactyla; family Camelidae; genus Vicugna; species Vicugna pacos. Next base: position 84,929,462 of record NC_132991.1, on the reverse strand, counting down.
TAAAAAAACCAATAAAAACAGAAAGAAGTCAATGAAGCAGTGTCCTCATATAAATTATATTCACAGAAATAATATTTTTTATTAAAAAGGGTGTCTATTAAAGGCCTTAAAATAAAATTGATATGCTTATAAAATATTATTTTCCTCAAAGTAAGAATTTACATTTATTTTCCATAAAGGTAAATTTGAACTATTTCAAAAGAATAATTGACATAGGGCAATATCAAAAAATTAATGCCTAATATTCTTTTTTTTTGCAGAAAAATATCTAAACAATGATTTTTTTTGTATTAGCTTTATGTAATCTATTAAAATTAGTTTCCAAAATAATGTAGTGATGTTCACATATTTAAAGACACATTTTAAATATTATAACCTTTGATGAAGAACCAATTTCATGATCCAGGATAGCTGTGCCTTTTCAGCTATAAATTCTTCATTTTCCATTGTTATTCCTTACCTATAACCCTGTGAGTTAATAAGGGATAAGTATATATTTGTGTAAGATTTATCCATGAGACCAATCATTAGAGAATGGAAGGGCCAAGAAACAAGACTCTTTGTTTATCCTATATTCTGCATTCACACATTTATTCATTTATTTTATACTGAAATATTTACCACATTAGACAATACCCTAGATGCTAATGATTTTAGAGTGGATGACAGATTGAGTCTGCAGGCAGACAATATGCTTATAAAACATCAAAATACTATGTGACTAATGCTGTAAAGATCTATGCTTAAAGTGTTATGGTAACAGTGGATAAAGCCATAAAGCCATACATACCTTAAAGGAAAGACTTCATAGATAAGGGAGACATTGAGTTGAGTTTTTAAAATTTTGTTGGTTTTTTAAATCATGAAAATAATCAAAGCTCTTTACAAAATTAGAAAATGTAAAAATGTAAGAAGAAATAAGAAAACAAAATCTTTTGTTAATTGTCTGATGTATTTCATCCTTTGTTTTCAGTACAAAGGGCTTAATTTTTATATAGCAAAATTTATAATGTATAAAAAATATTTTTAAATAAAACTAGGCCATAAATAAGTTTTCATCTTATGATACAGTTTTATAAACATCTTTTTCAGAAACTTTCTTTTTTCAAAGAGCAATTCATATAAATGATACAAAATACCAAAAAGCATACTGGTAAAGTTAATAACATCTAAAGTTTTTCCAATGTCATGATGATCTGTTCTTTCTTGTTTTTGTTTTCTCCGTTTAATATGGTATGTTGTACCATAATTTATATAAAATCCTCACATAATTGTCGATTTCCCATTACTTGGCTATTTTATTTTCTTTTTTAACTTTTTATTAAAGTATAGTTGATTTACAATATTGTGTTATTTTCAGGTATACAGCAGAGTGATTCAGTTATACACATATATGTATACATCTATGTTCTTTTTTTCTATTCTTTTCCATTATAGCTTATAACAAGGTATTGAATATAGTTCCCTGTGCTATACAATAAATCCTTGTTGTTTATTTATTTTATATATGGTAGTATGCATCTGTTAATCCCATACTCCCAGTTTATACCTTCCCCTTTGGTAACAGGAACCTTGTTTTCTATGTGAGTCTGTTTCTGTTCTATAAATAAGTTCATCTGTACTATTCTTTAGATTCCACATACAAGTGATATCATATAATATTTGTCTTTTTTTGTCTGATGTACTTCACTTAGTGTGGTAATTTCCAGGTCCATCCAGGTTGCTGCAAATGGCTTTATTTCATTATTTCATTCTTTTTTATGGCTAAGTAATATTCCATTGTGTGGAATCTTCTTTCTCCAGTCATCTGTTGATGGACACTTAGGTTGCTTCCGTGTCTTGGCTATTGCAAATAGCACTGTTATGAACATTGGATTACATGTACATTTTCAAATTAGAGTTTTGGGCCTTTCTGGATATTTGGCTATTTTAATTAAGGGCAATACTTTTGTTCAGAATTATTTTTCACATTTGGGATAATTTCTAGGGAATATATTCTAAAATGTAGAAATACTGGGCCACAGGGAAACTAGCCCATGCAGGATAAATAGAACTGTGAGTGGCTCTGGGCACAGAGATACATCCCAGGGAGAGGAGAGATCATGTCCAAATGATGGGAGTGCTGGTCTCTATCCACCAAATAAGACAGATTGGACTAGCGAACAGCTCCATCTTTGACTGAAGCTCTCAGAAAGTGACCTCTATCAGCATCAAAAGTGGTTTCATTCTGTACAGGTGTCTAAGATCATATTACAAGTGCTGGGAACGGCTGCATCTTGCGGGGACAGTAGCACTGTAATTACTGATAGTTATTAGTAGTCCAAGCTGCTGAAAGTGACCTGTAAGAACAGCTGCAGTAACAGGGATACACAAAGAGTCCTGCTGATTGTAGATGGCAAGAATTTTCTCCACGGCCTCAAATAATGACGAGTAGTCAGATTGCCTAATTAAAGTCACAGAAAATGATACAATATCTAAGGTCTCGCCAACTCTAAAGTTCTGTCTGGTAATAACATCATCTAGTGGGTTCCCCACGATAATTCTGCTGGACACCTGGCTGGTATAATTACTTCTACCTCAGATTCTTTTGTGAAATGAGGTTGAGTACATAGAGATGGATGGCTGGATAGATAGATAGAGAGAGCGAGAGATAGATAGATAGATAGGCAGACAGACAAGCCTGTAAACAGATTGGGTTTTTAAAAATTCCTTATAATATGTAATTCTTATAAATAAAAGGGAAATTCTTAGAACAACCTATTCAGAGCACCAGTATACGAATTCTAAAATAATGCTTTTCTATCCTTTTGACTTTTATGTGAAATGGTATCTTCCAAGAAGCCTGCAGCTGTGATAAAGGATCTGTTCAATTTTTTTTTATGAAGTTCACACTTTATTTGCTAAACAGCAGACTGGGGAATAATGACTACATTGAAGCAAACAGTACTTGCTTTACCCCGTAGACCATTCTTCCTAATTACCCTAGCACAGATTTGTATTAAGGAGTTTAATGAACAGAAGCTACTATATATAGTATAAAGTTGTCAGGGAGTACAGACTGCATATGGGCGCTGAGAATTACTGAGCAGCCTCAATCTTTAAATGCCCTCAAAGGAACCCTGTTCAAGTTTCTGAGTTTCCAACATTTCCTGCAATTCCCGTGAGCAGACCAATTAAGACATTCTAAAACCCATTCTCTTAGCGTGTTCTGATACACTCTCTTCTATGGAAATAGGGTGACCACTTACCCTGACCAATACAGTTCAATTGTCCCAGAATAATTATTATTAGTGCCCAGTTTCACTGAAAAATTTGAATGATAAATTATATGTCACTCTGCTTGTAAAACGTCCTCAAAAATAGTTAGAGAGGAAGTTCTGCAAGATGATGGACTGAGAAATGTGAGAACTACCTATATTCACTCCATACATAGAGAAATGCCCAGTAAAGTGTTTTAAAGAATTAAAACATATAGCTGAGTTCAAAGTAACAAAGAAAAATAACCAATGGCCAAAAGAGAAAAGAAAAGCCACAGCCTTAGGTAAGCAAGAATTGAAAATTTATGACTGGCCACCAATGTCCTAGAAGCAGATAGAAACCTAACAACTAGTGATTTTATGTCTGCAATGGGATGGAGTTTGGTGCAAGAAATCCAGGATGGGGCTTCTTTTATCAAAATGAAACCTGGAAAAAAGTTGACTTGCCCCCAAATGGTAATTGGAAATTTTCTACTAGCTAATGCAGATCTTTGGCACACAGGCCATGTGTGGAAACAAGGTGTGATGTAGCATTTTTAGCATGCAGACATTAGTACCATATTTGTGATGCTCATGTGCAATAGAAACTCCAGGAAATAAATGTAAAAACTTGTTTGTATATGATGATTTCATGCACCCAGAAAGAGGTAACTGAAATTACCCCATCAGGAGATTGTCACAACCCAAAGGACATTTTCATGGAAAATGAGATCACAGACAAATGTCACAAAAATTTGAGCAAGTCCAACACCAAGAAAGATTGATTAGAGACCCAGCAAAGAAGATAACTGAGCTGAGAAACTCAAGCAAGGAACTTGAAAGAATCTTTATAAGTATATGTAAACTGTTCAGAGAGATAAAGCCAAATACAAAACAAGAGGAGATTATCATATAGAAATAATCAGATTTGAAAAAGAAAAAAGTGTAACTACTAGAAATTCAAAATAAAGTTGTGGAAATTTTTTTAAAAATCAACAAAGAGGATTAAAAAGTTGATTAGACATGGCTGAAGAGATAATTAATGAATTGAAGGCAGATAGTAAAAACTTCAGATTTCCTTCCAGTGGAGCTTGGAAAAGTGTAGAAGTAACCCAGGATTCAGAATAAAACAGATTTGAATTTGAATCTTGACTTTACTCATCTTTGACTTTGAGAAGATCACTTAATCTGTAATTCAGTCTCCTCTTTTATGGGTTGAAATAATAATGTATATATTACAGTGTTTTTATAAAAATTAAATGAAATATGTGTAAATCATACAATGCATTGCTTGGCACCTACTAGCTGCTCACAAAGTTTTGTTTTGTTTTGTTTTGTTTCTCTCTTCTTTTTTTAACAACTGTTTGCTGGACTCTTTTCTAAATAGTGACAAATAGAATATTTACAATATAATGAGTGTTTACTATGCACACTGTTCTTTATATTCATTTAACCAATAATGATTAAACTCTTCTACTTTGTATGATAGATAAATCCAGATTATAGAATTTAAAAAGTGAGGCACATAAAATAATATATATGTCCCAGGTCACAGTAGATAGCAGAGCAGATATTTGACCCAAGATTCTTATATATCAAACCTTACTTTATTAACCCCTGATACTTTTACCTTTATCTTGCAGGAACCAACAAAGACTATCAATCAATCAACCAATCAATTAATTTCCCCCGGTTTAGCCTGAGCAGAGAGATGTTCCCAAGAGGTTTCTAGCAAGATTCAGAGGCTCCAAAACTCGGTAGTGCTTAGGACTAGATCTCATAAATTCCACCAGTTTCTTTTAGAGACATGTAGGTTGAGATAGCCATGTTAAGGAATAGTTTCATTAAAGATGTATTTCTTCTTTATTACCAAAGCATAAAGTAATGTGTTGGACATATAATTCATTGATTATATCTCAGTTTTATAGCTCTTTTTATGCACGTAATAAGAAGGCATTTTATATTTTATGTTCAAAAAAGGCATCATTTTGCAGAAAAAAAGTGAAGATATTTCTGCTTTTGAGGTTATTTCCATCTACTATATCTATAAGTTGGAAATATATGTGCTAGTGTGCATCTCTTCTCTGTCAAACCAGTCACACCCAGTAGTTCTCAAACTTTAATGTGCATCAAAAATACTTGAAGGATTTTGTTTTGTTTTCTTACACACTGATTGCTGGGCATCGCAACAACTGATCTCAGCGAGAACTTGAAAATTCGCACTTTTAGCAAGTTTACAGGTGCTACTGATTTTGCTCCTGAGATGGCCCTCTTAGAACTAGAAGTTTAGTAAACAAGCCCATGAGATATCCTTACTGTCTCAATTTTAAGAGGAAGAATCAGATTTAAAGAATCCAGACATCACATTCATTTATACCCAATAAATACAAGGAATTATTTGTCACCAAAAATATATTTTCTGGAGGGTCCTCCAAAAATTAAAAATAGAATTACCATATGGCCCTGCAATTTCACTTCTGGGTATTTTTCCAAAGAAAACAATACCCTAAATCAAAAAGATGTCTGCACTCCCATGTTCATTGCAGCAATATTTGCAATAGCCAAGATATGGAATCAATCTTAAGTGTTCATCGATGGATAAATGAATAAAGAAGCTATGGCATATATGCAATGGAATATTAGTCAGCCATAAAAAGAATAAAATCTTGCCATTTACAACAACCTGGATGTGTCTCAAGGGCATTCTCTTAAGTTAAATAAGACAGAAAAAGACAAATACGTTATGATCTCACTTACAAACAAACAAAACTAAGTTCAGAGATATAGAGATTGGGTGGGTGGCTGCTGGGGCATTGGGGAGAGGGGCTGGAAGAAATGAGTGAACTGTATGGGTGTTTTTTTTTTCAGTTTTAAAAAAATTAAAAAAAATAAGAAATAACATCTTTAGAAAAATAATAACTTAGCAATGAAAATCCGAAGGCAAGTGGCAGAAGGTTTGCACATCAATGCCAGCTACTGGGACCTACTGACTCATACACACTCCACTCCAGATGGTCTTCTCAGATCCCTAGAAGAGGAGAATTCCTTACACATGGAGCTTTTGCAATAAATCTAGGGTCTTATGTGTAAAATGAACATTGTATTAATGAAAGGAAGAGGAAAAAAGGAAGAGAAGGAGAGCTTTTTTTTCAAAGCCCTAAATATATATATTTTTTAATTTACTCTTACATCTTAGTGCATCAGGGTTAAAAGGGGACCATTTTAGTCCCAACAGTTTCCAGATGGGATCTCTTTATTTTTTTTCTTATTTAGCTGTATTTCTTGATAAAGCAGCTATATTATCAGAGGAACTTCTTAAAGTATGGATGTCACGATTCCCAAGTTCAAATAAAGTTGAACAAATAATTTGGGAAAAAAAGCATTTATTTTCATACTACAGCTCTGATCCTTGACCATAATAATACCCCGACACAGAAAACTAGAGTTATGGCCACAGCAAATTATCCAGACAACAGTAGAATGTCAGTGTGACATTCTGATGACATAGATCCACAATTCATATGCTTATCTGCAAATAACTCAAGTTCTCAGCCATTGAATCTGTCATGTATTGGGCCATCCCTCTGTGTCTGATGTTTTACACTTACTGCAAGAGCCCCGAAATTCTCCTATTTCTCTTTATTTACAAATGAGGAAACTGAGGCTCATAGATATTCATGACGCCCAAAACATTTGTTATGGGATTACTCTTCAAAGATTAAAAATGATTTTATTTTGACCTGCCACAAAGTCTAACTTATTTTTATCAAAAAAACTTCAAGTCCAAATACAGAGTAATACAGATGATGAATAATTCAGAAGGACTCCCATTTTCCTCAGGCCACAGCCAACCTTAAAGCAGGTGCCACTGGCCCTCTAATCTTCCTCCGTGGACTCATCATGTAATTTCTCAGACCATTTTCTTTTTTTTTTTTCTATATGTTTGTGAATTCTTTCTTTACAATCATGGGCCAACAGCCAGTGATTTCCCAGCAGTGCTCAACAATGAAGCCTCAGTATAATCAAGCATTATTTACATTCTGGAAGAAAACATATGTGGCATTAAAGTCAAGTTCTCCAGCTAATACCTCCACCTTCACTCAGATCGCAGACATCAGAGACCAGAAGTGCGTGTAAATTCTTTTCTCTTTAAAGAGACAGGCTTAAAAGGACAAGCCACAGAGACAGGAAGAAAAATCAACACAAGTGCTAAAAGAAGGCTTCGTTTGTCTCATGGATTTCTATTCAGATCAGAACAACATAAAACAGTGAGGTGGCCATGTATTCAGGATGTGGTAGGCACTGAACAAGGTGATAACATTGACCCATGAGAAGTCACAGTCTCATAGCACCAGCATGACAGAGAGCTCTACCTGGCATCATGCAAGTCAGACTCAGATATAGGGAACTAGACGAAAGGGATCTGAAAATTAACACAGTTTTATCAAGATAGTAAGAATACATGTGGACTTGCATTTTTAAAGTCTTATTGCTCAGGTTTGTTTTAAACAAAAATGATAAGAAAGATGTGATGTTGTGATTGATAATAAGAAAAACATACTTGTACTTTGTCTCAGTTTCCAGCATAGAGCTCCTAAAGCCAATGGAATTTCCCCTAAGTAAGAAGAGAGCTGAAGGTGTCTTTTGTTATGTTAATGAGGTGGCTTTGGGAAAGTTAGGAGGTTACCTAAGGGAGCTGGTTGCCAGGAGAACCAATGTCTGGATTAGAGGGTTGGAACTTCCCGACTCCTCCTTCAGAAAGGAAAGAGGGGCTAGAGGTCAACACAATGCTAACGGTCAGTGATTTAGTCAATCATGCCAGTGCACCAAAGCATCCACAAAAATCCAAAAGGATGGAGTTCTAAGAACTTCCAGGTTGGTGAACACATGGAGATTTGGGGTGAGGGGTGCATCTGGAGAGAACATGGTGGTCCCTCCCTCCTTGTCCCATCTCCTTGCCTTGTGTGTCTCTCCCGCCTGGTTTTCCTGAGTTACAACCTTTCATAACAAACTAGCAATCTAGTAAATAAAATGTTTCTCTAAGTTCTGTGAGCCACTATAGCAAAATAATCAAACACGAGGAGGAAGTCGTGGGAACTTTTGATTTATAGTTAGTAGGTCAGAAGCACAGGGGACAACCTGGACTTGTGATTGGCACTGGCACTGGGGAAGAGGCTGAGCCCTTAACCTGTGGGATTTAATGCTACCTCCAAGTTTATAGTGTCAGAACTGAGTTGACTTGTACGGCACCCAGCTGGTGCCCAAGAATTGGTTGGTAGTATGTGGGGAACCTCCTTCCCATCAGGATTGAGTGCAGAATTTTTCATTGCTGTCAGAATCTTAAAAGGGAAAAATGAACTATATGGGAGTAAAGAGGAAGTTACCAAACCAGCCGATGTGGAAAGGTGCTCAAGGTGGACTCCGGAAACATCTGAATTAGTTTTCAAAATGGACCAGAAGTTCACTGAGCAGAGAAGCAAGATCATTTCATCCTGAGGAAATGGGAAAAAACTGGCACACGGACCTGCAAAATTATGAGTCCAGGGTTGGGAGAAAAGCCTTATTTTGCCGGAACAGTGGTCTCAAAACATTAATCATGCCACTTCCACATTTCTGCTTTCCCTATTATTGCCTGTGCTCACACTTATTTAATTGATTCTATATGGCTGCTTTTTAATTTTAAAAATATCTAGAACGAGACATTGTGTCACTAACATGAATGGAGTAATAGTCTCTCTCCACGTAAGTAAAAATGCCCTTATAAAAATAACTCCAATAAAGTTTTGATGGAATGGAGTGATTTCCCAAAGGCTCCCATCTCCTGGTCTCCGGTGATGATCAAGTTCACGCCCTTTTCCTGCCTCCAACCCCACTTCTCTTTTTGATGAGAACTGAGAAATAGCGTGTGGAATTGTATCTTGGGTCAAATGCTGTTTCTTACTAGCAAGGCTACTTAAATTTAAGCTTTCTCTCCTCACACCTCTTCTACAATGCCGAGAATGGCACAGCAGCATCTCCAGTCCCACCAGCAATGCCGTATTTCAGGAGCATTGAGCTGGAATATGAGGTGTGTGCATCAAAACCAGATCTTCAAAAATGAGCCTCAAGATGATGTAAGGGCCAAGTGGTCCATGAGCTTTAATTTCTTGTTAAAGATAAAAATCCTTAGGCATAAATATCCTGAATTAATGCCCACTTCATTTATATATCATATGTATTACACATTTTTTAAACCACTTACCCTTTCCACTCTTTCGCCTGGTTTGAAAATATAGAGATGTAAGTGTTGGGTATTTTTTGAAAATCACTGATATATCATTCATATTTGACTTTAAAGAAATTTTTTTTTATTTGTCCATTTGTTTGTTCCACATTTAAATCTAAACCCATGCTGGTGCATCTAAAGGGGCAGGGACATCCTTAGATGTTCTTTAATCTCTGCCTGGATTTTAACATGCATGAAAATCATTAAGTACAAGACAATGACTAAATATCTATAAAGCATCTATTATGTGAAAACAGTAACAATAGTTTATCTTTTGATATGAGCACGTAATCGCTATTTGGTAAATGATTGACCTGGTTAAGTTACTATGTCTTACTAATGTTTGAGAAAAAATTCCCTCTACAGGAAAACCTGTTTATAAACTGATGTGACTGATTAACTTTTGCTGCATGAAAAGTGAAATATTTCCCCATTTCTGTCCAAGAAAAGAACACCTCAGACTCCTTGAATTGCTTTCCAAGAAGAATTTCCCTCATTTCTGAGTCCAGCTTCTACAAGTGAGGTACAAAAACACGAAAGAAGTAGGAAATCTAAGTTAAATTTTCTTGTCATCAAGGTGTGGTAGATTTTCTTGAATGTCAAACCATTAAGTAACACACAAATAGCAAGACCACAAAATAAGTTTCCTTTAAGAAATCATTACCAACCATGTGTTTGCACATGAACTTTACAGCTGACTACACTCTTCAGTCCATAGAATTTCAAATCTTTGGTTTTATTCAAATTTCCTATGGAGTGTTTAAGTGATGGATGTGTCTGGGACATTTTAACCAATCTTCCAGGCTCCATCTGCCAGGCCATCTGGATTCGGCATCCACAGAGAACTAGTTGGTGAATGATTATAGACATGACTTAAAAAAAAAAAGAAAAGAAAAGAAAGAAAGGAAAGAAAATAGTGAATGCAACATAAATACAAAGGCAGTCTTACATAAAAAGAAAAAGTTGAAAAGTAGGGAGGAGAGATACATTTTCTTGTTTTATTCCACCAGTCTCATGAATTACGATGAGTGCCTGACCTTTTTCCATAAGATGTTTAAATGGCAGCTGCTGTGGCTACAGTATACCATTTGATCAAAAGCTCTTAAGGACAGTAGTTTGTTTTGCAAAGGTCATGTTCCTTATATACTTGTGAATGTGTTCAAAAGGCTTACCAACTAAATTTGCAGGATTTTCATTGAGAATAAATTATATAACTGTTTTCAAATTAAATCTAAGCCAAGAAATCTACAGGGAATACTGTAAGAGAACTTTGAAAATCCATCTCAGAGTTTATAAAGAATGCTCTTTCAAAACACATTAACTTGAGTTGATAGGAAATTGGGGGGGAGGGGCTTGTAGTAAATGATTTATTAAAATTCCTTACACAGAAACAAGCTACTGGTTAAATCTTACATCATATATAACATAATGTAGAAGTATTTAAATATAAGAATATGCACACAGGGAACTATACTCAATATCTTGTAGTAACCTATGGTGGAAAACAATATGAAAATGGATATATGTATGTTTATGTATGACTGAAGCATTATGCTATTCACCAGAAATTGACACAATATTGTAAACTGACTATACTTCAATAAAGATATATATATATACCCAAATAAAGGAAATTAGATAAGAAAGAAAGAAAGAAAGAGAGAAAGAGAGAGAGAGAGAGAAAGAAAGAAAGAAAGAAAGAAAGAAAGAAAGAAAGAAAGAAAGAAAGAAAGAAAGAAAGAAAGAAAGAAAGGAAGAAAGAAAGAAAGGAAGGAAGGAAGGAAGGAAGGAAGGAAGGAAGGAAGGAAGGAAGGAAGGAAGGAAGGAAGGAAGGAAGGAAGAATATGTAACTATGGGCAGAAAATAGGGAAGAAAAGTTAGGGTCTTGTCACATGTTTCCAGTTGCAGGTCCTTTCTTAATTCCAGTATTGACAAGGAAGTGCAACACTTGGAGTTTATGTCTCCGTTTGGATAAGAAAGTATAGAATAAATTGTGTAGGTAACACTAACTGACCTTTCTAGAAACTGGTTTTGTTTTGTTTTATTTTGTCAAGTGTACAGAAGTATAATTTTCATATGATAAAATTCTTACTTTGAAGTATACAATTTGGGAATTTTTGACAAATATATACAGTCATGTAATAATGACAGTGATCAATATAGAAGTTCTTTTCATCAATGTGTGAAGTTCCCTTCTGCCCCTTTGTGGTCAAGTTTCTCTCCCTACCCTAGCCATTTGACTTTGTACACTCCCTATAGTTCTGCCTCTTCTAAATTGTCATATAAATGAAAACACCCAACATGAAGTCTCTTGTGACTGTCTTTTTTCAGTGATCATAATGCTGAGAGTCATCCATGCTGTTGTATGTAACCAGAGCTTGCTCCTACTTACCGCTGAGTACGAGTCCCTAAATTAGATGCACCACAAATTGTGTATTCAATCACCACTTGATGGACATTTGGATAGTTCCCAGTTTAGGTGACTAGTTGCCATAAACACTCGCATACAAGTCTTTGATCATAATTAACCAAAAAGCAAAATTACTGTACTATATGGTAAGTGTACATTTAACGTTATAAGAAACTGCCAAATTCCTTCCCAGTGTGGCTCTACCATTTTGTATTCTCACCTGCAGTTCATGAAAGTTTCAGTCTCTCCCACACCCTCATCAGCACCTGATATTCTCAGTGTTTTCAAATGTTAGCCATTCTGCCAGATGTGTAATACCAATCCAAATTCTGGGCTTCTTTTTTTTTTTTTTTTTTAGGTAATTGGCAAGTTTATTCTGAACTTTATAGAAATGCAAAATGATAAAATTGCCAAAACAATTTTGAAAAAGAAGAATGAAGTTGGAGAAGTCTTATTTCCTAATTTCAAGATTAAAGAAACCAATAGTTTGTGATTTTGACATGACAATGGTATAGATCAATGAACATAATACAGAGTCAAGAAACAGACCTATAAAATTGTTTTTAGTTAATTTTTGACAAAGATGCCAAAGGAATTCAATGGGGAAAGGATAGCCTTTCATCATATGGTCATAAAATATTTTTAAAAAACACAAATCTTATCTCAGATCATGTACTGATTAACTTGGTATGGGTCAGAGATCTAAATGTAAGAGCTAAAACTATTAAAAACTTCTTTATTTTATTTTACTGAGTTATAGTCATTTTACAATGTTGAGTCAATTTCCAGTGTAGAGCACAATTTTTCACTTATACATGAACATACATATATTCATTGTCAAATTCTTTTTCACCATGAGCTACCACAAGATCTTGTATATAGTTCCCTGTGCTATACAGTATAATCTTGTTTATCTATTCTATATATACCTGTCAGTATCTACAAATTTTGAACTCCCAGTCTGTCCCTTCCCACCCTGCTCCCACCTGGCAACCACAAGTTTGTATTCTATGTATATGAGTCTATTTCTTAAAACTACTAAAAACTTCTAAAAGAAAATACACAGTAATACCTTTGTGCCCTTGAGTTAGGCAAAGAGTTCTTAAATGAGACACAAAAAGTGTGAAACATAAAAGAAAAAAATGATAGTTTGTATTTCATCTACAAAATTTTCTGCCCTTTAAAAGATACTTTAAGACAGTATGAAGACAATGACAGATGGGAAGAAAATATTCCCAAAACACAAATTTGATTTAAAAAAAAAACTTGGATCCAGAATATATAAAGAACTCTTACAACTCAATAATAAGACAAATAAATCAATTATAAAGTTCACAAAATATCTGCACAGTCTCTTCAGCAACGAAAGTAAGTAGATTGCAAATAAGCAATTAAAATATGCTCAACATCATAGCCATTAGGGAAATGCAGGTTAAAAACACAAAAATACACCATTAAAATTATTTTTAAATTTTTTAAAACATTTTGGGGGAGAGTTTAGCTCAGGATATGATTTTAAGTATATTATATGTAAAACACATATTAAAAACAATTTAGGAAAATAACAGATTTTGTTTAATATATCACATAATTACCTGCAAATGCAACTAAGATATTTATGAAATATTTTAATATCATTTTTAAAAGGATACTTTAATGCTTTCTATTTTCTATTTTCCTTTTTTTCTTTTATAGGTTTTACATTACATTTAGTATCTATACTTCAAAATGATCAATTCTAGATTCAGTTTCAAATTCTGTGCTTAATTTTTATAGTAGAAAAGTATTGGCTTTTGTTATTTAAAATAACTAAACAAAATTTATGTTGCAAAATTTATATGAAAGAAACAATGAAAATAAAGTAAAAGTTATAAATAATGGGTTAAATATCAACTAACAGGAAAACTATCTTATTGGCAGTTCTATTTTGTAGTTTTCAATGATGAAAAAATTTTTCTCATAAATGTACTTATTTGTAAAATCTCTTCTGAAAGTGTCAGTCTTTTTTCTGTTGTAGTTTAGGCAAATATTTTTGCTGGTTTTTTTTTTCCTTGCCACAATTCCCTTCGACAGATTATTCTAAAGGAAAAGAGTCCTTATGTTCACCATTATAGAACAGTATGCCTTTCTTCATAATTTTAACCAGTCTGGAATTTTGGCTACATGATGCCAGAACATCTGGCTGAAGAGCAAAAACTAAAAGCAAGCTTAATGGGTTGTTTCAAGCACATTTGAATACAGACAGTGGAATTGAGAGCTTTTGAAGTACTGCTTAAATTTGCTGGAGGTGAATTTACATTAAGTCAATGTTTTACTTTTTAATTCAGTATTTTAATTGCCAGATGCATATAAAATTTCTTTGTATTGCTTATAGTAAGTATGAAGTTTTATGTTCAACTGTGCAGGAGGTTTTGAAATATTTTTAAAGTTGTAATCTTTGCAACCAAAATGCCGTGCAGACACGTTATAAGTGGTTAGATAAGGTTAAATATGATGATGATTTTATAACTCTAAAAAAAGTCCATTCTTTTAACTATAATAAATCACAGATTTGACTTTTATATTTTCACTCCTAGCCAAGGAGGAATGATAAGGACTGGATTTATTTTCAGTCTTTGAAACAACCACATGTTGTGTGATTTTATTCACATGAAGGGTCCAGAATAGGCAAATCCATACAGACAAAGAATATGTAAATTACTGCCGGGAGCTGGAGGTATGAGGGAATTTGAAGTGACTGCTAATGGGTACAGCTTTTCTTCAGGGGGGGATGAAAATATTTTAAAGTTAGATAGTGGTGACGGTCACACAACTCTATACATAATTAAGAACCACTGGACTGTACCCCAAGAAAGATGAATTTTATGTATATGATAATATCTCAATAAAACTGACATAAAAGTACATGAAAAAATGGGAAATGCAAAGAGAAGCACACTAATCCAAAATTTTGCTCAAGGATTTCAATATCCTTCTAGCACTAAGTAATAGAACAAGAAGACAGAAATAACAAAGATGTTATAGAGTTGAATAACATCAATAACTTGACCTACTTGACATTTATGGAATACCCTACAATTCGAAGACTGCATTCTTTTCAAGAACACATGGAACATTTGCCACAGTAGCCATGTTCTGAGCTATAGAGTAAATCTCACAAAATTTAATAAGATTTAAAGCATTAAAGTAAGTTGTATGATCACAAAAGATTTAAAGTACAAGTTAATTTCATAAAAATATGTAGATGATCCCAAATATGTGGAAACTAAATAACATAACTCTTATGAAGTCAAGAGTCAATGGAGAACTCAAAATAGAAATTATATATTATTTTAAATTTAGTTATTGAATTATTTTGAATTGAAAATAAAATAAAAACACAATATATCAAAATGTATGGAATGCAGCTACAGCATTAATCAGAAGGAAATTTATAGCTTTAAGTGTTTATATAAGAAAAGAACAGCCTCAAATAATGACTTTAATTTCACTTTAAAAAAACTAGAAAACGAAAAGCAAATTAAACTCAGAGTTAAGTAGAATAACTGAAATAATAAAGATTAGAAAAGATTCCAATAGAATTTAAAAAAAAAAAACAGGACAATCACTGAAACCAAAAATGTTTGATTTAGGAGATCAATAAAATTGATAAATTTCTAGACTGATTATCTGGTAAAAAAGGAGTAACATACAAATTAATAATATTTAAAATGTGAGATTATTTTATTGTTGCTTCTACACATATTATAAGGTTAAAGGAGTATTATGCTATAGTTTATGACACTTAAGTTCAACAACTTGAATGAAACAACAAACTGCTTGAAAGACACAAATTAGCAGATCTCATCTGAGAACAATTGGATTACTTGAATAGCATTATATCTGCTGAAGAAATTGTACTTATAGTTAAAATCCTTCCCACAAAGAAACCTTTAGGCTTACATATTTTTATTGAATTATACCAATTATTTTTTAAAAAAAGGAACAACACCAATTCCATACAAAATCTTCCAGAAAATTAAGAAGATGCTTCCCAATTTATTCAATGAGGTGGGGATTATGATAACACCTAAACAGAGCAAGACAAAAAAAAACATATAAAAAAAACTTTAAATGGAAACCCATTATGTACACTAATGAAAAAATGCTTAACAAAAGTCTAGTAAATTCAATCTGAAAATATATTTTTAAAAATTATAAACTCTGACCTACTGGGATTTATTTGAGAAATGCAAAGTTAGCTTAAGTTTTGAAAGTCAATCAATGCCATTCATTATATTAACAAAATATAAAAGGAAAAAATACAAGGCTATTTCAAATTATGTAGAAAAAACATTTTACAAATTTGAGTACCTCTCAATAGGATATACAGGCATATAACTCAGTTCTAGTCAATAAACATGAGAGAAAGTCTAGGAACATCCAGAAATGTTTTCCCCACTGACTAAATATGGAAAACAAACAACGGATCAACAAGGATAATATACAATCCCCTTTCTGGGATCCAAACGTTACCACATGAATGTAGAATTGAACGCTATACTCAAAAGGGTGAGAATTGCATCAGTTTGTTAAGGATCACAAAATAAGAACACCAAAATAACTAGATTTCAGTGAAATCACCTAACTGTTGAATTAACCAACCCTAGAAGTCCCCTTTCTCTTCAAGCCTTATTATAAGAGAAAATAATTTTGTTACAGTTTGAACAAGTTAGCTTGAGGTCTTCAAACACATTAAATACGCAGTACAAAATGCCACTGTAAAAGGATAATACAGTTGAAAACTGTATTATCACTAATTATTAGTCTTCATCTAAGCTTCGCATTCTATGTGGAATCATTGTAGAAATTTTCATGAATACATCTTCTTCCAAGAAAGCAGCCAAGCCTCAACCTTACGGACGCACAAAGTGTATTAAGACATACACAGGTGTGTATTCCTCACTGACCAGGCAAGAAAGAAGAGGACATAGAATGACTAATAATACGATGGCATATTCCACGGCTCTCCGTGATTTTTTTTTCCTTCCTTTCTCCCCTCTCTGCCTTCTCTCCTCACACACATGCTAAGAGATACAGTTCCCCCTTTTGTAGCCATGGTATTTTACTCCTGGAGGGTGCAGGTGTAGGGGTGGGCATAAACCCATGGTATCCTCATGGAATTGGAACTCTTCTTTAGCCAAGCAAACTCTTTTCTTGGAGATAGTTTTAAAGGTGAGGTCTGTCCCTTTTGCCACCCACCTGTCTTAGCTTTCCATTCTCTTGGCCCCCATATTGGGCTGTGTGTGTGTGTGTGTGTGTATCATTCTGGGGTTGGAAAGCAGGGGGATGTCTTTTCTGTGTCCACTGTCATTCATTATTCATATTCACCTCATCCCCTAGTGAAAAAGGAATATATTACCTGATTCAAATGCCAGATCTGTGGAATTATTGGGTGTTTATGAATAAGCAGATTATATCGTGAAAAAGAAATCAAAGAATTCTGAGCTAGGAGAAAGCCAGCGACCTGTGAAATTGTGAAGACTGGAGGTGGGTGGCAGGAGGTGGAATTTCATCACAGATGCTATTACAAGTTCAATATGTCATATTTTAAGCCCATATCAAATTATTGGAAATTTTGTAAACATGATTGTTAGCTGTTTCTAATTTATTAAGAAAGAACAGGGAGGAGAAAGTCCTGTGGAATGGAGTCTAGTAATTATCAGCAAGAACAATTAAAGCTCATTTGTGACATTCCCCATAACGAACTACCCATCATGCCTCCAAATAGATTGGTTTGGTTTCAGCTACTAGATTAGCGATACGGAATAACTTCCCCTAAAGGTAGTATGAACTATAGATACAGAACCCCAGGAACAGAGAAGTATACATTAGTTTCTAGTAATGTCTGATCTCTCTTGGATTTTTGCCAAAATAGATTTACCGACAACCCAGTCAAATAGCTCTCAAGAATGCCTGTGGCGTTGGGGTGAAAACTCGTGTCTAGGTTGTGCACACATTAAGAAAGCCAATCAAATAGAGTGGCCTTCCCTAAAATAATATCAGAAATTTTGACTGAGATTAGACCTCTTATCAGCCTGGCTAGAACACAATTTGTAACTGCTCTCACCTTTGGCAACCTCAACTGAAACCTTAGATTTACTAGGCGTTCATATTCAGTTTATAAAGCACAGCATCAAAATACGAAGTACTTGATCATGTAAGAAAATATTTAATAAAATGATGATTAAGATATCCATAATAAATTGTAATTATTTATAATATTTGACTTCCTGTGTCATTTTATCTGTGGCATCTATTAGCCACAGTCACTTGCAAAACAGTCACCAGAAGGATATAGGGACAGAGTTAGTTCACCAGGATTCAGGTGACTTTCATCCAATACATCTCCAGTCATTGAGAATAACTGGGAAAATGACTAAAATGTAAACAAAAGCTAAATGCGAGGGGAAAAAATGCTTTAGCAAGATGCCAGATGAATGGAAAACAGCCTTGGTCCTCACCTACCAGCTTCAGAAAAGCTGCAACACAAATCAGCTCTAGCTGGGTTTACCTCTGCATTATTTCTCTAAGCATGTGCACATGCTTTTGTGTAGAACTCCTAGATTCCTTAATTAAAATACAATTATCTTCTGGTCCCTCAATTATACGTTTGCAGAGGTGACCGAATTACATGAAATCAAAGATGGAGTAGACTGTGTCCCAATTTAGTAATATGGATGAACAATCACGCAATGCGTGTATGTTATCACAAAACAGCACTGAGTTGCAAAAACAAACCAGAGTCTCAGCACACTTGCCTCAGTCTTCCTAGACTTGACAAGTCACGTAATCAGCAGTAGGGTCCAATATTCACATCCTAAAAGGGATGTAGACATGCTTCTAGCAAGATAGCTCCTCTGGAAAGCCTTACAGACCTTAAAAACGTTAAAAATATCTGCCTTAGAAAGACCCACCAAATTTTCCTGCCACAAGATTAAACCTCTTTGTAGTTAACCAATTTTGTCTGCCTCTCTAGCACCCATTCCTCCTTCTTCCCATAACCACCTCTAGTTTCCAGCTTTCTATTCAGGTTGTCTAAGAGGAGCTCTCTTAGCCAGGGCAGGATACAAGTCTGATCAGAGGCAATCAGTGGCTTCTCTCTCTGTTAACAGCTAGACACCCAATAGAGACAGATGGAACACTCCGGTCAGGACACATTGCGGAGAGCCTATTTACAAACAGACTGCCTACAAAGGGTGCGTAGGGTACAGAGGAACCGTAAGGGAGAATGTGAAAATCCAAGTTCACTGGCGCTGCTACCACCCATAGACTCAAAGTATTGGGGGAGGTAGAAATTACAGGAACCTGGAAGCGGAGAATCATGTAGAGCTGGGACCTGTGGGCTTTTGGTGAAGCCCAAAATGACCCCACAGGGGAAACAGAGGGCCATTTACTCTAACCCACTCTCCTCTGTGCCTGTGACTTCCTGCCAGGACTCCCTGTGGTCTGAGCTCCAACCTTAGTGGGAGGGATGGGAGTATACCGACTTAATCCACGCAGATCTGCTCCCTGCAGCTGAGAGCCAGGAGGGGAGGAGATCTAGGGAGCCAAGAGGAATAACTCAGACAATCGTCCTAGCCCCAGTGGTTGCAAAGGAGAGTAGGAATCTAAGCCTCAACCACATACTGTAATGTGGGGACCACAAAGCTGTAGGCCCACCAAGTGGACTCAGAGAATAAAGACAGCCCACGGGACACAGATCCCAGCGAAGGATCCAGGTGACAATGTGTGAGTCCTGGTCAAATCACACCTAAAGATAGAACTTTATAATTAAAAATTGCTTCTTTATTCCGTAAGTCAATTTGAATTTTGGTTGTTGTTACTGTCATATGAAAGAGCCCTTACGGATACTCTCGGCCATCATTGGGAGCCAGATTCAAATTTGCGTTCACACGCCCTTTGGCTGCCAAAATTCAGAACACTAATTATCACTCTTTGCCCCAGTTGGCTCCCAAGGCCCTGCGCCAAACTCAGCCATCTCCCAGCCTCTCCAGAAGCTCACCTCCAAGTTTGAGGTTCCTCTCAAAGTCAAACTGCACATGTTTTGCCAGACAAATTCCTTTTCAAAAATATTTTTGCAAAGACTTCCTAGGATAACTTTTTGTAATCCAGGCATATTTGTTTTCAGTGCTCCCTATAAACCCTCAATAATAATGGTTGACCAAAGACTGACAGCACTGTGTTCATTACGGTGTCACCATCAGTTGTGAGGAGCATCACAAGGAATGTGTTCTAATAATAAGAGCGCAAAACATCTGTGAATTCTTTTCTCTTTTTTCTCTCCTGACAAGAGGTTTAATGTTAACCTGGCACTCCAATTAATGACACTTCCATTCATTTGCACTCCAATGTACTTTCTATCATGGGAGAGGGAAGAGATGGTGTTAGAGTTCGCATACAAGGAATTACACATCTCATGGCCGACTTCATCTCTGGTACTGTCTGGTGAGAAGTCTTTAACAATTTATCAGTCACTGCTGTTGTGACTCAAAATGATTGCAATGCCTAATATTCCTGGTGGGGGGAAAAATGAATGTTTTCTCAAAATCTGAGGAAGCCTACATATATATCAGTTTGGATCTCCCAAGAAGCAGATACTGAGGCAGAATTTGATATTCAAGGGATTTTTTTGATGAAAATGTATGTGTATTAGTTATACATTGGTGTGTAACAAATTACCTCCAAACCTTACAGATCTATACAACTATTTGTTATATCAAACATTATCTGGGGGTCAGGAATCCAAAAGTGACTTAGCAGGGTGGTTCTGACTCAAGTACTCTCAGGAGGTATAATTGTTGACTGGGGAGAGAGAGTCATCTCTAGCTTGACAGGGGCTGGAAAATTGGCTTCCAGGCTTACTCACATGGTTATTAATGGCCTCAGTATCTCACCAAATATTGCTGAGAAATTTTATTCCTCATTACATAGACCTTTCCATAGGTTGCTCATAGCGTGCCATTTGTTTCCCTCAAAACCAGCAAGCAATCAGAGAGAGACAGATCAAGACAGAGAGAATATTACAAAAGCAAGAAAAAGAGAGCACGTAAAACAGAAGCTACACTCCTTTGTATCCTAATCTTGGAAGTGTCTACACAAGGGTGTGGATATAGGGTGGGGAGGAAATCTCTGAGGGCCGCCATCTTGGAGGCTGGCCAGCACCCTATGTGAAGGAAAAAGAAGTAGGAATTAGGAGCAGATAAAAGGGTCTTCAGATCACGCTGCAGATCTGGCACCTAGGAAAGGAGAGAAAGACTAGAGTAAGGAGAATCTCCAAGTGCTGAGCAATACTGAGAGAATTTTTTCCAGGTTGATGTAGATTTTATCCAGGGCAAAATTGGCACTCGGAAGAATCCTACATTGGGAAGGATGACTAAATTCCAGTGCCCTGCCGTGGCCAGTTACACGGGAGAAGCGTGTACTGGCATAAAGATTGTGGTGAATCCAAAGGTATGGCCATTGGAAGTTGGCAGCCAGCGATGCTCCCTATGGCAAGTTCCCTTAAAGGAAGTAGCAGAGCACCCCCATGGTCTTTATGCCATGAATGACGTTCTATGTTTGTTACTGTAAGTCAAAGAAGGAACCACTGCCAATGAATCCCCATAACCTGACAGTTAATCACAAAATCAAATGCTTTCAGAATCCAGGCAAGGGACAGAGATGAATGAAGCACCTGAGCTGACCCAGGGGAACTATGGAATGCATGCCCATCAAAAGGGCAGCCCAGATGTATGTGTGCCATCTGAACATTTCTAAAGAAATGTCAGCCTTCCAGTCCCAGGTTTTTTAATTTTCCAAAAAAAATTCAGAAATCTAAAATTTTTCAGTGACTCTTACGAATTTTAAATGTTACTAAACATTCAATTAAAAAAACACAACAAAAAAATTAAAAATTAAAAAAAAAACGCAACAGGACAAAAAAAAGGAAAAATCATCTAAAGGCCATAAGTAGACTGGTGGCTACCATTCTTTAAGTCTTACTAACAGTAATGCAAAGTAGTGTACCACAAAGTAAAATGAAAGAGCATTCTTGTCATTCAGATACACAAGCTCACCTAAAGAAAAAATACAACTAGATCCAGTCAACATTAATATCTTCCTTTAGTGCTATAGAATTGTGGCCAGCAACCAGTGTCTTTCTATGTACAAATCTGTATTGTGTTTTTTTTCTCTTAAAAAAACATTTGCAGGTTTATAGTATAATTTTTAAAAACGAATTCAAAGTGTGTAATTTTACTATTTTATTCTTTCTAAGTTATTGCATTTCCTTGGGTATGTTTAGCTATAATTTATTATTTTTTTGAAAGTCACTTCTACTTCTTTTAAGTCTTTTAAAACTTAGATATATATCATATCATATATGTAATAAGTATTTTAATAAAGACCAATGATAAGCACTTAACTGCATGTATAGTCATAATAAGATGTGTTTATTGATTGGTGATTGGTCTTCAGTATTGTAAATTAAAGAAATTACAACTTTTTACATGTTTATTTTATAAAGAAAAGAACTCCACAAATCTATCTTCTCCTAAATTTCACAACTTTTCTTAATTTATTTTCAATAAACATATTCAAACCCTATGGTTCAAAGAAAAGATAAAGAACCCACTGGGATTTACCTCCACACACAGTTTTCTCTGAGTCCTAATTGATTTCCTTTGAAGTGGAACTTAATTCCATACATCTACCGAGCTAGCATCCCTAACACAAACATTAACTGAAAGAAGGATTAACATGATTCTCTTACTCATTCAAAACACCTGAATTTCCCTGATGTCATTTTTAAGGGTGCAGTAAAATTACATTTTTTGTAGAATTGATTTCTCAGGATTTTAAATTATCCCACGTTTTGGTTTCCCATGAGATAAAAGCACATCTTCCAAATGTTGACACTTTCTACTATAAAATATTATATTTAGAAGCACATTCAGTAATATCCTCATCGGGCTCATGGAAAAGGTTCATGATGGCACTAATACAGGTTTTCAAAATTCTATTTTTACATGAAAGCCTGTATTTTATCTACTGATTAGCATTATGTAGTCAATTATTTTCCTTACAGAGCTGACTTGTGTTGTTGACTTCAGAAAAAAATATTTACCAAACATTCAAAACTTAGTCGGAATAATTTGTTTGTTAGTCATTCTTTCAAGTAAAAATGGTGCCCCAAGAAAAAAAAAGTCCAACTGGGCTGACAACTTAATTGCACAAGTGCTTTTCCTCAAGACAGACATCACAATTTTGGTATGCAACAGTTCTTTATGCCTATTGGCTATTTTGCACACAGAACACTAAAGCAATGTATAATTAAGAGTAGAGATTTAATAAAATTTATAACTTGTACTGCTTGATTAAGGACATGCTTAGGTGAAACTGCCTTTTTTTTCTCCTTGCTAGTTACCCCCTTGCTTTGTGCTGAGTTGCCCAGTTTTTCTCACCATTGATTTTGCACCATCTACAAACGTCATCACAGAGAAAAAGGCAGATAATATCTTATTATTATTTTGAAAACAGTAGTTTCTATCCATGGATCTCCTAAAAGAATTTCAAAGGCGCTCAGGGCTTCACAGACCATATTTTAAGAACCATTAGTGCAGATAATTATTTTATCATATTAATTTTATAAAAGTGATCTGAGCATATTGAGATTATGTGAAAATTAGTACATTATTCATTCTAATCTTTGTTATTCTCCATTAAAAACATGTCTAGGATTTTAAGATACACTATCAAATTTGAACTCTGTAAAACAGACTATTTAATCTATATTAGTTACTGCAATGTAGTTACATTGTATGAAATCTACACTTAGTATAGGTACCATTTATCCAAATGTTGATTGCATCCTACTTGGAACACAGTGATGCAATCAAAATGAAAAACAAAAAGTTAACACAAAGCCATACCTGCTCATTTAGAAGAAATGCTCGGAGCTGCCCAATGAAGCATCATTCCAAAGCCTGCAAAGCGAACTGTGTGTAACTAAGATTATTGGCTTACGATTCTTATACATGTGATTTTTCCACGGCAATGTGGAAATCATTTCTTTTTGTTTGTTGCAAATAGAAAAATAAAGGACTTCCTTAAGAAATCTTTAGAATCAACTACAATTAAATGTGTCTGCTGCGAGCTTCAAGTATGGTATGAGATACAGTCGAGTCCCACCACTTGCTACATGAGAATTAGAGCATTTGTAAAATGAGGATAGAAATATTACTTCCTCATATTATTATTAGTGACTATTATTATGAATAATAAAATGGTTTTGAAAGACAAATAAATGAATTCAGAACAGTGCCTGGAATAGTAAGTAATAAATATTTTTAATTTCACTTTTAGGAAAAATTGTGAAAAACTTTGAAATGAACAAAAAAAAGATTGCCAGTCATCCTGTCAGCCCTTTAGATTATACCAAATTTTACCTGTCTTTGAGCTATCTTGCAACTTCAGAAATCGTAGAAAACGAATAGTCATGCAAAAGATTCCGGTGAGGCAAAAGAAAAAAACTGATTATTTCCCTGTGGATATTAACTGATTTTACAACTCTGTGTAAATTAATTTCAGCATTCCTGACTGTCTACATATGTATATATTCTTTGAATTTTCCTTTGATCAGATTGGAATTTCTGGATCCTTCATTAATTAATGAATTACAAAATCTATGATGACTGTTCATTTTATATTTGAGCATCGTGATTTTAGCATTTTTAAAAATTATCCTTTAACTCATTATTATTGCAAAGAAATGTGACATTAATTAAAGGGGAAACACACTATGAAGAGAATTAATGTAATTTTGGAATATGGCAGGACCAGGTGGCATCGCTTACTGGAGATCGTGCTGGGAATCCTCGGAGAACATCACATTAATGACATGAGTTTGAGTTATTGAATCAAAGGCAATCAGGTTAGACTGTTTACGATGCGAAAATGCAGGGAAGTGAATATCATATTTTATTAAATTAGTTGTTAATTGACAGTGATTAAATATTTTATTTTAGGCTTAGTTATCTGGGATATTTATTCAGGTAGAAATTCTCATTTCTTGACAAAACTGCTTATATAAAATGTTATCTACAAAAACCTTAAAGATTTACTCTCTCCTGCTCTGTCACTAAAATTTACTTGACACCTTGGGTGTTCCATCCAATGTTATAATGCTAGAATGGAAAACAATAAATCATCAGTCGTTCCCCTTCCACTTTTTTTCCATAGGCAACCTCAAAATTCACTGAGCTACCATATTGAATTTCTGATCCATTCAGTGATGGCATCTCAATTTAATACTTAAAAACTAGCATTTGTCTTATTTCATACACAAGTTGTAACTTAATTTTTAAGAAGGTTTAAATATATTTACTTTGAAGAGAGTGCTTTTATTTTTTCCTTTTAATATAGCCCTACATTTAAAAATATTAATACAATAAAACCAGGAAGTTAGAGCTCATCAATTTAGATATCACAATAATTTAGGCAAGGAGGGACTAAATCAGCATTTGCCTTCATATATCTGTTCATTTCAGAAAATGATTTACTGAGTATATTTAGCATGAAATAATTCAAAAATCTGTTTTATTTATTAAAGGAAGTAAAACATTACAAGATTATTAAGCATTCATTTTTATATAATCGTTGTGATAATACAGATAATTATTATGAACTAATTCAAGATATCTGCTTTCAAACTTGAGATAATCTGAGGTCTTCATATATACTAAACATACTTCAGTTGCTTTTTTATAACAATATCCCATAATTCAAAGTAATCTTCCTGATGAACAAGCAGAAACTTAGGTATTTTTTATAGAGAGAGAATATAAAAATGCTTTTTTCCTAAAAACTCTGAATGCCACTTCTTTTGTGCAGATTTATTAAACACATTGAATCGCCTGTTTTTATAGCAAGGACTCAATAACCGATTTGTCTTTTCTGCCATTGTTTACTCCAAGAAGCAACTTAATTACCTCCTCCTAGCGGTATGAAAAGAAAAAACTTATACATCAACATGGCAGAATCAGGCTGCAAAGCAATAGTAGGGAGTTCTGCTCATACATTTCTACAGCTATTGCAGAACTGGAAAGCTTTAATACAGATTTGTACCCTCGTGCCAAGTTTCTGACATGCAATTATGTAAGTAGAAGTAAAACCAAAGCCTTCTGGAAAGCTAGTGTTTAACCAGCATAAAATGCAGTATTTCCCAAATGACCAGTAATTGCATACAGTACTTCCGAAAAGTGGATTAATTCCCTGCATTCTGATGTGAGTGTACTCAAATGATCTCCAATCTTGGACCACTTGGACTGGTCAAGAGACTCTACAGATCAATCAGACTCAACCACTCCTACTTATTAACCACCAGTGAAAGAATCAAAGAGAATCAGACAGGGGATGAGCGAAAGAAACCTTTGTTTTTGATGAGACACTAATGAAATAATGTGGACTTTTCATTGAATTACAAAATCATCTTAAAAACAAAGCTTGGTTTATCACCCTCTAATCATAAATTATGCAAGCTTGCTGCCAGTTAAGCATTCTTAACCATGTGGGGAACTCTTACAGGCAACAGTGATCTACTTAGAGAAATGCTGAAGGAGACAGAAGGGATACTCAGGGCAGCCTTGGATAAGGAAGACCTAAATCTATCAACTGGGAATTGGAGTAAAGGAGAGAAGTTTGTTCTACTTTCACAAGCTAACTCTGTGGTTTTGGGTCGCTGACCTCATTCAGACATTTCTTCCCTCATTTCATCTTTTCTCTAACTGAGCGCAAAATCACCTTTTCTAACTGTATATGTCTATTACTTCCAGTTGTAACCTTACTCTGTATTTAGAACTAAAACAAATCTCCTAAGCATAATGTACCTCAGTATAATAACATTGGCCCTGAATTCTTTCTGGGGTTGTGATGAGAATAAAGTACAATAATTTGGCTAAAGTCCATATACTTATAGGTTAACTGTAACATAATGTTATAAATTCAAATAGTAACCCTAATGATTGTGTTGGATTCTTACATGAAGTTCATATTTTAATAGAAATAGATTCCTTATGTCTTTGTTTCAGACATACAAGTATCCAATGAGTGAAATAAGACCTTTTTAAGAAGTTTTGATTGTTCTAAACTATCATTAAGAAAGTTTTTGTTAATTCCATAAATTCAGGTTCACTTCCTTTCACCCCGGATCGCTAAAGTCATGATACTAGGACAAACAGCAATAAGTAGATTTTTCAAATGCGGTGTTAATTCTGGCATGCTGTCTTCTGACCTTTCCCAGGTCACGTCTGGAAAGCAGAAATCTCATTCTGCCTCAGCAGAATGCTTTATTCATGACTTTGAAAATGCCAAGATCAAAAGGGGGTGTATTCAGCTCAATTCAATTTGCTCAAGTGGACAGAAAAATGTTCTTTTATTCAAATGACAAGGACGTTTGATCCAGAAAAGCTGTGCTACTTCATTCTTGAAGATGGGCACCCACCTTGCTTTATGAATTCTGTTTGGAAAATTCCTCTGTGGTTCAGCTTATTAATAGTCTAATCCAAATAGCGGTCTAAAAATGAGGCAATTAGCCAGTCTTTTATCTAAAAAAGGAAAAAAGATGCATTTCATTAGCAACAGCCAATGAGTATAAAGAACCATCTATGGGAGTTTTTCTCTGAAGACCTTGGGTGGAGTTAAGGGGTGCCACTTAAATCTCTGTGAATTGAAAGAAAAAGGTAATTCACATAGTGTCAATAAATCTATCTTGTTTATTTACCAAAGGCCAGAGGACTATCCTCATTACTATCTCTTGGGGACCAAATAAAGGAAAAATAAATTCTTTTTCTGTAAAAGAATTTCCTAAATAGTTTGTATGCCACTGGCATTCTACCAAAGGCTAGGAAAAATCTTAGTCTTTTCTTTGTTCACAAATGAGCTGTTTGATTTAGTGGTATACACCAATGCCTGGTCACATGATGAGGAAACATGATGAAGAGATCAAGAAAGGACTTGAAAACACAAAGCACAATAAAAAGTTAAATTAAGGGGCATGGGAGAATGTCATTCCATTAGCATGGGCATTTGGGGAATGTAGGATTAAATATAGATGTAGAACTCCAAGGGAAATATGGACGTTCTATTTCAGCCTGCCTGAAAGTTGGCATCTTACCATCTCTCCCCGATCAGCCTCTTAAATGTGAGCACCTGGCCTTTCAGCCCCATTGGGTGGAAGGGCTCCAGGAGGTGGGGCAGGGTTCTCACCCTTGACTGCACACAGTATCACCTGAAGAGATTTTATAAAATGTGTTAAGTTTGAGTCTCCTCTCTTAACCCATCAAATCTGAGTCTTTGGTTGTGGGCCCCAAGGACACTCAAATGTTCAGCTAGAGTTGAGAATCATTGGTTTAGGGGGAAATACAGGATTTGCAAAGTGGAAAGGTAAATTTAGGACATGCAACAGTTTAGGAAATAGACATGCACATGCATTCTCCCTGGGGACTTACCTGACAGGTTGTGAGCTCTGGGTACCACTTCTTCTCTCCTTACACAATCTCCTGGTCCAAGAGGAACCACATTTATCCATTATCACTGTTCCAGGCTGTCCTCTTTCCTCTTCCATGGATCATATC
Source organism: Vicugna pacos (assembly GCF_048564905.1). Taxonomy (NCBI): domain Eukaryota; kingdom Metazoa; phylum Chordata; class Mammalia; order Artiodactyla; family Camelidae; genus Vicugna; species Vicugna pacos. Next base: position 84,900,899 of record NC_132991.1, on the reverse strand, counting down.
CAGAAGGTCAAAGCCATAGAAACAACCATTTCCCTCCCATAGCACTGGCAACAGGCTTCATCTGCCAGCCTTTGCCCGAGAAAGCAGGCTGCAGTGGTATTCTCGAATGAAAACAGGGTCCTTAGGTAAACTTGGCCTGGTATACACTGTTGCCTCAGAGCTACAGAATCTATGAGATTGGAGTAACTGAAATACTACCTGTTGTCTTGCTGATCTCCTCTTTAGAAGTAGGAACCTGTGTTTCAAGGTTGGTATATGGAATGGCAGAAATGGTCTGATGGCTTGTGGAAGCAAAGGATGCTATAAAGCAAAAAGGCGCTGGCACAATTCCGGGGTAAAGAAACACCTCTTAAGGCAAAGCAGTGAGCTATGAACAACTAGCTGGGATAGAGGAGATCACAGAGCGCTATTTGATTCTCTGATCCTCTCTGTCTCGAGTGACAAAGAACAGTCAGCAGACGGACGAAGAACAGAACAGTAGAACGTTGTAAAACGTGACTTCTGTCTGTTCTGCTTGTCCCTCACCAAACCCACACTGGCAGCCTCAGGATAATCAAGTACATATCAAATACATAGCACTCAAAATAATGGTGGTGATTGTGCCAAATTATAGTATTTGCAAGAAATACACAAAGTACATCCTACACAGAATATCCCTTCAACTTCTTCTTATATACTGTGTACAGCCAATCTTTTTTATGCTGCCTTTTAATTAGTACCTCAATGTGAATTCAGAGATAGAGGCAGAAGACTCCAAAACTCGAAGACAATTATCTCACTGGTAACTCTTTCTCAAGTTGGGCTGAGGTCTTCATGGTGTTTAAATGATTTTATAGTAAGAGGACACGTGAGAATACTTTAACTCTGTTCCAGACCAGAGACAATCATCTTCACAAGGTTCTTCACAGAGACAAATATACAGAGAATGTCAACACAAGAAATAAGAGTAATAATTTTTATTGTCCTGGATCAATGCAGATATCAGAAATGTTAATCTGGAGAACATGACCTGAGTTAGAATCCTCCTGTATCCTAAATTCAAATCTGAATCTCAGCTCTCTTCACACTTCAGAAGATAACTATGTTGAAGAAAGAGCTGGAAGAGAAAAAGGTTGGGAGTGGTCCCAAATGTCAATTTGTCTTGGTTGCAGAGGAACAAGGAATGTACACCAGGTGATGACTTTATTTATTAAACTTTTTATTTTGAAATCATTGTCGATTCCCTTACAGTTATCAGACATAAAAGAGACAGATCCTATGTAACTTTTACCCCAATTCCCATAAATTTAACATCTTGCAAAACTATATCATAACCAGGATGTTGACATTGATTTCATACACCAAGGAACTTGCATGGGGGGGAGGGTTCTTTATTTATCTCTGGACAATTTGTCACACCAACACAGTTAAGCTACAGAGCAATTTCATCATTACTATGTATTCTTTATTTTGCTCCAACACAGTTAAGCTACAGAGCAATTTCATCATTACTATGATTCTTTATTTTGCTCTTTTATGACACATCCATTTCCCTCCTCCCCAATCCCCCATCCTTAATCCCCGATAACCACTAATATGTTCTCTATTTCTAAAATTTTGCTATTTTAAAAATGGTATGTAAATGGTGTCATACAACACATATCCCTTTGGTACTGACTTTTTTGGGTACCATAATTGCCTTGATTTTCACTCAAGTTGTTACACGTGTCAATGATGTGGTCCCTTACATTTCTGAGTAGTGTTCCATGGCACGCATGTACCACAGTGTGTTTAACCGTTCACCTGCTGAAGGGCATCTAGGATGACTCCAGGTTTGGGCTATTGTGTGTAAAGCTGTTGTGAACAACTGCTTAACAGAGCTTTGTGTGAGCATAGTTTTCATTTATCTGGGATAAATGTCCGAGAGTATAGTTGCAGGATCATGTGGTAGTTGCAAATAAGTTTGTTTGTCATTTTTTTGTTCCACAAATAAGTGATATTACAGGCCTGCAGACATAGAAAACAAACTTATGGTTACTGGAGGGAGAGGAGGTGGGAAGGGATAAATTGGGACTTCGAGATTTGCAGATATTAACTAATATGTATAAAATAAACAGGAAGTTTATACTGTGTAGCACAGGGAACTATATTCAGTATCTTGTAGTAACTTATGGTGAAAAAGAATATGAAAATGAATATATGTATGTTCCTATATGACTGAAACACTGGGCTGTACACCAGAAATTGACACATTGTAAACTGACTATACTTCAATAAAAATATATTTTAAAAAATGTGGTAGTTGCATGTTTAGTTGTTTAAGAGACTCTCAACCTGTTTTCCAGAGTGGCTGAACCATTCTACACTTCCACTAGCAATGTGTGAGTGATTCAGTCTCTCCACATTCTTGCACGCATTTGGTGGTATCACTATTTTTTTGTTTGCTTTAGTCATTTTGATATATAGTAATATCTCATTGTAATTTTAATTTTCTTTTCCCTAATGGCTAAGAATGTTGAACATCTTTTTACACCCATATTTTCCACTTGAATATCTTTGGTGAGATATCTGTTCATGAGTTTTGACTATTTTCTAATTGGATTACTTGTTTGTTTTTCCCTCTTGAGCTTTGAGAGTTCTTTACGCATTCTGGATATTAGTCTTTTGTCAGATACCTGGTTTGCAAATATTTTCTTCTAATTTTTAGCTTATTTTTAATCAATTTTTAATTTTGATGAGGTACAATTTATCTTTTTTTTTTAATTTATGAATCATGCTTTTGGTGTCAAGTCTAAAATTCCAAGGCTTTTGACTAGTCCTAGATCCCAAGACTTTCCCCTACCTTCTTCCTAAAAGTTTTATAGTTTTATAGTTTTATGCTTTACATGTAAGTCCACAGTCCATTGTGGGTTAATTTTTGCAGAAGGTGTGAGGTTTGGTCAGCATGAAGTGTTTTGTCTATGGACATCCCATACTCCAGTACTCATCATTAAAAAGGCCAACCTTTTTTCATTACATCTTTTGCGTTTTCATCAAAAATCAATTGGGCTTATGTGTGTTGATCTACTTCTAGATTCTCTGTTCTGCTCTCCAGCATAGTGACAGCACTCACTAATAAACATGGCCTGATGACACATGCTTACCAGACTCTCCCTGTTGGAAATAAGAATGGAGTAGAAAAATGTGGAGGGGCCTTGAATGTTACACTCTGGTGAAAACATCCTAGTGTTTCTCTTGTGTGCATTAACACACAAGTATAACTAAGCAAATCATAGATCCTCTCTTCCTTGATCATAAGCAAGATTAGTGAACTATTAAGAAATTCCATTTCACACTCACATGATGACTTCCTAACACAGGCCCCTGGTCCTACGCATTCACTGAGTCCTGTAAGAAGGCAGCTCCATCCCTCAGTGAATGTCTCCAGACATTGATGGTTGGTGATGAATCAGAGCATTGAATAATTCCTCCTCACTGCTAGTTCTTATTTATTACTGTGCCCAGCTATATTGTGTAAATTAGGTTACCAGATGGATTATACACTGCTGACTGCTTAGTCATATAACTAAAATGATACGAATCTACAATAGTAAAGAACAAATCTGACTCCATATTAGATCTGTTCCTGTGGCTTTAAACCTGTGCCCTGTGTTTTTAAGCTTAGTCTTGCCAGCTCTGCACCTTTTGTAAAAGAATGTTGCCTTTAGCCTGAAATATACAGGAGAGCCTATTCTCAAGGCTCTGACCTTTAAGGATCTTAACACTTTCACACTCATATGAAGATAACAAGTTGCAGAATAGAAAATAACATTTGCTTTGTTGGACATTTTACAGGGGCACCATGACCTGACCCATGTGGGCAGCTGCTGCAAGAACAAAGGATTCCAAGCACAAAGAATTCTTACAAGAAATTTGCACCAACCAACCACACCCCCTCCCTTTTTTTAGTGTAAAAGGAGCCTGAATTCTGACTTGGGAAAGATGGTTCTCCAGGACGTTAGTCTGCCATCTTCTCAGTCTGCCGGCTTTCCAAATAAAGTTACTATTCCTTGCCCCAACACCACATCTCCCGATTTATTGGCCTTTGTGCAGCAAGCAGAATGAGTTTTGACTCGGTAACAAATCCAGCAATACCAAATACTCTGATTTTAACAATTTGAAACAGGTGATAAATAGATAAATGGAAAATTTTAAAGTGCATCTAACTTGAGTGAAGCATGACACAAGCTCTCCAACAGTACAACAGCCAGTCTTTCTCTCACTCTCTTTCTCTTTTTCATTGTCCTTATAGGCTAATCTGATACATCTGGCTGGCTTCCATGCTCACCTCTTGGACCAATCCCTGCTGATGAAGCATGGGGTTCAATAACTGGCCAGAATCAGGATACATGTCAAGATTGTCAGACCCAGGAGAACCACATGGGATCAGAGAGAGGACACTCTTGCATTGAAAGATGACTGAGGAGGAACAAATAAGAGATGACCACGCTCCTAAGATGGATAAGAGTTCAAAACTAGCACCCTTGTCCTACTTGCATCCAGGGGGATCTCACTCAAGCATGTGTCTGTGTCCACTTCCTGCCTGAGAATAAATACTCCAGCCCTCTTCCACTGGGAGCATTTTAGCTACTGCTTCCCAGATGCTGGGGGTGGAAATCGACTTGCCTCTGACTCAGAAACACTCCTGGCTATTAAGTTTGTGGTATCTGACAAGGGTACCTTAAATTGGTTAACAGGAAACTCTCCAAACAAAGTTGACAGCCAATGTGTCCCTGGTCATGTACTGCTCTCCCCAAATCTTATCTATACTCAATTTCATTTTTTCTGAAATTTGCATAAATCATGACTTTTTTAATGGTAGTAGAAACATTCTTTTCTGTGGTATTTTTCCTGTAGCAGATGGGTATATCTCTATTTCCTCCAGGTTTCCATTTCTATTTCCTTCTGTTATTACCATCTCCTTTCAAGCAGATCTTAGCTGAGTTTTTTAAAGCTCAACCTGCTTCTTCAATTAGATCCAATTTCTCTTCTACATTTGAAGGCTAAATACATATTAGATCAGAGTAATCACTTCTCTCTTTGGTTTCCCCATAGTTCCTATTTTTACTGCAAAACAAGTTTTGGTGGTACTTTGTTTGACTGGTTACTCAGCTAATATCACTGCCTATTTTCTGGGTATTTCCTTTCCAAAGAAGCCTAAGCAGTAATTCTTTTTTCACGTATTGGGCAATCAATTCTAGTTGGTGTAATAGACAAGCCCTAAAATCTCAATGACTTACTATCACATGATTGCTCACATGATAGAATTTGGATGAGTGGCCACTATCTGTATTGTGCCATCTGGACCACAGAGCCTCCGAGTCATCATGGCAGAAGAAGAGAAGGCCAGAAGACTGGATGGGATGGTCTTAAAGATAAGCTATGTGGCTTATATAACTTCCCCCACATCATATTGGCTAGAAATTAACCACATGATCTTAGTCTAACTTCAGGGAAGCCTAGGGAAGACAAATGGACGCATGCACATATACATAGGATGTGTGATAAGTACCAATGAGCTTCCAAATAATCTACGTTTTCAACTTCCCTTGTGCGAACACTTTCTCTCTATCTCAGAGCAACTATGATTGGACACTTGAAATGTGCTGTGAGTGTCAAAAGCACACTGAGTTTCAAACACAGTACAAAATAAAGAATTAAAAACTCTCAAATTTTGTTGATTACTTGTTGAAATGATAAATGTGGATATATTCAGTTAAATAAAATAAATGACTAAAATTACTTCTGTTACTTTTTACTTTTTATTTAATTTGACTCCTAGAAAAATTTTCAATTATGCATGTGGCAAATGTATTTTGATTGGACAGCACTTCTCTGAAGGTGTGGTCTTGCAGACATAGACTTTTCTTTAATTACGCTCAATGACTGCCTAGTAGTGATTTCCTTGAGGTTTTCTTTCCTTAAATCCAAGAGAATGACGTTATCTCTTAAAATAAATATCCTAACTTTTATTTATTCATTTATCAATGATTTCTTCTCCTTCACTAGACATAAATCTGCTGCTTGGATTTCTGAAATCTGTAACCAGGATGAGGACTTAGCCAATAAACATACAAGACCCAACTCAAGAGCAAACTGTGGGACAGACTCTGGGATATCATAGCCACATGAATCCCAAGAAGGTTCTAGATAGTAGATACACTAAGAAACATAATGAAGCAGTTGATCTAATTCTACTTATGCTGATGGCGCTAATAATTTCAATAAGTAAAAGATTCACACATCAGAACTTGGTATATGTTAAGTACTACCTACCTTGAAACACAAGATACTCTACTGTTCTTGTTACTTGAGCAGAAACCTGCCCTGGAGCCAAAAATGAATCCTTTTCTTCAGAGTAGCATCAGTTTCTGCTTGTAAGAAGTAGAAGGTAATTCACCAGAAGAGACAGTTGCCTAATCCTTGCTTTCTCCACATAGTACTTGCTTCTCAACCGCTTGTTCCCTTGGTAAATGCATTAGGCCAACTGAAACTTAGAGCAAATATTAGAAACCAGGGTGAGATTTTGATGGACTAAGACATGATTATGTCCAGGACACCCAGCAGTAGCCCCAGCTGTGGCCAGAATCCTCAAAGATCCTGATGTAGATAAACACACAGGAAATACTGGAAAAGAATCAAAACAAGCATTTAAATTTTCTTTCCCTGAATCTCTGTATTTCAAGGAAGAACTCTGACAAACTAGGCTTCATTTAGAATCAGGAGATCTATGAGATTTCTTTCCTTACCTAAATCTGCACCCGAATCTTAGAATTTAATATCCGGGGATATTCAGAGACTAAAGGACCTATTATTTCCATGTAAAACCCAGATTTGGGTTCCTGCACTCTTGCCAACCACATGGAAGGCCAAGGGCCTGTTCTTGGGAAGAATGTCTGGGATGAGTTTACTGCTGACGTTATAAAGGTGGAAGAGAGTCAGACGTAGCTAGGTTGACACTGAAGTGTGCAGTGGTCTCAGTGTCCTCGCCCACTAGAAAACTGAAACTGGAAACTCAAAAAATCAATGACATGACTTTTACAGAAGAGGGTGGGAGTGGGTGCCGGGGAGGCATAACAGGAACAGAGAGCTCCAGGAAGACATTTTCCAGGGAGTAACAGCCAACTACAGACCAAAACTTTGAGAAGAATTACTTCCAAATCAATGCTACTTATTTTTGGAATTAAAAAAGGAAAGAATACATAACGTCTGTTTATTTTCTTCTGGTATATTATGTATCTACTAAGATAGAAATATTTCTTAAAATTAATATGAATATCTCATTGTTGTTTTATCTCTAAAGAGAGATTTGAGGTTATTGTGACACTGGTTTCCCTCAAAGGCACTGAGTGTTTCCACATTTCTCTCCTTTTTTCACACTGCCTCAGGTTCCTAGAGCATCTTCTTATGTATCTATAGTCCTTGACCTACAACCTGATATTTATGTATTTGGAATTCATCATTTCTTCCTCTTCATTCTAAAAGAATTATGTATGCTCCCTAATGATACACTTTTAGTATAGTTTTCATAAACATGCCTAAGTAGGAATTTACATTGGAATATAGTCCATTTTTAGAATCAGTGCTGGAAAAGGAACATTACATTCTTTTTAGACTGTCAGCCTGGGTCCTCTAGAAAGCAGGCTCCAAAGGCAAGAATGAAATTGCTGACACTATTTGGAAGGCGCAAGAGCAGAACAGTGAGAGTGCAGATAAAAGGGAAATGATGTACATCACTTGACCTTCCGGAGCAGCTGCAGAGGCAGGGAGCCATGTTCATTTTAATAATTTATTCTTATGAGTGAGTAGTAATAGCAGCCTGTCCATCTGTCTGTTGGGGCATCCAAATACCAAGACATGGAGAGTGAATGTGAGGAGAGCTTGTGAAGCTGTAGGTCAGAGATGGTGCTGCAACACATCACCAGAGAGCTCAGGTCATGACTCCAAGACCCCAACTATCCCTCCCCCAACCACAACAATAGAGTATTGTTAACTATAATCCCCGTACCCTATCTTAGTTCCCCAGAACTTGTTTAGGTATAACTGGAAGTTTGTTCCACTTGAGCAATACCTCCCCATTTCCCCTACCCCTCAGACCCTGGCAACCACCAATCCTCTCCATTTCAATGAGTTAGGCTTTGTTAATTGCACATATAAGTGATACCATAGGATAGATGCTCAAGTCCCTGATATAAAATGGCGTAGTGTCTGCATATAACCTGCATACATCCTCCTGTACCCTTTAAATCATCTTTAGATTACTTATAATACCTAATACAATGGAAATGCTATGCAAACAATTGTAAATACAATGGAAATGCTATGTAAATAGTTGCTGGTGTGTGGCAAATTCAAGTTTTGCTTTCTAGAACTTTCTGGAATCTTTTTTCCTAGTGTCTTCGATCCACAGTTGGTTGAATCCTCAGATGTGGAACCCACAGCTATGGAGGACGGACTGTACTGCTGGATTCAGTCCGCTAGTGTTTTGTTGGGAATTGTTGCATTTATATTCATCAGGGATATCAGCGTGCAGTTTTCTTGTAATGTCCTTATCCGTCTTTGGTATCAGGGTCATGCTAACCTCGTAAAATGAGCTTGAGACTGTTCCCTCCTCTTCAATTTTAAGCGAGATTTTGAGAAGCCTTGGCATTAATTCTTTAACTGTTTGGTAGAATTTACCCATGAAACCATCTGGTCCTGGGATTTTCTTTGTTGGGAGGTTTTTGATTACTGACTGGGCCCCTCCGCCAGCAGCACATGGTCTGTCCAGATCTGCACACTCGTTACTGTGAGCCCTACCCGCTTCTTTACCTCCAGCTGATTCTCCCAGTGATCCCCAAGGGGCAGTATTTCAGCGGTGCTCCCAAGAAACATCCTGGATTGCTGGGGAAACTGAACGTCCACAGTGGGCTCTCCTTTTCCCCCTGGAGAATCTGTAGGCTCAGAGGAAACTCCTGGGTACCAGACCAGAAGAGGGACAGTGAGATCTTACCCTTTGAATACAGTTTTCCTTGGCTTTTGTGGTCCAAAAGCGTGCTTCAGCCTCACCCTCTGGTCAGGAATTTCAAAGACATCTTCTCTATGGCTATTTACTAGTTGCCTTACTGTGTGGGGCACCCAGATCAAGAACCACCGATTTCGCCATCTTGCTGATGTCACGCTCCTTTACCCACACATTTTATTTTGGTAGGAGGAGGTGGAAAACTAATAAATCTGTGAAGATTATTTTAGTTCTTTTATGAGCGCTATGCAGCAAATAAGCGGAATTATTATGTGCTAAAGAATAACGTGGAGTGTGCAGGGAGGCACACAGTGTGGCGTGTCTTTGAGTCAGACAGCCCAGGAAAGCCTCCCAGAGACGGTGACATCTGACCTAAGAGTGGAAGAATGTACAGGAGCCAGGTCTCTAAGGAGCCGGGGCATGTGCCTCCCAGGCTGTGAGAACAGTATACTGAGCGGCCCACAGACAGGAAAGTGCTTATGGTTTTCGTAGAGGGAAAGTTAGCCAGTGCGGGAGGAGTTTGGTCAGCTAGAGCATGAATCAGCAAACTTTCTCTGTAAATGGCCAGATGGTAAATGATTTACATCTGATAGGTGATGTCTATGTTGCAACTACTCAACTTTCTGCTGTAGCATGAAAGCAGCCATAGACAATATAAATTCCAATAAAACTTTATTTATAAAAGCAGGATCTCACCATCAGGCTGCAGTTTGCTGATCCATGAACTAGAGGAGAATAGTAGAAAAGGTTTGGGAGGGAGGCCGGAGTCAGAGCAGGGAAAGCCTGGAAGGCTGTTGTGCATCAGTTACTTCCCTCTAGGTAACAAACTATCCAAAGGCTCTGCGTCATAAATCAGCAACTAGCATTCATTTGTCCCTAATTTTGAAATTTTGGCATGGCTCAGCGGGACACACTCCACGGGGTGGCTCAGGTCCAAATGCCTTCACTCTCCTGCCTGATGGTTCAGCCGAGGTGGGTGGAAGAGACGGGGGCTACCTGGGCTTCTTGCCCTTTGCCTTTATAGCCTTTCAATCATCAACCATTTGGGCACAGAGTAAGGAGTTTATATTTGTTTTCTCAAGTGAATGAGGAAGCCGTTTTATCTCACCACGGAATGATATAGTATCATTTACGCTTTGGAAAAAACTAGATGAGGAAAGAGACGTGTCTTAGTGGCATATTCTTGAAACAATCTTTTCACGATGCCCAGGCAAGGTCAGCAGACAGGTGGGAAGTGAACAATAAGAGGGCATGGCTAATGGGGAAGCAGTGAGTCTCAATGTACTTGGCCTGAAGTTCCCCATTTGAAGAAGGTCTTAACTCCACCGAATGGTCTGTAGCAGAGGCATCAGTATGTTAGGGGTGTGGACTTGAGTCTTCCCTCCACCAGCTTGCTCAATTTTACTCCATAATGATAGACTATACCCATGATCCTGGCTATCAATTCCACAAATCTGCTCATTTAACCATAAAGTGGGTGTATTTGGCAGGAACCACGAATTGGTTTGACTTGTAGCCATCATAATAGCTAGAAAAACTACCAAGGTCCATGTCCTACTGACAGGTCATTAAACACAAAATGATCTTATAAATTTACTAAGCTTGTAAATTATCAGCTTTAATTATCCTAGCCTTAAATTAACTGGTGTACCGGAAACCAGAATGTTCATCGTCATGCTTATAAAACACCTGTAAATGCAGCCAGTTGTGGCATCACTATTTGTTCCCCCGATTGTCTTTTTAAATACCGTTTTGCACTTTCTATTTTCAATCAGGTATTTTTATTGATATTGTACTATATGGTAAACACTATGTATTTTGTTGGAGGCATAAATGTCAGTTTGACTTCAGTCCACTTGTAACTCAACCCTGAACACTTACTTACTTATCATTTATGTTTGCCTTTTTAAACAGAAATGGATGCCTCAGAGGAAATTCACAGTGAACAATAAAGAGACTTGGTCTCCACAGGTGTGTTTCCTAAAACAAAAAGAATTAGGCATCAAATCATTAGAAGAGTCATTAACGATAATGGAAATCATGCAATGGCCTCACTTCTCTGTCATTGAAAATAAGGCACAGAATTGTGCTCTAAGAGAATGATTCGAGAATGGTCTAAAAATCAAAACCAGCTAATCAGCTACTTTTCCCTAGGTAGTAGAAGTAATAATACAATTTCTTTCCTGTCGTAATATCTAGAGAATAGAATAAATGTGTTTCAAGCATCACCTGAAAGAGGAAATAGAAACGATTTTAACACATTCTCGTTAAGTTGAGCATGATTTCATTGTCCTTCGGCAAAACACATTTCAGCAAAACACATTTCCTATCAGGGAACTCTATTCCACTATTCTCTTGAAACCAGCTTGGGGAGGGAGGGAGGAACAGCTTGAATCACTTCTTGCCAGCTCTGTGCTATTTTCTTACTACCGCTTTTCAGGTTATTCCATAAAAATAGACTTGGCTTCACCTAAAATTTAGAGTGCAGCTATTATGTTTATGAATTAAACCACAATCACTCAGCAATGAACAATTTTTAAGAGAACCTTATTAAACTTTCTTGTATAAGAGAAGATTCTTCTGTAATACCAATAAATGTTATCTCATTTATTTACCTTGGACTTGGGGGAAAACAGAGAAACCCATACCACAGGTAGAAGGAACTGATTAAGGATTTCCACAAAGCATGAGAAAGACAGCAAGAGAAAAGGAGTGTGGCCAGCGGAGACGTAAGAGCAGTATGTAGAGATGAATTGCGCTAGGCACTCCCCACCGCGACCCCAGCTCCGATTAAACCCTGGGAACTTGCATATTGGATCTGAGAGGTCAGCAAGCAGAAACCAACAGAGTTATTTGCACTTTCTGATTCACAACAATATCTCTTCAGTGTCCAGGTACAAATTTTTTTCTATCAGTTCCAAGGAAAAGAAGTGAAAGAAATGATAGAAAAAAGTTCCAAGGGAAAGAAAGTGAAAAAAATTGGCAGGAACCATTTTGTAATTTTGGCTTAACGAAGATTTCATGTAATGAACTGCTGTTCTGACAAAGGCCATAGCACTCATCAGTACCGGAGACAATCCTGGAGGGTTCATGCCCTCTGGGAGGCAGCACTGTCCGAGAGGGCACCATCAGGTGACCAGCAGATGCCATAACGGAGTAGTGCCTTTGTCCAGCTTCCATGCAGCTGATGAAAGAGGAAGACAGTGGTGCTGGAATATCAGGCAGGATTTGTCTGTGATTTAGTATGACTAACAGCACATATATTGACCAGAAATAATCGAGTGTGACTTTAAAGAACATTTACATGTCTATCATAGGACAGCGGATGTGTTTCTAGCCATCTAGTATCCATTTCTCTCTTAACTGATAGCAGCATGATTTCCTTTGGAGAATTACATCTCCCCCCGTTTTGTGTTGTCTTGTTTACATGGTAAATCAGGATGCCCTCCCACTATGAAAACCCCAGAGAACCCCAGGGACTTTGACAAATCACACTTCTGCCTAATAAAGGCCATGATGTAGAAACAGGAACTAAGTAATAGAAATTGGCCTCTCTTCCCACGTACTTTGGAATGTGAGCATAATGAATTAAGCACTGATGAAACGGAGTGAGTTGATTCCTCCAGTGAAGGCCTTACAGCCATAATGTCAAATAATTTATATTTTGAGATACCCTAAACTGACTATTACTAGTTTCTGTTATTTCCAGACAATATTATGCTTTTCCTTCATTCCTATGAGTCTCTATGTATCTACCAATAAATTCATTATATCCTTAAGAGAGATATATATTTTCCTGCTCATGATAAGAGTATACATATAGAAGAGTATAAATTTTATAGTAAAATAATGGTTATAATTGTCATGTCTTTAAAAAAAATATGACACGTAATGTCCTCCTTTGTACAGCATGATATTATTAAAAGTCAGATCTTAGATGCATTGTTGCTGTATCAACCCAACAGTTTCTGGATGGTGCGTTATGTGAAAAGACTTTCAAAGCAACTTAAGTGTCTATTGACAGATGATTAAATAAAGAAGATGTGGTGTAACCATTAAAGAGAATAAAATAATGCCATTTGCAGCAACATGGATGGAACTAGAGACTATTATACTAAGTGAAGTAAATCAGACAGAGAAAAACAAATATCATATGATATCACTTATATGTGGAATTTGAAAAAAATGACACAAATAAATTTACTTACAAAACAGAAGAACTCACAGACATAGAAAACAAAAGTATGGTTACCAAAAAGGCCAAAAGGGAAACAGGTGGGAGGGATAAATTAAGAGTTTGGAATTTGCAGATACTAACTGCCATATATAAAATAGGTAAACAATAAGGTCCTACTGTTTAGCACAGGGAACTATATTCAATATCTTGTAATAACCTAGAACGAAAAAGAATCACTACATTGTACACCAGAAACTAACACAACATTGTAAATCAACTGCACTTTGATAAAAAGACCTTGGTCATGGGTCCATGGCTGCACCTGCTTTGCTGTAGACTGGGTCCCTTTGCCTGGGATAACTGTATGAGATATTCTGTGTTGAAGACTGTCAATGAGTCAAATACAACAGGCCTTTAATAATGGCCATCAAGGCAAGAAAGACACACTCATACCAGGAATAAGTATCATTTCCAGTCAAGATGAATATTGCCCTTTGCAGAGTAGAAGGAGTCCAGTGTGATCAACTTGTCACCAATGGTTGACCCATCGCTTTGAGGGATGGTGCCATATCCAAGGGGCTGGTATCTATTGCTCTTGTTTATTCATTGGACCTTCAATGAAGGCAGTAGCCACATCAGCTCTGATGAATGGGGACCCAACCTCCTTTTCCATCCATGGGTTCTGAGTCTGAGAACTGACCAAGTCAAAAACTGGGCAAGAGATCATAATATTTTATTGCCCTCAGCTTTCTTGTTACCCATCTTTGATTTCTTTTCAATGTATCTGCTGAACAAGACTCTTGCATGCTCATCTATTTTTCCCTAAGCAAAGCCACCTTCTGCTAACCATTTCAATAGCTCCCTGCAGGGCAGGCCAGCCTGACTGCCACTTTGATTGTGCTGCTCATTATGGTAATTGTGCATACCTTGCTTCTGAGGAATAAGAGCCACCACCTGTCTCTATTATTTAGGGACCACATTATCCCACTTTAATCAGGGAGAACAGTTCTGTTCAGCATCTCCTATCATTTTCCCTACTGCAGGAGGCAGCCACCACTGAGATTCTCCCCGATAATGATGGTGGTGTCCCTCTCCCCAGCGCATTCTTATATTGGTGAGTGGAGTGGTCCCTGGGCGCTCCTACAGAACAGACTTGATTTTTCGGGCCTTAGGTATTACATTAATTCTAGCATGCCGCCTCTCCTGGTCTTATATTTCTTTCTCTATTGTTTGCATAGCAGTTCTGGCATTTCTTCTTCACTTAGTGCAAGACTTCACTTTCTCCCAGCTTCTAAGTGCCAACAGAGCAGCACATTTGCATTGCTTCCCAGCTCTGTCAGGGAGAAAACTCTGCCCGGTCCGGTACGTATGTTCCTGGGTCCTGCTGTTATACGTTGACTAGGTTTTGCAGCTCCTTCTGAAAATAAGCCTTTCCCACTTTAGTAGAATACACTAGAAGACACTGGCCAGTAAAACTCCAGTTATTAGCCTGGCATCTGGAAGGAGAGATAGAGGTGGGTCCTGACTTGCAAGGCAGCAGCTTCTAATATCCTCAAGCTGCTGCTTTTGCTTATAGAAGCAGAAGTTTCCATTGGCAGGAGTGGACCATTTCTGCAGATCTAGTGGATTTAGGGACACCTAGGGGTTTCAAGTTTCTAGTGCCTTCATTTCAGGTGTCCACATCCGAATTCTCTTCCCAACCATGACCCTGACCTTGGCAATAGCAGACTTGCTAAGGATGAGAATTCAACCTTCTCTGAAGCTTTGTGCTCATATCTAAATCCTGGCCTGATGTTCAGCTTTCTCTGGCCTCCAGCTGCCAGAAGCATGGGGCTCTCTTTATGTGCTGCCAGCCAGGCCCTCTGATTTTCAGTCTCCCTTGAATTGTTGATTAATGACCATCAGCCTTTCATTGTCTTTGTCTGATGCATCAATCGTACTCAGATTCCATTGTCTTTATAATTGCCACTTCCCCCAAACCTCTCAAACCTAAGAGGTATTGCAGTAGCCAATGCATTACCTTCCCCAACCTCCCAGTTCAGTTTATCACCACGGAACGTTTTAACAATCTTTCTGTTACAGCAGGTCAGAGGTCACCTGTGCTCCAACTACCAGCAAAGCGATCCGCATTGCCAGCTGACCAGGGGTGAATCAGCTCTGAATGCTTCTTTTTACATCTGCTTCCTGGGACCACTCTTGGCATCAAATATATAAGGCTGGATTCCCCATACATGGACTCCAAGACAAAGATTTGCATTCAGGAAGTTAATTGGAGGGTGCTCACAGGAACACCACCTATTAAGGGGAGAAGAATTGGTTGGAAGATGAAGTTGAATGCAATCAATGCATTTGCACAAAGGTGCTTGCTGATCCCACAAGAGGTTCTCCAACCAGAATAACCCTTCAGAGTTGTCTCGGACTGAGGCCAGGGGTGGGTCTCTGCACCCCGGCGTGAACAGGTGATGGATGTGGGCTGCCGCTGGGGAGGGGATATAACCTTTGTAAAGCAGCTTATTCAGGCCAAATCTCCTCACAACTCGGGGCTCAGTCCTGATTTGGGAACCATCACAGCATCCACTACATTTGTACACATCACACTAGGGGAGAGCAATAGAT
The DNA here is from genome assembly GCF_048564905.1 of Vicugna pacos. NCBI lineage: Eukaryota > Metazoa > Chordata > Mammalia > Artiodactyla > Camelidae > Vicugna > Vicugna pacos. The sequence continues at coordinate 84,885,087 of NC_132991.1, read as the reverse complement.
TCGCAGTTTGGAGAAAAGTCTTGATTTGTATCTTGGCCCTACCAGTGACAAGACAAATGACTGTCTTGGTCTTGATTTTCTCTCTTGTGGAAAATAATCTACCTATTTTTCTTCTTTTCCAGCATTATCTTGGTTATTCTCATTTAACTACACTTTCAGATAAGTTGTAGATTTGCCTTGTTTAAAGCCCCATTAGTGTTAAAATTCCATTAGTATTTTTAACGAAATTAAAATAAATATATCGACTAATTTGGAAGATGTTGTATCTCCTCTATTGTGGACTACTGGATGTTTTTTTCTCTTCTTTATTCATTCACTCCCTTTTTCTCTTTCTTTCTCGCTTTCTCTCTCCCCACTCCTTTCTCCTGTGTGAGTTGTCACTCTAGCCTTTAGTCAGTTCAGGCTGCTACAACAAAGTACTGTTTGGTATTTATTGATTTTATATATAATAGTGTGTATCTGTTAATCTCTGGGGTCCCTCTCATAAGGATACCAATCTCATTCATAAGGGCACCATTGTTATGATCTCATTGTCTCCCAAAGACCACTCCCTCCACCTCCAGATACCATCACATGGGGGCTATGATTTCCACATATGAATCTGGGGAGGGACATGAATTTTCAGTCCAGGGCAGATAACCTTCAGTTAAGTTTGGGTATGGCGAAGAGGCATTTCTAAAGATTTCTTTTAACTGCTGTAGGAATATATGTTCTCTTTTAGAATTTAGTTTTTAATTTGCCAACTTAGTAAGCTGCTATTTTGCAATGACATGAGGACTTCTTGTTCACATTTTCTAGGAAGGAAATTTCATTTATTTCATTTTAATGATACCTTGTGTTTTCAAATTTATTGGCACTGATTTCACGATACATTCCCACATTTAAAACCTCATCTATATTTGTATTTAAATCCTTCTAAATTCTAATTACATTTCATTTTGACTTTTCCTTTTTCTACTGAGGCTACTTAGATGTTTTTAAAAAATTTTATTGGACTTAATTCAAAAGTAGGATTGTTTACTTATTTATAAATTCCATTGTTTTTCTCTTTTCAAATTCTGTAACTTCTGATTTTTTTTAGGATTACTTGATTTTTTCCTTCCTGTCTCATGAGTTAAAATTTTAATTTCCTGACATTAATCTTCAACTTGTTTAATAATGAAAACCACTATTTTTCTCAAAATTTAGCTTAATCTTTTGTTTGATACATGGAGTTGTCATTTTTATTATTTACTTACCAAAAAAGACCATTTTGTTTGAATGTTTGTTTTCCAAATAGCCAGAGTTTTTAAAATGTTCTGAACTTCTGCACTAATTTGATCTTCATTACATGTTGTTAGAGGATTTATAAAATTTCAAGATTTTGAAATACTTGGAGATTTTTATAACTGAACATAATCTTATTTCAGAATATACATCCATTAAATAAAATATATAAGTTTTGTTATTAAATTCCTCTGTATCAAGTTTCCTCTATGTAAATCTAATCTATTAAAATTTTGGGTTTTAATTATTCTCATGATCTATTTTATAATATCTTATCTATCACACATGAAAATCATGACTATTGATTTTCTATTGAGATTTGCATCTTTTATCATTATATAATGTAATTTCTTTGTCTTATTGAACTTTTTTTTAGCCTCATCACCCACTCTCTGCATGCTTTTTATTTGTGGTTGATAGATATTCATTACTATTCCTTTAATGGTTTTTTTGTATTATAATTTTTAAGTGTTCTTCATTACAAATAGCAAGGGATTGGTTCCTTTGCTTTGTGTGTAAGACAAATTAACATTTTTAAACTGAGAGCTTAACTAATGCCTATTATGATAACTGATGTGTTTAATCCTTTATGGGTTTATTTTTAATCTCTGTAATTCCTAATATTCCCCTTTATAAAGCAATTTTCTAATATCATGCCATATACAACAAAAAGCATAGCTTTATTTAATCTCTTGTGTTTTACAGAGAAGTTAAGTAATACTGTATTCTTCTTTAATTAATAGACCCATTTAGATTTGTTCAAACTAGATGTTGTGATGAACAGAAAACGTGAACCCTGTTTATTGACTCCCTCCAGTGAAACTACAAACATTTCGGTATGTTTTTAATTCCCTCTTCTCTAACCTCCTCAGCTCCAAAATTTCTTCTGGGACCTCAAATAAGGTGAAGGTTGAACACTAAAAAAATTTGGAACATGACATTTATATTGAAGACAGTATACATTTTTATATCATCATGGGAAGTTTCCAGCAGATAGCAATGATGGGTCTTGTGCTTGCGAAATCTGCAGATTATAACAACTTCCCAAAGGATAAGAGAAGTATGTGTATGCAAGGGTGTCTTTTTCTAATTCACACCAAGGTAACATATGGACTATCTGCGGGTCTATATAATAAAATACGAGATATGTTTATTATAATTTTATTTAAATCTTCTCTTTCAAGATTTATTGTCAACGTCTTTCTAAAATTTCATATCTTCATTAAAAACAATATAAATAAAAAGCAGAAGAAATTCTGCTTCCCACCAAGATGAAGTAACGGGGAGCCAATTTATCTTTCTGCCTTAAATAAATAGAAAGCCAGACAAAATAACTCTACTCTTCAACCAACTTTCAGATGAGTAGTTTTGGAGCAACAGGCAGCTCCTGTTGGTGACGCCTGGGGAGGGGAAGCAAACGTGGGGAGCCCTCTGAATTCCTCAGATGACTGCCTGGAGTGTTTGTACATTGAAGGATAAGAAAGGGAAACCAAAATAGAGCCTCATAGCCTCTCTGATTGGAGCAAACAAACCAACTTGAGAATTGGGTGAGACCAGAGCAGTCAGAATTTATGGGGCAGATGCCCAGAATGGAAAGAGGAGAGAGGGAGCTGCACAGAGACAGAGCTCTGGAAACCTGCGGAAGGTTTTCTTTCGTTCTCACACAATATTGATCAGCGTGCCCATGTGAGAAAACCATGACACGCCAAGGTCAGAACCACCTGGTGGACAAAAGCTGACAGAATGCATCACCAGCAGACCTGCCCCGCAAGACAAGATAAAGGGAGTATTTTAGGCAGAAGGAAAGAGATTCCAGTGCTCAGATCTTGGGAGTTTATTTGTTTGGTTTTGGGGGGTAGTTAATTAGGCTTAATTAAAAACCCAATTAATTAATTAGGTTTATTATTATTACTTTTTTTAGATGGAGGTACTGGGGATTGAACCCAGGACCTCATGTATGCTAGGCACACAATTTACCACTGAGCTATATACTCCCCATCCCCCAGATCTTGGCTTTGAAATGCTATTCTCCAAGAGAAGGAACAGAGGCTTCTCAGAGAAATGATTGATCCTAGAATTAGGACACAGAAAGCTCTTATAGCTCTTAAACATCTTGTAGCACCAGAAAGGGAAGAAGTGCTCAAAAAACAAGAGGACAGAGGCATTTCATAGGGACACAAGAGCCACTCTGAAAAAAAACTCAGATTGGAATTAAAAATTGGAATAATCTGCACAATGAAATAATGTTGTAATGGCTTATAAGCTGAAGTACAAAATAAATACGACTAAGTCCATATTGATATAAATAAATGAGTGAATCAATAGAGAATCAGGGAGAGGCAAAGCTTCCTTATAGGAGAATTGCAAATAACATAAAATTTTATAGAATGTAAGGGTTGTCCTCAGGGCTTACGCATATTAGGTGAGAAACTCTGAGCCATTCAGTTCCTCATAATGGAGTCGATTCTGCTCCGTGCCCATGGGAGGCTGGGTGAGGGATGGATTTTCCAGGCTCCTTAGTTACCTAAGCTTCATAAAGCCGGGAGGAAAAGAAAGATTGTCATTTCAGTCCCTAGGCAGCACCACTGGGGAGAGTGACAGTTCACCTGAGCCAGCCTGCCTCGGGGTCTAAAATAAAAGAGCAGAGAGAAGGGCAGCTTTATATAGCATTCTACGATATTCTACCAGCTTAGTTTCCTCAGTTAAACTTGAGTGTTTAGAGGTGGCTCTTCTTTGCCATTACAGCTTCCTAGAGACAGCTCAGCCAAGCGCCATCATGACTGTCCTGCAAGGGTGGCTGCGGGAGTATCACCAAGCTAGCAGCCCATGGTTATGCAAGATCTCTCCTGTGGAAAACAAACAGAAGCTCTTGGGAGCTACTGCCCTTAAAAACTATTGCAAAAGAGGGTCTTCACAGACCTGAGCAGCTAACACTGGACATGGAAGCAATTGTTGGGCATCACTACCATCCTTAGTGGCTGCCAGCAATGAGCAACTGCCAAGGTGCACTGGGCACCCCTGGAAGCCCTCCCAAAGCCTAGAGTGTGACCGAGTGCATCACCTGCTCTGATTCCTCATAGCACCTCAAAGGCACCTCAGGTTTATCATGTGTAAATTAAAGTCACAGCCTACCTCCAAAGCACTGTGACCCACAATGACTGTCTTCTAGTATTTCCTACCTTAATGAATAACAGTCTAAACCAATAACTATCATAATTTGATTGTTTACATCTCCCAAACTCAGCCCACCACCATGTCCAGTGAGTCTTATGTCCTAGATAAGCCTTATCTCTGCATCTTCTCTACATCTTCATTACTCTACTCAAATAAATGGCCATCGACTTCTTTCCTGGACTAAAGCTGTATTTTCTCCAAACTGGTTTTCATGCCATCCCAAACTCTACACTACAGCCAAAAACTTAAAAAATGCAAATGATATCACACATTTTTTAAAACCTGCCAATGTCTTCTCATGGCTCTTGGAATAAAAACAAAAATGTTTAAAATCTCACAGAAGACCTTTCCTATTCCAGACTTTCTTACGATTCCAGATGGGCTGGTAAAAACTCAACATCACTGTGATCCTCTTCCAAGAACTTGCCTGGGATGAAGAAGAGAATCCAGGAACTACATTTCCCATAGTCCTGGTCCAGGTTTAGAGTTTGCGGATGACAGGCACTGATGCAAGACCCTGAAGGCAGAAGAGAGGAAAATCTATTGCTCTCCTGAGATTGTGGCAACAGAAAGCATGGGCATTGAGTGAGTCACAGCAGCTCCTAGCAAGCTCTCGAAAAGCACGTGCTTTGCTGAAATTCTTGAAAGCTGTTCTGTTTTTCTCCCTGCCCTTCAGTAGCATCTTCCCTGCCCTTCCATCGCAGCTTTTCTGACCTTCAGGGACAACTTCTATGATCCTTGCCCCTTCACCCCTCTCAATGGTTCATACAGCTCTATTTCAGACCCAGAAAATATGCAGTGATGTCTGTGTCCCCGACCAAATCCTGACTGACACGACTTGTTATCCTGGAATTGGTGACGGGGGACAAACTTTAAAGATGAGACTCTAAAATTAGCTTGCAGGTCTGATTAGATCTAAGGCAGTAATGACTTCATTGCCAATGGAAGGTAGGTGTCTTTGTTTGATTTCCCGCAGAATCAGACCCTGAGATAAAAACGTAAACACAAGTGGTTAATCTGAGAACTGATCCTAGCCAGCCCCGCTGTTAAGAAAATGGGAAAATGAGGGAGCAAGGCAAAGGAAGACTATAAAATTGTTTATGAAGACTTCACTGTTGTGAGCAGCTGGAGCGCAGCTGTGCTGGACAATACTAGAGACAAGGTACGCGACTCTCAGAGTAAGCCCAACTGAGGGAGGACGCTGGAGTTTCTATTTACCAACTGCCCATTCATTTTGGGTTGAAGGCTGCTTCCAGGAACGTTGATCCTCCAGCCTCCTTGGCTTGCCCTGAGTGCAAATTCAGTATGCTTCTGCATCAGGAAGAAAAACAGAGAAGACGTCAGGCAGAGACCCCAGGGATTCACAGCACACAGCCTACAGCATGTAGAAGAGAATGCAGAGGAAACACGGGTGGGGCAGAGAGCTCCAGGGAGACAGAGCAGTCCCTCACATAAAGACAAAGAGCTGTTCATGTTATAACCTTCAGGTACGTGGAGTCGAATGTCGGCACGTGGTAGGGATTTGGAAAACAAAGGAGTTGTGGCAATAGATGTGAATTCGTATGAGTGCACTGGAGACCCTGGAGAAAGAAACTGACAAGCTCAAGATTTTCCGTTCTCTGTTCAAGTCACAGAGTAAAGTACGATAGAGATGATCCAGCTTCCTTGAAATGATGCCTTATAACTTGAATTTACAAAATGAGATTTCTAAAAACTCAAGTCTCATCCTGTAAGTGGCTGAATTGCAATGCAGATTGAATTACAGACTCGATAGGGCTCTTAACGTTAAAGTTAAGTCATTGATGGAAGAAGAATGGGCCATTCATAACAGGAATGGGCATATTTCAATGAATCTAATAACCTTGACCTACCCCCGGCTTTTTCTGAGAGTTTTCCTTAGCAACAAAAGGAGCCTCTCCTTCCCTCCTCTAAGGGAAATTATTGGCCTCTCCTTGCCTGAAGGCCATAAAATTGCTGTGTCAGAGTGATCACTTTGGAGGGTTATGCTGAATCCTTACCACCTCATTGTTTCCAGACTCATAAATATTCTTTGTGTGAATAGAGGTATATATATATACAAAATATAAAAATATATTTTTAAATATACATTTTTAAAATGTAGACATAAAATAAATTTTATTTTAAAATGTATTTTAAATATAGAAATAGAGATAACATCGTATTTATCATTTTAACCATTTTTAAGCGTACAGTTCTGCAGCATTAACTGCAAAATTCATATGGTTGTGCAACCATCACTACCTTCCATCTCCAGAGCTTTTTCCTCTTCCCCAAATGAAACTCTGTCCCCATTAAATGCTAGCTCCTTCCCCTCTCTCCCTGCCAGCCTCGGGCAACCACCATGCTATTCCCTATAAATTTGGCTACTTCTAGGTACCTCACAAAAGTGGAATCACAACTGGCTTGTTTCACTTCACATAATGGCCTCAAGGTTCATCCACGTTGTAGTATATGTTAGAATCTCCTACCTTTTTAAAGCTAAATAATCCTCCACTGTCCATGCGTATGGCATTGTGTTTATCCATCCAACCATCGATGGACATTTAGATTGTTTCCATCTTCCAACTATTGTAAATAACGCTGCTATGAACACTGTTGTACAGATAACCAGCCAAGCCTCTGCTTTCAGTTTTTGGAATACCAGTGAGCTTATCAGAACCATGTGTGATGGTGCTTCAAGCTTCAGTCTTTGATAGAAGCTTCCCTAATATTTGGTGTCACATCTTTAACAGCCCTTCCCCAGCTCTTCCATGTTACATATGCCCTTGTGTATCTTGAATACATAAAGTGGGTTCTGTTTTCCTGACTGTTACATTTAACGTTTATGGTTTGTGCTCCCTCCCACTCAATCTCTGTGAGTCAAAGATATTAGCCTTCTCTATGCCTGTTTTGCTAACCATGCTCCTGCCTACCCCAGGGCCTTAGAACCTGCTCTTCTGGGTGCTTGGGTTACTTTTGACATACCTCCTCTTCTCCCCCCAGTTAATACCTCATCTTTCAAATCTCAGCTCAGTGTCACATCCTCAGGGGAGCATTTCCCTTCTCAGATATCTTTGAGTATTATGTCCTCTTCCCTTGGAATGCTTAACTTTGTTTCTGAGTTTACATTTCTCTGTATTTTTATTTAATGAATATTTCTATCATAGTCCAGACGCTAAGTTCCAAGTGATCAGAGATCCTCTGCTCACTTTGTATTCCCAGCACCAAATTGCTACACTGAGTAGCAGTTACTCGCTATGATTTAAGTCATTCTGGATGCCTATTAAAGGACAGTGAACTCCAATAGATGCTAGTGTTCTCTGGAGGGGGCCTTGAGGGATACAGTGGAGCTAAAACCAGACGGTTCATGTTGCTGTTTGAGTCAACAGCTGAGAGCAGATATCAGAGCTGAGGACACACTCGTGTTGCCAGTAGAAAAGGGAGGTGATTCTGGTTAGGGAGGCGCTATTGTATCTTTGTTCAACATGATGGACTTTGGGGGCTGGCATTTTTGACCTCCTTGAGGAAGGAGAGCACCGACTTCTCACTATAAAAGTAGGGGACTTCAGAGAGACATCAACTCTGCAACACTCAAGGCAATTCAAGCCAGAACCCAACCTTCGTAACAGAGACTACAGTGGTTGAGAGGAAGGGTTCAGGGAGTCTGCTCTTTTTCATGTATTAGATGCCTCCAGATCTCCAATTGCAGTCTTCAGAGATTCAGAAAGAAAACAGCAGTGCCCAGGAATGGAATAAAAAGAAAAACACAAGTATGTCAATAGGAGACAAGTAGTTTATTTACTTTAAGTTTTCAAAGTTCTGCTTTCCTTCTGAAACCTGCACATAATTTTCAGAGATTATTCTCCAAATCCAGCAATTTCTAGTTTGATATTCTACCCAATTTAGCAAGGATAAAGAAAATGTAACAGTACACTCCTCCGTTACTCATGTAGGTCATTATGTATACGTTGCATTGTACATATGGCCAACCAGCCCCAAACTTGTGCTTCTACTAAGTCTAAACACTGGAAATTATGTTCTCTCCAAAACTGAGAAGTGATTCATTGTATTACAATTATAACTTTACGAGTCTAGTTGTGAAGAACAAGCCCTGTTTGTTGATCCTAAACAACTCTCCAAAGAACTTAATTAGAACGCCTCAGCCACTAGTTTTTCTCTTCTGATTCACTGAAATTTCTGAAGTGACTAATGCTTTGATGAGAATGAAGGGTATCCTAGATAATGAATTCAGTCACCGTCTCACAAAGTTCTCTTCAAGGAAAACAAGCTCTAGCAATACAGTAAGTGCATGATAATTGAGCTCCACCGCCTGGCGGTTCAGAGCTGCTCCCAGGCTTGGTTTTCATTCTTGTTTTAGTTACTCAAAGTCAACGTGTTCTAGGTTATGAGTGGAAATAGGAAGAGATGGAGAGAGAGTGGGACTGAGGGTACAGCTTGCGGGGAAGGCACGTGAGTTGATGCAGGTTCCAGGTAGTAGAAAGGTTAAGAAGCTGAACCAATCAGAGGAAGGCAGAGGCCGTAGGTATTGGGAAGCAGGAAGGCCAGAGGCATCCAGGTAACCCGAGCAAACTGCAGACGGTCTAGAAGTGAAGCAACACGAGAAGGCAAGGGCAGGGGGCTGGAAGGTCAAGGAACTACAAGCAACCAGCCAGCCAAATACTTGATAGGCTGTGCAGACAAGGCAAGAAAAAGTACAGATTCTGTACAGCAGCGGCAGCCAGGAAGGGATTTGGAACCAGTGGCAGCTGTTTACCTCTGACCCTAGAGAGAGTCGCTCCTGAGTGGACCCAGACTGCAGGCTGGAAGGGATGATAACAGAGAACAGCTGGCGACAGCACAAATGTGCATGTGGGGGGGAGACACAACTCCCTGGCAAGGGAACACTTCCCTGAAAAATAGAGCTTGCCTGTGATGTAATCCTCAAGGTCCATATTAATGGTCCAGGCTACACAAAACCACGTTACAATGAGTACCTTGGTGCCCACACCCAGGAACTCCAAACCTCCTGGGAGGAAATTCAAGATCGGCCCCCATGCTTGACTCCAGCCTTGTGGATTTCATGTTTATGGTATAGTTCCTCCCTATAAATATGAAATTCTCAATGGAACCATATGCAGTCATACTGCAGTTGTGTACATGACATGAAAGCTGAGCTTCTCTGACACCATAAACATAAGGAAAATGAAAATTCCATCTGCCACCTGGGTGTGTGGGCTCTAGAATGGAAAGCAAGTGTGTATTTGGGACTACACAGTGACTGTGTGAATGAGAGACTCCTTTTCATTTTAGTACATTGTTGTCATGTGGATGTAACCTTAAACAAGGTACAGAAATTTGATTTTCAAAAGAGACTATTGTTAAGAACTTTCTGAATATTTAATCTACTCTTTGGGGTGGATAAATGCTTAAAAAAATGGGATGGTTTATATGCTTTCACATGGTCTCTCGGTTTCTTCCAATCATCATCTCCCCATAAAATAGTGTTGGTCATGACACATGAATGCACTGTGCCAAAAGCATGTCTGACCCTCTTACGGATTCTGTGCCATCACTTTCCCATCCCCAGGCCAGCTCATACAGGTTCAGGGGGAAGGACAGGGGAAGGGCAGGAAGGCTGAACAACTGCAGGTATGAGTAAAAATTAAATCACATTAAGGTGTCAAGTTGAGATTCCTCAGTCCTAGTCACAACATCTTTTATGCTAATTCAAGTTTGATTTATTGAAATTCTCCCCACCAGTATACCCTTCATGTTGCAAATTCAGCATAGGTAATTGTCACTACACCAGAAGCAAAAACGCTCTCTAAAAACTCATTAAACTGATTACATTTGAATAATCAAACGATTTTTATAAGCACAATTCAAACTATGACTTTAGCCCAGTTTCGTTGCCGCTGTCAAGACTACTGATGGAACCTCCAAACAGTCACTAGGAAGGCCTTGCAAAAAGTCTGGCCAGGGACACACCAACCAGAAAGGAATTTCCCAGCATTGCCCCTAAATACCAACTCTGTACTCAATACTGAACTTAATTCATGAAGACTTTCATATGACAGCTGTCAACTCTTCACAAAAATGCTATTATGGCTGGCGGTTTTATCCAAGGTCTAAACAAATGAGCCACTTGACTATTATGGAGATTTATCTGTGGCAGATAATCTTACATAACATAAGTCAAGTACTTAAAATATATGGTTTAAGAGGGAAGACACCCAGGAAAAAAAAAAAGAAGTTTTTCCTTAAGATAATTCTATCTTTAGGTTGAGTATTCTCTTGGGTTCTGTGCAAGATCACCATCTTCTCAGATACAGGTCAAACTAGACATTACTGAAACAGCACCAGCAAGGAACTCAGTTGGTAGAAAGAAGGCTTTGCAGACTCCAGTAGACTCACTGCTATTTGGAAATCAGTAGAGCGCTGGTTGCCCGGTGCAGCTGTGGTTGCTATAGGGATGGACTCCTGTGAGTATCCCATCTGCTGCAAGAGGGGCAGCTTGGAAACCCCTCACAGGTCTTAAGAAGAAATGAAGCAAACAAATGACTCATCTGGTCCTAGGAAGGCTGGTTTTGTCTAAGTAGCTATTTCAGCAGATTTCCAGCATATGCACACCGTGAAATCTTTGGTCAAGCCAGAAAAATCTTAACATTTCAAAATTAGTTGCAATAATTATCCAAATTTCTGTCAATTACTTTGAAAACATACATGGTACCCAAGCACGATGTTTTGCAACCTTTTTGTGTTAAATTTAGCAAATGCACTTTGATTTACGTGTTTAATCCACATTTTCCAGAACAATTAATAATAGCTTCTAAACAAAATGAAGGGCTCATTGAACAGGCTCATTTTGGAGAACACAGCAAAAAACAGACTCGTGTGATGAGTCCATATGGAATGTGGGGGTCTCACCCAGGCTGAAAAAATTAACTCAAAGTTGTCTGAAACTATATTTTTAGCATTGTCCCTCATTAATAAACAGAAAGATTGGTAGGAAACCAGGGCATGTGCTAGTATTATTTTAAAATTCCTATACCCATCCAAACTTACAGGATTAAATAAAGTCCAGTGTAATGCATTTTGAAAAATTAGGAAAGTTTTTGTTTTTTTTTAATTCTCGAAAGGAAATGAAATATCCTAAAGGGAAATTGGTTTGTTGGACACTGATGTTTCAGAGAATGAAAAATATTTGAAGGTATGAGAGAAAGTGGCCACCAGGGTGGATTTCTCTGACCTAATAAAATGAGGTTTTGCCTGTTTATTTGGGAGTGAAAATATAATGGCTCCTGAATAATGTAGTTTTTATTTTATGTAAATTTAAAATTATATGATATGGCTAATGCATTGGAATCATGTTTAGATAAGCTGGGTCCTCAAAGAATTTCCTATGGAAAGGTAGATCTGAGTAAAATGTGATCTTTTAGAAGTTGTCCCCTGAACAGCCTAACCATTCACATATATCACTATAAAGATTAAATATTATTTGAGAGCTCTGTTCCTCAAAATGGTACCTCCATAGGCCAACCTCAGCTGACTATCCCTGAACAAATGACCCTGCCTTCCTAGAGGGCAAAGAGCTTATCTTCAGAGACTCATAGGAGAGGCAGAAGGGATGGATCTGTGGTCCAATATTTTTGTTGAATCAAAGTTTAAAAAGCTAGAAGACAGTTAAGTTTCCATATGAAACTGATGACACATTCAGACACTACGTTACTAATCCTGAACTGGGTGTCTCCAGCTGGCCTTGCCTCTTCTCCTTCTCCTGACGTTGTCCATCTGGGGTCCTGTCTCTGGCATTGCTTGAATCCCTGTGTCTTCCTCAACTCTCCACCACCATCAAATTTTGACACCATCTTTCTCACTTTCTCACATTCTTTCTTCTCACTAACTTCAAAGATGTTAGTGACCAAAATGAATTCATGTGGCATCTCTTCCACCTGAGGCCACTCAAATTTGTCTCATAAGCCTTGTTTTCTATATGCTGATAAGTAACAAATGATATATTTAAGGTATCGTGTAGAAGGGACTAAGAGATATTTTGGAGCAAGGCAAGGGAGCAAGGGAGGTTTTCAGTCCCTCTGATTTTTACCACATGCCAAGTGGTTTACTCTACTTAAGTGCAGGACTGGATCTTTGCCTACCCTGCATGCAGTATATTGTAGAAATGTCAAAAATAATCATTTATATACTGAGATAATTTTGAAATCATGAAAGGAATATCCTCCAAACAGCATTACATATATTCCATAAATGTAATATGTATTTTATTTTATTAATTCTCTGAAAATTCATGAGCCACTCATGACTGAAGGGAGGTCAATCTGTTTAATGTGAAAGAAAATCAGAAAGTCAAGGCTTAGGATAACCAGGGATGAGTGAAAGATGGCCAAGTCATTGGTTTGACAGTTTTACAAATATGGAAGGGAAAGATTAAAGCATGACAACTTGGAAGCAAATAGTGAAGAAACCAATTTTATAGGATTTTATTTTAAATAATCAACTTTGGCCCTCTTTACAAAATCAAAACAACCACAAATCCCCTTAGTAGAGATTTGATACGCCAAAGTAGAGAGAAGCAAGATTCAGATGTCTCAAGATTCTAGAATCAGGGTCAAAGCCAGGTGACCAGATGGATTTAAACTGCCCCCTCCTCCTCCTCCCCCTTTCTCTTTTTTCTTCTCTTTCTCCTTTCCTTCCTTTCTCCCTCTTTCACTCAGGAAATACATCCCTGGTGCACACAGTTCAGACACTAGGATACAACAGTGACCACAACAGCCCAAGTTCCTTTTCTCCAAAGTTATATTCTTATTGGGGGAGATGGGCAATTAGCATCATGACTTGTGCTTCTGATAAGGGCTGTGAAAATCATTGGCCCGAGGAAGAGAATGGAGCTCCCATAAATATCTTGGTCAGAGAAGACCTCTCCAATGAAGTGATATTTGAAGGAAGGAAAAAGAATGGAACCATAATGATATCCGTGCGAAGCACCCAGAATGCAGAGGGAATGGTATGTTCAGAAACCCTGAGCAAGTATATCTGGCCCTTTGAGGACGAGCCAGAAGGTCATAGTGCCTACAGCACTACAGACAGCAAGGGAATAGTGAGCAGGGATGGAGGAGTACAGGGCACTGAAGGCCAAGTTGGGAAAGCTTTCTAGGCCAGTGTAAGAAGTTTGCTATTGTTGGGTTTTTTTGTTTGCTTGTTTTTTAATGAGTGGAATAAGAGTTCTGAGGAGAGGAAAGTCATGTACTGGCTTACATTTTTAAGGAAACTTTACAAATTTGGCTGAGATTATTGAATCCCTAAATACCTTTATCTAATAGTGCATAGAAAAATATCAATTAAAAAATTACTTTATTGCAATAGATATAAAAGTGATAGTAATAAGTATCACAATTTGTATCACTGGAAAGGTTTTAAGGAAATTATTTTTAAAAAATCAAGACCTAGACCTTAATTTGTTAATTAAGCCAAACTCATACCAGCTCAGGATTTTTGATGTTGCAAGGACCCGGCAAAAGGGGAGCTATGAATTACCTGGTCTAACACATCGAATTCATAGAGGAGTTAACAGAATCCTTGAGAAGTGGACTACTTCCTTGGTGACACAGACAAATAAAGGCAGAGCACAGACGAGTACTCACAGTTCCTCATTTCTACTTTGTTTCTCTTTCTAGAATGTTCTGGTATGCTTTGCATACCCTGCACACAAAGGTTGGAAAGCATACCGTAGGCACAAATTAACTTGTAAGCCAAACTAAATAATGTTTTTGAAGAAGATCTGTCTAGCAGGACCTTAAGTTGCTCTATTAGAACCCAGATACTGTGAGTTCATTTGGATATGTGTGTGATTTAAACAGAATCAATCAATGGAAGCTTGGAAACTAGGGATTTGGCTTCTAAGCCCCTCCTGGCAACTTTAATCTATCAATTGGGAGCCAGTTCCATTATTTTAGAGATAACATTCAAGAATCTGTGTGTAGGATAACCAATAGGGAAATGCACGCAAAAGTTTACCAAGGACCGTGTCAACTATAAGCAAAAAAAAACGAGAGAAAACAACAAAAATGCAGCATGATATTTGCTTTATTTTATTGACTGAAAAACAATGAAAGCAATTCTTGGAAAAGCATTATTTTATTTATTTGCATTTAGAAGAAAAAATTGACTATATTGACAGGTGATATTTAAAAACCCATTCAAGAGATCAATATTTATAGCTATTTCTTTAAAATCAGATGATAACAAATCACCAACTAAATCATAAAGAATAAGCCCAGGTTTGTAAAATTTTTTTTTGATAAGACAAAATGTATATTATGGATAAAATATTAATTGTGACAATAAGCTTTTATGTTCTACACTAAATGCGTGCTTAGCATCTGAGCACAGGACAGCATAAAAAGCATTGAATTATGGCTATCAGCCAAAGCTTCAGTATTACATTCAAGATTTTATTTGTACTTATAATTAGACATGACAATGAATTCACTGCCTTCAAGAGATTGAAGTTGGTCTTTCAAATATTTAATGATGGTTAATTTTTTCGTAACACAGATTTTTTAAATGGTCATCAAAATTTGCAAAATTTATTAAACTTACAATGAGGCCGGGAGTATATATACTCTTTCTACCTGATAATCTACTTCTTTTAATAATTGTGAAAATGAAAATAGAATTACACAGTATTATATATTTACCAGTTATGTATGCTCTAATGCACTGAGTATGTATTATGTATGTACTAATTACATAATATTTAGTATTTTTCTAAGGTTGAGGGGAAAATCCATTGTTTTTGGACCAAGAACTTAACTACAATCCTGTGTTTTGGGGATAAAGTGCTCGAGCATTTTGGATTTTTTAGTAAATGTTAGTGTAACTCTAAAATTACATGGCATGAGCATTTAATAACTTCCAGATCCTTAGTCTTTTATGATTTCAATGTGTATAGCCTACTTATGTGAATAAAGAAAGGAAGTGATTCACAGAGATCATTAGAAAAGAGAATGTAATATCTTTTCTGTATCGTCAAGGTTTCAATCTCATGTTATGGCCTCAATTGACTGTATTTATACTACTATTATTACTATTATTACACTACTCTTATTATATTAAATAAATGTTTATGACTCATTACAGGTCTTAAAGCACTTCTCTCACTTGATCTTTAAAACAAGTTTTGAAGTCAATATTGTTATCTCCGTTTTGCCACAGAGTTACTGAAGTTGGGTGAGTGGTATTTTGAAGATTCAGAGCAATGTTCATAAAACTGTTCTTTTGTGGTTGTTTAATGGGAGTTTGGTGATGGCTGTAGCAGATGTGGAAATGCAGAAGTATAATCCACAATATCTATATTTAAATAATTTCTAATATAATTGGGGAGGATGCACAAAAAGTTCCATTTGACAGATAAAAAGTATACTCAATTAATTCATCCATTTAAAATCTTGGTAAAAAGCACTAACAGCAAGATTGCAGGATACAAGCTTTACTTGAAAGTCAAATGCTTTCTCACTTGCCAACCATAAGCTATTGGAATGTGAAATTAAAAATGCAACACAATAGCATGAAAAAATTGAAATATTTAGATATAAATCTAACCAAAAATATACAGGATCTGTTTGTGAAAAACTATAAAATTGATGAAAGAAATTAAAAAAAAAAAAAGGTTGCTGAGACAGGGTTCCAGAGAAGGTAAAACTTAAGAAATCTGCCAGATGGAGAAGGTAAAAAAGTTTAAGAAGATTCCAAATAAGAGAAAAGGCAAAATTGATGAAATGCCAGCACAACTCACACAAGCAGTCTAAGTTGTATGATACAGACACACTCCCGTCCTGACACACATTTACACCCACCTGGAGAGGAGGGGACCGTTTCTGATGTGTCATTGGCTGATGGATGGATTACTGAAGAGAACACACCTACTGAATCACAGCACAGACGGCTCTCTGAGTATTACTACATACTCCTCAGTGAGGGGTGGGGGTGGGGCCATCGGGGGTTCACCTCAACACAGAAAATATTTGAACATACTCAGTTCCTCAAAGCAGTACATTATATGCCCTTCTGGATAAAGTGAGAGCACATTTTGGATTAGCGTAAGTTCAGCAAGAACAAGGAAGAGCATGTTCAATTTGCCTTTAAAAGAAGTGGTCCTTATTCAAGAGAGATTAATAGGAAAACACTTGAAAAATGATGAACAAAGCTAGGTGTCTGTCAGGATGAAGTAGATGTTTTTCACGGAAAGATTATTATCAGTGGAATAATGAGAATTCATGCATAATCAAAAGAGAACAAACGAGATTTGGAAAAAAAACATTTTTATGTGTTTTACAATCCAATTTTAAAGGTTAGAAAACTATATGGAATACTATGTTATTGAAAGATAGCTTTCTTCCTTTCAGTAAATGGTTGTATAAGCGAACTAAAGTAACTTGGTAAACCAGTAGATTTGCCCATCCTAAAAATTATTATTTTTATCATCTAAAAAAAGGACACAGAAAAAATTCAGCACAGGAAAGCAAAACATAACTCTAATTATCATGCTATGTTTTCTAAAATATGAATTATTTGTGATTACGTCTATAGCAAATTATGACAATGATAGCTTATTTCTGCCCGGTGATTTTTCCCATTTCATTTTGGTTTCTGTGGGGAAAGTGTCCCTTCCTCCATGCCATGTGATTCTAGTAATATCATGAAACAGAGTGCCTACTCAACTCCTAGACAAAGAGGTAAGCATGTCACCCAAGTCCTGTCAGTCATGGCACTGTAGCTCCCTGTCACCAGTAATTGGCTCAAGGGTGGTTGTGTACCACAACCAGGACCAATCAGAGGACTGCTGTTCTATTTATTGGCCCTAAAGAAGAGTTTCTCTTCCTTTTAGATTTCCCATTGCAAAGATAGTCTTAGAGCTCTTCCAAATTCTCTTTCCTGCAGCAGGAGAGAATGAGGTTAACCAGAGAAAAGCAACTTTGGAGATGGAAAGAAAAAGATCCTTGGTAACTTTATTTTGATTGGGCCACTAAATCAATCATGCTTGGACTTCCTGGCTTTATGAGACAAAAGGGTTTTCTTTGTTTGTTTGTTTGTTTTCTCTTGTGTTTTGTTTTGTTTTTATTTAAGGGGAAGTTTGAGTTGAGTTTCTGTCAGTTACAGAAAAAGTTTTCCTGATCACAATATCTTTTCCCTTGAAAATATGACTTAAATGAATAGTAATATGACAAGATAATAAGAGAGTTACTTTAAAAGATAATTATGAAAGAAACTCAGGGCTGGTTCTGTATAGCTCCGTTGTCACCAGGGTCTACATCTATTCTAGTGGGTCAATCACTACGCTTAAACAATTGTTTGAATATTTTGTATGTCATCTTTGAATCTAAACTTGAAGACAGAGAGGAGACCAGATATATAAAAGTGGTAATGTTTTGGAAACTATAAAATGCTCTAGATAGGTTAACTATTGATGATTTCCTTCAGATAATCCATGGGACCTTATACATCTTCATTCTTTAAGAGTTTGATAAGGAAATGCATCTCCAAGAGGAATCAAGTGTCTCTTACACGGTATGACTTGCTCCTGTGCATCAACCAGTGGGTTCCCAATGCTGGTGCAAGTCAGCTGAAGACAAGCAGAGAGGCTCATTAATCCAAGGTAAAAATATCGACAGCTTATGGCCAAATAGCCTAATGAATTCTTCTGTGCTCTATTCTTTGAAATGTATTACTGTCCCATTCATACTGGGGAAATTAACACTTCCCGTGGAGTCAGATGCTACCCTCATAATTTTTAATAAACTATTCATTGAGGTCATACCTAGCTTCTCCTTCTGTAGTAAGTACACTATCAGTGTATTTATTTCATATTTGTATTTTTGTCTTGGTAATTTAGTAACCAAATTTTTCTAATGATTTCTATTTCCATATGTAACTTTTATACATTTATATATGTATGTGTAATATTTATATCCTTACACCATAAGGTAAAATCAACTTTTTTTCCTCAGTCTAGCATATACAGTATCTCACCATCCCTAACGAATGATGACTTTAAACTAAAACTGTTGTATTTACCTGTGTATTTTATTTGTGTCTTACATTTACGTCTGACTATATTCTTCTTTTCGCTTTTTGTGGGTCTTAACATCACACTTTGACCCTATTTTTACATTTCCAAAATTTCTGATGTGAAGTCAGCAATTCAATCTTCATGCAAATTGCTATGTAAACCTAGATTTTAGTGATTTATACAGGATAAAAATAATTTAAAGCCTCTCATGAAGTTACCATTTTGTTTTCCAAATCCTCTCTTCTTTCCAGATGACAAAGATACGATCTTTTGTCCATGAAGATAAATGCTATCTTTAAGGAATTCAATGTATTTTCTTTTACAACCCTTATACAGTTGTAAATATATTTCTAATATGTATTTGTTTCCTTGGAGGGGGGGTCCTTCTGCTCCACTTGGAAGACTGACAATCATATCACTTGAGCCCTGTCCCATCAATGTCAGTATGCAGCTGGGTTTCCAAATATAAAGAGACTAAAAATCAGATCTATAGCATTCAAATTTGTGTATATAACACCTGATGCTAAGATACTGAATAAAAGCTCACAACATCACACATAAAAGCAAAATCAGACAAAACGAAAAACAAAAGTTTTCGAAGTTTTTTTAAGTCAGGACAGCAAAATGATCCAAAATCTCAGACACTCCGGCAGGAGTTCAGATTATTATAAACACAAGGAAGAAAATCCATAGTGGGCTTTTGTATATGAGTTTAGGTTTTGCCTACACATGCCAGCAATGCAGTCAGGTTCTCTTCCCAACGGAGCTCATGCTGTTTCTCCCTGCAGAGACAGAAATCAAAAATTGGAACAGGGGTGATTTATGTTCCTGAACCTTCCAATCGAAGATACCCTATGCTACCTTTAAGTCAAACAGCAGGGAAAAAATAAAAAAGAGGTTTCTGATGCTAGACACACTGAGGTTAGTCTGCACAATATTGAAACAACTAATTGATAAAATGAAAAATGTACTCAAATTGGTTGCTTGGTAAAGGAAAATATAGAAGAGTATCTGCATAGGGACCCCTTTTATAGCACGTAGCATGTTTGTAAGTCTGTTTCTACAATTACACTAACCTCTTTAAGAAAAGGCTTATGTATGACACTTTGTTCTATTGCCCACATTCCTAGCAGGCAGCCTGGTTGAGAGTAAGTACTCTACAATTTGTTGTTGGCTGAATGGATGGATGAATGAGTGAGTGAAATGTTGTTCTCAGGCACCTCACTGTTAGGGTGAACTAAATTTTGTCCAAATTTTTATGCCTAGTATCAGTCAAGAATTTTTGTCACCTGGTAGTGTGCCCAGAGACCACTATGCTAATGGGCCTAGGTAACCATTTTTAAGTGATTGAGAATGTGAATGTCATTGTGATGAAAAAAAAATTTAAACACGTCAAGCATCAGAGTAAAGAATATACTGTTTTCTTTTCCATTAGCCACAAAGGAGAAGGGAGAGGAAAGCATGAAAAGCCTCATCTTCAAACAAATCAAATATGAGATGTTCGCAAGGGATCTGTTTAAAAAGGAAATTGTCTTCTCTGACCTTTGCAACATCCATGAAAGATCATATACTCAAGGCATCAGAAAGATTAAAGGTGTGTTTACTGAGAATTAAGACTAGTGACAAAGCAGACTTCGTTTTGCAAAGAGACCACTTCACTCTGACTCATGAAACACTGAGTTGTAGAATGCGTGCCTGCCTCTGACCAGCTTGGAGTTCACACACAACGCAAAGGGTGATACCGTAAAAATACAGTGTATTTTAGAGAGAAGAGGGTATGTAAAAGGTAATTAGCAAGTCTGACCTTTTGAAACACTCATCCATTTTTCACAGCTTAAAAGTACTGATGTTTTCTTACTTCTTTTTTCACTCAGAATTGTCCTGATAACTAGAAAAGAGTATATTCTGCCTGTCCCTCCCAAACCTAATAGGCTGTGTCCTATGTCTCTGCATGTGAATACACACTCATACACATACATGCATATACCAACCAGCAAGGAGCAAAATGCCTTCATTCTCTCAGCTCAGAAAGACAGGATAATTTCTCTCCTCTTCAAATCAGAGCTCCTTGAAAAAGTAGCTTATTCCTGTTAATTCAGTCCTCATGTTATGCATACTTCATTCAACAATAAATATTTGTTTTGGACCTCATCTTGCCAGAAACTGTTTATGCTGGGAAATCAACACTAAGCATCACAGAGAAAAGCCCTTAGATGTAAGTATCTCCCATCCCAGTGTGAAGGGTTTAGATGACAAACAACATGAATAAGTAAAGAATCTAGTACATCACTTCTATGGATGAAAAAATAAATCACGGTAAGTATATCGAAGCTCTGAATGAGACAGCAATTTTTAATAAAATGGTTACAAGATGAGCAAGGACTTGATGAAGGTGCAAGTTTTAGCCAAGGGGCTAGGGGAACACTCCAGGTAGAGAGAAGAGCCAGTGCAGAGGTTTGATGGTGGTGTGTGTCCATTGCCTTCGAGAAACAACAGCAGGACACCAGTGTGGATGGAGGAGCTGAGGTCACAGAGGGAAAGAGGGCACCAGACTACAGCCTTGTAGCTACTGGTTTTACACTGGTTTTAAACCAGTTTGAAAGGAGACTGGCTTTACAGCATTTTGAACACAGGAGTTGACATGATCTAACTTGAAACAGATCTTTAAAAATGTTTGATGTTAATGGCTCAGGTTGCATTTAATGAATAATAAACCACCCTAAACTTGGTGTCTTA
Organism: Vicugna pacos; assembly: GCF_048564905.1. NCBI lineage: Eukaryota > Metazoa > Chordata > Mammalia > Artiodactyla > Camelidae > Vicugna > Vicugna pacos. The sequence continues at coordinate 84,863,825 of NC_132991.1, read as the reverse complement.
AATCAATAAACACTTTCTCAGGTCATGATTTGGAGACAGAATTGGGATGAGCTGGTCTGTGCTTCTACTGGTCTAAATGAGGTTCATTTCTCTGTCGGTGGTCAGCTGCTGGTCAGCCCTGTGACTCGGCTGCTGGAGGTTGGATGGAGATCAGCCTGCAATAACAGGGCAACTGAGCACGTGCATCAGGCTAACCTGGGATTCTTCTCTTCAATGTGATCACAAGGGTTTCCAAGAGCAGAAAAAGGACAAATCCAAATAAATGCACGTCTACTTTTCAAGTCTCTGCTTGCATCATGTTAGCTCATGTCCCATTGGGAAAAGCAAGTCTCACAGCTAATCCAACTTCATGAAGGATAAAAATAGACTTTATATTTTGATGGGAGAGAATGAATATTCAGCCATTATTTCAGTCTCCTGCAGCTGACATTAGACTTTTGGAGGGGGGCAGGGGTGCGGAGAACAAAAGTAGGATCCAGTTGTAAGGCTTTTGTGATAATCCAGTGAAAGGTGCGGTCTTGGACAAGGCAAGAAGCACCTGCTTTCTGAATGTATCTTGAAGCTTGAGCCAAAAGAATATTCTGGCAAATTGGAACTGCAGTATGAAATAAACAGAAGAGTCAAAGGTTAAAGAAATGTTCTGGACCTGAGCAACTAGAAAGATGAAGTGGCCTTAATTAGTAAGAGCAAGTTTTCTGGGAGGTTGTGAAATTCACTTTGTGATTATTAAGTTAACGATGCTTATTAGACACCCATGTGAAAAAGATGAATTGAAGGAGGTAATTTAAATTAGAGTTCAGTGGTGAGGTCCAGTCTTTAAATATAAATTTAGAAGTAGGCAGGATGCATATGAGACTGGATCAGATAACCAAAGGAGTATGCTTAGACGAATTAAAAGCAAGATCCAAGGATTAAGGCATCCCAAAATTAAGACTTCTGAGAGAAGAAACCTTTACTCCTAAGAGACAATCAAAGAGCTGTCAGTGTAATAAGGAAGCGAACCAGAAGCATGTGCTGTGCGAGTCAAGTGAAGAAAACATTCCAAAGACAAGAGCATGTTCAGTTGTGTATCTAAAGCTGCTGGTAAGTGAAGGCAAATGCATGCTGAGAAGTCCATTGGCTTCCACAGCATGAAAGTGATTTACGACTTTGACAAGCATAGTTTCTAGGATAGTGATGGGTGGAGACATTTAGGAATGGGAGGATAGAGACAGAAGATAATGGAAGTAGGTAACCCTTCCTAGGAGTTTTGCCATCAAGGGGAGCAGAGAAATGGGGGGACAACTGAATGGGGGAAATGAGTTTAAGAAAGAATATGGAAGATGGGGGAAATGACTTGTTCGTATGCTGACTGAAATGATCAAGTGGAATGTCAGAAAACAGAGATTACAGGCGAGGGAGGCAAGCATCGTGGAAGAAATTTTAGAGTAAGAGAGAGAGTGCAAGATCTAATGCTAAGGGGACTAATTTCGATTGGCTGTAGAAATAAGCAGAGGTAGGAACCCGAAGGAGGGTATTATATGGGAACATGTGTGATGATGGGAGGTTGTGAAGTTTCTCCTCCAATTGTTTCAATTTTCTCAAGTGAACAGAAATCAAGGTCATCAGTGGGGCGTTAAACTAGAAGAGGAGGTGTTGTAAGTGTGGAGGGTGGGGAATGAAACAGTACTGAGGAAAGTATGTGTATGAACCATGAACTGGGCAAATGCAGTATGATCGGCTGCATTAAAGGCCTATTTGGGGTTCACGATTGTTCATTTATTTTTTTCTTTAATTTTCCACACAGCAAAATGTACTCTTTTTGAAGTAGAGTTCAATGAGTTTTGACAAGTACATAGAGTCCTATAACCACTTTCACAAACAAGATACAGAACATTTGTATTAACTCCCCCCAAATTCCTGCATGCTACCATTTTTCGTCAACCACTATCCCCATCCCCAGTCTCAGGTAACCACTGATCTCTTTTACATCTAATTTTTTTTCTTCTAGAAGGTCATGGAAATTAAATTATTTGTTACATTTTATGTCCAGCTTCTTTCACTTAGAATAATACAGTTGAGGTCCATATATACTGCTGGTTGTATCAATAGTTATTTATTTTTGTTGCACTGTAGTATTCCAATGTGTGTATGAGCCGCTGTTTGTTGATTCAGTCACCAGGTGGAATCAGTTATGAATAAAGCTACTATAAACATGTAAAGGCTTTTGTGTAAACAGACATTTTTATGTGTCTTGGATAAATGTCTAGGAATGGGATTGCAGGATCATATGGTAAGTGCATGTTTAAGTTTATAAGAACTTGTCAGAAGTTGAAAATTAACTTTCCAAGTGGCTGTACCATTTTGCATTCCCATGAGCTATGCTGGAGATACACTGGAACAAGAGTTCCAGTGGCTCCACATCTTTGCAAGCACTTGGTATGGTCAGTTTGTTGCGATTTTTTCTAGCTGTTCTAAAGATGTTTAATGGAATATAATTGTGGCTTTAATTTTTGTTTTTCTAATGACTAATAATGTTGAACATTTTTTTTCATATGTTTGCCATCTTTATATCTTCTCTGATAAAGTGTATGTTTAAAAATTTTGCCTAGTTTTCTCAGGTAATTTATTTTCTCCATATGGCTTTATGTCCCCAGTATGAAGAGTAGATGGATCGGGGAGACAAGGAGAGGAAGCAGGGGTGACCAATTACCCAGTGAGGACCATTTTTCATGCTATTTCCACGCCTCTGGACTTTGTAGAAAAGTCCTGGTCCCCACAGGGGTGGAGGCACTCTTATTAGGAGACACTTCAAAGGTTTTATTGAACAGCAGGCTCCAGCAGCCACCTAGCACTTTGGACTTCTTGCATCAGGGATCTAGGAGGCAAGAAGAGGAATCACCATCTTGGGGTAGTAATTTCTCTGATCATCGGGAGGAGGCAGGGCTGCTGTTACACAGTGGGGCAGCGAGGAAGAGGTATGGAACCCACGTAATCCACCTGAGTGCCTCTAGGTGCTCACTCACCCACCTGTGACAAAGGCAGGAGCCTCAGCCTGAGAAACACATGGTTTCTGGGTTTCAGACCTCTCAGATGAACCATCAAGACCTGCAGCGGTGACAGCTGAAGGCCAGGGGGATTTAGAATATACAGCGAGGAGGGAGACAAGGAGTGCTAGTTGGAGATGCAAGACTAGTTTCAGTTGGGGGAGAAGGGCTCTGGTTCATGCCACTAATGTCCCTCTTCGGGGGTTCTTCTCAGGAAGAGAAGCCCACTGGAATCCTGGAGGGGCTGCTTCTCAAACCTGCACTGGATCTCTGCAGAGCGAGGTCTCCACTGTGGCCACCATGGAAGGACACAGCTGGGCTAACCCTTGAAGAAATAACAACATACAGCTATAAAGAATGGAGTCAGCTGACCACTTCCAGCTTTAGCGTCTTCAAGACCAACCCCAGTTTTCAAGTTCTTCCCAGACAGCCACTAGCCAATAATTCAGCAGAATGGAGATCATCTCAGGGCCTGGCCATTTCAGTCCAGTGCAAGACGCTCCTCTTAGAGAATTTTTGCTGTACGTTTTCTGTTGGGTGGGCTGAGATGGTCAGGACTACTGCAGAGTCTGGGACTCTTCCTACCCAGCTCTGCCTCCTCCCCACTTTCCTTTCATGGACAATAGATTTGGCTTGCTTTCTAAAGGACTTACCTACCCAGCTCTGCTCCCTGCTCCTTCATCTTTCATGAGCATCACTGCACAATCAACCCCTGGCATTCCCAGTTCCGTCTCGGCTTCTGCTTCCAGAGAAGCCAAATTGATATCCTAGCCCATCAACAGGACAGCCAGACATGCATAATAATAATGTAAATGAATCATCTGTAATATTTGTGCTCACTTTTAATTATAAAACCACACCCTTTCATTAAAAATCATTTCTTGCTATAGTTATATCTATCAAGATATGAGAGAAGACTGTAATATAGTCAACTCTATTTTAGCTTGATTTATTCATTTTAAATATTCAGGCAAATAGTATGTATCTATCTCTATTTGTACACTTGTTCTTGGCCCATAAATATTAGGGATGAGCAGGGCTAGGAGAGAAAAATTGTGGCACAATTAAGAAACACTACGTTACAAAGAGAACTCAAGCACTCCCCAATGTCTGTTGTCATATTTTATAGATGTTTACCTTCTAGTATCAGCCACACTCCATCCTTAGAAAACACTCAGACTAGCAGTCACATCAGAAATAACTTTCTGGGAAGCCCCAGGCAAAGAAAGGCCCATAAGGCACTGATTCAGAGATGCCTCATCCTATTAATGAATCTGAATTTACTGGGAAATGACTTTGTGCCTTCTTCCACTCTGACAGGTGCTGTGAGCATGCAGAAGATGCATGAATCACAGCATTTAGACAAAAAGAAAACAGAAAAAAAAGCTTACAATCTGGCTGGAAAGAGAAGATTCAGTAATACCAACTCCAGCCCTGAGTGTCATTGTGCAAACTGCACGTGAAAATTCATCTTCTGAATTTAAGCCATCCACGAGGATAAATCAGCGTAATGCATCACACAGTCAGACGCGACCCTAGCTCACACCCGCTCTGGGACCCCTCTGAACAATGCCCTCTCCTTTTCCAAATCTGACTGCATCCCCACCCTTATTCTTAGGACAAGGGGGCTTCAGACAGCATGGATGAAACCTCCCTCCAGTCATCCTGACACTAGTCTCCGTATTAATCATCTCAGGAGTGAAAAAGAATTTGTCTCCACAGATGACTCAAGCCCTTTACAGGAAAGGTTGTAGGTAATGGCATCTTTTTGCTGACGTTCAGATATGAGCACTTAGTTATCTCACAGTAAGTGAATTAAGATTTGAAGCACCTTTTATAAAAGCAACCAGATAGGGTCAGTGTCCATTCAGGACCAAGCCCTGTTCCTAGCAGCTCCGTCACCAACGCCCCAGCCCCAGCCTGCCAGGAGCACGAGCAGAAGGCTCTTATCAAGAATCATTTATATCCCTTTGTCCCAACCCCACAGGCTCCCTGTATAACTTATAAACAAACAGTTCTCTAATATGCATCTAAGTCTGAAATTAGAAGACCGTCTATTTTGGTTCACAAAACATCCAAAAAATATTTCTCTCTTAGCAAGGAGACGAGTGAATGATGCAAACCTAAAATGTGACAATTACACTGTAAGTAATTGGTCTCCATCTTTCCTCCTCTTTTGAATTCACAGGAGGGACAGAGACCATGTAGGTGTTTTCAGAAGAGGTGGTTGCCTTCCCTCGATAGGACCTTCTCTCTCTTCAATCATACTCTTTTATAGTCATTCAGAGAAAAGGGAAGGAGCAGTGAGGCTTTAAAGATACCAAACAATTTACAATAAGCTCTAGTCCATTAAGCTGTAACACGACACACTAGTGTGAAATTCAGAACCATTTAGGCTAACATCTAAAGCGAGGTAAGGTGGTATATCTGAAAGATCCCAGCTCCTAAACCCTGACATAGACTGGCTGTGCAAATTTCAGGCTTTCTAATCCATGTTTATCTCATTATAAACTGGGGCTATTAACCCTCATCCAGCAGAGTTGCTGTGAAGTCCTATAATACAATATAAAAATGCCCAACGTAACATCCAATGGTAAATGTTGGTTGCAATTAGAAATAATATTAACTAAAATGTGCTAAGTGATAGGCATCATGGGAAAGAACCGTAGGAGGTAGATACACCGGTCTACACCTAGGGTTGCCAGATAAACTCCAGGATGCCCTGTTAATTTGAATTTAACATGCCATGCAATATCTGAGACATACACTAAAAAATTCACTATGTATCTGAATTCAAATTCAACAAAGTATCCTGTATTTTTATTTGCTAGACCTGACAACTCTTTTATTCCCATGAGATGACTAGACACAGCATTTCTGAAGACACTCGCCCAGAGTCATAGAGCTAGATCTGGCTCTGGGAAAGTGTCTTCAGAGCCAGGGTGCTGAAACCTTGCCCTCCTCTCCTAGTGTCTTCATTCCTGTAAGACACGGTGGCAATAAATTCAGGAGGCTTAGGCCACACTTCTCTCTTCCTCAGGACGCCAGAAGACTGAGTCTCTGCTCATCCTAGTCTGGAATTCCTCATTTATGAGGTTCCAGCAGGCGTCTAGGCAGTGACACCAAGGAGCGTAGGACAGGAGACCACGTGAGTAAGGTTCTATCGCATTTATTACCTACGCTGACTTGACCGAGACCAATGGGAAAAGCTGCAGGGGGAGAATTAAAGAATATTTTACTAAACATGATACTTAGTGCAATTGCTGAACCTACAACAGTAAGTTTCTCTTTGAGCCTTCATGGTTCATTCTGCATTCAACTTTGCTCGGGGAACCAGCCTGCAGGAACACCCTGTCTCACGCAGCTGGCGCAGTTTGGACTCGGAGACTTCCTCCGCAGCGGAGAAGGTGAGTGAGTAACGCGGGCTGTTTCCCTGACCTTGGAGGAAATATGGAATCACTGGTGTGAAGAAACAACACAAAACTTTCACCCGTGGGAAGACTGTTGATTCTGCCAATGGTAATTAACTACAAATTGACAGAAAAGGAATGGATATTCAGAAAATGCCAAGAAAGCTTCAAACCCCATCCTGTGGCTTGTTCAATTATTAAAAAAAAAAAAAAAAGGGAAATAACCATTTGTTCCAGTCTCCTCTGTCATATGTCTTTTGCTAGAGGCTAAGCCACAAGTTAAAGCCAGCACAGATCTTTCCGTCCCTCCTTTCCTATCACAGTTAGTGTGAATTATAGTAACTTCTAAAGAATTAGGTTGTGTTGAGACAGTCCTTGAACCTCATAAAGAAGATCTTAAGCATTTAGTAGACATTACGATGTCTGAGAAGCAAGTTGTTGACCAAGGCCCATTGATTGATGTGTGCTATTCACGTCTAGCCTTTGAAGATAAGCACGGTGGTTGGAAATTCTGAGGACTGAGTCCTACCCTGCTGACATCTGCACCTCTTTGTGTAGACTTGGACAAGTCACTTACAGGAACTTCTCTGGAATGTGTGTATACATACACAACACACAGGTATCTTCTAACTGAATGTATTGTGAGTTGAAATGTGTCCATCTCCTACCCAAAAGGCACGTTGAAGTCTTCACCCCCAGTATCCGCAACTGAGACCTTATTTGAAAATAATACAGATTAATCAGGTTAAAATGAGATCCTACAGGATTAAAGGGGGGGTGGGCCAACTCCAATGACTGGTGTGTTTATAAGGAGAAAGAGATCCAGGGCCACACAAAGAGAAAAGAAGGTCAGGTGCAAGCACAGGCAGAGACTGGAGTTATGCTGCCACGAGGCACTGCTGAGAACTGCTAGGAACTAGAAAAGGCAAAGAAAGGATTCTTCTCCAGAGCCTTTGAAGGGAACTGGGCCTTAGGACACACTGATTTCAGACTTTTGGCCCCCAGAACTCTGAAAGGATGAATTTCTGTTGTTTTCAGCCACTCAGTTTGTGGTAATTTGTTGTGGCTACCCTAGGAAAATGGTCAATACACACACACACGCACACACACAGACACATAAGCGCACACACAGACACATAAGCACACACACAGACACACATACACAAAGCAGATGAGAACGATAAGATTTTTTTTTTGGATGTGGAAAAGTCATAAGGAAAAATACACTGTCTCAGGTCTCCAGTTTTACAGTGTAATTGAGAGGCTAGGCTAAATTAGCAAAATTGCCAGTGAACAACTGCCAGACAAAGTAGCACCACGTGCCAGGTTTTTATGGGATGCTTTAGAACCATAAAGTATGCAATTAAATTTTAAAACGGAATTATTAGGTCAGTGTATTGCAAGACCTAAAATTTCATAGGGCTTCTTCAACAGCTTTGAATCTCAAAGACCCAACCGAGATGTGTTCTCTTGAGAAACGCCCCACACCCAATGGGAAACCCTCGGCACCCAGAAGTGGGGGACCATCTGCAGGACAAGGCGCACGCCACCTGGTCCTCAGCCTCACGGTCTCACTTCCCCTCCAGCCCACGCAGTTACTCAAACGAGCCAATCATATCTGCCCACGGGGACCGGGGCCCCCACCCGCCAGGCACTGCGGCCCCTGCTTCCCACAGCCACTGCAGGTTCACGCTGTGCCGCAGCACAACACCCACGTGGCCCCGGACGGTGGGCACTGTCCCCCCTGGGGCTGTGAGTACGTGTGACTAATACGTGGCTATCGGTTTCTCATCTTTCTGGTGTCAAGTGTCTTGTGCCCTGCAATCCCCAGAACCCTCGGGCAGAAATCCTTCCTTCGCCAAAGGGAGGAAGAGGAGATGAACAAAACAATTGGGGAAGATCATTCATTAGGGGAAACAAAAAGACCCCTAGGTGAGGTATACTTGAGCTGGATCGTGAAAGCGAAAGAACAGTAAATAACCAATCATTGGAGGAAATACGGGAAAATACAAATGAGTACACAACAGAGATTAACAAAGGGAAACAGAAGGGTTCATTTCGTCATAGGAGTGACTAGAAGATTCACCTTTACAACCAGTAGTTACCGGGCTGAAATAGATAAACTAATACTGCCTGCGGATGGAATATAAGGGGAGACCCAAGATCAATGGGATTATCTTCAAATAAAATATCCCAGACCATAGCCAGAAATAAAATATGACTGAAACTAAGAACTTGTTAGAGAAATTAATTCAGCCTCTTTAGTTAGGATAGATGAGTTTTCTTTGATTTTTATATACCTTTCAGAATTCTAAAAACATTCTCTGAGATAAAATCAAGCCAGCTTTGAAGCTCTACAGAAGGCAATCACCTAAATCCATAAACATTTTGTGAGGCTAGTATTATTTTTGGCCAATACATGTTATTATTGAAAAAAAAAACACCCTTAAACTTCTGGGGTTTTCTTCAAGAAAGCAGCATCCATGTATGTTCAAATTGATAATATTCCACTTATATTTTCTTCCTCCATATAACACTGAAATTTTCTACTGTTTTAATAAATGTAATTCACTTATACCTTATCCAATGACTGAGTTCTATACTTATTTATTATCTTTCACTTTCTACATTTGAAGGCAACAGGGGCTAAGATATATTTTTCTGTTATCAACTTTGAGAACCACAGACAAGAATTATTAAAACATCCTTTTAAGCCAATGAATGATCATAGCTTCTAAAAAGCAGAAAAATGGAATACTGAAATGTCATTTGCATTTTTGTTTACCATTTTTCAAATGTTTTTATGGGAAGTATAAGGTGGCTACAATATGAGCAGTGAAAAGAGAAGAAAGAAGGTTATTAGAGCTGATTTCCTCTGAATGCGTAGTTTCAGGATAACGTTCTTTAAAATCAACTTTGTGGAGGTGTAATTTACCTACAGTAAAATGTATCCATTTTAATTATAAAAAAATAAATAACCTGGCCTGTCTGCAACATCTGACTGCGGCATCCGGAGGGGCAGTGACCCGCCCGCCCGCAGCACAGGAGAGCTGCATCTGACCCCGTGTTAGGAGGAGGCGCGATCTGCTTGCCAACAGGTGCTGGGAGCAGCACAGAAGAGGGCGCCAACTGAGGGCCTCTGAAAACAAGCTGAGCTTCCAAAACAGGACGAAGACAGAAGGACTTCACATTAAAAGCACACAGACTCCAGGAGAACACCGACAACCCCCTTTTTTTTTTTTTTGGTTTTTGTTTTGCTTTGTTTTGTTTTTTTGTTTTCTGTTTTTGTTTCTGTTTTGTTTTGTTTTAATCGGTTTTTACCTGTTCTATTTTCAATTACTCTTTTAATTTTTACTTCTTAATTCATTTCTATTTCTCTTGGGTTTTGATGTCCTGTTATTGATTAGACACAGGCTTCAAACACATATATTCATCTCCCCACCCCCTTTTTTTTTTTAAGGTTTTAAAAGGACTTCTCCACCCGATTAATACTCTGCTACAACCCGTTCTGCTATTATTCATTATACATTGTTTTCAAACCCTCTTTCTCCCTTCTTTTAAAAATCTTTCTCTCTTATTCTTTTCTCTTTTTTTCTTTTTTCCTAAGTTCTATTCCTAAATAGGTATTAGATAGATAAAATCCTTAAGATCCAAAATAGACAACTGATACTCCATAAACCACAGTGCCAGAGAGGTATGAGCAAGATGAAGAAGCAGAGAAACCTTCCCCAATTAAAAGAACACGAGGAATCCCCTGAAAGAAAGCTCAATGAAATAGACATCGATAGCCTACTAGATCAAGATTTCAAAAAAGGAGTGATCAAATTGCTGAAGGAATTAAAAGAGATAATGCTTAGAGAAATAAAATATGTCAAAAATGAAATTGAAGCTATAAAGAAGAGCCAAGCAAAATGGGAAAACTCAATGACAGAGATGAGGAATGATCTAACAGCTGTGCAAAGCCGACTAGTTAATGTAGAGGAACGAATTAGTGATCTAGAAGACAGGGCAACAGAAAGCACCCATTCAGAAGAACTACAAGATAAGCAAATAAAAAATAATGATAATAGCATAAGGGACCTATGGGATAATATAAAGCGTCCCAATCTTCGCATAATAGGGGTCCCAGAAGGGGAAGAAGGATCAAAGGGGATTGAAAAGGTTTTTGAAGAAATCATGACTGAAAACTTCCCAAACTTAAAGAAGGAATCAGATATCCAAGTACAGGAAGCTCAGAGGGTCCCAAACAGGAAGAACCCAAATAGACCCACACCAAGACATATCATAATCAAGATGGCCAGAGTCAAGGATAAAGAAATGATTCTAAAGGCAGCAAGAGAAAAGCAAAGAGTGAACTACAAGGGAACCCCCATAAGGCTCTCAGCTGATTTCTCTACACAAACACTACAGGCCAGAAGGGAGTGGCAAGATATATTCAAAGCCCTGAATGAAAAAAAGATGCAGCCTAGGATACTTTATCCAGCAAGGCTATCCTTTAGGATAGAAGGAGAAATAAAGAGTTTCACAGACAAAAAAAAGCTGCAGGAGTTTAGCAACACTAAACCCATGCTAAAAGAAATATTGAAAGGGCTATTCTAAATAGAGAAGCAGCAGGATGCTACAGAAATGAGAAACGTACAACTGGAAAGGTGATAACTCATGAATTACAAATAAAGAAAACACGAAATTATAAAAGAAGACATACAAATCACTGAGAGTGGGAGAGGGAGGCAGGGAAATATAGAATTTTTTTTCTTTCTTTTTAAAAATTTTTTTAACAGTAGGATGGGTTTGAGATCATGTTATTATCAGTTTATTAAAAACGGGTATAGGTTAATAGATTTACAAAAAAGGGTAACCACAAGTCAAAAATGTACAAGGGAGTCACAAAAATTAAATAAAATCCATGATAATACAAAGGAAAATTACCAAACCACAAAAGGAAGAAGAAAGGAACAAAGAGGATATACCAATTCAACTGCAAAGATAAGTTCAAAATGGCAATAAACACACATGTATCATTAATTACTGTAAATGTTAATGGACTAAATGCTCCAGTCAAAAGACATAGAGTGGCAGACTGGATAGTAAAGCAAGAACCTTCAATATGCTGCATACAAGAGACCCACTTTAGGGAGAAGGACACATATAGATTGAGAGTGAAAGGATGGAAAAGGATATTCCATGCAAATGGAAAAGCCAAAAAAGCAGGTGTTGCAGTACTGATTTCAGACAAAATAGACTTTAAAACAAAGGCCATAAAGAAAGATAAAGAAGGACATTTTATAATGATTAAAGGAGTGATACAAGATGAAGATATTACACTCGTTAATATATATGCACCCAATATAGGAGCACCTAATTACATACAAGAATTACTAACAGAGATAAAGGGGGATATTGATGGGAATACAATCATAGTTGGAGATTTTAACACTGCATTAACATCACTAGACAGATCTTCCAGACAGAAAATAAACAAGGCAACAGAGAAATTAAATACTACAATAGAAAAACTAGATTTGGTGGATATTTTCAGAGCTTTACACCCCCCAAAAATAGAATATACATTCTTTTCAAGTGCACATGGAACATTTTCCAGGATTGATCATGTACTTGGACACAAAAGAAACCTCAACAAATTTAAGAAGATAGAAATTATCTCAAGCATCTTTACTGACCACAATGCCATGAAACTGGAAATCAACAACAGAGAAACAAAGGAGAAAAAAAGAAAAGCATGGAGATTAAACAATATGTTATTGAAAAAACAATGGATCAATGAGGAAATCAAAGCTGAAATTAAAAAATACCTTGAGACAAATGATAATGAAAGCACAACCACTCAAAACCTATGGGACACAGCAAAGGCAGTGCTAAGAGGGAAGTTTATAGCGAAACAGGCCTTTCTCAAAAAAGAAGAACAATCTCAAATAAACAAGTTAACCCCACCTAAATCAATTAGAAAAAGAAGAACAAAAAGCCCCAAAAAGCAGCAGAAGGAAGGAAATAATAAAGATCAGAGAGGAATTAAATACAATAGAGATTAACAAGACCATAGAAAAAATCAACCAAACCAAAAGTTGGTTTTTTGAAAAAGTAAATAAAATCGACAAACCTCTGGCCAAACTCACAAAAAAGAAAAAAGAGAGAGCACAAATTAGCAAAATAAGAAAGGAAAATGGAGAAATTACAACAAAAAAAATAGAAATACAGAATATCATACGAGAATATTATGAAAAACTATATGGAACCAAACTGGATAACCTAGAGGAGATGGACAAGTTTCTGGAAACATACTGTCCACCAAAACTGAATCAAGAAGAAACTGAACACTTGAACAACCCGATCACTAGAAAGGAAATAGAAATAGCAATTAAAAACCTCCCTACAAATAAAAGTCCAGGACTGGACGGCTTCACCGGGGAATTCTACCAAACATACAAAGAAGAACTCATACCAGTCCTTCTCAAACTCTTCCAGACGATTGCAAAGGAGGGAATACTCCCAGTCTCTTTCTATGAAGCCACCATCACCCTGATACCAAAACCAGGCAAAGACACTACAAAAAAAGAGAATTATAGGCCAATATCACTGATGAACATAGACGCCAAAATCCTCACCAAAATTTTAGCAAATAGAATCCAACAACACATAAAAAAGATTATACATCATGACCAAGTGGGATTCATTCCAGGGACACAAGGCTGGTTCAACATACGCAAATCAATCAATGTAATACATCACATCAACAAGAGAAAGGACAAAAACCACATGATCATCTCAATCGATGCAGAAAAAGCATTTGATAAAATTCAACACCCATTTATGATAAAAACTCTCGCCAAAGTGGGTATAGAGGGAACCTATCTCAACATAATAAAAGCTATATATGACAAACCTATAGCCAGCATTGTTCTCAACAGTGAAAAACTCAAAAGCTTCCCACTAAAATCTGGGACAAGACAAGGATGCCCACTATCACCACTCCTATTCAATATAGTCCTGGAAGTCCTAGCCACAGCAATCAGGCAAGAGAAAGAAATAAAAGGGATCCAAATTGGAAAAGAAGAGGTAAAAGTGTCATTATATGCTGATGACATGTTACTATATATAGAAAACCCTAAAAGGTCCACAATAAAGCTACTAGAGCTGATCGAAGAATTCAGCAAGGTAGCAGGTTACAAAATTAATGTTCAAAAATCAGTTGCCTTTCTTTACACTAACGATAAATCAACAGAAAAAGAAAGTAAAGAAACAATCCCCTTTAAAATAGCACCCAAAGTAATAAAATATCTGGGAATAAATCTAACCAAGGAGGTGAAAGAATTATACACAGAAAACTATAAAACATTGATGAAGGAAATTAAAGAAGACTTTAAAAAATGGAAAGATATTCCATGCTCTTGGATTGGAAGAATCAATATTGTTAAAATGGTCACACTGCCCAAGGCAATCTACAGATTTAATGCAATCCCTATCCAATTACCCAGGACATATTTCACAGAACTAGAACAAATCATAATAAAATTTATATGGAACCATCAAAGACCTAGAATTGCTAAAGCATTACTGAAGAGAAAGAATGAGGCTGGAGGAATAACTCTCCCAGAATTCAGACAATACTATAGAGCTACAGTCATCAAGACAGCATGGTATTGGTACCAAAACAGACATATAGACCAATGGAACAGAATAGAGAGCCCAGAAATGAACTCACAAACTTTTGGTCAACTCATCTTCGACAAAGGAGGCAAGAATATGCAATGGAATAAAGACAGTCTCTTCAGCAAATGGTGTTGGGAAAACTGGACAGCAGCATGTAAAACAATGAAGCTAGAACACACCCTTACACCATATACAAAAATCAACTCAAAATGGATTAAAGACTTAAACATAAGACAAGATACAATAAACCTCCTAGAGGAAAACATAGGCAAAACATTATCTGACATACATTTCAAAAATTTTCTCCTAGAAGAAATAAAAGCAAGAATAAACAAATGGGACCTAATGAAACTTACAAGCTTCTGCACAGCAAAGGAAACCAGAGATAAAACAAGAAGAAAACCTACGGAATGGGAGAAAATTTTTGCAAGTGAAACCGACAAAGGCTTGATCTCCAAAATATATAAGCAGCTCATACGACTCAATAAGAAAAAAATAAACAACCCAATCCAAAAATGGGCAGAAGCCCTAAACAAGCAATTCGCCAAGGAAGACATACAAATGATCAAAAAACACATGAAAAAATGTTCAATATCACTAATTATCAGAGAAATGCAAATCAAAACTACAATGAGGTATCACCTCACACCAGTCAGAATGGCCGTCATTCAAAAATCCACAAATGACAAATGCTGGAGAGGCTGTGGCAAAAGGGGAACCCTCCTACACTGCTGGTGGGAATGCAGTTTGGTGCAGCCACTATGGAAAACAGTGTGGAGATTCCTCAAAAGACTAGGAATAGACTTACCATATGACCCAGGAATCCCACTCCTGGGCTTGTACCCAGAAGGAAATCTACTTCAGGATGACACCTGCACCCCAATGTTCATAGCAGCACTATTTACAATAGCCAAAACATGGAAACAACCTAAATGTCCATCAACAGGTGACTGGATAAAGAAGATGTGGTATATTTATACAATGGAATACTACTCAGCCATAAAAACCGACAACATAATGCCATTTGCAGCAACATGGATGCTCCTAGAGAATGTCATTCTAAGTGAAGTAAGCCAGAAAGAGAAAGAAAAATACCATATGAGATCGCTCATGTGTGGAATCTAAAAAACAAAAACAAACAAACAAACAAAAACAAAGCATAAATACAGGACAGAAATGGACTCATGGACAGAGAATACAGACTTGTGGTTACCGGGGGGGGGGCGGGGTAGAGGGTGGGAAGGGATAGACTGGGATTTCAAAATTGTAGAACAGATAAACAAGATTACACTGTATGGCACAGGGAAATATACACAAAATGTTGTGATGAATCACAGGGAAAAGAATGTGACAATGAGTGTGTATATGTCCATGTATGACTGAAAAATTGTGCTGAACACTGGAATTTGACACAACACTGTAAAATGATTATGAATCAATAAAAATGTAAAAAAAAAAAAATAAATAAATAAATAAATAAAATACAATTTCCCAGCCCTGACACCCAGAATGTGTAAATATAAAACAATATATAATATAAATATATGTATATTCATATAATATGCTACATGTGTATATATATTTACCACCTTGTAGGCCTGACTTCCCTGTGAGCCCACACATAATGTGTAAATAAGTATACACATGCTACAGGTATATATTATGCTGCATGTGTATGTATGTTTACACAATACAGTACATGTGTAAACTATGTTATTTATAATTATATACTATATATCTCATCTTATTGATCTCACAAGTCTGGAAAACTTGTATTATTTTATATTTTTATTATTTAATCAGATAATAAGACCTTTATTCTTAAAATTCTAAACAAGTGCTTCTGCATCGCAGAATAAATCTCTATCATCAGTTCATGACTCACATTTACCAGTTCATTTTTTCCCTCAAGTTAGATGCTTTTCTATTTTCGTCATGTTGATTATCTCATTTAAAAAAAGCACACTACTTCAACCTTCGGCGTTCGTAGTCTCTATGCATTTTTGATTACTTTATATTTAAACTTGATTTTTTCTCATGTTAATCATTTGGTTTTACTCATTTCTAAATCGCCCTAATATTCTCACCCTACTGCCCGTCTTCTCAAAATATCCTTTACAAAATGTTGCCCCCCAAAAAGGGTTTCTATTGCTAGTCTGCTATGGTGTAACTTCATTGTTGTTTTATTTTCATTTATATTTGTTTTCCTGCTTTCAGCATTTCTTTTTGGGATGATGGTCTGGGTAATTCTTACAATTTATCATTTCCTGCAGACTCCTTCACCAGTGTGATCTATGTTCCCATATTCTGTTGAATAGCTCATGTATTTTTATATTCATTTTGTTTTTAATACCCCAACTCATTAATCTCTGGTAATGTTATGCTATTCCTCCCCTTTTTTCTATTAGCAAAAATATCTAAACCACCTATTGCCATGCAGCTTCCTAATTACCGTCTCTTCATCAGTATTCAGTCAGCTTCAATTCAGGTTAGGATATTAATGCACTCTACTTATGAATGAAGAGGATGTAAATCTACTTTGCAATGAAAAAATAGCACTACAAGATTTTAAACTGGTATCAGATGTGGGTTTTAAAACATGGAGAAAAAAAGAAAACTGTGTGGAAAAAAGGGAGACAAGATAAATGGATTCTGTTAAAATAGATTATTTTGTATCAAAATGTGATTTTGTTGTGCACTTTTATAATCCACATGTTCCAGCAAGACTTAAAAAGATGAAGTCCTAATCTACAGATAGGGAGCGGCATTGGTTAAGAGATGCAGTCTTTTTGTGAGCTGTAATGGCCACCCTTTGTGGGCTCCCCCATACAAAAGAAAAATCTTTTTTCCGTAGCATTCAGTGTTCTCACCATTCAAATGAAGTTGCTCTATTTGAATTACCACTTACTGCAATGATTGCTCCATACAGGAAATTAATGTGCTCCATTACTTAAGGTTTTGTTTCGTGCTTAATTATAGTTTCCCCCATTTAATTACAAATGAAAGACAATAATCAAACCTCACTCCAAATAGAGTGAGGCTAATGAATTTTCCCAGCTGTCACAGGGGGAAGCTTCCCTAATCTATTTGCCCACCCCCGGACCAGGTGGGGGGCCTTTCCTATTCTGTCCTATAAGAACAGCACCCCCCTCTTTTCATTGCACTTAACACAATTGTCATTGTTTCGAAGATTGAGGTCATTATCAGCTGAAACCGGCTCTTGTTTAAAATATACAAACCAGGAGGGCTCCAGGTCTGTGGAAGGGCTCCAGGTTAGAAAGATAACCCCAGGTAAACACAGACCCAGAGCCCTCCTGGTTAATGCATGCCAGTGGTAATAGCTCAGTAAATTATAAGTGGACTGAATGTGGAATGAACTTTGCTGTTATACACCCAAAACTATTGCTACGAACCTTCTATAGCAGAACACTTCAGGGCAGTGAAGAAAGACACTTTTGTGAATTAAACTATAGGTTAAAGCACTTCCCACTGAACTATGAACACTCAGCTCCAAACACCACAGCCAAGAGTCAGCACCTGTCACATTTCTCACCTGTGAGCAACGTTGTTTGGGTTGAGGCTTTGAGTAAATGCTTCTAAGCAGATGGAGTGAATGAGCCAACTGAAAAGAAGGCAGATTTTGGCTTAGGAGTCTGAGTTCAGCACAGTGACCCACAGTGTATACCTAAAGATACTAATGCCTCCAAGGAAAAGTCATGTTACACCTTAAAGTTCTCTTTTTTTGAATGGTGGTCCCGTTATGGAATACAAATCCGGTCTTACAGCTGGTCACTCGACAAAATCATTCTGCGAGATTCATTAGTTCTTTTGTACGGTTTTGCAGTGGGCCACGCACTATGCGTGACGCTTTTCTCTTCCTTTCATGTTATGTGTGTATGAAATCTCAGTATAAATGCTTCTGTGGTCCACACCATAAAGCACAGCTGCGAGATTGCTGCTTACTCTCACATTAAAGGAAGGAGCACAATCGCGAGGCCTGGATACAGTGAATAACTGATGAGGGCTATGATGGAAATGCCTTTTCCCTGCTTGCACATTTCCAAATGTAGTAGCAAAAAGGAGGTTATTTGCATGCACTATGGGAGTGGAATACAATCTTAATAAGTTGTATATTTTAAACCAGAGCCGGTTTTTGCTATTTTATCTCTGTTAATCAGATGGAAAGTTCATGATTCCCTGTTACTATTACTCTCGCCTCCATTCTAATGTTTTTAAAAATTAGAAGGAGAGGATCATTGACATTATAAAATCAATTGTTGACACATACGTTTCACGGTTGAACCAGCTCCTCCACTTACAAAATATAACCGGGTACCAGGCTCCTGGTGTAAGGAAGAGAAAGGAGAAGGAAGGGAGGGAGGAAAGAAAGGAAGGGAGGAAGGAGAGATGGTGGAGGAGAGAGAAGTAGAGAGAGGAAAGGAAGGGAGAGAAGGGACGTGTGTGCTCTTTGGCGTGCTAATTTAAAGCTAAAGCTAGCACTCTGCTGCAACCTGCTGGCCGACTGGAGAACTACATGTGAGAAGACAGTATTGGCAGTGACAAATTCATTGTAAATGCTTCATTTTAAATCCAGCCCTCTTTATACTTTTATTACAAATAATCCAGTGGGGGTATGCCTGAAACAAAGCATCCGTGTTGTTTCTCAATTTAGAAAATAGACAACTGTTTGCATTAGAACATACGAAGGTGAGACTTCCTCACAGAGAATATAGATTGATATTCCAAGCGAGAATGTATTAACCTGGCCCCTAGCCATCCCCTGGTTAGTTACGGACTCACTTAAAGATGCTCATGTTCACGCAGATAACACCGTGGTGGGGACAGAGCACGGATGAAAATCACTGTATACGGGAGACTGTGCTCTGTATTCTACCAGAAATTCTGGAGCTACACCTGAGTGTTTAAAATACCTGAAAGTTTGGCAAAAAGGACAAAATATCTCTTGTAAAATGGCCAGGAATGTGTTTTGTGGAACTCTAGGTGGAAGCAGACATGAGGCTTTATAAATGATAAATATATAAATGATGATGGAATATTAACTGAAATACGATATTGCCTATAATAAAGCTTAAGAAAAGTACATAGTCCATAGTAACATAAATTAGAATAAAATGGAAGAAACAACCCAAAACTATTTTTTGACAATTAATGATTAGTGAAATACTGTCACTCTGTAAACTTGGAAAATAAGTGGAAAGAAACAGGCTGACAGTTCTATGGTTTTCTCTCTTTCTCAAAATGTCACTTTATGTTATAACACTGGGTAATAAACGAATAAGTGCATAGGCATCAGTTCAGATCCGCTGAGAAGGAGATGCCAAGGCAGGATGCAACACACAAGAGATTTACTGGGAGAATGCCTGTCATCAAGTGATAAAAGCTGAAGACCTAGAGTAGGCAGACAACGTCCTCAGACGGAGACCGTTTGGACATCTGCGAAGGAAGAGGGAAAGGAAGGAAGGTGGGTAGGAAGCGGCTCAGACTACTGAGTCATTCTAAAATAGTTTGGACCACGCTAATGGGGAGGTATTGTGCCAATGGCATCCATTAAAGGAGCCCCGGGCTTGGCAGGAACTGGCCTGCACATTCATTGGTGGGGAGCAGCCCAGGGGACATGTGGCTTCAGCTTGGCGAACGTGGTGGTAGACCAGAAAGGCCGCCCGGGGCGCCGTCTCACGGTGTTCCCCAGCAGACAACCCGGGCTATGCAGCCACGGCGGCCACAGCGTGCGTGCACATTATAGTTTTGCTGTCCCTTCTACTGTCCGTTTTTTCTCTACATCTTAGCTCCATTTCCACCATGATTACACTTTGCCCAATTCTCCTGGGTTTGTGTTTCTTTCTCCCACACTTTAATTACACAGAGTAACAAATTGGCGATTCATACAGCATCTTGTGTGCCGGGAATTTTCTGTTCTTTCCAGCTTCTGTCCTGCAACCCGGTATATCAATTTAACGGTATGCCATTTATTTAAAATGACAAATTTTTAAGAATATCCATAAAAGGATTATGAAAAGAATCACTAAGTCAACTTGGAAGAGAAAAAAGAACAGTAAATATAAAAATCAAGAAATCAAATGGAAATAATCCATGTCAAGGGCTGAGGAAACTTACCATGTGGGGGGGGAGACATCATATTTGACCTCTGACAGTTCCAGTTTACAGCAATGCTTTCTTTTATGATTTTCAGGTAAGAGAGAACTTCTGAGCTCCTTGGATTCTGTAATCATCTCTTGTCACTAATACTGGTATCTGGAAAGTGACCCAGAAAGCACATGGCATATCACAGATTATCGTGTCCTTAAACCTTATGAGGTGGCTCATCCACACACACACACCATGTATCTCTTCTCTTCTCTGAACAGAGAACCATCCGTACTGGAGAGGGAAACCTTGCAAGATTTTTAATATAAAATTCATCCTACGTACTCTCCACGTACCTTATAATACTAAGTGGGGAAAGCCACAGTAATCATTTTCTCCTCCTTTTAATTATTGTCCACTTAAGAGACATATTTCTTACTTAAAATAATCTTAATGGGTAGTCAGACATTAAACGTTCTTTCTTGGATTGTACTAAATAGAGATTGAAAAGACATAGAGAGTCTGCTGTTTGAGACATTAGAAAAATCAGTTCAGGAAAATCACCCAGGTTCTAAGACCAGGTGAAGGGATGTGGGCCAAATTAGTGATGTACTTGAATGGTCCGTGAACTTCTAAGAATTTATAAGTGTATGCTGAGAGAAAGCCATGCTCTGTCAATTGATTTGGTCCACCCCCAAATGGAAATATGTGCTGCCATGCTCAGGCGACGGTAGTTGCCCTTCGTGATACACCAGTGATGTTATACAATGTCCAGCAGTGTCTTTTAATAAAGGAAGTTGCTTGTGGCTCGTTATGATTCCTTGCCAAGCATAGCATTTGTTGTTAACTGTGAAGGTAGTTTCGAAAACTTCTTGACAATAGTGTAAGTTGTGCCTGTTTTTGCCATGAGAAATGCAACCCTGATGGCGCCACCTGTAGTTTGTGTCTTTTCCTTTCTTTTAGCAAGAATTTTAATCAATTAAAATTTTGTTTTGCTTGATCTAAAAACAGTTATTGATTTACCGGAGATGTCCCTATGCTGTTTGGTGGGAACAGTTCATAGATGAAGAATTCATGCCATTGCTTAACCACGTTCATTGTAGAGAGAAAAATGGGGATTAAGAGAAATGGAGGGAATATGCAAATTTCCCATATTTCAGTTCAGTTTTTCTTCTTAGGCTGCATGTGCAAGATCTTCACACTTGCAAGTTCATGTCATTGTCAGGTTCACGTGTACAGATTCCATTTTTACTGAGTCCTGGGCACTCTGTGTATGTAACATAACTTTTGCTTGTAGATACTATTTTCATCACTGCTTTTGAACTTTAATTAGCTAATTTTATGTATTGATTCACCTTTGAGAATTGTGGTACAATGCAAAACAGCAGTACCTACCAAAAGTGCAAAATTATCACATGTAAACAATTGAATGAGGATGACCTAGAAAATGAATGAGTTAAGTTAAACTTCCCCCTGTTGTCTGAGACTACAATGGTAAGTGAGACTAGTCAATGCAGTCCTTGGAGCATGTGCCCAGTCTTTAAAAATGGAACTGTAAAAAAGGTAAGTGAACCTGTTGACATCACAATTAATCTTACATTTCAACGTTATTAAGTACATGTAAAAAAAAGTTTGGTTTTTTTTAACATTTTTTATTGATTTATAATCATTTTACAATGTAGAGCAAATTTTTCAATTATACATGAACATATGTATATTCATTGTCACATTTTTTTCTCTGTGAGCTACCATAAGATCTTGTATATACTTCCCTGTGCTATAGAGTATAATCTTGTTTATCTATTCTACAATTTTGAAATCCCAGTCTATCTCTTCCCACCCCCTGCGCCCTTGGCAACCACAAGTTTGTATTCTACGTCTGTGAGTCTATTTCTGTTTTGTATTTATGCTTTGTTTGTTTGGGGATTTGGGGTTTTTTGTTTTTTTTTTTTTTTAGATTTCACATATGAGCAATCTCATATTGTATTTTTCTTTCTCTTTCTGGCTTACTTCACTTAGAATAACATTCTCCAGGAGCATCCATGATGCTGCAAATGGCATTATGTTGTCGGTTTTTATGGCTGAGTAGTATTCCATTGTATAAATATACCACAGCTTCTTTATCCAGTCATCCGTTCATGAACATTTAGGCTGTTTCCGTGTCTTGGCTATTGTAAACAGTGCTGCTATGAACATTGGGGTGCACATGTCATCCTGAAGTAGGGTTCCTTCTGGATATATGCCCAGACATACAAATGATCAATAGACACATGAAAAAATGCTCAATATCACTAATTATCAGAGAAATGCAAATCAAAACTACAATGAGGTATCACCTCACACCAGTCAGAATGGCCGTCATTCAAAAATCCACAAATGACAAATGCTGGAGAGGCTGTGGAGAAAAGGGAACCCTCCTTCACTGCTGGTGGGAATGCAGTTTGGTGCAGCCACTGTGAGACAAAGTATGGAAATTCCTCAAAAGACTGAAAAATGTTGAGTTTTCTTCAGTAGAGAACAAGGCTCTTGTGTAACTCTTGTTAGAACAGCTGGAGTGATCGTTGATCAAAGGCCCCTCTTTTGAGTCGCACTCTGTAGAGCAATGGCTAATCTTGGATGCATAATGAATTGGTTAAGGAAAAAAACAGTATCCAGAACAGGATTTAAAACTTATTTCTTAGCAGATGCATCAGTCTTGGCTGCCTGATTTAAATCGATTAAACAATAGGAGAAGATTAATAGTTTTTGCATAAAGACAAAGTCAGAAATAGGTTGTATCAGGGTCCCATCAAAATTTAGTAAAGTCATAGCTCTGAGTTGCTTCTCTTGGCCTTCACCTCATGTCAGCAGGATGGCTACACCACTGAGGGCATTCCATCCTCATGGGGCACATCCAAAGCACAAAGGAGGGGACAAAGCTCTCTCCTTACAAATCCCTCAATGTGCCAGGGCAGAAAACCTCTCACGGAAGAATCCCGGAAGATGCCCCCTTATATCTCGCTGATAATAACTGGATCATGCATCCACACCAACCCCCAGTAACGGGTAAAGTAAGATGAGAGTACCCCAATTAGCTCATGATTCATCTGTCCTGTCTGTGAACATGGTCCATCAATACCAGCACAAAATCAAAGTTCTAGTGTCAAAAAGAAATGGAGTTTGGTAAACAGCTTTCAGTGTCAGTGATGAAATGTGTCTCCCATAGCAGAGGGCAAGTTTTCAAATATTTAGTAGATGCCCCAAACATAAAAATGCAATAAAGGAAGCAGACGGAAGCAGAGTAGCTTCGGTTGAAGGAGAGTGTGGGCAGAGTCAAGCACTCTTTTCCCCTATAGTGGCTTCCGAAGCACCTCTGTTCAACCTTGGGTACAACTTGAAAACCACTGTCCTAGGAATTGAATGACCAGAGAGAGACTTCAATGGAAACTGCACCATAACCAAATGGGATGCAACCCTGGAATGCAAAGATGGTTAACTTAGTAAATTAATATATCTTGCTCTAGGTATAGACAAATAATAAAAGGATAAGACAAATAATAAAAGGATAAAATTCCAAACTTTTTCATTATTATTATATATATTACAGTGATAGGTGATTGGTGATCTTTGATGTGACTATTACAACTTACCAAAGGCTCAGATGATGGTTAGCATTTTTTAGCAATAAAGTATTTTTCAATTAAAGCATGTATGTTGTTTTAGACTACAGAATGCTATAGACTACAGTGTAGTGTAAAGATGACTTTTATATGCACTGGGAAACCAAAAAAAATTATGCGACTAGCTGTATTGTAATATTTTCTTTATTATGGTGATCTAGAACCAAACCTGCAATATCTCCATGGTATCAAGCGACAAAAAGTAGATCCAGACTTAACTGTCCAAAGAATAGAAGCATTACCATTTCATTCAAGAACAAGAGAAGGATTTTTGGAATTAATTAATCTGGAAGACTGGTCTCTGCAATTAAAAAAAAACAGCATAAAGCTATACACGTTGGTGAGGAGGAGGCAAATTTCATTATCTGAAGATGATATTATTGACTAACTAGAATATTCAGATGAATACACTAAGGATAAATTTGACCTGAACCATGCGTGACCCGATACGGAGGAATCCCCTTCCTTATTCTTTGAACTCTCTCTTTTCATTACCTTGTTAGACACACAGAGATGGGCAGTTTTGTTAAAATGATGAATTAATTGAATGAGTGGATATTTTTATGGTGAGACCTACCCAACCAGCTGCTACAGCAGTGACTTGCAGATGGGCAATCACATTTGAACTATTATTTTAGAGATTCTTTCTACTGTCAGGGCAGTGACTAGAGCGATAGCAAAAAAGATGGAGGGGGACAATGAATGAATGACAGATGAGTGAGGTATATATCTTAAATGTGGGATTGTCATAGTTTGTCCCAAAAATACTCTCTAAGACAAAGATTCAAGTGTACGCAGTTTATTTGGAAGTCACAGGGCACACAAGTGAGTGTGGGGGAGCGAAACAAGGAAAGGAAGGCAGTCGGCAATGGGGTGTTAGGAAACCTACTACTGCAACAGGCAACCAGAGCTTACTTATGGGGAAATTCCGGGAAACACACATCTCAGAATCCCTCTGCTGGAGGAGTCGGAGAGATGGAGTATTTATACACTGTTCCTGAGAGTCATTGGTTGAAGGCTGCGAGGTTGCGGAGAAGGGTGGGTGGTGCTGATCCCTCAGAATTTCCAACTACTTCCAGTGTGGGCTAGTGGCCTTCTCTGGTTTAGGGAGAAGCCCTCAGACTTAGAGAGGCAGATACTAGCTGCTGGGATTTGTCCGAAGCGTGCTGGAATGAAACGAGATGTTAGAGAGCTGAGTCAATAGGGATTAGTGACGGAGTGGACTGGGAAATAAAGAACCAAGAAAATTCAAGGTTAGTCCTTAGCAAGACCATTGTTCATTGATTATTCTGAGATGGGAGGTAATTGATGGATAATGAGCAATGTGACAAGGAAATCTGATAGAGGGACAGTCATGTGGGGCCAAACATATACGACACAGGTCCCGAGAAACCACCGACATCCTCTATGGCACCATGAGAAGGACTGAGATTTACTAAGGTCATGTGCGGTCTCCCAGTATCATGATTTGAATATTACTGGAAATACGCTCTTATTTGGAGCCACTGAAAAATGATACCTAGAAATATGATTTACATCATAACAAGATTGCTCGCAGTGTATAATCTCCAGAATTCCATAAACTGTGGAGAGAAAGGAATGTGGAAACTGAACCTGAACATCTATAAAATCCATAGCAACATTAGATTTATTTGCTAAACTGTCATCAAACTATACGACGGTAGCCCTCAGATTTTCTTGGCTTCTCAGCAATCAAATATTAAATTTGGCTGACCTAATGGGCATGACATAAAATTAAATTAAATCATTAAATTTAACAATTTCAACTGATTTTCCGTTGGGTTCACCCCTGGAGAAAGAGGTAATCTTGAGGGAGTTAAGGCTGCAGTTTTACAACTTTTCAAATGAGGCGATAAAGCCCAGGGATTTGTTAACCGTATCTGAAAGATAAACCGCTCATAGGCAGGAAACATGAAAACAAGGGTTCTTCCCTCTGATTAAAAAAAAAAAAGAAAGAAAAATCTTGCCGGAGCTTCCTAGTCACAGAACAATCCAGTTTACGTGGAAAAATAAATTTTAAATAGAATGTAACAGAATTTTCTAACAATATCTTCATTATAGCCTTGAAACACTGCCTCCTCCCCCCCCCTTTTCCTCTTTTGCAATTTATCAGCTGACAGCTAAAAATTGGCCTATAAACCCTCTCTCAGTTGACTCCTCTCTGACCCAGTTCAGGCTCCCGAGTGGGAGGAGCACAGAAGCAAAGCAGCATTCGGGCATTTGTTTACTGCTCTGTGTCTCAGCACAAATGATGATACCACTAGAAAGATTCCCGGGGATAATGTTCCTTTGTTGTGATTTAGCCTGCACACCTGCGGGGCCAGGGCGCGCACTGTGCTGTGGGTTCCTCACATGCCAGGCCAGATGAGAAAGCAATTCTTGTTATTGCTTTGTGATTCAATATGCCAAGCTCCTCTCATTCCCACAAAATGTGGGTAGAAATCAGTGTGTGTGCAACTGAGTGCATACATCAAAACTCTAGGGGGTGACTTTTTTTTTTTTCTGTGTTACGTTGTCAAGCAGATGTTGATTAAGAAAATTCTGGACTGACACGTTAATCCAGTTGCTGTGGGATCCCATCGGTGAGTGCTGGTTTCACCATTATGCTATGAAGATTTGCTTCTGTGGAAAAAGTCATTCCGAATTTTAATGAATTTTCTACTGTTCTGCAGGAATGATTTCTTTCTTTGTGGTTAACCAAATAGAATTTTTTTAAGCTGTAACAAAATTATTTAAAATGTACCATTAAAAATGAATTAAAAATGTATTAATTTATTCATTTAATGATGCATTATATATTTCAGTGGGGGGAGGTAATTAGGTTCATTTGCCTATTTATCTTAATGGAGGTAATGGGGATTGAACCCAGGACCTCATGCATGCTAGGCAAGTGCTCTACCACTGAGCTATACCCTCCCCCCAATGCATTCTATATTTTGGACAGTTCACTGGTACGTATGAGTCCAAAATTTATTACCCAAAATACTGCAGTTTATATTGACACCCACTGGATGTGAACCAATGATAGTTAATATGCTGAAAACATTGGCGGTAAACAAAAAGCCAGCATCACTGCGTTTCTGTAGCTGATGACACAGTGTTCTACGAGGCCATGGGCATTGGGATGCAAGGAGAGGTTGGGTTCCAGAGGAAATACACAAGCCGAATCCTCTCAGACTTATCAGTGGTCAAAAATTAAATTTGGCTTACCTTCCAGACTGGAGATATAGTCTTATCCACTCCTAGATTCTGAACATTTCTTTTATGGGTTTGATTTCTGTGCAGTAAATTGCTTGTCTCTCGGGAGGCACAGAGAATTAACAGTTGTCATATTTTTGGCAGTTGGGGAGAGGCACCAGGAAATACAGTCTCTCATAATCCAGCCCTGACTGCCAACATTTATACTGAACTTTTCATAAACAATGAAACATCTATTTCATTTGTACCACTGTTAAACAATCTCAGGCCTTAGGGACTTCTGGATCTCACAGATGTGACAGAAATCAGATGTCAACAGCTTTGGAAATCAGAATGTCCCTTTGTATGGGTAGAAATTCCTCCTGTGTGTTTCTATAATTTCTATGAGCATTTTAAAAGAGAAGTAACAATTATTTGAAAGCAATTACTTGATTTTTTAAGGATATTTAGTATCTATGACACTACTTTATTGGGAATTACTCAGCCTTTATGACATTCGAAAGAAAACAAATCCACGAGATGCAGTTTAGAGTACCAGCAGACAGAGCAAAGTTTGTATCTAGGCACTCACAGTTAAGAGTTTTCTACCCTGGGGCAAGATACTTAAACCTTCAGAACTTTTAAAACTTTTCAGTTTTTTAATCTGCTTTTACTAGACAGAAGGTTTAAGGGGATCGTTAAATAATACATGAAAGTATCTAGTTTTTTAAAGCATAAAGTCCACACGATGTGAAGAGGGGCATGAATCTAAACGGAGTATTGCGGTGAGCATGCCCACCGGACAGCTACCACCTCTGCATTTGGAGGAGAGGACTGCCACAGGACAGGTGTCCCAGTTAGAAAAGTCACGTACTGCAGCGTAGTCCGGAATGCAGAAGTGAGAACAGAGGGAGTTAAACTGCTCTGTCCAACTGAGTTTAAAGAAAGCAGGAAGGGTGTCCTTTTGAGCTTGAGATGTTAATTTCATGTAAAAATGATTTGGCGATTCCAGAGGGTAAGGCTGTAGAGACAGAAGTCCCGAGAACACTAAAAGTAGGGAACTGATGAAATAAAATAGAGGAAGTAGGCTGTAGCCTAAGGGATGGAGGCAGCTGAAATTAATGCTCTTCCCGTGATGAAGTTCAGCTTCTGGACTTTGGAAACAGTGATGTCTGACATCCAACGTTAATGATTTCCCCATTGTGTAATGTAACGCCGGGCACTCAGTAAAGGCTTTGGTATCCAGTAAAGGCTTATCAACCACTGATTTCATGCCTGTCTTACATTCCTATAACCTTGAGAGATTAAAGAGAGGAGGTCATGACCATGTTGGGACAGGGAGAAGGATCCAGAGAAAACTGGGTCACAAGGAAGACACGACAAGACGGCCCGGTGCTGCCAAGGAGCCCAGCTGGGAGCAAAAGTTCAGCGTCACGGGCCACAAACGTGATGTGAAAGCAACCTCTGAAATTTTTCAACAGAAGTTATAAGGAGACTGAATTTCTTACATTTATATCAGAATGAGACTCATCATTTTGTATATTGGAAAAAAAAAGAGAAACTCTAATTTCTGGAGACCTCGTGGATCTTTCAGTTACATAAAGTGTTAGTAAATTTAAATTTCTAAAAATAGCTTAAGTTCAGAAGAAACTAAAAAAAAAAAATCTGCAACCAAATTGATTTAATAGGCCTCATTTAGGGTTACCAAAATGTTTTTTTAAGGGTCAGTGGCAACTACATAGAAGGAGAAAGAAGAAGAAAGCAAATTATCCTGAGCCCCGACTCTGTGCCAGGCACCCCAGTTTATCTCATTTTGCTTTTAAATCATTCCTACTGGGGAAATCTTGTTTCCATTTTAGAAATGAGACCACTGATGCTGTGAGAGATGAAGCAACTGGCCTGGGTGAGTCTTTCAGGGGTGGCAGAGCAGGCATGAAAATCTGGGTACTTTGACTCTCCCCTCCCCACATGTTCCAGGTCTCCACCAGGAACTAGCAACGTCCCACATCGAAAGCAAGGCTGATGCCTCCTCGTGACAAGGGCACACAGATTCTTTTAATCTATTCTAACAGCTCCCAAAACAAATGAGAATCTAACTTTGTTTATGCAGCCTAATTCTCCAGCAGCTACTAATATCACTGCTTTAGGAAATGTAATAAATTTTCCAGTTTAAAAACAGTGCTTCATCATTACCAAATGCCTTAGAAAACATTTATTAATATCTGAATTGCACATAACAGTGATAAAATGTATAGAATACTTACTAAATGCCAGACACTGTATGCAGTGCTTCACGTAGATTACATCATTGAATGTACACAAACCCCACCAAGTCGGTGTTACTCTTTTTCCCATTCTACATTTGAAGACATTGAGACTTAGAGGGGTTAAGTAATTTGCCGAAGGTTACATAGCTAATAAGAGTCTCAATTAGCCCAGGCAGTCCAAGCGGAGAGCTCACACTTTTAATCAACATGCTGTAAAGTTCTTCCACATAAAACTTTACCAGGTACTTGGCACAAAGCCTAGACCCCCTCTTTCTCTTGTGGAGCAAAATCCACATCAAATACAGGAAAAATGAAACTTGACAGAAAAAACCCAGGGAACAGAAGAAAGGGGATGTGAGGGACTTGGGTTACTAGTGAGTCCTCCTCCATCCCACCCATGCCCGCCGCTCATGGTCACTGGGTTTCTGCAGGACTAGAGATTAAATAATTTGCCCAGAGCCAAATTTCTCAACTCTCAGGCCAAAGGAACTTTCACAACATCCCTTAAGCTCTAATGGAAGTTCAACTGTATCTCAGCAAAAATCCAAACAGTGGAGTATGTTTTCAGAACTCTCTTTTGAAGACAGCTTTGTTTTAGAGAAATATCCAGCAACCTTCCCTTCAAAAAGGTTTGTCCATGAACTTGTTGATTGATGGGGGGATCATGAATTTTTTACATACCTTAATAGGATAACAATTTTAATTTTAGGTCTTGACATGCTCAGGAAGAAGAGAATGGCTCATTTCTTTTCCTCCCCCAGAAGTGTGATTTTACGATTCCACACTCTATTATCAATCCTGTCCAGGCTTTAAGTAGTAGTATTGTGTCAAGAAAGAGAAATTTTCCTATGGAGTGACATGTTTACTGCTACAAGGTTTGGTTGATCTCCTCTCAGGCTGTGTTGAACGTCAGCAGCTCGTGATTTAATCCAAGCAGAGGTAGATGGCAAGTGCCAATGTGATTCAATCCTTGTAGAGGCAGATGGCAAGTATCAGTTTTTAGTTGGCATTGGAGACATTTCCCCACCTTCCCAAAGGCTGGATGTAGGTAGATGATTAAATTAAAGCCAATGGAATTGAAGATGGGTGATGTTTGCAAACTTCAACTTAAAATACAAGCCATTGGCCTTGGAGGTCCTCTCTTTTTCTCTTGTTCTGTAAAGTGACACAATTGTGACCCAGCCTCAACGTGCACATGAAAAGAATGGCTTAGAGGAGAGGAAAGCAATGAGATGAAAGAAATTGGTCAAGGAGTAGATCTACCTCCCAGTCTGGGCTACTCACCTCAAGACCCTTAAATAAACGAAGAGGGAAGGAAGGAAGGAAGGAAGGAAGGAAGGAAGGAAGGAAGGAAGGAAGGAAGAAAAAGAAAGAAAGAAAGACTTACTCTGTATTTGAGGTCCCTTGTTATGCAAACTAAGTTTGTACCTCAGCTTTCCTCTAGGACTGCACCCATCAGTAAAGGACTAACTCCTGAGCTCCTATGTCCAATGAGGCCTGTGCATGACTCACTACTTCTATTATTAAGAAATAATTCCAATCATTTTGTGCAAGGTTTTATTTTATCAGACATTGTTAAACAACTGTATTCCCTACCATATGTGAGGAATTAAGATGAGAGCCGAAGGAACTATTCAAAGTTACGCTGTCAGAGTCACTTTTTCAAACCACTCTGATGCCTTCTTTCAGAGTCAACTGATCTCTTCACTCCATGTTAGTATAACAGGAGAGATTTCTTTAAGAAGAAAATGTAGTACACAGTAAATGAACTTAATTTTTCACACTGAAGTCAAAATTATTATTATGACCGAAACAATGTAAATGGAGGTAACCTGTGATACTGCTCCTATTAATGCTTCTTTTTCAAAATAAATGACAGATTTCATGGAAGTAATACCATTTGAAAAGTCATTCTTCAGCTTGAATCGCGTGAAAATCTAAAAGCTATAGAACCAACACACCACATTATAAATGGATAAAGATTTGACACATATATACAATGAAATATTACTCAACCATAATAAAGAAGGAAATCTTTTTGCAGTTAATTAACTTACTATTTATTTCTTTTTATTGGGGGAAAAAAAAAAAGAAAATCTTGTCATTAGCAGCAACCTGTATGGACCTAGAGGATACTATGCTAAGTGAAATAAATCAGACAAAGAAAGACAAATACCATATGATTTCACATATATGTGGAACTTAAAAAACAACAAATGAATAAAGATTAACAAGTCAGAGAACATAGCTACAGAGAACAAACAGGTGGTTGCTGTAGGGGAGAGGGGCTGGGGGATGAGTGAAAGTTACAAGATAAATGAGTCACAGAGATGAAATGTGCAGTGTGAGAAATATAGTCAATAATAATTTTATATCTTTGAATGGTGACAGATGGTAATTAGAGTTAGCATGGTGATCATTTTGTAATGTATAGAAATATTGAATCACTATGTTGTGCACCAGGAACTAACACCCTGTTTAGGTCAATTACACTTCACAAACAAATGAACAAACAAACTCATAGAAAAAGACATCAGGTTTGTGGTGACGAGAGGCAGAGGACAGAGCCAGAGGGAACTGGATGAAGCTGGTCAAAAGGTTCCAGCTTCCAATTGTAAGAGAAAAAAGTACTAGGGATGCAATGTCCAGGATTAATATAATTAACACAGCTGCACATTATATATGAAAGTTGTTAAGAATTCTCATCATGCAGGAAAAATATCTTTTTTCTTTTCCTTTTATTTTGTAATTATATGAGATGGTGGGTGTTCACTACCCTTATCCTGGTAATTATTTCATGATGTACGTAAGTCAGGTCATTATGCTGTACACCTTAATGCTGCCTGTCCATTATATCTCAATAAAACTAAAAGAAAATAAATAAATAGATAGAGAGCTCATGTACAAGCTTGATGGCATTTAAATTCCCCTGGGTAAATGCAAACGTGGGGACTTAGGTGAATTGAAGTGCAAAGAATTTGAACATTAATTAATGCTGGAAAAAGTAACAAGCCTTTGCCATTTCTGTCTTTTCATAAACAGAACAAATATAATTGTTTCATAAGTAGAACAAATATAATTATTTTATATGAACCACTAAATTGTTACTTTCAGAAATTACTTGGAAGTATCACATACACACACACATAAAAACCAAACAACAACAATGATGTAAGGAAGTAGAATAATATTCTGGTTATAAGCTCGGATGCTGAAGTGTTTGAACTTAGTCCAACTACCTATTTGCTGAATGATCTTGTGGAACCTCACAGACACTCTATGCCTAATATCTTCCCTGATAAAATAATAGAACTAATCTTGTAGGGTTGTGATGAGTTCCGTAGAGTTTAGCATAATCGCTGGCCCTCTGTAAGTTTTCCATGAAAGTTCCTTGTGTTACTACCACTCACAGTGGCTGTACACACCCCATTGCTTATGAACATTTCTAAAATAACAATCTGTTCAAAACTGGACTGGCCATTAGCTGCAAGAAAGGCCCTCTCATCATGTCATCAAAAACTTGTAAAGAAAACAAGAAAGCATGCCCTGCCTCTCTCTCCCCCATCAAAAAACAAAAACAAAAACAAAAACAAAAACTCTTAACAGCAATAAAAACTAAACTGACAAGACATAATAATTCAAAAATCTACAGTAACCTGCAACCTTTGAAAAGTAGGTGAGATATTCATGAAATACTCCAGCTCTTTCTGAAACAGGAAGAGTTTGAGAAAACACAGTAAAACGTGCAGCTTTGCTTGTCTTTTTCTCTCCACTGCCTTGGAAGCTGATGACTTGAAGAAGAAGATGTGGGAGAAGAGGAGGATGATGGAGAAGAAGGAGGAGAATTTTCTAACCTGAACAGAAGGCTGGACCTGCAGCCGTTTCCCAGGGCTGTGCCGCACTGCTGTGCAAGTCGAGGGGGCGCCACTGGTGTTAATCACACCGCAGTCCGTGTAGGGTGGTGCTTCAAGGGCTCTGCCCAGATGTGCTCCCCAGGGTTCCATTAGTCCCTGCAGTGGCACAAGACAGTGGCTGGACTTACCTTTGACCTGCAAGAATTGCTCTGTTACCCCCTCCCAGCCTTCCTCTTCTCCAGCATCTTCTCTAAGTCCAGTATTATAAATATCACAGAAGAACTGGGCAGGAAGCAGAGGAATACTGAGTGTTGCTCTGTCCTCTGGGGGTGGTCACGTTCGGAGGAGAAGTGCTCAGAAGGGGCTGGGGTGGGGCTGGCACTGAAAACTGGGCAGGCTCTGGAATGTGTCGCATCGCACCTGGCCCAGACTTCCAAAGGACTATGCACGGGAGGCAGGGGAAGACCCCTGCTCAGGGCAGAAGGAAACGCTATCCTGGTTCTTTTTAGAAGCTAAAGCAAATGCACCAGCCTGCCCCCATCCCAGCTGTAAATTAAAAGTAGATAAATGCACACTAACAGGAAACAGAGAGCCGACCCACTGCATCTCTTTATTCACACACGCGGTCTGGATGAAGTTTGCCTCTTTAATGATAAAAGGGGAAAAATGGGTAGATGTCAGGAAAATGGAGATCCATGGAGAAAAGGCTGTAGAATAAAGTAACAATGGCACCAAAGGATCCAGAAGAAGGTGATGTCCCCATAAAATACAATAAGAAAAGAAATTCAAGTCATTGGACCTGAAGAGCATCATTCTAAGTGAAATAAGTCAGAAAGAGAAAGAAAAATACCATATGGCATTGCTTTTATGTGGACTCTAAAAAAAAGGACACAAATGAACTTACCTACAAAACAGCAGCAGACTCACAGACAGAGAACAAACCTACGGTTACCAGGGGGTAAAGGGGGTGGGAAGGGATAAATTGGGGATTCGAAATTTGTACCTCTTGGGGACTGATGGAACTGTTAGCTGTCTTGATTGTGGTGGTGATTTCATGGGTGTATACCGCTATCAAAATTCATCAATTTGTACACCTGAAATATGTGTAGTTTAGTGTATAGGAATCATACCATAATAAAGCTGTTACAGTAAAAAACAAACATCAAAAAGAATTCAAGACATAGGAAAGAAGACAAGATGGCATGATATGGAAGACGGATGAGATGAAGAAGGATTTCAAGAACACTAAAGACAATATAGGAATGACAAATTAAATTGAAGCAGAATTGATGCTGTTTTAAATTAAATCAGTATTATAGAGAACAAACACGAGCCATTCTCCCAAAATAAAGATGACAAGGACCAGGAGGAAACAGAAGCATGAAAAAAAAAAAAAAGGAAAGGAAAAATGTAGAAAAGGACTGAACGGCAATCCGAGAAAGTAGGCGATAAGTAAAAATAAAACAGAAAAATGAAATTAAACATGTGCACACAGAGAAAGGGATCTCTGTATTCCAGGCAAAATTCATGGAAGAAAAGAAAAAGGAGAATAGAAAGAGGAAAGAAATGTTTAGTCATTTCATATTCTGGGAACATTTCTGAACTAACAGTGCTTAAGGGTGAATAGAGATTCTAAAGTATTTTAGGCAAAAATAACAGATTGTATCTACCGTCATCACTTCCCTTAAAGAGAGTAACAATAATAACAGTGTGTAAATCTTATTTGCAGTCAGAAGAAAGGGAAGCAACACTGGCTTAGACCAGTGGGTCTCAAAATATTTGACTTCAGCCTCTCTTAAACCCTTAAAAATTATCGAGGCTCTTAAAGAGCTTTTGTTTTAAGAATTATAGCCATCAATATTTACTACACCAGAAATACATATGAGAAAATTTAAAATATACCTTGTCGTTCATTTTCAAACAAACCCATCCTATATTCACATAGTTTTAAAAACTATTTTCTAAGATAGTGAAAACTTTAATGAGAAGAGAGGCATCTTGTTTCATTTTTACAAATCTCTTAGTGTCTGGCTTAATAGAAAACATCTGGATTCTTGTATTTTCTTCAATGTTTACTTTGTTGCCATATGTGTCACATAACCTCTGGAAAACTCCACTGTACATGCTGAAAGAATGAGACTGAAAAGAGCAAACAGCATCCTAGAAAAGCATGAAAACAGTTCTAAATCAATGAACTTTCTGAAAGGGTGTCAGGGACCTCTCAGGTTCCACGTTGAGGACCACTGCCTTAGACTAAGGGATAGTTATTAAATAAATAGCAAAATTATGGACGGAAAGTGAGTCCAGGGTTCATTACTTCATTGATCCATTGACATAATCAAGAACTCAGCTTCTTTCCATCTCTACCCTGTGCCATCCTCAGAGGGTGCGCCTCTCCTCCTTGGCTGGCTTCCTCGTGGTCCTCAAGCTGCCAGAGGTCCAGACATCAACACTGAAGACCAGAGACAGAAGGAAAATTTTATTTCACAAACAGTTTTCACAATGAAGAAACAACTTTAAGTTGCCCAAGCAGATATCCCTTATGCTTATTGACCAAAAAATGAATAATGTGTCATTCTTTGATCAATTAGCTGGATGAAATCACCACACTTGGGCTTCACATACATACACACACACACACACACGTATATACACACCTATACGCACACACCATACACACACATATACATGTCTTAAGATATGTGTACTGCCTTTGAATTTGCAAGTCTAATTCTAGATATTCATCCTAATGCAATTATCCAATACGTGAAAAGAGGAATGCTTGTTGATATTTTACGTGGAATTTTTTATCAGTGTATAATTTTCTAAAGTCAGTGTTCCCATAATAAGAAATTGATTGAGTAAAGAAATTTTTTGTGCTTCCAAAAATGAGATGTTTTGGACTCACGAAAAGTGATAATATAAATGTACACTTATTAGCATGGAAATCTGTTCACAGCATATTTCTAAATAAAAAGTGGAATTTCCAAAATAAATAAATAAAGTATTACTTCCCTATAAACAGAATTGGAAAAACTTGCTTCTCATAGAGAAAGATGAAAGAACTTTTCTATGGTAAAGAGAGGAACAAATTGTGTAACAGAGTTCAAACCACAGGCATATACTTCATAAATATTAGCCGAACAAAAGAATAGAAGGAAGGAAGGAATAAAGGGAGGGAGGGAAGAAGGGAGGGAAGAAGGAGAAATGAAGGGAGGAAGGGTTTTTATGCATAGAGGCGATGCACCAGTTACCGATAGCCCTGTGCGAAGCCACTCTGCTGAGATTTAAGGCTGTTTCCTGTCCATCAAGAAGAAAATGGATGTGCATTTTAGCAAAGATTGGAGATTCACACTATGTACTAAATAAAAATAGAAAGGAAAATAAGAAAGAAAAGGACAGACAAAGAAGGACAGGAGTTTGCCAAGGCCTATGATGTCACTTCTGGGAGCTCAGTGCAACGGGGAGCATCCACGATCATTAACACATCAGTGTAAAATTTCCTATCTCGTTTCTGCTTTATACCTGCACTCAGGTTTTTATAGCGGTGTCAACAATTTATGCTAGCATGGAAGAGGAAAGTTTTATTTAAGAACAAACCATGACAAGGTGATGTGTCATTAAGTAAATCAGGAAATAGCGATTAAACTAAACTAAGCAGTGAGGACGGTAGACAAAAACATCTGTAACATTAATCATACAACAGACTGATATTTTGCCAAGAATATAAATTTCACTTTAATGTATTTTGGTAATTATGGGTAAGAATTTAAAATAGCACCATAGTTCCACAGAAAAGGCTGGATGCTAATATTAAAGTTTTAGACAGTCACTGAATATAAGACATTTTAATCAAAATGCAAAGTTTCCGTCTTCTGAAGCAGTTGTTGGCTTGAATGCAACAATTCATGAAACGGAAATGAAGATAAAGTTTCATTTTTGGGCTCTATTTTTATAGAACTTATATTCCTACCACATAGCCCTAAGG
Organism: Vicugna pacos; assembly: GCF_048564905.1. Classification (NCBI taxonomy): domain Eukaryota; kingdom Metazoa; phylum Chordata; class Mammalia; order Artiodactyla; family Camelidae; genus Vicugna; species Vicugna pacos. The sequence goes on along the minus strand of NC_132991.1, from coordinate 84,826,650 downwards.
AAACCTGAACTTCATTCATCCCAGTGAATAAACAGTAGATGAATAGGCTGAAGTAAAATGTTTACATATCAACAGAAAATGAAACATTGCGTAATCATGTACGGATCTGGTCATCTTTGGCCAGGAGAGGAAGGATGATGTATTAGGAATTGATCCACTCATTCACAGAGTGGCTGAGAGTATTAGTAAAGTGAGTCTGCAGAAAGCACAACCTTAAAAAGATTCTATTCTGTTTTGCTAAGTTTGCTAGATATTCCGTGTGAAAAAGAGCCCATGACACCTCAAACCAGGGTGAACAAACGTTTTCCAGAGACTGAGTGGGTTCCATGATGCTGGACTTTTATTTTGAAAACCAAGACAATCTTGGGCAAAACAGGACAAGGGTCAGCCTACCTAGATCTGACCACCTCTGTAAAATGATGAACCCTCCAAACCCCTAAAAGAGAGAGCCCTGATGTCCTGGTGCTGGGTCACCCAGCAGGGCACCAGCAAATGAAGGGAAGCCAGAGAACATAAAGATGTGTGAGAAATTATTTTAGAGTTAAAAAAAAAAAAGCATTGAAGTAGTCACTACAGAAACATTTAGTACTTTGTTGGATTTCTTTGTACTACTTACAATTTGAATTGATTTTACTTTGACTTACAGATGGCTGGTTGGGACCACCAAAATCTGGCCACATTCTTAGACTCTTAGTCAAGACGTAAAGCTTGGAGGGACAGCAAGCACATTTCCCATAATATATGCTGTTATAATTTTCCCTTGGAATAACAAGAGATGGTTTCACTAGAATGAAACGTATCAATACATGTAATGAAAATATCAGCATTTCTTTCTCAAGATCCTCTTCTTTCTTCAGTTTGTTAATAACCAATAGTGTACAAGAAGAGTGCTTTGACATAATAATAAACAATAGATTTGTAATCCACATTTTCACCCGAGCTGTAGCCACAAACATCAATTTCAAATCAAAGGTGAAGTGGAAATTCCATTTTTGACTGCTAATAAATTATGATAAAAAGTTTAAAAATAAGACAAATTAAAAATAAGAAAGTCATTTCCAACTCTACTCTCTTGGAAAACACACATGAGCTTCTACTAATTGTGACTTAGATGATTAGAATCTTTCATGGTCAGAATGCTTAAATAGATCTTTCAATAGATTTTAAAAATGGCATTTAAAATGTTAATACATCTTTAAAATCTTTTCCTTCCACTGATTGGAAAAGTTGGCAGACACTCTCATTTATCAAAGTCAGTGTTTAAAAATATGAATAAATGTTAATTTGAATCTACTTGTTTGGAATCATTATTGGCTCAATTACTTTAAAAATCTAGTTTTTCCACAGATTCTTAACTCATAGTGGTTTGACCTTTAAAGACCCATCATTCTTGATCCTTGTCTGCTTAACAACATTTTTCTCTTACTTGAAATTTGCAAATACTGTTAAAGATTAATTAGGAGGCGAAACCATATGTGGTTCAAGAAAATGTATCTGGTAATAAAATAGTGAAAATCCATTATGATAGCTGCAAGAAGCCAAGAATGTCTAAAAGTCAGACAATAAACAACCAAGTAAGATGGAAAGAACACAGAACTGAGAATCAGAAAATCTGAGTCTGAGTCTTGAGTCTGTCAAAATTAACTGTGTGCTTTTGGGAAAAACTCTTAGCCCTCTGGGTTGCATTTTTTATTTCTATATAATGATGAAGTAAATTATGGGATGTGTAAGTAAATTAGTATATTCATTATATTTTGAATCTATTTTTTAAAATCTAGATTTTAAAAAAGGAAAACTATATACAATATTGTTTTAAAGAAAGGGAAGACTGTTTATAATGTAATACATATACACATACATAATTTCTCAAGCTATTTTTCTAATTTTAATTGGGTGAAGAGATTACTAGAAGGATTACTACTGGATGTTGATCATATTTGTTTCTGAGTAATGGATATTTTTGCTTTATTTTCTTCTTTTTAATTTTTTTTTTCTTTTTCCTGTTTTTGGATGTTTCTGTATCACTTGACGATTTTACACTGATCATGTCATTTTTTTTTCCACTAAAGCAACAAAATTCTGTCTTATATTTTAAAAATAAGTTCAACAGCTGTAAAAAATAATAATACTTAAAAAACTCTTATCAAAACAACACCTGTAAAGAGTTCAAAAGCCAAATAATGATAAAAGGCTTAGAATAAAAAAGTGCAGTTTCTTGCTTCTCCTCTTTATTTGCCATCCCTCCCAATAGTTTGCCTCCACCTTATTTCTCAGAGGCAAATACGTTCAAGCATTTTAATGTTATTCTAGTTTTTACCTTCATTTCTCTCTGTTGGTTCATCTATTTTTTTAATATTATCCATAGCCATCTACTTAGCAGAGGGGCCTTTTAGCTGACTCATTTCCCTCCTCACCTCTCATCCTCCCAAAATAGGTACCAATTAGTCCAATGACTAATATTAATTATGAACCAAGCACAAAATAGTCTGTGGGCTATAATAAAAATTTAAGCAACAAAGATCCCAAATAACTTGGATTCAAATCCTGGCTGTGATCATGCTATAGGATGGATTATTTCATCTCACTGAGTCTCATTTTCCTGAACAATAAGATGGATATGGTAACACCTGTTTAATGAGGGTTAAGTGACCAGAGTGTGGAAAACGCCGAGCCAGCCCATAAGATCGGTGACTGAGGGCATGGGCCACGTCCTGCTAGTTCACTACTTCTCAACTATTTCTGACATGGTATTAGTTAAATGAATGAAGGATGGAAAAATTAAATTGTAGAGTAGGTAATAGACAGCTATTTTAGATAACTCAGTCTCGCTTTATATGCTGCCCACCGACCTCCAGATGCACAGAAAACCCAGCTTAAAGTAATCTTAAGAATCTACACTTTTCACTGATAAGAGATAGTTACAGTAGAGGAATTAAGTAAAGAAATCTATGCCATTGAAAAGGAATTCTTCATAGGAAGTTGAGGTTTTCAAAGGGACTAAAAACTCAGTGTTTTTTTTTTTCCTCCCAGATCTGAAAGGAGAATGACTGTTAATACTTCTTCCCCAAAGCTGATGTGCATTTGAAAGTTGTTAATAATCATCAAAGATTTTTTTTCAAAGAAGGAGATTATCAGGGAAGAATTCCAGTATGTAACTATCTGCTCCTAATTAGAAGACCTTTATGAATAAGAAAACACTTAAAATGAAATTTCAATTTTATTTCAAAGAGGAGTACCATCTCTTGGTGGCAGATTAAAAAGTATGCATGTGTTCCCTCTTACCTTGGGACACCACTAAAATGACAGTAACATTCCAGTTCTAAAATGGAAGAGTTAAGAAACTAGTCACCCAATGGCTCTTCTCCCAGCAGAGAGAGAGAAATTGAAGAGAGATTGAAAATCAGAAAGGTAAGCTGTGCAAGCTCCATCTACAAAGATATTTGAAACATCTCTAACTTCACCACCATATACAGGAAATTATGGACAAATTCAGTACAGAAAAAACTTAGGTTGTAGGAAGATATCAGAATAAGACAGCTGTGCCTCAGATTTCAGACAAATTTTGACAACAAAATTCCCTGAAGTATTACCAACAATCCTTGAGTGGCAAATGCCATAGGTTGTTGGCTCACTAAGCGACTATGCCAACCCGTTTGCCATCCTCTAGTGGAGAGGACAGAAAGGAAAGTAGTCAGCCCCTCACGTCTCAGAATAAACATAAAGCAATAAAAAGGAGATAGGAGTATCAATCAGCAGAGCCACCAATGAAGTCTGCAAGTCTGAGAGTCTACTGAAGGGGCTGATGGTGGAAAAAGCACCGAGACTATGTGCCTGGGGTAGAGGTGGCCGCTCTGTGTGCTGGACCAGGAGATGACACTTCACAGAAGTCAGAGGGACCAGAGAAGGGGCCCAAACACCTGGCTGGATATACACTGAGGTTTGCCTACAAACAGCTCTGTCTGCTGAGCCACCTTCCCTTCTCCCACAGGCAAGAAAAGAAGGCTGTCGCCATGGGTTTGAGCCCTCAGACTGAAGCCTTCGACTTAGCATCCAACTTCCCTCTTGCCCACATAGAGCAAATTCTGGTTGTCAGGAAGCCCCACCCATAGTTACAGAGTTTGAAAGCAGCCTACAGAACACAGTTCCAGGTCCACAGAAGCAAAGGTGGCCCAGATTGGCCGCTTAGACACTCGACCAGGTCTTCATTCTCAAATACAGGACAAACGATGATCCACAACAGACACATGAATTAAACAGGAAAGCAAAAACCCAAGGTAAATAAGTAAGTGACTGAGCCGAAGGGAAACAGAGCAAGGAATACAATTAATTAGAAAATTGTAAAAACAAACTCTCTGCTACTGAAATGTGAAATTAAACATATATGTGTATGTATATATGAATTTATCATATTTAATTTATAGATTTAATACGTTTCCTTGTATTTAATAGTAAATGGATAAATAGTTTAAGAACATGACTCTATAATTAGACTGCCTGTGTTTTGAATCTTAGCTCCACTGCTTACTAGGTATATTTAAAACAATATAATGGCTTAAAATACTAACCTCATACAGTCGTCGAGGGATGAGTGAGTTCATTTATGAATGAGCCTATGCCCCTCTATCTTAAGCTCCACATAAATTTGGCCTGTTACTGTAAAATTCATGGCACTTTCCAGGACAGAAAAAAAAGGGCAAAGAACGTGTTGAGTAAAGTGAGAGAACAGGCAAACTCGTGATGGATTTTAATTGAAAGTTCCAACCTCCAACTAATAAGATGGCTCTGCTAGTCATGAAATAACTTTAGCATTACCTCCTCGGCCGAGTACGGCTGACAGAATTTATGAGACAGAGGGGGGAGCAAAGCTGGAAGGAAGGTCAGGAGTGCCAACATCTTGAGCTTCCCTGATGAGGTGCTAAAGTTCAGGAGAACAAGATATCTAGGTTAAATGTTTTATTTTACAATTAAAAGATCATCTCTAAGGGGGAAAGGGGTGATGGGGAGGAATAAATTAGGAGTTTGGGATTAACATATACACAGTACTCTATATAAAGTAGATAAAACACAAGGACATACTACATAACACAGGAAACTATATTCAATATCTTCTAATAACCTATAATGGACAAGAATCTGAAAAAGAATATATATACATATATATGTGTATGTGTACCTGAATCACATTGCTGTACACCTGAAATTAACACAACATTGTAAATCAACTCCACTTCATAAAAAAATTAACAGTTAACCAATGGAAAGTTTGCAAATAATAGAATTATCAGAAATTGAGAGGAAGAAGGAAAGATAGAGTGATGGGTGATGAAGTCTCGTCTTTCACTTAGAGGAGCTGAAAGACCAAGAAATTATAGCATAAACATATCAGTGTAAAGTAAGAAAGCTCCCAGAAGAAATGAAGTTAAGAATAGTTAAAATGAGGTGCCTCTGGTTAGTGGGGTGAAGCAGGGAAAGGTGAGGTGGGAAACTGTTTTTTTGTCATTAGCTCTGTATCATTTGGCTCTTTGTTCGAGTGTCTATTATTTGATACAAAGTGTCATAAAAAATAAATGGACTTAACTATAAACTTTTGATGGCAGAGTGTGGGTCTTCTGTCTTTCCTTTGTCATCATAATTATTTTCTTTCTAACCTTGAGAATGCATCTTTAAATGACTGCTTTCTGCTTTCTCTCCCAATGCTCCATTAAAATAATAAGCAATTCTGTGGGTGAAGAATAAATCATTCAGGGGTTGAGACACTGGAATGAAATGATTAAATCACCAGAGAAAATTTGAGTTTCTAATTTCGTTGCTATCTGCAAGAATATCCAAACTTTAAAATCATACAAATTTTTCAAATGTCTGATAGATTTGCTGAATTAATTGCAAAGTATTGCTCTTGATCAGAGAAATGATTCTACATTATTTTTATCTTGTTTTTTTTTCAGTTTTTCCATCTGCATCTTAATTGTAAATGGGCGAATTAATATTTAAGCAGATACAAATAAGAATAATCATAACCTACAAAATAACATGTTTAGGTTAAAAAAAAGATACCCCTTCTATTTATCAGTCAACTTCTGGAAAACACTGATCTCTCTACTCTGCCTTCATTTCTTTTCCAGGTCCCCCTCCGTAATGGTCCTCAATCCTCAAGGTCCCCAGTGAGCTATTCTTCACTTGATTCCTTGCACACACGTGTCTCTCAGCCAGCCTGGGACACGGCTGGCCAGCCCCGACTTCTCCATCATTCTCCTCTTATGGCTTCCAGCCTGATACAGCTCCTTGGACAAAATGACTCACTGGGTGCATCCACAGTGATTCACCCCTTTCCTCCACTTCCAGATCACTGCTGGATTACACCGCAACAGTTCCAGATCCTTCCAGCTTGTAAGTTTCTCAAAGTCACTGATCAAATATCCAACTCTGCTTCCTTCCCACACAGTGACAGGTACAGAACTGGGTAAATAATAGGTCCATATTAGCTTTTGTTTGAAACTTGACTGATCGACTCCTGGGGTTCCTAACATCTGTTTTCTACTTTAGTATCACAGTCTTGGCCAATCCACCAAGCAAATGCAATAGCCTCTGTTTTTGTGTAATCGTTTTCTTCTTCGACTTATTTAATTTTACTTTGCCTTGTGTTACTTTTCTCAGTAACCCAAGTATTTTCAAAAACTTGATATTTTATGGTACATGTAATGTACATTAATTTTCTTTTTCAAAACAGCAGATGAGCCAATATGCAAATGCAAATCCAAAATACAAATTATTTTATAGTATTTCAAACTTTTTAAATGTATCATGTATATTCTCATCAGCTTTTCAAGGGTATCTGAGTTGATGTGCAACAGAAGACTTGTTTCTAATAAGCTTATTTCAAGTGAAGTAGATTTTGGAAAGCATTGTATTTCAGACCAAATAGCTAATTTGTATTCTTCGGGCAAAGGAAAGCTTTGGCTTTTCTTTTTAGCTTGGAAATAACATGATTAAATGATCATTTTTGGAAAACTCGTCTTCTGGTGTTAAAATATCTGTCTGCATATCTCTAACTAGTGTACCGAGGAGTTTCCACTTGGGATTTCAACATGAAAAGATTTCATTTTGTTCCAGTAATCTTCTCTAACTGTGCGGCATTCATCTTACCTTTCCCCTTGTGTACTTTAATGACACCTTGGCAAGATTCGGTAATTTTCCACTTGATTTCGCTTACTTAAAAAGTCCCATTTTCAGCAACAAAGAGTCAAGACTGTAGCGGCTTGTGGGTGGGGCTAGTGGGGAGATACTGCTGGGAGAAGGGGGGCTGCAAGTCAGAAGGAAGGGACAGCTTTTGAACCACCTCTCACTCCGCTTTCTTCTGGGATGAGCTAGTCTGTTGTGTTGGGACGATAAGGAGGAAGAGGTAAAAAGGGAAGCCTCTATCACCTGGCTGAGCAGACAGCCGTTTTTCCTTGGTCAATTGACACTCTACTGGCCAAGGTCTTTTATGTAGATAGTTCCCAAGTGTCGCCACTCTCCCCTGGATGGCCCCTGCAGGGACCTCTACCTTAAAAGAGGTAGCTCTAGTTCTGGATAGCCCTCTTTCATTGACTCCTCTCACTGCCACTGCTTCCGAATGGTGCACTTCCCTGACCCAGCGAGTGACCTACATAAAGGCTACAACTCAACTGTCTGTATAGTGCCCACTTGACTTGCAGTTAACTCTTGTATCCTGGCATGTCTCTCCCCAGTGTCTACTCTGCAACCTTCTGAGCTCTTCTCCTCTGCTCTGAGGACACAAAGGAAAATCAAGTCCCTTTGTTAAGCAACCAGGAGCACCCCTCTTAGACCCAAGTAATGGGCATCTTTTTAGTGAGCTGGAAGGAAGAGAACAGGTTACTGACATAATTGGATGTATGTTTTCAGATTTTCACTTTAGCTCAAGTATAGAGAAAAATTAATTAAGAGACAAGAGGGAAGGTGAGAGCTAAAGTCCAGGTGGCCTGAGGTCGTGAGACTTTGCAGAAAGAGTTCAAGGTGCCAAGAAGTAGCCGTCCTGGTGGGGATATGATGAAAACAGTCATCCTATGGGATGTGACAAGCAAATAATTAAGTAGGTAGGACAGTAATAAATCACAGTGAGAAGAGCAAGCTTACAACAGAATATGAAAAAAAAACAAAAAAACAGGCTGCAGATATGAATCTAAACAAGAGAGCTGAATGATTTTAAGCTCAGGACATAAGGGATTTCTCCAGAAACAGGACTGAGGAGTACATCGGAGCTGGTGGAAAACCCAAAGTATGAGATCAACAGGAGGAATGCCTTTAGGAAATCAGAACGCGTCTATAATATGAAGGCTGTAATGCTGGACAATACAGCCTACCTCAGAGTGGAGTTTCTTCAATGATTCTAGTGAGGAAAGGGGCCACATCTAACCCAGGAAGCGCAGAGTGACAACCTGCCCCTCCTGAGAGGTCCTGACCGCCGGCACGACATCACCCGAAGTTTCCAGCATCATTTACAGAAACAAGGTGAAAATGGAACTCCGCAGAGGGACACCGTTAACGCCCATAATTACACACTTTAGATGCTTCAAATCATCAGTGCATCGCAGCAAGGAAATTAGGAGGCTGAATTAAGGATTTCTCCTGAGGAGAACGCAGATAATGAAGTCTGCGTTGACTATAAACCAGAGCCCATTAGCTCTCCAGCACCGCCGCACAGATTATAAATTCTACTGATGCAGTTGGAACCAGCAAAATGAAAAACACTATAAACTTATTTATTAACACTAAAACTAGTTAGTCATAGGACAAATGAGCTATCTTAACATGGCATATCAAATAATAAATCTTTTCTTTACATTTGTGTTCTGTTGAGGCAAGAAACAAATCACTAATAATCGAATCTCCAGTGACCTCACCAAAGCTTCACAGTGATTCCCTTTCCCCTAGTACAATCCCATCACAAAAGGGAAGTTGGGAGTCTCTAAATTTTTATAAGTAATAATTGTTACTGCACTGCCAAACTTAGGAGATGCCTCCCACTTTGATGGAACTTTGATGGAAATATCTCCTCCAACTCTTAGTTTGCAAGGTTTTCATGGGTCCCCACTCCTAGATGGACATGGTCTTAGATTAGACCAGTCAGTACATTCCTTCCCAGGAGCTGGCTCAGGGACTGTGATGTGAGCCATTATAGCCAGAGAAGGAGTGAATATATAGTTCCACGAGAACTATCCAAAACGACTGTTCAGTTGGACTTCCAATTGAAGAAGTGAAGTTAAGGCAAACTCCTTGGAACCCCCAAGTTCAAAGCCCTATTGCTAATGGAGCCAATTTGGAAAAAGTAGGGCTGAGAGATAGAGAGAAACATATTCTGGAGCCAAACATACTCTGGACTTTTCATTGACATGAGTCAGTGCATTTTCCTTTATGCATGATTCAGTTTGGATTGGTTTTTCTGTCACTAAGATGAGAAAATATCTTAATTGATACGGTATTCAATGCAACTGAAGATACCCAGCAGACCTTCCCCTACTCATCTCATTTACCTGGAACCTACTGTATGCTGACATGGTCCTTGATCATCGGGTCCCAAAGCCCATTTGGGGAAAGGCACATGACTTATGGAATAAACAGCACAAGCCAACACAACGCCAAATGTAACGTGCCAGCAGTGTGGTGAGCGCCAAAGGCACAGGAAGATACATCATGGTACCTAGGACACGCCAGCACCCAGCACCCTCCACCACCAGAGCTGTTAAGGTCAGCAAGCCTGATTATGTTTATCTTTACAATCATGGGATTTTGTGTTTGTTCAGCTTGGGGTATAAATAGATCAACTATTAACTTTCATACTGTACATGCATTAAAAATCCAACCATGTCATAAATTATAATCCAAATCTTCACAACCCACCTAATACTTCTAAAAATAACCTAGAGCAAAAGAAAGCAAAGAAAAAAAATGACATACAGTGAGGACCAGGGTTTCACTTTCCTAAATCCCACTGAAATTTTAACTATTGCAAATGGAAACAAATTTCTTTTAACTTTTTGTTCTGAAATAGTCTGAAATTATCACAGATTCAGAGGAGGTTGCATAAAATCCGTACAGGGAGATTCCGTGTTTCCCAGCCTCCCACAGTGACAATGTCCTGTACAACCAGAGCACCATGTCAAGCCCAGGAAACTGATGCCAGCACAATCCACAGAGCCCACTCAGATGTCATCGTCATTGCATGCACCTGCGCATGTGTGTGGTGGAGGGGTGTGCATGGCGGAGGGGTGTGTGTGTGTAGCTCTGTGCAATTTCATCACCTGTTCAGATACAAGACACAGAACAACTCCATCCCTACAAGTTTCCCTCACACTGCTCCTCTACAGCCACAGCCACATCTACTCCCATCTTCAGTCTCTGGCAACCACAGAGCAGTGTCCATGGTATGGATGCCCCTCCGTCTACTCAGTCCTCCACCCAATAAAGGACATGTGGGTTACTTTCAGTTCAGGGCCATTATGAGTAAGACTTTTACGAACCGTCACACATATTTTGTACCCATTTTTGTGAGAACACAAATCTTCATTTCTCTGAGATCACTGCCCAAGTGTAACTGGGGAATGACTTTAAAAAGATTGAATCTTCAGTCGCTTTGCAGACCTCAAAGACCTCACTGGGTCCTGCCTCTGATGCCATTGGACTCAAAAGGCAAAGCCATGGCTGGTCTATTCACATTCTACCAGTTGCAACATCAAAACCTTGACTGAGCTGCGTGGGGAAGCCTGTTTTTCTGATTTTGTACTTGGTGTGTTGAACAATTTCTGAACCTGCTGCCCAGAAAGACAGCTGAGAGTGGAGTGATCAGATCTCCTTCCCACCCAGAAGAGCTTCGGCTCCACTTCATTGGCTGGAAACAGCCACCAAGCTGTGATTCCTGCCTCCCAAGCTAGAATATAGTTCATAATGGTGCACACAGGTAAGGTATTTTTGAGGTCTCTTATCCAAACCACTATCTAATGTTTGAATTCCCAACATAATAGAAGGCAGGAACCTAGTAACCTCAGGTCCTTTTTGTCTTGTGTTACAATATCTCCCAAAAATCACGTTTATGAGGAGAGGGGCAAGTTGCTGAGAGGTGATTCAGCTGTTGAACCAGCAAGACATTTCCTTTCTATGTTGTATTAATCCTGTTCATTGTTCCACTGAGACACAAAACATTTCACTCGCATCCTAGAGGAAGCACATTCAACAGGCCAAAGGAGGAAGAGGAATGCATTTCTTAAAGTGCACAGTTTCCACTGACTTTATGAACAAGGCAAAAAAGTGTCTCCCTTACCCCTTGTTTTCAATGCTAGTGTCTGAACATAGACACATACAGAGCCGGGCCCTGTGTGAGGGCTGACGAGGTGAGCCTTGCCAGTTCAGATACAACTGCCCCATGTCTCAAATCATGCAGTGTACTAGACGGGAAAGGAGCAAACACAGGGGCAACCATTTCTTCCACAAGCGATGATTGGATGCTTCAATGTACAGACTCTGGGAGAAATGCTGTGATGCACGGTGGTGGGCGGGACAGAACAGCTGCCCTCCTGCAGGTTTAGCAGGGGTCAGGTATTCGGGGAGCCTGGAGATGGGGCACAAACTTGAGTGAGGCAGTTGAAGTCTCCCAGGAGGCAGTGAACTGTAAGGAGGCCTCTGGGACACAAGTGGGAAACAGCCAGGTGAAGGGAGGGGGAGGGGCGGGGAGGGGATGCACTTCGGGCAGAGGGTGTAGAAGGCATCACGTCTCAGTGATTGCGAGCAGTCTGGAGCCAGTGCTGCAGGAGCTGGAGAGGACTGAGATGAAGGCAGGAGGGAAGCAGGAAGCAGAGCATGGAGATGGGTGAGAAGCATCGGCATCTATAATCTGAGTTCAACTGTTACCCCAGGACGGGCGTTTGGGGTTGTTTGGTTTGTTTTTTTTAAAACCATTTCCTAAATACATCTTTAGTGTTTTATAAAAATGACATATATTTACTGAAACAAATTGAAACAAGATAAAATAGTGTTACAACATTGTAAACTGACAATAATTCAATAAAATAAATTTTTTTTAAAATGCCTAGAAGGAAAAAAAGAAAAAATAGTGTTAGATTGTTGGATTAGATTAAAAACCAAAGACTTATAGGATGGGGAAAAAAATCCAACTGGTCAAATCCTTTTAAGCCAAAGTCCCTTGGGACTCTGGGCCAGTCCTGATCTCTGCGTGCATTTCCATAACCCCGTGTACACTTCCCTTCCCTGCCCCCACATCGGCCTCCTCTCCAGCCCCTCCCATCTCCCGCAGCACAGGTCCCTCCACCCCTCCGAACCAATGGCTCCTGTCTGTGCACTCCCAAAGCATCCTACGCATTGCTCTGAATAAATATAAAGACACTAGTAATCATCCTTATTATGATACTAATAATTATTAATATATTTAAATTCATTATTAATGATGACTGATATTATAATACAGTCATTATAATATTTAACTAATAAATTCATAATATTAATAGCACACACACAATCAGACAGTATTCTACTGACGGTTGTCTTGGTGTGTCTGCCTTCACCGGGAGACTGAGCTCCTTAAAGAAATACCACTTAGGTATCAGTTCTGGATCTTTATTCAACCATGTATTCACTCACTCATTTAATAAGTGTTTATTGGGAGCCTGCTATGGGCCCAGCAATGGCCTTACTTGAGGATATGTATCAGAGACCATGTAGTCAATGTTCCTGGTCCACCTGGAGTCCACATTATAAGGAGTACATAGCTAGGAGCTGCAAGTCTCAGAAGGCATCTTGACTTCCAGGAGGGCCCTCAAGGACTTCCAGTTGTCCCCTACTGTGGGGACAGGCTTCTTTGAGGAAGGTTTAGTCTACATATGAGTCTTCTGATCAGTCTAGACAAAGGTATTTTGAAAGATGAAGGGCTCCCCTAGATGGGGACCATTCTCCAACATCCACTGAAAAACTTTCCTTCCCTTCTGCTCCTTCCTTGTGAGAAGTGAGGCTCATGGTCTCCAAGGCACACGTGCAGCTTGCTCTGTCTGGGGCCAAGGTGGACCACGGGAGATACTCCACACATTTCTCCTCAGCTGTAAACTTCCCCAGGGAACATTGAGCCTACATTGGTCTTGAAAACTGCATGCCAAACGGACCAAAGTTCTTTGGGTCTTACTGAAAGACCATTTCACTAGTGAGCAAGTCTGCCCCTTGGGAGGCCTGGAGCAAACAGAGTTTCAGTGCCCATGAATTTAAGGTCTTGACATTCTTTCCCATTCAATTCAGTGTGTGAACCAGCCAGTGGATCTGTTTATCCAGATGATAATTTAATTGTAGAGACTTCATTGCCATTCTCTGCCTACTAGGCTTTGTGAAGGGTCCACAGATTCATCTCAGTAAGTTTGCCTAACTTGTAGAGCTTCCTGTCTGAGAGTTTGGGCCCCTGAATCCTCCTGCAATTTCATCTGACCTTTCCCCAGAGCTCCATATTGTCTTTGCTTGGACCAAAAACAATGGATTCCAGCTTCCCTTGTCCTACCAAAACAAGAGAGGTCACCCAAGGTTCTTATTCCAAATAAATCTCCAAGTTGAATTGCCTTCTGGATCTCCAGACATGGAAGGAGATAAAATAGTTGTTTCTTCTCTAAAGTCCACCATACTGTACACCCTAATACAATTTTCAGGTTGCCCTAAACCAGTATTTTCTGAACATATTTAATGATAACAACCACTTTAAAACAGATTTCCCAATCACTTCCCTATTTAGAATGTGGTTTACTAAGTCTGCATGAGACTAAAGAATTCACACTTTTTAACAGGCCCCCATGTGATTACTATCATCATGCGAGACTGGGAAACACTGCCTTCAGCAGTCATGTGTTAGATATTAATTTAAAGCCTTTAATGAGGATGGAAATGGAGAAGGTTTATATGGTGTGCATACAGGTTTAAAACATTTGAGAGTTCAGATACCTCTTCAAGTTACTGATTTCATTTCCTCTGGATATACACCCAGAAGTGGGACTGCTGGATTTAATTTTTTTCAGGAACGTCCATACTGCTCTCCATTATAGATGTACCAGTGTATACTCCTACCAACAGTGTGCAGAGGTTCCCTTTTTTCCACATCGTCACCAACACTTAACTTTGGCCTTTTTGATAATAGCCATTCTTACAGGTGTGAGATGTATCTCATTGTGGTTTGGATTTACACTTCCCTGGTGATTAACGATGTTGAGCATTTCTTCATGTATCTGTTGACTATTTGTATGTCTTCTTTTGAGAAATGTCTGTTCAGGTCCCTTGCCCATTTTTAAATCAGATTATTTGTTTTCCTGATATTCAGTAGTTTGAGTTCCTCACGAATTTTGGATATAACTCCTTATCAGATACAATGTCTGCAAATATTTTCTCTGATTCCACCTCAACACTTCCTTGATTGTGTGCTTTTACTGTGCAGAAGCTTTTTAGTTTGACACAATCCCATTGGTCTCCTGAAGAAAAATCCTATAAAGTATTTCCCAATTCTTAACCTTCCGAAGTGGCAGTGCAGTGGATGTGCAGGGGATTTGTTTTTAGGAAAACCTTGATTCTATGCTCCTGTTTCTTCCACTTACAGGTTGGATGACCTTGACTAAACATAAACATTTCACACACATTTACTGGATAACATTCTATGCCAAACACTAGCTTCCAAGATTTCATGAAGGAGTCCTACAGGAGAGGCAGAAAGCAAACAATTTCCACTGTAAAATGTTGTAACTACAGGAAAGAAGCATGCGATGGGTTTAAGGTGCTCACAGTCTGGCAATCAAGGAAGGCTTCAGTGAGGAAGTGATGTCTCTGCAGATTTACTGGACCTCCTGAGCCTCATTGTCCTCATTCTGTACAATGGGAATAAAAGCTTTACTGCACTGGGTGGTTGTACAGATTAAATAAATTAATCTAGCACATTCTTGGTACTCAACAAGTATTAACCTCTGCCTCCCCTTTTTTTTTTTTTTTTTTTGGTTAAGGAATCCTAAAAACCATCAATGGAAAGGAACACAGAGGACATAACAGAGAGAGAAGCTTCTCCAAGTATAATAGGTATAAAGCAATAATAACTAATGGACCTTAACCTTTCATTCTAAATATAAAACGAAATCTCCCCAGGTGCTGCCTTCTCTATTTGGTCTTCATTTAATCGTACATTATTTCAGAGCAAGAATTGCTTCCTCCCCATTTTGTGCAGTGCTGTGCCCTGTATCCAATATGCAATGAGTAAATTTTATTTAAATTAAATTGACACACACACTCATAGTCCATATCTTGCAAGTCATGTCTAATCATTAATCCAATCGAAAACCCTATAAGGAGGTTATGTTCCTCCCATTTAATTATCCCTGGTTTATAATCCACAGTCGAGGAAATCCGGAGATTGAAGCCTTCTTGCTGGCCTAATCAGTAGCTAATGAAGATTTAAATGAAGGCTTCCTGGTTTCCTTTCCTTTAACAGAGATGCCAGTCCATTTTTCCCAGTTGATGGCTAATTCATTAAAAAAAATCATTAAAAGGAATTAACAATTCTATCCTCCTCTGATAAACACATATTACATTTCAGAAGTAGACCTTAGCTTGCTTAATGTAACAACAATAGAGCATCTTAAAATTTTGCATCCTGGAAAACAACAATAGATTTTAAAGGTGCAAAAAAAAATTCCTTTAGTAAAATAATCAAAAGTCAGTTTCTTCATATAACTCGGTTGATCTGTTATTTTTAAGCTTTTGAAGCAGTTAAAGATTTTTAGGTAGTTGGAGATTTTTTTTTTTTTGGTCTGGATTTTCATTTGTTGTTTTTAGCTTTTATGCTGTGGCTATATTTGTAAGAGTTTCCACCAGTAACAAAAGAAGCATGCTTTATGACTTTCACATTAAAACTTCGCCAAGTTTATTATACAACAAGCACACCTAGGCTAAGCTGGAGCACACAGCAGACCAGCAACGCCTGGACTGTTAGACCGTGCTCACTATTAGACTCTAATCCAGAGATTGTCAAGGTTGACACTTACATGTCTGCTGCCAGCACAGAACTCTACACATTTTTAACTAGTTCTGAAACTTAACATTTTGGAGATTCCATGTGAAACATCTGGATTTCCAGCTTCTTTTGAAAAAAATAGGTAGATGAGGCCACACACTCCTGCACAATCACTTCTGGCTGGAACGGAGGGGTGGCTACCTTTTTAGGAGGGATAATCGATGTGGCATCAGACCCCCTCTTCCTTCCCTCATTTACTGCTCCTTCCCGCCCTGAAGGCAATCCTAACACCCTCATGTTGCCAAAAAGGACGTTTATCCAGAGTAAACAGCACAAATGACTTCTAGGCTGCGAAATAAATAACCTCACAAGCTCAGCAGCAAACAACAACAAGCATTTGTTTGGCTCCCATGTCTGAGGGTCAGCTGGGTTCAGATGATCTAGGCTGGGTTCATCTGGGGTGGCTTGGCTTGTCTCCACTTGTCACTCATTCTCCCCCTAGTCTCAGCACACCAGCGGGGCAGCTTCTTCTCAAGGCAGTGACAGAAATGGAAAAAAGCCAGGGGAACACATGAGCTCTCTGAACATCTAGGTTCGCAGCTAGCACGCCTTCACATCTGTTTCCTTCAAGTGGGCAAAGCAAGTCATGTGGCTAAACTAATGTCAAAGGAATGGGGAAATGAGCACTGCCCCTTTAATGGAGGGAACTTCAAAATCACATCACGGGTGGGAGCAGGGCGAACATTAACTAATTAGAGGCAGTAACCCAATCTACCACTGAAGGGGTAGTCAATCACCCATTGCCCACAGTCTCCATCAAACCTAACTTCACTCATTCACCTTCCAAATCCACCACGGAGCCCTCTGATTTGGAGACATTTGGTCTGATCTCATCAGACAGGCAAGGAAACTCGAGCGGAGCCAACAGGGTCAGAGAACCTGCCTCTTCACCTCGTCTTCTTTGCTTCTCAGTTTGATGAAGGAGCACCATTCTCCTACCTGCGTGAAATAACTCATCGCTCAGTTTTTGCCAAGACCACTTCATATTTGGAAAGAGCTATATTAAAGCTTGAAAGGCGTTAACAAAACTGGGCCACAAATCACTCATTAGGATGAGTTCTAAGTTCTCACAGCAATCTCTTCCTTAATAATTCTCTGAGTCTAATTGCATCTTACATGGAAATTTGGCACTGGAGGCCTCCATTAGGGAAGCAAGAGCTTCTTACAAATTAGGCAGCATTATTTACTTTAGGTTGGAAAATCTCAGCAGGCTTCCTTTTAACTTTCAGAATTGTAGTTTTTCTTGTTCTCTGCTTCTAAGACTTGATACTTAAAAAAAACTATACCCCAAAAGCTAATAAATCAGTAAATCGCTAATGAATGAAGAAAAGAGAAACAAAGCTTAGTAAATGAATTTTAACGTGCCAATTTGGAATAGCATTTATAAATGACCATGGGGATTCCTTAATTCTTTACAAAGGAAGCCCCAGTCAAAGGAACAGAAGTTCCTTTTTCTTGTACCAAGAGTCCTCCCACAGCCCTGCCTCCTCTCTTAGCCTGCAGAGGTGAGCAGCACCCCAAAGGCAGCAATCCGAAAGCCCCCCGAGCTCTGTTTGCTGAGCCTAGAGACAGCCCCAAATATCCAGCTCCCAATGGTTTTCTAGGACCCAACCCTCATAGCTTTCACTTTCCAGACACACTGTTGTCACTCAGGCAAAATCTCCCTCCCACCCCACAAAATGAAGAGGCACAAATGCAGAAATCAGAAACCTGGAGTGTACCAGCAGTTCAAAAGATTGGGAAGCTTCCAAACCACCCACAGTCCAAAAATTCACAGTATCAATCACCCACTACCATGCGCATGCACCTCACAGTGTTCCAGTCCTTTCAATCTCTTGACCTGTGATTCATCCCCAGGTTTATTTTGTTTTCTTGGTGGCAGGTAGATTGTGGACAAGACAAATGGAAGTTTCTATGTCTCTCCTCCCCTCCTTCCAAGTCTAGAGTAAACTACTTTTTTCTCTAAAATCTTTCCCAACTATGACATAAATATTTTGTCAACAGCTTTGCTGATTCAAGTCTCTCCACGTTAGCTAATCCGCTGAGTCAGGCCACGCTGGCTTCTCGGCCCTGGCTCACACCTCCATCTCCTGTGAGCATTTCACGTTTACCATCATCCTTCCCCAAGGAGAGTGCCGTGAAGAGAGAGAGAAATTCATCCAACAACGGGATACTGAAGAATTCCATAAGGGGTGTGTCCCTCTGTGAATTTCAATATACCCCTCAGGGATGAGAAACAGAATTCATAAAGCACTGTATTAGGTGCTTTTGAGGATTTAAAATCACTTGAACCACACAACCATGGTGAAAGTTCGCATTTTCATTTTGTAAAGCAGGTGAGGAGGGGACTTAAAGTTGAGAGACATGAAGTCACTTTTTCAGAGTCACATTTAGTAAGAAGCAGGGCTTTTATCCTGGGGGAGGAAGACTTCGGACACTGCAAGTCCCCTTTGTCCTTGATTAAATATTGTAACCATAACCCCTTTCAGTGCCTGTAAATATACCTGAGGAATAAAACCAAAGCTATCTGTCTTCCAAAACAGTTGACTTTGCCGTTACACGCTTATACTTTGGCTTGCTTGTTTCTCTGAGATGGTTTCTGAACATATTTTAAAGATATTTGGGAAAGGCATTAATACTGCCTGAGTGTATTTTCCTACAAGAATTCTTTAGGACAAGTTGACTAGTGCCAAGAAGCTTGGAACCCAAGAGCAGGAGACGTTTCCAATGCCTTGCTTTTGGATAATTCCAGAAATTGTGCCAATGAGTACAAAACCCGCCTTCTTCATCCAACTGTGAGAGAGACAGACAGAAGGGGAAACTGAGAATGTGAGTGTGGGACAGGCAGGGTTCAGAAAGGCTCGCCACATGGCCAGTCCTATTCTGTAGATTTCAGCGGCCACAGTGATGGGGAAAACCAGTTTCCATGCTCTCCTGGGCGTAGTTGCAATAAAAGTTTCATCTCTGCCTTTTCCTACTTTTTCCTACCCTTAAGGATTAAATATATACTTTTGCAAGGAAGGAGTGCTACAATATAAAATTCTGTGAATATGACAGTTTTTGTCCCAGTTTTTGGTCTCAGGAAGTCTACTCTAAAATCTAACCATAGTCCCTAGATCTCTTATCGTTATTTGGCATGCTCTATAAGCTTCTTTGCATGATATGAATGCAATAAACAAGTTGATTACTAAGAATTAATAAGAAACAAATTGTGACAGCCAGGGAGGGCTTTGTGTAATCCCCTTGCCTTGAATGCGGTCGGCCTAGTAACTTGATTTTTAGCCAATGCAATGCCCCAAAGATGATGAGATGTCACTTCCATGATTACACAACGTAGGACAGTAGCTTCTATCTTGCTTGCAGACTCCCTTTTTGACTTTGATGAAGCAAGATGTCTTAAAGGGAAGGCCCAGGCAGCAAGAAATCAAAAACCATCGAGGAACTCTGCCCAACTTCCTGCAAGAAATGGAACCTTGCCAATAATCATGTAAGCCTGGCCGTAAATGCTCCCCCAATACAGCTGTGAGACCTCAGTGCTTACTCCATTTTGATAGCAGAAGAGTAAGGGTATCTGAGTCTGCAGCACCCAGCTGAGCTAAGTCCAGATCCCTGATTCACGGAGATCATGAGATGATGAATGTGGGCTGTTTTAATCCAGTCAGTTTGGGGGATATTTTTGACACAGCAATAAATAATTAATACACCTCGCCTTAAACACAAAACATATATCGATTATCTCTTAGATGAGTAGTTTATCTTTCTCTCATACTCCTGAATGGAAAAACAAAATTAGTGGAATTGAGTAATGGATAGGAAAATGGAGATACCAAGATAAGGCAGAAATGTTTTAAAGCTCTAAAATGGATACAGACAGCAGGAGCGAATTGCTGCAAAACTTTGGTGTAAATTCACTGTTTGGACATAGAGATGCCTTTGGGCAACGCAGTGTGAATTTCAGAACCAACTGCCTGTTAGTTTGAAGTAGTATCAGTGGATCTCTGATGTAAATTTTCTGTCAATATTGTAGTCCAAAAATGAACCTAACCCTGAACTCCTTGAAAAAAAAAAAAAAAAGAAAGAAACTCTTCTCTTACCATAGCCCAGAATTTCCACTGCTTCTTAAAGTTAAAATAAGAGCACAGATAAAAATCACTCAATGGCCAATGACCTACATGAATCAGGATGAACAAATTCAAAGATGCTTGAATTCTTGTCCACGAATTCAACAGATGGTGTGCTAGATCTGGCTTTGAACCAGCTCCAGAGAGACAATCGTATGTACCTATTCTCAAGGTTGTGTTCAGGGTCATCTTGGTAGCTTAAATTTGGCTAGAAAAGGAAGATAATGTATGGAAGGCAATGCAGAGAAGCAGACAGGAACTGGACCCTAGATAATACCTCTGAGCCACTAAGTTAATCAAACATAGAAGCTGCTCTATGTCTGAACCTTCATGTCTGAAACGAACAAATAAAAAATCCTCTTTATTATTTTTGAGACGAACAAACAAAAAATCCTCTTTATTACTTTTGCACATTTGAGTTGGATTTTCTGTGTCTTAAATGAATCCATCTCAATTTGGGGGCGGGGGCGGGGAATTGAAAATCTACTCAGTTTTTTTGAAAAGTTCCAGATCACAGTCTGTTCTGTGCAACCTGCCTTCCTGATTGCCTGCTACAGGATAATGATTTCATGCTAGTTGACAGTTTTGATTGGAAACATCAAGGATATTTATAAAATGACAGGATCAAAGTTGCTTCTAAAAATATAGACATAATTTTTTAGTGTTGGAAAGTTTGGCATGGATATTTTAACAACTTTATCTTTATTCTTCATTCAGCTCTTCCAATACTCTCAAGCTAATGGGTAAATAAGATTTACTAATTGACAAAAGAATCAAACCTTTCCCAGTGAGAAGAAAAAATACAGAACTTGGTCTTGCCATAGCTTTTTGATAAGAGCTTATGAAAACCATAGCCGTCAATTCCACTTTACAAATCATGGCATGATTAGTGACTATCACTGCTATTTAACTGGTAAAAGAGTGAACAAACTTACTCCTCCTCCAAGTGGAGACAAGAAGAAACTTTTTTATTAGGGAGTTCAGTAAAACAAAAGAAAATTTTGAAAAAATAAACATATATTTTCAAACTAGGTAGTAAACCTAAGCGTTTGGGCTGCTCCCAAAGCTATAAGCATAACACATGGGAGAAAAGAGGTCTGCTGTGATAGGCTGAAAAATGCCCTCCCCCCTCACCCTACCCGTGTTCTAATCCCTGGGACCTGTGAATGTTGCCTTATGTGGCAAAAATTGTCTTTGCAGATGTGATTAAATTAAAGATTACTGAAATGAAATTATTTATCTTGGGTTATCTGGCTGAGACCCAAATGCCATCACAGGTGTCCTTAGGAGAAGCAGAAGGAGATTTCAGACAGACAGGGAAGAGGAGAAAGTGATATGAAGATGGAGCAGAGAGAGCTTGGATGACGCTAAGTTGCTGGACTTGAAGACGGAAGAAGAGGACACGGACCAAGGAAAGCAAGAAACAGCTCTAGAAACTGGACCACGGAAGGCTAACAGCTTGACTTCATCCCAGTAAAACTGACTTTGGACACCTGACTTCTAAAACTGAAAGAAGAGACATGAGTGTTGTTTTTAGCTAGTATTAGAAACCACATCAAGTCTGTGGTACAACAGCCACAGGAAATAAAGAGACATAAAAAGATAAAGGTCTCCAAATACATTTTTTCTGAAGGCATACTGTTACTCCATCTGAAGATTTACAACACCAGAGTCTTCACGAGCCCATCAAATGACTTGTATGTTACCAAAAGACGTCATGAATCCCCTGGCTGGACAGAGAGGCAAATAATTCCTTAAAAACAAACATTGAACACTGTAATTTTTGTCTGTTGTTAACATTAGAATATCAGTGAGCAAAATAAACTATAGAGGAGAAGTAATAAAATGTTTGAGATGTGTTGTTCTAAATATTTGAAAATGTTTCCTCATGTGATAGCAGTACCTGCCTCAGTTGGATTCTAAGCAGTAATGGGTCAGAACAGATGACTGCTCCCAAACTACCTTTCTGTATATTCATCCTTGATTTTTGGTACTTGACAAAGAGATACTATCAATATCAATGAACTATCAATTTTAGACTATTGTTAATTTTTACTTCTGAAACACATCGGTAAACGTCTAAATAGTGCCCTAAACTGTGATAAGTTATCATTCTTAAATGACAGAATTCTGAAAGTCAAGAGTGCATTCTTCCATGTCTCTATTTTTGCAGTTGAATGGAAGCTTCATTTGTTTATTCCAAAGGTGATGCCAAACTCTGATTTCCAACTCTCAAGAAAAAGAATAAAAAATACAGGCCACCTTGAACTCTGTAGGAGACCAATGCAGGTCACACTATGATACATTCCCTTAACACTTAGTAACCCTCCTTGACAGGACCCCTCACAATTGTAACTAATAATCAATTGTGTAATTCCTTACATGATGTCTTTCTTTCTCAGCTAGCATGGGTCCCAGGAGAGGAGGATGCACATATATCTTACTTACCTTTAATCTTCAATGCCTAACACTATCTGGCTCATACTAAAACATCCGCTGAATGAATGGATACAATGAATGTATGATACTGTTCTTGTTCACTGAGTTCACTAAGTTGAATGCCTATTTCTGATATTAATTATTGCATAAATAGTTGGGAAATCTGTGTCAAATGTCATAGGTCCCACTTGAGAATATGTCAATCTTAATACATTTTAAAATATTTTATTTACATTCTTTAAATATTACAGGGAGGATAAAGTCAGAAATATCGGGCGTAGGTATTAAACACATTGTCAGCAAAACATTGCATGACACAGAGAATACAGTATCATTATCCAGCACTTTGAATATCAAATTAACAATATGAGTACCAGACAGGGGTTTTTCTCTCAGATAATTTACAACTTTATTACCTCATAATAAATGAGAATGATATGACTTTTTTTTGTCTGTTTTGTTTTGTTTTGTTTTAATTGAAGTATAATCAATTACAACGTGTCAATTTCTGGTATTCAGCCTAATGTCCCAGTCACACACACATACACATATATTTGTTTTCATTTTTTTTTTCATTAAAGGTTATTGCAAGTTACTGAATATAGCTCCCTGTGCTATACAGAAGAAATTTATTTTGTATCTATTTATATATATCTTTTTATTAAATTATAGTCAGTTTACAATGTGTCAATTTCTGGCATACAGCATAATACTTCAGTCAAACATGAACACATATATATTCATTTTCATATTCTTTTTTCACCATAAGTTACTACAAGATATTGAATATAGTTCTCCATGCTTTACAGTATGAATTTGTTGTTTATCTATTTCATATGTATATATATTAGTTAGTATCTACAAATCTCGAATTCCCAATTTATCCCTTCCCACCCCCTTCCCTCACTAGTAACCGTAAGTTTGTTTTCTGTGTCTGTGAGTCTGTTTCTGTTTTGCAAATAAGTTTATCTCTTTTTTTAGATTCCACATATAAGTGATATCATATGGTATTTTTCTTTCTCTTTCTGGCTTACTTCACTTAGAATGGCAGTCTCCAGGTCCATCCATGTTGCTGCAAGTGGCATTATTTTAGAAAATGATATGACTTTTTATTCACATATATTAAGAAAAATTATTTTATTGGCCTTTAAGATACATAAAGTAAGCTTCCAAAGTAAAATATTTGCAGATGATTGTAGTCAAATTCAGATCAAGACAATATATATCAGTAACTACCTCATGAATGTTCATTGGAGGAAAATGAGATATAAAGATGCTGTGGAAGATAACAAAGGGAAATGACATCGTTCCTGCCACAAAGAGACTAAAATTATTCAATGTGGGGGTGATTCAGAAAATCAGCCCTAAGGGGACTGCCCATCCTCCTCCTCCATCCCCCTCCACCCCTTCCAGCCCCTGTGCACACACACAACTCCCACCAACCTCCCTCGCTGTTAAATAAGCAAGGTGTGTTGGTCTGGTCAGGGAAGGCATCAAAAGAAAAAATGGCTTGAGCTGCGATTTGAATGATGGTTGGAAGTGAGATAAGCAGAGAGAAAATTCCAAGCCAAGGATATCACTTTGAAAAGAGCTGCAGAAATAAGAAAAATAACATAAAGCATATTGAAGATAATGAATAGGCCTAGTGGACCATATATCTTAGTAAGGACGTGCAACATAAGCTATTGGGATTAAAAACTTCTACCCTGTTCTAGCTGCTTAGCGACCTTTTCCCCCTTCCTGCCCCAGGGAGTGCATACTTTTTTTAGCCTTTCAGGGCTGGCCTTGAAGAAAAGCCCCAATCATGCTGTTGAGGGATGAGGTTGGAATTGCTCCACATTGAAAAGCTGATCCCTGGACTAGAGACAGAAATCTGACCCAAAAAGGGAGTGATCATTCTGAGACTGCAAAAATGACATGAACTTTTTGGAGGAGCCTGTGAGCAATTTACATTCCACCAACAGTGGACAAGGGTCCCTTTTCTCCACATCCTTGCCAACATTTGATATTTGTGTTCTTTTTGATGTAAATTGCTACAGCCACTGTGAAAAACAGTGTAGAGGTTTCTCAAAAAAGTGAAAATAGAACTACCATATGACCCAGCAATCCCACTCCTGGATATGTATTCCCCCAAAATAAACACTAAAGCAAAAAGACACAGGCACCCCTATGTTCATTCTGGTATTATTTACAGTTGCCAAGATATGGAAACAACCTAAGTGTCCATCAACATATGAATGGATAAAGAAGATATAGCATATACACACACACATATATATATACACATACACAATGGAATACTACTCAGACATAAAAAAGAACAAAATTTTGCCATTTGAGGCAACATGGATGGACTTGGAAGGCATTATGCTAAGTGAAATACGTCAGACAGAGAAAAACAAATAATGTATGATATCACCTATATGTGGAGTCTAAAAAAAAAACAAAGTTGTGAATATAACAAAAAAGAAGCAGACACAGATATAAAGAACAACTAGTGGTTACCAGTGGGCAGGGGGGAATATAGGGGTCGGGGAGTGAGAGGTACAAACTATTGGATGTAAGATAGGCTCAAGGATATATAGTACAATGTGCAGAATAAGGCCAATATTTTGTAATAACTGTAAATGCAGAGTAACCTTTAAAACTGTATATATAAAAAAGAGATCAGTATGAAAATGACATTTAAAAAGTAAAATACAAATGTCAAACTCATGGTAACAGAGAGTAGAATGGTGGTTACCAGGAGCTGGGAGCTGGGACTAATGGAGAGATGCTGGTTAAAGGGTATAAACGTTCAGTTATCAGGTGGATAAATTCTGGAGACTTAAGTTATAGCATGATGGCCATGGTTAATAATAATGTTCTGTATGCTTGAAATTTGCCAAGAGAGTAAATCTCAAGTGTTTTCACCCAAAAAAAGAAGCTGACTATGTGAGATGTGGGATATGTTAGTTAGCTTGATTGCATAATTATTTCACAATGTGTGTGTATATACATATATATATATATACATATATAATACACAATGTGTATTAAACATCACATTGTCCACCTTAAAAAAAAACTATTTTGGGCTTTGTTGAGCCTCTTTCTTGTGTGTTTTTATTCTATTTCATTAACTTGTGCCATCACTTTTATTATTGCCTATTTTCTATTTTCTTGGGTTCATTTTGCTATTGCTTTTAGAATCTCTTGTAAAGGATGTTGTTAATTTTTAGATTTTTTAATTAATATAAGTAAAAACATAAATTTTCTTCAAAGTGCTGATCTAACTACACCTCACAAGATGTTATATTTGATATACATGTTGTAGATCAGTTCAATCTATTTTCTAATTTCCATTATGATTATTTACCATTGAGGCCATTTAGAAGTATTTTTCTTAATTTCAAAATATGTGGAAATTTTAAAGTTATATTCCTACTATCGAATTGTATTATTTTTATACTGTGAAAGGGAAGAAATGTTGTAGGATTCTAATTCTTTGATATATTTTATGCATTCCTTTTTGTCCAAGTATCTGTTCATTTTTATATATGTCCCATATATTTTAAATGCATAAAATAAAATAAAACTTACCAAAATTCATGTGGTATAGCTAAAGCAATGCTTAGAAGGAAATTTATAGCATTGGTTACATATATTAGAAAAAAAGCAAGATCTAAAATCAATAATCTAAGCTTCCACCTAGGAAACTAGAAAAAGAAGAGCAAATTAAATCCAAAGGAAGCAGAAGAGAAGACAAATATAAAACAGAAACAGACTCACAGACATAGAAAACAAATTTATGGTTACCAGGGGGGTAGGGGGTAGGAAGGGATACATTGATTGGGAGTTTGAGATTTGCAGATGCTGACTGGTAAGTATAAAATAGATAAACAAGTTTATACCGTATAGCACAGGGAACTAATTGATATCTTATAGTAGCTTATGGTGAAAAAGGATATGAAAATGAATATACGTATATTTATATATGACTGAAGCAATGTGTTGTACACCAGAAGTTGACACAACATTGTAAACTGACTATACTTCAAAAAATAAAAGAAGCAGAAGAAAAGAAATAAAAAGTATTAGAGGAACAGAAATTATGATGTTAAAAACAGGAAATCAATAGGAAAATAAAACAACAAAATCTGGTTCTTGGAAATAAAATTGGTGCACCTCTAATGAGGCTAACCAAGAAAAAAAGAGAAGACACAAAGTACTGTATCAGAAATGGAAGAGGAGACATCACTACCGATCACAGCTCTTTGTCCACAAATTTGATAACTTAGATGAAATGGACCAATTCCTTTAAGACACAGTTTGTGGAAACTCAGAAAAGAAACAGACAATCTGACAAAGTCTATTCTGTTTTACACTATAATGTAGACTCATCAGTTGTAACAAATGAACCATTGTGGTGCAGGGTGTTGACAGTTGAAGAGGCTGTGAGTTTGTGGGGACGGGAGTAAATGGGAACTCTGTACTTCTCAATTTTTCTGTGAACCTAAAACTGCTCTTAAAGATTATCTATTAAAAATACATATTTTATAGTTAGATGCAGTGATCTCTACATATGTGTAGGTCTTTTGTTAATTATGCTGTTTAAATTTGTATCCTCACTGAATTTTTGTCTATCATAAAATAACACACACACACTCACACAGTCACAAACCCATATTTTACTTTGATTTTTCAGTTATCCTCACTCTCAGTTACACATCCCACCATTACTGGAAGTAGAAGTTTGTGCCAAGACACTTTTTCATCAGTCTGTGCCATTCGCCTGTCAAACTCCTACTCAGGCTTCAAAACCTTCCTTAAGGGTGACCTTTCCAAACTGGTTTCCTGACTGCCTAGCAGAGCTGTGACTTCCTCTGTGTCACTCTATGAGGATTGTTATCGTACTACTGCAACATGTTATATCTTTCTTCAAGGGCAGAACTTCTCTATACCCAGCATCTAAAATGGTTCCTTCAAATATTATATACAAAACAAATATTTGCAGCACAAAATTCATTCTGCAGAATTATAATGGGAAAAAATGAGAAATCTGGCCGAACTCCCTATACATGAATCTTTCCTTCTATTCATGTTGGCCCGCAGTTTTTCTATGGTTTCTGCCATTTGTATTTCTCCAGCTTAGATACAGAACTATATCATTTGTAGCTTGGGTAACATTCCCTGTTCTTACTTCCTGCTCAAATTAGTGATGAAATATCATCTGGAAAGAGGGCCCACAAGGAAATGAACCAAGCAGAAGACATGTGACGCTGTCTCAGATGTTCCAGTCTCAGCAGAGCTACTGGCTGAATGCAGCCACGTGAACCATCCCAGCCAACCAGATAAGGCAGAAGAGCTGCCCGGCTGATTCCAACCAACCCCAGGATCCCAATAAATAACAAATCATTGTTGTTTTAGTCCATAGAGTTTTGGAGTGGTTTGTTATGGGACAATAGATATGGGAAATACCACTATGTCACTCTGGGTATTTTATGCAGAAAGAAATGTAATAAGGAATTTAGTTTTACAAAATTATTGGAAGGGCAAGATGAGCCTCAAGTCAGGAGCCCCTTCTGGACGATCAAGCCCAAGTTTACGGAGACACATCCTAACTGTGATCCAGATGTCGGGAAACTCCCATGGCTGCTACCACAGTCGTCGCCACAGCTGCCTCTTAAGCTGGTGACCGGAAGCCAGATGCTTGAGTCTGCCTCTCTGTACTCATATCCCCACTCTCTTGTTCCCAGTCCCCATAACAGCTAGACAATAGCACACGTGTCATTACCGCCTTCTGAATCTCATCCACATGCTTCGAACTGGCACACCTTCTATTATACCCAGAATTCTAGATTCAAGAGAGTTGAAAAATGTAGATTTTAGCTTTCCAAACTCAGAGGCTAGAAGGAGAGTGGAATGAATGAATAGAGAAGTCTAGTACCCTTGACCAAAGTCCTCTGACTCTGAATTAATCGGCATGACACATAGAAATGACGTAGGAATGGCAATATGATTTCCCATCCTGGTTCTGCTGCTTACTAAGTGCCTGACCTTGGTCAAACTGCTTAACCTGTCCGAACCTCAGTTTCCCCATCCATAAAAAGGAGGAATACTTATTCCCAATTTGGAGTGTTTTTCAAGAACTCAATACAGCTTTCCTAAAGTTCCTGGCAAAATGCCTGGCACATAAGAGGTACTCAGTGATTGATATCAGTTATTATTAATGGAGGAGAGGACAAGAAAACAAAAAACTGCAATATACAGAAAGTATTATTTGATCATATAGGAGAGACATCTAATAGATTGAGAGGGAGAAAAGATGTACTAAAGAAGGTTATTTCCCCTCTGAATCTTGAAATTTGAGATGCACCAGGCCAAAAATGGCAGAAAAGGGAATTCCACATATTGATTAAGTAGGACCATGACTCCAGTGTACTTATAAGTGTACTTATTTCTAGAACACTTCGTAAGAATGGCATTTAATTTAATGTCAATAGCTTCTGATTTTTCTCCCTTTCATGTTTCCATCTACATGGTACAGTATTGGAACAAACACTGGACTAGAAATATATCTGAGTAGTAATAGTACCTTCGCCACCAAGTAGTTTTGTCAGTAGCCGAACTGAGATACAGCACTTAGCATCTGAGTTTTCACTTCACCTTCTGTAAACAAAACCAAAAACTTAAAAAAGCAAAGACAAACATGACTGAGATCATTTCTGTGACCACTTCCAACTTTGACCATCTCTGAAATGCCTTGATCCACTTACACCCAAGGACAGCCCATAGGTTTTTACCAGTTGACTTTCTCACCATATCAGGACTCTACCCCTGCCCAAAATGTGACTCCAACAAGAGAACACATGTCCAATGGTGAATGAAGGCCTATTGAGTAGATTTACATATTAACCACCAGGTTTGGCTTTCACAAGTAAATTTCATCGAACTGATAAACATCTGTTAGATAAATCTTGGCATCGGTGAAAGCAAAACAGGGTAGTGAAAACCTGGTGTCTTTATGAAATACGTTATTGGGCTTCAAGAATCATATTAAGGTGCTTTCAAGGAGCTCCCATCCAGGCATTTCTTTAACCGAAGTTAGAGTATTTGGCCAGTTTTAGGAAAGCCTCTTGTTAACGTGAGTTTGAAGCTTTGTGCACTTGATGACACCCATTCAAATACACAAAAAGTACTTTGACTTTATTAGGATTTTTTTTAGACTAGTTGCTTAATAACTCTCCTATTGCTTTTAAAATTTTCTATAAAAATAGCTATTTTCTTCTTTTTGTCCCTCTAGCAAATAAACAAACAAGGAGAAAGGGGATAATATTCATGATTAGCTCAGAACAGAAGTACATTTGAAAGTCTACACTTGAGAAATTGCTAGGAGATAAAGCTATGAAAACTCCTGATCTAGTCGTGTGAATACATTCTAATGACCCTCTGGGGAAGAGCACAAACCCACTGGCTTCCATTTGAATAGAGTCCTCAGGACTAGTCCGTCTGCCATTTTTGCTTCAGGCTTTGGAGATACACGCACGGTTTGCGCTGGTTTTTCCCCTCCGCCTTCTCCCTTTTCGAAAGCTGAACTCTGGGCGATGCTGTTATATTTCTATTTCGCTTCTCTTTACCGCATCAGGGGCAGAGGCAAAGCAGAGCATCTGCACAGGAAATGGGTTGGTTCAAATGCAAGTACACATCAAAACCACATGCCTGAGAAAAAGCAGTGATAGTGTTAGATCGATTTTTTTAAAAAGAAAAATTTCCTGGAAATAATAGTTTCTTTATTCTAATTATATCCACCAAAGACATGTTTTTTTTCCAACTGTCTTCTGCCCACCTCATCAGGGTATGGAATTAATGTCTTGAAAAATTTTATAAGCATAGACTAAGTATTAATATGCTTCCTTCTGAGGCACCTATTTATCTTTTTTAAATAATCACTTGATATTTGTTAAGTGTATATTTGGTGTAACAATCTCTTAACCAGAAGAAGAAAATGGCAAATGATACCAAGACTTCTGATTGATTACTCTTGGCAACGTGCAATAATGAAAACAACAAACTATATATACACATACATTTGACAAAGGACTTATATCCGGAATATATAAATCAGATTTTAAAATCAATAAAAGACTGACAAACCAATTTAAAATGGGCAAAAATTTCGAACAGATTTTCTTTCCTTGTCTTTTTATTCAGAGTTTCTCTCTTAGGAATTTTCCTGTTTGAGCTCTTTTTGTCAGTTAAGATCTTTGTATATTATAGATATTTGCCTTTCTTTTTTATTTTTAGTATAAATATTTACCTAATGATATCATTTGCCTCTTGGCTTTTTTAATATTTCTTTTGCCATAATGAAGAGTGAAGTCTTCATGTATTTAAATATTACTATTTTTTTCTTCTATAATATCTGGAATTCCTGCCTTGATTAAGACAGTATCACACTACTGATGAAAAAATAAACATTAAAACATAGTCAAACTAATAAATTCCAAAACCAGTTCCTTGAAGAAGCTAACAGAATAGATAATCCTCCCAAGAACCTAATTAAGGAAAAAAAAAGAAGAAAGTAAACAGTTCAAGATTAAGACTGAGAAACACATTTGGATAAAAAAAGAATAAGTAAACATCAGCAAGAAGAAACAAAACGTGTGGGACAACTGAATTAGTCTCTTCAAACAAGTCAATGTTATTGTCAAAATGGAGGAGGAGAATGGTTTTAAAGACTTAAGAGACATGACAACCAAATCGTTGTGTCCTCTATGATTAAATTCTGGGCTGAGCAAATCAGCTATAGAGAAAAGGTGTTTGGGGAACAACTGGAGAAATCTGAGTATGAACTGGTTGATTGACGTTATTAAGAGATTGAGTTCAGTGTGTTAAATGACATTGCACTTATATGAGAGAATGTTTTTACTGTTTAGAAATAAATGCTGAGTTATTTAGAGATGCAGGGTCATGATTTCTCTAATTTAAAATGGGCAACTAACTATTGCTGGGGGTTATGTGGGTTTTCATTGTATGCTTGGGGAACTTTTTAGGCATGTTTAAAATATTTATAATAAAATTAAAAAGAAACCATGATAGGGGAAATATATAAGTTAATGCTACATGCAATTCTAGAGCAAATGTTTTAAAAACCTGGGAAAATGGGTGATGTGTTTAGTAAAATATAAATTATTAAGAGGTAAAAGAAGATGTGTAAATATTCAATAGACCAATTATTATAGAAAAGACTTGTAAGTGATTATAGATCGCTCGTGTAAGAAATACACCAGGACCAGATGGTTCCACAGCTGGAGTCAATTCAACCTTTGGAGAACAAATGATCCCAATGTTTTTTAAATTATTGTAGGCCAGGAAAAGGGACAGAAGTTGCTCCAAGCCACTTTGGGAAGCTAAAGAAATCTTCCTGGCAAAATGTAGTAAAGTTGATTCCAAAAGAGAAAAGGTAACCAATCTCACTTAGACATATAGATGCAAAATTCTCCATGAGATATTAGAAAACAGATTTATTTGTCTGTTGCTCTCTTTAAAAAGTGGAAGAAGTCGTTATGTTATAATTTGTTATATGTCATTTTCTGTGACAATAGTGTGTGCTTGGGGTAATCAGCATATGAGGAGAAGAGGAAGGCGTTGAAATGCAAGAAGAATAAAGTATGAACAAGAGTTTATGAATGTAAGAAATTGAAAAGTTCCCATTCTAAATTTACTAATCATTTCCTTCTTCCTCATATCAAGCCAAAATCTGCCTCTGAGTAATTCCTGCAGATGGAGAAATAAAGATCCTGGGACACGAATTCCCTAAGGCCGGACTACAAATGAAAACCAAAGCGGGATAGAAAACCGAGAGACCAGTTTCCCGTCCAAACTGTTCTTTTCTTTCAAGTATGTGCCTCTCTTTGAAATACTCCCCAAGCATTCTGGGGACTCAGAGTGAGGGATGGCTGCATTACTGCGTGTGGAGTGTGGACAAAATATACAGCCTGGCACAGACGTTCTCATTCAAATCATATTATGCTAAGTGCAATTTTCTTCTAAGGAGTGATCTGTCTTCTAAACCCAGTAACACATCCATATCAAACTTGCTATCTTTGCCCATAAACAACACGGAGGCCCTCAGCTTTGTCAAACTGCTCTGACTCTGGCAAGGGCTCATGGAGCCCCATAAATATCATACCTCTCAAATCGTGTTTTCCTTGTTGCTTTTTAATATTCCCTTGGCAAGATGGTGAAATATGTACCTTATGAAATAGGATTCAGCCAAAAAGCCACTGGATAGAAATTCAATTGTTTATTTCTTTTTTTTTTTTCCTTAATATTGGAGAACAAAGCAAGGCTTATGGCAAAGTTGTTTCTTATAGTTTGATTCACAGTTCTGATACTTCATTTATTGCTGAATAAGTCAAGTTTTATACCTATCCTTTTTTTTTTTTTTTTTTGGCATCTCCGGCTTTATTGGCTGCAAGGCTTCACATGTTCCCCAGGGTTCAGCTCTTATTGAGAGCAGGAAAGTTGACACACTGCACCTGCTCCTCAGACGTGGTGATCTCTTCCGGCAGGTCGGTCCCCAACCTAACATCCTCTGCCACACACAGGATCTGCAGGTTGCTGATGTTGTGGCCCATGGGCACCAGCTGGCACTCCTCGGCCTCCTGAGATCAGCCCATCCAGCTGGACCCTGTCCAACTCGTCATCCCAAGGCTTATGTCAGGAGGATGGAGGAATTGGCCACCAGGTGGGCTTCTTGGCCTTCTTCTCTCCGTCACTGTGGAACAGGTCAACGTTGAGGCCCTCACCGTCCTCCGTGGCGGTGGCCGCCTTCCCGGTAGGGTGCTCCACTTGGCGCCTGGGGGTCACGCGCTGGGTCTGCAGGGCCGTGGGCGACCCTGCTGGGCCTCCAGCTTGGACACAGCCTGCCTCTGGTCCTGCACCACCCTTTGAAGGCTCTGCTTCGTCACTTCCAGGCTGGCAATCTGGATGACCTACTCACTGTGGTCTCCACCGGGCTCGTTAGAGGCCCCTGAGACTGAGCCTCCAGCCAGGGACTCCTGGATGCTTCCTCTGGCCCTGGCGATGTTGGGGAGGATCACGCTGGTGCTGTGCTCCTGGCTTGAGGAGCCAGCCCCAGGTCCGTTCATCGACTCAGAGCATTTCCCTTCTGCATCATTGTATTTGAACTTCTCCAGCCAGGTCTTCTTGTGCACTTGGAAGTTTGTGGCCATTTTCATGCAGCCGAGGATGTGACAACCCAAGAGGAGAACTCGGCGGCTTGGGGACAGCAGGTGTAAGGCAAGTTTTATACTTTTAATCACCAAACAAAATTATTTTAATTTACCTACCCCAATTACAATCACTGCAGTGTCCGGGCAAGTCACCTGCTCCTGTGGACCTCTTTCCCTCTTTTACAAATAGAATACATGTACTTTTCCCTCAATAGGGAAACAGGAAGGAGAATTTGATAATATCACAGAATCATTTTAACTTAGACATATGTCTTCCTATGCCTTTTTAAGGTTAATTACTAAAATGCTCCTCCTTCTAATTTCAATGTTATTAAATTATTTCTCAGTTTTCTCTTATGGACAGTGGGACAATACTGCATGTTTCTTCTGCCTATCAGTATGAATGGTTTGAGACTCAAATAGTCTATTTTGTAAATTGTAGAACACTGGGCAAACTTGAAATACATAAAGCTTGAGACAGGCTGATGGGCAGGTTGACGCCTAGGGTACAATGGACTTAGGAAAGGTGGCTTAATGCCATGGGATTATTCCAAGGGGCATTTATTCTTTCTACAATCTGAGTACCAGAATGTGAACTCACACCCAGCTCTTCAGACTCCTGGACTAACGGCTCTTGACGTTTTCACACTATTGTACGTCTAGGTATAGTAAAGATGGTATGGTTTCCACTTTTATGCTTAGTACTGCTATGAAAAAGCTCTTGAAGGTTTTCCTTAACTCATAGGACAAGTGTGATCAGCCCTGGGGAAAGTCAAGGAGAAGGGTGATAGGAGAGGGAGATTGACAATTTCATGTTTCTAGTTGTATAGAGCCTCGGACTGTACCAGGGCAGGTAATCAGTGCTTACTGAGTCTAAAAAAGCCATTGATGCTTTTGAATCAGGAGAAACGGTACTTGAGCTTTAAAGAAGAAAAGGAAGGAAGAGAGGAAGGAAGGAAAGAAAGAAAGAAGTGAGGGAGAGAGGGAGGGAAAACCAGAAAATTAAAACCAAGTTATTGAGGCCAATTTTTTCAATCTTAGGGCCATAAGAATGTAAAATATAAAATGTTAACATGGGTCCTATCTGAGACTCCATTTTCACAATCTCACCACCCCCCAACACACACACCCTCCTCACTAATGTTTTGTAAGTCAGTTTCTCTATTCAAAATTGAGCTATTTAAAGGGAGAGACCATTTGCTTTGCTCTGCAGTCCCATGGCTTAGGGTGAGATCCTGCCCAGAGTTGATATTCCATAAATGTCCGTTGAGAGTGGGGTTATTTTTTTCTGATTAAATGGCTTGCTTGGTCCATGCCAACGTCAATAAAAAGGAGAATTAGAGCTTAATGAAACTTGGTTGCAGGTTATGTGTTCTAAATACCAGAAAATACAGAACAATAAAGGCTTGCATTTAAGGTCATTGAACAAAATTTGCTGCCACTGATTCCTTAAATGCCTGGTCTGAGGATCTGGGGAGGTACCCTAATGATCCGCCTTGACTTACAGAGAATCAGGCGTAGGATAGGTAAGCTGAACAACCCCATTTTACAAGATATTAAAACTCAAGTGAAATAATACATTGTGAAACTACATTCCAGACTGTAACACACTGTGTTATCCTTGGATGTTGTTACATAACAATGGATTAGCATTATAATATCAGAATTATAGTGTTACTATTGTTCATGGAATTCCAGAGTCATTGATTTGGGTTAAGACGTTGTCTTCAGAATGCCTGTGATTTCCGCAATATTGCCTGTAAAATGATAATACGAATCCTGCTTACTGCAAAAGTTCTTACCAAATGTATTCAAGGACATGAAAGATTTAAAAAATTCATAGGTTCTCTATAAGTCTGGTAATGGTAACACTTACTGAAGTCTATGTGCTGAGCACTTTTTAAGAAAGTTATGCTGACTTACCTAGCCCTCTCAGCTGCCCTGCTTCTCAGCTACTTCTTCTCATCCTTATTTTTCAGATGAAGAAACTGAGACTTAGAGAATTTAAGAAACTTGCTAAAGGAAGAAGTCAAACTGAGATCTGAACCCAGGCGGCTGAAGTCCATAGCATGTGCTTTTAACCACTCTTCTGCTATGTCAGGGACCACTGAAGATTCACTTGTTTTACGAATCAGCTGTTTTCTGAAAAATGGGAACCAGGATGGATATGTTTCTGTGATGATGTCTCTTACGATGGAAAGGTGCAGGTGCAGAACACAGAATGCAACAAAACGGAGTAATTTTTTTAAAAGCGGGAGTGGGGTTCATGAAGCGCAAGCCAAAGTATGAGCCAAGAAATCTGACACCCCTTATGACTTTATTTTTAACTTTTAAAAATTTTATTGAATCTGCAGTTATCCTTTTGTCATTTCGATATAATTTCTTTTGTAAAATGTTATTTTATTTATTTATGAATAGGTTATTATACATGTGATACAAAATCCAATGAGCACACAGAATATATAGTAATAAATATAAACACATATTAATAACATATATAGACACTCCTGTCCCCCAGCTGTCAAGTTCCTTTTCCCAGAAATAATAACTGTAATCTGTTTCTTGTGCAACTCCACCGCGATTAATTTTAGAACATTTTCATCATCCCAGAAAGGAACCTTGTACCCATTGGCTATCATTCCCCATTTCCCCTCAACCCTTTCCAGCCCTGAGCAACCACTTATCTACTTTCTGTATCAAGATTTGCCTTTTCATAGGAAAGGTTTCAAAATAGGTGGACTTTTGTGACTACCTTCTTTCATTTAGCATGATGTTTTCAAGTTTCATCCATGTTGTAACACATATCCATACTTCATTTTTTGTTGCCAAAAATTATTCCATTTATGGATAGACCACATTTTATGAATCCATTCAAGTGGTGCATATTAAGGTTGCTTCCCCCTTTTAGCTATTCTGAATAAGGCTACTGTGAACATTCTTGTGCAACTTGTGTGAAGAGATGGCTTCATTTCTCTAGGAGTGGAATTGCTGGGTCTATGGTAGCTCCATATTTACCATTTTGAGGAACTGCCAAACTATTTCCAAAGCAGCTGCACTATTTTACATCCCTACCACCAATACACAAGGCTCCCAATGTCTCCACAACTCCCCAACACCTGTTCATTTCCATTGTTCCCCTTGTGGCCCTCCTAGTGGGGGTGGTACTTCATTGTGTATCTCACTGTGACTTTGATTTGCATTTGCTTGATGATGAATGATATTGAGCATGGGCCATTTACGTATCTTCTTTGGAGAAATGTATGATGGAATCCTTTGCCTATTCTTCCATTGGGCTGTTTGTCTGTTCATAGTTGTGTTACTTTGCTTTCTTTGTTTTGTTTTTCTTTCAAGACTTGTTTTTAGAGAGGAGTTAAGTTCACAGTAAAATAAAGAGGAAGATGCAGAGATTTCTCCCTATCTCCCCAAGTGTTAAATCTCCTCCATTACCAACACCCCCCACCAGAGTGGTACATTTGTTGCAACTGACCAACTTACACTGACACAGCATAATCACTCAGGTCCAGAGTTTATATTAATTAGGATGTTCATGGCATTTTCATAGATTTGCCTTTACAAAGCATCTCAGCCAAGTCTCTCCAGGGCACTGGGAAATGGGTGACCGGCAGAGAGTCAGAGAATGCCAAATTAACAGACCTGAAAGTTATATTTCTGCAGCAAAGAATGTATGTGTCTACAAACTCAGCTCTCTGCTGTTGGCATCCAGAAGGGAGCTTAACGAAAACCTACATGACTATTGAGGGCCAAGGAGAGTCTCACTGTTGTTCCAGTTATTGACATGCCCTGAGGTCACTCACATCTACCCTCCTCAGTATGACCCATGGAATGACCATCTTACAGGGTGTGAGTAGGACCAACAGGTATTCATCAAATCCTCTCACACCAGTGCTCTGGGTGAGCCTCTGAAGCTGGAGAAGGTTCACAATAGTAAAGAAGTGCTAGTGATTTTCTGTTACGTGACACAGTTGAAGAATGTGTTTTAGGGGTGACTTGGTGTTTTGCGTTGGTGCCTTGCCTGCCATACCTAGGGCACATGACATTCCGAGGTATTTCAGTCCCTGTAGCCTTCATGTCCAGCCCCCCTTTCTCTTCTCCTCTGTCTTTCCCTGCCACAAGCACTCTGAGATCTATGACTGCAACAGCCCATCTAGGTCCTTGGCAAAGTCACGCACAAACCAGTATTGTTAAGCAGCTACTGTGCATCAGGTTCTGAAACCAGGGACAAAGACTAGATGCCTCTACAGGGGAAACTCAAGTCCATTCAAAAGTGCTCAGTGAATCCCCACCCCCACCCCCTCGCACAAGAAAATATCCATTTGAAAGCATCACCTCAGGGGACACCCGTTAAGAGGAGGGTGTGGTTGGAGGGAGTTACTCCCACAGAGATCTTCCTGGGTCACCACAAAGCAACCACCTACTTTGCTTACCCTTGTTCCCATATCGTGGACCAATGTGACAGCATACAATGCTAGTTTGCTATGAAGGGGATGGTACGGCCAACTGATGTTTCGTACGGCACTTCCCAAATCCTCCTGCACCTCTGCCCATCATCATTTCTAGAATGTGCTGAAATGCCCGATCAGTATCTCTGACTAATTGAATCCCAGATATCAGAGAGCTGGCTCAAGAGCATTTATCAGCCACTTAAGAATCCTTTATACCCAAATGTGACCGTAATAGTGTTAAAACTATATATTGGCTTGGGGAAAATGTCAGGGTCACAGATCTATAAAAAGCTCTTAAGAAAAACCTAGACTACTTGGGATGGCTGTCTGGGATCGCCTCAGACTGGGGACCAGGGCTGCCCTTCCACCCTCCCAGCACCATCTGGAGTTGGAGAACCACCCGGGGTGTGACTCAAAACTGAGAATTCTTAGAAGACTTTAATCAGAGAGCTGGGGACCATGTGCAGGCCAGATGGCTTTGTGACCAGTAGGAGCAGAAAATCCACACAAATGTAAGTCCACCCCAATACCTGACCCACATACGACCTAGTAACTCCGTGGTCAGTTCAAGCCAGTTTATCCTATGTGACACCACCCTTTCCGCAGCCTCTCCCGTCACATTACGCTGATTTATTGATTTCAAGCTTTTATTATCTAAAACTTCCTTGTTCACATATTTGTATTCGTTTATGTTTTAACTGGGTTATTTGCTGCCTACCACCAACCCCAAAATCTTATCAGCCCCTCGCAGCCTTAAGGTTCCTCTTATCCCAGGTTCCAGAGCAATGTGAAATGGCACATAGTAAGTGTTCAAGAAATACTGGTTGAAGGCACATTTGAACTTGGAAACTTACGCCAAGGCCCTGAGTGAGAACTTTGGGCAAAGGAGACTCCGAAAGCCTGGCTCGGGGGATGCTGCAGAGACCCCAGCAACCAGACCCTTTAGAAGCCTCTGACCCGTTTCCAAGGGTGGAAGGGCGAACGGAGCTCGGCCCGCGCCCATTCGCCAGCCCCGGAGAGTCGGGGCCAAACCAGCAAACGCAGCCAGAGCGCCAGCCTGGCGAGGAGCCTCCAAAGGGGGACGAGGGCCGTGGGCAGGCCCCGCCCGGAGCCCCGCGCCCTCCCCCGCCGCCTGCCGGTCCCCGGGGCGACGGGGACAGCCCCGGCCGGCCAGCTGAGCCCGGGGGCGGCGCGGGTTGGAGCCGCCCCGCGCGCGTCCCGCGGCCCCCGCTGCACGGGCGCCGCCGCCGCCGCCGCCGCCGGCCCGGGGCCGCTCGCCGAGTTGGCCGCGCGCGCCCGGAGGAGCGCGGAGTTTGGAAAGTCGTCGCGAAGCTTCGGCGGAGAGCAGCGGGTGGGGGCGTGGGGGTGCGAGAGCGAAAAACCCGCCTCTTGCGAGTAGAGCGAGGAAGAGGGGGGGAACGGCTCCGAGTTCCGCTTCCTGATCGGCGGGTGGGTAGAGGAGGTCGGCGCGGGGAAGGCCGGCGGGACGCGCGCTCCGGGCCCGCGGCGCGAGCGGCGCGGCGGGCGATGGCCGGCGAGCGGACCCGCAGGTTCACCCGGAGCCTGCTGCGACCCGGGCAGGCGGCCGAGCTCCGGCACAGCGCCGCGTCCGCCGCCGCGGTGGCCGTCAGCAGCCGGCAGCAGCAGCGGGTGAGTGCGGCGCGCCCTCCGCGCCTCCCCGGGGTGCGCCCCGGGGCCTCGAGCCCGGCCGCCCCAGCACCCTGCGCCCCTGCCCCCGCCGCCCCCCGCTCCCCTCCCCCGAACGCCGTCCCCCGCCGCCTCGCCCGGCGGCGCCCTTGGCGTCTGCGACGCGTGAGGACCGGGGGGCGCGTTTGAGGACCGGGGACCCTCAGATACGAACAGCTGCGGGGGCAGCAGAAGCGCAGCGTGGAGAGGATGTGCCTGGGTTGGGGGCTGGGAGTTGGGAGTGGGTGGTGGTGAAGAGGTGACGGGAACGCAGCGCGAGTCACATGGGCGCTAGGCTGTGGGGTGCCAGAGACCTGAGGGGTGGGAGATTCTGCAGGTCCGCGCGTCCCCTTCACCCCGGGCCACTAGCGCGCAGGGGGAGAGGCTGTGACCCGAGGTCCTTGCCCAGGCTAAAGCTGGGAGCCCCACCTGAACGCTATCGCAGGAATAAATGTACTTCTCCCCCGTCTCCCTCCACGGGGTAAAAACCCACAAACCACTTAATAGGACTCTCGAAAGGTCTGAGAGAACCAGGCTGGGGGAGACGCAGGTCATTAATTATCCAATGGTTTCTGGTATTTTTCTAAGATGTTCGCGGGATTCTCCCGCCAAGATCGCTTCACTGGTTACTTCCTTACTGAAACGCCTTCTAAGAGAGCTGGGTGATTTCCGCGGGAAATCCCTGCGGCAGCAGCCAGCCGCTCTCGTCTGGTGCCCGAATCATATCCATACCTCCCCAGATGTTCATAAGTTCCAGTAGGTGTCACACTCGGGGATGGAAGTGTTAGGAGGGAAAAAAAAAATCAATTCTGGTGGGAAAGGGAAGCGAGTGGGAACAGCCTTACAGCAAGACGTGGGCTCAGCACCGCAGCACTCTTGGCCTCTCTTTGCTGGACCGGAATCCCACGTTGTGGGTTTCATTTTCCTTTTTGCCAGGAAAAATCACTAGGAATTAAACGGCTTCTTTTAAGAGTGTCAAAGAAAGTGTTACTCTTGCCAGTCACCCATCAGGAGGGAGCGAGGAGCTGCCCAGAGCCAGTTCCCACAGCCAGGACTTTTCTCTAAAGCCAGAGGTCGGAAAGTTGAACAGAACGGAAGCTAATTGCCTGGCAGAAGAAAGAGGCATCAGATGCCCAAGAGGGTGGGGGTGACTGCAGTGTGAAATGAGTCAGTGGCCAGGGTGCCTTGCCTTCTCTTTCACTTACCACTGGCTGCAGCCTGCAGTTACGCAGAGGAGATTCGACTGCTAGCAGATCCTGTGCCAGGGGCTGGGGTGGTTCTGATAACAGCATGCACATTTTCAAGGCAGGAAGGATAAACTGTCAAAAAGAACATTTGAACAAAAGGTTCAATTCGAGTAAAAGCAGAGATAATGAAATCTTCAGGCATGCCTAGGGAATAAATTTGTACTTTGGGAAGATCATTCAGGATTGTGGGTTTGTCGTTCACTGCCATTTGCTTTGTGACAACTTTATTTTGCAGTTGATTCATTTTAGCAAATCTCAGTAATAATCTGGGAGAGAAGTGCAGAGAAGTAAGTAGCATTCAGTTGGAATAAATAGCCTTTAATGTTGTTTTTGATTTTTGTTTTCTTTTTGCCTGGGTTCTCCTACAGTTTCTGTAGCACTTGGATTTCTCTAAAGAATATGGATCCTAGATACCTTTGTATTCACACATACATTCCTTTCTCCAAATTTATGTCAGATTTGAAATCCTAGGGTATCTTGTCAAAATGAATAAGCTCAACGTCTTACAAAGAGGTGGGGGACGGGTGATTCGCTGGCAAAGGTGTCCCTGCCTCCCTCCCCTCACTTCAG
This sequence comes from Vicugna pacos, assembly GCF_048564905.1. Classification (NCBI taxonomy): domain Eukaryota; kingdom Metazoa; phylum Chordata; class Mammalia; order Artiodactyla; family Camelidae; genus Vicugna; species Vicugna pacos. The sequence goes on along the minus strand of NC_132991.1, from coordinate 84,784,818 downwards.
CACCTTGGCCAACACTCCTGAGCGAGCTTTTGCCAAGACACTTCATGGGATCTTACACATCTAGGCAGGCAGTTTGGGCAGCGATTTTGGCAGCAAGAAGTCCTGTGCTTGGCATTCCATCCTATCAGTTAACTCTTAAAGGGAAGCAGGGAGGTGGTGAGTTCTCTGTGTTGGCACCCAAACTCAGTGGGATTCCATGGGGCAGAGCATCCCTTTTGAACCTAAACCTTGTAATTGGACCGTGCAGTGAAGACTAAGCCTGGCTTACATCGATCCAGTTCTTTAAGACTCTTTATGTTTGTTGCTTCAAGTCCTCAAATCCTAGTTGTGAAGAGAGAACATTAATAGACTGGGGGAAGAAGATTATGGGCATCCCACATCGATACAGGCAAGTAGAATTGTGTATATTGGAGCAAGCTGCCATCTTTTGGAATTTATTTAGAGACACTAGAAGGTCCTGCTGAGAAAAACTGTCTCACTGCTAGATTCATACAGTGCCCTTTCTGAAACCACTCTTCAGGGGACCAAAATCCTGCAGCGTGTTACAGAGAGATTGTTGTAGGTTCTGATTAGATTAACAAGAGGCTGTTATGAGAATGGATTAACAAGGTAGTTTTGGACTCTGAGAATTTATATATATAAATTTTACTGGTTACTTCCTTACTGAAATGCCTTCTAAGAGAGCTGAGTGATTGGATTATGAAGAACAGAGAACAAAGGGATGCAGAGTCAGGGCACTTACCAGGGGGCCAACTTTCAGGGCAGTTGCTGAGGAATGTACAGATAGATTCCAAAGCAAACTTGATTTCAGTTTTAACCTAAGGCACTGCAGGAGCTCACACGCAGGTCGACTCGTCATGAGGACTTACCTTACTCTGCATTCCTCTTAAGAACAATTATGAAGAATTGTTTGCACTCCAGAGTTCGTTGCAGCATTTTCCACAATAGCCAAGTGATGGAAACAACCTAAATGTCTGCCAAGGGATGAATGGATAAAGAAAATGTGATATATATATATATGTATATGTGTATATATATATATATGTATATGTATATATATATGTATTTTTTTTCCATTTTTTACATGTAATATTGCATTAAAATGGTTATATAATATTCCATTGTGTGTGTGTGCATACACACACACACACAAACATACACACACATATTAGTCACCCTTAAAAAAGAAGGAAATAGAAGGAAGTCCTGCCATTTGTGACAATGTGGAGGAACCCAGAGAACATTAGATTAAGTGGAATAAGTCAGACACAGAAAGACAAATACTGCATGAACTAACCCACATGTGGAATCTGAAATGGTAAAACTCATGGATGCAGAGAGAGTAGAATGGTGGTTGCTAGGGTAGGGTGGGGAGGGGCAGGGGAAATGAGATGTTCATCAAAGGGTACAGACTAGTCAGTTATGTCAGATGAATGAGTTCTGTAGATTCAATGTACAGCATGGTGACAATAGTTGAAAATGCTGTATTGTACACTTGAAATTTGCTAAGAGGATAGATCTTTAAATCTTCCCAACACACACACACACACACACACGCAATATAGTAACTATGTAGAGATAATGGATAAGTTACTGAACTTGATCTTTTCACAATGTATGCATACACCAAAACATCAAATTGTACTCCTTAAGCAAATACAATTTTTATATGTTGAAGCTATCTCAGTGAAGTTGTTGAAAGGTAAAAAGGAGTAATAACATTAAAGAAAGCCATACATTTTGGAAAGAGAACCATTTGCTCCTTTGTTATCCTAAATTTTTCTCGTAGAGAACAAATGAATCACCGCTCATGCAAAGGTCAATCACAGAATCAAGTAAAGTTTAAGTAATTTCCTGACACCCCATTCATGACTGTCCCACAAAGCAGACTTCTCTAGAGCAGAATCTCAGTTCAAGGATGATTAGGGACATTTCTTCCATGTTAGGACTTGAGTGTTTTATTAGTGTTTTGTTAATTATACCTACTTTGTTGGCCTCAAAGTTGTAATGCCACTGATGAGAGATTCTTTTTGGATAAGAAGCTCTTCTTTTAAAATGTATGAAGTTTATTTGTACTTTCACATGAATTAGTTCATTTGTATTAAGTTTCATTAAGCTCTTTTCCACATATGTGTTATATTTGATAGCATTTCAAAAGGAAAAACACTAAAAAATAGATAGATTACTTTCCTGCTAACACCACCTCAGATCTGTCTGTCTGTTGAGGGACAGGGAGTTTTACTGATGGAACATGATTGGCTGGGTCAGAGTAATGGAAGACTGAGTGACAGAGAGGGTGGGAACTAACTAGGGTCAGAGGATGGGAAGGAAGCACGGAGGTAGGCGGGGGTTCACCAAGCACCAAGTAAGCATTTGGTCAAGTTTTGCCTAAAGCCTTTTTATGTTTCCTAGATGGAAACATCCCAATTTATTTACATGCATTCTTTAGGACCTTTACTCTTTTGTTACTCCGGAATTCCTCTGCAACTCATGTTTGAATTGTATCCAAATTCATTAACTTCTGTTGAAGAGGAAACATCCTGCCATAAGCTACTGTGCTTAATCAGTATGTTTTCTCCCTCCCTCCCCCGCCACCCAGAAGGGGTAAGTGGTGGAGAGGACAGTATTGACTGAGTCATCCTCCAGACTCTGTATCTTCGCCTTGATTTGATGTTTCCTAACTCCTTCTGTTCCCCAGGGATACTACTTTTGATATTTTAGGGAACTTTGAATAAAGAAGCAGAACCTTTGACCGACTGAAGTTCTCCGGTTGAGAAGCAGGGAATATGTAAACATGTTTGCAAGGGTGGGAGGAATTCCTAGAAGGAAGAATTTCCACCCCTCTGAACTTTGTGATATTAAAATAGTTGAGAGGAGGAGGAGTTTGAGAGGAGGAGGAGTTTTGAGTGGGAGATAATAGAATTTCTGAAAAATCTTCTGCTGGGAGTAAGAGTCAGTAAAAAGAAAAAAAGAAGAAAAAAAAAAAAACCATGGGAAGTAATATTGAAAGAAAATGAAACACTTGTGCTGTCAGTGTCTAAAGTGAAAGCAACATGCAAAAAGAGGCCTGTTTGGCATTCCCAGCACCATCTTGTTTTGTTTCGTTTTGTTTTTTGACAGGGTTGTACATAACAAGGGTGTTTACACTTTAGCAGAAATCACAAGCTTCAGCAGAAATCCCGGTCCCACGCTTCTGTTTTCAAATGAGGAAAAGTCTCTTGCCTGGTGAAGAAGTCAACATAAACTTACTTTACAAGATTAAGGTTGAAGGCTGGTGACTGTATCAACTGAGGTTTTTGACTTCTCAAGGGCGTTGCAGAAATAACTTTGAAAACAAGTAGTAACCACAATGTAATCCAGAAAACTTCTACATGGGTCAAAAAATGAAAGAAAGAGTAAACATTCTTGTCTGTCTTTTTCTTCACCACCTTTTCCTCTAAGGCCTAGGATAGAAAAAGAGCAGTAATAAATGTATTATGATAAACCATTTGTTGAGAACAGACCAAGTGCCCGACAGAGTGCTAAAGTTTTTATTTAGTTCTCAGAGCAATCCTATGAGAAAGTTACTACTGTTACAAATTACAAGGTCATTGAGATTCATAGGATTAATAGCTTGCTCTGAGTTAAGTAACTGGGACTTCTTTTGCATCCTGAGTAGCAACCAGCAGAGGTTACTTTCTGGTTTTGTAACTGCTTCCAACAGCATCTCTAAATAGGAAGGCACGTTGCTGTTGCCTTCTGATGGGTGCCACTCTCTAAGGAAGCAGAACTCTGTCCTTCCCCCTGGCGTTTCAGAGCACCTGTGAAGGTTTGCTTCAGTTTTCCACTGAAGTTAGAAACCACAGCAGAGGCTGTTCCAGGGACCAGGATTAGCAACTGACCCTCGCAGGGCAACTGGAGCTCGGTTGTTAACTGCTTAAAATATAAACTTAATGCAGCGAGCCCCATGCTGTCTGTGCAGCAAAGCCATGAGCAAATTGTCAGAGGGTGGGGTTGCTTCTTCCCGAGACCACTTCTCTTCTAGGACTGGCTGCTTCTCCATTCTCAGTCACCTCACCCACTCCAGCAAGTGCCTGAAATGTTCCAATGCATCGTGTGTCCTTGAGCACATACTTCCATTTGACTAGGTTGTGTTGAGAGTCTTTTCTCACACACTGTCTTATTCGAAGAAGTGATTCTAAGGGTCTTACAAAGATGCGTGTAAGACCACCACAACAAAAAATACGGTAAGGAGGCAAAAAGCATTATTCGCAACAACAGCAAAACGCAATATTAGTGTTACCGAGTCCAAACTCGTCCTGCTTGCTGCACAATAAGCCGGTAAATTGGGAGACGAGGTGTTGGGGCAAGGAATGGCGACTTTATTTGGATAGCTGGCAGACCAAGAAGATGGCAGACTTATGTCCTAGAGAATGATCTTACTCAAGTCAGAATTCAGGCTCCTTTTATACTAAAAAGGGAAGGAGGTGTGGTTGATTGTTGCAAACTTCTTGGTGTAGGAATTCTTTGTTCTTGCAGCTGGCCATGTGGGTCAGGTCATGGTGCCCCTGGGTAAAACCTCTAATAAAACAAATGTTATTTTCTATTCTGCAACTTGTTATCTTTATATGAGTGCAAAAGTGTTAATATCCTTAAAGGTCAGAGCCTTGGGAATAGGCTCTCCTGTGTATTTCAGGCTCTAGGCAACATTCTTTTACAAAAGGTGCAGAACCAGCAAGACTACGCCCAGGAAACAGGGCACAGGGTTAAAGCCAAAGAAACATATCTAAGGTGGAGTCAGATTTGTTCTTTTCTATTACAATGGAGTACGATCAGTAAATCAAAGGTATAGCCATTAAGTCTTAGAGTCTTGCTGAAGGTGCTTCCTAGGGGCCAATTCAAAGAGGAAATCATGATCAGCCACGAGATGAAGAGATCCATAAGATAAAAGAATTTGCTCTAGGCATGGTCAGCTTTAACTTGTATGCGGTCAGCTTTAACTCCAAAGACAAGACAGTTGTGTTTTGTATTTTTCACAAAGGGCAGCATAACGAAGTGATGGACCCTCATTCTTTTGAACGTGGTCCATGGCCCACTAACATTGGCATCACCTGGTCATTAGAACTGTGGAATCTTTGGCCCTGCACCTGACCTACTGGATCAGAACATGCATTTTAACAAGATCCCCTGGTGATTCATAAGCACATTGAAATTTGAGAAACACACACACCACACACACAGCTATAATTTTCGTGGTATTTTTGCAGTCTGTTGTCAGGTAAAGGCAATTGTGTGAGGGGGTCTGGTATGGTGTGGATCTACTCTGCAACTCTTTGAAAGAGTCTCTGGAACCAAAGATAAATTTAGATGCAAACTGGACTGGTACATGGCTAAGTGACTTGAGGGAATTCCCTTATTTCGTTGTGTTAGGTTTCCTCCTCCATCTAGCACTTTAATTGTGGTGTGAACTTAAGTTAAACCTCGAGGTTAAGGAAAAATTCTGACGCTTACGTGACAGAGTTGGGATCTGAATCTGCAGAAGTGCTCACCACGGTTACAGTCCTAAGATAAATTCCAGGGTGAGGCCGGTGTGGCCTCGCTTACCAGAGAATTTTAAAGCAGGATCTTTCCAACTCAGGCAGGACACGCGGTGGTGAGTCCTGGCTGCTTTAGAAGACATGTGTTGCTATCATTTAGAAATCCTTAGTGATCTGAAAATAATTGGTTAGATTCAGAAAAGTCTGATTGCTGGAATCGGAAAATCATGAACTTTCCTTGAGTCTCAGGAAAAAGAAATAATTTTTCTTGTTCACATTTAAATGCCCTCAGGATGGGATTCCGTGGAGTCAAAGATCTTGATTTTGCCACGATTAATGGGGTCTGGGACCCCTTGGGTTGGCTGTCTCTGGCCAGCATCTTGGGCTAATCTTTCTTCTCCACGACTGTCCAAGTTGAATTCCCTTGTGCACTTTGTACAGTAGGGCCAGTTTGGGAGTTGGTGTAGGGAGTATCAGATCGTGTGAGTCTGGAGGCTGGAATTCTAACCCTGCCTCCGTGACCCTTTGCTTAACCGCTTCTCTTTTTGGAGTTTCGGTTTCCCGATTGGAGAAATTAGGGGATTGGTTGATTGGGTTCTTATGCTTGCCGTCTCTGTCCTGGAGTTCTCACTGTTTCTCCTGCTACAGTCGTCTCTGACCTGTCCCTGCACTTCATTTTCCTCACAGCTCTTACCACAATCTCAAATGATCTTTTTTACTTGTTTAATTTCTTATTTCTCTTTTCCAGCCTCTCTGCCTTCAAACAGAAGTGCCACTGAGAGATGGGAACTTGTCTGTTTCACTCCTCTTATGCTGTATTTACTACATGAAAATAAGGCAGAGGAGGCTGCCTTCCCACTGCAAATGAGTGCTCAAGGAAAGTCAGGAGAGTGGGCTGGGTGGACATCAGTGAGAGATCGTAGTGGAATTATGAGTTAAAAATTGCCAGGTTGCCAGCGGCTGCTAAGGAAGTTCCCTGACTTGTCTTCTTCATGGTCTGCTCGGTACATGGTGGAAATGCAATTATATAGAAAAACGCTGAGCACATCCTCTGTGCCAGGTACTTTACTCAGGTATCTCTCTTAATCCTCATGACATCTGTATGGTGAAGGATACGCCTTCTATTCCTATTGTATAGACGAGGAGTGAGATGCTTGGAGATCGGGAAGATGCCCCAGATCAAACGAGTAGTAAATGATGGATCCAGGAGCCATGTCCAGGCACTCTGACCCCAGGGTCTGTGTGCTCCCCGCTTACTCTCTTCCTTGGACCAGGTCCACCAGGCAGCCAGGCCTCATTAAACATGCTGTTAGCATCCTTGCGAGAGAGCAGACAGAGAAAAGGCAACCTCAGAGTCCTAGCCATAGGAAGAGGTTTGTAAAGAGTTTCTTAACAAGAGAAGAGTTGTGGTTACTGCTTGCTCTGCTTAACAATTTTCCATTTATGACATCTCAGCAACGTGGGGTATGGGGACTGACGCCAACTTCGGACAGTCAGTGCTCAGTCCTTTCCCAAGAACAGGGCTGGCACGGAGCGGGTTAAGCTCTGCAAACAATGGCTTGTTCAGCTCTTGAAAGGGGCATCCTTTGATTCTTCTCCTTCTGTAGAAATAAATTTCTGGCACGATAAGCCTGGGATAGTTGCACTGCAGCATTACATCTGCTACATTGTCTTTTGCAGCCTCGATTTTGATGTTTTTGTTTACAGAGGAGAGGGTTTTTTCCCCCCACTGAAGTGAGATTTGTTTGCCTCTTATCTTTCTCAGCAGCGTCAGTGGGCTGGAAAGAAATGCTTGTGTTTGCTGGACTCGACATGTTGACCTACATTAAATGATGCAGAAATAATAAAATTTAATGAACGTGACTGAGTTAGTGGCAATAGAGCAAAGCACTTGCCTTTGAAAACGTTAATATTTTGCAATTGGATTGAAGTGGGAATGTCTGCCTCTGAGAATAGCAGAATTAATGGACCCAAATTGTCAAAAGTTCCTTTAACTGTGCTGCTAAATGTGACAATAGTTTTTCTAATTCAATTTCAGCATACCTTGTCTCCTGACGTGTAGAATTGGGGAAGCTGGGCAGCTCTTTAAGTTAAACGCCCAAGTGGCAGAGTTTAACAATAGCATATGGAGGAGGGTCTATTTAAAAAGGTGACACCATTTATGATGACCACAATGAGCCTTTCTTCATATGATTGTGTTAGTAATTACCAATCTAAATGACTAATTAAGGCTGTCAGAATGACCTGTGACTTTTGATTTTCCCAATCACACATTTCCAGAAAAAGAACACGGGGCTGAACATTTGACGTGGCAAACAAGCAAACAAAGAACTTAACAAGGTTTACTATTCAATGAAATATGATAAATTATTTTTGAAGACTCACCATTGGTTTGATTAGCTCTTAAATTTTCCTTTGTCACACTCTTCAGGAGAAAATGGGACTTGATTCCAGCTGAAAAAACTTCACAAAAAAGAAAGTCTTACTGGAGCTCAGTCACTTTTTTGAAGAAGAAAGTTCAAATATGGAGAAATGATATTTAAAGTCATTTACTTTTATGTTTTTTACATTATTTATTTTAAAGTCAGATATTTTATTCAAAAGAGGGTTTTATTTTCAAATGAAAAGCGTTCCAGTTTGCTTTAAAGTATGCCTATATACATAGCTATAAAAGCACCCTGTACATGAAACTGCTGGTAATAAACTTTATTGGCATACTAATATGCATCGATAAGATTTTTTCGGGACCTTTCTGAGTGCTAACAGGGAAGGTTCATTTATTAACTTAAGGTTTTTTGAAGTCAGAAGCCATTATGCACCAGCAATTGACACAACATTGTAAACTGACTATAACGCAATAAAAGAAAAAAAAGAAAAAAAGCCATTATGTGGTTGCTATTCAATCAATTTGAAAAATGTATCTTTTTATCTTTAGGAGGCAGTGGTTTCCGGGCTGTAACCTTGGCCACGTCTTTTGGCTTCTTTGGGTTTTAGTTTCCTTGTCTTTAAATCCAGAAGGTTGGATAACCAAGACCTCTAAAGGTGCATTATTCCTAAAAGATCTAGGAAGTTGTTATTCTTTTTTAAGAGGTTTTCATAGAGGATAACTTTTTTTCATTTTAATAACACCATTATGGATTATTGATTAGAAGAGCTGATTTTAGCAACTAGAAGAAAGGCTCCGGATGAGCTACCACCAGCTTTGCATTTCAGCAATGAATGTGGTCGCACAAAGTGGTTATTTGAGGATGCAATGGTGGGGATAGCAATCTATACACACAAAGGGTGAGGCAGTGGCATCAGCATTGGCAAAAGAACAGCCAATAGCGGCGAAGGTGGGCAGGACAGGTTCTTCCAACCTGGTGGAGGCTCAGAGGGAAGCGTGTCATCTCATTTCCCGCTTTCTGTCCCTGCAGAGATCAGCAGGACCCATCTGCTTTAAGGGCGTGGGGTCTCTGGTTCCCATGCCCAGTCTTTGTTAACTGAAGCTCTCTGGCTTAGCGTCTGTCCCAGGTTCCTCTTAGCACCCACGTGACTACAATATAGGCAAGGACAGGACGGGGGAGTTTGAACTGCCCTCCAGGCTCCACACCTTCTCCCTGTAATCAGAAAGCAGCAAGACCACTCTTTTTCAAGTTCTGTCCCTGGCACCTCCTTCTCACACCTTAGAAAGGTAATGTGATATATCTCTGCCCAGGTATGAATCAACTATACTTAAATTTAAAAAAAAAAAGATGGCAAGGCTGATCAATATGGGACATTTTTAGGAGGGGCAGGGTCTAATTATGCCCTGAGTAGAATTTTTTGTTTGTTGATGCTGTTGATAATAATGATGATAATAAAATCAATAACAATAAAAACTTGAAAAGAAAAGAAAAGACAGCAAAGCCTTCCTTCTCAGATTGTTCTCCTAGCAACCTGATCCCTAATGAGGTCCAGCGTATTTCGTTCAGCAGTTAGAAGTCAACGGCAGTTAAAGACGGAAGATGGCCATGGACTTGAATTCATGCCAAAGTGTAAAGCCGTTCCCCAGCAGGTGTACGTTGGAAAGAGCCTTTAGGATAGAGGAGCGTATGAATGGGAGACTTGTGCCAGAAATAATTTTTCATCCTTTAGTGGTAGCTCGTCTGATACCTGTCACGTAAACCGCAGTTTACATGGCATTTGCCCCTGTTGCCTCTCCTGGACCAGGAGGATGGGGTGGTGTTTTGCCCTCACGTTTCCAAAACCCTGAGAGACCCGCAGGCCAGGCACTGTGCTTATGGTTTCCCTGTTTCCAGGGCAGCAAAACATCTGGCACGTAGTAGGTGTCTGCTGAATGCTTGTTCCACGTAAGAAAGAACGTCATCCTTGGAGATGGCAGAAGTACAGGTTAGGCAGGTGAAAGAAAATCCAAGTGCCTGGTTCACAGGAAAGATTCTCAGGTGTCCTGGGGAAGAAACACTTCGTCAGTAAAGTACGTGCATACGGTATCTACTTGGTCGTCACTGACTGAACTGAAGTAACCTGGACAGAATTGAATCCAAGATACCCGCTGAAGGCTATTCAAAGATTTAAAAAAAAAACACAAACCAGTTACAATGTTGATTGGCATGAATGGATGCTCTTAAATAAGACTTAGCCACAGGAACAGGTGTTAGTGTTGCCCCGACACCAGCTCCTCCCCTTGTGGGCATCTTGGTGGCGCACACAGACCTCACTGTCTGGCCGGGGAGGTGACTGTCATTCCCTCGGATGCTGTTAGCCGTCACGAGGCTGGGAGAGAATGAAGCTCTGAGCCGGCTGCAGAAGATGATTGATTAAAATTCAGGAAGTGTGGGCGACAGAGTTTTGACAGCCGTCCGTTCCCAGCCCCATGATGGAGAGCAGTTTACGTTTTCAAGAAAACCCTTAATGAATCACCAGAGCTGTACGATTTTATCAGGGACTGTGAGGGCTATTTTAGTTCTTAAAAACTGTGCTGCTTTTCTTTCGGTCAAAGAGCAGCCCTGATCCTGTTTCAGAGGATTGCGAGAATGGTGCTCTAAGTGTTCTTTTTAATTCCAATTTTCATCTAATAGTCTCTTTTTGCAGCAGTACTTTGAAAACCTTCATTAAATTAATAACTCAAACTATAGAAAATAATAAAAAAAAAAAACAGTGATCACCCATAATCTCACTGCCCACTGGGAACCACTTTTGGTGTGTTAATTTGAAACATTTGTCTGTTTACAAAAATACTCTTTGACACACGTTTATGCTAATATCAAATATTTAAATTTTTAATGTGTGTTAAGGGATTCAAGCTAAATTTCATCCTGAGAATTCTTTTTTTTTTCCCTCAGTGTTTATGTACACCAACACCACATGAAATGCACGTTGGGTTAAGGAAAGAGAAATTGTGGTCCGTTTCTTGGCATCTTACAGAAGTAAATGTGTAGACCTGAAGGAAAACTTAGTCTAAAGTGGATAGAGAAGCTGAGTCACAGGGAGGTTTAAGTGGACATGGATGGGGTGACAGAGCAAGGCCATGACAATCTCTAGCCCGGAGCCTTTTCCCCCTTGACCCAGTACACCATCAGCAGCCGTAAGAATAACTTAACAACGTCCAGTAAAAGTGAATCAGCCTTAAGCCTAGTAGAGCACTACCTTCAGAGGAGTTTAAATGGTACCCATGCTCGTAACCTGAGCGTGGACACACAGCTGACGTCTTGAACAGTTGAGGTGGGTATTACCTGTCTCTGCTGAGAGCCTGTGACCTGTGTTTGGTTGAAGATGCGCGCCTCTGACTTGTGAGCGCAGGGCAGGGCGCCCTTGTGCCCTTGGGCTTAAGTCTTTCCTATCAGCTGACATGATGCCTTTGGTCACCACCTCTAGTGATCTGAATGGCGACTTGTGATCTCAGAGCCCAAAGAAATGATCAGAGCTTGGCTGAGTCTGGACTTCTGTGAATCTGTAGAGATACAAACACTGTCACTTCTATTGCTGCCATAACAAAATTACTACAAATGTGTGATATGACTAGCACAGATGTGTTACCGTACTATGATGCAGGTAAGAGGTCCTGCAGGGTTCTCACTAGGCTAAATCAGGGTGCCGGCAGGGCCGTGTCCTCTTCTGCAGGCTTGAAGAGAAAATGTGTTTCCTGCTCATCTGGGTTGTTGGCAGCAGAATTCCTCGTGACTGTAAGGCCTGTTTTCTTGCTGGATGTAAACTGAGGGCCATTTCCAGCTTCTAGAGGCCACTCCATTCCTTGGCCACAGCCATTCTGCCATCTTTAAAGCCAGCAATGGTGGGTCAGGTCCTGCATGTTTCACATCTCTCTGACTCACTCTTCTGTTTTCCTCTTTTGCTGTGAAGGACTCATGTGATTAGATGGAGGCACCTAGATAATGCAGGACCATCTCCCCATCTCAATGTCCTTAACGTTAATCACATTTGCGAAGTCCCCTTCTCCAGGGAAGCTGGCGTATCCCCAGGTTCTGGAGATTAGGATGTGGACATCTTTGGGAAGCCTACCACATATATATTTAGAAGGCTTATTAAAAGGATGAATTCCTCCCCAAGTACTGTGTTCTGATCCTAACACAAAGTGGAGGAAACTGTGTTTTCTTAAAGACCAGAGTTCAGTTCCAAAACCTGACACTTTTCATTGGTGTGGTCTTGATTAAGTTAACAAACCTTACCTTTCTTTTCTCCCTGTAAAATAGGGAGATACGAAGTTCCCATGAGGATCAAATCACAGCATGCTTTAGAGTTTTCTAAGCTACTTACTTTCATGTTCATTGTCAGGGTTGTCATCTATCTAAGAAAACATTGCTCATTTGCTTTTGTGCCCATCCTTCTAAGAATGGACATCTTGGAATGAAGATCACCATGACTCAGTAGACCATAGACTGTCACCAAACGTGGCTGTCATGGGGCCTCCTCTGGGCATTCAGGGGACTTTGAACTCTATCAGAGATCTGCTTAGAGCCTAGTCTCTGACCAGTCCTCCTCATTTTGTTTATATGAGAGTATCCATGGTAGATCTCAAACTCACCAGACCCTGAACTTCCTTCTCCATGTTTTCTTTAGTATCATCCACTGAGGAGTCTGGTGATCAGCACCAGACGAGCTATCTGCAATTTGTGTGCACAGACTCAATGACCATGACTCAGAAAGATGGGCTGAAACTCTCTTTTATCATTTAACCTAATGGTTAAAAGAACCATTTAAGGAGGGAGGGTATATAGCTCAGGGGTAGAGCTCATGCTTGGCATGCACGAGGTCCTGGGTTCAATCCCCAGCACCTCCATTAAATAAATAAGTAAATAAATAAACCGAATTACCTCTGCCCCAAAAATTTTTTAAGAAAATAACCATTTAACACAAGCAGTTTTACTCAAAATAGCATTTTTGACTCCTTAGCAAGCAGAGACTCAAGTCTATTTTTGGTCACAGAAGTGTGGATCAGGTATTCCTCAATATATTTTCAGTTCACAGAATACACTGAGAGGAGATGGACCACTTAATGTTGGGGTTCACCAGGGATCGAGCTTTAACCTTCTTCTCTCTGCCTTTCCCTCAAAACACCTCCCCCTGTGGTTCCTCGTCTCCCGCAGACTCAGCCCTCACTCGGCACTGGTGCTTCCAACTTCGTCTCCACTCTGCTCTGCTTCTGAGCTCTGCCCGTTGACACCTCTGTCCTGGAGCACCCCAGTTACTTCAGGCTCAACAGGATCCTTTGCTAACACTTGTTTACTTGCCTCCTAAATCTGTTTTATTTCTTCCTGAGTTTTCCCTTAGTCTCAAACTGAAACTGTGCTGCATTCTTCCCACTCCCTGCCACCCCTCGTCGGATCCTACTCCACATGCTGACAGTTCTGCCTCCTAAATATTTCAGTATTAATGATACTCTCCAGCCTTAATGATCTTGGCAAGTCCCTTGCGATTCCTCCCCCAAATTGTCTTTTGCAATGTTGGTGACATTTTTTTTCCAGCCTTCTAACTAATCACCTTCCCGTCTCTGGTCTCCCCACCCAGTCATCACCGTCCACAGTTGGTCTGTCTTATCTACAGTTCTGATCATGATGCATTTCTTCCTGAGTGCTACTAATGCTCCCAATTACGGCTCCAAGGGATTAAGTCTCACGTGGTTCCAATCTACCCTTCCAGCCTCACGTTCTAGCAGGTTCTTTCCTCACTGCATACTATATCCACTTAAAGTTCTAGGCATTCCCCACGTATGTCATGCACTTTCGTACCACCAGCTGCGCCGGGTACCCTCTCCTCCTTTCCCTTCTTGTTCAGCTCCTGCTTTCAAGACCCAACTACAAGTTTCTTCCTTCCTGGTTACCCTCCCCTGAGTCCATACGCGGACGTGGAGTCTCTTCCTCTCCTGTGTTTCCCTAGCACTTCTTGAATATGTGAATTACTTTTCATTGTAACTGTTTAGTTGTCTCACTTCACTGGACAGTTACAGTTTTATTATAATGTAATAAACAATTCTTGGTTAGATGGATGGAGAGATGTATGTGCATATTTAGAGTTCTTTTAAACCTTCTGATCACGCCATGTCCTTTTGAAAGGGAAATGCACTGCAGATATTGGAGTGCAAGAGAAACAATAAGGCATTATCTTTCTTTTCCTTACTTAGATGTTTTAAATATTACCTAGCTTTGGAAATAATCGCTGGGCATTCAGTCTCATGCTTCTGAAAAAAAAATGAAACGGGTTCAGAAATTTTTGAAAAGGGCCCATTTTAATTACTGCCTTTCAGTGAAAGGGATGTGACTGTGAGGAAAAATTGCATTTTAGGTCTGCGAATTCTTTATTTTTCTAACTGCACACCTTATCATTTCCCATTGGAATTTTTAGCTCCTTGAACATTTCTAACATTTCTAAATGTTTTTTTTCTAGTTGCAATGGATTATAATAAATTGTACATTAATTTTTTAAATGAATTGTCCAGTTTGCTGGGGAAAATGTGGAGACCTTAAATTGCCCTGTTGCTAACACTGAACGTCTTTAATCTAATAGTTCCAGACCCCAGCCTCCCTTTGCTGCCGGGGTCAAAGGCCTGGAAGCCACCTTTGAGCACATGGTGGTGTTACTGAACCAAACTTGGGTCCATGTGCGAAGTAAAGCCAATCTACTGACACTGGGTTGTGGTGAAGGGAAGTGCAGCGTTTATTATAAGGCACTGTATGTCAGAATGGGTGGCTCGTGCTCAAAAACCCTGAATTCCCCAAAGGGTTTCAACAAAGCATTTTTAAAGGCACAGTTGAGGGAGGGGCATCCCAGAATATGTGCTCAGCTTGTGCACAACTAATTTTCTGGTTCGTTGATGGTGAGGTAACAGGGCAGTGTCACAGGAGTTAGTATCATCCATCCTTACACACCAGTAGGTCTGGGGACTGTGTGCTCATTGAGTAGTTTTTTTTTTTTTTTTTTCCATTTGGTGGTGGTTTTAGCATCTGTAAAACAACTCAGGATATGTGCATCAGATATGATTATCTGCGTACTTCAGAGAGGAGCTAAGCAGAGGATATGGGGGACGGGTCTGTCCCAGGAAAGTCCCCCCCAGGTCCTGCTCAGTTATAGTGTGAAACATCGTCTGAAAGCCACTTTCCCATCCCAGAGAGCCCCCTTCTTCCTCACCTGTCTTCTCACACATCCTTTCCTCAAGGAACCCTTCTCTCACCTCCAGCCAAACCTTAGTAAGTGTGAATTGCACTGGGTGCCCACCTCCTATGGCAAATATTGCTTTCCTGTTTTTAAATTATAAAATAGTTTACATGTACAAGAATATCTAAAATGTATGTTTACTCCAGAAGTTTACTCCAAAAGAAACTATTGCTTATAAAATGCTCACCATTCATTCCCCTGCTTCCCTTGTGTTTTTACTTTTTTATTTTGAAGAACATTCAGATTTTTTTTAAGTAAAAATAGTGTAAAAAATCCCATATACCCTCTCACCCAGATTCCCTGAATCTTAACATTTTACCACATTTAAAATTAATCCTTCCCTCTCCAATCTCTTTTTGTCTCTGTTTCTCTGTCTCTTTAACACACACACACACACACAATTGTTTCCTTGAAACGTTTGAGACTAAATTGCATATGTGATGCCCTTTCACCTCAAAACACTTCAGGTATATATCTTAAGATAGATCTCTTACTTACCTATAATATAATGGTCAAAATCAAGAAACTAACATTGATACAATAATAGTATCTAATCTATAGACCTTATTAAGATTTTGCCAATTGGTCCGTGATTTTTTTTTTCCCTAGTCCAGGATCCAAGGCTGATGTTGCATTTAGCTGTCTTATCTCTTTAATTTTCTTTAATCAGGAAAAGTCTCTCCGTCTTTCTGTGTCTTTCTTGTCCTCAGCACTTTGAAAGGTCCATTGCTTTGTAGCATGGCTGTCAGTCTGGTTTTAGACAGATGTGTTCTCATGATTAGATTCAAGCAGTGCTGTTTGGGGCAAGTATGTCACAGCAGCCATGGGATTTCCTCAGTGCACCTGTTGGGGGTACAGGATGTCAGTTTGTCCCATTGCTGATCACTTATTTAGGATGCTGTCTGCCAGGTTTATCCTTTAAAGTGACTAGCTTCCTGCCTTAGTCAGCTCGGGCCACTGTAACAAAATGCCATAGACAAGGGGGCTTAAATAACATTTATTTCTCACAGTTCTGGAGGCTGGGAAGTCCAAGATCAAGGCACAGGCAGATCTAGTGTCTGATGAGGGTCCTCATCCTCATTTGCACAATGCTGTGGTCTCAGTGCATCCCCACGTGATGTAGACCTGAGAGGGGAGCAAGCTCTCTGTTGTCTCTTATGAGGGTGCTCATCCCATCACGAGGGCTGCACCTCCGTGACCCAGTTACCTCCCAAAGGTCCCATCTCCTACTATCATCACATTGGGAGGTTAGGGTTTCAACGTAAGAATTCGGGGTGGGGGGAACACAAGCATTCAGGCCATAGCAGTTCCCTCTGTAATTGACCAGGAACTCGTGGGGAGACCTTCTGAGACGCCCCTCCTTCCTCATACTTTAGCCTCTGATTTTAGCATCTGGAGATGATACTTTCCGGAAGCAGCTGCTGCTGCGGATGGACAGTTAGCTTGTTTCCATGTTTTTGCTTTGTTGCTTGCTGTTTTAAATCTCCTGGTGCACACAGGCAGGGACTTCCCCAGGGCACGCCTTCTTCAGCTGTAGCAGCCGTATAAACAGAGCCCCTTTTTGTGTGTTTACTGACTATTCTTGTTTCCTTTTCACACTGATAATTTAGTGTATATTGGGGAGATCTGTGTTTACATCAGCACGTATTCCAAAAATGATGACGATGTTGAGATGTTGTTTCGCAGAGGAAACTTTTTTGACTTCATTTAAGTTGCGTTTTGAAATTTCATTGGCATTTTCTCGGAACGATATGGTTAATTAGGATCAGCCCCGTTTTATCATCAAGTTCATAGACTTCACTCCTCACTACCTTAGTGTCCTGTATTAAATTCTCATAGTGAGATTCACAACAATAAATATAAGCAGGTCTCTCCATTTAAGAAAAGTCCGTGTAGTTGAACTTCTGCCCAAATCTAGGGACAAAAGGCCACAGAATGTCCTGAACCCAAGCATGTCTTGTGAAAATATTTTGTTCAAATCAAACTGAATGACACAGTATGAAATGTCTTACTCATTCTGTTTGAGTTATAATAAACATAGAGCCTGGAGGTTCAAATTTTTCCAGGCACAATTTCTGGTGGTAGTATGTAGCTTTTATGTTAGAAGATTCTTTTTGACTTTCAGTTTAGGTTAAGAGTTAAGTTCTACACTTGAATGAAAATGTGTGGTTGTGCAAGTGAGTTGGGTGGCAGAAGAATGACATTTTTGCTGTTGCAGGGCTGCTGTTGATCAGGATGGTGACTTAGAACTGGGTGTGGGAACCCAATGGTATGGATTCTGTTTGGCAAAATCAAACCATCAAGGAATAGGTGACAGGGCCCTGCAGAAGTAGAACATGAAACTCTGACCCAACCAGAGAAATTGGTTTAGAATGGGTGAGTGACTTTCTCAAGATTACATAATTTCAAATGGTAGAGCTCCAGAACTCACAATCTTAGCTACTCTGTTGTAAATATTCTGTGTGTGTGTGTGTGTGTGTGTGTGTGTGGACATTACAATGTCATGCATTTTAGAGCCTAATGGTAAAAATGCATAATTAGGAAAATGCAGTTTTTAATGTTATTGAGTATAGAATCCAACCTGACTTATGTTCTTTTGTCACTTAATGGAAAAGCAATTTCTACAAAAGTTCATTAAAAAAACTTACTGAAATGAAAATATTCACCACGGTGTAGAACAGCCTATTTAATTTACTGGGTCCCATCTTCGCATCATGTGGCAAACTTCCAGGTGACTCGAGTTCCCGAAGGAACCGTTTCAGTTTTGTTGTACTGACATGACAGTTTATCTGTATGAGTGGTCTTAAGAATCCTGAAGAACACAGACACTCAAATTTGTGTGTCTTGGAGAAAAGCTGGGAGAGAAATAAACAAAATAACAACAGATCCTGTGACTCTTTCTTCTACCTTCTATCCCAGCTGAATTAGGAAATCAAACTGCAAATTCAAAAAAGCTGAAATCTACCAACATATATGACTGTTACAGGAAGCATCTCGGCTCTAAGTGCTGGATGTGCAGACCTCACCCACCGCAGAACAAAATGAATCACCCCCGAGGGTGCAGGGTCTTCGGGGACATCCTTCTGGGAGTTTCTGTTTTTCCCATTTCTCCCACTTCCTTAACAACATGTTTTAAACACATAGAATTCATTCAGATAAACAGGAGGGGCAGTTTTGAGTGGGGAAATAGTTGTAAACGGATGTCCTGGGGTGGACAGGTAGGGGCCATCGGTGTGGGTGAGGAGACGTTGGTATCTGCGTAGCTTTAGTGGAGATGAATGATTGATGAAATAACGATTTACTTACTGTTTAATCAATTGCCTATTACTGTTGTCAAGTTCTCTGATGGACACGGGACATCCTGCTGACCAGGACACTTACGTCCCTGCCACCTTGGTTGAGCAGCACAAGACAAAGCTCTGGAACTCCCCTCACCTTCGGCAAACTCCCCTGACTCTTGCCCAGCCCTCCCCACAAGTGTCATTCTTGAAACAAACTGCTGATTGTTTTCTCTGTGCAGATGTGTTTCAAACCAGTGACTATAAACAATCTATTTCTGTGTCATGTAGGCATTCTGTCACATTTTATGGAGCTGTTTTTGTACAAGTGCAAGAGAGGTGTGGATGGGTCTGAAACATGAGATTCTTGGGAATCTAAACCAATTTCATTTTCTTGAGTACAAGGAAATGCTCTAGTGTGTATTAGAAATTAGCCTGTCCTAAATGACAGCAAGTGTTGTTTCGTTCATCTCAGGTTTAGATGCTTGCGGCACATTTTTAGAAAATTACATCATCGTATGATTGCCATCAAGGTGACAGATTGTCCCTTAGATTCTTAAAATAGCGTCCTCTACTCAGAGGAGAGAAACCCTGTAACATACACTACAGCAGTCGGTGTCACTTTTGTTCATCCAAATAATGTAATAAAGTATGATTTGGGGAGAACAATCAAAATAAAACAAAGTGTAGGGGAAAGTTGCTTCTGAGATATGGTATCTTGCTGGGTTAAGTTGTTTGGCGGAAGATATATTCCTTGCTTCATGATAAGCTCATGATTTCTCTGCTGCTTTGCCAGTGTGTTCACCATGTTTTATGTTGGCCTTTGCTTTGACTCATCTGTCCTGCTCTACAGAATATATTGACCACAGATGAACATACGTGTATGTCTTACTCTTAACAAAATGTCAAGGAGATAAAGTTAGAATTGTTATGACTCCCCTTTAAAAAATATTACACACTTTAATGTCAATTTCAAGACTATTGACTGACTAACGACATTACTAACGTGCTTATTCCTGAAGAGGAGAGCAAATTAACATTCAATTGTAGGCAGCTTCAAATTGTGAAACTCATAAATGTTATCCAGGGACTCCCTGCGTAACACTTGCAGACAGATAGCTGTGGTTATGATGAGTCTGCCTTTCTGACTGAGCTGGATTCAGGAAGAATTAAGAAGCAAAACAGCATCGGGACGGCAGATATGCTGGTAGTTGGCACCTGCGTCTTCAGGGCTTCAGGTTGTTGGTTTCAGGTTGTTGGTTTCGCTTTGTCAATTGGTCACGTCACCTGACTGAAAGCATGGGAACTTGCCTAAATTATGCTCAGATTTTGGCTGCTTGATCCTTAGCTTAATAATCATGAACTCAGTAGACTGTGCTTTGCGGAATGAACACTGAACGTGAAAAACCTGCCGTCTTTTGGTTCACCCTCACCTTCCAGCTGATACCAAAGCCAGAGCGAAGGGCTGTGTTTGAGACGGAGCTCCCAGCGATGAGAGGACAAGCCCTCTGTTTGAGAATGGAAGATTTGGTGGCAGAGAAATGTGGCGCAGGCCACTGTGTTTGACCAAAAACAGGAGGCACTGAATGGCTGGAGCCAAATGAAAGCCGGGAGGGAGTAAATGCCAGGAGTATAAAAATGGGTTTAAAGAAAACCAGGCAGGAGCCAGGGGATGCTGAAGTGGGACTGGCTTGAGGATTTGTATCTTAGCCAGGAAGAAAAAAAAAAATTTAACCCCGCTCTCTTGAGCTTTGAAGTTGCCAACTCCCAAATCCACAGTTGTCCTCTTTTTAGTTAACCATGACCCTCTGCTGCAGGTCCTGGCAACCTGGAGCTTGTCTTAGTTGGGGAGTGTGGCGTTTCTCCATAGCTGTTCAGGAAACTCCCACATCATGTGGTCAGTGTAACTGCCTTATACTCATGCAGAATCCCACACATCACTGCAGGGATCCTGAGGAGATGGAGGGCCACACAGGCAGAGACCCTGACCACATTAGATGACTGATCTCCACCGCAGCCCAGCCCGTGAGGCTGTTCTCTCTCCTTGCCTCCATAATCACCAAAGCGTTCTGGACAATTCGAAAGGAAAGGTTAGAAAAATGGAGAGCCACTCAAAAATAGATTGTGGCTAATTGGTAACAGAGCTTTGCATACATTTACCTGACAGCTTGGAAAGGCCTAGAAGTCCCTTGACTTCACCTGTAACTTGGTACCCTTCTGTGCAACCCGCTGAATGCTCTGTCCCGGGGGGAGAGTGATGGTTAAAATGGGACGCACGCTGCTCAGTTCACTCAGCCCCTGATTCAGTCCTGCAAGGACCTGGTGGCTCTGGGTCAGTGATTCTCCCTTCCAGCCTTTCAGGAGCAGATATGAGCAACTGATCCCCCTTACCTGATATGATATATAGAAGAGAATAGAGGAAACCAAGTATTTTGCTGAAAATAATGGTTATAAAAATGCTCCCTCATGTGCTATGTGTTTCTTTGAAAGGGTATGAATACTGCACTTGGGAAGCGAGTTGTCACACTGGTACAGTATTCCTCAAAGCTCGCTTTCTGTTGTAGAAAATCCAGTCCAACATGTGTTGTGGGACAGCTCTAACCCAGGGGGCCACCCCACCACCACTGTGACTGCGAGTTGCTCCAGCAGAATGGCCGACATGGAGAGGCAGGCAAGGGGGAGCTGGCAACCAGACGGTGGCCTCTGTTCTCTGTTGGCAGGGATAAGGAAGAGCAGATGCAATTATAAATAGAATTAGAGCCCAAACCAGGATTCCTTGGGTAGCTCAGTCAACACAAGGTTTTGTTTGATTCAATTTTCTAGATGATTTCATCAATGATTAGCCTAACTTGGTTAGTGGAGATCTGAAAGGAGAGCCAGCTTAAACATAGTCAGCAAGGCCAGCCTTTCCTTTTTGTCTGTTTTTTTTTTTTCTTTTTTTGAGGGGCAGGCATATCTCCAGTTATTGGCTTCTTTGGCTAGACAGTGCTATCCACATTTTTTTTTTGATAAAGCGGAAAAAAAAAATCACTAAGAGACTGTTTAGAAATCTAAAAGAAAATGGACAGGCTGGAGAAGTATTCATGCTGAATAATTACCTTCGATGCTTTGTCCAAATGGCATACCAGGTCAGACTGCTGAATCAGTCAATCAGTCTCTGACTCACTCCCTCTCTCTGTTGCCCTGTTTCTCCCACTAAAGTATCATTATTTCTATTTCTTTCCATGTAACTTATAGCTCTTTGCAGGAACAGTGAGATTTGTTCCTGGGGCTGAGCTGTCTCCAGAAATAAAAGTTGGATGGTTCATTCCATCCTAAACCCATCTTTTTGACTTAGTCATAGTGTCCAACCTTTGGAAATGCGTATCAGGGGCTTAGAGCTGGACTGAATGGTCCAGCCACTCTTGCTTTTTCCTGAAAATGAAATTATTGGATAATAGGTTTTGTTAAGAAATCCTGTCAAAAATTTCTCTTGGTTTAATTTTAGTCTTATTTGGGCTTTAGCTTGGAAAGTTAAAAATATAGGTAGGAGGATTCACTATTTGGGGAAGAATGTACATTTAAATGATACCACCACCTAGGTTTTTTAATAAAATATTTGCCTTCTTACTCATATCGATCAACATGAAATTTCTTTTTTAGAGAAATTGTTTTATCTAAACAAATGCAAAGTATGATATATTATTACAAGTGACCCTTCTTTTGAGCATTCAACCTAAGAAGTTTTCTGTATTTTGTAGAAGTCCAAATCAAAACAGAAAATCTTGACATATAGAGCAGCTACTTTATATTTATTTTTACTTGCATATTTTATAAAGGCCACAGTAAGACTTTCAAAAAGCAAATTATATGCTAGTGACTTGATTACATGGAAATAATAGTGCAATCCAGAAAATATTTTTTTAAAAGTATAGTAAAAGGTTGCCATCATTGAAAAGTAGTGATCTCATAAAGTTCAATTACACAGAATGCAAACTTGCATTATTGTAAAAACAATGACAAATATTTTGGCTATCTTCCAGCTTATGTGGGAAAACTAAAGAAAGTTTTTCTTTTCATATATTAGTAAGTTAAAAAAAAAACAGCAGTTCACTTTTACAAATTTTGTATCACACAGTAAATTGAGAAAATCCCAAACCATTGTAAAATGGTCACCTCCCAACTGCACCTCCACGCACCCAGACTCTCTTTCCAAGAGCCAGTAAGACCTTTATTCAGCCTTCAGATGAGAAGAGGTAGATGGTGGAGATCAATCACCAATTACACTGTAACCGCATTAAACTATTTTGCATCCCCTCATAATGGAGTTTACTTTACAACATTCAAGAGATAAAGAAAAATTAGTGGCTGTGTAGAGAATTACAAGACAGAACGTATAGGTTTTTTAAATCATGAATATGGAAATGTTAGCCCTTGAAATTAAGGAATAAACTTCAGACTAGACCCAGTTCAAGAAAGAACTAATGTGTTAAAATATGGTACTGAATTCACACAGAACAAACTTCTGGTTAAAGACATGAAAGAGGAAAATAATAAATTCAGCTATATTAAAATTAACGTGAGGAATAAAAGGTCGAATTTTTAAACTGGCAGAGGAGAAAAATAATTTAAAGCATATCATTTCGACCTCACACATAGTGATAAAAGCACAAAGAGAAGGCACAATTAGTAGACATCTCAAAATAAAATTTTAGACGTAAGTACATCAGTGACCAATGACAATAAACGTAAGCTGATTAAACTCATTCATTACAAAGCAGAAGATATACTTAGTAATTATACTATGGTACACTATAATATAATATACTTTAATATAATAAAGCATCTTTTATTTTAAGAATCCTTTCTATTTTTTGTAAGGAAATTTCCTTCCACTTAATTGGAATTTTCAGTAACCAAGCTTCTTTCTCAACACAGGAACACTCAAAATATCATTTCAAAAATAATCATTGTCTCCAAAAGATATGTAAGAAAATCATTTAGGCTACCATGATGTCTAGTCACCCTAGGAAGTGACATCATTTAAAAATTCCCAGAGGCAAAATGTGGGCTTAAAATCCACAATTTGATTTGAGGATTTTTTATTCCAAATGCTATAGTCATTTATTTCCAGTGAGTTTTTAAGTTCTATTTCTTTTTAAAAAAATAACCTTTATATTCTGACTTCTGGGCATTTTTTAATGATATCACCTACTTTGTACAGTTATAAAATAACATAGTAGCCAAAAACACTTTTCTCATATCTTTTAGAGACATTGAGAAATTTCTGAAATGATATTTTGAATGTTCTTGTGTTGAGATCAGCTTAGTGGCTGAAAAGTCCTAATTGAGTGAAAAGAAATTTTGGATTTTATCCAAAAATGCTACAATGTATTAAGATGAGGAGGTGATGCTCTAATATAGTTTAATTCTACAGTTTGATACAATATAAATTATATTCAAGGGGAAAAGAATCCTAAGAACTGTACATCTTAAAATTCTGAAATGATGATTTCTTGGTGGCAGATGTTTTTAAAATTCCATCATTATTATGACAGAATATCCTCGCTATAAGAAAACCTTTTTATATTGGGTACCATGAAGTTCTAGAAGAAAAGGGGGACGTTCATTTCCATGGAGAAATCAAGCTGTTGTTTAATTTCTGTGCACTTTGGGGAAACTGTCAGGGAGCCCTGCCGTGCCTCATGGTCCCTGCCCTGGCTGAGCTGAGCCAGGCTCTCCTGAAGGGGTCGACATGGCTCTCTTATTGGACATCTGTCCATCTCTTGTCACTGAGACCATGTCACATCCTGGGCTTGCACGATCAGCATGTGAGTATGGGCAGCTTCAACCAGTCGGGATGGGTATGATTTAAAAAAAAAAAAAGAGGACTTGCACAATGTCCTCATAAAAAGAACTAGACAGGGATCTTTCCTGGAGTTTTTAAAATTATGGCTGTTGTCTAAGTGGAGGTTTGCTAAAATACGCAGAAAGAGGAAGGAAGAAAACTATGTAAGTTTCTTTTTTTTTTTGTAAGGTTCTTAAATGCTTGGAAAGCTCAATATCTCTTGAGCTACTTGACTACTTTTCCTTACTTCTCATTGTCACCTCCTCTCTCCCTCTCTGTCTCTCTCTCTCTGTCTCTGTCTGTCTGTCTGTCTCTCTCACACATACACACACACACAGCCCTATAGGCTGTGCTTAATTTTCCATCTCAGTTTTATGACATTGCCAATGTGTCTAGGGAGTCAGTGTTTGAACTGAAGAGAACCAAAGGAAATTGTAAATTCCTCTTTCAAAAGCTGGCATCACACACGTGTGGGATGCCGTCACGGATACCTGTTACGAAGGAACGTCAGGAGCAGATGGATTAGACTGCCCCAAACCAAGCAGAGTGGAGTGGTGAAGGGCTTATCACCAAGGTACTTTGAGAATCTAGCTGGATTGATGCACATGTCCTAACTGTCCACTTCACTTTGGCTGCAGCAAACTGACTAAATAATTTCATTCATATCAGAATGATGAACTTTCTGTTCATAATTTTACCAGTTAATAGAAACACAGGTTAAAGAATGGAGTTTAATTATATTTCACCTGGAACCATTTCTGAGAGGTAATACTTTGGGATACTCTGAGCTTCCCCATACATTTCACAGCAGCACATTTAAGTCTTCAAGCACCAATAAATGTACTTTTGAGTGATCAGAGGTTTTGATGAGCTTATTATCCAATATGTAAGTGATTATTTTCTTGTTTTTCTTCCATTTTTCCTAAAAACTTTATATATTTGCAATTAAAGAGAACGTGGTTTGATTTTGACAAAGAAATTGTCTATGTACTTTCCTTGATGTTAATTAACTTGGAGTATTAATTGAGACTGAATTATTATTTAACTCTGCTGTAGCTAGTCAAGAAAATAAATTTTTAACTGTTTTTGATGTGCAGTGAAGGCTTGTGGATATTAGAGTCTGTTTAACTTAAGGCAACTGGGACAAAACTTTTCTGAGCTTCAATTTTCTTTTCTGTAAAAATGGAGACAATAATTATACCTGCCTTCCAGAGTTTTGTGAAGATGAAATTTTTAAAGAGAAAATAATTTTAATAGTTGATTAACAGCATCATGTTAGTTTCAGGTGTACAACATAGCAACTTAACATTTTTATAGATTATACTCCATTCAGAATCACCACAAAATAATGGCTGTATTTCCCTGTGCTGTGCAGTACATCCCTGTAGCCTATCCACTTTATACACAGTAATCTGTACCTCTCAGTCGTCTTCTACACTGCTTTTTCCCCGTCCCCACTGGTAACCACCAGTCTATTCTCCATACCTGTAAGTCTGTTTCTGTTCTGTTGTATTTGTTCTTCTGTTTTTACTTTTAGATTCCACATATTAAGTGGCATAGTGTATTTGTCTTTCTCTGACTTCTTTCATTTAGCAAAATGTCCTCTGAGTCTATCCATGTTGCTGCAGATGGTAAAATTTTGTTCTTTTTTCTGGCTGAGTAGTATTCCATTATATACATATACCATCTTATTTATCCATTTATCTGTTGATGAGCATTTGGATTGCTTCCATGTCTTGGCTATTATAAGTAGTGCTGCTATGAATATTGAGGTGCATGTATCTTTCCACATTAGTGGTTTTGATTTTTTTCAGATACATACCCAGGTGTGGAATGGTATATGGTTATATGGTAGTTCTGTTTTTAGTTTCTTGAGAAACCTCCATACTGTTTTCCACAGTGGCTGCACCGATTTACATTCCCACCAACAGAGTAGGAGGGCTTTCTTTTGTTCACATCCTTGCCAACCAACATTTATTATTTGTCGCCTTTTTGATAATAGCCATTCTGACAGATGTGAAGGAATAACTCTTTGTGGTTTTGATTTACATTTCTGTGATAATTAGAAATACTGAGCATCCTTTCATGTGTCTGTTAACCATCTGTATATCTTTTTTGGAAAAAAATGTCTATTCAGTTTTTCTGCTCATTTTTAAACATATTTTTTGATACTGAGTTATATGAGCTATTTATATATTTTTGTTATTCCCTTATCAGTCATATCATTTGCAAATATTTTCTCCCATTTGGTAGGTTGCCTTTTCATTTTGTTGATAGTTTCCTTTGCTGTGCAAAGGTTTATAAGTTTAATCAGGTCCCCTTTGTTCATTTTTGCTTCTGTTTCTTTTGCCTTAGGAGGCAAAAGTTTGATTTATGTCAAAGAGTGTTCTGCCTATATTTTCTTCTAGGAGTTTTATGGTTTCAGGTCTTACATTTAAGTCTTTAATCCATTTTGAGTTTATGTCTGTATATGGTGTGAGAAAATGTTTTACTTTCATTTTTTACATGTAGTTGTCCAGTTTTCCCAGTACCACTTGTTGTCTTTTCTCCATTGTATACTCTTGCCTGTTGCATAGATTAATTGGTCATAAGTGCATAGGTTTATTTCTGGGCTCTCTATTCTATTCTGTTAATCTATGTGTCTTTTTTTGTGCCAGTACCATGTTATTTTGATTACAAAGCAATACCACACTGCTTCGTAGTATAGTCTAAAATCAGGAAGTGTGGTACGTTTAGCATTGTTCTTTTATCTCAAGATTACTTTGGCTATTCAGTATTTTTTGTGGTTCCATATAAATTCCAGGGTCATTCTAGAAAAATGTCACAGGTACTTTGATAGAGATTGCATTGAACCTGTAGACTGCTTTGAATAGTATGGACATTTTAACAATATTAATTCTTCCAATCCATGAACATGGGATATCTTTCCATGTATTTGTATTGTTTTCAGTTTCTTTCATCAGTCTCTTACAGTTTTCAGAGTATGGGTCTTTCACCTCCTTGGTTAAATTTATTCCTAAGTATTTTATTCTTTTTGATGCAATTATAAATGGGATTATTTTCTTGAGTTCTCTTTCTGATAGTTTATTATTAATGTATAACAAAACAACAGATTTCTGTATATCAGTCTTATCTCCTGCAACTGTACTGAATTCATTTATTAGTTCTGATAGTTTTTTTGGTGGAGACGTTAGCGTTCTCTATATATAATATGTCATCTGCACAGATAGTGACAGTTTTACCTCTTCCAGTTTGAATGCCTATTATTTCTTTTTCTTGTCTGATTGCTGTGGCTAGGACTGCCAATACTATGTTAAATAGAAGTGGCAAGAGTGGGCATTTTGTCTTGTTCCTGATTTTAGAAGAAAATAGAAAGCCAGTTATTTTTAACATTATATCTATTATACAGTCAATGTTTATAACTATTAACTGTTATTATTGTTATTTTATGAGCATCAAATGTGATATGTGCTTTTTAAACTGTTGATTTCCTTGTCAACTCTAAGCAGCTGTATGTATTAGTTTTATTGTTAATATCTCTTTCTGATTATATGATAGAAAAGCTAACTTTTGTGGGCACTGTAATTTTTTGAGAGCTGAGTATAAAACTGAGAAAACATGCTGCTACATAAGTAGATTAAAGGATTTGGAAATTGTCTTCCTCATTCTTATTTTGAAAATAAAGTGGAAGCAGATGGAATTGAGTGTGAAATTATCACTTAAATAAAATGAGCTTAGAATTATATTTTGGATCATTCATATAGTCTCGCTAATTGCCATGCATGCCCCCAAATACTTTCCAAAGCTGTTTGTTTAACAAAGAGATGATTCAGGATGCTTTCAGCCATTGCTTGGTGTGAAAGAATCCTATCTTATTACTGTGCATTATGGTCTGGTCAGAGCAGAATCAAGTAACCCAGACAGAGAGCCTTTAGCCTTTAATATAACCTGTGGCAAATCGAGTAAGTGTCAGGGTCTCCAGTTTCCCTTCATGTAATCAGAGGAGAGCGTTTCCCCACTGCCTATTGTGGATTTCAAATTCTAAATGAGTGGGGCCTCATTATGAGAAATCTGGAGACATGGCATATATCATATTGAATTGTTACCGATAGTAGTAATACCACGTAATACCGATAGTAGTAATGCCATTGTCAAGTCCTCCTCTCTCCTTAATGAATTTGGGGGGCAGTTTGGTTTTCTTTGCCCGGGTAGTGCCCATGAGCTAGTTTTCATTAAGACCATGTTAGCATTGAGCTTGCTCCTCTACTGGGCTGTTCTCCGTGGGGCTCATCTCAAAGAGCAGCTTGGGCCCCGCTGACTCTGGGTCCTTTGCTCATGATGTAGCTGAGAGTAGCTAGACTTTTCTTCCTCCAAAGCCTAAAATTTTGGATGCTTGTTTATAATGCCTGTAGCAGTTCGCACATGGATATGGCCTCCCTGCTGGTAGCCAGAGGTCTCTCCAAGTCCCAGAGTCGTCTTTTTACTCAACTCCACCCAGCTCTGGACTTGACTTGGCTGAGTTTCTTTGCTGAAGGACAGAGACTCTTTTGTCTTGTTTATTCTTTAAAGATCGGGATTAAATAAATGCACTGCATTTTAAAGACTGTATCATAAAGTTTTTCTTATATAGGAAAGCCATATATATACTAAAGTCTTAATTGCAAACCTGTTTGTCTTCCCGCTGGCTGGGGACAGTGGTTGCAATATTTCTATAAGAGTTAAGTTGGTTTGATTTTCACTTGTTCTTTTAAGTTAACCTGATTATCCAACCTCTTTCCTCTCTGGCTATTGAAAGGAGATCCCTTTAAGAATCTGGAAACAAACCTCTAGCAGGTTTGTTCGTGTGGAAGATGTGATGCTTTCACTTCATTCTCCTCCCAAAGCAAAGAAAGAAAATGTTACCTGTGACTTCTCTGCTTTCCATGTAAAGCCATAAGTCCTTTCTGGCAGCCACTGTGACATCGTCTTTTTCGTTTTTGCAATAACCTTCATTGGCACGAAATCTTTGAATCGGATCATTCGGCAAGACTTTCTTGCTGTGAAAGAACTTGGACTGTACACGTATGCCATTATGGATATCACGTCAGTATTTCCCATCACATCTTAACTTTATCAGAAAAGACATGTCCTGCTGGCAGGCAGAGTAAATCACAGTCAGGCTGGCTTCTGAGACTTAAAATACTTGACTATATTTTCCTTCAAAATATTCAACTTGTCAGCTGAGAGGATATCAGATCTCGACCCACTGCTGGTTTGATTTCCAGTGGAGATGATGGTTCCATATGCCCTTGCTGGGCTGCATCATTATTAGCTATTCTGCTTAATACAGGCTAAATGCTTCTTTGGAAGAAAAGTTTTGCAGAATTTAGTTATGTTTCTAATCCTGGATTAGTTGATGTCTCTCCTATGGAAAAGCTTCTATTTTCTTTTCTGTATTATTTTTTTTCAGGTTGAACCAATCTTCCTGTTGACACCATTTCATCCTTAAACAATGTTGACCCCTCCAGATTGTATGAACTGTCTGGCTTGAACCAAAGGCTGAAGTGCTTGAACTGATCTTAGAGCAAATAAGTACCTGAAACTCCATTCTAACCCAGCCTGGGCTTTCTATAGTGGTGGTTCTCAAAGTGTGTGCCCCTCACCCATCTTCCCACAGCAACTTCAGCATCATCTGGGAACTTGGTAGAAATGCAAGTTAGCAGGCCCCACCCATCACCTCCTAATCCAGAAAGTTCGGGGCAGGTGAGAGCAGTGAAGTTGTGTATCCCCTTTCTTTCCTCTTTCTCTGACTCCTTCTTTGGCTTTTGTGGTCCTCTTTCATTTCTCAGATTCCACACATTGGTCTGTGCACCAGTGATTGGAACCTCAGAATGAGGTATTTGCTTTGTGTGCCTTCCTTCCAGTTGGACCTTAGAAGATTCTGTCCCCTCTCCGGTCCCATGTCCTTCTACCTAGGCCCTTTAGGGGTGCCTTTCTGTGCTGACTCTGGGCTTGGTGTCAGATTCTCTTTGGCCAATGAGACAGTAAGAAAAAAGACATATGAGAGGCTTACCAAGCTCTTGAGTGCCTCTTCTTCCCTTTTTATTCCTCTGCCTGCATCCTGAGACAATGCCTGGCCTAGCTGCTGAAGGATGATGCCTGGCAGAGAACAGGGGAGCTGCCAAGGCCCCAGAGATTTGCACAACTGACTTGTGACACAGCAGACACATGGGTGCATCCCCAACCAATACCAAAAGAACTGCCCAGCCAACCTATGGGCTCTTCAGCAATAAAAGAAAGATGGCTTTTTTTCCTAAGCCACTGAGTTTTTGGGTAGTTTGTTACTCAGCAGTAGCTAACTACTACACCTGTTAAAGGCATCTAATGCCTCAGCTAAGAGGAGGAAGGCAATACAAAGGCCCTTCTCAGTCTCTCAGAAATCATGTTCCTAGCAGCTTGCAGAAATTGACCACATCCTTAAGTGTGGGTAAAACCCTAGCAAACTCTGGAGTCAAAATGAAGTTTCATTAGTAGGTCTTTTAAGTGGCTAGTTTGAATTCATTACTGTTGCAGAGTTTTCCTTCTGAAGCAAATGCTAAAGATAGTTTTTCAGCCTTTTTTTGAAATCTTAGGGTCTACCTTTATCCTTTTTCCCTTCACATTCTTCCATCTATATTTCTTCTCTGCAGACATTCTGCTAATGTCACCAGGGGCCACCCAGGTGAAATGAGATTTGCAGGGATCCACTGGGGCAGAGTAGAACATCTTTCACAGCAAAGATGATTGCTAAAATCATCTCTTACTTGGTTGAAGAAAATAGTTGGGTATTTTATAATCTTGCTTGCAAAATCTCAGAGAAATTCCCTAAGTGTTTTTAGTAACTTAGAAATTCAGCTTAGAGTATTTTATTGTTCTGACAGCCTCCCTGCCCAGGGATCGCCCTTACAGAACTTAATATCATCTATTTTCACTATTTTGAGTCAGTGATTGGTGTTTTATTTTTGGTAGATAGCATATTACATCTTAACAAAAAATGTAATACTGATTTTCATTGAAAACTTTTTACGGGGACATGAAATTTTAACTAGACTGTTTAAAGGCAGTCATAGGTGACCCCTTACTTAGGAGTCAACATAGTTTTTCAAGTAGTTCTCCCTAGAGGGCGCCATTTGCTTACTTCATGCTTGGTCTTCCAAGGTTGGCTGCTGCCTGGTAATAATCATGTGAAGCTGAAGTCGCTTAGGTTACAACATTGGAATCTTTTAGTAAATCCATCAGCAGTGGAGCCTCGATTTTAACATGATAAATGCATAATGTACTGATGGATTTTGTTTAAGCGTTACGGCAAATGAGACAAGTCTATGAAAGAAGACAGCAGTGTTGATTTGGTGGGGCTGGGGTTGTTGAATCAGTTCTGGTCCATCTCTGTGCCAACATACAGTGACCTGCAGAGTACTAGGAACAGTTGATGGAGAACTGGAGAGAATACAGAGGATGGGTTTCTGGAGACCTGTGCTCTCACAATCGCCATGATGCTTACAGAAGGTACTTACCCCATCTGACTTTAGATTCCTCATTTGTAAGATTAGACTCCTGGTCTTAGTTTTCTTCACAATCTCACTAACTTTGTGATATGATCTTTGGTACGGAACAACAGTTCTGTACGGTTTGATCGAGGAAGTGGTACGAGTGCTTCTAACCACTAATTCTAAGGAAGTTTAGGTAGTTACCCAGTGCAATTTTGGTCAGCCTGCATAAAATAGCTAACATTTTGAGAAAAAAAAATTACAACTTGATGATTGAAAACCATAAATGCTAATAAATATGTTTTTATGTGTCTTCTTAAAAATAGATATTTTCATAAAATCAAAATACTGACTCAGAAGAACAAGTGTCAACTACCCAGGATCTATCACCATGGGTAACAAAGGGTCTTCACTCAAGAAATAGTTGTTGAATGAATGGCAAGATGGCTGGTTCCATTTTGGGTACAGCTTTTATTTTTAGAATATTCTATATTATACTGAGTCAGAATTGATCTCTGTGAACTTCCAGTGGTGGCTTTAAATCTACTCCTTTGGTTTGTAATGAGCATATATATCATGTTTGCTATACACAGAGAGTTACTTTTATTTTTTTCCCACCCCACTACTAAAATGGTTGGATAGTAATAGAGTTTCTGAAAGCATGGGTGTATATCCACTGTCCATGTGCATAAAAATAAGCATAATTCATTTTCATGGCCATTTTTCAGTTTTTGATAACAATTCTCTTGCCTGACATAGCCATATCATTTCAAAGTTAATCACCATTCTTCAGAACTTCCTTATGCATGTTTTTCAATGTCTTTATTACTGTCTTCTGATGGGTGTTGGTTTGTCTGTATACCTCCTGCACTGTCACTGAGAGCTGAACAGTTTTCAGCGTTTCAATGCCAGGAAAACCCGGATTACTCTCGCTTTTATTCTAAATACTGTTTTCCTGCGGATACAACTTAAGGTTACATTCTTTACCCCATGTTGGTTGATACTAATATCCGTCTTTTTCATGAATTACTTGTGAAATCACATCTCTACCTCGTGAGGTTTTAAAAATTTAAATCTAGATCTTTCCATCGTCATTGAAGGACATCTTCTTAGGCTGAGGCTGCAGGTGGGAACAGTTTTGGGTTCTGGTTATGTCCATCAGCTAATTACTTCTACCTCTAACTTCATGTCATCTACAACAGTGCTGGCCCCATGACCTAAGTACATGGTTCATTTATGCACGTGTCTAATTTAACAGCCAAGAGACAGCAGTGATGCTCACTGCTGGAAAGCACCCGCCAGGGTGTCTATAAAAGCATCTTGGAGGTCTTGTCAGATGCCTTTATAATATTCATACCATCATCCTATCTGAGGCCCAGGTAAAAGGAAACAAAATTATTGTGACCTGTTTGACGTAAGTGGTGTAACTGACTCTTTATAACCACCTTTACCTTTCCCAAGAGCTCACAAACCATCCTGGTTAATATCCACTCTAGAAATTTGCTGTAAATAAACATAATACCGGATGTTGGTTAGCAAAATCCATCCCACATTCATTCCTTTTACAAACTCAGTGATGCGTTGGGCATCCCCAGCCTTCTGGACTGTCCTTACGAGTGCAGAGCTCCTGAGAGCAGCTGGGTGAGTCACTTCACCACCGTGTAATCTCATGGGCTGGAAGTTCTAGTCCTTAGAGCTGTTCGCTGGGGGCTTCATCTTCCCCCCTCGAGGTCATTGGTATTGAGAAAACAGAAGCAACGTGAAAGATCAGCTTTGATGTCCGTCAGTGTTTCTCTCCAGCTGTGAGCAGCAGGCCTGTCCCTTCCTTGCTGCTTTTCTTTCCAAAAGTAAATTAAAACTCTCACCACAAGTTGGAAGTAGACTGAAATAACTCTTGTTGGACGGCGTGTGATGGGTATGGTAGGAGAAATAGGAGGGAATGCAGAAGAGAGAAGGAACTTTGGTCACAGGACCTCAGCAAATGTACTTTTTGTGCTGATCTTGGAAAAAATGAGTGGGATTTTGACTGAAAGCATCTGGAGGAACTCTAAGTGGGAAAAGTGGCAAGAGCCAAAACACAACTGGGGGAGTCCCTAAATATTTAAGAAATTTAGGATACTAGCTACTTAATTTACCTAGTAGGTAAGAGCTGGATTAACAAGGGCCTTGCAGATTGCTTCTAATTTGAGTCATTTCATGGATTTAAGGGAGGTTTCGAAGGTTTCATTTTTTTTTTTTGGTGGAGAGGGTGGTAATTAGGTTTTACTTGTTTACTTAATTTTAGTGAAGATACTGGGGATTGAACCCAGGACCTCCTGCATGCTAAGCGTGCTCTCTACCACTGAGCTGCACCCTCCCCCCAAAGGTTTTCAACTAAAGCTGTGACATGAGTGAATTCGTAAACTTAACCTGAAAGATTGCTGTTAGAAAAACCCTTAGGGGATTTCACAGTAACCCAGGCAACTCTAACTAAGATTGCAATCGATGAAAAGGATAGAAACTGCCCGTAAATTAGAGGTGGGAGAAAAATGAAGATGGATTTTATATTAATCAAATATTCAGAGTATACATATGTTGCATTTGTTCTGTCTGGGAAAGTTACTTTACCCATCCCCCCACCCTGAAATGTTAGTATCTTTTCCCGAAACGTGAAACGTGTACCAGTGATCAGACTCAAGATTGTTTTAGGTGGTTTCCCACGCAACCTTAAATAACACTGAATCATACTGTGAAAAAGGTATTTTCTTTTCAATTCTCTTTCAATACTTCTGATTAACACTGAGAATAAAAGTCTTGGTTTTGTGTTGATTTCCTTACCACCTGCCTAACATTTGCTCTTTCCCCCCATTTTATGAAGAGAGAGTAGGTTTGGACTTTGAGAGGAAACAGTATTGAACTAAAATTGAATGGGAACATTTGTTTAATTTTACTTTTATAGTTTAAAAGCACTGTGTTCTATTTTTGGCAACTGATATTCTATTCTGCGGATGGTCAATTTAAAGTAAAAGTTTATGGGAAAAAAAAGTTACTGATTCCAAGGATTGTGTTAGATATATAGCAAGTGACTCAACGATCTGGCAAAAATAAAGATGGTGGTACATGAGTAACTCATGTTTGATCAGCCCTGCTCTAGTAAAGGTCTGTTTGGAATTGCCAGAACTTTCCATGTTCAAAAGATTTTTTTCTCTCCACTGAATTCACCAATGATTGAAATCATGTCTGTGTCACTGAGAGCTGGCCTGGTGGCTTTCAGAGAACAGGATGCTGTTAGATGTGCTCCACGTCGGGGAACAGCAGTGACGGCCTGTTCTCCTTGGAGCATAAAATCACTGTTCTGCCCAGTACAGACTTGTAGTTCTTTGCGGCGCTGTACCCCGATGTAAGGTAATGAAATTTCTGTCTCATGACAAAAAGGTTTTTTTTCTAAAGAGAACATGAGGTCCTGTTTCTCAATTCACTTCCAGATTGATTCTAATATATCTAATGACCTCTTTTCTAAAATTAGCTTCACCAAGGGCTTGATTGATTTCAGGCTCTTGATAGATTTAATTTACTGTTCATTCTCCGTTGTATTATTGCCAAGCCCGAGTAAAGATGAGCAGAGGTATGATTAGAGAGAAAAAGCAAGGCCAGGACCGCTCCTCTGGGGGCCGATCGTAGAGCCGCTTTCTCCCTGAGTTGGGAAGCAGGGCCACACGTGGACTGAATTGCTGATGGACAGACCCTAATGGCTCTTTTAATGCAAACAATTGATTCTGGAGGCAGGAAGCTGCTGGAAAGGCTGCCCTGAAACTCTGCGTCAGCACAGTCTCGGCATTCTTGCTTTTTTCTTAGGAAAAATGCTCTCTGGACTGTTAAGCCATGGCTGTGGCTTTATGCTTAAAGCACAAATTTTTGAGTCACATAAATGAATTCAAACATGACTCTGCTGTATATTAACGCTAGGCTGTGTGGCCCTGGGTAGTTATTGAACCTCTCTGAGCTCCACGTTTCTCAACTTTAAAATAGGGATGCATTCGTGTCCCACGGCAACCATAATCAGTTACCACAAATAGGCCGCTGACAACAACAGAAGTTTCTCACAGGCCAGAGGTAGTCACCAGTCTCGTCGTCAGCCAGTCCGTTCCTGCTGAAGGTTCTTGGGGCGAATCTCTTCTTGCCTCTTAAAGTTTCCAGTGGCTCCAGGAATTCCTTGGCTCTGGCTGCAAAACTCCGGTCTCTAATGCATCCTCCCATCTCCTTCTTGCCTTCTTCCTGTGTCTGTCCCTCCTCTGTCTTTTATAAGGACCATTATCATTGGATTTAGGGCCCACCCAGATAATCCAAGGTGATCTCATCTTAAAATCCTTAATTTAATTACATCTGCATAGATCCTTTCCCACATAAGGTTACATTCACTAGTTTCAAGGATTAGGCTGTAGACATATATATATATATTTTTAATGGAGGTACTAGGGAATTGAACCCAGGACCTTGTGCATGCTACGCATGTGCTCTACCACTGAGCTATTTCCTGCCACCAAGACATGTCTTTTTGAGAGCCACAGTCAACTCACTACAAGAGATCATTATATGCTTACATCACAGATTAAATAAGAAAATGCTGAGCAAATAGGACGTGTTCAAGGAATGTTAGTCATCACCATTTTTATGATTATCAGCTTCTTGGTGTTACCATTCTCTTGTTTACTTTGGGCAGACTAACGGAATCTAGCAGTGCGCTCTGTTAGGATTAGATCTAAGGGGCAGATATAAGACTAAAAACTCCAGTTGCCTTTGAACATTTCTAGTGACAAAACCTGGCTTCTCTCCCCAAAGTGGCTTGGAAGTCATGGACCTTATCAGGATAAATGCACATCGTAGAACTTTAAAGAGACAACATTTCTTGTCATTTCAGCAGACAAGGAAGGTCGTTAGGGATCAAGGATGCTAAAGAAATACGAACAACTCTGTAAAATTTGGAATGAGGACTACGATTAGTTAAAACGTTTTATTTGAAACTAAAATAGAGAGGATTTCTGTGCTTTGGATGCGCCCTCTTTGAGCAAAAGTTTCACTTGATTAAACGTGAAGTCAGCGAAATCAGTAAAGCGTGACTTCGGGATTGTGGTCTTTGACTCTAATTGCGGGGGTCGCACTGCCAGAGGCCCGCCTGCTGGTGGGAGGGCGGAAGGAGCAGGGGCCCGCCGCCGCCGTCAGGCAGCTCACCCTCTCCTTGGCTCTAACTCCAAGCCGTAAGCTGCTGAAATGCCTTTCCATTCTTCATTAGGGATGGCATTTGTCACCTTCTGAATTTTTTTCCTGGTCATTCGTAGGTTCTTACTGCCCTTCCCCCTTCCCCAGGCAGGCCACACTGACATAGTTCGTACAGACCTTCAGTGTGTTCCGAGCGGCTAACAACGCTCCAGGCCCTTTCTGGGAGCTATGGGTAATGGGATGCCATCTGCTGGTTTCTTTCCTTCTGTGGATGTGGTCGTGGACGAGGACGTCTGTCTGCCTGGGCATGTGACCAACTCCTAGAGGCGTGGTCTGGCTGTTGTCACACTGTGTAAGGAAGCACTAAAACACTTTCCATAGCTCATAGTCTACTCCCAGTTAAAGAGAGCTGAACAGTGGACCAAGTCGCAGCCACTGCGGCCAAAGAAATGAATGGAAGTCATTCTCTTTCGCGTCTGTCAAAGGGCCCCAAGGAAGAAGCGGGTTTACTTCTGCGTAGACTCATCGAGAAAGCTCTGCACGTGGTTGCTGTTCCGGTGCTTCCTGGTCAGTGCCTGCTTTTCTGAAAGCTGATACAATGATACTATGATGACATAATACTGAAGGTGACAGTTTGGTCTTTCTAATAGAGCAATACGGCAAGAGGATGCGTGTTTGCACTTGGGGGCTCTTCTCACAATGGCCACCAGGGGGCGCTGCTTGTATTAAGAGATTTCAGCATCAGGCGGAGAAGTACATCCTGCAAAAGTGGGGTGCCGTCAGGCGGGGCATGGCTTTTCGTGTTTGAAACGCTTTTCCTCCCTTTCCTTCCCAGACGTCACTTATTCAGCCTTCACGATGGAACCCACATCTAACTCTCCTGGCCAAATCAGCTTCCCGTCTGTCCTTCCATCGTACAGGCACTCTGTTGTGCACTGTTGTGCACCTCTGCCAAGCCCCGCCCACAGCTTCCCGGAGCCCCCCAGCACCTGCTCTTGCCTGCTGTAGGCTTGTCGGTAAACGCACATACCCTGAAAGGTCGCCAACACGGCTACTGTTACTTGTACTGTTGTCAGCTAACCAACAACTCTGAAGATGATTATTTGAAAATCCTGATAAGATTCCACTAACCATAATAATCTTTGGCTCCCCACTGTTGACCAAAAACAGCACTAAACTGAGTCAGTAGGTTAAGTCCTTCAATACCGAAATCAACACACCACTTTCTAGTAATTGCTCGGGCACTCTTCCGAAGCACGTTGGTCCAAAGGAAAGTCTCAGAAGCCATGGCTGGCCCGTGGACTCACCACTCCCACTCCCTTCCCCCTCCCCTGCTCTTGGCAAAGTCACCCTCCAGACACGGTGACCCTGCTGAAATTCTGTGGGCCTCCTCACAGGATTGGCGCTATTATTTCCACGAGCTGTGGACAGGACGTGCACAAAACAAAACAGTTTAAAAGTGGGTGGGTTGCTCTAAAAACTTAAGTTTTTTTTTAAATTTTTAAGTGGGCTGGGGAAAAGGGAAAGGGGGGTTGCTAGTCAATGGGTATCAAGTTCAAGTCCGTAAGATGAGTAAGCCCTAGAGAGTTGCTGTACAACATTGTGCCTGTAGATGACAATGCTGGCTGTACACAGGGTAGGTCTCATGTTAAGTGTTCTTATCACAATAAATAAGAAAGAAAAAGAAAAAAGAGAGGGGGAAGCAAGTGGCTTGTTTCTTGCCCTGTTAAATCATTTACCTTTTGGTCTTCCACACGCTGAAAGTACAATTCCATTAATGACTGCAATAAACAGAATATATATTTCCAGATGCCAGGAGTCCCCCAGAGGCCATGATTCTCCCTTTGTGTTTTCAGAATCCAGGCACACAAACTGTTAGAAACTGCAGCGGTGAGGCTGAAGCCTAAATGTGTAAAGCTAGTACTTGTGGGTGTGTACGTGTGTGTATGACTCGAGTGGTCCCGGTGCTGTTTTATAAATGATAGGACATATCTTTTGTGGCTTCAGAAGAGTCACTATGAATCTGTACCTTGGGGCTGGCTGTATTTTTGCACAAAAGGGGTATGAAGTGAAAAGCCACCTTCTCTTACTCTTCGATAGACTGTAGTTTTCTCATTGAAGGTCACTTGCCAATTTACCAGTGCCTGCTTCAGCGCCTGGTGACGTCTAGCGGGGTGCATTCATCTGAGGGAAGCTGTCGCATCCCACGTGATAAAGCTTTCAATCCACCCCTGAGCTTTTCCGAGCCCTTGGATGCAATGAAATAAGTTCTCGTGTTTACTGCTGGGGGTCGTCAGGTTGCAAACATCAGGTTGGAGACCCAGGAGAAGTCGCTTCTGTGGGCTTTGGTTTCTTATCTGGATTTACGATTCCATGTAAATTTTAGGATTATTTGTTCTAGTTTTGTGAAAACTGTCCTGAGTAATTTGATAGCGATCGTATTAAATCTGTTGATTGCTTTGGGTAGTATGGCCATTTTAACAGTGTTAATTCTTCCAATCCAAGAGCATGGGCTAGCTCTCCATTTCTTTAAGTCATGTTTAATTTCCATAATCAATGCTTTATAGTTTCCCGTGTATAAGTTTTTCACCTCCTTGGTCAGGTTTATCCTAAGGTTTTTTTTGTGTGATGCAATTTTTTTTTTCACTTTCCTTTTCCACTATACCATTGTTAGTACAAAGGAATGGATGGATTTCTGTATGTGAATCTTGTATCCTGCTCCCTTGTGGGGTTCGTTCATCAGCGCTAGTAGTTTTTGTGTGAAGTCTTCAGGGTTGTCGATGTATAGTATTGTGTCATCTGCACATAGTGACAATTTTACTCTTCTTCCAATTTGGATCCCTTTTGTCTTATCTGAATTCATGGAAAGACAATGCTCATTTTAATCTAAGGGATCCACCAAACCCACCATTATGGTGTTTATGGATAAGCTTTGCTTAAGAGGAAATCATCTTTTATTTGAGGTCTACACCAGGATGTAAGCCCTGGGGCTGGGGGGGGCGGTGGTGAGCGCTCTGTCTCCGTGTTCACAGCTCTAACCCCGGGCCTGGGACGTTGCCTGGCTCAAGCTCGCCTTCAGGAAATAGTCATTAAATGGAGAGAATGTCTTCCTTCCCTTTCCTTCCTTCCTTCCTTCTTTTCATGCTTCTTAGGAAGGAAAGGTGGGAGGGAGGAAAGAAAGTTGACCTCTTAACACCTCATGAAGCTGAACCCTTCCACTGGGGTAACAGTGCTCAAGCAAGCTTGAAAATTTACACGTGAAATTTCATACTGTGAGTGGTATTTCAAGGCCAACATTTGTCAGAGAAGAAAGTCCATTAAGTCACCATCTTTCCATCTAAAGATCCCGTGGCAGGGCTGACTGTGACCCTCTGGTGAATATTCAGTGAAGTGTGTGCCGGCGGATCACCCTGGGTTAAGAGTGAATGGGAGGAGGAGAAGGAAGGAAATAGGGTCTTAGGATGATTCTTGCCAGTGGCTTGCCTGTGGGGGAGGGCGAGAGAGTGCAGTAGCCATAGAACGTTCTGGGCTGAGAGAGGTTGTATTTTTGTTTGATACCTGGGAGAAGCTTCTTTGCTGCTGAGGGGAAGGAGCTGGTAGAGGGGAGGGGAAGGTTGGATGGAGCAAAATTCGGGAAGAGATGAGCACACAGAGATGGTCCCTGCTTCTCACCCAGGGGAGAACGTAGGGAGACTGTGAGTAAATATTTAAAAAGAGCAACAATAATGCAAATAGTGCCAAGGTGCTGAGCCAAGAAAAAACCAGTTGCTTCTGAATGGTTTTGGTAAGTCTGTTTGCTACTTGTTCATTCCTTTCCATTCATCTGCTCATGCTGACTCACAGACAAGCAGTAATAGAAGCCAAATTTTAAGAAAATACGAAAACCTTATAACTGGTGAAACTCTCACTGGAAGTTGGAAATCGATTGCCCATTTTTCAATCCTTATCTTTTCACTGACGTGCAGTCGATTTACAATGTTAGTTTCTGGTGTACAGCAAAGCGATTCAATTAAACATATACATACATATGTGTATTTTTTTTCAGATTCTTTTCCTTTCCCTTTCCTAATGAAATGTGTCTCCCTCCTGTTCCTTTTTGCTCTTGAATAGTAAACAGGATGACAATACTTTGCCTAAAGGATAAATATGAACATCCTCTGTTCTGTCTTGCACTCTTTTCTTCTAAAATGCTGGGAGCCCAGCGACTTCTAGACCTGCTGGAAGGGGTTTTCTGTTTTGCCGTGACTGCAGAGGCCACCCAGGAGGGAGAGGGCACGACTGCCCCACTGGGTGTGTAGCTGTCAGCCCTGGAAGTCCCTGAGCTGAGCTCATGACCAGTGCTTCCCTCTTTATTGGATTTGACTCTGTCCCGGGCATGGTGCTGAGTGCTTCATTTGGATCACCTCATTCACTCCTTCTCATCCTATCAGGTAGAGATATACTGTCATCACCCCCATTTCACTGAAATGGAAACAAAGCTCAAAAAGTCATCTGCTCAGGGTCACAAATCCAGAGAGTGACAAACTCAGGCCTGTGGGACAGTAAAATGGTTGTACCTCCAAAGAAAAACCAACCAAGTCTTGCTGTTACCATCCCATCAGCCAGCTCCTGCTCCATCAGTCACTGTGGGGTACACATCAGGGCTCATGGGGGTGACCAGTCTGGCTGCTGGGTTGGATGGGGGCGAGGAGTCAGTGGGAGAAAATCCTGCTGGCTTCTGACTTGGCTATGACTTCATCACCAAGGAAAGAAAATGGGTTTAGTTGGACCTCCATCCACTACTTGATTTCTAAGTTTTTCCTCTTCCCCCTGCCTCTTCAGAGTGCTTCTGCCTTGTTTCCAACATTGCTTGTGATTCACTGCAACCTTTTAAAAAAATATTAGTAGGGAGAATGTGGTAGATGCCAGCAACAGCTCTTCCATCTTCTTCTTCACCCCAAAGCCCAGATACCTGTCATTGGTCTTCTTTGTGTGTGTGATTGTTTATTATTTTTAAAAAAATGGAAAACTGAAAGTGCAGTTTTCATTCAATAAATATCACTTGATCCTTAAGCAGTTTTGGTGCAGAAGGTGAAGTCCATAATTTTAAAATGATGATAGAAATTCATCAACCAAGTAATCTGTTTTCACACAGTTTCAGTAACTGCAGCAATTTCCTTGAACTAAGAGAAATTCTGAAACTGTGGAATTGCCATTTTAAAGGACTTTCTCTTTACTTGTCCTGAATCATCTGCCACTTTGAGCATCAGTGCAACATAAGGATACTTAAGTGACCTGCAGCTGTCCCAGCTCACAGCCATACCCAGCTTCCAGTGAAAGTCTGTAAGCTGGTTGGTGGCCTTGGCTTTATCATCCAGCAGCGGCTCACTGGAACCCTCTCTAGTGGGGTCCAGGGCTCCCACCACCCACTCAGGTGGATGCTTCCCGGGCCACCCAGTCTGCTTTCTGGATCTGTAGTTAGAGCTTTTAGACCCTAGACCTAGAAGGAACCTGAGATCGTCTGTTCTAACTCTCCAACTTACGGACCAGAAAACTTAGATTCAGAGAGAGAAGTGACAAGACTTGTCCCAATTAGGGTCAGAGCCCAGACTCCATCCACTGCTTTTCCCACCACATCCTGCTGGCAAGCAGGTGACACAGATCCTCCTGCAGGACTGCGGTAGCTTCGTTTGTCCGCAGCAGAAACTGGAGATAATAGCAACGCAGACTTGAAGCATCCACAGCCTGCAGTTTATGGTTTAAAGAGAAGCTGAACATTATCTTATCAAGTTAATCTTTTGCACACAGCCCTGCCCCGCCCACTCCTGCTGGGTTTAAACCTTGCTTGGTCCTCTCTTCCTTTCACCACCGTGAGCTTGGGTGCTTTGTACCAAGGCTAAAATGATAGGTTCGGCTGCTCCCCTTCGGGAGGTGCTGGCAAAGAATGTAGAGTTGAGATTTGCTCAGTGCGGTAAGGTTTGCTCACCATCCTTTTCAGCTTTCGAATTGATTCGGAAAGCACATTTGTAAATGGCTTAAAAGCCTGCCATTTTCATGTTTGGAAAGCAATTCATGATTATTGTCAAGGAGATTTAACTTGGAACGGTTAGAACGTGGGTGGCGAATTCCTGCCACAATTCAAAAGGGGGAGAAAAGGAACGCAGAAAGTAAGACAGAACAAATACTGAAAGCACAGCTAATAGCCAGTGGAGAATACTTTTTACGGAGCCGACTTTTGAAAATCACACGATGGACCCCATTTAATCATAAACTTTGAAACATGAAAAGCAGTCGCAGGAGGAAATTTACCTAGGATGTCTCACTAGCTTCTCTTCCTTTTGAAACTCTGGCCCCTGGACCATAATTGGACTTTCCCTGGTGCATCAGTGTCACTGCTGGGCCCTCCCATCACTGTCCTGGGCTGCGACGCTGTATGATTTAAGACCTTCATGACGTTTATGGTCGCCAGCGTGGACTAGCCCCAGATACTGTGGATACTGATGCCCCTTATTTTTGTTAGACTGTGTCTCGCCGTTCCTTCGGAGGTGGAGGGAGCCTCATACCTGTAAGTCAGTCTGACCCAGGCATGAACCCTGGGCTCCATGGCTGGTGGAAAGGAGCCAGTGACTCTTTCTGCCTCACCTCACTCTCGACCTTGCCAGTTCATTCCGGTCCCAAGGCGCTCTCTCTTTCATTGGGGTGCTGGGTACCTGGGACTGTACACATTCCTGCTTTGCGCTTTGACTTGCAGGACTGTAACTTACACTCTTTGGCACGTCCTCAGAATGATAATGGTAATAATCATAACAGTTTTATTAATAAGACAGTGAAAGAATGATGAACTGTACCATTTATGCCAATGCTTTTTACATCGCGTGGCTTTTGTTATGATAACTCTGCAAAGTTATCTTAGTTCCGTTGTGCAATTGAGGGAAATAAGGTTTGGAGAAC
The DNA here is from genome assembly GCF_048564905.1 of Vicugna pacos. Classification (NCBI taxonomy): domain Eukaryota; kingdom Metazoa; phylum Chordata; class Mammalia; order Artiodactyla; family Camelidae; genus Vicugna; species Vicugna pacos. The sequence continues at coordinate 84,740,918 of NC_132991.1, read as the reverse complement.
TCAAACTCTGAATCCCGTCCTAGGTGCCAGGCTAGAATCCTGAACCCTCATCCCTGCCCCAGGGACACAGTCCGCAACCCATTCTGGCGGCGTGAGAGTCTCAGCAGGCTGGCTGAGCTGCTGGGACCACCACGACCCTTTGAAGAGGGGAGGGGACTCTGAGCAGGGTCAGTCTTCTGGTTCCAAGCGGCTGTTGTCTCTTCCCACCGGCCCCGGGGCCAGTCAGAATTACACTGCTTCTGGCTGAAGGCCCCTGCCAGTTTAGTTTTCAGCAAGTTCTTTAGAATCTTGCGGAAAGGGGCTATGGATAATGAAGGTACGAAGCCCCCTTGTGTAGGTCGCTCCCATAAGCTTCACAGATGAATGAATCGGGTGCTGCCTCCGTCTGGCCCAGCAGAAAGTTGCTTCTGTGGCTTCCCAGGACTTGGCTGTGATCAGAATAGTTGAGGTTGCAAAATGAGTGCCCTTTGGGTACGTGAGGTCTTATTATATTATTTCAGATGTGTTTACTCATGGAAAAGGACCGGGGCGGGGCTATGGGGCTTGTCTCACATTACCATGGGAGCTAACTTCAAAGCATGGAGGATGCATGCCAGCACGCCCATCCCTCCGTCACTCAGGGAACATTGTGTGACCCTCCGGCAGGAGGAGTCAGAAGATTTTTTTTAACGATACCACTTGTAAAGGGAGAAAGCAAGCCATGTCTGAAAGCCCTTAGATCTTCTCTCTTCCAGGTACAACTAGCTCACTTGTATTGAATGCGTACCATGTGTCTGACCTGGTGCCAGGCACCGCCGTGGCTGTTGGATCCTCATGAGCATTCATTCACGTAACAGATGAAGAAACCGAGTCTTGAACATTTTGCTTCAAGTCACAAAGGTGGCAAGCATTTCCACAGGGACAAACAAGCTTGTCAACCTGCTTCCTGAGCCTTGGCCCATCCGCTACACTCACTATACTGCCTTCTGCCAAGAGTAAGACTTATTCTGACCTGAGAACGGTCCAGTCGGACATAGAAGCCTGACCGGTGTAAGGTATGATATTAATGGAACATTGACGTTATCCACAGGCTCTGCAGGAAGCTGCCGATGAGGATGTCGCCCTAGACGGCAGTGAAGGGTAGTTTTCTGATGCCTCTGAATGTGCCAGCCAAAGAGTAATCTGCTTTGAGGCTGCACCGCTGCCAAAGGGACGGACATGAAGATAGGGAAGGGCTTGGCAACAGCACCTGGAGTTTTTAAAGAACAGTGTGCCTGTTTCCGAAAGGATTAATTGTGCAATTCAGTCCATGGCAGCAAGTGGGAAAGATGCTTGTAAAGAGGCGGCCACTCTAATTAAGCGAAAATGAAGAGAGAGACGCTGAAAGGAGGGACCTCTACAGATCACAGATGGGGGATAAAAGAGGTCATGGGTTGCTATCAAAATAGACTGAAGTCCCGAGCTCTGGAGTAAAAGTAGCACCAGGAGAGGCAAAGATGCAAGTTGATAAAGAGCAGCAGGGCCTCAGGGAGAAACGCTCGGCCGGGTTGTGTTTTCCACTTTTTAGCTTAAGAAGCACTGATCAGCTCCCTCCTATCCATTTAATTGAGTTTATAGACCTGAGGGGACTTACCCATCTGGAAACAGACAAGTGAAAAGATTGCCACGAATCCTTGGCCTGGAAAACGGCCGAGTCCGTGACCTGGTTTCATGCAGCCTGGGGTTCAGTCCCCCGTTGCCTTTCATCTACGAGGGTTCTCCTCCAGGATCACTTTCACTGGGGAACAATTGCTGAGCCTCTGGAGAGGTTACAAAGAAGCCCAGCAGGATTCAGACAGGAGGAGGGGGGGAGGCGGGGAGAAGAGGAGTCTATTTGTATTACGAATTGATTGATTGATTCCACAAATCACTGCGTTCCCATGTAGAGACTGCTGTAGCTTAAGTAAGTAGAGGGAGGGTCCTGCCCTCTGCCTGGGTCTCCGGGTTCTTTCCGTCCCGTGTCTCTGCACGGGATGGCGCTGGGAGGCACTTCCACTCCCACCAGCCTCGCAGTCCCCGCCAAATTCTCACACTGGTCCGGAGAAGCGGGTGGCTCGTTCCTCGTGCAGCAGCGATGTGTTTAGACTGTCAGCTTCCAACAGATTTGAGAGCAAGTGGCGGGGGCTTCCACTTGGAGCCATGTCCAGGCTGCAAGAGTGTCCTAGGGTGACTGCCTCATTCCTGTTGAACCCAAAGTAGCCTCTTTTCTGGGGGCATTTCGGTGTTAACCAGCACCCTTGTCCTGTAAGGACAGATGCTGGGCCAAGGAGTTACGAAGGAAGCCAGTCATGATTCCACACTCCAACCATATGTTTTAGATCCAAGGTAGATAGGAGAGTCCCTTCTGCCAATGAACACTTCACACAGTAAACACATTTTTTAAAAATTCTCTTATCGAATTCATTGTTTTCAGCTGTTTTAAATTCCCATCAAAATGCAGTTTCAATCGTCACCTAAAACAAAGTGCTAACACTGCTAGCTGCCTTCCATGACTGTGATCCAAGGAAACATCTCAGATTTTCGTGTGATGGGCAGACAAGCTCTCAAAGGGGATGTTGTAAGGTTGCCTCACTACACTCTGCCATGTGCCAAATATTTTTCTGGTATAAATCCACCTTTGGAAGATACAGGGTTTGCTTGGCACACGTTTGGCTTTCAGAGTTGGTTTTTAAAAGCTCAGATCCTGTAGCCAGAGTGGCTAAATTCAAATTCTGGTGCTGCCACTTACTGCCTGTGAGTCTAGGAGCGACTCACCTAACTTCTTGGTGCCTCAGTTTCTTCTGCTGTAAAATGGGCATGATCAGAGCACGACCTCATAGATGGAGATGCACACAAATGATAAATATTGAGTAGAACTGTGCCCGGCCCAGAGTAAGCACCAGGAAAGGGCTTGCTTTATTATAAGTACCATTATTGTTTTTATTACTGTTCACTAAGCGTTGACTACATGGCGGGCATGAATCAAGTCTGCACAACGTCAGCTCTTATAGACAGGGGAAGACGTCACTTAAAAATGAAGTCCAGGGTGGGGCAGGGGTACAGTTCAGTGGCAGGGTGCATGCTTAGCATGTGCTAGGTCCTAGGTTCAAATCCCAGTACCTCCATTAAAAATTTTTTTAATTAAATTTGTTTTAAAAAGCCCATCTAAATGTAACTTCAGCTTGTGTGTTAAGAAAGAAACCCCCAGGGTGCAGTAGTAAGGACTGAGGTTCGGTGCTGTGAGGCAGGCGAGGCCTGTCCAGGGGGCTTCTCTGGGGCAGTACCATGTCTGTGCTGAGCCCCGAGGCTGAAGGGAGGAGACCAAGTTTCCGCCCTTACCTTCAGCAGAGGCTTGCTCATCGAATGATTATTATTATGGGCCCGGCTCTCTGTTGGTCTTTTCAGGTACTCTCCTCCCACCGATATCCTGTCAGGTGTAAAGGATTATCTGCATGTTACAGCCGATTCTATGGAGGCTCAGAGAGGTGAAACGCTTGCTCAGGATCACACAGCTGATCGGCAGCAGAGCCTCGATTGAGCAGGCGTCTGTCTGACTCTGCGGCTCACTGTGAGCCTTTCTGCTGCACTCTGCCGCCGCCTCTCCCTCCAGGCTGCCGTCGGGACGAGGATCTGGTTAGACTCGGACCATGTTGTTCAGTACATCTATTGTCAGTACCTCTATAAATAAATCCAAATATAAGGAGGGACCTCCGTAGTTTGGGTAGCCAGACTGCTCTGCCTTCTGTCTCCAGAAACAGGAAGAAGAGTCCTTGATGCCCCCTCTTTTTTTTTTTTATTGAAGTAGAGTTGATTTACAATGTTGTGTTAGTTTCTGGTGTACAGCATAGTGATTCAGTATACATATATATATATATATTTTTTTTCATATCCTTTTTCATTTTAGGTTATTATAAGATTTTGAATATAGTTCCCTGAGCTGTACCATGGGACCTTGTTTGTTCATTTTATATATAGTAGTTTGCATCTGCTAATCCCAAACTCCTAACTTATCCCTGCCCTCCACCCCCCTTGGTAACCATAATTTGTTTTCTATGTCTGTGAGTCCATTTCTGTTTTGTAAGTAAGTTCATTTGTATTTTTTTTTTAGATTCCACCTATAAGTGATAATCATGTGATATTTGTCTTTCTCTGTCTGATTTACTTCACTTAGTATGATAATCTCTAGGTCCATTCATGTTGCTGCAAATGGCAGTATTTCATTCTGTTTTATGACTGAGTAGGATTCCACTGTGTATATACACCACATCTTCTTTCTCTAGTCAGCTGTCGATAGACACACAGGTTGCTTCCATGTCTTGGCTATTGCGAGCCCCCCTTCTTTACTTGTTTAGACTGACATCCGACTGATGGCTCTCAGGCTCACGCCCGCCTTCACCAGCCAAGGCCAGAATAAACGAGGGCGTTTCTCTGAGATGCTGACCCCTGCGTGACATATTGTGGAAGCATTTGCTCTTCTGCAGGGAGCTGTTGTCAGGTGCTCTATAGTTCTGTCTGCTGGGGTGGGGTTGGGGGGATGTTGGGGTCCATTGGGTACTTTCTCACGCCCGGTGCCTGCTTTCCTCAGGCTTGGAGCCCCCCTCCCCCCAAGGCTCTGTTGAGAACAGTGGCTCGTCCGTCCGCAGCCTCCTCCACGTTGTTGCTCATCCTTCATGTTTGGTTATTGATCAATGTGATCATATTTACCTTTCTTCTTTCAGAAAAACTTCCTAAAAACTCTCCTCTCATCTGCTCAAAGATCTCCCCCCACTTTCTCCCTGTAACTAATATAGTCCCTTTTATATTGTTTTGTTGTCATTTCACTTGGACTTTGGGAAGGAGGGAAAGAAACACATGTACGTACTGTTTCTCAATTACCATATTTTCATCCGAGCTTGTGTTTGTTTTATAAGGCAACATACTGTTACCAGCAGCAGCTTTCAGATGCTTGAAGGCCAAATTAATGATTCATTTTATTAATACTTCAAAGACAATAGCAGACACCTGTGGGGAGTTTATTCTTCCTCTTTTAAGATTTTCTGGGTATCAGCCTATTTGACAAATACAGGGGGGAAAGGGGCCTTATCTCCTCCTCAATCGCACCGCATCCCCACATCAATTTACTATTTCAAACTTAGAGCTCAGAACTGGTCCCTGTCTTGCCTCTGCTGCATGTTTGAAATTTCTCATAAGAAAACGTTGGATTGCATGTCCAGCTGTTACTCTCCAGTGTTCATCCTTTCAGTCTGCTGTCCATTCGGCGGCTGTGGCACTGAATTCCCAGGAAACTAATAATTCTTGGAGATTCCCTTGATGATGGAAGTTGAAAGAGAAGAGAGAGAGAGAAAACGCGGGGAGTCCCTCAGCAGCCCATCAGTAATAGGGATGAATTCCTTAGAGGCAGAACGGGGAATCGATGAATACAGGCCTCTAATAGCTAGAAAGCGCATCATTTGTTTCCCCAAAGACTGTGGCATCTGCCAAAACATCTGACTCCAGAAGGCACCCCAGAGGTTTAGCCAGATTTAGCGAGAGGTGGCTAGCAAGGAGTCTGGGATGCAAGCTGCCTCTTCCCTGCCAAGCCCCTGGGGTATGACTGAAGGTCATCCCCCTCCTGCTGCCGACTGGAGCTGGTGGAATGTTTAAGCGTCCCCAGTCAGAGTCTTGCTGCATTCAAGCCATTCAGTCATAAGCAGATGAACCCAAGGGACTGATTGGAGCATCCTAGGTCATGCAGTATGGGAGTGGGTGGGCGGTGGAGGACCCTGACCATCTGGGGAGCCCCAAGGAGCGATCATATTTGAAAAGGCACATACATAATCATGGAAGCCCACTCTGTGCTTTGTCTCTGGTGGACACCATTTATATAGATATTCAATACACAAGCCAGACAGGCTAAATCGTAGCCTCTCTTCAGTAAATGCTCCAGTTGTTTGGAGTAAAAAATGGTTTAGATTAGCAGCCGGGCACTCTGACAAAGGTCCGGAGGGAGTTAAGGGACTTGCCAGCACCATTAGCATTTTTCTCTTCTTCGTCCAGCCGCGGTAAAATATGTTTGTTCAAAACAGAGGGAGAAGAAAAACTACTGGCAGCCAGTACCTCTTAAAAGGAAAAAAAAAAAGTTTTGCTTCTCTAGTAAACATAGCAATTAAAATGAGGCTGTGTTGTGACAGATTACTGAGCAATTAATGCCTAACTGAGCATTCTGCTAGATGCTTCTGTGAAAGCCACTTTACTGGGGTCGGAGCGGCCACACCTTAGAGCAAAACAACGCTCCAAACTTCCTGCAGCACGCTGCACTCCCAGGAGCCCAGAAACCAAAGAAAACATTTTTACTTTGACTCTCCGAGAGTTAACACTGGAAGGATTAGCTTGACAGAAAGATCTCGACATTGAACATCCTACTGGGGATTTCATACTTTCCTCATTTGTAAGCAAAATCTATTTTCCACGAGATATTTTTAGTGCAAGCATCCCCTGCTGTCCTATTCTCTTACAGTATACCATTAGATCTTGAGGCCATTCCAAACAGGTCACGTGACTTCTAAGCATCTCTCCGGTTCCCTCCTAAGTGACTAGTCTCGCAGGAGTCAGGGAACACTAGACTCTTAACTACCGAGGACCTCAAAGTCCTTCCTGAAGCCTTGAATCCTTACTGATAGGCTGTGAAACTGCTTTACAGCCGCTTTCTCTAAGAGATCAGCTTGGCGGAGCTCGCTTACTGACCTCAGTAATAGAGATATTTTCAGCCCTGCAAGCCGCCTGTGTAAATATAAAAATGTATTAGGCTGCAAAACTGCATGTGTGGGAACAGAACAACCCTGCTATTGAAAGGAAATCACAGGGGGAGCACTGGTGTCGCTCACATGGGTTTGGTTAATGCGTGCATACTTTTGATAAATTGTTTTGATTCAGCGACTCCACGTTTCGGATGAGCCAGTTTGATTGCTGGAACTTATGAGCTGTGAAAAGTAAAACCCCAGTCATTTCGGTGGCTAGCAAAATTTCCTTCAGAAAGTGTTTATGTCTTTTTAAAAAAATCAATAATTTTCACTCTTTCTATGACACTCATTTGCCTTGGAAAAAATATTAGGGTGAAGTCAGTTTCTAAGTGGTTTAATGTATAAAAGAGTTATTTATTTGAGTGTCTGAGGGGGAAAGATACATTTATTCCAACCTCTGAAACCAGAATTGAAGAGAGTCATTGTCATGAACAGGAAACATGCTCTCGCAATGAACTGAGAAATGCTCTCTGGGCGAAATGCTCTCCTGTTCCTGAGTGTGTTCAGTTTCAGTGGATCAGATCTTTCCCATCTCTGCATCCAAGCTATTTGGCGGCGATCAGATGATCAGAGCTCAAGGAAGTGATTGGAGAGCGAGCTGGCTGCAGCTGCAATGTAGGCTGTTTTCAGGGACAAGGAGCCACTGTTTTTCAAACATAGCATCAACATAGAAGTTATTTCGTAGGCTCCAGGATGCAGCGATGGGCTGCACTGCCAGCATTGTTCTGCTTCAAGCTTTTCGTTCTGTGGTCCAGAGGAGCTGTCCACACATTTGTAGACGACGCCAGGAGGAACCATCCCATGAAATTTTGCCTCTGGAAAGTGACGATGAAATGAGTAGACCCAGAACCCTCATCGTAATGGTATGCTGTCTGTGGCAAAAACAGCCTCCGTTGATTGCACTGTTATTATAGAAATGAGGTTGCAATTTGGGGTTTGGGTTTTCAGCTTTAGGTAAAGCAATGTGTGACCTAGTGTTTACTACTGTGCTTTACTGTTTGGGGAGAATCTTTCAAAACTATTTCATGTATCATTCAAAGAGCTAGTTTTCTTTCTCTTAGGCCTCTCATGAAAATGTGCAGTTTATCGGTCTGTTGGAAATGCTTTGCTACCTAACATTTTGTATGCTGATATTAACTTTTTGTGAAGAAACATAGAGCAAATTGGGAAGTTTGGCTTAATTAAGTGGATTGGATTTTATAACTCTAATTTGAAGCTAGAGCCCAAATAGCTATTTTTGTATCACATGTAACCAATCAAGTTGTGTTGATGTTGGTGGTTAGATCTTTAACTTCAGAATATTTGAGGCTTCTATTTCTGACTGCAGCGGAAATGCCTTTCCAAAATGCTTAACTTAGGCATAAAATCAGAATAAAGTTTTTGAGAATATTGTGGAATGCGTGGTGTTTTAATTAGCGAGCTGTTTCTTGCCACTTGTCAAAGTACATTTTTGTCTGTGCTTTAATTATAATAGACAGTGTTACTCCTTCTTTGCATATCTGTTTGATCAGCAAGAAGGCGGCAGAGGGTAGAATCTTTCCTTACTTTAGGTTCCAGGAGAGATCTGCTTAGTCACTGAAATCTCATATTGGGGTGGAGGTGGTGTGTAAAGTTTCCAAAACCAGGGAGGCACTGAAGTTTGCATGGTTTCAGCAAAATCGACTTTTTTCTCTTAGATTTCAGTGTTCAGTTATTGAGCATGTAGTAAATAATGAATGATAAATACCTGTTACACTGAAAGTTTTTAAATGAAAGTCATTTGGCTTGGGCTGTGCCTCTGAGTGATAGAACACGACGCTGTAACGTTCTACACCAGCTTCTCTAACACGTCACTATTTGATTTTCAGAAGCCGATACTGTTTTTCAACTATTGGGCTATGATCATCTCTAAGAGGAAACAGTAGGAATAATTTCTACTCATTACTCCCATAAATTTTCGCAAATTAAATTTAAAAGGATTTTGAGACATTGGTGTCTAAGTGTGTAACTCTGGTTAATAACAGTAACACATTCTGTAGCTATGTGTATCACTTGTGCCACCTCAGTCATTAAAACAGTCATGTTTTTCTAATTTTACTAACTAAATTTTGCAGCTAGAAATTTGCAAAAAAAAAGTATTTCAAAGTAGCTGAGACATAAAAATAATAATTCACTTAATAACAATACCCTGTTTTTTCAAAGATCCTTTTAATTCATTTGATACCTTTACTGACATTAAATGAGGTGATGATGAATTTACTGAAGAGGAAAACAGGGTTCGGAAAGATCAAATACCTGGTTCCCATCACACAGCTGCTAAATGCCAGAGCCTCAGATCTCCTGTAGATCAACAATTCCAAAAGCCAATATACTCTGTTTTTCACTCTGTTTATATTTCTAAAGAAATAATGATAAACCTGATAAAACTGAATTTTTATAAGACATCTAATAGAAATCTTGGACCACTCAGAGCAAATTACGCTCAGACAAAGTTATCATGCATCTTGAAAGTTTCTTCTGGGCCACTTGAAATTTCACATATTCCACAACTATTTATTGATGACCCATTAGGGGGACCAAGTACTGTTCTAGGTACCTGGAATCCATCAATGAATGAACCCATCAAAGATCCCTGCCCTACATCGCAAAGTTTCACGGTCATAGTGTATTTTGCAAATCTTGTTATGGAAATACTGCATTAGTGTGCTGATGCTTTGTGTACAAATTTAAGTCAATGAAAGTATTCCCTATTTTCCAAGACAGTGGTTTGAAAACTGTAATGTGTTTGAGAATCACCTAGGAGTTCTTAACAATACAAATCCTTGGGCTCCTGGCCCCAGTGCCTCTACATCAGAAGGTCTAAAGTGGCACCCAGGAATCTGCACTGGTAGCAAGCACCCCCCAGTGATTCTGATGCGGGAGCACCGTGGATGACACTCTGAGAAACATCACTCTGGAAACTGATCACCTAAACCCTTCACCTCTCACCCTCCTTTAACCTCATCTTCTCACTCTGGCTATAAGCTTCTGAACAAACTGATTTTTTTATCCTCTTACTTTCCCATCAATCATTAGTCACCAAGTTTTGTATACTGATTGTGTGTGTGTGTATGTATGTATGTGTGTGTGTGTTTCTAAGATCACAGACTCTTGAGCCAGGCTGGAGTCCTGACTTCACCCCGTATCGGCTGTGTGACCTTCTGCATGCTGTTTAACAACTCTGTGCCTCTCTTCCTCATCTGTAGGAGAGGTAACACTTCCCGCAACCCAGAGCTGTTACGAGGGTTTAATGAGATAAAGAATGTGTAAGTGCTTGGAATCATGTCGAGGCATATTGGAAAGATTATCAATAGGAAGGATCGGGGACATCCTAACTGAAAAAGTGACATATGAGGAAGAGACTCGAGGGAGATGAGGGCATGAGTGAGTCAAGCCACTCTCTGTGGGGAAAGATCTCAGGCAGAGGGACCAGCCAGGGTGGAAATCCATGATATGGGAAGAAGCGTGGGGTGTTTGCAGACCAGTGAGGAAGCCAGTGTGGCTGAGTGAGCTGAGGAGGAGGTAACGGAGGGAGATGTCATGGAGGTAACGGAGGGAGATGTCATGGAGGTAACAGGGGAGAGATCAGGGAGGCTTGGCAGGCTTGGCCTTCTTCCCAAGTGAGAAGGGAAAGTGTCGGCGGGAAAAGACACAGAAGCTGAGAGCACAGGCAGCAGAGTGTCAAGGCTGATCCTGTGCATGCTGCTCACCAGCTGTGTGATCATGACTTGTCCTCGCCGATGAAACAGAGTCACAGCGCCTGCCCTGCAAGGTTATTGTGAGGATTCAGTCAATACTTGCAAAGAGCTTAGAACAGTACCTGGTGGGGAGTAAGTGCTGTGTTAACTCTGGGCTTGTTGATCTGGGTGGCCTGGAGCAGGGGAGTGACAGGAAGTATGGCTGCAGAGGGTTGAAGCCGGAGACCATTAATCGGGAAGCTATTGCCATGAGCCCAGCAAGAGACCTGAATGCGCGTTGTTGAAGCTGGGAGGAGTGGTTGGATTCACATAGATTTTAAAAGTAGGACCCATAGGATTTGCTTACAAATTAAATATAAAGACTGAGAGGAAGAGGGGGATGAGGAATGAATGTATGATATTTTGGGTTTTTTGTTTGTTTGTTTGATTGGTTGGTTGGTTGGTTTTTGGGTTGAATAACCAGAGGACTGGGTTGCCATTCAGAAGGGAAGACTGCAAGAGATTTGGCAAGTGAATCTAAGTTCACTGTAAGACACGTTAAGCTTGAAATACCTATTAGGTCTACACGTGGAGATCTTAAATAGGAAATTGGATATATAGGTCTGAGTTCCAAGGAACAGTCTGCAGAAGAGATATAATGCCTGGCACAGTATAAATACCAATTAAGTGACTGACAAATGAATAAATGATCTCTCATCTAATTTCCTATAATATTTACAGTGTGTCAGTCCATTTGTAGTTAATCATATCTTTATCTATTTCATTGAACTTCTAATTGCTTATTTACTTTATTGTTCATACATTTTCCTTTTCATACATTTTTCTTATCTCACTGGTAGATGAAAAACCCCACGTAGGCAGAAACTAAGCCCGTTTTATGCCCCATTGGTGCCCAGCACAATTACTTTTATGGACTAAAAGCTGAGTATCACTGATGATTTGAAATTTTGAAGCAATTGTCACTGATGTGAAAAACTCCGTCGATAAGGCTGCCTTTTTAATTCAGTTCCTTGTGAACTGAAATGTCCAGGGGTAAGTTAAGAATGGAGAAAGCTGCTACAATAAGTACGAGGGTTTGAATGTTGATATTCTTTAAAAGGCTTTGACACTCAAGACCTCGTTATGCCCAAGACTCTCATCGCGGTGGTCCAGTTCTGAGTCGTCATGCAGAGATCAGCTTTGGGCTGGTATTCACTATAGTTTGGCTGCTTAGTCCAAAGTGGAGAGGCATGGTAAACATCAAAATAAATCATTGTAAGGCCCTTGGCCTTTACAAGGGACATAAGAATCCTAACATCTGAGACTATTATAATGGCCTATTGCAATGTAATCAAGTTTACCAGGGAAAAAAAGAAGAAATTCCTTCAAAGTTCTAATTTATCTGTCACTCAGAAATGTTTGCTCTGATGGGAGAATTAACAGAAACCTTTTTATGAATTCTTTTTTCTTACATCTTTTATAGCATATTTTGTTGAAGGCCTCAGACAGGGGTTAATGTAGGTCTGCGGTTTTCTGGGGAATGTCTATACTTCTGATGTTCATTTACTAATCGCCAACCCTGGAAGTTGGCTTCCGTTTTAAGGCCTATTTCCTCTTCCCTCCAAAAAAAAGAGTATTTCTCCTTTTGCACGGTGGGGTAGAGATGAAACAAGAAGATGTCAAGAAACAAGTGCTAGTCAGACGGCTTCTCTCTCTCTCCCTATATGACCAACTCCCACGCATGATGCAAGGGTCTCAACTCAAATGCAAAACGTTTTTATATCTACGAGCATTCTGGGGTGTCTCTGAAACAGTAGAAACCATAAAGTTTAAATGTGCGATTGCCAAGGATCTGGTGTCTATAGCATCCCAAACGTGGTTTTGTCTTTAATTTTGGTTGAAGACAGAGGAAAATAAAATAGCCTAACTTGTGGTGAGTTGGCGAGGTGAACTCTCCCCTGTGAGTCAAGGATGTGCACTTACAGGATGAGCATTTCCTAGCCCGGGAACTTCAGTTGCTGCCCGGAGCCCTGCATGACAGGTCACACTCTTTGGTGGTTTTCAGGTCTGGGGCTCTGATGAACCGTGTGCCAGTCCCGCCCTCAGTCTATTTTCGTATGCCCTGTGAGCTCACAGTGGTTTACACAATTTTAAAGTTTTGTAAAACAAAACAAAAAAGGAATAAAAAGAAGGCTATACAACAGAGACCATATATGGCCCACAAAGGCTAAAATATTTACAGTCTGGCCCTTTATAGGAAAAGTTTGCCCACCCTGTTCTGGTCAATGATGTGGGTTCAATCAGCAAGGGATTTTTTTTTTTAACTTTGATTTTTAGTGTTTTTGCTTTATGTCTAACTAGATACAAAAGAACTTGGGTTTTTCCTGGGGGCCTTTTGTTTATCTGAAGGTCAGAGAACTGTTGCGATTCAATGATGAATTTTAGATTTGGAGTCAGAAGGCGCAGTGTCAGAGTCTCAAGCCTGCCACTTAAAAGCCCGTGTGACCCAGACACGTTGCTTCGTTTGTCCGGGTTTGTTAAATGGGGACTGCTGTCTGTGCTGCCTGTTGGAAGCACTAGAATGTTTATATTTATGAAATCACTTTGTAAATGAGTGAGCGTTTTGCAGGGGCGAAGTCTTGCAGGGAGGGGGCTGACGTATCTGCTGTAGGTCACTGTGCCGATGAGAGCTCAACATCCACTGGGTGACTCGTCCGTGATATCAGGAGATTACACTAGGGTTTTATGGTATTTGTTCCATATCTACCCCAAATGGGTGGTACAGTGAGCGTGGCCAGAAGAGAGGGTCCACGAGGGTGTTGTCCAGTTTCTGCTTGATTAGCTTTTTGACTTTCAACAGATCTCCACATTTGTGTCCCCTCCTGTTGAATAGGCATAATAATTCTTCCTTCCCGGTCAAGTTCTCTGAGAACCTGGAATCAGGAAGGAAGCTAATTGAAGGAAATGAGTTATTTATGAAAACAATAATGCCGTATCTTTGGAGCATACATTTGTTTACATTCATGTCCTACAAATAAGATCAGGACTGGAGAGAAATATACTGTGGGAACTACTTCAAAGGAAATAAAATGATCTCTCATCTTACTCTACAGTAAATATTATAATTTAATATAACTTTATTACCAAAGGGATTTTTAACATGTCTTGCCCAGTTTCAGCTTTATACATGTGGAGGAAATGACTTCCAAACATTCTAAATCCTGAGTTAATGCTCTTATTTCGTTTCAGTGAGGTTGAATTTTGAAGATGCTGATGTAAGATTCCCCTGGGAAGGGAAGCTTGTGTAATGGAGTGTGATTTAAAATGGTTTGCCATAGATGGGTGTAATGTGGAGCTTAAAAGCACAGGGAATCTTTGGCAGTGATGTTTTTCCTTGTGAACTGAATTTGAGCTGAATCCCAAAGCCACAGAAAATGGACAAATGAATTGAATGGCTTCTCCATGGGTAGGAGAATTAATTGAATGTAATCAAGGCTTAGTAATTAGCAACACAAATCTTTGAAGCAAAGGCTTACTAAATTCAGACTTACATCTGGTATCATCTTGTCCAGATAATCGTGCATCTTTCTGGTTCTCCAACAAGGAACAGAGGAAAAATACACAAAATCTAAAATGTTTTAAATTTGAAACCACCACAGTGCTAAAGAAAAGCAGAAAATCAGGGGTACAGGAGTATCCAGAAGCTTACACCAAAAATGATTAGCAAATTCAACTATAGATAGATATAAATAGATATTTATATCATATATATATGATAAAATATATAGAAGATTATGCTCTTAATAGGTATAACTGTTTTGGGGGAGGCCATACTGTGAAGATTAGAAAAAAAATTATTACAAATAGAAATACATAGTTATATGGCTAGAAAAAGTGAAGGCTCAACAAATAAGTGGTAACAAAAAGTACCTTAACTTTTTTAAATGATCAATTAAAGAAAAAGCCTGGTTATGCTTGGTTTTGTTTTGTTTTGTGTCTTTGCTCTCTAGAAGAGTAGATTTAAGGCTTATCCGCAAGTTCCAGGCTTCATTTCAACGAAATCTTGTGTAATCCATGCAATGCAGCTGAAGATGAAATTCATCTTTTAGCAAAACGAATATGAACAGAGTATTTTTGTCATGCTTCAACAAACTTCTTCTGGATAGTTGTTTTATTCTCTCATATTTTCTTTTCATGGAGCTGATGGACTTTAGGGGCTAAAGTTTAGGATTTTTGAAATTAATTTCCTGTAATCTACTTTATTTTGCTGGAATGCATTCTCTTCCTTAAGAGCGTGTCCAGCAAGTTCAGTATGTGTCAAATGAATTTGGATTGTTAATTATCTAAACATGGGAAATTCAGGAGACCACAGAGAGTGAACTGCACCTTGTCTTTGACAGGCACAGATGGCAATAGACAGCCACTGCCTTGGTCTCACGGAGCTTAAAGTTGGGTGGCAGAGACAGAAAGGACTCCAAGCAGTGTAAAATTGTAATCATAAGTGCTTCAAATGAGAGTTAGTTACATTCTACTTTAAAACTTAATCCTTTGGGCATCCAACCTCATCCACGCAGCCAAAAAAAGCTTCCTCGAAGAAAGTGCCAATGAAGCTGAGACCTGGAGAGTGAGGAGATGCTAAGGAGAGAGAGGAGATGCCATGTGCCAGTTCTAACTTTTGTTGCAGTGAATTAAGAACCTTTAGTTCACAGCCTTATTCTATCTTCAAAGCCAGCAGCATAGTATCATCAAACATCTCCGACTCTGATCCCTGACATTCCTACCTCCTCTTTCACTTACAAAGGACCCTGGTGATTATATTGGCTCCACCTGGACAATCCAGGTTACTTTCCCCTTGTCAAAGTCGACTGATTAGCAACCTTAGTTTCATCCGTAGCCTTACCTCTCCACTTGCCATGTAAACAACATATTCATAGGTTCTGGGGCTTGGGATGTGGACATCTTTTGGAGGCTATTACCTGCCTACTATATTATTTCATAGAGTTATTTTAAGAATTCAATGAGTGGATACAAGCAAAGGACCTATAATGTACCCAGAGCTTGGAAAGAACTAAGTTTTAGCTATTATGATTGCTTCCATTGTTTTGTTGGAACTAAGAGAAAGCTCACAAATTTAATACACTTTGAAGAGTTATTTTAGGAAAAAGAATTGAACGGCTACAAGGAAATTTAATTTGTGCTTCACAGAATGTGGGAAAATGGAAATTCAAGGTTAGCTGATTTACAGGAGCACTGTAACACTTACCAAATAGATTATTTAAAGAACACCTACGTTTGTTAGAGATTCTTTTCTGTGTTATCCATCAATTGACACTTTTCTGAAATTTAACTTTTAGTTTCTTTTTGTTTTCCTTTTATCATTTATAAAGGGACATTGTATCATTTGAGTTCTCCATCCACTGGAAAGTTAAAAATGATAAGGAATAAAGAAAAAACATATAAAATCTTAGAAGAACTATTTAGGATTTAAAATCACCACAGTAATCATGAAAAGTAGAAAATCAGGTGAGAGAGGGAATTAAAAAAAGACAATACATCTTAAGTTCAGTAGGGACAATTGAAGTTATTAGCTTAGAGATGAATAATAGACTGTATCTTGTCATTTTAAAGTGATTTCATTGTTTTCTGATGTGAGTAGGTTTTTAAAATTATAGATCGATAACCATTAAGAAACTTAAGAATTCAAAATTATGGCCTCTAGATTCTTCTACAAAATGATAATGAAAAGCTTGATGAATGAATGAATGTAAGCCATATCTTACAGGTCATAAAAGTAGGAGTCTGTGAGGTGAAAAGAAAATAGGGGTTCTTTTGGTAAATTGTCAGTGTCCCTGCCATTCCTTGGTCCCTCTGTGTTATCAGTGGTCTTCTTGGCTTTAGTGCACTTTATGAGAGCAGATTGAATATCCCACAGAATGTCTTCAAATTCTGCTTTATGAGTCAGATAATGTAAAGATGGAAATCGTGTCCACAAAATAATAGCTCTTTAGTGAATACTTTCAGCTATTTGTCAAGCACTTTGCTAAGAACTTTACAATTATGTTCTCCTGTTGCCACAACAACCACTGGAGGAAATTATTTTTATTTCCATATCACTGAGGGAAAAATTAAAGCATTTAAGAATACCTCTGCCCAATTGAAATATAATGTGAGCCACATAATTCTAAATTTCCTAGGAGCCATATTTTAAGGAGTAAAAAAAGTACATGAAATTAATAATACATTTTGTTTAACCCATTATATCCAAACTCATTATTCTGGCATATAATCAGTATATAATAATTAATGAAATATTTTACATTCTTGTTTTTATACCAAGTTGTCAAAATCCAGTGTGTATTTCTACTTATAACACATTCCAATGGTGATGCTAAATATCACAAATACTTTGTTCAATATTTAGATTTCATAAAATTTACAGTTGAAGAGTAAATTCACATATCCAAGTTGTTTCAAGACTAAACTTTTCTGGTATCTGAATAGAGTACTAGTTTTTATAGTTAAACCAAAATTAAGATGAACTAAAATAAAAAATTCAGTTCCTCAGTCACACTGACCACATTTCAGTAGCCACATATAGCTCACAGCAGCTGCACTGGACAGCGTGGGTGTGGTGGTTCTCCAACTTGCCCACTGTCACCCATTAGGTAGGACTTGAACTGGGGTTTGAACCCGGACCCATTGCTTGTAGCCACGGTGCCACACACACTCTCTCTCTCTCTCTCTCCATGCCCCACCTCGGAAACACCACGGAGCAGTGAGCAGCATGAGACCGACTTTACCTGTGCTTTCTGTGTTGTCTTCCCATGGGTGTTTGTTTCTCTCAATTAAATAAAACTAAACACTAAAAAATAAGTCAGTTAATTTCTTTAAAGTGTGTAGGAAGGGGGCAGGGGAATCCAGAGTATCTCTTAATATGAAGATTTGGAGTGAATTAAAAATTTGTCTTTTTTCACCTGTCCTTAGTAAATTTTTCTAAGGTGCATAAATATCCTTATTGAGTTAGCAAATGAGTCAAAAATAAATTAATTGATTAAAAATAAATTTTAATGGGGGAAGGTATAGCTCAAGTGGTAATGCACATGCTTAGCATGCATGAGGTCCTGGGTTCAATCCCCAGTACTTCCTCTAAAAATAAACAAACCTAATTACCTCCCCCACCCCCACCAAAATAAAATAATTAAATAGTGCAATAATAAATAAATAAAGTACTTTTTTAAATAATAAAATAAATTTAAAAAATTGAAAAGCCTATCCAGGCTAGAGCTGGAGTCAGTAACACCCCCAGTGTGGCCCCTGTTAAGTCTGTAACTGCCACCTTCCCTGTGGCCCAGACACGCCCTCCTTTTCCACTCCACCCACTGCCCTCAGGCCACCCTCCTCCCTTCTCTTGTTCTTATGCAGCCATGCCCACCCTGCCGACTCCACCCACTCCTCGTCTGCTGCCTGGCCACACCCACCTTTCCCACTGCTTGGTCCTCCCCTCTGTCCCTGCTGACTCAGGTCTGGGATCTCTTGCCAGGGCATTCTTCCATGTGTCCAGCGTGGGAAGCTGCTTAGTGCTTTTCTTAAAAATTCAGGGTTTTCCACACAGATTAACAACATGTATTAATTGGGGATAGTAGAATCCAGTTGCCTCATTTGAAAGGTGAAACTCCGAGCCAGAAAAGTAAATTGGCGTATCTGCAGCTTTCATAAGAGTTGGGGGCAGAACAACGACATTTGCACAGGTCTCAAAATTATGGTCTCAAAAAATTTTTAACTACATACTTTTCCTCTTTCAATCCAGAGATAATGGGCCAGGGTATGTGCAGTTTCAGGTGAAACCACATGGATGCTAACTACAAAATAGTAATAATGTCAGTAGCATAGCAAATTGTACCCAGTTTCTCATTATTTTAGAAGAATAAGTATATACAGGGTTGGAAACCAATTTTGTCATTCAATAAGTAAGGGTCTCTTGCTCCAAACTATTCTCTTAACTTTTCTTTAAGGATTAAATACAAAGAAAATGAGTTCCAGTTAATCTGTAGAGTAAACCAGTAAGCTGAGCAGATATTGCAGGATATGGCATCTGCTTGTCTTAACACGGGTCTCACGGCTCCCATGGGTCGCCTGGCAGAGAGAGCAGAGAAATAAAAGGCCACTCCCTGTCTTGTAATCTCTTCATATTGAAGAGTTTACAGAGTTCTACTTTGGGAACAGAAGTGTATCTCTGGTACCTTCTAGAACTCTGAATCCCAAAACACTGTGCTGTAACAGAAACAGAATTAGATAATGACAAAACTTGGGTTTTGGTGTCAGACTCGCACCATTTGAAAAGTATGGGATTGTGGGAGAATTCCTTGCATTCTTTGACTCTCAGTATCCTGGTTGGCAGCATGGTAATGGCTCTGCACAGTGCTGTCAACCATCTAAATGAAAACTGAGGGAAACCACGTAGCACAGTACCTCTGTTCCCTTAGAGAGTGTGCCTCTTTTTCATCTGTAAAATGAGGAAAATGCCTGCTGCTCACCCCCATCACCATTAAGGTGATGACTTCTGTGAGTGAAATATACACTGTTTTTGTGTTCATTGCAAAGGAGACATTTTACTGTGCCTGACTGTTCACTTCTCTACCAGATGAGGAAACCAGAATGTTAAGAGACTTAGCAAGTAAACAAGAGTTATTCAAACAGGGGGCTCAGTGAAAAAGCCAGTGAACCAAATGACATTCCCCAGACGAATGCCATTAGAAGAGAAATAAGTGGACCAAAAGCTAGGGATCAGGATCAAGGACAAGGCGATGCAGACGAAGAAGAGACTCCTTTTACCCTCAACCCTCTGCCTCTGTTTGGTTACAGTTTGTACAAGTAGATCTTTGTGCTTGTTTGTGTCTGTGGCTCTGTTTGTTCTGCAGTCAAAGGAATTTTCCAATCTTTTGCCTGGTTATTTAGCCTTGTTATCACCATACACGCACAGTTAATTTACACGTGTGCATGCGGTGTAGTATACAGCTGGATATGGACTCATCTATGACAGTACATCCATTAGTCTGGTAACCAGAGTTTTAAATGGAGCCCTGTGTGCATGTAAAATATTATCTACTACCGTATTTAGCCTAAATGGACTGAATCTGTTATTTTAGAACCATGTGAGGATAAAGCCAATGAAGACATTTTAGAGACAGAATTCATAAATCTTAACAGATACTTTCATTTAATCTCTTGCCTTCTAGCAATAAATGTCAGTTTATCGCTATTTTACAAAGACTACCAGATGTGCACTACCAAACGGGTTTATCAGTCCCAAATAGATCAAAAGAAGTAGTTGCTGAAGACCACGTAGTTAGCGGGGACTTGGGACTAGGGGCTGATGGGCTGTGGGAGAATGGAATCGAGCCCCAGGGGCCCACACCTTGCACAGCAAAGCCCTTTCTAGCAGAGAAGGGCTCACTGAGTCTTGGAACCTGCCCTGCCTTGGATTATTTTGTGCTTTGACTCATATTTCTTGTGGTTTAACGAATCCAAATTTAAACTATTCTTAGTTCCTAGAGGTTATTTTCTGATGCTCTTTCTTTAAATACCACGTGGGAATTATTTCAGTCAGTAAAACTAGACCTATCATTTTCTGTTGGCTTTGTCCTTGCCATTTTTGTGTCTCACATGCTCGATTTCCCAGTGAATGCTCCCTTTTAGATGCATGATCGTGGTCATAATTTAACCTTGTGTTGGTTTCCCGGTGGTTCTCTGTCTTCAAGTGCAAAGGTACAGATGTGGACGAACACATTCAAATTCAACGAGTGGTTTCTACTCAGATGTTTCCCCTAAATGTACAATGAATAGTTACTAGAAAACTGCAGTTTCAGAAGAGTGAGACCCAGGACAGAGTAAACTATATCAGGTTTTCTCTCCTTGTTTTTTTTTTTCAGTTGTACAAGATGTATATACCACGTGAACCAGGTAAATAACACGTATCGGGGTAAAATTAAAAAATGAACCTGTTTGGGGGATTTTACTCAAACCTCTCACATCCCTGAAAATAATCATTATTAACACCTGCATGTATGTAGTTTTCTTTTTTTTACAAAATCGATGTGACTTTTAGTATGTGGCTCACCAAGAGATCTTTTTAATCACAAAGTTAATTAAACATGATCATGACCCAGGACATGTGGACACAGAGCCAGTTTTTGGTTTAATTTCTTAAGATAATTTAATGAGGAAGCCTCTTACCGTCATTGATTATAATCTACTTTCTTTCATAGTCATCAAATAAAATGGCAACTCCAGATTCTTGATTATAAAATAATACTTGAGGTATAACCTACCCATTGCCCAGCCACTGGGCAAACACTGAATTTCTTATTATGTAGATCATCAAGCCTTCTCCATCCTGGACAAGAGGGAAAGAGAGATGGAACATTGTCCATTTAATCCCGGTGTGGTCCATGCCCAGTGGGCAGGGTCATTTCATGATCTCTTTTTTTTTCTTCCTTTTCTTTTTTTTATAGCACCTACAACATTTTAGACCTAAGGGGTTTCCAGAGATGTGTATAATGCCGGCCTCTTTCATTTCAGACATGGTTAAACATGAGCCTCTATTTTTTTTTACCTGAATATCTACTTCAGGATGAAATATTTAACTTTATAACCATGAGCTTGCTAGCCCTGAAGAGTTTATCCATGCTTGTTCACAGCCTCAATAAAACATAATTGGCCATAAACCCAGCAAGTGTTATGGACTGGTTCCAAAGAAACTTGCTATATAGTGCAATATACTCTTTGTCACACTTAGCCTTTTTCTATATCTTTAGAGTGGGAGTCATTCTGCTTTGTCTCTGGAATGCCGTGTGATAACCACTCAGATTTAATGACTGTGTGATCAGCTTTATATATCACTTGTCAAAGGGTGTAGCCTTATCGACGTCCAGAGTAGGAAATAAACACTGAAGACTTCTAGAAAATAGGGTTAAAGCAACCATTTCTTTTCTGTTGTCCTGGGAATTACATTATAGTTGCAGAAAAGTCGAAATTCAGTTTTAGAGAAATCTTAGCAGGGCATGTGTTAGTTATTTTGTATATTCAAAACAACGTGTGCATTCTAGTGCAAAAAAGGCCATGATTTTCAAAGTAGCCTGTGTTATAGCCTAGTGCAAATAAGCCACGCTCTTTATCAAATAGGGTTATCATTCTAAAGTGAGCGTAAGGTACAGAGCTAGAGCCGTGACCGGGGCACCAGCCATAGGGTGAGCACTTTGTTTGCCAAATATCCGAAGGCATCAGGGAGTCTGTTGTGCCCACGTGCGTTTTTACAGGGCAATGTTAATCAATTAGCTCCATCCTGCTATAGATAGTAAGCAATTACATTCACTGGGAGCCACAGTGGCATGATTAATAATACATTCTAATTTCCCAAAGTAGCATTTCACTCGGCATTTAAACATGGCTCTTTGAAAAGTATGAGTTTTTTGGTATATAAGAAACATGGTTGGAGTGAAATTTATTCCTCTGAAAATAATCCTCTAAAAAGGAAAATATGATAAAGTTTTCTGTGATGCTTTCTCACTCTTCCTGTGTATATGAGTACAATTCAGGTTTCTCCTTAGAGTGTTTTCAGATAAATTCTTAAGAGATAGAGCTGTCAGCTTCAGAGTTACATGTGCTGTATGGGAGTTTTAGGGAAGCCACGTAAATTCTTAATAATTATGGAGCACCTGCTGTATTAGAGTTCCAAGATGAAGCTCTCTCAGGTTTAAAAAGGTAATTAAGCCACAGGCTCTGTGTCTAAGAAGATGCCTCCAGAAGAAGGCATTTGGCTGGTAATTGTGAATACCATCTAAAGGGAAGGAAGGTAATGACCACTAGAGAAGCCCAAGGAAAGTGCTGTGAGGTTTCAACAGAGGGATAAGGAAGCAGAAGTCCATCCTTGAAGGGCTGGATTGGGGGCTATATACAGACTCATACCGGGAGGTGAGGGCAGAGAAGTAAGTTACAGACCGGTCTTGTGTCTGAACTTTGACCTTGCCGTGGAAGGGTGATAAGCAATGCCTGTTGTGGGGCAGGCAGTCAGCAAACATTTACAGAATACTTCCTGCATTCCAGGCTCTGACCCAACTCCTGCACCGCCTGAAACTTGGGCCCTTTCAAAATTCTGACTTGATCTCCTTAAACTTGGCACATGCTGTGAAGTTAAAGCACTTGTCATTGACTACGTCCTTCATTCCATGAATTTAAAAGGTTGAATGATTATTTGGGGGAAAATGCACATCGTCAGTTCCTGAAGAGAGCTGTTTTTTAAAATCAACCTAATCATTACTAATATTTTTCAAGCAATTAAAAAGCTGATTAATAAGGATTCTCATCTTCTACCATAAGAGGGTCTCTTTTATCTGATGTAGTGATATTGACATAACCCACCAAAGAGAAGCATTTTTGCTGTGAGCATCCACATGAGAAGTAATTTGGCCGTGTAAGTGGGCAGTGCTGCCCTATGTCTCTACCTTTCACAATTCTGCATTCTTCCTTTTCCTAGCCTTGTGTCCATAAAGCATGAGTTCTTATTAGATTGATAATCCCTTCTAAAGAAGAAGAGGAGAAGAAAAATATATATATAATGAAGGGAAGGGAGTTCTGCTTTTTTTGGAGGGCATATTGCTAAAGGAAAAGTGTAAACCTTATTAATTTGTTGATGATATTCAAGACTGGTAATCACATTTTCTTAGAAATAGTTAAAGGCCAAGATTTAACCCTGTGGAATAATTGTGGTTTTATTCCTGGTCCCTTGGCTCCTGCACTTCTTTAAGCCCTTAAGAAGGAATTATTGGTGAATCAGTTGGTATCTATTTCAAACAGCTTTGGTTTAAAGACCAAGCTGTATTAAAGAATCATTTGCATTTAGAAAACGAGTGACATTAAATTTTGACTGGGTATCGAATGGCTTTTATTTTTATAGCAGCTAATCATTTAAAGAGTTTTTAAATTCACTTTAAATTCTATGGCATATTCTTTTATAAAATCCGTTTAAACACAGAGGGTCTTCTAAATTTCACCACAAGAGGGAAGTTCCCACAAGAGGCGTAATGTGTTCTAACCCTCTGCATCCTGCATTGTAGTCCGTCTCTCAGATAGAGAATTTTAAATAGATATTTTGAAAATGTAATATGTAGAAAATGGCTCTTTGGATATCAGACCAAATTACAGAAGCGTGAGTATTTCAGACCAAATAATCTCTTACGTCCCTGACGCTCATCTGGTGGGATCTCACACCAACCACAGACACATCTCAAGTGCCTCCTTCCCTCCTTGAACTTTTCCATCCTACTTTGCTCTGCTCTGCAATGGATATGAATATTATATTATCCCTCTGCACTTATCTGCATATTAAACCCTGCTTCCCAGGCATTATGAAACAAAGAGGTTTCGAATGAAGGTACTTCAGATATCTTCCAGAGCCAAATAGTCCTTCCCTGAGTTAACCCACAAAGGAGTGACTATGCTCCCTACCTGTAAGACCAACTTTATTAAATTTTATAGTAGAAGGATTAAATCCAAGCCTGGGAAGTTGCTAATTGTCCATTGCTAATGATATGTCAAAATAACTTGGGGACAATGGGCTGGAACCTGCACTGGACAATTTCAGAAACTCACTATAATTGACTTTCCCCCTTCTCAGTCCCTTGTATCATTATCGCTGTTGTTTTTGAGCTACAAATTTCCCATTCTACGTTCCACTAACTCAGAATGTTCAATTTCTTGTCTTTCACGGTTTGAGCAAAGCTGGGAGCAATGCCAGGTTCCTATTGACAGCCTTCACCTTTTCCATGATTCTATTTTTTTCATACTTTTTTTTTTTAACAGCGGGCAGAATTTGGTTTACAGTCCAAATGACTATTGGAACAGTGAGGCTAAGCAATCGGCGTTTGTCATTTAATACAAAAGATGTCAGCAAAAAAAAAAGTCTTGACATCACATTTGGATTACACTCCTAGGACAATTTAAAGTCGTATAGCTTAGTGCTGAGAACAGAGAGGCCAGAAAGGTACACCACTGGGAGACTGGATAGAGGCAGAGAGGGTGATTCACTGGCTGACCTCAGCCATCCTGGCAAGGAAACCATGTCTGTAGAAACAGCGGAATAGCCGAAAAAATGGCATTGGTGCTTTGGACGAGGATTTCTGGGATAAATCCATTACAAGGTGATCTCTTCTGGGATCAGTATGGGGAAATGTCAATACAGCTGACTTGTTGCTGGAGACTATGAGGTTGGGCAGAATCAGCTCTTGATCATCTTTCAGAGTGTAAGCAAATTACAACCATAGTATATCTGGAAAGAGAACCATGAAGCCATTAAATTATTTCAGAGGCTCATGTGGTCTTTCGTCATGACTTACATGATTACCAACACAGGGCCCAATACGAAGAAAGGAGAATAATATTCTCTTAGTTTTCCAAGGATAAATGTAGAGAATAAATAAGAACGTTCATTAAGCTTTCATAGCTGCACTCTCAGAACATAATAGAGTTTTAGAGCTATCGGGTGTTTTCAAGATTATTTATAATCTGTTGTCCTTATTTTACGGAACAAGGAAAATGATCAACTTAAGTGCTGAGTTTCTTGTTCAGATATGGGATATATTCCTTAAAATGTACGGTGGAAATAATTTTAAACTTACATATAAATAATTTAGTATCATGATAACCGTTCATATCAAAGTTATCTTTCTTTCATTGTTAATATGAAATTACTACTTAAAAATGTTTGCTTCCTCTTTAAAATAAATATTGTTATCACTTCTTTGAGGTTTTGTTTAGTGCTGTGTTCCCATCACTTACATGAAGAGATGTTGGACCATGCCATTAATTGCCACGCCAATTTCTCCCTTGAGCTGACTGCTCTAGAATAGTTTTTATCTTGAAAAGCTAAAGAAGAAATTTAGTGCACTGTAATGCTTTCTACAGCTTAATCAATGCCAGAAATATGCTCTTGTTCCATACATTCAAGGAAGGGGTGTTCTGGCGGGAATGTTAGAACCAAAACACGATTTTAGTACTACATTCAAGATATTGGTGCGTTATTCCCCTATGGGGAGTTCTTAGAAGTGAATAAGGGATATGGTATACACCTGGATGAACTACAAATATACTGGCAGTAGGGATCTTTAGGCTTGTTGTTTAATGTAGAGGGAGCAAGTTAGGCTTAGAGCAGATTCCTAGTTATAATAGTTTTACTAAAAATCATAATCTTAAATGTGACTTGAAGTCAAAGGTTCCAAACTCAAATGCCTACAGGCCTTACAGGGAACAAGTGAATCAGGCTGGATGGGGAGACATGTGGGAGTGGTGGGGAGCAGAGCAAACTAAAGCACCCACAGCCCATCCAAGGGGTATGGCTACTGCTCCACTTGGGCAATTTCTCCAATATCAGAAGGGAGTGTTAGTCTGATCAGATCTTGAACTTTCCAAGAGAAGCAAATAACCAGGGTTTTTATGTAAAATCTCTTCATTTTTAAATGCTGGCAACTAATTCAAATATTTTGAAACACTATTGGCAGGCAAACACGATTATGGGACCAAGTTGAGTCATACGCTGCCTGATTGTCATTCTCTTGAAAATTTTTACGAGTTTCACTTTAATTCACGGTTCCGACTTCAAGGAGCCAGCGAGAACACTGCCTGTAATATATTGCAATATGTGTGACTGGTATGAATGGAAAATGATCTTGATGTTAATGTCCATGTAGGGCTGGAGATTATATTTTGACTTCAAGACATTGTGCCCTCTAACTCCTAATTCAGAAAGATTTCCACAGGTATAATTGAATAATAACAAGTCAGGCTGTCCTTTCTTGACTGTAAAACAATAAGAGGGGAATGTGGTAATAAATATCTGACACTTAATGTAATTTTTAACAACATAGTGCAAGTAGAAGATGTGGATCCTAATGCATCAAATGCAACAAATCCTTTTAAAAATCTGTTTACAAACCAGACTAGAGATAGCACCAACTGTTGAAGGGAAGAGGCGGAGGGCGGGGCTGGAGGGAGGATTCAGATGTCCCATATTTTCACCTTAACTGGGTCGTGAATTACTCTCCATGCTGACACCAGTGCTTATTCAGAGCCTAGTACACAGCCATGAAAATCTGCCGCTGCCTCATCCTGTTAGACTGAGATTTCACAGAGGCTCAGTAAACTCAGAGCCATGTACCTAGATAGATGTTACCTTTTGTCCAGTTTAAGCAAATTGTTTTAAATGTTTATTTAAGTTATGTGTTTCTTTCATGGGCACAAGTATCTTGATTACATGGCTGTGAGCAGTCACTGCTGAGGGAAATAGGCAACTGGGCTGGTGCTCACTCCGGGGAAGGAAGAGAGCCCAAACTGGAAATGGTGCAGAAGCCTTACCCTGAAGCAACCAGCCACCATGTCACTGTCTCTTCGTTTTAGCACCAGTGCAACCCAGCAGCTACCCTCATTTAGACCATCCTGATTCCTCATGGAAATTCCTGCCATTTCTCTCTACCCTGGAAAAGGTGCCCCTGTCATCATCGTTTTCCCAGATGCTTTAAATCCTACCTCACGTGTGCTGGATGCAGAGACCATTTCCCAGGCTACGTGACACAGAATAATAAGTACTCTGTAAGAAAATGCTTCTGTGCAAAAATCAGAGTGGGAAATATTGCCTAGTACACACTCCTTGAGAAATTCACATTGCACTTTTTTTTTTTTTTTTTAGTTTTTATTGAAGTGTACTTGATTTACAATGTTAGTTTCAGGTGTACAGCAAAGTGATTCAGTTATGCATATACATACATATATATTTTTTATTTTTCCTTTTCAGATTATTTTCCATTATATGTTATTACAAGAAAATGAGTCTAGTTCCCTGTGCTGTACAGTAGGTCCTTGTTGTTTACCTGTTTTATACACAGTCACGTTACGTGTTTCAAACCTCTGAGAGCTCTTCAGTGAGGAGGCCAGTTTAGCTTTGTTCCATCCACTGTTTCTCAAGTTCATTTGACATTGACTATCTTCTGTCTGGGACACTGGCCCATGCACCTTGAAGTTCTAGAGCACAGCTTGGGAAATGCTAATATGGGCAAAAGGAACACTGTTTAAGGCTTCTGAGCTGGGGAATGACAGGGTCAAACCTGGCAGTAGACGGGAAGATGGCTGCAATGAGATGCTGATTAAGAGAACATGGGTAATCACTAGACTTGATGATGGGCTGGTTATGCAGAGGGCGGATAAGGGAAACAGACAAGGAGTATCGGGTCTCCAGTTTTATCACCTATGAAATGGTGTTCTCTGGGTGATGATAAGGTCGGATGAAACAGTATTTGGAAGGAAAGACAATGAGCTTTTCGTTGGTTTGTTTGGGTTTGAGCACTTAACAGACTATTTTGGGGGAAAAAAAAGATGTTTTTCTCTGTGTAATTTTTTTTCAGGCTTTCTAGTGCAAACCTCCCATTACACCAAGTGCCGGATCATCGGCCTCTCAGCTCTGTGAAGGCAAAGAAGTTATTTCATTTTTCTGATTTTCCTAAATACTTAGCACAATATCTGCACCCATTTTCAGAGTAAATAAATGGTTGCAAAAACTATATGGTTACAAACAGGAAATGGCTTTAGCTAAATCAAGGGCAATAAAGAGCGAAGGCGGGAGGTAGCCCCTCAGGCAGAGGCAGACTCACCAGAAGGCCCTCGCAAGCTCGGGAAGGCGGAGGATCCCCCGGGGCTGTCATGTGCAGATCTGGGCGGTCTTTGGTGTCAGTCATGGCTTCCTGTCATTCTTCTCAAGGCTCAAGAGAAAAGAGTCTTTCTACTCCAGGTGTGGTCAGGGCCCTTGTTGGACGTGCTCTGGAAGATGAGGGGCTGGAGAAGATGTCCCCATCAGAAGATCAAAGACTATCAGTAAGACGAGTGGGTGTGAAAACAAAGCGAAAATTCTTTTCAATCCTCCGTTTACGGACCATATTAAGGACCACGTCATCTCGTGAGTTGGCTATTTGCTTCTGAAATGAAATCTAGCTGGAAACGGAGCGAGGCACAGGTAGTGTTTTGGGGTGTACTGTATGGACTTGGGGTGCAGACAGAGGCGGTCTGACTACACGTTGTCTTTCTTTTCCAGTTGGCATTGACGTTAAAATAAAGCAGACACAAAGCTTTATTTTCTCAGCCCAGTCTTAGAGTATCTGAAAATGGAAAAGGCTTTTCCTTTTCCTCGAAGAGGTCCAGAGAGATTTACTGCTTTGCCCAAGGCTGCTCAGATCATCAGGGAGTGGACTGATTTTTGACTGCCAGCCTCCTGACCACTATCTGATGCTCTTCTCAGTCTGAACACAGATGCACTCCACCCAGAAGGGAAAAAGAAACGACGTCCCAGTGGCAGTCTCCACTCAGTGGTTTTGGGCACAGACAGATAAGAAGTGAACACAAATTCGCAACTGTTTTCTGAGACTGTAACCCTGAATGCCAACGAAAGCAAGCGGGAGGCCAGTTTTAAATGCTGCCAGAGATCTTATGATGCAATCTAGGGCACGGGCCTCCCAATCTGTGACACCCTTGCACACCGGAGCAAGGTCAGATTAAATATCTCCTTGTCAGTGTACTTTAATACCTAACTGTGGCCTTGGAAAGTTCTAAAAAGAAGGAAAAGAAAGAAAAAAAGAAAGTGCAGTGCCCTTTTCTCCTGGTCACAACACCAAACTGGTAATTACAGTGTTGGTATTTGTCACATGCCAGTAAAGGACCCAGCACAGTTCAGACATAAAGACAGGACTGTTTCTTGCTCTGGCAATTGACAGTCTTAGGCAGAAAAGTAACCATGAAAAGAGGAAAAAGAAGCATATGATATTGGTTAAATCTTGGCTTTCTTAACTTTCCTGGCATCGGGGTCTTTTGTGCGGGATGAAGGGAGAGGACAGGAAATGGGATCATTGGAAGCCTTTGCAGTTTGTGCACAGTGGGAATTTGAAAATGAACCTATCCATTTTTGAACTGTCCTTTCCTTTCCACTGCCACTTTCAGAGCAGCTAGTCCCTGCTTGTGCCCTTGCTCCCACCTCCTGGTGCTCAGGGCATGAACACCTGGGACCATCTGCACCCCTGAGTCCACACAGCCCAGCTTGAGACCACTCCTCAATGCAGCCCAACTGAGAGTTAACATCCAGCATGAAAATGAAATATGTATTTTATTATACTCCAAGCAGTGTGCTAAATATTCAGCAAATATTCTCGTATTAAGCCTCGCAGCACTCAGTGAGGCAGGTGCTGGGGTTCTCCTCATTTTACAGATGAAAAGCTCGAGTTCAGAGAGGTTAAGTAACTAGTCCAGAGACCCCCCCAGCAAGTAATTGGGAAGGCCAGGACTCCAGCACAGGGCGGCCGACTCCAGCACAGGGCTCTTGCCCACAGTGGCCAGGGCCACTCCCGGCTTCATCTTCCATGCCGTTAAAACGCCTGTTTTCATCTCCAACTTCTTGGGGCTTTGCCTTGGTGGCCGGCTTGCCTCTAGTGATGTATCAGGCTAAGTTACTGAAGATTTAATGGCTTTGGGCAGGCAAGTGATAGCCGGACTTTATTAGGGACATTCCAGAACTGAAAGAGGAACCCAGACGCATAGACTCATTCCGATAGTGGGATTTTGAGGCATATAGAGAAGTGACAGAGGGGACTGACTTGAAGGCCAGTGGCCCTGGGGTTCTTCCAAGCACGTGACTCTCAACTTAGCTTTCAAGAGGAGCTAATCCTGGTCTAAAGAGAGGTATCCACCATCTTCCAGGAGGTCTCTGGGCCTAAAAGCCACCAACAAAACAATACTGAGGCAGAATAATTTGCATGAGGATCTGCACCAGAGATTTTCAGATTTTTCCCCTCCTCCCCCCTCCCACCAGTGGACACTTGACAGTGTCTGAAGACATTGTTGGCTGGCACAGCAGGGAGACAGGGGGTGTTACTGGCATCTAGTGGGTGGGGCCAGCCAGGGATGCTGCTAAACACCTGCAACACACTAGGACAACCCCCTATAAAAAGGAATCATCTGGCTCCAAACGTCACTAGTGCTAAGTTAGAGAAAACCCGATTTAGCCAGTAACCGAGAGACCAGTATGACCAGGGTTACAGAAGTCCAAGCAGAGAAATGGCCAAGGAGGAGGAAATGAAGTAAAATTGAAGGATGGATGGGGCCCTTCAACGGCTGGTTACACTCCAGGGTTTTCTCCTCCGTCCCCCGAACATTTCGGGTGGCATAGCTGGTTAGTTAATTCTGCTTCTTGGAGTATACCTAAGAGAAAGAGAATATTTGATTTTATAAATAAGACCTCAAGTTAGTGACACAAAAATTTTTTGTGCTGGGAGTAGTGCCCCATTGGAAACTATTATATGATTTTTCTGGCTAAGAAAACTATTGGGTGAACCAGCTTCTGGTCCTTGTTTCTCTGGATGTGGTCTCTGTAGCATCTTCAAATGAATCACGAGGCTGTTTGGTACAGAGCCAGATTCTCGGACCTCCTGTCAGACCTACTGACTTCTTCGATGCATGCAGGAACCCGTGGTTTTAACAACCTTCCCATGAGATTCTTGCACACGTTGGAGAGTGCCTGCTTTGGGGGTTCTTATAAATTATAAAGGCTTCCTTCAAAGTCTTCCCATTATTATTCAGCCTGGACTCAGGTCTCCATGCCTGTGCGAAGTCCTCCTTGACCTCTACCTCGTGTTCTTTGTTCATAGTCTTCATTCGACACTTAGTTTCCGCCGTCTTGTATTTCTAGGGATGTTTTGTGTGTATCACGACCTCCGCACATGGACTGTGCGTGGGTGCTCCGTCTTAATCCTTTGCTACCCAGCACTGGATCAGGACCAAGACATGTTTGGCACAGAGTCAGAGCCTCTCGCACGTGTACCGAGTCTCATACACCAGGTTTTAGAGAGATACTGGTGCCCTTTTCAGAGCTAGCCAATCTTTATTTCCCTGTTGTTTTCGTCCTTTTGTCCACCTGGCGAGGTGCTGAACAGACAGCGAGAAGTCAGTTTGTCCTCTCACTGGGGACCCTGGTGAGCTACTGTGTGTGTCAAAAGGTCAAGAATTTACTGCAGTGCGCACAGCTAAAGAAAGAAAACCCAGCAATTAAGTCTCTGCAAAACACAAAGAAGCCTTTGATGGAAAAGTCAAGACTCTTCCATTATTCTCCAATTTCTACAATGCAAGGCATTAAACACTTAAATTAGACACTCAAAGTATTAGATTAGCTTCGCCTCCTCCCAGTAGAGGCCTTAAAGGATATGAATGCATCATGACATCATTAAAGAAATGTTCTGGGGGGCAGACTGGTCGCAGAAATTGCAGCTCGACTGTCAGATCCACTAGCAAACAGTCCTCGTGCTGAGCAGCTGGTTGCTTGCAGGCTCAAGGTTTGGCACTGACATGACAATTTGTTTCCCATCAAAATTGCTTAGGTAAGAATGCTTTATTGCTCTCCCTTGGTAAAGACAGAACAAGACTACCGCAAGGATAGAACATATGTGATGTTGATGTTATATAAATCAGCTAGTTTTTCCATTGGAGCTTCGTGTATTTGGAAAGACCTTGACTTCTCCATAAAACACGTGGTTTTCGGGGTAATTATTCAACATGGGCTGATATTTATATTGAAAGCAAGGTGATTAGCAATTGGAAAGACTACAGGAGGGCAATTTGGGGGCGCTTGTTTTATTTTAAAAGAAGTAACTCTGATCTGTAGTTAACTTTGCCAGCAGTGGGAGGCTGGCATGGGATCAAGCCAGCCAGCAGAGAGAATGCCTACGTCTCCAGGGGGAAATGTCTGTTGGGTGATGGTCTCAAGAAGATCAATGATAATGGTATTGATTCAGACCCTCAGCCCCCACTTGTGTGCCTTCACCTGATCGCTGGCGAGAGAAATTATCTGCCAAGACCCAGAATGCTTTCAGTCTTCTTTAAAAGACAGAGGATTAATAGTCCAGGGAAAAATACTTTGCTTTGGGGTTGATGATGCTTTTAGTGGAAAAAGAACATTATATTCTAGGTGAGGAATTAGCTGCACGACTTTTTAAAGAGCATTAACAACCCAGGGTGTGCTATTTGTATGAAACATACGCTTAGAAAATCACAGAGTAGCTGTGGTATGTTTGTTGTTGTCATGTTGTCAGGTTCGGGCCCTGAGTTTGGTGGCACGGGGGTGTGAGTTAAAGTGTGGTTTCCATAAGTATGAATTCTTGCTCCTTAGAGTTTCCCCATTTTGCACCAGCTCGAGCTAAAGCTGACTTCTTGAGGGTGGCTGGAAGCCTTTACCGTAAATCAGAAAAAACTTCAACATGGGTGATAAATTCCTAAATACTCATCAGGAAACTGAGAAAAGGGTAAAATTAAAATCAGTGTTCCTCACTTCCTAAATATTGTAAGATATTGGTAAGATATATGAGTATCTCTCAGCCTTAATATTTTTCTTGGTGGAATGCTGTGACCAGAGATAAAGTCCACGATTGAAAAGATTAAACTAAAACCCCTTCATCGATTGCTGTTGGATTCAAAGATGTGCTCACTAAACTGTAAGATGCGTTCTTGATCCCTCTCACTCCCATGAAATCCTGATTAAGTGGGAGTTCTCACCTCCTAAGACCTATTTAAGTTCAGTAATATAAACAAATATCACTACAACTTAATGCATGTTTGGAGGGCCGTGAATGGACTACTCTGTTATTTTAACACCGTAAAAATCATTTATGTTATGCACGTGCACACACACCCCCCCCAAACACACACATCACACACGCAGCACCCCCCCACACAACTGCAATCTGTTTCTATTTTTAGCCTGTCTGAGTTCTCCCTCAGTGCAGTCCATGCTGAACGACTCAATCTTCTGTGAAATTTCTAAATATTTCCCATTGAAACGAATGCTATTTGGATTTGAGGTTAGCAGACAGAAAAACTGCGATGTTCCACAGATGTTGCCCATGGAAAGCCCTACACTTAGAAACACGAGGTTTTGCTGTGTTCATTTCAACTCCCCTGAGATAGCTAGGGCTCTCTCATCAGTAACTCTGAGCCATTCAGTCTTGACCTTTGTCGTGGAAGTCGTGAGCCTGAGGACGGGGAGCTTAAAGAGCACTTCTGCCTGGGGCCGGCTCAGGAGGGACCACAGTGAGGGAGGAAGTGGCTGCTGCTGCTGGGCTTCTTTAAACAAGGTAGGCAGGGCGGAGCAGAACCTGGGGATAACCGTGGACCAGCCTTGTTTTGTCCAATGAGAGAAAGGCTGTGAAGCACCCAAATCCCCAGGCACAGGGAAAATCTCTTGGAAGTGGAAGAGAAAAATGAAGTAAAATGAGTTACCTAAACATTCTCTCACAATGAAGTAGGAATCAGTACATGCTGACAAGCTCCCCGGGTCAAGTAAGTTAGAATAAAGGTAAGATGGGTGAGAAGCTGGTAGAGAAAGCAGGTGGAAATAAACAGGAAGTGCTTTACCAGCTGCTCAATTTCGCGTGGTGGATTCAGGTCTGACATCATGTGCGGCTGTCTAAGTCTTAACCACCAAGTTTTCAGTTACTCTGCTTTCCTGAGGCTGCTCTCTGGGTAATTTTTATCCAGCTGGTTCAGATGCATTGTCAAGGAAGTGAAAGTTTCTGTCCTCCGCTTTCTTAGTTTCCACGAGGCTGTCATTTGTCGCTTGTACAGTCTGTTCAAGTACAGTGCAAACATAAATTTGAACGTTTTAGAGACGGCCTCATAGCTTGTTGCCTTCAGTGTAGTGTCTTTGTTTTCTGTGTTTATATGCTTGATTATTCTCCACCAGTATTCATCTTCCAAATTCATCTTTTTGGTTCTGCGCTCTCTCCCCACAACTGTCGTTCTCTTTCTCACCTTTATTTCACTGCCAGTTTTTTTCCAGGAAATGACCTATAAGCCGAATGTCTATTTCCTCTCACTCACGTCTCAGCTCCACTGCAGCCTGCACCCACCTCACTGTTCAGCCAAAATGGCATTTAAAGGCCGAGTACTGTCCTCACCTACACCTTCTTCTCAGAACATTCTTGATGTTAACATTGTTTTTAAGAGATAAGTGCAAAAACCAGGTTGTGATCCAGAATAAGACTGTGCGAGAGACAATTTTCTAAAGCTACATCTCCCCCACCACCAAGACTCTCTGATTGTTCAATGAAACGCTCATCTTTGTACTGCTGTGAAGGGACTTTACGGATGTCAGTTAAGGTTACTTATCAGGTGGCCTTAAAATACAGAAATTAACCTGGATTATCCATGTGGAACCAATCTAATCCCATGAGGCTATCTTAATGGCCAACACTTTTCTCCAGCTAGAGTAGAAAGATGTAGAGAAGAGATGTTTAGGAGAGAGGAAGCAAAAGGAAAAGTCAGAGACAGTCAGAGTGTAAGAAGGATTCATCCCATCATTTCTGGCTTAGAAAAAGATCGTGAGCCAGAGAATGCAGGTGGCCTCCAGGAGCTGACAGTGACCTTGGCTGACAGACAGCGGGAAACTGGGACCTCAGTCCAACAACTACAAGTAATTAAATTCTGCCAACAACCTGACTTAGCCTGGCACCAGATTCTCTTCTAGAGTCTCCAGAAAGGGACACCACCCTGCTGACACTCGAATTTCAGCCTTGTGAGGTTCCAAGCCGAGAACTGGCTGAGCTGTGTTGTATCCAGATTTCCCACCCACAAAACCTATGAGAAAATAGTGGGTGTTGATTTAAGCCATAAAGGCGTGGAAATCTGTTACAGCAGCAATGGAAAACTGATACAGACTACCAGAACTTTTTCTCAAATTTCTGATATCTTAGCATTCAAATTCCTATTTCTTCTAAAACATGGTTAAGATTTGTCCTCTTAATTACATTCTAAACATAAACCCAGATGCTTATCTGTTGAAAATTGCAAACCTAGTTTCTCTGTCTGGACACCATGGGGTCCAGACTTTGAATATGTGTATAAGAATTTGTGTATCTTGTACGTACATCCATATGCATACATAGGTGTGTCTATACATAAATACATACCTAGGTAGACTTGATAAATACCAATCGTATTCAATAAAGAATAGTTTACACACATGGGAATCTTAGTCATATGTGCACATATATGTATTTTTCCTCATTGTTAGGCAGTAATATATTATTTCATGACAATCTTGTAAGCTATATACTAATTGCTTCATTGTATATGTAAGAAATAGGCAGACAGAGGTCAAGTAACTTGCTGAGGTTACCTAATAGATAGCTGAAGAGGATTCAAATATAGATCTGTCTGGGTCTAAGACTGCAATGTCCTTAGTTTTCATCTTGCTTACTTCACACACTGGATCTTTTTGGACATTCTTGGGTCCTACATCCATCTCTGCCCGGATGCCATGTGTCACTTTCCTTAAACTCCCCTCCTCAGTGCATCAGGACACCACACTGTCCTGGTAGTCTTCCCCCATATCTCTGTACCTTCTCAGTTTCCTAAATTGCCTTCTGTTTGTCATATGTAAAAGAACTTCAAGATTGTGTTCTCAGTTCTATGCTACTTTGTTCTCCAAAAATTCAGTTCACTTTTAGACTTTCAATTTTAACTCTTTCGATGACTTTCAGCTTCACATCTTGACTCCTTCCCGAGTTCCAGGCACTTGTAAAACAATGGTACTAAAAATGCCCATTTTTCTGTCTTCTTGATCTGACATCAACATGTCTAAATCAGCATGAGTAGAAAAAGAAGTCTTGTCTTCTTACTGCCCTGTGTCTTTCAGTCGTATCACCCATCCCCCTGATGGCCAAACGCAGAATCCCGCTGGCATTTTGGACCTCTCTTCTGGTTAGCAGCATGGGCTCTGAAGCTGGACTGCCTGGGTTTAAGTCCCAGCTGCGCTGCTTAACTTGTTTTGGGACCCTGGGCCAATTGTTTTAACTTCTCAGGACGCAACTGCCTTCCTCTGTAAAACTGAGTGGTGATGTTGATGATGATAATGATGATGATGATGATGATGATGATGATTATGGCCAGCTCACAGCATTGTTGCATGATTTAAATAAGCCACTATAAACATTTAGATCAGCAGCCAGCACCTGGTACTTGCTTGATAAATTTCAGCCGTCATTCATTTTCCATTTCATTGACTGATCTTCATCTGTGAAATCTATGGTTATGTTCCTGATGGCAGCTTTTCTGCCCTCCACTACTGTCTGTTAATATCTGCTTTAATACAGATTGCCTTTGGATCATATTCCCCAGAATCTAGCCTATGTATAACTACCAAATGAAGCTTCCAAAGGCACAATTTTAATTGCAGTTTGAAAAGTCTTCAGTTGCACAGTGGTTTCCCGTGGCTTTCAGGATACAGTGGAGAATCTTCATTATCTTATCATTCAAATCCTTGCATGAACTGGCCCCGGCTTCTATTTTCAATTGTTTCTACTTCTCCTCTCCTCCTCAATCCTTGACTGTAGACAGGCTGGACTTCCTACTTTTCTTAAATATTTTTTCTTGGCCTGCCTCTTAGTTTTCATGATAGCTCATAGTTATGCTTACTATGGATCAGGCAATGTGTTGAAATCGTTAAGAGTGTCATCTCATTTATCCTCGTAAAAACTTTATAATGTAGCTACTATGCTATCCCTATTTTACAGATGAGAAAACTGAGGCCTGGGGAGGGTGACTGATTTGCTGAAGGACATACAGTCAGGAATCGGTGGACCTAGGACTTGAACCTAAGCTGATTCCAGATCCCCTGGCCTTAACCGTTCTATCTTATGCCTTCTCTAAGCTGCACTTCCCTTTCCTCAAGCATCCTTTACCCCTCTCCTATCTATTTGACCCCCACCTAATATTCAAAGCCCCCTACTCTTAGGTTCTGTCTTTACTGTAAAGCTTTCCCAGTCTCCTTTAAACTTGAATGAACTCCACTGTCAGGTACAAGCTTCTCAAGGCCAGGACGGGTGTTACACATTTCTCATGAAGCCCAGCAATGCCTTGAGTATAGAACTTAATTAATTCTGATCAGTGATTGGTACTAGATTTCTTTACTAATGAACTTGACAGTGACTCCTTGTGGTTGAGCCAGCTAACCTCATATCTCTCTTTATTGCCCATCCCTGCCCATTGTCCTAGTTAGGTTCCTTGATTGCCAACACGGGCCTGAATTGAAACAGACAAGGAATTTATTGGAATGATGCAGCGTACCCCAGAATGTTAGAGAAAGAGACCTGGTCTAAAATCAAGGAAGAGGTCCCCAACAGGACCATCCATGGAACCCCAGACTCCATGCTACTGGATTGTCCCCTCCTTTGCAGCCACCGAAGGTTATGTCTATCTGA
Organism: Vicugna pacos; assembly: GCF_048564905.1. NCBI lineage: Eukaryota > Metazoa > Chordata > Mammalia > Artiodactyla > Camelidae > Vicugna > Vicugna pacos. The sequence goes on along the minus strand of NC_132991.1, from coordinate 84,703,118 downwards.
TGTCCCTCCATGCTGCCTCCTTGAGCCAGTATTTAAGGCAGCTGCAGTCAACAGCTCAGCAAGGGGAGAAATGAGTCATCCCCACATTGCAGAAGTCGGGGCTTCAGGATAAAGAACTGTGACGCCTAAAGCGGAATAGAGAGAGGAGACACAAATATTCGAAGGAGAGGAAGTTGCTTGCGAGTTTCTCAAGACTGTTAAGTGTTTCGTTATAAAACGACATTCCTATCTTTTCAGTCCCTGAGTTGGGGACTTAAGGTGACTTGAATAAGAGGGTCCACAGATGGACTTCAGAGATCTGTGACCCCCCCCCGACCGTGCACACACATTTTCTGAGTCCTTACATTTTTCTGGTGCGTGAGTATAGTTTGTACTAGATTCTCAAATAGCCCCATGATCCAAGATCTAGCTATTAAAATATTAGCATAACCTTACCTTGGGAAATCAGGTGACCCAGAGGTGACCTCACCTAATATCATAGGAGGAAGAAAGTTAAATGTGAAACTTCTGCATGTGCTGTCGGGTACCTGCTCATCTGACAGATGCCAGAGGGTCGCTCAGAGGGTGCAGTCTGTTTAGAGTGAAAGCAGACGGTGAGATTGCCTAATGTCCAAGGACCATGGCTCTAAAGGGTTCCTGCTCTGTGGAGTCCTTGGATGTCTGCTTAAACCAATTACAGAGTAACAGTATAGTTTACCTCCTCAGCTGTTGTTTTTCTAGCATCTTGCTGTTTTTCTCAGAGTTTCTGGAAGAAGCTTCCTCAGTCTCCATACTTCAGCGAGGAATGAGCAGTGTCTTTTTCAGCTGTCTGGCACAAATTGCTGCCTGACAAAGTCAAGGTGCACACGTGGCTGGAATCTGGCGTCTGTGTGCGCTCCAAGTAACTTTGGTTATTATTGGGGAAATCAATGATATTCGGGATGGCCTATGTCAGGAGAAGGCAACCATAATAAAGAGGAAGACTTATTTCATATTAAATAGTAATAATGAGGCTTATTAAATAAGCAAACAGCATCTGTCTAGTGCCTTGTTGGAACTCGCTGGTTAAGTGAGAGCTTCCCTGAGGATCGGCACCTTCATTACAGAATCAGAACAGTGTTTGCAGAAGAGGCTTCTCAGGGTGAGATAAGGATGTCTTATTCCACTTTATGACCAAAAAAAAAAAAAAGAAGACAAAGGAAGAGGCATCCAAAGTATCAAGGACGCACAGTCTGAGTCCCCTTAGCCCTTGGACAAGGCATTCATGAAACCTCAAAAAAGGGGGGGATGGTTGTTTGGATTATTTGGGAAGCTCTGGGAAGCTGGAGTGGTCACCACGACGCTAAAGGCATCTCAGAAACAGAAGCACCAAACCCACAGCTCATGTGTTTATTCATTATTCTCCTCCTTTTGTCACTCTCCCCATTTCCATCTGTACCGAGTCCTCCTTTCCACTAGGACATGTGCGAAATAGCCTTGTTATTTTCCCTTCTCAAAGCTCAAAACTTCTAGACTACTGAGGACCTTTTGCACGGAAATTGCTCTCCTGGTTAAGTTTCTTGTTCGCGTCTACATTGCACATCATACTGTTCTCTGCACAGAGGTGGCCCCGACAAGTGGAGCTGTGGAACTGACTCCCTGACGTAAGAGCAGGTGGTTCGCATCCTACTCAGGACTCGCCTGCAAGGAGAGTTGGTAGGACCTTCTGTCTCGGTGGTCATGGAGATCAGTCCTCAATGGAAGGATTCCTTTAACCTTCTTGTTAACTGGCACGGTGCTTCCTTTAGCACCTACATCAGACTGATGGGTACCCCACTGAGTAGGTCCATCCTGCAGGTGAAGAAACAAACTCTTAAGGAGACTGAATGACTGTCTCACACAACAGTCATTTTTAGAACCAATCTTCCCAACGTTTAATCTAATCAGTCATTTCTGTGGCCTCCAAATATTTCTGTCGCACACGCCTAGTAGGAAAAAATTGACCTGTCTCGTATTCTACGTTTATTTATAAATTCTTACCAATAGCTAATATTTCAGAGCACAATATTCATATGAGACAGGGTTGATTGTTAAGCACAATAAATGTAAGCCCCTCATTTATTTCTTCTATTAAGCGATTATATATTAGAATCTTCTGGAAGCCAGGCATGGTTCTGATCACCGAAGGCACAGTGAATGAAGCAAAGAAAATCCCCCACTCCTGTGGCATAGATTCCAGTGGAGGAAGACAGATCATAAATAAGATAAATAAGTAAAACTCATAGCAGTGTCACATAAATGCCATGGGAAAGGTAAAACAGGAAGAAGCGTCAGGGTGGATTTGAGGGGAGCAGTGCACTTTGAAATAGCCCCATAGAAGGGGAGTACTGATGTACAGCTTAGGGAATTAACTATTTGACCATTTGTAGCTATTTGACATAGAGAAGGAAGGTGTCCATGTCAATGTGTTCTACTCAATCTTAGTAAAACACCGTCTCTTTATTTAGGTAACTAATGTAGATAGAATTCTAACACCTTCCCCTTGTGCCCAAGTGATCTTCTTGTGATTACAGTTCACCTTTGGGATCTAGCCCCAGTGATCAAGGTCAGACGGCTGTTGCAGTGACAGGCATGGCAGCCTACAGCAAATTAGCTCTTTGACTCAGTCTCGATTTGATTCCATGGGTGAGTTTACACCCTACGGTTTATTTAGCTGGGAGCAATTCTCTTAAACATCCAAAGTCATTTTGTGTTTTTGTCTGGCTTTCAGGCAGGTGATTAGGGAGAATACGTGCACAACAGCGTATCTAAACAGCTGCTGGTTACTCACTCACAGGAAGCGGTAACTTGTCGGTTTTCTTTTCCTTTCTGTTGAGTTATGTGAATACAGCATGAGCATTTCCCTTTTCACCAGAGAAGAAAAATTTGCCCGGCCTGGTGAAGCTTCAGAAGGAAGAGGCTTCACGAAATTGATATTTTTAAATATTTTGCCTCTCAAATAAGAGCGACACAATGAGCTTCCGAGGAAAGGTTTTTAAACGGGATCCCAGTGAATTTTGGAAGAAGAGACGAACAATGAGGAGAAAAAATCAAGAAGAAATCCACAGATTTAGCTCTGTAGGTATCTGAACATTGATGCATGCTTTCCCTCTTTTCTTCAATACTTAGAAAAAAAAAAGAGTAGCTCTGGAGTGATATTCTAACATGGGCTAAGGGCAAAGTCTTAGAACAGAATATTCAATTTGGCTCATAAATATCCTCTTTTACTTACATTGTTATTGTGTAATTACTTCTGTCATTATTTTAAAACATTGGAAGAGATTCTAAGCAGCTAAAACATTACTAAGCTATTTGGAATACTGGAATTACTTCCATCATTATTTTAAGACATGTTGATAGAAGATTTAACTAGTCAAAATATTACTAGACTGTTACTAGAATATTCTTTTTTTAAAAGAAAAACCTACAGTCACCTCAATTAAGACCCCGATTGATGACTTGTATAGAGTTGTGTTTTTTTAAAAAAATATTACTGCTCTATTTTTATCATGTACCACTCATGATTTGTTATAAAATTCTTAGAAAGAGCAACCCCAGATAGGAAAGGAAATGTAGATAAGTATTTAAGTAACTGAACCAAAGAAGAGAGTAAAAACTTGCCAGTTTTGAAGGTTAAAAAGATTTGATTTTGTTTGCTGTAAAAATGTTTCACCTTATTTTTATTTGCACACAAAAGGAGAGCTCTGGGAATGTGTGCTTATTACAGAATTCTAGATTGCGATCTATAAGAGCTACCAACAGCTGAGTGTCAGTGTGGATGGCTAGCGTGCGTCAGCGATCCACGTGCAATGTGGAAGGACCACTTCAGCTGATAAGTGGCTAGAGCAATAGGATTGGGAGCTCTTTTCACAGGAGTGTTCATTTTACTGGCTGGTTCAAGTTTTGCTTGCTTTTCTTCAAGGCAGGGGTTCTTAAGCTCAGCACTGCTGTCATCCTGGGCTGGAGACTTCTTTGTTATATGGAACTGTCCTATGCCTTGCACCGTGCTTAATGACATCCCAGGCCTTTACCCAGTAGGTGCTTGTGACAAACTCTCCCCACTGTGACAAGCAAAGATGTCTCCAAACATTGCCAGTGTCCCCATGGGCAGGGAGAGTGACCTCCCAGGTTGAGAACCACTGCTCTAGGGGTAAATAATCTTTTTGTTCATATATCTAATCTAGAAACAGGGCAGCTTAAAAATTATATATATATATATATATATATATATATATATGCATATATATATACACACACAAATATATATGATAATGTAATGATTTTTAATGAATAGTCACTGAATGACTATGAATTATTAAATTCATGAATACTCACTCAGCCCTAGATAGGCCAAAATCAGGTATGAGAATACTCCATCTCAAAAAATAGTGGTTCTCTTTGTACTTTATATATATATATATACTTTATATTTCTGAATGGTGGTCATGTAAAGGGAGTAGAATTTACCGGCAGTCTGGCTCATAGGATTGGTACTGTGTTGTTGTGTGTTCAGTTTCTACCTCAGTATCTCAGTGATGCTTGTCTCCCACTGGGAGATACGAGTAAATGAGCCCCTTGACCTCATCTCCAGGGATGGGCCCAGGCCCAGCGTTGCATATCAGGAATGTGCAGAGCTCTGAACCTAACTTCTCCGTCCCCACTGGCCCAAATGGATGCTCAGCTCTGTCTTCTCTACTGGCCCCGTCAAAGTCTCATCTGTTGTTTACCATCAGCTTGTTAAAGAGGATAAGTTTGAAAAACTTGTTTGGTTTGAGATTTTGTTCACCTTCAGACCTGTCCAAGAAACGTAATTTCCCTGCTGCCTTTCAGTGGAATTTAGAAGTTCTGAGGGTATGTCGCCGTTAAGAGTTGCTTCCTGAGTCCACACACACAAGGAGAAGAGTGCGTGTATCTTGCAGAGACCACACACATGGTTTGGCAAGAGGACAGTCCCTGGTGTTTCCCCATATAACGAAGCTAATCACTCTAGGAATTATCTTAATTGAATTTGAAGGTATTGCTACTGAGAACTGTAGGAAAAGCAGCCAGTAAGGATGGGGTGTTTTCCCACCACATTCAGTGGCTGTGTGTTCACATTTAATTAAGATCATTCATACAGTGATTAGCTTTCTTCTGTGGCGGGCACTGGGGACTCCCTGTCTCTGTTGCCTGCTTTCGGTCTTCCTAAGATAGGCCTATCTTCTTTCACAGGTTGTCTCGTCTGTTGAGTAGGGGATTGCTCAATCCATCCTCCAGTAGTGTCCTGAGATATGGCTTTCATTTCGGAAAAAAAAAAAAAAAAAAAGAGAGACTCCCAAGAAAGTGAAGCATGTAATTAGAGTGCTAAGGGGTCACATGTGACCCTGGGCAGGTTCCTTAATTCACTCTGAACCCCAGCTTCCCCTCCCTAAAATGTTTCTGACAATACCTGCCCTTAAGATTGTTTATTGGAACTCATTTTGATCACGTGCATTCTGAACATGATTTGGACACAAAAAAGTTATGTTGCAAGTGTTATGTAGTATTAATACAACCAAGTAAAAATATCTCCATTTCCAAGGGCAAGGGAAGGAGGTGTAAGTGTAGAGTGAAGTTGTCTTTTCAGTGACTGCATCAAGGAAGCCACTGGTCTACAGGTGACACCTTCCTCCAGGGAGCCTTTTACAGGGATAGAGCCCTCCATAGACAAAATTATAAGTCGCATCAAGCTGAGTGCTTGGGGGTCCCAGGTCGCTCTCTGTGTCGATGGAGTTTGCCTTGGAAACGCCATTTCCCACCCCACCCCCCACCGAAGCCCAGCTTCGCTGAGGCCCAGATCGGACTTTCCTCAGCACACTCATCTCAGCTTTTTAAAAACTAAACCAACATCTCTAGACTGGCTTCTGAGATGACTTGCTAGGTGACAAAGAAGAAGCAATTCAAGTGACAAAATGCCCCAACAAATGAAGACAAAGCCTGAAGTTAGGTCAGAGAATAAAACAATGATTTCTCCCGAATTTTTGGATATACACGTATATTATTGTGAAAGAGGAAATAATGAACATAGATGATGTTTTTAAAATGAGCATGTGGATTTTGAATTCAACAAACCATTTCTTGCTCTTAGACAAATTTAGAAATGGTTCAATTTCCTAGCACCTAGAATACTCAACCAGAAGTCCCTGATTTCCTGAATGGTACGCCACCCAAACTTTATACTCTCACGACCCAGACTGACAATTCTGTTGTTTCTGTTTTCTTCAAGTGCTGTTTGAAGCTGTGTATTTAACTTGGTTGGAATTTTTAACTGTTTTGGAAGTTTCCCTTATGAATTCGATTTTCAATCGTATTAGCTAAGAAATCCCTTTCCGTATTTTAGTACTTATCACAGATGGCATACAATGTGAGCAACTGCATTATAAGAAAAGTTGAAGGAAAATGAAACTTGTTAGATCATCAAGTGGAATTACTTCCCTTAATTTCTGAAGAGTGTGTGGTGTTCTGTAGTTGAAGGTTTTCTTTTTTAACTGTCTTTCTGTTTTTCTTTTTCTTTTTTTATCCAAATCATTCAGTATGATCTCTGGTGCAGAGGAAGGAAGTTAATAAAAAGATAATTTCCTTCCTAGGTCGTATGTCCTAATTTGGAAAGATTAAACACACTGTTAAGTCGAATTATGATATCAGTCATCTGTACAGTCAGAAAAAAAGTGACATTTGTTTAAGTAAATGTGAGTTGCTGTTTTTAAGCTGTTACTGGCTTGTGGATAATTAAGCCACAGGATTTCAAAGTGTTCGGAAAACTTTGGACACAAATGAAATTTCTCCTTTTCTTTAGTAATAGCCTATTAGCACTTGAATAGAAAATGGAAAATTATAGTTTTCTACAATTTTCTATAGACAGAGGATGTCATCTGAACAACTTTCACGTATCTCCTACACACATTTTGTAAAATGGTTTGTGCTATTGTCTTTCAAGTCCCTTTTTTATCTTTACTCTTCCACGTCAGTATGAACAGCCTCTCTCCCTGGTCATCTGTGCTTCCTTGCTCACTGTTACTCTGTTTCATACAAACATTCATAATTACCTATTCTGGCTGTTTTATAATGAACCATTAGCCAAAAGGAAGCACAGGGTGGGGTCCCCGGACCCAGGATGATGGTTCCAGGAAATGGCGAAATGACATTGAATCAGGGTTAACGTACAATGTAAAGCAAAGAAACGGGAGTAAACAGGGAGGGAGCTGGAGATCTGAATTCAATCCAGACCACAGAAATGGAGAAGCGTAAATTGAAACTGGATCTGAGGACTTTGCATGTGGCTGTAGCAGTAGGGAGCGGCTAACTCGGGTGTCACGTAGCTGCAGAGAAGATGCTGTCAAGATGGACTTGGTACCTGCACTTTAACCAAGAATAACCTTACTTTCCTTGGGGCTGAGTGCTGCGAGAGGGAGAAGCAGTAAGCCTGGAGAAAGGCCAGATGGAGGAGAACTGCCAGACCGGGCAGACCTCGCAAACTCCATGACGATGCTCTTGATAGCTGTCTGAGTGGAGGTGGACCGTTCGTCAGAGAGGGGGAGTGGCAGGGTGGACAGGAAGTAACACCGTGATCCCCAAAACTCTTTTTATTTCCCGGATGGTCACAGTGGTACAAAACTTTGTTCACTTGGAGATTCCCTCAATTAGTGGCAATTTCCACTGTGGTTTTTGACTCACACATTACCTAGCATTCTCAGCTGGAAAAACTCAGTCTTCCACCTGTCTTTCTGTTTCTTGTGTGTCTCCTTTACACTTCTTACAAAACACTTCATTTCTGACACTTCTGGTCACCAAAGGTGTGGAGGTTTTTCCCTACATCAAGAAATTCTTTGTGACACCAGCGAGGTGTCCTAAATTTTAACTCAGTTCTAACACTGTCTACCTGGAGATCACATCAGATATCACAGTTTTAAGGACTCAGTCCTGCAGGGCTGCCTCCGCCCCAACTTCAGAAGTCAGTCTCAAGTCCAGGTAATCACTTGTGCTTCTGATTAATCGGCTATAGATTGAAGGTTCCAACAACCCCCTCCTTGGGCTTCATACACCAGTTGCACATCAGATAATTATCTGTACTTTTGATACACTAGCTGTAAATCACAGGTTCCCATGCCCTCCTTCTTGGCTTTGACTAATTGGCTAGAGCAGCTCACAAAACTCAGAAGCATTTTACTTACTACACCACTGGTCTATTACAAAAGGCTAATAATAACTCAGGAGCAGCCAAATGGAAGAGAGGCACATGGCAAAGTATGGAGAAGGGGCAGCAGTCTCCCTCAGATCTCCATGTGTTCACCGACCCAGGAGCTCTCCAAACCCCATCCTTTTGGGTTTTAACAAAGGCTTCTTTACACAAGTATAATTGATTAAATCACTGGCCATTAGAGGCAGATTTAACTTCAAATCCCTTTTCATCTCCCTAGAGGACAGGGAGGTGGGGTGGAAAGATCCAAACCTCTAGTCACATGGTTGGTTCTGGAAACCAGCCCCATCCTTTGGTGCCATCCAAAAATCATCTCATTAACTTTACAAAAGACACCTTCATCCCTCCCTTCACTTAGGAAATTTACGTTTTTAGGAGCTCTGTGCCAAAAACGGGGATGAAGACCAAGTTTGTCTTTCATATTATAAATTACAATATCACACATTCATTATATGGTTCCTCAGTATACTTTCATTTCCTTTTCTTCATCCTCCTTACCGTCTTATAAATTTTTTTTTGTCCTCTGTTCCTACCACTTCCTTCCTTGACGTGCTCAGTGACCTCACGCCACTCCTAGCAATCTAACGCCCTTCATTGCGGAAACTCACAAAGCTCACAGGACCCAAACTACAGCTCTGTTTTAGAATCTTCCTATGAGCGGGGAGGCTTTTCTGTTTTTTATTGCTGCAAAGCTAAGACTTTTGCTGGTAAACTAGAATGGAGTGGACCAAAGGCATCACGCCGAGCTGGGTTGAAACACCTGTTTTTCCATCAATTTGCAGAGCACGTCCTCAGAATCCAAGTTTCAGCATTTGTGAAATAAAACAGTGATGATCTCTTCTAGTCTTGGTATGAATATTCAGTGAGGGAAGGTGTTCAATACTTATTACAGTCCTTACCATTTGATCATGGTAATGGTAGTAGGAAAAATAAAACTGTCATTAGCATATATGGGTCAATGATAAAAAATGGTTGTGTCTATAGTTACTATTAGTATTAAATTGCTTGGTGTGACTGCTATTCCTACAAGTAAAAAAATATATGAATTGGTTTTACTATAACAAACATAGCAAATGTTTTCTCTTAAGATGGAAATAAGAGTGAAGGAAGGTGATAAGGGGCTAGCAATTGTTTAGAGACACCTGATCGTCTCTAATACAACTTCCAGTGCAACCTAGCACCTCTCACAGAGAGAAAGTCATAGTTTGTGATGTCAGCACTGAGAGAAAATGTGGGCATAAACTTATTTTTTGGCCTCCGTTGCTCTGGTGATGTAAGCGAGGGATGATTTGAAGGGATTATGCTTACTGGAAAGTTAGAGATGAAGCTGCACTGAGCTTATCACCTTGGACAGCCAAGAAGGTACTGGTCCCCTCTTCTCAGGGTGCATGATGTCTGATGTGTTTTTAATAGAGTAAGATGACATTAGTATCTTAGTATTCATTAGTATCATATATTCATGAGTAATAACATGAACTTACAAAACCTACATTCTGCACTTGAAGGCATCCTTGGCTCCATGCTAAGTGCTCCTTTAAGGTGATTCAAATCCAAAAAAAGATAAGTTGAGGGACTAATCATCCATTATTATAGGTGCTTCTCCTTGTATTACATTAGATTTTTTTACTTGCCAGTGGAGGAAACCTACTCTGGTAAGCAAGCATAGTCCAGAGAAGAGCAGAAAGAAGAATGGAGAGACAGGCTAGAAAAAACAGGAGTGGACTCAGCACAGCCTGGGGCCGTGGGAAACAGGCGTGGTCTTGACGTTTGGAGCTAATGGACTGTCGTGTGGGAGTTTGGCATCTCTCTTTCAAGAGTCAGGGTTCTGGGGAGAAGTGTTGAATGGACTGGGGCCACGTGCCCATGACCACAGAAAAACAGGACCCTTTTCATTATCAGACCCACCAAGACTGCTCTTGATGAGGAAAGAGAGAGAAGTCCTCAGAAGGAAATTCAAATGCTAGTACTAAAGGAAAGTAGGATGGATGTTGCTTAGGCCAAAAAAACAACAAATGTCTACGATGCATATTCAATTTCAAATGGCCAGAGGTTAAGAAAGGAAATAAAAGAATGAGCTGACTATCATTAGGGGAAGATTTATTGAAAATATGTAATTCATGTTGTTGACAGAACTATTTACCTTCATGTATATGTGATATGTTTGTGTTTGTACACACACACACACACACACACCCACCCACCCACATTTGACCTGTTAGTTGGCTAGTGTGACTGTTAAAGTACTAAAATAGTATCAGAGTTTAAGCTGGTGGCTACTTTTATCACAGGCTTCATATAAATTAATCTAAAATTCCCAGCAGTTGGCTCGAAGGCATTCATTTCCCTGGTGTCAGGGAGACTTGTAATTGGGTTGTGATGTATTTTTAACGATATTTATTACCTTCCAAGTGTTTCTAGAAAACTAAATGAGACATGTAATTTAATTTGATTTCAATCTTCTTGGACATTTTCTACTTCTTTACAAGTACCAGCGTTAGGCAAGGAAGCAACTTTTTTTTTTTATTTGCTACACAGAAATGAGTGAATTTTGACATGCTCCTAAGAGATTTATGTGATCAAATTGCCTTTGAAAAAGAAAACAAGATTGAAAAGATTTTAAATTCAATTTGAAAGTATTTATTTATATCAGCTATAAAGCTCTTTGGGTCCTTGATTTTCCCAATGAAATTAAGGGTTAGTAAACTAGAATATCCTGATTTTTCTAACCATAATGTTTGTGTTGAATATGATGACGAATCATCCTTTATATTTGCAAAGAACTTGATAATTTACCAAGTTTGACCTGCTTTATTTCACTGAAATGGACTAAGACATTGAAAGAGTTACTATTGGCTGATTTCTTCCAAGCTCTATGTCCGTTTTTGTTACCAAGGGAACCGTTTCCAAATTCAGCTTAATCTGAGCTTGCCCAGCTGTGCAGTCCTTAACTTTGATTTAGCTGGTGTTTTTCCATTCTCATGAAAATGTGTGGTTAAAGACGGAGAGAGGGTTACAGGGTTACCATAAGATGGCTTATTCCTTCCTTAATCATTTCCTTGTTGGTGAGAAAAGCTAGTCTTGTTTTCTGAAGCTCAGACATTTGAGCGGTTGTCCAGTGGAACTCCCTTTGATGAAAGGCTGCATTAAACCTGTCATACGACCACAGGCTGACAGCTGTGGCCGTGGAGCCAGCTGTCCCGGCTCTCGGCAATTTTCTTGTTTGTTTTAAACACAAATAGTGTGGAAGTTGGTCCCATTCCAGTTGCACTAAGGCCAAAGGGTCCTGGATGAAGTTAAGGTCTAAAGAATCCATGGGTCATTTAGACCATTTATTTCCCTTAAGGAATATAAACAGTTATCTTGATAGCAGTGAAATTAATTAGCAGCTGTGTTGTTTCTAGTTTATTCTGGAGACCTTGAGATTGGTGTCTTCTGTTTTCAGGGTCTGTCTAAAGACCCCATAGATCCTCACTGTTAGCGATTTGTTTGTCGATATGTCAGGATGTGAAGCGAATGTTTAAATAATTGCCGTGGCATGCCCTTCTAGAGCCTTCTGTATTGGTCCCGAAGTAAACACCTATTTTTATTTGTCTTTCTGGGTCACTAACCGGAATGCATAATTTTGTAAACTGCCAGAGATACTCAGATATAGAGTTACTTCTGTTACAAATGCTCAGATTGGAATAAAGATTCAGATATCTGAAAGTGGCAGGGGCGACTGAGGACATCTCACCCGCCATTCCAGGAGGCACTGCATGTAACAGAAAAAATACAAAACATCCAAAAGGTAGGGGGAAAGGCTCTTTGCATAATAATGTTTCTTGAAAAGATCAGATTTCTCTGAAAAGGAGAACCAAGAGCAACTAGTTCAGATCGATGAACTAGAGTAACCCTAATGCTGAGTAACCAAGTCTTGACTCCCTAATTACACTGATATGTACAGCACAAATTCGTGGCCCCAAAGATGAGGGGTTGACTGTAGAGATTGTTCGCCATTTCTTGTCCCATCAAACCCTTTTCCTGACTAGTCCTCAGCAGTCCTATTAACTCCCCGTTGCCAACAGACTCGACTTGCGTGTTAGAGCTACCGAAAGACATTCGAATCTACAACTGTGATTGTCGCCTAGATATTTATCGTGGCAAAGCTAATGAGTTTAATACTAAACTAACCCTCAAATTAATCCTCTTCTTTTGATTGGAAGGTATAAATATAGGAAAATATTTTCTAGGCTGGTTTCTCAAGGAAAATAAGAGACCGAATTTCAAAGTCACTTGCATTTGCTGATAGACATAATGAAGTAGTTTGCCTGCCTTCTTGCTATGAGGCAGAGAGCAGCCTGACTTGATTCAGGAGATGCACGGAGGAGATGCTGCCTCTTGGTTAATTTCAGTGCTTTCCCTTGTATTATTACCTCATTTGCCTCCAGTAGAATCACTAGTTATCAAAGTTTGTTTGTTTTTTTTTTTTAAGGAAATTTAGATAATGTAAAAGCATGTAGGACAGTTTCTGGCACATGAAGAATTTAGTATCTGGTCGGTTTGACTGGTCGGTTGGCTTGACTTGGCATTGGGATATACTTTTGGGTAAACGTGTGGTATTTTTCAGTCATTTTCAAGTAAAGAGAAATCTTTATTTGTCTGGTTTTGGGTGGTTCGCCAAACACCCTCACATACTTCTCTCTGAAACTTAAAACGACACTGCTGTGAGAAGGAAGTTGCTCTTTGACTCATTTGAGTCAATCTCACTAAGTCTCAACTTGAATGATTCGCCAGGTTAACTTGCAGGTAGGTGAAAAACCCTGGACTTCCAACTAGAGATTTTGACTTCTAATCCTTTGCAAATGTGGCCAATGCACAAAGGTGCTTAAGTAACTACCAGATGTTTACGGTTCCCTGCAGAGCTCAAAATACCTTCGTTAATAAATTGCTAATAGTTCTTCCCTTTTTTGCTGACATTAGCATCTAGAGCCAACAAATACATAATCTATAATTATTTACCCTAGTCTCTTTTCTCCAGTGTTTTATTTATCTTTTTTAACTGCTTGAAAGTGTTAGTGGTTGAACTTTCATGTGCTTTTCTAGGTTCCCTCTTTGGAGGATTTTCAAAGGATAAACAGTTTTAAAATCAAACAACCCAGTGTTTCCATGGAGGCATGAGAGTTTTGAAAGACCGAGTGCATTTTTTACCATGATGGGAGAAATATATGTTCATTGGAAACGATTTGGAAAATGCAAAATAGCAAAATCCTAAGTATCGTAGTGCTATCTAAATACAATTGAAAATATGTGGAGATATATTTCTAATGTTTTCTTTAAATTTTTAAAACCTTGTGCAGTTATTCCACGCACAATATGTATTCCCACTTTTACTTAACAATAACACATAAGCAATTTTGCTTGTTATTACGAACTTAAAACTCAGTTTTAAAGAGCATATATTGTTTCTTATGATGAATGTGTCATAATTGCCTAATCATTCCTTGTCTTTAATAATTCATTGTTTCCCGTTTTTAGCTATCCTTGTCCTTCAAACCTCACTACCCCTCAGAGATCTAGGTATTCTGGACTCAAACTCTACTGTCATAATATGTGTGAATCTGGAACCATTGCAGGATGAATTTGACCTCCTGCCCTCCCTCCTTTCATTGTCTCTCCTTTTGTAGACAGGAAATGCTTGCCGTCTTGATCATGGACCCCAACCTCCTCACATTTTCCCACAAAAGCCAAGCTCATGCAAAATGTTAGGCGTTAACTAACTTTACTGAATATTTGAAGAGTTCGAAGGAGGAATCATGGCATGTCCTATGCAATTATTCATTGATTTTATCCCAACTCCTATCCTGTTTTCAGTGTCCTTCCCAAAGCTCATTAAGGCATGAAGCCTTTCTCCATTGCACACAATTTTTGGAAAATATAAATCACTTTTTGTGAGCAACAGCTCTAGTGTCTTCACTTTTTAGATACAGCGCCCACCAGCCCAACTGCTTACTTATCTCTCTTGGATTAAGGTGAATATATTTTCTTCATCTTGTTACAAAGATAATGTTGCAAAGATATCCTTGTATAAATCTTGGATAATCTGTGTGATTGTTACTTTAAAACAGAGTCCCAGAAAAGGAATTCCTGGATGAAAGGATATAAACTTATTTACTCAACAAATATCTATACAGCTCTTTGTACATATTAAATTTATAATACAGGTGCTTTAAATCCATGACTAGTAAAAATCTAAAACTCACAGCCTTTATCTGTTAACACTTATGTAATGAGTATTATGGGTATAGTGTTCTAAGAGCATAACAAATATTATCTCATTTAATCCTATGACATAGCTCTTACTAAGATGTCCATTTTACAGATTGGAAAACTAAGGCACAGAGATTCTAACTAACATGCCCAAAGTTGCATAACCCAAAAGTAGCAATGCCAGGACTAGAAGCCCAGGAATTCTGGTTCTAGAGTACATGTTACACTGTCTGTTCCATCTCAACATAGAAAACCTATAATCACACTCTTGCTTTATTTTGGACTTCCCTGAAACAAAGCTGGATAGTCTAGGTTATTTTTCAGTTAGATTCTGAAGAGACATCTAGGTTGATCATTTAGTCATTTGATTTTTTTCAGTGTACATGCTCCTCATGCTTAGATCTTTAGTGTCATCTCTTCACCCATTTGATTTTGAGTTATAACAATAAAAACTAATACAGATCTTTGTATGGAATACTGTGTTCTTGAAATTAGAATCTTTAGCTAAGATGTGGACATTCTGCTCGCTTCAGACCCAGTAAATGGTTCCTGGCAGCCCTGGCTGTTACCAAGATGGCAGTTTCACCAACTCCAGGGTTTAGACTTGGAAGAAAGCATTTGTTTTTGTGACTGGAGTCCATTCTTCTGTTGTGAAGTCAAATTGAAAGAGCTGTGGATTTGGGGAAGTAGATCAAACAAATCTCTTAATACTGTATAAGAAGAATAGCCCTGTTACCCCTGTGGTGCAACACCAGCCCTGCCGCATAATAACAGAGGCTGGTGGGTGCCTTTTCCCATGCCTGGAGTGATTTTAGAACAGCTAATGAAATTCATTACTCATCTAAGAGAAAAAGAGTAAGAGTAAAAAGCACTGTAAAAATCCAGGCCAATCCAGGGTAATCTTGGCACATGCCTTATCCCAGTTGGGGCATTTCCAAAAGAAAGAGGCACATTAAATTCAGGAGGGACAATCCAACCGTTGTAAAGCTGTAAATCAATGCTGCTCAGTTCCCAGTTTTACCCGACGTCTCTAGAAGGAGCAGGAGTGAGAAATTAACCAATCCCATCGTCATTGTGGACATCTGTCTCTTTAACCAAAACGCGGAGCAGACAGTTCTGTTGCTCCAGAGAGAGCTACCGGTTGCCTAGCCTGGATTCTCACCATCACCGATGCAGAAGACCTTCTTGGCAAGCGTCGCCAAATCCCAGGCTCTAGGTGCTAGGGAAGATCTTGTTATTTTTATTTACAAAGCTCATATTCACAAAATTATGAAATATTGACTATCTTGAATGTTGGGCATCGATTAACAAATTCCCTGGAGAGACAGAACTTTACTAATGTGTCTTCCAGAGATCAAACCTTAAGAAATTATATGAAGCAGATCTGCTAGGTTTTGCAGCCCCATGTCAAAATAACCTCAGTGCCACATTTTTAAACAGGAGAGGCTTGATAAATGTCTTTCATTAATCGGTGGGAACGTCATAGCCCGAAATGAGAAAAGGAAAACATGGCTTTCAACAGGTGCTTACAAGCCATGGCAATTATTACATATGTCAAGGAGAGCTTAGGATTTACTTTTCCAATGGTTTTGTTAGTAACCCGTGACTTGTGAGCTCTGATTTTCCTATTGTGCTAATATAGGTGGGATTCATTTTAGGTGGAGTTTGGCTCTAGTACAAAGTCGTCTTTGAGGATCTCCTTGACTTGGGCTTGTTTATTCACACTCAAGTTTTGATTAACGGGAGAGCAATTTTAAATGATAGTGAGAACAAGATTGCAGAAGGCCTTTGAAAACATCCCTATGTCATCTGCCTTAAAAACCAATGAATTGCAAGTAAGCCACATTCTCACACTCCTCTTCATGTTGGTGCGAAGAAGGGGCAGAAAAGGGAAAGTGTCAGAAGTAACATCAGGGGCTGTTGGCATCATACACTTGAGCTGAGGAAACAGTGAGGGAAGAGGGTGTGACTAACCGACTCCATGGCAGAGATGAGAGCTTCCTGATGGTTTTACAAGACATTGTGTTTTATTCGCTCCGTTCCATACACAAACACAATATTAGGGACAAGAAAGGAGGTTCCAGAATAAGCCAAATGTAAGGCTTATCAGGACCGCTGGTAACACAAGTGTGTGACATTGCAGGGTAAGAGGTGACAGGCTGCTGAAGTCTGCTGCTGAGCTGGGGTGGAATTGCCACTACTCAGAGACATTCAAAGCCAACTAAACATAAAAGGAAAAAAGTGTTTGCGCCAAGTCAAACATCTGGAGCGTGCATTTGCTTCTTGAGCTATCAATCTGTGCTCCTTGAAATTAATCTTTGCCTGGGAAAACAGGGAATTGGAACTTTAAAAAGTTTATAATAGAAAATCATATCAAAAGGCAGGGAAGAGATGCAAGAAGGACTTCAAAAAGATCGTGCATCATCGCATAGTGTCTCTGGCTTCTACTTCAACATATTGAACATTTCAAAGCTTTCCCTAGACAGATTATCTTGGACAACTAAATTTTTTCTTTTCTCCAAATATTGCATGAAGTCCTATATATTTATTTGTTAAATCTAGCAAATTTACTTGAAGGGCCCTTCCAGAGAGAATATTCACCTTTCATCATCCTCAATTTAATGAACATTTGTAAAATGGGTTGGTTTTTGTTTTGTTTTAATGCAGAAAGTACATGGAAACCCTTATGGTTGGTCCACTGTGTTACATTTTGGGTTTTTTGTTTTTTGGAAAAGACATTTACTGCCCCTTTGAAGAGCCCATTAGCAATTATTAAAATGTTAGTGATAGTTCCTTGGAGTTATACCAGCAGAGAGATCTTCCAAAGAAGGCTTTATAAATGGAAGCTAAATCTGTGTGCTTTTCAGAGTGGAGAGCGGCAGGGTTGGTGCGAAGGTATCTGTTGATGTCATTGACACAAGCAAGAAAAAAAAATGTACTTCCATTTCTGAGATCCCTTTAGCCTCCAAATTTCATGATGACCACTCCAGCTTCCAAGAGCCCCCCCCAATAACTAAATAATCCAAACAACCATCCTCCCTTGCTTTTTTTTTTTTTTTAAGGTTTCGTGAATGCTTTGTCCAGGGGCCAAGGGAACTCAGACTGCGTCCTCGGTTTTCTGTTTTGTAATGTTTTAGTCTTTATGCTGGACCCCGTCTTTCTCGCTCTGAGTTCTGTATGTGTGGAGTAGACACATCAACCTAGAATGAGACCGCCAGCCTTCCCCCATTGACCTTCACCTTTTGGGCAGCTTCTTTGAGGGAAGTGCCTTTGCCTTTGGCTTTGAGATCTTAATGTGATGAGATTATCTGGTTCTTTTTTTTTCAGACTCTTCTCCATCTTCACCACCCTGTGTCCATAATAGTTGTGTTGTTCAGTTCTGTTAATTAGCCAGCTTATCTCTGTAGCAGGAGAGAGGCTCAGAGCCAAGCAGTTAATCCTGACACAGGATCCATGTTTCAGTGACAACTCAGACAGTCTGTGATACTTTGATTGCTAGCGGGAAGCCAACATTTTGAAATAGAACCAAGTAGACCTCACAAAGAAGTATCTAATTCACCAAAAATGATGATCATCATCCTAATACTAGAGCACGTAAGCAGAAGGCCTTTTCTCACATTGACGAAGATCAAGTTTACCAAACATCTGCTCTACGGATGTGACGGGGCTGAGGACCATGTGCACTGGGGGCTCGGTGCCGACAGCTTGAATTACTGAGTGAGCTGTAGGGTGCTTCAGTATCTTCTCATGTTATTTCAGATCTGGAAATAATAGCTATGTGGCCTTGCCCCAGATGCCTGGAGTCACCGTGACTCCCTTGGAAGGCCTGCACGATGTCGAAGCCTTGATAATTCTAAGAAATGAAATCCAACCAGACATAGAGAAGAAGCAAAAGTCTATGTGTCCGTGGTTTTAATATGATATTTTATTTTTCTACAGCAAGAAAAGCCCAGGCTGATCGAGCCTTTGGATTATGAAACTGTCATTGAAGAACTTGAAAAGACCTATCAGAATCATGCCCTCCGAGACCTCCTGTTCTTCCCCAGTGACGACTTCTCAGTAAGTGTTGTCTTCTCAAGCCATCTGAGTTCAGGGGGGCCCCACAGGATGATCTTCCTGAATTGGGTTGCTGTCTTTGGGGAGCTCAGCCCTCTGCCTGTGGTCACCTACATCACTATCCACATCCAGCAATAGAAAGTGCCCAAGGGTCTTCTAGAGGTGGAAGATTGGCAGCTAAGTGACACAGTGGCCACTGGGGATGGGACGGCCATGGGATGCTGCCTGGTCCCATGTGGTACTTGTGTCCCTGTCAATATCTTTACCTGGCCTCACAGAGCACTTCCTCCCTCAGGCCATTTCTAACTGAAAGCTTCTAAGCAACTGAAACCAACCGATGGCAGAGGTGGGAAACTCTTGGCACCAAAGGTGCAATTCTCAGAAATCACCCTTAATCTTGTCCTTTAATACAGCCATGTTGAGCCTTGTGGGCAAAGAAAGGCAGGCAAACACATCTTCGTGGGAGGGCTTGTGACCTGAGATATACCCACTTTAGGTCGAGGCTCACTGGCACACAGATGCTCCTGAGGGTAGTCAAGGGAATGAGTAAAAAGGAATTCGTTTTGGAGACAAACTCAGTAAAGTCATGGATGGTGAGCGCCGTGTGTCCCAAACATTCCATCTGTGGTCATATGAAACGTGTTCAAATTGTTAGTGAATATCTACATAAACAGAGATCTCAGTGGGCAGCTGGTAATCTTTCCTTTTTTGTTTTCTTTTCTAAAAGAATGGTAGTCTCAGACATCACAAACATGAGCATCTTAAAGCAGGTGAAAAGGCAGCTCCAAGGTAGCCACTGGAACATGAAATAACCGTTGTCTGTGGAAACCTCTGTTGAGCTGCTGGGGCCTCAGGACTTTCAGTTCCTGAAACAGCCTCAAACTTCCATTCCCTCTCTTATTTGGGGGCACATCTGGCTTCTGGCTTCTAAAGGTTCATTTGTTTCACCTTTCTCCCTGGATTAATAAAAAAGAAGGTATATGGAAGTCAACAATTTTTCTGTTCCAAGTACAAAGAATGATGGAAGGAAGGAGACAGATTTGTAAGTAGGAGAAAAGAAACTCTTCCAATCTGCTTCTCAGATTTTTAAGTGGCTCTCACTTTAGCATTTGACACACTCTAAGAGAGAAGTATCTCAGGCAGAAACCTCATTTCCTTGGTTGGACCAAGCCACTGGGGTTGAACTGCAAGCACAAAGTTGAACTACGTTTTATTTTTTTTAATTCCACATCCTCATTTTCCTTCAGACCAAAGGGTATACCTTGACCAACAGCCTCTTTCTGTCAAACAACACCAAAAAATTGGCACCTTTTCTTCTAGGTCTATTGTTCAGAAATATGTCAAAAGCCACTCCAAGTTCTCCCAGCCCAGGAAGAGAGTGGAGGCATGTAGATGGAATATAACGCTTGCACTGAATTTGAATTCAGTTTTTGGCATCTTGTCACACTTGTGTAAGTTAAGGATGCTCTGATTACTCTATGTCCTTTGCTTTCCTTAATAGTATAAGTAGAGCATATAATAATATACTTCCTTATTTTCCTGATGCAATATTCCAGTAAATACCCTGAATCCTTTTATCTTGTGCTTACTTAAAACCTTTCGGTGGTCACCCCACGTTGCCTTCAAAATGATCAGCGAACACTGTGGCACTCCCTAAGGGCTTCTCCAAGGTCTGATCCTTGCCTGTCTCTCAAGGCCATGGTCTTCCTCCCCCACCCCACCTCCCACTCTATCATACACAGTCACCCTCATTCCCAACTGGGGTAAAATACTAGCACAATTCTGAACATAACATTCTGTCACCCCTCAGACTGTGTCCTTCCTTTATTCACTCAACAAACATCTAAGGCATTACACCAAATATTCAGTATTAATCTCAGAATGAAGAAGCAACAGTGATTAGAAACTACCTTGTTTTAGGAAAGCTTAACTTTTGGTAGGAGGAATCAGGCAAAAAAAATTAATTATTTAACAAGATAATTCAAATGAAGAACAGTTCTATGAGGAATGATCAGGGCCGTGTAATAGAAATAACGAGGGGAAGAACTGAGGTAGACTAGATGGTCAAGGAGCGCACCTCTGCTGAGCTGACATGGGAGCTGAGCTCTGAATTTCCACAGAGAACCAACCATGCTAAAGCCTGGGGGAGGAGGGAGGGTTTTAGGCTGCAGGGAGCTGTCACCAAGGCCCTGGAGAGCTCTGAGATTGAGGAGCGGTGTCAGAGGAACAGAGAGAGTGGTTGGAGTTGAGATCAGGCAAGGACAAGATAAGGCATTTGCATCTTATTTGAAAGGCCAGTAGCAAGTCACTGGAGTACGTCAAGAAGGGGAAGAAATGACCTGGGGTACTTTACCAAAAGCTCATCTGGCCTCTGCATGGAGAACCCATCACAGAGTGTAGAGGAAGCTGGGAGACCAGCAGGGTGCATAACTCCCAATTAACAGGAGCTCAAGAGTATTTGACACCACCTTATTACCAGAAAATACTGTATTAGACAAAATGCTAAATTTTCATTTGCATCAAGCAATGTTTTGACAAAAAGATTGAATATTATTACCACATCAGGTTGCTAGCTTTTGAACAAAGTTCAGATGGTTTGTTTTTCCTCTTTCCTGCTCTACAGAGTCAGGGTTGACAAACTATAGCTCATGGTTGACCTGCTGCCTGATTCTGTACAACCCATGAACTAAGAATGGTTTTTATGTGTGTGTATGTGTGTTTTAATATGACCCTGTTTTATTTTCTTCATAGAACTGGTTAAATGTTTGAAGAAAAACATTATACCCATGAAAATTATATGAAATGCAGATTTTGGCATCCATGAGTAAAATTTTATTTGAACCCAGTGACACCCATCCATTCACCTGCCGTCAATGGTTGTTTTCATGGTGCAGTTGCAGAGTTACAACAGGGGTGTAGTAATTGCAGCAGAAAAATCTTTTAAGGTTTTCTGTCTGACACTTTACAGAAGAAGTTTGGGGGCTCCTGCTACATGGCCCAACAACTTTCAGTTTTGTTTTTTTTCCTTTCCCTCTGTGTGGGGTAAAGCCCTTCCTTCAATGCCCTCTGCCACTGTCTGCTCCATCCTCAGCCTGCATCACATTTCAGGGGTCTTGCTCACCAGCAGCCAGGCTGCTGTTCACCTGGCTAGTGTATCATTTCCCAGGTTCATCCTTGAGTGACAGGCAGGGATTCTCTGGGATGTGTGTGCATGATCTCCACTCATCTGATGGGAAGTGGTGATGGACCGACCACTCCCATCCCAAGACATCTCAGGATGGAAGCAGGGGGAGCAGCCCCATCTCCCCACCCTCCCTCCAGATGCCCTTAGTCCAGCTGTGCCCTACGGATTGAAGAATTCAGCTCACTTCTGTGTTTCCAAGTTACCCAGCACCCACACTTGCCTCCTACATGATTCATTCCTTGGTTTGTTTAATCAATATTTATTCAGCACCCACGAGGTGCTGAATATAGAACAGCACTTCCCAGACAAGTGAGACTGACAAGAAAAGCAGAAGCCCTGTGTTTAAGGAGTGTGTGCCCTAATATGGATGAAAATTTAAGGATGCTTAGGGTTAAGAAATAACAAGAAACAGGGGCTTCCTCTGGTCCTTGATACCCCTTAGAGGAGGTCATTCTTTTTGCCAAGGCAGCATTCCATTTATGCTGCTGGCCCAAGCCCTCATCATCCTTTTTCGCCTGGATCCCCAGAAGTGGCCTTTAACCAGTCTTCCTCCCTCCTTCTTTGCCTTGCTTTGATTTATTCAGAGGACGCTCTTAGAGATACAGATCAGATCATGCCATGCCTCTAGTTCAAACTTTCCAGTGGTTTCCCTTTGCCTTTAGAGTCAAAGCCAGCTCCTCACCTGACTGCTGATGATCTCTGCGCCCTTACCTCTTGGCCCTGTGTCCCTTGGTCACTACCCGGATACCCAGCATTCCTTGTGTTCTCTGAGCTTCCCAAGCCCGCCCCTCTGTAGGGCCCTGCACAGCTGGTCCCTGTCTTTCATTCACGATTCAGTTCAGATGCTGCCTCTTCCAAGAAGCGTCCCTGACATCCAGCCTCCATTACCCCACTCCCACCCTGTGTGACTCTGTCACATGCCCTTATCGGCTTCTCTTTAGAACACTCATCACTACCTAGAAAGGTCTCGGTTTGCTTTTTCACTCCTGTCACTTGTTTCTCACCATCAGAGAGCCTCCTGCAGGGTGGGGATGTCCCTGTCTTGATCATTGCAAGATCCCCAGCATCTAGAACCGCACTTGGCACCAAGTAGGTGGGAAATGAGTATTTATTCCATGAGTTGTCCTTCAGACACATGTGGGTTGCTATTTTAGAATATAACTTTGAAGGGGAGGGTATAGCTCAGTGGTAGAGCACGTGCTTAGTATGCACGAGGTCCTGGGTTCAATCCCCAGTACCGCCATTAAAAAAAAAAATCAAAAAAACAAACAGTGCAACATGTGGAATGGTAGAATGTAACTGTTGAGCACCTTTAGAAGCCAAAAGGACCATTCTGAAATGACATTTGAGAATAAAGAGAATGAAGTCATTAGCTTTGCTTAGTGGTCATCAATATGGTGCTTTCGTCTTTGACACAGCTTCACACATCACCTGAAAACAAACAGCCCTAGGACCATGATTCCCTTCCCCAGAGGCTCATTCCACCTGGCACAGTACTTGGCACAGAGCTGCTGTCAGCAGAGGCTAACTTCCTCCCCGTAACACAGCATACTTATTCCTTCACTTTCTGTTACTAGACAAGGGAGAAATCAGTTCATATCTGCATTTTTAAGTACCCAACACAACTTCTAACTCATGGGCATCCAGGAAAGATTGTTGAACATTGAATTAAAATTGTCTTCTTCCAGGTTAAGAAAACAAAGTAGAAGCATTTTCCTTTATCTTAAGACACTGGGTAGAAACCCTTCCTCTGGTGTGTGGGTTCTGGGAGCAGGCAGTCCAATCTTCTGTACCACTTGCTCATAATGACCCCCTCGGAATAAGCAGTCTAGATGCCTGGATTAACTCATTCATTTCAAAAACACGTACTCCTTCAACAACTGTATTTGCTACCCTTGTTTTTCTCATCTTTCTTTTTGAAGCTGGCAGTAATAGAAACTTCAGATCAAAAAAATAAAGAACTTAGTCACCAAATTGCAGCTTTGCACAATAGATCAGGAGCGTTAAGGAAGGAAAACACGACAAAAGAACAGTTTCAAGGACACACTGAATCAGATTGTCGAGTGATTCAGTGGAAGGAGAGACTGACACAGAACAGCAGGACCAAAAGTGAGAAAACCAGAATTGAGTTTCTTGCTGAGCGAAAGATACAGAACGCCCAAAGTGGCATCATTTCTGGGAGATGCAAAACCTTAAGTAAGAAAGTTCAGAGGTCTGACAGCCATTCTGACGCTGTGGGAAGACCACTCCATCACCCATGTTTTCACACTGCCCACACCAGTTAAACGGCTCTGTTTCCACTCAGTCTCCCGGCCCACCTGCTATGGACTAAGTCCTGTACAGCAAGGGCACCCGCGCGAGCAAGAAGCAGTGCCTCCACGGGAGAGGTCAGGCCACACCGGGCAGAGGCATTTTCAAAGTCAGAGGTCTGCACTGCACACCTGAAATAGCCGGTCGAGAGACTTAACGCGAATTTCTCAAATCGTTTCTTCATTATCAGTCGTTCAGAATTAGAATCTCAGGGCTCTCCAGTGCGTCCTGCAATTTTGATGGCTTTTTATCAAGACTTTGTGAGTTGTGATTTCTTGACATTTGTTCTTTCACAGAATGTTTTTAAGCTATAAAAAGCAGCTGGCACTTGGGGACTTCCAGTCTCTACCACGTGGGCCATTTTGTGAGAGGAAGCAGAAAGGCCTTAATATCTTTTAAATGGAAAAGCAGAAAGGCCATGAGTGTTTATTTTTTTTCTTCTTGTGCCTCTTCCTGAGACACAGCTTAACCTTTTTTAGGAATGTCAACCTCTTTTTAATCCTTGGCTCCTGGGCCTGAGAAGCAGGGTTTAAATGGCTCGTGTTGTTCATACAAGAACACTGTGATTGCGATTTCAAAGCTAAGTAATAGACTTTGTCAAACTAGGTTATTTTAAGTTATATTCCTCTCATTTACAAGCTAATGAAGCCGAGCTTTGGAAAGGCTCCTGTTCAAGGACGTAGAGTAACTGTGGAGATAGAAATGAAACACTTGACTTTTGCCATTAGAGTTTTTGTCTAAAACCTGCCAGCTGCTTCTTAGAAAAATAAGGTGCACGACTTGGGGGACATACGAACTCCCTGAATCCTTCAGTGAGTGGTGCCATTATAATATCGTAGAAAAAGGACACTAGGGTGCTTAACTTCAGTTCAGTAAGGACATGTGGAGACTGCTCTGGCTTGCCTGGGCTAGGAATATGTGTCCATATAAAGACTTCTACATGAACATTCACAGCAGGATTATTCATAATCCAAAGTGGAAACGACCCAAACCTCCACCAACCGAAGAATGGCTAAACAGAGTGTGGTTTGTCCATACAATGGAATATTATTCAGCCGTAAAAGGAATGAAGTACTGATGCATGTTATAGCACGGATGAACCTTGAAAACATCATGCTAAGTGAAAGAAACCAGTCACAACAGAGGACCCATGGTTTGATTCCGTTTATGTGAAATGTCCACGGAGGCAGAACGCTGGTTGGTAGTTGCCTAGGGCTGGGAAGGGAGGGAGAGGGGGAAGTAACTGTTAATGGATGTGGGGTTTCCTTGGGGGGTGATGAAAATATTCTAAAATTAAATAGTGATGATGGTTGCAAAATCCTGTGAAGAGACTTTAAACCACTGAATTCTATACTTTAAATTTATGGCATTGTCAGTTACATCTCAGTCACATGGCTATTTTTTAAAAAGATTATTCTGAGCATTAAGGTAGGGGTGATGTAGATGGTCAGAGACAAGGTATAAAAAATCATAAAAATACACGCCTGTATTCATGTACTTCATTCTTTAGAAGGAATAAACAAAATATCCCAAAGAAGCAAAAAAGAACATGGCAAAACATTTCATTTATTGTTATCTTTTATTCCCAAAGCAGGTTTAATGTGGCTTGCTTGCGTATGAAAAAAACCACACATGCAAAAGGACTGGCTGAATTAATCACTCACAGAGCTTTTAGGTCTAAAATATTCTAGAATTAATCTGCAGGCTTCATGTGTGATACAGACAGTAAATGGTAGAGTTCAGAGAAGAGAAGCTGTCTGTTGGATGAATTAGAGAGGATTTTCAAAAGGAGCTGGCACCGATATTAAATCTGAGGTTAGGAAACAATGGGGAAAGAAAAGGGTTTTCTGAGAGGAGGAGGAGCATGGGCAAGGCACGTGCAGGAAGGAGCCAGTGAAGGAGCCACACGGAAAGATGCGGTGGCGGGTTGGCGGCTGTGAGTTGGCTCATGTCTCAAGCCTGCTGCTTCTCATGGGACCATGTGTGCAGGCCTCACACTGAGCAGGCTTCTTCCCTATGCCTCCTTGGACGGTGAGCTCAGACCACAGCCTGAGGCCTTGCCAAGGGGAGGTCCTGGTGCAGTACGTATCTCTATATTGTTGGTACACTGTGTTCTACTAATTCTCACATTTTTCCATATGTAGAGTGCTGTGTCCTTCTCCCTTGGAGGAGGGGAGACACATTTTAGAGCCTGGAAAATGAAGCACAGAATAAAGCAGTGAAGTGACTTGCTCAGTGCTTTGCCAGTCGGAGAGTAAAAAGCCTTGAACCAGGTCTCCAAACTTCCCTAATGCTATGCTTTAGTCCTATGATGGAGGAGTCGCCACGCTTGACTTGGCTGGATGGTGACAGCACCCCAGTAATGGGCACCCACTCACTGTTCGTGCAGTCCCCATACAGCCTAGCTGCAGCAAAAGAAAGACCTTCCCCTTGGAGCGCAATGAAGGTGCAAAGTGAAATTCTCACGTATTTACAAGAAAAATCGTAATACTTTTCTGAATGGGGTCAGAATGTTTTTCAAGCAACAAATGTAGTGTAAGTGTCTGCTCTACTGGAGTAAAAGGCAATGTTGGTGTCTTAATAGGAGGCATTTAGGTGAAGATCACTTTCAGACACATGCTTAGGTTGGACTTGGTCGTGAAGTGTTAGTTAAGAGCCCCTCTTGCGAGGCCTGTTGACTTCGCAAGCTCAGATTTCTCAAGCCGGGTTATCCTAAACGCTATCATTTTTTCCCCTTTGGAGCAGCTGGCATCTAGTAATGTCAGAGGGAGTTTTGCTCAGCCCCCAAATAGGAAAAGTAGCTTCTCCTTTAGACTTTGACAGCGGCCTTTGGCCAGTTGAGAAGTGGCCCCTGTGTGCTTGGAATGAAGTCTCCTGTAGTCGTTTTAGTCAGCAGAATGGTGGCCATGACAAAGCCACAAAGACTACCGACCGCAGGGGAGAAGGAGCCAGAAAGGGGCGGGGCTGTCGTGGGAGACGTCTGAACATCGTGGACCTGAAACTACAAACACAGGCCTGCATGCCTCCCTTCCTAAATAAAGGGACAGTTTTTATTTCCAAATGCCTAATCTCTGGACAACGGGCCCCCTTATAAGACTCTCCCACCAGAAGAGGCGCTCGGCTGAGCTCCAGGACAGCCTCGGATCTGTTTCATGCTGATGAGGTATGCTAATCGTCCACCCGAGGGCTGATAAAAGAGAACAGGAAGTCTGTTGTGGCCAAGGCAATTTGTAGTGGTCTGAAAGCATCTAATTCTCAGAAAAGAAATTCTTTGTAACCATATTAATACCCTTAACAATATGACTCTGTGTACTTTTCTCCTTATTTGATCAATTTCTTTTTGCTTCAGCAGAGACACATTCAAAGAAATAAAAAATGAGCAAGATGGGGGGAGGGGATTAAGAGGTACAGACTATTATGTGTAAAATGAATGAGCTACAGGGACATACAGTACAACACAGTATTGGAATATGGCCAGTATTTTGTAGTAACTATTCATGCAGTATAACCTTTGAAAATTGTGAATCACTATGTTGTACGCCTGTAACTTATGTAATACTGTTGTACATCGACTGTACTTGAGTTAAAAAATGGGAAAAGAAATGAAAAACGAGTAGAAGAGCTGCAATTTTTAAAGTTGAAATTTTATGAAGGCCTTCTGCCTTTTCAGGCAACTTCAGCATTGCAACAAACTGTAACCAAGGTCAGTCGCTCGTCACAGGCGTTCATTATACATGTAATCCTTTTCTTGTATCTCGTGTGCTCTGTGCAAAGTATTAGATGTGCTGTGACCCCATGCGTGTGGTAAAATACTGTTTTAGATTTATCGTATGGTTGCATGAGGGTGATTCAGCCCCAGCTGCCTTATTTAGTAAAAAATCAACATCATGTTATAACTAGAAGCCATCAAGAATCACACATCACCATTGTACATACGATTAATTTTTATCCCCCCAACCTGAATGGATTTCCAATCCCGTACATCGTGTATGAGCATTAGCCTAGGTATTTGGGGCCCTGATCTTTATGACATCACAAATGAAGTAATCATATGATTCTTATTACTGGAAACCTGAGCCCACCTTCCAGAAACTTACCATTAAGAAAAAAAAAAAAAAACACCTTCTTAATCCAGCTCGGTGTTCACTCTATTGTATTATACCCGAGGGTACTGATCTTAGTGGGACAGTAGGTTTATGGTATAACTAAACAGGAAGCTAAACGTTGGGCCTCTTTACTCTCCATCAGACTTAGATTATTTTAGAGCAGCTGTTATTTTTTTAAAGGCAAGAAATCAATAAACTATATATAAGTAGACAAGATTGGGTGCATTCAGGGTGGTATGGCTGTAGACTGATAATAAAAAGGAGAAATCTTTTGCTTTTTATATAAAAATTTGTATTTTATAAAATATTGACTGAGATACAGAAGATTTTTTGAATTAGAGAAAAGAAATCTTTAATCTTGCCAGTAGATTACAATATGTAATATTCCCTGGAAAGCAATCAAGTTACACTGTATCTGAAAATTCTCTCTCCAAACAGGAAATACCGTCCCCAGATCATTGAAATCCAGCAATAATCCCCGAGGCTCAATTTAGGCATGGGTTTTAGTCTTCTAATCCCAACTTTCAGTAGAATCTAGTTACTGTTTATCTTTGAGTAAATAACATGAAAGAAGCAACTTAAAAGAGAAAATTCAAAAGGAATCAAAAATGTAAAATCTAAATAGTAATAAATCCTTAATTGGCCCCATCATGCTTCACTTGAGAAGCAATGGTTCCTTGTGCGTGTGTCTTCACTTGACCTTAGCACTTCCAAACTCTGTTCACAACT
The DNA here is from genome assembly GCF_048564905.1 of Vicugna pacos. Lineage (NCBI taxonomy): Eukaryota > Metazoa > Chordata > Mammalia > Artiodactyla > Camelidae > Vicugna > Vicugna pacos. The sequence continues at coordinate 84,674,275 of NC_132991.1, read as the reverse complement.
GCAGTCAAGTCCTGGGGCAAATGCACTGACTGAGGGACTCCCTATCTGTGTTTCAAGATGAGCATTTATTTTTGCCATAGGCTGTGTCTTGAATATCGTTCTTTCATTATTTATCCTCTGATCTCACTGGAGTCACGTGACATTCTACCTCCTTCACAGTGTCCAAATCCCATTTCCCCCATATGCACATACATGCATGCATGCACACCCTCACACACCACACCCACTCACGTATACAGCTACACATACACACATACGCTCACCACACACATACGTATTTGCAATCAAATACAGCACACTTTCATGTGTAATCACACTCACCGTACTCACATGGACACACTCATACACTACACCCAATCACACATGCTTACGTGGACACATATCACACGCACCAAACACACGCAACACACTCAACAAATAAGTACTTGAGCACCCAACCAGGCGCTGAGGTTAGAGCGATGAACAAAACAGACCAAACTGATTTCCCTCAGGGAGCATATATCCAGAGTGAAGGAAAAGGGGGATTTGAAGAAAATCTGAGTCTAGAATTGGAGGGAAAGGAATAATGCCGCCCTTGGTGGCAGAGCTCGCAGCCTCAGCTGTGAACTCCGAAAACTGAATTCCCTGGACCCTTCTCCTCCCTGTCTTCTCCAGAAGTAAGGATGGTTTTTGAGATTCTCATTTGTTCTTTTAATTAGTCTAGAAGAAATGCCCTTCATTTAGAACAGCTCAAATGAACCCTATTTGGTGCTTTAGAAACAGTGATGAAACATTTGTGGGTGTGGGGGTGTAAACAATAAAAGAGCCCAACTGTTGGTACCATGTATGTTGACAAACTCACCATGCCAGCAGCCCGGTAATCACCAAGGAGTACAGACTAGAGGAAGCTGGGGGCTAGTGATGGAAAGTTAACTGTTTTATGGCATCCTATATACAGAGGAGACAACTTGTGAATTCTCTTTCAAAGATTTTATTTTAAGAGACATTTTATACTTTTAGTTAATGTGTATTTATTTAATATAAAGTTGTTTGTTTAGCATTGGAGTTGAAAATGTTTAATTTATTCCAATGAAAGTAAAGACACCAAAAAAATAAAATGACTTAACTTCTGCAAGATCTAGATTTACTGAACACCCTTTCTTTTCTCCCACCCCAGTTGGGGCCCCCACACACACAGCTTCTGGAAGGGGCTAAATTTACCCTGTGAATATTCAAGAGATTATTTATAGTAGGATTAAAATAATGCCGATTTTGTAAGTTTCTTTTTCATTTCAGGTTTATTTGAGCTTTAATAACAACAAAAGATAACAATAGAAATAAACTAGTCAAAATATAAAGATGTCCAAATTTTGTTTTCTTCGCGGGAGGAAACAGCTTAAAATTATAAGCTTCACAGATAAAACAGTAACTGTAACATCATAATCCTCCCTTATACACCGGGGATGTGTTCCAAGACCCCCAATGGGTGCCTGAAATTACGGATAGTACAGAACTCTATATGCACTGTATTTTTTCCTATATACACATACCCATAATGAAGTTTAACTTGTAAATTAGGTATCGTAAAAGATTAACAATATCTAATAATAAAATGAACAATTATAATGATATACAGTAATAGAAGTTATGTGCAGGTGGCCTTGCTCAAAATACCCCACGCTGTGCTCGCCCTTCTTCCCGTAATGATGTGAGGTGATGAAAAGCCTGCGGGATGAGATGAAGTGAGGTGAACGATGTGGTGGCGCAGTACTGGGCTACAACTGACCTTCTGACAAGACATCAGAAGGAGGACCATCTGCTACCAGTGATCCTGGATCTTCGAGTCCTGAGGATGCGGATGATACGGGACGGTGTAGGGGGCAGGCCAAGTGGAATGACTCGAGATTTCATCATACTCCTCAGGACAGCACATAATTTTAAATTGATGAGTTGTGTATTTCTGGAAGTTTCCATTTAATATTTTTGGACCCTGGTTAAACATGGGTAACTGAAACCACGGATAAGGGGAACTATAATGCTTGTCGTGTTAATCAAAGGCAGGGTTGCCTCTCCGCTCCTAGGGATTACGTTGGGGAGAACTATGGAGGTTTCTTTGTCTTCTCTTACCCTTAAGTGCTGAGGTCGAATGCACTTCTTTATTGTGTCTTCAGTGTAGGGGTCTGCTCAGCGCTTTTAAGCTGGAAGCTTAATTTCCTTTCTTTATTCTTCTCAGACTGCCACGGTTTCTTGGGACATCCGAACATTGTACTCAACAGTCCCGGAAGATGCAGAGCACAAAGCAGAAAATTTACTAGTGAAAGAGGTAAATGCGATGCTTTCAATCCTTTATTTTACAGAGCTTTGCTTTCCCCCGTGTTGTTCTTGATACAACTTACCCTTATTACTGCCTTCCTCTCCTTTTCAACAGACAGTTCCAAATGCTATGGTTAGTCAGTGTCTTCCCACCTCTATTATCTGTTACTTCCTGCTAATTGCTCTTCGTTATCTAGTGACTATTCAAGTTTGGGGTTTTTTTTCTTTTGTTTTTACTTAATTTAAAATCACTACATGGACAAATATTTGAGTGATCTAACAGGAAGATTTAATTTTATTTGGACTGAGTTGCAGGAAAGGCTCATATTAAATGAGAATTTTGGATACCAGAGTTTCTGTTTTAAGAGATGTATTTCTTTCAAGTACCAAGTATGGAAATAGTTAATGGTAAAACTATGTGGACAGCTTAAAGGGGCTGATAAAATCCGGTTGGTGTAGCATCTACTTGCTTTCAGTTAGTGCAGGAGAGGCGTGTAAAACTGTTTCTTCTTCTAACCAGACTACAGGCTGCCCTGGGGGCAGGGTTCGGGCTGGCACTTAATAGCTACTTAGCAGATCTGTTATTGAGTTAATAAGTGAAGCCAGTCCTTCCTTTACAGAAAATGCAGTGATAACACTAGTCCACTACAGGTCAAACTGAAGGTGGTGGAGTCTAAATGCAGTCTTTAATCCTGAGAAAGTAGTGCATCCCAATAAGGATTTAATCATAGCTACGTCCAATAGCCAAGCCCTTTCTCAGCTCTTAAACATATTTGTATAGGCTAGCCTCGTTAGTGTACGTATTAATACTAATCTGATTAATCATACATATTTACATTGTACCATTCAATCCAGATCATCTTTGCCATAATCTGGTCTTTTTTTTTTAACAATTTCATTATTTCATATTTATTTCCCACAGTTCACATTGAATTACCACGCCTCCTAAAGAGGTTTTAAAAAAATAAACTGCAGATTCAGATAACATCAGGATATCTGAGTACACTGTTTTCCCATTTACTGATAAAAATGTGGTGTCAGTCCCATAATATTTTGTTTGCAGTCCCCTTGGAGAAAGTTTTAATATCTAGCAAGGCATCACTGTTCAAAAAAAAAAAAGTGTTGGCAAATCATTTTCTACACGAGCAAATCAGATTCATTGAGATCAGGTCTACAGAAGTCCTGCAGTAAATATATGTTAACTTAGGTAGGATCTGAAATGTTTATGATGTTGAATTCCTAACAGGGGACATTCAAGCAGGTCTTCTTCTGTGTTCTTTACTAAAATATTGCACTTTCTTCATAAAGATCTTTAACTTCGTTGTTAAATTTACTTCCATGTATTTTGTGGTTTTGTTATGAATGGGAGTGGACTTTTAAAAACCCATTTCCTTTTCTTACAGTTCATGACTGATATTTTTAAAAAGCTGTTGATTTTCAAATACACATAACTAGCTTCCTAAACTCTTTAATCCTAATAGTTCTTTTTTTGGTTTTTAGGTTGGCCAAGAATTAATTTCTTTTTTTCTAATAAGCATATTGTTTCTTTAAATTTTGCCTTATTTTTATTACCTAATATCTCCAAAGCAGTGTTGAATAATAATGCTAGTATTGGGCAGCCTGTCTCATTCTTGATTTGGTGTTTTATGACCGTTCCTGTCACAAAAGAAGTGTCTGAGAAGGGTCTTTATTGGTCTCTAGAGTGTGTAGAAAGACTAGTCTGCTATGTTGTGAAATGCACATTCAGCCTATTGACATAATAGCTTTTCTACTTGAACTTAGCACTAATAGAATTAATAAACTGCTGTCCTGTGGATCCATACTTATGTTTCTGGTATAATCTCTCTCGTTTGGAATTGCTAATTTTTTCCCCTAATTTTTGCATTTATATTCATGAGTGAAATATGGCTCTAGTTTTTCCCTTTGATATTAGAGAAAGGCTCGCTTTAAAAGATAGGAATTGAGACATTCTCCATTTTTTCTGTCTTCTGAAATAAACGAATAAGCCAGTGAAATGAAACAGAGTTTCTAGAAACAGATCCAACTGCATATGGTTACGTAATAAATGGTGTATATGGCGCTTCAAATTCTCCAGGAGGGGTGGGTAATTCAACAGGTACCACTTGGCTATCCATTTGGGGCAAAAATAAAGTTAAGGCTCTATCTCACATTTACATGCAAAAATTAATTCCAGGTGAATTTTTTAGATCTCAATTTTAAAAAGTTAGAAACATGTAAGAAAACTTTTTTAAGTGGAAAGTTATGGAAAATGGATGTACTTAAGCAAATAAAAGTTATAATTTTTTATGTGATGAATGGGACTGTAAATAAGGCCAAAAGAAAGCACTTACTCAGAGAAATTATTTGCAACTCATGGTATCTTTTGCCATACAGACACGCATACACACATATGCCTAATGCTCTGAATTCTACAGATTAATAAGAAAAAGACAAATAACCCACCAAAATATGAACAAAAGATAGGAGAAGGCAGTTCAAAAAGAAGAAATACAGTTGACTAAGAGACATACAAAATTACCCAGCCATACTTGTAATCTTAGAAATACAAATTAAAACAAAAAATGATGTATCATGTCTAAATGGAGAAAAATTTTAAGATGAACATCATTTAGTGCTAGTAGGAATATAGGGAAATGAACACTATCACACAGTGTTTGTAATTCTCACATGTCTGTAGCCTTTTGAGATATTCAAATGCATCTCTTTAAGTCATACATATAAATATGCAGCATGCATTTTAGTAAAAAAACAAGCACTAGAGAATAAGAATATAATTACAAGCATGAGTATTGCAGCACCAGACAATTTGTAGTATCAAGTGATAAGGGTGGGTTTGAATAAATTTTGGCACATCTATATTTTGTAATGATAAGTAGCCAGTAAAAATTACACGTTTAAATGTATTAACTTCGATGCTTATGATATGCTGTTAAGAGAAAAAAAAGTAGATTGCAGAATATACAGTATATCATTGGAGATGTAAAAAAAAATACATGATATGTAAATATGAAATGCACAATTTAAAAAATGCACATTCAAACTTATAACACTGGCTACCTCACAAGCTTGGGACAGGGAAGAGAGAGAGATTGATTTTCAATTTATATATTCTGTATTTTTGTGGTGTTACAAATTTTTGTCATTAAAAATATTTTGACCAAAAAAAATTGCTTAGAATATCTCTCAAGATGCTGTCAGAATTGGAAGCAACTCCAGTCTATCTCCTAAAATTGTCTCCAAAAGTTAAAACCCAACTTTATCCTTCAAGTCATTAGGTAGTCACCTTAGAGACTTCATCAGACCCCTTTTTGATTATTATTATTTTAGTCTGATAATGAAAATGTCATATGGAGCAATCAAAATCCCATCTGTGTTTTGCCGTGTGAGTCAACCTAATGGATCTGTTCATCCATCACAGGAGCCAATTACGTTCATCTGACGTAGTCCGTTCTTAATCATTTGTATAATAAAATAACTAGCAATGTACTATAGTATAGTTTGTATGGGTTTATAAACGTTTCCATGATTTTAGGGACTTTCCTCACCTTGCACCTCTTTGTGCATGTACAGTGTATTCGTGCGTCCCAGGTTTTCTGCAGTCTCCTTGAGGCTGTGGAAATTTCTCTCACGTGACCCGGGGGTTCTTAGCTCTCTTCCCTGTGGGTCTCTAGCGTCTGAGGCTTTCAAGACCTTGGATTTGGCTGCCGGCCTGCTTCAGCTTTTGCCTTTGATGACCTGCTCATTTTACTGTGTGCTCTGCCTTTGGGGTAGGGCCAGCCAGCTCAAAGACCAAACCCCAGGACCTAATCAGAAACCACACCCCCAATCCTTGGATCCAACCAAGGTGGCGAGTTTAGCTACTTTCCCCAGGGGAGGGGGGAACAGATGGTCTGAAAAGTTGATCAGTACAACACTGGAGACGTCAAAGGATATTCTGGGGTTCTTAGGGGCTTATAGTTTTGTTTGTGTTTCATGAGCTTCTGAAGCACAACTTCAAATGGCCAGATTGAGCCCTTTGTTCCCGTAGTTCTCTGAGAATATTCACTTCAGCCAGGAACCTGGGGGCTGCAAAATGTGCTTTTGTCTTGCTCTTTCTCCTCGGGGAGAAAATTTTCACCTTCTCCTTGTTCCTAGTATTAATTTCCTTTCTACTACTTACAGCCTGGAATTATTCCTCCTTTTCTCACTTCCACCCTCTGCTTCTCATTTCTCCCAAGAACTGCTCAAGGAGAAGTGTAATTCCTTTTACCTTAGGTGCTATGTATCTGCCAAACTTTTTTCTGTTGCAAATCTTAAGACAGAGCACTGATCTTGGCAACATGAAGGAAACTTCTTACTATGTTTTTCCCAAATGCATAGATCTAAAATTAAAAAAAAGTAAGAAAGAAAAAGAAGAAAGTGAAAGAAACCTGAGAAGAAACTATTTTATTCCCTGCTGATTTTTCTCTCACCAGCCCTGAAAACCCGTTGGAAATTCCCATAGTTGTACTTGGTTTTAAGGATGGAGATAAAGTGAAACTTTTGCCTTAGGACAGGAAGAAGAGAAACCCAATTACAAATATCACATGATGATAATGGAAGATGAATAGTCGACCCTGGAGACAGTAGATGAAAAGAAAGGGGTCGCCTGAGAGCCAGGTTAAGACTGAGAAATCACCCCAGAGAATGATGCTGCCGAAAAGTCTTGACCTCAGTAGCTTACAGCAGCTTTATTGACGACTTACTCTGCGCCAGATACACTTCTCAGCCCCTTACTTGCAGTAATTACAAACATCCATCATCATTATCATCATCACCTTTTAATGATGGGGAAACTTTCATAGAAAAATTAAGAAATGTGTCCACCATCCTACAGCTGGGAATACACAGACCCAGCATCCCAACGCATGCCGTCTAGACCTGGCCTCTTAGCCACGATGCCAGCTGCCCGTATGTGCTCTGCCCTTGCTGCCCTCTGGAAGGAACACCTCTCAGCCTTTGCCCTGACAACTCCCCTGTCGCTTTGCCCTGGTAACCCTGACGCACGTTGTTAGTGGACCACACTTTGAGAAACGTTGGCTGGATTTTTGAAATCAGAATAAGCCAGCACTGACGTGAATTCGCTGACAACTGTAGGGTTTTGTAGAGACACGTGTTTCCCTTACCGCGGTTGCTGCCCTGCACAAGGCAACCTTTTTGGTCCACCCTGTGCTAAATTGCCCTGTGGCTCCCTATGGGGTGGCAAGGACAGATACCCTGGTTGCTAGGCGACAGACCAGCGTGAATCTCATTTAAACACATCCCATTCAGTACTGATTTTGAATTCTCTCTCTTTACTTTGACAACTCTGAGCTTCTTATGGAAGGCAGTGGACATTCTTTCCTTCTTTAAACCGTGAATGACTTCATTTTTTAATGGGCGTTTAAATAAAATGAATGGTCTCTCCCTCTTCTGTTTTAACTGGTACTAATTCTCTTCCTTGTCTACTAACTGTGAGGTTAAATAGTCCCCACAAGAAGGTAGGTTCAATTCACATCCACCAAAGCACTTCACAGTTGTGTTAAACTAACACGAGTCAGAGTTGAGCGACACTATATATATTTATATGTGTTTTGATCACTCTGTTAAAGGTATTAATACTTCGCTTTACAGCCTACAAGGCAGGTTCTGATGAAATAACCTGCCCCGATTCACACAGAGCCAGAATTAAGGCCCTGATCTCTCTCACTCTACGCTGTGTGCCCTTCCCCACTTTGCTCCCTCTGACCCTTTGAAGAATTCCTTCCTACCCTGTGCTCAATAGCCTGACCTGATGGGGGTGTTTCCACTGTTCACAGAGGAACACATCCTTTGTTTTGACAAATATTTAACCTTTCTGCCTCAGTTTCTCCATCTTTAAATGAGGATTATTAATCATCCCAATGCCGTGTTTCTAAAAATAAATACAGCAATGATATGAAAGCACTTGGAAAATAACTGGGGAGCAATGTCTTTATCTGATCCTCGTAAATGGCTTAAAGTCAACATCTATGACCATAAAAAAGCCCAAGCACTTCCGTGATAAAATTTAAGCACCACTTCCTCCCCCAGGGGGTGGGAGAGCAGCTAAAGGGGTCTATAAATAGGAGGCAGACTTCTTAAGCAGAACTTCTAGGGCAAAGTTTTCATTTTAACATACCCAGAACACTAAGTAAAACTAAGCTCTTGGTTTGAGCTCTCTTAACAAAGAAGATGAGAGAGCAGAGAAGTGAGACTACGTCAGCGGCCGGACAGGGAGCAAGGGTCTCGGGACCAGTTCAGATGAATGGCTGAGAGAAATACTAAGTAGTGAGGGAGCACGTCGCTCTGCCTACAAGCCCGTCTGCAATTTCCAGAAACCAACCTGCAACCAGAGTAGAATATTGATGAAGTGAGGAGTAAGCCACGATGTCAGGAATCCAAGCTTCACTTTAGTGAAGACATTAAACACTCAGGGACTTAAAAGTTGTGGAAACGTTGCAAGAATAGAAGCAAAATATCTATATGTAAATACACACACACACACACACACACACACAGAGTGATGATGTTCTGTCCTCATCCACAAAGTACTATAGGTGACTGAGGCCAATTTCATATAGCCACAGAATGTTCTACAGAAAGCCAGATCTTCGAGATGTTCATAGGTCACAAACACACGCACACACACACACGCACATGCACATAGACAGACATACACACACAGACACACACAGAGAGACACACAGACCCACAGACAGACAGACATACACACACAGACACAGACACACACAAAGTCTTTAGCTAGTAACCACTGAGACTGCCTTAGCGGTGGAAAAGGCATGAACTATTTCCCAGATTTACTTGACCATGGGGAAATTCTCTCTCTCCCCAAGTGTGTCGAGAAACATCTTTCAGAAATGCTGATACAAATCAGATGGAAGGAGATTGTCAGGAACCAGGGGCACAAAACAGCTCAAGTGAAACAGAAACAGCTTCTAGGTGAACCTTGACCTGCCTTTCATTAAGGCAGATGGTGATGACGAGAAAGCGGATGTTAAAGTCTCTAAAGATCAAATAAATTATTTCTTTTCACGGCCACCTCCATTCTTAATACTTAACATTAGTGTCAAAAATGTCTACCTTTGACCTCTTAACGATACTAAGACAGGACCCCAGATACACCAGGGATGGTAGTTCTATGGATTTATCCTCATGCGGCAAATTTTAAGCATAAACAAGGTTAATTTCAAAGTTGGAGGTAAATAATAATGATCATAATGATCAGAGTAACACCTTTTTCAGCCCCTAAATTTCTCCTTTTAACCCCCTACCTAGTTACCAGATTATTTTTTCTCTTGTCCTAGAGGGCAAGGCAAATTCAGTGACTTAAACAAGATGCTCCTTTAGATACTCACAGAAACGGCTGCTCCCAGCTCAGCTGGGCGGAGTTGATTACTCTATCTCCACAAAAGGTTACATTCTTTACATAGAAAGTGCCTCGCTTCCTGATTTATACAGTTACCATGGAGCCCACACAGTGTCTGCAATAAAGGGCCTTGTCCACTGCATGAACGATTCGACTGGGATTATTTTTCACCGACATTCATCACTCACTAAGCCATGGGTACCAACTGGATGTCACAGAGTCCAGGAGCTCACCACCAGGCAGGAGGAACAGACCTGTGATCAGATTTTTGCGAAATATCCAGTGAGAACCCCTGGAGTATTACTGTAAAATAGAGAAACAAGATCAGATTCATATGTTAGAAAAAAAATAACTAAAAACAGACCAGTAAATGGACTGTTTGGCTTGAGGGAAGGAGTAAGAGTGAAGAGAAGTTGACAGAATAGGAGACTATTTATTTTAATAGCCCAGCTGGGTTAAAGACTTGTACTAACACATGGCAGTGTGATTGTGGTGACAGGGAAGAGCTGTTAAGGAGACAGAGTTGACAGCAGTTGGTAACTGAAAAGCAAATAAAGGACAGCAACATGCTAGGGATGACTCCCATACGTCTGGTTTGGGCAAGGAGCTAGAGAGTTGCACCATCATTTAAATAAGGTTCCCAGAAGACAGTAAAGATTGCTGGAGCAGCAGTGGAGGAAACAAAGAAGATCAGCTTAGTGGCCAACACGCAGAGAGAGGGCCAAGAGGAAGATACATACATAGGTCTCCACACAGGAGGAAGGGGTGGGCACTGGCTCTGGACTGGAAAGCTTTGAGCCTGGGAGAGCTTGCCGGGAATGCCATGAGGCAGGTCCCTGAGCACCACTCCCACTTAGCGGGGTAGCAGAGAGGGCCCTGCATAGGAAGTGGAGATGGAGTGGACAAGGAGGTAGGAAGAAAACAAGGAGAAACTGATTTCTCAGAATCGAAGAGCTGTCTGCAGCAAGTGTGCGCCAATGGTGTCAAATGCCAAAGACATGTCAAGATTGGGTGATTCAGAGTCATTGGTGGTTCTTTCAAAGGGCAGTTTCAGAAGCCATGAGCACAGCCTGATTACTGTGGGTTAAACTCTGAAGGGACATGGGGTGTGTTACCGTATCAAACAAGGTGTCAGTATATTATGTCCCCTTCCCTAGAAAGAGCTTTGAAGAGTAAACCCAGTAAAAATACTGGAGCTCTTCACACAGAATACCCTGTGCATTGCAAAGTTTAAAAATAGCTCAATGGACTGTTAAATTATGCACCAAAATACTGCTTAATTTGTCAAGAAGCAAAATTTTGTAACTATGAAAAACACTATGACCAAAGGAGTATAATATTGAAAATGAAATCTCTTCCTTTTCCTCTTCTTCCACTATTTGGAATCAGTGGCATTCAATGAATTCAAGAGCAAATTATAAATATTCCACATAGAAGCTGCATCATATTGAGAAGTAAAAGAGATTTTAAGCCATGTGGGTCCTAAACATTGCAAAGAAAATTATGGGGAGAGGGAGACTGGCCATGATTTCAAACATATTTCATGCTGCCCCATTTTGTTAATGGGAAAAAAATAGATTGAAATAGAATGAAATGTATCTTGTCTCAAGAAAACACAGGGAATTTCCTTTCTTACTTTTATGGTTGAATAATTTTATATGCTTTATATTTAATTTTGGACTGCATATTGTGTACATCGATAAAGAAGCCATTCTTTTAACCAACATGCCTTTGTACTTTATACAAATTGTTTGAATCTCATATGTAGAATAGCGTGCAGTCAGACTTACCCAGAAATAAGAATGAGTCTTTCAACAAATGGTTCTGGAGTTTTTTTTTTTTTTTTGGCATGTATAAATAAATTAAGTAAAAATGAATGTTATTTTCTGATTCTGAATCATTGGACAGTAAATGAGTGATTCTAATGCATTCATTAACTTTAGGCTAGATTTTCTTCAATCTAGAACTAACTCTTTTGCTGTGGCATCAAGGCTACATGTACAATTTAACTTACTGGAAGATAATGGGGAAATATAACTGTAAAAATCTCTCCAAATTGAAAAAAATTCAGGATTCTTTCTTAATAAATTAGTGCAAAGAAAAAGATTCATGTTTTTGTCTTGAAGAATGAGGCTTTTAATTCACTAAGGAAGGTCTTCTGGAAGTTAAGAGAATTTTCATTTTGTGTGTATTTTTTAAAAGTAAATTTATAAGTAAAACCATATTTCTTTTGCAACTTCAATAATTTATTGGAAAAATTATATCAAAATCTTTTGTTGTCCTTTGTTTGGCCTGGTCTTATTTATATGTAATAATTTTATTTCTATAATAGCCAGAACAAAATAGATCACCCGATGTTTTTCACACTAAATGTATAACAGTAAAGAGAATAAACATACAAATGTTGATTAAGGTAAATTCAAATGCGTTTATTCTTTAGTGGCATTTGGATGAAATGTGTATGGAGAACACGAATGAGCACAATGAAAAAATGTTTTTGTGTTTCATGTTAACCTCCCTGAAGAAATTTATTTCCTAGTCTCAAAAATCCTTAGAATGATAGTCTTGTTTCCAAATATTCAAAACTGTTACAGTTCTAAATTGGCTTCCTCTTTTCTTCTCCACAATAGAAACCATCATACAATGTTTGGTGGTAAGTGAATGGAGACACAGAAATACAAATCGAAGTCCCTGGAGTATAAGAATAAAAAAAGAACCCATCTGAAATTTGAACCTGAAATTTTAATTGCATTGAATGACAACCCAGATTTTATACCTTACATGAAAAGAATGATTAGATCATAATATTACTAAGATTTTTTAGTACCATTCATTATTCATGCCCTGACAAAATACTTGTGACATCCAGCTGGGAAATTAAGAGTGTCTGGTCCCAGAGTAGGTACAGGTGTGATTTCTGAAAGTCTCATTTTACAGTTTGTTCAGTTGCCTTAATGCGACACATTTTGAAAAGGCAGACAAAATATTTTGATTCACTTTCAATTTAGAATCAAGAAAGATAACAATTTAGGCTAGTCTATAATTCAGAGTAACAAAACAGTTAAAAATTGATTCTCACTTATGGTTGGCATTTGATATAACATTCTGTTTTATCTTGTACAGGCATATTTATATACATAGTAACACTATCCAATATCAAGTAATATTTTAAAAACTTGGACTCAAAAGTCTGTTAAATATTAGGATTGTATCATGATTTCTGAAACGGAGTCAGATCTACATTCACATCATTTATTTTGTCCAAACCCATTTTCAGTTTCTTCCCAAGAGTGCAGTGTAAGTTTTTTTAAAATCATTTACTCTTCAATTTATTTTTATAGCGCAGAAGTTAATTATTCCATCTTAAAGGAATATATAATGTGATCCAGTCAAAGGGAAAAAAGTATTTTCGGTGCCATTTTGTATTTTTTAAAATGTCGACATCTTAGGTGACCATATGTCCTGCTTTGCAGGCAGTTTTATATTCTACCTGTTGGCCTGGCTAATAGTATCTCCTCAGACTTTGAAATCCCTCACTGTGGACAATAAATTATCCAGCCACTCTTTTAATACATGATTTGCCTAAATTCACTTAACTTCATGATGCTGCATTTTCAACATTTATACAATAGCCATAATTACTTCTAAACTTTGTAAAGAATGGCATTAACAGGAAAATTACCACCCTCATTGTACAAATACAGAGTTAATCCTGGTGGTGACTAAGGGCCAAAATAAACACCTTTTGTGGTTGCATAAATCCTTCTGGCCAAAAAGTCGTCATGTAATTTAATAAACATCTATAGCCAGAAAGAAAAATAGCTTTGCATCTAAAAAGCCATCTCTTACCTACTTGTTACTCTGTAGCCAGAATCTAATAATCGGCCTTCTTAAGAGATGGACAAATCGCATTGCCAAACCCCAAGTGCTGTTACAGGTAGGTAACGTGATCTGAGTTGATTCTAATGAGTCTCTAAAGAGAAAGGGAAGAGGAGGAAAAATCAAATGTTTTGTTTAGAGCACTGTAGGGTGCCTTTGACAAGTGCCCAGTCTTTCTTAAAGTGTTTAGATTTTTAGAACTTTCAAGGTGTCAAGTTTAGTTATTTCCAGGGAAAAAGGACTCGGGAAGATTCCTTCATTCAACACGTCCGTACTCAGTGGCCACTGTCAGTGACCCCCTGGGCTGGACTTGATGTGCTCCCTGCTCTTTTAAAAGGCTGTGCCGACTTGAGGGCAAGAAAGCTGGAAGGTAGTCTCAGTTACTTGAGTTCCCTGTGTGAAGCTGGGACCCTGATGCTTTCAGTTTGCAGGCAGACGGCATGACAAGGACTGAGCCACATTGTCACTTCAGTGGAATGATGGATTTCAGGAGAAATCCTTCTAGAGATTCTGATCTCATGGGGGACTCAGGAACTTGCATTTTAATTAGCAACCCCAAATAATTCATGTACACACTGTAATTTAGGAAACACTGTTCTAATGATTTAAAAGCCTTTGACCATGTTGACTTTGCTTAATTTTTTGTGTGTCTAAACATCAAACCAGCAGTGATGACAAGATAGAGGCTGAATAAGCAAGCATAATAAATGAATAAAATGTGAGTTAGGGGCATCGCTGTTTGGAAAAATTAACCAACTCAGCAAACTTTTGCTGGCTACTCAGTCTTTACCTTTGAAGGAGACTGTGGCAGCCTCCACGTTTAGGGGAGTAAGAAGCAAGTGTTTGGCAACCAGTGTCACGGGCTAGGTAGTTTTTACGGGGAAGATAAAGCCAGAGCCTTGTTGCAACAAGCAGAGTTGGAGCCTGTGACTTTGAATTCGCAACAGGTCATTTCAGCTTAGTTCTTGGACAAAGAGGAGTTGTAGTCATAATTATAATAGTTCTTAATGATCTTCTTAGAGCGACTGTGTGGGCTGGAACAAAGAATAGAGAATAATTTTCTATGCGTAACATTTCCAAAATGCCATAACTATGTAGGAGAAATGCTTATGTGTTTGTAAAATGCACTGGCTTTCTCAGAATCGGAGAAATCACAGATTTAAAAGGATTCTTCAGGATCTTCTAGTCCAATCCTAATCCTCATGTAACCACCCCCAGATACTAAGAACCTAACAAGTAAATTCAGAAAGAATTTGATTTAAGCGGAACCCTGTGATAATCAGAGCTAAGATATCTCTCCAAAACTAGACTTGTATAAGTCAGGAAAAACAAGTTGGCATTATCAACTGTTGTGAGCATGATTTGTAGACTGAATCAAACTTACTGGGAAAACTGATTTTTTAAAGCAAGTATTTATCAATTACTAACTCTCTGTTAGGTGCTTTGTTGGAATTGATCTTCATGAAGGTGGTATCTTTTAAACATGTAAATAAATTTAGAGATATTAAGTTACTTAATTGAGATCTCACAGCTAATACCAAAATTGAAAACCAGGTCTTGTCTGGCTCCAAGACAGATACAGAAACACCGTATAAAACATCTGGAATGATGGTCCAGATGTGATTTTAAAAAAAAATCTGCAATCATCAAACAAGTCATAAATTAGTTGAATAGACTTTTTGAGACAGACAGATCCAGTTTGAAATCCTACTTCTGTCACATGTAGGATCTTGGGGAAAAATCTGAGCCTCTCCTTGCCTCTGTGATCTATAAAATGGGAATAATAGAGTGTCATGGAGTGCTCTTAAGATTATATGTAAAGCACCTAATAGTACAGTATCTGACAAGGATCTGCCACTCCAAGACAACAGAGGTAATTCTACTAGACTGTAGCAATGTAAGAAAGTACCACCTTCATTTTTGGCCAGCGGGATTCAGGATTATGTATCCCAGTCAGTTAAGCCTGCGGCATGTTGTGAATAGTGAATAGTGCGTGTAAGATGCATGAATATACGTATTTACCATGGTTAAACATAGCAAGAAAGGACAATAGGACAATACACATTTGTCCCATTAAAACGTCCAAATTAAGACCTGTAGAGGTAGATGTTATGAAACAGAGGTTTCTAATCCGCTCTAATATTCTGAAAGTTCAGTTGCTAAATCAGAGAGCCTAATAAGTAAAATGCTTTGACCAAAATCATGTTGGAAGTCAGTGTAGTTCTAGACCAAGAATAAAGCCCTGTAGCTCTGGTTCAGTGCAGTACCCTCTATTCTCATTTTTCTTGTAAAGAGTGTACATCAGTTTGGCAGTTTTTTGTCAAGAATCTTTAAAATACTTTGAGTATTCTAGCCTAAGAAAATAATCCCAAATGGGCCAAACTTGGGGGAAGATGTGAGGACCAAATGCATGAAGAAATACTCTGAAGCATTATTTTTCTGCAGTGGCACGACATCTCAAGTGGCCATAAGAACGGCTCCCTCTGTCCTCTTTTACACGTCTTTGCTCAAAGGTCACCCTCATTGTGATACTGCCCCTAACCAGTCTATTTAAATTGTCCCCCTTTGTCTAACTCTATCCATCCCCCTTCTTCTGCTTTATTTTTCACTTGACACTTACCATGTCCTAATACATTACACAGTTTACTTATTTTTGTGTTTACTGACCAGCTCTTCATTAGGTCAGACATTTCAAGAAGGCATGAATTTTTGTCCCTCGTTCACTGATGTATTTGCATCACCTGGAACAACCCTGGGCAAACAGTACGGGTTCAAAAATATTTGCTGAACAAATTAATGAATGGACGATTTCCAAAACTAAAAGACTGGGTTGGTAAATCAGGGTATGATACTTGCTTCTATCTAGTATTTAAAGTGGTCATCAAGTTTAGAAAGCAAAAGTGAAAATCTTTGGAAACATGCCATTAAGTGGATAGAAAACAATATTCCAATTCAAATATATACTTAGAAGGGAACTAGGAAAAACTATGTACCAGAAAAAAAAGATCGAAAGGGAATGCAGAAAGAGAGTGGGTTTTATGCTTTGTTTTCCATTTTGTTTTATTTGAGAACCGCAGGAAAGTACAGAAAAAGGAAGTAAGTGAGAGAGGATGAGAAAGACCTGTGGTCATGAATGTTCTGTCTTCCCCGGGCTGGGAGGCCATAAGCCTGTGTGCTCTTTGCCTGAATTCCTGGCATCTTTGTCTAAAATGAAGATGAAAGTTTTCAGACAAAGAGCATATCAGGGCTCAGTTTTCCTCTGATTTCCAGAAACATACAGTTTCAGAATTGGCTCAGGAACTGGCAAGCTAAGAAATTCAATTTTAGCTAAATATTCAGTATTCTTCCCAGTTCTCCTTCTCCATCCATGATCCATGGATCCCCTGAGTTCCCTTTGACTGTTTATCCGTGTCCGTTTGTCTGGTTGTGGTTTTGTTTTTAAACTCTACTTTTGTCCTGTCCTCCTCCCACCCCTATCCTTGTCCTAGGCACACACATTGTTTGCCCTCAGTCCCTGGTTTGTGTGTGGGTGTTTCCCTGAATAAATAAAGCTCTGGTGCTGAGAAAGTTCAAGGCCAGAGAAGTCCAAAGCGGCTGAGGACCCCTAACAGTTGTCCCTGCCTTTCTGTGAATCGTGAGCCGGGGGCCTGCATCCTGGTTTTCCACCCGCCTTCCCCACACGCCTCTGGGCCGTTCCCTCCCACCTTCTGTTTCTGCAGAGACGTCATCAGTGCTTCCTTTGCTGTAACACTTTTACATCTTGAGTAACAACTTGCGTAGAGTTCTTTGCCTGTCCCCTTCTTGGTTACTAAGACATTCATGGGTCTTACCTCTCATATTGCAGGAAGTCCATGGCTCCGCATTTTCCCCACTCATGCTAGAGCACAAGGTCTCCTTATAATCCTGATGTTGCTGTTTAATCCCTTGATTTATGCAATTTTAGAATCAAAAGGAATCTTAAAAGCCAACTAGTGAAACCCCCGTTACCACTCCATGGTCAGCATAGTGTGAGGTGCACGGTAGGGTTTGGAGAATCTTTATCATCAGTAAACACCCTCAGGTCAGCCATCGTGTACCACTCCAAGATAATTATTTTGTGCTATTAACTTTGTTTTAAAAAAACAAAGTTATTCACATATATTTATAAAATTCACATATATTTATTCACATATATTTATTCACATATATTTATAAAATTGGTGAAGAATCACGGAGAAGCCTGGGTTCAGAAGGCAATGAGGTAAAACGGATTCCAAGTTGACCACAGGGTTGACCTAAAGTGAAAAAGTCTTCGTTACTGACGCAAGAACAGGAAGAAAGAGGCTAAAATTATGATGAAAGAATTACATGTAAAAATAAATAATAACATCTTTTGCTACTGACAACTGTTGAATGACGGAAGGGTTGCCAAGGCAAGCTGAAAAAATGTCAGGACTTGAGGTTAGCAGCGTATCCGGTATGATTCAGCGGGTGATTAAATTAGACTTTCCTTGATGGAGAAAAATAGAATAAATATGTCAAATGGTTCCTCCTCTTAGAGTCTGGGAAAGGTTATATTTCCATTTCACTGGGAAATGAAATGATTATTAGATAAGCAAGCCCTTTACCTGCCTGAAAGTTGCTAACACAGCTACCTTAACATTATCCCGGAGGTCATGAGAACTGAATTCACCGTGGTTTTTGACAGGACAGCTGATTTTTCTCATGATAATTTTTAATTGTCATTTTTTTTTCTTTTCAGGCTTGTAAATTTTATAGCTCCCAGTGGTACGTGGTAAATTATAATTATGAACAATATTCTGGAGACATTCGACAGCTACCCCGGTAAGAACCTTCCATGGTACTCCTTGGGTTTTTCTATATATAAAACACTCTCTCTGTTTAAATTCTGCCATTGTTTATGAATACACGTATGTTATTCTAGTATTAAGTTATGCTTTATAAAATTTAAAAATGAGTCATGAAAGACCATTTTGTTCAACAATGTATTATTTGTATAGTCACAGAATTGGGGTGAGATGCTCTTATTTAATTTTTGAACAAAGTTTTAAAGTCTTGATATATTATTCTTTTGTGAGCTGTCCTTTCAATAGCAGATACAAGAGGATTTTTCAAAACTTCAATTTTGACCAGAAGTTTTTTTCTGACAATAGTCTGTATATAGCGTTCAGTTTGCCATTCATTTGGTGTGTTTTCATACAGAGATAGTAAAAGGCATGAAAATAAACAACCTCCACAGAAATGATAGATCCTTAAGAACAGCAGAAAGGAAAAGACAAACAAGTACTTTTTTTCCAGACTGTGGGGAAACAAAGTCTCTAGGGGAAGGTGACTTTGTCCTGCACCTGCTCAACTGTCACCTCCACAGACAAGCTTACCTGACCGACTGCCTGAATTAGTAATCATTTATTCCGTGTCTGTGTCCCCCCACTGGAGTAAAGACCCCCAAAGGACAGGGATTCTTCTTTGCAGAACCCCCTGCAGGCCTAGGAGAACGCCCGGCACATAATTAGGTGGGCAGTGATTACTTATTGGGTAAGTAAACCCAGTGAGTGGCAAATTTTAAAACGTAATAATCCTAGATGGACATTGCTTACATTCAAAGGATGACGATGAACTGGAATTTCCTGCACACTCATTCATCAAACTAAAATGATGCAAATCATCCAGAAAAGTACTTAAGACAGTTAAAAGTTAATTCTTTCTTAACACTTTCCTCAAGTGAAGCTTTGAGATCACACACATTGTATCTAACTTTTTAAATGGTCACATGTTTCAGATTTGGGCATGGCTTTCTAAGATTTCCCGAGCCCCTTGAAACATCTTTTCCAGACTTGGATACTTGGAGATGCTGCTCTAAACTCCTGAATGCAGAATTTGGAGGGGGCGTCACGGAATGGCTCTGGGAAGGTGACATTTGAGCCCCGATCTGAAGGAACAGTAGCTACCAGCACCACAGTCTCCGGAAAAGGGTTCCCAGAGGGAACGGCGAGGGCAAAGGTGGTGCGGTGGCAGCTAGCGTGGTCACTCGAGGCTGGAACTGAGGGTTGGAAAGAGAGCAGTAAGGTAGCGGATGTTATGGACCCTGGGAAGGAACTTGGATTTTATTCTCATTGCACAGAAGCCTATGGTAATTGTAACCTAGAGTGTGACATGCTCTGGTTTACCTCTTTAAAAGATGACCTGTTCTACTCCACGGAGAATGAGATGGTGGCAGTGAGAATTAAAAAAAAGAAACAAAAAGAGGGAAGGGAGCCATTTCTTTAGGCGTTACATTACTGTCAAGAGCAAAGCAATGTTCCTCCAAAACAGCAACTCTTCATTCAAAACGGTGAATGTTAACTTTTACCAAAGTTCTGAACATTCCTTTAGATCCAGGTCACTCCTGGTAGATGGCCTCCTGTGACTTCATGTTGGGAAGATCCCATCACACCCCAGGCCTTCATGAGTAACTAGTACTTTCAGAATGTCTGGGCATTGGTCACACACTTTTTGTAGATGCAGTCGAAAAGCAAAGCATGTGTTAACATCCAGACTTCCTCTTTCTGAAAATAGTTTTGAAAAGCAGTTACAACTTGGAAGCTGTGTCCAAGCTGTTGGAAGACTGCATACAAGGGAAGAGAGCATAAAAGGAAGTGTTTAGCTGCCCTTTTGCATAAATGCCTTCCGGCTGTCTTTAGGTCTGTAGGCATCTTTGGTGGCTTTATCCCCAAACACTGTTCATCATTTCTTATAGTCGTGATGCCATAAAGAAAAGTAAATTTAAAAATTTCACATTCGCTGTATTCTCCCTCCATGGGAACAACAGAGAAAGCACGTCCAGCAAGAACAGAGTCGGGATATCACTGCTGAACTGGGATTCTCACAAAGCAGGAGAAGAAATCTCAGGAGAAGAAATGCGAAAGTAACCAAAACACTGCTGCGTCTTACCTCACTTTAACTAAGGGAAGTGAAAGTTGATACCAAGAAAGGGAAGAGTTAGACTGCCACTAAGTGAGAAACTGTAATGAACTCTACATGTATATTCAAAATGAAAATCAGAAGTTCTGAAATAATCCTCACGTGTCCCCTGAACAGATGAAAACTGCTAACGCTGAAGAGCGAAAATATTTTTTTAATGATTTTACAAATCTAAGCACTCCCCGCTCAAGACTACACCTATTTAGGTCAGTAGTGGAAACGTAATTTACTTGGGCCTTCCGAGGCTATTAGAAGTAAATCATTTTCATACCTCCTGGATTAGAAGAATTCTCCTATGTCTGCTACCAATTAAACTGAGCATTTCTTTTTATGGATTGCTGAAGCTGTAAAATAAAAACTTGCAATTATGGAGAAGTGAAAAAAGACGTGTGTTTCTCTCCCTCATTTTTATTCCTCAAATTTGAAATTGTGTTATGATTGACTCTTAAGAATCTCACTTTTTTTTAGCGTCTCTTCATAGGAAGATACTGGAGAGAGACTTTATTTCAGGCTAGAATGTGGAATGTCAAGACTTCACACATTGGAAATAAAAATTGGCACTGAAAATGGGGTTCCCAGAAGATAAGAATGTCATAAAAAAAATAGGTGATGCCAGAGAAGCCAAGAGTATACAGTGGGGAAAGACAGTCTTGTCAATAAATGGTGTTGGGAAACCTGAACAGCCACAAGCAAATGAATGAAACTAGGCTATCTTACATCATGCACAAAATTAACTCAAAATGGATTTACTATTTGAATGTAAGTACAGAAACCATAAAACTCCTAGAAGAAAACATAGGTGGTAGGCAGCTCCTTGACATTGGTTCTGGCAATGATTTTTTTGGATTTGGCTCCAAAAGCAAAAATAAACTAATAAGACTACATCAAACTGAAAAGCTTCTGCACAGCAAAGGAAATTAACAGCAAAATGAAAAATCAACCTACTGAATGGGAGAAAATATTTGTAAATAATGTACCTGATAAGGAGTTAATATCCAAAATATATGAAGAACACATACAACTCAATAGATAAACAAACAAACAATGATTAAAAAATGGGAAGATCTGAACAGACATTTTTCTAAAGACTTACAGATGACCAGTACATGAAAAGATGCTCTGTATCATTAATCATCAGGAAAATGTGTATCAAAGCTAAAATGAATTATCACCTCACATCTGTTAGAATGGTTGCTATCAAAACAACGGGAGATAACAAGTGTTGGTGAGGATGGAGAAAAGGGAGCCCTTTGCACTCCTGGTGGGAATGTAAACTAGCACAGCCACCATGAAAAACAATATGGAGATTCCTTAAAATATTGAAAATAGAGCCACCATATAATCCAAGAATTCCACTTCAGTGTATTTATTCTAAGAAAACAAAGACACTAATTTGAAAATATACATGCACTCCCATGTTCATCACAGCTTTATTTACAATAGCCAAGATACAGAAGCAAGGTAAGTGTCCACTGGTGGATGAAGGAAAGAAAATGTGGTACCCATACACAGTGAAATACTATTCAGCCATAAAAAAGAACGAAATCTTGCCATTTTCCACAACATGTATAGACCTTAAGGGCACTATGCTAAGTGAAATAAGTCAGAGAAAGACAAATATCATATGATCTCACTCACATGTGGAATTGAAAAACAAAAAACAAAACAAGAAAAAGCCAAACTCACCAATACAAAGAACAGATTGATTTTTGCCAGAGATGAGGTGTGGGGGTGGGCAAATTGAGTAAAGGGGTCAATAGATGAAAACTTCCAATTCTAAAGTAAGTAAGTCATGAGGATGGGATGCACAGCTTGGTGTCATTATAGTTAACAAGACCTTATTGAATATTTGAAAGTTGTCCAGAGACTAGCTCTCAAAAGTCTTTAGTAGCTAGGAATGGTGACGATGTTAACTAGACTTACTGCGATCCTTTCACAATATATACAAATGTAGAATCACCGCATTGTTCACCTAAATCTAGTATATTGTCATATGTCAATTATACCTCAATTAAAAAATATGAAACTAAGAAAAAAAATATGATGCCACAGATTGTATTCACCGGTGGGGTAAAATACAGAGATATATAACATATTGAAAAGTTTTACCACAGCTGGTTTGACATAAAGGAGAAAATTTCGTAGAGTATATTTCGTGACTGAAGATCAAATAAAATGGAATCAGTTTAGTGTGGCTAAACTGGAACAGATATTTTCATAAAAGAACACTTCTCGAGTGCAGGCCGTGTGCCAGATGTGCTGGGTGCCATGTGTACGTGATCTCATTGAACACGCATAACCCCACAGAGCAGGAACTGTTTTCCCTGTTGTATAAAGGAAACCAGGGCCCTGAGAGAGTTAGTATCTTGCCCCCAGCCTCACTCCACTCCGGCATCCCCACACGCCTTATTTGAGTGTAGAAGTGAGAAACAAGACGGCCTAGAAATGACGACTAAGTTTGGGTTGAAGGACCAGAGGGCGAGGTCCCTGCTGAGCCCTCTACCTCTGGAGCCCAAAGGCCCTTTAGAGACCCACAGGGCTCCTGGGGGTAGAATTTCACAATCAGTAGACAGAAGTGCTTCTCTTTTAATGATCTCCAAAAGAGAGAAGGGCCATGCTTAACGGCTCTGCAGACATGAGACTGAGTAATGATGATGGTGACTGAAAGACAAGGAGGCTGTGCCCTGTGGGTCAGTGGGAACAGGGACGGGAAAAAAGGGTCCTCAGTAGCCCCCTGCCTCAGCAGTGGACCCAACACTCTGCCATCTTGCTCCAGAGCCTTTCCTTACACGGCTGACCTCACCTCCTATCTCTCTCCCTTCCCCGTGTACTCCAGCCCCAACAGGGGTCCCCTCCTGGAGGCCGCAAGCCTGACCCTCCCCAAGACCTTCACTTACCGTTCACTGTGCCCAGGTGATCTTTCCACCGGTCATCACATGGCCAGCTTCTTCTCACTCTCAACCAAAATGGCCGTCTGTGATCACCCTTTCTAAACCTGCTCCCCCTGCCCGAATCTCTCTTTTCTCTTCCCCTCTTTAATTTTCTTCACAAGCATTTTCACCCAGGGAAAGTATCTTGTTTATTTATGCTTAATTATCAGCCCTCCCCTCCCTCAGAAGGCGAGCTTCCTCAGCTCTGGGATTTATCTTCTGATACGTGGTTGGCATTTTTGCAGAGCTTCTATGGGACAGGTCCTCTCTGGGCCCTGGATCATTTAGTGACAAGGAGGAAGAATGGCCTCCAAGAGTTAAGACAGCTCTCAACTCACATTGACTTTGATCAAGTAGCCTTAGACTTAAGAAAATCCAGCAGTGCAAGAACATACGCGTGCACCCATCCCCCACTCCCAGATAAGACCTGAGTTGGCGCTCACTGGTCTGCACCTTCTTTTGAATGAGCAGCTTCAATATGGCTAGGGACTAAGGCAGTTAGTTAACTTTTGCTAGTGACCTCATTGATCTTATCTATCACACCTTATAATTTATTTTTGACTTACAATACTTAAGTGAACTGAAAAGGGAATTTTAAAGAAAACTTTGTTTTAGGGAAGAGTTTAGAGACCTCACAAGTTGTAATGCAGAGTACCTACCCACATATTAAATGTAACATTCAGGAAATTCTTTAGAACTGTTTCACTATTTGTACAACACTCCCTTCTCTCTTCTAAATCATCTGTCCCTCAAAAATAACAGGGAAGAATAGTTCAGAAACTCATACTCCACATTTTCTTTGAGAAAAGTTATATATGTTTTTCCACAATTTTAAAATTTTCCTTCACATTAAAGAAAGTCAGTTCAGGAGACATCATTTTTTATTACTCTTTGAATAACCCCTTCAACACTTTTTAAAAAATGTCCTCTATATTTCATTGTGCAAATTTTAAACATACAAAAAGTGCTGAAAAACTTATACAATACACACCCATATTCTCCCCATCCAGAATGTATCTTTTACATTTTACTGTATGTATTTTGTCACATGATCCATTGACCCACCCATTCCTCTAGCCAACCATCAGTCCATCAGATATTTTGATCATTCCAAAGTGAGTTGAAAAATAGCAACACACTGTCCACTGCCTTTCTAAACACTGTAGGATGCACACCATCAACTAGAAGTGTACATGTTCATAGTTCACTTTTTTTTTTTGAGGGACACTTTAGGAGGAAATTCACGAGTTGTAAGTGAACCATTGGATAACTTTGTGTGTACACCTGGACCACTGAAACCCCGACTGAGATGAGGAACTTTGTCATCACCCTCAAAGAGTTCACTGCTGCCCCTTCCAGGACAATCCTCGCCCCTCCTTCCCTCTCCCCCGGAGACAATCACTGTTCTGATTTTCTTCACCACAGATTAGTCTTACTCGTTCTAGAACTTCGTAACATTGGAATCATGCCATATGTATTCCCGTGTTTCCAACTGCTCTGACTGAACATGATGTTTTTGCGTGTTTTGCGTATCCACATCGTTGCGTGTTTCAGGAGCTCCCGTTCCCTTCTGAGTAGCGTTCCTGGGTGTGGATCTACTGTAGTTGGTTTAGCCATGCTCCTCTCAATAACAGCATTTTGAGCTGAGTTGTGCGTAAGTCACTTTCAATCCAGGGCCTTTTGTGAAGCTTTGCCTGCCATTTATAGGGTATCTCATTGTTATTTCCCATCCTCTACTGGGAGATACATGGAAAAACCCTCACAAGTATTTAGCCTTGTACACAGAGATTCCTGAAAACCTTATTTTGTTTCCTTAATTCTTTGCTCTTATTTCATTGCTAGTTTAAAAGGCTGTTCCTTCTCCCCTCTGTAAGTTTTTAAGTATCTTCACAGAAATGAAAGTTAGATTGCGGAACGTGGCCACTGTTGCAAGCCACGATTCTCAGAACCAGTGCCCATAAAATTATTCTTTTGTAAGCAAGAGAAGAAAGGACAAGACGTGCTGGCAAAAGAGGACAGAATAAAAAATTCAGAAATGAATAGAAGTGTCTCAAGGTCAAAGGGAGACTGACAGGAAGTGACCAGCATATAGTGCAGGGCTGTCCATGAGCCAGCTGGTTGACCTTCCAGGTTCTAGCTGGTCTTTGCTGCCTCGTCCTCAGTTTTCCCTACTAATCCCTTTGCCTTCCCCTTGGGATGTTTCCTTAATAGTGCCTTTACAGACCCACCATCATTTTAAGACTCTTGGAACTCTCATATGTTTGATGCAGACAAAAATACATCAAATAATTGTTCTGAAATCAGCCCTTTGAACCTGCCTGTGAATCTCAGTCAACGTATCACCTCTCAGGGGAGCAGGGGTAGAGGGAAAGGCTGGGTTCAAGGGCTTTATTTTGCCAATCAAGTGAAGAGGTGAAAGGGACTGCTTCTGATTCAAGGAGCGTCAAGATGTTGTTAAGGAGAAAAGGAGTATTTTTGATGGGATATAAAGCATTTCCCAGTGGTCCCCAAATAACAGTGTGGTCTGCTACTTCACATGAGGTTGACCTTAACGAAAAGGCAGGACAAGTTAACATCAGTGACAGCTTACACAGGTAAACTTGAGTGTCTCTAAGATTCTGCAAGAAGGAGAAAAAACTACAGGTACAGAGAGAAAAATGGCTGCAATCTTACTTAACATGCTTCTTAAAGATGGTTTGGATTAACCTATCCTAAATGCAGGAAGTAGCATTTCAGGCATAAGGATTCAGAGCTCCTTTTCCACTGTGAGTTTATGTGGGTAACTGTTAACGGACTTCATTTTCTTCTCAGCAAAATAGCAAGATTAGGCTAGACATCGAGCCCCAGAATTTGTGTCCATATGACTGATTATATGCATATATAAATTAATAAAAAGCAGTGTGCTACTTCCTTAGTCTGCTTAGTGTAGACTTCAGTACAAAGTCTCTGCTATTTTGGTGTGTATTTTTGAACTTCTTTGAACTTGCACATAAGTGATGCATGAGGAAGGCTGTATGATATATTAATTATGTTTTTGAATGCTGGACTAGCACATACCCACGTAAGTAAATTCATATACATCAATTAGCAAATGTTTATCGAGCACTTAACCATGTGTCAGAGCCTGTGGTGGTGATAACATTGAAATACACATTTCCTGTCACTCTTCTTTCAAGCCTCTGGCTTTTAAATAAGACTGTTGTCATTCACCACTACTTACCTGTGGGTCTTGGGATGTCCTATCGAGACTGTGCAACCAAAACAAAATAGAGAAAGAAATTGGAATAAAGACTGAAATGAGACTCGAGACACCAGTTATGGGAATAGTCAATATCAAACACTGTGCACTCCAGAATACCTTTATTTTCAGTAGTTATGAATTTTGGTAGCAAGTAACACTTTCATTTATTTATTTATAAGATTTTTTAAAAAATCATTTTAACATGTTGGAGGGGCCTCTTAGGATTTTGATCACCAAAAATGTGCTTTACTGCTAAAAAGAGCATCGCTGGGATGCCTCCCAAAACCAAAGTTTTAAGTTACACCTTTTCATATTATTGCCCTTCTGTGATATCCTTGTTCATCTTGCCTATCAATAATTCAGTCAGCAAATGCATATTGAGCATGTCCACAACAGGAAAGAAAAAAGTTGGATGAGCTGTAGACGGGACTTCATTAGAGTCCCTGGCTTTTAAGAAATGTATAATCTGATGCAGGGAGAAGACAGGTGCACAGATAACAGAATAGGGCAAGCATCCTAAGATGCATATGCACACTCAGCATCGGCAGGGAGAGAGTCCTAACTCTGTACATCCAGGGTACCTTCGTGGAAATGACTGTGGGGGCACAAACTCTTATCAGGTTACGATGGAATATTGGTCAACCTTAAAAAGAAATGAAATCCTGATCCTTTCCAAAGCATGAATGAACCTTGAAGACATTATGTTAAGTGAAATAAGCCAGACATGAACAGACAAATATTGCATGACTCCACTCATATGAAGTCCCTGGAATGGATCCAGTACATAGAGATAGAAAGTAGCCCAAGGATTACCCGGAACTGGGGAAAGGGGGAATGGGGAATTACTGTTGAATGTGTACAGAGTCAGTTTTGTGAATAAAAATGGTTTGGAGATGGACAGACGTGCTGGTTGTACAGCGTGAATGTACTTACTGCTACTGAACTGTATGCTTAAAAATAGTAAAAATGGTAATTCTTATGTAGATCTTACCACAACAGAAAACAAAAATGTTGATCAGGTATGGAGTCTGTGGTTCTGATCTCAAGCTTTCCACAGTTTGATAGTGAGGACAGTGTTCCTTTTTGTGCTCTAACTTTCCCTGCTGTGACCAGAGAATGGACATTGTCATGTCTTTCAGAGGGAGGGTAAGGAATATTTTGAATCCACTTGAATCCATTTGAATCCACTGTATCCCTCTGTGGATGCGCGGTCGGGAGATGTTTTGCATACTTAAGTATAAAGAGCCCTCGGTCATTCATCTTCCTATCTGGAATACCATCAACATGGGAAACTGTTTGTAATGAGAATATTGAATCTGCTCCTGGGCTTTTTTCCTCCATAGTCAGATTCTGAGATTGCTTCCACATAATTGAAATCGTTTGGAAGAAAACAAATACCCCATGCAAATTCTCCATGTAGGGTTTTCTAGCTGGGTATCAGGGAATGCCTGAATGTGAGATGATCTTGTCTGGTTTCCATTCAACCATGAGTTATTAGATAGAATCTAGCCAGAGAAATTTTATTTTTGTCTTATTTTTACCATTTATAGAGCCAAGTGTACACTCTTGTTCCTCTGGGTTTTTCAGTGATGCTCTGACATAAAAGCATTTCTGTGCTATGATGGAAATGCCCAAAGTAAGCACAGTTTGCCCCTAAGTCATGTTGGTGCAGACTTTGGGGAGAGGTCACGGTTAGGGGAGCAGCGCAGCCTAGTGGCCAGAGTGCAGGTTGGTTCTCAGGAACGTGGTTCTTCAAATGACTGTACTCTTGGGCATGTAACATAAAAGCAAAAAAAAAAAAAAAAAAAGGTGAAAATATCACTACTTTACATTCTACTTCAAAATGTGGAGGAAGGAAAATATATATCATCAAACCTTTAAAATTGTCCCACTTGCCTTCATCTAATTAAAAAGGATGTGTGTTAATATTAATTCTGTGGTTTAAGATGGAGATTTATTATTGGAGATAAGATATAATAGTATGGAGGAAAGTTAATACTTCCAAAAGAAATGGGACCCTCACGAGATTACATTATTTCATAAAAACCTGTAAGGAAGCCAACACAATAGCTGTTACCCAAGGAACAGCTGAAAGCAGTGTCTCAAATGACAAATCAGAATTTTTTTTTTTTAATATCAGAGCAGAATACAAACCAGAGAAACTTCCTTCACATTCCTTTGAAGTTGACCATGAAGATGCTGATAAGGATGAAGTAAGTACATGGTTGAAAGTGGAATGTTTAAAACATGAGGATAATTAGTTCCCATCTTTCACTAGAGTGTTTCAAATTCTGCCCAGTTTTTCGTAAAGCTGCAGTAGCTGTGGGTGTGAGGGCTTTTAGGCAAAATGAATCACGTTTGCTTTGACATTGAACATGATTGCTTAAGATGAGTCAAAGAGAGGAAAAGGAGTCTCGGTTTTAAGTGCAGTGTCTAAGATCTGGAATTCACAGACGAGTGCTGTGATGCTAATGATGCCTTTTGTACAGGATACCACTTCCCACTCGTCTTCCAAGGGCGGTGGGGGAGCGGGAGGAACCGGCGTTTTCAAGTCTGGCTGGCTCTACAAGGGCAATTTTAACAGCACCGTGAATAATACCGTCACTGTTCGGGTAAGGAGCCATCAAGATTCATCTGTGTTTCTGCCACCTTTCTTGACACGCCCCCTTTCTTGACATGCCCCCTTCGGTCACAGAACAGAAGAGAGCCATTTACATTGCATTTGTGTTTGGTGTCATATTTTATTTATGAGAAAGGGAGATACTCTTCTCTAGAGCAGTGCCCTAGAAACGGAGCACTCTTGACAGAATGAGAAAAACTAATTTCTGTGAACGTGCATACCTCCTTATGTTTTTTCCCTTTGTTTAGTCATTCAAAAAGCGCTTCTTCCAGCTGACTCAGCTGCCAGATAACTCCTACATCATGAACTTCTACAAAGATGAAAAAATATCCAAAGAACCCAAAGGCTGCATCTTTCTGGATTCCTGTACAGGTGTGGTGCAGGTGAGTAGAAATCTCTTTTTCCCTGAGGTTTTGTTTTTTTTTATTAATTGAAAAATGTGTTCATCCAATCATCATTCATTCATTCCAAAAATATTTATAGCGTATCTGATATGAACCAAGAACTGTTCCAAACTCTAAGTATTCAGTGGAGAACAAGGCAGCCTAGATACCTGTTTTCACAAAACAATAAATAAAGTAAAGCAGAAAATAAGCAAAGAAAGAAGTAGAATGGAATAGCCGGTGAAATCCAGAATAAGGAAAATAAGCAGGGTTACGGAAGGGAGAGAGATGAATGGGGAAGTTGGAAAGGAATATTTATGCTCCAGAAGTGAGAAAAACACTTTTCCTTAGTATTAAATTGACGCGGAGCACCGTGGCAAAGGGAAGCAGACTCATTCCACAGGCCTCATTTGAGCATCTCATTTTCAAAAAACGTATTCTTTCTACTCTGATGAAATAGCTCTCTTCATTCCCTCTTCTGTAAATCTCAAGTGTTTTAGCAGTCTCATCTCAAATTTCACATTAAGATGTTGGCTCATTGAGATTGAGGACTCTGTTTTTGGTCACAGGCCACTAAGAACAATTTTTTATCTTAACACCAAGCCGCAGGTATTCATACAGCTTGCTACATGGCTGAGATTACATCTCAGATTAATACCAGGGGCCCTCAGATACGTGAATGCAAAACAGGGTCCTACCTCCAATCTCTTAAACCTAGTCTGTATCTGGATGGTATACCTGTTAAAATCTGGAATTTCTCCAGGAAGTAATCAAGCTGAACTTTAAAAGGAAAGAATTAATTAAGTGTTGCTGACCACTCCACTAGAAGGGAAAGGTAATTGCTTTTTAACACAGATGCCAACTTGCCGTACGAAGGGGGCAATCAGGGTCTTAATGGAGGGTGGAGATGGTTTTCTGTCGTTGGTCACAAAGGAGACTCTTTGGCTTTAGAAATATGAAGTAATACTTCAGCAAGAAGTTAAAGATCAGTAACTTCATTTTATAGACATTGAGCTGAAAAACTTAAACATTTTCTTTTCCATCTGTACTTCCAAACTTGCCCTAGCAGATGAGTCATCATCTTTTAAGACGTATCATTGTAACCCTCTTTACGTATTAAGTTTGCAGAGGTATGGAGGATGGCATAATTTCTTCTTCCAAGAACCCTGTAACTCTGTTGAACACACATCTTAGTGCTCCAATCTGACCTTCCACTCCAGGAACCTCTTCTCCATCCTCTCTTAGACTGTGTTTTAGTCTCTGCTTAAACAATCCCTTAGAAAGAAGATGTCATCTAAGGGGAAACATAAGTTTGGGGTGTGAAGAGGTCGGTGTTTGAATCCTAGTTTTACTGTGTACTGTCTGAGAGCTTTGAGTAAGTTACTCGAGCTCTTTGATTTAAGGTTCCTCATCTGTAAAACTAAAATAAATGTGCCAGCATGTGAAAAGGATCTGGGAGATAGCGTGTCTTCAGCCATCCTTCCCTCGTCTTTCCATTAATTATAAAGGCCATAACGTGGAGAGATGAGCAACCCATTGTGGGAAAGCCCTCCTAGAAAACATTGATTCACCTTCCTAAAATTTCTACTTAAACTTGCTAATTTATCCATTTTTTCTTTCTTCATTCATTCATCCAACAAACTTATTTAGCGCTTACGATGTATTGGGGAACTGTGCTCAAGCACTGGGAGTTTCCTGTAAGGCATAACCAAAGAGGGATGTAGGCTCATATGTACCTATTACACAATGTCTCAAGAACTATAATGGAGGTAAAAAATGGCACTTTCTATGGAATATTCTGAGAACAGTGATAAACTCTTCTGGGTTGGCTGGAAAGATGCATAGAAAATATGGGCGTGTAGGTAAGAATCCCCAAAGTAGGTTTTGCACATTGGAATACAATTGCATAATCCAACTTCATTTTCCAATAGATAGCCATTCAAATATTTAGGAATATGTATTACATCTTTTAAAGGGTTTAGTTTGTAGCCCTTTATGTTTATTCCTCTTTATCAAGAGCTTGTTGCCCTTTATAGAGGGAGGAACCTTTAGCTTCTTGAGATGGCTTTGGGAAGATAGACGTCTGGGTCCCTTGTCACCTTGTGTCTGGATCCCAGTTCTTATATATTTGCTTACAACTCTTTCTGACCTGTAAGTTTTTGCATCCGGAAAGAAGATTCTGAATGAGACGGTGCAAGTTTAGTCATTGTTCTAGCAAGCTCTCAAGCACAAAATGTGCCTGGAGACAAAACACATACACACACAAAAGCACAAAGCAAATGAATAATAGGATGAGTCAGACCTACTTTGTCAAGAATCATTGTCAGTTTCCCTTGAATAAAACAGAAAAGAAGAATAGACTTTTCTTCAGAAAGTGCTACCTACCATCTGGCATTCTTAGGGCGTTTAAGCTAAGTAACAGTCTTTAGTGAACAAGCCGTTTTAGTTTACTTTCTTCAGACCTAATCTACATCACTGTGTTTTCTTAAGAATAATCCTTGGAATCTTAGAAATATATTTCAAAGATGACTTCAAGTAGAAAAAATTTCTCAGAGACTTCAGATGATGTTTACAGTTGGAAACTTCTTGGACCTTGGTAAAATAAAGACCTAATGGTAGTTTTCCATCTTTTTTGTAATGTCGTCAAACAGTATTAGATCTGTTTTATACCCCTCATTCCCAATCTGAAGCAGAACTTCTGAGTTTTGCTGCTTCAGTTTTGATCTGAGACTAAGGGTTATTTAGGCCTTTGCTATTCTATCTTGTTCCTTCAGAGTGTTTGCGTTCATTCATTGGTCCAACCATCCATCCACCCTTCCATCCATCCATCCATCTATCCATCTGCATTCTTAGGGTGTTTAAGCTTATTAACAGTCATTAGTGAACAAACCATTTTAGTTTGCTATCCATCTATTCATCCCAGATCCTGCCACTGTGAAGGGAATGAATAACCTAAGAATCCTGTCTACCAAGGGCCCCTACCTCGACAGTGAGAATGACTGATGTCACTTTATACAGTGTCGACTGAAATAAATGCACAGCCTAAAAGTTGAGTTATGTTTTATTTGGCAGGAGGACTCGAGCCCGGATGACAGCCATTCAGATGGCTCTGAGGGACTGCTCCCAAGAGGGAGGGGAGGAGCTAGGTTATATAGGAGCTTTACAACAAAGACCAGGTAGATGGAACAATAAAAGATTGCTTGTTATCTAAAGAAAACCAGGCATCTCTAGTTAAAGAATTTAGTGCTTTTCTATGTATGGGAGGAAGCAAACATTTGGGCTCCCTGAATTCATTCCTTTGACAAGCACCTAGCTATCTAGGGCCAGTATCCTGTCCTTTGTTATTCTAAGTCCGATCAGAGGGCACCATTGTGAGTGGCTGCAGAGGCTGGGCTGCAGGCCTGTCCTCACTATGGGGTGGCAGCAGCCGCTTATGACTTGGTTTCAGCATTCTTTATTTACTGATATGGTTGCAGTATTTTCATTCACACTGCAGTATTTTCCTTCACAACATAAAGGCTTACGTGGGGGTGAGGGTGGTGCTAAACACTGTTGGTTTCCTCCTAGGTTCTGGATCTGCCACTTAGTGGAGATGGGTTCCAAGACAGTGACCTTAGGTGCTTAACCAAAGCCTCGAATCTTGGATGCCTTCTGCAGCTCAGTCAGGCCGTTACATGAAGGAAGTAGTGTTGGGTGTGAGACAACACGGCTTGAACTGTGTACAACTAGTGTGTGCATGCCCACACAAAGGGAGTCAAATTGAGAGGGAAAAAAAAGTGCATCTGCCAAGGAAAACAGATCTAGAAGCCAAATATGACTTATCACCCTCCCATTAGCAAACTTTGGCTGTAAAGAATCTCACTTCCCATGATAATGATCAAACCCAGAATGACATTTGTCATCTTCATCTCATACACTATTTGACAGCAGTTGATGGAACATGCATTACTCCTGTCCCAATTTATTAAAATAAAACTCAGACAGATAAAGTGGCTTTCCCAAGTCAAAGAGCTAATGAATGGCAAAATCAGATTTGAGGTGGATGGTTGTCCAAAATTACAGAAAGATGCCCAAGGAGGTGTTTTGGCAATCATACATCCGGTGGGCACACCTGCATAGACACAGACATTCATCCTGCATCAGCCACGTATGCAGAAGAAATACTACAAGGCTATATGCTCATGTGTAGTTTTAAGTAAGATTTATTTCAGCAAATACATATTGAAAAATTTGCTATCTGCAAGGCTTTGTGGGAAAGCCAAACATGAATTGGTTGTGACTTCTGTCTTCAAAGAACTTTCAGCCTTTGGGAGAGTGCACCAAAAAAACACAGAACAAATACAACATATAGATGAATAGTTAAACATGAGTGACTGATTCAAAAGTAGGTTCTGATAACATACGCAAGAATGATGTTACATTTATCACTGCATGATGATATATCATACGTGTGTCTATATTGCATACATGTTACATGTTATATTTCTGCTCATTTGTTTCCTGATATTCCATTACACTAAAATGTAAGTTCAGTGAAGGCAAGCACTTCACATGAATATTTTTTAACGCTGTGTACCTGGCACATAGAAGAAAGCCAATAAATTTTTGTTGAATGAATGAATAAATTAACATACACACAATGGAAATGATTGCCTGGATGGTAACCACCAGCGCCAGGAACCTGGGTATGATGGTGTGTGTTTCCTTTTAAAACTTTTTTTTCTGCTACGTTCTGGAAAATCTACTAGGAACACGATAGGTGCAATGGCCTATTTTGCTTGGATAACTTCCTTCGAGATTCAGTCTTTCATTGGTTTTGGTGGCTCTATTGGAGTGTCTGTTTCAAAACTTTTCCAGATGAATATTGTGGAAAGAGACCAGCTTGCCACAATTTATTGAGCACATCATATGGCATTAGGACATGTTAACAGTTTGCTTATGCAGTCGTGTGGAAAGAGCGGTGAGCCTGAATGAACAAAGTAGTTGCATCGGCCGCCAAGGATACTGATTCCAGGGAAATAGAGGAGAATTTGAGGAGGAGGAAGAGGAGTATGATTACTCTTTGATTATCATTTTAATGACTTAACATTGCATTTCAAGATTATTAAAATGTCCCATTGTTTTTCTACTTTTGTAGAAAGTCTTTTCTTTTTTGCTGTTTTATTTGCCATTATCTTGGAGATTACAGAGAGACAGAAAACCACTCAGGCATCTTAATCTTCCCCAGCATAAGCTTCTTTGCACTGCAAGTAGCTCTGTTTCACTCCAAGAAGAAAAAGATAATTTGGTTTTTGAAAAGTTGTGGATAGAATACTTATGTCATTTATAAATACCCCTTTTTTATAAGAAACAAGGGCTTGTTGTACTTTCATCAAATTTTTTAAAAAATTAATAATATTGTTGAAGTTGGCAATCATACTTAATTCACATACAGAATGCAATTTAGAAAATCAAGTTTTGTTAGTGTTCCGTAGTATTTTTTATTAGTTCCTTGGCATCTGCATTTGAAAGCAGGTTACAGCTCAACCCGCTTATAATTTGGATCCAAAATAAGCATTTTACATGGCTTTGCATCTGCCTGTCCCCATTGTTTACATCAAATTAGTCAGGCAGACTCTTTTCATTGGTTTGTTTTCAAGAAAACACAGAGTTGTTTGCATTTTTGCTATATTCAGATTCTTAACAAGATCCTAGCAAAAGCTACACTCTGTATCTTTTTTTTTTAAGATTCCACATATAAGTGATATCATATGATAATTTACAAGCCAGAAATAGATTCACAGACATAGAAAACAAATTTACGGTTACTAAAACCATAGGGGGAAGAGAGATAAACTAGGATTTGGGGATTAATAGATACAAATGACTATATATAAAATAGAGCAGCACTAATTGTGCAGTACAGGGAACTGTATTCAATATCTAGTAATAACCTATAATGGAAACTAATATGAAAAAGAATATATGTATGTATATATAGCTATACATATGTATCACTGAATCACTTTGCTGTACACCTGAAACTAACACAACATTATAAATCAACTTTACTTCCATTAAAAAAAAAAAGCTATGTTCTGAGCTCTGGACATTTGTAGTTCTTTCCTGAGTGTCTCTTTCTGTTCCTGTTGTTTCTTGAAAGATATCATACTGTAATAGGAAGCATGTCTCTTTTACGCCTTCTCTCAGACATCTGTCTCTGCCCTTAGACTCTCTGTGGCAGTGCAGGTCACAGGACCTCCTCTGTGAGCACCCAGGGGACCGTGTGGGAGGGTGTGTGGAGCGTCTGTCCCTCTCCCCCTGGGGAGAGATTCCGTTGCAATCCAAAGAGTGAACACAAGTCACCTAAGTACACGAGGGGGGAACACCTGCCTGGTGACTGGGGTGGGAGGGTTGTTTCAGACCTTTGTGGCAGCAGCAAACCATATGATGGGAGCACATCCAGGGAACTAGAGCAAAGCCCCATGGGTTGGTCACAAAATGCAAAGTTAGAGAAGAGTCTGGAGGTTGACGGAGAAGCCAGAGTCAGAAGGGAATTGGGGACCTCTGGCATATGGATGTCAGTTAAAGTCATTGGACCAGATGAGAAAGAAAGGAGTCTCAGGGAGACCTTAAGGTAGCATTACAAGTCGCCAAGATAAGGGCGAACCAGTAGAGGTGGTCACCATTCAGGAGGAAGCAGAACCAGAGTAGAGTGTGGTCACGGAAACAAGAGATAGATGGGTTTCAAGACGGAGGGAGTGGCCACGGCCTTAATTCTGCTGAAAGGTCAAGGAAGATGTGAAGAAAGAGACTTTCCTTGCAGAGTACAGCAACATGGGTTTGTTCGTGACCTTGGCAAGTGCAGCCTCTGGGAGGTAATGGGGTCAAAAGCTCAACTGGAGTGAGTTGTGAATGGAACACAAGGTGAGAAAGCAAAGGCAGCAAACTCACTGCAGCTGCTTGAAGGAAGCCCCACATGTGCCTGAAGAGGACATTTTCAAGCAACGTGCTCACCCGGTCAATGACAACTTACATAAAGTATCTCCTTATGCAAAAAGCCTTGAAAGAAACCAAACAAAGTGATTCTGACCCATCTAAATTGTCCTGTTTTGGAAGATCTCCTTTATGTTACGTCTTCACGTGGAAAGAACCATTAAGAACAGTCTGTCTGCCCGTCTTGGGGAGTGATAGAAATGTTAGCTATCTTCATTGTGGTGGTGGTTTTGTGGGTGTATCCATCTATCAAAATTCATCAAATTGTACATGTGAAATATATGTAGTTTACTGTATGGGAACCATACCACAATAAAAGTGTTAAAAAAAAAAAGTTTCTCACTCTCTAAGACTGATTATCTGATGTTTTTCTTTCCTTTTCTACCACAGAATAACAGACTGAGAAAATACGCCTTTGAATTGAAAATGAATGACCTGACCTATTTTGTGTTGGCGGCTGAAACGGAGTCAGATATGGATGACTGGATCCACACCCTCAACCGTGTCCTGCAGATCAGTCCAGAGGGGGCCCTTCAGGGCAGGAGGAGCACGGAGCTCACGGATCTGGGGCTGGGTGAGCTTCCCTCCCTTTGCCCAGTGCGACCTGTGCATCTGGTTCATTTCAGCTCCTAGTAACTGTGGTAGCCATCAGGTCTGGCTCATCCAATGCTGAGTTGTTTGCTCCAGGAAATCACCCCTAACCTTTTACTTTTACTAAATAGCCAGAGTCACCAGCCAGGGGGATGATTTTGAGTTGACTGGCCAGGATCTGAGGCTGACACCGAGCAAATGATCCTGAGAATCGTTTGTCAGCAATATTAAAAATGTGCCCATGACTGATGGGATGTGAGCAGGGCTATTCTGTGTTTTATAGCTTTTCTTTAAATTTAATTAATGAATGCTATACTCTATAAAGGCAAATAGGCATTGCTTCCTTTTAGTTGAAAGGCATCTTTCACGTGTGCTTTTGACCCCACTGAGATCAGCCTGAAGGAGAGTTCCATACATTTTGCGTGATGTTAGAGAGCTTTATAAGATAAGAAAATTTTCTTCTGTCCATCCTAATTCTTTCTTAAGTTTCTAATCCATCCTAGGCAAAGAGAAAAGAGTAAGAGAGAGGAAAGAAGGGGTGAAAAGTAGGGGAGAAAAACAGGTCCATAGCCACGTGGAAGACAAGTTCACCCTGTCACCTCTCCTATAGGAAAACTATTTTAAGACATTTTGCACAACACCGTGGTGCATTAAAACCAAAAAGTCTTTAAGTTCTGGTAGTCTTAAGTATCGTGGGAGAGAGTCACGGAATAATGAGAAAGAAAATGATTATTGATTTTAGCACCACTGCTATATACCATAGTTATACCTTCTTGATTTACTGAATAATAATCAACTAGATTACTGTTCAGAGAGTCTTAAAGAGTTTAACTAACTGAAGGTGGAATGTGGGTTTTAAATTGATGACCTGAGAGTCAGAATTATCAAAAATATATACATATGTAAGAAAACTTTGGTATGCGTTGATGAAGTCAGCCAAGTAAACATGCAGTATTGAACGGGTCCAGGGTCCTTATGGGCACAGGATGGTGTCATGGGAAGAATCCCCAAATGGTCTGATTTCCAAACCCAGCTCTTCTAACAATACCAGAGCCAGGACTCAGTGAAGGCGTCTGCTCACCAGCCCTCATCGCTCATGAGTCGAACCCAGTTTTGAGATGTCACAGGCTAGGGAAACGTGTGATTCATGAGGATTATTTAATAACCCGGTCTTGGTATGTCTTTTCAAGATTCCCTGGATAACTCTATAACTTGTGAATGCACGCCAGAGGAAACAGAGTCTTCAGAGAACAGCCTTCACCCTGACTTCACCAAAGTAATAAAGCTGACATTTGACTATGCAAATAAACTTGCATTACTTGTGACTTACTGCTTTTATGGAAAAGATGCAAAAAATAAGAGCATGTTTTTATAAGGTTGGCCGAGTGTTCCTGGATGATATTAAAAGCAGAAATAATCCCAAGGAGCTACACCTTGGCCATGTGGGTGGGGCTGGGCTGTAGGTAACCGGCTGTTTAGATGCGAAGCGCTAACACGGTTTTCTCTGTAGTACCTCACAGAAACGGAAGAGACTGTCAAAACAACTCGAAACTTGGAGAGGCTGAATCTGTTCTCCCTGGATCCAGATATAGACGTAAGTTGGAATTCTCTCTAAGCAGACGTGAACTTGATTTGTACGACTGTGGTTTATAATTTGGAATCTCTTTTCTTGTGATGTGTATTTGTCGAGTGAAACTTTCCAAATTTGTTTCAGAGCTTGAAATTTCAGAAAAAGGACCATTTAGAACCTGAGCTTGTGATCAAACCATTCGAAGAAAAAGCTGCCAAGAGAATCATGGTCATTTGTAAAGCTCTCAACTTAAATCTTCAGGGATGCGTTACAGAGAATGAAAATGACCCGGTAACAAATGTAAGTTTCTCTACCACTTACGTCCAGTACCAGTCAGCCAACATCAAGCACCCCAGTCAGAATCTTTTCTATTCCTGATAGTCCCAGGCACTGAGTTCATACCCTCTAGTGGACCAGGGGGTATGACTGACACATTTTCCCACATGACAAAAGTGCACAATGTTCTGAAGTGGAATTGTCAACATACTGCCTTCAAATTCCCCTTTTAGCTTAAAGAAAGAAGCATCAAAGGGACTAGCTCTAAAATGCATCCCATTAAATCAGCACAGTGGTTCAGAGTCTCCAAAGATACTGTTTGTATCTTCCTGGTGGAACTTGAGATGGCTTTTAAAACAACACATTTATTTTAATATTTGTATGTTAATTTTAATGTATGTTAGAGAGTATTTATAACGAACAAGTCCATCTTGTGATTTCACAGCTATTACTGCTTAAGACAAGGCTAGATAGTGACCCAAGTGAAATAATATTAGACAAATGTTAAATAAATAATACATGTAAATGGCAGGAAAAAAAGATGCTTCACTGATATTTTGGGAACATCATTGTGCTCATTAAATCAATACAAGATGTTCTTCCTACCAAGTAGGCTCTCTTGACAGTTCTCTCTTAGTATTCTAGGGGACAATTCTATACTAATTGTAAATTTATGAGAAGGAACGGGACATTTTTTGAGAATAGACATTATTAAAGGTTGAACTATAAAGAAGACAATAAAAATCATTCATAATCCTACCATCAAAAATTAGTGTTACTGTATCAATATGTTCCCTTTCATTCTTTTTTAATGCATTCTGACCTAATTTCTAGTAAATCAGTTGTCATCTTTCACCTTAACAGATCCATGATATAAGCCACATTTGCTTTTGGAAGGGAAAAACAGCATTAAGTTTTCTCTGCAAGTTGCACACGCAGTCCCCTACACGTCTCTATTTATGATGGAGTGAAGCGAGCCTTGTTAGTCTGACAGAGAGTGGCTGGCAGAATGGGTGGGGTCTTTCAGAAAGACTCTAACACCTACTGCCCTTGGGTCTCCAGGCACCTCACTATTCTCTGAGCATCCTTCTTCCTGGTAGTGCAGAGGGATATCTGTAGATGCTACGGACCTCAGATTTAACGAGGAGAATCAAGTGGCACGTGTCTGGCTTTCCCACTTGCCCCTGGTGCCACACTGGGCAGGTGGCTTTACCCTCAGTCTCCTCCTCTGTAAATGGGGAAAAATAACGGGAACTAAAAGTCATTGTGAAGATTAAACGAGGTAATATATGGAAAGTATTTAGACAGTGCTTGGTGCATAGTGAGCACTTGTTAAATATTCACTGTTATTCTAATACGTGGGAAATTGCTTTGAAGTTTATACATACGATGCATGCAAGGTATTGATATTTTTAATGCTACATGCGAGATTCTTGTTGACAAGTGAGCTAAAACGGAAATGTATCACCAGTAAGGGAAGAGCCCTCAAAGTGAAGCTTCGTCATGTTTTGTGACTGTAACTGTGCACTAAGTATGTGAATAAGAGTGAACGTCGTTGAAGTCAAATGTATTCTTTCTCCAGCAAACACTTTTTCAGTGAGTCAGACTTGTTCTAGGTACGGGAGGAACAGCAGGGAGCGAGATGGACAAGACCCCTGGCCTCTTGAAGATTAGATTCTGTTTTGAAAAGACAGGGAGTAAATAAGAAAACAAGAAAATAATCAAGATGATTGTGCATTATGCAAAGTTCTTTCAAATAAGTCACTGTAGAGAGATGTGATGCAGAGGAACTGGGAAAAGGGCTGCCTCAGGTGGGGTGAGCCTGGAAAGCCTCTCTGAGGCGGTGACATTTGAACAGAGACCAAAGGTTGAGAAGGATGAAGTCAGGTCAGGGGAAAAGGTTGCAGGCAGAAGAAAGAACACATGTGCGTGCCCTGAGACAGATAAGTCGTAGCAAGTTCTAGGGACTGACGGGAAAGGCAGGCCAAGATGGGGGGGCAGAAACAGTACGGGGTAAGATTAGGCAGGGTCTTATAAGCTGTAGTGATGAGCTCGGATTTATCCTAAGTGTGAGTGGAGGCTAGTCAAGGTTCTAAAGCACTTTAAAATGGTGTGATCTAATTTGTGTTTTTAAAGCATCCCATCAGAAGAATGGATTGGAGGAAACAAAAGAGTTGACCAGGGAAGGCAGTTAGAGTCTCCTGCCACAGTTCACAGCATGACTGGCATGAGGGCTGGCCAGGAGGAAGGAGAGAAATGGATGGATATGACTGATGCTTTGTAAATTGAACTGAAAGTTTTTTCCGATATGTTGGGTAGACAGGATGGGGGTCGGGGAGGAATCTCACGGATGAGTCCCTAGCTGTTGCTCTGAACACTTCTGTTCATAGTGGTGCCAGGAGAGGGCTAGACTGGAGAAAGAGTACTTTTGGGGGATCCAAGCCAAAAAGTCCATATGGACATGTGAAGCTTGGTAGCCTATTAGAGACCCAACTAGAGATGTCCATTGGGCAGATTCAAGTACAGGTTTGGAATTCAAGGGAGTGGCCCGAGCAGAGATGTGAATTTGGACGTTTAATCCAGGCGGTTACCTAGAGGGAATCATGTAGGAATTTCTATGTATATAGAAAAGGGGGCCAGAAGAATTTAACCTAAGTTATAATGTCATTTAATCATTTTAGTCACTAAAAATAAGAGCTCTCTTTGGCTAGGTGCATCCTTAAGGGCGATTTAAAAATCAAATTAAAAAACTGAAACTCAGAGATCCTGGGCTTTTCTTTTCAGTGCCAGGGGCATGTGACTCCTCCCATGTGGGTTCTTGTCTTCATGCTAAAGCTCCCGGTCAGAGGCTAAGTGTCTGTGTTTGGGCCGGTCTAGCCAAGCAAGAGAACACGTCCAAGTTCAGAGAGTAGCTTTCGTGAGCCCTTTCATATCTGGTGGGGCAGAGGGATAAGTCGATTTTGAGTGCTTTGTATGTCTGTATTTTTGATTTATTTTACACTTGATATAAATGTTAAAAAACTAAGTAAGATTTTGTTTTTAATAATTTCATTGTGCTTGCAAACAGTAGTATAAAAAACTAACAAAACAGCCTTATCTGAACTCAGATAATAATAATAATAATGGTATTATTTTTTTAAATCTTTGTATGTTTATTCAGTGATAATTCTTTTAATAATGTCACTACTTTTAAACGCATTGTTTTTTAATCAGTGAGGATGCTTTTAAATTAATTGAAATATTTCTCCAAGTTGCTGAAGAGCCAACTATTGCATTTAATAAATAAGCTTCTGAAAAGACACTTTAAAACTTTTTCATGATGGGGAAGCGATATTTGACAGCATGTAATTTTTCAGTCAGTCAATTGAAAACCAAATTCAAGTTGGTGGTTTTATAGTGTAAAATATTTCTTTGAAAATGGAAATCGATTCCCAAAATCTGAACTAACAAAGCTGCCTCACAGCAGAGCTACATTTAAAATATCATATTCTTGGTTTTTTTTTAGGTAAAGTGCAGGATTCTAAACATAAGAAACCTATGGCTTAACTTGTTAGGCTGTGAAGGTGTTTTATTAAACAAATTCTTACTGAAAAGCCAGTGATTCAAAAAGTAAGATGTGACATTTAAGTTGAAAAGGTGGATTGGAAGAAATAAATGAATCGCCATATGAGCTTTGGTTTCTGATGGGCTGTCAAAGTAGGTAATTTATTTCCATACAGGAAGCAGAAATGAAAATCAAAATGCAGCAATTCACACACACACACACAAAATAAGGATTTTTTTCCCTTTGACCTTCAGTATGTTTGGGGTTCCTACCTGAGTTATTTCCATGTAATTTTGTGTCTTTCAACTCTTGGCAGACTCACCACTACCCCAAACCAAGAGTTTTTCTAAACTAAATTAAATTGGTAAAATATAAAACTTTTACTTTTTAATTGTCTTATTTTTTTTGAAGATAACTTACTGAATTTAATTTTATATGTGTTATTCTAACATTAAGGGAGCTGGCAAGTATTGCTAATATTAAGAAATTAAACTAATATGCCTGTTGCGGGCCATAATACTGCATTTCAAAGAACACAAGATACTTATTAAACATTCAGCAAATCCACATTGGGCGAGTCCGTACAGTGATGAACTGAGTCACAGTGTGGCTTTTGTGTATAACGCTTGTCCACAGAGTACTGGTGGATGATCAATTCAAAATTAAGTAGCAAAAACACAAGTAAAAGTGTTTTGGTAAGTATAGTCATCTTAAGAAGCCAGTAGTTAATTACATATGCATGTGTGTAATTATTCATATGCATTATACATTTATATGTCCGTGTATACAATTACATATACATGTATTTATTTCAATTCTTGCTTTATTTAATTTCCATTGTATTTGAAGTTTTTCTAGTTGAAAATTATTTCTTTCTTGAGTCTCTTTTCTTCAGTTTCTGTGATACTTTGGCAGCATTTAACAATTTTTATTGGCTTGTTTTTAAAAATCTCTCTCCACTACCCCCATCTCCTTTATAAGCTGTTTCCCCTACTTCCATCTCTATCCTTTGCATCTTTATATTTCCCAGGATGCCATTCTGATTCTTTTCTTTTTATCTCATGGCTTAAATAAAATCTCTGGGGCTCAGATTTCTGGGCTGAAGACACATATATCCAACTGCTCCTGGAATGTCCTACAGGTGACTCTCCATGTACCAAAGAATCCATCTTTGTATCTTTATTGTGTTGGTGAATGACATTGTCGTCCACTTAGTTTTCTAGAGCCCTAAGCCTGGAAATTTTCTCTTATTCACGCTCCTATAAACCTCTCTCTCTAACCAACCAACACGTGCACTTGTGCAGTGGGTTTCCAAGTACCTCCTTAGTGTCTCTCAAATGCATCTTCTACAAACACATCTTAATTTTTAATTCCACTCTCATCTCACTCTGATGCTCTAGTCCTGCATTCTTTCATGTCTCCGTGTCTTTGCCCCTGTCACTCAACCTGCTAGAAGCCCCTTCTGACCTCCTCTTTACCTAATTCCTACTTCTTTAAAAACTTAACCAAGAAATCTTTCCTTTCCTTTCAATTTTCCTTTCCCTTCCTGTTTTCCCTTTATCTCACATCTTCTTCCTTCCTGGCGTGGTGACAAGAAGTGAAGGGGGCAGTCACATAGAGGCTTGGAGCACAAGAACTCCAGATGGTGGTGGGGAGAAAGCCACATGGAGGCTCAGAGGTGCCATGCCCTTGGACTTGTCGAGATATGGGGCACTGCACAGGGTGGGACAGAGCAGGCAACTAGAGAAGATGGAGACTGTGGTTGGAAGATGGATTACTTTGAAACAGCAAGTAAATTGATTAAACAAATGAGGAAATAGATTAATGATAATGAGAGCCAAGTTTTTGACTCTTGGAAGAAATACTTAAAATATGCAAAAGGGACAAGCTAGAGGGAACCTTTGAGGATTTGGATTGGAAATGGAAGTATCGACATGAACCCATAAGTTTTTAATAAATATTCACGTACAGGTAGATATAAAGAACTCATTGTAGCTGTGAATATTGTACGTATGTGTATGTACGTGTGCGTGTGTCCCAGAAACAATGAGTATAACAAGCACTCCAATCTTGGTTCTTAAATGTCACCCTCACTAACAGGAACAGGGCTCTTGGAGGAATGGCTGGGGCATGGAAAGTACAAGATAAGCCTGGAACATCTTGGATAAAGGGGTGCTCAAGAAATGATGGGGAGCTGCTGTAAAGGCACAGGTGCCACTGTGAAGGGTTTACCTCTAGACAAATCTGGGGCAGTTTGAGTATCGCTGTAAATAATGATAGAAAGAGATGGA
Source organism: Vicugna pacos (assembly GCF_048564905.1). Classification (NCBI taxonomy): domain Eukaryota; kingdom Metazoa; phylum Chordata; class Mammalia; order Artiodactyla; family Camelidae; genus Vicugna; species Vicugna pacos. The sequence goes on along the minus strand of NC_132991.1, from coordinate 84,629,297 downwards.
AATTTACTGATAAAATAGCAATTCATGAGTCTATACATATATATATATGTGTGTGTGTATATATATATATATACACATACACTTGTATCTCTCATTTTTAATCCCTATATATGTATATATGTGTATATATTAATATATGTATATATTAATATATATTAATATATATTAATAGATGCATATATGTATGTACATATATATGTGTATTTATATACATTAAAATTGAAGGATAACAGGGGGAGGAGATAGCTCAGTGTTAGAGTGCCTGCCTCGCATGCACAGGGTCCTGGATTCAATCCCCAGTACCTCCACTTAAAAAATAAATAAATAAATAAATCTAGTTACCTCTTCCCTAAAAAAACAAAAAATGAAGGATAAGGGAAAGCCCATCATTACAGCAGAATACCAACTAACACATATAGAAAGATTAGTGGAACTAGAAAACCACCGTTGGTAGTCCTCATAGTGGGGGTTGATTCCAGTGGGAGTTATGAGTTGGGTGGATTGGGTTTGACGAGTAGCAGGACATTGGGGTAATCTCAGAATATATCTCCAAAAAGGCTAATCACATACCAAAGGGAAAATGGAGACATCATAATGGAGAAAACTGGAAGACGCCAACATGACCAGAATGTTTGGGTTAACATTACCGGTGGTGAGACCGTTGACTTTTTGTGTTTTCAATATGATGAACTATGAAAATCAAACATCAAACTGAAGTATTACTGCCCCAAAATAGAATGACGTGAGTCTGACAATGAGGAATCATCAGGATACTCACATTGCAGACGTTCACTGAGCGTGTAAGGGAAATAACTAGAATTTTTTAAGGTTGAATTTGCATATAATACAACATATGAAAGAGAATATTTGGCAGGAAAAGTCAAATGAAGAAACCAACAAAATACAGTGCTGGGATCTGAGGCAACCACTGGTAGAAAGGATTCTGGGAACATTCTTACAAATACTACTTTTTAATATCATATATAATATACATACTGAGTATATTTTATATATATGTACTATAATTATATATAGTTTTATAATATATTTATTACACATAATATATTATCACATATTATAAATAGAAATATTATACTACGTATAAATAGAAGTATTTTATCTACTGCCTTACTAAATAGTGTACCGAGAGGCTATTGCTTGTGTAATGATTTTATGCCACACCATCAATTGTTTCTTTTTCCCACAGATTGAACCATTTTTTGTGAGTGTGGCACTTTATGACCTCAGAGACAATAGGAAGATCTCTGCTGATTTCCACGTGGATCTAAACCACCCTGCTGTCAGGCAGATGCTCCCAGGGGCTTCCGTGGCTTTGGAAAATGGAAACATCGACACTGTCACTCCCAGACAATCAGAAGAACCTCCCATCAAGGGATTTCCAGAGGAATGGCTAAAATTTCCAAAGCAGGTGGCACTTTTGTTTACTCATCACGGCGGGTGGCAGTGTGGGGGTGGATGCTGGTTCCATTCTTAGCAATAGATTACCTAAGATGAGCAATTTTTCAAATAAAAATTCCCTTAAAGCTGTACTCTAAAAAAAGTAGAATTTTGTAAATGTCTTCACTGTGGTTTCCTAGATGCTTATTAGCTGTTTTCTTTGTACATAGGCTATATTTTCTGTAAGCAATCCACATTCTGACATTGTTTTGGTGGCCAAAATCGAGAAAGTACTGATGGGAAACATTCCAAGTGGTGCTGAACCTTATATTAAAAATCCAGACTCCAACAAGGTAATGTGTCATCTTTTGATAAATAATGTATATTTAATATTATATTTATACTATATATTGTATTGATATATTATACATTGTGATATATACTGTATTTATATTACATATTTATAAATAATTTCAATTGCTTTCAAGAAATAAAATCACACTGCCTTGATGAATTATCAAGTTTGATAAATAAGTTTTGAAATATTCAGTTATTAGTGAAATGAGTATCCAACAGGAGGTTTTTTTTAAGTATATATTCTTGGCTTATGTCTTTTGACTCAGCAACTCTGCTGAGAATCTATTGGTAGAAATTAATTTTAAAAGTGGATAAAGCTTTAACCCCAGCCCAAGGACCAAAGTATTAACAATAATGAAAAATCAGGATTAATCTTACTGAAAACATGGAAATACAGTTTACTAAGACATCAGCAATGCTTATGTTGAACTAAATGAAAAAGTAAAATAATTAATTGTTTACCAAATTATAATAACAGCTAAGTGAAGAAAGAAAGAGGAAAGGAGATACCATAAGCTCTTTAAATGGTGGGACTACAGGGAAATTTTTTCTGCTTTCTTTTTTTGATTACTATATTTTCTATAATACTTGAATGTTATGATTTAATAGAAAATAAATACTAAAAAATCTATATTATCCACACAAAGAAATAAGTTGGGAAAATAATAGATAACAATTGAATTTGAGATTGTGTGACAGTTTAGGGCAGTGTTTTAACATATTTATGACTCCTTTAATTCAGGGTTTGGCCAACTGTGGTGTGCAGGCCAAATCCAGCCTGCCACCTCTTTTTGTAAATAAAACTTTATTGAAACACAGCCACACTCATTCATTTAAGATTGTGGCTTCCTGCTACAGGGGCAGAGTTGAGAATCTGGGACAGAGACCACGCGGCCTGTAAAAAAGCCCTGTATATTTACTGCATGACTCTTTAGGGAACAAGTTTGCCAACCTCTGTCTGTAACAAATAAAAGGAAGTACAGGACAAACGATGAATGTGAAATTGATTAGCACTTTCCATTCAATAATTTAAAGTCTTTTAAGTCACAGAAAAAGGAAAAAAAGTTGGAGAAAAAGAGAAGGGTGTTTTCTACATTTGAAATTTCCAAACTAAATAGAAAGAAAAAAACTACACAGTCATTTGAACACAGAGGGTATCACTTGGCTCTTTACAAGGTAGAACCGTGAGCCGCTAAAGCAGAATAGCGCTGAGTTTCAATGTAAGGTAACATGGAAGAGTATTTAGTAGTATTACCTGGACGGTGATGTTCTAAACAACATTTTTATTTATTTATTTTTCCTTAGTATGCACAAAAGATACTAAAATCCAACAGGCAGTTTTGCAGCAAGCTGGGAAAGTACCGGATGCCATTTGCTTGGGCAGTGAGGTAGGTTGACAGTGATACCCAGCAGAATAGAAATGTATTTATGTCTGCATTGAAAGCTTCAGGTTTGAGCACCACTGTGGTACTTGTTGTTTTTAATATACCTGCACCTAGAAGAATGCTAATGTGTTCATCTTCATAAACGCCTTGTGCTCCCCAGAAACATGTGTTTTACAAGACACTTTAGCAAGACAACTCAGAATAGACTGGGGCCATGCCATGTGTGCCATGTGTGCCAGACCAGGTATGCAGTGGGTTCTTAGCAGGATCAAAGCAAAGTCGTAACTTTTTTATTATGTGTATTTAGTCTGACAAACTCTTGATCTTTTATCAGTCCTAAAGATTTGGTGTGCATAAAACTCCGATGGAAGCACTATGATTTCTTATACAGCTGTATTTTTTCATCTGTGTAGGAAACACAGCACTATTTATGGATGGTTCAATGAAACCATCAAATTGATCACTCAAACTGTGTTTGATTTTGGTACTGATTAGCATTACCAAATCTGTCAGTCCCAGTTGACCCTCTGATAGCAATGCTGAGTTACGTGACACTGATGGCAGAATCATCCACCTGCACATATAACCTCTGCATAAAAAACAAAAATTGCTTTTCAGATCTGCTAAAAAAACATCAATTACTATTGTCCTCCTCAATCTCGTTGTGTCTCTGTCAGTACAGAAATTTCTTAAAGGAAGAGGTGCCTGGCATAGACATACGGGAAAAGGTCAGCAGTATACAAAGAACTAAATAAGATTAATTAATGCCACAAAACAGACTGCCTGTTAAGTATCCATTTGATATTGGTAACATCCCAATGCAAATAACTTTAAAATCCAGAAGGAAGGGAGAACTGATTAGTTATGCCATTTTATGTCTCACAGTAACCAGTGAGGTGCCTAACCAGAGTAGACTCACCAATATTTTTTATAACTTTGATGTTGTTATTGAAAGTTGGAGATGGGTAGGTGCAGGGAGGAGAAATGTGGAGTTTAGGGCAGTAATAAACCAAGATAGACTCATGCAGTTTCCAGCAATCAGTTTGCTCCAAGGCAGCCTTCTAAGTCAAGAAGGAAGAGACCAGACGCAGGGGTCTGACAAACGTGGTGCAGACCAGGGCACCATTTATAGATTGTACCTTTGGTCAAGTTTCCTTTCTGAGTCTCAGCGTCCCTATCTCCCCAGTGAAGCTGACAACATCTGCCTTGTGCACAGTAGTGCAATCACAAGTGCACAGGCATCTGAGAGCATAAAAATCATCTTATCTCCCTTTGACATCTCTCCCTTTAGGGACAACTAAAGCTAGGATATTCTGCATGAAAAAAAGATACTGTTTAGATACACTGAACTCTTTATGATGAGCTTAGCTTTTATTCCTCGTAAGCTTCAAGAGGAAGGATGACTAGTTATAATTCGCAGGTCAAACATTTTCATGTTGATAAGTAGTCTCAGTTCCCGTAGGAAAGTCAGTTGGGGCAAGTAGAGGCAGGATGTCCTTTTGCAAAGTGAAATATTCCAATCTAGCAAGATTATAATGGTGAACACATTTTCTCTTGAAGGATCGAGAAGTATTCTGAGCATCGTTATAGGCAGACATGTTAGAGCCAGAGCTAGGTTCCAAATCTCAACTCCATTTAGTTGAACTTAGGCAAGAATTTATAGTCTGTCTTTACCTCAGTTTTTTTGAATGTATGAAAGAGGAAATGGTTAATATCTAATAATTTACTATTTCAGGGGTTAACATGCACAGATATGTACCCAACAAAAGATAGTCATTATTGAAAGTCATTATTCTAATATGATTATTGAAAGTCCCTGTGGAGATCATCTTCGCCTCAACAAGTCCCCCTTCCAGGTGAATTGGGGGCAGTGAAGAGTAATGTGGGGCAAAGAAGTAAAAAGAATTACCCGTTATTGAAAGAACCTGAAAAGTTAGGAAGACCAGTAATAATCCTACTTTGAAGCTGTCTAGTAAGATACACTGGAGGAAAGACAGAGGGCGTTTCTAGGGAGGCTGATGAGATTACTGACAGCTGGAGTGATTATGTCTGGGACAGGAAAGCTAACAAAGCGCTAAGTTCACACTACCTTAACACCGGATTAGTGGCTTGGTGGTAGGTTAGCAGACAGTGTACATCACCAATTCGTGTATATGAATACATGACTTACATGTACATAAACATCTCTAGCAACTGAAAAAAATGGTGAGCAGTGCAGTTCTCAGGATTTCATGTTAGACCACTTGGAATAGCTGACCACCAAAACCAAGCACATAATCCCACGAAAGAGTTTTCATTTTCCCTTCACAATGTGGAGGAAAATAAATGCTGACCGAATCAGAGAGAGGCTTCCTGTTCCTCGTGTCATACTGACATAAGCTAGCCTCCTGCTGTATTTCAGTACCCTATTGGCACGGCTGGTTCTCTGGCTACTTTTTCTTTCTATTATATTTTCTTGATTGCAGCTTGTTTCAGGACATAGCTTTGAGTGTTCTCTAAAACGCTTTGGCCCTGAAAATCAGCTGCCGCTTAGAAGCATAGAATTGGCAATTAGCTTATAAGCATATTTTCACCCAGATCCAATCATCGCACCAGCTGCAAGAGGCACCCATCCCCATCACTGGGACTGTTTTATCTAGAACTAATTTGGTGCATGTTCTTATTTTTGACACCAGCTGTAGTTTTATAGCAGAAACAAAAAAAGGCAGGCTATATTTGGGGTAAATAAAGAGGACACATTCAAAGGGTCCCATAGTGTATATCGTACACTCACTGATTCAGGGGAAGGTTCACCTTTGCAAATATGTCACGTTGTTAAATGGAACTCTTTCTGCTCATATCAGCCCCAGAATTGTGTGTGCCTGCATCCAGGACAGGGCTCTTTGATTTTTTTCTCTGTCCCAGGCAACCTTCCAAATGGACCAGAGTAAAACACTGGAATTTTTTTAAAATTAAATGAGACTAACATAAAAATTTCATTCTTATGTCTGTACATTTAGAGAAGAGACCCGCAGGCAACAACGAAACATTCCCAATAAATGGTTGTCCAACCTCTGTTTGGATCCTTCCAGGGATTTTGTCTTTTTATAGCTCTTCTTGTCTTTTTATAGCTCTAATGATGAGATAATTCTTTTTTTAAAAATATTTTTAAACTGCTTGACAGTCACTTATGTTTTGTCTTCCAAAGCCATAAAAAAAAGAATGCCCAGTTCTTTCTATATACCACAGTTCCTCATGCTGCTTATGAATGAAGCTCTCCGGGACACATCAGCTTCTTTTCTTTTAAGCTAAATGCCGCATGATTTTCAGTCACACCCCAAATGTCCTGGTTCTGAGACCCTCATCATACCCTGATCATAGCTCAACCCTGGCAGTTGGAACTGGGCACTGTGTCCCCGCCATCCTGAAACCATCTGTGTAAATGGGTCAGTTCTGTGCAATCCTGCCAATTAGCATATTTATCGAGCAGGGACAGAGTGTGAGCTGTGCTTCACCGTGGTGCTGTGTTCTTTATGATGTGGCCAGTGTAAGTGAGTTATTTCCAGGACAGAGCTGCTGGTAAGAACAAAAGCCAGTGATACAGCCCACGTCTACCAATGTATTTGAAGTGACTGGGTATTTAAGAAAAAAGAAAGAAAATACAACACAAACTCAATTTAACCTCCTCCCATGTTGGGAAAAACATGTTGGTTTCAACCCATCACACACTTCAAACAAAAGCCCTGAATAATACTTAAATAAAAATAATCTTCAAGTTAAATATGTTCATTCTGCTTCCCCCAGTGTTATTTGATAGGGGACCTTTTTGGCCCTCAGTTATTATGTAACGGAGGAAAATGAGGAGAAAGTTTGAAGGATTCTAAAAATATCATTCTGATAAATTCCTGGCACACTTTCTAAATTATTTGATGCTAAAGCTCTATGATCAGATATCCACTTAAATGCCCTTTTCAACCTGGGTATTGAAATCTTTGGTCCAAGTGAAGAGCAATGAGAGAGTTTCGTTAGGGTCCTTACATTAGAAGAAATAAAAATTCAGCATTTCTCTAACATTAAAGACAAATCAGTAACACGTGGGTCTGATTTTTCTTTGTTAGGCACAGAATATGATGAATTACGGGCCAAAAAAAGTGACATTAAGCCTGCTGTGTATACTTGGTTTTCAGCAGCAAGTATGGCCTGGCATCACTATATTACTTGGATTAAAAACAGTTTGTGTATTTTAACTAAGTCTGTAGAGTTCCATTGGAATTAAGGAAGGAAGTAAATGGCTCAGGTTCATGATGTTCTCTTTATTTGATACAAAATGCTGACTCAGGTGTTCCCCATTTTATCTTTGTTTCTGCCCCAAAATTTAGGACGTGGGCACATTTATCTCCAAGAAAATGTTTCATGAGTACACCCATGTATACAACCTTATCTGCTTTCTTTTATCCATAAGTTCTAATGGCATCACCCAAACTGATGTGACCCTGGCTTGCTCAGAAAGCAATGAAAAAGTAGCAACATGTGTTCCTGTTTCTCTCCACCCGCCCTAATCCTGTGTGGCTTTGATATGTTACTGAATTATAAATCAATGTCGTTGTAATATGGGCTCCTGTCACTTTAGGTACTGAGTTGAAAATAAGAAATTAAAGATGACAATTACAACGTGTAGATGAAACTTTTGCCTAAGAAGTTTTCTTGTCTTTTTATTTTATGAGCTCCTGGAATTTCTTCCACTGTAAATGGAAAATTGAATCATTTTAAGTCATCTTTGTAAACAGTATGCAAATACCAAGCTGAATGAAGATTGTTTTCTTTCAGATCAGTATTTAAGGACAACCAGGGAAATGTGGACAGAGACTCAAGATTTTCGCCATTGTATAGGCAAGAAAGTAGCAAGATTTCAACTGAGGACCTACTTAAATTAGTGTCTGATTATAGAAGGTAGGATTTTGGGGGGGATACTCTTGAAATTAACATGAGCCGGCTACACTGCTACTGGTGATCTGTTATCACTGTGTAAGCAGTACTTGATTGCCAGATTCTCGTATGTCCAAAGTCCTCCAGAAAGCAGATGCTTTGCAGATGACTTCACTTATTTCCAAATGACGCCAGAAGAAGAAATTTGCCAGGTTTGCATGGAAGGACGTGAAACATTAAACTATGTCAGTTACCAATAGCTATGTAACACATCACCCCAAAACATAGCGGCTTAAAATAACAGCCTCACTAATTTTACTCTTGAGTCCATCATTGAGCATGGCTAGGTGAGGGGAGCTTGTCTCTTCTGCATATGATGTTGGCTGGGAGAGGTCGAGTGGAACCAGAGGGTCCACTTTCAAGAGAGCGCATTTGATGACAGGCAAGTTGGTGCTGGCTGGTGGCCGGGAGCTCAGCTGGAGCTGTGGGCTAGAGATCTTGTTCTTCTCCATGGGAGCCTCTCCATGGGATACCAAGGCTTCCTCATGGCCTGATGGCTGAGTTCTAAGAGTAAGTGTCCCAAGAGACAGACAGAAAATGACCACTGCCAGTTCCTTATGACCAGAAACTGTCCCAGTGCTATTTCTGCCACAGGATACAGTCAGCTGTCACAGATCCTAGATTCAAATGAAGGGTATAGAAACACCTCTAAATAGGAGGAGTGTTAGGGGATTTTAGAATATGTTTGAAACTCCACAGAGCAATTAATTGCTGTGAATACAATTATTTATAATATTTTCCTTCTTCAGATGGTTTTGGAAAAGACAATGGAAGTTAGTGCTAAGAGAAGAAAACCGTGAAAGTCACAACATTTTTAAAATGAATCACCATGTGTTCAACATCTGATGATGATAAAATCTTTCATGATAAGTGACTTGTAAATCATTAGCCCCTGATACACACAGGATTCCTTTGCTCCTTTCCCAAGTGTTCTCTTTCTGCCTCTCCCATCTAAGAATCAACAATCCCCCATCAATTAATTTTGTTTATCTGAAACGAAAATAATATATTACTATGAAACAAGTGTGATTAATATTTTCTGTATCTTCAATACAAGATATATTTCTATTTAATTAGAAAGGAAGTTTTCCTAATTTTTTTTTTCTGTTTTGGAAAAAATATAAACCTTAGAGAGCAAAATAAAGGTAAGAAATAAAATCTTGGAGGAAACCATGAACCAGTATTACGTTTTTATGAGCCTACAAGACCACTCCTTACCTGGGGAGACCCTCCTCTTGACTTTATCAGACTTCAAGATCAAAATGCCTACAGCCGCTAGATAGGAATTAAGAATGCTTTTCCTCTTTACTCTTTTTCCAGTGCACTAATGCATGGAAAAGTTGTAATGCTGAGCAGAAGGGAATGGGCAAAACGGGAGAAGACCACACTCTCACAAAACCCATGTTACTGTTTAGCAAAGAAAGTTATTCCTATAGCATTCAGAGGGCACCTAGAATACCTAATGCCATGCTGGTGAGATGTTAAATTATTTCATGGATGCCTTACACTTTATGACATTTATTCTCAGTAGTGTGTTGGTGGATGTCTACCACTGAGTCTCTGGGGGGAAAACTGATTTGTAGTGTGATGTAAATTCTCCTACCATTGCTGATTTCAGACATGGGGCTTCACCAAACATGCAATTGGAAAGAAATGTGCACACCATTACATAACACTTCCACCACACAGACAGACACAGATAACCTCCAGAGCATAGATAATCTCACCATGTAGTAAAATAATTACCAAGTGATGAATTTTCAGTCCTTGTTACCTTGGTGTTGAATGTAATTTGTTTAATGGTAAGTTTATATAATTTCATTTTTAACAATGGCGGTGTTTTACAGTTGGCAGGCAAAATAACTGAATATTTAATAATCAGCTCTCACAAGCTGGGAAGAGCTGGATCTGACCCACCACTGTAATTACTCTGCCTCCCTGAGTAGATTTCCTGACAAGGGTAACACTGGAAACTGTTACCTGCAACTTTCACCTTACTATAAAGGAAGATAGGTGGGAGGGTTTTAGTGAAGAGAGAGGGAGAGGAATTCAAGGACTCATGAATGAGAATGAATACAGTACAGGGATAGGTAGGGAAAGAGGGTCCACGTACTCTTACAAGGATGGGAGAAGAAGAAGAACCAGGATCAGGGAAAGGTCCCTTGTCCCCTTCAGTTGTGGGTGACGAGGGAGAAAGCAGACTGTCCCCTTAGCAGCTGCAGCAGAGACCGGCCGGGCTCTCAGAACTTCTTCAAACTCCTCCTGAAAGTGAATCCTTTCACCAGTTCAAATACCAGTACTTTTTGTTAACGAAAACGATTTACCATTTACCAAAACTAACAATTCACCATTGTACGTATGTGTTGGGCCATTTATAGAAAAGTTATCTGAAGTCGGAGCAAATAGCTTTAAAACATTCTTCAGAATATCTGTAACTTGACCTCTCCCTGATTTTTAGTTCTTATTTGCAGCATCATGTAACTTTTAGTTTTCAAAATAAAACTAATTGAAGAAATTATTCACAAGATTGTTTAGGGTCCCACTTATCAACACCGAGAATGACAGTTAACTGGGTTTTTCCTTGACAACTAAAATAATTCCTTGTGTGTGTGTGTGTGTCATGTGTGTGTGTGTCGTGTGTGTGTGTTTCTGTATTTGCACAGAGCTGACAGAATAAGCAAAACGCAGACCATTCCTGGAAGCCTGGATATCACTGTTGACAACAGTCCTTTGGAGCATCCAAGTATGACGATAATGTAGAGTTTGGAATATTTAGTGGTTTGTTGGTTGGTTGGGTGGGTAGTTGGTTTGTTACAAAGGTTTGTTTGGGGAATTTTTTCTCAAAGTTTGGAATAAATGTAATTCATTATCCTATAGAAATTTGAGGCTTATTTCTCCATTAAGACAGACTGTAAGTACTGTAGGGCAGGAACTATATTCAGGGTAACCTAATATTCATCTGGTATACACCACGCACCCAGCAAGGTATTAAATTATTTAATCTTCAAAACCCTGGAGGGTTGCAAATCAGTTTCCAATAGATTGATAAACCAATAACCCACAATAGGTGATGCTACACTGTGCTGCCAAAGCGTTATTCTGAACACCATGTGTAGCTACCCAAGTGGCCATGCATTAATTACAGCTGGCTTGTTTTAGACTCTCTTATTACACAGGGAGCATACATCTTTTTCAGAATACAGCCAGAAGTTCTGTTTGCCAGTGAACATTTGAATTTCAGAAAGAGTCTTTATTAATTTGTAAATAAGATTTGCAGAATTTATTTCTAAAGCGGTGACATTGGTTTATTTGTTTATTTTTTTTCTTCTAATTATGCCTTTTAATGACTTTCGCAGTGATGCAATGAATGAATAAGGGCATTCTAAAAAGAACTACAAATGGGGAGAGAATTATTACCACAGGACATTTGAATTGCCCTTAGCACTGTTAAGTTTTTCGTTCTTACAGTTTTTCCACAAATCATTTTAATATGAAGTAAAATGAGCATCCTGATGTAAGCCATGGCTCGAAGTCACTTTTATATTGATTGATGTGACAAAGCAGAGGGCAAACTAAGCCATTTCCTCTTCCTGATTTGTGGGGTGTGGCTTTTATTACCTATGGTAAAGAAAAGTAGCAAAAGAGAAAGCCAAAATATTCTCTTTGAAAGGACTGTAGGATATCAGAGAAATCTGAACATATAATAAATATGTTATAATTTGGGGGGAAAAAAACCCCCTGTAATCTGATTCTCAAGCATATTTAGTTAACGATTTTGCTTTTTGGAACCCAGGGAGATTTCAGGTGGGATAAAAGAAGGTAGAAGGATTTGCTGTCTTTCAGGACCACAACTTCAGCCTCCAAACTACTTAGTGACAAGTTTTGATTTATAAATTCCTAATGGCCTTTTTTTTCCCCCCTTAGGCTGTTTTTACAAGTTTAGGTTTTAAAATGTTGTAAAAACTGAAGAGAAAAATAAAATTGTTAACTAATAGAGCAGGGGAATTAGGACCTATGTTGTGAAATCATTCCACAGGGAAAAATACTGTAAACCCATTGGGAGAGGGTTTTGTGCTGTCAGATATCAATGTTTATGGTGTTAAAGTTAAGGTCAGTGGGTTAGTTTTTAACCTGATAATACTTGGTTAGTGTGCTTAGAGGATTTCTATCTAAAATTTACTATTTATATGAAACTTAATATAAAAAGAAGATAGTTAAAAGTCCGAAAGATTTAGTTTTTTGAGACATCGATTTTGATACTAACTCTTGTCACTGATTATCTATCCTGCCTACCTCCTACAAATTTTTCAGTCCAGCTTAATCTATCATAAATTGGTATAACAATTATGGAGTTTATATTTTGAGTGGAACAATTTTAAAAAATGTTAAGTATTGTTCACTTACAAACAAGCCTATTCAATGACAAACTCTTATTTTCTGATTTTTAAAGACTGTGTAACATCGTCCTTTATTCCCGTCAAGCCTTTCAATGTGACGGCTCAACCAGAACCCACGGTGGAGGTGGAAGAATTCGTTTACGACTCGACAAAGCATTGCCGCCCTTACAGAGTATACAAAAATCAAATTTACATTTACCCCAAGCACCTCAAGTATGACAGCCAGAAGTGTTTCAACAAGGTGTGATACGTTTCTGAGATACCCTTTCTCCCCCACCCCCCACCCCCAAGTTAGACCATATGAAGATGGTTTCTTGAAGGTCAAATACAAATTACTAAAGGCCAACACTTTGGAATAGAAAACCATCTGAAGAAAATGTTGAATAAGAGGCAGTAATGAGTTTCACCCCAAAAGTGTTTAAGGATGTATGTTTTGTGACCTATGAGTAATCCTTTCTGAAATCAGCCCTAAATAATTCTATTCTAGACTTTATTTTTTTGTTTATTAAGAGACTCTGAAAATCGCTTACCTGCCCCCTTCCAATCTGAGGCTTTTCTTCCCTTTTAAATAATCTCCCCAATCCTTCTGCTTTTTCTGAGCACTATGGGTAATGTCACAAGATAGTGTTGGCTAGTCTACATTTTTCAGATTTAATTTAAAGCTACTTATTTTAGGCACCTGAAATTTTTTTTTTAAGTGTTACCTAACAGGAAATTACAATAATCATTTTTCTGGCTGTAATTTCAGGCACGAAATATAACCACGTGCATTGAATTCAAAAATTCCGATGAAGAAGATGCCAAGCCCCTGAAGGTGAGCCAAGTTCACGGGAGGGACGCAGCGGAAAGGAGGAGGCAGGCGCACTGGTTCGCTCAGCCGCCCCTGAGGGGCTTTTGATTGGAGTGTGACTGAAAGCGGAGCAATTCAGCACGTTTGTTTCAGATTTCCTAAACGTACCTGATTGAATAGGCATCGTTAAGTAGGTCTATTAGAAACGCCCGTCTCATGGCTCTGCTTAGCTTTTCGTGATTTCGAAAAAAAGGAAGACATTCTAGTGTGAAATAAATGCAAAGATTCCTCTCTGGAAGACTTGGTCCTTTTCAAAGATTAGCCTGCCTCCCAGTTCAGTGCTTGGTTGAAAATGCCGCATCCCAGCCGGCCTTCGCGTGCCCTGAGCAGACTGGCTGCTGTGCGCTGGCCAGACGGCCCCAGGGGCGGAGGCGCCAACCCAGGGGGCACTCACGTTTGTGGGAGGTGCACGTGGCCGCGTGCTGAGGAACTGGGAGATGCCTCCGGGAGGCTGGTCCCTGTTACTGATCGCATGATTTAATATGATCAATAAAACCATGAGGTCTGTGTGAACTGGGCTGTTCTCACCTATAAATCTGCAACTGGATGGCATTTTTTCGGAGTTCGTATTTGAAAGATACTGTTTTTACGTTATGGACTTTGAACAACCTATGAAACTGAAGTAACCTATAAAAGTGGAAGGGAAGATTAGTTTTCAGTGGGCCTGCAGCCAGATCGTCCCTGTTTCGGTGAATCAGAGGCATGAAATATAGTAAAGAACAAAGCCAATTTCTAACTGGCGCCCACAATTAACTGAGATAATCTCTGAAAGCACTTCTGTCAGGTACCAATTGTATATTCTATGCTAAGAAGTATGGTAGCATTATTCAGAAGAGCAGTCCTCAATTTGAGGGATTGAATGAGTTCTGCAGAGTAGAGAGCAAAAGGGTTTTAAAATAGCCTTGAGGCACTCTCAGAATCCTCACATTCCAAGTTCCACAGCAACATTAGCATCCGGTGATAAAAATCAAGTGAGATGGAAGTATCAAGCAAACAATGGCGATGACCAGAAGGCAGACACACTGGGCCTGCGAGGGCATTGTTGATGGGGAGAATTCTAAAAGGTGCAGGTATATGGGACCTCTGTTTCATTGCATCTTAAAGCGTTACTCAGAGATACAGCTGGCTCTAGTAGAGGGACCCTGAGCCTTGGGCTAAAGGGGCTTTTAGGACAAGGAAGTGCCATCTCCCATTCCCTGGCCTGATTTGGGGCCGGGTTAGAAGAATGACACAATGTGGTGGAGCCTGGAGCCAGCCCTGCACTTCCAGCTGTGCATTCTTGGTTGGGAGCTGGCATGTCAGGAGCTGGGGTCAAACTGTGAAGGAAAAGCCCAGCTGGGCTAACAAGATAACTCACAAATCTAAATGTAACAAGTGTCGGATTACTGATCTGCGTTCTGCCGGGCTAACTCATAAATCTGAAGTTTAGTGTCAGTCTATTGGGCTAACGAGCTAAGTCACAAATCTAAGTGTGGTAAGTGTCGGTTTACTGATATAAGTTCTGCCGGGCTAACTTGTAAATCTAAAGTTTAGTGTCAGTTTACTGGGCTAACAAGCTAACTCGTAAATCCAAGCTCAACAAGTGTCAGTAACGTGATCTGTTCCAAATTGATAAGCTCCAGTGTACTGATTCCTTGCATTTTGTTGTTTGAGCCTTATTGGCTAATAGCCCCATACTTGTAATTAACCCTATAAAACCTCATGCGCACGTCTTGGAGGTGCTCAGAGCTTTGGAGCAGAAGCCCCTCTGAGCCCACCGGCGTAATACATCTGAGTACTCCAACCCTCCGAGTGGTGCTTGTTTCTTGGCTGGCCTGTCATTTCCGTAACAAAACCGAGCCTTGTGGTCACCCAGGACTGATGGCCTTCAACTCTAGATCAGAGCTGGATACCACAGGCAGCAGGAATTAGAACTGAACAGATAGATTATCTCTTCTCTCCATAATCAAAAATTAAGTAGTGAATTGATTCAGGAATTCAGTGTTGATATAGCTTCTATGTAATGAATTAAAGCCTTCAAATTTTCTTCCGCTGTGCCCCATGGTATAATAAATACAGGACAGCAAGTCAAAGAAGTTCAAGGTTCATTAGATGTCAGCTAAGCCTGGCAAGCTACCGTGAAATTCGTCTTTGTCCCAGGATGGGTCACTGAAGAGTTGTGACCTTTTTTGTGTTTAGGGTTCATTTCAGACACTCCTAATTATTCAACTCATAACTTCTTATACAGTGTATTTATGGAAAACCTGGAGGACCCCTCTTCACCTCAGCCACCTACACGGCAGTGCTGCACCATTCCCAGAATCCGGATTTCTCAGACGAGGTAAGGGCCCCCAGTGCCCCCAGCAGCCCCTGAAAAGACAGATCAGTGGGTAAGTTAACACACAATAATAGACACTCCCTAGACCACACCTCACACGCAGGACATACCTGAGCAGGTGTTTACGTAAGCAAGCTTTAGAAACCACATCAATTGTCAGTTGCTCCAGGAGTGTGCTGCAAATTCACAAATTTTGGCACAAGATTGTCTTTTAAAAACGTGATGTTGTTATTATATCATTTCTTCCAAATGAGACTATTTTTTCCCTTTTATTTTATTGGTTAGTATAACAAAGATCATGTTAGATAGTTTTTACCAATCAATACAGGCATTGCATGTCATAAGGGAAAAAACAAAGGGTAGAGTATGAGCCAGCCCTATTGCTGATAACCTTCATGACCCTGAAGGAGCTTAGACCCCCTCATCTCAAGACTTGCCCCGGCCAACTCTCAAGACTCTCTTATTATGTGCCAGGCATCACTCTGTACTCCCTGTATGTACCATCTCACTTAGTCTACACAGCTTTCTCTAGAGAGACAGAGTCAATAGGGAGATAGAAAGAAAGAAAGAGATAAGTTGATAGAAAGGTAGAGAAAACAAGAAAGAAAAGGAAGAAAAAGAAAGAAAGAAGAGAGAAAGAAAGATAGATAGATAGATAGATAGATAGATAGATAGATAGATAGATAGATAGAGCGAGCAGTGGCTCACATCATTATGGAGGCTGAAAAGCCCCACAGTCTGCCATCTGCAAACTGGAGACCCAGGAAAGCCCTTGGTATAATTCAAAGGCCTAAGAACCAGAGCATCTATTGTGGATTCCAGTCCAGGTCTGGAGGCCTGAGAACCAGTAGCACCAAGGGCAGGAGAAGATCAGTGTTCTGGGTCAAGTAATCAGATAGAGAAGGAATTCAACCTTCCTTGGCCTTCTTGTTCATCTCTGCCCCTCAGTGGGTGGGGTGGGGCCCACAGGTGGGGCCCACCCACCTGGGAGGGCCATGGCTTTACTCACTCCACAAATTCAAATGCTAATCGCCTCCCAAAATGCCCTCACAGACACACTCAGACATCGTGTTTAACCAGCTCTCTGGGCATCCGGGGCCCAGGCAAGCTGACACACAAATTAACCTTCAGGTCCTCCTATTTTATGGGTAAGGAAACTGGGGATCAGAGAAGCAACTTTCCCAAGGGTACATTACTATGAAGTGACAGTCAAAAATTCAAGCCAGGTCATGTGACTTCACAGCTTGAAGCTTCACTCTCTAACAGAGACATAAAACAAACAAACAAAACTCACTGGGTCAATGATAAATTACTATACACACATTAGCTTGCATTATAAATGGTCTCAGACAAACAAGTTTCAGTGATTAACTTTGATTTCAAACCATGATGCAAAGGTCTGAGTAACGCAACCTGCCGGTATGATGTCTGGGATTACAAACATCACATGTTTTGTGTGAGTTTCCTCCTTCTGCTTAACAAATTAGTGCAGTTCAGTGGCTTAGACAACACGCATTGATTATCTGACAGTTCTGCAGGTCAGAACTCTGAAGTGGGTCCCACGGGGCTGAAATCAGGTGTCAGCAGGCCTGCGTTCCTTCTGAAGGTTCTGGGGACAAATCCTTGCCTGGCCTTTTCTAGTTTCCAGAGACTGCCCACGTTCCTTGGTTCGTGACCTCCTTCCAGAAATTTCATCTCTCCAGCCTCTCACATCTCCTCTGATTTGGACTCTGCTGCCTTCCTCTGATAAGGCCCTTTGCGATTACATTGGGCTCACTGGGCTAATCCATTCAGTCAAGATCCTTAACTTAATCACATCCGTGAACTCCCTTTTACCACGGAAGGAAACATACTCACATATTCCAGGGATTAGGACATGAGGGACAATTTTGGGGGGGAGCTATTCTTCTGCCTACCACCCCTTGTTACACATCAGCCATTTTTAAACTCATTTAAAGAACGCCAGTGAGACCACAGACCTGACTAACCTTTTCTCCTTCCTCCACATCTATTTAATGCTCTTAAATTTTTTCCCTATAAAGACAGAAATTTTAAAAAAAATTTAAGGGAAAGGGCTATTACCACTTTACAGAATATTCACTACGTTGGTTGACCCCTTGACACAGCCCATCTGAAAGGTGCATTCTCTGTAGACATACAAGGTTAAAAAATATATATATATTCTCACTGTTAATTCTGGCTTTTAATCTCTCTCACTCACATGTGCTTCCCCGAATCCTTGAGCTTTTCCACAAGAGAACATGTGTGTAATGAACAGCCTGGCGAACTCTGCGGTGCCAATTCAAAACTGTTTTCTTCTTTATCATTGCAAACAATGATTGCATTAATTATAAAAATGGGTATGGATTCTTCTAAGGCGCTGTTAAAATATGATGTGACTATTTGCAGTATTTGTTAACTGAAGACTGTTTGCATTAATATGTAGCTAACTGGAATGCTTGAGTACTTGTTTCATTCCCTTGTGCTCTGGCTGAAAAAAAAAAAGAAAATTGCATTCTATTGTATGTTAGTTACTGTCAATTTTGAATTGTATGTTGGCTTTTGTTACCAGGTTAGCATACTGGTATGTAAATGATATATGTAAGCTTCTAAACCATTCTAATTCAGGAGCTCCCAAGCTTCGCTGTGCATCAGAATCACCTGGAAGCCTTGTTAGAACACAGATTACTAAAACCCAGCCCAGATCTGGAGATTCCATACGTCTGGGGTGATACCTGAGAATCTGCATTTCTAACAAGTTGCTAACATGCTGTGGACACTGAAAATCTACGTAATGAATTCTTTCCTGAACAGTGCGAAAATAAAGTCACTGCAAATACACATGTACCGAGGGTCTAATACATAAGCTGGTAGATAATTTGTCAGGCTCCCTATCTCCTTATTGCTTGATTTGGCTATTCTGGAAACGACCAAGTTGCTAACATTGAACAGAATGCAGCTTACCGGCCTGGGAGCCTGGGATTCTGAGGACGGTGGCGATCACAAGAAGTGCTTTCTTGTCCTGGGAGATCCTGATCCAACCATCCTCCTAGGGACTCCAAACCCCTTCCCTGATATCTCTCGCTTTGGTTGCTACCCCTGCGGAGGTTTGGAAACTAAAAAACACCATCAAATGAAGAGGGTTTCAAAATCTTTCTTTCCAGGAACATGGTGTATGCTCCTCATTAAGTATATTCTTAATCTACATCAAGCTTATGTTTTATGTTTATTCAGAAGCATTATTTACAGAGCTGCAGCATGACCTCTTTACAAGATTGCTCATTACTTAGTTACCACAATATATTGTACGTTGTGCAAATATATTGTAATTTTTATACAATATATACCATATATATATTATTGTGGGTTTTTTTTAAGTGATAGATCCCAGGCTTCAGTTATATCATTTACAACAACCGTGTTTCTCAACATGTCTCTGAATCGCCTGAGGATCTTATTAAAATGCAGATTCTGATTCAGTATGTCTGGGTAGTGTCTGAGATTCTGCATTTCTTTTTATTTTTATTGAAGTAGAGTTGATTTAGAATGTTGTGTTAGCTTCCGGTGTACAGCATAGTGATTCCATTACATATATATATTCTTTTTCATATTATTTTTCATTGTAGGTTACTACAAGATAATTGAATGTGGTTCCCTGTGTAGGACCTTGTTGTTTACCTATTTTATACATGGTAGTTTGTATCTGCTAATCCCAAACTTCTGATTTATCCTTTCCCCTTTGATAACTGTAAATTTGTTTTCTGTCTCCAAGTCTCTTTCTGTTTTATAAACAAGTTCATTTGTATCATTTTTTAAGATTCCACATATAAGCGACATCATATATTTGTCTTTCTCTGTCTGACTTACTCCACTTAGTATGATAATCTCCAGGTCCATCCATGTTGCTACAAATGGCATTATTTCATTCCTTTTTATGGCTGAGTAATATTCCATTGTGTATATGTCACCACATTTTCTTTATCCGGTCATCTGATGGGCATTTAGGTTGCTTCCACATCTTGGCTATTGTAATTAGTGCTGCTGTGAACGTTGTGGTGTACGTATTAAATTCTGCATTTCTATCAGCTCCCAAGTGATTCCTGTGTAACTGCTCCAGGCACACACTTTGGGAGGCAAAGACCTACTGTTCACTCAACGTATGTCCCTTGATGATGAGTCCTTAATCCGTGCCCTGCTTACATTCTAAAGTTATGTCTGTGTGTGTGTCTGTGTGTGTGTGTGTTTAATTCATGGTGGCATAAATTATCTGATGAGAAACACTAGGTATTCTAAATCATCATCATCTGCCACAATAAAGAAGTAACAATAACATCTTACTCCTAGCACGATGGATATTTTTTGAGAGTGAAACCAGTACTTCTAACGCTGACTATTGTGGACCAAAATTTCAGTTAAAGAGTTTTTAAGAGGCTAACGTGTCTATGCTTTGTCTTGCCCTGACACTGGGAAAATGATTTGAATCTCAGCCCAGCTATTCCCTCTTCCATTGCAGGTGAAAATTGAGCTGCCAACACAGCTTCACGAGAAACACCATGTTCTGTTTTCTTTCTATCATGTCACTTGTGACATAAATGCCAAAGCTAACGCCAAGAAGAAGGAGGCTCTGGAAACACCAGGTACTGACAGGAAGCAATCTGAGAGGGCTGTGCATGTCATCTGTTGGACTTGAGTGGGAGAGTACTTTAAAAGCTCTAATTTATGGAGTTTTTGAGTGAAGTTTTGTATCCGTAAATGATAAATAGCTTTCTGTTCGCTCCTCACTAGGAAGTTTGTACTGAAAAGTTTCCCCTCTGTTGTTCCTTTGCACAGTTGGATATGCTTGGCTTCCTCTGATGAAACATGATCAGGTAGCTTCTCAAGAGTACAACATCCCGGTTGCAACAAGCCTGCCTCCTAATTATTTAAGCTTTCCAGATCCTGCAAGTGGAAAGGTATTGAATGATGCATAACTTGAGAAAAAAAACACAAGGGCTCAATGGCATGAGCTTATCTTCTCTCCACTATTTAAATTAACCCAACCTTAGTGTGTGCATCCACTGTAGGTAGGAATCAAGTCTACCTGTAACGTGTCAAATATCCTGTTTAGCTTCTGGCCAGTAGAAATGATCTATTAAAATGGTCCCTCGGCATCACACTGGTCTCATTTACCAATGTTGCCAGATGTATTTGCATCTCTTATTTTCCATCTCTGTAGCGATGTAAGATAATGGGTGGGATGGCGAGTCAGCACAAACTAAATAACCTATTTGTTTTCCCTTCTCCCAAAGTGCCACAGTGACAGTAACAAACTGTTTTTTGCAGCATGGCGGGAGCGACATTAAATGGGTTGATGGTGGCAAACCCCTTTTCAAAGTAGCAACGTTCGTTGTATCAACAGTGAATACTCAGGTGAGCGTGTTGTCCTGAAATATCAAAATCTTCTCTCACACGTAGAATCGTGAGGTGTCTCCTAGATTTACGGAAGGAGACTCACCATTTCCCAAGGCGTCAGAAGAGCAGGTGATTAAAAAGGAGGAATGTTTGTCGCAAAACTTTATCCCTCTACCGGAAGAGATCGAATGCCTTAATTCATAAAAATGCAGGTGCCATAAAACTGCAAACCAAAATACCAGAGGTGTGTTTCTGAGGATGACCCTCCCCTTAGAGGATGGTTTGCTTCCAGTGACGACACCCAGGTGTTAAAAGCATGAACCGTTGGGACTTTTACCTTAAAATTCAGTCCAGTGCCTACCCCAGGCTTCTCTAATGGGAAGCCCATGAGGTTGGGAGAACTGTATTTGAGAGCCACCTCAGCCAATTTCTGGCCGAGTGACCCTGGACCAGTCACTCCACCCCTGCAATCCTATTGCCTCATCAGAAAAATGAGACCAAGGCAAAAAACCCTCTACCTAAGGTTGTAGTGAGAATCAAAATGAGGAACTGCCTGTGAAAATATCTCATGGGCTGCAGAATGCTACACGAAGGTAATTGTGGTCATTGTCAAATCCCCACACTCACCCCTCCCATCGCAAGGCAGCTTGTTTTACCATAATGTGAGGGCTTCTATGGTACCAGTTGTAAACTACGAAGCAAATTATTACAAGCGCATAGAATATGTATTGCTTCTTCCTTCAATGCAGTGTGCATCTGCTCTTCTATTTGTGCTTCACGTTGCTTTATCTCTAGCACATACTTGGTCACTAAGAAAAATGAAATAATCCAGGTGCCACTGAATATTGGATCATAGTTCCTCCCCGCAACCGCTGGTGCCTTGAGCCAGAGTTACTCCTCTTCCCCAGTCCTGCGCCCCTAGCTCCATCTTTCCTCTGATGCCATCAGCCCTGGCTGAGTCCCACAGAATGGTCGTCCTCCACCAAATCCTGCTTTTACAGATCTCAGAGGGCCCCGAGGTTCTCTTTCTCCTGCACACAGCCCACGTCTCTCTGAGACTCAGCACTGCTTACCTTCTCCTCCATCACCTTCTACCACCCACACACTTGTTGCCCCGGGGGAACGCATTCTTCTTTCATCCATAGTGGTATTGACCACAGTTTTCAAATACCCAAGGCCCACCCTTTCCTGCACTGTGACCTCCATCTGCTTCGTTCCTCCAAGACCCAGGGATTTTTTCTTTTTCTTTTTTGACTCTCAGCCTTTCCTCAGCCAGGAAGATGATCTCTCCCTCTCTCCTTCCCTCATTGGTCAGATCAGCAACTACCCATCCTTCAGGTCTTGGCCCAAATGTCACTTCCGCAAAGAAGCCTTTCCTGTTCCCTGACCCCTCAGACATGCCGGGTAATCTTGTCATCCACTTAACAGGACACCAGGCTTTCCTCTGAAGCACTTATCTAATCATGACCAAGTAGGTATGTGTGGAAATCAGGGTGTGATGCCTCTCTCCTGGCGTAAAGGAAGGACCACAGAGGAGGGGAGTGCGTTTTCCCTGCCCCGAGCTCTGTCCTCCTTGCCTGCCAAGACCCTGTCCTCACAATTCTAGAGTCTGGAAATCTGAGATCAAGGTGTTAATTTTTTTCCAGAGCCTCTCTCCTTGGCTTTCCTCTGTGTGTGCACTTCCAAGCTTATAAGGACATCAGTCATATTGGATTAGGGCCACCCTAACATTCTTATTTTAGATTAATTGATGCAGCAAAGTGTGTTACAGCTCAGTGTTACAACTCAGTTGTGACAGCAACCTGGATCTGGGCAAGAGACCAAGCAGCACTCAGGCAGAGGGTTGGAGAACTCAGGTTTATTACGCCAGCAGGCCCAGAGGAGTTAACACTCCAAGCTCTGGAACCCGTCCATAGGTTTACACAGGCTTTTATAGGGCACCAGTCTAGACTTTGCAACATTTTGCAACATCATATGCAAGTAAGGTATAATAATGGTGACTAATTAGGAACAAGCTTTGTAGAAATGGACCAATCAGGAGTGAAAGAAATGGGCCAATCAGGAGTGAGATCCATGCAAATGAAGCACTACAAATGGACCAATCAGGAGTTAGCTCAGGAAATCAATAGAATCTTAGGGGTAAGTCCCGCTTTCTTAGAAGTAAGCCGTTTCAGAGTTTAGGAAGCAAAATAATGCTGCAGGGCCAGGGAACCGAATGGTGCTGGCAGGAAGGTAGTGGCCCTGCCTGGGGGTCCTGCTGTCCTTTTCATGGGGCTTCCCACCTCAACTTAGCTCTTTAAAGATCTTATCTTCAAATATGGCTACATTCTGAGGTACTAGGAGTTAAGACTTAAACATATGGATTTGGGGGGGAATAGCAAAGGCTAAGAGTCAGTTTTATCTCATGATATCAGTGTGGACCTCCTAATTTTTTATTAGCTCTGACATTTTTAAGTCTGAAAGTATCCCTCTGCATATTAAAGCGTACACATTCTCCTATGCGTTAAAGAATATGTAAGAAAAATTGGTGGGAGTCTGTGGAAGAAGCAAAAACAGGAAGATGGTAGAAGGGAGTTTAAAAAAGAATGGAACCAAGGGAAGTAATTCTCCAGCCATTGTCATATGGTTCAGAACGAGAACAAACCTCTGAGGATGAAAGAGGAGAGAAAGTGGGCTTTGTAAGTCAGGTCGAACCCTCGACGTGCCGGGACGTCTGTGAAAGTGAGAGGTGGATCCCAGTGACTCCTTGATAAAGCTCACGGCATCTGTCCTGCAGAAGGGCGCACCTCCATCCCCATGGTTGTGCCACAGCTCACGTGTCATCAAAAATAAATATTTGGTTTCTGGCTGTTTCAGGATCCACATGTGAACACATTTTTCCGACAATGCCAAAAAAGGGAGAAAGATATGTCTCAGTCGCCTACCTCGAACTTCGTCCGATCTTGTAAGGTAAACGTGACATGCCAACAGCTGCGATGGGCTCCAGGGTGGAAATGGGCAAAACCAACCTTGACATTTTGCACTGAGTAAGCAAACCAAGGAGTAATTGTTATTGAGGATTTTTAGATGCCTCATCAATTCAGAGAGTAAATGATTTTATTTCCCAATTCCTAGAAGGTGTTTGTGGGTTGATTAAAAAATAAGCAGAGATCCGTTTCTCCAAAATAAAAATGATTGGAAAACAGAATCAATTGATTCTAAATTAGTTAATGCTGAATGCCATGAGTAATAAAGCCAGACAGAGGTGAGCTTCAGTACTCGTATTCAGATTCCGAAAAACACCACTAAAATGTGCTTTCAATTTAATCAGTGGCCTTTCTTCCCCCTGCCAATTTAACAGAACTTATTGAATGTGGAAAAGATTCAAGCAATCATGAGTTTCCTGCCTATAATCTTGAATCAGCTCTTCAAGGTCCTGGTACAGAATGAAGAAGATGAAATAAACACCACTGTGACCAGGTATCCATCACACAGCCTTGAGATCTGATAAATTGTAGTTCCGCAGAACTCTGATGATAACTGAATGGCCACTTAATTCTCTGGGCTTGCATTTTGTTTGAACACATATCTCAAATTTAAGTATTTCTCACTCTTGAATTCTTACCTTCTCATCATCCATTGTCATTCAGATAAAGTTTTAGACCTCTTTTTTAACTTTTTATTTGTGTTTTTTAATTAAGCTCTTTATTTGGAGATAATTATAGAGGCACATGCAGTTGTAAAAAATAACGCAGAGAGATCTCACGTTCCTTTTAGATGTTCCCAGTGGTGACATCTTTGCAAAACTAAAGTACAGTATCACGAGCAGAATATTGACATTGATACAGTCAGGATACAGAACATTCCCCTCCCCACAAGGATCCCTCATGTTACCCTTTTATTGACACACCTACCTCTTCCCTCATCTCAGTCCCCACCCCTTAGCCCTGGCAATTACTAACTTGTTCTCCATCTCTAGAATGTTGTTATTTTAAGAATTTTATATATATTATATTGAAATTGTGTATATAATCATATTATAATTATATTTTTATATATATAAATAGTTGGAAATTGAAAATAGTATATAATTATATATGTTAAAACATATATCATATATACTTGTGATAAATTCATAAATTTATTTTATATTTCTGTTTTAAATGTATAAATTTATATAAATCATATATATATGTGTGTGTGTGTGTATGGAATTGTGTAGTATGATAGTATGTAAACTTTTGGGACTGGCGTTTCTCACTTAGCATAATTCTCTGGAGAGTCATCCAGGTTGTTGCATCTATCAGTACTTCACTCTTTTTTACTTCTGAGTAGTATTCCATGCCACAGTAAGTTTAAAAATTCACCTGTTGAATTTGACACAACACTGTAAAATGATTATGAATCAATAAAAAATGTAAAAAAAAAATTCACCTGTTGAGGACAGCTGGGTTGTTTCCAGTTTGGGGGTAGATTCGGGGGTGAACATAAGTTTTCACTTCTCTGAGATAAATGCCCAGCGCAGTTGCTGGGTCACACGGTAGCCGTGTGTGTGGGTTCTGAGAACGTGCTGAATTGTTTTCCAGAGTGGCTGTGCCCTTTCACGCTCCCACTAGATCCTCTGTTGTTGCTATTATGTTCAATTTTAATTCAACTGTTATCACTTTAAATTTTGCCAACATTGCTAATCTGTCTGGTGACTTTGGCAATTCCAGTTTCCTCTTTCTAGAGAGAGTGTTTTTAATTAATTATTGAGTCTTATATTCCAAATGTTCATTTCTTTTTAAATATTAGTCACAGCATTCTGGAAAAAAATTACTCTTGACATTGAAATATTTTCAGTACCTTCATAACTCCCAGGTATATAGTTAGCCTCTTTCAGAATAAGAGCCTTCAGATTTTAAAAATCTGAAGCTCTAGAAACTTGAAGTATCCCTAATCGCTCTGCAACCAGCGAGTCCTGGAACCAGCTTAAAAGTCCCCAGCTGTGCCTTTAACATATGCTCTTTTCAGCATAAGTAGATACATCTGTACTGGCAAAACTCTTAAGTATTTCAGCAGATAGATCTGTTGAAATTCTGAGGTATTCCTAAACAACACAGCCATGCAGCAACTGGACGTGTTCATGAGAAGAAGTCAACCCGTACCTCCTCTGCTACTGGAAACCCTAACCCAGCTGAGGGGGAATAAGCCCCAAAACCTACACCTTAAACTAATTACTTTTTCCCAAAGCATATATATAATGCTTCAAAGTTGGAAGACAAGCCCTTTTAAAATATGATAGATAGAGGTTAAAGATCTTAAGTTTTAACAAAGTACTAAAAATGATCCTTTTTCTAAGAAGACAGTGTCAACAAGCACACAGACCATAATAGCACATACAGTTTGGGCAAAAATGCCTCCAGTGTGATCCTGCAGCCGTAAGACGTTACTTAGAGCTTAGTGTTTAGAGATTTCAAGGTTGGAAATGGCTAACGGGTATTACAGATATTGAACACCCAGTACTGGGGATGCGGGAGAGGAGGGAGTCTGACATTGGTTCATTCATTCACTCAGTAACTATTACATACGCAGTCTACCAAGCACGCCGGTGACAAACGCAGTGATATTTATTTTCCTGCCTTCTCCAGAAAGGCCACTGAACAGCTTTGCTTTTCCAGGGTTCTGACCGACATCGTGGCCAGGTGCCATGAGGAGCAGCTGGACCACTCCGTCCAGTCCTACATTAAGGTATGAAATTACCACTCGGGCACTGGTCATATCCCCTCGTACTGTGTGGCTTGTCTCATTTCCTGTCTGCAGTAAGTAGGAAGGCTCTCCCTGTAGCTGGGCGGTGCCCACCACAGTCATATCAGACATTCCCCGGAGCTACTTACAATACCGTCTCTTTGCATTGATGGGCTCGATGTAGTGTTTAAATGTATAAATGTATAAATAATGTGTACGTGTGCAGATGAATATTTATAGTGGGAGAGAGAGCCAAGAAAGAGTCTGTAGAGGAGACGAGAAGTATTGTCCTTTGATGTCAACATTACAAATAAATGCAATTCCTGTGTAAATTTCAGGAAAACATTTCCTGTTGGTTTGTTGAATGCGCTGTGTTTCTTCTGTAATGTTTTCTTAGCTCTTTTTATTGTTTTCTCAGGCATTATTTCATTTTCCCAGTTACTGTATATTTGTACCTGCTTCTGGTATGTTAAGTCCTTTATCCTCTGGCATGAACCACTAGCCCATCCCATCGGTGCGCTCGCTTCCTCCAGTGGCCTTGTCAAATGTTCACTCAGACGTGGTTTTATTCTCATTTCCAGCTGGTCTGTGAATGAATGCCAGTGAACTTGTGATGATGTTTGCACATTTTAGTTCCGGCTTAAATATCATCTTCTTGAATGAGAAGCAAAAAACCCATCCAGAGATAAATAAAAGTACCTTATATTACTTTATAACGCATAGAGGACCTAAATTTCTATTTTTATGCATAGATTATATCTTTTAGAGACAGAGATCCTTTTACTTAAAAGAGTATATTCCATTAATATGATAGAATATAGCCATTTATTTTAGATATATAGAAAGGCGACTAAGAAGAATTTGGGGCATTTTGTGCTACAAACGTGACAAAAATGCTCCTGTAAAAGGAAATAGCTAGAAATTTTATTCTGAGTTGAACCCCTCCCTCCGAGATAGCATCAGTGAGGAATTTTTTTCTCATTACAGTTTTATATGTACATATTTTCTACCTGTCAGAAATGTTAGATGTCTTCCCAAATACCTAAGCATGAGCCTGTGTCCTTCCTTAAAATGGCCCATACGCCAAAAATAGTTACTTCACAGTAATTTCCCAGTGGTATAATTTTACCCAATAAGATCTACAATTCAATTGCCGGCGGCCAGTTCCACCTACAAATGCTTTTTAGTTTGCCCTCTATTTAGTGTAGAGTCACAGCTTACTTTTATAGGGTATTGATGAGTTTATCATTCAACAAAATCATCTCTCAACATTTACCCCAATTTTCCATTTCAATCACCAAAGGGGCTGAGAAGAAAAAAATTCCCCAATCCATACTGCATGAAGTCATCTCTTTTTCAACACACATTTATCTTGTTTCAACAGAATCATTGGAAATTGCATTAAGAACCACTGATACTGTGGCTCTCGCTGTGACAGTGAGGGCTGGCCCCTGATGAGAGCCTTAGGTCAGCTCTCAGACAGCATCTGTGATGCTGCAGGGTGTACTGGAAATGCATCCTGGAATGGTCTTTATGTTTAACTAGGATGTTCGAAATAGCCTGATGAGACCATCTGATTTTGTGATATAGGAGGTTGCTTATTTAGTTTGCTTTGAAGTGGTTCAAGTGCAGAAATAGACCTATGTGGAATTCCAAGCTGATAACAATTCCTCAGGATTTTAGAGCACATAGTTTCGTATATCTAAAACAGACACGGCCTGATAAACATAACCAACTGGAAAGTGCACTCAAGTAGCAAGGGAGGAAACTAGATTCTCGTTAAGGTTGAATAGTTAACTGTGAGCAAGCCACCTCTCTGAACCTCGTTTTTCTCCTCTGTGTAGTGAGGTGGGGTGGACCAGATGAACATCCAGCTCTATTATTCTGCGATTTGACTCCTGTTGTAATACATGGCTGAAAGCCTGACCTTGACCAAGGAGTCTGATTTTTTTTTAACCCTTTGTGGAAAAAATTAGTTTTTAACATATGCATCAACATTAAGCCCCACACGTCAGAGTATAATAAAAACTGCTGCTCATACGTGCTTTGATGCCCTTGAGAGATGTGATATTTGATTTAATTTATATTTATTCGGAAGTAAACTAAACACCATTTCAAGTTCAGTGGTGCTAAATGCTGCTAACTCACTCCATCTACAATATCCAAAACGCACACATGCACCATGTCTCTTTCAAAGATGTATGTCTGAAGTCGATCTAATCAAATGCCATGGTTTACAGCAATTTGTAGGGCTGACATGTTCTTGCCAAAATTTTTTAAAACTTCAGAGCTAATTGAAATGCCCTTGGGGCTGAGTCACTGTGCGTGGGATTAAATAGTCAGTGACAACACTGCCCTCACCTGAGTCGTAATCCCTGAGGGGAAAAATCATACGACTCTTGATTTTAGCTACTTTCGTGCATCTTTTAGGCTTCTGTTTCTCCCTTGGGATGAGCTCGGAGAAGTCAGGCCCCATCAGGACAATTCAGGTGTCAGGGAGCTACGAAGTTCAAAGAAATGGCTAGAGACCCGAATGCAGACGTGCCTCTGCTTTGACTTTCTTGCCTGCCTTCACCCTTAACTTAGTGAAGTCCCAGTTGTGAACATTATGAAGAAATGACCTTCCTGGAGGCAAACCCAACTCATAAGCAAAATATTATATATTTTATATTGTAAATATATGTGCATGAACTGATACTTAAAGTATACGAAGAAATGTGGAAAACTAATCATGACGTGCACTCAGCGGTGCGTGCCAAAACCAATTTTTTAAGGAAAAAAAGAAAGAGCAGCCAGTGTTCATGAGCCCGCTGATAGCTGTGTCTGAGCGTGAGATGGTAGTGGCCCCGGGCTTGTGGGGAGCTCACCTACTGGCCTCTGGAAGGCGCCTGCTTCCCCACGTGGCTATCTGAGTGGCTATTTGAGTTCTTCATCCTTTCAGGATGAAGAAATGCTACCATGCCACCCAGCTGTTGCCAGTGGAAGGAAGGAGAAGGGGAAGTGTATCCCAAGTAGGTGGGTCACAGCCCTCCACGCTTCCTTGAACCTGCTAAATTGCTCTCTGGCCCTTCGTTTTGCTTTCTACAAAGAGAGTTGCAAGGGGAGCTTAGGTGAGCAAGGCCCTCCCTGTGCAGAGCCCTAAATAGAAGCAGGTGTGTATCACACTTACCATTGGGCCTTCATTTATTCATGACAAAATCCAGCATGAGCAGATAATTTCGAGACGTGTTATTCATGGAGCACAATGTTTAAGTATTTAACTTTTTTCCCTTTTTGGACTTTCTTCAGTTCGTGTTCAAGACCAGGGCGTGCAAGGAGAGAACTATACATGAGGAACTGGCTAAAAATGTGACTGGTCTTTTGAAGTCAAATGACTCCACAACAGTCAAGCATGTCCTGAAGGTAAAGAATTTGAAGACGCTCCTTTCATTGTTGGTACCTGGGATGACTTACTCTCAACCCGGAAGGTGATAGGAGTCATTGATTTCTATGGCTCATTTCTCTTATAGTTCCTGGTACAAGCTTCATGTTGAAACTGTGGCATATGAAAATATTAAGCAAAAGAGATCTATGTCAAGAGAACAAATCCTCTTAGAAAGCAGAATGTACCCAATTTGTCCTTTGGCCCAAAAGCAGAATGAATAACTATTAAAAATGACCTAAAGTATGCAGAAATGCTAAGGGTATCAAAAATAAAGTTTATTGGGCTTTTAGACACAGTAGGAGGGAAAAGGATTAATGATGTGTTAATGAATATACTGACAGCTGAGAAGAAACAGATAAACAGCCACTCTCTGACCCCCAAAATTTGAAACACATGCATTTGCAGGAACACAAAGAAGAGATGGTGAGAAAATTATAAAGAGATAACTCTAAACTATTAGAGACAAGTGAATTTAGTCCTCTGCTGAATTATCTGTCATGGTTTGACAGAGAGATGATTGATTGGTCAGTAGCTAGGAGAGAAGGCTGAAGGTTGGATCAATAAGTGTCAACATGAGTTCATTAAAGTCAAATCATCCTAAGCCAAGCCATTTGTTTGTTTAAATTTAAATTAGCCATATGACTCTATTCGTTCAGTTTATCCAACAAATACATTCTGAGTGCCTTGCTCACGACTAGCGCCATCCTCACCATCCTAGCCACGGGACATGCATCAGAGAACAGAGTGAGATCTCTGTCCTGGGGAAGCTTACCTTCTACTGTGGGAGAAAAGCAACCAACTACACATATGATAACAGGATTAATTAAATTGTATGTTAGGAGGTGAGAAGTAGCAAGGGAAAAGAAAACGTCAAGCAGGTAAGGGGAACTGGGAGTGCTCAGGGTGCAGGGTGAGGTTTGCAGTTTTGTATAGAAGGCTCAGGATGTGGAGGTGGGGTAGAGCTCAGTGGTAGAGCGTGTGCTTAGCATGCACAAGGTACTGGGTTCAACCCCTGGTACCTCCATTAAACAAATAAATAGATAGATAAATAAGTAAATAGAATGATCAGGATAGAGCTTATAAAGAAGGTAATACTTGAACGAAAAATGTGAAGGAGGTGAGGGACCCGCCGGCCTTGGGGATGTTTAGGGTAGGATATTAATGGTAGAGGAGAAAACATATAGTATTTGTCTGTCTTTGTCTGACTTATTTCACTAAGCATCATACCCTCCACATCCACAGTGTCACAAATAACAAAATTTCATTCAGTTATATGTGGAATCTAAAAAATAAACAAACGAATGTAAGAAAACAGACACAGACTCACAGACATGGAGAACTAGTGGTTACCAGAGGGGAGTGGAGCAGGGGAGGGGCAAAATAAATGCAGGGGGATAAGAGGTTCAAACTGCTGGGTATAAAATACGTAAGTTACAAGGATATAATCAATATTCAGCACAGGGTATCTAGCCGAGATTGTATACCAACCTTATATGGAGTATAATCTATAAAAATATTGATTCACTGAAATTAATGTAATATTGTAGGTCAACTATAACTCAACTTAAAAAAAAATATAGAGGGTAAGACCAGTATAAAGTCGTAAGGCGGCAGCATGCCTGGTGGACGTGCCTGAAAGACGGCAGGGAGGCTGAGGTGCTGAAGTCCAGTGAGCGAAGAAGAGAAGAGGCAGGATGCAGCCAGAGAGGCAAGGGGAGCTTTGGCAAGTGACGTAAGGCCTGGGGGCCCCTGCAGGGGTTTTGGTTTCTACTCAGAGCGAAATCGGGAGCCATTAGTGGGTTTTGAGCAGAAGAGTGATGGGAACTGCCCTTGGTTTAAAAGGATCGCTCTGATGGCCGTACAGAGAGCTGCCTGTAGACAGGGTGGAGATGGAGGCTGCTAAAGAGGGCTGCCTGCCCAGGGAGGCTAGGTTCTCAGGGGAGAAACAGCGTTTAGCTAAAAGACAAGGTGAAGGGAGTGTCTGGAGAAGTTGCATCTTTAGGGCATCTTGGTGGTGATGGACGTGTGGTCCAGACTGAAGGAATGGTGGGTGGACTTCAGGAAATGGGAAGCAGTGAGCTACAGGTACAAAACGGAACGTGCAGCATCCTGCCGAGAGCGGAGTGGGGTGCCCACCGTTATCAGACGTGAACAGAGGTGAGAGGCCCAACGTGATGAGTCCTGGTGGACTTGAGGCAAATAGTGGAGGCAGGACAGGGTGCTGAGGGCTGGAGAGTGGCAGGTCTTAGTTAAATTAAGAGACAAATGTCACAACGGTTAAAAAATATTTTGGACAAGATGTGGGTGCCTTGTATTAATTAAATATTCCCAACAACATGAATTTCATTTCCGATATCGAGTTTACTAAGAACAGATCCCTTTACTGAGCCAGAGGTGCCCCTTTAGAACTTAAACATTTGTTCTTCCTCATTTCAATCTTCTAGCTTTAGGACCAGGTACTCGAAAGTTTTTAACAGCATGGTCTGTATCAGCCTAAAATTGGGTATAATTCAAGGGCCCATCAGTAGTGGAGCAGAGAAGTCAATTGGGATTATATGTGTAATGCGGTGACAATAGAGGACCCCCAGCTATATAACTCAACATAAATGACCCTCAGAAAAGAATCTGTTGAATGAAAAAGACAATCACAAGAGAATACAAAGAGGATGACTCTGTTTATACGCAGTTCAGTGGCATGTGTAATACTGGTAATACCTTATAATGATATAGAATATGAAAAAGAATATACGTGCATGTAACTGAACAAAATGCTGTACATCAGAAACTAACACAACATTGTAAATCTACTCCAATTAAAAAACAAAAAAAGGCTATTCTATAGAAACAGTGGAACTAGACACTTGTCAGGAATGAAGTGCTTCTGGGGGTCTATTTCAGTAAACAGTTTCTAAGGTCAAAAAAATGGTAGCAAAATTATGAAGTAGAGCAAGGGAGTGATGAGCACAAAATTCAAAATTGTTACCTGTGGTGGAGAGGCCGGGGAGGGAAGAAGAGCTTTAAACTGTACATATGAGATGTATGTGTATCGGAGATACAACCTCAGACCCAAGGAGGGGGGCTGCCGTCCTTGGATGTGCTTTGGTCTCCTCCAGCTGCACCCCTTCCCGTAGGAAAAGGTATGAGAGTGCCCAAGAGCAGTGACCCCTGGGGGGCCCCCTTCTCTTCAGGACCTCTTTCCTAAGTCCATCCTTCAGAGGGAAAATCCTGTTGCCTGAGCGCGTCCCCAGACCCAAAGGAGAGAGAAGGACTGGCTTGTGGACAGCGCTTGATGTGTAGGCTGGACAGTCACCCATGTGCACCCCGGGCTCCTGAGGTGTAGGACGGAGCCTTGGTGAGAAGAGGGGGCAGGCCGGGGCCCGGCCCTCCCAGTGCCCCCACGTTCCAAGTTGTCACGGAGTTCTTTTCATCAAGATAGGAGGATCCAGCATATTTCATTTGACACTTTGTTACCTCGACTTTGAACTTTTTGATGTTTACGCACGTGACTTTCACTTTTACTCTTGCCTCTGTCCCGTTGGGGTGGGCTTAACGACCACATATTTTCATATAAAGAGTTTAGTTTTGTTTAACTAAGTGAAACAAACAGCACACCCAGTGAAGAAGTATTTCATGAGACTGCTGTCTAATCAGCCACGTCGAGTAAACCAGTATCTTGTTTTAGTTTAAACATTCTTTGACATGACTGAGGAACAGAAATGTCTGGCAGTTACTCTTATCATTGGAACTTTGATAAGATTCTCCTAACATGATGGAGAATGTATTATTATTCTGATACACTTAATTTCAAAGAACACGTGTTAAGATAAAGATTTCATAATATCACATGTTGTGAAGAAAAGGATTATCATAATTTTACCATAAGATAATAAATTTCTTGTTGTCTTTTCTTTTCCTAACAGCATTCCTGGTTCTTCTTTGCAATTATCCTAAAATCAATGGCACAGCACTTGATTGACACAGATAAAATTCAGGTAAGATTATAGGTAATATAATAGTATGCAGCAGTTACGCTCATGAATATACACTCATCAGCTCCGTTTTCATTTGCTATGTAAACCTTAGCAGTGTATGTTAATTGCTTTTTGAAGGGGAGAAATGATTGTGTGGGTGAGTACAGGTCCTTCAGAAGCAGATGCCAGGACAAAATTAGAAATGCAAAATGGCTACAAAGGACACGAGGGACAGGCAAAAGGACCCGAAGATCTGCCACCTTTGAGAGGAGATGGCAGAGGAAGGAAGATCACGTAGAAGGAGACTTGCAGTGAGAAAGTTTTAGCTGGGCCAGTGGGCCATCTGAGAGCAAAGAAGGTTCATTAGAAGAGTCCACAGTGAGCGGGTGGCCCCATTCTGGTACCTCTGCTGACTCAGTTGTTACTCAGAGCAGCCTGGGGAGAAGTTGGCCTTGGTATGAATGTGTGAGTGGACCCCCAAAGACTTAGTGGCTCTTGCATCCATCCCGGTAAATTTTATCTTGAAGGAATAGCTGAGCTGTGCACGTCCATGGCTGCCACCACGGTCTACAGTCCACAGTTTACACCATGTATCACATGTGTTCGCCAGTCCTCTCCTCCGTGAAAGGAAACTTGGAAGAAGGAGGCTGGTGGGATTAACTGTAGCCCCTCTTACCGTCGTGGTCTGGGGACCCTCCATGGATCTTATCACCTCCATCCTCTACCGTGTGGTCTGGATTCCCCTCACCCTCAGCCGGCAGCTCTGAAAGCCTCGGTGACTTAGCTCTTGTGACCCGAGCCCTCTTTCCAGAGTGATCCAGATGGTCTCAGCCTCTGGTAACCATGCTCTACTCAGACCACTCATAGTTACAACTAGGTACGGAGGACCTAGAAGCTCCCCAGTGAGTCACCTGAGTTCCATGCATGTTTCCCTCTGTTCTCATCGTGGGTAAGGCCAAGGGGGATCCTCTGACACCACACCTCGCCCACCAGGAGATGTAACCAGGACCTTACTGCAGGGCGTGGAGATGGTGTGAACAGCGATATTGTCTCCAGTTACACTCTTGGTGGAGGAGGGGCAGTGTCAGGGGCTTCCACTGGGCCATCGTCTCCACTGGGATAGCTTGAGGGCCAAGCATCCAGCGTGAGGTTACTCCACTGCCAATTAGATCCGTATAAATTATACATCTGGACCAGGCAAATGGCTACTGGGTGGATCTTTGAACCTAATGGACCTGCTGTTAACAGAACTTCGGGCAGGACTACTGTATAGATCCTGTAATAAGGTTCCCACTCTTAACTGGGTTGACGTGATGGCGTTTTGGTCTCCAGATGTCAATATCAACTCCGATCTTGTGTTCAGTAGTGCTTGAAACATACGTATTCCCCTCTGCCTAGTGTGGTCACCTGAGAGAAGCCTGTGGGGCCCTTTGGGGAAGGACTGGTAGAATCATCACAAGAGGAGGGACCTGCCTCCTCTTCAGTCTGTGGGGACCTGATCTGAAAATTGACTCTGTCTGGTCCAAGAAAAAAGGGAGGAATATTGGCTACTTACTGGAATAAACACCCTTATCTCCTGATTGTCCATTCTTGGTTCCGTCTAACACCACATTTTCTGTTTTCTGTATATGGTGAAAAATGCAAGTCTAATTTTAAAGCCGACTCATAAAGGTGAACGGGTCTTACCTATCTCGTGCAACGGGCTGAGTAAATTCACAAAGTAGAGACTAAGGTGGGGAAGCTCAGCTGCCTGAAACTTCCCCCTGGTGGGCAGGACTTCAGACAGAAGGAGTGGGTTCCTGGACCTGAGGGCAGTCTTTAGGGGTTTAGAGAGTTCTGTGTGATGTATATTATGTCATCTCACAGCCAGATCACTTTTCATCTTGTGGCAAAAGCATCTTGACTGTGAAGTCGCACTGGCACCTGCCGTGGCATATGCTGGGACCACTGAGTTGACTCGCTGGTACAAACTTTCAGCTATAAAATGAATAAACTTTGACCATCTAATGGAAAACATGGTGATTATAGTTGATAACACTGTATTGTTATAATTGAAATTTGCTAAGAGAATAGAACTTAAATGTTCTCCCCTCAAAAATATATATGTCAGGTGATTGATGTCTTAATAAAGTATGTGGGGGAGTCCTTGCATATGTGTATCAAAAGACCACAGTGTACACTTTAAATATCTTACCATTTTATATGTCAATTATATCTCTTAATAAACTGAAATTTTTTTTTAAAAAAAGAGTAATTAGGGGACATTTCAGACCAATATCTGTGCTCAGTCAGTTATTCATTTACTGATTCCTTATACTTGTTTATTGGAGCATTCTTGGTTTTAACAAATCAAAAAAACAGATTTCTAAATTAAACAGAGAACTATGAGTTAAAGAAAATCTAGAATAATCTTCATTTTCTGAGCGTGAAGGGAGAGGAATTAAGAGGTTATAGAAAATGTTACATTTCTACATTGCCTGAGTAGTTTGCAATTCAGGTGTGTTATCATATTACTTTATAATGAAAAAGTGAAAAATTAATTGGCCAAAATAGAAGGAAGCATTAAATGAAAGTGATGGAAAGCATGACCTTAACATTAAAATTTTAATTACTGCCTTCAAGTTTTCAAAAGGACTGTCTTTTGTGCGATGATATAAAAGGTAATAGGTCTTACAGCTGATGCTTTGCAGCCTTCGGATGTCACAGGCCCCGTTATAAACAAATGACCCATTCTTTCCTTAGCTTTCCCGGCCTCAGAGATTTCCTGAATCTTACCAAAACGAATTGGACAATCTTGTCATGGTTCTGTCTGACCACGTGATTTGGAAAAACAAAGACGCACTTGAAGAAACAAGAAGGGCAAACCACAGCGTCGCCAGATTTCTTAAGGTACAGTTAGTTAACACAAGCTCACGGTTGCATTGAAGCCCCCGTGACAGTGGATGCAAATTACGTGAAATGTTCATTGTCATGGCTTCATTTATGATGAGGAGTCACGACCATCACTGTGAGATGAGTACTTCCACCTCTACTGCTTTCCTGCTTGAAATACCTTTTGAGATTCTTTTTCCAATTTGGAGTCACATAGAACAACAGCCAAGGTTAGAGAAACCTGTCTACTTGAGTGTTGCCAAATGTCGTTCTTCTTTATTTTTTTTAAAGAAGTGGGATTTTTAAAGGAGAAGCTGCACTGTGGCAACATTATTTTCTTGGCCGTTTCTGCCTTTGAAGTGAGGTTTTGGCTTGGCTATAGTTCTAACGATGATGCCAGAGAGCCACTTTGGGAACATTTGGGGGAATTTAGCATTTTTGTTTTATTACCTTCAGAGTCTTTCATACATGATGAAAATATCATGCACCAATCACATAAAAGGAAAATTATCAAAGTGCTGAGCAACATAAAGTGCACATATATATGTATACAGATATTTAGCAGTCTTTCTTTGAATTACAGGTATTCATATTTAATTGAGAAGAAAAACACGCTTAGCCCAAAAAAAGCTAATGTAGAATAATGGTATATCAGTTAACAGATAATATATTCAACCAGAAAGATATTTTTCTTCTACTCCTTCTTTTTCCCAACTATGGTAACCTCAACGAAGCCACTTGTCCTGTTTCTTTATGGTAGACACCAGGACACATTGGAGAGGTGTGACTGTTTATAAACAAATACTGGTAACATAAAGACAAGAAGCTGTAGGGGTGGATGGAAAACTGGTCTAAGTTGCCTTTGATGAGTTTTAATCTAGCTTAATTTCTTTTTTAATGTATTAAATGCAGTTTCAAATTGCATACCATATCTGATCTCATCTTGAATTTTTTTCCTCAATGTTTTGCCTCTTAATTTTGCTTTTTGCTTTTTTTCTGAAAAGAGAAGGGGATGGTTGGGCTTAAGGAGGAAGAGCATAAAGGAGAAAAAAATTACTCTTGTTTTCTACCACATTTTAAGACTTATAAGAATAAAGTTTATTATTCTGCTAGCAGTATATTTGAAGGGATTGATGGAAAAGAAAATTTGGAAAAATTGACATATCATCCAGTTTATAAGCAAATTGCTTTTAAGAAATATCTGCAGTATTCTTCCCCAAACTGCAAAAAAAAAAAAAAAGAAGTTGCATAAGCAAGTCTCTTAAAAAGGGAAAGACCTTTATCTATTAAATACAAAGCTTAAATGCTCTGTACTTATTGGAATATATGTGTGATCTCCTTGGAGCTCGTTTATGCAAAAGCTGCTTCTGGTGGTATATAAACTAATGTCTAACATGAGGGCAAATAAAAAGTGTCCAAGATGAAAAAGGGCGCAAAGTAGAGAGCTAATGGCGATACCAGTGGTTTTGTGAAATCATTGGGTAAAAAAAGCAGAGACTGACAAGAGATAAACAAATGTAGTCTATAAGATGTGTGTATCCATGAACTGCAAACTGAAAGCTGTATTACATGTGAAGTTTATAAATAGAAACATTAGTTTAATATACTTTACATTATAAAAGTCCACCTATAAGTGTTGTTTTCAAATTGTAGCTTTAATGGCAATTATTTGACCCAGAAAACTTAAAAAAAAAAAAGCTTTCTGTAAAGTTTGTTAGACGAATCATTTGAACTAGGAGAGAAAAAGGGACAGGGAGAGAAAGTGATTTTTTTTTTAATGTAAAATTGAATGTCGTCATTTGGCGAATGCCTGTGAACTGATGGACTTTGAGCACTCAGCTGCTCAACAGTGCCCACCATTGACATTACACGTCCTCTGTCTTTCCAGAGATCTGATAATAGTTATTCGTTCAACTGAGGCTTTAAATAACTTTTATCTGTTTTGGTTATTGAGTTCTACATCAGTCATCAAATACTGTAAATTAGTTGTCACTTGAATTTAATAATCAATATATATAACACCATAGTTGTACCAAGATTGTTTTCCAAGAATGGAGAGAGCCATATAAAAACGACCTAGGTGAGAATGTGCCGTCCTTTACATC
This sequence comes from Vicugna pacos, assembly GCF_048564905.1. Taxonomy (NCBI): domain Eukaryota; kingdom Metazoa; phylum Chordata; class Mammalia; order Artiodactyla; family Camelidae; genus Vicugna; species Vicugna pacos. The sequence continues at coordinate 84,590,160 of NC_132991.1, read as the reverse complement.
ACCTCATAAGAAAGTAATATTTTTACAACAGTTACGCCCAAAACCTTGTCCATTTCTGACTATTTTCTCCCAGAAGTGGATAGAATGCAAAGAGACTCATGACTACCTCTGTAGCTTCTGTAATTTTTCTGTTTGCCACCCACCTGGGTCACAGCTCTAACTTACCTGGGCACACCTGTCTAGAGACTCTTCTTCGGCAAGCATAATACCAAGGAGGTAGCAAAGGAAAGTTCATTCTGATTTTACTTTTCCTTCTCAGACAGCCTTATCTTTTTACCCACTTGTCTGACTAATCACTACTCTATTTCAACTGGCTTTTGGAAACTATTTGGAAATCACCTAACATAAAAGACAGCCTTTGGTAGCAAAATCTGTTCAAAGAAACATCTGTGATGTTTCTCTCTACATGTCCCCAAAAAAGAAGGATAAGTTAGTCCCTGAAAGGAGAACATCTTCATATCTACTCTGTTTCAGTTAAATACTCTATGTTTTTGGAACAAATAGATGTTTTCTATAAACCTCATGTATACAGAAGTTGCTGCATGTGGTACCTAAGCTAATACGTAGTACAGGGCAAAGGCAAGTGTCCAGATGAAGAAGGAATGATGGGCCCAGTGGTTTTGTAAAGTATGTAGGGAAAAGGCATTCGTGTGCTGTGTTGTGCAATTTGAGATCTCATAATTCATCACTGAACAACCCACAGAGTAAAGTTCTCATTGGTTCTCACAGTTGGTAAAACAAAATACTACTTTTTCAGTACAACAGTATACTTTTGCATGTAATTTAGAATATGTGGCTTTTAGTTTATTAAAGAGTCTGGTAGAGTATAAGTTATTCTTTAGATCAGGAGTCTGCAAATTTTTTTCTGTAAATGGCCAAATATCAGATATTTTTAGCTTTGCAGGACATGCAGTCTCTGTCACAACTCCTCAACTCTGCTAGTGCAGAAACAGCCATAGACCATTCACCACGGACAATACGTAAACAAATGGGTGTGACTGTGTCCTAATAAAACTCTATTTACAAAAACATTGCACCAGTTTTGGCTCGTGGGCGATAGTTTACCAAAGCCTGCTATAAATTATTTCCTGCTGATATAGAAGATTAATACACATTATTTTAAAGCAGAAGCAGAGAAGCCCCTCCAGGCCTCAGCAATGAGCAGAAGAGCCTCTGAGCCTGGGGTTAAGATGCTGGGGGGCACCAGACACAGGGGACCGATGACGGGATAAGCATATTTGATGCAGCTTGACCGGCAGGAGGGCCCTCTGCAGGAAGAAGGCTGATTGCACTGAGGTTGTATCTTAGTAATGACCCCCCTTTTCCCTCAGTGCTGCTTTGAAAGAAGATGACAAGTTTACCACATAGAAAGTCTTCTTAAATCTCAAGAAACTCTAAGTGAGTTTTCCTCAATCCCCAGGGCAGGCAGCCTGCTCCCCATTTTCCCCATCCATGGGTGATGGAATTTGATCTCCTTCAAAAACTCACAGAGTAGCCACAGTAGCCCCGAGGAGATGGCAAAAGCCACAGCTCTGGTTCAGTGACCGGACTTACTAACCCCTTCCGCCACCTAACCAGAGGGCTGTGTCTTCACCAAAGACCTCCCCTGGGCTTCTCTTCTCCAGCTCTTTCTTGAGAAGTTTCTAGAGCCCACATGTGCACAAGTTGGTCTTCCTCCTCTTTCCAGCAGGAAGGAGACCACAAAGGTCTCCTGGGGAGAGAGCTCCACATTGGGGACATCCCAAGGCCACCAGATGGGGAAGATCCGACGCTCCCAGGCCCTCTCTGCTGGGAATTCTCGTGCCTAGTGCTGAAGACACGAAAGCCCTCTTTTCCTCCCCTCCCCCAGTTATGGCTACATCTTCCGAGCCTATGATTATGCCCTGATGTCTACCTCTCCTCACTGTTCTACTGGGAGGTGGGGGGACACGGGGGCCATTTACTGTTTATCAGAGAGTCACTGAAAGAACTTAAATTCATAATAAAAAATGAAAATATGAATGAAGCAGTACGTTAATGCAACTATGAACAGGTACATGAAAAAAACTCAGAAGAAAACAAAGACAAATGAAAAGGGAAAACACAACAAATACGTAAGTGACCTAACAACTGGAAGAACGTTGTTAGAGAAGACAGCTCTTGTTTCTACACAGGTGTATTTCGGTGGGAGACTTCCCACTTGCTGTACCTACACCAAGATTTTATACCTTGGTACCTATAACAAGATTTTATGTCCAGTCCTTTGTGAGAAAAGAGGTTTGTTTGTAATGTTGAGGAGAGATTAAGAAATGCAAAACCATTATAGTGGATCACACTGGACTCTTTGGACAAGAAAGAAGCCTTCCATACCGAGTGGTGTGGCAGCTGGGACAGTTCCCCGTGTAGTACGCATGCTCACTCACATGTGGTTGGATGGAGTGAAACTCGCACACGCAGTAATGACCCCATGTGCCAATCTGCCATTGTGCTTCCCCAAGATACTGCATCAGTGAATACGGTCTGTGCCTACTTCACACTCGTCTAGTGCAGTAATTGGCCGCTGTAGCTTGGCTACTGTTTAAGTGGCCATCAGCCTCCCAGAGACACTGTGCCGACTTGGAAGACTTGCCTGACTCCTCCAAACCTCTCTACTGTCTGACTCTCCTTATTTACAGTTAAGAAAGTTTGACGAAAGAATAAGAGAGACAACCAAAAAGCAGCTCACTGATGGAAATCTCGGGCTCTCTTACCTTCACTCTTCAAATTTGGCTGAAAAGCTAGTCTGTTGAACGAGGCCAGTGAGATTTAAAAGGTTTTCCTAACCTGTCTCTGCCACTCCTGTTCCTACCCAATGTTGTACAGCAAAGCATGTTCACCTGAGGAACTATGGAATCAAATTACTAAAAAACAATAGTAACATGTAACTAAGTGGTTTTAAAAAATGGACAAGTAAAAACCAAAACTTTCTATATTAAAAGGAAAGGACTGTAATATTTCATCGCAAACCTCCAAGAGATGTTTTATAAAATTGATAAGTATGGGCTTGTAACTTCCTGGTATCCAGTATTTTAATTGCCATATGTGGATGACTGCTTAAACATATTGTAGAGATTTTTAAAACATTTATTATACAGCACATTGAGTTACATGGTATTTTCCATCAATATACTTAATCATGTTTTCTAATAACGTTAATGATCCTTAGAGTAAAAATGTCTGAATTTAGAATTTTTTTTTTTTAGCGCTGCTTTACGTTTATGGACCGGGGTTTTGTGTTTAAGATGATTAACAATTACATCAGCATGTTCTCCTCAGGTGATCCCAAGGTAAGGACCACGTGCAGGAGAGAGAGCTTTCTAAACTGTTACATTATGAATAAATAAACTGGTCCCAGCGTGTATCCATCTAAGACAATAACCTATCCATTCTCCGTATCAAAAAATAATTTCTATACCAATGAGAGGCAGCCTTTTAAAATGGTTCATCTGCTTAGTAAGTCTGCTTCATGGGGGACCAAAGGGTGTGGCATGAAAGTCTTTACATGTTACTTCCTTTCCTCCGGGCAGTGAAAATCTTTCCAGTTGCAATCCTGGTGCCTCAGGTTTGCTCAGGACTGTCTTGGTTTTAGCAGTGAAAGTCCCCTTTCCCTGGAAACTCTCCGTCCTGGGCAAAATAGGACATTTGCCCACCCTACCTAACTGGGGAATATGTGCTGGGAGACAGGCAACAGTACTGTCTAGAGAATAGTGCTTCTCAGATTGTGTTCCTCACCCAGTGATCTCAGAACTGAGATGCCATAGGCGGGGCCCAGAAATCTGTACTGCAGCCAGACTTTCAGATGATTCCTCTGCCCTCTCAAGTTTGAGAGCCACTGAGCTACATAATAGAGGGAAATAAGACGGGAAATAGGCCAGATCATGAACGTTACATCAGTCAAGCTTCTTTGTGTTGCAAGCAACAGAAACTCCAGTGTAAGCACAAGGGAATTTATTGGAAGGGTACTGGGAGTAAATAGCATTGATAAAATTGCTGGAGAGTGAGGCTTGGAAAAGAGCAGGTAGCAAGGCACTTCCGGGGCACAAGAGTAATCCCAAAGGAGGGACCAGTGGCCAAGGTCCACCGCTGCTTAAATAGTCAAACGGGACCATTTTTCTCTTCTTAACACTCTGCTAAGATTTATTTTCCAGAAAAGAACATGTGACCAACCTGCTTTGGGTCACATGCCTGCCTCTAGGGTAGGGAAGACAGGGCACCTGAAGTACTAATTCCCCGTTAACCTCTACCCATTGGAAGATAAGTCCCCAAGGTGAAATTATCAAGATATTAGGAAAAAGTAATGAATATGGAAAAGCCAAAAATAAATAATGATCTTCTTAGAGCCTTTCATGTTATCCTTAGGAGCCTGCACGTTACTTTTTGGCAGAGGAGATTTACTTTAGGCTCTGAAAGTTCCGTGATTATATGTCATTTGGGTTTGAGAATCCAATTCTCTCTGTAAACAGCTTTTGAAAGACATTCTTCATTAGTCCTCCAATTATGCATGAAATTTGCAGAATATCCTTTTAGGAATACTTCCAGCAGGCCTAAATTATACATTTTTTTTGCAAAGACTGAACAGAATGTACGCAATGAAGAAACGTTAACATGTAATTCCATTATGTTCCTGTTCTCTTTGATGTACAAAGCATTGTCATATACTACCTTGTTTGAGATGGCAGTATCTTAAATTATTGACTCAAGTTGCCACAAAGTTCTAAAATATCTGAGCAAAGAGAATGTATTTGATTTTGTTAGCTGATATTAGTGAATATCATGAACACAATTGTCTGAGCCTTAAAAAATTGATTACTTAGTTTGCATGACAATGAGATAGAATGGTTATGAGCACGCTGATTGCTCCTATTTATGTGGTTGTTTTTAAGACGTGTATTAAGTTGTCTTAGCCCATGTCTGCACTCCATTTATCACTGTCCTAATCAAAGCATTACTGAAAAGACAGACTTGTTTGCAAGGGCAGGGAAGAGGTGGACTTAAATAGCGTACCCTAGAATAAATGAGAGAGACTAATTTTCGATTATCTGCGGTCTTACCTTCTGAGTCCCAGGAGTTAAAGCGACCTGTCCTTTGAGCTGAATGTGATTGTAGAGCTCTGCATATGCAGTGAGGCAGCATCTTTCTCAGAATAAATGTTGTGATCAAAGCTAAAATAATAAAAAGTATGACTAAGATCGTATCCCCTGGAAGTTCAGTGTAGGATACAAATGGGGTCACTTCCTGAAGAAACCTTGACCAATCTCCAAAAATAAGGAGCCTGGCTGCGTTTACCACTTGAGAGGGGACAAAATCCTTTAAACTGAACAATTACCTGGTGGTCACACAGAATTAACTCCATCTCCTTCGTAGATAGAAGATTCAAGTGTAGATATTATATTAACTTTCTTAGTGTGTAAATAACAGTCATTTGTTTACCTCTTTTTCAGACTTTATGCCAGTATAAATTTGATTTTCTTCAGGAAGTATGTCAGCATGAACACTTTATTCCTTTGTGTCTCCCCCTAAGATCAGCAAACATTCCAGGTAATAAATCCCAGAGTTGTTATCAGCTCCTACAGAGTAAACACTTCTGTTTGTTTGCTTGTTTTGTCTTTGTTCGCTGCTGTTTTCCTGTTTCCTCGGTCTTGATTTTGTCTGAAGTTGTCACATGGACATTAGACCCAGGTCATCAGCTTAAAGTGCAGAAGAAGTTGGTAGCATGTGGTCCAGAATACAGAGCTGTATTTCTCAATTTTTGTCTATGTTTCCTTTTTCATTAAAGAGAAGGTCAACATAACCACAAAATTGATGCTTACAAATCAAAGAATTTTAACCTATAGCCACACTGTCTCTCACCATGCTGGCTCCAAAAGACAACTTCCCTTTGATTTTGAGAGACAAAAAAATTACAGGGAGAAAGAGTTATACTCTGTGAGTATGAATTCATTTAAAATTTTCAATCAGCGTGTGCACGTTAAAATGCAATTCCTCAAAATGAGATTTATACAAGGAAAACTGTTACCTTGAAAGAGAGGAAGGAAGGCAGGCAGGTGGGCAACATTGTAAATACTTGATACTCTGGGTCAGAAAGAGATAGATGTGCAGGTAAAACCGGGGCTTCACATTTTGTTTACTATACCTACTATAGCATACATGGTCTATAGATGATATACTCATTTATTACTTTTGTTAAAATATATATATACACATAGACTATATATTATATATATACTGGTATACATATATATTATATATACGTACACACACATATACCAGGAGAATCATAGTAGAGAATGAGCATCATTCATCTAAACATCAGAAATTAATCAGACATCAAGATGCAAAGAAAACACTTAAGTGATTTAGGAACTTAAAATACTTTACCTCTATTTTGCAATGTAATCAAATGTTGAGTCATGTTATACAGCTGAAACTAATATAATGCTATATGTCAGTTATACCTCAATAAGACAAATAAACTTGTAAATAAATTCATTAAATACTTCTAAGAAGTGAGTAAATTACAAGATATACTTTTGATTTTCATGGAAAGCAGAACTAAGATGGTAAAGAGCATCTCCATCTGTATTATAACTTGCACTAATATTTTCGAGGGAAAAAGAGAGTACGTATGTTACTAAGCCTATGAAAGTTTTGTCATGTTAATCTTAAATATAAGCTGTATACATTATTCCATTATTTTCCTAATTTATTAAATACATTAAACTAAATGCCTTCATAGAATAAACGGTAGGAAAGTTGTTTTGGGCCACAATATTTTTAGCTTCTTGTTTTGTGTAATGTTTATGAACTAGTGCCAAGTTACTGCTGGATTAGACAGGCTGGTTAAGACACGCAAGAGAATCAAACCTGTTTTTGTCATTTGAATTCTAGTCTTTTACTATTTGTCAGTAGGTCAGAAGAAAGCCTGATAGCCTGTTTCTAGATCTGATATTATCAACAGTGAATATAAAAATATGTGTTTCATAACAAGCAGATTTCTGATAGAAAAATTGGTGCTCAAGAAGAGGCTGAGAATTAAAACAATTCTGTTCATAGCATTTTTTTTTCAGGAAAGAAGTAAGCAACTTAAAGTACTTGTCTTGAGAAACAAAGCTTTATTGAAGGGACTCATATCTTAAGACAGTATATTTTAATTTTTCAGTATAAATTATACATAGTTAATGAATATAGTATCTGAGTATGTATTTATCTGAACTTTTGTTTATTTGTATCAAATCCAGATCCTTTGACACCTTCAGAATCAATACAAGAGTTACATGCATCAGGTAAATAATATTTTATATTACATTATTTCATAATTTGATAATGTTAATGAGTACACATACTTCAAATTTCCAATTTCCAGATGCTAATAAATAGCCACATATTTAATAGCATCTAGGCAAAATAGTCAAGAAGTTGACTGAACTTTTCTCTGGTAACAGATAATTAAATACTTTTCCAGCTTGATAATTAAATGCTTCCCCAACTTGAATTCTTTCATACTTTATTCTCCAGAGCTTGAAATTATTTTAATTTCCCAAAGCATCTGAAATTTTCTTGGAATGTATCATAAATAAAATTCCCAGACATATGTAATAACTACTTGTTCAACATAGCTAGTTTTATATGACACATGAATATATATACCACAATCTACATCTGGCTTACACAGTGTCAATATATCACAGCTGGTGTTTTCTCAAGGTTGAGATGATTAAAATCATATCAGTTTATTTTTACCTGAAACAAGTACACAACTTAAAATAGTCTGGGCACACTTTTTTTTCAAACCTTAGGTTGGGAATTTAAGTTCTGTTCTCTTTCTCGTTCCTCTCTATGACTTACTAGCTCATGGAAAAGTTTATTTAACCTCACTAAGCCCTTTGATCTTAGTTTCCTGACCTTCCTCATTCTCTGTACTTTCACCTTCGGCATCTTCATGGACTTAAAAAAAAATGAATACATTTAATTTGCTCCTGGTCAGTTAGGACCTGGAATATTCCAGTAGGTCGTTATTCCTAATGGGTCGTCCTGAGGATTGAAGGGGACACTGCTTGTCAGGTGCTTAGCTGAGCGTTGGCCCGCAATCTGGGTTCCACAGGTGGGCACTAGTCTTGTTATGAACAGTCACCTTTAGGAAGCCCACTGGACAATTCTGAAAAAAAAGAAAAGTGTTATTACTGGAAATCTGAGTTTCCTTTCTCTATAGTTCAGACTCAGAATTATGCCGCCCCCATTGGTTTTCCTCTCTCTTTGCTCTTTCACATCCTGCAGCTCGCTTGTCTTGGTGATTTTACTTCTGCTACTTGGGTCCCACTTCCCCAGGTCCAGACACCATCTCACCTCCCCTCTCCCCCATTGCTCCAGCCTCCTGGACTGTAGCCGTCACCCCACATCTCCCTACAGTCCAATTCATTCTGAGCCTCTCATATTAATTAATTAAAAAGTACAGATCTGATGGGGCCACTGATCTCAAAGCTGTCAGTGAGTTCACATTCCCTACAGAAATAAGTGCAAAAGCTGGAGGGACCTAAACGCCAGCTAAGGAATTTGTACTTGGGTTTCTCCACCGTCTAGCAACATTCTCTTCTCAAGTCTTAATTCTCACCACTCCTCTTCCGGTTGCTGACCTTACTGGTCTTTCCTACCACCTGTGCTCCCCACATACCTGTGCTTTCAGAAATCTGTGCCGTCAAAACTCCATCCATTCTCCTCTCAACCTCCTCTCCCCCATCCCTGCCTCCACTGCCTTCAGCTGCTCCCCCAACTCTCCGCATCTTCAAACCTTAAGCATCCTTCAAATGCCCATCTCAACACATTCCTTCATCTCCTGACTCCTCCAGACACAAAATAAGTTGTTCTCTTCTGAACTCCTGTAATACTGCAGACATGCCACTTGTATGGAATTGAACAACTGTCACTGAATACTATTTGGATTCATACACACAGAGAATACTTCCTGAATGTTCCTCTTCACGATTCTCACCTCAGTAGCAAGACTGTGTTACTGAATTCCTCCTAGGAGTGAGAGGGTGGAGGGTTGCTTGCTAAAATGTATCTCTCGGTTATCAAGTCATCCTTGGACTTTCAATAACATGACCTCTTTACGTTCCTCGCAAAGATATGCCTGAATATTCAGTCACGAATGAATTTTGCCGCAAACACTTCTTAATCGGAATTCTGCTCCGAGAAGTCGGCTTTGCTTTGCAAGAAGACCAAGATATCAGACACTTAGCTTTAGCTGTCCTCAAAAACCTAATGGCTAAGCACTCATTTGATGATCGATACAGAGAACCAGTAAGTGGTCTTCCCTCTCCTGTCCCTGAACACCGTTTATTGGTTCACTGCATTAAACGCATATCAAGCCTACGAGTCTATTGATTTTTATGTGAATCATTTCTTTTGGCTACTTTCCCACCCAGGGAAAGCAGGCCCAGATAGCAGGTTTATACATGCCTCTCTATGGCATGCTTCTGGACAATATGCCAAGGATCTACCTGAAGGACCTGTATCCTTTTACCATCAATACGTCGAATCAGGTATGTTCACATAATATTCCAAGTGCCTATTTAATAAAGAGTTTGCCCTTTCTATATTTTTGCCATGGATAACAGTTTTCCCCCGACTGTGAGCTAACTAAGGATTAGGCAGCGCTTCTTGCGAGGTATTTTGAAATGTTTGCATAGTGTCATTTTTTTTTTCTGTATTGGTCTCTGATGCCTTCCACCTAGTCCCATCTCTTCAGTGTTTTGTTTCCATTTTCCTCTGTTCTCTACGTTGCCTTCCAGTTCTTTCCAGTTTGTACGAGGTTCCTCTGTTGCATTCATGGCCCCATCCTCAGTGTACACCTTTTCCCACCACCTTTCTGCATTGGCTTCAGGCCCACCTGGTGTCTGTTGAGCCAAGTGCCTTATTCACGGTCACAGCCCAGGATGGCCTGTTTTGTCATCCTTCCTTCGTTGAGCCATCAGAATGACTGCCCAGCAACCCACTTGAGATCTGTTGCTTATGTTCATATCCCAGATGAGTTGCCACACTGCTGAATCAAGAAATTATGCAAGATACTACCATCTAAAAATTCGGAGCTATGCCTTTGGAATTCTAGGGTGTGGGGGAACCTTGTTCAAATCCCAACAGTATTAGTTACTATCTATGTGACCTTAGATAAGTTATCCAACCTCTTCATGCCTCCATTTCCTCATTTATAAAACGGGACAGAATCTCTCCATCAGAGGATTCTTACAAAGGTTAAATTGTGTAATAGAAAACACTCATCATAGAGACTGGCACATAGTAAACACTTAAACAATCTAGTTTTTAGAATAGATTAATATGCATAAAGTAACCTATGATGGTAATAATATATAATCTACAGTATAATCCATGAATATATCAATAGCCACTTCAGCCATTTGATCTGTAAGTAAAAGACAGTTTCCACCACATTATTAAAAAATTTCTTAAGAAGTTGAAAATCATGTAAGAAATCAAATTGTGACTACAAGTTTGGTTGGACAGTTTCCATTTTCACTGCCTACTTCAGCAGAAAATCTTTGCTAAAATATAAAAGATCAGATCACAGATCATCTCATTGAAAGTGTTAATGAAGAAGGTGTGTGTGCGTCTACAGTGTTGAAATATGATTCCCACTGATCTCTTCTGTGCTTTGAGTACAGGGGTCTAGAGATGACCTCAGCACCAATGGAGGATTCCACACGCAGTCAACTATGAAACATGCAAACTCTGTGGATACGTCATTTTCTAAAGATGTTTTAAATTCCATAGCAGGTACTTCAGACCTTCCAGACACTTGTGTTTAACACTCATCCATGTTTACACTGTATATCACTGTGCTTTTTACCCACTCTATAATGCATTACACAGAATTTATGTGTAAAGTATATGACATTTGTAACGCTGACAAGTCTTGTTAAATATTTCTTTGAATGCCATCCAGCAACTTCCTCATCTACTTAGTGTTCATTTTTACTTGGATCAAGGAGCAGTCTACTCAGATGTTATCAAACTGTTCCATCCTGGAAACAATCTTGAAGTTTTCATTGCATACAGCCTTTTAAAATACAATAACCCTTCAACTTCAAAGATGATTTTTAAGAACTATTACAGAAATGTCATCTCAATTTCTTATAAACTGTCAAAAATTGAAAGCTTCTTCCCCAAAAGCATTCTTAGGAACTTTTATTAAGCATTTTCAAACAGAATACTTTCCTTGAAAAGCTTTTTAAGAAATCAAAAGAATAAGCTTTATTTCCACTTATAATGGTCTAAATTTTCCTAAATCCTTAATGCTGGCATGGCTGTTAGAACAGTATTTTAAGAGTTGCATATCTTTAATGGCAATCCCAGACTCTATTATGTCAACTTTTCACAAGAACTGCTACCACCTGAATGATCAGCATCTTTTTTGGTTCGTCGTTTTAGCTTTGTGTGTGTGTGTGTGCTCATACATCTCATTGTCATCCGTGTGCTGTGGCTTGTGTTTACAGCATTTTCATCAATAGCTATTTCTACAGTAAACCATGCTGATTCCAGAGCTTCCTTAGCAAGTCTTGACTCCAACCCAAGTACCACTGAGAAGAGCAGTGAGAAGACTGACAACTGTGAGAAGGTACGACTTCCCTCCCCGACTTACTGAGCGCGTTGTGAGTCGGCAGTCTCCCTCCCTTACTCATTCCTTGTTGGTTCTTTAATTCCTAGATTCCAAGACCCTTGTCTCTGATAGGCTCAACTCTTCGATTTGACAAGTTAGATCAAGCAGAAACCAGGAGTCTTCTTATGTGCTTTCTTCACATTATGAAAACAATTTCAGAGGGTAAAGAGAGCCCTTTAACATTAAGTTTTTAAAAATGACAAAAATTTTGGATTTCAAAGAGTCTCACGCTACTTGGTGTCTCCTTTCAGAGACCCTGATTGCGTACTGGCAAAGAGCACCCAGTGCAGAGGTGTCTGACTTCTTCAGCATCTTGGAGTAAGTTTTTAGAATGGATTCATTAACACTTTTTTCTAGAATCTTCAAAATATTTTAGTATGCTTTGTTTTTGTTACGAGTGTCATGTAGTGGAGTATCTACCAGTGATTATGTATAAACTACTTAAAGAAAACTTAATATTTTTCTTTTAATGTACTCAGATGAACACATTGTGTAAATTAAAAAGTATGAATAATTAGAACGTGGCTTTTTTTTCCTTTCTAGTGTTTGTCTTCAAAATTTCAGATACCTGGGAAAACGTAATATAATAAGGTAATAATTTTAAATTCCAAAAGATGAGGCTGATCTTTTAAAAAGAGTTATGACATATTATTTAATGTATTCTGTTGGGCTTACAGATGTTATGTTAGAAATCCTAAAAGCAAATAAGGATTGTAAGGTTGACTTCACATTCGACGTAAAGTTTGATGATTAATACCCACGGTAGTCTAGGAATAGTTAAGTTCTCCAGGGAAAAAAAGCACAAAACACACATTTCAGAAAGGAAACCACATTTCATGTATCTTCTCAATTAATTTATCTATCTTTATATGAATATAACTTGGAAGATACCTATTTAAGAAGATACTGCCAATAAACTAAAAAAAAAAAAATCTGAAATAAATGTGCTGCATCCTTTTCTCATGAGAGACAACAGTGACCCCAACACCTTCCCTAAACCCACAATTTCCTGTTTCCAGAAGAAAATGTGATTTTATTTTTCATTACTTTGTCAGTTGCTGTTTTGTATTCACGTATAAATTACAAACGCTGAGCTATGATTAAAACCTCAGTCTTCCTTGCAGAAAAATTGCTGCTGCGTTTAAGTTTGTGCAGTCCACCCAGAACAATGGAACTCTCAAAGGGTCAAATCCATCCTGCCAAACTTCAGGCCACTTGTCACAATGGTAATGTTACATTTGCTTGATATTTAAAATTATATTGTGTGCTTACATGTATGTGTATATATGTATATATATGTGGGGTGGTGTGGCTACAAACTTATTTACCCACACACAGGTACATACAATCCAAACACAGATTTCAAGTAACACTCTGGTTCTCTGAAGAAACTTAGTAGGTACTTCCCTGTCTGCCCCATGAGTTTGTAAAGACCTAAAAAGCAAGGATTATACCTTATTTATGTGCCCGTAGGGCACAATGCCTTGCATAGAATGAGGGTCAATGAATATCTTAATTTCATTGAACCTGAAAAAACACAATTCCAATAAATACCTATTTTAATGTTAGCTAATCTCCTAGTGACAAAGTAAAATGTGGAGTCATGTCTCCCCTTTCTGTTCAGTAATTATAGAATTTTAACAGTATTCTTAGTTCTTAAAGTGTTTTTTAAAGAGTCAAAGGCAGTAAGGGTTGCCTGTGATTAGGTTTTTGTCTGGTTGTATAGAGAATTCAGAGGTGAGACATGGAGGTCAAGAAAGTAAAGTGAGCATTTATTAAACTATAGATAGGATGCTTTCAAGGGGAAAACAGGCAGACTCAGGTGAGCAGCTGCATTGAGTTTCTTTGGCAAGTTGGTTACACAATGTGTAAAAAGGAATGGGCAGAATATTCGTTGGGGAGGGAGGGGTTTGGGGTCATAGTCCCTGATTTTCCTCCCAGCTCCACCTTCTTGAGGGGAGGAGGGATTTTTGTTATTTAGTCTGTCTCGGAAGTGTCATGTCGTCAGTGCATGATGGGTACTTCTAATTGGCAAGACTAATTTTATTGTAATGAGGGCATAATGAGTAAAAGGTTACATTCAGACACTGGAGATTCCTGCCTTTTTCTACCTTCCTTTGCCTGCCTCCAGGACACTTGTCACCCCAAAATGTGTGATTTGTTACAGTCCAGAGGTTCCTGCTTTCCTCTCTCTGCCCAAGGACCACCATTGTTCACAAGATGTATGGTTTTCTGCCCTTTGATCTGTGCCCCCGTTTCTCTGCTCGTATCTAGCTATCTGCCCGCTCTGACAGAAGGAAGCATGGCCGGCCCATAAGCTCACTTTAAATTTCCTAGTCATCAGACTCATGTGACTAGCATATAAAACCAAGGGTCACCCTTTATTAACCTACCCTACAGGAAACATTTGCCTTGGAATCCTACCTTAAAGCTCCTCTGGGTCTAGTAGATCAGAATTCTTTGCTAAAATGTTCTCCAGGTTGATTTACTCCTCCCAGGAATATCATAATAATATATAATATGAAAATGGCTATATTTTATAGTTTTAGAAAGAAATATGAAAGTAATATATAGCTAATAAATCATAGAATAAATGTTGCCTCTTTATCCATGAAAACCCCTTGAAATTGCCCCCTTATGAGAAAGTAAATGAAAAAAATGTAATGGTTGTGTTTTTGCAGATGGTAGTAGAATGGGGGACTATAAACAATTACTTTCTCGACATTTAATGATGATGGTAACCCACCTGAGGCCACTACAGTTTTGGAGATATTCGGTGGGTTAGATTTCAGGCTCCTCCCTGAACCATCTGGACAGGTCCCGGTAATTCCCCCCAACTCCCCTCCTAGAAACCACGGCTTTTCTTCCAGGAATTACAGACTGAAGCAGACGCAAAACCTGGAAGTAATCCAGTCCCGGAGGTCCAAGCCGTACAGCCCAAGCTCATTATTCCTTGTAGCGACAGAAATGACCCAGACTCGCCCGGCTCCTGAGAGCCAATGTCAGATCTCCTGGGCCCTGGTCCATCCAGAGCATTTGATTGAGCCAGAACCAAATAAGCCTTGAGGAGGAAGACAAAGAGAAAACTGTTGCCTCTTTTTCAGGCTTGACTCTTCAGGGTGTCCCCTATTTGCCTCCTTTCTTCAAAGAAACGTTCCATACCTTGGCCAAATGACGGCTTAAATGAAAGTCAGGACTAGGAAGTATGCCTGCTTCCACAGCAACACTGGCTCATTCCCCCTGTTGGAAGTGCCAAGGGGGCGTCCAATGAAAGCCGGGGCCATTGTCCTCGCTCTGGGAAAGTAGCACCTCAGAGCCCCTCAGCCCTCCCCCTACAAGGATCCTGTGTCAGCTCCACTGGGCATGACACAGACGGAATGACAAATCCCAAAAGAATTTCCAAATACAAGGAAGAAACAAAGGATTGTTTTAGACCAGATTTTACTTATTTCATTTTACCTCCTAGAAATAACTGATACAGTTGAACTATACAGTTTTATGCTTTTTTAATGTCTGCCTCTGTGCCTTTCTGATCAACCAATAGCCAATTTAACATCCGTGGAATCCCATGATTTCATTAAATAATAATGAAGATGCTTGTGCAGAATTTAACTCACTATCTATTATTTGTCTGTTACCCTTTAGTACTTATTATCATTCTGAGTCCTTTTTTGGCTTAAATAAAATGTCTCCAAAACTGCTTTTAAAAGTCCCTCTCATCATGTCACCTGTAATTAATATTTTTAATAAAATGTCTCTATTCAAAAATGTTTTTAAATACTTGACTCCATCTAGAATTTTTGAATGAACATCTGGTTATCATATCCCCTAGGACTTTAACCATTTTTTTTTTACTTCATTTTCAGGATGCACACCGTTTCCAGCCATGAAGGACAGAAGCAGCACAGATCACAAACTTTACCGATAATTCGAGGCAAAAATGCACTTTCTAACCCCAAACTCCTACAGATGTTGGACAATACCATGAGTAGTAAGTGAAACAGAAACAATGGGAACGAGACAGTTATCATTGTTCCCTCGGTGTGTGCAGGACACGAAATGAGTTGTGTTTCAGAAATGTGAGGAATGTCACCGGGCCACTGAAAGCCCTGGTTTTCAGGCTTGCTGTGGCCCGGGGAATATTTCTGAGAGGAGGGAATCAGCAAGGAGCAGTTTAAAAAATGCAGTGTCCTCGTGAGGGAAAAGGGGAAAAGTAAAGCTCTGAATATACTGTGTTCGGTGTGGCTCCTCTGGAAACAAGTGACTTTGGCCCTGGGAGGGTTATGGCGGCCCCTCTCAACCAGATTATTACTATCTGCCCTTTGGGAAGAGGAGAAAGTTGTCCATGTCCTAGAAGCAGTAAGCATGCCCATCCTGAATCCAATGATGCATACATTCCAGATGTGAACGAAGCAAAAATGGGACCCAGTGTTTTGTATCACGCAAGTGTTAGCGATCATGGACACGTGACCACAGGTAGCTGTTTGAAGGTATATGGCTTAACCTGTCAATACACTTAGTGCCTTTCTGAGGAGGCCATTTATGCAGATCATCCACTGAGACTAAACATTTGGTCTGTTAGTCTGGGAGCCAAACTTGACCCAGACTAATTATGGAAGAAATGTGACTGTGCCAATGGCTGAATCAATGGAAAAGAAGTGAGAAATGGTGGAAAACAGACCACTCTGGTCCTTTGGAAATCCTATAGCTGACATATGAAAAGAGCACACTTGGTTCGACCTGCTACAATAAGAGACTATAGGTTGTATAGCTTAAACAACGTGTATTTCTCATAGTTCTGGAGGCTGGGAGGTCCAGGATCAAGGTACCAGCAGATCTGATGTCTGGTGAGAACCTGCTTCCTGGTTCGCAGATGGTCATCCTCTTGCTGTATCGGCACATGATGGAAAGAGAGATGATCTCTGGTGTTTCTTTTTTTTTTTTTTTTTTTGAGTGACAATAGATTTATTCAGAGAGATACATATCCCATAGACTGAGTGGAGGCCATCGCAGAAGGCCAGAGAGGCCACGAGGCATGGGAGGGGGTATTTAAAGCAAAAGTAGGTACACACACCATAGACAGAGTGTGGACCATCTCAGAAGGCAAGAGAAAGGCCACGAGGTGTGGGGGTTGTTAGTTTTTATGGGCTCCGTAACTTCATATGCTAACAAGTGGGAGGATTTTTCCAACTACTTTTAGAGACAAGGCTGGGATCCCCAGGAACTGGGCCACTGCCCATTTTTTGACCCTTTGTGGTCAGCCTCAGAGCTGTCATGGTGCCTGTGGGAGTATCATTCACCATGCTGTTATAATGAGCGTATTTTGAAGCTCAAGGTCTACTGGGAGTTGAATCTTCTGCCATCTCGATGCTAATTGCTGTGTCATTCTTTTAATGACTCCATTCCCGCCAGCCTCATGCCCTTCTCAGATATTTTACTCCCTAATCTTATGGGAAGCAGAGGGGCAATGTTCCATCTTCTGAAGCTGCTTTAGGGCAGAGTGGGGGCATTGATCCTGTCTGTCAGGGAGTAAAAGTCTCTGAGTGCCTAATCTAGGGGACCTAGGGGCAGGATAGCTTCTTGTTGCAAGTCAGAGGACAGTATGGGCTAGAATCCTTGCATAGCCATCATCTTAATGTGAAACTTTTGTAACCTGGAAGACATGAAGTTTACCGAGTGGTTAAAGAGGCGTGGTCCAAGGAGTAGGAGGACCGTTAACTGTAAATGGGACCAAATGTCCTAATATATAGGCTCCCTCGTGCCACACATTATCAATATAAAGATAAGCATTTATATGGGGGCCAGATTTTCCCTGGGGTGCACTTGTCTTCAGCTCTCATCCCATTCATGAGGCCTCCACTCTCATAATCTAATTTCCTCTCAAAGACCCTACCTGCAAATACCATCACATTGGGGATTGGGGCTTCAGCATATGAATTTGGGAGAATTCAATTATTCAGTCCATAGCACTCACTAAAAGCTCTGTCTAGTGGTTTTTCTTCAGCCAATAAAGAAATTAAACAAATAAAAGCACTTTGATTTAATAAATTACTCATCAAAACACCAGTGAACGTTAGCTATGTTGTAATAGAAGAAGGTACAAAGATTTGTCTTAGACATCTATGCATTTTCTACTTTGTATTTTGTAGGCAACTCCAATGAAATAGATATCGTACACCATGTGGACACGGAGGCCAATATCGCTACAGAGGTTTGCTTGACTATTCTAGACTTGCTTGCCCTCTTCACTCAGACCCACCAGGTGAGTGTGACCGTAACATCTTCTGCAACATGTTAAAATGATAAGTAGTCATGTGCAGTCAAGAACATACTTTTAAGATATTTTATGAAAGCTATTAACCTTACATAAATCAACTTAAATCTGAGTGGAAAACATGCTAAAGATGAGAGTCAGAATTTATCAGAAGTTGGCTGATGCTCAGTTGATATACACACAGACACATTTCACTATTGTCCAATAAAAGACATTCTTTCTTCCTTCTTTCTCCTGCTTTACTGTCAGGCAGACTGGACTGAGCAAGAGTGTGACTCTACCTTTTCAATCTCAAAGAAAGAGACAAATTACAGCTAGGTACAATAGACCGAAAACACTGAGCACCTTTTTGCGTGATTACTTGCCATCTGTATATCCTTGGTGAAATGATATCACTATGTACTATCAGACTGGCTACAGTTAAAAAGACTGATCATACCAAGTTTTGGCAAGGATATGGAGAAACTGGAACTCTCATCAACTGATGGTGAGAATGCAAAATGGAACAAACACCTTGAAAAACAATATGGTGGAATAAAAAGTTAAACATACATCAGTCATGTGACCAACCATTCCAATACTAGGAATTTACCTAAAAAAATAAAAGCATTTGTTCACACAAACTTTATATATCAATATTCACTGAAGCTTTATTTTTAATAATTAAACACTGGAAATAACCAATATGTACATTTAAAATAATGGTGGTGTATCCATACAACAGTATACTGCTCAGTTATGCTCAGTAAAAAAAGTCGAACAAAAAGAGTATATTCTATGTGATTCCATTTATGTAAAGTTTTATAAAATATGAGCCTACAGAAATTATATGTGAGTTACACTTCAATGAAGTTATTAAAAACATTAGCTCAACCTAAAGAACTTTCAAATGTTAAGGGTTAAATTTGGAAAAAGTTGGTTCAGTTGAATAAAGTCTACGTGAAACAGAATTACACCAAGGAACGATTCCCCTACTTTGAGGTAAAATGTCAGTATGGCAGTGGAAAAAACAAAACCCGTATTTCAGTTCTTTATTACTCAATGGAATTGTCAATCAAATCTCATATATATTACAGGCTGTCATGCCTACAAAGACCTGCAGGTCTGTGACCTCATCTTCTACCTCTCCCCCAACCCAACCCTGCTCACCATGCTTAGGCTACTCTGATCTATTTTCTCAACCTTGAGCTCACAAGCTTATTTCCAATTCAGTTCCCTGGTACCAGCTGTATTTTCTTCCTTGGACAATCCTCCTGGATCTGCCCATAGCAGATGTTTTCAGGTCCTGTGTCAATTCATCCGTTAGAGAGTTCTTAACCACCTTATATAAAGTAATTCTACCCCACAAAGCAGTCACTTTCTGTCATGTTATCATTTTACTCTATTTTCTTTTCTAGTATTTCTTTTCAGTTACTACAGTGTAAGTTTCATAGACCTTCTTATTCAGCACTTTATTTCCAGCACCCAGAATTGTGCATGTCACATAGTAGGTTCAGAGTAAATATTTTTTGAAAGAGTACAGGTGTCTTCTCACTCATCCTAAATAACTTTTGTGTTAAATTTCCAGAGACAGCTCCAACAATCCGAGTGTCAAAATTCAATGATGAAAAGGGTCTTTGATACCTACATGCTCTTTTTTCAAGTCAACCAATCAGCCACAGCACTGAAACACGTGTTTGCCTCCTTGAGGCTGTTTGTATGCAAGGTAAGGGTCCTCAAGGTTCCAGAGAAAGCTCAGTGAAGTGTTCATTACTGACAATAAACACATATTAATCCTTACATCTCTCAGTATGGAAGGAAGAAGGTTTGGTTTTTTTCTATGTTGGTTTATTAGGTTTTTATTAGACTATTTGGCCTTATTAAACTATTTGACTCATAATCTCAAAGTACGTTCCAGCCTTGACAGCCTATCTGCTGAATATCTAAAGGGAATAAAATTAGTATCTGGCCACCAATTCTTTGGGTTCTCAGTGTTTGTGGCAGAGAGGTAAAATGCACACCATCAACTGTGATGTCCGTTCAGGCCAAGTTAAAGGTTCCACATTAAAGTGGATACAGTAGAGACCACCTTTGAAGACCCTGGTGGTTTTACAATGTTCGGTGAATAGAAAACATTTCAAAGCTTTCATTCCATCACTTTGGGTTGTCATCCCTCACTGATGCAATAGACACCTACAGCATAGAGAATGATTGTTTCTAGGGAAAAAAAGAGAAATTCTAACATAGACTTTAGTAAGTAAAATTGTATCCTCTTCCACTTGCAAATGAAAGATACAGTCTAGGTTGAAAAAAGAAAAATTTTATTCTAAGGAATTTTAAAATATGAGAATGAAAAAGCAAAGTGAAGGAGTGTTGCCCACTTCACCAGCGCTTCCGTTTCCATAGTTTCCTTCAGCGTTCTTCCAAGGGCCTGCCGACCTGTGTGGATCATTCTGCTATGAAGTCCTAAAGTGCTGCAACCACAGGTCACGTTCAACTCAGACAGAAGCGTCAGCACTTCTGTATTTTTTCATGAGGAAGAATTTTGAATTTAACAAGCAGAAGTCAATTGTCCGGTCCCACCTGCAAGTAAGTGATGCCATTTTTCATTAACGTTGTTGTGAAAACCACTCATCCGTTTCAGCGTGGATAAAAGCCTGCTGTCCCCAGGGCAACCAACTCCTCCATCAGATTCCTCCTTAAAGACGCCCATCCCACGCGGTTGCGATTCATGAGAAGAGAGTGGGGCAGAAATCGGCAAAGCCCGTAACTCCACTTGACCCTTTCCTTTCTTCTGCGAGGGAGTAGAGTCATATAGAATACACAACCCAAACACCATGACAATTTCTAGGATTCCGAAGCCCACCGGATTCTCAGCACATTCATTGGGCCTACAGGGAGAAATGAATGATACATTCAACTCGATAGATTTCTTTGGAGCTACTATTTTGGAGTTACTTACTTTTGAGATTTCATTTTTCTTTTCACTTCCAGCTCATCAAAGCTGTAAGCCAGTTAATAGCTGATGCTGGGATTGGAGGCTCTCGGTTTCAACATTCCCTTGCAATTGCCAATAATTTTGCCAATGGAGACAAGCAAATGAAAGTAAGAAATGCTTTGTGGGCTGTTTTTAAAGAATTGGGAATCAACTAAACTGGATTCTTTTGTGAGATATCAAAACCACAAAAAATACGAATTCTGTATTTTGTTTATTGACAGTTTAACTGAATACTTACGTTGAGTTTGCGTGTTTGAATGGATAGTCAGCTCTTATACTTTCACTATATTATCTGTTAAGTGGAATTTGCAAGATACAGGGTTGAATGATACATAACAAGGAAACTAACCACAAATATCGAGAAATATAGTGATTCTCTCATAATCCCATTCTTGGTCAAATTCATTTTATCTTTTTTGGGGGACTTTCTGGAGACTTCTCCTTCAGTTATTATACTAAAAAGTCCAGAGGGTAGAGCCTGATGTCAGGCATGGCTGAACCCAGGGATTGAAACAATGTTTTCAGATCCTACCCCCTCCTTTTTTTGCCTCTCTCTTTCTCCCTTAGTTCAGTTTTCCTCTTTGTTTACTTCATTTACAGGTAAACTTTCCCCATGAGCTTACTCGCTCAGAAAATTCTGAGGACACCAGTAGAATTCTGTGTTCTTTAGTGCCAGTGAAAGTCTCAGGACTGAATCTGTTTGATCCAACCTTGTATCATATGTTCATCCCCAAACCAATCAGTGTGCCTTAGGGTATCAAAGAATATGACTGGTTGGCCAGGCCGGCATCATACACAACCTTGGTGCCTGGAAGTGAAATAGAACCATTCAAATCCCATGAACTAGAGCCAGAGAAGAGAGTATCTCAAATGACAGTCAGGATGCTCTTGCTAGAAAGTAGGTTAGAAGGCGAAAGAATGGAGTCTACTACAACTACTATGTTCCAGTGTGTACAACTGCAATCACAATACATGGAATTCATATATAAAGGATGTATGTTTTTGTGAACAATAGATAGAATGCATGAAACTGTGAAGCCAAGAAGCCATAACTAACAGCATAACTTGAGGTAAGATAACTTATGAATTCTAAACAGATGATGACCCAGGCTCTCTGTTTTCCAAAGAACAGCAATTTCCCAGCAGAAGTGAAAGATCTGACTAAACGTATAAGGACCGTGTTGATGGCCACGGCTCAGATGAAGGAGCATGAGAAGGATCCCGAGATGCTGGTGGATCTCCAGTACAGCCTGGCGAACTCCTATGCAAGCACCCCCGAGCTCCGGAGGACCTGGCTGGAAAGCATGGCCAAGATTCACGCGAGAAATGGAGACTTGTCCGAGGTGATTAGCAAAGGCTTGGTGGTTCTCCATCAATGCCGTCCTCTTTAACATGAAGATTGGAGGATCATTCATGGCAGGCATATAAAAAGTTACATATGTTCCCACTAATGCAGATATGACCTAATTACATGTTCTGTGCTTTAAATTTGCATGTAGGATTCAAGGATGCCTGACTCCACGTAAATGATATCAGATAAAAGCCAGAGTCTGGGGGAAGCTGCAGTTGTAGGATGGGCAGTGTAGAACCAAATGCTAAAAGCCTGAGGCTGAGGAGGATGGCTGTAAGGGTGTTTGGAAATTCAGCATCAAAGCAGCTTCTGGACACCAACTGGGGGAACTTCTGCCTTATTCCAAGAAATATGTCCCCACTGGGTAGAGATTAATTTATCTAGGATTGTCCTAGCGCCTCCAGTTCTTCTAAACACCTATGAGGGACTCTGGGATGGAAGTAGATCTGCCCAGAGGCTTCATTTGGTAGCAGTTTGATCAGGACAAAAATGAGAAACTACAGCTCCCTTGGACTGCCCTGAAAATGGAGGAATTCCTCCACAAAACTTCCATGGGGAAAGCTGAAGTCATTTGGACTCTTCAACAGGTCAAGGTCTCGTATGTGTTCAGCGATATTCAAGGCTTTACAAGGAGGTATTAGAGAACAAAAAATGTCACCCACCTAATCTGATTGAGGAGAGCACATGTTACACGAGGTCATTCTGGTTAATCAGATGCCACCTTGACCCATTTTAAAGGGAACAGAAATTTGAATGGGGAGGTAGAAAAAGTAAAAGACAGCTTATTGTTACTTCCAGTTTAAATCTAGATGGTATATTTTATAGTTTTAACAAGAAAAGAGAACCGTGGAGATATATATATATATCCCCACAAATTGATATTAGGGAAGAAGATAATTCAATTCTAGGGGAAAATTCTTCAGGCCAGCTCATCACTCAACTGAAAACTACATTGAGAAAAAAAAAAACAAAAAAATTCACAAATATGCATTTTTATTCTGAATTGGGAACTTTTTCGAAATCTAATTGATTCTTACTTTCAGTTCTGTCATTAGAAGGATTCCTCCGCATATTCTGACTTGGAATACTGACTTGCCTTGGAAGATTAGTCCCGATTAGACAGACAGTAAAATCTATAGAGTGTGCCTTCCTCTCAAACTGTTTTCTTTTTCATTCCAGGCTGCTATGTGCTACATCCATATAGCTGCCCTCATTGCAGAATACCTGAAAAGAAGGGGTAAGTGACCACGTGAGGGGAGAAAGTCAACATGTCGAAACCTCACTTAAAATGTATTAATTTAAAATTTTCCTTAATCTCAGTGTTTTCTTAAGCAACATTAATTATCATAGATATTTCTAATTATGCTCTACTTTTAAGTTTTAGCTCTTTCTTTCATGCCATTATTATGTTTATTTTCTGTACAGCCAGGCTAACTGGTTCAAAACGAGGATGCTTCATTGGTTAACGACTTGTAGTTTCATAAGCTTGGATTAACATAAACATGTGACAATGTCCTAACCTCATCTTGCACTGCCATAGGTTACTGGAAAACGGAAAAGATTTGCACACCATCCCTGCTCCCGGAGGATATCCACCCCTGTGATAGCAACCCTTTACTAACCACTCCTGGTGGAGGAAGTGAGTGTCTAACTGAGCTCCTTTACCCCCGTGTAATAAACCGGTGAAAATCAAGTCACTGCTTACATTTTACTTCAACGAAACTCTTAAAAGTAAAAACCATCTTAAACCTACAAAACCTACTCGGTAGAAACTCAGAGTTCCTACCATTCAGAAATCCCATCCATCCAAAATTTGTGAAGTTTTGAATACTAAAAAGTTCTCAGCAAATAGAACTGCTTCTTCTCCAATATGATGACCCTATGTTACTGTTTTGAATCCTTTCAACATCCTTTGAGATGGATATCAATGTCTCTAGTTTAACAAATGAGGGAAACAAACTCAAAGAGGTTAATTAAAGCAAGGCATTGAAGCTGCATCAATCTGCAAGCCTGTGTTCTGTCCATAACTCCATGCCAGCTCCTTATAGGAGAGGGGTCACGTGCTAATGACACAAAAGTTATAAAAAGGGGAACATTGCTCACCTGGCAGAAAGTATTCATCAACCGTCATAATCTAACCATCTCGTTGACTGTGTGTGTCCTATAACCACTACGTGTAACGTCACGAAGAAAGGCACTATCTAATCCAAGCAGGATTTGGCTCAAATAATAATATATATTTTGCTTGGTCCTCTCAAGGCATGTTCTCTATGGGCTGGCCGGCTTTTCTGAGCATTACACCAAATATCAAAGAAGAAGGGGAAATGAAAGAAGATTCGGGAATGCAAGATACGCCATACAATGAGGTTAGACGAAAATTATCAAGTGAGCAGCAATTGAGTCAAAAGATGCATTGAGTTGTAATATTAAGCTGAATTGGGGGGAGAAAAATCTTACTCAGAAATCAACTAAAGTCATTCTGTAATATGACTTAGACAAAATAAGATGCAGGCTAAAATTAAACTGAGATTAGTAGGTATCAGATTCCATTGATAAAGCATAATTTTCAATGAAAATTGAAATTAAACTTGACTTCTCTAAGATGGACCCAAATACATATGATCAGCTCTTTTGTAAAATATAAAACCTCTAGTTCTGTGGTAAATGTGGAAGGGATGCTTAAAACTTTGTGGTCTGGTAACAGCATTTCTTTAATGCGTCAGAAAATTTATTAACAAATAGACTTGAACAGAAGGTCTCACTAGATTCTGCAGAAATCCTTCTGGTGTGCAAAGTATGTTTCTTTTTTAACTCATAAAAAGAAGCTTTCGACCAAGAATTACTTAGCAACAATTCAGGGAAAGTAACTAGAACTCTCTTCATCAAGGAAATAAAATATTTCATATGCCATTTTTTAATCATAATATTAGATTGATTAAAAAGATACCAAAAGCAAATTTTGGAGTGCATTTCAAGGAAATTTGGTTGTACATTAATTTAGTGTACATTGCAAATAAACAGTAAATGCAGCTGCATATTTATATTAACTATTTCAAATAATGTTTTTAAGAATCTTTAAAAGACATTGTTGAAAACATTCAATAATATTACGCACTTGCTCTAGAGAGTATATAATACGAATTCAGTTGAACATTTGTTAAAACACTAGTATATGTGAAGCATTGAGACTAAGATAAATAAGGCATAATTCCAGCTCTCAAAGAGTTTAGAATCTTGAGAAAGACACACTTCCTTCCAGGAGAGGGGTAGCCAGTCTAAGACGCAGTAACTATAAATCCAGGCATCATGTGTGGCCACAATTAAAAGGGGAAGAATTTTTTTTAATGTGAACGTGGTTAGAATGGAGATGATGGGACATGAATAAAAGCTCTCCAGACTTTTGCATGGGTCTTGACATTTGATAGGACCTGAAGGTGTCAAATGAGAGAATAAGGTTCTTCTAGGAGAAGCAACATCACAGGCAAAGTGTGGAAATTATGAAGTATTCTAAGAATGGCGTGGTACAGTATGGTGTAGCCAAAGTGCAAAGTCAATGAATGGCAGGAGGCTGAAAGAGGAGAGAACTGACAAAGGCTGGTGCCTGGTTACAGAGCTCCTTCAATGCTATGCTCAAGAATTTGGACAGCAGTTCATAGACACTAGACTCCTCCAGTGGTTTAGAGCAGCAGAGAGCTCATGACCAGATTTATGTTTTAGAAAGAAAGATTACTGGAGAGCAACACATAGGATCCATTGGACCAGTTGGCGAGGGAAAACAGAGTAACTTGAAGACCACCCCAGGGCTCTGAGAGTGAAGAAACAGGGGTTTGATCTAAGCCAGTGACTGTGGGAATGGAAAGAACTAGACAGATCTGAATACTTTTCATAGATTTAAATTAGCAATTTTGAAGGACTAATTAGGTGATGGAAAGAGAAGAATCCAAGAAGATACCACCATCCTTTCCAGGATGGATGCAACTCTCAATCATAAAGAAACACAGAAATCCCACTATGAAAAAATAAAATTGGCAGTGCAACAGTTTTGAAGCCAGGTTTCAGGGATGAGCCACAAACTTAATCATGCACAATCTCATTTCCATTTGGGGAATTGCAGAATATCCTCGTGGAGCAGCTGTACATGTGTGTGGAGTTCCTTTGGAAATCTGAGCGATATGAACTCATTGCTGATGTCAACAAACCCATCATTGCTGTCTTTGAGAAGCAGAGAGACTTCAAAGTATGTGTTCTAAACCTAGAAGTTGGTTCACATGTCGTTTAAAAGTAGAAACTCCCTATTTTTTTAAGCCAGCATCATCTTCATGAAACCCTTTGTTTCTGGTTTCAGAAATTATCGGATCTCTACTACGACATTCATCGGTCGTACCTAAAGGTCGCAGAGGTGGTGAATTCGGAAAAGCGGCTTTTTGGCCGCTTCTATCGTGTGGCATTTTATGGACAGGTAAGTTCCTTACGAGCAGCATGGCCTCTAAGTTCTGTTGAGCATTTGATTGCTGTCTTTCATTCTCTACAAGACACATCTAACTACTTGTGCCAAAGGATTAAGGGAGTTGGGTGAGGGCAGGTGTGTACCTGGGTATATTTGAGTGTTTCTCCGGGTGTAAGGGTCTATATGTTTGGCCAGAGGAATGTACTAAATTGGGAAAAAAAAAAAAGCCGAGAACTCCATAGGTCTTAATACAGATTGAGTTAAAACAATGATTTCAAACTTCTTGGAGAAAGAAAGCACTATTTTTCATCACCTTCCTTCTCCCACTTCATCTCAGAATATTTTATTATAGCTTTGCCTCATACTGGAAAGTAAAATTTAATTGAAAATTTTTTAAGAAGCAAAATCTATAACATGCCAGGAAACAAAGAATTCCTAGGGGCTCCAGCATGTCAAAGCCATGAACCTTTGACTTTAAAATCATGCATTTTCTTTTCTCTAACTTTCAACCCATCACTGTGTCTCAGCAGAGCGTGATACAGTTTTGTTGCCCACACCGCAGGTCAATATAATTTTAAAGTTATCTTCCTCAACTTACTGCACAAACAGCGAACAAGACTGAAAATAATAGCTCGCCATCACATTGGCCTGAAAGTAAAGTGAACTTCAATTGCGTATTAATTATGAGGGTCTCCGAGCAGTGCTTTAAGGGGAATAAACCCAGGCATTGTCCTGTTTCTTTCCAGGAAGGCTTGTAACACTAGTATATTTCAGCAGCCATATTTCAGACTATGATTTTATGGAGAAACATTCCATTCCTTTATTTGCACAGTTGGAATGACTCTCAGCCTTCTCAGTTCCTTTTTTTCCTCCCTTCTTGTAAAAGCACGGTTATGCAAAGCTTCTTGTTCTCTTCAGAATCTTTTAAGGCTGCAAGAGAAGGTGTCAAATCCGTTCTAGATCATTCTACATCATTTCCCATTGATGTCTTTTGGAAAATGTATATTGTCCTCTAATCACCAAAGGCAGCTTAAAAACTAACTTCTGAATTAATAAAAATAGCTGCTCTCTACCTGGAAAGGAAAGTGCCACTAGGCAGCCACTTACGATAAATGAATTAGTCCAATGCAGATTTCCTCCACTGCGCAGGAGCGTCAGGACCATGGAAACAGAGAAAGCTAGTGGTGTGAGGGATAGAGATGTGGGGGATGGTCTGTAGAAAGAAGCTAAATTTAGACATTTGGGGTTCTCTGGAGAAGAGTCTGAACTGTCTAGGTGACAGTGTATATCGGGGAGAGAGGAATGCGGGGCTCTACAGGAGAAGGAAAAGGAGATGATACCTTGCAAGTCCGTGATAAACAGAAGATAAGCAATTCTTGACCTTCCTGAAACATTAGCAAGAAAAAATGGCAGAAAACCTTTTAAGGAAGGGAAGGTGGGAGTTGAGGGATCGTAAGGGAAGAACAAGGGTTTCTGGGGACTGACCACAAGCTAGCTGAGGAGTACAGAGGTGGCACAGAAGATGTGTGTTCAGCAAACCTAGATTTGAGTCTACGACCCTGCAGGCGATCTTTGCAATGAAAAAGTAATAAACTACCGTTAGTAGTCTGGTCACGGAAAACAGACTGCCTACCTGAGGGTTTCTCCAACCCACATCTAAGATGCTGCTTACTAAACAGATGGAAAAGAAACAAATCAAAAGCATGCTTCTTTCCGACTAGATGTTAATGCAGATGTTTGCTCTTTTCTTCTTTTGGTCTCGATTGTTGCAGGCTGTGGTAAGTTCCCCCCCTCTCTCTCTCCACGTGCATGCTCTAATAAGCCTCACACTCCCCTCCGTTTGGTTTTACTGAACCTTAACTTTTTTGTGCAAATGAACATTTGGTACAAAGGTGAGATAATCCTGCTTCCATTCATTTTGGAGTCATCCTGCACTTCTGGAACTAAATTATGTTTATTCCAGTTATCAGAATTACAAAAATGTATCCTTTATTTTTCACATAGAGTATCTTTCTGCACAAAGGTAGGTGTAGTCAGAAAACCTACACACACACACACGCATACACACAGATATGTATGGAAACTGCATGTTTGAATACATTGGTAGTAGACTCAGTATTGGAGTTTGCCTGCTCATTTCAGGCCACCAGAGTTGCAGCTGATTAAGAAGAGCACGGTGGGCAGAATCTCAGAAGTTGCAGCGGTGGCCATTGGTGGGGATCTTCCCAGGGTCCCGAAAGGACCCAACCCTTTTCCAAAGGAGCATTATGAGAAACAGGGCTGTCTTTGGTGGTGAGCTCTGAGCATTCTCAGAGGTGATGGCACTAATTCCCAACACAAATGATGAGCAGTGAACTAGACCTTTACCGGGAAAGTCAGGTTAAGTCTCCTGAGATGCAGAGAGAAGCACCGTAAGAAATCTGGAGGACAAGCCGAGGGGAGGTGACACCCCAGTACCTAAAGTTCTGCAACACAGAATTTTCTTTGTGTTATTTTGACCCATATGAAACAGCCCATATTCAACCATTTTTTACTTACAAAGATGGCAAATTCATGTGTTTCAACATAATTATTGCTAAGTAAGCTGGAAAGACAAATTCTTTTGGTACCCACACACTGTCCACAGTCAGCTCTCTTCTCTGACGAGAACATACTTTTTTGTAATTCTTTAAATCCCTTTCCCAACCCATGCCATATCGGTATTTTTCTACCTTCATTTGTGAATTTGGTGTCACGAGTCTTTAACTCACCTACTAAAAGAATCCCTGAAAACCCCTGTACTAAACAGACTAGGGGGCGACGGGGAAGGACTGGGAAAGCCACTTTCAAATGACCTAACTTTGTTCTTTTTGCATACTCCTCAGTAAGTGTGCTGATCGTGCACCTGGCTTTTTGTTTTTAATTCTGCTAGTATTCTCAGTTGTCTTTTATTCCAAAGTCCAACCTGAGCTTAAAAGGCAAGATGTTTTGTTAAATCTGCAGACCCAAGTACATGCCTAAGCATGGACTCTGCCAACTCCACCCCCAGCTGCCTTTGAACAAGGAAAGCTAATGGAGGTCTCTCTGATAACCAGGGATTTAGAGCCTCAGTCGCCATCGTTCAGTGATATTCAAATACCTGTCCCACGACACCAAATGGAGAGTGTGATCGATTGGAGTCAGCAGGAGCAGACAGGGCACATCACTTCGTACTTGATGATAAAGAAATACCGGACAGACTTGAACATTCCCCCGAACGTGTACAGAATGAATGTTCTAAAGATCTAAGATAAAATCTTGAATTTCATTAGCATAATCCCCATGGTCAGAAATCATTTCTTTTTCATGATGGTACCGTATGTCCCTGTAAAATTCACCTTTTAGTATCCAATTTGATGTCTTGCAGTCATGTTACAAAGATTACAGCAATATAATAGACAATTGGCTTTTTACTTCCGCAAAGGCCTTTGGGTAAATATTTTCACATCCCCTGCAGAATAATGCTTTCATTTTACAATATTGGCTAGAGTAGTTAATATTATGTCTGCAATGAGCCAGACACTAGAAAACAAGTTGGAAACTGTTCTTTTGTGGCAAGAACTTTAAAAATGCAAGTCTTGCATAGCATGAATTTTCTAATGCAACACCTGGCATCATTGACTACGGAAATTTTCCACAGAGCAGCCTATATGGAACATCCCCAAAGTGTCCCTGAAGTATTCATTTCCAGAGTAATGAAACGCCAGAAGTGATCAAACATCAACTGTAATCAATGAAATCCTGAGGCTCTGGTATTTAGCATGAAAGCAAGCAAGCGAATGCTCATTGCATAACTTAAAACATCAGATGGCCCTGGAATGAAATGAGGGAAAGGCCTGGGGGAATTTTACTCTATTCATCAAAGGACGCAGATTCCATGATTCTCAATCATGCCTACGTGGGTGTAGATGCATTGCAGAATTTTGATAGAAGAGGGATTGGGGCGGGGGGAGGGTGCATGTGTACTGTCTGCAACCATCGTCTCCACATTAGGATGTGATACATCCTTCTGACTCCCCTCCTATATAAAGGTCACTGATATGTGTATATGTATAATATATATCAGATTGGCTTCATATTTATATGGAGCCATTTCTCTGCATCCTTGAAGGTTTCCTTCGTGTTTAACATTTAGCTTATTAGGATTTTATGACCCATCTTTTATATGGTAGATTCCTCTTTGAACCCATTCCTCTGTGAACTTTGAATCAGTGGAATGTAACGGTGGGGATGTGTATATTTGACACCCCAATAATGATCCAGGGATATTGCAAGATTCTGAAGTACCTGCAGAAACGTCTAAGAAGGAGTTAGTGATTTTAGTTGTCAGTTTATTGAAGTACATTTTAAAACAGAGTGTTGCCTTGAAGTTTCATACATCAAGTGTGTTAACTCTACCGACGCAAAGTCCTTGTTTAACTAGGCTGCGTGCTGGTTCCTGACCACAGCAGATCAGGGTGTTTCACCTTGTAAAATGACATTTTGAAAAATCAAACTAGCTAGGGAAATGCAGAGGTCACATTTCTGTTGCCTTGAAATGTAGTCTCCTCATCATCTTGGGGCTAAGACCAAAGAGAAGCTGCCCCTGGGTTTTCATTACCTGGTGTCCCTAAGCATAAGTCACCTAGTTCATGGCCTGAGCATTAAACTTCCTTAAGATAGTGCCCTGTGCCTCGCTGGGCTTTGCTTTGATAGTTTCTCTGGGTGAAAGGTAAGCTCGCATTCCAGTCATTGTCAGACATGCCATTTCTCTGGCTCCAAAAGCTCTTACACAATCGCTGGCAGGTAGCAGATTAGATACTACATCCTGCTGCTCCAGCACCCTTCTGTAAGGCCGTCTCAGTAAGTTTATAGCTCCATGTTCTGAAATCAATTAACTAATTCTCAATTCAGAAATTTGTTAGGGGAAAACATTCACAGCGACTGATAACTTAATTAATTAATTAATTAATTCTAGTCTTTCTGAACAATCACTTACCAAAATATCAAAATGAGCATCAGTAGAACTGTTACAATAAGGAAAAGTGTAGTTTCCAAGCAAGAGAAAGCCTGGAGGTTTGTATTTTTAAGCACCCAAAACTCCGTTAAGCTGTTTCCCTGCATATTAGCCAAAACTCAAATTGCTTCACTGACGCAGAGTTTTTTTCTGTATTATTGTCATCATCGTCCTCCTCATCACAGATAACAACACTCACCAGTGGCCTGTGGTGTCCCTGTCCTTAGGGGCCCCTGAGTCTGAATGTGTACTGTGTCCCGTCCTCCAGACCAAGGAGTCAGGATGAAAGAAAGTCACAGGTCATGACCAAGACCACAAAGGTCATGGTGATGACAATAAAATACTGCTTTTACCACTCCTTTTTGCTAACTCTCGATTCGGAAATTTGTTAGGGGAAAAAAATTCACAACGATAATGTCTCTTTGTGCTGGTTTTCACACCACGGTGAGAAAATCTTTTCCTGGAACTTAGAGTCATTTTTCTCATTGAAATGGAAGTTGTGGGTGTGGCTTCAGTTACTGCCCTGCGGGGATTCTGGTTGCTGGCCTCAGAAGTCTTATTTCTCTGATGTGTCAGTCTGTCAATTTTAGCCACTAACTTCTGACCTTGAATTAGACAAAACTCCACAAAGACAGCAACAGAGAAAAACCTAGCAGGCCGGAAGTCGTGTGGGAATGGGGCCAGACCTCACTACCCCTACAGAGTCTCGAGGGATGACAAGGAGAGGGTTTTCATGCTGTCAACACCAGACTGTCACTGTTTTAGCAATTTGGGGTCAAGCTACTCAGAATCAGCTGTGTGGGTCTTGAACATTTTTCAAAGAAATCGTTCAATAAAAACATCTTTATTAAAAGCAATGAAATCTTTTCCAATTATACTTGGTGCAAATATATCCTTTTATGATGTAAACCCTCTAAGAACTATTTCATTCATCTGTTTATGCATTTAACTAATGCACAGTGATGTTCCTCTGAAGACCAGACACTGTGCTAAACACTGGGCATGTGATGTTGAACAAGACACTCTTCCTGCCTTTAAAAAGCTCAGAGTCAGTGAGGGAAACACAAGGAAACAGGCAATTACCTGCTTAACAAGAATCGTGCTGGTGAATGTGGCCTGCCCCTTGTCTTGAGTTACAGCCCACTGATGACAGAAAGTACACTGTGCATGGTGGTCAGACTCACATGGATGGAAGTGCTCTACGAGTATAAAGCACCACACAGAGGTGACTTGTAATTATTATTTTTAGATTGCCTCCCAGTAGCCACGGGAAGAAAAATGAAAAACAGCATTGGAACATTTAACCCATTTTTTACATATATTGAATATTTTTAAATAGTCAAAAATGATCAAACAAACAAAAAGTACGGCTAAGATTCTTCGTGACCTCCAGTATCTTCACGCAGCCCTCCAGAGCCATTTCCTGGAGGTAAACTCTGCAGTCAGAAGAAGTCAGAAGCTCTTGGATTCTTAACTCCAGACCTACTATATTCTGAGTATTCTGAAGCTACGTGTATTCCAGAGGAAAAATGCCTGTGTCTCTTCAATGAGAAGGAATTATAAAGCTAGCTTCATTATCCTCAGTGGAATCTTCCCTTCCCTCTGTTTCAAACCAGATAAATACATTAATGGAGGTGAAAACCTACTTGTTCCTATGCCATAAAAATGAAGACATGATTACTTTAATTTTCAATCCTATGAGGTCTAGTTTTACAAGAATGTAAATAGTCTATTAGGGAAATAAGCTGAGTGATGAAATTGCATATAGCCGAGTTACATCAGGCCCCTGATGACATATTCAGTGTAAAATTTTCTAAAATATCAGTACTTGGAGCACAGCACATGTCATTTTTGTTATGGCTTTTCATCTAAGATGATGTGGGACGCGTATCAACCCACGTAGGTACTGTTACGCACCCTGTAGTGTTTCCTACACTAGTTTCAAAGACTTTAAGAAGACTTTAATAAAACGATACTGCTCTTTGAAAAATAACAAGAGTACTCCAGACTTTGTGTTCTGCACTAAAACACCACATGAGGGCATTCTTCCCCTAAAATATATGCAAGCAGGTCTCACCAGTGATTAGCTTTCATCAAGAAAAACGTGTAAGATGCCGCATGAGGTTCTTTGGCCTGGAGAGGGAGTATTTACATGAATGACTGGTTCTGACATGATATTTTGTTTCCTTCACTTGATTTTTCTCTGACAGGGTGCTAATCCGTGGCTTGGAAGGCAGTGAAGGCTGGATATGATATTTAAGTAAATGGTTTTTGTTTTGCCTGTGATTTGCAGTTGGAGGTCTCTAATAAAAATTGGTGGTTCACTGTATGTCTTCCATAGGGTTTTTTTGAAGAAGAAGAAGGCAAAGAGTATATTTATAAAGAGCCCAAGCTGACAGGTCTCTCTGAGATTTCCCAAAGACTGCTCAAACTCTACGCCGATAAATTTGGAGCAGACAATGTGAAGATAATCCAAGACTCCAATAAGGTAGGGGAAAATCAACATTTGTGCAAGTACAAAGAAATGGCTTTTAAACTGCGTTTGTTGAAATTTTAAATCTCTGCCCAACTATGCAGAGTAAACTACCTAGACTCTTTTGGGTGTTTTGGTAGTTTGTTTATTGGTTGATTGGTGGTTTCTCGGGAGGTGGGAGGAGTGTCAAAAACCCTACACACGTTTGAGTAATGTTTAGGTAATCCTGGAAACAACTTACTATAGCCACTACCTCTTGCGTAGGCTGTTTTCATTTGAGTAGCGACCACAAGGTTAAAGTGATTGGACCTAATGGTGGACTTGGAGGAAAAAGCAAAAAAAAATACTTATTGAGTCATGGAGGTCTTCCTGGGTCATACCAATTTTGAAATCTATCCTCTGTGATAGGACCAGACTTGCCCATCAGATTGTATTAACCTGCAGACAACCAATTAACCTACTCCTGGCTCCAGAAAGCAAATACTGACATCCTCTGACGAGATTACTCAGAATCTCCCCGTACACTTTCATTTGTTACACCAGCCTCTCTTAAGCACCTACTGCATTCCAGGCCCAGACCTAGGACCTGGAGAACAGTCTCTTCGCTCCAGAGCTCACAGTTCACAGGAGGCTAAGAAGAGAAGGATGTGTGCAAACAGCTGGTTAAGTAGAACACAGTGAAGTGAAGCACAGGAGACACGGTCCACGTCTCCGAGTCATGCAGACAGAGCTCAGGACCAGGGGCTCCTTGCACACCTCATTCTTGGTTGGACAGTGCTTACAGAGGAGGGGGTGGTGATGTCTGAGCTGCAAATTGTAGGGTAGAAGGTGTTTTCTGGAAGCAAAGCTCATTCTGAGAAGCTAGCACATGCAGGGATGGGAGGAATGAAAGGGAAAAATGTGTTTGGAGGACAACAGGTCTTTGAAACACAAGTTGGGTAGAAAAATATGGCGGAAGGTGGAGCTAGAAAAGCTGGCTTGTGCTCAATTGTATGGGCCTCTACTGGCCCACGAAAGAGATCTTTTTCCCCTGGTCCTCTTGTACAAAGCTAGTATGGGGAGGGGTCCGAGCATGAGATTAGCTCACTGTGTCTGGGCAGAAGTTGTTACAAGTGTATTCACCATTCTTAACTTGAAAGGTACCACCCCGTTCCCCATAAAGATGGACAGAATTAGAACCGCTGTCACGGTGGCATGCCTCCATGCAAAGTAGAGGCAGAGCTCCCAGTGGTGCGAGAATGCCCGCTTTGGTGTGAGAACAACTGGAGTCTTCATTCCATCGAGCTGCCGCTTCCCAGCTGGTGATCCATCTTGGAGAAACTGGGCAGTCATGCTGAGTCTCCAGTTTTTAATCTGTAAAGTGGTTACAGTTATATCCAGCCTATAGTGCAATTACTAGTAGCGTTGCGCGTAGATTCCTGAGCGTCCCGAAGTCTCTGGAATTAGATAAGCTGCGGGAGGGTAGACGGATGGAGGAAACTGGAAAGTCTGAAAGTCTTCAGGGAGTCATTAGAAAAGAGTCTGAGGGTCAGCTCCTCCACCTGGAAGGGGAGCAAAAGCCGTTCTCTGGCTTTTTTGGTGGGGAGGAGGGTTAGGGGACAGCCTGTCTTTCTTGCTATTTGTCAAGCCTATTTACCAAAGCAGTTAGTTTAAAAAAAGAATAATACAGAATGATTGATTGCAGATTAGAGAAGGAATTTGAGAAATTGAAAATAAACATATCTGCAGTCATATGATAGGTAATCGGTTCGCCTGAGAAGCAGACCAGGATCCTTCCTTCCACACATTACAAGCCCACAGCCGACGGCCCCCATCTAGGGACATGGCTGAATCGTAGGGGGATAAAGAGATACTTCCCACTCTCAAGAACCCTGTATTCTAGGCACAGGTGAAGACATCCATTACAGAAAAGAAAGAAAATAAAAGCTTAAAGAATATGACATGGCCAAGTTCTTATGTTTCAAAGAGCCCCGGATACTCAGCAAGCAGGCGCCAGCGCTGCCTCTGCCACCATCTGGCTACGTGACCACAGTCCAGCCAGTCACTCTGTCTCTGGTTGCAGTTCACCCAGCTCTGACACGAGCTGGCTGCTTTCCTCCGAGGGGAGAGGGACAGCTCAGGACGCCAGGCTGAGGGAACGCAGAGCCTCCCACTTTTCTTTCAGGCTCACCCCGCTTTCTTTGCCCATCATGTGTTAAAACAGGTAAACCCCAAGGATTTGGACCCCAAATACGCCTACATCCAGGTGACCTATGTCACACCATTCTTTGAGGAAAAGGAAATGGAGGACCGGAAGACAGATTTTGAAATGCACCACAACATCAACCGCTTTGTCTTTGAGACGCCCTTCACGCTGTCGGGCAAGAAGCACGGGGGCGTGGAGGAGCAGTGCAAGCGGAGGACGGTCCTGACAAGTAGGTGCAGACCCGCAGGGCGGCCTGTTCCCTCCGTTAGGCTGGATGCGTGGAAATCAAGACATCTCAGTCCCGCAGACAAGTACCCAGCATGTGCTAACTTGGCCACGTGTGCCGGGAAGCGCAGATTTCCTCTTGTTTGTTCTCGTTCAGGAGGGGGACCCTTGACCAGTCAACCGGGACAGAAGCTGTCATAGAGTCACTTTGCGTACCTCTTCCCTTTAGATTGTCCAGTCGTGAAGGTCATGGCGTCGGTGTCTTGGGAAAGCACTCTGAGCTTTCCCTCCCTCTCTCCCTGTACCTGCCCTCAGTTCCTGCAGGGTTCACTGCTCTCAGAATTGTAGGCTTTGGGGCAAGATTCTAAACCACTCGGGAATTCGGCTTCCCCATCTGTAAAATGAATGGAAGAGACGGCCTTCCGCGTCCCTTCCAGTAGCAGATGGATCAGTTCCATGAGCTGGCCTTCCTTTCACTGACTCAGCAAACACTGGACAGACGCCTCCAGGCGCTGGGCACTGTTCTGGCAGTTCAGGCAAATCAAACACCATGCTTGCCTTCAAGGTGCCCACCGCCGGGTCGGAGAGAGAGCCAGGCAGAGTGAGAATTTCAGGCGAGCCCAGCCTGAGAGATGAAAGGCGGTCTTAGGGCAGACGGAGGCGGGAGGGGAGCACAGGTCGCCGAACCAATGTTACCTAAGCCGCCTGCGGAGGTGAGCTGGGCAGGATGATGCAGGACATGGGGAGCAGTGACCTCCGAACCGCAGGGAACATTCACCTTCCATAAACTTTTCCAGAACTTTCGCAATAAAAAAAACCTACCACAAATGTACTATATGCTACTCAGTATCTGTGTGAGCACTCTTTATTGTGGTTTAGTGCGGTTTTACTTGAATTATAAGTTGCGGTGGTAGCTTTCATCTTTTCAGTGTTTTGAGACTCTGAAGGTCTAGTCCAGCCTTGGGAGCCAGGGCACGTTGGCTAGTGGAGTGTGGGAGAACATGCCAGGAGACAGTAGCTGGGGCAAAACAAAGAGGTGTGGGAGAGCATGGCACACGGCAGGAGAAGTAACCCACAGACACAGAAAACACACAGGATGCAATGTTCTGCATGCAAAGGAAAGATACCGGATCGTTCTGATCGTCAAGGGACCCCTTGACTCTTCCGCAACCCTTGACCTCTAAATGCTCCTGTGTTGTTTTTGTGCAGCCAGTCACTTGTTCCCCTACGTGAAGAAGAGGATACAGGTCGTCAGCCAGTCGAGCACGGAACTGAATCCTATTGAAGTGGCGATTGATGAAATGTCCAAGAAGGTTTCTGAGCTCAATCAGCTTTGCACAATGGAGGAAGTGGACATGATCAGACTGCAGCTCAAACTTCAAGGAAGCGTCAGCGTGAAGGTAGGCATCGCCCAGAGCTGAGATGCACATGGCCGGTGGAGCCTGGTACCCAGCGCCCCTTGAAATTTGTTAACAAAGAGTATAAGAGACATTTTTCTATTTGTGATATCATCCAACACCTTCGTCTGAGTCTTTACAATTTTGTTTCTTTGTAAATGCACGTGTATGGCGCCAAACACCTGGAGATAAGCCCTCCTTGAGTTTAGTTGAAATGAAATTTCTTCTTCCTCAGCCCTCCTTTCCCATCGTCTCTGGAGAAACTCTGTTCTATAATCTAAATTCTAACAAATGAAGTAATGAATGAATAAGCACGGCTCTCAGCTAAGTATCTGTCACTAAGAGCCTTCTAAAACTGTTCAGAAACAAATTTTTTAAAAATGTTTATTAGTTCATAAAACGTGCATCAGTATTTGTCCAACTGTCAGGGTCCCAAGAGGAAACAGATGGCCGGCTCACAGTGGGTGACTGAAGAAAGTATAATAAAGAGATGATGTGAAAAAGTATAAGCAGTATTTAGGAAAACCAGAGGACGGACACCAGGGCTAGTTAGGCTGAGGGGCTGTGGCCCTCCCAGGACTTGGAGACTCAGGGGAGAGAAGAGTCAGTGGAGGCAGAGAGAGCTGGGAAAGCCAGCTGATGATCGACAGGCAGACAGACATGGTGTGTGCGGGAGGACGCAAGCAGGAAGCCCTGAGCCCAGATACCCTCGCAGAGCTGAGACTGGGGTGCAGCCAGTGAGGCACTCACCTTGGGCACAACATTTAAGGGGGCAGCAAAAACTCAGCAATCAAGATAAAATATCTTTTTTTTTAATTGAAGCCTAGTTGGTTTGCAATGTTGTATTAATCTCTGGTGTACAGCATAGTGATTCAGTTATATGTATATATATATTCCTTTTCATATTCTTTTTCATTATAAACCATTATAAGGTATTGAATATAATTCCCTGTGCTGTGTACTAGAGCACAGAAGGAGTTGTTTATCTATTTTATATATAGTAGTGTGTATCTGCAAATCCCAAACTCCCAATTTATCCCTCCACCCCCAAGAGAAAAGAATATCATAGTGCAATATTTTTAAAAATTGAAAGGAAACCTTCCAAAATCCATAATGAGCAAAATATTAAAATTTTAAATAAAGGCATACGAGAAACAGTGCCACGCAGAGCTATGTGGGAGCCTGAGGCCAAAGGAAAGCTGAGTAACGTTGATCCTGACACTGACCCGGCCCTCCTCTTTCCTGCCCACCTCTTGTCTGGGTCCCCATAGCTGACTCAAATAATAATAAAAATAATGATAAATTTTTAAAGGTAAAAGAGCCAATGTTATACTCCCAGTGGGACAGCCTTCCTCAGCACATAGGTAAGCAGAGGGAAGTGGAGACCGGATCTGGAGAAATAAAGCAAAGCATTGAATACTGTTGACCCACTCCGCCACACTGGACTCACCTGGCAGGCACAGAAATCGGAAGATGCCTCAAATACAGTATTGGCTTCCTTCTTTTTTTTACCTTATTCCTGCCAAGCCCCACAGTCACATAGAAAGGCTCCAAGCCCTGAAGAATACAGACTCCTCTGCGCACGTGTGTGAGCGTGAATAGGACATGGCATTGTGGAGTCCCTCAGCAGGCTGACCAGTGCCTCCTTGGGCCAGAATTTCAGCCAGGCTCTCAAGCAAGATGCAAGAAAAAGGGTTCCCATGGTGGTGCCTCGACCACTACCACCGTGGAATGTCCCTTATTAATAGTTACATGTTTGCTTGCATGTTCATAGGGGAAAAAAGTAACTAGCTCATCAGATGTTTGACTTCACAGGTGTTAAGTTTATTGCAGTAAATAAAGGTGAGTCTAGTTTTCAAAATTATTTAGAAAATGAGTACACTGGAAATTGACGCAACATTGTAAACTGACTATACTTCAACAACAACAAAGAAAGGCAAGAAGGGTGCAGGCAGAAAGGGGGACACAGCAAAAACTGAAATGGTGGGAAGTTTGGGAAGGATGGCAGTGATGTGCGGCGCTCAGATGCATCCATTAGTAGCTCATCGACTAGTGGGAGGACAGCAGAGGGGACGGGTAACAAATGAGCAGACTGCAGGCGATGCGAGAGAACTGGGGTTCCATCACGTGGGTGCCACTCCTTCTGGCTGCAGAGAAGGCCTCCCGGAGGAGGTGACACCATCGGCATCCAGTTCTCTTCTCCCCATTAGGTTAATGCCGGGCCCATGGCCTATGCACGAGCTTTCCTTGAAGAAACCAATGCAAAGAAATATCCTGACAACCAAGTAAAACTTTTGAAGGAAATCTTCAGGTAAGTTTTTCCTTGTGGCGATGTCCCCCCTTGAGTTCCTTCAGACAGGACGTCTTCAATTGCTCAGGAAGCCATCTGAGCCACCCTGACTCTGACCTGCCACTTTCTGTAGCTGCTTGTTACAAATGCGCTTCCTACTGTCTCAAAAGGCAATTTGCAGATGCGTGTGGGCAGGCCCTGGACGTGAATGAGCGCCTCATCAAGGAGGACCAGCTGGAGTACCAGGAGGAGCTGAGGTCCCACTATAAGGACATGCTCAGCGAGCTCTCGGCAATCATGAATGAGCAGGTGAGGCTTTGCCCGGGTGGCCCGCGCGGTCCATTCATAGAAAGCGCCCATTTGATCCCCAGTGCCAGAAGGACCGGAAAGAATCTCTTTTTTTTTTTCTTGCTGCTAGTATTATTGTACTTACACAAGCACCATGTTTCTGAGCTGTTCTCTCCCCCAGGCACAACATCCCATCCCTCAAAGGAGAGATCAGGTTGGGGAAAATCCATAGGAAAACAAGATGAGAACCCAGGTGCTTTCCAGTTTTCAGAGATGTTTATCCAAACCGTGTGCGTTGATCTTCTAGAGCCAGTGGCACCTGTTAGACACCACAACATTGGGTGGCATTGACATAGAGCTTCCTGCCACTCCCATCACCCTGATTGAGCAGCTCACAACCCCTAGGCTGGGATGTGGAGGTCCACAGTTCTGCCACTAGGGGTCTCTGCACCATACTCAGGAAGAACACCAGGACTAGGGTCAAGGTCTTTGATGGTCAAGACTGGATCTCTGGAAGATGGAATTCGGATAAAACTCAATCCCCCCCACTACAAGCAAGTCATCCGTGATTTCTGGCACGTAGTCGGTATATTCTGTAAGACTGTACACAAGATGTTGACATTCAGGAATCACAGTACTTTTGGGGGGTACTGGGAATCAAGTGATCAAAAGCCAAGTTCTGCTTTTTTTGGCTTTCTTCCCAGCATCCATCAGCCCTCACACTCTACCTGGACATACCATCACCCATGGTCCCCTCCAAGAGTTCTTTACAGAAAAGTGAGGGGGAGAACTTGCACTGACCTCCCAACAGGGCCTCATGCACAGTAGCCTTTCATTAAATATTAATTCCCTTTCCCTTCCTTCAGCAGCCTAGTATTATAACCCTATTCACAAAACGTGAAATGTGTCATACACATCTTTTATTCTAGTTGCATTTCCCATATGTTTCTTTTTTCATCTTTCCCATCTCCTTCCACCCACATTTTAAACTCTCCATAGCAGCTAGAGAAAGAAATGCATAATTGACTTATGATGCAAAGATTAAATCTCCCTGGATAGGATTCCTAGAGGAGACAGTATCAGTTAGGGGTTGCTCAGGGGTAATGGAAATTAAATATTCAGGAGCAATGCCTTGATAGCGTGGGGAAATTATAAATCTGAGAGTGAAACAAAAAGAACCAACAGTGGATCTGAAAATTGGAAAAAGTGGCAAAGAAGTGCTTGTTTCCAACTGTAAATTGTACCTGGCCTTGAAACTTTGGGCAAAAATGCTTCTCTCTTTTTTTCCTGGCAGCTCTGTCGCGGTCCATGTTTATACAGCTTCTGCTCCTCTGTGTCTAGTATTTCCCTCAGTACTGTAAGCAAAAGTGGTATGTTTTTCTTTCCTTATGTCTATTCTGTCCTTTGTGGCCTTCTGGTCTACCTGTTCATTTTCGCCAGACACTTCCATAGTGACCAGTGTTCTCTAAGTGTTTATTTAATTAGAACAACTTTATTTCTATTTCAAGGTAGGTTGATATGAAAAAAAAAAGCTTACTAAAATCAAAAAGCTAAAGTGAACAACTTAGCTTTTAAATGGAAAATCTATACTCTATCAACTTCTCAAATACATCTGAGCTCATCTGTACCCAAAACAAAGATTCATTATACCTCAAAGTGCTAAAACAATAGTACAAAGACGAGAGAAAAAAAATTTCTTTTCCAGAAAACCTTTGCTAAGAGAAGCAGAATTTGACTCTGTGCTTCCTGGAAACATACGCAAAGAAAAGAAACTAATGGATTGCACAGGTCTTGTTATTCAGTAAAAGAAATAGATCTGTTGGCAGGAAAGATAAACTTTCTCCTCGTCCTGAGCTTCAGTGGGGATTTGTCACCTAGGGCTTTATATGTGGAACAGTGACTACAACACTCATGATTTCTTCAACGACTTTTTCCTTAAAAATGATTTACTAGTATATGGTCTTTCTACATTTCCACCTTAGATTAAACTGAGGACAAAATATTAACTTCTAACTCTGTGGAAGAGCTCCTAGAGGAAGAACTATTTGATTGATATCAGTCATTAGGTTTAAATTAACCACAGCGAAACTGTAAGTCATCTACAGCAAAATAAGCCATTTTCACGGCAACCACTGATAAGTGTTTTGAGTTGGTGGTAATGAACAATTTTCTGAAATCAGAAACAGCTAGCAAAGGATAGGGGTCCTTAAAGTCCAGTGTATTTTTTAAAACTGGGTATTTAATCTCAGTTTGGATTTATAACATTAAAAAATGTGTTTATTTCTTTTCTCAGTTTTTTTTTAATAAAAAGGCGTTTGACTGTAATGTTTGAGTTTGGACTCTAGTGGAGGGAAGGGCAGTCAAATTTGAGCATAATCTTGTAATGCATGAATGAACCATAATCTGTAACGCATGAATACCTTCTCATGACTATGTATCCATACACATATTTTGGAGACAGGTACATACACAATTACAGTGAAGAGAGAAATCCTACCATTAAACTTTGTAAAAATGGAAACAGCTTGAATGGAT
The DNA here is from genome assembly GCF_048564905.1 of Vicugna pacos. Lineage (NCBI taxonomy): Eukaryota > Metazoa > Chordata > Mammalia > Artiodactyla > Camelidae > Vicugna > Vicugna pacos. Next base: position 84,547,015 of record NC_132991.1, on the reverse strand, counting down.
AGACAGACATAAATAGAAAGATAGAAATAGAATTAAATATGCCATTCACTCCAAGAGTGTCCAGAAAAGTCTTAGCTAAAAGGTTAAGACAGAAGCCACTACTTAGTGAAAGAACCTTTAATATGAGGTAAGAGATGGAGCAGGATGAAGTGGATGCTGGTGTGTAAAATGGAGATGTGGAGCTGGGGTAGCTTGAGTTGCTCAAGTGACAGGCAGGCAGTAATTACCTTTATGGGCAGCAGAATGTCATGCTGTTTTATAAACGGCCAAAAACCATAAAAGCCTCTTTTGATGGAGGCCAAAGTAATACGTATAACTACCTGGATGAAACATAAATAGGAAATGCTGATTCGGAGTCTGTTTCAACATTTAGAAGGGGGACAGCATAGTCGCATAGTCAATGGTGGTAACGGATATCAAATATAATATCAAATATTATATCAAAATATATATATCAAAACACAGCAACAAGAACACATCCGCTCTGTTACGGTGCCAAGCGGGCGAGATCCAAAGGCATGTTGGTTTTAGAATTTCAGATGCTTTTTGGATGCATTATTTGCCAAATTATTCAAGCAGAACTTGTGACATTGATCACAAGGAGAATGTATTGGTGGTGTAGAATTCATGGATGCTGGCTGTTTGGTGGGGAGGCAGAGTGGCAATTCTGGCTTGGAAGAGGAGTTGAGCTAACGCTTGGTAATGTGTGAAGTTAGTGGGGAAATCATCATAACAGGAAGTTTAAAATATTCATTAGGTCTCATCTGCACAGAGATTTTAGAGGTGCCTGGGGGCTTTTGCTGTTGTGATTGTGTTCACATAGCATGATTGGAATGGATCTGATGGGAGAGTATCATTTAGGCATATTAAGATTATTTTCAAAAGTAAAACCAGGCCAAGGTATATTTTTCTTGTATTTCCATTAATGCAAACACTCAAAGGAGATTTCAGATCTTTCCCTTTTCTGGCAGATTTTGACAGTACAAATTGCAAACTTTGTGGATAAAATAAAATTTCAGAATTACTCAAACACATTCGTAAGATTCATTCAGGCAGTTAAAAATACGTATCCGATAGTTGAAGAGTATTGGAAAGCTACTTCAAATCTTGTCAACATGGCTGTGATGCAGCTGGGGAAAAAAAATCTTTAGATATGCCTTGATAAGTGCATTTTCAAAATTTGCAGATTTCCCTGTGGGGAATTTTTTTTTAAGAAATCACTGTTTTGGGGGTTTAATTTTGTGTTTTGAGATACTAACACAAACCTCTCTGTTATCATTTTGTTTTGTCGTGTTGTTTTGTCCCGTCTCAAGATTACGTGCTGGGACGACCCTTCAAAGCGCGGAGTGGAGCGAACCTGCACGCGAGTCATTAGCAAGGCCACGCCCACTCCGTCCGCAGCCTCGGTCTCACCCAGCGCAGAAGTTTGAGGGAGAAAGAGAGCCTGCAGCGTCAGACGCGCCTCCAAGAGAACTCTGAATTTGCAGCTAATCTCCGGGAAGAGAAAGACAGACTTAATTTATTTGAAGATTTTAACGGTGTTAATATTTTTTTTTTACTTCGCTAGCTTGAGAATTTTGCCAGCCTCCAGATTTGCACATTTCTTACAGTTTTTTTTTTCCTTTGAGCGGCGTCGATCCAGCCAAGCTGAATGTTTGCTATGAAATTCCAATGAATGTGTAGCTCAAAAGCAAACCATAAGTTTGCTGTCGGTTACAGTATGTTCAGTACCCAGTCCTCGTACACATATTTTAAAGGTCAAAGTGAATGTTTTTGTAACATTTAAGCGTATTTCCAATGTAAATAAAAGATTGTAAAATACATGGTTTTTACCAACTTTAAAAGAACCTTTTTAGTTAATACTTATGACAGTGCTAAAATTATATGAATAACATTTCAGATACCATTATATTAAAATATTTGTGTATGTGTACAAAAGTGTTGATAAATACTAATCTTTAAAGTTTGTGGAATTTCTTTATTTGTAATATATGTGCTCTTAAAAGCAATGAAATGTGAAACTATAGAAGCCTTTTGTTGTTAATAGAAATAAAAAATACAGTTACTTTCCATTTGGTTTCATCTTGAAGAGTGGGTGAGTGGTCCGTGGGGTGAGGGGAGAATATAGCTCAGTGGTAGAGTGCATGCTTAGCATGCATGAGGTCCTGGGTTCAATCCCCAGTACCCTTGTTAAAAAACAAATAAATAAAAACCTTATAACCTCCCCCCCCCAAAAAAAACCAGAAACAAACAAAATAAAATAAAAGCGGTTCTTCAGACTGGATGTCTGTTGAATGCAACCCTACTCACGACTTTTGATGCCTTAGCAAGAAGTCAGGAAGAGGACTTGACCCTCAGTTGGGCAGTTCCTCCAAAGATCCACTTGACAGGACAGGGGTTTCCAATCCCAGGAGATTACTAGACTGATTTGAAGAAGATATAATGAATCAGAACCTCGAGGACTGTGGTAATTATTAAGATTATTCACAAATATTCCATCTGTACATTCTGTAAATGTGTGGTGGGACTGCACTTTCCTGCCTCTTTTGAAGTTAGACTTGACTGTACTGTAGCCATTGAAATGTGAGCAGAAGTGACATGTGCCACTTTCAGGCAGATACTTAAAAGCCAGGAAGTGGTTCTGCCCAGTCCCTCCCCCTGATGCAGACATCCCTAAAGGACGTGGAGATGGAGACTCCATCAGCCTGAGTCCCCGAGTGATCACCACGAGCAGACACACACATGCCACTCCCCCTAACCTTGTTGGACGCAGAGTCAGAAATCCATTTTGTTGTGTTAAGATTCCCGATATTCAAGGGTTATTCTTCCCAGCAGTGTCATGAGCTTATGCTGGCTGATCTGTGTTTTTATCAGGGTTGTGAGTGATACTCAGTCAGGTTTGGGGACAATTAATGCATCCCACCTCCCTCCCCTGGGCTCCTCCCACCAGTACAACTGAGCTGAACTCTCGCCATATGCAGCAGGCAAGCTCAAGAATATCACTTTATATTCATCCTCAGAAGCCATTCCAAAGGCCAAGCCTCCAGTGAGGAGAGTTTAGCTGATTTCATCTTTCTGCCCCGAGGATAGCGCTTAAAAGACATATGGAAATATTGTATATGCAGAAGTGACAAAGTGACATTTTAGATGGGAACTCTGACCCCTGGAGACTCACAGAACTGTTCTTTTCTCAAATAGAGTCCATTGCTTTGTGTAAAGAAAAGAAATGAAGGAAAAATGAAAGGAAGGAAGAAAAAGCCCTGAGGTGAGCTGACCTCTAGCTCAAAGCATCTCTCCCTGTGCTGGCTCCCGCTCTTGGTTCCGACTGCCTGGGTCAGCTTCTTGGCTTCTCTCCTCTAATTTCTCCACTTGGATTTTTAAGCTGCCTTAGACAGGATTACTGTCCCAGGAACCCAGGAAGACTCTGCCTCTGCTATTGTCTCCTACCCAATTCCTGCCTTTAGGATCATGTCCCCATGCCCCCCACCAACTCACCCATCCCCCCAGCCCAGGTACACTGTCTGCACTAGGTTGCCTGTCCAAATCTGAAAACAAAACCTCTAAAGAAGTAATCAAAAACAATAAATCTTTTTATTCATGTTAAATGCCAAATACTCTATTTTTTGCATCACAAAGAGCAACATGTTAGATGGCCTCACTGCGTTTTGCCCCTGGAATGATTCACAGTACAAGAAGTTTAAGCCCAGCTGCTCTAGAGAGACTTAACCAAGACCACTCTGCTTAAACAGTGTTGAAACTCACCTTGCAATTCCCAGCACCTTCTCTTCCTTCCTTCTTCAGACCATATGCATCGAACTGGCTACTCAGACACTGAATCCAACAGATACATTTTAACTATCACATAGAGTGTCTTAAGTTTGTTTTTCAATTAGATATCAACACAAATATTCAGAGACATATAAAATTCCAGCTTCCTAATACCTGTTTTAAAAAAATCACTTTCTCTGGTAACGCTGGATTCACATGCCCAGATGACAACAATCAGTTAAAGCTGAGACACTGTTGATCCCTTTACAGGTGCTTTCCAGTTTGCCACAGTCTGCACCAGGCCCTAACTGACTTACACCAGGTGGGCCCCTCTATTTATATTTTCTGCCTAAATCCCATAGGCATGTGCAGATCCCAGTTCCGACAAACGTTTTCTAAGTGTAGTGACACTAGATGTGGACAGCAGATCATCTGCTTCAGCATTAGGCAGGTCATGTGTTAAAAGGCACATTTCTGAGCTCCATCAAACCTTCTAAGATAGAAACTCCGAGGAGTGGTATCCAGCACCACGTGATTCTCTACTGCATCCTCTGCTAATTTACCACCCCTAAAAATTTACTTTGCAGAAGACAGTATCTTATCAACTAGTGACCTGATTTTGAATTGCCAAGACTGAATTCTTGCTTTATATTCTTTTTCATCTTTATATTACTTTTCCCAAAATAATCCACAATATTTTAATTAAATTAGTAACTTGTCAAAATAAGTTGTATAAAAAAATCATAGTGGATCTCCCAGTTCTACAAATGGAAACACTGAAAGTAAGACAAAGGGCATTATTTTCCTATGATTTACCCTAGAAGGTATCCAATACAGAACAAGTAGATCTAGAACTTGGGAAGTCAGCCCTGGCTCTGTCCGCCCACCCATTCATCATCCCACTCAGTAGCTTTCTCTCTTCCCATTCTCATTTCAAAGTGCAAAATGCTCAGCCTGTAAAAGAAAAGTTAATGTATCCCTTCATTTTTGGCAACAATTACCTTATAAACAAAGGCCCAATAGCCAGCCCTCCCATAGTATGTCCCTACTCTGTGTTCTGATCCATTTAGAAACAAGGACAAATGGACCAGTCAACTTGCTTCCTTCTGAAAAGATGGAGATCATGTTATGAGGAAGTATCAGCTTTCAGAACACTGAATGTTGCTCTACAGAAGGATTTTACCATATTTGCAGACTGATGATTTTTCATCTTATAGTGTTAGTCAAACTCCAGAAAGGAAGAAAAAATTATATATAATATATTATATTATATATATAATTTCAGTATTCCTATAAGCAGTTAGGAAATGAAACAAATTGAGCAAATGTGGCAAAATGACCTTAAACCAAATTTCAAATTTGCTCATATTACAAGTGGTCCCCATATTCTGCACCCCCCACATTTGTATCAGTGAAAAATTATATATATATATATATATATATATATATATGTATGTAAACATATGTCATGTAATATGTTGATAATGTGATGTTCTGTTCTGGAAGTGATGAAGTGCAGGCATGACCAGCCTTCAGGGTTCTCTGCGGGAAGCCACTTGCCCTCATCCAAGGCTCATATCCTGCCTGCCTGCTTACACATACACTTCACCAGAGCCACAGTGTTCTGCTTGCTTAAAAAAAAAAAAAAAAAAAAAACCATCTTGTGCTTCCACGTTTTCTCCAACCACATAAACCCAACCCACATACATCAGGACCCAGCTGGATCCCCACTTGTGGTGGACGCTGTGATAGTACAGTCAGATCCACCCTCTGGGACAGACGCCCACCCCACCGTTGCTAGCACTCTGGCTGCTGATGGCTCTCCACTGAGCTTCTCTCGCCCAAGGTCACATAACCAGCCCAGAGCAAGCTCACGTTCAATGGTTGGTTGATGGTGGGAAGTACAAAGGCCAGGCCTCACTGCCCCAATTCAGGACAGCTCTGAAGGGCCAGCCATGTTCCCAGCTCTGACCAAGATCAACTTGCAACTGCATCACTGTTCAGCCCCTCCTTCTGCCCATCCTTTCAGGAGGATTCCCAAAAGGGGCAGATTCCCAGTACATTTCCTGAATGTGTATCTCCATGTTAAAGTCTGTTTCTTGGTAAATAGATCAAGCCAACAGGTCTTCCGGAAGCTTGGCCTACGACCCCAGCTCACCTGAATTTCCAGTCCTCTGCCCCTCACTGGCCCACATGCCTGGGTCACCCATAGCCCTCTTCATAATCACATTGTCAGCTATCATCTCATGTGTCTGCATTTTCTTTCCAACTCTGTCATGGCCTGCTTGAAGGCAGATTGTGTCTTAATCTTCTTTGTGGTCTTGGCAACTCAAATTATTGACCTGCGTTTCAGAGTCTCATTTCTCAAAGTTCAGTTGGAATGGAGCCGTTCCAGAGAAGATGCTTGGCCAGGGAACAGGGAACAGAGGGAGAAAGAGCAGATTGTGGGAAGATGGATTGGGAGCCAGAAGTCATTGTAGGCACTAGTGTCCTTAGATCTCTTTTACTAGGAGACTTTTTTTTTTTTTGAAAATATCAGCATTTACTGCTTTTTAAGTTTTTTTTTTTTCTTTTCAGTTCTCAGCCTTAGCAGGGTTTTGCCACCGAAGAATCTGGCACCGGATGCGTACATCTGTAGGCGAAACTCAGGCAGAATTATTAACAACAAGGACTTTTTATCTGGAAGCTTCCCAACTCCTCTTTGCTTCCAGCTGCATTATACCCTCGTGCCCTCCCCATCACCCAGTTACTAATGTTTTCTCACTGCAGTCCTTCCTCTAGCCCTGCACCCAGTCCTTAAGCAGAATCCCCACCCCTTCTCCATCTGTGTTTATCTTGCTTCCAAATGGATTCTAATTCAAATACCAACTCCAAGCAAAGCTAGGTTGTTGCCTGGGATACTGGGTTGAGAAGGATTACGTGAGGCCATCTCAGGTCCCAGGAGGGCTGAGCACCTGACGGTGCACTGGGCCCTGGAGCTGGGACCGCCTGCCTAATTGCTGTGCCTTAGCCAGCCCAGCGTGAAGCCTGCTGAAAGCTAGTCCCAAGCTGCCGCGAACTATCGATCCAATGGCTGATTATAGGAAGGAGTGCCATGGCTTCCTAGGACAATTAGTATCTCCAGAAGATAATCTCTAACTTGAAAGAATGAATTTCTAACTGTTGGGATTTCAGGTCTTCAGATATTCTGCCACTAAACATCTTCCTCCACCCAACCCCTCTCCTCCATCTCACTAAAAAGCAATCATCTCTCTCTCGGTCTGATGTCGCCTCTGAACCTATTCAGTTAAATCCCCACATCCAGGTAAAATAGCAAATGAGTTACAGGGAGCCATATCTGGTTATGGTCTGAAGGCTCAAATAGGCATGCCCTTGGGTCAATCACTTTAACTCTCTAAGAGAGGGATGTGATTGCTACTGAACAAGTTGTTCTGAAAATTGGATGGGGAAAAAACCCAGATGTGTGGGTACTTTGCAGAGTGGTGTGCATACATGGCTTACGTTAATTGAAATTTTTCAATTAGCAGTCCTGGCAACTCACTTTATTTTCTTTCCCACATGGTTCCAAAGCAATCAACATCTGGTTCTCCTGGTTCTCAGACAACATCCAAGGTCTAATGGTTACTGAGACAGACACATATGTATAATGCCAATAAAAGAAGTTTGAGAATACTAGAAAGTTAATATGAGATCTTGAATTTTTAAGAGAGTGAAAAGAAATTTAAGAAGCGGTAAGAGCTGTCTAGTCTTGGTGAGCCCTCTGCAGCTCCACCCTGGTTATGTCCTGAGATTTAGTACGAAGATCCATGATCTGCTTAGAGAACAGAGTCGCATCCTGACCAGAGTTTCATTTGCCTGAGATGGAACATGAGGGTTGATTTATCTATGGGCCCATGAGAGGAAGTGCTATGAATAGAAGACAGATAAGCAGGTAAAGATGTTTGGGTTCAGAACCTGGGTAATGAAAGTGTTCCAGGTGAATTACAGAGATGGGGAGACATCAGCCAAATAAAGAAATCCCCACGGAAACTCGAAACTCTTTTGCCTTCCCCTTGCCCCTTGATGTTCCTGTCGGGAATGCATGCAGTTGGGGGTGGGAGGTAAAAGAAGAATCATCTGATGGAGAGATCATAAGTCACAAGGCTCAGGAGAGATGCTACAGTGAACACATACAGTTGATCTGAGAGGAATCAGGAGTGAAGGGCAAATTCAAACCTGCCAAAATGGGGTTCATGAAGGTCATTTGGAGAAGGTAGTGGTGACTGAGCCTGAGTAATTGAAGAAAGGTTTACAAAGAAGAGCTTTAAATAACACTAATGTCAAGGATTCTCCAGAAGAATCTGCTTATAATTTTCTTACATCATTAATATTAATACCCAACTCTAAAGCCATTGTTTCTTGGATGTAGTCCTAATGTACAAAGCATATTTACTTTTGAAACTCATGACTTTCCCTGTGTTTCATTGAAAGCAATACAACTGTAACTGTAAATATAGAGTAGGTGGACTTTTTTAAGTGATAAATAAGACAGTGGTATTTGCAGGATGTTTTAATAAATGGGATGGCCCATGACTGAGGAAATCTCTTTCATAATGCTTGCATGAAAATTAGTGAGTTCCTTTCGATTTCTATGGGACTTACCTTCAGCAATGTTGTTTTTCCCTTTGGATGAGCAATTTCTTTTTAAGAAATAAAGAATCACAAGTAAAGTTCTAGAAATCAATTTCAATCAGTTTAATGACAACAACAAAAAGGAATTTTTGCTTTTTAACAAAAGTCAAGTCGACTGGAAATTCAGCTTGAAAAGTCTCTGGAGTGTTCTATGAAAATCTTTCCAACCAGTGACCCAAGCCAGAGCAGAGGCCTTTCATCACCTCAGCTCAAAAACACTCTTCTGGGTCCCTAAAGTCAAACTGGCCCACACGTTCTCTTGAGTGGTTTCCAGTTTTCAGCCTATCCCTTCTGAACAGCTGAGCAAAAGACACTGCTGCCTAAATTTTATTGAACGGGTTATTTCTCAGCTAAAGGATTTGGGAGTATGTGAGCCCTTACTTCACCTTCCACATTGAGAAGGACTCAAAAATAAGATTCCTTCCCAGAAAGAAACTGTTTCCATTGGGATTTTAAGCCCTAGAATTACAGATGATGATTTAAAACAATCTTTACTCTTTTTTTGAGGGATCTTGGTTTAGATACTAAGGATTTTTATAGTTACTAAGGGGCAAGTTGAGGAAGAGGAATAACAGCGTTTTGTAAACCAATATTCACTCCTTCTGTAGTATAACTGGGGTGTGTAACTGTGCTAACAGAGTCAGAGACTCTCTTCAAAGAAGCAGAGCTCCTTCCTCCATCTTCCTTTTCTGTCTTGCTGCTGGTCCTGCTTGGAGTGAGTCAGAGCCCCAAGATGGGTTGGGTAGGTGCCACACCCTTGAAATGGGGATTTCCTAACATCACACACTTGGCAAAAATGAAATGGGATGTTGAAAATATGCATGAAACAGAAATGAAGTTAGCCCAGCAAAATAAAGCAACACTTCCCTGACTCCCGGGCAGGTCACCAGCCCTGGGGAGTCTGAGGTTTCCCATCGGCAAAATTTCCCGTATGATGAAGCATCTGTTTGTTTCTGGGAGCTATCATGGTAACATTATTTTACACCTCTCCAAAGAGCTTCCATTTGGCTTTATTCACAGGCACATCATGAACAGTTGGAATTTCATCTCAAGTTGTCTGGAAGATAACAGGATGCCTTAAGTTGGAAGAATGGATTTTAATACTCTGGTCACTATCGATTTTTCTACACTCATGAAATATGCAGCTTTTCTTCTCCTTTCAACAGAAACTGAGAAAGAGTAACTTTGACAAAAATGCAAGGCCCCTGGAGGGCTGTGTAGCTGAAATTCAGTTTCCTCTTCTGGAGGCCATGGAAGCGGCTCATGGCTGGAATTACAGATAACTGCCCCATTCTCTCACTTCAGAAATGGCTTTGAGTGCAGTGCTTATCTTGGGTAAAAACTATACTTTATCTTATAATCAATTTCATCTTTTTATTGGAATTAGCAACGTATACCCTTTGAAGTCTAAATATTAGCATATTCTCATTTTAAGAATTAGTAGTAACATTTTCCTTGTCAGAATTCCCTACTGATATTTTCTGTACTGTGATATCTTGACATTTGAATATGCAATTCAAGTCAGATCTGAAAGACTTCCTATACAGCAGTCCATTGCCAAAGATTGGCAGCAAACACTTTCTCCTGGTCTCATACAGCCGAGGTGTTGCATGATTCAAGAGAAATCCATAGAGGGAGACAGAAAAAAATAGTTGAAGCCAAGCATGTAACTCCTGGAAGTCAGACTGCATTTTGTGTGCCTTTGGATTCCAGAGGCTAAGTAAAGAGCCTGGCATATCTCAGTCAACACTGGCCAGATACAAGGGTAAATGAATAAATACATGAATCCAAGAAGCTCTCAAGGTTAGACTTCTGTGAGCAATTGCACACTGACTAATGACTCTAACCTCCCTACCCATACCAATTAAGTCAGAATGGATATTGGTTTTTAGCATGCACTCTGGAGCAAATATGGAACCCCAGCCCATCTGCTATTGCCTAGGTGGTGTTGAGTGAATATCCTTACTGAGCCTCAGTTTTATCATCTGTAAAATGGCAAAAATCAATACACTGATTTCACAGGGTTGTTAAGAGGATTAAATGAAAGGAAGAACAGAAAGTACTCAGCACACAGCCTGGCAGCATTAAGCACTCAGTATCTGTGAACTGTAATTATTAACATCATACCAAACAAGCAATCCAAGTGAGAAGCTGGGGGTTTTGACTCTATTTTAAAATAATATTTATTAAAAGAATGATTGAAATAAATGAATAACTAATGAATGCATAAACTAGGAAATGGGTAATTCATGTTGCTTCCTTATGTGGTCACTAGTGAACACCTTGTACCAACTGGAAGCCTCACGTGGCTTCTCTTTCTGCCAGATGGCTGAGGACAGGGCCATATCTTCTCTTTCCAGAGGCTGCTGGCATTAGCACACTCCATACTGCAGGTACTCACAAAGTGTTATTCAAATAAATACTATTTATTATCTGCCTCTATCCCTAAAGAAAGATGCTACCTATTGGCTTAGCTTTAGTTAAACCCTCAGAAATTGCCCATAAAAGACAAAATTAGCATAATCACTGACAAAAGAAACGAATACAGAAAAGGTGTACTTTCTAAAGTCTAGCTGATGAAAGATTTATTTGCTCAAAAATGTTTCTTTTTTTAATTAGTGATGTCAAAAATAATTTAGCATAGATTTTGCCTTTTGTTAGAGAACCAAAAACATTTGGAAGATGTGAGGTTTGATAGTATTATAAATGCCGAGAAGCTATATAAAAACCAGAAGACTGACGTATAACCCTGACCTGCTGCATGTTTCAGAAGCTGAGATAGGAGACACGTTGAACTGATTAATATTCACAGGAATACTTTACTGTAGTTAACACCAAAAACCTGGCTCTAACTATGGCAATAAATGGAATTGAGCTTTTCAGAGTAATGCTGTGAAATAATTAGGTAAAATTATACATATATCATTGTGAAAGAAATGTATAAAACAAAGTTCAAGGGGAGAACATAAAGACATGGGCAAGTGGGAATAGGGAAAACCTAAAGTAAACTGTTCATTAGTTTATTCTGAAAGCTAACTTGTGTATAAACACACACACACACACACGCACACACACACATATACAGGGAACAGCATGATAATTTTGACTAGACACAGGAACTTATGCAAATCACAGTAAGTGGGAAATAGAAGAAAGACATGAATAGAAAAATGAACTGCTCAAACCCGGCTTATATTCTACAGACCGGAGTAAATAGATTGACACCCTGTAGCTCTGCACATGCGCGATCTGTTCAGAGTAATGGCCGAACTTCCTGCCAGAAGGCTTTCCACTGTACTCCAGTGTAACTCAGCGAGCCTCATGGAATCTACTGTCAACACAAGGCTGATGTTTAAGCTGTGTTCTTCTTGTGGTGCTTTAGGAGATTTTGAAGTCTATGGGGAAAGAGAGAGGATGGAAAAGAAGAACAGGAGAAAGATAGGGCCAAGGATAGAAATAGGGGCTGAATTTACTGAATGTTCACCACCTGCATTGCGCTAAGCAACTTTACCTACGTGGTCTCGTTAATCCTCTCAGCACCACTGTAAATAGGTATCCTTCTCATCATTTCGTAGACGAAGACATGCAAGTCCAGGAAAGTGGAGAAAATTGGTGCAACATCACAATATAATAGAATAAGAAGCAGAACTAGATTGTGGTCTGATCTGTCTGCCTGCCCACTGCTGTTCTTCCATTTACCACTTGTTTGAATTCGGTTGAAACGAAACCAAAATCCTGCCCGACAAGAGCCCACTCACGCTGGCCATACTGAGCCATTGCCCCCCACGTCATTAGAAGTTCTTTCTGAGGACATTCCCGATCTCCTGGAGGATGGCAGTCCTGGATGCTAAGTGAGGTTAGAGAGGTGCTGTTGCTCACCCTCCATCTCTCTAGGGAAATTCACATAATGGTGTTTTTCAACCAAAATGCCACAGGTCTTTACAATAAGAAATATCTTTTGAGTAAACTCAAATGTTAACATTACCTTTATTCTATATCCTTGTTAGGCGAGAAAAGTTTACTTTGAAGGGCAAATTTATCAGCAGAAGGCTGCATGGTGATTATGAAATCCAGTATAGCAGAAATGGATATTTTTAAAGATGTTTCATTCCAGCTGAGTCGCATAAAGCCTGCAAAAGAACACTTTGACTTGTTTTATTTGAAAAGTTCTTTTCCCTCTCAATGGCACAACTTTCTATAAATCGAACTATTCACATTTACTCCTCTCCCAAGAACTGTGTCCATTACTGAGAAATCATATTTTCCACCACTTTCCTTTTGCCTGCAGTTCTGGTGACTCTTCTGATTTCTGTTCCTAACTCATTTCTACTTGCATTTCATTTTCCAGTTCTCTTTTGAGATGGGTTCATATTCAATTTCTATAACCATTTTGGTTTGTCTCCTGTTGATCTTTGATTTTACATTTATTTGCATCAGAGATGCTTCATTGTTTGCTTCTGAAATTCACATTTGTGGCAGAGATGGCCAACTGCCTTCTCAAGATCCACACTTCTTTCTCAGTAATACAACCATGATTCTATGCAGGACATAAAAAATGCTGAGCCAAAAAAAAAAAAAAGACTATACTTCCTGGCCAACTTTGCTGTGCCTGTGTGATTAAGGTCTAGCCAATGAAATATAGATGGAAGTTGTTGGGTGACACACTAGAAAAGCTCTTTGTAAGTGTAGCAGACAGGTGACCTGGATCCTTTTGGCTCTTCCTCACTTCCTCCCTCCTGCCTGGTATGTGAGCCTGAGTGCCGGCAGCAATCTTGGATTCTGGGGAAAATTGGTACCCACACGTTGAGAATAGCAGAGAAGGAAAATAGAAGGATGCTGGATCTAAGATGATGATGGAGTGCCATGCTTATTAGAATGCCTGTTTCTGGAAAGAAAACTTAAAAATTCACCTCATTAACCCAGCATGGTTGTTACTAGCATCATCATGTAATTTCTAACAAATGTATTCCTTGCAAGATACAGGGTCCTCTTGAGGTCACCTGTGCCATGTAACTACTTAACCTTTATTTAATCCTTTGAGATATGACCAAGTGAAATATTATAGGGTGTTGAAAGTATTTGGTTAAAGGCAAATTCTACGGCAGTAAGTTTAAATTTGAATCAAACTTCTAGAATACCACACTATTATAAAATTTGGCAAATAAACATTTCAGTATACAACTTAACTACCATATTTATTGAAATGCCCATCGTCTCAAGTATTGATGAGGATTTATAAACTGAAAGACAATCATTAAATATTTGACTCATGGCTTATGGACTCAAGGACTTTGGGTTGGAAGAAACAGCTTAGGAAAAACAGAAGTATTGGTTTATCTAACAAAAAATTCAGTGGTAGAAGAATCTTCAGGATTCTACTTCTCTTCAGTTTTTAGCTCTAACTTTCCTTTTATTGGCTTTATTCTAAGGCAATCTTTTCCTATATGGCTACAAAGTCAGCCACTAACAGACCCAAGACTCTAGTTTACTAGTTGAAAAAACCAATAGAAAGAAAACACTTTCCCCCAGATATGATAGATTAAATTATCATTCAGTAAACACTCATTATTTCCCCTCCAGCTTCCATGAGACATTTTGATGTTGGTACTAACCATGTGATTTGCTTTGGCTGATAGAATAGTAGTAGATGTAACTGATAGGAGTTAGAGCTGTAATAAGCTTGCACGGTGGGACCTGGTTACTTCCACTTCGACTTTTATTATTAGAGGACTAGGCTTTGAGTTGAGTAGCCATTGGAGCAGGGAGGAAGAAAGACACATGGTGCAGAGCTTGAAAAAACATGCAGCTTGGAGCAAAGTCCAGCCAAATCCAGACTCAGAACAGCCAAATGCCAGCCAGTGATCACACGTGTAAAAGAGAAATAAGTACTTACTGTTGTATGCAACTAAGATTTGGGGTCCTTTTTCACACAGCATTATGAAGCTTCAGCTAACTAATGCATGTGGTGCTTCAACAAAATCCTCAGACTTTAATCTTAACTCAGAATGGTGGTTCTCAATGTGTGGTCATCAGCGTCTCCTAGGAGCAGCACCAGGATTACCTGGGAACGTGTTGAAAATGCCTGGGTCTCTCTCCAGACCTATAGAATCATAAGCTCTGAGGCCGGGGACCAGCAATTTTTGTTTTAACAAGCCTCCAAGTGATTCAGAAAGTTTGAAGACCACTGACCAAGATCAGATGTCCATCCTTAAACCAATCACAGTGCCTAAGTCATCAGGCCTGGAGCTGTGGGTGCTGAGCAACACGAGGATTATTTAAACCAGCAGGGCAAGACTTGGGAATGTGCATTTCTAGCAAGTTCTCAGATGCTGATGCTGCTGGTCTGGGAAGCCCGCTTTGAGAATCACCAGGCGAAGAGTGCAATAGGAGCAGCTAGCTGGGAAATCAACATTCTGTGAACAAAAGAAAACAGAAGAAGGATGCTGGGTGGCGAGCAAGTGTCAATCACAGCTGAATTTTTATTAAAAGGAAAAAGCGCTGATAGACAAGATCAGACAATCACCAATATTCTCCAACAATTCTGCAGGGACCGGGAAATCTGGAGCCAAAAGAGAAATCTCATCTGTCTTCTAGTTCATGAAATTGATTGAGACATGCACTGATTTTTTTGGTCTCTTCAATTTTGTTGAAATTCAATAGAGATCTGAGGAATGAAATAAAAAACAGCAGTTTTTTTGCTACAGAGAGCCATATATCATCTCAAATGTGATACGAGTTGTCACACAAATCTTTCTTAGTACAATTCACTGAAGATAAATACAGTGCTTAAAGAGACAGTTTCTATATATCAAACAATTGAATCATCTTGATCCATTCTCATGAAACCAAGACGATAACTGATAGTTTTGAGCAATCCAAGATACAAAATAGAATCAATAGAATCACAGCCCCTGGTTATTGTTGCTATTTTTAATCTGTTCTTGAAACTTGGAAATCAAAGAATTTAGAACCCGAAGTCTAGCCTACATATTGCATACCACCACACAGTGGGCCACATGCCAACGGGAAAAGTGTTTATTTGCCCTGCACAAAAGTGTTTTTCTTTTCATGGAAATTGCTGCTATATTTAAAATGTTTCCCCTTCTCTCGACAAGTTTGAAGATCCAGCAATACATGATGTGGACAAAGGTGTACGTTCCCTCATGGCAAAGTAAATCAGAGCTGAGCACTGGTTCCCTCCTTTTGAAAGAGTGTGTATTCCTACTCCCTGGTTTGACAAAGACACTCCACTTTGTTGTTTTACAACCAGCCTGCTTCACTCATTTACAGGGACTGCCTGGGTCCTGTAGGCATGTAGGTTTGCCATCACTCGTCTAAACAAAGTCCTTTGTTTTAGCAACAAGAACACTGAAGTTCATGGTTATGACCAACTTTCATTAACAGTAGCACTTTAGCAGTAGACCAAGTCTGCCTTGTCAGTTTTTTACAGTTTCGGAAAGTAGTCTCTCTTATAGACATTTATTTACCATAGAAAATGGGATTGAGAAAGTTCACCACTCAAATTCTACCCAGTTAATACTGAGGAAGATGGCTCATTTCACTAGATGGCTAATTTCAGAATCCTAAAGAATGAAAAATCCATGAGCAATGCAAGAAATATCGGGGACAAGACGTTTAATGTGAAATGAATCATATTCAGATATTGTGGATTTTGTGCCCTCAATATTTTCAACTCCTTTGGTGAGAAAGTGGTTCTTTTAGTTAAAAATATTTTTATACACTCATTAGGATGACTAGTGTTTAAAAAAAAGACAGAAACAAAATAACAAGAGTTAGTAAGGTTGTAGGAAAAAAGGAATCTCTGTACACTGTTGATGGGAATGTAAAATGGTGTCACCACCCTGGTAAAAAGTATGAAGGGCTCTCAAAAAATTTAAAACTAGGATTACCATATGATCCAGATATGGGTATATATTCGACATAATTGAAAACAGGATTGCAGAGAGAGATTTGCACATCCATGTTCATAATAACGTTACTCAAAATAGCCCAGAGGTGGAAGCCACCCAAGTGTTCACTGATGGATGAAAAGATTTTTTAAATGTGGTATACAGATGTGATAGAATATTATTCAGCCTTAAAAAGGAAGGCATTTATGACACATGCTATATAACATGGATGAACCTGGAGGACACTGGGCTAAGTGAAATAAGCCAGTCACAAAAAGACAAACTTCGTATGATTCTGTTTACAGAATGTATTTAGAATAGTCAAAATCATAGAACAGGAGAATGGTAGTTGCCAGGAACTAGGGGAGGAGGAAGTGGGAAGTGGTTGCCTAATGGGCACAGAATTTCAGTTTTGCAAGATGAAAAAGTTCTGGAGCTTGGTTACACAACAACAAGAAAATGCATAACACTACTGAAATGAACAGGTAAAAAATGGTTAAGAGGATAAATTTCATGTTATGAAATAAAAATTTTTCTTTTTGAAAAAGAAATTTCTTAAGTCAAATCTGCTAGGTTTGGGGGGACCTGGTACAATTATTTCGAAGGCCAGAGTCACAGGATCCAAAGACAAAATAGAGGGGTGACATGTCTCATCCTGCAGAGACTGACTGAGCTCTCTAGATGTCCTTTGTGGAGGAGAACCTCCATTCACATCCACATAGCTAAGTCAGTTCAAAGACAAAGTCAGGCTCTAAAAAGATCCTCTTGAGTGATGACTATTTAGATCCAGAGGACGTATCCTCTAGAGCTGGAGCTGATAAATTTTTAGATTACAATTTTATCTCATTCTGAAAACTACCACAAAAACTTTTGCAGTTAGTATGTTTCAGATTTACTCTGAAAATAATGTGTTTAAAAATGAGAAGTTCAGCTTTTATAATTAATAAAAGTCAAATATAGAGAGAGTATGAAATACATTTTATGATACTGACCTCATCTTTGTCTTAGGATTAAAAATCTAATTTGGGTTTTTAATACTCTGCTTGGTGTAGATGGATTACTCTTATTCACTAATCCTGAGATCCTTATTCCCGGAATTAACAGTAAGGACCATTATGCCTGGAATTAACAGATCTAGGACTAGATCCAGGATTAACTAGATCATATTTGTAATAGTTCTGTCTCCACAGAACCATCAATCACTGAGGAAAGGCAAGATCAGTGTCCATGTCCCCAGAGGCTGTCCCAGTGCAAAACACCCTGGGAAAATTTTGAAATTGTTGGTCCGTGTTTGTCTATTGAATCAGACTTTCTGTAAGTTGCTGGTGTGTGTATCATTTTGTCTCATCAACTTTCCACACTGTTTCAGTGCCTCTAAAAACTGCCAAGGAAAGACCCACTCTGCCAAATGCTCCAAAAGCAACTCAATAGGCTGAGTTTGGTTCAGTGGAGATATTTCATTTGGATCCTCTCTTAAGAGTCTCTCTTCTCTATGGATACTACTGAGCTGTAAATAGTAGACGTTCAGGCCTATGAAATGGAAACTGGAATCTATCCAGGAAACAGATTAGTCGAGAGCTCTAGGGCTAGGCCATCCTTAAATACAAACCACAGACTTATCTGAAAATTACAGAGTCACTCTTGTTACATGTATCTTGAAGCTTAGCCACTCCAACAAACATTATCACGATGTGACTGTACTCCTGTAAATTCTGTGAGTATTGGAGAAAGGACACTGGGACAGAGAGGGGGGAAAAAAAGCAATGAAACTAGTCTTTGCTCTCCAGAAGTTTATATCTTGGTCAAGGAGATAAACGCTATTTCCATGGTTCCAGAAAAATACATGACAGTATTAAGTGTCAAAAATGTGTGGTGTCTGCTACCTTTATTAAAAGAATTCAGAGAAGGAAAAGATCAAGTTGATATAGACTATTGAGAAGGGTTTCGTGAACTTGATAGGGTTCCACGTGGACCTTGAAAGAAAGAGGGTATGCAAAATAGAAAGCAGGCCACTTGTACGTCCTCAATTCAGTGCTACAATAAATAGTTCCTATATTTGCTTTATCACATATCTACCCATCTATTCATTCCTATAACCATCCAAAACTCCATCTCACTTTAAAGATGTATTTTAGGGTAAGTTACTAATATCAGTATATCTCATCCCTAAAAACTTTAGCATGAATATCATTAGAGATTAATATTTGTTCATAGCTTGGGAGGGATAAAATATACATAAACTGAAATGCACAAATCTTAAGTGTACTCTTCGATGTATTTTGACAAATGCTTGCTCCTGAGTCAGGTAACTCCCTTTTCAAGCCATAAAACATTATCATCACTTCGGAAAGTCCCCTCATGCCCCTTTCCTGTCAGTCCCCTCTAACTCCCCTGAGCCAACCACTGTTCCAATTTTTTTATCCACCAGTTAGTTTTGCTTATTTTAGAACATCATATAAGTGGAATTATACTCTGTCTTTTGGGTAAGGCTTCTTTAGAGCATAATGTTTTTAGAATCATTGAAGTTTATGCATGAATCAGTATTTTATTCCTTTTTAGTGCTGAGTGGTATTTCATTATGGAAATGTACCATAATTTGTTTATCCATTCTTTTGTTGGTAATCAACTGGGCTATTTACACTTGGGGACTGTTACGAGTAAAGCTGCTCTAAACCTTTGTGTACAAATCTTTTCATTTCCCTTATGTAAGCACCTAGGAGTAGAATTGCTGGGTCAAATAGTAAAGGTGCATTTAATTTTATTTTTTAAAAAAACCTACTAGACCTTTATCCGATTTGATTGCCATTTTATATTCTCACCAGTGATATGTGAGAATCCTGTCTGTTTCACATCCTCACCAATATTTTGGGTTATCAGTCTTTTTAAGTTTAGTATTTTGATAGATACATCTTTTGCTTTTCTTTTTAATGATGTTATTAGATTCTAGGGCCAAAAATAAGAAGGCAAAAATAACTTGACAGCTTATACCAGGACCTCATTTATAACAGAGAACAGACAAAGAATAAAACTGGATGATGGATTTTTAAATTAAATTTTATTCTATAAAACTCTATAGACACCCATTAAAATTATATTTGCTTCTGAGAATGCTGGGAGAAGGATGTCATAAAAATACTCAGATACAAATTAATATCTCTTTGCTTTAAAACGAAAGCTTCTAGAAAAACCTTTGCAAGAATTGTTACAGAAATCACATCTTATTGGGGAGTAGTGGGGGAAAAAAAGCAAGAATGAGATTCACTCATTAAGGATCATTACTTTTTTTTTAACTTAAAGTACAGTCAGTTACAACGTGTCAAGTTCTGGTATACAGCACAATGTCCCAGTCATGAATATACATACATATATTCATTTTCATATTCTTTTTCATTAAAGGTTATTACAAGATATTAAATACAGTTTCCTGTGCTATACAGAACGAATTTGTTCTTTAAATCTGTTTTTATATATAGGGGCTAATATTTGCAAATCTCCAACTCCCAAATTTATTCCTTCCCACCCTCTTTCCCCTGGTAACCATAAGATTGTTTACTATGTCTACGAGTCTGTTTCTGTTTTGTAGATGAGTTCATTAGTGTCCTTTATTTCCTTTTTTTTTGTTTTTAGATTCCACATACGAGTGAGCTCATATGGTATTCTTCTTTCTCTTTCTCACTTATTTCATTTAGAGTGACAATCTCTAGATCCATACTTTTTTTTTATATCTAAATTTTTTTTTCCTTTATTTTTTTTTACATTTTTTATTGATTCATAATCATTTTACAGTGTTGTGTCAAATTCCAGTGTTCAGCACAATTTTTCAGTCATTCATGGACATATACACACTCATTGTCACATTTTTTTCTCTGTGATTTATCATAACATTTTGTGTATATTTCCCTGTGCTATACAGTGTAATCTTGTTTATCTATTCTACAATTTTGAAATCCCTGTCTATATTAGTCTGTATTTTACACAGTTACTCTCAAAGTTTTAAAATTAAGCAAATTGAAGGAACATGTAACTTAACTAAATTTTCCTTCTATCTTTCTACTTGAAAGAAAAAAGTGAAGATATGCAGTGATCATTATTATGTTCTGTGTAAACAGTAATTCTTTCACCCTAAGTAAATACAGGTAAGAATTTTACTAATAATGCAGGGATAACGTAGAAGACATAGATCTGTTTGGCACGTTTACTGTGGTGATTTTTCTAAGAAAATTTTTTTAACTTAGATTTTTTTTTCGAATTATAGTATAATGTATCCAATTTCATAGTGACTTGAATTCTGGGAAGAGCTAGACACTCCATCCTAGCAGTGTTGGGCTTCTTGGGTTTGCTTTATGATGAGAAAAGACTAATGCAGTTACTAAAAGTACAGATTCCCAGGTTCTTCCCCTGGAGATTCTGATTCAGTAGAGAGGATGCAGGGCCAGCAAAGAGCCCTCCAGAGAATGCAGGCAGCACATCTGAACATCACTCATCCCCTGAGCCTTCCCTCTGCTCCTCCAGCCTGAGACTGAGCAAGCCACTGTACCCGTGTGGGTTTCGTTCCCTTATTTGTAAAAGAAAAAAAAAAAGGAGCATTAGTACTTGGAAATGCGGTCAGATTTTGCCACCCCTGCCACAGCCCTCCAGTATATGCATGTACACTGACAATAGAAAAGAAGCCTCGTCCACACCCTCTGCAAGGCCAGTGTGATGGGCCCCTGACTCCCCCTGTGTCCTCACCTCCTGTGTACCCTCCAGGTTCACTCTGGTGGAGCCACACTAGCCTTCTGGTCCCCACACGTGGAAAGTCACTGCTGAATCAAGGCTTTGCACTTGTCCATCTGCCTGGAGAGATCTTCCCCCAGACAGGGGTACGTCCTGCTCCCTCGCTTCATTCAGATCCTTGTTCACGTGTCACCTCCCCACAAGGGACTTCTCTGAACTCCATGGCTGGAATCCAAAGCAGCATTTCTCCCCTTCCTTCTGATCATTCCCTATTTCCCATCCTGTTCTCCCCCCAGCCCCGTGTTTATCACTACCTGGAAATACACAATTAGTCACTGCTATGTTATTTATTTATCTGTCAATTTCTTTAGTAGATTTTATGCTCCATGAGGGTCAGTGCTGTTAGTCCATTCAGGCTGCTCTAACCAAAACACTATGAACTGGGGGCTTATGAATCACAAACATTTATTCCTCTGGTTCTGGAGGCTAGAAAGTCAGAGATCGTGGCACCAGCATGTTTGGTGTCTAGGAATCTGTCCCCATAGACAATGCATTCCTGCTGTGTTCTCACAGGACAGGGTGGAGCTACTCTGGGGTCTCTTTCACTAGGGCACTGATTCCAGCCATGAGGGCTTCACCCTCATGAACCAATCACACTTCCACAGCCTCATCTCCTAATATTATACCTTGGGGGTTAAGATTTCAACTTATAAAATTTCAGGGGACATAAACATTCAGACCATAGTAGCCAGGAGTGTTTATCTTTGTTTAATCTACCTTGAGAACCTCAAACAATATCTGGCTCCCAGTAGGTCCTAAATAAAATTTTTCTAAGTTAATATCAATACTCATGAAATTGATTAGGTCAATGTATGGGCCTATAAAATCACTATGTAAATGAAAAACAGCCTATTTAGATTTTTTTTATTATTATGCTATTAAAAATATATAACTTCATCTATAGATATAGGGTTATTTTTTCACATAGAATATATTTGATGTCAATAGTAGTGATAATTTGTCCTTAAAAATTTAGTACATTTATTAAACAAATGAAATATTATACAATTATTGCATGCAATAAACTCCTTAAAAATCAGTCATTTAGATGATCAGTTAATAAATGCTGGAAAATTCTGCAGATAATTAAACTTGCTTGTAATTGTTTTCGTAATTTTAATATTACATAAAAGCAATCCGTCTTCCAAGCCAAAGAGGAAATTAGAATTTCATGCTTCTCTTTTTAGAGTTCTCTATTTTGTTGTTCCTGCTTTTATGTATTTTAATAATTCTGTTTATTAATGACATTAATCTGAATGTCAGTTTCTTCCCAACTTCTTTCCTGATACTTTAACACAAATAATACTTAGTAGAGAAATAAAGCCGAATTGAATTATGTTTATTTCCACTCAATATCTTCAGTCTGTTCAATGTGCATATTTCCAGGACTCTCTTGATGGGGCCTATGGACACGGTGCTCAACAGGGATAAACAGCCCAAACTGAACCTCATTAGCCATATATGCAGAATTTTAATGTATAATTCCAGGATTTAATAGTGGTCTTTCCCTTTTTGTTGAATGTTTACACACATCACAACACTTCTTGTTGTAGAAACACATACAACTGGACACTGTCACTGGTATAAACATCAGGGCCAATAAGAGTAATAATGATCACTCTCCTCCTTTGAGTATGTGCATGTGCCCTGCACTGTGCTTAGCACTCACTCACACCCCATGGCCACTTTCTGGTAGGAATTATTCTCGTGCCCATTTTATAGCAGAAGAAACTAAGCCAAGAAAGCAAACATCACACACTTTGTGTTAAAGATAGAAGCTCCAGCACTCAAGTCTGAAAGGACATGATTGTCCACAACTTACTCCAGCCCAGGGCGATTTTAATGACCTTTCTTCCCATCAGGGCAAAGACAAACAGCGCACAATACAAGGAGAAGATATTGCAAGGTTGACGTGGTAGAAAAAGAGTTACTTCAAGTCCAGTTTTAATATTTAAAGGAAAAGGCAGATTATGAAGTTAGAGGTAAACTGGTAAACTAGAAACCAAGAACTATAGGTTTATAAATTAAATTTAAGTAAATGTTTTCTTGGTAACACATACTTTCTGTGTATAGGAAAAAGCCTATCTTTACTTTTGGAAATGCCTTCTCCCAAACTACCTATAGAACACAGTGGTTCACTTCACCTGAATGGCGCTCTAGTAAGCACACTAAGAAATGTTTAAAAAGTGTGCAGTTGGTGATCTCCTGTCTGAATGGCAGGGTTTTTCTTTTTTCTCTTTAATATTATTTACTTATTTTTACTTTTTAATCAATTTTTTCCCTTCTAGCTTTATTGAGACATAATTGGTATACAGCACTGTATACTTCCTTTTTTGGGGAGAAGACAGAGGTAATTGGGTTTTATTTATTTTTTTAAAGGAGGTACTGGAGATTGAACCTAGGACCTCGAGCTTGCTAAGCACGTGCTCTACCACTGAGCTACACCCTCTCTCCCCATTGGTGAGGTTTTTTATTTGACCAAGTTTGATGGCTTTTAAGCACATTTTTTATTAAGATAGAATTTGCATGCTGTAAAATTCACCATACATGCTACAGTATGAATGAATCTTGAAAATACTCTTTTAAGGGGTAAAAAAGGCCACATGTTTTATGATTCCATTTATATGAGATATCCAGAATACAAAAAAAGAAACAAATAAACAAACAAACAAACAAACAAAAACAAGTCTTTAATCTATAATGATTGCCAAGGGCAGAGAGGGAAGGTAGGCATGGGGAGAGGGTAAAGGGTTTCTTTTTAGAGTGGTGATTGTGTTCCGGAATGAGACAGCACTGATGGTTGCACAACTGTGCGAATGACGATGTTTGAACAAATCTCAGAGGCTCAAAAGGGTCACTGGTTCGTCTTCATTGAGGAGGACCGCTACCCTTAGTTTCTTAATCCTTTCGTGGAAAACCTGTGAACGTACAGTGGTCTCATAAACCTAAGAACAAATAGGAAAAGGGGTGACAGAAAAACATGGAGGTGCCTTTCTACTAAGGAAGTATGGCAGAGTTATTCTTGACAGTTAGGAAATACCACACTAAAAACTCTCGTATCTGTGAACAATCTGCACCTACAGTTATAGCTCCATGTGTCTCAGTACTTCATTACTCTCTGCGTTTATTTCTTGTAAATACCTAAAGAAAGAAATAATAGCCCAGCAAGATTCCTATTTGTGTCACTCCATCACCAGCCAATGCCTCCAAACCTTTACCTTTTAAATTAAGCATTTCGCTTGAGTTCACGAAAGAAGCCAGACTGATAACTCAGGATACTGTTTGCCAGACAAGAAAGCTAAAAAAGGAAGAACAGATGACCCAAAAGGTCAACTACAAAACTACAAAAATTATTTGATTGACTAGTTAGTTCAAAATAAATAGTCAGAAAAAAGATAGTAATGGCAACATAAACACAGAAACTCTGATTTAAAAAAAAAAATGTATTGCTATCCTTTCATTCTTGTGATACTTTTGAAAGCCCATTTCCAACATACCACTGTTCTCTGTAAAGCAACATACCAAAAAATCGCAGAGGATGACCAGGTCTCTGAACAAGAATAATATGTTTTCCTGCTTCAGTTACAGAAGCCTAGGGCTGGAGACAACCTCAAAGCTGCTTCAGCAGATGAGTGGCTATCTAGAAAAACAGATGGCCATTTATTTAATTTATGAACATCTCTAGAAGCCAAGAATTTGCACTGAACAAAAAACATGAATAAACTGTTAAATACTTGATGGAAAATAATTTCTAGCAAATCACAAATGCAACCAAAGACCATCTATTTTGATTGCTTATTAACCTCGACCTATATGTGTCTACTCTCACTGAACCAAATCTAATATAAATCTCATATAGAAACTAGACCCTAGGATGTACAATGAGAAAGAATATGTAAAGGAATATATGTAAGTGTATATATGACTGAAACATTATGCTGTACACCAGAAATTGACACCACATTGTAAACTGACTATACGCCAATTAAAAAATTTCTTAAACAAAGACAAAACAAAACAAAAAACTAGATCAGAAGTGAATCGAAGTCCAGCTGCATTTTCATTGCATTGTGATCCTGGCAAACTCAAGAACTCAGCCCCTCTACATCATTGTAGCTAACAGCCCCATGGTCACGTGATTCTTCTGCCCTGTGAACCCACTTCCTTGGGCTGGCATGTGAATGGCTGCTGTGACTACGAGGTCTGCCTCAGTCTACCATAATGGCAGTGGAACTGCAGCATAGAAAGGTTCATGGAAACTCAATTTCAAGATCTCCAGCCCAACCAGACTGCATAAAACCACATGCCAATGACTTCACAGAGATTTCATCTGAGTCAAACAGCCCCAACATCGACATTATTCATGGTTATAGAAGAATCAACCACAGGGCCCACTTTTTAGGATGCTAGCCAATTTCCGAATAACTAAATAAGCAAGCATTCTTAGTTCTATCCCTATTGGCAGGCTACCTTCTATTTATTCTTCAAATATATTCAGAGAAAATTACTATTCATTCCTTCCTTTACCAAGCACGCCCAACAGGATAAAGAACAAAGAATGCCCTTTGTTCTCATACAGTGGCACTAGTCAAAACAGCACAGTTTATTCTGAACAGTCGTCTAGTATAAACTAATAAGAGAACAAAAAGTAATAGTTCGTTTATTCTCCTCTCTGCAATAAGACTTTCCCATCACCGCACAAATCACAAATTTCAGTGAGACATTTCATCCTCAGATAAATCCAAAGATAACTTTCCACTTAACATAATCAGACACAGTAAATAATATTTCTCAAAGATAAAATTCTTTTTTCTACCACGAGCAATGCAGTCTCCCAGAAAGCAGGATCCTTCCAGACAGGTCACAACAAGATCATTGTTGTCAAGCTTGGGATTAAAAATTACTCAAATATCATTTGTAGGAGAAATTCCTTATTTGACATTACATGTTAATGGATTACAAAACTATTTTTTCATAAATTATCCTGTCCCCTCACATTTGATACCAGTTACTTAATATCCGTCTGTTCTAATTCATTCTCCCACTGAAAACCCAAAAGATCTTTTTAAAACTTGAAGACTTAGATGGGGAGGGCATAGCTCAGTGGTAGAGCATTTGTTTAGCATACATGAGATCCTGGGTTCAATTCCCAGTACCTCCATTAAAAAAAATAAATAAATAAAACCTAATTACCTTCCCCCCAAATAAGCAAACAAAAGTCAGAATGATTAAAAAAAAAAAACTTGAAAAAAATTCAGAGATTTAAAATGAAAGCCAAAATAATAGGGGTTGGGGTAAGGGGGTTTTTATGGAATTATATGAAATTACATGTGTGAAAGTTTTGAAAACTGTAAAACACCATAGAATTTAAAGAATCTTTTATTCAATTAAAAAATTTAAATAAAATCACATTCGTTTGGTGGCAAAAAGGAAAAGAAAAGAAAGCCACACTCTTCCATGTGTTATGCAAGGTCTTTCAACAGTTGGCTGAATTTTTGGAAGGGTTCCTGTGTTCTCATTCTTTATGCCCTAAGACACTTCCCTGACCACCTTCCTTAAGGAAAAGTCTCCTAGGTGCCTTCTTCCTAATACTAATCATGGTACGAATTACAGTTAATATTTTGATTATTTCATGTATTTTTTAGGTTGTCTCCCTTCTTAAGGCATAAGACCTGTCTGTTTCCAGTGTCCAGCATAGTACATTAGATAGATGCTTAATAAGTACTTGCTGAACATGTAAATGAATGAACAGTAAGTACATGAATGCATCGCTTCAACCTCTGAGAAAGAATCACATATGCACACAGAAAGGGTTTCAGCTTGTAGTAGAGAAACCTTCCCAAGCTATTGTGCCACGACGTTAAGAACTTCAAACGTGGTGTTCACTTTATGCTAAACTATTAGGTATTTCATCAGCTTGGATTTAAAAGCACTGAATAGAGAGGAATAAATAACAAGGGAGGGAGGAAGGGAGGAGAGGGAAAGGGGGAAGGTGAGGAAGTGGGAGATGGGGAGCGAGAGGATGAGAGGTTTCGGAGAACAGGCTGGCTCAGAGGCTTGGAAGTAGCAAACTTACTTCTTTCCGTATTCCATTGTCTAGAACTCAGTCACGTGGTCTCATCTAACTGCAGGGGAAGCTGGGAAATGTAGTTTCTTCATGAGCCGAGGAGGGAAACTAAAACAGATTTGGTAAACCCATTATGTGTTTAAGATATAAATTTTCCTCTGAGTATTGCTATAGTCAGTGACACAAACTTGCCACTCATTTTTAATAGTTTTAATTTCATTTTCATTTCCTTTTCAAGACAATTGCTTTTTAATTTTTATACAGTCAATTTATTGAGGGTAAAAACAGAAATCTCTCCTTTTGTTACTATTAGCTAGTCTTCACAGACTGTGACCCATATGTTTCTGCTATATTATCTTTAATTTTCGAAAGTCCTTTATTTCTCTAAACGTTCCTTTTTATATACATTCTCTTTTTGTTTCATGAATACTATTCTTCGAGTACTTTTCCAGGAGTATTCATTATAGTTATTTACCTGAATTTTCTTCTTCTCCCTACGTTGTCTCTGTTTCCTTCAAGCAATTTTATTCTGTTTATTTGCTTTGGCCTTTGTCTTTCAAGCTAGATAATTTTCTTCATTGTTAACTATTTACTATCCATTCATATTCAAAGTGAGGTACTACAAGCTACTATTAAAGTCAGTGTGTGTGCATGCGTGTGTGCATGCGTGCGAAAGAGAGTAAAAGAGACAGAAATTGTCTCTCCATTTAGAGGAAACATCAACTGACAATACCTATAGATTTTTCTGGCTGGGCTAGTCAGCGTCCCAGAAACCAGAGAAAAATTAACTAAAGGTTATGAGCCTGTATTGCCCCCCACCCCAAAAAAGGTTCTGGTATTTTCAGCATTCAGTGAGTAGATGCTCATTTAATGCTCTGTTTTTGGTGTGGCATTCATACTTTTGATTCGATGTGCCCAGTTTAGAGTCCCTCTAGTTCAAAACTGGAGGAAAAACCCTCCAGTTTTATCCTAGCACTTGAGTAGTCAGCTGGATATGTGAAGTGGTGGTGGGGGCGGGGGCATCTAGGAATCTGCTTCAGTCTTGTTTTGAACCTTCCCATATCTGTTTAGGTGCCCAATACTTCCAAATTCTAGGGTTTTGCGTGATGAATTAGCTGTTTCAAGGGTTCTCCCCAGGCTCCCATACCAACTTTCTCTGGCTGGCTAGGTCAGCTACCACTTCCCTCTTGGATTTATAAGTCTAAAAACTTATTTGCCATTGTCTCTTCTACTTTCTTTGTCTTTGTGGGGCCATGCTTTCTTTTCACTTTGTTTTAGTGGAGTTGTGAGAGGAAGCGGAAATAAAACATGTGTTCAGTCCACTATGTTGAACTAAAAGACCTTAACACATGTGTTCAGTCTATTATGTTGAACTAAAAGACCTTAATTTTCATGTTCTTTTCTTTTATTGTTTGATTGTGTCATTTGGTTTTAAGCGTTTTAATTGCACCTAATGTTTAGCTAGATAGTAGTGCCTCACACGCCAACCCCAATCCAGGTATCTTTGTGAAATTAATCCACCCATAACTGGGGTAATGCTGATATGTTTAGATGTACTCTTTCTAGGTTATTTTATCACTTCTCCTTACTAGCGAGTGTTTTGTTGGTGGTGGTATAAATTCTTACCTCTGGTGGTTTAGAAGGTACATATCCTGTTTCTGTTTTTCCTGTATTACCTTTACATTTTTAACAAAGCTATCCAAATTTATATTCTTCTATAGTCATAAGTTAAGGGACTTAAGTTCCAGACAGGCTGCTATTGGTTGTTTTCCATATTATCCATCAGATATTAAGATGATAGCTCTGTATTTTATTGGTTTATTTACCTGTCAGTTTCTTACACCTCAGGCCTTACTCGTTTTCTGATTCATTTTTCATTTTGCTGCAGTATATGCTTGAGTAAATCTTTCAGAAAAGGCATGACAGGTAAACTTTCTGAGTTCTAGCAGGTCCTAAATTCTTTGTTCTGGCCCTTACACTTAAATGCTTATTTAGCTGGGTATAGAATTCTAGGATCAAAATTATTTTATCTCAGGAATTGGATAATAGTGTCTCCTTTTCTTCTAGCATCCAGTGTTGTGAATGACAAATCTTTTAGGAAAGAAGTCTTGGAATTGTTTTGTTTTATTCTTTTGCTCTGAAAACCCTTAGGGCTTTCTTTTTCATCTTAGGAATTCTGATAATGGGCACATTAAAATGTATCCAGGTATGGGCCCTTTAAAAAAAATTCATCCTGTTCACTACTCAAGGAGACATGTCATTCTTCATCTCAGATATATTTTCTTCTCTTGTTTTCTAACGTCTACTGTTGCTCTATTAATTACCTATCACTACATAACAAACTATCTCAAAACTAAATAAGCTTAAAACATTTTATTATGTCTCACAATTCTGTGCGTTAGCTAGATGATTCTTCTGCTGGTCTTACGTGGTCATGCAGTTGCTTTAAGCTGGCAAGTCAGCTGGGACTGGGCTCAGCTGAACAGCTGAAAAGGCTGGAACTCTCCGAGAATGTTGCTGTTTCTTACAATATAAATATCTTTTAAAACACTGAAATCTCATTTCACTGTGACCCACTGATGTGGTAAATAAGCGACAAGAGGTCAGAGCTTAACAATCAGCACAACAATACATGGATGGAACACGTGGAAGGTGAGATGTCCAAACACAGCGACTCTGATGTGATGGGTTAGATTCTTTACAATTTCAGAATGCTGGCCAACAACCACAGGTCATTACAATGCTGGCCTCTTGCTTTCCTATTTATGTTTTCTCTTCCGTTTCAAACATAGTTCTCTGTGTTCCTATCCAAGATACTGGCCAATGGTAAGCATAATGACAATACTCAAGTAACACACATCAGCGGAGCAGCCCCTCCATCTTTCATCAGAGACAGTCCTAATAAGCAAAGGGTTGGAAACAACAAGTTTATACTG
The DNA here is from genome assembly GCF_048564905.1 of Vicugna pacos. Classification (NCBI taxonomy): domain Eukaryota; kingdom Metazoa; phylum Chordata; class Mammalia; order Artiodactyla; family Camelidae; genus Vicugna; species Vicugna pacos. The sequence goes on along the minus strand of NC_132991.1, from coordinate 84,516,887 downwards.
TGAAACACAGGGAACCGTATTCAACATCTTGTAGTAACTTATGGTGAAAAAGAATATGAAAACAAATATCTGTATGTTCTTATTTGACTGAAGTATTGTGCTGTACACCAGAAACGGACACAGCAACCTAAACTGATTATACTTCAATAAAAATATATTTTAAAAAATAAGCAAAAGGTTGGCATCACAAAGGCTATGATAACAATTACCTCCAGGGACTTACACTAGACACATGCTGCCGAAGTGATCCTACCCTCCTTAGCGCTTCTAACGGCAGAACGTGGTCCTAGAGAAAAACTCGATATTGTGCAACACAAGTCAATGGAATGCAATGTTCTTGAGGGAAGAAGAAACATCTTTTTGAAAGTAAGAGGCCCTGAAGCAGGCAGTGTAGTCTGCCTAATGCTGTTAGAATAAACGAGGCCAAAGCAGAGACATCCTGCTGTATAAGACTTTAAGTGAAACTGGACATTTTTTCAAGTCCCATTTCATTAATAATTAATTGTAATCAAAGTTCAGCAAAGCCACATCACAGATTTCTCTTCATGTTAAAAATAGAGTAAGCAATATAAAACCAGGCTCATTTCTGGCAAAGTGGCTTCCTAAAGCAGAAGTGTGTCTAAACAGGTCACTTTTTTTTTTTTTTTGCTATTTCTATAAAAGCTTTTCTCTAAAGAATAGAATTTATTAGTAATGGCCTCCTGGAAAGACATAGCATTCTGCTGACATTGTGTGAATAATCTTCACAGAGCTGAACATGAGGGTGGATGAGCCTGAGATCATCATCACGTGATCATAAGATGACCGATGCTCACAGACTTGTTCCAAAAGAAATGATGGAGTTTTATGAAGGAATGTGCTGTGATCTGCTAAGCTGGTTAGTGGGTTCGGAGGAGAACGGTATCTCCAACAAATGGTACTTAACCTCATCCCAGGAAGGTAGGGAGGAGTTTGCAGGTGAAGATGAGGAAGGGGTTTTCAGGCAAAAAGCAACAGGATGTGTAAAGATCCTGAGATGAGAACGACCTTCATACAACTAAGTCTATAAGGGGAGAGTACAGTGCATGAGGAAAAGCGACATGCTGGTGAAGGGTGAGAGGAGAGCCCGGGCCAGGCTATTTAATTCAGTCCTCACAGCAGGTCTGTGGACAGAACACAGCTTCACTATGAATAATGAGCAGGATAAGTAGTGATAAATTCATATCCTTGTGAAACATAGAAAATAAAAGAATATAAAGACCATCTGAAAATGTCCAGGGGAAACAGAAAAATTACATAGAAAGGAATGAAAATGAAATTTATAACATACTTACTAGCAATAGAGGCCAAAAGATAATAATAGAACAATGTATTCAAAATTCTAATTTTTTTGCCAAACAAATGAATTTCTCCTTATTCAGAGAGTCCATACAAATACTTCACATGGGCAATGTTACTGGAGAAATAAAAGTTGAATCAACACGGAGAACGAATACTGCCCATACTTCTTCATGGGGTGATGGGTGTTATTCAAGCCATAATGTTTGCACTCTCAGGGTCCATCGATGACAATCAACATAGAGATGAAATAGAAGCAAACAGGAGAAAGAAAATACCCAGGGCGTTGAGATCATGATGCCTGCATCTCTCTGCTGCAGCGTTCAGAACCATCCCATGGTCTTATAGTTGATAGATAGTGTTTTGGAAAAAAAAATCAGTGACACACAATTGTGACTGGTAATTTTCAGGAGGCCTTACACAGACTATAGAATTTTTGTATATTGAAGTATAGTCAGTTTACACTGTTGTGTCAATCTCTGGTGTGCAGCATAACGTTTCAGTCATACTATACATACATATATTCCTTTTCATATTCTTTTTCATTATAGGTTACTACAAGATATTGAATAGAGTTCAGACTATAGGATTCTGTAGCCAGCTAAACCCTCATTCACAAGCAAGGACAAAATAAAAGCATATCTAGTTATACATACATAGTTTATACACCCGTAGATCCGCATTAAAAGAATTGGTAAAGACACAGCATTGTAAACTGACTATAACTCAATTAAAAAAAAAAAGAATTCGTAAAAAAAATTTCTCTAAAGTAAGAGGAAAGATTAACCCTGAAAAAAAAGAGTAATTTCAGAAAAATTTAAACTGTATTGTTAAATTTAATTGTCTTATAACTGCAAAAAAAATGTTCTTCAAAACCAAATTTGAAATAACTATAACAAATAGGAAATGTTTAAATGAAAGTTAAAGACTGTTAGGTTTTTGTAGTGGTCAAGAAAGAGAAGAAAAAAATTGTGTAACTTTTCACATTATTAAAAAATATGTTGAAAAATCAATGCTAAATGTTAGAAGAAAAAAAAAACTGTCAATAGCTTGATTCCAAACCAGTAGAAGCATATTGAAACTTCTTGAGCACTTACTACAGGTGAGCCACTGTTTGAAGGGTTTGATGCCATCCTCACAACCACCCTATGGCCGTCGTGACCATTTCCAACAGATCTGAGTCTAGGGCACAGAGAAGTTAAGTAACTGACCCAAGGTCACGTGGCTGGGAAGTGCTGGAGGCAAAATTCAAACCCAGAGGGTGGGCTTTCAGAGGCTGCGTTCGTCAACATCTGTTACATAAAGTCAAGTTGATGAAACCATCTGACCACAATGGTAGAGGGGAGAATGGAAGCTGAGAAAAGAGAATGGCAAATAGAGAATACAAATAGACATACATCCAAAAAATCAACAATAGCAATAAGTGGAAATGGATTTTAGAAGTTTGTTATTTGGAAAAAGAAGCCAAAGTCTGCCCAGTAGCCTACAGAGCCCACTGGACGAGGCTCCCGGTTACCTTTCTGACACTTTCTGTTACTTTCTCCATTTCATATTCCATTCAAATGGCTCTAGCCTCCTTGATGCCGTCAGACATGACATGAATACAGTTCTATCAGTGCCTTTGCTCCTTGCGTTCACCATGCCTGAAACACTGTTTTCTATCGATTTTCTCCCCTCCTTCCCCCAGGTCACCTTAAGAGTGATTTCTTTCCTACCTGCTCTGTTTTAAAATGAATTTAAATTGAACTCTCACTGCCCTCACCAGGCATTCTGGGCCCCTTTATTTTTCTCTACTGCTCTTTTCTTCTCTCACAGGCTTTACATTGTGCTTATTTATTATGCTTCTTTGCTGTCTTCCTGACCAGACTACATATTCCGTAAAGGTAAGGATTTCTGTCTCTTCTGTTCACTGACTATTGTGCACTGCTTTGAACAGGGCTTGGTACATGGTAAGAGGTAATAAACATTCATTGAATGAATGAGGGAGGTGATAATAATAGAAATTACAAAATATTTACAGCTAAATATTAATGAAACTACTACATAACAATTCCTCTCTGCTGAGTCCCAGTATTTTCAGTTTCATGAAAATCCCCTTTGGAATTTATGAATCAACTGGGAAGAATTGACACCCTTCCTATATTTAATCTTTATTATGGTATTTACTCAGATCTACCTCTAAGTATTTCAGGAATGGTTTGTGGTTTCATCCGTTTAATCTTCACAATGACCCATTAAGATAATTATTCTTATGTTTCCTTTACTGAAAGGATGCAGGCTCAGAAAAGAGGAATAACTCGCTCTTGCAGCTGAAAGTTCACAGGGCCAGATGCTTCCAGGATGTCTTGCTGGAGGCTTAAACTTGGCCCTCAGTAAATGTTCATTAGAGCAAGTTGATCTTGGAAAGCCGTCTTGTTTTTCTGGCCCTTAGGTTCTCCTGGGAAGAAGGACTCTGCCTCCTAGAAGTCACATGCACTGGAATCCAAGAAAACTTACCCATTCCCTCTAACTTATTTTGCTGGATCTGCACAGTATATTTGAAAGATTGAATTAGTTGCCCAGCTTTAAATGTGTGATGATCGCTCATAAAATCTGGATTCCAACTTTTTTTGGACATTCTAAAGAACCAGAAACACTAGAGCTGCATTTTTTCATGGCAACTAATGGCAGGAGCTGAGTAGTTGTTGAACTCAGCCTAGCATTCATTTGCTTTACCTGCTTTTATTTTATGAGTAAGATTTAAACAATGAGTTAGTGACAGAACAAAAGTTAGGACCTTAGGAACCCGGGATCTCTGCCCCATCCACTGTATCAGTTTAAATTTTTTGCATGTGTGCCAGTTTCAGGGAAGCCTTGGAATCCTCATTCTCATTGGAAACTCACCGCAGGCCAGTGGTAGTCTATCAGACAGCAGATTTTCCTTCCCGTATCCGTTTCCATGAAAGTCTCTTTGTGCACCCGAAGCTAGTCAAGCCAAGATCATCTCACATCTGGCTGAACAGGGAGGCGGCTAATCTCTTCCATGTGAGTTCACCCAGGGTACTCTTAAACATCCCTCTCACAGGCTTATCAGCATTTCATGGGTGCTGTGCCCGTCAAAAACTTCTCATCCCCTCCTTCCTTTCCACATGACTGCTCTGCCACTGCATGGTACTCAAATGTCAAAAAGACGGTGAGATGGCAGACTGTCAAATCTGCTCCTGAGTCTGAGCTCATTGCAACACCAAATGCTTCCAGTCACCTGGGAAATCACTCTGACAATCGCTACATATCGAGTTCAAGGTCAAAGTGAATTCTCAGCAAATGCTGCAAAAGTAGGCTTTCTGAGCATCTGTTTAAATAATTCATAACAACAGGGTGTATGCTGGCTTGAAAAGTGAGACATAAGATTTCATGTAAGTGACATTTTTCTATTATGTCTTAGAGGGTAAGGCAACTGGGTACCTCCCCACAGGACATGTGGTCGAGTGGTGATGATGCAGTCAAAATCCCTGGATTTTAGTCTAACCTTGCCCATCCTCTGTCATGGACTAAAACTGAAGGTTCTGACAGATAAGGAAGCCACATGTCAACCCTACACATCATATTTTAGCAAGACATCATTTTATGTCCAGAAAAAGGACATGCTGTGTCATCATCTATTTGAAGAGAATGGAAGGAAGGCACTTGGTGCCACCTCTCCATTCTCTGGAAAGCAGACATGCTAATGCAGTTCATCTTCCTTTTCAGACTTAGATGTGGGAAGAACCAAAGACTTACTTCATTCCCACAGTGTCAACTCATGCTGGAGGCCGGAGTCATGAGGTTTCCTAGAGGACGTAGAAGATGAGGGAATTAGCTATGTGGATATCTAGGGGGAAATTTATTCAATCACAGGGGCAGCTGGGACCAGTGTCCCAAGGAAGGAATGTGCCTGGAATGTTTATGGACTAAAAAGGCCAGTGTGACTAGGGTAGAACAGAGTGGCAGAGCAAAGGAGCGAATTTCTTATTCATTTTCTTGAGTTTTCTGGATATACAATCAAATTGTTTGTAAATGAGGATAACTATTTTGTCAGTTTCAACAGTTATACAAGTGATTTTTATCTCCTGCTTTGTTGCACTGAATACAATTTCAAGAATGATTTTTTTACTGCCTGCTTATGAAATATTTTTTACAGAAGCTGTGACAGTATACTCAAGGCTAATCAGATGCCTTCAGGAGAATGTATTTAGACCTGGACATCCTCGTTCAAGAGGCCTTATGACAAATGGAAACGTGTTCAAAAAACAGTGGCCATGATGAACTCACAGTCCATGAACCCACATTAGATGACAAACAGTTGGAAAAACTGTGGTGTTCCTCTGGCGCATAGAGATTTCTATTTTGTAGTAACCTATAATGAAAAAGAATATGAAAATGAGTATCTGTATGTATATGCATGACTGAACTATTATGCTGTACACCAGAAATTGAAACAACATTGTAAACTGACTATACTTCAATTAAAAAAATATTTTTAAAGAATAGAGTGAAACAAGAATTTTCATTCAAACAAGGATAGACTTGTTACATAAACTCCCCAAAGAGATGAACTTGGAAAAAGCTACATGGAGGGCAATTTTTGGGCAATGTAAGTAATTTCAATTAAAAAAATTGCAGTATACTTTGGTAGGAATGGGACGATCCTATAGGGGAAATACTTAAATATAGAGTCAATAATCCATTATAAAGATGCTGTGGAATAGATTTGAATATCTGATAGGTGGTCAGACTGGATGACTTTTAAGATCCATTTTATTCCCTGTTGCTTATTTCCACAACCACCTCTACAGCATCTAGCATGCCTGGCACACAAATGTTTACTGGGATTCGTTTGAATACAAGTGTAAGCAGCATATCAAAGCAGCCTCATTGTTATTTTAGACTGACTTGTTAGTAAGCGTATCCTAAAACTCAAGTACATATAATAAATGTGTGCGAACGAAAAAAGAATAATACTTTCCCCAGTCACTCCTACCTACAGCCTTGGGTCAATCAACAAATATTTATTAAGACAGGCCCAAAACAGTCAATGTACATAGAAAACAAAAGTAAACAAATGTGCAGGGAAAACATGAAAAGTTTTCTAATGATTTTTACCCTGTTGTAAAAGAGCACTTATGTTTAAACATTCATTGAATTTCCATACGGATACTGCTATCAGAGCACATGTGCTATTTAATATTCATATTTTTCATTTCCAGAAAAGAAACCTCTTTAGGAAATAGGTAATGAAAGCTTAACTAATGAAAGGTTAACTATTGCATGTTCTTCTCATTCAAGATTAATGCTTTACCTGTATCTTCTTGCGTTCCCAAAATAGCCCTGGGCAAATACTGTGAAACCAAAGAACAGGAAAAATGCCTGTAAGATAGAAACCTACCGAAAACTAATTACATGGTCCTTGACATTATCTTGAGGGATTTAGGTATAATTATCAATATCTTATTTAAATAATCTCACTGCAATTCATATGACTTCCTATGTTGGTTATCCTTAATCATCAGGTGTCAAAATTAATAATTTACCCCAAAAGTACAGAATTATTATCTACTTTACAGAGAAGACAAGGTATAATTCTTATGTGCCAGTTTTGATGTGCTCATGACAGTTAGTGATTCTATGAAATATTTGACCCCAGAAGTAGCAACAGAGAAAAAAACTGTATGGCTGGTAAGATGGTGAGTTCATGACAGAAACAAGAAACTCTGTTCCTCATTGGAAATTTTTGGATCATTCTCTTCTCTTTGGACACAAAGCAATATTCTATAGCTGTGGATTGACATGAAATGAAAGCTACAAAGAAAAGCTCTGTTCTGAAAAACAAAACCCAGAATGAATAAGTCATGGAGATCCTTTACTGCCCTTGACAGGCTAACTCCCCAGGTGCTGAAAGATGGCAGAGAAGAATGATATCTATTGTTCAGGACAATTTATGGGAGGGATCAACCTGTCCCACTGAGCAGAGTGCACATTTGGTTCATGAGCAAACATTGGCCTGTCTCCCCAAAGAAGCAAACCAGAGCAACTTGAAAAGAGGCAATGGAAGCGAATACCCAGCTCATGAGAGTCATCCAGGAAATGCGGGCGGAGATCCACGAGCTGGAGAAGGAGAATCAAGCCCTCCGGAGGAGGCTGACTTCAAGTGGTCAGAGAACCCCAGGCTCAGGGGAAGAATCCGGAGATGAAAAGGAAGAGGAAGTCACAGACCTTGGTAACCCTGGAAAAGCGCCTGGACAACCTCCAGCAGCCCATCATGGTGGTGTTTCCACTGATTCGGCCCCAGCTGTGAGGGAACACCCAGGTACTGAACGTCCATGGCTCTTTCACCTTTGCAAGTTTCTCCTAAATACTACGTTTATTGTGCCTTTCACATAACTGCCTAATTTGGTATTAACAGTGGTGAGTTCGACCGTTCTCTCCTGCTAGATTAGTTTTGACTCCCCAGGCAAAAATTTCATTAGCATCCTCAAGCAACATATTTTAGCAACATTAAAAATATATATCCAGATATTCTTGGAAAGATAAGAATGAGAGATTTGTAGTCAGGAGTCGGGGTGGATATAGCTCAATGGTAGAGTGCACTCTTAGCATGCATAAGGTCCTGGGTTCAATTCCCAGTACCTTTGTTAATAAATAACATAAACAAACAAACCTAATTATTTTCCCCTACAAAAAAATTTTTAAAATAATGAGAGATTTGTGTAAATTGGGCATATTTTTAAAATGGGTTTTTTTTTCTTTCTTGACTTCAAGCATTTAAATGCTACATAATAGAACATTGAATGGGTATGTGTCAAATGGCATGCCCACTTATTATGCTAGAACAAGGTAATTAAGTGTATGATTATCGGAGTCAGGTCAATATGGTTGCCAAAGATTTGACACCCACTAGCCACTTGACTTCGAGCTAGTTGTGAGAAATGTTTAACCCACATTTTCTTCATTTGGAAGTGTCACGGTACCTATCCCCTCTCCCTCTGGTCATGACCATCAAAAATGTCTTCAGGCATTCCAGAAGTCACCTGGAGGGCAAAATTTTTTCTCATTGAAAACCACTGTCTTACTCCAAAGGTAGACAACACTTCTTCAAATCTATTTTCCATGATGCTTATCTCAGTGGGAAAGTAAGTTGGGTCGTAGTATATCTTGTGCTATTCCAGAACAAACATTACACTGTTCGAAGTACAAAGAGAATTACCCTGTAAACTCTCAGGGTCTGAAGCCTGCACCCTTAGAGGTGGTTAGAATATTATTAAGGGCTAAACGCACAATTGATATCATACTTGTTCAGTATATGAATAGAGTGACCGCCAATAAGAATTTAAGAATTAAGTTTGGAAAGGACTAGTGAAAAACAGTTGGTGAAATTTTGGGAACTCTTGCCAGTTGCACCAATAAAACACAGAAAGAAATGTGATTCACATTTGTGCTTGGAAGCTCAGTTGAATCACTGCAAGTGATATTTATGTGTGTCTTATGAGTGATGTTTTATTATGAAAGTAAGTGATGTAAGTAGAAGAAACATTGGCCTGAGCATGAAGACACCTGGGCTGCAGCCCCAGTTTTCTAACAGTTGGTCAAAGCTGGGTAGGTCACGTAAAATTCCTGATCTTAGCGTTCTCACACAAAACTAAATGGACTGGGTTAAGCGTCTTCCAAGTCCTATTTCAACTGTGATTCTGTGAATGTACCGTGCTTTTACAATCACTCTCCTCATCTGTAAAATGGAGATATTGACAGAATCTGTGTCATAGGCCGGTTGAAAAGATTAAATGAGATATCACAAGTAAGGCTCAACATGAGTTACTTAGTAGTTGTCTTACTTTCATTGGCTATGTCAGAAAAATATTCTTTGACTTAAATATTAAGTATTTTATTAGCAGTTTTAGTAAGATACTGCCAATATCAATGAAAATTCATCCTTGCAACTGAATTGTAGAAATGTGCTGCTGGAGAGAAGCTCTGGAGATCCTCCCCTTATTTTACCATTGAGGATGTAAGACAAGATAAACTGACTGGTCCGATCCTTTCCTGAAAACAAGGAGGAGGGTATAGTTTGAATGCTAGAGCGCATGCTTAGCATGCAAGAGGTCCTGGGTTCAATCCCCAGTGTCTCCTCTAAAAGATATATAAGTAAACCTAATTACCTCCCCCCACAAAAAAAAATTTTTTCAATTAAGAAAAAAGAAAACAAAATAATATAAACCTATTCTCTGAGAAGGAACAATGTGAAATCAGAAATGTGTCTCACATTAAGAAAAGGAACATTAAAGAGGACATGGAAGCAAATCACTTGGAACTAAATCTTCATGGAAGCGCCTATAACAGTGTGCAAACATTTGACAGATTATGAAATCCAGTCTCTCCATTTTGAGGATGTTGCCCTCACGGCGCCTGCCCTTGGCAATCTTATCTTGGGACTATGAGGGAAGCGGTCATTTGCTACAAAGAAAAGGCAAGAAACAACTCTTTCCAGGGAAGCTCCGGCATCGCTGGATTCTCTTCAATCTGCTCATATCCTTTGCTGGCAAATAAACAGCATTTGACGGGGATCTCTGAAATTGGGCTAACGAACCCGTGTTGTTATGTTACATATTCTTTCCTTTTGATTGACAAGAAACTAAAGGATACAGGCTACTTGTGACCCAGGGACCTAAACAAAGAGCCTATTTGCTGATCAGTCAAACTGGAGTGTAGGTCCAAAATCAGAATTAACTTAACTTTGCTGTCATCAGTATAATTGCCACTGTTGCTTTTCCTACAATTCAGTATAAAGAGATTGCTTTATAATCCTTTTAAACTGAAACTTCTATGTTTGTGAACAATCGTCATACCCCTGTTTTTAGATAATTATAAGAGTGATGGGGGAAGGGAAATAGTTAAGTGGTAGAGCACATGCTTAGCATACACAAGGTCCTGGGTTCAATCCCCAGTACCTCTGTTCAAAAAATAAACAAATAAGTAAAAAATAATAAATAAATTTTTTTTAAAAAGAGTAATAGATTATGGCCAAAGGAAGTGTTTAAAGATAATTTATGAATAGTATTTGCAGTTAATTACTTCAGATAGATTTGCACTTAAACTGCCCACAAACTCTTGCCTAAAATGTGACCTTCTGCTCTTCCAAACTATAAAAAGCCAGGGCAGCCTCCACATTCTGTAATGGCCATATGATTGGCTGTGTTCTGCAAACATGGGTGGCAAAGTTAAATAAGAGAAAATTGTGCATCTAGCACTCTCAGAACCTAAACACAAGGCTTTCTTATACTTTCATGCTAGTTAATGGCAAAGCTGTGATGAGATAGAATAAAGATTCAACAGACGTTCATGAAGTGCCCCAGAAAACGGAAATCAGCCCACGAGGTCAGCGTCATCACCCCCGGGGTAATAGCTAGACGTCTAAGTGGAGGTTGAAGAACAGGCCCCAGGTCAGCTAGCGCAGAGTTAGAAGTGAGATCCAGACAAGCCAAGACTCCCTAAAAGAAAGCTCTTTTAATCCAAGTGCTTTCACAGCAAGGAACAGTGATTTGATTTACCTTGAGAAAAGAGTTTATTAGAAGACACTTATGGACGGAAATTGAATTGGAAGCCCTCAGAAGCTAAAGCCATACACCTCTCCGTCTCTCCCAGGAGAACACCTGTCTCCTACACAAGGCATCTTTACTTCTTTCCATGTGTCTGCCTGGCTTTCATCCCTCATTCAACAGGCTTCCTCATATTGACTGTCCCAGCTTAAGCCAACGCACACAGTTTAGGCTGGTTGGTAGCAGCCAGTTCAATTATTTGTGGTCATGCAGTTCATGAGGAACTGTGGATAAGCACATTCTTCTAGACTGAGCAGTGAGGAAGCAGCCCAGAGCTGGCATCTCTAGAAGATTCATGTCCTTCCCATTTTAAAATCATGTTTTATTATCTCTATATATTCAGGTCTCTTTTCATATTCCGTGTTCTCAGAAAGATCTCCCCTGATCACACTATTTAAATCACCTCCAGATCCCCTCCTTCATCTGCTTCTATATCTTTCCCCTCATCAGTCTCATTTGTCTTCCTAGAATCTATCACTATCTGAATTTTATTATATATTGTTTGTTTATCATCTTTCAGCCACACAGGAAGATAAGCTCTATGCAGGTAAGAGTTTTGTGTCATTCACTCCCACACCCTCATCTCTTAAAAAAGGTGCCTGGTTCATAGCTGGCACTCAATTATTTGCAAAATAAATCAGTGAATGAGTGTCTTTTATGCAAATAAAATGTCATCAAAACCAATAGTTTAATTAGTTTCAATAGAGTATTATCAACACAATTCCCATGTGTGGGTGTCCTTAAGGGTAGAATTTTTAAACTTGAATTTTGTGTCTCCTGCACAGGTAATGTCATGATTGTGAGACGTTATTCCATTTCCTCACTAAGTCATTCATTAGCTGCAAATGATCCGTGGAAAGCTGGGAAGAAACTTCCAAATTGTGAAACTGTAGAAGCACAAGGAATAGTGGAATCATCAGCATGTTCTTCAATTAAGAAGCAAGACAATGAAGAAAAAATGTTTGCCCCAGATTCTTTTACCAGCAGTAGTTCCAGCCAAAGAGCCTTTCCCGAGCATGTCTTTGGTTTCAGGTGATGTACAATCTGCCTCAAGATAGTTGATCGTTGCGTGCTATGACTGGCTGCGAGAGGTTCTCCTGGAGAAGCAAGGTCTTATCTAGTGGAAGGAATAAAACCAAATAGGCAATTAGGCCAAAGTCATTTCCAATGTACTTATGTCTGTTTCGGGAACCAAAAGAAACAAAGTTATTTGAGGTCATATGGTACTCTCTAAGAGATGCCTCTAATAAGTGGAAAATGGTCTGTCTTCAGTTGCTCATCAAGCATTAATGATCATAGTCTGAGCTAGGCGCCAGTGATACAAGATTCTGCAAAAGCAAAGCATTATGTTCAAAACTTTTATGCAGGAACAAAAAAACACACAAGTAAACTGACCACTACAGTAAAGAGTGTCTCAAGGAGAAGACAGAGTTACTTTAGAGGCTGAGTGCAGAGTTCCTCTCTGAGAGAGGACTGTTCTTGTGGAGGAAGGTGTCTTCATGGGCATGGAGGGGGGTTGTATAAACAGGGCTTTTTAGGTATAAGTCAAACGAGTCAAGAGACAGAGAAAACTGACCTTCAAAATACATGAATTGGAATTTAGAGAGTTAGGAGTAGCCTGAGAATGGGAGGACCGAGAAAATATTTGAGGGGTTGGCTGGGAATCTTTAAGAGGAAAGTTGGCTGGTGGCCCCTGTAGCAGGGGGCTCTTCTGGAACAGGATTGTCACTGTGAATGTAACTGATCTGCGCTGCTCTCCTAGAGCGTGACCCCTGCTTGCCCACACTCTGCATTCCTACGTGCCAATTCCAGTTAGACCCTGACTCTCTTGCAAGAGTCTCTACACGTTCATTTCCTTTGAGTAGAAGGAGGAAAATTAAGAAAAGGGGGACCTGGTTTCATGATTAGCTTATCACGGAGAAGAGAAAATGGAACAAATATGGTTGTGTTGAGAGAATAAGTGAGTCATCTAATTCAGCAGTGGTAGGAAATCAAATCAAGGGATAACCATCAGTAATAGGCCTGCAGAAATTCTCATAATTATTGGAAAGAGCACTGGACTTCCCCCAAGGTGTGGGATTCAAGGGCTGAGCCAGTTTTATTTGAATTTTATAAGACAGGATGAATATTGTATTTCATTTGTAGAGAGTTTTATTATAAAAGCAGAGAGAGGAAACTGCCTGGGTCAGGATGCACAGGCAAAGACAAATGGAAGGGTCATCCCAGGAAAGCAAAAAAGACAAGAATATAGGCGAAATCATGACTCTGGAGAAAACTGAAAGCAGGGAAGTGAATGAGGGTGGAAGAGTTAGCAGGATGCATCATAAAAGGCCTTCCACGGAATGCTAGGAGTAGGTGCTTTATCCAGTACTTATTGGAAAGCTAGTAAAAAGATCTTTATAAAAATTTTCAAAGTTCACAGATATTCAGACACTAATAATACCAATACCAACGTATTCATCTGCAAAAGTTCTGTCATGTTTTATATATAAAAGAAAAAATAATGTTACTGATAAAGAGAGAGGTCCTATATATCTCTCCCCCGTCCTCCTGAGGGGCAAGTGCTCTCTTAAGTTTTGTTTCTGTCCTTTCAGTCTGTTTTTTACACACATTCATTCATCCAACAAATGCATCTTAAGGGTGAATGGTGTCCTGAACAGGATTCTAAGCCCTGAGGGTACAGCAAGAAACAAAATTGTCAAAAGTCCCTGTCCATGTGAAGCTTTTCCCTTTGTAATATGATATTCAATAATCGTATATGGTGCTAGACAATAAGAAAAGTATACCAATCAAAGGAAATTGAAGGGGGTGAGGAGCTAACTTTATGGAATCTTTCTATATAGTGGCCAGGAAACACCTCACTATTTGAATAAAGAAGAGAGAAAATGGGTCCTGGGCAGGGGAGAGCAGCCAGAGGAACCTCCAGGCATTGAGAACAGCAAATGTGAGAGACTTGGGTGGACCCATGACTGGTGTTGACTGCAGCAGAGTGAGTGAGGGAGACAGAGAAAAATGAAGGCAGAGCACCAAGTGTGGCCTTCCACTCCCTTCCAATGATTCTGGACTGATTCCAAATGAATTGGGCCACATAACATACACTTTTCATCAAAAATAAAATAAAATAAAATAATGGTTGGGAGCTCCATTTTGAAGACCAAACAAAAACAATATAGAAAACAGGGGGACCAGGTGTAAGGCTAAAAAAATAATTTAGGCAGGAAATGATTACTTCTCGGCCAAAGACAGTAAGAGTAGATGTGGTCTGTAAACACGTTTTGAAGGTGGAGCCAACAAGATTTGTTAACAGAGCAGATGTGGGTATAGAAACAAGACATGTACACCCAATGGCCATATGTTTTCTAAGACAGAAGAGGGAAGAAAGGCAGACATGTGCCCTTTGCCTAAATAAAATTACATATATATATATATAGTTATATAAAAGCATATTTTAAACATTGCAAATCACAAAATATAAATGCAATGTACAAAGTAAAAATATTAAAAGGAAAGTCTTCCCTAATCCCATGACCTGAACAACCACCATTGAGATTTTTTTTTTTTTTCCACCATTGAGATTTTAATGGATACCTTTGCAGGCTTGTGACCCCAGTGGTGTGTAATCGTACAGTGCTTGTACAATGCTTTGGTTTTTACACTTAAGCCATTGTCAGCTCACAGACCTACAGTGCCAACTGAGAAATACAGGAGTATTAATTTTCCCACTTCAATTTATATTATTTTCTGTGATAGTTTAGGAACCTTGCCAATGTTTATAACGTATTAGTTTTCTGAAGCAAAATGTTTTCCAGCTTCCAAGCTGCCAGCGAATAAACTACTAAAACACAATTCATTTTGAATTTGGAATCTACTTTAATATGAAAAATTGAGCCAATTGTAGAAGTGTGTTAAAGCGAAAAAAGCCAGTAATGGCTTAAAATCAACAGCTGGGTTGGCATAAAATCCAGTAGATACAGAGAACCGTTGAGTAGAAATTAGGCATTTTTTTGGGTAGCCTTTTTTTATTTTGTCTTTTACTTTCTCAAGGATTAACAGGTAAAGTAACACGTCATTACATTATTCCTCTGATTTTTTTTTTTTGGTAAATTCATTTACTTTCTAATACTTTTCAAAGAATCTTACAAAGATTTATCAAGGACTAATTTGTTTCAGCCAGCTTTCAAATCAATCAGACATCATACCTCGTTTGCTTGTGAACTTTTTCATTATTATACCAAGAAACTATTTCACAGAATAATGCCAATGTCAATATCTCTAAGAACCAATGCTTTCCAGAAACTAGAGACTGAATTTTAATTTTTCCTTAATTTTGACATAGAAACCCAATCTTTTCCTCCTGCATTTAAGAAAAAATAAATAATCTCAGGCTGTTGAAAAGATTAGGGAAAAGGGACCATTTAGACGACTAAAATTAGAATGCTATTTTACTGATAAGAGAAAGCAGACGCATTAAAATAAATACATTGTCTTCTCTTCCTGTAGCCTCTGGCATCAAATGGCTAAAATCCCAACTACACCAGTTACAAATGGCATGGCCTCGGAAGAATTATTAGTCTGTCCTGTGCCGTAGTTTATTCTTTCATTAAAAAAGAGAATCATAATAGCAGTTACCTCACAGGTTTTGTGAAGAACAAGGGAGACAGTCAAGTGAATGGTCACTAAGTGGCCGAGCAGTTGTTAATTTATTGATCCCAACATATGGAACCACTGGCCTTCCTCCTGAAGGAGGGAGCAGACGGCTTCCCCTGCACGCAGGCCACTATATGCCATTCAGTGAAATTACGGCCTTATCTAATTAAAGAGAGATCAAAACTGGAGAAAAGGTGATAATTTTAAACACTATCCTTTATACTTATTCCTGGAAGCAGTTTATCCTGGTTAATGTCAAAATTATATATAACACTGTTAGAGGGAAAAGTGGGCAAAATGAGTGGACTGAATCCTTCAGATAACAGCGGGTCATTGCAGTCACTCTTCACTCCCCTATATTGTTCAGGTGTGATGGGTATTCAGTTCATTCAAAATCCAAACTGCAGATTGCTCGGGATTATAAAATAATCTCCCCAAATTTCTGCTTCATTTCAACTGAAGAGCTTTGATATAAAGAGCCCTTTGCCTGAGAGAGCATGACACTCTTCAACTTTAAACATCAAGCCAATAATCCTCAGATGTACAGATCTTCCCTCAATAATTTTACATTTTAGTTTTATCAGCACTACTCATTGGGTTTAATTAAAAGCCCAATTCCAATATATTTTCTGACATTATTATTGAATATCCAAACAAAAAAATTGTGATATATTTAAGATGGACTTTGAATACTTAAGGCAATATTTGGTGACTTGGAAAAATAGTAAATGTTTTGCATAAAGGCTCACTAAAATGTCTTATTTCTCTCTCCCTTATTCTGTCTTTTTCAGGGACAAGATAAAAACAGTCAGTTTCCTGTTACCCACGAACATGTCTTCATATTCCAAAACTTCAAGTTCCTTGAAGAACTCACCAAATCAGACCACAAACCAGTTAAGTACCATTACAGAATAGGATGTGTAAGGTAGTGAAATTTAAGAAAGTTAATTCCTGACATATGGGAACACCAAGGCCTGGCTGGGTCAATGACCTCCCCTGCAAAGAGCTCTGGCAAGATGTTCAGTAAGATACACAAAATACTCAGCGTTGGGTCAATGGACTTGTCAATGGACTTGGCCAAGAAGTGCAAGCTATTACTTTACTTTGCTGTTGAATGCTACTGTTGATGTGTCTGTGTGTGTGCACAATGGCTATGGTGGTCTCTTTAAGCAGCATGTGAGCAATTAAATGCAATTAAATTAAATTGCATGCTAAGTGTTCAATATCTGTGTTCGGCCATCAGGAAATGCTGCTGTTCATATTATGTGTCACTTTCCAGGTGAAACTGTAACAAATCTAGGAAAGAAAAGTTCTATTTTTGATTGATTAATGACGTAGAAACAAGTGATTATCCTTGTAGTTAGTTGTGTTTTGATATTTCACTGGCACAATCTCATTTGGTCTTTTAATATCCTGTGTCACTGGCATGTGAACATCAACCCTGCAAACTCCCATGGCGTACATTGTGGGCTCAGAGTAACTGTGGGCTGGCTAGTGGCAAAGACACTAATCCTGGTTGGAAGGAGAGAGGAAAAGTTTCAAATGATCATTATTTAGGGGTTGGAAAGCTCAGAACACCTTCAATTCCTGAACTTCAAGTCAAGAGAATATCACCCCTTCCAGGTTTGTGGCAATCATGTTCTAATACCAATACCCCTTTTAAACAAATATCTTAATTAAAATCTCCAGAGTGTTACAATGCAGATTTAGGGGGCCCAGGCAGAGAGAAGACTAGAAATTCAGATTTTAAGCAAGCTTTCCTAGGTGATTTCTTAAACAGCTATGTTTGTGATCCACTGTCATAAATATTAAGAAACATAGGGCCCCCCAGGCCTGATACCAAGTTGAAGGGGAAGTAGTAAAGCAAGGAAAGGGTAGGAATAATCCAATCTATTTCTAACAAAGGATTTTAATTATCACAGACTCCTAGAAAGGAGGCGGATGAATCAACGAATACCCTGAAGTAAAAGTCACATATGGGTCAAATGCTTCTTTTATTTATAATATTCATTTAAGATGAACAATATTCTCAACAGATGTACAAGAAGACAAGGTTACAACCAGAGGCAAAAGATACAAATGAGATGTAAAACGTGTGTCTAGCAATAAAGACACACACCAAGTAGATAATTAACCTATGTGATTATTGGCATTTTTAGTTCATGCATAATTCCATTCTCTGCATATTTACAAAATGGAGAATTTTGTGTTAACATCAGTTAAAAGAAACATTTCCCAGGTTTTTTTTTAAAGCAATGAATGACAGCCACCCAAATTACAATGTCATAACTGACAAAGTTATAATGACGAATTACCCCTGTGCCAGGCTCAGTGACTATCATGTGATTGGCATTTCATACACGTTCCATGAACTGAACTGAATTAAGTTACACAAGTCTAGCACTACTCAGTGGAAAATATACCACACCATCAAATTTTAAACTTTGAAATGAAATCATTTAATATTATGATTAAAGAAACAAAGCCCCATTTCTGTTCTCTGACTCTCTGTAGAGTTTGATAGTAAGCGCTCTGAGCATGTTTTTAAATATAATGAGCTACAAAGGACACAGAATATATCCCAGTCCTGCTCTGTTCAACTGATTATATTTGTCTTCTTCTGTGGCCCAGACTTCTGTGAGTTAGGAACTCAAATGTCCACAGGGACAGGCAAGTAACGGAAATGAGTGTAAAACCAAGCAGGACCCTCTGGGGCCGTCCTAGGACAGACCACTCCTCAAGTCCTCCTCCTGTCTCTTATCTGTAAAAAATAAACTTTAGCCAAAGAAGAAATTTAATCAGAGAAGTAAGAAAATGCAGAAGCAAAGGAAAACAGTGGGAAAAAGACCAAATAAGGATAGTTTAGTTATTAAACAAAGTCAAGGATCCTTAGTTCCTCCTCAAAGACTATAGATAATATGCTGAGCTGTACCCTTTGAGCTGTTTTATGGATACTGGAACCTCAACCATGTGGAAGAAGTTACCCACATGATGTCTAGACTGTAGTCATGACATAAGCTGCTCCACCTTGCACAATCTTGAGAACTGGCCTCAAGGAAATGGGAGCAAATCAACCCTGGAACTGAAGATTAACTGTATTTAAAACAATCAAGTTGATGCTGATCAGACAACCACATGACAAATTTCAAGATGATTATCACAGCTGACTATGCGGTTCTGCATATAGCTCCCTCCCTCTGCCTACACATCTCTAAAATTCCCCTTATTAAAGCTCTTGCCCCTTGATCAGCAGTGGGGAGTTGGCTTTGGGACATGAGTCTACCTTCTCCCCAGGTTGCTGGCCTCCTGAATAAAGCAACATTTCCTTTCCCACCAACACTTGCCTCTCATATATTGGCTTTTGAGCTGAAAGCAGCTGAACCTGAGTTAGGTAACCAGTGGGGGCTCTGAAGAACAGCTGTGTGCGCACCCCAGCTAAAGGGAGGGGCAGCTACTCACCCTTGTGATGCTGTGTGGGGAAGTAGACACTCTATTGTTACGTGGTTTATCACTCAAGGGATGTTAAAATCATGATGTTTATGCAAAAAATCTCCTGATTTATAGATACTGGCATTGTGTTCAATTTTTAAAACATTGTGAAAACCAAATAAAATGTCTAAGGACCAGATTTAAGATACCAGGTTTCAACCTCCGACTTACATTCAATTTTTTAACTGTAGAGACCCCAAACAAAAAAGTTGATCTGGAAAGTGACAGCTGGAGAATGGAAAGGGAAGAAGGAATTTTGAGATTGGGAAAAGAGGATGAGATGGTACAGGAAGTGGAGCCTACTTAGATTTAAAAGGCGAGGGTTTTATATCATCACAAAAATGTGACTTAATCCAGAGTCAACACATGTTTGCTTACAGAACCAAAACAATGTGAGAAACCATGAGCTATTTTGTTTTATTCTAATTTATTTTATTTTATTTATTTTTCCCCCAGGGTTGGGGATAACATTTGTTTAATTGAAGTTCAACATTATTGTTTCCTATCTTCAAATGTATTCAAATGTTCATCTGTGTTATCAGTAATGAGATTTCATATATTTCTTCTTGGAAAATGTCTTTTCACATAAAGAGGTGCTGAAAAATACTGATATCAATCCACCAGCTTTGTAGTATGTTCTGAAATTGGAAAGTATAAGTCTTGTCATTTTATCTGGTTTTAAAAAATCATTTTGGCTCTTCTGGTTCCACTGCATTTCATATGAATTTTAGGATTAATGATAATTTCTGCAAAAAAAAAACTGCTGGAATTTTGATAGGAATTGTGTTGAATTTATTGATATTTATTTTGTTGATATTTTGTTGAATTTTTGTTGAATTTTGTTGAATTTTTAAATATTTTGTTGAATCTGTTGACATTTTGTTGAATTTATTGATATTGAATTTGTTGATAAATTAGAGGTAGAATTGACATTTCAGTGATAGCGAGTCTTTCTGTTTATAAACATAAAATGTTTTTCTTTTTACTTGTAACTTCTTTGTCTCAGAAATGTTTTGTAGTTTTCAGTGTATAAATCTTGCGCTTTTAAATTAAATTCCTTCCTGAGTAATGTTTTGTTTTAATACTTTTATTCTATACTTTTGTGTGTTTTACATTTTTCACTTGTATAGAGCTCTGGGCAAACAAGCTAGATGACTTCTCTTCCTTTTGGTGAGCAAGGAAGATCCTGAAGTTAGAGGATCACAGAATTTTCTAGCACAAATCTGGTTTCAGGCCATAATTTCAAAGAGTAAGCATAGCTCAGGGAAGTTACTCCACTAGTCTGAAGTGACAGAGTTTATAGCACAATCAGACCCCTGCTGACCCCTCCTGTTAGAGTTCTCTGGAGCCCCCTGAATTTGCTACATTAAGCCAGTCATTAAATTTAAAACGTTTGTAACCTGAGCCTTTCTCAAAATGTGAGGGTGATCTCAATGGTCTCACATCCAGGGTATCTCAGGATTGGATGAGATCACTTATATGGATATGTTGCATAAAGCGCTAAACAAATACAAGACACTATTGCTTTGTTCCACTTAACACATAGACTCTGAACATGTGTCTAATTTTAAATCAAGAAGTTAAATCAATAAAAATGAATGCATGAAATTTCTAGCTTTTGTGTTTTCTAGTTTTTGATTTTCTCTTGGTTAAGTTGATGAATCATCAGCCAAAAGATGAACAGCAAGACACCTCTCTAGCATCCAGAATCACGTACTTTACCTGTAAAGAAGAGGGAAAAGGCAAAGAGGAAGAAAGAAGAGGAAACTTCCCCATGATGAGTTCTTAATGGTCACCAGCACTGCTGTGACGGTGCAAGTTAATAACTCTGTGGCTGGTGAAAGCCAGAAGTTAACAAATACATCAGTCTACTATCAAACAACACCAATGTCTTCCAGAGCTTTTTGCTTTCATAAATTGGTCTCCTGCAAATATCCTTTAACAAGTAAGCATATTGAAACAAAGGAAAATGCAAACAATGTGTTCAGAATCAAACGGCAAGCCCTGGCAACTTTTCCAGACCCCAGTTCTGTCTGTTCCCATTTCTCCACGCTACTTCTAGTCTCTAAGCTGTGAATCTAAACTAAACTTAACCAGAAAGATAGCTGCATACAGGAGTAATGTGAAACATTATGGAGCATCATAGAATATTTGTTTATTCCTTAGTCCAAATTGTAGTTTATCCTCTAAAAAACAGATCTTAGGAACCTAAGAATCCTGGCAGGCACAATCATTGAGCCGGATGTCTTTGCCACCAAAATAAAAAGCAAAATACAGTAGCACCTGCTGAGTATGGAAATCACCATCCATAGAACTTAAAAGATACAATAAGACAGTCTGAGAGATGACTCCACGGATATCAGTTGTAGTTCTTTTTTAAGAGACTGAGTTCTTCTGCCCACAGCAATACTTCATTTTTAAACATCAATGCAGGGAAATGTTCGTTCATTCAAGCTGTGTTTGAAAAAGCCAGTAGTTGGAGAATGCTCTTTCTTATAAGGGAACGAATAAAAGACCTGTTGTGGCTTTAATTTGTCTTTGATTTCTGCTTTTATCATTAGTGCCATAAGACCAGCAAAGTACTTTGTGATATGATAATCTGCCTGCAATGACTTTTCTAAAAGGTGAGAAGGAAAGACAGTTTATCCAATCTCATACATACTGAATACTTGACATTACTAGAACTACTTTGAAAGTTGATCTTGAAACACAATTTACCCTGAACTCGGAGAGAGAGAGTCAACTTGTTCTTGTCCAGGTTTTAATCTTCTGTGGCACTCAGGTTTAGATTCAGAAAATGTCTCCTCATTTTTCCTTTTCTTTTAACTAGAATTTCTCCTCCTGCTGCCACCACAAAATTCAAAATTGTCTGAGTTTGAGGACCAGTGAAAAGTCTGTTCTTAATAATGATAATTCATTCTGTCATCCTCTCGATACCATTTTATGAAGACCAATAGTGATTCTTCATATGTTCTTTAGGGAACGCACTTATCAGTCTTAATTTTACTCATTCGTGAAAATTGTCCCTAATTCCATCCATTAATGCCCACGCCCACACCCCTTCTCCTTTCTTTCCTCCTTAGCTTTGAGGATTTTTAATTCACATAGTTACTTCAGACCAGGAACTCACTTCTGATGGAAAGACCAGGGGAGCAAGCTGGACTTCCTAAGGAGGAAAAAAATTCTCTCTCTGAAACACCCAGAAGACTCTTGATTTTTGGAATAACATTTTGTCCAACACACCTCCTTATTTAATACAAAAATAGCTTTCAATATTGGAGAGAAGGTAAGTGAATGGGTAGCTCAGAAGCAAATGGCACTTTGGCTCAGTTGCTAGACCACTTTGTGCACTAGACAAAGTAATTTGTTAAATAGCACATGGTCACATGTAAGTTAAATGGGTACCCAAGAAGTGAGCCAGTTACTCCCTTTCTAACTATATTATTTCGTCTGTTATGTGGCTGATTTTATAGTGCCCAGCAAAGATGTGGCCTTTTGCATCCCTGCCATTGGCTCCGGTTCTGGTCCTGTCTGGGCTAGTTGTGTGGAAATCTGCTATGACATCATCAGACCCAGACACTTCCTCTCTTAAAACAGAAACTCCCTCTGGCATCGAATGTGTTCTAAACCAACTCATTCAGGTGTTCTTCTCAAATACTTACTTCTGTTTCTCCTCAGGTGCTTCACGTTTTAGAGCTGCACGGAAGCTCCAGCACAGCCCCAGGAATCTAGCATTTAAAGGATATTTTCAAGAGGTCATTCCAAGAAAAGGCAGCTCTGTGAAAACTGGAGCTCCAAAATCAGAAAGTGCCCCAGCCCTCGCAGCCTTCTCCCCCCAGTTCCTGAAACCAAGCAAAGCGGGGGTTCTCGCTCCTGCTAGAAGATAAACTGAAGAGCATTAAAAATCCCACTTCCCAGGCTAGACAAATTATGACAGCATCCCTGGGGGTGGACTTTGGCATCAGTATTCCTTAGAGCTCCCCCATGATTCCAGGGCACAAGCAAGGTTAAAAGTCACTGTTGTGAAGGCTAAGTTCAGCCCCGCGTGTTACAGATCTTGAAGGAGGACACGCACAGACCTTGAAATCAGACAGCCCTGGGCTCTCCCTCTTACATACTCATAGGACCTTAGGCAGCATAACTGGGCTTCCTAAAGCCTCAGCTTCCATATCTGTAAAATGGAGATATATTGACATTTTCTGGCAGATGGAGATTTAATGAGCTAAACTGCCTGAAGCATCTGCTACAATACCCAACACCCAGCAAGCACTCAAGAAATCACAGCATGAGTGGTAGCCGTAGCAGTGGTACGTACAAGGCATGGTCTTTGCCTCCAAGGAAAAGTTAAGAAGAGGATTTCCCACCCCCAGCCCTGCCTAGGGAGTTAGTGGCAGGCCACGTTGCAAAACTTCATCTCCTGATTCGTGATCCAGTAGCCTTTCCACAGCATCACACGTCTGCCCTTGATGAAATCAGCTGTCCTGTCACTGAGTTTGGTGGCTGCAGAGGATTTATGCAGTAAATAAGGCTGAACACAGCCCCAAAGTTCTCTCCCATAAGAAATATTATGTTTTAAATCTACTTTTCGAATATACCCTTAAAGAGTTCATTTCTTGTTTGAAGATGGAGCAACTTCAGAAGGTTTTAATTCACTCTGAGCCATTTCCCATCCTCTGCAGCCCTACCACAAAGGCCTCCTCCCCACAGGGACTGTCAATTACAGAGCCGCTGAGCTAGGATGGAGACCCCACCCTTAGGAAGATTTCCAACCCAATCTCTACACAGACTACCTTATACCAGTGAACCCTGACATCATTCTCCTTCTCAGCAGGTCCTCCAAACAAAATGGGTGCAATTAACTGAATAAGCTAATAAATGGAATTGGTCAGTGAAATCTATTTTGGGAGCAAAAATGCCTTTGAGAGAGGATTAGTTAGAGGCAAATAAGTACATTTTTGTCCTTTTAGAAGGAAGTCTGCATTCAGAGCTTTCAAAAGAAGACTACAGGCCTTTCAAGTAATGACTAATTCCATAGCTACTCATAAGTACTGGGACTGAATTAAATTTTGGTTGAAATCCTATGACACTCTCTGCAAGATGCTATGTCTCCAAATATTCAGTAAATGCACATCTTCTCAACAAATACTCCAGTTAGGGCAGGCTGCCCTGAATGCCAGCTCTCATCTTTACCAAACATGACAAGAATATTCAGAGAATCAAATGTCACTTACCTACTCAACATATCTCAATAACCACTCAATTCTTTGCAATGTTTCCTTTAGCTATTCTGACTTGAAAGTCAATACAAGAATAGTGAACATACAGGTGAAAAAGTATTTTGCTGTTATAGGAAGTGTCCTTTATGTCTAAAAACTAAAGACCAAGAACATTCTCCCTTCCTGACTTAACAGTGAGGTGTGAGATGCAATGCTTGGAACCAAAGTAGCAATCTTGTCACCATGAGGAGACTGGCCTGAAGACAAAAGCAAAATCTACACTGAGGGTGCCACGTGTGTGTGTGTGCGTGTGCGTGTGCGTGTGCGTGTATATATATATATATAATTCAGGACCTTGAATATGCCACTAAGCTCTTAAATTCACCAATTTCCTGAAACCACCCTACCTCCTAGCATCACTCTGATATTCTCTGGGAAACTTTTATTAGTTCCCTATTGATACCATAACAAATGACCACAAACTTAGTGGCTTAACACTACACAAATTTATTATCTTACAGTTCTGGAGGTCAGATATCCAAAAATCACAAGTTCAGCAGGACTGCATTGCTTCTGGAGGCTCTGGAGGACAATTCATTTCCTTGCCTTTTCTGGCTTCCTGTATTTCTTGGTTCATGGCCCCTGACTCTCTTCACGGCCAGTGGAGTGGCATCTTCAAATATCCCTCCCTCCGTCTCTCTCTCTCCCCTTCTATCATTACATTGCCTTTCCTGACTCTGACTCTCCTGCTCCCCTCCTTCCTTTATTACACCCTTGTGACTTCATGGGGCCTCCACAGATAATCCAGTGTACTCTTCCCATCTCAAATATTTAATTTAATCACATCTACAATGTCTCTTTTGCCACATAATGGAATATATTCACCAGTTTGGGGATTAGGACATAGACACATCTGGGGGAAGAGGGGCATTATTCAGCCAACCACAGACTTCAACGCAGGGGAAATTTCTTCTAACTGTCTAACTGTAGTAAGACAGAGAGCAAGAAGGTTGCTACTGCTCTGGGGTAAATCTACAACTGTATATTCTTATCTCTTCCATGAGAATGAAAATTGTTTCTGATCTTCTTTTCCAAATGGGCTTTAAAAGAATGTGTTTGCCAATGCTGGGATCATATTCATCTTGCCACTAAACTGAGCTTGGATCCACTCACCTAATGTGCAGCAAAGCCAATCAACTGACACCAGGCTGTGGTGAAGGAAAGTACAGCGTTTATTGCAAGGCCAAGCAAGGAGAAGGAACAGCTCATGCTCAGAAGACCCACACTCCCTGATGGCTTTCAGGGAAGGGTTTTTAAAGGAAAGGTGAGGGAGAGGGTCTCAGGGTATATGGTCAACTCATGCACATCCTTCTGATTGGCTGGTGGTGAGGTAACAGGATGATGTTTCAGGAATCTCAATTATCAATGTTCTAGTTCCAGTCAGTCTGGGGCCTACATGCTGGTGGACAGCATGCTCTTAACATCTCCCATCTGGTAGGGATTTAGTATCTGCAAAACAACTCAAGGATATGGCTCAGTATATTATCTATAGCCCTAAGGAGGAACTACAAGCCCTTCCTTGACCTTGTTTTATGGCTAAACTATTACTATTTTGTCTTGCTTGACCGTTTTCTTTTGTTTCTTCATTTTCTCACCTCTCTGATTAAATTTGCCCTTTGGAACTTGGAGAAGACCTAGGAGGCTAAAGCTCTTCTACAAACATGAGGCAGGGAGCACAGGAAGTCTGTCTCCAGGAAGGCTTCACAGGGTCCTGGTCAGTTTCAATCTGTTCCATAAGAGATACCTTATCTTGTTTGCTGTGATCTACAGCCATTCTCCAGGGTCCAACAACTTTCCTTGGGGACTATATTGGTGGATAAAACAGAAATATGATGGGGACCATCAACCCTGCATCCATTTTTAAGGGTAGCACTAATCTCCCCCTGCCCTTTTGGTGCAATATTGTTTTTATGTACTATCTTGTCCAGCGATTGAGAGACAGTCTCAGATGCTTCCACTTGAATGTCCTCACTCTAGGCAGATCTCACTCTACAGCACAAGGACTCAATGTGAAGGTACAGTTGAAAGGAAGAAGAGAAGACTATTTGGGTGATTCTAGCCTTCTCCTTGAAAAGAGGAAAGCAAAATATAAAGCCTTCACAAGAAATAACAATTTATATAATGTACAGAAATCTCTCAGGAGACAAAATTCTTAATAATGCTATATTTCTATAATCCTAGAAGAGACAATTTATGTCTTAA
The DNA here is from genome assembly GCF_048564905.1 of Vicugna pacos. Lineage (NCBI taxonomy): Eukaryota > Metazoa > Chordata > Mammalia > Artiodactyla > Camelidae > Vicugna > Vicugna pacos. Next base: position 84,490,348 of record NC_132991.1, on the reverse strand, counting down.
AAAGCTGGCACATAAATAATATCCCAAAGAAAAAAGTTGGGACAAGTTTATCATAACAAAGAAAATAATAGCTACTTTGTTAAATAGAAGTATGAGAAGGAAAAGGAAAAAAACACAAGTCTAGGGGTACAGGAAGATGAAAAATTACATGACTTTTTTCTGTACTTTGATTTACCATGTTTTTTTATGTGATCTCTGTTATTCTCCAGATTAAATAAAAGGCTAGGTGTATCTTGAATCTCTCCTGTTTATGAATGGCTACACCAGTTATCTATCTCCTATGTACACAGTAAGAGACATCTTAGGAAGGAAAGAAGTTCACCACCACAAGGAAGGCAGCCTCCTTCCCCTCCACACACCCACATCAAAAGGCCCTACCATTGCAAAAGGTCCAGGGACTCCTGTACCAATACTGGGAAAATTTCCCGTACTCCTTACCCCACTAATTACAGGTCTGGGAATTTATCCCAAGGGCACAATCAGAGCTTTACAAAAAATATTCCAAGATACCCATCATGATGTGATTTGACAAGAGCAAAAAATCACTTTCATGTCCAAAAATTGGGTATTGCTTGAGTAAATTTGGGGACATGCAGGATTTTATAGTTTTGGGAGAATATTTTATGACATTGGAACATACACATGATATATTGAACTCAAATGGCACAAAATAAAGCATATAATCCCATTTTGTTACAAAAGCACAGCAAATGCCTGTGAATATGTACACACAAAGGCTAAAACACATCCAAACCCCAAAATGTTCACCTCTGAGTGGTAGAATCATGAGTACATTATTTCCTTCTTCACTCTTTTGTTTTCCAAATTTTCCAGCATGAACTTTCGTGATCAGGGGAATGTTATTGATTACACAGAAAAATAACTCAGAGGTTATGTCATGCTGACAGGGTGAGCTGGTAGCATCTCCTTCATGCATGAGTAACAGCAGAGCTCAAACATTCCAGAAGCTCGGATTTCTGGCACGGTTGCTTCTCTCCAGACTGTGGCATCGTGCACCTCTCAGTACAAAAAAAAAAAAAAGGCAATATAATTTTATCATATATGTATGCACATACATAATAAAAATGAAAATATTGGCTATTAATAAACACCTGAATAACTGAGATATTAAAAATTACTTCATGTTGTACACTATGGAATTTTGCTCAAATCAAATGTCTGCATTCTGAAGGTCAGGAACAACATTGTTAGTTGCTCATGCCAGTCTGTTTCACCGTGAACAGGTGAAAAAAAATTCAGTTCCCTGTTCATGAAATCAGTAAGCTGGGCTTCCCTAAAATGTCACTTTGGGTAAGCCATATCAGATAACTCTTCAAAAAAATCAGACTGTTACTTTGGCAACCTGCTGGTCAAAAGATTTCTCGGCAGTGTGATACTGTCAATCATCCGGATCCAGGGCTTGTAAGGATAGAATACTGCATTGTCTGAGAAACATTTTTATTTATCACCCAAGCCTATCAGATGCTGATAATACAGATTTTATTCTTACTATATTGATTTTTTAAACATGAATTTCATATATTCATTGTTATCATCTCTGCTCAGCTCAATTCATATTTATTAAGGAGAAGGCAGCTAAAAGAAATGAAATTTCAGATCATGGGAATCCTTCCACCGCTCTGAGCCTCAGATTTCTCACCTGTAAAAGAGGGAGTTAGGCTGATAAGACTCGAGGGTCTGGGCACCACCAACATTCTATGATATATGACCATTGCCACAAGCTTATTTTAGAAGAAAAGCAGTTATGAGCAAATATGAAGCCATCTGCCCAGAACCTAAAAGAGATCAGAATGAGCTTGTATGAAACTTGGCTAAAAATTTAAAGGATTCCCTTCAGTGGGTTAATAAGAATCCTAGGTTTCCTCATTGCTGTGTTAGTTTGGTGTGTTTTATCGCTGTGAATTTCTAGGACATATCTGCGGAACTGAGGGTCTGTGTTCTATATACAGTGGACTGTCATTATTCACTGTAATGTTCTATAAAAGTCACCGCAAACGCTGAATTAGCAAATACTAAACAATTCTGCCCTGAGAGGAAATACAGGTTTAGCTTCCTATGAGCCTCTGATCACAAAATTTTCACCAACTGATTCGTACATAAGCTTGTCTCATGTGTATTTCTGTTTAAAGACACCCTGTTGAATATACATCATGAGCCAACAACCTTATAACTCATGCCCAAACTAACACTTGTATTTTCTCCATAAGACATATCGATAGCAGTTTTCTTGTGCTGAGCAGCAGATAGCACTTCAGCACTATTTGCTTGGAGGCCATTTTAAACATCAAAATCCCTAACAAAAGACACAGAAATGTGAAAAATCGTGGCACCAACAGACTGTGGAGAACACTTTTGTCTACAGCCCGAAGCTGAAACCAGAAGGCAGGGCACCAGCCAGGTCAGCGTCAGCTGGGAACACGTGCCTCCTGCCACTCACGCTTTTTGGTCGCTCTGCGCATGTCCGCAGATGTGTGTGAAACAAAGTGAGTGTTGATAGGGGGGTCACGGAGAAATGTTAGCAAAACGCGAACTCACAAATGCAGAATCTGTGAATAGTGAGGAAAAACCGTATTTGTTATCTCATCACTAATTGAAACAGAAGAGGAGGAGGAGGCTGGAAGTCTGGGGGACTAGAGCATTCTTGAGCTTTAAGATTTTTGAAAAATCGATGCGTAATGATCATCAGGTTCACGTCTTCTCCTGGTGCTTCTAGTTTCTGTTAGGACCCCTGCACTGCCTAACTTGGGGGTCACCACACTCGTTTCATTCCGTGTTGTGCAGTGGCATGATGATCTCCCATGCCCAAGGAGAGTTTTCCCATCTTTTTCCTCCTCTTCCTTTGGTCTTGTTAACATCTGCAATCCATTTTTCCCCCAAATAGTGATTAACACATTATTAGTGTTAAGTTAGGTTTCATAGTATCAGCTTTTGATTCTGACAAGCACCTTGGACAGAGCTAAGTATTTGAAATGGCAGGTGAAAGTCTGAAGCACAGAGTTCCAGCCATGGTCTCACCCAGCTCTCTGTTCTCCGAGCAACTTGGGAATGAGCCCTGCGCAATATGGTGCCACAAAACAGACCATTTTCATCAATAACCATGACATGAGGCAGCCCACACAGGATGTCTTTACGTTCCTCCTGAGAGAGCTTGTGCAGCTGGTTGAGATATTTGTAAAATTATTCTGCAATAGTGCAACCACTCGGGGAAATGTTGGCAGTTTTTATTAGAGTTAATATACACCTTTCTAAGGCCCGGCAATTCTGCTCTGGGTGTATCTCCAAGAGAAATAAGTGCCTGTGTCCATTAAAAGCCTTGCACAAGAAGGTTCAGAGAGCATTATTATTAACAGACAAAAACTAGAAACAAGGAAGAGTAAAAGAATAAACTGTGATATATCCATACAAGGGAATACTACATCACAATAAAAACTAATGGTATTAATAGATGAACCTCGTCACTATTATGTTAAAGAAAGAAGTCAGACATAAAAGAGCGTATGGTGATGCTGTTAATAAGAAGCTCAGAAACAGGCAGATCTCATCTATGAAGACAGCAGTCATGAACAGTGGCTGCCTCTGATGGGTGACTTGGGCTGGCACAGGGCACGAGGGGAGATTTGTAGGGTGGTGAGAATGTTCTCGACCTTGTTCTAGGTGGTGGTTACACAGATTTTATACACACGTAAAAATTCACTTAGCTGTGGTGTTAGTTTCCTGTGGCTGCCATAGTGAATTATCACAAACTCAGTGGCTTCACACAAGACGTGTTTATTCTCTTACAGTTCTGGAGGCCAGTAGTCCAGAAAGGTCTCACTGGGATAACATCGAAGTACTGACAGGCTTGTGTTCCTTTCCTAAGGCTTTCAGGGAGACCGTGCTTTTCGCCTGTGCCCGCTTCCAGATGCTTCGCTGATGGTCCCCTCTCTGCACCTTCAAGGCCAGTAATGGGGGTGGGTGGAGTCTTTCTCGCATCTCATCACTCTGACCTCCAGTTCTGCCTCCCTCTTCCACTTTTAAAAACTCTTGTGATTTCATTGTACCCACATGGATAATCCAGAGTAATCTTCCCATCTCAAGGACCTGAATTTAAGCATCTCTGCAAAGTCTCTTTTGTCCTGTATGGTAACACACTCAGTTTTCAGGGATGAGGATGCAAACGTCTTTGGCAGTCCGCTGTTCTGCCTACCACAGTACTGAGGATGTGTGCATACACTTGTGTATAAATTATGCCTCAATTTTTAGAAAATAATTTTTTCAAGAGTAGAAAAAATTGGGGGCCAGAAATCTTGATAAAAACCTGAGAGGGTCAGGCTTCTGAAGCACTTCCTCGAGATTTATGACAGAAGCCGACAGAATCAAAAGGACTAAAAGTTAATTCAGAGCCCACTAGTTAGCCTAACATAAATAATCAGCCCAACTTAGGAATAAATCAGATGCCCACGTTTCTGTTTGGACTTAGCTGAAGGACATATGCAAATTCTACGTAAAGGATACGGAGTATGCAAAAACGTCATGCAGCCTAAGAACCGATTCAACTGTGTTTATCTCATGCACCCTATGCTCCCTCCCCCAAGAAATGTTAACTGGTATTTGATGATATGGATCATTTAATTTGCAGTTAGTGTTGACTTTTAACTGCATAAACAAGCCAAAAGATAAATCGTTATCCCAATCTTGAAGATTCTCATTTTGAGCTTCCTCTTTAAATATTCAATTGACTGAAAAGTTTATGAAACTGAAATGATTTTCAAATGCACAAATATTAGATGAAGGTAACATAATGGAAATTGATAAAAGAATGGTATCAGCCTTATTTTTAAAGGTATTTTAGCTACTGCTTTGTTCACATTAAAATATGTTCACCACAGATACTTGCTATTCAAATTGAAAGTATTTGCCTAATAAGAAAATAAATACTCCGCCAGGTGGTCTCCATTACATTTGCACTGCTTTGCCAGTATGTATCGTCATATTTGCTTGAGGGAGAACTCAGTGGATTAAGCTAAGAACATAACATGAAAAGCCATACCTCTGGCCCCACGTCAGCCGTGTCCTGCTTCCCTGTGCACCTGCTGCCCTGCTGGAGATCCGGGCCATCTCACCTTAAGCATGCCCCTAAGAGTGGATATCGTGCCAAACATCTTTCACTATTGCTTCTCCACTGATTATAAACAACACTAAACCTGAACGTTGGATTTTCCAGTAAGGAGACTGTCCTTGTATGCCAGCTGCCAGGGGACTTCTCACTGTGTCTGAGCATGGGAAATGCCTTTTGGTCTTAGAAGTTTGAAGAGGAAGGGACTTTATGGGCACAGAATTTAGCCCCAGAGGTAAAATTCAGGCACCCATTTTGGGAGGCAATTGCTCAGATAGAACACTGAGCAAGTCACTCTCCCAGAGTCGCACTGCCGCTAAGTGAGAAAGACAGAGTTTGAGCCCTGGCAGTCTGACTCCTATGGGACTAACCACTATTTGTGTCTATTTGTGGCACGATTCTGTGGCCTCCCAAGCCTCAGAAATCATGGTCATGTGTGCATCCACCTTAAAGTGAGTCTGCCTCCCCTCTCTGCGCATTGCACTGGGCAGGGAGGAGGAATATAGTGTTCCCTGGGCATGATGCCTGAAATGCCATGAAGGGTCCCATGGCAGACTGACTCCAGCTTGAAGGATCACAAAGAGTTGCATATGTCCCCCAAACTTCCAGGCCACACTTACGTAAACCAACCAGTGAGGCAGCCCAGAGTCACTAGGGTAATCCAGGAAATAGAAACAAAATCCCACCAAAAAAAAAAAAAAACAAAAAAAAAAAACCATGCTGGATCTCCCCGGTGTGAACCGACTCAGGATGTTACACACGTGGGGAGAGCCAACACCTCCTATACTAGACAGATTTTTAAAAAGGTGGAATAAAGGAGTGGAGATAATGAGCTCCTTCAGCTTCTCTAATTCTCCGAGCTAAGGGGCCATGTGCAGAGTTCAAGGTCCCAAGAACACTCAAGCCTGCTCATAGAAACACGGCTTCCAACCGCCTGAAGGTGTGGGACGGCTTCATAGCAGCAAGCTACCTGTACAAGAGCCTGCCATCCAGGGACATATGGTTGCCACTCAGTCCTTTTGTAATAGAAAAGAACAAACCTGACTCTGTATGAGATCCGTGCCTTTGGCTCTAACCCTGTGCTCTGTTTCCTGGGCTTAGTCTTGCTGGTTCTGCACCTTTCGTAAAACAATATTGCCTAGAGCCTGAAATACGCAGGAGAGCCTGTTCTCAAGGCTCTGACCTTTAAGGATATTAACACTTTTCCATTCACATAAGAATAACAAGTTGCAGAATAGAAAATAGCATTTGTTTTGTTGGAGTTTTATAGGGACACCAAGATCTGACCCATGTGGACAGCTGCAAGAGCAAAGAATTCCTACACGAAGGAGTTTGCAAAAATCAAGCCTATCCCTTTTGAGTATGAAAGGAGCCTGAATTCCTTCTTGGGGAAGATGGTTCTCTAGGACATTAGTCTGCCATCTTCTTGGTTTGCCAGCTTTCCAAATAAAGTTGCTATTCCTTGCCCCCAACGCCTCATCTCCTGGTTTATAAAGGAGATTCCCCAAAGCCCTTGCTGCTGCCTGCAAAGTTCTATGTGTGATTTAAACTCCTCCTGTGCTCCACTTCATGGAATGCCTTATTTTACAGATAAGGAAATCAGGCACAAAGAGTTTAAGAAACTCACCACCAGGGTTACACTGCTAGTGAGTGACAGAGGCAGGAACTGAACTCTGACTCCAGAGCCAGCATGCTTGCTCTCCACACGGACAACCCCAAGTGTTTTCCTGCCCCATCATCTTCACTCAGGCTTTTCCCTCTACCAGGAGCGCTTCTCCTCCACTCTTTGTGTAGACGATTTATTCTCACTCTTTAGATCTCAGCTTCAGTGTCATTCTGCCCAACAAGTTCACCCTGACCTTGCTATAGACAAAGTTGGCACCGCCCACCATTATTCTCAGCCTTTTCTTTGTTCACTTCGGAACATTTATGTTAATGTATTATTTGGTTATGTATTGTAACATTTATGTTAATACATTATTTGGTCCATTCATTTGTGTTCCTCTGCCTTTGCCCTTAGTACCTATGACCCTTGAGGGCAGGCACTGTGACCGTCTTCTTCTCCACAATTTCTCCAGTTTCTGGGACAGAGTAGTGTTCAATAAATGCTAGGTGGATGAAGAGTACGTGACATCCACACTAGATGATTGTTATCCTCTAAGAAGAGGGAGGCATATCCTAGAACTTAGTCCACTTTTTTTTTTAATGTACTTCCAGGTATTACTAGAAAAGGTCCTATTAACTTGTAGTAAATTTTTTTCATCAATGTTACCTTTTCAAACATGCATGCATTCAAAACACTCAGCAAAAGCAAGTTCCATGTACTCATGACACGTACTTTCTAATAAAAATAGTCGGACAATGGACATCAGACAAAATAATGGAGTGAAGTATAGAGCACATTCAACAGCAGTGAAGTTCGATGGAAAAAGAAGAAACAGTATGTGCAGTAGACTGCTTCACTGGTGGCCCCCAAGAATTTTTACCGAACAGTGTTCATATGCTTGGGTAGTGAGTCCCCTCCGCTTCAGCTCAAGCCTTAGCCGTATGACTTGACTGGCCAATGGGAAATTAGCAAGGATGATGCAAGCAGAAGTTCAATAAGTGCTTTCACGCTGGAGCTTGAGCTTATGGAATGCTCCTTCCTGGAAGCCAGACACTATGCTGCAAGGAAGCTTGGGCTAGACTAGTGAATCAGAGATGCCACAGAGATAGCGGCCCTGGGGAAGAAGAGGCCATCTTGGACATTGAAGCCCCAGCCAAGATCCCAGTTGAATTTAGTTGCAATCAGACCACAGAGATGAACCCATCCTCTGGTGGCAGAAAATCTACTGCCCAAGCAAGCTAGCTAACCTCTCAAAGTCCCTGCTTTCTCAGCCACAAAAATTGGCCTCTAAGAGAGGCGATCTCTAGCCTCTCCCTCAATTCCAACTTTCTAACAGTTCAGATGTTTAAAAGTTAAGTGAAATATGCTGAATATATTGGTTTCATTAGGAGGAAGTGGAATGAAGAGGAGATGAAATAACCCAAATTGCCCCCAATGAGCTATTGTGATATCAAAGGTATTTCTATTTTTCTTTTGAAAGACAAGATGAGCTTTTGAACCTCAATAAATAAAACATGCTCTTTTTGTCTTGTTCTTTCTTCTTTTTTGCCTGCTCACAATTTCCACAGAAATTTTAGTGTTGAAAAAGTAGATGCAAGATCATTGCTCTAATGCCTGGTGAGAGAGAAAAATGTGACCAGAAAAGTAAAACTTCCCACATTGAAAACAAATTTTTACAGACAGGTTTAAAAAAGTGTTGATGTCCACATTGGGTCAATGTCTCTCCCTTGAGCTGTATGGCATACATTTTCTTAATAGCACGAGTCTTCTTTACCATTTGGCAATCTGATATGGTATCGTTCAGGATCAAAAGTATCTGAAAATCTTACAGTCAGTCCTTCCTCCATCAGCTTCCAGTAAGGGGCTGAATCTCACCAGAATCAGCATAGGTAATAAGGGAAAACACAAGAGAACTGGATGAGGGAGAAATCATTGTCCATGGAGAGAACAAATCATCATAAATCAATTCAACCAGTCACTACAGCTCTTGTCCAAATTCCTGTTGAAACTGAAATCCAAGAAGAATCTAACAGTAAGACATACAATGGCAGTGCTACTTGAGAGGTGTTTCTAGGATAAACAGCTCAGAGAAGACTGGGAGGATACTCCTGGGAAAATGGGTGGGAAATGAGGGAAAAAGCAGAGCCCTGTGAAAGGTGAAGAAATGTCAGCTTATTCAAGGTATCCAAACAGAGAAGGAAAAGCAAATATTTTGTCTGCTGTCAGATATGCTTGGGTGGAAAGGAGACTGGAGAGGTGAGAGTAGCAGCAAAGATTGTCTCAGTCACCTATTGCTGCATAACAAACCATCCCAAAACTGTGTGGCTGAAAATAGTAAGAATATATTATTTATCACAATGCATCTCACAGTATTTTCACTCAGTGGTTCTTCTGATGTTTTGCCCTTATCAGCTGAAAAGCTGGCTGGGCTAGAAAACCCAAGATGACTCACTCAAATGTTTGACAATGTGACTGTCTGCTAGGACAGCTTTGTCTCCTTCCTGTGGTCCCTCATCCTCCAGTAGGATAGAACTGCTTCCCTGTCTGTGGTTTTGGGGCAGTATTCTGAGAGAACAAGGAAGAAGCTGCAAGGTCTCTTGAGATTTAGGTATCAGAAGTCTTCCAGTGTCACCTCTGCCACATTCTGTTGGTCAAAGCAAGTGGTAAGGCCAGCCCAGAATGAAGGGGAGGGGAAATCAACTCCACCTCTTGATGGGAGAAGCTGCAAAATCTTGAAGCAAGGGTTTTCAATTTATCACAGAGTCCACCACTTCAGCCCTCTGCTTCGTCACAATCAAAAATTATCTTCACACTCTACTAGACCACTGAATGAAAGTTAACTCTACTCTACCTGGAGGAATTCTCAATGATTCCAAGTTTGAGTAGAGGGAGACTGCAAATAGTTGGATGATCAGTGAAAAATAACGGGCTCATGGTAGGGCTGGGGTTGAAATTTATAATGAACATTACAGGAACTTACAATGATTTCTGGGAAACTCATCCCTTGATTAACAAAAATCATTTCAAGAATTTTCTGAATAAATTAGCTATTATTATTAGTTTCTTTTTATAATTATCTCTTTTTACAGTATTGACTGTGTTGAGTCTTTCTTACTTTAATAAGTAAACTATTCATTATTTAAAAGAAAAAAAGCACATGCTTTGGATAATAATACCATGTTTATTTTTGTGAGTAAGCCTAAATCCCTCCCTTTAGAAAATGAATACAAACAGCTGTCTGCCATGAAGTTCCTATCAAAAGCATAATGCTATTTGGTTGGGCTTTGCCAGGTTATATTTGTTTTGCCTTCGAGCAAGATAAGCTTTACATATGTTCACAAAACTCAGTACATTCAGTTTTCAAGGTGCCCTCTTGGAAAAATCCTGTGCAATGCCTCTACTCCCAAATCAGAACAGACAACATAACATCTCTGATTACTGCTCTCTTCAATATATAGTAAAAAACAGGGAAGTATTAATAATTATCAGTAAGTTACTTGGACTCAAACCTCTTGAGAAACCAACTAGACAATTTTGTTAAATGAAGTCAACCTTATAGACCACTGGATTAACCCTAAATATACAAAGAACGGAAGTGATTTGAGAAAAATATCTCTAATCGAGTGCTTTTATCTAAGAGGAGTCTTCTGTTAAATCAATACCTCTCAAATTTCAGCGTGCCTAAGAAGAACCTGGGAACTTTGCTAAAACACACATACCCGGGCACCACCCTAGAGATTCTAATTCAGCAGGTCTTGGTGGAGTCTCTAAGTCTGCATTTCTAACAGTCTCTCAGATGACGCTGATACTTCCAGTCCACGGACCCCACCTTGAGTAAGACTGTCCTAATCTCCGTCAGGTGTGAAAAGAGTCTACAAAAGAGAGCACACATTTTATTTTTCACCTTTGCTCAAAGATGCTAAACGAGCGCTCTGCAACATACGCTTCCAGTGCAATAACCTGTGACCCCTTTCTACTTGCTCTGTGAGGTTGTGCGACGAGTTGTTGCTAACATTAGAGTCTGTTGAGCTTTGGCTTTTGTTGTGGTCACGAGCAAACCTTTCACACAGCAATGGCCTTTGGTAGTAAAACACCCAAATTACCTGAAAGAATAATGACAACCTGTCAGACTGCCGTTGTGGTAGATTGCTTAAAGGCCAGAAATCCCTCCCATCTCACCCTGCATCCTTTGCAGTGTGACTCTGCTGGTTCCCATCCAGAATTGCAGCCTATTTTTCAAACTGCTGAACCTGAACTGGCCTCATGACTTATTTTCACCAATAGAATGAATGCACTGAAAGAGACATTACACAAATCCCAGCCCCTAAACCTCAAAAAGCCTTGCAGCTTCTGCCTTTGCCTTTTTGGAAAACTTGAAATTGCCATAAGAGGAAGCTAATCTGGCCTAGTGGAGGATGAGAGATCGTGGATGACAACTGAGACACCCCAGCCAATAGCCAGCACCTGCCAGATGTGTAAAAGAGGTCATTTTGGACTTTGAGCCCCAGAGACCTCCAGCTGAAGGCTGTTGCATGAATGAGTCCAGGTCACACCAGTGGAGGATCTGCCCAGTCAACCCTTAGAAACGTGAGAAATAACAAATCTAGTGTTTTTAAGTCACTAAGTTTTGTGGTGTTTCGTTAAGCTGCAATAAGCAACTGATACAGCTATCCAGCATATTTCAGTGAATCTGGGTGAGGAAGGATCCTGGGAGTCTACAATAAGGACAAGAATAATGATGTAACAGCACCTCACAGTCAGCAATGCCTGCAGCAATAAGGCAGAGTCCACATCAGGAGTAGCGATGCGATGTATGGGCCACCCTCATTCTTCTCTGCTCCAAGAGAAGGTATAGTCATGTTCTAAAAATAAAAAAAGTAAGTATCATTAATTATTCTATGTCTGAAAGAGTAAGTGGCAATAACATAGTCAAGAAAAAGACCCTCTGCTTTTCTGATTTCACTTTAAGCTTAGAAGATACAAACAGAGCTTGCTTGGAAGCACAGTGCGTGATCACATACAGCAGGAAAGAGGGATTCCCCACTGCACTGTTAAGCAGAGTACTGGTTGTGGGAAAGAGGACACAGATCTTTCCCGACTACCACGGATAACTCAGCATTCACTCTGTCAAGGGCAGTGGGTAGGATTTGATTGAAGTAATATTTTCCTCCCTAATCCCTCAAGCAAATGACCTAAAAAAAGGTACTTTATAATACTACTTTGCCTTTCTAAAACACTTCATACTTTTTTTTTTCAGCTTTCAACATTTTTTTTTTTGCACTTTCAACATTGTGAAATATCTCTAAAATTTTTAAAGTGACTTTCTTTACTGGGGTAACTTTCTCTAAGATATCTTCATTCTTTTGGTCGCAACCATTTTCCTCATTTATGTCATTAAGTTTGCTTTCACTAAGTTCCTCTAGCTGCAGAAGTGGCTGCACCAAACTGCATTCCCACCAGCAGTGTAGGAGGGTTCCCCTTTCTCCACAGCCTCTCCAGCATTTGTCATTTGTGGATTTTTGAATGATGGCCATTCTGACTGGTGTGAGGTGATACCTCATTGTAGTTTTGATTTGCATTTCTCTGATAATTAGTGATATTGAGCATTTTTTCATGTGCTTTTTGATCATTTGTATGTCTTCCTTGGAGAATTGCTTGTTTAGGTCTTCTGCCCATTTTTGGATTGGGTTGTTTATTTTTTTCTTATTGAGTCGTATGAGCTGCTTATATATTCTGGAGATCAAGCCTTTGTCGGTTTCACTTGCAAAAATTTTCTCCCATTCCGTAGGTTTTCTTCTTGTTTTACTTCTTGTTTCCTTTGCTCTGCAGAAGCTTGTAAGTTTCATTAGGTCCCATTTGTTTATTCTTGCTTTTATTTCTTCTAGGAGAAAATTTTTGAAATGTATGTCAGATAATGTTTTGCCTATGTTTTCCTCTAGGAGGTTTATTGTATCTTGTCTTATGTTTAAGTCTTTAATCCATTTTGAGTTGATTTTTGTATATGGTGTAAGGGTGTGTAAAACACTTCATAATTTTTTAACTTTCATTTTTCAAGAGATTTGCTTTGAACCTAGTGGGTAAGATAGGAAACATTGTATTATCCTCATGTTAAAAAATTTTTTTGAATCTTAAGTCCAGATAAAAACTTGCCCAACATCTAATTGATAAACACATCAATATCCCTTAGTACTTGAATCACCCCAAGTTCAATGGATCCTCGTGAGGAGGTAGAGGCCCCTCATATTCAGTGGGTCTGGGATAAAACCATGAATCTGTATGTTTAACAAGTATTCCAAGTGATTCTTATGCTCTTGGTCCTCAGATCAGTTTTAGGAAAACACTGGAGGAGTTTGGAAACATAGTGCTGGAGCAACGTGAATTCAGCCCCAGCCCTACCCCTCACTGGCTGTTTGACTTTGGGCCAGTTTCTCTCTCTGTAACTTATCTCAAAATTTTCATCTATAAAATGGGGCCCAGAACAGTACTGTACTAGTTTGCTAGGACTGTTATCACGAAGCACCACAAACTGGGTGGCTTCACAACAGAAATTTATTATCTCATAATTCGGGAATCTGCGATTCTGAAATCAAGGTGTGGGCTGGGCTGGTTCCTTCTAAGGGCTATGAGGGAGAACCACGTCCACGCCTCTTTCCCAGCTCCCGGTGGTTTGCTGGTAATCTCTGGCACTCCTTGGCTTACCGATCTCTGACTTCATCTTCACGTGGTGTTTTCCATGTATCCATGTCTGTGTCCAAATTCCCCCTTTCATGAGGACACCAGCCATGTTGCATGAAGGGCCCACCCTACTCCAGTATGACTACATACTAACTAATTCCGTCTGCAACACCTCTGTTTCCAAATAAGGTCACATTCTGAGGTCCTGGGGATCAGAACTTCAACATATGAGTTTTTGAGTGACACAATTTAACCTGTAACCAGTATCCACTTCTCAAATTTGCACTCAGACCCTAAGGAGATAAATGTGCATAACATATTTAGCACAGTGTCTGGCACTTCTAAACTGTCATGAATGAGAGGCATTAACTGTTATTATGTTCCATTGTCTCCCTTCTTTCTGCCTTTACTACAGATGGTGACGGGGACATATAAATACAATGTAGACAAGAGTACCGACCTTTTCAAAATGCTTTTTATATACTAGGAGAATAAATGATCTGGTATGTTTTCTCTATTTTAGAAGCTACAAGGAAATATAACAATTACACAAATCCTATTGATGCACGCAGGATCTGAAAACTCCTGGGAAACAGGGCAACTGCCTTGGCACTTTCTTCTGCTTTATAAAGCAACTTTTTTTTTCCTTTAATGCTGCTTTTAATAATATTACTTGGGCCCCAGGGTAATAAGTCTTTTCTAATCTTTTGCCTTTTGTACAGGGTTTTCCAATTGGTTTGAGGTTTTATTTGCTTATTTATGCCTCAACTAATAGAGTTGTTGAATCCCTTGGAAATTAAAGTACTCTAAAGAGTTTATTGTTTAATTCGATAATTAAATTCCCCATAGCCTCTCATGATGTGGTGCTTCTTACAAAGAGAATACCCACCATTAAAATGTAAGTAGACGTGGGCAAGAAGCAATTCTCAGTGTAACCATGTCTACTCTCATTACCTCCCAGCAAATTATCCACTTTGTAGACTATCTGCTAAAAACTCAAACTCTTATCAAAGAGAGTAAATGAGAGCAAAGGAACTGGCTCTGCCATTAACCCTTTAGTGGCTTTTTGCAAAAGCCTGAAAGCTCTCGAAATATGTCGTTTCTTGGTTGGTATGGCAGGGACAGGTAACTATGTCATGCACCCAAGTTTTCCATGAAGTTGTCAGAATTTCCAGCTAGGGTCGTTAGCAGACGGCCAGAGTCCAACCTTCTGCAAGACAAAGAAATATTCTTCCAGCCCCTTCAAAGGTATATGGGAGTCAATATCTCGTAAGATAAATAAAATTGGGTATGGTTTGCTCTTTATAATATCTCCCTACAGGGACCTGAGAATGATAACTTACCTCACCTTTGTAAAATCCTTTACAATTTTTGAAGTTCATTCAAGGGATTGAACGTGATCCTGCGAAGTAAGATAAGGCACATTTTATTGTCCCCTCTTTTAAAAAACTGACTATATCTCACCATATTTTGCAGCCTTAAAGAAGACATCTATTGTTTTAGCCTGGCCAACACCCAGCTCCCCTCTGTAAGTCAGCCCCTGGTGTTCTTTCAGGGAACCAGCCCCTTCCCAGCTCCTCTGCCACATGATTAGATGAACTGACCCCACCCCACCCCCACCAGTCTCCACGCTCTAGAAATGAGCATGTGATTCACATTGCTCAATAAGAGCATTCCACTTTCCAGGCCACAATGGCTGATTCAGGAATGGAGTGACACAAGATGTTTCAAAGAGAACTGGCTCTAGTCCCTTTGTTGAAACTGGCGGAAAAGGTGAGCTGTTTTCCCAGAGGTGCTTGGCTGGCATGATGCTATCCTTGTCACCACAAAGGAGAACGTAGCCGAGAATGAAGCCAACACAAAGAAAACAGAACCAGGAACTGAGAGAGACATTACTGATG
The DNA here is from genome assembly GCF_048564905.1 of Vicugna pacos. NCBI lineage: Eukaryota > Metazoa > Chordata > Mammalia > Artiodactyla > Camelidae > Vicugna > Vicugna pacos. Next base: position 84,475,050 of record NC_132991.1, on the reverse strand, counting down.
GTGTTTGGCACCTGGATTTTACTGTGCCTGAAACACTCCTGCTTGACTCTTCAGATATGTGGGCAGATATTTATTCTTTTTCTGCTCAGGTTAAGCAGTATTTCTGTTATTTGATACTGAAACCGCCCAAGGTCTCCACTACATTGATTAACAATGAGATGTAACACTCCCGGTATTAACAAGGACGTCCGTCAATGGGGAGCGGAGCAACTGAACTGTGATTTCCTTTTGAAATGAGCTCCACTCTTGTGGTCACATGAGATTTAAGAAAATGTTAGTGAATGTCCAAAATAAATATGCTCAAAGAAATCATGGGACTTTGCAAATCAGCTCACCTCCTTTCCTTCGTTCTTTCGTGGTCTCAGATCTGGCTTCCAGAAGCTAATGTTAAGATGAGGATTCACATGCAAGGGATTGATTTAGAAGTGGAGAAACTGGTAAGACAAAGGAGGAAAGCAGACAGGGAAGAGGGGGAACCCAGCCAGGTCCAATCCAGCAGAGTCCAGTGAGGGTGGCATCAGCCTGATCGTGCTGGAGAGCTCTGGAGGGTGTCACACCTTAGAGTGCTTCCCATTTGAGGCAAGGAGCTGGGGCTTTCCCCACTCCTGAATCTGTACAGCCCCCAGAGAGTATAAATTCTATGCACAGTCAAAGGCATCCAACCGCTCAAGGACAGACCTCTGGAAAAGCCAGGGACTTCTGAGGAAAAAGCACAATGATGGAGGAGACTCAAAACGGATAAGAAGGACACACAAATGTCTGTGTGGAGCCCCAATATTATCTATCACGTTCCCCCTATCCCTTTGCCACTACCAGTGACTTCAGGCAGGTTCTTCTAAATTTATACTTGAAAGAATATGGAGAAGGAATATTATCTAGGCTTTCAATCATTGTTTTTCATTTTCTGCAATCATTTAAAAATTAATCTTTATTAATACTAAAAAGACTATATTCTAAACTTATTAAAAGTACAACTGTCAGCTGGGCTTCAAAAATTCAGTAGAATTAATATGGAAAAAAAAACAACCCAGATTCTTCCATTTGTAGTTCCTCTGGCTATTTAAGTCAGGAACTTTGAAAAGTTTGAAGTCTTTCAGATTCCTTGGTTTCGATTCATAAATGCTCTGGTGGCCTTAGAAGATTCACACCTCATTTATGAACAGAGAATATGTTTACCCTCTATTCTACCTTGGCCTTCAATCTCTTTGTAGATTTGAAAAAGCACATCTTTTAGATCATAATACAACGTGCAGTCGTCATACTTCAAAAATATGAGCTTATTTTTAAATTGATAGTCCATGAGTGACAGTGGTCTGAAGGTAGAAGACATAAAATACCACGTATGTTATTTATTCATACACATCCTCATCTTCTAGGAACATCAGATAAGTATAAAGTCATATAATTGTCCTGTTATATCTGTTTGTATCTGTTGTCCATGATCTCCATTGATCAGTATTTAAAATCATTCACATTCAGTGAATTTTTGTTTACTGGGTTATTTATCTCACTTTTTTCTAAGCTCTCTCAACACATAAAATTTTGAAGATTGGTTGTACCTTGATTTACCAAAAACCTTTCTAACATCAGGATATATTCTAGCCACTGAATGCCTAAGAGGCTGTCCACTTTCTTTAAACATGTTACAGAAACTATGAATCATTTTACTACCAAGTTATAAAACTCTGAAAATGTGAGAGAACTGATGAAGAAGCTAAGATTCCTTGGAGCGTCTCTGACCATATCAGTGACCGTTTTCCTCCCTTTTGCCCAGGAACACATTCTTCCCATTTTAGATAAGAGTCAGCTTTTGATCATTAAACTCTATTGCAGAAAGAGCTGGGTACAACCATGGGGATTGTGATAAGGAAGGAATAAGAGAGAAATTAATAGGTCTTCTTTTGAAAAGCTTTTCTCTAGATAAATCTGGCTTGAATGAAAGGAGCCAAGTTGACATTGTTGATCTCTGATTCCTGAAAATGAAGAGAAGAAAGACATGTGCAGGTCGGGGTGGGGGTAGGTACAAATTAGAGTCTCAGATATCATTCAGTATTCTTTTGCCAAATGGTTAAGCACTGAAGAATATTGAAGTTAAGGTCTGAGAAGACTTACGTTGCCAACAGAAATGAACTCTTTATTTGAAAGAGACTGAGAATCCACTGACCATCTGTCATAAAACTTACAGAGGACTTTTAAGGGCATCCTCTTCCAGGAAAAAGAAAATCATGTTATTCCCCAAATACTAACACCACTTTTCTCTTTCTTACCATATACACACTCACATTTCTTTATGTCAGCATCATAGTACTATTAAAAGACAAATCTGCTGTCATAACCCTTCAATGTCAGATTAATCAGTGGGTATTCCTCTTCCATTGGGACCAAAAAAAAAAGTTTTAATAAAGAAGTTGGTACTCTAGGAAACATTCATGCCAGTTCATGCCAGTTCTCCTCATTTCCATACAAAAACCAAAGTTTCCCAGACTTCTTGATTCCTTTAGCCTTCATCACCTGCTCCTTCTTAAGCTCTTACCCCAGCCCACTACCACAGAACAAGCACCAACAAGCTCTTAAGCACATAGGGAAAATTGTTAATGTTTTGATCACTTCTCTGTTTTCCCAAAAATAAATAAAATAAAATAAAAATGTACACAGTCATATATACCTGTATCCCCCTGCTTGCTGGCCGGAGGCAAGTGTCACACTGGGTTTACACGTGCTTTGTGGGTGCACCTGACACACAATGACTAGTACTTTGCAATTGTACAGCAGGATTTGTGGAGCTGTTCTGAGCACAGTGCTGAACTTATTAACACATCATTAGGGGGTCAGCATTCATTCCTCAGACTTTGAGGGCATTACAGCGTGCTCCTCAAGCTCAAAACTGTCAGATTGCTCTTGTGAGCATCCTCTAAAACCACATCCACTAGAAAATAATTTGCCAGCCTAACTGGGGCAGAATGAAAAACCTCAGGAAAAAGACACATTAGTTGACTACTGGGTTCAATGCCAGAAGCAGGGAACTCAAGCTCTATGAGATTTCAGGGTCAGACCCTGGTCTCTCCTGTGAGATAAAGGTCTTTGCGACATAAAACTGTCTGGATTGATGCAAATGCTGCTCTCCTTTGTGACAGAGTATTATTTTAGTCATAAGAATGTACTTAATTGCTGTCTTGAGGTCAGAGCCATAGCAATTCCTCCAAAGATAAAGCCTATAGAATAAAATAAAGATATTTTTAAAGTTTGGGGGAATGTATGACATCATGCCTTTTTAACTTAAATCATTTTTTGTTTGATCAATGAATATCACACATGCTGCCTAGATTAACTGAGGTAGTCTTAGAGAAAAAATAATGTCCAACATGTTACACGAAGTATATCGGGTATGTATGTATGTGTGTGTGTGTATATTTGCTTCTTAGGCTCAGTTTATCACAGGTGTCCCAGTCCTTTTATAAGTACTAAATCTATAACTATTATGCTTTCTTTTCCAAAAGCAACCACATCAAAACACAACCCATTGTACGTTTTGTAATTTCAAATGCTTAACAAATGCTAAGTGATTTCATTACCAAGAATAATGACATATACAAATTTCAGGTTAATAAGCATTCCATCCAACGTTCTTTAAGATCAACAGAGACAATTACAGGTTCTTTTTCAGTAATAATGTCCTTTATTTCCATGGTCTTATAAGGAACGTAAAAAGGAAAAATATTTGTCAACATGCTATTTAAGTTGGAATGATATTTAGTTCCCTAAAACTATACACAAGCCAGATTTCTTGATGCGAAAAGTACTTCTTTGTGCCTCTTGTTAAATTTAAGTCAGTGGTCCAATATTTCTGTGCTTAGTCAGAGAAGACTTTCTTTTCCTCCTGATTATCTACCTCTGTATCCTGAGTTTTAAGTGCTCTCTCATTCAAGTCATTTTCACATTCTGACTTCAGGCTCTCAGACGTATATTTCACTGATGCTATTACTCGTGTTTACTGATTTGATGAGTGACTCCTAGAATTTATGGTCTTGGGAGAACTGCCAGGTAAGATCCAATCAACTTGCAGCTCACTTTCAGTGAGAAACGTGAAAAACATTTAGAAATAGAATACCTTAAAAACAAGGTGATTTTTCCCCTGTTTCCTGAATGTAATATTCTAAACACGCTGATGGCAAATTTCACAGAACTAAGTGACACTAACCACAAAGCCCCTTTATTTTTCTATTACCAATTTATTGAGAATTAACATATATAAAAAGATTAAATGACTTCAACATTTGATTGCCAGCTTGCTGTTAGATGTAAATGATATTGCTCTGAAAACGACTCTCCAGGGCTGAAAAGCTATTCATATTGAAACAAGGGTATTGAGTCTTCAGTGATCAAAGTGGACCAATGCAAACATCTTTGGTGAGTGCCATTTTCGTAAGGAAGTAAATTTTAAATGAAAATATTCTGCTTACATTTGGATACCAGCTTTAACTCTGTTCAAGTATGCATAAATATGTCTTATTAATTACCACTGTAACTGTATTTTCCAAAGGATTTCTCCTACACTCTATCCAGGTACCCAATGCAGTGACCATGGCTTTCTCACTCATCAGCCCATGCCCTTCATCAACTTACTGCGGCACATTCATAAGCAATGGTAAGAGGAACACAAATAAAATGTAGCGGACCTGGCATTTTAACACGTTCTGCCCAGTCTTGGCAAATTGACAGAATTATGAGTATAAAGTTGAAGCAATCACTCTTGTGGCAGTGACGGTCGTAAGTAAACAGAAACGGCCCATCAGCTGCTGAATGTTGTGTCTCTTATTTACTGTTCTGAACTTCCTGCTTTTGAAAGAGATTTGTCATTAAAATCTGCTGCTTTAATTAGTGTATTGGGGAAGCCACAGAAGGGAGGGAAGCTAAATTACCTAATTACCTGAATTACACTAATTATCTCCACGTGGTAAAGCTCCTTCCTCTCTGCAAAATTTAAAGCCCTCTCCTCTCAAATTAGGAGTGTCTTTCCACTCCCAATCCTGGTAAAGGGGAATCTAGTCCACTTTGTGGTTAGTCTCTTTCCATTTTGACCTCTAGAGGGCGATCCTTCCTAATTTTAAAAGGATCTGATTCTAAAGGGAAAAAGCTGAGAAACTAACCAAACCTCAGAATTGGAAAGTAATCACTCATACAGACTATAACAGGAGAAAAAGCTGCTTTCAAGTTACCTGTGACCCAGCAACCACCCGAGTCTTTGTTTTTCACACAATGCCCTCTCTTTTCATTCCCGCATTCGTAAGAGTCGACCCACTTTTAACTGCCTTGAGATAAAGAAAAAAATCACATAATCTCCTAAAAAACCCTTTCAGCTTTATAAATCCTACCTGCTTCATTGTGTCATTTTGTTTCTGTTTCTACAGGTTAAAATATTGACATGTTAGGTTTCCCACCTCTATTTTCCTCTTCCTGGGCTTCGTTTGTTTAGTGTGGTATTGTTCTTAAGAGAAGAAACATGCCACTTAGTACATGATAAAGATGGCCTTAGATTGTGGATTCATGGAATACATATTACCTGTCCTTTATAAAGTAAAGTTTCCAAATAAACTTATGGTTACCAGGGAGAAAAGGGGGCGGGAAGCGATAAATTGGGAATTTGAGATTTGCAGATACTAACAACTACATACAAAATAGATTAACAAGTTTCTTCAGTATGGCACAGGGAACTATATTCGGTATCTTGTAGTAACCTATAATAAAAAAAGCTATGAAAAGGAATATATGTATGTATATGTATGACTGAAATACTATGCTGTACACCAGAAATTGAAACATTGCAACTGACTATATTTCAATTTATTAAAAAAAGGAATGATAATGTTTTGAGAGATCTGAAATAGAGAAAATTTAAATACATCATCTACAAATCAAAAAATATTATTTACAGAATGAGTGACAGTTATTTCGCATAAGCAAAATTTTAACTGGGAAAGTTTTATTGTATTTTAGAGAATCACTGTGACAATTATAATATCCTAATACTAAAAGATTATGTTTAAGTATTGAACACTGAGTTATTTTTAAAATTTCATTCTACGTTTAATATTTTCTCCTAAGTTTCTCCTGACAGAAGTACTGCATCATTTAAGATAAGATTTTGTTAATCAGTACATTTTTTTCCCCATGAACAACTCAAACCTAATTTGGAAAAAAATAAAGCAATGCATAGAGGTTTAAAAAGCAAAAAATAAATAAATAAAATGTTCATCTAAGATTTCCTTGTTAATCCACCCACATTCTATAATTCCACCACTAGGCTCCCTATAAAAACAAGGACCAATGTTTATTTATTGAACATTTCCTATGTGCCAGGCATCGCACTAGGCAATTTACCTGAATTTTATCATTTAATCCTTAGAACAACTCAAGGATATATTATTACCCACTTTACAAGTAAGGAACCCAAAGCTCAGAGACAGTAAGTGACTTGCCCAACATCACTTAGTAGGTTTCACTAGAATTCGAGCCACTTCCGTCTAACACAGGGTCAATTTTCCCATCCACAGCTGCCGCATCAACCTGGGAAGACTGCCCTGAAATGCCTCCAAACCTGCAAGCTTTTAAGTTCTCCTTTCTTTCAACAACAGTAAAGAGACCTTAAAGAAATCTCGGGAAAAACAAGGAATTTATTTTCTCAGTATTTCCCCTGGCAAAACTGACTCAATATGGCTTAGAAAAATCCCAAATCCTTATTTCATACCATACTGGGTACTGTTCACATTTAAGCTAGCCAGACAGCCTCGATCAAAACTTTAGCTCTTCGGTTAACTAGCTGAAATCCTTCTAACACATGGTTTAATCTCCCTGGGCCTCAGTTTCCTCATCTGGAAACTGGATAATAGTGTAGACTTCACAAGTGAGGCTTAAATAAACAGCTCTATGTGATGGACTCACACCAATACCTAGTCAATAGTCAGTAAGTGCCAATTCTAATTGTTTTTCTTGAGGTCAGAGGAGAGAGAGGATTAATAATGGGAAATATGAGAGAGGATCTCCAACCTGAAAATAAATGAACAAATAAAAGGATGTGCACATCGTTTAAACTTAACAGATAAGATTTTTTTTTTAAGTCCCATGTAAATAGGCCCGTTTGGTTTTGGTTTCTGTTTGTTTTGTTAGGGTGATACAGCTTCCGTGGGTACATAGGAGGTTTTCCTGGGCGAGAAAAAAAGTTTACCTAGTTTAACAGGTTATGCACATATTTCACTCCAAATGCCGAGCTCCACCCCTGCCCCCACACAGCGAAACTGAAATGCCTTATTTCCTTAAGAAAACTTCAGACACCAAAGCCATCTGTGCAGAAAAAGTTAAGAAATCGATTACGCCAATCTCACTTCCTTTCTATCAGGTGTTTCACAGAATTCACTGTTCCATCTCAGTATCCCAACCCTGCCAGTCACTTTGTGTTGCCCTCCGTCCTGAACAGCTCAGTCTGAACTTCAGAGTAGAGCCTCTCCTTCGGAAATAATGTCGTGCATCTTCAATTCAGGGATACTTCCTAGGAAATATTGTACTGGCCACGGGCGATGAATCCACAGCACGTCTGTTGCATGAACTCTTCAGCCTCCACTCACTTGCCTTTGAATTTCCTTTATATTGAAAGCACTCAACCAGTAAAACAAGACGTCAAATGTGGTAAACTCTACCACCTGCTGGGAGCAGTCGGTGGAAAAGGCACAATCAGTGGGTCCACTGAAGGATCAAGGACCTTAGGCTTTGCTTTTTGGTTTCTATCTGCTTGTATGATTATTGCTCTGGATAGCAGCACATTCATCTTTGGCAACGTGGCGCGGGAGGTTTTCTATGTGAAACTCTAAGCTCCTTTTTAGTGAAAAGAGCTTCTTGTTATAGGAGGGGCGATATGCTTTATATATAATCGATTTGATTAATCTGGCTACAAATTCATGAAGAGATCAACACAAACCTTTAACCCAGTGCATGGCAGCCTTTTATCTATACCCCTAATTTTATTTCTAAAATTATCTTCTCATATTAACACTCATATAAATTTTTTTCTTTCAACCTATTACAGGTTTCTCAGCCTTGTCACTGCTGACATGTTGGACCCAATAATTCTCTGTTGTGGGGGACTGTCCTGTGCCCTGCAGGGTGTTTCGTAGCATCCCTGGCCTCTACCCACTAGACGCCATCAGCAAACCTCTCTCTGTTATAACCACCAAAACTGTCTCCAGACATTGTTAAACATCCCTCGGGAGCAAAATCACCCCTGTTAAGAATCGCCGTTCAACTAACATTGTCCTATAGCACTAGGTGTTTGATTTTCATTTTGAATATTAATAGTAATTATTGAGGTTTTATTTTTTTTCCCCCTGATTTTGGACTATGCTTTTCTCTGCTAGCGGATGCAAAAGCATTCTATAAATATCACGGATCCTTAAGTCGGCATTGTTGAGTTGTGAAAACCATAATCAAACAGCTGTGCGATGGTCCAGGACATTGACAGTGAAAGTCAGCGCCAGCATCGTGTAGGCACCTGCTCGATGGTTCAGCCTGCTGTGCTGGCTTCTGTGATCCGATCCCAGCAGTCTTCCTGAGGATGCTCCCTCCAAAACGCCTGCATGAGGCAGGGCCCACAGGAGCCTCAAAACAAAGGCAAGCAGTTGCCTAACTATGAATGATGCCATATCCATGCACAGCAGGTGTGACCCGGGCCCCAGGAAGCAGTGAATTGAACAATACTGCCTCTATGTCACCTGACTGCCGAGGAAGTAAAAACAACCTGGTTATTCAAAGCACAGATATCTGTGGCACTGAGGCCAGCCCTCCATCAGGTTCTGAAGTATGCGCGGGTCACCTGGGTCACACACACGCTTCGTCTTTCAGCATCCTCCCTCATCACAAGTCCAACCTGTCTCCTGCCCCAGAGGAGCTTCTGGGGCATCCCCCACCTGGGCTTCCTGGACTAAAACATCCTTTCATATAAATGTTCTTTCCTGGAGTCATGTGCAGCTGATCCCACAATCTGATCTGCAGTTATCTAGATCCAAGTGTGTAAACTGGCAGCCCATGGGTCAGGTCTACCCCAGGAAACATACATTCCTTTAGCTAGCAAGGTGTTTTTTAAACTTTTTGGTCTAACTGCCAGCATGTATAAACCTGGAAATTTTCTCTAAAAATTCCAGATTTCCAACTACTCTTGAAGACCTTGCCTGTGACACCACCGGCACCCAGCAGTCACCTGTAGCCACAGAGCCATGCAACCTGTTTAGACAGACCAGATCACATGCTCCCTGGACCATCCCCAGGCCTGCTTCCCTCAGTTATTTGTGTCACCTGCCTCACCCCCATAGGCATCTGAGTATGTCATCCCCTCATTTGAATCCCAGAGATTCACGTGCTGAAATTGTAATTATTTCTGGAAAACAGAATCAGCAAGACTGACAGAGGATGTAATAAAATTTAAAACAACCACATTTTAATGCTATTCATGCACTTTTCCTAGACACCATTTTTTCCTAACAGACAAGAAATATCTCATCGAATTCTCACAAAAGCCATTTGAAGTAGGTACAACTATTATCCTCCGATGGGAGAGAAGGAAACTGAGGTACAGATGGGTTAAGAAATGTGTTCTAATGTCAGGATCCATATGGGAAAGAACCCAAGTGGTCTGACTCTAGACTCCAAGCCAAGCTTGCCTTGGCTCTTTACTGCCTCTCAAACTGTGAATTCCCACAATACCTCAGAAGCAATCGTTATTACTATCCCATCTTTACAGATGAAGGAATTGGAGATCAGAGAAGTTAGGCGCTCTCCTGGAAAGAGTTGTCCAAGTGTTGCAAAGGAGAGACCAGCTACTGTCTGCACCAGCTTCTCAGAGTCAGCCCCAAGCAGCAGGGCTGGGTTTTCAGGACCACAGACCACCCAGGGCTGCAGGCCCGTCCCGGTCAGACCTTAACCAAAGGAGGCGCGAAGGGCGGTCTGCTCCGCTCTGCTCCAGCCCCCAGGCCCTGTGCGGGATCAGCACAGGCAGCCAGCAAAGCCTTCCAGATGGGCCACACCGCCCAAAGGGCTGGACTCGTCCAGCAGGGCCGATGCCAAGTCCGCTGAACTTGCCGTGCCCTGCAGGGCGGTGGCTGCTGTGCCGAGGTCAAGAGGAAGTCGCAGAAGTGGGAGCGGAGAGCAGGGGTGGAAGCTGGGACAGCTGGGGGAAAACTGAAGCCAAAGTCACAAAGGAATCCACCCTGCGTATACAGAAAGAAAAAAACCTAAAGGATTCCGGAAGCAGCAACATCTCTTCTTCAGTCTGACCAAATCTATAGCCCAGTCTCAGTTCCCACGGAGTATCGCACACACAGGCTTAAATGAGCCTGTCTTGTACAACACAAGAAATTGCTCCATTTTAAAATACACAGCGGGGCAGCGGAGAAAGTCCTAGATGTCCCAACAGACACATCTTCAGCCAAGGCCTGGAGATCATCCTTGGCCCCCGTCTCCCTTTAACTTCCCTTGTTCTATTCTTGTAGGTCCAGTCCCCTCTTCCCCAAACCTTCTCCCACACTCATCCTCCTCTCTCCATCTCAGCTGCTAAAGCCCTTGGCCAGCCCACAGGCATCTCTCACCTGGATTGTTGCCTTGGCCCCCTCATGCTTTCCTTTTCATGCCCCCTTGTCATTTTCACCTCTCCAGTCCATCTTCCAAACAGCAAAATGTAAATCTGATCGCATCATTCCAACATGCAAAACCCTCCGACACATTTAAAGTCGAACTTCTTGCCATCCTAGAAAAGCCAGCGTCTCCATCTTCACCTCCGACGATCTCTCTCGGTTGCTGTCTAACACTGGGAATCCTAAACTTCGTTGCTCCCCAAAAACATCAAATTCATTTCACTTGCATACACTCTGCCCAAAGAGAGTAGCAACTCTCTTTTCCTACATTTTCCCATTGCTATTTCCTCACTTCCTTCAAGTTTCTTTTCTGACGTACACGCTTTCTGACCATCAAAATTTTCTAAAACAGCCTCATTCACTGTCTCCCCCTTCCCAGGTGTCTCTGTGTCCTCACAGCACTTGATCTTTTTTTACCTCTTTTTTTAGCACTTAGCACAGTCTGAAATTGTCCAATACATGTATCTGCTTTTTTTTTTTTTTTGAGTCTCCCTTCACTAAAATATAACCTCTGAGAACATCTACCTGGTCTGTCTTGTCCGGGGCTGTGTCTTCAGAACAAAGAACCATGCCTGGCACACGGGAGTTGCTCAATAAATTTTTGTTGAGTGAGAGAACAGAGTTATAAACTCACCATCACAGTTCTAGCTTTGGAGAGAGAACAAGAGAGGAAGAAGACAAACAGAAATTAGAAAGAGGACAGGGAACCCAGTCATGTTTTTAAGGGCCTCCAAGGGCACACAAGAGGACAGTGCCTCACATGCACTGAGTCCCCAACAAATGGTGGCTGTGTTTGTTGATCCTATTATCCACTGATTTCCACACTCAACTGAACTTCATGCTTTCATGGGTCCTGTGAGGTAGACTTTAGTGTCCCCAGTTTAGAGAAAAGGCAGCTGAGGCTGAGAGATGTTAAGTCAGACAGGCCCGTCAAACAGCTAGAGAGTGGCGGCACTGACTCTGAAGCCAGAGATGGTTTCCCTCCCACCTGTCTATGACTTTGACCATCGTCTCTGAGATTCATGGCCGTGGCCTTATATCCCTGCACTTTCTCTTTTTTAAACAATGGGGGCTGAAAAGAACTTGTCTCCTAAATCCTAAATGTGACAAGGTAAGAGATAACACTCAAACCGTGTTTCAACATCTTGGAAGAGGAGCAGCTGAGGATGACAAAGTGCCTCTTGATTATCTGGGATGCCAGAACTGTGTCCACGTGGATAAGGTGAGGGCAACAGTGCAACTACAGCAGGTCTGATGTGCTCGTTTCTGTTCCTATCCATCCAGCTTCACCTCTGGATCTGTGGTCTCTTGTAAGCCATTTACTAGGATCCGAGTTTTTCCCATCAATTGTGTTGTCTGACTTTGCAAACAGAACATAATGCGGTTAGACAGAATAATCACAAACCTATTCATAAATTGACTTTTTCCATTTGAAGAACTTTATCAAGAATCAGTTTCCAAAGGAATCAATGCTTGATTTTTTTTTAAAGAATAAAAATAGCATGCTGGGGGTACTATTTACCATAGCCAAGACATAGAAACAACCTAAATGTCCATTGACAGATGGCTGGATAAAGAAGATGGGTTATGTTTATATAATGGAATACTACTCGGCCATAAAAAAGAATAAAATAATGCCATTTGCAGCAACATGGATGGACCTGGAGATAATCGTATTAAGTGAAGCAAGTCAGACAAATATCATATGATATCACTTATATGTGGAATGTAAAAAAAGTACAAATTTTATTTATAAACCAGAAGTAGACTCACAGACATAGAAAACAAACTATGGTCACCAAAGGTAAAGGAAGGGAGGGATAAATTGGGAGTCTGGGATTAACAGATACACACTACTAAATACAAAATAGATAAACAACAAGGACCTACTGTATAGCACAGGGAACTATATTCAATTTCTTGTAATGCACTATAATGGAAAGGTATCTAAAAATATATACATATGTATGTACATGTGTAACTGGGTTACTTTGCTGTACACTTGAAACTAACAGTGTAAATAACTACACTTCAATAAAAAATAAAAATAAAAAAAATAGCATGCTGGGAATGGAAAGTGGTGCAGCCACTCTGAAGACACGGTTGGGCAGTTTCTTTAAAAAACGAAACGCATACTTACCAGATGACCCAGCAATTGCATTTATCCCAGAAAATTGAAAATATATGTGCACACAAACCTGTATACAATTGTTCACAGCAGCCGTAATTGAAATAGCCAGCAGACTGTGGCACATTCATGCCAGGGAATAGTGCTTAGTAATACAAAGGAATGAACCGTTGGTACACTCAACTACTTGGATGGATGGCAAGGGTATTATGTTGAGGGCAAAGAGCCAATCCCCAAAGGTCACATACTCTATGATTCCACTAATATATCCCCAAAATGACAAAAAAAAAATAGAAATGGAAAACAGATTAGTGGTTGCCAGGGTTTGGTTGTGGTGGAGGAGGGGCAGGTAGCAAGAGGAAAATCTCTGCAGTGTTGGAATATTTCTGTGTCTAGACAGTGGGGGCAGTTACACAAATCTACACGTCATAAAATCACAGAGAACTATGCACACACATTGTACCAATGTCTGTTTCCCAGAGGGTGTTTCTCACTTGATGCCACAGTGCCTTGTGCACATTCAGAAAACACTATTCTCTCTAAAATCAGACACTCTAATAGAAACAATTAAGATAAACCATGTTCCTGGGGTAGTCCCAGGAAACTCCTTTGAGTTCCAGGTCAATCCCAAATCACAGTTCTTTACAGCTAGATGTAAAGATAACTAAATTTTGAGGGTCCTTCTATTGGTTTGAAACCTCAGGAGCTTCCCAGGTGAACTCTGAAACTGGCCCCTGTACAAGGAGGGCAAGGAGAGACGGAAAAAAGAGGTGTCTCCCCCAGATTGGTAAGTGGCAGTGTTACTAAGCAAGGAACTTACATAGAAGGCTTGTCCTGGGCAGCTGCGAGATGAATGGATCTCTGCATCTTGAGTTTAGATGGAGACTTTCCCTGGTTCAGTCATGTATTCAGTCCAGATGGTCCCAACACCTTATTCTCTCAAGGCTGTGACCTTGAAAATGGCTCCCACTGTGGGAACAGCGGGCAAAGCATACATTCCAAGGACGGGGTTGGGGGGTGGGGAGCCTCTACTTGGCCGTGTCCAGCTCACAGGTAAAGCAGTGGTCACGTCGTCTCAACTTCCTCCAGCACCTTCCATACTGGTTTCAACTCAATTCTGGAAGCAATGATTGAAAATATATTTATTCAAGGATGGTGCTTTCCTCTGTATTTTCCCGACTGAAATAAGTAAGTTCAGCCTCGATGTCTATTTCGTTCTGTGGTTTAGTCGGCCGTGGCAAGGGGGCCAGCAGGTGATGTAAATACGTCAAATAGGAGTAGTGAGACTTACAGTGAACAGAGGAGGGCACCTCGTTCAAAGTCATTCAAATTCAAATATTACAAAAAGGAAGAAAAACCACACACATTATCCCAGCCCAACAAATTTGCAACCTCTGGTTAGACCGTCCCGGCCCACAGCAGCAGAGTGACTGCTCCCCTATGTAAACAGCCCCACAGGTGCACAGTCACGGAGGTGGAGGCCAGGCTTGTTTGTTTTCTTTTGAATCAGGATGAGAAGGCAGTCATCATGAGGAAGTGGGGAACGTGTTGCCATGAAATACTAAGGGTTCCTCCCAGAGACACCCACCCTTTGAACTGTTTACTTTCTAAAGAGTCTGGCCTGGAACACCAAGGTGTCACTGATGCAATGAAACAGAATGCAACTCTTAAAAACAGCTAGTAGGTTGGGCACATTGGGGTGCAAAAGGCTGCCACAAAGTATCCCTGAGTATTCTGCTCCCTCTCAGTCCCAGTCATCCAAAGCGGCCATTGGTAACATTTGTATCGTCCTGGAGAAATCGCCAGGAAAGCAGAAGAAAAGTTGCAACAACAATCAGGAGTTCCTAAAATCTTGCTTACTGTTGAATTTCTGTGGCGCACCATCATTCTAAGTCCCAAGAATCACTAAATCTGTTAGACTTAGCTGCAGATACCCCTCCCACGTGTCCATTCCCCCATCTTCGAGCAAAATCATTCTCAATCTATTAATGCAGACTGGAAACCTGGAAGCTGCCATTGTGTGAAATTCAGAAGCTCATTTGATTCAGGATCCAAATTGTTTATGAATAAAATATGTAGCCCTGATGCCTGTTTACTAGTAAGTGTTATTCAAATGGTGACATCTGGTCTATTATACAGTCCGATGTAATTTGGGTCCTGGGTATGTTGTGTGTTCCTCTGTCCCCTGTGGGTAGGATGCTCTTACAAATGCCTTCCTTTTTAATTCCAGGACGCCCAGGATTATTTGGACTTTTTTTTTTAATTATAAAGCAAATATAGGTCAGTTTTGCCACATTTTTGGACACTCGTTTATTTATTTATTTAGTCAATGGCTTTTATTGAACAGCTACTATGTCCGAGCCACCATGATAGAAGCCTGAAAGGAAAGAATAAGTAAAATATAGTGCTCGTCCTCAGCAAAATCCAGCAGAGAGAAACAGAGTAGGTGGACACTGGCGATGGTCTGTGTAGCATGTATTCCCTGCTTAGGCCTTCCAGACAGAACTCTAGCTGAAGGGTAAACCCATTCCTTTTGTCAGTGATTAGCAGGAGAAAATCCTTGTCAGTGAGTCATGAGAAGAGGTGCGCTGGGAGCTTCCCTCGTGCTCTTCAGAAGGAAATTCTGGAAGCTTTTTCTGTCTTCCTCTGATGATATTGTTCATGGATTATGTGTCTGGAACAGCTGCATCTAATTCATGACCAGCCTGAGGATGGAACTGATCCATGGAGAGGTACAGAGCTGAGAACGTCACGGGCAAATGGAGTCAGTCAACGGATTAAGGCAACTGAAAATGTGTCCTATGTCTGGGCTTCCTCTTAGGGGGCCCAATGAATTTCTTTGTCATTTAAGCCAATTTTGAGTTGGGTTTCCTTAATTGCAAACAAAATTGTTTGATATATATTTCCCCAAATCTCTTCCCAAGGAGAAGATCCTTGGTTGACACCATTTCTGCCTCAGTGCTGATACTGACAGGTAATGCCGCACACGTCTCATCACACAGGCTTCTTCTGACTGTTCTTCTTCTCAGTTAAGGCCCCTGAGGTTATCGGACACTTCGTCCTCGCTCTTTGCCCTTGTAGTTAACGGTGTTCCTTCACCTATTCCCAACTAATTTAACCTAAACTGCAACATGAGAAATGCCAGGTTGGCATGGGGAAGTTTCTCAAAATATAATGGTTTCTGTAGGTATATTTTCAGCTATAAAAATTATTTTTAGTAAAAATATATTTAAAATTAGAGATCGATTGCATTCACCTGACATGGCCTTTGGATAATTTGGCTGAAATAAGGCCACAGACACAGAGTAGACAGTCTCTTAAGAGTGGTTCCAGCCCCAGCAGCCTGTGAATCATGGCTCTATGTGTAGCAGACACAGCAGAAAGCGAGCTGAACTCTCCTCATTGCTATCCTCAGTAGGAAAGGGCTGAAAGAGAAAAAAGATGGGCATTTAGGGTGGCTTAGTTGAGGGACAGGGTCCAACATCAATATGGCTAATTCTAACACTGAGTATCTGCTGGTCTTGAACTAGCTGTGGCTTTGGGTTTTCATCCATCAGTATTTATATCAACCATAAAGGATGTCATTCTGGGTGTAAACCTCATCAATTCAAAATTGAGGGGCAGGGTACCAGGGAGAAAGAATATTCTGGAACTGATTTTACGAAGGTTGTGTTGATTCCTGGTGCATCCTACCCACCACCTCTAACCTTGTTTGCATATCATCATGAGCAGCCAAAGTCTCTTTGAGGGGTTCCTCTGAGAATACCAAAGTGACACAGAGTCGGTTACTGATTAACTTAGGTTACCATTATTTTAGACTATTATGAAACTATTATTTCAATTTTAAGGTAATAATCACAAATAGCTTAAGGATAACTCTCACATGACTTCCCTCTATCCCGCATTGCTTGTCCTAGTGTTTTAAATGTAATAGGTTCTGAAGTACCCCAGGCCTTCTATTCAGCATGTGTAGGAGTCAATAAAGGGCAGTAGCTTGAAGCAAATTCTATCTTTCCAAGAGGTTCTGAAATACAGCAACAGAGGCCAAAGAAAAGCATCCTGCTCTCACTTTCTTACCTCCAACAGGGTCAAAAGGGAGCCCCAGATATTCCACTTTGCCCAGCTCCTAACATTCAAAGCCTAAACACCTCTGCCTTGAATCCCCCAGGACAAATCTCATTATGCCCCGTACGTACACATCAATCACCCTAATAAGGCCCAGATTCTCAGGTCATCCGAAATCTTCCTCACTCTAGCCCCCACAAAGCTCTGCAGAGCCCCTGCTCAGTCCCGGTTCTGACTCCTCGGAACTCTCAGAACCCTTCCCACTCTGCCCTCTGCAATTCCCAGTCCACCCTTTGCAATACCTATATCCTTAAGCTGTCTCTGATGTTTCTGTCTTTATCTTGCTCTGACTGTAACCTGGCTGTCCCTTGAGGACGCTGTTTCCCCTGCAGCCTCCCAGACGTGGGACCTCTTTTCTCCCACAGCCCTTGTGTTACCTGGATGTCTACTAGGCATCTCAAGGCTAAGATGCACAAAACACCTCCTGATCTGCCTCCACAAAATTCCACTACAGACTTCGCTGTTTGACTGATAACAAATCCACCCTTCTAGACATTCCAGTCAAAAGCCTTGGCGCCATCCTTGATTTCCTTTCCCGTCACATCTCACGTTCGATCTGTAGGAAACTTGTTGGCTCTACTCTCAAAAACACTACATCCAGAATCCGTACCCCTCTCATTACCCCTGGTGATCCACTACCATCCCTCCCCTAGGTTGCTAGAATAGCATCTTTGAAAGTCTCCCCGTTTCCACCTGAGTCTCTTCTGTCCTCCTGGACTCTATTCTCAAGTCATCAGCCAGAGCAATCCCTTAAGAGGTAGGTCAGATCAGGCCCCCTCTGCTGGAAACTTTTGGTAGATCCCCTGTTTAAACTGGAGTGGTACAAACCAAAGTCCTTAGTGGCCTACCAGGTCCTGCAGGATCTGCCCCCTTGACCCATCAGGTCTCTTCTCTCCCTGACTGAATTACTCTGTTCTACACATTCTTCACTCCCCAGTGCTTCCAGGAGGAGCTAACAAGGACTGTCTCTCTTAAGACATTTGCACTGACTGTTCCCTCTGCTCTTTCTCCAGATATGTCCCCCAAACCCACTCCAGCACCGCAGATCCCCATACCCTGCTCTGTGCTTCCTCCTAGCGCTCATCCCTCCAACATCTGTGTGATTTTCTCGTGTCACATTTCTGTCCCCAGCCTTCCATGCGAATGTAATGGCAGAAGCTGGAACCTTTGCTTGCTTTGTTCATTGAGGTGTCCCAAGTACCTACCTAGAGAACAGGACTGACTCCTGATCATGTCTCAGAAACCTGCCTCACAACAGACACTCCCACATCTTGGGTGATGGCAACTCCATCCTTCCAGTGGCCCAGGTCAAAACTATTGAGGGCATCCTTGACTCTTTTAGTTCTTACACCCACATCCAATCAGTCAGGGAGTCTTTGGGGCTCCACCTTCAAAATAATTGCTTGGTAATTTCATGTTGAAAGAAGGACTGATTGATCCATGAAATTGGCTAATAATATTACCCAATCCCAATAGAATGCCATGACCTAATCCCAACACATCTAATCCTTTTACATATCCCACCCATTGATACCCTACTAATTATATGGGTAGTCTTTCTAAATATTATTTTTGAATCTAATTTTGTATAGCTTGACTTCTACTTTGTATAGACTTCATTAACTTCCTAAGGGCAGAAACCATGTGCAAGATACTTTATAAATTTTGTAGGTCCAGTTTAGTTCTTCTAGCTGTGAAAGCCCAGTAAGTGTTAGTTGATGGTGAGGCAAAGAGTAGTGTCACAATCTGCAGTCAAAAATCTAAACATGGAGTTCTTGAGATCCTATTAAAAAGTCAATCCAATTCAACAAGTCTTCACTGCATGACTGTAGTACGAATTCTACTGGATGCTGAAGAGGACAAAATACATAACTTTGAAGGCAGAGAACACAGTTATTTAAACTAATAATCTCAATACACTGTGGTAAATGACATTTGAGCATTGATACAAGGTGAGAGGAATTAACCCCAGAAAACCAGAGGAAGGCAAAGGCAAGTCAGAATTTATCAGGAATACAATATGGGCGAAAACATTACAAGCCAGGAAAAATTGAACAGGACTTTTTTGTTTGTTGTTAAGCTTCTCTTCTTTATTATTAGTGATGTCGCTTTTGGCCATAAGAGGCCTGATGGGGAAGGGAGATTCAATTCATGGACCAGAACACATGTATTAGGTAAGGAGTTTGAATTAATCTGTTTCTGGATCCCTTGTGAAATTTTGATACATAATGACTCAAATGATCAAAAAAGGACTATATTAATTTATTCAAGTTTTGACTCATAGTCACTCATGCTTTTGGCAAGGTTTGCATGAATAATACTATTTTATGTGTCTGATGCCAAAACTGAAATATTAATAGACTGTGTTAAGATTTAAATCTAGTCATAAACATGTCTCCAAAATAAGATGCATGATAATTAGGAGAAAAAATAATCTGGAGCTGTTTCTTTCTGTGAACATGCAGAACAGCTCCAATCTGTCTTTGCATTTTCCTTGAAAGTAAAATAGAGAAACAACAAAGAACAAAACTGCCTGTACTTGTACAACAGTCTGAGTATAATTCTGTTTCAATTCCATTTTAAGAAATTTTGACCACTTGCTATGGAAACGTTTTCTTCTGGAATCTGTAAATTGTCATCTCTTTTCCAGTAGGCATGTGTAAATACATTCACATCTTCCCCAAACTAAAAACAAACAAAAACTTCATCTTTCTTTGGAAAACAGTGTGCTTCTTTTGACATTCCTTAAGCTATTCTTGAAAATAGAACTGGATTTGAGTGCTGACATTAGCACATACTAAGCAGTTATCTCTGAGGGTCCCTGTTTCCCTACCTGGAAAGTGGAAATAGCAGGACTTGCCTTATCTCACAGTATTTGTGAGGCTCAAACCGATATCATAAATGTTAAAACATCATATACTAGCAAAACTTATATACAAACGTTCATAGCCACATTATTTGTAATAGCCAAAAAGTGAAAATAACTTAAATGTCCAACGACTGATGAATGGATAAACAAAATGTAGCATAGTCATACAATGGAATATTATTCAGCCGTGAAAAGGAATAAAATACAGATCTTCCTTGATGTATGGTGGGGTTACATCCCGATAAAGCCACTGTAAGTTGAAAATATGAAATGTCATAAAATGCATCTAATTCACCTAACCTGCCAAACATTATAGTTCTGCCTAGCCCACTTTAAACATGTTTGGAACACATACGTTAGCCTAGAGTTGTGTAAAATCACATAACACAAAGCCTACTTTATACATGAAATGTTGACTACCTCACATAGTTTATTGAATTCTATACTGAAAGTGAAAGACAGAATGGTTGTGAGTGTGTCGGTTGTTTACCCTCATGATCACGTGCCTAACTGGGAGCTGTGGTCACTGCTGCAACCTAAAATCATGAGTGTGTCATACCCTATATCACAAACCCAGGAAAAGATCAAAATTCAAAATTCGAAATATGGTTTCTACTAACAGCGTATCGCTTTTGCACCACCGTGAGGTGGAAAATCATCGGTCCAACCATCATAAGTCAGGGACCACCTGGACTGATGCATGATACAACATGGATGAACCTTGAAAACATTGTACTGACAGAAGCCATATACAAAAAGCCACATTTATATGATTCTATTTTTATGAAATTGCCAGAGTAGGTGAATCTGTAAAGAAAGAATGTAGATTAGTAATTACAGGGCTAGGGGGAAAGAGGACAGACTAGGAAGTCACTGCTAATGGGGACAAGGTGATGAAAATGTTTTGATATTAGGTCAATGATGATGGCTGCAAAATTCTATGAATATACTAGAAACCACTGAATTTTGCACTTTAAAAGGGTAACTTTATGATTGATGAATTATATCTCAATTTTATAAATTATACATTGCTAATATATTAACTCTTAATTTTAATTATTAATATTTATTGTTATTATCATTAAAGATTTAATTATTATTGTCATTATTTAGGAGTCTATTTCAATTAGGGAGTATTTCCCTGAGAATATGCTATAGTTCCTTCCCCCCTATTCAAAATTTCTCCCTAAAGTATTAGAGCTGCCCTACCAGAGTTCTGGACAATAGTATTTTGGTATTTTGAAGAAAGCAGGCATTGGGGAAAGGGTTGGAGTTCATAAACATAATGGCATGAAAGAGGTGGTCCCAGGGCCAGGTGTGTTGTGACATCACTTTTTATGCACAATTGCACTTAGTGCTTATTTTGAGTCATTAATTTCACCTGGGTAAAAATGTGTATTTTCAAGAGTGTGTGTGTGTGTGTGTCTGTGTGTGTGTGTGTGTGTGTGTGTGTGTGTGTGTGTGTGTGTGTGTGTAAGGAAAATATGTGAAGATAGAACACAGTTTTACCAGAGCTCTTGTCTTCTTGCCACTAAAGTTCACCAACTTCTTACCGTTTCCCATGTTTTGGAATAATTTTTTCTTAATTTCTAGAAATTCTGCATAACCAGTTTTAAAAACTTCTGTCAGTAGACGAATGATGAAAATATAATTTTAAAATTATATACTCTCATCATCCAAAGGTGGCATAACATTTATTTTCTACCCACCAATTATTTTCAAACAAAAGGGAATGTAATTTTATTTAGCTTGGTCACTTTATCAGAACAGCTAGGGAATACACATCACACCAAAATATGTTTTTAGTAAAATCACAACATGAGTTTCATAGAGAATTAGTTTGTTGTTGTACTAATTACTTTCACCACCCAAAGAAATAGCGTGGAACAATGCATGCAAAAAGAATTTTTTTAAATAACTTCTTTCCGTATAAAACTATGAATACAAAAGTGAAAGCAAATTAAAAAGCAGCACACGTAAGATGCTCTTGTTTACTTGTTTGTAGTGTATAAAACGTGAAAAGAAGAGGAAGTGAAGGCTGTTAATAGTAGCTGTCTCTGAGCAGATGGATGGCTGGCGGTCTTAGCCTGTTCATTCTCATCTGTGTCCTCTGACTTTTCTGTCATAGAGATCTCATAAAAGAGGATGGGACCAAAATGGCAAAGTAGGAAGACCCTGAACTCACCTCCTCCCAGGGACACACTAAAATTACAACTATTTACACATCAACTATCTGTAAGAAAAACCTGAAGACTGGCAAAAAGAAAAGAATTTCCACAACTAAAGACATAAAGAAGGAATCACAACAAGACAGGTTGGAGGGGCAGAGATGTGATATAGTCAGACCCACATCCCAGGTCAGTGACTCACAAATGGTGGGACTATCACAACTGTAGAAGCCCTCCCCAGGGAGTGAGGGGTCCAAGTCCAACATTGGGCTCCTCAACCAGGGGCTCCTGCCCTGGGAAGATGGGTCCCCAGATGTCTGGCTTTGGAAACAAGCAGGGCTCATGTTTGGGAGAGCTGGAGGGTTACGGGAAACACCGACTCTGCTCCTAAAGGGAGCACACAAAGTCTCACATGCCTCAAGTCTAAGCACAGAGGCAGTACTTTGAAAGGAGCCTGAGTCAGACCTGCTTGCTGAACTTGGGGAGCCTCCTGGAGAGACAGAAGGCAGCGGGGACCCCCCGAGACACTGGAGGCAAGCACTTCTGGGAGCTGGTTCCAGCACAACAGCAGCAGCACTGCCAAGCTCCATTTTGAAATACTCCCCCCAGCCTATCAGCACTGGGGACCCAGCCCCGGCCTCCAGCAGGCTGGCATGAGCATCAGGCCGCACAGACAGACCCTACAAGACCTGGCCCCCCACCAGCAGGCTAGCAGCAGTCCCACACCCCCTAGGACTCACAGCCAATTTGTCAGGAAGCCTATCACACCTTACAGCAGGCCTGTTGCCTCCTCAAGAGAGATGGCCTCCCAGTCAACCAGGCCCGGATCCAGCCCCGGGATCCAGCCCCACCTACCAGCATGCTCACAGTTGTTAGCTCCACCACAGCAGAAGAGTGCATCCAGCCCTCATAGGGGGCACCCCTAGAGCATACAGCTCTGGTAACCAGAAGGGAGTGTGCTTCTGGGCCCCATAGGACATCTCCTACATAAGGCCACTTCTCCAAGATAAGGAAATGCAACCAACCTACCTAACTCATAGATATAAACATAGACAAATGGGCAAATGAGATGACAGAAGAATATGTCCCTAATGAAGGAACAAGAAAAAAACCTCAGAAAAAGAACTAAATGAAGAGGACATAAGAAATCTACCTGATAGGTTAGGTAAGGATCATCAAGATGCTCACAGAACTCGGGAGAAGAATAAACATACCCAGTGACGATTCAAGAAACAGCTAGAAAATATAAAGAAGAAGCAAACAGAGCTAAAGAATGCAATAAATGAAATAAAAAATATACTAGAAGGAATCAACAGTAGATTAGATGACACATAGCAATTAATTGGCCATCTGGAACATAGAACAGGGGAAATTACTCACTAGAGCAAAAAAAAAAGAAAAAAGTTTTTTCTAAATGAGGACAGTTTGACACTTCTGGAACAACATCAAGCACACTAACATTCATATTATAGGAGTTCTGGAAGGAGAAGAGAGAGAGAGAGGGGCAGAGAATTTATTTGAAGAAATAATAATTGAAAATTTCTCTAATCTGGGGAAGGAAACAGACATCCAGGTCTAGGAAGCACAGAGTCCTAAACAAAATGAACTCAAAAAGAGTCACATTATAATTAAAATGGCAAAAGTTAAAGATAAATAATCTCAAAAGCAGCAAGAGAAAAGCAACTATTTACATATAAGGGAACTCCCATAAGAGTCTGAACTGACTTTCCAGCAGAAACTTTGCAGGCCAGAAGGGACTGGCATGATATATAGTCAGAGTGATGAAAGGGAAAAAGCTACAGTCAAGAATATTCTACCCAGCAAGGTTATCACTCAGATTTGACAGAGGAAAAGAGTTTCACAGACAAGCAAAAGCTAAAAGAGTTGAAGACCACTAAACTGGCTTTAGAAGAAATGTTAAAGGGACTTCTCTACACAGAAAGGCCAGAACTAGGAATATGAAAATTATGAAGGAAAAATCTCATTGGTAAAGGCAAATACACAGTAAAGATAGCAAACCACTTACAAAGCCAGCAGCAAGGTTAAAAGACAAAAGTAGGACAATCGACTATATCTACAGTAAGTAGTTCAGGGATATGCAAACAAAGAGATGTGAGACATGCTGTCAGAAATATTAAATGTGGAGAGGACTAGTAAACATGTAGGGTGGTTAGAGTGCATTTGAACTTAGGAGAACATCGACTTAAAATAATCACGTACATATATTGGTTGCTGTATATAAACTGCATGGTAACCACAAAACTAAAACCCATAATAAATACACACACAAAAAAGAGAAAGGAATCCAAACATAACACTAAAGATAGTCATCAGATCACAAGGGATGGAAGCCAAAGATGAAAGGAACAAAAAATAACTACAAAAACAACCAGAAAACAATGAACAAAATGGCAGTAAATGCATACCTATCAATAATTACTTTAAATGTAGAGAGACTAAATACTCCAGTCAAAAGACACAGAGTGGCTGAATGGATTAAAAAAAAAGAAAGAAAGAAAAAAACAAGACCAATTTATAGGCTGTTTAAAAGAGACTCACTTCAGATCTAAAGATACATATAAACTGAAAGTGAGGAGTTGGTAAAAGGTATTTCACGCAGTGGAATGAGAAGAAAGCTGGGGTAGCGATACTTGTACAAGACGAAATGGACTTTAAAACAAAGGCTATAACAAGAGGCAGAGAAGAAAATTACAGTTGTCCCTTGGTATCTTGGGGTGATTTTTCCCAGGAGCTCCTGGATATAGCAGAATTCTCAGATACTCAAGTCCCTTATGTAAAATGGCGAAGTGCAGTGAGCGCAGCTGGCCCTCTGCGCCCGCAGATACAAAGCCCTTCGGCCCTCCTGCTGTTCACCCTGCAGACCTTGGGATTAGGGTTTGTCAGCCCCCGTGTGTGTGTGTGTGTGTGTGTGTGTGTGTGTGTGTGTGTGTGTGTGTGTGTGTGTGTATAAAACCTATTCGTGCTCTTTCTTTGGAGAACCCTGACATACATACCAGATTCCAGGAAATAGGACCCCCAGAGAACCTAAGAAACACAGATCATGCTACTTCCCAACTCTTAAAAGTGGCCTTTCTGGATGAAAAGTGTACTGGGGCTGGAAAATTGGTTTAGACATCCACTCTAATACTTTTACTAGAAACAATACTGAGAAATCGGCCTACATTTGCCCTTTTTTTCTTGTTTCACATCGTCTTAAAGGAAGCTCAGTTTTGTCATGTAAAATAGCAGCTAATGTTTACTGTTTCCTTCCATCTGGTACAAATGGTCATGGTGTGAATTGTAGATAAAGGTTTGTTGATAAGTCAACAGGTTTGCTAGACCATGAGAAGAGGCTGGTTTATAACACATCCTTCCAGCTGCGGCATAGAACTGCAACCACAATAAACAACACATGTACTTTTTGCAGGTGAGTTGTAGATAAAAATACCAGGCAAGCAGCTGCTGGGGTAGGTGTGCCAGGACTGGGCATCGTTTTTGCTCAATTCAATTGCAATTGACGAAGGAAGGTTTTTAATAAAATCTCAGAACGTATAGCCACGCCTGGTATTGGACTGGAGGAACAGAAGGATATTATCAAAGGAGTTTTATCACTCATGAGGGAAGCCAAAGACATGAAAATATTTGGGAAATAGGCAACTATTCGAGAGGGAGATTAAGAGCTGAATTTACACTTTCAGAAAAGGAACGATTTGATAATAAAGTCTAATGGAAACATGTAGACAGTGAATACACATGCAAATAAATGGACAGTGGAGACTTTAACATAGCAGTGCTTTCCCCTATACATGGCTTTATCTGACACTTACATCTCCACGAGAGAAGAGCAATGGTCCTGTTTCACAAAATAAGAAATGGACGGCTTGGAGGAGTCAGTTGTTTTAGAATCCTAGACTCGCAATCAGGACGACATACCACCTTTCATTTGTGTCTCATAAACGTTCCACTTTCCCCGGCCACTTATTTCATCGCATTCATTATTTTCTCTGCAGTCCCAAGACAACACTAACTGTACTTCCCAATGAAAGTGCATTATTATGAAACTCATGGGGTAGAGTTTTTCTCTCTTTGTCCCTCTGAGGCATTCGCTGTCTGCAGGATGATTCTTCTGGACCTGAGTAGCCCGTGTTGAGGGATCTGTGTGAGTAGGGAGTAACGAGAGAGGGGACAGGCAGCCCTCCCATAGACACCACCTTGAGTGCCTTTGGCTGAAGCGACCTTAAAGCAGACCCCTTAAAGAGTTAATCCAAAGCTTGCAAACAAAACCAGGCACAAAACAATTTGGCACACAGGGCAATTTTTTTTTTTAATTAAAGCTAAAAGCCTCTAGGTGAGACATAAACTCACCATAGCCCTGAGCTGTCTTACCCGTGGCTGCCTCTGATATGTGACACCTCTGTGGCCCCGAAAGCCCCTGAAGCAGTTCTTTCCCTCCAGAATAAGCGATGCTTATTCCGAAGCTGCACTGCATAGGGCGTGAATGGAGTGAGGGTGGGATCAAATACTGTAGCCCTTGTCTGGATACTCCGTTCTTTAAAACCTCACTGTGGCTAAGATTTCATGTCTCAGTTTGCTGGGTGAAGGGATTAACCCCATAACAAAGCATCTAAAGCTTTCAGAGGGTGCCAGCACCCCGAATCCCCCTTGTTTCCTATCTCCAGTCTCCCTTGAACCCTGCCTTCCCCTCTAATATCCCATTCCCTTGATCTTCTCATCCTCTCTAAAGAAATAACCAGGTAAAGTCCACATCCCCAGGCACTGAGAGCCAATGACAACAATCACGATAATTAACTTGGGTAGAGTTTATACCATGTGCTTTCATATTGTATATAACACTAAGGGAATTGTTAACCATATTTTACCTATGACGAAGTTGAGGATTCAGGCACAGAATGACATTCTATAGGATCCTAATCTAAATTGCTTGTCCTGGGCCCTTGACCCCAGTATCTCTTCTGCCTTCTCCTCCAGCCATCCGGCACCCTCTGCTCTGAAAAGGAGAGAGCTGGACTTTGACTCAGGCTATGAAAATCTGCCCCTGGGAAGGGAAGGCAAGGGGAGGGTGGCAGAAGAGAGGGAAAGCAGGAGTCTTTCTTCCAGGCTCCAATCCCACACTTCCCTGCTCTTACACTTCCTCTGCAAAGAAGCAAACCAAACACATCCACCAAGAAGACAAAAACCCATTTCCTTCTGAAACTTCATCTGGGGGATCTAGAATAGAAATTCATACTCTCCCCATTAACATAACTTAGACTTTATTTCTTGCAAATTAATGCCCTAATCTTATGAGATCTGGAAAGCAATTGCCTGACTTTTCCTCAGATCACATAGTGAAGAATCCATGTAAACTAGACAGTGACTAGTAAAAGGCTCAAATCACCTTTCCCAAGAAAGGAGGCAAGGAAAGGGAAAAAAGAAGTAGAGAAGGGTTTCAGTTTTCCTTTCCTAGTTGCATATATGATAAATTTCCATTAAACGTTGATGCATTTTTAATATGATGTCTTTAAAACTACACAAGAAGAGAAAAAAGGCACCCAGGACCTGCACTCAGATGCAGAGCCCTCAGGGTCCAGGAGTACCTACAGATCTCAAACCTGGCTCTATCCCCATATATCACAAGAGGCTGGCTTCTTTCAGGGAGGCTGGGCTGTGCGGGTCACCCAGAGAGCCTGCTAAGTGGCCTAAGCCTCCTGTCACCTGAAAGTCCATCCATGTGATGGTCACCTTGGAGGCTTTTTGTGTAAGTTAAATAAACGGATAGGAAAATAAATAAGACATACATGCATTCATACATTTGTAATGTATTCAGGGCAGAAATCCATTCAAAGCTAATTGCTAAGCAAATTAACAGACTAACTGAATTGCCCAGAAATTGTTACTTAGTGTGGGTAACATAATACTATGTGTTAAATATAAACTATCGTTGACCCTAGAGGAACTTTTATTTAAGAAGAGGAAGAAATTACGCTTTAGAGCCTTCATTTTTTTTAAGCTCTTTACCATCTGTTTGGGTGAAAGACTATATAAAGGCCGCTAATCACCATTATCACTAATTATCTGTCACTAGAAATCTTTTTCAGTTTACCATTAGCATTAAATTCGAAGCAAGAAGCAGGCTTATGAAATCCTAGAATATATTTTTATTCTCTACAGAGACAAGTAGTTTACAAAACACTTTTGAGATTCTAATGTGGACTCTAAATCCGAAAACATGGCATCCAAGCCCATTTTACCTTTGTGCAGGGAACTGCCTATTTGGTGCTCAGACTGAGAGCTGTATAATCCAGGCTCAGTTAGGTTCTGACACAATTAGGTTCTAGCCAGTTGCCAGGGAGGCTCTGATAGCTGCAGAGGACTAGCAGGGGAGTGGTAGAGGCGACGGCCCTTGGCTTGGATTGCAAAGGCCCTGCAATTCAGTGAGTCTAGGCCCTGAAAGAGACAGGTTGTGTATGTCTACTAGACCGTGAGCAAAACCCTCCTTCACTTACCCTGCTCCATTCACGCAACCACTTAACACAAAGAGGGACCCATAGAAGAAGCTTGACAAATATTAGTTGTCGTTGTTTGTGGTTGTAGTGGAAGGACTCTTGGCTTCTTGGCTTGATTTTCTAATAAGTTGTTTCTAAGGATCAACTAATTTTATTTTAAAAGAGTTGAGATATTAGATAGTCCATCTTTTTCAAGAGCTTACTAAGCAGACTTGGATTCCAGTTTCCATATATCTAGATAGTCATTTCGTGGCTTGATTTCCCTCTCGACACACTTAAAACTGTATTAACCTGCTATCGAACTCTGGAGGCCAGAACCTACCCAGGAACCAAAGAATATTTTCTAGGAAAACATGGCAGCTTTCCTCCATGGTGTGCCCTCCGGGATTACAGACAGATTCAATGCCTCAATTTATCTCTTAATATCCTTGACAATATGATACCATCCTATATTTCCAGCCCCATTGCCCAATTGTTACCTACATAAACCTTGGTCTACAATAAACTCAGACTATATAATGATCCTTGAACCTCAGAATTTAGTTCATCTAGAAAATTTACTGACCATATACAAAATACCTTTGTTCTGTAACTTTGCTCATGCCATTTTATCTTCCAGTAATTAATTTCTTCCATACTCCACTCACACTTTAAAGTTGTCACAGATAGTTTTTGGAAATTTATCTTCCCAGACTCCCTTTCTTGCCACCTGACACCATCCACCCCATCCCACTAGGGCTGCTAAAGGAATGGGTTTAGGGGACCGTGTTTATATCATGGATTCCTATTTCTACTCTCAGCAGAGTGAAACATGTTGGGTGCTTAGCTGACCCAAACTGGACCTATCAGATTCTTTTCTTGGGAATCTAGAAATAACACAGAGTCAATTCAACATAGAAAACTGTGTAAGACTCATCGAGGGTCTATTCTTGAGTCAGTCCCATGTTAACCGAAAGTTACATGCAAAACAAAGTTATGGAGCATTGCAGACCAAGGATAAGCAAACAAAGTCGGTTTGCCATACAGAAGAGAGCATGCCTTGCAAAATTATGCACATAAGAATTACGCAGCCACTGAAAGGAAAAGCAGCGATGGTCCTTGGCAGCTCCCCAGGGTGCAGCTCCACTCCCAGCTGTATCTCATTTATGTGAGAGCTCCACTTCCTAAATATAAACCTTCTTTTCAATTGGAATTAATTTAACTGGATTTCCATCCCTTACAACTATTGAGTTTTGCCTTTAAAAAAATACTCTCGCTCAGTTGACAACTCTTCCATGACACTTTTTCGACTTACCTCAGCCGAAACCATTCTTGCCTTGCTATGCTACCTCGTCATGAGCTCCCTGCTTCTCTATTCTCACTGCCTTTCAGTTGCTGCATGAACCCCCCAGAGGCTTAACCCCCCCAACCCAAGCCCTAGGATAGATCATGTTTTATTATCTGGAGAAATTGGAGAAACCTTAGTTCAACCACGTCACAGTGCTCTGCTAGGAGTTCGTGCTGTCAAACTTCAGCTTGTTTCTATTACCAAACTCCCATCTTTGTCCCCTGCTTTGATAATTTGGTATATGAGATCTTCCTAAATTGATTCCACCTTGCCCTGACCAGTTGTTTTCTGAAAATCCAGTTCAAAGGCAGGGGCTCTTTTAGTAACCGCTTGGTATTGGCAGTGGTTCTCAAGAAGGGGGAGTGATTTTGACATATGACCATGTCTGTTAACACAACCTGGGGGGAAGGAGCGTTACTTGCCATTAGTGGATAGAGACCAGAGAAGCTGATAAAATCCTTCAATGCACAGGACACCGTCCCACAACAAAGAATCATCCAGTCCAAAATGAGAATAACGTGAATAAAATGTTGAAATTGAGAAACTCTACTTTAGTGGGCAAATAGCCTTGAGCCAGTTATGTAACAGAATTTCCCTCCATAAAATATAGGTATATACTTCCTGTAGGGTTATCATAGTACCTAACACAATGCTTTCAAAACTTTTGGCACTTTGTCATGATTATGTTTGCACAATGAAAAATATTTCTTAAATAATATGTCATTATCTAACTATTCCTTCCTTATACCATCTAAACTTTGGGGTTGGAAAAATTCTTGGCAGTGATGAATTCTATGTTTACTTGTCAAATCTCTTGGGATTCTAAAGGCTTTGATCATATTTGTCTGTTGATTTTTTTAAATAAAATTTTTAAATAAAACTTTTTATAGTGATAAAATATACATAATGTAAAATTAAAATTTTACCATCCTAACCATTTTTAAGTGTACAGTTCAGTGGTGTTAAATACATTCACACTGTTGTGTAACCATCACCACCATCCATCTCCAGAAACCTTTCATCTTCCAAAATGGAAACTCTATACCCATTGAACAACCACTCCTCATTTCCTCTTCCCCCACCCCATGGCAATCACCAGTCTACTTTCTGTCTCTATTTGACTACCCTTGGCACTCATGTAAGTGGAATCATACAGTGTTTGTCTCTTGGTGACTGGCTTATTGCACTTAGCCTAATACTCTCAAGGTTCAGACATGCCATAGCATGTGTTACAATTCCATTACTTTTTAAAGGCTGAATGATACTCTTTAGTATGTATATACCACATTTGGTTTATCTGTTCATCCATCAATGTACACATGGGTTGCTTCCACATTTTAGCTTATTGTGAATAATGCTGCTATGAATATGGTTGTACAAACATCTCTTCAAAACCTTTCTTTCAATTCTTTTGGCTACATACCCAAAAATAGAATTGCTGGATCACTGGTAATTCTGTTTTTAATTTAATAAAGAACTGCCATATTGTTTAGCAGAGTGTTGTACAATTTTACATTCCCGCCAACAGTACACAAGGGTTCCAATTTCTCCACATTCTCACCAACCTTGTTGTATATATATATTTTAATAGTAAGCATCCCAATGGATGTGAGGTAGTGTCTCAGTGTAGTTTTTATTGGCATTTGCATAACTATTAGTGATATTGAGTATATTTCCAACTGATTATTGGTCATTTGTACATCTTCCTTAAAGAAATGTCTATTTAAGTCCCTTTGCCTATTTTTGACTTGAACTCTTTGGTTTTATTCTTGTTGCATTTTAGGAATTCTCTATATAGTCTGTATATTAATCCTTTATCATGTATATGATTTGCAAATATTTTCTCCCATTCTGTGGATTGCCCTTTAATTTGTTAATAGTGTCTTTTGATGCATAAAAATTTTTATTCACATGAAGTCCAATTTGTCTATTTTTTTCTTTTATTGCCTTTGTCTTTTAGTGTCATGTCCAAGAAATCATTGCCAAATCCAATGTCGTGAAGCTTCTGTTCCATGTTTTCTTCTAAGAGTTTGGTAGTTTATTTATATTCTCCTCTTGATTTATTTTTGAGCTTTATTTTTCTAGATAAAGTCTGTAGTCTAAACATGCTCTGGGTAAAATACACACAGATGTCTTACTCATCTATAAAATCTGAAGGTAACTAGCTCTTGTGCCTGCACTTGTGCACATGTGTGTATCCAAGTTCTTGTGCATCTGTGTTAGGGTATCATTGTTGCAAGAAATAGCAAAAGCATATAACACCAGGACAGGAAAATATGAACCTATTAGATAGGGTAGGCTAATGACTAAACAAACAGACCCCTAAATTGATAGCTATTCAAACAAAATAGAACTTTTTTTTGTTTATGTAACTTCCAAAGCAAATATTTTTGTATGATGGCGAGCTTTCCTCAAAGTAATGTTTCAAAGACCCAGGCTCATATGATATCACTTACATATGGAATCTAAAAAAAGCAAACAAACTTATTTACAAAGCAGAAACAGATTCACAGACATAGAAAACTAACTTATGGTTATGGGGGGAAGGGGTGGGAAGGGGTAAATTGGGAGTTCAAGATTTGCAGATACTAACTAATACATAAAAAACAGATAAATAACAAATTTATACTGTATAGCACAGGGAACTACATTCAATATCTGGTAGTAATGAGATATGAGAATATGAAAATGAACATATGTATGTTCCTATATGACTGAACTATTATGCTGTACACCAGAAATTTACACAACATTGTAAACTGACTATACTTCAATAAAATATATATGTGTGTAATTTTAAAAAGACCCATGCTCCTTCCTTCTTGTGCCATCTTTAATAGGCTGCATGTCCATTGGCATCAAGCTGGTGAAAAGGGACAGAGAGAGTAAAGAAGCTACATCTGCTTCTTAACTATCTAGAACAGGTTCTCAGGAAAAGGGCGCAGGTTGGTTCGCTCAGCAAGTAAAATGTGGAAACACTACATAGGCTTGGCAGCTATCAACAGTCCCCAATTTTTACACTTAAAAGACTGTATTTACTTTGAGGCCTTTTGTAAGGACACTGTGTTGAATAGATGATAAATTTAATCTGAGGGTAATCTATTTAACTAACATCATCACTAAAGAAAACATGTAACTAATCTTTACTTCTGGGGTTTGTACCAGTGCCCAGAAACAGTCAACCTCATTGACAAGGCTTGAATTTCAGCAGTGTACCTTGGGCTCAATACATATTCATAGAACGTCAGACTTAGCCCATAGGAACAGGCTCATGAAATCAGACGCAGAAATTATGTGAGGGGACAAAGTTAATAAATGGTGGGATACTCCCCAATATAAGTCTCCTGTAGGACTGAAACTTACACATTTTAAAGGCATCCTCTGGAGTTTAACAAAGGTCTCCAAGTAGCCCCTGTTAGGATATGTGTATATATGACTTAGAGAGATTACCAGATGTGTTTATAGTTTCAGGAAGCATTTATATGCCAGTCACTGTCCTAAATCCTTTATACCATTCACAATTTATCAGAATTTTTTTTTCAGATTATTATCTTCCACTTAAGGAATGGCATACAGGGGAGTAACTTTTGTTAAAACGGGATTTGGTTAGCTTCAAAATATGTCCAGGGGCCCTACACAGCCAGTATGTGCACTGGGATTCTGGCCATCAGGGAGGGAAAAGGAGGTAGGAGATGGTGAGGAAACAGGAGACAGGAGTGTCACAAAACACGCATCTTACCTCCTTTATTTTTCTGATAGAACTTGATTTTGACAATGGTACTCCTTTTGCTGGTCCGATTCCATGGCCCTACTTTGAGGCAATGACCTTCCAAGTTAGCAGGAGTCTCCTAAGTCTCTGAGATTCTTTTGGACTTGTCTCAGTTCATGGATGACCTTCCAGAAATGAGCTGACATTTCTTGTGGCATTTTTAGGATGCTGAGTGGGGCTGGCTGTAAGCTGAGCTGTTCAGGATACATCTTTGCCTTTCACTCTCCTCCAGAGCTTACTCAGAATGCAGCGGGCGTGTGGGTCTGCCAGGAGGTGGCCTCCACTCCACCAGTGCATTGACCATCTCCTACTGGCATAATGACCTGCCTTCCAAGAAGCCTAGCCTATTCCTAAGGGGAATATTCTCACCCTTTCACAAGTAGAGGTGGGGTGAGCGTGCTCCTACCAGCTGTGCTCCCCTCTCAGCTTGGAATCCAGGCAAATTCCAGAGGGGGGCATTTTGCCAGGAAGCGGGACATAGTAACACAAAGAGCTTAGGCATCTTCCACAACTTGTGGATGGCTTGGAGGGATATGCATAAATCTTGATTGAATCATTGGCCTTTTAATTTATGTAACAGATAGTAGTTCTTAGCTCATGTACTTTCTAGTGCATGTTCCTGAAATTAACATCTTGCACATGTTAGATTGAACATGTTAGACTGCACATGTTAGATTGCACATGCTAGATTATTAGTTCTATGAATGCAGGGACCACTTCTGTTTCAGTGTCCTGTTTTTCCTAGTGTCCTTAGAGCTAAACACTAATTGAATAAATGAATGAATGGATGAGTGAACAATGAATTTACTAATACTCTTGGTGTTACTTTGTCTATGTTGACTGTGCATCTTTGCAATAGTCATTTTTTCTGGGAAGAATAAGATCTGTTTTAGTTTATTCTGTTTTATCCGGGAACCACTTACTAAAAATTATTTGCTAATAAACAATTGCACAAGAGCACCCAGAAATTTGAATTGTAGAAAATAACCCTTTTCTCTAAAGCATGGACTTCTTTTTCCCACTTGCCATGTGAAAATAAAAAATAATGGAGATCACACAGAGATAATAAACAGTATCTGCACAGAGCTCTGTCATGAAAAAAAAAAACCAACTTCACATACCCTGTTTCATTTTATTTTTAGAGCAATTTTCTCCTAAATAGAGCTGGCATTATAATCTGTTTTATTGATAAAAGAGTAACTGAAGACTCAGATAGTGCGTGTCTCCAAAAAAACTAGAGGGGTTGAGATCACTAATTATAATGTGTGGCTTATTTTAACTTTGAAATCTGGGTACAGAATTCTGTCTCAAGTTACAGACACAATTGTAGCCAAAACCCTTATTTCATGTCTTACTCCTACACATCCCTCAGATCCCAATTCAAATGTGTCTTTCCCAAGGAAGTCCTCTCGCTAGTCCCCAGGCTGTGTCCAGTCTCCCTAGGACGTGCTCTCATAGTGCCTGGTAGCTTTCATATGCGGTACTTACCAGAGGTGGCTTCTATGGGCGTTTTGGGTGACATTATTTGATTACTATCTTGTCTCCTTAGCCAGGAAGCATGCCATTTTAGCACGGTATTCCTGGAGCTAAGCAACAGTAAGCATTCAGCAAACATCATAGCATTAATAAGTAAAGGAACAAACAAATGTTGAGTAAGAAGAGGTAAGCATTCAAATCATTTTCGGAGGATTTGAGTTGATGTTTACTTTTCAGGAGAATTCAGAAGAAGGTTAAACATTTAAATAAATATAGCAAAGAAATTAATTCAGTTATTACTAAGATACATTATTTTTATAGCTGCATATATGCACTAAGACTATTTAAAACATTTAAAACAACTTCTTAACATCCATAAGTCTGCAATACAATTTAAACTTATTTTCAACTTGATTTATTTTATGCTTTTTTTCTAAAAGTAGAGGTTAAATTATGAATTTCATTTATTTTTCCTCCCTAATGGTCTATTTTTGAGATAAAAATATTTGATTTACATTATCTATAGCAAAACATTTCATTAAAATGATGCTGAGGATGAAAATGGCTAGAAAATGTCAAGAATAAAAATAACATCATAGTACACATGAATCAAATGTATAGGAAATTCTACTCCCTATTTAGAAAAGTTTTATAGGGCAGTGAGATATCAAAAAAAATTTTTAAAGGTGGCTAATGGAAGTAAAGAAAGTTTACAGGTTTTTCTAACTTTTTGGTTCATGATAAAAATAAATGCCATCCAAACAGAATTCAAAAAACAAAAAACCAGTGGCTAAAAATAAAACATGTCTCATTAAAACTGTCAAAATTTTAATGTGAAAAACTATGGTTATTTTTCTTTCAGTCTAAATACTGATAAGGTATTTATAGAAAAATTATAATTTTCTTATTTTTTTCATATTTACATATATACACATATACGTTATATTGAGATATCCTCAGATTTAGACAAAAAATAATAATACCTAAGTTAACAACTGCAAAAATGAAAAAAAAGGATTTGGGGGGAAACTCTTGAGATAATTTCCTTAATATAAAGACTTAATATAAAAGTATATATGTCTACTATAAAGACATAAGTATATATGTAAAGGTGATTGAGTCCTTTAAATTAAGAGATTAAAAGTCAAAGCAGAGCGAGCCAAGAGGACTGTTTGGGCAGAATAAAAGGGAATAAAAGTCGGGAATTTTATTAGAGTGGGAAAGAGGCAAATCTATAGATCTTTGAAGAGCTAGTTTCCATAAATATGTCTCTTCCTTAGTAAACTGTAATTTTCTACTCATGTGTTTAGGTTAATAGCAGAATTTTACCTTAATCGAAAGTTAAGTAGGCTTACTAAAATTCTTGAGTGTTTTCTTTGGTGAATTCCACAGTTACTAAGTTGCCGATTCACAGGAATCTGACATAAATAATACATAATGTTAGAAAATTGAGTTTAAAATACATTTCTCTTTTATATTCTCATTCCCATAATAGAAGAATAGAAAATTGAATTTAAAGCTGCTGTGTTACTGACACTTCAAATAAGATTTAATTAGTTTCTCTGACAAAGCTGTAAATCTTGAAATTAAAGAGTTCAGGAGTGCTTAGACCCCTACATTCTCTAAAGAAATTTAAATAGGAATAATAAGTTTTAAGCACATCTTTCTTGGTGCCTCCC
This sequence comes from Vicugna pacos, assembly GCF_048564905.1. Lineage (NCBI taxonomy): Eukaryota > Metazoa > Chordata > Mammalia > Artiodactyla > Camelidae > Vicugna > Vicugna pacos. The sequence continues at coordinate 84,438,330 of NC_132991.1, read as the reverse complement.
ATGAGGCAGCCAATGTTGGCTCAAATGATAAATGTAAATAATACTTGAATCTATAAGAGTCCATCTCAGGCATTTATTTACTAACACAAGGCTTCTTGATGTTCAGGAATCAGAAGTCGACCTCCAGAATGTCAGAGAATGATACAGATGAAATCGTAAGCAATCAGTAAATGTCATCTTCTTTATAACAATAGCCAACATTTACTAAATGCTAAGGAGATGCTATGGCCTGCTTAAAGTATTTTACACCGATTGAATCTTTAATTCTCCCATCAACTCTATGTGGTTGGCGCTGTTATGATTCTCATCTTATGGAGGAGGAAACAAGGGCTTAAACAGGTTGAGTGACTTCCTAAGAATATACTGATAGAGGATGTCTGTAGCAAACACAGTGGGTGTGCCAACTATATTCCCTTGGCCTTATCAATGTAGTGCACACCCAGGCCGACTTCCCACTGCCAGGGCCTCTGCAGGCCACTGTGTGCTGTATGCAAGACAAGCCAGGCAAACCAGAGCTGGAATCCACCCCAACCTCCTCCCAGGCACCTTCAACCGCTGACAGAGGGGATTTGGTCCCTCGCCCCTCAGGTAGGGGAACTCAGAGGCACCTGCTCTATATTGCCTACTAAACTTTTGCCATCCACAAACTTACTTGAAAATTCATCAATTATTGGCTGTCTTCCCTCCCCTTTCTGATTTCCTCAGTCCTTACCAGTGAATTCTGGGATTACCTCCCAAATAAACTGTTTTCTCTCATATCTTTATCTCAGAATTTGTTTCTGGGAGAACCCAAATGAAAAAGAGCCCAGACAGTCTGGTCACAGATTCTAATCCCAGACAGGATTAGAACCCAGACAGTCTGGTCACAGAGTCTAAGTGTTTAATTACTATAATATATTGCCCATTCTTCCAAAAAAGATGACATACATTTTGTAAAAATTGTCTCAAGACATGGTAGGAGGAAGAAACTTCTTCTCCTTTTTACATCCCATTCTTGTCAAGGATCTTGTGCAGGGTCTGAGATTTTACTCTTCTTGCAGCAAAGAAATTGGCCAGCCATAGTTTCATGAAGGCTGGTGGAAGACATGAGACTCCTGGGTCAGAGACCAGAGACACTGTTAAGCACAGCAATGGCAGTAGCTAAAGAATCAGCACTTGTACCAGCTCCCCGAAGTCCCTTTCCCATTGGGTGACATGGACAAGCCCAGATGGAAAACTGCACAAGCAGTGGATTGTGTTCCAGGAGAGAAACCTTGAGGTTAGGGAACCCAAACTTTTTATACAGGACAATAAACTTGGCTGCTCTTTGCCCAAGAGAGAGACACCATCTCTCTTTTCAAGGCTATTAGTTACACGAAAATCTTTGAAAATGTAGTCCATGATAAAGTCAACCAGTGCCTCACTTGAAAAGTCTGCAGATATGCAAGAGACCTGTGAAGAATTATCTTCTATGCTGTGAAATCAAGAAAGATGTTCACAGTTTCATCACACAAAGGAAAGTATAACTATGCCTTACAGAAAATGACAAAAACAAACAAATGACATTGAAAAGTTGTTTATTGCATTGTCTTCAATTTTTATTTATTTATTTGGTTTTCAGGGCATAAACCCATTTTCCTTTGATAGCCGTGCCAATCCTGTCAGGTAAGTATTTTATGGCTGATGGAAAAATGACTCAGGAGACAGGGAACTTCACGGACACTCATCTAGTGAGTGGTAGACCCACAAGTTAAACCTAGGACTTCTTACTGCCAAAGCCACCAAACATTTGACCAATAGCATTGGAGCAGGTGAACGACTACCCAGAACTTAAAACCTAAAAGATTTAGTGGGTCTCTTCATTTCTTCAATGCCGTGACACTCCCATGTCAGAATTTAGGAAGCAGAACTGAAGACATGAGTTGAGGTGAAGGGAGGGATGCAAATGGAGGAAAGGGCATAACTATGTTTTCTTTGTTTTTTGATGCTCAGTTTCCCCTTATCTACATTCAGTTTTTTTAAAGGTAGTTTGCACTGTGTAAATCAGTCACTGCTAAAGAAATAAATAAATAAATCCTAGAAAGTCATGGTTTTGGAATTGAGCTATGAAAAAAACTCCATAATTATCAGAATTATAGCATTTTCACTCAAATAGCTGCAGTATATATTTATTTCAGAATTTTGTGCGTTTTTCCCCACTGGGGAAATGTGCACAATTTCAGTGCATTCAAAAGCTCAGACTAATGTTACATTTTTAGACATACTGCTTATAGCATCAGGGTGCCATTGTTTATGACATGTATGATACCTGAAGAAAAGTATATAGATCAAATTCTACTATATCAAATTATGGTTGAAGTGCATTATGGAAATTTGTTACTTAAAGGAATCCTATAGTGAATCCTTTTTATGAAAAAACAACTGTATCCAGAGAGACATAATGACTACTGGCAAAAGCCTTGGCCAAAAAGTAGAAATTCTGAGCTTCTTTGTGTCATTTGTCACAAGGGGTGGGGAAATTGAACTAGATAATCTCTGAATGTCTCCAATTCAGATTCCCCTTTCCTGGAGTGCAGAGACGAATGTGTTCGCTGTAGACGCAGATGGCTGTGGCTTGACTCTCAGCTGTGCTGCTTACCAGGCATACACCTTCCTGCAAGTTTTGTAACCTTTTTACACCTTTTCCTAACTTGTGAAATAAGGATAATAATGTGTACTTCAAACAACACTTGTGAGTATTACATTAAATTAGTTAACACTTACTGCTTTGTACAATGCCTGGCACATACTAAGCATGCAATAAATTGCCATCAGTATCATTAATTCTACATTTCCATGTATCAGATTCATCTACTGTGAGACTTCTTATAGCACATGCACATCCTGGACTTCTCTTTTCAGTAAAATATAACTATAAGTAATTTAATCTATGCATTCATGTTTTATTCCAACATTTTATTGAAAAATTTCAAACCCACTACAAAGTTGAAAGAACTATGCAGTGAATACCTATCTCCATCACCTAGGTCTTACAATTAACATTTCCCAAGATTTGTGCTATCACATATCTATCTGCCTACTCCTATTTCCCTCCAGCAAGCCGTCTTTTTTGATACATTCCAAATTCAGTGGAAAACATCAGTACACACCTCTCTCCTAAATGTTTCAGCCTGCATGTTGTTAAATAGAGTCCAGAATTTGAGGGCTTTTTTTTCCCCATTTGGGGTAAAACTTCATGTACAAGAAAATTATGCATTTGCTTTTATATTCTGGGGTAATTTGAATATTCCAAATTGACTCTCTGGTGATGATAAATATTTTCAAAATTAAATCCCCAATTATATTTGCTGTAACCTGTAACATAATGCATTGAAATGCTTTCAAAGTCCTGGTGCTAAGGGCAATCTTACCTTACAGGTCAGGTAAACTGTATCGTTTCTCTTTGGTGGTGGTTTTATTTGGGAACATTCAGTTTGATCTTGGTGTCATGTATCCAAATCCATTTGTATATCCATTTGTAAACTATAATAAAAAGAAATTCTACCACCCAAAAAAAAATGTGTATCTATATGTGGTGTTGGGTGTTAACTATTATTGTGCTGGTCATGTCACAAGATATACATATATGGAATCATTATGTTTTACGCCAGAAACACATGTAACATATGTCAATTGTATCTCATTTTTTAGAAAAAGAAATAAATAAGTCTATAAATATGTAATAAGAAGACTTCAAAAAATAAGATGAATACCACAAATCAAAAAAATTAGAATGATGACAAAGGTGACGTTCTGGTTCTCCAACTTTTGTTTGATTCCACCACACTGAAGCACTCAAACTCAACAGTTCCCCATGTGTAACAGCAAGGGAAGGATGCCTGAAGAGATCTCTTACTGAAGGAAGGGCTTTGGCAATCTTAAGTCTTACTGGGTGTATGGCAAGAAAAAGGATTTCGACAAAATTATACCCTAAAGTGTACCTGCTCAGAGTGAACTATAATTCACACTTACTCCCTTCCCATGTCTCATAATACTTGAGGTACAAAGTAAACCCTGGGCAGAAAAAAAATTCTGCTGTAGTCACTGTTAAAGAAAACATCAGTTAATCATGGCTGGGACCTTCAGATATATCTACATGTTCTGGTGAACTAAAGAAATTTATTTAGCTCCAAAATCTTTATTGAAACTTCAGTTCCTTTCTCTACTATGTGAGAAGGACATACTCAGCAAAACTCAATCTTCCCTAGCTAATTTATGGCTTAACGTACATAGAGATGGTCTTAACAAGTAAAGGTCAGAGTAACATGGATAGACTATTATTACATTTTCAGGCCATCACTCAAAATTGCAACACAATACAGTCTTCCCTTGGTATCCTCAGGGGACTGGGCCAAGGACCCCCATGGATACCAAAATCCATGGGTGCTCATGTCCCTTATATAAAATGATGTAATATTTGCATACAACCTACATGCATCCTCTGACAAACTTGAAGTCATCTCTAATTTACTCATGATACTTAATACAATGTAAATGCTACGTAAATAGGTGTTGGTGTGTGGCAAGTTCAAGTTTTGCTTTTCGGAACTTTCCAGAATTTTTTTTCCCAAATATTTTCAACCCTTAGTTTGTTGATGGACTCTTCAGATGGAGAGCACACTCAACCTGTCCATCATTCACCAACATCTACTTAGTGCCCCCTAAGAACAGCGCACCCAGGAAGAAGACCAAAAAAATTATTTTTGATCCCCAGCGTCTAGGAGGTTCATCCCATTATCCTATGAGGAACAGTGTGTGAAATAGATGATTCAGCATAAATACGACATGCTTGTGAAACATGCAGACTCTAGAATTGGATAAACCTGAAATCAGATAAAAGCATTTGAATGCCTCTCTCACGACGACTTATTGATGTGGTGACCTTAGGCAAATTACTTAACCTCTCTCAGGCAAGTCAAGTGACTTATCTCTTTGAGATATGAGTTTCTGTAAAATAAGAAAAACAATAAAACAAGAGCAGGTTTTTACTAAACGCTTATTATTTGCAAGGTGCTGTACAAAGATCATTGAAGGTTCCTTAACCCGTTTAATTCTTTTAAGAATTTCAAGAGAGTAGTTACTGTCTTTATCCCCTTTTATACAGATACACACAGGTCATTCAGTTAGTTAGTTTAGTGACAAGGCTTGAACCCAGAGCTCTTCATCATGATGCTAATAATAATGAATTGCACAGGATTGCTTTAAAGATGAAGCGAGCAAAGTTGAGGCGTTAAAGTCAGGTGGTATATGTCCAATCAATGGTAGCCTCCTTTCCTTTGCAATGATAACCAAATAAGAACACTCAGAAATTGTACTTTAGATGTTTTCTTATTTGTTATTTACACATTTACTCATTTATTTAATTCAAGTATAGTTGATGTACAATATTGTGTAAGTTATGGGTGTATAATACAGTGATTCACAATTTTTTAAGGTTAGGTATTTTCTTACCTTTAGGAATTTAGTGAATGTAAAAGCAAGCAAAACAATAATACATTAAGACTAGATCTGACCTAAATATAAAATACTAACTTCTATTCCCAAAGGAAAATTTCCATGTTTCGCCAGCTCTTTACATCCTTGGGAGACACACACCTCTGCTACCAAACAGCAAAGACAGTATCAAGAGCTGTAAGGGTTCCAGGATGGTTAATAAATGTTTTGGCATCAGTCAAGTATAAACATCTCTGAGCTAAACATCTGAACACAAAGTTCTCACAAAGCTACTCACTCCCTTGAGGAGGGCCTAAAAGGAACCCAGGGTCATACTTCATTCTTGGGAGGCATCTGGATTAATTTCCACTGTAACGTGGACAGGAGCCAATCACTTACCAACAAGCAGGAAGTGAAATAAAGAGCAGAATCCCAGGATTCCCCTCAGGAGCCAAACCAGGAGAAGAGGATATCCCAGAGAAGCACACAGCCCCGCTCCCAAGAGCCCAAGTTCCTGGTTTCTTCATCATATACTGGCTCAAGTAGGGTGCATGCTTGAACCTCACTGTCACATTATTTTCCCCTAGGGTTTATATAGACATGTTTTTCTTGTTGAAAATCTAAGCAGAATGATAAAGAAGTTGCCTTTACCTTTTTAAAGATCCTGCCCACCTAGGGAATTTGCTTGTTTCCAGGCACACTGAGCATCTATGATGTAATAATTAATGCTGAAGTGTTGGTGGCTTAATGTAGTCTTCTTCCCACAAGCATTTACTTTAGAAAAAAACTTTAGACATGCTTTATACAAGAATGGAACTGGTGGCTTTGGGGCTCAGAGTGGAGTGCTCTGGGGTTGGGAGAGACAGCACCGAGCTCATAGCCAACAATCTTGCCCACCTCAGCAGATGGCTAGTTCGATCTCTCTGTGTTTTTGTGCATTTGGTTTCCTTTTTTTAAAAAAAAAATATATATTTTATGATTTGTTTTTTACATTTTTGGGAGGAAGGTAATTAGTTTTATTTATTTATTTATATCTAATGGGGTACTGGGGATTGAACCCAGGACCTCGTACATGCTAAGCACACGCTCTACAGCTGAGCTATATCCTCTCCCTGGTTTGCTTTGTTTTGTTTTTAGAGGGGAACATTTTGGAGGGAAAAGAGGTCTCCTCATTTCCTGTCAAGTTGCTCCATGTGGACATCCACCTTGGCCTCATTTGCCTGGTCTACAGAGCCCATGAAAGCAGAATATGGGCTCTTCAGCACCTTTGAGAGACAAGCCTGTGACCCCCTGAAAGAAGTGTGCAGGTGTCTGTACAAACGTGCATACCCATAGTATCCTTTGAAATATGCCACACCTTTCTGTGGGTCCCTGGTGGTGATGCACTGCTCTTTGATCTCCTTATCTGTGTTTGAGAGCTACCTTTTCATTGTAGTTTGGGGCCTGAGATCATGCCTCTTCATTAGCCGAACAACCTTTTATTCACACACAAACACAGATCAACAAACTTGCTAATCTCCATGTAAAATCTCTTCACACTGAGATACATAAATGTGCCCTGTACTAATAGGTGGCAGTAGTTGACCCTCCAAATCTCTTCTACCCCAATGATTAGTGTAAACTATGCTCACGCCCCTTGCCACCGAGTGGGTTAAAACAGACGTGTAACCTCGTCTTGGCCAATGAGCCTCGAGCGAGTCTCCTGGGACTGCTTCTGGGCACTGTTTCCTAGCTCGTTACACGGAGCCAAAAGAAACAGACAATCTCTCTTTTGCCTCTAGTCTGGACTTTGTTGTGTCTGTAAATGATACCTGTACTGACTACAGCCACCTCCCCAGCAGCCCAGGGCCGGGGCCAGGAAGACTGCCTGCCATAAACCTGGGCTGGAGCCCTGATGTACCACGCCCGGAACTCATGCTCACTCTGGACTTCTTGTTATGTGAGATAACAGCCTTGATTGTTGTGTATGACAATTTGAGTTGGGTTTTCTGTTACCTGCCACAAAAAGTAATTTAGCTGATTCACGTACACTATTTTTATGGACAACCTGAACTGTTCTCTTGCTTTGATAACTTCTGTTTGATTTGATAACTGCTAATATTCTTTGTCCAGACTACGTGCCAGGTATTTATATAAAGGAGAGTCTGCTGGCTTGTTTTGAAATGTCATACTGCTTAGAATGCATTCATTTGTAATCCTTCTCTATCCCCACCCATGGTCACTTGTGACCACGCTGGTTAGGTGCTAAATGTGTAAATTCACCAAAAACTGATGGTGAATGTGTTGATCAAACCAGAGCCACATGGATCTTTTTTTTTTTTTTTTACTTCTACAAGTGTGGACACAATTATGGAAAGAACTGCTTTCTTATCAATAGATATAAAAAACTCAGATAATATAGGATCATATTTTCAATCAAAATCTTAGGGATGAGTTTAATTCACCGTGTACTTTTGTATGTATTGTATGTTTTGGAAAGAAAGGACACATAAGACGGATCATAACAAGGGACAGTCAGGTTACATTGCTTCATGTGTTTATTTTTTAAAGTTCATTGTTTAACCTTAAATTAAGCATAATAGATTCAAAGTTTTAACCCTAGAATTGTGGTGAACCCACATCTTAAACTACAGAGAGAACATCGTAACAATTTAAAGCTTGTCAAAGATTTTGACATGGCTTGAAGGTCAAAGCCATCATTGTTTCTTCTTTTCAGTTGGCTTTTAGGAGCCTTGCTGCTCCTGAGTCTCTCTGGGAGGACAGATAACTTGCGAGTATCCTCCACAGATAAGAGACAGCTAGTAAATAGGCCTGGAGAAGCAAAAGTGGCAGCAAAAATGAATGTTGATTGGAAAGTGATGTGATTGAGAGGATGGAAGTGTAGGTAGTGGATACAGATGACAGGGAGGCCATCAATTAAGGGGGTGATGGGACTGCTGTGGCGGCTGCAGGAATGAAAGACCAAAGAATGGTTTTAGAAATTAACCACAAAATAACTGTTAGTGTTCTCTGAGTTCAAACTGCATGCTAGGTGTTGTTCTAAATACTTTATCGCCACTGTTTCATTTAATCCTCACACTAGCTGTGTGATGTTGGCATTATTACTAACCTCATTTCACTGATGAGAATACATGGGGCTCACTTGATACACTGCAGAACTCAGATTAGAATCCAGGTAGTCTGGTCCCAGAGCTGGCACGCTTAACCACGGTGCTATACTATGTCATGGTTTAAAATATTAGCGTACTGGCAGTGCTCAGCCACTACTCATCTATATGATGGTTTTAATGCAAATTAGAAGAGTCCAAAGGGCCCTGCCCACCACCCAGTGAAATCCAGCCCCATAGCTTCACAGTTTAGAGGGCAGTAGGCATCTCTGATCAAGGAAGCACCTGCTCCAATCTTCAGGTAATGACAGCACTTGCAAGGGCACGTGACTTGAGTATCAGCCTCTACTTACTTCCTCAGTAAGGCACCTCATTACAGCGCACAGACTTTGCAACTATGTGAGCAGGGCTTTTAAAATGATCAAATATGTATATTTATTTTTATCCGTCAAAAGTCTTTTTCGCAAGCACTTTACAGGAATATTCCTGGTTCTTTCTCCAGATCTATTCTCTACCCTTCTCCATTCTGCTGTGTGCTCTGGAAGGCTGACCTTTATGGGCTCCACCAATGGGATTCCTGGCCTTTTGGCTTCCAGTTAGGTTCATCCATTGGGAGGCACCAGCCAGAAGTCCAAGGGAAGCGAAGCTGGGGTATTTTATCCCCTGGCTGCCTTTCTATTGAGCCAGTTACTTGGGTCCTCCCCTAAGGCCTCAGCTTGTCAGGCAGCCCTATCCCACAGGTACAGAGAGACTTCTCCCTCCAGGTGCTGGTGGCCACTTCTCCTCTTGGCCCTTCTAGCCTAGAAGCAGTGCAAGGCTCCCTCTTGTCGCTAGTCTTGAGATGCTTCATCACGCCCTCATCACTCCCTAACTCTGCTCACACTTCTGTGAATAGTCCCCAAATTAAAGTCGCCTCAATTTCCCTCTTTGAGTGAGCCATCTGTTTTCTGCCAGAACCCTGACTGATACACAGCAGAAACAAACTGATTATTTTCAGCAAACATGGAACTGGGGGAAGGCATCTTAGGAGTCACAGAAACCAGGGGAGGTGGGAGAACCAGAGCTGGAGAACAAGCAGGAACCTGGGGACCTCCAGAAAGCGGAAGAGCAGGAATGACAGCACAAGTCACTCAGTAGGAAGAGCTAGGCCACTCACGGCCACTGCCCGCATGCTCACCGACTGTCCCTGTGACCTTTAGACACCTACTCAAGAGTTTCCAGGCAAAGGTCTGATGGCCTGAGTCCCTAGTGTACATCCCCAGGCTGAGCTGGGGAGTGGCTGCCATAATAGGAAGTGGACACAACCATCCACCAAGACCAGACCCAGTGAGTGAATCCTTTAAACTAAGAAATCAGGGTACTAATAGGAAGCACCCCCTCCTCAAAAGGACAAACTTGGCTATAATAATTAGTAAAATAATGTGAAACTGCCTTAACAATCCACGCATCTAAAGCAACTTTTCCCAAAAGCTGAAGGTCTATGCAGAGAGAGGTACTTCTCAACAAGGATTTCAGTAGCAGAGAAGAACCATAGTGAAAGGGCTCATAAATGAAAATTTACACGTTTTTTAACTGGGTTAGATATAAAGTTGCTGGTTTCATCTTAACAAGGTGTCCATGTTGTCCCTTTCTTAGAACCACTCATTCAATGGGTCTTCTGCTCAATAACCAGCCACTCAAAAACTAGAAGATTCAGATACCAAGAAGTTCAAATCAATTTAGTACTAGGAACTAATTGATTATATCAATTTGGGGCTAGAAATCGGCCTCAACATTTTTTTTTAAATCTCTTAGTCTCTTAAAGGCTACTCCTCATCTCTACCAGCACACCTTTGCTTTGTTCAGATTCTGATTTTTACTGGTTGAAGATCTAAGAATAAAGAATACAATTTTATTGTGAACTAAAGACAAACAGCTTATTGCAGAAGTTTAAAGATAATACTATTATATTTGTTGACTGTTGTATTTATAATTCACACAATTACTAAATCTAGCATAAAATTTAGACTATTTAGTTTTATAGCTCTCTGCAACCATGCTTTATCTCATCTCCAAAATTAACTTACTTCGTAAAAACAGAGCTGATGAGCTATAAATTTTAACATACACTCTACTTGTCACGAATGAAAGCAATACATACTGGTAACTGTCCCCTGGAGGTTTCTTGATACAGTTACTGTTATCAGTAAGAGGAAATTATTTTTATTCAAAATAAAATTACATGAATGCAATGCCTATAATTTTTGAGAAGATATATTCTGTTAAATTAGGTTAGTTGATTATATACACAGATATTTTTATTTTCAAAATATTAATTTACTGGATAAATATGGAATAAACAGAATACTGTCCAGGGCAACTAGAAGGTTTCCAGAGCTGCTGTGAGATGATTTTGTTTAGTATGACAATGTCAAAAAAAAAAAAAAACAAGATGGGTTTTTATGATATAATAGGCATTTAAGATTTTCTTTTATTCAAGATATAACTTGTCTCATATGCTCATAGGTCTTATAGGCTTCTCGTCTTGGTGCTATATATAAAAGAAAGTAGTAAGGACAAAGTAAAAAAGGTGGATGAAAAAGATCTACAGTTTTCATAAATGCAACTGTCTGTGGTTATGTTCTCAATCAGATACTCCTATGTAATCATGTAAAGTACATATGAATGCTATTACTCTAAATATGTACAAATTTAATGGCCTACAATACTTACCAGTTGCCTAATAGAGACAAGAAAGAAAGTGGAAGATCTAGCCCTTTTTTTCAAGGAAGTTATAATATTTATAAATCTTCCCCATCCAATTTGAAAAACATGCATCCTTCCCTGACACAAAGCCACTGAACAGAACTTTCTAACTGAATTGGTAGATAACCAATACCTGCACAATCAAATCAGCAGGTATGATACAGTGATAAATGTGGCTTGGTAGCCTGGATACCTAGAAATTCACAGCCAAGAAGCTATTGCCTTTCACTGGCTTCCCACAGTCTGCACTGCCCATTTCTACACTGGGATGTAGAAAAGGGACGGGTCCACTCAGCCTCCTGGCTTCTCTGACTGCACGCGCTCCACACGAACAAATGGAAACGGGGCCACAGTTCTCCTGTGTCAGGACACGGTCAGCATAAGTAGGAATACCAACCAGCAGGCATGTAACATCTAGTGAGTTCCTATTCCAGCGCTGCTTTCTCTGTTAGATCAGGTGGCAGTTGGCAGAAAAATGAATATCCTGAAAGTTCATTTGCTATTTGCAAGTCAGGGAATACTACTAGAACAGAAGAATGGTCAACTGCTGCTTTAAAGAGTATTTCTTAGACATTTTGAGGATGCTGTTTTCCTAGGAAGGAAAATCTCTGATTTCTGGACTGAAGTGTATAAAAAGTTGTTGCCAAATCTGACTTGGGTCCATGGTTTTCAAATTTTGAGGGGGGGAAGAAGGACTATATATTCTGTGATGGCAGTTCTCATACGTCTTAGTCACATTAGTGCCTGACATAGAGAAGCCATTAAAGAAATATTTCTTAAATAAGTGAATTAAATAAATGAACCAATAAATGGGCAATAGATTTTTGTATGACAGTGGCAGACAAATTCATTTTGAAGAGCTTTTCTGAGTCTTTGTGGTTAAAAGCCTAACTGAAGACGGTTGACAGTGATTCTTTTAAATGCAGCTAAATTTTGCTTAAGCAAAACCAAAATATGAAAATCTGGGTTCACAAAACAAACAAAGGGTGATTATATGCTTCACAATTACATGGAAATATGCCTTAATGCAGGGCGTTCTTAAATGCTGGCCCACGGTGTTTCCTCAGGTTCACACTGAAATGAGAAAAATCACTTCAATGTATTGTTTTTCAGAAGGCTAAATTAACCAATTTAAAGAACTGTCCTTTATACACAAATTGACCTTCCTCCATTTCTGTACTTAAAATGTTTTTAAAAAATAAGATAATGAAGCTAGTCTATACTTTTACTTAGCTATTCCTTTTTAATGCTCTTACTTGCCAAAATAAAGTTGCCAACTCTACAAGATGGTTCCTTAGCTTTTTGAAAACTTTATTGGTTTGTGAATCCAAGTGTTGGAGATAAGCCTAATTTTAAAATAAGATTCATTTTATAAAAGTATACTGGGGGGGTTATAGCTCAGTGGTAGAGTACATGCTCAGCATTCAAGAGGTCCTGGGTTCAATCCCCAGTACTTCCAATAAAAAAAAATTTTTTTTAAAAAGCATTCAGCATTTTTAAAGAAACTTACATATTGAATAAAGGAAGTCAGTGTAACCTGGGCCTTAATTACCCATGGTAATAACAGCCAACAGATTTTGAGTGGCTACTCTGTGTTAAGTACTGTTCTCAGGGCTTTTAAAAATGTATTAATCACCTAAATTTCATTGTAGCCCAAGGAGGAAGTATTATTTTTATCCCCATTTTACAGATGAGAAACTCTAGACAAGAACAGTCCAGTCCTTGTCCCCAAAGACACAAAATACAGCCAGGAAAGCAGTAGAGCTGGCCCTGGAACATATAGTCTTACATTGCAAAGAAACTGGGCCATATGACACTATAACCAATACAAAAACATTGGTTGTTAATATAATCTAATGATTATGGAAATGGAGGTTCAATCAGCATACAGATTATAAACTTCTATCCAAGATTCACAGTATCTCATATTTAAATCAGAGCCCCTCCCAATCTCACCTTACCAACACAATTCTTGATGACCTATTTTTAGCTTTTGTATTTACACAGCTACTGCTTTGAGCAAAATCCTTGTTTCTTAAGCTCTGTTTTGATTATAAAAAAAGTAAAATAAGAAAATAAAACAAGAAAATATGACGTTTCCAGTGGGATATTTCAACAAAGTAAGGGGTGAAAGCACAACACTCATAAATCTGGTTATCAGGATTAAGTTCATCCAGGGCAAATTCAACCTTATAGTGAACAAATCAAAAGGTATATTTCAGTTTACTTATTTTTTTTAAAAGTATTAAAAACCCCCAGCTTCTGAACGCTTCAAAAGTATTAAACCCCATCTTGTTTTCAAAGAGGTATTAAAAATAAATTTTAAAAGTATTAAAACCCCAGCTTCCAAATGTAGATACCCATCCCAACAGTAGGTTCTTATTTAAAATGAGATCACAAACTTTAGTGGGAACTCACATATACCCCTGTAGAGTCAGAAATCCAATATAACATCAATTAGCAAAGAGGTAAATTAGGAAGTAAAATTCATAATAAATGAAAAGCAAAACTGGTGAATCAAACTAGACTTTTGGACCACAATGTCAAAAGAAATTTTCCCCCAAACTTAGAGCAAACTGGAATCAAAGTCAAAAGGTTTCAAAACCTGTCATTTTTTTTAATGTTAAAAATAAGTTGGCAGGTTAAAGATATGTTTTTATCATTCTATCTTCTATTCAATACCATTTACCAGAAATATTGCACTGCATTAAGGGAGTTGTCATTTTATTTCAACGGCAACGAAAAAGAGATTTTAACTCTAAAAGTCCTGGCTCCCTCAGGAAATATCACTGAATCAAGAGCTTCCTTTAGTTTAAGGAAATTTTGTGGATAACACTTCCACCCCTTAATCCCGACAGCTGGAGTGTGCAGATACAAGCCGAATACCTCGGGCATACAGGACCCTAATCTCTGACACTGCAGGTAACTCCTGCACAAACTCTTCTTTCAACTTTCTGGCTTCTGTTCAAGGACCCACCCCTAGTCCACATGCCCTAGAAAAACACAGGAACCAGTTCTAGGACGTGGTTATCCACCTAGCAGCCCACGCTCCTCCATCAAGACTATCCGGCTACCTCCCTAGCCCAGCCCCGCCCCGCTCAGCCCCGCCGGACCCAGCCTACTACAGTCCCGCTCCGGCTCTCGGAACTTCCCCCGCCCCCTCCGTCCACGTGAACAGGACCCCCCCACCCGCTCCGCGCTCCACCAATCAGCAGCCACCTCCGCCCAGGATCCGGTCACCAACACTCCCCTTTCAAAAAGTCAGCTTACTCCTCCCGCCCTCAGTCCCGCCCCTTTCCCACCTCCACGCCCCGCTTGCCCCTCCCACTTCCCCAACTCCCTGTTCCTCTCCTCCTCTCCGGTTGCCCCCTCCCGCTCCCAGACTTCGCCCCGCCCCACACTGGGCCGCGCGCTCGCCCTCTTCTCGCGAGATCTGAGCGTCCCCGCCGCGGCCGCCCGCCTCCCCCTCCCATCCTCCCACCCCCCTCCCCCCAATCTCTCCACTCTCCGGCTCTCCTCCCTCCCTCCTCCCCCCTCCACCCTCTGGGCCGGATCTCGTCTCGCTGAGGCGGAGGAGGAGAAGGAGGAGGAGGAGGACGTTCGGCCTGCGCAGTGAGATGTTTGTCCGTCGCCGCCGCCGCCGCCATCGCGGAGGAGCGCGATAAAGGGAGCCGAGCCGGGCGTGAGGGGCACCCCGCGGAGCCGCCGCGCCAGCGCAGCCCCCCAGCCGAGCCCGAGCCGCCGCCGCCCCCGCCGCGGCCGCCCAGGGGCCGGCCAGCTCCCCAGCCCAGCCCGGGGGCAGCGCCGCCGCCGCCTCCCCCAGCGTCGCCCCTTGCCTGCCCGCCCGCCTTAAATGTGACACCGGCGCCTCGGAGTGCGACCCGAAGCCGCCGCCGGGGAGGGGACGAGCACCATGTCGAATCTGAGCAAAGGCACGGGCAGCCGGAAGGACACCAAGATGCGGATCCGGGCCTTTCCGGTGAGTCTCTTCTCGGCGCCTGGGGCCCCGGGGCCGGGGGCCCGGCCGAGAGCCGCACGCGAGGCCCGGGCTGAACTCCCCCAACAGGCCGCAGGCCCGGCCTCCCCTCCCCCACGCCGCCGGCCGCAGGGCGCGAGCCTTCCCGGCAACCGGGAGGCGCGGGGCTCCGGTGCGGCCGCCCTCCCGGGCCGTTCCCCGCGCCCGGCGCCGCGCCCCCGCCCCGGAGCTGCGTCTCGGGTCGCCCCGCTGGCGTCGGCCGCAGCCGGGGCCCCTTCGCCCGTCCCAGCACCTCCCCACGTTCCTGGGGGTGTAGGCCCAGTCCCAGCTCTCCTCTCCGCGCTCGGTTCCCTGGACTCCCAGCCCTGCAGGGATGGGGACTGTCGAAGTCCTCCTCGTGCGGGGCGTGTGTGTAACTTTTCACGTGGGGCTTCGCTGCGGTTGAAAAAATAACCCAGCCTAGAAGATGGCCAGCCAAACGTTTAGGATGATGAAGGGGACTGTCCTCTCCCTCTCTCCCTCCTTAGGAAGGGCTGTGCCCTCATCTTTCCCCCGACGCAGTGACAGTGGTTCCACGTAATGCTCTGTAGTAATACACTAATAACATCGAGTGTGTTTATATCATCCACAAGCTTCCGAAGCACTTTACAAACTCTTGTGCAGAAATTGCCTTGCCACTCGAGAAGAAGCAAGCGAAAACAAACTAGACGATGGAGTCTCCATTTCTTAGCCCTGGAAGTCCAAAAGAATGAGTAGTCGCCACCCTGAGTTGCTTTACTCTAGGCTTCAGTGACAGCAAACGTATTCTGCTTAGAAACTTTCTTTTTTAGCATTTCATTGAGTTATACGCTTGCAGTGTTTAGTATATAGGATATAACTTTGGATGTCGTATCTGATTTAGGTAGCCAATGGCAAGCAATTAAAATGCACTGTTGGTAGAGAAACTGGACATACTTGCTCATGTCGCTACAGTAACAGGTACACGTCAAGACAGACAAACTAGCAATTGGACGGAAGATTTTAAAACGGTAAAACTAGAGAAAGATCTTGGGTTTCCTTTCTTAGAATCATGAACACTTTATATCCTGTGAAGGGGAAGAGAGGGTTTGTACTCAGTTTTTAAAGCGTGCTCTTTCTAAAGTGTAGTTTGCAGAGAGGGAGCATTAACAGTTGTCCTAGTTTGAGTAAGAAACAGACTCGGAGAACTTGAGGACCTCCCTGAATTCTTCAAATTTAAAAGAAAAAAATACATCTGATGCAGAATTCTGAACTTGTAATAACAAATATTAATGTCAGTGTGTAGCGACTTCCTGCTTAATGTACATAAAGGTAGGATATACTCAGGAGAATGAAATGTTTTGATGTTAATTAAAGGAGTTTTGAATTTTTTGAAGTTTTTCCCTAAGTGAATGTGAGGAACTACAAAGAAAGTAAGATATGTTGACAGAAGAGCACTAATGAAGTTCACTAGCAACTTTTCCCTCATAATGGAGCAATGAACTGGGTTTATGAATTTGTGAGTAATGTTAGTTTTCCTACTAAGTCAGTTCTGGACATTTTTAGTAGAATCTGTAATTATTTAGAATTTTAAATAGTTTTATACTACAAGATTTTTAGGAAAATTTGCTATTCTTGAAGTCTGACTTTTTCTAATTCACATTATTACTAAGATGTGGAATAGGTCACATTTGACACCAACTCACTTACGTTAATACTCTGATTAACCAGCAGTATCTTTATCTATGTGTAATCAACTCTTTGAGCTTGTGATTTGCCTGTTCCTACCTGTCCTCTCATTCCTTCATTCATTCAACAAATACTGAGGACTCTGTGCCAGGCACCGTTCTGGGGGCTTGGGATATGTCAGTATAACTTGAAAGACCAAGATCCCTCCTTGCTAGATCTGTATTGTTGGGAGGAAGTGGTGGGGGAGAATTTCATTATTCCCTTAGCTGAAGATACTATTATGTGACAGGTTACCACACAGTACTGATTTTTTTTTTAAGGAGCATTATGGTCATGAGCTAATTTGAACCCTTTTGGTCTACAACTTGTTGCCCTCAAAGTTTTTCTAAAATCCTTTAATAAAGTTTGTAAGTGTCTAACATTTGATAGTCATCAGTGATTAATATCTGCTAATTTTTGAAACCATAAGTTTTTTTAATTTGGTAAATATTGACATCACTGATAAGTAGTTTCCACTGAAAAAAAACATTGTATTTTTTAATATGTAAATCTTAAAGTCATAGTTCCTTGAGCCCTCATTAAGGATACATACATACATACCTCAGTGGGGTGACCTTTCACTAATATATTTGGTAAATGTTTGGGTACTTATAGACCTTCAGAATTTTTCTTTTCTTCCCGGTTAGCGGTCTTATACATAACTATATTCTGCATGGATTGCTAGTCAGAAGTAGTAAATGCATATTATTTCATAAAGAAAATATTGTTTATGTGTATTCGTATGTACATACATACAACTATTGTATTTTACATTACCATCTGAGATAATGTAGTTACTTTAAGGGAAATTGTAGTTTAACCGAAGGTCTCAGTTGTTTGTTTCAGAGTGTTTTATAAAATTGATGTGTAAAAAGTATAAAAATATATTTTGAAATTGTTTTATTTTCCTTGAAAAATAGTAAGTAAAGGTACAGGGTATTTTATACATGTGTAAGCCTACTCCAGGTGTAGTCCCATCAGTAAAATCAGGTTCTTTTTAGTGCGTATATTAAGTTTGCCTTCCTCACTGATCACAAGAGTAAAAGTTATCCCATACCACAATTTTTAGCGAAACTTGAATTTTAAGTAGATCTTTTTGTAAGATTTTAAGAGAAATTCGATCTTTTTGAAATGAAAAAGTGAGGAACTTTCTGTATGTACAGATGGTGATGAAGGACATGTTTATTTCAGTTTATAGTGTTCCTGCAGTGGACAAAATATATGTCATTTCACATCTTTTTGGTTTTTTTGGTACCCAGAGTAACAGCAAGGGCCACAGAACTTTTTCAAGGAAGGAAGCTGTAGTTGTGAAACTGGAAACTATACGGATTTGGACCAGAGAATGCTGCTCCAAGGAGTTCCTGCTCTTCTTTCCTTGCTGTTGCCATGTGTGTCACTCCTGAGCTTTTGTTCCACTATGTGGGGTTAGTTGCTGTCAGGTGAACCTTTTGTCCTTATCTTTGAGAAGCCATTCCTCACCATCGTACTGTCCAGTGTTTGTCCACATGAGCTTGAAAAGTTTGATTGGATTGAAGAGGATATGTTTGAATGGAAATACTGGCCTCTCTGATTTGCCTTCCTTGCTTAGCCTTCACAGTTTAGGAGGCATATTATGAAAGTGAATGTCTTTAGACTGTGATCTAGAAATGTCTTCAGTTAATTGGTTTATAGAAGCTGCTAAATCAACGAATCTCTCGTTGTGATGTCCACGCCATAATTCTGAATACGCTTCACGGAGCACCACCTGTGTGGCGTGGACAGCTAATGATGTAGACGTTGCTGTTACATGGGACCAATAAAGTGACTGACCGTATTAGAAAGTTTTAAGATTATTTGGGATGTAAATACTTAAGACCACAAGAATTTACCAACAAATGGGGATAGTTAATGTTTTTATTCTTCCTAGCTACAGTGATATTTGCTAGATTTAGGGGAGCAGCTTTGATCTTCAGAGTAGGTTTCTCTTCCTTAGGGAAAGTAATTGTTGCCTAAAACTACCTGGGCTATACCTCCAGGAAGGCTGAATAATAGTCTCGGAAATCGCACAGAGTTGGGTATTAACCATAAGTGTGTTTTTCATTCTGTAGTATTTTCTTGTAGGGATAAGGAGTCAGATGTAACATTCATTACAGTGTCGCTTTTACTTAGACTGATTTTTTTTTACCCTGTTTAATGGTCTTAGGACAGGCAGCAGTGTTGTAGCTGTTAGTACCTCTCTGGCTTTAGAAGTTTAAAATAAAGGGATAAAGCAGTTGTCTATAAAGTGTCTTTTTTTTTTGGTCTTAGCTCCCTAGAAAGTAGTTCAGAGGAGCCAAGAAAATTATTAGTACCGAAGTTACTGAATTTGCAACAGTTCTGGTAGTATAGAATAAAATATGAGAATTTGACCTTTTAAATAATACTGTAGTCATAAGGGCAGTTCATTCAAACAAAATAAAATTTCCCTTGTTTGTACATCATTCATTCACTATGGCTAAGTAATAATATCATTTCTCTATTTCAGCGAGATTGTATAATTAAGACTAGAAAAAGTAGTATGTCTTCCCTGTGTTATAAATTGGGAGATCTTAGAATTTTTTGCTGATATTTTTATTCAAGATTATCTGGGTGTTCTTTAACAGTTTTGTTATATTTTTATAAAAATTACCGGACAGTTTGTAGTTTTAAGTAATGCAACTTTGGAAATGATTCTCGTTTGTCCATTGTTAAGTCAGCATGAAGTAAAGGTGCTACTATCACTTAGATAAAATATGAATTACAGTTAGTGTCTATCAGTGTATTGTGAAAACTATTTAGCTGTAGTCTGCCAAAGCTATGAATTCATTTTAGTAGCTTTTCTAATTATAAAAGTTATGTGTATTCATGATAGAAAACTTAATAAATATCTAAACTTATAAATAGGGAAATAAAAGTCACCCATAACCCTTCATCTTTTGGAAAAAAGCAATATTAACATTTTGATATGTTTCCTTTTACTCTTTCATACGTGGGTGAGCACACAGTAAAATTGAGGTGTGATCTTTTTATATGCTCCCTTTTAAAAAATATAGTATCTTACTATACATGTATTTCCATGTTAAATATATTGGAAACATGATTTTTAATTTCTACATAACTCATTTTCTTTACCCATTTCCCTACTGCCAGTATTTTGATTGATTCCAGTGAATCCATATTTTCTCTGTTACAGATAATGCCACTGTGACTATTTAGGCACTTAAATACTTGAGCCCATCCATGATTATGGAATTACTGAGCTAGACATAATTGATATATATTAACAAATTGACCTCCAGAAAGATGGGACTAATAGTAGTACTACCTATTGAATGATTATCATGTGCCACATGCTGTTCTCTGTGCTTTGCATGTGTAAACTCATTTAACTTGCACAACTCTGTAGAATACTACTGTTATCTGTTTTACAAAAGAGGCCTTGAGAGGTTAAGTAGTTTGCTTCAGGTCGTTTTGCTTGTAAGTGGCAGAACTAGGATTGTTTCTAACCCAGGCCGCCTGGCTCTAAAGTGAATGCTTTAAGAATTAATTACACCTCTCAAGGTTGTATCACTTTTAACTTCTACTGTGTAGCAGGTCTTAGCGAACATATTATGTCTTTAATTTCATAGGTGAAAAAATAATGCTTTAATTTGTATTTCTTTGCCTACTTGTAAGAATAAAGCCATAGATAGTCCATAGAGAATTTTCATTTAGTTTTTCATCAAAAGTATTCAACATATGTTTTAGAAGTATGACTAAAAGGTAAAGACTGAGAGCGTAATAGTTAAGCATGTGGACTTTGGACTGCCAGCGTTTGACAGCTCCACCTCTTTCTAGTTGTGTTATCTGTAACAAGTTACTTAACCTCATCTAGCCTCAGTTTCCTCTTCTGTAAAATGAGAGTATTATAGGACCTACCTTACAGGGTTCTTGTGAGATAAAGAAAATAAAGCATTAAAAGAGCACCTAGCACACGGTTAACTATTGGTAGTTATGCCCGCATTTAGCCATGATTATGCCACAGTTTATGCTTTTTTTTTTTACCACAATTTGAATGTTATTTTTGCAGGTAGTTTTACTGGAATACTGTATACTTATTTTAGTGATGCTGCCATTTTTTGGTGCTTTATTTTTAGAACTTACATTTTGAAAAGCTTACAGATTCAACTTGTGAACCACACTAAAAAATCAGTCTCAAAGGATATAGGTCTGCTCTGATTCAAGAGAATGCTACTTGGCTCTTGGGAGGTGGGGAGTAGACTCAAAAGAGAAGTTTCAATAATGATTCTCACATGGTCATTGGAGTAAGTGTAACCTTTGCAGAGTTACTTTTTTGAAGGAGTAAACACTCATTTGGTATGTGCATTCTAATATGTACATTGTGTTCATCTAAAAATACGTTTTGTTTTTCTTATTTCCGTCCTTTTTTCTTCCCTTTCTCCTCCACCCTCTTTTTTTGTTTCACTCATCAACTAGGCTGTTGTCCCTGCCCAAAGCTTGCATCACCCTTTTGAACCACAAAGTACTTAGTGTTTGACATAGTGTAGGTAGTTAGTGAATGATTAAGTGAGAAACTAGTCCTTAAATAAGTCGATGCAGGTATACTCCGAGATGTTTGAACTCTTTGCAACTACAAGTGAAGCCTTAAATTGTAGGTCATTAGTGATCTGAAAGGTGAGTCAGCCTCATCTCCTAAAACAACAACGACTTGAAAGTCAAGGCAGTATGCCGTGGCGGTAACCTTGGATTTCCTGTCAGAAGACTTAATCTCATGTCTAGTCTTTTCTGTTTACTAGCTGTACTCTGCATTTCACTCCCTTCACCGTGACTCCTTCCGACCAGCCTACAGCCCTCCTCCCACTGCAGACTGACCACCCTGTATCATCAGCCTGTTTGGGGAATTTTCTTTACCTTCTTTTCATCTGAGGTTTGGCTTTGCCTTGAGGATACAGGCTCATCTTCTTGAATTGAGGTGTCTGTTTCCTTATAATCCTTGCATCATTGGGCCTAGGTGCCATTTACTGCCACATCTATCATCCTCTTTTATGGCTTGGGCTCTTGTGAACTACTCTTTTGAGTGCTTCTTGTGACCGTCTCGTAATTTCTTAACACATGCTCCCTTAGTCACTGAAGACTTTAATACCTTCTGCACAGACGTTCTTGCTAGTTTAGATCTTTATCCATTGCATGTGTGGCAGAGTCATTCATTTATTTGTTTTAAAATATATTTATTCAGTGTTCCTGCTAGGGGTCTGGCACTAAATACACAACGATGATTAAAGAGATCTGGCCTTTTCTATATTACAGTGATCTTCACTGTGTCTTGGAGCTTGTCATCCCACCACTTTGGACATCTTTTAACTTCAGTATTACATTCTTTCCTAGCTCTTTATGTATTAGGTGTAGGACTTGAGCAGATCACTTACCCTCTGTTTCCTCTTTTGTAAGAATGAGAAGACAGTAGTACCTACTTCGTAAGGTGGTTGTAAGGGTCAAATTAATACATGTAAAGTTCTTAGAATAGTGCCTAGGACATAGTAAGCATTATAAATAAATGCAAGCTATTACTATTAAATTATTCTGTCCTGCTTGTTGCTTGTGTCCTTCTCACATTAATGTGCTCTTAGATTTCAAGAAGACCCCTTTCATTCTCCCAAGCTGTGGTGCCTGTTACTAGTTGCCACTTTTTTCCTGCTACCTCCCCAGAGCAAGGCCAGAAATATCAGCAAAAACCTCTTGAGTCATTTCACTCATCTGCCTTCACTGCTCATATTTTTTAGATTGTCATGCACTCCTGGAGACAATTCCGAGACTGTGGTCTCTAACTTAGCTGGACTCTGAGTGCCTCTGAGCAATTTTTTTGTGTCCCTGGTAAGCTCCCTCTCCACTTTCTTACATGAGCTATTTCTCACTTTAATCAGAAGCTCTTAATTGAGAATTCTCTTACCTCTCTTTTTCAAGAAGCTTAGCTACTAATGTTGTCTTGTGTAAGTTCCTTCAGCTTTCTTCCTTTTCAGTTATATTATTCTTTAACCTGTATCCTTACTCATTCTTGACTTCTTCCCTCAGGTCTCAGATAAAGAAGATGTTCCTTTTTCTTTCTTCCCTATCATGGCAACTACCATACTATCTGCCTTCATAGCCAAAAATCTACAAAAAATAGTATCTCCTTTATTAGAACATGGCTTTTTTCAGAGGAGACAGCAGGGCTTTTTGTATTGATCTTTGTCAGTGCCACACGGTAGTATCCAGCAGTGTTGAATGAATGAACTGACAGACTCTAGTTTTTCTCATCTTTAAGATGAGAATTTTAGCAACCTTTCTCACAGATTAATTGGGAGGATTAAAAGAGATAACGTCAGAAAGTGCTTGCTAACAAACAGTGGCATCCGTCAGAAGAATTTTCTAATCAGAAAGTCAGTAATTTCAACTAAAAGTAATGTATTTCATATAGGACAGTTTTCTCAAACTCTTACAGGGTCTCCAGGGACCCAGGAGGTCTAGGAGGAGTGTAGTAGGTATTTTCAAAAATCTCCCTCTCTAATCGTTTAGAGCAGTTTATACTTTGCTCTTTGTATAGAAGATTTCATTTAAAAAGTTCTCTAACCATTGCTTTAAAACCACTGTCATTAATCCAGGCTTTTTAAAGTCTAGAAGAGTCCTACTTTCCCAAGTTGATACAGTTAATAGGAAATCGAGAACTGATCCTCTAGTTGCCTTAACCCCTAATCCAGAGCTTTTACTACGAGAAAGCACTCCTTTATTTTTAAGTCATTTTTAAAGTTGAAAATGTAATTAAGTTTTCTTAACTTCACTTACATTTATTCAGTAATTGAAAAAGGAATGGACCTGAATTTGCTCTTTAGATGAGAAAGGTTACTGCTAAGCAAATGAATAGACTTTAAAGGAATATCTTTTAGCTACTTCATGAAAATATAAGATTCTTTAGAGATGCTTTTCTATAAAAGCAAGCCATCATTGCTAAGAGGAATTCTTTAACATACTGATTGTAAGTCATTCTTATCTAAAGCTCTTAACTGAGTGACACTTAGCCTCTTGAGTTTGCCCTATCCTCTTGAAAGTAATCATGAAAAATTCTTTTTCACTTTTCTTTTTCAGTTTATTAATAGTATGAGATGTTGCTTTATAGAATTAGTAACTACAACTTGTTAAAAGTCCACCTTGTGTTAGGCTCTGTTTTAAGCATTTTGAACTATAATTATCTCAGTTCCTCACAACAGTCTTCAGATGTTGTTACTTCATAATCTGTCCAGGGGCTCAAGAGAGACATAGTAAAATGTGTATGTTACATATACACCTAGGGAAGGGCAGAGCTGGAATTCAGATCCCAGATGTGTCTGACTCAAAAATTCATGCTCTTTCTATTACACCACAATGCCTTAGTTATTTTCTGTGAAGAATTTGCTAGATTCTGGAGTATTTACTTCCTTAATAGGAATATATTG
Source organism: Vicugna pacos (assembly GCF_048564905.1). Lineage (NCBI taxonomy): Eukaryota > Metazoa > Chordata > Mammalia > Artiodactyla > Camelidae > Vicugna > Vicugna pacos. The sequence continues at coordinate 84,413,863 of NC_132991.1, read as the reverse complement.
GGAAGTTAATTCTGAGCTTGCCATTTAGATGACTCCCCAGGGACAGATCCAGGGCCCCTGAGGCTTACACAGTGCAGTGCTCTCTTTATGAAAAGAATTCAAAATTAGTTTCCCGACCTTGGAAGGAGCTTTTGCAAGCTTAAGCTTCATAAGATTCAAGGTATATGCACTTCTCATAAGGAATACAAGTTATAAAAACTTTGAATCAATTGAAGTCTGTATTGTTCAGTAAAATTTGAGTATATAAGTTGCTTAAGGGGTCCTAGTTTGTATGGACTTGGTTAAAGCAGTCAAAATCATTACCCATAAGGAAGATATATTTAGTGACGTATTTCTAAGTTAACACTTTTAAAATTTTTAAGTTAAAGACCAATAATACACGTTTTGAAACTTTTTTCAGTTGTTAGAAAGTTATCTTGTTAATTATATGTTTAGAAAAAAGTAATTCCTTAAAGTTAATATGTTTAAAAACGTTAATATAACCTTTAATTTTTTGTGTCTTTCAGAATATGCTAAGTAGTAGTAGGTTAAATAATGAAGTGAGTTTTGAAGTACAAAGATCAGATACTGTAATTCACTTTTCCTCGTGGAATATGCAAATGAGACATGAAAGAAGTGTATTCTGATGAATGTTATCACTAGCCAAATAAACAAGTAATTTGTTTACTCCTATTTTCATATTTTAATTTTTAAAAGCTAGAAAGGACTTCAGAGAGGATCTATTCTAATGTTATTTAATAGATGGGGAAGCATAGGACTGGAGAGGGTGATTTACCCAACTGCTCATGACTTGAATTTATGGAAGAACCATGACTAGAAGCCTGATTTTTGGTTAAAAGCTCTTTTCTCTAGAACAAACTGAAATAAGCAGATAGGCTAAATAATTCAGTGTTAGTACTAGGCTATTCAATTATAAAATGATTTCTTAATACCAAATACCTAGGTGACTTGAGTTGACACAGTGTAACGGAAGGATACTTAGCTAAGGACATGTGGATTCCTTCATTGCTCTGAAAGATCATGGATAAGCTACTTAGCCTCAGTTTCCTCATTTGTAAAATGAAGAGATTTTAATTTGGGATTTTCTTAGGCTCATTACAGCTTTCAAAATTTCAGTCTAGGAGCTGAATTCTTATGTGTTCTCCTGTGGCCTAAAACATTTTGTATGATTTTGCAAAAGTCACTTATCTTTTCAGCCTTAGAATTCTCTTAAAAATAAGAATGGTGTATTTCAGTGTTGATTGTTAAATCCTAATATGAAGTAGTGGGAAAGTTAGCTGTGTTCTTACCTCTTTCTGAGTAATCTGTTAGTTTTAGAGAAATTTTGAAATTTGATACCAGGTTTTTGTAAAAATTTCCTATTATAGACCTTTGCTGTCGTATCACATTTGGTTTAGTTAGGTTCATTCAGAGACAAAACTGGCAATTACACTGTTTCACTTTTTTTTTTTCTCTTTCTTTGGATTGTGTGTAGCTGATACTAGTAATATTTTGGATTTAGTAGTATGTTGGGAAATACGGCACATGTTTTTATTATTTTTAAAGTGTTGATCTTGTAGATATAATAACTAATTTACTTAATAGTGAGGGTCTGTAATTGTTCGAAGAGTTCTAGTCAAGTTAAATATTGTATTCTCTGGATAAAAGATATTTCATGGTGCCCAGTAACATCTCTTTTATCGGCAAAAACAGCACCAAAAGGACAATGACAAACTTCTTGATTTAATGAGAATACTTAAGATTGCATCGTATTTGTTGTGGTCATCATCAGACTATGAAATGTTACACATGCATTTTTAATATATGCAAAAGTCACTCGCAGAGATATAGTTGAAAGAATATTGTTAAGTACTTTTAAGTCACTTGTGACTTAACTGGACTTTAATAGGCTAATCTGAAAGCTTGGCCTTATGTCTTTGACAGAAGTTTTCTAGATTTTCTAATTGATTTTTGAAAAACCTACTCATGTTGAGAACTGAAATGCAGATTAAAATAATTGAACCTTCTGTTGATGATGTAGCTTTCTCATAAATGTTGCTGTTGTTATATAGTGATATGAGAGGCCAGTTGAATGTAGATCAGACTTAGTTTGATTTCACAGCATTGTCCCAGACTAATAGGCTCTTCTAATTGATAATCTTTTTCTCTTTCCTTGACATCAGTCATTACTTTTGGCAGCACAATTCCACTCCCATCTTATCCTCACTTTTAATCAAGAGAAACCAGTTAACCAGACATCAGCAGGCTTAACTTTATGTTCAGGTTTAAGTCATTACATAAGGTCAAATGTCTCTTCTGTGTAGTAAAGAAAAAAAAATTTATTGAGCAAGTGTTGTGTGTCAGATACTTTCACAAACTTTCATAATTGCCACATAATACATCATCTCCCATTTCCCAAGCAGATGAGGAAAGTGAAGTTTGGAAAGTTAAATTAACTTCAAAGTCTGAGTATATTCCACTGAGCTATTTTCCTCAAAGCTTGAATCTTTGGCTATATTTTTGATGCCTGAAAATGTTTAAAGATTAACAGTTGGATAAATGGGATTATTGCTGATGTCATAAGTCATTGCATAGCCATTGGTCATCAAATAAGATCATCATCATTATTAGCTATAACTGGACTGCATTCAAATCATCTAAGCATCATGCCATGTATTGTAAAGGATACAATAAAATAAGGGAAGAGAAGCAGTATATTACTCTGAGGTGCTTATAATCGGGAGGAGGGAGCGTCCTTCTGTCGTTTATGGCTTAGTTGTATTTGTCTAGAATATTGCCATTCTTCAAATATTTGTACCAAAGCAACTTTTTTGAGGCTGAAACTCAAAATTAAGATCAAGCATTTTTCCTTGTTTATTTTTTTTCAAGCTGTGTCATTCTGAATTGCTTGGAATTTCAAATTCTCACCCTTTTCCCCCACCCACCCTGTTCTAAATTTCTTATAGAAAATTATTCACAGGGGACTAAAGACTTCTTGTCCTTTGTAGTGGATGTGAAGAATACAGTTCTCTTCATTCTTGTTTTAATTGGCTCATGCTGTAGTTCTCTCCAACTCTTAGTAATTACAGAACCTTCAAGATGTGTAAGTATGTAATAGACTGACATCCTTTTAAATGCAGCATTTTGGAAGTTATGTTTTTATATTTTAAAGTAATGTAGATGAAAAACCAGAGATGTTTGTCAAAGAAAATAAAGATTGTTAGTGTTATTTTTGTTATTGATACTTAATAATGAGGGAATTATAATCCTGGATTAGGAGAAGGTAAGGGGTGAAGGTCACTTTTAAATAATAAAGTCTTGATTTGGTTTCTGAAAGGTCTCACTAAACCATGGGCATTTAAGAATACTCAATTTTATCTTTCCTTCAAAAAGAGCTTTTTTTCCTTTTTTTGCTAAATGAATTTACTTTGCTGAACACTTTGTAACTAGAGCTTCTCAGGGAAAGAATACAGTACATAACTAGTAATTAGCAGACATTAAATAATTAGCAGACATATGTGTGTGCACATTTTATCATTTTATTAATTTAATGAAGGATTGTTAACCAGATCCCTTCCTGAGTAAGTCTTGCAGCCTAAGTAAGTAAGTTTCATCGATGGGATTAAAATCCTGCTCAGATAATTTGGAATATTACTTTAAAAGACTGTTATTACTATTACTCTTAAGAATGTACATAATGTTAGGGTCTTTAAATGACTTTCAGTGAAGTATATAGACTGGTGTTTTTACAGTTAACATATTGATGACATTAGAATTTAACGTTTAGTCCTTTTAACAGTCATTAACAGTTAATGTTGTGTTCTTTGTCCAGGATCGGTGAGAAATTAAAGTTCATCAGTAACATAATTATGTTGCTGCTGTTGTTGGCATGTTCACTTGATGCCAAGACCAAAGCGTGTATATGTAGGAATTTGCACTTTAATTTCCTTCAGTGTATTGTTTTTTAGGCCTGTTTGATTTAGGGAAAGATTGTAGCTTATGGATCTTCTGCTGAAGAGCCTATTCTAGCCACCATTTTCCTCCTAGGTAACATTTATTAATAAAATTAACGATTAAGCAGTCTTCTGAGGCATTTAGTTAGGTGAATGGGAAAACCTGAAAATACTACTTAATATATGAAATTTGAGAGGCTTTTGCTTATACATCATTGTACTTTATTTCTATTTAAAACAGATATTTCATTATCTTAAAATTAAATTAATTGCTATAATAAACTCAAAATATTTTTCCATATCACTGTGCTTAGTAATTCAAATGTTCATGTTTTCAAAGTTGTGTTGATATAACGTGGGTAAAACAACATTCCCCAGACATTTGTTTACAGCCTTCTAAGTGACATTGAAGAAAAATGCACAATCCCTTAAGTATCTCATAGTCTAATTGAAGAAAAAATTTCACAAACAGATAATTGTGGAGCAGAATGGAAGTGTAGTGAGACATATAACCCGGGTGTTATGAAAGAGCTAAGAAGGAGTCGCTAGCTTTGCTTGAGGAGGTCAGGGAGAGATTTTTGGAGGATATGACACCTGAGGTGTGCTCAGAAGCCATATGAAGAATCAGCTAAAGAAGAGGCAGAAGAGAGGGTATGAAGAAGACCCACGAGGGTGGTGTATGGAGGAGAGATGTGACAGTGGACAGGAATAACCATTGGTTTAATGTTGCCAGGGAGTAAGTGTAAGACAGGGAGTAGTGAGTGAAAGCTGAAGTTAGGTAAGTAAGCAGAGACTAGTTCATGAAGTGTTATGTTTCTTTTAAAGCATCCCCCGCCCCACCGTCCGCCACTGTTGTTAATGAGAGCTGGGTTTTGAACAGGGGCATGCTGCTCGTATGTTTATTTTAATGATGATTTTGAGGAAGATAGATTCCAGGAGGTTATTAGACTTCATGATGGCTGGAAGGCTGTTGCTGTTGCCTAGATACAAGTTTTAGGACAGCTGTATTCAGGATGGAAGAATGGAAACGTATGTGAGAAATACCTTGGGCCTGATGTTGGGTTGTGCTTGATGATTGGGTGAGAGGATATAAGAGAGAGGAGAGAAGAAAAATTAAGGCTTATGCTTCCAGCTTGTGTAACTAAGTGGTTTGTGTTGCCACTGCTGAATTAGAGAATGCAGAAAGAAGATTTGGGTAGGTTTGGAGAGTGAGTTTACCAGGGATTTGGGGCAGGCATAAATTTGATCTGTGTCTGGAGCACTTGGTTGGACATGTCCAACAGGTAGTTTAGGCTTTGCAGGAACATCTAGGTAACAGTATAGATTTCGGAGCAATTAACATGTAAGCCAGTAATTTATCTTCTTTGAGATGTGGACCAAAATTCTTGGGAAGTCTGATAAGAGCTAGTGACACACTATCCAGAAGAGAAGTGTGTATATATTGTGTTTGCAAAATTTTATATGCAGTTTTAGGAGACCCCAGAATCTGTTGCCAATCTAGAGCCTCATAAATTTTGGAACCCTAAAAGTGTGAGTAGTAGTTGTAACCATGATAATGAATGGAAATGAATAGGGATCCAGTGTAGAGTGAAAAGAACCAAGGACAGAGCTCTGGGGATTAAAATGATGTAAAGGACACTGGATGAATAGGAGAGAATAAATAGAGGAATATTGTTTCTGAAAGAAGGCTACATTTTACTGACTTGCATTGAGTATAGTTGTGCTCCTAACGTACTTTTGTTTTAGCTATCTGTTTATTTGCTAAACTTGCAAACTGTTTCTTTCTGACATTTTTTGCCTATAGAGAGTTTAGTAGATTCTATCATTGTTGGTTGATATGTGAGGGATTACACAGTAGTCCTTCGGTATCCGTGGGGGATTGGTTCCAGGACTCTCATAGATACCAAAGTGTGAGGATGCTCAAGGCCCTTACATAAAATTATATAGTACAGTTGGCTCTGTACCTGTGGGTTCTGTGGGAGAAGAGAGCTGACTGTACTGTGCCCTAGGCTGGGCTAAATTTTATTGACACTCACATTTAATTTTCATGATACTCTCTTGAGATAGCTACTGTTATTAATACACTTTATAAATGAGGAAATAAAAGTTTAGAGGAGTTAAGTAATTTTCCCAAGGTCACATGGCTTGTGAATTTAGCAAATCCACGATGCAAATCCAGGCCTGTCAGACAGCAAAATCTATTTTCTCGACTAACATACCATACTATGTTTACTAAGATAATCAGTGATCACGCTGTAATGCCACTTTACCCTATAAGCGCCGTGGAATAGGAGGTGAGTCCAGTGGTTTGGACTAGATTTGAGAATATGAGTTCTGATTCCAGCTGTGTGATTTGGGGTAAGTCATTTAATGTCTCTGGGTTTATTTTCTTCTCCTTTGTTTGACAACATTTGCACCTGAGCAGTCACCAGAATAAACATTGTCGTCCCGTGTGTTCATCTCTATCTACAGAGAACAAATACTGAGGAAAGTACTACGTATAATCTGAGATTTTAAAGTAACTTCTGATTTATGTTTGTGAGAAATGATTCTTTTATTATAATGTAAGAGTATTTGTACAGTATTTGAAGCCTCTTAGTTTATATTTTTAAAACTTTAGTTTCTCATAGAAAACGAGTAAAAACCTTTTTGTGTGTTTTCTAGCTTTCATGGGATCTTATGTCATAGAGCCTGAAAAGGTCATTTGAAGTTTTGTTCAACTGCTAGCAGTATAGTTATCTCTGGGGTTTTTAGTCCACATTAACTTTGCTCTTTCTTTGAATTTGTTTTGAATATTCTGTTTCATATGTTTGTTATTTAACATCAGGGGTGGTGTCTTTGTCTGCCTAATAGCCCTGTACATATCCTGTCAGCACATTAAAACCACGTTGTGCATGTGTGGAGTATTTGAGGCCATCCTTATCACGTTGGCTTGTGGCTTTAATCTGTGAAAAATTGTAAATAGCCACATTTTATTTATAGTTTATATAGATGGTGTCCTGTTTATCAGGATATTGATGAAAATAGGTGGTAGTTTAAATGTTAGAGTTAATTTTCTTAAGGCCATTTCGAAGAAGTCTCTCATAGACCTGGATTTGAATAAGATTTGAGTAATAGGAAAGAAGTTGTTCTCTAAAGAGTTCCTTTTTCAGCTCTCCAGAAAAGATGAGAATAATGACTCAGTTTGAGTCATGTACTTAAGAATCCTCTTGACTGGGAGTTGAGCTGGTTTTTTATTGCTTGAGCGACTACAAGAACTATTTTGCTTACATACGCCTTCCTCTTGACATTCATATTCATTGGCTAGGACTTGGAGGGGATTCCTTTTTTTTTTTCTTAATACCACTTGATTGAGGTGTGATTGACATACCAAAAGCTGTACATATTTAATGTAGGCAATTCCATGAGTTTGGAGGTAAGTATTCACTTGTGAAACCATCACCATAATCTATGTAGTAAACATATCCATCACCTCCAAAAGTTTCTTCCAGCCTTTGGAGAGGATATTACAAGCTTAGTAATTTTTATCCATTTCAGGTCAAAAGTATGTGTGAATCTGATGAGTACTTGGTAGAGTGTTTTCCCAGGTTGTAAACACAGAACTTACAGGTTTTATGTGGCATAAAAAGGGCTACTTAGTCGGAGATTAGTGAAAAAATCAGTCAACAAGTATAAGTGCTTGTTATATACCAGGTATTATTTTATTGGCTGAGGGATTCATCAGTGAAGAAAACCCCTGCCTTTGTGTAGCTGACATTTGACTGGGAGGAGGGAGGCCAGGACAAGAAATAAAGAATATGAGGTTGGAATATGAGAGTCACTACTAGGAGGAGGCTGCTATTTTAAGTAGAGTGGGCAGTTAAAGCTTCATTTTAAAGTGACAATTGAGCAGAGTTTTGAGGTTGATAAGTGAGACCGTGGAATCCAAACGGAGAAATGAGGAAAATAAGAGAATGCTAGGTGAAACAGAATGTGTGGTTTTATTGTTGTTTTGTTTTGTTTTAATTGCAGATCTTCTCTTGATCTTTAATTTGCTAAGGAGCTCTGCAGACCTTCAGGAGAGGAAAATAGTGTTCATGTGCCCCATGTTTTTTTCATCATGGAACCCTTTCTGCCTCAGTATCTCTCTGAGCTTATATTCTACTAAATAAATGTAGGGAAAAGATGTCTTACACTTTTGGCTAAAGCAAGTATAAACATCAGGGCTTATGATTTTATTTAAAGTGGAGGGTTGTGCTGCAAATAAGAAAGAAGGGAGATCTTAAAAGGATTTTTTAAAAATTGCTTATATCAGCTCTAAAAACTTTAAAAATGTATCCCTTTATTTCTGTTAAAATAGATTAACATCCTTGTAAGTCATGCAGATTATGATCATAGCCATATAATAAAATATTTACTGTATGGACAAATACAGAAAGATTTTCAACCATTGGTTTTTTTTTTTTTTTTGTCTCTTTCTCTCTTTTGGATATTACAGATGACCATGGATGAAAAATATGTAAACAGCATTTGGGACCTTCTGAAAAATGCAATTCAAGAAATCCAGCGTAAGAATAACAGTGGTCTTAGTTTTGAGGAGCTCTATAGAAATGCATATACAATGGTTTTGCATAAACATGGAGAAAAGCTCTACACTGGACTAAGAGAAGTTGTTACCGAACATCTCATAAATAAGGTATCCAACTTTAAAGGACTGTTGCTAAGTATATTGAATCTAGAAGTATTATTTTTAAAGGTTCCAGGAAGTCTGTAGAAATAATAATCAATTAATAGCTGTATTATAAAACTTCACTAAAAACTTAAAGTCAGCTAAACCAGAATTTTTGATAATTGAGGGGAGGTGAAGTTTGTGATCTATGACAAATACAACCTTGGAAGCTTTTAATTTATAAATGCTTGTTTATTAATATGTTAATTACAGATTATTCTTTTTTCTTAAAATGCTTAATCAGCCCATTTTAGCTTTTTCTACTTCCTCTGTATATTTAAAAATAAAATAAGACTACATTGTTTGAAAAATAATGTCTAAGACTTTTCACCAAGGGAAATTGACTGTTCATTTTAACTGAGTTTTATTACAGTGAATGTGAATTTTTTTAAGACAAATTAGTGTTGGACTGTTAACATTATAAAATGGTTCTTTTGTTCCAAAAAGATGTATTTTTTTTTTAGAACAAATGTCTTTATAGAGCAAACTCTTCCACTGCAAGTATGTCTTGCCTTAAGATTGTCAGATAAAATGTGAAATACCACAGATAAATAAAAACTTCAGAGTTTTTGTGTGGTATTAGGGCCTTTGTTTTTTAAATTTTATTTTGAAAAAAATGGAAAAGTTGCATCAGTAGTGCAATGATTTCTTATATTGTAGATTTATCAGTTAACATTTTGCCACATTTTAGTCAGTCTTTCTGTTGGTAAATGTTATTACTAATCTTGGTATTATTATTGCAGAACAATTAGAAAGTAAGTTTTAGATTCATTTACCCTCAGATACATTGGAATGTTTCTCCTGAGAACAAGGAAATTCTCTTACTTAACCAAAGAACAATGTTCAAAATCAGGCAGTTTAACATTAATATAAAACTGTGATCTAATACGATCCACATTCAAATTCACCAGTTGTCCTTTGTGGCAGTGATGTCCATTATAGCAGTTAGCAGTTTTGTTTTCTGATCCAGGATCCAATCCAGGATCACCCACTCAATTCCTCAGCCTTTCTTTGTCTTTCAGCACATTGACATTTTTGAAGAGTATAGGTCAGTTGTTTTGTAGATTGTCCCTCAGTTTTTGGTTTGTCTGATTGTTTCCTCATGACTAGTTTCAGGTTATGCATTTTTGGCAGGAATAATACATAAGTGATGTTGTGTCCTCAGTGCATCACATCAGGAGGCACATGATGTCAGTTTATCCCATTATTGGTGATGTTAACTTTGATCACTTGGTGTCCGCCAGATTTCTCCACTGTGAAGGTACCTTTTTTCCCTTTGTAATTCATAAGTAATTTGTTCAGATATATTTTGAGACTGTATAAATATCCTGTTCCCCAAGAAACTTTCATGATGATTTTAGCATCCATTGATGATTCTTGCATGAATCATTATTACTGTGATGGTTACAAAATAGTCACTTTCTATTTCTACTCTTCCTTCTAGAATTCTTTTCGCTTAAATGGGGTTACATAAGCAGGTAGCTAGTATCCCGTGAAGCAAGATGATTGTGTTCTTCATGCATTCGACAGTTTTTTGTTAAATACCTACTATGTCCAACTTTCTAGAAAAATATAGTAGATGTGAAGAGATTCGATACTGTCCCTTCCTGGGTTTGTTTTTGTTTTTATTCTGATGTGAGAGATGATTCATACATTTAGGTAACAATGTGAGACATTATATAATTAAATGGCAAATGAGTTGTATAGACAATAAATGGCTTAGGAATTCAAATGAGGGAGAGATTACCCTGGGCTGTAAGATTTCATGGGAAAGGATGAAATTGAGCTGAGCCATGAAAAATTTGAGCTGTAAGTGAACAGTGTGGAAGGAGTCCCAGGATGGCAGATGTCACATGATTAAACAGAAATAAACTTAGATGGTAGGTAGAGTTTGACTTAGGTGTTTAGTAATTTATGGGGATTAGTGGAGTATAGTGTTGCAAAGTTTGGGAACAGATTGAAGAACAACTTAAATGCCAAGCTAAGGAATTTGGACTTAACAGTGGAGATTTTATTGGAGGTTGTTAAGTGGATGATAATGTGACAATATTTTAAGATGATTAAGATGAGAATGATATAAATGTAGACTTGGGGGGGTGTGCTACGCTAGATGCAGAAGAGCTGGAAAAGTCTGCAAAAGGCTAGAAATGAGTGGTAGTGTCAGAAATTCTGAAGTAAGACTAGGCAGAATTTGGCTACTGGGAGAATTAAGGTGTCGCAAATAGAATTATTGTGAACTTATAGTGGAAAACTGATTTGGGATGAGTAGAGGAGATGACAAATTTTGTTTTAGATTATATTGGAAATTTTTTATAGTTAGAAGGCACCTTAGGAATCATTTTACGTGTGAAGAAATTTGAGTGTGAGATGGTAATAAGCTGTCCAAATAGAAATATGATGTGTTTGGAGATATACAGGTTTAGAGCTTGGGCAGGAACTGAAAATTAGAGATCAAGATTTGACATTTGGTAGCACGTACTGAGAAATACATGTTGAAGTTCAGAGAATGAAAATCCCAGAGCCAAGGGATGACTCTTCAAAACTATGGTAAGTAGGTGTGGGAAATGAAGACTAATTTAAGAAGCTTGGCGTCAAAAGAAAGAAGGAAAGTAGAGTGGGAGAATTTTGCTTAAAGCTGTTGAAGGGGAGAAGACTGGAGCAACTGAATTTTTGGTTGTAGAGAGAGCGTGGAATTGAACAGTGGAGAAGTAAAGGTAGAAGAGGGGCGGCTGGCTGTCATTTGCCAGAGATTCTATAGGGCATAATAATGATCCCAACTAACTTGTTTACTGTGTGCTAGGTCCAGTTCTAGTGCTTTTAGGTGTATTAACTTAGCTAATGGTCACAGCCCAATGGGCTTATTGCCTCTATTTTAAAAGCAAAGGAACTGAGTCGCGCAGAATTGGTGATTTGTCCAGATGCATGTAGCTGGTAAGTGGCCTAGCTGGAACAGTATTCAAGCAGTGTGGCTTCAGGCTGAGTCCTTGACTTTTCTATAAAGCTGCTCCTGAGGCATAACTAATGGATCAAGGTGCAATAAATGTGCTGAAATTGAAGGTGCATGTGGGGCTTCAGGTAAATTTACTCAGTGTTGGTAAAGCTGTAGTCCTTTACATTTAGTTCTTGATTTATTTATAATTAAAATGAAGGAATTACAATAATATCTTTGAGATTCTTTAGTTCTAAAACTGTCATGAATCTAATAATTAAGCAGGGCATCTTCTGAAAGTGAGTTGAAAGACTTGGGGTAGCCCCTGTGGGGAATATACTAAGGAATTGGCAAGTGAGGAGAAAGATAGCTCAGTACGAGTTGGCCTGAATGTGTGATTTATCATGTTTTTTCTTTCTTTTCTTTTCTTTTTTTCTTTTTTTTTTTTTTTTTTTGAAGCGGTGCTTTGCAGCTTGGGCACAGATGCAGAAAAAACATCTGCAGCTGTGTGCTTTGGTTGGGAATTGGCTCATCCAAAAAGTGAGGCGAGGAAGGGAGGCCAGAGTGTGAGGTCAGTGTTAAAAGTGACTGATTTTTGGACTCTGAAACATGGTTAGGTAGAAATTGAAGTCATGTGAACAATAACTCCATGGTAACTGTAAGAGCTTCAGCGTGTTGTTAAGTCTCTTAAAGTGGTCCCATTTTTGAAGATTAACTGTCACTTCAAAATATAGGCAGTTCTAATACTCCAGAGAATATATATTCAACTTGATTATGCTAAAGAAATTAAAAATACATATACTAAATGTTTATTTCTCTTACAGATGTTAAATAATATAACACTAGTTTCTGAGAATGTTCTTCTATTTTTTTTTTCCACAAATGCTCATCTGACCACCTTAAACTACTCAATTTCTGACTAGGATATGTACCGATGTCAGCATTTTTATTGATTTCTTTATTTCAGCTGAATTATGTTTTTGAACCTCTGCTAGTATCTGTGCTTTAATTTTTGTATTTTCTAGTGATCTTATTTCATTCTTACTCTTATTTTATAAGACACTTTAAAAATCATAAAATACAGTACTGCTGTCTGAAGGGGACACTGTCAAAGGAAGTCTTAGCTGACAGGGCCTTCTTGCAGTAGCCCAGAATGTTTGTCTCTAGTGTAAGAAGTCTCCATTTGTTCTACCAAATGGGGCTCAGGAAGATTACTGATACAGTGTGAAGAATTGTCGTTTGCATGGAAATCAGTATTGCCTGTTTGACTGGAAGGTAAGAGAATGGTTTAGGGTTCAGTGGTGTCAAAGAAACTGTCTTTAGTCTCACAGAATATATACCTTTTTATAGTTCTGAAAGCATTACTGCATGGTCCATTCATTTTTTTGTTCACTATGCTTTTAATAGTTAACTGCATTGCCTGACAAATTTTTTTAAGTGAAATTACTTTCCACTGAAGTGGACCTTTTAGTGCTATGATATAGACAGCCAGGACCTTTTTGCGTTGAAGAAGAATTGGAAGAAATACAGTGTTTACGTGCAGAGTTTGTTGGTTCTCTGATTTCAAGATGAGAATAGTGATGGTTCTGAGGAACGTTTTTGGTAAAGCAGAGTGATAGAAACTACCAGAGGGTAGCTGAAGGGAGGACAGTTCTTTGAGATGAAAGTAGCTGATTATTGGCTTTGGAAGTAAGTTCACAAAATTGAAGCAGGCATAGGAAGAGCTAAATGCTGTTTCTCTTTCTTAGTAGTGTATTCTTCCTATCCCTAAAGGAATGTTTCCCCAGTAAACTGAGACCCAAAGTAATTCAGGACATTTCTCAAGACCCCAAAGCAGAACTTGGGGTGTGTTGTGGCCTGTATGCCTCATCATAAGAAAAATCTTGTCTTATTTTAGTAAATATGGAAATATTTAGAATTCACAGGGATTTTTTTCCTTTAATATTTTTTCTAAATAAAATACCTTTAAAAGCATGGTTATATTGGAGGAAAAGTTCTGCTTTCCACTTGTAAGGATTTTTAAATTATAGGTCATTTTGTCAAAGCCTCAGAAGTATACTTACAGATTCATCATCGCAGAATTCAGTGTTCAAAACTACTTCCTATTTGCCAGGCTGTGACTTGGGTGTAAGAAATATATTGGTAAATAGAATGCATCTGTTCCCTACATCCATGGAACATATAAACAAGTTAAAAAATGTTTAGCTGTAAAACAAAATGAAGAAAACAGGATGCAGTGGTAGGGAAGAATAATGAGAACTGCATAGGCCGAGAAAGGGCTGTTTGAGGAATTGGTGATGTTTAAACTGGGACTATAAGAATAAGAAGGTGCTCATGAGAGAGCATTCTGGCAAAGGGAATGGTTATAGAACATTTTTTTCTGTAAAGGACCCGATACTCAGCATTTTCAGCTTTCTGAGCCATATGCAGCTCCTCACTCTCCTCTTGTAGCATGAGAGCAGCAGCAGACCATATGTAATGGATGGCCATAACAGTGTTCCAGTACAACTTTATTTTAAAAAGACAGCAGGACTTCCTTTGCCAGTCCCTGGACTAGAGAAACTGGGGTTCAGGGAAGCTTGTTGTGGATGGAGAATTGGGTTGGCTGTGGGAAAGAATGGGACAAGATGAAGTTGGAGAGAAGAGCAGAAGTTGGATCATGCCAGGCCTTGAAGCCATGCTGTAAGGGCTTCCTGCTTAATTATATATGTACCTTAGGAAGCCATTCAAGAATTTTAAACAAGACAATGAAATCCAATGTAGGTTTTTAAAATATTTCTTTAGGTGCTATGTAGTGAGTAAGTTACAGGGCCTAAGAGTTGAAGTGAGGGGAATAGGCTAGAATAGTCCATTAATTGAGATGAGTGATAGTGGTGATTTACGTCAGTCTAGCGACTGGAGATAGAGAAATGTTTTTCAGATTCAAGATATATTTTGGTTATAGAAAGCTTATTACCTGCAGATAGATTGATTGTATGGAATGAGGAAGAGAGTAGAATCCAAGATGACTTCCAGGTTTTTGGCTCTTGAACAACTAGGTGCTTCCATTTTTTGATACAGATTTGAGTTAGGAAAAGGAGCTCCATTTGAATAGATTAATTTTAAGATGCCAACGAAATGAGATACGTATACTCTGAGAACTTTGGACTGGAAATGTAAATGTGGGCATTGTGAACATATAGATGATAATTAGAGCCCTGGAAGTAGATGAAATCATTTGGAGGGATGGGGGTAGAGGGTTCCAGATCTGAACCCTGAGGAACTTAAACATGTCAGGTAGATTGAGGATTGCAATGGAGACAGAAAAATGTCCAGTGAGTTAGTTGTACTTTAAGACTTAGCTCTAATCGTAAATTATGAAATAATTTTGATGTCTGTTTAGCAGAGTTGTGGTTTTTACAGCTATTGTGTGTGTGTGTTTAATGTTAAAAGACAATTTTAAATTCAAAAATAGTGCTAATCAGTTCTGTTACTTGTGGGCAGGGTTAGGTTAGGGTGGAGCCATCTTTTTTATTTTATTTTTTTTCAGCTTTATTGAGGTATAACTGACAAAATTGTCAGATATTTAAAGTGGGTTTTTTTGGGGGGGGGACGTTATCTCCTTTTAGAATATTCCTATTTGAGATTCAAACTTAATAGATGTCTCTAAGCCCATAGTAAAGTAGTGGAGGACTTGCCTTTTCTTCTACCCACTCCTGGGTACTCCATGATAATAAGAAATAATAGAATTAATAATAGAAGTTTAATAATAAATAACTTAGAAGTAGATGCAGTGGGAAAAGTACTGCATAGAAAGTAGAGGGAGAATTGGACTTTAGGCCTAATTCTGCCACTAACAATCCTGAACAAATTACTAGATTTTTCTGGACTTCAGATTATTAATTTATAAAATGAGACTAGGATTGATTTTGTTAGCCTAAATGAACATTAAAATTGTATAATGATTATATGTCTTGATAATTTGGGGTTACTAAAAGTATTTCCATTTTTAATTGTTTCTTTAAGTCAAGGGAGAAACTTTCTTTGGTTTTAATGTGGCAAGAACTTTATTATCCCAATTTTGTGATACTTAACAGGTTTCTTAGATTTGCCTTATGCTTAATTGCCCCTTCTCCAAATTATTAGTCTGTAGTAGTAAATAAAAAAAAAATGACAGCCTCATAGGTGAGCTTATAAAAGCCAATTCTTATGTTTTGAAAGTTTATTCTCCGCTTAGATAAGTAGCTGAATAAAAAACGTTGACTTTTTAAGTCTACCAGAACAGTTCTTATTGCTAAAAAGAACATTTGTTCCAGTGGTTTCCAAAGTCTGTCTTTACATCTTGTTCTTCAAGTAACATCTTACTCTGAGTGGGAAGAAGGCAGGATAAGAGGAGCTTCATCCTGCTCCCTTTTCATTCATTCAGAAAACTGCCTGTCAAGGACCTATTATTACGTGCCAGGCACTGATAATAAGCATTTGCGTTATGTCAAAGATCCCCATCTTTCTGGAACTTATATTTTGGACTTACATAGTTGAATCTGTGCCTTGTAATCCTGATCAATTCTAGGCACTTTATTTTACAGGTAGGAAAAATGAAGCCTTGAAGGGGAAGAGTTTCAATTTTTAAGTGATTTTCTTATTTGAATTTTTCTTTGTAAAGTTTCCTTGTAGAGTAATACCCTACTGTTTATATTTTGTATATAGGATCTCATTTGCTGGAATTGGTGTTTCTATGTAAACTGCTTGTTCAGTATAGAGGGAGAATGGAAAAAACCAGAGTTTTAAATATTTGTTCATAGGTAAATTTATATGATTATGTAGTAGTACTAATTGCATGTGGAAACGAAGTTGGTGATTTTATAGTAAGCTGTGGACTGTTTTGTAGGCCAATTAAACAGATACAGCTTTTTAAAAAAATTTTTTTTAAATTGAAGTGTAATTGATTTACAATGTTTTGTTAGTTTCCGGTGTAAAAACAGACCTAGCTTTCATAATAAAGCTTTTTTAGTGTTTTTCCTTTCTAGGCACATGTGAGTATAGAGAGATTTTTAAATGGTGTTTATGTACAAAATATATTATATAGTGACTGCAGTAAATTACGAAGGACATTAATAGAAACACTAGGGAATAAGATTTTCATTAGCAAAGACAGATTCAATTCAGAGACCCACAGGTACTGAGTCTCTACTGTGTTATATTCCCCTCCAAAATAGTTAAGACACCGTGCCTGTCAGTAGGAAACCTCCCAATTTTAGTGAGGTAATCAGATTTTGAAGGGAAATTGTTTTGCCTAAAGAGTTCAGGGCACAGTAGAAAGAGGAGGTCAGTTTTGATGAACCTTAAAGTATTATAAAAGAGTCATCATGTGAACTAAGGCAAAAGATAGTCTTGGAAGGGAAGATGGCATGAGTTAAAAAGTAGATAGGTATGAGCATTATTAGGTGGATCCGTGTGAGTGGAACATAAAGGACTTCACATGCATTTGAAGGAAATGAGAATGGTAAAGTTAGTTGGACTAGGTTTTGAGAAACATTGTAGGGTATTTGGCTTTTATTCTATGCGTGGTAGGAGCTATTGGGTTTTGATCTTCAAAAAGAGACTGATTAGAGTGGAAAAGATGGAGTGAAATGTTTAGTAGGAGTGCCTTTTTGAGTGCTTCATTGCTACTTACCGTTTTGTTCTGTCACCTTGTCCTTTTTTCTAACTTAAGGTTGTAAGAAGAAACTGAAAACCCATTACTTTGAATGTTGGAGTTGCTAAGGATGATGACAGGAGTCAGAAAGAAGAGAAAGACTCTCAACTAGCTGTACAAACCATAAACAGTATGATTTGGAAGAGTGTCTTGAATACAAATAGGGTAATGCTAAAAGAGGAAGAGATTATTAGGGATAGGGTGGGGAATAGGCATTATTAGAGAGTCAGAAAGATAGCAGCTGTAGAACACGAGGGGCATAGGCTTCTGCTTTGAAAGGATAGGAAGAGAAGTGATGTTGGGGGAGAGGTCAGTTTAAAGTGTTATTTAACAAGTTCAATCAAGTTAAATACCAGTTATTCCCACTTAAATTAATGAGTAGACTGTTAGCACTGTGAGGGCGGGTACCCCTCTCTGTCTTGTTTTCTGTTGTATTTTCTAATGGTGTTCTGTTAATACTTATTGCATGAATGAACAGCTAGGACCTGTTTCATTCGTCTTTGTGTCTCTTGCTCTTAGTGTAGTTAGCACTCAAATAATTGTCTGTTGAAATGAATCTCTAAGAATAATACTAGCAGTCAAATGGAAACCATCATAGTTTATATCCATGGACTGCCAGGATCTGTTCTGTCTTCTGTGTGTAGAGTAATAATTTTACTTACCCGAATTAATTACTGAATCAGACCACTTTAAGCAGAATGTATTATGCCATTTAAAAGTACAGTGTAATTTTTCGGCTGTTTACTTTTGATTTCTTGAGACCGGTGTCTGTCAGTCCGCTGGGAACCAGATCGTGTGATCTTGTGAAACTGTTTTTTCCCTCCATGGTGCTCAGGAGAATTACAATAAGACTAATGACCACATTGCTGTGTTTTGTGTATGTTTTACTATTTATTCTGTCATTGTCCTTGGTATTCAAAGGTTAACTATGGTACTAGTGCTATAATGGCTTTTAATGTATGTCTTATTGTCTTAACCTTTGGGAATGCAGTACTTTGCAAGTGTGATAATCATATTGTCCTTCTGTGATATATTGCTTTTTTTTTTTTTTTCTGTTTTCCTTTCTAACCAGTAGGTTAAAGCTACCATTTTTTTCATGACATCACTTTGTCCTAAAATCCTAATTTTCCAAGGTATTTTATTTTTAAAAATTGGGAAGAATATTTGAACTAAGAAAATATTTTTTAAAAATCTCAAATTCATGTTTTTTATTTTAACATGTAGGAGATTTTCTTTATGAAACTATGAAAATGTGTTGTCCTAACTGCCATCATGTGCCCATGCTTTGAACTGCATGACTTCTCCAGTACTAGTCATTGAATTTTACTTTGTATTGAGGTCATATGATTGCTGATATTAGGCTCTTTTCTCCCCTCCCCCATAGAGATTGTAAAGGGACTGAATGCATTTTGTATCCCCCATGGTGCCTAGCACCCTGCCTTGCTTGGAAGTAATCATTAAACATTTGAATTGTCAGTTTGGGGAAATTGTTTTGTATCCTTTTGTATTAAGAGTTTCATTTTAGACACTTGAAGAGTAAGTAGGGAATATTGCCACTAGGAATGAATTTGATTTTGAAATTACAAGTACTGTGCTCTTTGTGAAATGCTTAAACTTATATTACTAACTATGCATACATTTGTAAAATTGCTTACAGAAGAATCTTCTGACAGCAATCAAGAAAAGTTTTCCTGCAGTGACTGTCTTATGTCTTGTTACTGATACTGGTATGATTCCTCTGAGTTTGCCACCTTTATTCTAAAAGTTAGGATAATGAGAATAATATTGTCAGTCTATCTAGAAAATACCAAGAGGGCAGTGAATTTTATTTCATTCAAGAATCTCTTATCATTAGTGAATTTTTGGAAGGTTTAAAATATCTGCAGAAGTTAAGATGAATTCTCCTGACCTTAGTGGAAGCTTGCTTTGAAATACAAAAATCTTAAGGTGGCTGTATGCAGTGTGAGATGGCAGCTTCTATTCACCAAACCTGTATGGAGGTTGACTCCGTTATGAACCCCTCGAAGTATGAGATAAAAGAATTCCTTCTGGTTATCAAGAAGTATCTATTCTTTAGAGGAAGGGAAAGCAAGAATCATGTGGAAATTGAGAATTTAGAAACTACTGTATAAAATATGTGAACATATTTCTATCTGTGTTTTATGTCACTTGTTTCAGAAAATTTAAGGCACTTAGGAATTTTTGGGGCATCTTATTGAAATGCAGATTATGATTCATTGGGTCCAGCTCACAGATGATGATGATATTTACCATGATTCTGCTCTATGCAGACCACAGTTTGAGTAGCAAGATTCAAATATGTATACGAATAATATTATGAATATGTAATACAAGTAATATTATAATAGCAGCAAATGCACATATGACAGTTACTGTGGGACAGGCACTGTTCTAAGTGTTTTGTGTATATTAATTTATTCACACAACAGCTCCTTGAAGTAGGTGCTGTTGCTATTTTATAAAAACTGATGCACAAAGAAATTAAGTAAGTTTCTCAAGGCCACACATTCACTAAGTGTTGAGTCAATGATTTGAATCAGGCAGCTGGGCCTTTTGTCTGTATTCCTGGCTCCCACTATTCACCATGTGATCTTTTAAATCAAGACTCAGCATAAAGGGAAGAGCTGTGGAACTTTTTTCAAACAATGTGTCAAGATTAGGAAAGATACTCTTCACACTCCATGGCTTGGCTCCCACTGAGATTCACTTACAGAGTAAGCCACTTTTATTGATAAGTTTGTATCACATCAGTTTGGTGTGATGAAGTGAAAAATATTTTGAGGTCTTCAGGAATAATTCTTTAATGACATCATTGGAAAAACAGGATTTATATAACTGGTAAAATTTGTAAAGTGACAAGCCCCCAGATAACATATGCAGGCTTTGAAAAATTCACATGTTGCAAGTAGAGACTTAAATGCTGTTTTTGATCATGGTGTATGTTGCATATTTATATAAATACTCTGATTCCATCATGTGAAACAAGCAATATATTTTAGAATTTAGAGCCAACAAGGATACTTAGTACATACCCAGTGGCTCTCAGTTATAGCACATCTTGTTTTATTGTGCTTATTAGCTTTACTGCACATAACAGATACTGCATTTTTATAAATTGAGGTTTGTGGCAACCCTGTGACTAATGGGTCAGTCAGGCGCCATTTTTCCAACAGCATTTGCTCACTTAGCGTCTCTGCCACTTTTTGGTAGTTCTCCTAGTATTTCAGACCTTTTTGTTACTACTGTACTTGTGATGGTGAGCTGCGCTCAGTGATCTTTGATGTTGCTGTTGAAATTGTTTTGGGGCACCACAGACTGTGCTCAAAGAGGATGGTGAACTTAATGCATGTTCTGTGTGTTCTGACTGACTGTTCCCTGACCAGCTGCTCCCCTGTCTCTTTCCCTCTCCTCGGGAATAGAAATTCCTTGAGATGTAACAGTATTGAAATTAACCCAGTTAATAATCCTGCAATGGCTTCTTAAGTATTCAAGTGAAAGGAAGAGTAGGCCATCTCTCATTTTAAATCAAAAGGTAGAAATGGTTAAGCTTTAGTGGGGAAAGCACGCTGAAAGTTGAAATAGGCTAAAGCTAGGCCTCTTGCACCAGGTGGCCTAGTTGTGGATGCAAAGGAAAAGGAAAAGTTCTTGGCAGAAATTAAAAGTGCTTCCCAGTAAACACACAAATGATAAGAAAGTGGAAGAGCCTTATTGCTGATATGGAGAATGTTTGAGTGGTCTGGATCGAAGATCAAACCAGAAACAACATTCCCATAAATCAAAGCTTAATCTCAAGTAAGTTCCTCACTGTCTTCAGTTCTGCGAAGGCTGAGGTGTGAGAGCTGCAGAAGGACAGTGGAAGCTAGCTGAGATTGGTTTCGACGTTTAATGAGAGAAGCTGTCTCCATAGCATAAAAGTGCAGGGTGAAGCAGCAGGTGCTGATGGAGAGACTCTAGCTAGTAATCCAGGATATCTAGCTAAGATAATCGTGAAGGTAGCTACACTAAACAACAGATTTTTTTCAGTGTAGACGAAATAGCTTTCTATTTGAAGAAGATGCCATCTAGGACTTTGAATCATAGCTAGAGAGGAGAAGTCGGTGCCTAGCTTCAAAGTTTCAAAGGACAGGCTGGCTCTTGTTAGGGCCTAGTGTGGCTGTTGACTTGAAGTTGAAGCTTATTTACCATTCTGCAAATCCTAGGACCCTTAAGAATGATGCTGAATCTACTCTGCTGTTCTCTGTAAATGAAACACAGCTTGGATGATAGCACATGGTTTGGTTTACTGAGTATTTTAAACCACTGTTGAGACCTACTGCTCAGAAAAAAAGAAAAGATTCCTTTCAGAATAGTGCTGCTCCTTGACAAGGTAACCTAGTTACCCAAGAGCTCTGATGGAGATGTACAAAAGATTAATGTTGTTTTCATGCCTGCGAACACAACATCCATTCTGTAGCCATGGATCAAGGAATAATTTAGACTTTCAAGTCTTACTGCTTAAGAAATACATTTCATAAGGTTATAGCTGCCACAGATAGTGACTTCTCTGATGGATCTGGGCACAGTCAGTGGAAAACCTCCTGGAAAGGATTCACCATTCTAGATACCATTAAGAAAATTCACGATGTGGGAAGAGGTCAAAATATCAATATTAACAGGAGTGTGGAAGAAGTTGGTTCCAATCCTCATGGATGACTTTGAGGGGCTGGAAGGGTAGAAGAAGTAACTTCAGTTGTGTGGAAGTAGCAGAAGAACTAGAATTTAAAAAGTGGAACCTGAAGATGTGACTGAATTGCTGCAGCCTCTAAATAAAACCTTAATGGATGAGGAGTTAATTCTTATGGATGAGCAAAGAAAGTGGTTTCTTGAGATGAAATGTAGTCCTGGTGAATATGCTGTGAAGGTTGTTGAAATGACAAGAAAGGATTTGGAATACTACATGAACTTGGTTGATAGAGCAGCAGCAGGGCTTGAAAGGACTGTCTCCACTTTTGAAAAAGTTGTACTGTTGGTAAAAGGTATGAAATGGCATTGCATGTTACAGAGGAATTGTTCTCAAAAGGAAGAGTCAATTGATGCAGCAAACTTCATTATCTTATTTAAGAAGTTGGCCACAGCCACCTAACCTTCAGCAACCATCACTCTGATAAGTCAGCTGCCATCAACACCAAGGTGAGATCTTCCATCAACAAAGATTATGACTCGTTGAAGGCTCAGATGATGGTTAGCATTTCTCAGCAATAAAGCACTTTTAAATGAAGATATGTACATTGTTTATTTAGACAGAATGCTGTTGCACACTTAATAAACTACAGTATAGTGTAAAGATAACTTTAATATGCACTGGAAAATGAAAAAATTCATGTGACTCCCTTTTTTTTGTTTTTTATTTTGTTTTGTTTTCTGGAGGGGGAGGTAATTAGATTTATTTATTTATTATTGTTATTATTTTTAATAGAGATACTGAGGATTGAACCCAGGACCTTGTGCATGCTAAGCACACACTCTACCACTGAGCTATACCTCCCCTCCCCTTTATTTGCTTTATTTCAGTAGTTGGAACCAAACCCACAGTATCTTCAAGGTATGCCTCTATTTTACAGCAGTGAAAAACTTCACTTTTAAAATCATACAAAACCAATATAAATCATATTTAATCAGGGGAAACAGAGCTCACTCTGGAGTGGTACCAAGGCATCTCAGTGGAGCATTGCATGAATGCCAATGATCTACTCAACCCCAGCCATATTACAGGGAAGAGAACCAACAGACCATATAGGTTAAATAACTTGGTCAAAGTTCTGATTAGTAACTGCCCTGAGCAACTGACTGATTGTTTTAGCTCCTGGATGAACATTAAAATTCTGCAGGTTTATAAGAGGTCGCACCTCTTAACATTATAGTGTCTCTGTGAAACTTTTAAATGATTTTTTATTAGCACGTGTGTCATGTTATTCATGCCTCATTTTATGTTTTTAACATGATGTATATTTCAGTGTAAAATAATGCTAAATAAAAACATCGTATTTTCAGAGATTTGTCTATTTTGGGATTAATTATTGTCCTGAGTCTTAAGACTTTTTAAGAAGGAAGTCCTTTTTAGTAGTCTGTGCCATCATTAATTATATAGCTCAGTTCTGGTTTCAGTGAACTTTAGAATTAAAATCTTTATAACTCATTTTAGCTGATTTCTTTGTGTTACTTAGATATTTAATTAGGATTGGCTGGCTGGGATTTTGCCCCAGGCATTTAAATTTAGAGGGTGAAAAAATTTTCATTAATGATTAAAAATAATTACAGGTGTGTTTTAGAGGGTGGGGGGATACTGTGTAGATTAGTAATATCCTTCAACTCTCCAACAGCCAAACAGTTGCTGGCCCAGGGTCAGCCTCCTTGTCCGTCCATGTGCTACGATCCTTGTAGCTCCCAGTCAGCCTTGTGCCTGCTGGCCTCTCCGTGTCATCCCCCTTTCCATCCATCTCTTCCTCCTTCCTTTGCCAGTGATTTGATTGATTTGAAGATGTGTTTTTTGTAATTTGGACATTAATTTATCAGTGAATAGGTGTTACTACAGTGTTGAAAAATTAAGATTTTCTTTTGATTTAGTAATACACTTTGTTTTGCTAAGGGTGTAATAAAGAGGACGGGGAAAGCTATAGTCACAGAAATGGAGAGTGTCATATGCCAGTTTGAATTACTGCAGAGGACTTTGTAAAGTTGATATGCTCTAAATAATGAACAGTTCTTCATTGTTTGTCATTCAGGTTGCTTTTGTGAATAAAAATTGTGGATTGTAGCTTATGTTTATAGTATAAGAATCATGAAATAGACCCCAACTTGAGAATCGTAATTGCTGCAAGTTTTAAAATGTCAATATACAATAAAATTAGCCTTTTACTTTTATGCGCAGTTCTATCAATTTTAGCCTGTTATAGATTCTTGTAACTGCTGTCATAATCAGAACGTCCTTCTCCCCAGAAAAATTCTGTCTTCCCTTTATAGTCACATACCCTCCCACCCTTAATACCTGACAGCTGCTGATCTGTTACCTGTCAGTATAGTTTTGTTTTCTCAAGAATGTTGTATAAATGGAATCATACAGTTTGTAGCCTTTTGAGACTACTTTCATTCAGCATATTTTACC
This sequence comes from Vicugna pacos, assembly GCF_048564905.1. Lineage (NCBI taxonomy): Eukaryota > Metazoa > Chordata > Mammalia > Artiodactyla > Camelidae > Vicugna > Vicugna pacos. Next base: position 84,389,458 of record NC_132991.1, on the reverse strand, counting down.
ATTGAGCTAATCTGTTGTATGTATCAATAGTTGTTCCTTTTTATTGTTGAATGATAGTCTGTTGTATAAGTGTACCATAGTTTGCTTATCCATTTACCTATTTATTTGTTGAAAGACCTTTGGGTTGTGTGTGGTTTCTTGTGATATGAATAAAGCTAGTATGAACATTTGTGTATAGGTTTTTGTGTGAATGGAAGTTTTCATTTCTCTAGGATAAATCCTAGAAATAGGATTGCTGGGTCATATGGTAAGTGTATATTTTCAGAAGTACTATCAAACTTTTTTTGTGGGGCCATATACGTTTGCATTCTCACCAGCAATGTATGAGAGTTCTATTGCTTGGAATCTATGTCAGCACTTGATATTGTCAGTATGTTTTACTTTAGCCGTTCTAATGGGTGTGTGTAGTGGTATCTAATCATGATTTTAATTTGCATAACCTTAATGGCTAATGTATGTTGCACATCTTTTCATGTGCAAAATTGCCTTTGTGTATCATCTGTGGTAGAGTGTTCAAGGCTTTTTCCCATTTTTAAATTGTTTGCTTTCTTTACTGAGTTGTAAGGGTTTTTTGATTTTTTGGTTTTATCCTGGATACAAGTTATTTGATATTTTCTCTTAGTCTATTTGTCTTTTTATTGCTTTAACAGTACCTGCAGAACAAAAGGTTTTAATTTTGATGGAGTCCAGTTTATCTTTTTTTTTTTCTTCTTCTTCTGTAGATCAGAAGTTAGGTTGGAAGTTGACTCTCAAATGACATTTTTTCTTACATTTCATTCTAACATACCCTTTCTCTTTGAAACGTGGTGCTTTAGAAATGAAAAGATAGAGCAAGAAACTTTTGTCTTAAAGTAAGATTAATGTTGAATATTAATTGATGGCTTAAAGAAATCAGACTCAACTACTTCAGGATTATTATTATAACTGTATAAAAACATTCATACTGAAGAACTTATGCAAAGAGAGGGAACAGAAATAGGTAGTGTGGTTCTTTTAAGTCAGTAGTTTCCTAATACTGGCTGTGGTGTAAAAATCACCTGGGTAGCTTTAAAAAGAAAAACACTCAGATTCTCTTTCTTCAGGTCTTGAGTGGGTCCCCCAATTTTTTAAATAGACTTTATTTTTTCAGAGCAGTTTTAGATTCACAGAATTGAGCAGAAGGTACAGAGATTTCCCATATGCCCCCTGACACATGTAGCCTCCCCAACTATAAATGTCTCATACCAGAGTGGTGTATTTGTCACAGTAATGAATCTGTGTTGACATATCATTATCACCCGAAGTCCATAGTTGACTTAGGGGATCATTCTAGGTGTTTGTTGTATGTTCTATGGGTTACCAAATGTATAATGAAATACCACTGTAGTATCATACAGAGTATTTTCATTACCCTAAAAATCCTCTACTCTGCCTATTCATCTCTCTTTCCACCTTAACCCCTGGCAACCACTAATCTTTTTTACAATTTCTTTAGTTTTGCATTTTCCAGAATGTCATATAGTTGAAATCATATGGTATGTTGCCTTTTCAGATTGTCTTTCACTTGGTAATATGTACTTAAGTTTCCTCCATGTCTTTTCATGGCTTGATAGTGCATTTCTTTTTAGTGCCGAATGACATTCCATTATCTGGATGTACCACAGTTTGTTTATTCACACGCTGAAGGACATCTTGGTTGCTTCCAAGTTTTGGCAGTTATGAATAAAGCTGCTATAAACATCTGTGGGGTTTTATGTGGATATAAGTCATCAGCTCCTTTGGTATTTATACCAAGGAGCATAGTTCGCTGGATCACAGAGCACGTCTAGTTTTGTAAGAAATTGCCAGACTGTCTTCCAGAGTGGCTGTATCACTTTGCATTCCTACCAGCAATCATTGAGAGTGCCTTCATCTTCACCAGCAATTAGTGTTGTCATTGTTTTGGATTTTGGTCATTCTAATAGATGTGTAGCAATATCCCATTGTTATTTTAATTTGCAGTTCCTTACTAGTCAAGTGTTGAACATCTTTTTGTATGCTTTTTGCCATCTGGTATCTTTTTGGTAAGGTTTCCAGGTCTTTTGCCAGTTTTCTTAATTGGGTTGTTTGTTTTCTTTTTATTGAATTTTATAAATTATTTATGCATTTTGGATAACAGTCCTTTATCAGATGTGTGTATGTTTTGTAAATTTTTTCTTCCAGTCTGTATCTTACCTTCTCATTCTCTTGCCTGAAATCCGTTGGTCTCCAAGTGATTCTAATTCTTTGCCAAGTTTGTGATCTACTCTTTTAAATTAGTCTGCATCTTGCTTTATTCTTTGCAAGGCTAGATGCCATGCATAGCCGTTAGTTTTCAATTACTCATTTAGCCTCTTTGTGACAGCTAGTCCATCCTGCTCTCAACCTCCGTGGCTTTGTTACTTGTTCTTCATCGTCTCACCCTTCAAATTCCAGTTCTTCATCTGGATAATCTTCATGTGGATTTTCCCAAGTAATGATGCTGGTCATACTTGATCTGCAGGTCCCTATGGTTCTTGTACCACCTCTACATCAGAGTTCCTTCCTGTTTGCCTTTGATGGTGCAGAAACTAATGGTGGTTTTGTTAGATTGTGTGAGGTTAACACTGTTACCCACATGCATGCACATACAGAGCCTCCACTTTGTTTTTCAAATTTCCTGTATTATGTTAATTTGTAAAAATAAAGGTTAATAAGCCTTTTCACTTAATGTGTATTTTACTTTTCATGCCAACTTCCTTGTGAAAAGCATGTTTTAATGGTCGTAAAGGTTGAATTTTATCTCATTCCTACCATTTTGTTGTGTGTGTTTGAACCAATATGCATTAACTTTACATATATCAGTACAAAAATATTTTTCTGAGGCAGTTTTAGAGGGACGGTTTTTTGCTCAGAGTGACCTGAATAATTAAGAGAAGATTGCAGCAAGTATACCTAAGGGCTTTTAGTCATGTCTGTGTGTGCATATGTGTAATCATTCAGAAGTAAATATAACAAAATTAACTGTTTTAATAGCTGTTTTCTGCTAAGTAAAATTCACCGTGTTACTGATTTATCAGGGTAATTTTTTGAAGCATGATGTAAATAAAGCAGTTTTATCATTTATGACACATTGAGCTAGTTGATTGTATTTTTATTGTTGAAAGACAGGTGTAACTATAGATGCTATTTAAATACTTCATATATTTATTTTATTAAGTATTAGACCATTGATTTCAGAAAACATGCCTTATTTTATAACTTTTTAAATTAAACTGTTCAGTTTTTCATTCATCCAACAAATATACCAAGCACATTTTTGTGTTCCAAAATCAGGGTGACTTTAATACAGCTAACATATAACTTGATTTTATAACAAAGGGGATATATAGAAGTTCACTTAAGTCCTTACAGATGATTGATTTCTAGATATTCTGGTGTTTGAAACATATAATTTTGTTTTTATGTGGTGCAATTTCTCTAGTAATGTCATGATTTTAATTTAATTGCTACTCAAAGTTTAGTGCTTCAGTGAAAGAATAGAAAGCTTGATGAATTTTGTAAATAGGAACATTTTCAGCTTGCTGTGGGTTTTTTTGTTTGTTAGTGTTAGCTACCTTGGGAATTTGCATCTGACAAGTGGTAGACTTAATGAGTTGAAATAAGTGATATATTACCACTTTGCGTGAAAGTATTTGTTTACACAGTACTGTCAACTAACCGACATGGATGTTAAATCACTTTTGATACAGTCAGCATATTTATGGAGTAATTTCTGGGTGATGTATTTGAAGTCAAGGAGCTTAGTCTTGTGAACAAAAGATTAAATATATAATAAAATTCTAAATTATATGTATACGCTAGTGGCTTTCATACTGCATGTTTAGTAGAGTAGATTTATTGTCCCATCACTAAAATCTCTTACTGACTTCTTTTCCTCTAATATATAAGAAAAAGTAAATTAGATACAGTTTTCTCCATTTCAGCTTACTCTCTCAGGTGTTGAGAATAATGTGTTATGTACCTTTTCTTTTAATCTTTGGCACTTCCAACAACTTGTTTAGTTCTAAGTCAAATGACATTTTGTTTACATGTGTTTATAATTCAGATTTATAGATATCTGTATATCTCAACACACATGTTAAGTAATTTGTTTCTCAACACCATGACTTAAGATTCTCCCCAACCTGGAAAAGTTTAATCACTACTACAGATTATCTGTGGTAAAGAATGTTTAAAGATAGAAGATGTCTGTTTAGGCTGGAGTTACTGAGAGTTGAGCTAGACCATGGAGGATTGGTTGGATTTGAATAACTGAATGGGTCGGCAGTATAGTCCCAAAGCATTGTAGGAACTTAGAGGACAAACACACTACTTTATGACAAAGCTAGACCCAGAGTCTAGATTCTGTTTCCTAGTCAAATAATCCTTCCATTGGACTGACAGCGTAGCAGGAAGAAGTAGTGGTCAGTCACCTTTTATTAGAGAAAGTGGCAATACGTGTGTGGACTATGGAAAGGAATTCCTGAATTCTTAACCAGATTTGCACTAGGAAGGCATTTCAGATTGAAAGGAACTTGATGTGCAAAGGCAGATATCCTGAAAGAGCTTACCCTGTTGGCAGTGGATCATGGTATTGGAGGCTGAGGATGAAATAAAGGGTCTTTTATATGCTAGGCACTGTTCTAGATATGGGAGGTACATGTGGAAAAGACAGAATCCCTGCTTCCGAGGAGCTTACAATTTTAGTAGGAGAAACAATAAATATGTAAATATGTAATACACTAGTGATTAGGGAGTGATGAAGTACTATGAGGAAAAATAAAGTGCAGGGTATGAGAGTAGAGAGAGGGGTTGTTTGAAATAGGTGGTCATGGAAGACCTCTTTGTGGAGGTGCAGCTGGATCAGAAAAAGCCAGGGAGTGAACTGTGTGAATCAGGGCAGAGGAGACTCTCAGCAGAGCACGTTTGCTCTGTGCAGCTCTGTGGTAGCTGGAGTGCAGTAAGTCGCTAGTTAATGCTCACTGTGTTTTCCTCGTGCCAGGCACGTGCTGTTACTAGTGTTAGTTCAATCCTTGAGACAATCCTGCAAAATAGATACTAACTATTTCAAACATAAGGAAACTGAAGCACAAAGATTAATTTACTCAAGGTCACACAGCTAGTCAGGGATCTGGGATCTGAGCCCAGGTAATTTGACTGCAAAATCAGTGTTTTTGACCATTCTTCCAAGGTGGAAGAGGGGAGATGTAGGGAATTTAATTGAAGCAGTAACCTGGGGCCAGTTCTCTGGGGCCTTTTAGTTCCTTTGTAAGTATTTAGGACTTTATGCTAACTGTGAGGTTTAGTCATTGGAGGGTTGAGAAATGCCCAGGAGGTTGCTTTATGATTCTGAAGGTCAAGGGACGGGTCTGGACTGTACAAAACACATTTGTTAATTATCTATATACATAGGTTATATTATAGCTTAAAATATTTCTACTGGCCTATAACATGTTTCTTTGATTTAAAATTGAAGATTCCACTTCATTATTTTGTTGAACAGATTTGTGCATGTATACGTATGAGTGCACGTGCGTGTGTGTATAAACAAACTGTAATGAACTCTTCTGTTAATAGGTGCGAGAAGATGTACTAAATTCATTGAATAACAACTTTCTTCAAACGCTAAATCAAGCTTGGAATGATCATCAAACAGCTATGGTGATGATTAGAGACATACTAATGTATATGGTAAGTAGAGCTTTTTTGTTGTTTTTCCTTTAAGAAGTTAAGTGTTTCAAAACACAGTGTCTTCTTTCTGTCACATTTAGTTGGATGGTGCGACTCAGTGTGGAAAGCTTTTGTTTGTTTAATATTTCCTTCGCGAGGGACCAACCTTAGTATATTTGAGGTAAAATCTTGGTTGTTCATATATTTAATGATTAAAATGGAAAACTGAAAGGGAAAGATTTAGTATTTTTCTCAGTGTCTAGCACTTGTGCTTCAACATGAGAAATACTGAAAAGCCCGCCTAACATCTCTCCTTGAGTGAGGGTGGCCGACAGCGTGGGAGGTGAAAGCTGGATGTTCTCTGGCAAGCTCTTGAACCCTAATGTCCTTACAGCTTCAGTTACAGGGGATGTCATATTAAAACAAGTATTTTTGTAGTAGTTTTACTCTAATAGTTGCCATCTATCTCTCTTAACAGTAAATCTCTCCTAATAGTAAATCCTTGGAATGTATATCTATTTTATATATATATTATAGATGTAGATTCCAATTTTCACCGATTCCTGTTTTTTGCTTTTTGTTTTTATAAATCACGAGAAAGACCTTGTTCATCAAGACAATTTGGAAAACATTGACTTGAGCTAGGCTGTTGAATCGCTTTCAAGGAGATTAAACTATCAGGCTTTTTTTTTTAACTGAAGTGTGATGATTAAGATCCACCAAGTTTAATTATTGTGTCTGCAAAACCATCAAGCCAGATAACTTGTCTTGTTCAGTGTTTATGTTTGGAGATGGGTCATAATGATTTTCTTCTAAGATTTTGCTCTCTGCTTTTCAGATTTTTGTTTCAGTTTCTTTCATTTCGATTATTAGTTGTAGTGGTGAGAGTGTGTCCTAGTTTCTTTTACTTGGTGTAATAAAGCAGTGTTTGGAAAGAATTTCCAGTGAGAGCAAATAGCCGTAGAGTTTTTTGTTCTGCTGAGTGTGTTCAGGCAGGCCTGTTGCCCCTGGTTTATAGGGCTTATTGGCATGAGGGTCAGGGAGTGGGTACTTCAGTTTTCGGGTTTTTGATAGAAGGCTTAACAAGTTATTTAGCCTTTCTGAGACTCATTTTCCACTTTAGGATATAGATTCATCTTATGTTGACATTTTGAGGTGAATGAGATAGCTTGTGAAAACACAATGTCTGGGATTTAAATATGAAATAAATTAGCTTACTGTTGCTCTCATTAAGTTGTAGATGTGGTGAGTCTTTAAATTCCAACACAAACACTGAGGTAGAAAATCACTTGTGATTTCATGGTCCATGTCTCATTGATAAAAGAAGAATTTTAAAATTATATCTTACAGCATGCTATTTTTAATTTCAGTTTTATTTCAGTCCCCACCCCCTTTTCTGTTGTGGGTGTGGGCAGATGAAATCTCAAACTTTGAATCCTGGGTATTATGTGACCATAGTCAAGAAACTAATTAAGTTCATTTCTCAGCTTCTTCATTTATAAAATGAAAATAATACTGTGCCAGTTGGGTAAAGTCCCATGAGGTTTAAAGTAGCCACTCATGTAAAGCACTTACAGGGCCTGGACCATAGTAATGTGCTCAGTAAAAATTAACTGATGTATTTCCCTTCCTCTTTTTATCAAACCCATCTGTTAGTACCACAACCCTGAATAAAACCAGCAACTTGGGCTTTTGCTGGTGGAACCCCCCGTGGGAAATCTCACACAGGTAGCTCGGTGCCCTGTTGTCCATTGTCGGAAACCTCCAGCAGCCCTCCACACTGCCCAGGAGTCTCACGCTTCCTCTAGTCAGCTAGCTTATTCCGCCACTTTGAAACAACTATTTCTCTTCAGACCTCCAGCTGTCCTGCTAGTCCCCTTACTCTTAATAAACAGTCTTGCCTTCTGCCTCGCAGAGAGAAAGAGAAAGCGTCAGTGGAAACTATATTCATTTCTTGCCTCTCAACCTGCAGTTTCACCTGTGTTTTCTTCCCTTTTGTGTTTCTCTTTTTCCCTCCTGCTTTAGTGGAGGGCAGTGTCTCCTCTCCTATCAAATGCCAGTTCCTCACCTGTGTTAAAAGAGCACATCTCCTTCTACTTTGCAAAAATCCTGAAGTATTTTCAGGTTCTGCCTTTTTATTGGTCTCTTACTCATCAGCCACTTGTATCTTCAAAATAAATCCCACTGAATTTACTTTTGGACTCCTGCACTGACTCTCAGGGTCATGCATCGCCATTCACAGCTAAATGTCTCATGGGAAATGTTGACACTTGATGTCTCTTTTTTCTCATCTTTTATTCATTTTGTATGTGTTCCCATCTTGCTTCTACCTCAGCTCTTCTGTTCAGTCTTGCTCTTCCTAGCGTCACCATGTCTGCACATCTCTGAAAGCAAAGCTCACTGCTAATCCTCATGCACCTTGATTTTTCCAGCAGCATTGGCACAGATGACTACTCTTTTCTTCTTTTGACATGTTGGGTTCTTAATTTCTGTGACCAAGCACTCCCTTGTTATGCCTCCTACTTTTCTGGCTGTTTCTTTTCAGCCACTCTTCCTCCTCTTCTGCCTGCCTTTAAATGGCAGTGCTCTTGGGGCTTAGTCCTAGTCCTTAGTCCTTCCTTCTCCTGGTACATATTATTTGCTTTCCTTAGCTCTATGTGCTGCCTCTTTGCAGATGGTTCCCACATTATGTCGCCAACCTCATTCTGAGATTCAAAATCGTAAATTCGTTTGTCTAGTTTATGACCCTTCATAGTCTGAGGGGTACTTCAGACTTGGCATTTCCACATGAGCTCATAATCAGTGTCATTCCATTTGATCATGACAGAAACCTGGGAATTATTTTTGTCAGTTTTTTCCCCTCTGTTCTAACATCATGTATTTCTAGAATCTGCGATTTCTTTGTTTTCATATCTACCCCACAAGACCCCAGAGCACCTTCACTTCTCAGTAACTAGCCATGCAGCATTCACTATGCTCTGCTCTACTCTCTTTTTCATATTGCTGCTAGAATTATTACTTTAAAGCATGTGATTATGTTACTGCCCTGCTAAAATCTTTCTCTCTCATCTTGGAATCTTCACACATGTCTTCTGTCTGAAAATGTTTCCTCCCTCTGTGTGATTTGTTCCTACTTATCCTAAGTCGTAGCTTAAATTTCTGGTAAGGTTTCCCTTGCCCTTGCTATGTACGGCCCACTGTCACAGCCGCTCTCATTCTACCTGGTGCTGCCCCTTCTGGAGCATCTGTCACAGTCATTATTAACAACTGTCAATACCACCTTCCTCACTAGCCTGAACTTTATGAGGCTGATGTCTCTTTCACCACTGCATCTCCAACACCTATCACAGCTCCTTGTACAAACTAGGCACATAAACCTTTGAATTAATGTGCATATTCTTTTTTAATGGATCATACTTTTTTTCACAATGCTTATTAAAAATATGCAGTCTTAGGTACAGAAAGAAATTAAATTATTAATAAGTATCTTCATATCTATAAGGTAAGAATTCTTTCATCCTTCATTCTCTTTACCCTGCCTTTTTGTGTGTAGTGTTCTGGTCTTAATTAAATAAGTACTTTTTAAAATTAAAGTAAAATTTATATACATTGAAATGTGCAGAACTGAAGTGTATAAAATATTTTTGATGCATGTATGCACCTGTGTAACCAGTACTTCAGTCAAGATAAATAAATGCTTCAAATTTTCCAAAAATCAAGAGAAATTTTCCTATTGATGTTTTCTTTGAAGTTTTTACCCTCATTCCAGACTTATCATCAGATCACTTTATCTGCTAGATGGGACACATACGTGAGATGTATATGAGTTTTCTAGACAGATTTCTTCTTCTGATGAGTACTGGCTCTGACTGTTGGAATTTTAGATCTCAGGCTCAGAGAGGGATGAGAGAAGATGCTACACTGTCTACCCACCTGCCACCTACTCGGCCAGCTGACTTTTGCTCTTAACTAGGAGGTGTCTGTCTAAAATGCCCTGCCTGGGCCTCAGCATATAGACACCATGGGACACACTGACTATTGAAAGTGAAAATGGGATCACAGGTTACATGGAGGAGACACTGGTCAAAATTTGCCCCCTATACTTTGTTGTTGGCAGGTTCCGTGTTCTAAAAAGAAAAGTGTACAGATCTCTAAAGACATGGCATGTGATCTTTAGTTTCTGCCACTGTACTCCTTTCTCACATTTGAGACTTGCATCTCCTGTTTAGCCTCTGAAGGCATTGGAGTTTGTAATCTCTGCTTTATTAGTTTGTTCATTTTTTTCTGTAAGAAATGTTAACGTGTTAAACCTTTAAGGTTGGTTTGGGACTACTTAGTATAAGTTTCCTTTTCCGTTTTTTAATTGCTTAAAAGATTAATGATTGGGAAAAGATCTGAGTATTTTATGGAGAAAATTTGTTATAACATAGCTTATATTATGGCTTTAATTATCAGAACAATACACAAGTATATTAGTGTTCAGTTAATGTTTTCCCCTTAAACTATAAAATGAATATAATATTAAGGAAAAATTAAATTTATGGATGGTGCTCCATAGGTTACTTTTGAGCAATTAGAATTAATGTCAAAGGAAATAGGAAAGCATTTCCTATTGTGATATGTAGGGTTAATGTAAGGTTAGTGGAGGAATTTTCTGCATAAAACTTGGTGATTTTCAAAGATATTTTCATATTTTTACTTGGATTTATATTTCCAGTCATTTTCACAAATATCAAAGCTACAGTCGTAGTGCGGGTTTTCCTTGAAGACTGCAGGCTGTAAATTCAGAGGCATGGGGAGAGAGAGAACCCAGGAAAGAAGGATCACCGCTTCTTTGAGCTATTTGGAAAGTCATCAAGGATGGGTGACAGGGTGAGGTGGAATGTAGCAACTACTTTGTAAAGAGGAGAAAAGCTGAGGAACTCTCTTCTGATGCTGCCGGTCTCCTTAGCAAGGTAGAAGATGGGACCATCAGCTGTGAGTGACAGATGCATGTGAGGTGTTGAGGGATGTGGTAGGCTGAGTAGTGGACTCCCAGATGTGGCCATGATTAATTTTTGGAACCTCGGGATTGTTACCTTATATGACAAAAGGATCCTTGCAGGTGTGATTCAGTTAAGGATCTTGAGATGAGGGGGTCATCCTAGGTTATCCTGGCGGGCCCAGTAGAACCACAGGATCCTTAAAAGAGGATTGCAGGAGAGTCTGAGTAAGAGAAGGCAGTGTGATGACAGGCAGAGATTTGAGTGACACACTTTGAGAATGGAAGAAGGGTTATAGCCAGGAAATACAGGTGGCCACTAGAAGCAGAAATAGGCAAGGAAATGGATTCCCCCTTCAGAGCCTCCAGAAAGAACCAGCCCTGCCAACATTTTGAATTTAGCTTAGGGAAACTTGTTTGAATCTTCTGAACTCCAGAACTGTTAGAGAATTTTAATGAGGTGCTAAATTTGTAGTCATTTACTCAGCAACAGTCGGAAGCTAACACAGGGGAAAAGTTTGTAATATCCACTGTGCTGGGGTCAGCTCTCTGTACGTAAGTGGATCATCTGTAGAGAATAATTCAGGTGAGTTGGCAAAAATTTTGTACGGTGGAGGCAGTCAGCAGCGTTTGTACTTTTTCTGAGGGTACGTAGCAATCTCAGAGAAGAATATTCAAAAACTAAGGAAAACCCACTGATAGAATTTGCCTTATTGAGTATGGGGAAGAATTCTAAGGTCGTAGCATTGTTAAAGTTGTTGATTGTGAGTCTGCTGTTCAATAGGCATGGCAAGTCACTCACAAGATCCCAGGAAACAGTATTAGGTGTTAGGGACCAGTAGACCTGTAGATACAGTGAGAGTGAAGAGCAGTTTAAGAGAGAGGAAGAAGCGGGTCTTTGATGCCAGAGATATTTTCTATCTTCTAATGAGGCTCAGGGTGTGCCCATATCAATATGTGGGTGAAGGGAATCCTGATAAGATGGGAGGTGAAAATTTCAGCACCTGTAAGGAGTGTGTCAAGTTGGTCATTATTATGAATACTGCAGTTACCAAAGGTAATAGATGTCAAGGAGCAGAGTTGAGAGAAATAAAGTAAGCTATTTTCTGAAGCTACCAAGGATTTGTATGTCCTTGGAGGTCAGAAGGTAGGATGAGAACATGGAGATGGTGAAATTTGTGAGTCTGTACTTTCTCTTGTAGATTTTGTTGTTTTTAGGTCCAAAGAACTTTTCTTTATAATATTCTAGATTGCACATTTAGACAAGTTTGGAAACAGCTGTATTCCGGAAGGGCACAGATAGGTTGCTTCAGTCTTCTTGGCGCTTTCTCTGCTTGCAAAATAACATCTTAGAAGCAAATAGAATCCAGTGACTTTTGAGCTGTTAAAGCTTCACACTTGCTCATTGTTTTTACTGACCACTTTTGCAGGAAGGGTCTGTGCAAGACAGGTTTCCTATGTATGCTCTAGTTTTTACATTTGTGACTGTCAGTGTAGTACCTTGACACCTTATGGTTAGGTCAGAAGCCAAGTTCCAGGCCTTTATGTAAAATTAAACCAGGGCAACATCATAGATGCTGTAAAGGTTAAGAGTGTTGTGCTTGATAATTAAGATTTCTTTCTTGCCTTCCATTTCAGCTTCTGTTTCAAACAAATTAATAGAACCATAAACAACTTAATTACTATGCCCTGTGAGGTGATTTTGTGTGTGTGCAGTGATGATGTGGCAATTTATGACATTGAGATTAGGGGGGGGGAATACTAATTCAGCATGAAGTATGCCCTGTGGTGCAGTCAGACATGGAGCACATACATGTATCTTGGTGTAGGAAAGGAAAGGAAAGGAAACTTCGTCCATAACGGAGGCTACTCCCAATACACATGTATAGGATGTTTGGAGTAGTGAGAAAAATATTCAGTGATGATGAGTTGAGAGACATTCATCTTTAATTCCTGCTTTGTCATTAATTTCGTTAAATCATGTAACCTCTCTGGCAAAGACTCTTGCTGCTTTATCCATAAGGAAAATATGTTTATTGAGTAAGTGCTCTGGTTCTTACCTTTTTGAAGTTAGGGACGCCTTGGAGAATGGTGAAAATTCCTGGGCTCTTTCCTAAAAGCAGGCATCTGTGTACCTGTTGTGTATATGCACAACACACAACACACACTTTCATATGCAGCATCAGGTGATTAAATGGGTTCCCTGAAGCCTATCTTTGGGATCTGGTTGAGGATGTATTGTTTAGATCATTTTAGATTTTAGAGCTCTTTTAGCTCTGAAGTCTTAATACCATTTTCAGGGTGAAAGTGAACCACTACTTGTGGCGACTGGGTAGTGGTAATGAAGGGTAAAACGGGAGGTATGAGTAGCTTAGTGTTAAGTTGACAACAGTTTCTTTAAGAACTCTTAAAGTGGATTGATAGAGCCTCGGTTGTCTGAGTCTGCCCAATACTATTCATAATAGTAGATAACACTTTCATGGCTTAGTGTGTGCTAGGCACTGTTTTAAGTACCTTTAAGTATATTAATTCATTTAACTCTCACAATATTTTTTTATTGTTATTTTTAAGCAGTAGTTTGGGAAAGTGAAATACATTTTTTTTTTACTTAAATTTTTTTTCTTTGAAACAGTAAAAATACTTTTCTGAATGCATAACAGCAGATATCATTTATTACATGGCTGTATTCCTGTGCTAAATGTTTTAAATACCTGACCTTCCAGGTGAGTATTTAACTTTCCATTTTGGGAATGAATAAACAGATTAGATTAAGAACTGAGAATAGAGGAAGTAACTAACTTGCCAAGATTGCACAGTTGCTACATTACTATTGTGAATTGAATCCCAGTCTTTTTTGATTCCAAGGCTTATGGTCTTCACCATTTCGCTTTATCATGTCAGTGCAGGAGAATTATGTGTATTGACTCTGCTTTACAGAATTTATGATCATTTACCCAGAGTTGAAGTAGCATTCATTCACCTTTGTGCTTACGAAGATAAATTTATTTATTCGGCAAGTATACAATGAGTGTGTATTATCTGTCAAACACTGTTCTAAACAGGAGGTTCTTTTTCCAGTTTTTTCTATCATTGGGCAGTTTTATGTTGTAGACATTCCATTTGGGCAGATAATCCTGGTTTCCCAAGCCTGATTTAAGAACAGTGGCTTTATCAAAGCATATTAGAAATCTTTAGTTTTCTGCTTCTTTTCTCACTTTTCATTTTGAATCGTGTAATAAAATTCTCACTGAAGAAGTAACTTTCTAAGACCTAAGATACCTAATTGTTATTAGAAGTTATTTAAAACCATCATTATTTGAACACTTAGAAACTCAGCAGAGATATTAGAAACTGTAGCAGTTATTTTATCCACTTGACAGTATGCTAGCCTTACACTAATTTGAAAGTCCTCTTCTAATGTTTTAAAAAACCCACTTGTTGATACATAACATAAATAAAACTGCATGTCTTTTTTGCCCAATTTTTTTTTAAATGTGGATTTTCTGGGGGTAATTTGTGGGAGTCCTTTATGTTTTGGGTTAAACCCCTTTATCAAATAATATATGCATTGTGAGATACTGTCTTCCATTCTGGGCTTGCCTTTTCTTTTAATTGTGTCTTTGAAGAGAATGTTTTAATTTTAGTTTTTCAGTCTGCAGTTGTTGGATAAAGTATATGTATCCGTTGGTCACATTTACTAACAAGTTCAGATCTTCCACATCTTTACTAAATTTTTTTGTCTGCTTGTTGTATCAACTATTGAGAAATATTAAAATCTTCAGACTTGATTTTGGGTTTGATTATTTCTCCTTTTAGTTTATGTATTTTGAGATCTTTTTACAAAGTGAGTATAAATTTAGGGTTTTAGCTTCCTATTGAATTGACTTTTATTTTTATGAAATATCCTTCTTCATCCCGAGTAATACTTCTTGCTTAACGACTACTTTGGTATCTTACGTTTAATGTTTGCATGGCGAACTTCTTTCCATCCTTTCCTTTCCACCTTTCTGTGTCCTTATATTTAAGGTGTGTCACTTAAAAGCACCATATAGTAACATACTTCTTAACCCCATCTGATAATCTTTGTTTTTAAATTGAAAGGTTGAAGGATGTAGTTCATTTACATTTAATGTAATTATTGATACATTTGAGTTTATATTTGCCATCCTACTGGGGTTTTTTTTCTCTTTGTCTTATCTGTTTTCTGTTGATTTTCCCAGCTTTCTTTCCTTCTAGGTGAATCAAGTATGTTTTATTATCTCATCCCACTCCCTGATTAGCTGTTATTTATATATGCTTTTATTGTTTTAGGGATTACTTTAGAGATTACAACATAGATCCTTATAGTTTACCTTATTAGTTTTTAGTTTTTGCTTTTTTTTAAAAAAAGAACACTTGTGGATAGTACAAGAGTCTTAGAGTATTTTGACTTCCTGGGGTCTTTTCCCCTTGGCTTTCAGACATTTGATCCTGAGATTTTTGTTTTGCTGGGGACAGGACTGGTAATTTTTCCAACACTGTGTATGGAAAATTGTGGAGTCCCTAGATGGTGATACTTTCTTTCAAAGGAAATGTAATTTTCCTCCGGCAGGCGGGCATGGTATCACTGTGATCTAGTTGAAGCTGGCGTTTAGGCTTTGTTAAGGTTGGTCTGTGTTTGCCTTTATTTACCAGGCATATTTTTACTCACAGGAAATAGCCCTTCTGGGGTCTCAGCTAAAAGCCCGAGTTATTTACCAGTTTGATCTCCACATTACTGTGCCTTGAGGTTTCAGCTTTTGTCTCCTCTTCACTGCAAGTCTGCCCACAGTCTCTGTTAGCTCTTTAGCCTCACAGTGCTGCTTTCTATTTGGTGTTTTGGTGTCTCACCCATGCTTAGGTGGTGTGTCAGGAAACATCTTGATGAAAATTGCAGAATTTCTGGTTCTTCTTTGCGTTTCTCTCTTCTTCAGACTTTTACCTCGTGGTCTTTGCTGCTTAATAGCCAGCCCATCTGTGACTTTCTGCTTGGCTTCTTATTTCCGGTTCTCCAGATACAACAAATGACCCAAGGGAACGAGAGAAGGCAAATGTAGGGCTCCTCTCAGTATACTTGCCTTTTCTCCAGGATCCTGGCTCCGCAAGTCTATGTTGCCTTTGTAGCTCCTTGATACTTTTACACTGTTTGTTTGTTTGTTTGTTTGTTTTAATTGTTGTAAAATGCACATGACATAAAATTTATTATCTGAACCATTTAAAAGTGTATAGTTAGTTCCGTGATACTAAGTACATTCATACTGTTGTACAGTCATCTCCATTCATCTCTAGAATTTTTATGTTGCAAAACTAAAACCCAATATCCATTAAATGATAACTCTCTATTCCCCCCTTCTCTCACCTCCTGGTCACCCCCCTTGTACTTTCTGTCTTTATGAATTTGACCTTGAGCTACCTCGTGTAAGTGGAATCAGAGTATTTGTCCTTTTGAAACTCAGGTTTCATCCATGTTGTAGCATGAGTCCAAATTCCTTCCTTAACTGATTAGTGGTTACCAAAGGGAAAAGAGGGGTGAGGAGGGCTAGGCAAGACGGGTAAAGGGGGTCAGCTGTGTGGTGACAGAAACTAAATTTTGGTGGTGAGCACGTTGTAGTGTATACAGAAGTCAAAACATAATGTTGAACACGTGAAATTTATGTAATGTTACAAACCAGTGTTACCTCAACTTAAAAAATTCCCTTGCTTTTTAAGACTGAATAATACTCAGTTGTATGAATATACCACATTCGCTTATCTGTCATCTGTCAGTGGCCACTTGGATTGTTTCTACCTTTTGGCTATTCTGAGTAATGCTGCTATGAACATGGGTGTACAAATATTTCTCTAAGACCCTTCTTTTGACTCTTCTGAGTATATACCCAGGTGGTGGAATTGCTAGATCATATAGTAATCCTATTTTTAATTTCTAGGTAGCCACCATATTATTTTCCATAGCAGCTGCACCATTTTACATTCCCAGTAACGGTACTCACGCACTCCAGTTTCTCCATATTCTCATTGGCACTTGTTCTTTCCTTTCCTTTCTTTTCTTTCTTTTTTCTTTTTTTATAGTAGCTATCTTGATGGCTGTGAGGTGGTGGCTTTTTCTTTTCATCTTGCTTTTATAGTTCTTGCCAGAGGAGTCAGTCTTATAAAAGTTATTCTTTCAAGACTGAAAGTGGAAATATGTGGAATAGCATTTTGAGGTGGATGTTATTTTACAGATGAAGAAACACACAGATGTTGAGGTCACACCTAGTAAATGGCAGAGAAAGGATTGAAAACAGTCTGTCTGGATCTTAAATCTGTGCTCTCAACCACTGAGTTATAATCGCTTCTCTAATACAGATCTTCTTTTCTAAAAGTCTTAATCTCTTTGCTTCAAAACCTTGAGGATGATTATGCTTATGGTTCTTTTTTATTATTATTATTTTGATTTATTTTTTCAGTTGGGGAGAGGTAATTATGTTCATTTAGCATTTATTCTTAGAGGAGGTACTGGGGATTGAACCTATGACCTCATGCATGCCAAGCATGCAGCTCTACCTCTTGAGCTATATCCTTCCCCACTGATTACTCTTATGGTTCTAATAGGGACTGTATTCCAGTGTTGTTGGTTTTTTCCCCCACCATTACATTTATTAAATTTTGGAGTAGGGAACAGTGCTTGTATTTTGTGATTCAGTGTAAATATATAGCTTTAGAGAAACATGACTAGAGGTTTGATTTATCAGATATCCTAAGATACAGTTCTTAAAATAAATGGAAATTAATTGAAAATACAATTTCTTGTAACTATACTGTTTCAAAAGCTTTCACAGCCCTAAGAGGGAGATTTGGGGTCCATTTTACGGTGGCAAAAACTATTTGACTTTGAGCTTTAGTTGTGGAGCTAAATTTTCAAGCCATGTTTTTAGACACTATATTCAGTGCTTTTCCATTCACTTTACCAGTAATATTGTTAAATCCAGAAATGTTAATCTGTGCAATTTACTATTTTATATCTTACAGATGTTTTTCAGTAGTGTAGTCAGGCACTAGCATTCTGGAAAATATTGGGACAGTTCTTTAAACTTTGATCCGATTAACCTTTTTTGCCTACTATAACTCTGCAGTAGAAACTTCTTTGTTGCTTTTCTGTTTATTTTTAATGTTCTGTTTCTGTCTTCATTGTGTTAAGCCATTTTAACTTATATGTATCTCATGTTTTCAAAGTGAACCCTGCTTGAAAGCACTCAAGTTTATTACTTGTTAATAGAAGACTACCGAGTGATTAAGCTTGGGGAAGGCAGGTTCAAACATTATTCTAAACGACAGTAGCTACTTATTACAGAGCTATTTTCTTGTTTTTTTTCTTTAATGAGTTTAATTTTTCAGAATTTATCTCTAGTTTATGAGCGAGATATGTATTTAATATTTGTGAAGATTTTTAACCTCTTTTACATTCCTTTTTTTCTATTCTCTTTTTTAAAAAAATAAAAACAATTGAGGATTTTCTTACTTTGAGGACAAGAAACTGAAAAAGAATTAAGTTTAATTAAACATTTTGATAGTAATTTGCTTGATAAACCAACTTTTAGACCTATTTGCTACAATTTAAAAAGTGGTCTTTGCCTAAATAAATAACCATTGGCCACAGTGCAGTCAAGCAGGAAAGTGCAGATAAATGAGTAGAAATCCATAACTGCCCTTAATTTAGTGGTATTATTAAAAGTACTGAACTACTGGTATTTGAAGCAAAAATTTTGTAAAGAGCTTCCTTACATTTGAGACAAGGATTGTTACATTTCTGTTATAGTAGTTTTCCGAGTTGAATGTGACCCAAAGGTTAGTTTTAGAATTTGCTTCCCAAATACCTGTTTCATCTTACAAGCAAACATTGTTCAATTGAGACTAGATTTGAGTGACATTGAAAGGAGCTTGTAATTTGCTCTCTCCTCGGGTGCACCATTGATTCCTGTGCCCAGTACACATGTATCCTCGTGTGCTTTTTTTGTGACATAAAGACTGTTGGTTAAAAATATTTCCTGAACTATTCCTTGTGGGTAAAGTGGTGACAGTTATTTTTTTAAATTTTTTATCAAATCTTTGTCATTGTTTTATTGAAGTATCACTCCATGAGTAAGGAAGCTGTTCAGCCCACTTAGAGAGTCACTCCTTGACTTTGCACAGGTTTAGCTTTCATAAGATCTATGTTTTTGCATAGTGTGTCTTGACACCTCTGAGATGCTTTTGCATGCTGAGTTTGATCTCTTGTTCACTAGCTAAATATTTAGGTGTCTTGGTGAAGCCATCAGTTAAGGGGAAAAGACAAATATTTGCCAAGATGCCGGAAATAGTGGTATCTGTGGCTTTGCAGGGTGAAGCACATGTAGGCTGCTGTCCTCTGTCTGCTGGGCACGTAAAGAGCCCTCGGTCACGAGTAGGAATTTGCCAAAAGAGTTTTACGTGGGGATCAGCTGGTTCTTTCTTCTTAAAGCAGAGGAAGAAAGAATCCATCTCTCTCTACCTCAGCTCCTACAGGCCTGCCTGTGTTAGTTGATGCTTTTAAACGTGATACTTCCTAAATTTATCTAGCTTTATATTACGGTTGTTTTTGGCAGGCAAGTTGGTCGTACAAGAGCTATATTCTTTTAAGACTACAAGTGGAATAGCATTGTGAGGTGTGTGTTGTGTCATAGATGAAGTGTTTATGAGTTGGTTTGTCAAGTTAACTGTTCAGATGAAGTCAAATGCAAAAGTAATGTGACTTCCTGATTCTTAAAATAGGAGCAATGAGATGGTCCTGTCATTGGTTACTCACTCTCATCCCCTGGCCCATGTGACTTGTAAAAATTCTTGTCCACTTCAGGTTTGCTCGGCCTAGGATAGCAATTCCTATGAGAGGAAACCATAGATAGAGATTTGAAATGTAGTTTTATCTCTGTCATGATGAAACTCACATCCCTTTAGTAAATCTAATGTTTGATTCAGACATTAGGCTTTCAAATGTATTTTCAGAACATCTTATATTTAAAATGCCTATATTTTGGCTTTAAAAAGGAAAATAGAAACAACCACCAACTTTGTATCTCTGCTGAACTCTCTTCAGTAGATAAATGACTAATGTTGAACTCATACAGACTATATTTTTATCAAATTAAATACTCACACAGAAACATATGAAATAAAAAGTTTTATAGTGATTTAATTTTTATTTCATTTTTAGTGATTAGGGATAAATTGATACTGTATTACATAAAATTAGCCACTTATACTTTTTACCAAAGATTCCTATTAGAATCTGTTATGAAAATGTGTCCTCAGAAGCTGAATTTTTTCTGATATTGCCAATAAGCAGCAAACAAAAGATTCAGCATATTTGTTCAGCAAATATTTTAATATATATCACGTGCAGATAACAAGTTTCTTGTGAATGTGTGCATGCATTGCTGTTTATGTATGAATACATAAACACTCAGGTGTATGTATGTATAGCTTTTATTTTGCTTGATGATAGTTAATCACATATACCAAACATTTAATATAATTGACTATTCAGTATTACTAATTTAAATAGTCATACTCAAGTTTGCAGGCTTTCCCTTCTATATTTATTAGCTCTCTGGTATCTATAATCAAATTTTAGGGTTATTGGGTTTTCTTAATATTATGTCATTTAACTATAATCATTATATATACCTTGATAGTCTCACATTAAAAGACAAAGGTTTAACCCTTATACAGCATCATCTGTATTTCCCTTATCTCCAGTTGTCTTCCATGGACCTAAATTTTCTATGCTTTGCTCAAACACTTCAACCATGTGTTCTCGTCGTACCTGACTTGACTTTACTCTGAAGCATCATTCCCCCCTTATGCAGTATACCTAAAGAACTCATCAGCTGCACCTGGCTCCCTTTCTGCCTTTTTGCCAGAGGGCTTAAGATAGCAGGCATTATACGCCATACAGTTATAGACTTTACCTACTTTGGTAGTGACAGCATCTCTGTGTTCAGGATTGAGCAGAGGGAAACCCAGGCCAGGGGAGACTGATAACAATTAGAAAGGGAAGAAGTAATAGTGAAATGTGTCTTGATCCGTGGTGTGTGTTAATTTTTTATCAGAGAGTTAAGCTTCAAAGAAAATCATATTAGAGTTTTAGAGACTAAGGTCTTTACCAGCCCATTGTAAACCAGAACCAGATTGGGTAAGTGACTTACTCAGGGTCACATCACCAGTTAATGGTAGAGCCAGAGATCATACAAAGAAATTCCTAACTTTGCATCCATTTTTGTATTCAAAAATTTATCATAACTGACACATCCACTTTAGAAAACAGTTTCACAGTTTCCATATGGCCCAGGACTTCTCCTAGAAATCTGTTTAAGAAAAATGAAATCATATGTCCCAACAATAAAGATTGTACCCAAGTGTCCATAGCAACATTACTCATATAGACTGGAAACAGCCGGTAAACTAGAAACAGTCCCAAATATCCATCAGCTGATAAATGGATAAACTGAAAGTGGCACAGTCATACAGTGGAATACTATTCAGCACTAAAAAGGAATGAAATACTAGTCCGTGTTACATTAATGGACTTTAGCAACTTTATGCTTAGTGAAAAATCAGACACAGCAGATTACATATTATATGATTCCTCTTACATGAAATGTCCAGGAATGGAAATGTACAGAAAGAGAAAGCAGGAGTGCTGGAAGTAAAGATTGACTGCCAATGGGCTCGAGGGATTTTTTTTCTTTTCTGAGTAATGGAAATATATTCTAGAGCTAGATTGTGGCAATGATTGCATAATATAGAAATTTTATGTAAATTATTGAACCAGGCTGTTAAAATGAGTGAATTTTATAGCATATAAATTATACTGCAGTAAAGCCAAAAGGGGGAAACATTTTTTAAAAATCTCACTTAAACACTCTTAATTTACTCTGAGGATTAGGTTGCTTTTGTTTTGTAACCTTTTACCAAAAACAATAAAATCTGACCTAATTCTTTTGACATTTCTCTTAGTCTAAATTAAGAACATGTTGTTTTTTAAAAGGTTGATATCTTAGTAGACGTATGTTAAACTTGCTAATAATACATATATGATACATATATCATATATATATATGATGTTACATATTCTCTACAAGATGTGCTGAATGTCACGTAGGCATGTAGTATGGTTGGAACTTAACAGTACCTGCCAGAATCACCAGTACTTTCTATTCTAGCTGTGAAATAGCTTGACTGATACAATTCTCTCAGTGCTGTTCCACTACTTTTCAGTGTATCTTCTCTATTTTGCTCTTATCAGTTGAGCTTTGCTTACTGGGAGTTACATTTGTTTTCAAACCTGTTTATGCTAATTGTACTTCTTGTTATTACATAATTGAATATTGTGTAGATCAACAAAATAGTGTGGCTAACAATACAACTTGTTCTTTGGCAAACTAGATAGAATGTTTTGGAAAGACTTAACAAAGGCAAATCACTAAATATTGGGTAATTTGTTAATTTAAAGACTGACTGAAGTAGAAATTGTAAAAATCTCAAAGGCTTTTACATTTGGATTGCTTTACAATTGTCTCTAGTTCATGATCCATCCTAATGAAACTGGAAGTAAAAATGCTAGGCAATTTGTGTTGTATGGGTGTATGTGAGAAAGTCAGCATTGAGCTCTAGTGACATAACTCGTGTTCAGAGAAAAAGTCCTTATCCCAAAGAATGCTTATATGTTTCAGATTAAAATATTTAAGGTACTGGTGTGTGTATGTGTGTGTGTTTATTAAATAGTTTTCCTCTTTTGCCACTTGAATTAATCAACCAGCTACTGGTTTTGATGGCATTGGGTAAGAGTGATTCTGTATATGGTACTTTTCTGCACTATAGAAATTTATGTTCAGAACTGTAAAAATCAAATTTATAAATAATTTGTGTAATAATTGGAATAAATATTTTCATAATAAGAACTCTCATTCTTTTGTAAAGTATTAGATTTATGCCAGTTTTTATTGAATACATTTTGTTTTTTGCTGAAAAGTAAGCCAGAATCAGGATGTTAGTAGAGGAGTGTTGGGTCTGCAAGTCATGAGAGTGTAAAGTAGCTTAAGTACATAGAAAACACTGAGAGCCATCAAAAAGGAGGGAGGGATGTGGTCAGGGCAAAACTCAAAATTTAAGATCTTGAGGAAGGAAGTTCAAGAACTTTTTGTTGAAGTCATCAATGAAAATTTTTGAACTTAACTAAAGTTGCTGTTGGGATTTGAAAAATGTGATACAGAATGTAGAAAGTGAACACCAAAGATGCTAATAAAAGAGCAGCTTTCTTTATAGCCATTAGGTATGTACCATTGTGTAAGATGAATGAAAGAAGGTTGGAGGCAAAATGTCTGTGAAGAGTGGTAGTCATGGAGAATTTAATAAAAATTGGTTGGAAGGTTGATCAATACCATTTTATGTTAATATGTTAGAACTTCTGTTATGTTTCTCTTTTAGCTTTATTTGATGTTGCTTGTTGTGACCAGTGTTCCTTTAAAAGTTCAGAGATCACAGCTTGCAGTGGGTCTTGTTTTTGGATTTGGAATGCTTTTAAGAATCTGGTAAAACCAATGGGCTCTGTTTCCAAAGTACTTATGTATGAACAAACACACAGTTATTTAAAAATTTTAGGAAGTTCACAGACCCACCAAAGCCCAGAGAGATCCTGAAAGAACAGAAAGGAATTCTACTACTGATTAATCTTTTTTTGTGAATTAAAAACAGTAGTTTTATTTCAGTGTCTTTTGGTGTAAACATAGATTTTTAAAATATTGCACGAAACAGGACTTTTGTAGCCCATATTTCTGGATTGTCTATACTCTATAAAGTGAAATACCTGTAATCGTGTTGGTGAGAACTTGAAAGTAAGATGACTACCAGTAAATAATTAGAAATGACAGTAGATGGGAATGTTTTAATTATGTAATACTTCATGCTGCTCTGCTAAATCATTAGAGCCTTTTAATATTTACCAGTACGCAGTCAGCTTGAGTCACATGCATCTGTATTCATTCAGCTCTGAATTTTACTTGAAGAATATGATCTTTGAATGTGGTTTTTAAGAGAGTAAGAACCGTAGTTGGGCATGGAATGGGTCCAGGTACAGGGGAAGACCGGCCCGCCTAGCTGCCTGCCTTTCTCCTCTGCTTTCTGCTGACTTGCCTCTCTCCCTGGCGCAGTGCTTGCTCTTTTCCCCCCTTTTTCGTAGGATAATGGACGACCACCGGTGGCCATTGTTTGTTTCAGTAAAAATTGTAAATTGTAAAGGCTTACTGTCTTTTATATAACTTGGAAAGTACTGAAAGATTCCATGTTACTTGAAGTGTTTCTCACCTGAGAAACTGACCTCTTTGGGAATTTTATTTCCTTTATTATTGTAACTCACAATGATGATTTTTATGTTCACAAGCATTGTACTCATGTTTATATTACGATTTTGTTTTAACTACAGGACCGTGTATATGTACAACAAAATAATGTGGAGAATGTCTACAATTTGGGATTAATTATTTTTCGAGATCAAGTTGTGCGTTATGGGTGTATTAGGGATCACCTCCGACAAACGCTATTGGATATGATTGCAAGAGAGCGGAAGGGAGAAGTTGTAGACCGGTATAATAATCTTTTTACTCTCTGGGGTTTGGTGTTTAGGGATTGTATCTTGAGAACCAATTCACTGTCATAATTTTATTAAAATAAATAGAAGTTTGTCCATGTTATAAAAATCCTCAAAAACCTTATATCACAGTTATCCAAGTTAGCTAGATTTCAGCTTAAAAGTACACATTTATTTTTAGAAACCATCCTAAGCTTTTATCTGATATACTTTTTAAAAGCAAATCAGCCATTAGTCTCCTTTTTGATTTGTCATGTGTTTTTTATGCTGGCGTTTTGTTCTTCTTGCTGTTTGATAACATTTTTGTTTCTTTGTCATCGTCTGTAAGGGCTGTTGGCTAGCATTTATTCGTCGTAACCCCCGCCCCCAACATTGTTGTGGTGCCATTTTTGTGACTCTGCAGCCAGAGTGGCTGAAACATGTGAGACTGCTTTCTCTGCTTTTTTGTATTCAAAGCAGCTGTTAGATGAAGACTTGTAAAGTTCTTTTTATTGCAGCTTTGGTGTTTGGTCAGGATTGCCCAGAAGCCTTCTGGTACAAAATATTGTATTGCCTGGTAGTAACCATGTGTGCTCGAGCACTGTACCCTCTCTCTCCTCCCTGCTTCCTGATAAATAGCCCTTTTATTCTCTGTTTTTTAATACACAGAAATATTTAGGTATTTTAATATTTAGACATTTTAAACGTATTTTCTTTAAAAATTCTAAGTTACAACAGCATGAGAACAGCTTCATACCAATAGCTGTACAGGCAGGATACACTCTCCAGTTAGAATTACTCCAAATCTGTACGTTCTAAATGACTTGCTTATGGGAGACTGGTCACTTTGGTTTAAAAAAAAAAATGTTCTGAAAGTCTTTGTAGCTACTTCTGTTGTATATTTTACATGAATCTTTAGTGTGCTTTTATTATCAAGTGGTTTAACTTCTTTTGACAGAGGCGCAATAAGAAACGCTTGCCAGATGTTAATGATTTTAGGTCTCGAAGGACGGTCAGTCTATGAAGAAGATTTTGAGGCTCCTTTTTTGGAAATGTCTGCAGAGTTTTTTCAGGTAATCGATGAAGATAATAAACAAGTGCTCTTTTCAGATGTTCTTAAAATTCTCTAATGTAGTTACTAATCTTAACCTTTTGAACTTTTTGGACTGAGGCCCTTTGGGGAAGAGAGTGCAGAAAAATACCCTTCAGTGTGCCTACCCCACATTCTCACATTCCAGTGAAGGAACTTACTGAAAACAAACTGAAGAGTTTGGACTTACACACCTGATTTTTTTTTAATTATATGTATAAGACATATAAACTTATAAATAACCTTAACGTTTTATTATATTTATGTTACTAATTATTTACCATAAATTCACAGGCAGTATGTCACCAATAAAGTCTCGCTATTCAGGCTTATAAAATAAATATAGGTATTTGCATGGTTCCATAGTGCATATATGTCTTAAAAACTGTTGATACCAATTTGCAGCAGTATATATGACCCCAACCCAACTAAATTGCCAAAAGTGAAGCTAAACTGGTACTAATTTGTAATAAATGATAATAACAATGACTGAGTGCTGTGACAAACGCTGAGACAGTATTTATAAGGTCGTGATAATTAGGCATTCTTCATGAAAGTCTCAACTATCTGAGCAGTTTTGTGGTGTGGCTAAAATAGACTTAGTTGAATATTAAAAGTTTTTACTTCAATAATAACCTTTTTAAAAAATAAATGAAGAGAAATTTACAGTAATTCTTCAGTAAGAGCCGTTGGATGTATATAAAAAGGAACTTGGTGAATTTTGGTGTCATTTACCAGTAAAGAAACAAAGGTGGAATTGCTGTGCCCCTCCCTTCCCTTTAATCAGTTTGTAGTCTGTCAGGAAGATTTTTGTGGCCTGTGCTGGTGAGTCTGGACAGTGTTTTATGAGCTATTAATTTTATAATGTAGGAAGCAGTTGTTATTTTCTGGTAACACAGCAACTAGTTCTAGATACATTCGACAATATTTTTGATGTTTGCATTTGTTTTAATTTCCTTCATTACAGCATAGAAACACCATTAGATACAATCATCAGGATTCCTAAATGTTCTGCAGTGACATATGTATACATATGTGTATATATATAAAATACAATTTTTAATATTGAGTGGACTGATTGTCTCACCAAGATTTTTGTTTAATGTGTTAATACCTGTTCTTACTATCAGGTTAAAATCAATTGGGTTAACATTTATAATTTGCTGGAACTTCTGTAAGACTGGTGTTAGCAGACAAGATTAATAATTATTTTAAAACTCTGTTTCTCAAACTTTATGTATAATATATTCCTTTGAGAGTGGAAGTGGGGTGGGTGGCAGAAGGACTTCAGTGACTAGGAGAACTAGCAAACTGTACGATAAATATGATGAATCTTTCTAAGTGTAATTTTACAATAAAACAAATTGGAGAAGAATGTCCCACTCTCTTGGGGTCATATGCTTCATTCTGTACTTTTGACCTTCACTGGCATGTGCTTATTACTCTTTCTGATACTTAGAATACACTGGCAAAGTTTGAAAAATGCTGCTGAAGGATAATGTATTAATATAGTCTTATGTAAGTAATGCTTTACAGGGTATAATTGGGATTTTATGAATATATATATAAGAAGACACTATATGTAAAATGTTAATAGTGCTTATGATATTTAGTTTGGTTTATGAGAAACACTGTTGAAACCCAGTTGAAAGCAGAAACACATTTCACTTCTGTATTTTCTTTTTTAAATCATACTTTTATTTGCAGATGGAAAGCCAGAAATTTTTAGCAGAAAACAGTGCTTCAGTATATATAAAGAAAGTAGAAGCTAGAATTAACGAAGAAATAGAACGGGTGATGCACTGCCTTGACAAATCAACTGAGGAGCCGATTGTAAAGGTGGTTGAGAGGGAACTCATCTCCAAGCACATGAAAACTATAGTAGAAATGGAGAACTCTGGGCTAGTACATATGTTGAAAAATGGAAAGACAGAAGGTAAGTGTTAGCAAGTGAAAAATAATTAAATCCTTATAGTTCTACCAGGTTCTCATTATTTTTTTACCTCTAATAGATTACGAATGTCAGTTTTCAAGAAGCTGTGGTGTTTAATTTATCACTGTTGTTACTTTGATAGGATTTTACAGTAAAGCTTTACACTTACTAATGAGGATTTTAGATATTTCTAGTGAATTGAGTGGCTTTTTTTCTTTCCTCTTAGGTCTTCTCACTTTGTGTTTTTCTTAACCCAGAAAAAGAGTCTAGTGTTACTGATGAGGCCAACAAGCTCCTCACCTATTCCTGCACTTTGTTTTTACATACTAGGGGTTTTAGACTCTCTTCATTCCCACACTCTCTCCTGTAGTTTTTGTGATTCTTTTAAAATCTGAAGTTTCAATCTTAAAAGTTTTTGTAGGCATTCCTTTGGGAGTTAATCATGATAAGGGTATCCAAAATGCAGAAATATGTGTCTTCCATGTTGACATATTTAGATAAATTAATAGATTGGTTGGGGGAACTCTGAAGTATAGACTGAAAAGGAAGAAAGGAGAATTACATAAAAGTAAACATTCTGGAGATAACCATAACATTTACTCTTTGGCTATTTACATCTGTTTTCCTAAGATGGTATTTTGTGACAAGTACCCTAGAAGAAATTACAAAGAACAACAGTCATGTTGCCCTCATTTTTAATTTCTGCAGCTTTGCTTTAAAACTATAATTTTATAATATATATATATACACACACACATATATGTGGTTTTAAAAAAATAAACAAACATGGTGCTCTTGCTATTCTGTTTCTTAGATGGAGTCTTAGGGATATTTTAACCACATACTACTTATAAAAGAGATACATACTGCCTGCTGGGTCATAACCTAGGTAGGGAATGAAAAAAAATTTTTTTTAAGTTAATTTTAAAGAGGAGTATGTAAAAGAAGGGGAAAAAAAGATAATGGGAAGAGAGGTGGTTCTGTGCTGCGTCTAGTAGAATCCTTGCCTTGTGTTTTGAAATGGTTATATTTCTGTATATGTGCTAAGTTCCTGAAAAGTTGTATGTAAATTTGTTGTTTTTATTAAACTAGAGGCAAGTTACTTTTTAATAAAAAGACCCTTCTCGTAAACCTTTTTTGTAAAAGCAAAACAAAAATCATTTTTAAGGATGTTTGTCATGTTTTCTAAAATAAGCTACTCCTGGGTGTCTAAAGTCTAAGTCAGGGGTTGACAAACTTTTTTTGTAAAGGGCTAGATAATAAATATTTTAAAGGTGTGAGTCATGCAGTAAGTTACTCGTCTCTCCATTTATTTATTTATATATATGTGTGTGTATATATATATTTTATTGAAGTGTAGTCAGTTTATAATGTTGTATCAGTTTCTGGTGTACAGCATAATGCTTCAGTCATACATGAACATACATATTAAAGGAACAAGTACAATGAGATAGACCTCGACAGTCTACTACTAGATCATGATTTCAAAAAGGAGGTGATGGAAGCACTGAGGGAAGTAAGAGAGATTATGAATAGAGACAGAGATTACTCATCTCTAGTGGGAAGTAGACATAGACAGTAACCCCAGTGAGTAAACTTGACTGTGTTCCTATGAAGCTTTCTTTTTTTTTCTAACCATTTAAAAATGTGAAAAGCATTCTTAAGTTGTGAGCTGTAACAAAAAACAAGCATTGGGCTGTGGTTGGTCCATGATGACTCCTGTATTTGATGGTCACTGACAGATAAGGACTTTATGAAAAGCATTTTTCTTTACTTACACAAAATAAGGATCGATAAATTTCTAATAATACTGTTTAGTTGTTGAGTTGATGCTTTCTTACCCACCTTGAGGTTGTTGAGAGGGGGGAGATTAAATGGGCTTGGAGATCAGGGGCTAGGAACTGTTTGATGGAGTGGTTATTGGGCGTACCTGAATTATACCTGTAACCTGCCTGGAGACTTATGTTAAAGGCATCAAGTTTGCCTAACAATGGTAAGTGCTTAGGGTATATAAATGAAGCAGCATAAGAATAGTTACTTACTGTAGTTCTCCATTTAGTTCTTAATGTTCTCAACAAGTAAGCAGCTTTCTGTGATTCTAAATTAAATTTTAAAACCTTGGCTTCAATTTTTCTGACTTTCCACTAGAAACTTAACTGCAAAGGATTTTAATTGTGCTAGGCCCTGCTCTTGAGCAGTATGTCAAGAATGTGTTAGAGGCACAGCTTCACCATTTTGAAGCCAAATGTCTCAAAATCAGAAAGTGAAAAAGTTTTTTCCCCACCATGAATGGAGGATGAGTTGGATTGACTATTAGATGCAGATAGCACTATGAAATTAAGTTCAAATGGTATCATTTTATTGTTTTATTAAATGTATACAAAAATAATGATACTTAATTTTTGAAAGCCATGTATTTTTCATTTTCTCTTTCACACTCTCCACTATGCCATACCTCTGTAAACAGTGAATTACATACAATGAAAGTGTATTAATTTGCATACAGTTAAATACACAACACATAATGAAACAAAACTAACAACACAGAAACAAAGTAGACAAGTCAGGAACTGTTTTGTTAGAGGTATTTGATATGCTAAGTTTACTGTAGTGTAAGTCCATAAATTGCTGTTGCATTTGTAATAATCTGTTTTTAACATGGGGAACTTGATTTAATTTATACCAAATGTGAGATTTGCTGTGTGTAGATTACTTTGGGCATACGTTATTAATGAAAACATTTTTTAATAAAATTTGCTTTTGAAAGTCACAAATTTTGAAACCATTCTTGTAAAATTTGCATCCAAGTATTTTTAAACTACATTCATCTTTAGTTTTAGGATCTAAATTGCTCTTACAAATATAGACCAGGGTAGACAAATTACAGCCTTTCTGCCAAATCTGACCCACCACTAGTTTCAGTTAAAAAAAAATCAAAAGAGTAATATTTCATTACACATGAAAATTATATACATTTTAGATTTCAGTGTCCATAAATCAGATTTTATTGGAGCATAGTTGTGTGCATTCATTTATGTATTATCTACGGCTTCTTTCTGGCTGCAATGGCAAAATAGAGTCATTGCAGCAAAGACCATATGGTCCACAGGTTTAAAATATTTACTATCTGGTGCTTTACAGAGAACAGTTTTCCAGCCCCTGATCTAGAAACTGCCCTTCTAACTCCATTTTTAGAAGTTCTCGATTATAAAACCTTTTTATATCACTGTAAAGTTTTGACACTCTAGTCTTCCAGAAAGTCCTTATTTGAAAGAAACACTGGACATATGGAAAAGCAGTATTTTAACTCCACATTTTAATCTTGTAAAAAATGGACAGAGGCCAAGGTTTTCATTCTAAATAAAAACAAGATAGTGAGATAAACCAATTTTTAAAATACAGATATTGGCTTAGGTCTTCACCTGGGAAATAATTAGTGATTGCTCTGAGGAAAATACCAAAGAATAGGAATTAATGCTTTAAGTTTCGTATGAATTTTACCATGATGTACAATGAAATAAATCCTAGTGTATTTAATTTTATTTGTTGTCATTGGTGTCATTTGAACTTTTGAGATAGACATGCTTAAAAATATCTGTAAGATTTTAATTGGTTTTTAAATTTCATCCTCAGTTTTATTGACTACCAGTTATATACCACAATTAAAATGATCATTTTGATAGTTGTTTTGTAGTATGACTAGGTTCTGGGTTAGAATTATGTTAGGATAGTTATGTAGAAACTCAAAACTGCAGTTTTCATTTTCTGTGGCTTTGTTTATTATGCTGTTTAGACATCTTCACTTCCACATAAATTAAAATTTGATAAGACATTTTACTTTTGCTTTCAAAGTACGTCAGCTGTATTTTGTAAATTGCAATAATAACCATTGACTAGCTTTTTTCCCTCCTTTTTTTCTGTTTTACTGGGGAGTTTTTTTAGTTTTTATATGATCAGCAAATGACTGTGATGGGAGAAATCAGCTTCTTTAAGTGTCACAAATCAGCGTGAACAGAGATCACACTTATTTTTCTTAATCTTTAATGTAGCCAATTTGTGTGTTTATTCTGATTGCAGATCTTGCTTGCATGTACAAGTTATTTAGTCGTGTGCCAAATGGTTTGAAAACAATGTGTGAGTGTATGAGCTCCTATTTGAGGGAACAAGGTAAAGCCCTTGTTTCTGAGGAAGGAGAAGGAAAGAATCCTGTTGACTATATCCAGGTAAGTAAATACGGAAGATTCTCTTTGTCATAAAGTAATTTTGACAAGTGCTGAAAGGGTCACTTTTACAGAGCTATGTAGTATGTAATTTTTTTACTTAATTGTTTCAATGGTAAATTAATATGTGTAATTATCCTAACCATTTTAGAATTTTGCAAAGTAGTACATTTATATCAGGGAGCCAAACTCAGCTGCTTTTCATTTATGAGCTTGTCTGATGAAGACCTTTTTGAACAGTCTCAAGAATTCTTTCTACTTTTCTGTATGATCATATATCTTAGTGTATTAGAAAAAAATAACTGCTGTAGTAAAATAATTCTTGTTTCAAAATATTTTGCTTTCAAGCAGTACTGCGAATATATTATGCCTCAAGTTTATCATGTTTTAACATAAATAAGCTTTTGTGTGTGTGTGTGTGTGTGTTTAAAGCTAAGTTTCTCAGACTCATCCATTTAGTCAAGACAAAGGAAGGTGGGAACAAACAGTGAGGAAGATCTTTGATTCATCTTTAATAGAGTAATACATCAATGGAAGATAGACTGCTTCTCTCATCACTAATTTTTTTTATTGTTAAGTAATCAGTGAATATTTATTAATTAATGAATTTTACAAAATCAGAATTTGAAAAGAAATTTCATAACAAAAACACTCAGCAGGTTAACTGTTCATAGCTCATGGCAAGCACAACACATTTATTACCAGCAAAATTAAAGATAAACGTGTAGTTACATGTGTACTGTTTATAGGAGAATTATTACTGTATACTAAATTTCTTTGTTTTTATCTGGAAGGGCTTATTGGATCTGAAGAGTAGGTTTGATCGCTTCCTCCAGGAATCATTTAATAACGACCGGCTCTTTAAACAAACTATTGCGGGTGACTTTGAGTATTTTCTCAACCTCAACTCCAGGTCCCCTGAATACCTCTCATTATTTATTGATGATAAGCTGAAGAAGGGAGTCAAAGGGGTAAGTATTAATGCATTTGAAAATACATTAAATTTTATTTGTAGATTTAAAATTAGGGGTTTTGTGGATAAAAAGTAGAGTCCTCTGCTGTGTTTAAATGTGTGCTGTGATATTAGAAAGGATTGTTTTAAGTATTTGTTCACAAGTACTTTGGCATTTCACTTAATATGTAATTGGCATCAAAAACAGCTACACAGCCACAGTCGTTAGACTGTGAAGGTTAGGTACGCTATAGAGATAATAAGTAACTAGAAAACAGCTGTCCATGACACACACAACGTTGCTTGCTCTCATCTGGTTCTGGGGGTTATGTATCAGAAAGTACTTGGGTACCAAGAATTTGAAAGCATAGACTAGAATAGATATGAGAAAATAGTCTGAAAGCATATAATGAAGCTCAGTTTCAAACCTTTATAATATGTTTGGGGTCTTGGAATCTCACTACAGCACAGAAAATTAAAATAAACATTGTGAACACATATAAATTGGTCTCTTTGACTTCATCTTGGGATTTTTGAGACAAAGGGGAAAGCAGCAAAGGGCCACAGGTTTTATAGGTAGCTGTAGCAAACAAACAAGAGGAAGATCACCAAGGACACCGAATAGAAAAGACACGTCTGTGTCATCTTCCGTAATTTTTAATATAAGCGTAACACAGCCTGCCACAGTATCATCTTGCCCTTACTTAAAAGATTAGGGGCAAGAGACCTTTTTACTTTAGGAATTATAACAAATTATTACACTTCTGTTTTCACAATTTAAATTTTGAATGAACTTAAAAGAAAATGTCTGTCTTTTGACCATGTACGTTTCTGCCTAAATATTATGCAAAGGCATTATAAGATTCTTTTTTGTGAGTAAAATTTTAATTTCATCTGTTCTTAGTCATCCTTCAGTCCAGCCATGTATCACTTCATGCCTCCATTTCACTGGTGGCCCACCAGGGAGTGGGATTCCATCCCAGCCCCTGATCAGTGTTGCACTGATGAGGATATGAGCTGGGCTACTGTGTGAAGTAGGAAGCGCTTTCTCATTCTAGATTCCTGCCTCCTGACGTGGCTCAGCCAGATATTTGTGGTTGTTATCAAACAGTGTTGTTGTTAAACTACTGATGAACTGTGACGCTGTTTTTGTAGAACTAAAATTCTGTAATTGTTAAATCGTCTTTTAATTGATTTTTCAGCTAACAGAACAAGAAGTAGAAACAATATTGGATAAGGCAATGGTCCTTTTTAGGTTTATGCAAGAAAAAGATGTATTTGAACGTTATTATAAACAACACTTGGCAAGGAGACTTCTCACAAATAAAAGTGTTTCTGATGACTCCGAAAAAAATATGATTTCTAAGTTAAAGGTAAGGTAAAACAGTGGAGGGCACTTAACTAATGTTTATCACATGATTGAAGGCCAACAGCATGTGACTGGGAAATATTTAAATGATTTAAAATATTTATTTCTGTAAATTAATAAAGCTAGTCTTTATTGTGTTTTGTTTGTTTGTTTTTTGGTTTTTTTGAGCAGGCCGTACTCAGATTTGTTCAGGTTCTGGGACATTCACAGTGTGCTGGAATTCCTTTTGGTGTGTCAGTATTTATTCACGGAGACCTGGGGGAGGATGAGTGCAAGAGAAACAATAAAGGGAGTATTACCATGTGATTCTGTCTCACAAAGTGTGGTCCACAGACTACCTGTACCCGTATTAGCTGATACAGGTGTTTCTTGTTGAAAATACGAATTTCTGGGCCCTGCCTTCAGTGAAGTGTATGGGAAACTCTGAGAGAGTCTGGGAATTTGCATTTTGAAGTAAAATCCTTGAGTTATTCCTAAACATACTAAAGTTTGGTGCCCACAGACATAGAACCACTGTTGGAAACATTTAGAAAGAATGACAGTAACGTGGAAGAGTTTCTTTGTACGTTTTCTCATAGTAAAATCACATCATTTGTTTGTGTATATTTGTTTTTCTTCCACAGACTGAATGTGGATGTCAGTTCACATCAAAACTGGAAGGAATGTTTAGGGATATGAGCATCTCAAACACAACAATGGATGAGTTCAGGCAACATTTACAGGCAACTGGGGTAAGGTTCTTCATAAACTTCTACTTTGTAAATGCGTTTATGTAAAGTCTTTTGTAATGTGCATAGTCATTCATATATCAGAAAACTGAATTGCTGATGTTTCTTTAAATGTCATTAATGGCAACATACGTATCATCTACGAGTGCTTTAAAAATTATTTCCCCCGTATAACCTCTTTTTCTAACTATTAATCTTAAAATGTTTTTTTTAATTCTTCTAAAGCTTAGTTTGTCCTCCCCACTTGAAGGGATGCACTGAAAATTTAATAGAGTGATTCTGTCGTTAAAACCGTTCCTGATTGTGGAAGGAGTATCAGGTTTAGGCAAGCTTCCCGAGTGTTAATACTCTTGCTTTTACTTTACCCCCAGGATTGTGCCGTCTTAGAATTGTTACCTGACCTTCTGTACTTCAGTATTCGCATTCTCATCTGAAAGATCAGGATAAAGGCCTGACATCCTCGGGGGCGGTGGGGGGAGATGAACTGAGTATAAAAATGCTGATGTTAGTGTGTTATAAATGTGATTTTGTACTGTGACTTTCAGAAGGCAGTAGGCTGCAACTTAACATGGCTTTGGAGTCCAGTGGGGTTTTTGTGAAGATTCAGTGGGATTTAATGATGTTCAAAATTTTCCCTTTTTTTTTTCTTCTCGTCTCTCTCTCTTTTTTAAACTGTATTTCAACTTAAGCTTAAGTTTTGAGAACTCCACATTTTTTCTTTAAAGTTTTCTCACTCAGGTGACCATATACTACTTTCTAATTAAGACACGTCACAACCATTAAAAAAAAAACTTGGAGGTCTTTCTTTTGGTCTTTAAATATGAGATCGTCACTTCTGATCCTGCAGTCTCATCACAAATTATGTCAAAAATACCTAATTCTGTAGAAATGGACATTGATGCATTAAGGCATTCTGACTCAGAGGGACTTCTGTTCCATGTCCATTATAGATAGTTGGTTGATTGCCTCAGATGTTTATAGTGGAGAAGAGCTGAGAGAAGGAAAGAAATACATCTGTGATAAGTAGAAATTTGAGTGGACAGGAACTGCATGTGATTTTCCTAGATGTTTTGTTTTTTAGATTGTTCAGGGATTTGTACTTCATTCTGTCTAATGCATGGATAAAATTATGTTTTCATATATGTTTTTTCTTCCACGAATGTTACACATATTGAGAACTATAGGGAGATAACCTGGCCTGACTAAATGCTCTGTTGAAACCACCTAAGGGAATAATATTCCTGGACAGGTCTCACACCGTATTTTTTCAGTCGTATTTTTTCAGTCTCTAATTATGTGTCTGTGATAATTGAAGACCTTTTGATAAGAAAATTAGGAGCTTTACTCCTGGCCACTCTGTTGCACTCATTTCATTTAAAAAAGAGGGAATGATTGTTTAATATGATCATTTCATCAGATTCTTTTTGCTTCTGTTATTTCCTGTTGTTATGAAGTTTGTGAATCTTCCATTCTTTCATTTTGACTATTCAGATATATCCTGCACTTTATGATGGAATAGTTGTTCCATAATTTGTTAACCTGTAAGTAGAGTACTTAATCAGGATGCTCAGAGTTAAGTATTTGCTGATCTAGTTGCCGTTTCCACTTTGGAAGGCCATTATTTGCGTGCAGTTATTGGCTGTTTTGTCATTTTTTATGCTAAGGATCTTAAGCTTTAGGTCTCCTCAGCCTTAATCTTCTTTAGAAAGATTTGATGAAAAAGTGACAAAGTAATCAAAATAAATTTTGAGCTTTCTGAAATCTTTGAGCCCTTTTAAAACATCACCAGTCCTCAAGCAGACAGTTCTATATAACTTTCTTAAAGGTTCTTGGCCTGTTAAAATATATCAAGAAAGTGACTCTTTGTGGGGAGGGAGTAGCTTAAGTGGTACAGCACATGCTTACCATGCACAAGGTCCTGCGTTCAATCCCTGGTACCTCCTCTATAAATAAATAAACCTAATTACCTCCCCCACTGCCAAAATAAAATAATTAAAGAAAAAACAGACAAAGAAAGTGGCTCTTTATTTACTTTTATTTACTTTCAAGTGTCATATAACAAATTTTTTTTTAAATTCTAAATGCTTATGGTATGTTTTATTTAAACAAGTCGTGCTTATTATGCTGAGGGAAACTTAAGTATTTGTCCATTTTTTTCCCTGTGTTCTATGTTTCTTAGTGGGGACAGGGGCAGAAAAACCACTTTGCTGTCCTATTTCTGTTTATTTATATCAGCAAATCATATCCTGACAGACCTTTCTGGTACCTCTGTCTCTGTAGACATGTGGTATTTTTTAATATAAGCTGAATGGCTTAAAAATATTACAAAGATAGCTAGAAAGAAAAGATCCAAACCATCAGAGTAATAGTTCTTTCTTTTTCTTTTTTCTAATTTAACAAATAACTCACTGTTTCTGTGCCAAGCATTGTTCTAGGCACTGGGTATATAGTAGAGAACAGACAAAAATTCCTGCCACGATAGAGCTTACTTTCCAGTCTGGGAGACAAATGATAAACAAGATCAGTAATCACATGGCATCTTAGCAGGTGATGGGAGATAGAGAGGAAATCTGCAGCAGGAAAGAGTGACCAGGGAAAGTCTCCTTTAAAAAAAAATGAGATTTTGAGGAAAGACTTGCTTAGGGAGCAAGATGTGTGAGGATATAGGAAAAGAGATAAAAGACTATTGTCCTGGGTGGATTGTGGCCCCCTTCCCCACTTGCAAAGTACAAACAGTTCTCTGCCCG
Organism: Vicugna pacos; assembly: GCF_048564905.1. Classification (NCBI taxonomy): domain Eukaryota; kingdom Metazoa; phylum Chordata; class Mammalia; order Artiodactyla; family Camelidae; genus Vicugna; species Vicugna pacos. The sequence goes on along the minus strand of NC_132991.1, from coordinate 84,352,114 downwards.
CCTCCGTTCATCAGTTAAGAATCTCTGCTGTGATTCTCTCTCTTGTGTGTCATCTAAGAGTTCTAGTTTCAATTTCTTTAAAATGGAATAATCATTTAGTAGATATTTATGAAGAAATCTGAGTGTGGAGTACTACTTGATATTTATAAGCTTTTTTAAAAATGAAAACTTCTCTTTTAAAAATGTATGTCACTAAATCACTCAAGTTAGATAAAAAGGGAATAATGGTTTAGAACAAGCTGTGACTATTAATAGTAAAGATAATATTTCACCCTTAAGAATTTCTGTTGATGTGCTTTATTGTTTTCATTTAAAAAGAAAAAATACCTTATTGTGATAGTAACGCTAACATGTATTTTGTTAGAGGTAGTCAGCCGTTAACACAGATGCTTGTAGGGCACCTACTGCATAGAACTGGATCTGGTGTCCTGTGCACCTGCATGTGAAACATGAAGGTTTTGATCAGTGTAGTTGAAATGTGAATGGGTTAGGAGTATGTTGTTTCTGTGTTAAGACGGTTTAAAAAAAAAAAACTGAGATGAAAGGTATTATCCCAGAATATTCTCTATAATGATACTGATATGGCCCCTTGACATTTTATCTTAAAAAATCTTAAGAGCTAGAACTTTGCATTTTTCAGTGATACCAGTAAAGACTCTGCTCATATGCTAAGAACTATCCTTTGATCAGTATTTTAAAGTCAGCAATAATTAGAAATATTTGCCAGGATAGTTAAAATTTGGAAAACACTGGGATGGGTCTAACTTTTAAGAAGATATGTTTTATTTGTTAGATGTTGGATATGAAGATAACTGCTTTAGTAACTCTTAGCACAGTGTCTGTATGGAACAGATAACACATCCTAACTAACTTGAGGGGACTGTTTCTCCTCTTTCACGCAGGTGTCTTTAGGTGGTGTTGATCTCACAGTCCGGGTGCTCACGACAGGATATTGGCCTACTCAGTCAGCCACACCAAAGTGCAACATCCCACCAGCACCAAGACATGCTTTTGAGATATTCAGAAGGTAAATGAAGATCAGACTGTGTATTTTAGTACAAATAATTGAGATAAATTTGAGCGTTAGTAGTGTCCCTGATTGAGGATGAATATACTCCATTTTTTATCTTATGTTCGAAAGGAGAACTTTCCCTTTATGCTTTTAACATGTAAGGATAAGTTGCATAAACTCCTCAGAAGAATGTTAAAGTCCTTTCTGTAGCAATAGTGCATGATTAGTAGTACATTTTGTATTGTTGATGTTCACCGCTAGCTTAGGGCGAGTTGCTTATTTTGGGTCGCAGTGGAGAAAGGTGCTCTTAGGAGCAGCAGTGGCTGAGCAGCAGCCGGGGGCAGTAGATGTAGCGGGAGAACTTGTTTAGTGGACTGCCTTTGTCACTTACTAAGCTAAGTTACTTAGGTCTGTCTTTTTCTCTCTCTTTCCCCCTACCCCTTATTTGTGGTTCCTTTTCTGTAAAAAATTGTAACTAAACTTGATTCCTGCGGTTTCCTTTAGCTTTTAAAGTATACCTACCTTTTTGTTAAGGGTTGGTAGTATATAGTTTCAAATACATAAACTGTATGATTCTCTAAAATCTGGTTTGATTTGCTGTAGGTTTTACTTAGCTAAACACAGTGGTCGACAGCTTACACTCCAGCATCATATGGGCTCTGCAGATCTCAATGCCACCTTTTATGGACCAGTTAAAAAGGTAAATAATAATAGTTTGAACTTAAAATTAAGTTACTGAAGTGATTATTTCAGAATTAGCAATGCACTAGTGAATTGCCTTCATTTAAAAAATAGTTTTTTATGTCATATTGTGAGGTTTAGTGTATTAATTTATTTTCATTGCTTGAAATCAGGGTCATTTGCCTTAAAATGGCTAGATAATGAAAAGCTTCTTAAAAATATTAAAGAAAAATACCTGAGTTATTATCTAGGCAGCAAATAACAATTTCATTAAATATTTTAATTAAAATCTTAGAACTTTTATGTAAGTAACTGTGAAACCAAAGATTTCTTTATGTTGTTGAAAATGCCTATATACATATTCTGATTTTTATATTTAATTGAAATGAGAAGTATTCCTTACAATTCATTTCATTGAATGTTTGACACTATTATAATATTTAACCATAAGTGGGAAGGTCAAGAATATTAAAGAACTCAGCATTTAATTATATTGCTTGCTTGTTTCTGTTTTAAAGAAAGGTTTTTTCCTTAATAGTCATGTTATCTTTTGAAGTTTTATTAAACAGATCATTAGGTTTTAAAAATGTAATTCACATGTTAATTGTTGAGGACCTAAGTTGCTGCTTTATACTTTTAAATCATAGAGCAAGAACAGGCTTTAAGGATGGCAGAGCCTTTTCCCCCTCATTCTGTCCTATTATTTGATCTCTTACTATGATCAGACCACACAAAAAGAAACCTAACCCTACTACTTTTGGTAGTGGTATAATGGCAGTGGTATCATAATTCCATCATTATCCCATTTTGTGCAGTTAAAATAATTTTAGCTATAAATATAAGGAATTATTGATTTATTACTTGCTCAGATACATTAAAATATTCATAATGGAGGAAAAAAATGGGACAGTCCTAAATAAAGACTTGATGCGTGTGCATGTGTGTATACACACATGAATACACACATACTTTTTAAATAACATTTCCTTTTTATTTAGAAACGAGTTAACTATTGTTTTGTTAAGGGGGTGGTTGGACATCACAGAGCTTATTTCTCACGTGTACTGTTACTAGGAAATAATTATATATTGTTTCTATTTTTATATTGAAAAATTAAACAGGAAGATGGATCTGAAGTTGGTGTTGGAGGGGCACAAGTAACTGGCTCTAATACACGGAAGCATATATTGCAAGTCTCCACTTTCCAGATGACCATATTAATGCTCTTTAATAATAGAGAAAAATACACATTTGAGGTATGGGTTGGTTATGTGAATTTTAACCAATTGTATTATTTCTACTTCTCACCTGTTACTTGAGTCTTAATTTGAGTAGCCTCTGGAGTTACTATTATTGAGCAGGAGAAGGAGGAAGAGGGAGGGTGATTTGAGTAATAACCTTTCAAATATCATTAGAGGAAAAAAACAGTGTAAAATTGGGCTGTGGAACTATATGAACATCATACACTTACTGGGTCACATTTCATTTGGTTTTTAAATCAACTTTATTGAAGTATAAGTTTTATATAATAAAACATACCCCATCTAAGTGCACAATTTGATGGGTTTTAACAGATAAAATGCCCCTGTGTAACAACCATCACTGAAATCAACATAAGCTATTACCCCCTCCAAATTTTTATATTCCTTTGCAGTCAATTCCCTCACACTGTCCCCTGACCCAGGCAGCCAGCAGGCTACTTTATATCACTGTAAGCTAGTTCTGCCTTTCTAGAATTTCATATAAATGGAACCACATAATATATATCGCTTTTGTCCAGCTTCTTTTACACAGCATATTTTTGAGATTCATCCATGCTGTTGTGTATATAGTTTCAATAGTTCATTCCTCTTTATTGCTGAGTGATAGTCTATTATATGGATCCACTACATTTTCTTTATCCATTCACCTCTTGACAGGCATTTGGGTTGTTACCAAATTTAGACTGTTAGGAATAGAGCTAAATGTTTAACTTTTTAAAGAAACTGCCAAACTGCATCCCAAAGTGATTTTACCATTTTATCTTCCTGTCAGCAGTGTAGGAGAGTTCTGGTTGCCCCACATCCTTTCCAAAATTCAGTATTGTCAGTATTTTAAGTTTTAGCCATTTTAGCTGGTATGTAATTATATCTATACATATTCCTTGACTATTAATGATGTTGAGCATTTTTTATGTATTCATATGCCACTTATATGTCTTGTTTCGTGTGTTCTTTGTTCATATCTTTATTGGGTTGTTTAAAAGTTCTTTATAAATTCTGGATGCAAATCCTTTGTCAAATCGTTGTGCTCTGTATTTTCTCAAAATCCATCATTTGCCTTTCATTTGCCTAACATGTTTCGAAGAGCAGAACTTTTTAATGTTGATACAGTTTAGTGGCCACTTTCTTCTTTTATGGTTCATGCTTTTGGTATCCTATTTAAGAAGTTATTGGCACCCCAAGATTGCAAAGATTGTATGTTTTCTTCTAAGTGGGTTATAGTTTTAGCTTTTGTATTTAGGTCTATGATCAATTTCAGGTTAATTTTTTTTGTATGGTAGAGGTAAAGATTAAGAATTAGTTCCTCCCCACACATAGGTATTCAGTTATTCATTTCAGTATCTTTTGTCAAAAGTACTGTTCCTTTCCCTTTGAATTACCTTGGCCTCTTTATTTAAAGAAAAAAAATCAATTGACTATATATATATATATTCTGTTTCTGCATTCTGTGATCAGTTTCATTGATTTCTGTATCTATCCTTTATGCCAATTTTACGTTATCTTGATAGTGTCAACTTTCTTTTTTCACCCATCTTTTTTTCCTTGGAGTAACTGATTGTTATACTTACTACCTTTTCCTTTCTCCCATTCAGTCATGATTTGATTGAATTAAATTCAGTTAGTCTTTTCCCATACCTTTTAAGAGTAGGTTGGAGTTGAAATGAAGATCATGTGATTTTTATTAAGTTTAAATTGAAGATAAAGAATGAATATTTTTAAAAGCTGAATATTTCTTTATTTTTAAATTAAAGATAATGAACATTCTTAAAAGAATTACTACCATATTTATACTTAACTGAAAGCCAGTTTTCAGGTATAGGTGAACATACGAAAAAATAAATTTAACTTTGAAATGAAGATCAAGGTTGAATAATTCTATGCCTATTTTAATACTCATCTCATATTCCCTTTATGTGATGATGATATAAATAAGAGATGACTATTTTTATGTGATATACCTCAAGGAAGTATCTTGAAACCTAAGTGTTTTGGGTCAGTCAGTGGCTAAGTCAAGAGTTTTTGCTCTTATGTATTTCCAGGTGTTTTACGTAGGTAATAACCTTAATTTTGAAGCACAAGTTATAAGTGATTGAATCCTAAGAATATTGATTAACAGAGTATGAGTATCTTACTCAGACACTGTAGGCCTTCTCAAACAGAGTTGGAATTGAATTATCTCTAACAGCTTGGGTATTTTAATCTGTTGCTCTCATGCATAATGTATTTTAAACAAAACAAGGTACTTGATAAATGCTAGAGTCTTAGTTTATAAAGAACTGGCAAAAATTGTGGGATAAACAAAAACATAAATTCATTTTCTTAAGCCATTATTGGAATTGCCAGTAGATTTAGTGATTCAAGCTTACTTTTCCCCTTTCCAGTCGGCTTGGGATCATTGAGGCTAATGAGCAGTGATTAGGTAGAAGGTAAAATTAAGTAGAAAATTCCTCTTAATATTTTAAGTTTTAGCTAAGTGATAAACCAGAAACTGGAGCATAAATTGCGTGTATAAAATGCCATTCCTGTGGCTCCAAAACCTTCTGGCTGCCTGCCTCTCGAACCAGGCCATCATGACAAGGCACTTGAAGTTTGCTGTCTTTACTCAGACCATGTGTTTATAGTCGTTGCATAAATTTTATTAGACAAGCCTTTTACAGAAATCTGCACAAATTAGAGGAGACAGTTAACTTTAATAATAGTTTAATAATTATTAAAGGAAACTTATCTGTGAATATTCTTTCTTTATGAGTTCAGTAAAATGGTGTATTTGTTACTTAATGCTGCATAACAAATCTCAAAACTTCATGTTTTAAGATGACCACTAATTATTGTATTTTGTGGTTTCTGTGAGTTAGGGATTCAGGAGAAGCTTAGTTGGGTGATTCTGGTTTGGAATCTCTTATGAGGTTACATTAAGATATCAGCTGGGGCTTCAGTCATCTAACATTTGTCTGGGACTAGAAAATACTGTTGGTGTGAATCTTCTGCCACATGGCTGGCAAGTTTGTTTTTGCTCTGTTGGTACAAGATCTTAGTTTCTCTGCCCGTGGGCTTTACGAAACATGGCTGTTGGCTTTGTCCTTGCATCCTGGTGGTTAACTTTCCGTAGAGCGAGCAGTCTAAGAGACCCAGGCAGAACTTGCCTGGGTCCCAGCCTTTGTGACTCAGCCTTGGAAGTCACTCCCTTATTTTGTTGGTCACCCAAGTCAGCCGTGATACAGTGAGGAGACCACACAAGGTTGAAACATACCAGGACTGTTGCAGGCCATCTGGGGAAACTGCCTAGAAAAGTAGCATTATTGTAGTGTCACATTATCCATGATAGTCAGGCTGCTAAGGCTTTTTCCTCTTTTTATATATTTTCTTGAATGAATAGAAGTCTGTATCGTGATTTAGAACAGCTGAAATAAGGAAATACATATAATGGTAGTCTATACCTTGAATTTTAGTAACTAGCATGATTTCTGAAAGAGATGGATATTAATACTTATTTTTCTGAATGTTATTAGACTTTTTAAAAATGTCTAAAAATGAGTGAAATATAGAAGCTAATTGGGTACAGCAGCAAAATTAATGTCAGACAGTAGAATTTAAATAGAAACCCATTAAACAACAGTGATAATTGATATTTCATCAAGAAATTATAAGTCATTAATGTGACATAACTTCATATATAAAGGAAAATGGTTGGAAGCTAAAGCAGAAATAGACAGTCCCACAATTATAGATATCCCTCACAGATGTACTGACTGACCAGACAATAGAAAGGGGGATATAGAAGATTTGAATAACACAGTTACCAAATTAAAATCGAAAGTTGCACAGGGAACTTTGAACTCAGAAAGCAGAACACACAGATTGTTCTTGGTAAATATCTGAGGCTGTCATAACCTTAGTACCAAAACTGAGCAAGGAAAATTAAAAAAAAAAGAAAGCCATAGGTTATTCAAAATATATGTACAAATCTTAGGTAAAATATTATTAGCAAGTTATATTCAGCAGTGTGTTGAAATCATAATCCACTCTGTCAAATAGAGTTTATTCCTGAAATACAAAGAAGGAATTTGTTAACAGATAGTTACTGAGATTTTATAATAATAAAATTTACTGAGCACCTGCTGTGTTGCCAGATACCATTTTAAGGACAAAAATCAATGATTTCTACAGATGTACAAAAAGCATATTATAAAAGTCAGTGTCCATTCCTTATTTCCTGATGCAGTTCTCTTAGCTACCTGAGAATAGAATGAAATGCCCTTAATGGCATAGGGTGAATCTAACGAGAAACCTAAGCTCACAGTAGTTACAGTAAAATATTAGACACCTTTCCATTAAGACTAGAAACAAGTTAGGGTATCTGCCTTTACTACTGCTACTCAGCCTTGTTCTGCAGGTTCTAATTAACACACCAGAAAAGAAAAAGGAGTGAAATTTATAACTATCAGGTGCTGACAAAGTTTGTAGATGGTATGATTGTCAACTGTGGTGATGAACTGAGAAATTATTCTTTGAGGAGAGTTTGATAGAAAAGTTTTCCTGTAATAACTCACAGAGAAAAAAATGTGACAATGAGTGTGTATATGTCCATGAATGACTGAAAAATTGTGCTGAACACTGAAATTTGACACAACATTGTAAAATGATTATAAATCAATAAAAAATGTTTAAAAAAAAGAAAGAAAAGTTTTCCTGTAAACCAAGTTTATGCATCAGAATTAATCAGAAAATGACATGAGGAAGGGGATATTTTAATAAGAATCATAATCTTCCTAGGAATCATTCTATCATGAAACACCAAAAAGGCAGTAAAAGCAAAAGAATGTGAAAGGATAAATGTACCAGAATGGGAAAACTGTGTTTATAAAGGAGGGGTTTTTTCCTTTTAAGTCTCCTATAAATTAAGTGAAATGTCAATCCAAATCAGATTTCTTTACTGTGAAACTTGACAAGTTGATCCCAGAATTCATCTGGACAAGAAAATGCACAAGAATAGGCAGAACTTCTTTTGGAGGGACAGGGATTTAGGGCATGAGAAAGCCCAGTAAGAAGGGGAGAAATTTGTCCTAATACCCAGACATAACTTTTGACATGTGTAGACAAATAGTTCTCTTGAACAGAATAGTGTAGAAAGAGATACGCATATATATAGAGAGGTGTTTGAGATGTGATAAATTTGCCATTTCTAATAAACTGAATTAAAATAATTGATACTTCATTTGTAGAAATAGGAGAGTAGTATGGCAACCTTAGTTCCACATGTCATATCAAATGCAAAATCAAAATCAAATTCCAGATAGATGTAAGCACAAAACTATAAATGTAATAGAAGAAAACAATATTTTGATAAGCTTGATATAAGAAAGGCCTTTTTTCAAGCCTATCATATAAACCACAAAGAAAAAGACTGACATATTTAATCAAGTTAAGAGTAATGAAACGTCTATATGATGAAATACCCTAAGTTAGAAGATAAGGAGACTAGAAGAAATTGTTTATGGCATGTAACAGAATAGTAAACTAATATATAAAGAGCACCAATAAATCAATACAAAAACAGTTGAACAGAAAACATGGAAGGAATATGAATAGATGAAGCACAGAAGAAGAGTTAAATACAAATATCTTGTAAACATGATAAGGTGATTTTTTTTTCTCCTTTTGGTTATGGAAGTACAAATTAAAATTATGAAAATAAAATAAGCCCACTAGATGGGCAGAAGAAAAAGAAAATCCTATGTTTGAGAAAAGAGAAAGTAGATACTCACAGACTATTGTGAAGTTGAATAGTTAAGCAACTTGAAAGGCGGTTTGTCAGTATCTGTCAAATGTAAAAACTTTCTAAGTTTGAAGAAACAAGTGTATTTCTGGAAATCTACTTCAGAAGATCATGCTTCATCACAAAATTGGATACAATCTCAGGCTCTATATTGTGATAGTACAGTACCATGGAATTCCCTGTAGCTTTAGTCTCTCTATGCTGACGTGGAAACTCACCAAGAAATTAATAGAGGAATTCATATAGTGTGATCCTATTTCTGTTTAACACTTAATACTAGTGTACAGGTTCATACCTGTATATATATGTAGATGTGTTTTTAAAGGGCGTGGAAGAATACACATTGACTTGCAATACAGACAGTCCCTGACTTTCGAAGATTTCACTTAAGATTCTTTTACTTTATGATGGTGCAAAGCAATGCTCATTCAGTAGAAACCTTACTTTGAATTTTGATCTTTTCCTGGAGTAGTGATATGTGGACCGGTCCTCTTGTGATGCTGGGCAGCATCGGCAGCTGCAGCTCCCCGACTTAGAACCGTTCTGTGCCAGACAGCCATTCTGCTTTTTACTGTCAGTACGATATTCAGTAACTACATGAGCTGTTCAACACGCTGCTATAAAATAAATTTTGTGTTAGAGGATCTTGCCAAACTGTAGGCAGTGTAAGTGTTCTGAGCACGTATAAGGTAGGCTAGACTAAGCTGCAGTGTTCAGTAGGCTAGGTGCATTAAATGCATTTTCAACTCACTATGGATTTATTAGAACATAACCCCATCATAATTTGAGAAAGATTTGTAGCTACTTCTGGGAATGATCTGTAGTTGTAAAGTATCAGCTAAGAAGGTATTTCTGGTTCTTTGAATGTGGTTAAACAATATATGTAAAGAAGTCACTTTTAGCATATATATAATAACTACAGTTAACATTCTAATTATTAATAGCACCTATATAATTTGCTGGCATTAACATTTATATTTCTAAAGCAGGTAGGCATACCGAGATGATTTGAAGCAAAGGAATGTGTATCATCACTAAAATTGACATTTCTTTTAATTCTCACTTACCTGACAGTCCCTTAGAAAAGCCTAGACTGTTTCTCAGAGAAGTGTGAAATGGAGAATGTCTCTCTCCAGATCAGTTACATAATCTGATTATCACCACCTTTATGCCCACTCTTCCTGAGCTACTTTTGAGAAAGAAACAGCTTTATACAGTGAATCAAAGCGATACATCCTGATGTGAAGACTTGCTGCGTCATACAGCCTTGTAGATGCGCAGGGACTAAACCATACATGTGTATAATTCTCTCGCTGTCCCATTGACATAAGAAGAATACAGTGAATTCAAAAGTTATACATTCATTCTTTCCTGAACTTTTTTTTTTCATTATTACATTTTATTCATACCATAATGAGTAGCAAAAATTATCACTTGCCCCTCAAAACAGATTTGTATTGCTTTTCATGTTCGGTATTTATTACCAAGTATTCATATGTGGGCAGTAAATATGGTCAACTTGGATTGTAAATGTTTATTGTGGTAGAAGGCCTTAGCTCAGCTTACTTTGCTTCTTTCTGTGAAAGAAGTTGCTAAGCAAGAGAATACTGTGGATAAACTTAGAAGGAAGATTGTAGAGTATTTCTAAAATTAGCAGTTATATGTTGGTTAATATTTTACATAAATATGAAAGCTGGTTCCCAGTAATTTGCTGAATGACACTTTAGACTAGATTTCATATCCCTGAAACAAAAAGTTCATGTCTTTTAAATATTTTGTAATTTGAGCCACCTTTTTCTCTAGTTTGTTCAAATAAGTGAGATTTTAGGGAAGTGTAATAATCAGGAAATATTTTGTTGTAAATTATTTCTGTAATGAAATTACCTCTCTAACTACTGCATGGTCAATTTTACTTCTCGATAAACTAATCTACTTTAATCTTTCAAAAAGCCTAATTATGTCAATCTGATGAAATTTCAGGAAATTCAGCAAGAGACAGATATCCCTGAAAGAGAACTTGTTCGAGCCCTGCAGTCCCTCGCCTGTGGCAAACCGACACAGCGGGTTCTCACGAAGGAGCCCAAGTCAAAGGAGATAGAAAACGGTCATATATTCACAGTCAACGATCAGTTCACATCCAAACTGCACAGAGTCAAGATTCAAACAGGTATCTGGAACTGTATCTTTCTCTTAAAAATGACTGTATACATATTTCTTTTCTCTAAAAAGAAAATTCTTATATATTAGAGTTCTATTTTTTAATAAAGTAGTGCTTTTCTGGTGCTGCTTGACCACGTAGGCTTAGGAAATAAAGCTGCTTTTGGCTTAAGAAATAAAGCTACTTTTATTGATAGGTGTTCCTATCAAAATGCAGTTGAATCTAAGTACAGTAAGCATTTTAGAAAGTAATTCGTAATGTGAACAAGTATTTATTTCCATATGGTTTTCAACAAATGAAAGGCAATTTTACGAACATGTTAGTACTTATAAAATGTTTTTAACTGGTTGAGTTAGCTAATAGTCAATGATGTCTACTTTTAAAACTGATATACAGATTTCTCAAAGTTGGAATCTGTTACCTATCTAAAATTTGATGTTTAAATGCAGCTATTTGTATCTTGAAAAATATTTTTTAAGTTTCAGACCCTTAAAAACCTGTATTATCTCTCTAACTTAAAAACAGAGATGACCCTGTTGTGAATAGTTTTTAGTACAGCCTTTTTTTAGGGCTGGCGGTGAACATCCTATTTATTGTATACTTAACAATATAAGGTGTCTATTTTCCTTGTATTTCAGGGGAGGGGAAGTCACTCCACTTCTGCTGACGTTTAAAACTGTAATGTAATTTGCTACCTGGTTTTAAAACTAGTATTCAGTAAGCTTCCCAGTGTTAATGTATCCCTTACAGCTAATATATCTGTATAGTGAAACAGTGTATTAAATAAGATAAACTTTTAAAGTGACTAAAATTTTCTGATTTAAAAATTGTTTTGTGTTACATATTAACAAAATATAAAGTCTTTCAAAAATTACTTTAATGTTAAATCTACAATTGACTGCCAAATACATTGATTGAAGAACTTTGTATATACACTTTCGTTTTTCTTTTTGATCCTAATTCGATAGTTATGCTTTTCAAAGTAAGGTGGTATCTCTTTACAGCCTTGACTACTTTGTCCCATAGTTGCAAACCACAACATTGTATCTTATCTTCATCACCAAAACTGGTCCATGTCTTTGGACACAGATGTATATTAAAAATAAAACAACTGTGCTTAGGAGAGTAGTGGAATAAAATATCTTTTTCCCACTTAATTTCCCATAAATATATGACTTTATAGTTTTGGGCAGAGACAGGTTTTGGATTTCAGGACTGACTTGTACCCCAGATTTGGAGGATGTATGGTGATACAAACCTGCATTACGTGGCCTCACCCTGCTTTATCTTTAGTAAATGTCTTTGTAATCCCAGATTCCATCATACCCAGCAGATATTGTCAGATATTATTTTTTTTTAATTCTTATTTTTTTTTTATTATTTTAAAAAGTCATCTTCATGGAATTTTAACTTTTGGTGACTAGTGTATAGGTATAGTATTTTAGATCTGATGAAAATAGGAATGTAGTTATATATGAAGAGCATAACTAGATGATATTTTAAAGTTCTTTTCAGCCATAAAATTCTGTAAAGAAAAATGTTTCTCATTTTGAAGTGGCACTTAGATTATCTTGGCACTTATTGATATTTTGTGGAAGTTAAAATTGTCTCTCTGATGATAAATATTGGGACCACATAGGTCTTCATAAGTTGTCAGAATACATGCTTGCCTTTTTAAGAAAATATTCAGACTCAAAATCAAATGCTCAGAGATTCTGATCTTACCTTTTTATGCTGCTTTTTACTGTAGTCAGTAATCAAAGTATAGGCAAAAAAGTGAAAAGCATTTATTCAAATAACACAACTTTCAAAACAAATCAGGTTTGTTGTATTTTACAGTGATTTCCATAATTGACAGCCTTCCCCCAGCACCACCACTCATATCTGTCCTTTCCTCCTGGTACCGTTAGATACTTACGGACCCACTTACACAAGGGAACGCCCATGTCATGCTCTTCCCAAGTTCAGAGTATTGTGCTGGGCTCTGGGAGTGAGCTCCTGCCCTCACTTTTTTAAAAACACCATAATTCAGTGTTTATCACTACAATCTTCCCATTTACCTTGGAGTATATTTATTTAGGTGACCAAATTTAGATGAACCAAACGGATTGTTTAAAAAAATTATTTTTTCCTCCACCATTTTATTTTATCTATTTTCATGTCTGCAGAAAAAGTGAAAAATGCTACAGTAGACATTGATAAAATGTTGCTGCATTTGCTCACTTGCCCTTGTTCCCTCCCTCCCTCCCTCCCGCTCCCTGTGTGGGTACCTGTATTTCCTACAGCATTTGAATTACTTCAGCCACACCGGTCTCAGAATACAGTTGTCTCAAAAATGCCTTTGGTGCTTTATTTTTTGGATCCAAGATTCTATCAAGGATTCCACATTACACTGATTTTAATGTCTCTTTAGTTCTATTTAAACTAATACCTCTATCTTTTTTTTTCCTTATGACGTTGAATTTTTGAAGAAAAGCATTTTTCTTTTTTAGTTGACCATTTTAATTTGCTCGTTTTTTTGAAGATATTGATTATCTTTAACTTGGGAGAAGATACTGAAAGAAGAATTCTTAACCAAGGGATTCTAATTAGAAACAGTTGAATGGATACACACACCAGAATGATCTTCTAGTTGCACAGTCTGCTGTCTCATGGGCTTGCTCATGCCTGTCAGCAGTGTCCCATGTGATTGTTGTAATTTTTCAATTTCTGCTTCTGGAAACTTAACATCTATTGATGACCAAATAAACAAAATCAATTACCACTTTTCTTTCTCTGCTACTTCAATTAGAGCAAAGTTACAAGAGAAAAAGACTTTTATATTTAATTCTTTAGCAGTTGTCTTGAAAACTATAGAAAATAACAGAGTAAGACTTTTCCTAAAAGGTGGAATATACTTTACATTAGTGATAATGAGATTGTGACATAAAAAAATTACTAAATGAATCATTTGCAAGAGGTATAAATGAATTATTTCATTGTTATGGTGACACATGCTAAGTGACATTCTAGTGGTACTTTTAAATTTTTTATTTAGCCGACTAAATCTTAGTGATACAAGCTCTTTCCTTGTTTTAAAGATTATAGCCACATTTCTCCTATTTGAGATGCTTTTGGTGAAGTTTAACTTGCAGTCATGGTGATAAAATGCTAGTTGACCTCTGCAAGTCACAAGCAATGAAAATTATTTACTGATAATTTTACTACTAAGTTCATCCAGCTACCATTTTTCTTCCCAGAAAGGAATAGTGTTATTGTATAAAAATAAAGTTGCCTTCATTATCTCTGTAAAATTAAATTCCTAATATTTAAAAAGAATAATTTGGAATTGAAGGATTTTTCTGTCACTGCTTGTTAATTATTTAAATATTTATTAAACATTGAATTAGGCACTTTTGGGGGTTTTTTGTTTGTTTTTAGGGAAGAATAGTTAGGTTTATTTAGTTATTTTGATAGAGGTACTGAGGATTGAAGCCAGGACCTCATGCATTCTAGGCATGTACTCTACCACTGAGCTGTACCCTATCCCCTAGGCACTTTCTGAATGTTGACTTTAATTAATAAGTATATATGTATATATATATTCAGAGGTTGAAATTGGTTTTTCTCTGTGGATAATACTAAGTTATGTTGTTTGTTTAGAAACCTCGTTATTTTTCATTAAATTTGAAATTCACATAGTAATCACATGGTAATGTCTTTATTTCTCTTTTAGTTGCTGCCAAACAAGGTGAATCCGACCCAGAAAGGAAAGAAACAAGGCAGAAAGTAGATGACGACAGAAAACATGAGATAGAAGCTGCTATAGTGCGGATAATGAAGTCTAGAAAGAAGATGCAGCACAATGTGTTAGTAGCAGAGGTGAGGACCCTTCAAGACTGGATTCATGTAGAAAAGGCAAAAAACTTTACCAGTTCAAATTTAGAAAAGTACTATATTTAGCTAATTTAAAATACAGTCTTAAAATTAGGAGACCATAGTCAAATAACATTATTAAAAGCATGGCATTTACTTGATAGTTAGACATAACGATGTATCGAAATATTTGCACACTTTAAGAACTGCTATGCTTGTGATGAATATAATAGTGGACTATTGTCACATAAAAAAAAACTTTTTACTGCTATTTAGTACTTCTGTATAAAACAAACTACCTTCTGAAAAGTAATCACTTATCATTTATTGAGTGCATACATATTACAAATTAGGAAACTAAGAGAGGGTGGAGGACCACTGAAGAAACCACTGAAATAGTGAGGTAAGAGACAATGAGGGCTGAATAAAGTTTTAGTAGAGGATAGAGAGCTGAATGAAGACAAATGGGAAGTGGAATTGACAGCATTTACTGACTGATCATGGGACATGAGAGGGAAGAGCAGAGGGTGACTTAGGTTTCTGGCTCAGATGGCTATGTAGAGGTTGGCCCCTTTGACTGAAAAGTGAGGGGCAACCTACTGCTGTGTTCCACAGATCACTTAATATCATTTTGTATAAGTTGACTGTATATCACATGGAAAAGGAGGAAAATTATGGGTGAGTGATCAGTAATGTCAGAAATCATTAAAAAAACCAAATCAAGTAAACATTTAAGATGTGTTGGCAATTAGGTGACTGGTTTGTTTTCCACTTTTCATCGGATTAGTACCTTGAGTAGTAAATGGAGGTGAAACCACCAAGTGAGTGACTTGTCCTTTGAGATGCTGGCTCATGGGAAGGGACACAGAGAGCAATACCAGAGGATTAAGTGTTGAGGGGCTCTGGATTTTGTTACCCTAGGTAGGAAGATACTACTGAGTCATATTTATATGCTAAGGATAAGGAAGGAATGCTTAAAAACAAAAGAGAAAAAAATGAGATGAGGGGATGATTGATATACCAAAGTCTAGAAGAGGAAAGACGAGGGGATTTTATAGCAGACACAGGTGGGTGGTAGTATGTTAACAGGGATGCTACTGAATATGCCTCTTCCTGAGAACCCAGTGCAGGGTGCAGGGTGGTTGTAATGAAAGGTGGATACAAGCATGTGTATGTTAGGTGGTGGGAGTTTGAAGAATTTCAAACTTTAGTGGCCTGTTTTCCTGTGTAAAACAGGATGTGAGGTTATGGTGCTCAGGAACTTGCTGACTTTGAATACTATAAATTAGTGTTACCAGTCTATACCAGAGATTGGCAACCTTTTTTGTTTTTTTTAATGTCCAGTGCATGAGGGCAGCCATAGATAACAAATGAGAGTGGCTCTTTTCCAGTAAGAATTTACAACAGGCAGTGGGGCTGTATTTGCCTGTGGGCTGTAGTTTTTTGACTCTAGGTGTACACAAAAGATGTAAAAACTACAACTTGACTCAGTGAGGAACTGAGTAGTGGATTTTTGAATGATGGAGTAGATGTAGAATGGATGTTTATGGAATAAAACCAGAAGAAACAGGAAGTTGAACGTACGGTTGGGAATGTGGCTGAAGTGATCTTCCATGCAGTCTAGATCCTGTCAGAAAGGAGGTAAAGTCAAAAAAAAGTTACTAATAGCTTAGAAGAAGGGGTCAGAGGATTCAGGGTCTCAGGTGGGTTGAGAACAAATCTGTTGGTACTGGAGTGATAATACTGGAAGGGTGATAAATTTTAGTTGGAGGGTGAAGTGCTGAAGTTTCAGATTCTGAAAAGTTGCCAGTCCATTTTGATCTGGGGAAACGAACTGATCCAACAGCAGTAAAAGAAAAGCTGGCTTATGGATGGGTGGATGATCTGCAAGAGCGGCAGGCGGGATTAGGGAAAAGCATGTACTTCAGGGGCAGGAAGATTCAGATTCTCATCTCTGCTGGCTCCATTTACTACTTGTTCTTGTCAGTTTTCCTCTCTGGCTCATTTTCCTCATTTGTAAAGTGAGACAGCCGACTTTGCAAGAATAAGAGCATTAAATAAACAAATACACACAGAACTGAGACATGGCGCATAGTCAGGTTTTGGCTGCTGCTGCAGTTACTGTTTTATTATTACTGATGTCGTGATACCTAGAATCCTGACAGCTGTTGGGGAAAAGAAGACCAGCACCTACTGGGCATGATTCTCAAGCATCCCGTCTGCTCACACAGTTAACGTGCACCATGTAGTGAGGTTAAATGACTTAAGCTGTAGGCTGGTATACGTTCACACTAATATACTCCAACTGACTCACCCACTAATCCACTTTAACCTTCACACTCTGGTGTGAGGAGGTATGTTCTAACCATACATTACAGTTTTAAATAAAACCTTTTTAATTTTCTGTATTTTTAATTTTTGTAATCAAATTACTCAAGTTGGATCTGAGTCTTAAAATGACACATCAGTTCTATTCAAAGATAAGAAGTTTTGTGTGTTTATATGGCAATTAGTTTTTGTTTGTTTGTTTTTTTACCTTCTCTTTTAGGTAACTCAGCAGTTGAAGGCTCGATTCTTACCAAGTCCAGTTGTTATTAAGAAACGTATTGAAGGACTTATTGAGAGAGAATATTTGGCACGAACACCTGAGGATCGCAAAGTATACACATATGTAGCATAAAATGCGTTCAGAAATTTGATTTATTATCGAACTGTACTCTTCGCATGGACTGGGAAGTTCTTTTAAATCATTAAATATTAAGACGACCATCTCTTCTATTAAATTACAGTACATGTTCTAGACCATTCAGATCAAGCCTTTACTCCCTTTGAGAGTTTTCAACATCAGTTGATTGAGCTTCAGGCTTTACAACGTTTATCCCTGTAGAGATCATCTTTACAGTTCCTCGGGAAAATGTGAATGTGCCGCGTTTTGTTTTCAATACTGTATGAAAACAGTTAAAAATAAAACAAAAATTTAGAAACTACAGCTTATTAAAATAAAATTGTTGGATTTCATTTCCCCAGGTCTTCAGTGTTCATGTAAATGTGTTTTGTAGTGTTGCTTAGCACTTTGCGCATTGTATAAGTTGGGTAACAAAAATGGTAAAAGAAATGACACAGTTCCCAGTTACCTTGCTCTGCTTAAGGCATTTCTTTATCTCGTCTTGTTTAATTTAAAGGTTTGATAAATACACAGAGACCCAAGCGTACAATCTGAGCATGCTTTATTCTACCACTTGCACTTACTAATCTAATAACCTTATGACCAGGAACCTTTGTTTTGGACTCGGTACACACCCCAATTTGATTTTTCCCTGCTGTAATTTGAGATTTCCCAAATTCTTAAAATGATTAGGTTTTGTTCTGCATTATCTCTAGAGAAAGAAAATATTTTAGTATGTATAAAGTGTACAATGATTTTTTGCTGTTGTACTCACTGCTAATAGTGGATTGTATAGGGCAGTGTTTTTATTTCATTTATTGTAGAAAAATAAATGAATTTAGTATACACATATTCACTAATTCAAGTATGTCAGAGCACAAAGTTGGCAGCTGGTTGTATTTAATTCAGCCCCTTTGAAAAGCACATAGTCTACAATTTGTTTCTAAATATCTTAGGTTCCCCCTCTCTTAAATATATATTTTGGTGAAGCTGGGGTGCACTGTTAATTTTCTGTTTCAAAATGCATTCTAAAGATGCAATAAATATGGTTACCTTGATATTTTTAATAAGATCTTCAGTTCTTGCAGCTGTGTTTTGGAAAGTGATTAAGCAATATTTTTCAAACCTGATGATTCTTGGATATTTAGCTGTTTGTCCTCCAAAGAGTCATCATTTCATGTTTTCAAAGATGTGCTTTGTGCTGAAGATTCATGTCAGTTATCCTGTGCTTCCAACTTTCACCAATATTTTTTACCTGATTGATCTGCCAAGGATTATAGTTTGCTTTATTTTAACTCCAGAGTATTTTTATCTTCAATTTTATTTAATTTTGTTTAATTTTGTTTTCGTAAGACAATGTTTCAGATATGTAATTGGGGCAAACCACTATAGATTTCTGTTGATAGAAAAATTCAATGTTACTAATAAGTTCAAGTAACAAATTGACCCTTGGTTGACTATGATACTGTTGATACATTTATTAGAATGTATGTCTCAGAAGATGGTATCTGTTTAAATTTATGGTCACGTTACGACTGAATTCTAATATGGATTAAAAACTCCACATAAATATTTTTCCCCATGCGTCTTGGGTTATAATTTTCCTTTAAGACTTGCAAATATGCTCTTACTGCATTTAATTTTGTCTCCATTTGTACTGTAGAATTGTAAGCCTTATGCTCTTAATCTCTACATTTTCCGCTTTTCCAGAATGCAGTTAAGATACAGATGAAAACTATCATAAACATGATTCTCAGGATACTTTCATCATACTTGAGCGATAGGTCAGGTGTAACATGAAGGGTTTCCCTTTCTGATCTTTACATAGTTGGAATTTCTGTAATTACAGGGTGTTTATCTACAGGAAAATATTGGTATTTCAGGTTTCAGAAATTTTTTATTGGTCTCAATTCACAATTAAATGATATATATAACACTTTGGGAAACAGAGCATTCAGATTGTCAAGTTAATAAATATGAAAGATGTAAAAACTTTCATTTGAAATCTAAATGAGACATTAAAACAAAAGTTTCAGTGCTGATTTGAACTATTAAAAATCAGTAAAGTTAAATTTATGACATTGTCTCAAGTCTGGGTGTACAAATCAAATCTAGAATTTAAAGACAAACTTGTTAGTTTTGGAGTACAGGTTTGATATTTGTGCTTCTAAATGCTTATAAATATATGGAAACATTTCTGAATTGCAATTGAGTTAAATGGCAGAAAATGATGCTGCATTGAAAAACAAAACCAGGTCACTTAAACATTTTATATGTGTTTTAGTGCATTAGTATTATTTTAGCTCATCAAGCTCATAATGATACATTTGACATTGCCTTCTTTTCAGCAAGAGATCATTCATGCTCTTTTTCTTTGTTTTTTAATGTCTTAATTTCAAAGAATAATGAGTCCTAACCATTCATTTAATCCTGTTGATGTGAACAGATTTTGGTGACTTGAAGAATTTTAAGGAAGATGGACACATAGTTTTCCAACTGCACAAATTATGTACTTTTTGTTCACTTGTTAAAATGTAATCCTCTGCTACCATTTTTGAATCCAGGACAGTGTTTATTTTGAATTGTTATATATATAGTTATACTATTTAAAGATTGAAAATTCATTGCAATTAGGGAACACACAGCCTCACAAAATAAACTGTGGTTGTGATTGTAAGGATTCTTTATGTCAATGAATTTTAAAAGGGGATGGGGAAGGGATGCATGTCTCTAAAGGGTATGTTAGAACCGCCTGTGTAGCACTGTAGGCATAGACACGTGCCACTCCCAGCCCTCAAGATGCTGGTAGGCTTTCTAGGTAAAAATCCTGTCCTAATGAAGCACTGTTGCTGTTCCATTCCCCCAGTGTGTGTGTTGGATAGCAAGAAAGGCTTAGGGGACAACCAGTGATCTTAAGGTTATGCCTGCATCCCTAGGAGACTAGTACATTGGTATCATCTCAGGCTTCTAAATACTCAGTTCCTAAATTTGGAAAGTAATTTTAGTATGTTAAATCCAGATTACGTCTGGGTTTTGTTTATAGTGTTAAGTACTCGTTCTGAGTATTTTGAATATTAACAGGGTTTTATCTTTGCCTGCCTACTATAACTTCAGACTCAACTTTTATAGCCTTATTTTTCACGTGGTTGGTATCTGATGTACACTATTAGGTTGTCTCAGTCTGGGGAGGAAAGCTGTCACATCAAAACTGTAGATCGCGTATTCTATATGGTACATACAGTCAATGAGTTCTGTCCTGTGTTGATAAGAATGCTAAAACATTTCAAGTTAGCAAATATAAGTCATTTCTATTCCCCAAAGCAGAAACAATTAGAAATGTTAAATAGTAATGACAAATTATTATTACTATCTGCCAGACACCGTTCTGAGTGCTTTATGTGGGTTAGTTAATTTAGTCATCACGTGGGGTCTGAGATGAGAACTGTTGTTAGACCAGCGTTGCCCAAGTTACTAGTAGGAAATGGCAGAACCAGGAGTTGGACCTGAGTTTGATCCTGTGTGTGGCTCCTGTGCTTACCTTCCATGTTGCAAATTGACATCATTTTCTGTTGATGAAGTTACCATTTTGCTTTCTACCTCATTCATGTGAAGGAAAGTTATGGCAAGCTAAAGATAACCCACGAAGCATCTCAATATGGAACTTAAGATATTTTTATTGTCTTTATATTATTTGCTGATAGTTTTTAGTAAGTAGAGAAACAGGGCAGATAATGGCAACTATTCTGGAATCTTAGTGAATTTTTACATACTTCAGTGGGTAACATGAATAGATATGTTTTATGTAAATTAAAATCTTGAATTGAAAAAAAAATTCTACTTATTACTTGCCTTTCCTATACCACATCATTTATTTAGCCAAAAGTAAGAGGAGACATAAGAATGACAGTTTAATAAGTAAGGATGCAGAGATTGGTCATGAAGCTAACTCTCAGGAAGCATGAATAGCTTGAAAGCCCATTCATTTAATAGTTTTAGAAATAGCAAATTTGTCTGTAACTGGGCCATTGAAGTGATTTGACCCTCCCTGTCAGGGTCCTGTTGAACCTCCAGTGAGCCACACCAAAATAACCGCATGCGAGGAGCTCAGAGGAACCTTAACGTACTTTTTAGTGCAATGAAGTTGAATTTCAGTAGTCAGGTGAAGCATAACTCAAATAATACATAAAACTTAAGGATTTTTTTTTTTTGCAGTGTGGGAAAATTAAAATTCTAAGTCGTAAAATTCTTTCTGCAGTTGTGATTTTTGAATAAATGCCTCAGCACAATGTCTGGCGTGTGGGTGTAAGCACTCAGTAAATTTCAAATGAATGTGCTTAATGATTCAAGTGTCTTGGAAGAAAGTCTGAAAAGAATTGAACTTCATGAAATTTGTACTGCATTGTTGAGGGTATGACTACTATTCATGGTGTAAGGGTTATAATTTTTTACTTTTATAAATGGAAATCACTTGCTGTTTGGTTTTCAACTAGACAAAAAGTGGAAAATGTAGACTCAACTGCTGGGTTGTTCCAGGTGATACTAAATGCTGATGTTAAAGCCCTCTTGACTCACAACATCTTATGGAAAAGATTCAGACCAATGATAAAAAGAAACTCACCCACGAGCCCACTTACAGTTAACAGGATGCAAGAATTTGGGCCCAAGTCTCTGATCCCAAAACCTGTGCTGCTAATAAGCTGCTAGTATGTCCCAGTAACTCGCTTCGGGAGACACTGGACAGAAATTTATGAACTGAATTTAGATCTTTTGGAAGTTGATTTTCTTAGTGAGTATTTTGGGGAAAGATGGCGCTGACTTTTTTAGAAAGTGTTCCTTGGGGAATTTGATGTTAGGAGGTTGTACAGATTCTACACGAGAAAAATTGGCAATATGGCTTTACATATCTGTGTGTGGTGTATGCGCATTATTTTCTTAAAAGTTTATAGGACTGATGTCAGATGTCAGTATCTGTAGAATTAATTTTATTTCCTACACGATGCTGTCTTCCGTATTACGAAAAAATTACCACTAGGCTGATTTTTTTTTTTTATGGAATGGAGTTGTAAGCTGAAAGAGACAGAAAACTTACCTAAAGGGCGTGGAATCAAGTGAGGAAAATGATAAAAATCTGCATTTTGTTCCAGAGTAGCCCTAGCAAGAGGCAACTGGTGTGTGTCACTATAAAACAGTCAGATTCTGTCAAAACTGATACAAAAAGTCTGTGCATAGTATGTTCATAGTATCAGTTTTAAAAAATTCCCCCTCAGGTTTGCCTGTGAAGGTGTTTTGCAGTACTCCTAAGAAAAGCATTCTTACTATTTTTTGACCAAAATTGGTATTATCCAAGTTTGTAATAAGGCATCTGTATTAACCAAACTGACTTAAGCTGATGAAAAATAATGCAGTCAATTCTCAAAGAAGTGAAGGGTTGCAGTAGCTCTTAAAAGCTATTCCAAAAGAGGGGTGACAAGAGATTTGGTGTTTAAAGGCTTAGCAGCGACCAGCATTTCCTAGGGAAGCTTGAAAACAACAGAAACTGCCCCTTGTAAGTTACGATTTCAGTAGGTCAGAGGTGACTCTTTTGTGCAGCTAAATTTAAGAACCATTGTTTTAGATTTTATGTGTTACAATGAAGCATATAAATGCCCAGTTTTACTGACTAGTAGAAGAGAACATCCATTTGATGCGTATGTGAGCTGTGAGATTTCCTTACACGTCTTGCATGCAGTTATGAAGCCTCCACAGGTTATGGTAACACGTTGGCCAAGTCGAGAGGTTTGATTGCCAGGTGGCCGTCTATCCTATTAATGTGACTTGAGATTGCAACGGAAAAGAGTGACTCAAGGAAAAAAGTGCCCACTGAACTGATTTGGGTTTTTTTCTCCCATAAGAACCATGGTTGTGAATCAATTTAGTGAGATTTGGGTGACAAAAGTGGTATGTTTGTGTTGCCAGCCTTGTAAGATCATAAACAAGTGTAAACCATAGTTTTGACTATTAATCAGTGTAATCCAAATGGTGCAGTGTTTCTAGGGAGAGCAGTCTTTGGTTTGCTGATCATCCACTTAATCTGACATGAGGTAACTCCCTTAAGAACAGGATACTCCTAACTCCCTAACACTCAAACCTGACTTCTGGATTATTTCTCAGTGATGAACTTGCATAGAATCATCTATATTCTCTTGTACTAAAGCAAATTTTTTTTTTATCCTTGGAAACAAATTGAGACTCATAAAAATAGCTCCCTCATTAGACTGATGCATAGATTGGGATCTAAATGTGTAAGGAAACCCACGAACTCCTTGACAGACAAATTAACAATTCTCAAGATTAGTGAAGCAGGGAGGGCCTTCCAGCCTGTATTTCGGCCCCTGCAAGTGCGCTTCGGAGATTTCTCGCTAATTATTGCTGTTCTCAAGACTCTGGCCACAGTAATAGCTGCTTCAACCTGAGTATGGATACACGGCCTATTAATGTTTATTTATCCTTATAATGTTTACTTTTCCATTGGCCTCAACTGTAAATCTGGTGGTAGAACTGGATGACAAATGGCATTTCTGCCCTTGAGGGAGATTTTTCCCTCTGTAGCTTCACTTAGAAGATTAGGAGCTTGAGTTTATCTAGGGAGCAGCTGATGGCATGCTCTCACTGTAGCAGCTCTTAGCATGGTACCTGTCAATTAGTTCTTGATAAATGCTAACTTCATTCCACCCATTAATAACAGCATTCACTTAGAAGACAATGGTTTGGGTCCTCCCCATTCTGTATAGTTAACAGCCCTGCATACGAACCCAAGCAGTTGCATTAGTCTCGTTACACCATGCTGTAGTCAACATTATCTAGAAACTTTGATTTATGTGCTAACCAGTATATCTTGAAATAAGGTTTAAATTAATGATCTATTAAATTCCTGCACTCCTTTAAAGTCCCATTTTTCCTACCTTTTTTTTTAAACATTTTTTATTGATTTATAATCATTTTACAATGTTGTGTCAAATTCCAGTGTTCACAATTTTTCAGTCATTCATGGACATATACACACTCATTGTCACATTTTTTTCTCTGTGATTTATCATAACATTTTGTGTATATTTCCCTGTGCTATACAGTGTAATCTTGTTTATCTATTCTACAATTTTGAAATCCCAGTCTATCCCTTCCCACCCTCTACCCGCCCTGGTAACCACAAGTCTGTATTCTCTGTCCATGAGTCTTTAGATTCCACATATGAGCGATCTCATATGGTATTTTTCTTTCTCTTTCTGGCTTACTTCACTTAGAATGACATTCTCTAGGAGCATCCATGTTGCTGCAAATGGCATTATGTTGTCGGTTTTTATGGCTGAGTAGTATTCCGTTGTATAAATATACCACCTCTTCTTTATCCAGTCACCTGTTGATGGACATTTAGGCTGTTTCCATGTTTTGGCTATTGTAAATAGTGCTGCTATGAACATTGGGGTGCAGGTGTCATCCTGAAGTAGATTTCCTTCTGGATACAAGCCCAGGAGTGGGATTCCTGGGTCATATGGTAAGTCTATTCCTAGTCTTTTGAGGAATCTCCACACTGTTTTCCATAGTGGCTGCACCAAACTGCATTCCCACCGGCAGTGTAGGAGGGTTCCCCTTTCTCCACAGCCTCTCCAGCATTTGTCATTTGTGGATTTTTGAATGATGGCCATTCTGACTGGTGTGAGGTGATACCTCATTGTAGTTTTGATTTGCATTTCTCTGATAATTAGTGATATTGAGCATTTTTTCATGTGCTTTTTGATCATTTGTATGTCTTCTTTGGAGAATTGCTTGTTTAGGTCTTCTGCCCATTTTTGGATTGGGTTGTTTATTTTTTTCTTATTGAGTCGTATGAGCTGCTTATATATTCTGGAGATCAAGCCTTTGTCAGTTTCACTTGCAAAAATTTTCTCCCATTCCGTAGGTTTTCTTCTTGTTTTATTTCTGGTTTCCTTTGCTGTGCAGAAGCTTGTAAGTTTCATTAGGTCCCATTTGTTTATTCTTGCTTTTATTTCTTCTAGGAGAAAATTTTTGAAATGTATGTCAGATAATGTTTTGCCTATGTTTTCCTCTAGGAGGTTTATTGTATCTTGTCTTATGTTTAAGTCTTTAATCCATTTTGAGTTGATTTTTGTATATGGTGTAAGGGTGTGTTCTAGCTTCATTGTTTTACATGCTGCTGTCCAGTTTTCCCAACACCATTTGCTGAAGAGACTGTCTTTATTCCATTGTATATTCTTGCCTCCTTTGTCGAAGATGAGTTGACCAAAAGTTTGTGGGTTCATTTCTGGGCTCTCTATTCTGTTCCATTGGTCTATATGTCTGTTTTGGTACCAATACCATGCTGTCTTGATGACTGTAGCTCTATAGTATTGTGTGAAGTCTGGGAGAGTTATTCCTCCAGCCTCTTTCTTTCTCTTCAGTAATGCTTTAGCAATTCTAGGTCTTTGATGGTTCCATATAAATTTTATTATGATTTGTTCTAGTTCTGTGAAATATGTCCTGGGTAATTGGATAGGGATTGCATTAAATCTGTAGATTGCTTTGGGTAGTATGGCCATTTTAACAATATTAATTCTTCCAATCCAAGAACATGGGATATCTTTCCATTTCTTTAAATCATCTTTAATTTCCTTAGTCAATGTTTTCTAGTTCTCAGTGTTTAAGTTTTTCTTTTCCTTGGTCATATTTATCCCCAAGTATTTTATTTTTTTGGATGTAATTTTAAAAGGGATTATTTCTTTACCTTCCTTTTCTGATATTTCATTGTCTTGTAAAGAAATGTAACTCATTTCTGTATGTTAATTTTGTAACCTGCTACCTTGCTGAATTCTTTTGTCAGCTCTAGTAGTTTTTGTGTGGAGCCTTTAGGGTTGCCTATATATAGTATCATGTCATCTGCAGACAGTGGCAATTTTTCCTCTTCTCTTCCAATTTGGATCCCTTTTATTTATTTATTTTTTCTTATCTAATCACTATGGCTAGGCCTTCCAATACTATACAAATAGAAGTGGTGAGAGTGGACATCCTCATCTTGTTCCAGATTTAAGTGGGAAAACTTTCAACTTTTCACCATTGAATATTATGCTGGATGTAGGTTTATCATAAATAGCTTTTATTATGTTGAGATACGTTTCTAGAAGGAACCCTTTTGGAAATTTGTTGTCTAAGAAATACTGAAGTTGTATTTATAGGTTAATTTCCCATGGTTAAGTGTATATTATCAGATATTTTGATGTAAATAACTATGTTCTTTGTAAAAAATGTGCATACTAGAAATACATAAACATATTAAAATGTCTACATATATACAAAAATGCTGCATTTATCTAGCACAGCTGAAGATTTACATGATTTATATATATTCTTTTTAGTTTTGTCTTTTTTTTTAGGCTTTTGACTTATTATTTTTTATTAATAGCTTTTATTTTTTAGAGCTCAACTTCTGGTGTCAGTTTTCTGCAACTGTGATACACACGTCTACACCTTTTTGAAAAGAAGTGAATGGAAATATAATCTGATCTGTCTCCAATGATTCTGAGTCAGTGGGCATCAACAGTAGTAAAGTTTTATGCCTTTTGTCTGAGGCTTCTCTATGGCCTCCCTCCAAGTCTGGCTGCAAGTTGGCTCTGTTTTTCAGTGCACTTGCCACTAACAGCCTCCTTACTTCTCCTGTGCAAAACAAAATAACTGCAGCGGCACAAGTGCTATTCAGAAGTAAATGAAGCTAAGACACCGGAAAGGGAGAAATAAAGGGCCTGGCTTTGTGAGAGTTTGCAAGGCAATTTGGGTTTGGATTCTGAAGTGTAGGAGAAGTCTAATCTCTGAAATAATGACGTGAGGCTGCATAATGTAAAACTGCCTCTACGTCAACTTCTAATTCTTTTAGTTTCAGTCAGTCCAGGTTTACTCAAAATGAAACAAGCAATAGAAACATCTTGAAAAAGGAGTGAAGAAGTTGAAAGGGGACCGTGGAGGATAGGGTGACAATACCAAATCCCATAAAGGGATTCATTCCCAGAACCAGGACACTCGAGACAGGGTGTGCACAGAGAGTATGAAAGATATGCGTACTTTCAGACATTACCAATGATGGTGATGAAAACTTCCATTTGTCCACAGGTGGAATTTGGGTGATGGTGTTAAATGAACATTCCTAATCTTTTACTAGTTTGTGTATAATACATAGCCCACTTGTTTAAAGAATGTGAATGTAAACAAATCTAGCTACATTACATTGAGTAATATTTAGATTTTTACAGAATTCATTTGCTTAACTGTGTTATATATCTTTAAATAGTCAACCGTATTTAATATGTATCTTTTATATATATATATATCTTCTATATGCCAGGCACTGAAGACTCTGCAGTGAACTAAAAAAAGCCCTGCCCTCAAGAAAAGTACAGTGGGGAGAACTGTCAAATATAATAAATCATGATGTGATTAACTAGTTCTCCTCTGCCAGCTGACACCATGCTAAGCTCTGGCAGTAGAAGGGACTGAAGGGACATTGCAGGGGGACAGTTTTCTGTCCTGGGTCTGGTGGATCACCTGCCAGCATCTAGGAGGAGCCCTTTTCCCCAGGCCACTGCTCTGCTTCCACTGTCTTTCCAGTGCTAGGAGCATACAGGGCATACTCTCTCCAGCATTTGGCCACCACCCCCGTGCTTCGTTAAGCCCTTGACTCAGGCTTGGCAGCTTGGCTGGGAACCTCAGACTGTGGACCTGCACCCCGGCCAAGATCTCTGCTCCTTCCCTCTCTCCTCAGCCTGCCGTTCCCACCACGGGCTGTCTGACTGTCAGCCCCCGCAGCGTTCTAGCTGTCTGGGCCGACCCGGGCACAGAGTTTCACTAGGTCTCTTGAGCCCCTGGTTCCAGCCGTGCCCACGGTGGTGCCCCAGCCCCTGTGCATGCCCAGTCCCCTCTACACCCATCCCCTCTGTTGACCCACGGTAGCCTCGGGGGTCAGTTTCCCACCACCTTCCCACCGCGGACACCGTGTATCCCAGGCCTCACACCTGCTGCAGCACCACCTCTCCCTCTCCACGCCTGCCTGTCAGCCTTGGGTCACCAGCATCCCAGGGGCTGCTCCTGCCAGGTGATGTTGGGCCAGGAGCATCCTCCTCCTTCCCACAGGCTGCAGCCACACCTTAATCACTGAGGTCTGGGCCCCCTTCCAAGGCTGTTCTTTCCAGGCCACTACCTCGACCCTGAGGTGCCCACCATGGTTCTTCTGCAAATCTTCACAGTTGCTTTCTCCAAATGGCTTAATAATTTCTTATTTTAAACTTTCCCTGTTAAATTACTGTGTGGTATCTGTCACCTGATTGGACCTGGACTGATACCAAAGTTGAGTAGAGAGAGAAGAGGTTTAAGGATTTGAGCTCTGCGTCAGCTCACCATCAAGAGGCTGGGAAATGAGAGTGTTAGCAAGTGGCCAGGGAAGGAGGAAAACCAGAAGAATAAGGCAGTTGTGTCACAGAAGCCAAGGAAAGAGCATGTTTGTAAAGCAGGAAGTAATCATGGGGGTACTATACACAATGGAATACTACTCAGCCATGAAAATGAATGGAATGCTGTAGCAACATGGATGGACATGGAGAGCATTGTACCAAATAAAATAAATCATACAGAGAAAGACAAGTACTGTATGATATCACATATGTGGAGTCTAAAAAATACAATAAACTAGTGGCTATAATAAGAAAGAGGCAGACTCAGAGATACAGAGAACAAACTAGTAGTTACCAGCGGAGAGAGGGAAGGGGAGGGGGCGATTAGGAGAAGGGGATTAAAGGTGCAGACTCTTAAGATGCAAGGACCTGTTGTACAACTTGGGGAATATAGCCAATATTTTATAGTAACTATAAATGGAATATAACCTTTAAAAACTGTGAATCACTATATTGTTCGCCTGTAACATATATAATATTGTATAGCAAATATACATCAATAAAAAATTTTTAAAGGAAGTAATGAACTACGTTAAAAACTCTTGGTTATTCATGTATAAGAAGAACTGAAAATTAAACACAGGATGTAGCAACATGGGGAGCATCAGTAACTTTCAAAAAAAGCAGAAAACTTAAGAAAGAACATAGAGTTCATCAACCAACCACCTACCCACAGCACCATTTCACCCACGTATAAACACCCAAATTTGCTTGGAATATCATTATTTAGTTAAGTTATTGTATTTATGAAGTTTAGGGCTTTATTTTATTTGAAAATAATTAGAAGCATCAGTTACTGTAAGCATAGAAAGCAAAGAATATTGAGATAAGTCTTCTAACACTTCTCCTTATGTGTTAATTTAGTTAATATTTACTGAGCTCCTTTTGTGTTGCAGGTTTTGGTCTAGGACCGGGACGTGGCAGCCAAACAGGGAAGCAAAATGCTCTCAATCATAAAACTTACATTTTGGTGGGAGAAACAGGTACTAAGCTAGTAAACAAATCCATAAACTAGTGTTTTCAGAGCCATGTGTGCAATTAAAAAAAAAGTGAGTGATAGGAATAGGAATAGTAGGAAGTTGCATTAGAATTCGATCAGTAGTTGGGAAAGTTCTCTCCAGACAAACAGCATTTGAGCGAAGACCTAAATATGGAGAGAGGTGGAAAAAAAAATCTCGGCAAAAAGCATCTTAGGTGGAGTGTGTGACAAATAGAAAGGATCTGAGAGAAGATGTTTGTAGATTCAAGGGACTAGAGGAGACAAATAACTGAAGCTTGGTATGAAATCTGGGAGAGAAGCAAAAGATAAGGTGAAAAGATAGGCCGAGGGATCTCCGGTTTCAGCCATGATGGAGTAACAGGGATGGGATTTACACCCTGGTCCTAAACTTAGAACTGTGACCCTGGAGAAAAGGGAAAAGACCCCAAGGTGATCCGTACAATCGCGTAAGTTATTATGGGAGGACAGTGTCCAGGCTAAAGTGTGAGGAGGGAGGAACCCAAACAGCCTGGCAGACTTTCGAAGTTGAAGAGTGCAAGATCAGAGCTTAGGGAGGTAAAAAATTGGCTGGAATTTGTGGGTCATTGTCCAGAGAGGAGAGGGCTGTACCAAGAGAGAGCCCTAGACGCTGGCAAATGAGTCAAGAGGACTTTGGCTGAGTATTGAGCTGAGCATTCAAGAGGGGAAATACTCATGGCCGATTCAAAATGCCTCACAAATGTTTGGCAGGATTATTGAAAAAATTGAAACAAATTGAAAAACTGACATTTGACTTCTAAGAATAAAATAAGCATTTTCCAAAATAAATACAAAATAGACTTTGAGAATCACACTGACATCAGAATTATCACTTGCAAAACCAAGCTCCAAGTGCAATGCAGAGCAGTGTTGGCAAATTTCTGGGGAAAAGTCATTGCCTGAGAGTTCCATACCAAACCATGGGTCATCTCTGTGGGCAAAAGAAAGACATTTTCAGACCAGCCATGGAACTTTCTAAAAAGAATTACTTCAAAATTCTCCAGCCAAAGGTAAATGCAATTCTGAATTCAGATTTTAACAACACAAGGAAGGGAACACATAACATCCAATAAATATTTGAGAGCAGTTAAACTCAGGCTCCACCCCCAAAAAGAGTGAAATCAGAATTTTCAGTTTAGCAAGATTCGCAGGTAAGAAGCTGCACTCTTTTTTTTTTTTATCTTTTTTTATTTTTTTAATTTTTGTTGGGAGGAGGTTTATTTATTTATTTTTTACTTAACGGAGATACTGGGGATTGAACCCAGGACCTCATGCATGCTAGGCATGCACTCTACCACTGAACTATACCCTCCTCCCCCAAGAAGCTGCACTCTTAATAGAATTCTGAACTCCCTCACAAGCCCCGCTGCTGAGGAGTGGGGAAAATTTAAATTTTAGTCCAATTAAGTTTGATTCCAATTTGGTTTAAAACAATAATTTAAACAATCCCTAGGTTTAACTCAGTTCATTGGGGAAGAGGGGGTGAGGGCTAACTGCAGCCTTGTGCTCTCCCATCCCCTCTTTGTCTTTTTCTAACATGGTATCTGGAACTTGGGGTGGGACCAACAGAGTCATGTTATTTGAGGGTGAAAAGAGCCCTCAAACTGGTCCTTGGTTTGACACGGGAGGGAAGGGGGCAGGGCACAACCATTAAAAGAATGACACAGCCATTAGCACCAAGATGGTGGGAGAGTCAACGCCCAGTAGACCTTGAGCTTCAGTGCATGCTCACTGTAATATGAAGGCTGCTAAATGGCACTCCCACAGGTGCCATGAAGTTTCTGAGGCTGACCATTAAAGGTCAAAAAGTGGGTGACGGCTCAGTTCCTGGGAGTCCCAGCCCCTTCCCCAAAGTAGTTGGAATAACCCTCCCACTTGTCAGCACACGGACTTACCAAGCCCATAAAATCTAACTTTCCCCGCACCGCGTGGCTGCTGTCCCTTCCGAGTGAGGTGGACCGCGCTCTGTCTATGGAGCGTGTATCTCTCTGAATAGATGTACTCTACTCACTGTGGCTCGCTCCTGACATCTTTCTCACATGAAGCCAAGACCCACACTTGGCGGGGTGTGTCCCAGGGACTCAGCAGAGACCTGGGACATGGCTCTAGTCTTGCCCCACTTTTTTTCCTGTTTCAAGTAGTGCGCTTGGGTCTGCTGAGAGGCGGACGGTTCCATCCTTCCCTGGGCTTCCTGCTGGGGCCTGGGTCTGGCCTCTGGAAGTGATGGATTCAGTCTGTTCTCTCTGGGACCCACTGGGGGGACCCACTGCCCCTCCCTCTTGCCTCATCAGCCTCTCTGCAATGTTCACTGAGGCTGAGACCCTCAGTCACATCCTCCACCCAGGCTTTAGCTCAAGCAGTCGGCCCCACGGCCTTTGTCCTGACCTGCTGGCTGTCAGCTCAGCACCCTTCACCTCTCAGGATGTGAACATGGATCCGGGCCACAGATTTAGATTCTCCTGCTGCGTCTACACTGCCGTCTCTTGTTATACCAGGCCTGCCCTGCACCTCAGACTCTTTCCACGGTCCCACGTGGGAATAGAAGCCCCATCATCATCTTAGCACACGTTTCCCTCAACAAGCCGAGGCCCCTAGAGAAACCGGGCCACACGTCTGACCCCCTCCTCCCATGTCACAGTCTCTCCTGGCCTCTTCGTCTTGCTTTCCGACCACCTCCTCAGGGCCACGGGGGATTAACTCCTCTTTTACTTCCTCTGTTTAATACCTGCCACTTTTCTGATTCCACATTCTTGGTTAATTCCTACTGACAGACAAAATTATTTTCTGTGAACCTTGGGAAAAATTCTGCTTTGTGCTTCAGGCCTAGCATTTGATATATTAAACAGAATCAAAGGAATTTAGACATTTCTTTGTTTTCAACTGACTTTCGAGCATATTTGCCTATTGTCTTCCTGTAAAATGCCATTTAAATGTCAGAAACTGAAAACTCTTTGTTCATCATTACATCTCTTCTCTACAAATGAAGCTTAATAATTCTCATTTTCCAACATCTCTTGGTGGCAGATGAACACTTTGGACTTCCATCTGTACAAAAAGCACAGAATACTTTAAAGAATGGAAATAGTTTTAAAAACATTATCTCTATAATGATACATAAACTTCAAGGCTAAGCTACCTACTTTTTGTAAGGTAGTTATGAGTTTTACAGGTTAAATTAAAATTAAAATTTAAAAAAATTAAAGTAATTTTTAAAATAGAGTGGCATAATATAAAAAGTAAACAAAAATGTTAGTAAAATGTTTACAGTTCTACTTTTTCTGATGGCCAGTGAAGCAAGATGAGACATTAATAAATAAGAAGATAGGAAAATTAATTCCATTTGGAAACTAAAGAATGCTCTTCTAAATATCTCCTGTCAGGAAAGCAAAATTGAAATGATAAGCTCATTAGAACTGAATGACAATGGGAATGTTGGATAGCAGGAGTTATAGACTTTGGCCACAGTCATACACTAAAGAAAATTCAAGAGTCAATGTTTTTATTATTAAATAAGAGACTAAGCATTTAATTCAAGGACATTCAAAAAAATTACCCCACAACAAATCTGAAGAAAGGAAAAAGATATAATAAATATAAAACTAGAAATTAACTGATCAGCAAGAGAAGAAATAGTGGATAAAACTAAGAGTTTGCCCTTTGGTGGGAGTGAGGGGATTAATGATAGATGCATTTTTAGCGAAACAAATTGGTTCTCAAATTTATCTGAAAGAATAAATGGAGACCACGTGTTAAAGATGACAGGTTGAGCACATACGTTTAACCTCCACTCTCTCCTGAAATCCTATAAAAATGAGAATAAAGGTGATTTTCTTTGCTTGATTTTTGCATAAATCAAGGCCAGAGAGGGCAGCAGGAAGCAATAACCAACGTTAAAATCACAAGGCAGATGGATCATGGCCACTGACTTAGCAGTTCCTAGAAAGCTGAATCCTAAACCTGGAGCAGAGAGAAATCAAGAAGCAAGCTGACTTACACGACAGACCTTTCAAAGTCGTAGGAATTGGATGTATCAAGAACCTTTGAAAGTGGATGAAGAGGTGAAGCCAAAAACTGGACAGAAAGGGTTCCCAATCTGTTTAAGAAGTTAGAATTTCAATATGCCCTCTACCATCTCCACCAAATCTTTTCACTGGCTCTCTCCCACCCCTAGAACTGGACTGGGGTTGTTTGTTTTCCTGGAGAGAGCAATGCAGAATGTACCAAAACAAGGTGAGGATGAGGATACTTTGCTGAAAATAGGAGCGGTCCATGAAGATTGACACACTGAACATGAAACTTGCAACCTTCTTCCCCGACAGAGCTCTCAGAATGCTGGTGGCCAGGCAGACACACCCCAAGCAAGATGGACTGGATTCCTCCAGGAAGGAAGATGTGCAGACTGAAGGGAGAGATGCAAAGATACTGATGTCAGGGGTGACCTAAAGAAATAGCAAGACTCTGGCTTGGCATTTGGAGCTTCCAATCTGCTTTTCAGTTTCATATTGCAACAGCAAAAGAAGAAATCATTTAATATGAGAAACCAAGACAGACAGGGAAAAGTTACTTGGAAGTCACAGAGAGACCTTCCAGGGAGAAGACAATTTCAAAAGAACTATCAACATCTTCAGGGAGCTAAAAGAGGATATGGTAGAAACAGAGTATGAACAGGATGCTCTAAGAAAAAGAGTATTGAGAGAGCAGGGAAGGACTCTTAGAAGTTAAAAATATCACAGAACTGACAGGTTCAGTAGAAGGATTGAAGGATACAGTTGAGGAGATCTGCTGGAAACCAGGGAGAAAATAGGAGAGAAAAGATGATTGTGTTAGGTAGTTAGAAAGGTGGGGGCACCGGGCAGATAAGGTGGAGGGGAAGGAGGATGGTCCGGAAGATGATGGTACGCCCGCCTTCTGCATACATGGGCTTTACTTTCTCTAAATGCTTGCCAGCAAGAAACCGGTTAGAACCTGCCAGCCAAGACTGCATGGTAGCAAAAAGGGCCTACCTGCACATGACCCAGTGCTCACTGTAATATAATTAGCATTAGGGCTTAGGCACCCCCATGAGTTTTTCTATGTGCATCACGGGTAAAGACATGCGCAAAAGGGGACGAACATGATTAAGCACTCCAGGGGCAAGAGCCGTCAATCAATCAAGAGACCACCTCTAAGCCAGGGTGTAACAGAAGGAAGCCAACGAAGACCATTGCCATCCTCCTTTGGATCAGCCCATTCTTGGAGGTGTACATTCCCTTTGCTAACAAAACCTTTACAACCTTTCGCTACACAGCACTTCCATCTCCTACCTGAATTCTTACCATTCAGATAAGACGAGAACTGGAGTCTTTTTCTTTTCCCGCTTTAGGGTAACAGTTGGAGGAATGGTCCAGGAGGTGGGGTATCTCAAATAAGAGGATCTCCAGAGTGGAAGAGCAGACACAAATACCGTCAGAGAAAACATTCCAAGACACTTTCCTAGGACCAAATGATGCAACTTTTCAGATGGAACAGGCTTACCCACTGCTCAGCGTAGATCCAACCCAAACTATATCATCATGAAATGAAACTGCAGAATGTTAGGAACAAAGAAAAGAGCCCACAAGTTTCCAGAGAGAGAAAAGGAGGAATGTTTCACACAAACATCAGAATGCATTCCGTTTCTTCACAGCAAATTGGAAGCTAGAACACAATAAGGAAGTGCATTCCAGATTCACAGATGAAAGACAATTCTCCAATAACCATGAGAAAAGCTACTCAATATAAGTAGTTAAAAGAAAAAGGAAAATTAAAACAGCAATGCCTATTTTCCATTTTTATAAAGGAAAAGTTAAAAGTATATTGATACTGTTCAGCGTTGGTAAAGATATAGGTGTCGGGAGCCACGCCACCAGACCCTGAGGCTGTACGCACAGCGAGGCCTATGAGGGGGCCACTGCACAGCAGTGGTAAGAAAAGTTGTGGCAGGGTTCTCTGCATCTTCTTAGGATTTTGCTTGATATTTGCTTTGCTGTGTGGATATATTAGGAATCATGATTCTAGGGAGTCCCCGCAGGGACGAGATGGGGAAATTCAGGGGAAGACTGGAACAAGTATGACTAAGGGGCAATTCCATATAAATGTGTCCCAAGAAATCTGTGCAGAGCTGTCTCTTTTATTAGGAGCCAGAGTAAGGGCAAAAAAGATACCTAGAGGAAATTGGGCTTGGATTGGAGGACCATCTAATGTTCCGTGGTGCTGCCATAGTTATTGTTGCGTATCTTGAAGGGAGGATTCTAACTGAATAGGTTAAGTAAAGTTTAAATCAGGCTTCAAAGAATTCTGATGTCAACCTGTTAATCAGCTATTTGAGAATGGTCTGTCTAGGTCAATATAATCTTAAAAATTCTCGGAGCCAAAAAGAATAAAGGGAAATTGGTCGGTCTGAACGTTCTGGTACAACAGAGTTAATGGAAAGAGAACACGATTAAATCAAGATTCTCATGAGCAGCAAAGCGGCCCAATGGAACAAGTAAAAGGACAACGAGGGCGCAGATTATTTGAACTGTCCCGGAAGAGCTAACCGCGGAGGCGTAACAAGGACTGAAATTGTTAGAAATGTACTTCCCCCTCTGCACTTTGAAACCGCAAGTGCTTGTAAGCATAAGTATGAATACCACAACATGAGTAAAACTGGCGGAGAACCTGCTGCCACCGAGCTGCAGAAGTGTGTCTTGTCTTTCTTCGTGCCGACGCTACTCCTCCCTCAGGTTCCTGAACCCGCTGGGGCTGGACCCCGGCATATAGGAAAACAGCTCGGGGTGTAGTTGTTTGAAATAACTAGAATACACCAGATCCACGCTCATCTACCGAAAGCACCAAAGGTCATTCTGGTGTCACCTTGTCTTATTCTGGGTCTGGTATGGGATGGGGAAATCTAAAAAACCCAGTGATCATTTAATTCATTCGTTATTCATCCATTTGATACTTTTATTATATTAGAAGCAGCATAATATAAAAAATAAGCAAACGTTTTTGGAAGGAGTGTGCACAGGCTTGTGATGACGAATGAGAGTCAATCTCACCCTCGAGGAGGTCTTGAGGTTCCTGCGAGTCTGGGCTTCACTCACTCAATCTGTAAAATGAAGGCATTGGACTTGGATGACTCAGTTTTGAAAGTGTCTTACGGCCCTATAATGTTATATTTTTCAACAGCTAAAGTATGTTAATAGACGCTATATACCCATCAAACTTTTGCATCACGACAGCATAAAGAAACCACGTTTATATTAGTCTTGCTCATAGTCAGTCGGGCTCTGTGGGGTACAGTGGAGTCCAAGTGATTCACAGCATCTCACTTCTCTACTTTTCCAGTAGAAAGTTGGCCTCGCTCAGCCCTCTGTGATTAGATGTTCTGTGAAAAGGTAAGGTTACACAGAAACTCTGACATCCATTGTTTGAGGGAAAAAGACAGTTTTCTTCCCCCCGAGGAATTCCCCTAAAGTCCATATGATACTGATCTCCTCAAGATAATGGAGCATGTCCAACTGAAATCCCAGAATCAAGGCAATTTCAGCATTTGATTATCTATTCTAAGTCCAGTAGAAATATACCAAGTTAAAAAATAGCAAACTTTTTTTTAAAACAAGTTCAGATGTATTCCTTGTTGGCATACTTTCAAAAGGTATTCTAACAGGAAACGAAAATATTTCTAAAAATTGGTTAATGGGGGAAGAAAACCTCCTAGGTATTTTAATAAATGACAAAGCTGTGCCGTAAATGAAAATTCATTTAAGAGAATTTCAAGGAGCATGTAAAATAAAATTTAAAAAAAGCAAACATTATATTTTAAATAATCCCCAAATTGGCAAGACTGAAGATTTTGAAATTTACATTTTGTATGTTCACAATTTTGGTTATAGAATAACCACGTCTTTCATAAGTACAGAAACAGGAAAGATGTTGCCTTATTTGTGACACTGGCTAAAAAAGGCCCTGCTGTTGGAACTTCCCCCTATATGACCGAATCGGAATCTCTGATGGGCAGGCCTGGGAATTTTCAAATTTAACAATACCCACAAAGTTTTCTACACACACTACCACTTGAAAATCTGGTCTTAGAAAGCGATTAAAGTTTGTTTGTAACTGTCATGGGTAGCTGGCATTTGTGCGTGTTAGAATTTGTACGTACATGTCATTTTTTAAATGGAAGAGACTTTTGAGTCATGGTCCTGTATAAAAAATTGTGGATTTTATTTTACATCTAATAATTCCTCTTTGACAATTATTTCAAGCCGTCAAAAACGTGTGTATATGTATGTGTGCATGTACTTATGTGTGTATATATGTGTGTATATTTAAGTATACACACACACACACACACACACTAACTATTCATCAAGTTTCTTCTGCTGCCATGAAGTTGTCAGGAGCTTGAGTGGCTACGAGTCAGCCTGTCTAGTAGAGAACAGGCATATTAAGGCAAGAGAGTGTGAGGGAAGGACTGGAACCAAGACCAGCATCCTGGCAGCTGTAGAAGACTGAACTGGAGATTTGCCTCGGGGATGCCACACTCTATTTTTTTCACATTCATATGAAACATGGCGAAGCCCTTCACAAGAGAGAAGCAGGTAGATTTTCTTGAATGCCAGAAATATGGTGGTTGAAACAGAGGGAACAATAGGGGCACTGGTAGTCTGAAAATAAGAAGCCACTGAAGTTTCATTTTTTTACATTGAAGTATAATCAGTTTACAATGCGTCAATTTCTGGAGTACAGCATAATGCTTCAGTCATACATATACGTACATATGTTCTTTTTCATTACAGGTTACTACAAGATATTGAATATAGTTCCCTACGCTATACAGTAGAAACTTGTTTATCTATTTTGTATATAGTCGTATCCACAAATCTCAAACTCCCAATTTATCCTTTCCCATCCCCTGTCTCCTCAGTAACCATAAGTGTGTTTTCTATGTCTGTGAGTCTGTTTCTGTTACGTAGATAAGTTCATTTGTGTCATTTTTCTTTTTTTAGATTCCACATATGAGTCATATCATATGGTATTTTTCTTTCTTCTTTCTAGTTTACTTCACTTAGAATGACAATCTCCAGGTCCATCCATGTTGCTGCAAAAGAAGCCACTGAAGTTGCAGAGTGAAACATCAGACACATCCTGGAAGAAAAATTGGATTAGTAAGTTTACATTAATTAAGGAAAAAAAAAAAGACCCTTTAACAACTGCAATTAAAATTAATCAAAATATCCTTTGCAGAAGTGATATTTGGATATTTCCAAAGCACGTGGTTCTAGTTAATCACAGCTCTTTCCACTCTTACGTGATTGACCCCTCTCCTCTCTACTTACACTCTCCAGGTAAAACTATAGCCTATTGGGACTAGTTTCTGATTTTAAACTCTTAAACTTCAAGTTACCTGCATAAAAAAAAACGTAAAAATTTAAATTTGTGTAAGTTTGAATGCTTTAAAGTAATGAATTTCTCTGTACGATGTCTCAATATATAGCATAAATGGGTTTTTTGCTTAAAGCAGAGAGATAATACATGAATTTCCTTGAAGATTAATATTTTTCTCCATTGACTCTTGTCAACAAATGTTTAATTTTAATTAACCAAAATCACTCCCTATAGCATTGTTGAGTTTTTGCTACATTTTTGGAAAATAAGAGTGAATTATGGAAAGAGCATTTGTTGTTAATTTACCAACCACGTGTTAGTGTGACCTCAAGACAGACAGAGGATTAAGCTCTCCGTTAAGCCTTGTGGATGGAAGGTTGGGCCAAACCGATGGGTCCAATCTGGCTCCCACACTGGGCCTCATCTGTGTGTCTGTTTTGTCAACTCTGAGTTCACCCTTTGGTGGAGACTGTACGCTTCAGTTCTACCAGACGTGGCATCATGACCTATTGTCACATACAGGGTCACTTGACGCATTACATAACCCATCTGGCATTTGACTCTGCAACTCCAGGAATACGATCTATTCCAACTCCAAAAACTGTAATAAACAGGCACTTGCTGAATCCACCAGGGGTCAGCACACCGAGCATCATCGCTCTAGTATCAGCATGAGTTGAACCAAGAAAAAAATGATAAAGATTAGAAAAGCCAAGTGACTCTTGAAATATGCATATATTCATAATTATTTTCCTGTCCCTTTCAGATAAGTTGCCATACTTGCTTGCTTTGTATTGTATTGATCCTCCCCTCAGAGGACCAAGAACTCAATAGCCAATAACTCTGATTTATGATCAAGATGACTGTGTAGGTTATCCTTTCAAATCGTCCCCCTTGCTCCAAACCCACAGCACTGACAGACAGGTCATAAAAAGGGAAAACAATTAAAACAGACTCTGGATCCAAAACAAAATTTATGATCAAAAGTGGATCAGAAATGCAAAGCTATGAAGAGAGCCAATGCCACGCAAAGACCGTCATTAAAATAATTATCAAAGGATATACTTCACTGAAAGAAAAACCAGCCAAGAGGAAAGATATGGAATAATTAAAAAAAAAAAAAAAGACGGGGGTAGCACAGACATTGGTAAAGTGTAAGCAAATGTTTATAAACTATTAACTTAAAAAAAAAACAACTTTGTTTTGTTTCAGAAGTGCAAAACTAAAACACCACATAACAATAAATTGAAGAGGTAATGTCAATGGGCAGATAAAATGTGCTAAAGGCTTTCTTGCTATCGTTCAGGACAAAAATAAAATTACTGAGCATTTTCAATTATTTAGAAAAATGTATGATCTAATATGCCTGTTTAAAATCTAAAGGCAAACAGTCCAAAAATAAAAACACTATCAACAGGTTCCTAACCATAAAGGAGGGAAATATAGAAATTTACAGTTCGATAGAATTCAGGAAAGGGGGAAGAAAAGAAACAAAGACAAATGAAGGTAAACAGGAAAATCAAACTAAGAGAGTAGAAATAATTTTTATATTGATCAATAATACAAAAAAGTGAAAATGGAGCAAACTCATTAAAAAAAGAGGAGATTATATGATTAAATTAAAATTTAAAAACTAGGTACAGTATTCTTATAAGAGATACACATAAAATGAAACCACTCAGATAAGTGGAAACTAAAGGGATAAAAAAATTTGTCCTATACAAATAATAAAAAGAATAACCCTAAGAACAGCAGTATCAATTTCAGATAAAATACAATTTATGACAAAAACATTATATGGATAAAGAAAGAAAGAACTTAGTACTAAGAGGACTACATAGTACTCATGAACTTGTATGCACCAAAAAAAAAAAAAGCCTTAAAATCTAGAAGACAAAAATTAAGCTATATAAAGAAAATAGACAACCCTATAATCATACTGGGAGATTTTAACACATCTCTATGAGAAACTGATTGGTTACATAATTTTACAAAGGGCGAGGATATGGAAATAAAAATAAAATTAAAATTTACAAGTTTGATGTAATGGATAATTTTCAAAAATATCTTGAAAACCTGACAACACAGTAATAAAGTCTAAACAAATTTAAAAATATACAGGACACGGATCACATTCATTCTCTGGCTATACTGTAATTAGATGAGAACTCAAGAATGAAAAATAGCAAAATAAATAAATAATAAAAGTACTAAGGAAATAATAAATAATATACACACTTTTGGAAATTCTTCAATGCATTCCTGAATAATTTGTGAATAAATTTAAAGATAGATCACCAATGGAAACTGCAGCATATTTAAGACTAGGATGATAATAAATTTGTTACATTCCAAAATTTGTGAGATGCAGCAAAAATAATTAGAATCACATTTTGTAGACTTAAACTAACATTTTGAAAAAATTTTGAAAACAAATGAATAAAGCATTTAAAAACTATCAAAAGAACAAAGTAAATATAATGAGAGTAGAAGGAAGAAATTTTAACGAATAGGAGCAGAAAGTAAAGTATAAAAAGAAACTGTGACTATCAACAAAGTCAAAAGCTAGTTTTTTTGGCTAAAATAAGAAAATAGAAAACAATTAGAGTAAAAGCAAATACACACAAACAATATTAGGAATAAAAAAGAAACATCTGTAGAACTAGTGGAAAAATTTTTAATTACATGAAGATTAAAAACTTTGATAAACTAAAAAAATACAAACTTTGATAAAATAATTATTTTTCTACAAATGTATACGATTTTCAGAAACTGACCATGAAGACAAAGACGTTCTGAATAAACCAACAGCCATGACAGAAATTTAATTTGTAATCAAAACGTTCTCTTGGCGTTGTCCTCCACACCCCTTCAAACACCACCAGGCCAGCTGATTTTACCCAGGAAGGGGGGTTGGTCTTACCAACTTTCAAGGAGCGTTTATTCTATCTTAAACGATTTCTAACAAAGAGAAGGAAATTATCCAGCTAATTTTATGAGGCTAATATAACCTTGGCACTAAGGCAGGACAAGAACAGAGCAAGAAAAGAAAGGCACTGGCAAATTACACGTGTGATTTAAATGCAAAAATTCTATTTAAAATATCAGCAAATTGAATCCAGAATTAGATATATCTTAGAGGCCAAAGTGGAAACTTAACGATGCCTTTTTTGACCTGGCCTCAGAAGTCACACCCCAGTTTTCTCCTGGTCATGCTCACCTGCCCTGATTCTACCCTACACCACGGGCATTATAGCAGGAGGCAAGGGCTGCTGGGGGCCCCCTCGGGGCTGGCTACCACAACCAAGTGCCCCGTTAGAAATTAGAGAACTGCATTACCGTATTAGTTTCTCTAAGAAGTAAAGTGTAAAGTGCTTGTTTTTTTTTTTAGTCCGGTATTTGTTTAAGCAGTATATGCTTGACATGGTATGCTTTTATCCACCTGTAAGACCTACAGATTCCTACACAGGGCACTTCAGAAAATTCTTTCAGCTGTTTAGTTGAAGGGAGTCTTAAACAATCCAGAAATCGTACAAGCTTTTGCAAAATATCTTCCTTTTGAACTTTTCGAGTGTTTGGTATGCAATAGAACATCTGATTCGTTTCTTGAGGC
Source organism: Vicugna pacos (assembly GCF_048564905.1). Classification (NCBI taxonomy): domain Eukaryota; kingdom Metazoa; phylum Chordata; class Mammalia; order Artiodactyla; family Camelidae; genus Vicugna; species Vicugna pacos. The sequence continues at coordinate 84,309,216 of NC_132991.1, read as the reverse complement.
TCAGCAGTGACAGCCCGATCTTAAGGGGTCCGGCTTCCCTTTCTGTTCAGGTGTTGGTGGCTCATCTCTTTAAAGTCAAGGTTGGATAAGGTTCTCTAGCCTCCAAGTCTAAGCACAGGTCTGGAGGGAGCGCTGGGGGAAGACCTCCCGGGGGCTTCTGGGACTCGGTGGAAGGTAAAGTCAGAAACTCTGAAGTCCCTTTCAACTCCTAAGATTCCATGTTCCAACTTCGGTTGAAGACTTTGGCTTCTCCCTTCCCACTCCCGGCCTCCTGCACCATCTTCAAAATCTATCAGCACTTTGAAAGACTCGCTGGGTGGTCCTTCCTTTACCGCATGATGTCACTCTAAGAAAATTAGTAACCCCCACTGAGCCAGGCCGCCGGTTTTACATGTGGACGAGTCCCAAGACTTATCCTCATGAAACAGGTTGTTTTAAAGCAGAGGAAGGTCACAGCCAAAGTGGCATGAGAAGGGGAAGGGGTGCTGTGTGCGGGTCAGTCAGAAAATAATCATCACTAAAAGGGGAAAGGCGGGCCAAGACTAAGCTCCCTCTAAAGGGAGGAAGGGCCTCATCCTTCCGCCTCGCGCCGCCAGGAAGCCTTCCGGAATAGTGCAGCCTCCCCGCAGCCCCACCTGGGCCCGGATGGAACAAGTCCCCGCCGGCCTCCGCGCGGTGTGGCCTGGCTCTCGGTTTCACTTTGAGCAAGGGCGCAGGCCGAGGAGGCTTGGTGCCCGCGGCCGGGCTTGGGGTCCCGAGAGCCGCAGGCACCTGGGCGCAGCGGGCGGCACCAGTTCCAGTCCGGAGGGGACCGCGCGAAAGCTCCGCGAGGACCCAGGAAAGCGCAGAGCGCCGCGGGGGCTACCCCAGCGCATCCGGCCCAGGGGCGCATCCCGCCAGCCCTTTTGTCCCCGGGGTTCAGGGGCGGCTCCACGTGGCCCGCGCGGGCGGGGCGGGGCCTTGGAGGGGCGGGGCCTGTGCCCGGCGGGAAGCCGAAGTCCTTGTTCCGTCTGCAGTGAGACTCGCCCGGGCACCGATGGGACACCAATCCCGGACTCGGCCCGCGGGAGAGGCGGGCTGAAGTGCAGTTGGCGGATCCTGGCCTGACTTCGCCTTGGACCGCGTCCTGCGAGACGCCCGGGGCGTCAGTTCCTTTTCCCTTCCTCTCTGTGGTTGGCTGTGGGTCTGGGGTCCCTGGCTTTGTCTCATCACCCAGTTATTATGGTTCCTGAATCCTGACTTAGTGCCCTTTCTTTGGCTTCCCATTTTGAATCCTCCATATCCCCCGAACTCAGCCCCCATCCCCACCCGCAACCCATCTTTAACAGCACGGAGTGGTCGCGTTGTGCCTGACACAGACCCAAAGTCCCACTCAGGACCCCCCACCCCACCCCGCCCTCCCACGTCCATCATGAACAGATCCAGAAGCAGGGTTAGGTCAGGTCCTCTAAGTGGGTTCTCATACTAGGCCCATCCATCTCCTTTGGATGGGGGTTTGTGGAAATCCACCATCTCTACTTTTTCCCCTTGTGCTTTTGACTGTTTTCTCCTGGATACTGAAAAGCTGTTTCCTTATTTCTTCCCTTTGTATTAAATGGCGAGTGGTGATACCAGCATTATTGTTAGAGGAACAGTTAGAGGGCCTCGAGGGTGGATGGCTGGGATGGAGACGGCGAGGATATGAACGGAAGGCCAGCGCGCAGGTGCACTACCTGGGCTGAACAGAACACGCGACCTCGAGTAACCGCAATGTCCAGGATCCTGAGGCTCCGCTCCCCTTTCTAACTGGTTGATCAGGTTTTGTTAAATAAACAACACCTTGTTACCGATTCCTTATACAATGCTGAACCAATGGAAAGAAAAATTCAAAAAGTGACTTTGGCAACTGCTTGCCAGATTCATACCTTAGAGAATAAAGGCTCAGGTTAGAGGGGTTGCTGTCCCCAGATACCTTCAGTAACCTTGTGTGGGGGGATAGGAGGTAAACTGTGGGAGGGAGAAACAGCTTATCCGTTTGAATCTCCACACTAATCAACAAGATTTGAATGAGTGGGTTAAGTAGCTACGAGAAATCAATAGAGCAGGCCCCGGACAAGCAAGCAAAATGCACAAGGGTCATTATGTCACAGCTGTAAGCTGGAGAGGATTGGGCAAAAGAAAAAGAAGGGGAAAAAACCCCAGAGCATCAAGAGTTGAACCTATTCAACCATAAAAACCGACAACATAACGCCATTTGCAGCAACATGGATGTCCTTGGAGAATGTCATTCTGAGTGAAGTAAGCCAGAAAGAGAAAGAAAAATACCATACGAGATCGCTTATATGTGGAATCTGAAAAAAAAGAACATAAATACAAAACAGAAACGGACTCATAGACATAGAACACAAACTTGTGGTTGCCAAGGGGGAGGGGGTGGGAAGGGATAGACTGGGAGTTCAAAATTTGTGTGAGATTGTGTAAGAATTAGGTGAGTGCCTCTGTACACCTAATAACTGCTATTAACAAATATAATTGTCATTACTAAAATTACTATTCATTATAATAAACTATTTTTGTTTGTAGAAATCATCCCTTGGCTTTAATAGACACTCAGGACATATTTTTGAAGAATAAATAAATGCCTCTGATTCATAAGTAATACTGTCTATGTCTGTGTTTATTCATAGACTTCCTGTTTTATCCTGAAGGCAATATTACACAAACTAAACTATTGGCATTGACTTAGTTTTGATTTGTTCTGTTTAAGAACAATAGAAAAATGTACAGACTGTGGTATAAAGAAGCTGGTACAACTCTTTAATCAAACTCATGATCGATTAAACAAAACGAAAGGATGAGAAAGGGGGACCTTAGGACTGCATGGAGTCACAGCTTGTCAGCCCAAACCCATATTAATTTCGGGCGTTTCCCAAGTTGTCTCCGTCATTCTCAAGGTCAATATCTAGCTTTCCCAGGGTGCAAAGGCAGTTTGGAATGTCAGTGGAAGGTGTTCTTTCTGCCGCTGGAATCCTTACATCCCAGGGGCTGTGGGAGAGAGGGAAGAATAATTAAACAATAAGTAAATATTACCATCATTCTGCTGGCAGGGGCCCTACAGTAGGATTTACATTACAAAGGAAGAATTTACATTATAAAGAAGACTCTTAGGGTATTTTATCACTAATAGGCAGAGACTGGTAAAGACTTGCCTTGACTAACTAAAGGGTCTTTATAAAGCATCCCAATTTCCCATAGAACTAAGCGAACAGTGATATGATAAATGCTTTTTGGAGTAAATCTCCAAGGGTTTGTTAGATGGGAGGGCGTGGCAGTGGGGGCGGGTGCAGCCGGTTGGGGTGTAAGAACAAAAGCCTTTTACACGAGGTGTGACAATGGAGAAGGCTGTGCTGTGTTTGAGTCTCTCTATCTGGTGACGGTCACTCCAAGTGCTGGTGCAGAGGTGGGAGAAAGGAGAATTTGCTCTGGGGATAGGAATTCGCTCACAAATGAAAAGGGAGCAGCAGGGGCAAGGAATGAGCTGCTGCGACTAAAGGTTACAGCCCCGGACAGGAACTTCATCGTGATGCCAGAGCACTTAGGAAAAAGAAGAGCAAAGCTCAAAAAGAAATCGGTGTGTCTTCGGTGGCAGCTCCAGAATTTCCAGTGTAGGAGGTGAACTGGGGCAGCCGCCTCCTTCAGGACACTTGGGAGTGTTTGCAAGCTCTCTGCAGGGCAAACCCTGATTTTACTTAGACTGCGTGTTTATTCCGACCGGGTCGCCAGAGGTTAAAAAGATAGGAGCGACTGAAGCTCTACCCCTCCCAACCATCACCTGCAATATTTAGATTGTTTTGATTGCAGGAAAAAAAGGGGGTAATTACAACAAATGAGGTTTTATTATAAAGATATTAAGGAAATTAGAGCCCTAGTCACCGCCCGCCGAGACTCAGCAGCCCTCATGGAGACATCAAAGGATCGTGGTTGGGGCAGAGCATGGAAGGACCAGGACCCTGGCTCCTGCAGGAGTCCTCTGTGATGGCCCCTGATGACTTGGGGTTTTTGTACTCTCCCCATCGCTGCTGCTCCAAGGTGATCTGACTTCCCTCCAGAGTCTCTCTGACATTGACTGTCTGTCTCTTTGTTGCCCAGGCTCTCCTCCCTGGAAAGAACACCCAGCTGGTCCAGTTGGGTCTCCATGAGGCCACGAGGGGCGCTTTGCCCCTCAAAGGTTGCAGTGTGTTGGAGGTACCTTGGTAGAAGGGGCTGGGGCCTCCCCAAGAACTCCACTGCTCTCCCCTCGGAGAGTGTGCTCAGATCAGGAGCATGAGGGCTGGAGGACGGCCCAGGTTACTTTTGTCTCAGCACATACTGAACATGTGGCCCTTTTAAAGAACAATCTCTCTTTACACCATTGCTGGTGAATCTTCAGCCTCTTGTGGAAAATGACAAAAGACCAGGCAAGGACAGCCTGCTTTGACGGGGAGTCCCTACCTGTGGGAAGAGGTGCAGCGCAGAGCACTTTCCTGGCTCTTAGCATCACACGTGTTCCCGCCACCTCACCAGTGTGGTGAGGTAAGCACTTCTGATACAACTGGCCACACTTTACAGATGAATCAGCTATTTCTATAGAACAAACCACCCCAAAACTAAGTGGACTTAATTACTGTTTTATGTGTTCAGGTTTGGGGCTGGTCAGAGATTCAGTAGGGCTCAGCAGATAGCACTTCTCTGCTCTATGATGTTAGGGCGCTCAACTGGGCTGGCTGGTATGGCTGAGACTGGCTGGGACTGGTAGGGACTGGCTGGGAATCTCTTTTTTTATGATATTGGGACCACTAAGCTGGGGCTGGAAAATCCTCTCTCTCTGTGGACCTGTCTCCCATAAAGTGGGGACACTCGTCCCACCGAATGATTATTTTTCTTCTGATCGCCCACCCTTTCAGATGTGCCTCATTCCAATGATTGATCTTTTTTCTACCTGGATTCGGTTCATGAACTATCATCCAGAAAAGACTTTTTATAGAGTTCTGCCTTTATCAGTTTTGAAAAATATACACTGCGTCCTGAGAAACTCTCTGGCCGAGCTTGAGCCATCAGAATGCAGAGCAGGGGGCTGGCTCCTGGATCTTGTGTTTTTTTGGTTAATGCCTAGTGAGCGCTCGTCATTTCAGCTCCTGTTGGGAAATCATCGAAATGTATTCATTTAATTTACTGCCTTTGCAACCATAGTACATGAAACACATCTGCGTTCTGGCTCCCGAGTGAACATCCCTGGGTTTTGTTATGAACATTTTTTTTTTTCTGATTTAGTGTAGCAAGACCAAGTGCGTGAGCTAAATACGGAATTCCCAGTGACTTGACTGACAAAGTTTGATAGTCTTAGTAGAACTCTCCTCTTCCTGCTAAAATTAAAAGCAGCTCCTCTTTTCAAAGAATGCTACCTACTTGGAGATTTTCCTATAAACGTAAACAGATACTTACAACTGAATGACGGGAAACACTTTGTCGTTAAATCATGGAGAATTTTACTCTTGTTTCATCTGACTCTTCAAGAGGAAATCAGTCATTAGTATGGGATTGGTTTGCACCAACATGGAATCCCACTCCTTCCTAAAAGGAAGGCCTGAACAATAGGGGATGTGAACTTTTATTGGACTATGATTCTAATACATAGGCATGCCTGTCCAGACACATTCTTTTTTTGCACTTTATTTCTGTTCAACCTTTTATGTAACACGTTTTACCGTCAGACTCTTGATACCCTCTGCAAGATAAGATTTGCATTTAAAACTGTAACAATTGTTTCAGGGCTGGGTGACATTTGTATGTGATTGGATAAAGTTTAACTTTGAAGAAGAGTTAATTTGACTTTTATTTGAAAAAGAAGACCCTCCCACTACAGTGATATTATTTGTCTAATCAAGTATGGTTTAAGGATGAATAACCAGGAAGGTGGGATAAGTAGAGATATTCTGCAATTATGAAGGTAGAATTCTTTCTGTAGTTAATCTATCTATCTATCTATCTATCTATCTATCTATCTATCTATCTATCTATCTATCTATATATCTATATATATATATAAAATGACTGTTACATCAAATCATTGTTCATAGCTGCGCAGTTGTTTCCTTTGGGTTTGCCCTTCACAAGGTCCTTTATCTGTTGAGTGATTCATGTATTTATTCACCAAGATTTGAAAAACCCAGTATATGTTGGGCACCGGGGATCTAAAAATGAACAGAGCTGTAGTCCTTCCCCTCTGGAGACAGACATTTAAGGGGAGTTGTAGCAACGTACCAAGTACTGTCATATGGGTATGAACTCAGGGAGGTCTGGGGAAGTCAGGGAGGGCTTCTTGGAAGAAGGCCTAATGCTGAAACTGTAACAAAAAGCAGCAATTCACCAGGTACAAAGTGGAGGTGAAGTTTGAAGAAGGGCATTTTAGATGGCATTACCTGTGAAGAGGCAGAAAGAATGCGGTTTGTTGAGGAAGATATAAACAGCTAAGCCCCTCACAGAAACCTTTGAAGTGGGTACAGGCATCATCCATGCTTCCCCAATGAAGACACAGTCTTAAAGGGATGACAGTACTTGCCCGCGGTCACATGTTAGTAAATGGCCATGAAGGCTGTGGAGACCCCTGGCGTGTCTGCCTCCTGGGGTGCAGCTGTCACGAGCATGTGGCTCAAGGTTTCATCAGGAAACAGACTGTATCTTCAACTGGGGAATTGGAGGTGCGTTTAGTAAAAGGACTATTTCTAAAGGTGTGGGCAGGGTTTAGGGAAACCACAAAGAACAGTGCAGGACCTCCAGGCAAGGAGTCAGGAGACCTGGAGTGGAGAGGGCAGTGGGGGCTGTGGGGGCGGGGCATCTTAGCAGGGGCGGGAGACAGGAGCTGTGATCTTCAGAGGTGGCCTGAAGATGACCCTGCAGGGAGCCAGGGGGATAATATTCTGCCCTGCGGCACTCAGACCCCGCCATTGGCAAAGACTCCAGATGCTAAGGGCAGGAGGTCAGTCTCAGAACACAGCAGGATGGAAGAGGGCGGAAAGTGGAGCAGGAGGAACAATGGAAGCTTCCAGCACAGTCAGGCCAAGGCAGCTGGACTGAGAGCAGCTGAGCAGCAAGGCCCAGCAGGGCTCGCAGTCCGGCCAGCCTGGTGCTATCACCAGGGGTGACCAGCACGTCCACCAAACTGTCCTGCTCTCATCCAGCAGAAGAGGACCACGTTAGGGGAGGGACAGGGATGGGGCGCTGACGAGAAACGTGCTGTGTGGGCCCTTTGCTCAGGAGGGCAGGCTGGACGTGCTGCGAAATGAGTATGGAGATAATGGCTGGGATTCCAGATTCATCACGGACCCTCACAATAGTGGCCATGGCAATCTTTGGGTCAGAGACATTTTTGGTGCCCTTTGTGTAATTTTATGATGCCTGCTCCCTGCTGCCCTGGAGCACCTGGAAACAGGTGATATTTTCAAATTCTGCATTGGGTAGATCTGAGCTCCATTCATTCATTCATTTGTGAAAATTAATAGGAGAAGAATTTTCATGTCTTACAATGAACAGGATGCTAAATTAAATGGAAGTGGGAAATAGTCACTGCAGACGTCTTTTGTAGGGGGTGGGGTTTGTGGTGAACAGTTTTCATTTGCTGACCGCCAGCCATGTCCTTGCTGACCTGCACAGGTCACCAGGGGCACCTGTGTCCCCAGATTGGTCCTGAGATGGTACACTGTGTTTCCAGTTGCCTTGAGTTTTGCTCAATCCCTATGTTAATTCTTCCCCCAGGAATGTGTTTCTTCCTTTTCATGATTTTGGTTTCTCCTCTTACTCCAATGTTGTCATCATTTCAGATTATGCCTTATATAGTAAGGACACTCCAAACCTGTGTGGATGAGAGTGGGGGGTAAATAAATGCAAATAGAAGAGAACAGGGAATTTAATCTGAACTGTAAATAACACACTGATTTTTTTTTCTCCAAATCAGGCTTGGTTGCTCTAATACATTACCAGTCAAATACTGTCATAAAACGAAATCAACACAAATTACTTATCAAGAATCATTGCAGCAGGTCGTGATCCCCATGACTTTCTCTGGCTCCCTCATCAAACTGGTTTAGTGTTGGATCCCACTGAGCAGGGGTTATGCTTGGACTCTGGTCTTTAGCACCATCATAACTGTACTGTTTCTTTTCTGCATTCAGATTTCATTCCTGAATTCCTTCATAAGATATATTTTGTTTATTTTCTGAGTGCCTCACTGGACTGGGGGAAAGAGGAGAAGATTTTCTGCTTTATTTTGTTTCGGGTTTTTACATCCATGTTGCCATCACCTAGAACAATGCTCGGCACAGAGCAGGAGCCCAATTCACGGTGACTGTAGAAGGAGCCCAGTGAAGAGGCACTAAATGAATGAACGACGGTGTGGATTTTTAAGTTAAGAAGAAAGAAGCAAATGCCATTAGAGATATTTTGAAAAGGGAAAAAAATTTCTGAAATTTCTGAAGAGTGAGAATTTCCTCAGCAGCAAAAGTTTTGGCAGGCTCATAGCAAAAGGCCTTCGCACCATCCTCACACCTCCTTGCTGGGTATTGAGTTTTGAGCTAGCCACCCAGCTGTGCACATGGTCATGATGACAGATGACAGACCAAAGGGTATCATGTGGAATACACCCTGTGTGTTTTCTGATATGTTAGTTGATTTCTCACCATGGTCGTACTTGAACCCCACATACTAGAAACTGTTTCGATGGCAATTGAGACATTCGATTAATGTACAAGCTGTCCCATTATCCTTTTGGAATTTAGTCTAGCTAAATAACCTGTATTTAATAGTTTCCAAAATTTCTCCAAAGTATTTCATAAGCAATTTTTACTTTGACATATGATAATTCAAGGCAATTCATATCCTTTTAAAAAAATTGTTAGAGGGGGCTGATGCCAGTCTTGAGAAGAAAAACACGAACCTTTGTTTTAAATCGGCATCTCTTTTGTACAGTCACATCAGTTACTATTCGAGGGAAAAATGTCCTAAGGCTTCCATTCATTTCGCTGTTTTAATATAGGTGGGACTTGAGAGTGACTGTCGACTCAGTTAAGCGGTGTTCTTGGTCTCCTGTTCATCACCTTACCAGGCAGACTGGTAGTGGTTAGTCAATGTTTACTGAACAGAACCAAATTTAGTTTTTTTTTTAATTTTTAAATTGTTCGCATTTTTTGTGGGGGGGAGGTCATTAGGTCTATTTATTTGTTATTATTTTAATATATTATATATATATTTAAATATATATATTTAAATATATTTTTTAAATGGGATTGAACCCAGAACCATGTGCATGCTAAACATGTGCTCTACCATTTGAGCTACACCGTCCCCCTAGAACCAAACTTGTTGCGCAGTCCTCTGTGAGCACAGCCATGCAAGGCATTGTGCGGAGAACAGCAGGCTGGTAAGGCAGCGTCTCTGTGCTGCGGGTTTACAGTCTCTCTAAGGAGATGATACTACCAGTGAAATGACCGCGAAATGATTGCGTAGAATGAACACGTGACAACCACTTACGGCACTGAGTTGCTTAGTTCTCTGCTCCAGACCATCTCTCTATGCTCACTGCCTTGGTGCTCTCATGAGGGCTTCTTCTTTTATGTAAAATTAGTTTATTTTATTATAACAAGTAAAATTACATTGTACGGTGTTATGGTTTAAAAAAAGTAGTCAAATGTCACATAGGGCTTTTAATGGTTTTATTTTATTTTACTTCATTTATTTTTAAATTTTTTGTTTTGCTTATTTCTACCTTTTAAACTGGCAGTTTTTATTTATTTGTTGGAGGGTAATTAGGCTTATTTATTTATTTTTAACAGCGGTGCTGGGGATTGAACCCAGGATCTTGTGCACGCTAAGCAAGTACTCTACCACGGAGCCATACCTTTTTCTCCCTTTTAATGGTTTTAAATACCGTTGTTGTGCTCAAATGTGGGTCCTTCCACCCCAAGTCCTCTTGCTTGCATCTCAAACTCACAGCCCTGACCCAACCTGCTTCTTAACCAGGCTCCATCCTCCTGGAAATGACATCACTATGCACCTGCTGTTCAAGCCGGAAACCTGGAGTGCTTCCATTTCTCCCTTTCCTTCATCCTCCATATCCAGTTCATTCCAGGCCTTGTTGGCTCCACCTCTTCTACCTCCTGAACAATTCCATGGATGTATGTGTATATACAATTAAGATTCTATCTTCAAAATATAAATGTGTATTATTGACAAGTACAATTCCATTTTGCGTTTCATCTGCTGTGAGATTTTGTATCTGTTTTAAAACCAATTGCAGGAACTACTGCAACGTCTGATATTTAAAATCTCCCCCCAAAACGTTTGACTTGAACTCATTTTACTTGATATTTTTATGCAGGATAAAGGAGGGAGGTGATCCATTTAAGTTACTTTATTGAAATATATATATATATATATTTTCTTACTAAAGTTCTACATGCACATTTCAGATAATTTGGAAACCACAGAAAGATAAAAATGGAAAAAAAAAATCACAGTTATCCCATTGTCCAGAGCTCACCACTGTTCACACTTGGATTTTCTTACTGTTCTTTCTATGAATATTTCTTCACCAAGATTAGAAATGTACTACATATGAAATATTATACCCTGGCTTTCAAATGTTAACGTTCACATGAACAGTTTTACATCAGTAGATACTTTCTGAAAAAAGCTTTTCAAATGATAATGCCATGCTTTACTTCATTTTGCTCCTATTGTGTTGTGTGCTACGATATATTATTATCCAATTCAAAATTTAGGCTGTTTTCTTCCCACGTTCACCGATTTTCAATGTGATGAATATCTCTGTCCACAAAAGTCCATCTGAGTTTCTAATATTTGCTTAGAATAGCTTGTTAGAAGGAGGATAACTGAGTCAAAAGTATTCACATTTTTAAAGCTCTCGATAATATGTGACCCAATTGTTTTTCAAAAAAACCCAAAAAACTGCATTTCTGTGGCTATTACTTTATTACAGAACCGCGGTGGCATTTCACTTAATTCTAGACCAAGACTGATAATACCCAGGCCCAAGTTGGATCACCTCCAAGAGATGCGAATTACTAAGGTATCAGAAGGCTGCACTCTGGGGCGGCCTTGCATAAGAAATGGTCTCAATGCATGGATACCCAAAGCCGGTATTATCCCGAGCCTCCTGCACATTTACTTCCTCATTATTCGAAGGAGAAATGTTAGTATTCGGGTCTGGTTTTCTGAGCTTTAAGTTGGAGAGAAAAGTAGAGAAAGTGGGTTAGTTTAAATTCCCAGAGCATTCCTTTGCATCAGTGAAAAGTTACAGTGTTTGAATAGATACCTGTATTTCAGCCGTCCCCGGGTGCCTGAAGAATTTAGGGCATGATTAAAAGAGTTGAAAGGAAGCAGTGTCAAAAGACCTAGAAAATCTAGTGTGTGGAGAATGAAAACAGGATTTCAAGCCTTTGAATTCCACCAGCCCATTCACAGCTGCGTATTCTGTCAGATTTGGGCCACTGGGTAAACATCTTTGGAAGAGAACATTTGACTTTTAAGAGAAAACTTTTTTTTTTGAACCTGAGGGAAAATGAGCAGTTGCAATGACACTAGGTTGACAAGTTTTCTGGAAATTAGTTTTTTTCTTCTTAATGAGGTAGCATGTGACTGCTCCGTGCATTAAATGAGTATTTTTGGTTCTTCCATCTGTGTCTCTGGGACTTAGTTTCAAAATTGTGTTGAATGAACATAGAGAGGATTTTTTTTTCAGTTTTGATTGTGGAGATTACTAACAAGTAAAAAAAAAAACAACAAATGTGTGTGTGTGTGTGTGTACACAGAGAGAGAGAGCACTGATGTAGAATTAAATATTTTGTAGATCAGGAAATTCAACATATCCAGGCAGGTTGGAAGTTTCTGCTTTGACCTCTTCAGAGCCTAATGAGGGGTCCCAGAAAGTCCAGAACAACTGAGCTTGGCGTAAACATTCCTGTCTTCAAAGCAGCAGTTCTGATGAAGCTAAATTCCTTGAACTCTGTATTTCCTGTTGATCCAGAGCTTACACTGCTAACAGAGATGCGAATTACTGTGCTAGTGTGTCATGCTTTCCTTTGAAGGAGTGCTAGGGTGTTAATTACTCGGCAAATGGACAATTATTTCTAAGAGGTTTTTTTTAAAGCATGTTTGTTGATACTGTGATTAGGCTATTTATAGTAATCTTTTCAAGCAGTTTCTAAGTCTCTCTCTGTAAAAGCAAAGAGATAAAATTAAAAGAGATGGTACGGGGAGGGGTGCAGTGATGTTATTAGCTCTTTTGGTAAGGATGTGGTGCTAATAAGGGAGTGATCCCCTGAAGATCAGAAAAATAATTCCATTGGTGCCAAAAGAGAATTCTCACGGTCCCTGGCTGTCTCCACTTGGGGCTTTTCATCATGAGAAGAACTGGGAACAGGAGAGGATGGTGCAGGACAAACTTTTCATCACCTGTGGTTCTCCTCCTGGCGACCAGTTGTCTTCACCACCATTGCAGAACCTGATGACTTTCTTTTTAGTTAACAGAGTTGAAAATACGCCTCATGGTGTGTCCCTGGCTTTTCCTTGCAAATGCCAGGCATCAACTGCCAGAGCTAATACTTCGGGGAGAGCATGCATCATAGCTGTGCTCACAGGAGGGAGGGAGTCTGCAGGAAGCCCTGGTGGTGCCCATTTCAAATACATCGCCCATCCAACAGCAGGGGCTGATTCTGGGCGTGGCTCTCACTACAGCACAAGCACTCAGTAAATATTCACTGATAAGATCAAGAAAGATCGAAGCCCACCCTTTTGAAACCACATTAGACCATTTTCCACACTTTCTGTCCCACTTGTTGGATATCCTTTAGCTGGCCTAAACAAACTATAAGTGCAGTAAAGGATGCTAACATTTCTGATCATGTCTTTAACACTTAAAAAAAAAAACTTTCTAATTTATCAGGGGATAAATTAGCTTTCTTCCATCCCCCCTTTTTGCTGCTTAGAACTCCACTGCCCCAGAGCATCACACAGCCAAAACCAAGGGCTGTTAAAGACATTTTTATAATTAAAAACAATATCATAAAATTATATCTTTATAAAATTAGTAATCTTCCCCTTACAGAGGATCCTAATACCCAAATGTAAAATGTTTCATTTCTTTTAAGGAATATAAAAGAAATACAGCTTCCATGGTAGTAGACGGAACCAGATGGACATGATAAACCAGGTCAAGGGCTGCCTAAAGGCTGGCCATTCTTTCTCCTATGGGAATCTCAAGGTCTCTTTGCTTTGGGTGGCCAGTAATTATAGTAGAATCTAGTTAATTTATATCATCTATTACTTTTTACTTAATTATTTTAAAGTTCTAATAATGTCATGACATTTCTCTTTTAAATACGGACTATGCTTCTCTAAAAGTTAAGGCCATTTCCCTACCTAACCACAATACCTAACAAAATTAATAGTATTTCCTCAGTTGTATCTAATACTCATCTTTTTCCCCCCAAATTTGCCCAAGTGTCCCTAAATGCCATTTAGAGTTGTTTATTTGGATCAGTCAAGGTCCACACATTGCATTTGGCTATGTGTCTTAAGTCTCTTTTAACCTAGAACAGTCCCTTCCTGCTCCCCTCACTTTGTTGACTTAATGAAGAAATAGCCAGCTATTTCCTAACAGTGAGTCTCATTTTATTAATTGCTAAACCAGAAGGCAACCACAATGGGCAAGTTAGTCTTGCAACTTAATACAACCAGGTTCTTCCTTCCATGACTGAGATTTTTCAACTGGAGTTTGCTGATAGTCAACTTCAGGAGCACAGAAGAAGCAAAACAAAATGAAAACAAACCCTGACTCTGACTGGAATTTGACAAGTAGTTCCACAGCAGAATCCCTGTGATTCGGTTCCGTGAATCTGAGACCATGGCTGTTTGTCACGGATTTGGTGCCCAGTTACCGTGAACGCCCACTGAGGTTTCCTTCTACCCTTCAGGATTCGCAGGTTAGTTTTCAGACAGCCAATATCCTTTACCTGCGGGCTGCCTTTCGGAAGGTATGCAATCCCCTACCAGCTCCATAAACTATCTCCCTGGTAAGGAGAACTGTATTAAGTGGAAAGATGCTTACTGATTTTTTTTTCCCCTCTCACCTAGTTACATCTTACATTCTTTTCTACCTTTTGTCACATGGAAGAGAAAGCCCCATGACAGAATGGCATTTAGTACTAGTATCCCCTCCAGTAACTGGTAACCTTCAATCTTCCAGCACACATGTATTAGGGATGTGGGGAAAGGGCCCTTTATTCACAATGAAAGGACATTGTCACTTAAAACACATGGCTCCTCCAAGACCTACATAGAAAGTGGTACCTGGTCTTTTACTTGTATCGGTTTAAGGTTGTCCTTGCCCCTGTGGACCGAAGCCCATCCGTCAGACTGTGTTCTAGTTCCCGCTGAGCCATGTTGAACTAGGTGACCAAGGCAACCCACCCACCTTCCTTAGCATCAGATTCTCAATCTAAAAAGTCAGACCAGATGAGGCTTCTAAGGTCCCACCCAGCTGTTGAGTTTGATGACTTCATCATGTTAATAATAACTTTAATTTTCCCATTTTGCCTCTTCCCTCCTCCCATAAATAACCTCTTCCGACAGGCACTTGCCTTTGGGTGCGTTGGGAGCCTCTCTAATGGTTTGGGAGCCATGAGTCAAGAGGTCCCAGTTCTTACTCTTTTTTTTTTTTTTTTTACGTTTTTTATTGATTCCCCAGTTCTTACTCTTGAAGTATGACTTTGCTAAACAGGTCATTTCTTGCCTAGTTTTATGTGCTGTAGGTTTCCCACATAAGGAAACGACACACCTTTTTAATTAAGACCAGTAAATCCAAATATGACTTACATTAAAAGGTGTGTTATCATGGGTGGCCTAGAATGGGTTGGATTAAAAAACCACATGGACCAAGCATGTATGCAGCTACTGAACAGTACCCACTGAAAAGGCAGTGAACGCAGTGTCTGCACTAAAAACAAAAAAATGCATTATTGCCAGGCACATGCAGGCTTATCTTCTGATCCCCACAGTGACCAAGGATAGAGCCCACCCATTCTGGGAATCAGCAAAGAAACTTAATTTTGAACGTAATAGAGCAAAGATTCCAACCTAAGTCTTCCCCATCTTCAGAACAATTCTCTTCCCCAACTTGCAGCTCAACGTTTAAAGTTGTAGATTCGAGCAATATTGTGGTTTGTACATGGATTGTGTGTAATTTCAGAGCTGGCCTCATTTTTTCTCATGTGTTATGCTACAGAATAGATACCACAGACAAATTTAGAAACCTTCTCAGAATGATTCATATTGGGGGAAAAAAAATCCAGCCGCAAAATACTTGTATCAGGCAGCCATAGAAAGCGTGACTTCAATTTGTGTCTTATAAAAGTTCTTTCGTGAAGTTGAATAGTCCAAAATTGCTGCTTTGTGGTTTAGAAACCGATTGGTTCATAATGTGATGGTTATTCCCCCCCATTCTATTTTTGCTGCCTGGTTGGCACAGCCATGCGCTTTTGCAGCAGCTGGGATATAAATATAAAGCGGGAATGAAGGCGCATTGGGGAGGGAAGAGCAGCTGACAGGGCACAGCCAAGCCCCAGGCTCCGCGGGGCCGCCCCACAGGCCCGGGCACGTTGGTTTCGGTCGGACTGACTTGTCAGCTTTATGCTGAGCGAGCCTTTAATGGTTTAAAGGTTGGCATGGGGAGCGATGTTTCTTGCATGAGACTATGCATCTCTAGTTATAATCTACATGGTAACTAAGGCCAGACTTTTTGGAGGAGCACCATCTTTGGCAGAATTTGAGGCGTGGTGTTGCATTATGTGGCCATTTCTAGCCTATTTTTAAGGGGGCACATTCTGTGTTAGTGAAATGTTTGAAAACTGTTTATGGTTCAAAGTCGGTTGGCATCATCCTTCCTAACTTATAGACATGTCACTTCATGAACGTTAAGTCCTCACGTTGGAAAGTTACCCATCTAAATCGCAGGTGAGTTTATGACAGCATTTATGATCCCTTTTCCCAGACGGGCAGGGATTTTTTTGTTGTTATTACTGTTGTTTTGCTTTGTTTTGTTTCTTTTGGGTCATTTCTTAAACTTCTAATGAGGAAAGTTTGCTATTATTTATTAATTATAGTTCACCTGTAATTCAAATTGTTGACAAATAGCTAACGTTTTTCCACCAGGGGAAGAGAAATCATGTGTGCATATCAAGTAGAAAATTTGCCGTGTATCTTCAGCTAACAGGTCACAGCTTTCTGGAGCAAATGTTTTTGATGTCCCCACAGGTACCAGGCATTGTGACAATAACACAATGGAAGGTTGTATAGATATGACTAAAACGTCTATGCTCTAATGTCTTTCCATCTGCTTCTCAGTTTTCTCATCTGTAAAATGGGCATAAAGGTAGTATCTACCTAATAAGATTGTTGTAAGGATTAAACTAGTTCATACATTCAGTGTTTAGAACAGTGCCTGGCTCATAGTAAGTGCTCAATAAGTATGAGTTATTATCATTTGTCCAATGATTTTCTGGATTTTCTCCTTTCCTGGGTTGCTAGGAGCACTGTGAATTTTATGACATTTTTCTGGAGCTCATATATCAAAACCTCCCAGCCACACCCCAGCTAAACCTGCTCTTCCTGTAGAATTTCTTGTCTTAGCACATGACACCACCAGCTCTAGGAGCCCTTCCTTCATTCTGCTGTGCTCCTGCCTGCCACAGGGTCTTTGCACGTACTGTTTCTTGTCTTAGTATATCTTTCCCACTTCTCCCAGGTAACTTATCCTTTTTAAAAATCACAGCTTCCTTCTGCTGAGATGGCTTGTTTGACCTCCCTGAGTAGAGTGAATATTCTGCACCACTTGTCTGTAACATTTAATGCTGGTACCATTTTACATATCACCAGGTGATGATTTGATTGTCTGTCTCTGATCAGAATACAAGGTCCATGAGAACCAGGGCAGTATTCATTGTTATTAATGATGGTATCCCCAGCATCTAGCCCAGAGTCTGAATTACATGGTAAGTGCTTAGTAAACATTTGTTGAAAGAATGGGTTAGAAGTGTGTAGTTCATGTATTACTTGAATTCATGCACGTATTGTTTATTTTTTAATTCCAAAGATAATACATGGTGTTTGTAATAAACACGAGTGATAGAGGAATATATGAAGTAAGAAGTGAAATAAGCAAAGAAAGTCTCCTTTACCTTTTAATCCCAACTCACCGAAGTGTCCTCTACTTACGCTCTCATACAAACTGCTAGACTAATTTTTTCCTGTGTTTACCAATCACACACACACACACACACACACTCACACACACACACACACAGTTCTTATATGAAAACAGAATCTTATGCTAACATGTCTTTTGTTTGGTTTAACACTATACTGCAGCTATCTTTCTAGGTCGGTACATAATAGATCTCCCTCATTAAAATGATTATGAAATACTTCAGAAAGGTCTAAAAATAATACAATGAGAACACATGTACCTACCACCCAGCTTAATAAATAAAAATTACCAGAACATTGAACACATCCCCCCAGTAGCTGAATCAAACATGATCTTGAATTTGGTGTTTCTAATTCTCATGCATTTCTTATTCATTGCCTACCTAGGTTTTTATCTATAACCACTGGAGAGTCTTTGCATATTTCCAGATTTTATATAAATGGTATAATTCTATACACATTGTCTGCAACTTCCTTTTGTCACTCACATTTATGTCTGTGAGATTCATTCAGACTGAAGTGGGTGGTTCACATTCATTCATTTCCCTCGATGTAGTGTATTCTACTGAAAGAATGTGATATAAATATTCTTCTATTGGTATGCAAACAAAAATAGAGTTACCAAATGATCCAGCAATCCCACTCCTGGGCATATATATTCAGAGGAAACGCTAACTTGAAAAGACACATGCACCCACAACGTTCACAGCAGCACTATTCACAACAGCCAAGACATGGAAGCAACCTAAATGTTCACTGACAGATGACTGGATAAAGAAGATGTGGTGTATATATATGTATATATTTACATATATATACAATGGAATATTACTCAGCCATAAAAAGAATGAAATAATGCCATTTGCTGCAACATGAATGGATCTAAAGATTATCATACTAAGTGAAGTAAGCCAGACAGAGAAAGACAAATATCATATGATATCATTTATATGTGGAATCTAAAAAAAAATTATACAAATAAACTTATTTACAAACCAGAAATAGACTTACAGATATAGAAAACAAACCATGAGTACCAAAGAGGAAAGGGGGTAAGAATAGGGATAAAGTAGGAGTTTGGGATTAACATATACACACTCCTATATATAAAATAGATAAACAGCAAGGACCTACCGTATAGCACAGGGTATGTACAATATTTGGTATCTTCTAGTAACCTATAATGGAAAAGAATCTGAAAAAGAATATATATATGTACGTGAATGTATAACTGAGCCACTTTGCTGTACCCCTGAAACTAACACAACATTGTAAATCAACTATACTTCAGTAAAAAGAAAAAAGAAGAAAAAAAACTGAAGTAGGTGGTTCAGATTCATTCATTCCCCTTAATGTAGTGTATTCTACTGCAAGAATGTGATATAAATCATTGTTCTTCTATTAGTGTGCATTTAGGTGGTTCCCTCTCCCCTACTTTTTTCCTATTTCAGTCAATGCAATTATAAAACATTCTTGATTTTGCCTTCCTTTGTGCATATGTGAGAGGATTTCTCCAGAGATTATATCTGGGGTGGGGGGATGCTGAAGTGCAGGATATACTGTCTGAAACCTTACTAGGTAGTGCTAATCTACTTCTCCAAAGTTCTTTCATTGTTTTTGACTGCTGCATAGTATTCCACGAAAATAACACACATGAATGTATTTATCTATTCCTTTTGCTGCGTATCCACTTGCAATATCCAATAACACTCATTTGTTGGATATTATTTGGGAGTTAAAACAGTATTACATATACAGTCTTTCATGTGGGGAGGACCATGCTTACAGAGCCCTTGAGCGCTTGGAAGGCCCTCTGGGGTCTTTAGTTCATTTTATTTACTCTGTGAAGGGAGTCAGGTCAATTATTACCATTGAGGCTTTTCATCTTCAGTGGATTATGAAGCCAAACCTGAGGAATCAGGAGTCTCAGGTGCCTGCTGGGGGAGCAGCAGAGCCCGGTGGAGTGGCTCATATCCCTGCTCACAGCTTGTCCCATTCTCCTTCTCCGCCTTCTTATGCAGTGCAAAGAAAAAACGTTGCCTGCCATTCTGGTTCTGCAAGGACCAAGCCGTCAGCCACCGCAGTCCCCACCAACAGTGCTCCCTGAGGGGAATTCAGGATGGAGAGAAACGGCAGCATTCTGTGCTCTGGAATTACTGGTCCCGAAATAGTTAAAATGCATATTGAAGGAAAAATTTCAATGACCCCAGATTCTTGTGTGTTTCCATACATAGAAAAGCACTAAAATCACCAACTTGAGATGTCTGTTCTTTGTGACTAGCAATTATCTTTTTATGCTTGACTACATGTTTTTCCCAGCAAAAAAAGTTCATATATATCCTGGCTCCTCCCTTACCTCTTGGGAACAGTTCCTCAGAGCTATCTGAGAGGCTGAGTCCCCAGGCTCTATCCTCAGTAAGGTCCTGAATAAAACTTCACCGATGACTTTTACGTCGTGTGATTTTAGCTCAGTTGAAAATAGCTCCTGAGGGGTTCAGCCGAGAGCGATAACAGGTCAGAGCACGGGGAACGATGTCACAGCAGACGACCGCCACAAAGATGGAGGAGGAAACACGCCTCCTGTGCGGCACCTGTGAAAACGCAGGGTATCAGCTCACAGACTCTGCTCCCGGGCTGCACTGTCCTGGGAAAGGGGAAACAGATGGCAAGTTAATAGGAAGCTGATAGCATTGTTTAGGGTCGAGCAGGGGGTGTCCTCTGGGGAACCAGAAGAGAAGCTTTCAGCTGAGAGCCACAGCAGCCTGGAGAAGGCGTTTGCTGTGGCCACTTCCTCCCTCCCACCTCTGCCAGAGGAGGAGCCCAGAGAGGGCAGGAGTCATAGGTTTTCATTGTTTGCCTGCTGCTTTTTCTTCCAGAACCCCCTGGAGAAGCCAGAAATTATGCCCTAAGGATGGGGAAACACATTAACCAGACGTGTCTAGGACACGGGACACAAACGATGCCCACCCCTCGTATCTTCCTTTTTCCTTTCTATGTGCTGGCGTGTGTCCTGAACTTGAATGGCTCTGACCTGAATGGAGGCAGGTGCTGCACACGGCTTCTCTGGCGGTGGGGAAGCATGATTGAAAAACCAGAAATCCAGGCTCTGCCACTCATCAGCCACATGATTCTGGGAAAGTCCCTTCACTTCCCTGGGATTATCCTCTAGGAGATGCCAAGATCCCTTCTTCGCTGCAGATCCGTCTCGAGCCTGCCCTGCAGGGGGACGGCTGCAGGCTGCCGTCGGGGGGTTAAAAGTAAGCCTGACCTGATCCCTTCCCAGCACCTTTTCTCCAGCTATTGCCTCAAATTCTGTAATGTCTAGCGCCTGGTTAGCACCTAAAGTATCAGACAAAGATTCAGAGTTAAGATTGTTTGGGGAACCAGGAAAACAGGCTTGAATGGCTCTGAGGGCTGCTTGGGGCTTCTTTTGAGTTTGCTCAGTTGAGAAGGTAGTGAGTCACAAATGTTATTCTGATACGCGGAGTGACGTCTGCCCAGCCAGTGCCAAGTCCTGAAATCTTCGTGACCTAAGACACAAACACCCACGCTGGGTTCGGGCGACACACCCACCCTTCACTTCTCTCCGGATGCCACTTGTGCCATGTCCCTTAACCTGGGTCCTCCAGGGTCCTATCCCTTCCTCACCTTTCCTATCTTTGTTGTGAATGCTCTACCTGGATCAACACATGAGCTCCCCTGGTCACATAACGACCAACTGTTCCCCAACCCAGATTCTCCTCTCTAAGTTCCATGTTAAACGGCCACCAGACACCTCGACTCGGAGGTCCCACAGGCATTCACACTCGCCAAGTCTAAACTGCAAGCCTTCGCCTCACTCCCGGCTGCCTCCTTTCTCCCGTGTTCCCTACTGGATGACTGGTAGCCTCACCTTGGCACCTGTAAGTGACACACTGGCAGACCCCCTGGTCCTGTCACTGCAGGCTTCTGCCCTCCTCCAACAGGCTACCACGCCTGTCCGTGAGCTTTGACTTTCCGTATCTCACTCCTGTCCACATTTTCCTCCAAGCATAACTTCCTTTTTCGAGCCAGCTCTTCTGTGGTTCCCTTTAGAAGAAAACCCAAAGCCTCTAGGGTAACCTTTGCAGCCTCACACGCCCTTCTTTGTCCTCACCCCACAGCCATGGTGACTTCTGCCCGTGGGTCACAGCTCCTGCCCTCTTCCCGGGGTGGAGCTCGTCCCTGTCAACTTCCTCTGTCTGGAGTCCCTCCCCCTCCCCCACACCCAGTCTCCTCCCTGCCTGGCTCCTTCCTCCTCACTCTTCAGAACTTCAAGTAGCACCTCCTCCTCCTCCAGGCTTCCCTGGCCCTCCAGTCTAGGTTGGTGGTGCCTCCTAGGGGTTTCCATGGCATCCTGCAGTGACCTTTGTCACTGATGACGTAACTGAAGGTGCTGCTCCCAGGTGGGACATGGCGGTGATCCAGTTGCTGCCCCTGGCCCAGTGGCTGGCTCTCAACAGGTGGGATAAAGAAGCTCATTTCAAAAGTAAAGAGAGAAAGAAACTCTTCCTCAAAATTTTCTTGGGACGGAGGGTGGGCTCTCAGGATTTGAAGGTATCCCAGGGTGTTTATGAGACTTGCCGCAGGGACAAATCCCAAAGGACACGGACAGGTTCCAACAGAGCCTCCTAACTAGCTGATTTCTTAGATTTCCTGATACTGCCTGTCACCAGCTTCCCCACTTTGCTGTAAGGGGTTGACCGCCTGGCGGCCGTCCAGGAGCTGGTGACTGACAGACACCTGGGCACCTCTGTCAATTTTAAGAAAAATAAGGTAGAGAATAGAGTGTCAGCTGTCCAGGTACTGAGAGTCAAAGCTGATGGCTTCCCCTGATATTTTCATCCGTGCTTTCAACAGAAGCAGTGTGCAAAAATGAACAGAACGTGGAGCCCAGCTGAGAATCGGGCCATTGTGGTGGGTGGAAGGAGGTGTGAGGAGTGGGGCCAGTTACTCGGTGGGGGGAGGGTCAATCGTTCAGGTTGTCCCTGGAGAAATAATTGCGGAGACAGCCCATCAGATAGGAGACTGGTGGTACCCTGTCTCCTCCCCCCACCCCCCTGTTTCTTGGCACTCAAGTGGCCATCAGATTAACCAAATCTTTTCAGTCTTGACAGAAATGACAACCTCACAAAGGAAAAAGAATGTTTTCGCACTGGAAAGAAGATTAAAACATCAAGGAGCAAAGTGTTTTCTATGTAAGGGTTTAAATGCTTGCCTTGCACAAATGTTGTGAATTAACATCTTTGTCTCAGGGGTATAATTTTTCTCCTCGAATCTTTAGAGTTATTTCCAGAATAGCAAAGAGTGTTTCAAAAACCGTGTCTGAAGTCCAAGATGCTCAAGTCAGCTCTGTGAGGGAAGGACAGGAGGAGGGAGAGGGAAGTCTTAGCGAGGGATGAGAAAGTTACTGCCCGCAAATGTCAGTGTGTAACATACATTAACAGCTTCAGAACGATAATGCCTTAAAAAAAAAAAAACTACTAATGACTTTTGGAAAGTTGAAATAAAATGAACTTAATTACTGAATCACTGATGGTAATTAAAAAATAATTTATCTGTTATAAACTATACGTATAGATTTTTTCCAGTGCAAAATGTAGAGGACTTCTGAAACTCAAATGGTGAGAAGCATAGGTTAGATTTAGAAAGGAAATCTGAGTAGAAATGGTTCCCTTCCACAGATACCAATATTTGATGTTAAATTTGGTTCTTATACTATCAAAGCCATCAACCTATATGCCAAGGGGGCGGAGGGTAGGAAGGGATAGATGGGATTTCAAAAATTGTAGAATAGATAAACAAGATTATACTGTATAGCACAAGATCTTATGGTAGCTCACAGAGAAAAAAATGTGACAATGAATATATATATGTTTATGTATAACTGAAAAAATTGTGCTTTACACCGGAATTTGACACAACATTGTAAAATGATTATAAATCAATAAAACTGTTAAAAAAAAAGCCATCAACCTATATAAAATAAAGTTAGGGTAAGTTATGTTTTTCATCACAAAAGTGCTTTTTACTTTATAAAAAATCAAGTCACACCATGTTCCTTTATAAGCATTAATCAGCCGCTTATTTTAAGAATTACACTTAGAAATACGTGCTTGCCCACACCTTTTTAGGAGCACAGCTATTGGAATATGTTTAGAGCTTGGATATTCTTACTGAAGGTTATTCAGTTTAAAGTACAACAGCACACAGTCTCTGGGAAATTTATGTCCCCAACTAGAACTGGCTTTGGCACCCTTTCCTTAAAATTAGAAAGAAAATCCAGTCTGGGACATCTGGGTCCCTGAGAGGCACCTCCTAACTGGTTCACAGGGAGACCATTCAGTTTCTGGGTTCAAATCTTCCCTCAGCCACTTCTTGGCTGCAAGATCTTGGGCAAATGATTTGGCTTTTGTGTGACTCAGTTTCTTCCTCAGTAGCTTGGGGACAATTGTCTCTTCTTCAGAGGTTTACTGGAGGATTAAACCAATTAATGTAAAGCTCTAGCACAGTTTCTGACGTCAATAGACGTGAACAATGATTATTACTGACGTTGGAAAACACTCACTATTTCTAAAGAATGGGCACGAATAATGGTCTTTGAAGTATCCTCTGACTTGGCAGCTGAGCAAACCATTATCCGTAAGCAGTCAAAATTATTTCAATAAAATATCTTCTCTTCCATGCCCTGGCATCAATTGTTCAAAGATAAAACAAAAAGACAAAGGGGAAAGAAAATCCTGGCAAAGGGACAAGTTCTGAGAATTGTTTGAAAGCAGTCATTGTGTTCAGGTGGCCTGGCGGCTACTGTAAACCAGAGGGAAGTAGGGAGGAAATCAGAACCCACTGTGGTCCATAAAATGGATGTCTTTTCAACTAAACAGATCGTTATCAGCCTCGCAGAGCCGACTCCTGTTCCTTTTCGCCCGGTCATTTCCTTTCCTGAGTGTCTGTAAGAACCACCCACTCGGGTGTTTCTCAGGATTATAGGCTTTTAGATCAAACAGAAACCCCGGGAGCGCCTGAAACAGCCCTGCACGCACAGTCACATCGTGCCCCAGCCGGGGACCTCGCCCCCGCGCCCGCCGCGCGTCGTGGAGGCTGATGTGCGCACTGAGGGAGGCTCTCTCACCGTGTGGCCGGCGACCGCCAGCAGCAGCCGTGGAGGCCTTGGCTCTGAAGTCGCTGAAGGCTGCGCTCGGGAACTGCCCGCCCCTCCCGTCATTTCAGAAGCTTGACCAGCGAGCCCTCCCGGCTTGCACCCTCTGCGGTCCTCAGCATCCGCAAGATGGGCGGGACCCAGGAGACGCTGGCCATGACTGTCCACCTCCTGGCCAACTCTGGGCATGGCTCACTTCTGCAGCAAACTCTGGACCAGCTCCTGGACTGCATCTGCCCGGAGGTCCGTCTCTTTCTGGTGTCCGAGCGGGTCAGCCCGGTGAAATACTGCACCAAGTGCCACTCCAAGCGGTCACGCTTCCCCGGGATGTCTGTCCTGCTCTTCCTGCACGAAAGCCTCGGAGAGGAGCGGCTCCTTCGCGTGCTTGACTCCCTGCAGCGCTGGCCGTGGCAGTGCTACTCCGCCCAGAGCGCGCAGGGAAGGCCGTGCCCCTACCTTCTTGCCGACCAGCAGTTCTACAGCCTGGACAGCCAGATGCCCGTGTGGGGTGTGAGGCAGGTGCACGGGGGCACCGAGGTCCTGAGAGTGACGCTCTACTGCAGCTTTGACAACTACGAGGACGCCGTCAGGCTCTATGAGATGATCCTGCAGAGGGAAGCCACCTCGCAGAAGAGCAACGTCTGTTTCTTTGTGCTCTACGCCACCGAGAGCTTTGCTCTGCAGCTCGCCCTGAAGCAGCTGCCCCTGGGGACGTCGGTGGACCCGAAAGAGGCTTCGGTGTTGCAGTTCAAGGTTCAAGAGATCGGCCAGTTAGTGCCCCTCCTACCCCATCCGTGCGTCCCCATCAGCCGCTCCCGGTGGCAAACGCAGGACTACGATGGCAACACGATTCTGCTTCAGGTATTTCCTTTTGGCCTCTGTGAGCTTTAGATGCACGTGGGCCTGCGTAGTTTTACGTCTGGGAGATGATTTAAGGCAGTGGTTTTCAACCTTGGTTGCCTATCAGAATCTCTGGGGGAGTTTTCAAAACTTCTTATGCCGCGGCTGCATCCCAGGGCAGTAGATTAGATTCTTTGGCGGCACCCAGGTTTGGATATTTTTTAAAAGCTCCTTGGATGATTCTAATATGTAGCTTGTACTGCGCTTGAGAGTCCCTGATTTAATAAAATCCTCTCATCTGACAGATCAGGAACTTCAGACTCTGTGAGCTGGTAGCTCACACAAGTTGTCTGCAGCAGAATCAGACAACACCTCATTTCTCAGATTTTCCTTTACCCATGCTCCAGCTGGACGCAAATACTTTGCCCACCCTTTGGGTTCGGAAATATCATTAGTTCTTTCCATCTTTCCTTCCTAAGAAAATTGAAGCTGTAATGAATGGTTGGGGATGTTAAGTTTGTGGTCCTGTTGACTTAATTTTTAAGCATCTTGCATCATTGTCATACTTTACCCCAAACCAAGTTAGATATCTGGTTAGACCCCTTCCAAAGAAAATCTTGGCGTGAAAGCCTTCTTTTATAAGCACCTATTGAAAACAAACACAATCACGATCGCTACCACATGTTATTTTTTATGACGTATGCGGCACCCGAGCCTTGCTCTTTAGTACCTCTGTGATTTTGAGCCTCAGTTTCTTCATTAACACGGTGAGGGGAATCTTAGCATCTTCGTAGACTACAGGTTGTTATCTCCACTAGATCACCTAACACTTGCAAAGTGCTTCAGACAGTGCCGAGAAGGCAGTTTTAGCTGTTATTGTTCATAGTATGTCCTAGATTAAGAATTTCACATTGATTACTTCATTTAGTCCTTCTTACAACCTGGACAGTTTTGCAGAAGGGAGAACTGAGGGGTAGGGGTATCAGCTACTTGCCCAAGATGCAAGAGGAAGTGTCCACCTGTCTCCAAAGCCATGTTGTTAACTCCTGCAGTCCAGTGCTGTGTGTGTGTGTGTATGTGTGTTTGTCTGTGTGTGTGTGAAGTGTGTGTAGGCAGGAGGTGTACGTGATATTCACAGCAAAATTTCGATGGCTTCTGTCCTTAAGAAATTGTCAGAAACCCCTTTAAGGCCTATTGGATGAACTAAAAACAAGCTAGAAGATGAATTACCTTTCCTTTGATTAATTCTGTTGTCATCAGCTTTGAGTTATTAATAAAATATGAGTCCTATTGATTCTATATCAAATGATCTCTAAATTATTTACTTTCTTATTCACATAAGGTGGACGAGCACTGTTCCTGTTAGTTATCCATTGTGTAACTCACTAATTTCCAAGGCATCTAAATTTTTCCCTTCAGCTTTAGTTAATCTCCAGAATTTAAACCTCGCTGTCAAGCAAAAATTTAATATGTGTGTGCAGCAGGGGACACAGTTTTAATCATTTTGGTTTTAAAGGCTAACTGACATTTCAATTCTGAATCATGGCTTATACAGCTTAATGATTTTGGAAAGTGAAGTCAAATTTGGGGTGTGCAGAACAGTGTTTTGGAGAAAAATGTCAATGTGTCTAGGCTTTTGCAAACCAAATGGGGGGTTATCTTCTGGAAACTTCTGTCTCTGGTGTCATATAAAAGTCCCTGAAGGAAGCATAGCAAGGCTTGGCTACAATTCACATGAAGGACAGCACATTGTAGCCACTTCCCTCCTATAGTGGGGTGAATTTGTCAGGAAGGAAAACCCAGCCTATCTCCCTTGGGGCGGAGAGGGAGGGGCGTTTATAATTGCATTGACTTTTGTAAGTAAGTAGCCTGGGTCCTAAGCAGTGCAGTTAGGATCCTACTCGTGGCTCTGCCACTTCCTCAGACAGGTCCCTGAGGTCACCGGCTGGCTGCTCGCAGCTCTGAGGACCACATCCTTGTGAGCTCCTCACCCTATGATGGTCCAACAAACTGGACTTCACTTCAGTTGGACCACCTTGGGTCAGATTCTCCTCTAAACCAATAACAGCATTCAGGGCAATGGGCTTGTGTGGATGAGCTTAGTTGTGAAGTAAATTCTTTACTACGCTGTGCCCCTAGATTTTTTGTGGACTCAGACTCTCCTGGTGAAGGCAGGGGTCCCCAGGGAAGGGGGGACAAGTACTGGGTGGCACAAATGACTGATGTCCACCAGAGAAAGGAAATAATGTCTATTGAAAGGAGAGCTATAACCACAAGTTAGCCTCTCCACATGGAGCCCTTTCTCAAGGCTGGGAGGGATATGTGTGCGCGGGCTAGGGGAGGGAGGTTGCCAGACCCGGTGAGGGTGGTGGGCAGAGCTGCCCGAGGAGTGATGCCGGCACCTGCTTGAGCTAGATGGCCCAGAAGGAAGTAGCCAGGAGAAGGGAAGAAGATATTCCAAAAAGAGGCGGTGGTGGGTAACAATGTATGATGTAGCATTTCCCTAGCAGGCATGTTCAGAAAACTGCCTGTGGTCCCATGTGGCTGGAGGGGAGGAAGGGGGTCGGAGGAAATGGGTGGGCAGGTGGGCAAAGGCCACATCATCAGGGATGTGGTCAGCCAGTGGAAGGTAAGCACCATGAGGACAGGGTCCTTTTTTGATCCACCTATATACTCCCAGTACCTAGAACAGCATCTGACACATGGTAGGCAAAGTCATTTGTGTGTGAGCGAGCAAAAGCCTTGCCAAGTAGCTTCTATTTTATCTTGACTGTAGTCAGCAATCACTGGTGGAGCCTCTGAATGGTACTGACATGTACAATTTGCATTATGAGAATCAAAAGAGAGAATATACGTGGAGGTGCTTTGTAAAGTAGAAACCGCAGAGGTCGTGCAGAGCTGTGCAATTGTCGTCTGCGCGTGTCACTGTCTTGCTGCACCTTTTCCCGTGCACCTTCTTGTCAGTGCGGGCTGTCTGATGCTTCTCAGAGCCTAGGATGTGTAGTTTTGATGAGAGTGATCTTAAGGTACGTAGTAGATATTCAATAAATGACTGTATGGATACACGATCATGTCATGTTTATTAATTCACTAAGGATTTGTCGAGTGCTTACCTTGGGCTACCCTGTCTCCATTTGGCTTTTTTCATCCTTCAGTCTCACTCCTTGGTGGATGCATCTTGGTGTCTGACTTGAATTGGGGGAAATTCTCAGTCATTATGATTTCAGATGTTTTTTCTCTTCCTTTCTCTTTCTTCTTCTGGTATTCCCATTCTGTGTGTACTGTCCCACAGTCATTGGAGAGTCTGTTCTGTTTTTTGGGTTTTTTTTTTTTTTGGTCTTTTTTTTTCCTCTTTGCTTTTTCATTTTCAAGGATTCTATTGATATGTTCTCTGGCTCAGCGATCTTTTCTTAGCTGTGTTTTGTCTACCAAGAAACCCATCCAAGGCATCCTTTATTTCTGTTATTATTGTTATTATTTTTATCTTTTCGGTTCTTTTTCTAGGATTACCATCTCTCTTTTCACATTGCCATCTCTTCTTGCATGCTGTCCACTTTATCTATTAGAGGCTTCAGCATATTAATCGGAGTTGTTTCAAATGACTGTTCAGATAATCCCAACATCCCTGCCGCGTCTGGCACTGATGCTGGCTGTCTTACCAAATTGTGTTTTTCACCTTTTGCAATGCCTTGTGATTTTTTCTTGATAGCCAGGTAAAAGGTAGCAGGCAAAGGAATCGCTATAAATAAGCCTTTACCAATGTGATGGTAAGGAGCTGGGGGAGGGGAAGCATCCCATAATTAGGTCTCAGTCTTAGTGAGTCTATACCTTGAACTGTGAACGTCACGAGTGTTTACAGAATGGCTGGAGGGGGCTGGAATTGAGTACTTCCCTTCTCTCACGTGGAAGGCTGGAGTTAGGTATTTCTCATCCCCCAGGTCAGTTAGGCTCTGATGATACCCCAGCAGGTTAGGCTCTGGTTAATCAAGTTTCCCAGGAGAGCAGGGCTTTTCAGAACAGAGTGCTTTGGCGTATTTAAAAATGGTCCTTTTTCACCTAGAGATTATCATGCTAGGTGAATTAAGTCAGACAGAGAAGGACAAATATCATATGATATCACTTATATGTGGAACCTAAGAAAATGATACAAATGAACTTATTTACAAAACAGAAACAGGTTTACAGACATGAAAAACAATTTATGGTTACCAAAGGGAAAAGGGGAGGAATGATAAATTAGGAGTTTGGGATTAACAGAGACACAGTATTATGTATAAAATAGATAAACAACAAGGACGTACTGTATGGCACAGGAAACTATATTTAATATCTTGTAATAACCTATAATGGAAAAGAATCTGAAAAAGAATACACACACACACGTATACATGTATATATACGTATCTGAATCACTATGCTGCACACCAGAAACTAATACAACATTGTAAATTAACTAAACTTCAATTAAAACAATTGTCCCTTTCTTCTTCCCCTTCCAGAAGCACAAGGGGGTGCATCTCTGATATTTATTATGAGAATCTGTTCTATCTCCTAGAGGTGAATCTCACAAAACTGTGGGGCTCCCTCATGACTGGGTCCCCTGGAGTTTTTGACTCTCTGGTTGTTCACACGAAGCCTCCATCCATTTGTCAGTTACAGTCTGTGTCTCCCTGGCCCCATGCTGGTTCCTGCAGTGGTTTCCACTCCTGAGTCTCTGCTCTGGGAAGCCGTGACTCCCTGTATCCATCCATCTGTCTCTCCCGTCTTGGGTGCTGCTGTTTGCCCTGTGTCCTCACTTGTCATACAGCTGCTAGGAGACTGGTTGCTCTCTCTAAGTCCACTGGTGTCTGAGGTCAGGGTCAGCAGTGTTGATAAATGCTGACCACTCCTGCCTTGAAAGTTTCTCTTCAGTGGGCTTCAATAACTCAGTTCATTTAATTAAGGGGTTTATTCTATCTCTCTATCATTTTGCCAATTTTTTTTCAAAGATTCAACTCTTCTTGCCCTTAAATCCGGTTTTCTCCACCTCGGCACTATTGACATTTCGGACTAGGTGATGCTTTGCTGTGGGGGAGATGTCCTGTACACTGTAGGATATTTAGCACATTCCTGACTCCAGCGTTCGATGCTAGTAGCACCAACCCCACCTCCCTGCAGCTGTGACAACCAAAAATGTCTCCAGACATTACCAAATGCTCTGTAGAGGGGTGAAATTTCCCCCAGTTGAGGACCACTGTCCTAACCTAACGGTCTCCCTAAGATTAAGAAATAAAGTCCACCCTGGGGATTTAGTTATCATCTTTGTTCAGCTTACTCCTGCATTGCATCTCCCCTGTCTTTTGAGCTTGGGGCTTTTTGAACTCCCTGTAAGACCATTTAAACCCAATGTCTCACCCTCATCTCAAATTCAATCCAAACAAAACCAAAGCCATTATCCACAGCCCTGCCCGCATCTCCTCTAGCCCTGGGCATCCCCCTACTGCACAGGTTTTGAAACATTGGTCATTCTCGCCTCTCTTTTCAGAAGCCCCACATTCAGTCAGCACCCACTGTCCTTGCTCTCCTTTGGAATCATTTCTTTTTTCCCCTTTCCTTCTGTAAACCCACATCACTTCAAATGTGCATTATTATTACAACATTCCACCTCTTCATTCTGGCTCCAGGCTTCTGCTTTTTCTGCACAGCACCGTTGAAAGCATTTTTAAACGATGGCCGGATTTACGTTCCTTGTCAGCTCAGTAGCAAAAGTTAGCAAATAAAATTAAAACTCACTTGTCTGAATATCGAGGTGCCTTCACAATTGGGTCCCACCTCTTAGCTTCCTTTGCTGCCTCATTCTTTGGTTATCCCAACCTTCTTTTCAGAACTCTAAGCTCACTCTTGCACTCAGGTACTTTTTTTTTTTATTGTCATAAAATATACGTAACGTAAAATTGATCACTTTAACCATTTTAAGTGTAGAATTCAGTGCCATTAAGGACATTTGCACTTGTGCCATCATCACCACTATCCATTTCCAGAAATGTTTATTACCCGAAACAGGACCTGTACCCATTAAACAATAGCTCCCCATTCTGCCCTCCCCTCAGTCCCTGGTAACCTCTATGCTGTAAAGTTGTCTTTTCAGGGACCTCAAATAAGTGACATCATATAATATTTGTCCTTCTGTGTCTGACTTATTTCATTCCGCATATTACTTTCAAGGTTCATCCGTAGCATGTGTCAGAATTTTATTATTTTACAGGTTGAATAATATTCCACTTTACAGATATCTGCCTCGGTGTATGGGCTGAGCTGTCCCTTGTCCGGTGACATCTTTCCCTTCCCCTTCACTTGTCCATCCTCTGAGGCTTTGCTCCAACAGCACCTCCTCTGTGAAACTTGCCGCAAGCTCATTCCTAACTAGGACATTTTACACCTAAATTTTGTAACACATAAGTTTTGACATAATTCCTCATTCTTGCACCATGTAATTTGGGAGTATGTGACTCACCCTATCTTTTCAGTATTTTATCGTAGCTGTTTATTTCCAGCAGAGCACCAGACAGACAGCTGCTTCTGAAATGTTTGTTGATTGATTGACTGCTCGCTGTCAGGAAATAAGCTGTCTCTTCAGAGAAGTAAATATTCCAGAAGCTAGTTGGGCATAGGCAAACATATATATCTTTTCTTTTTATCAACAGACCTTTAGCTGAGTTCTCTTGATATTCTTTTTTTTTTTAACATTTTTTATTGATTTATAATCATTTTACAATGTTGTGTCAAATTCCAGTGTTCAGCACAATTTTTCAGTCATTCATGGACATATACACACTCATTGTCACATTTTTTTCTCTGTGATTTATCATAACATTTTGTGTGTATTTCCCTGTGCTATACAGTGTAATCTTGTTTATCTATTCTACAATTTTGAAATCCCAGTCTATCCCTTCCCACCCTCCACCCCCCTGGTAACCACAAGTCTGTATTCTCTGTCCATGAGTCTATTTCTGTCCTGTATTTATGCTTTGTTTTTGTTTGTTTGTTTTTTAGATTCCACATATGAGCGATCTCATATGGTATTTTTCTTTCTCTTTCTGGCTTACTTCACTTAGAATGACATTCTCTAGGAGCATCCATGTTGCTGCAAATGGCATTATGTTGTCGGTTTTTATGGCTGAGTAGTATTCCATTGTATAAATATACCACCTCTTCTTTATCCAGTCACCTGTTGATGGACATTTAGGCTGTTTCCATGTTTTGGCTATTGTAAATAGTGCTGCTATGAACATTGGGGTGCAGGTGTCATCCTGAAGTAGATTTCCTTCTGGATACAAGCCCAGGAGTGGGATTCCTGGGTCATATGGTAAGTCTATTCCTAGTCTTTTGAGGAATCTCCACACTGTTTTCCATAGTGGCTGCACCAAACTGCATTCCCACCGGCAGTGTAGGAGGGTTCCCCTTTCTCCACAGCCTCTCCAGCATTTGTCATTTGTGGATTTTTGAATGATGGCCATTCTGACTGGTGTGAGGTGATACCTCATTGTAGTTTTGATTTGCATTTCTCTGATAATTAGTGATATTGAGCATTTTTTCATGTGCTTTTTGATCATTTGTATGTCTTCCTTGGAGAATTGCTTGTTTAGGTCTTCTGCCCATTTTTGGATTGGGTTGTTTATTTTTTTCTTATTGAGTCGTATGAGCTGCTTATATATTTTGGAGATCAAGCCTTTGTTGGTTTCACTTGCAAAAATTTTCTCCCATTCCGTAGGTTTTCTTCTTGTTTTACTTCTTGTTTCCTTTACTCTGCAGAAGCTTGTAAGTTTCATTAGGTCCCATTTGTTTATTCTTGCTTTTATTTCTTCTAGGAGAAAATTTTTGAAATGTATGTCAGATAATGTTTTGCCTATGTTTTTCTCTAGGAGGTTTATTGTATCTTGTCTTATGTTTAAGTCTTTAATCCATTTTGAGTTGATTTTTGTATATGGTGTAAGGGAGTGTTCTAGCTTCATTGTTTTACATGCTGCTGTCCAGTTTTCCCAACACCATTTGCTGAAGAGACTGTCTTTATTCCATTGTATATTCTTGCCTCCTTTGTCAAAGATGAGTTGACCAAAAGTTTGTGGGTTCATTTCTGGGCTCTCTATTCTGTTCCATTGGTCCATATGTCTGTTTTGGTACCAATACCATGCTGTCTTGATGACTGTAGCTCTATGTATTGTCTGAAGTCTGGGAGAGTTATTCCTCCAGCCTCTTTCTTTCTCTTCAGTAATGCTTTGGCAATTCTAGGTCTTTGATGGTTCCATATAACTTTTATTATGATTTCTTCTAGTTCTGTGAAATATGTCCTGGGTAATTGGATAGGGATTGCATTAAATCTGTAGATTGCCTTGGGCAGTGTGACCATTTTTGATATTCTTTATTAGCCATTTAAAAACAGAAGAAGGTAGTCTCTCATGAAGCAAGTAACTCATGCGCTTCTTCTGAGCCATTTCTTGAGGGCTCCTTTCTCATTTCTGAGTCTCTCAGCTGTACTCACTCCGAATGTATTACTCTCTCTCTGTTCCTTATTTCCTCCCCATTTTCCATACCCTGCACACACACTCACACACACACACACTCTTCCATCCCTACACTGTCGCTCTCACTCAATACTTGGGTTTATGCCGCCCTTTATTGCTAAGGTTGCTGCTGCTATAAATAGCAGGTTAATATCATTTGTTTTGGCTAATCAAATACAATAAGTACCTTTCAGAAGATCAATTAATTGGAAGAGATTAGATTCAATTCTTAAGGAAGCAAGTTTGGCATTGTTTTTGGTTTTCTTATCGTCTATATAATTTGCTCCCCTGCAATCTTTTTCCCCCCAGTGTAGGAGAAACCTTCTCTTGCTGTCTCTTGGAATCCCTTTTAGTAAGGGACAATGTTATTTTCCCTTCATGCTGTCAGTCTGCTCCTTAATAGCTTGATTATTTTTTAACGATGTATGTTCTCTTGTTTCTCAAGTGTTTAGACTCAGATGAATGACAAGTGGTCTTCCTGTTCATCGAGAGATAGTTGCCAATGTTCCCTGAAGCTTGGAAACAGCTAGCTCTCAACTTGTAACATTTTACAAATATTACTTAGAAAGATGGGCTCTGAACGATCAGAATTCCTACAAATGCATTTCAATTGATTTTTTTGGCCAGAGGAGCTTTATCCTCTCTCAAGAGATTTATCTCAATCACTCAGCATTATGTTTCTCCTGGAAATCCTTTACTCCAACTGCACACATCTGAATTTCTACATTAATAATCTTGCACTCGCTTTTGCCATAAGATCTAATGATCTTAGACGTCTCTTAAAAAAAAGAAAAGTTGATATTCTCTCTCTTCAAAAAGATTGCAGAAATGGCCATCCATATGATGCCATTTGTCAGTTTCTTGATAAGACTTTGCATTTACCTAATGTCCAATAATTAGGGGCCTAATTTATAGAGTCTACTTATTCATACATGTCTACATGCAAACAACTTATATGTTGTTAGGCATTAAGCTTTATCTATGTATCCAGCAAACATCCAATGATTACTTACTGTGTGTTAGGCACTGTGCTAGGTGCTGGGGGTACAATGATGGAGAAGGTGTATGCAACCCCTGTTCTTCCAGCTGCCAAAGTCTAGAGAAGATACAGAGAATCTGAGCAAACAAGTGCAAAAGAGGGTGGTAGCTACTATGATGTGGCAAGTGCAGGTTGCTAGGAGAGCCGGGAGTAACATCGATGATGGTGATAATAGCCAACTATGTTTAACACTTCTATGTCCTAACAACTCTATGACCTTGGTACTTATTATTACCTCCTTTTATCGATGAGGAAACTGAGGCACAGAAAAATTAGGTAACTTGTCTACAGTCCCCACAACTAATAAGTGGCAGAGCCAATATTTAGGGGCACCTGACTCTGATTCAGTGACACGGAGAAGGCTCCTGAGAGGAAATGGTGTGTAAGTGTGGAGGTAACAATAGGTAGGCATTTTTAGGGAAAAGGGTTAGAAATGACAGAGCCCAGACAGAGGAAATAATAGATACAAATCCTGGTATTAGGGAAGAGCTGATGATGCCCAAGGCACGGAAGGAAGTTTGATTTTGGTAAGTGGAGGTTGAACGGGAAGTGGTGAGTTACCAGGATGGAGTAGGGGCCAGACTGAGTGGGATGCTAGTCCCTGTCAAAGGGCTTAGAATTCACCCTAAGATGGGTAGGAAGCCATCTGAAGCAGGAGGGTGACTTGATCAAAACTGTTTTCAAAGCTTCTCTGGTAGTGGAGTGGAGAACTGATTCACAGGAGTCCCGTCAGATGGCTGTTGCAGTAATTCAGACTAGAGATGACAGCGGCCTGCCCTCGGATTAATGGCCGTGGACATGGAGAAACAGGGAGACCTGAGAGATCTTTGGGAAGCAGAGTCCAAGAGAATGGATGACATGGGGGCTGGAGAAGAGAAACTGGTACTCTTGCTTGGTGAACATGTGGCTATTGATACCAGAGTAAGGGAGTGAGTGGAACAGATTTTGGGCATGTTAAGTTTTAGGAGCTTGTGCTTGGAAGACAGTAGGCATTGGCGGGGGGAGGGTATAGCTCAGTATAGAGTGCATGCTTAGCATGCAGGAGGTCCTGGGTTCAATCCCAGGTACCTCCATTAAAGAAACAAATAAACCTAATTACCCCCCTCAAAATAAAATAGAATAAAACACTCATGACTGAACAGAATTTTGGAGAGAGGACATGGCTCAAGTGGTAGAGCACATGCTCAGCATGCACAAGGTCCTAGGTTCAATCCCCAGTACCTCCTCTATAAATAAATAAATAAATAAATAAATCTAATTACCCCCCACCCCCCCCAAAAAGGAGACAGTAGAATAGGTAGGCATGATGCTTAAGAAACAGATCTGAACTGTAACTATACTTTCAGAAGCTGTCATCACTTAGATAATAATTGAAGGCATGGGCTTCGATAAGATTGCTCTGGGAGAATGCGTAGAGTCAGAAGGGAAGATGGCCCAGGCTAGCACTGAACTGTGAACTATAATGAACTGAAGTGGGGAGAGGCTCCTTCAGTGGAAACTGAGAGAGGGTGGCTGGAAAGGAAGGAGACAATTGAAAAAAAAAAAGTGCTGACATAGAAGTTTAAGGAGAAGGCTTCAAACGTAAAGGGGAAAGGTCAGCTTGTAAAATTCTACTGGAGTTCAAGTAGAAAGTAATGACAAGGAGGCTGATTGCAAGTGATCTTGGCAAAAGCAATTTTAGTGGAGCGGCAGGAGGCAAAGTCAACGTCGTGCGTACAGGAAGTAAGGGAAGGTTAGTAGGAAGGTGAGTGTGGACAAATTCTGTAAAGAGGTTTGCCTGTGAAAGAGGAGAGAGAGCTGGAGGGGCAGAGGGGAATATGTTTTTCAATGTAGACTTAAGCAGGTGTAATTGCTGATAGAAAAGAGTAGAGGGGGAAAGAGAGAGAGAGAGATTGAAGAAATGAGGTAATAAAGTGGGAGAAAATCTATAACTGATAGGGTGAGGTCCCCAGGAAGGCAGAAGGTGGTGGAATTCACAGTCTTGATGGAGACTGGTCACTTTTGTTGTGGAGAGAATGTTTGAAGTTGCGGGTAAGTTTGGTGATAGGACACCGAGAGAGCTGCTATCCAGTAATGGCTTTTGTTTTCTCTGTAATGTCACTGGTGGGGCCATCTGATGAGAGATCGAAGGAGAATTTGTGCCACTGAAGCGTTGAGGACAGTTCAGAAAGGTCTGAGACGCCTGTCGTGGTGAATGGAGAGAGATGACTAAGGAAGCAGGAGGGCCGCAGGTAGCCTCGCGAAGTGGGAAACCACACCGTCATGGTGGTGCCAATCCCAGCAGTCGTGTGCTTTCTTCGGCAGCCTGGGCATGAGTTCAGGAAACATGCATAGGTAGGTGGACCCAGGGTTGGGAGATTTTTGAGGGAGGCGGTGATAGAATGGGGATAGTACAGGGGAGCTGGAGCTATTGGAGGTATAAGGAGATGGTGGAAGTGATGGTCTTTGGACTCAAGACCGTGACTGTGGAAGGCAGTGAAGACAGAGGGGGCTGACGAGGAGAAAGCAGGGAAGGAGGTGTTGATGCTGAAGAACAGATGTAGTGAGAGAACTGACTGCTGGCGCTGGAAGGAGTGGGTGGGGGCCCGAGAGGGCTTGATTTAAATGCCCTTGGTTTCAGAGATGGCGCGCTGTAAGGGGACGTGGCCCAGTGGAGGGGCCCTGGGACTGGGTGAGTGGAGTTGAGTCGAGGGGGGCTCTGGGCTGGCTCAGCAGGGCCCAGTGACTATAGACCTGGCTCGTGAAGGCACCTCCTGACCGCCCTGAGACGTCTCGACTCTGGCTGTGGCTTTGGGACCAATTTTGTTCAGATCTGAGACAGCTTTAAGGGGTGAGGAGAATCTATTCTGGCTTCTCTTTCCATTCATGGTTGCTAGAAAATTAAATAAGGGCCCCAGGATTCCAACTTACGGATTTCCCCATTTTTACTTCTGAAAAATAAAAACAAAAAAATGAGAGGACTGAGTAGTTTTTCTTTATATGTCTCGAACATAGTTATTGCTTTGTTGTTGAAAATTAGGTCTCAGAAGTTCATGGGTTTTTAATGTTTCATACCATACATTTAAGTATAATTAACAAGAAAATGAACCTTAAAAATCAGCCATCAACACCAAATGCTGGTGAAGATACAGAGCAACAGGGACTCACTCATTGCAGGCCAGAATGCAAAATGGTCCAGCCACTTTAGGAGACAGTTCGGCACTTCCGTACAAAAGTAAACATACCCTTACCATAAGATCTAGCCATTGTGCGTGTTGGTATTTACCCAAAGGAATTAAGAAAAAAAACTTACAGGTTTCCTCCTCCATATTGGATAGTCTCATATCCACCCTGAGCGATTTCTAAACATAGAAATCATCATGCCAGTTTCCATTTCCAGAAGAAAAAGACTCCATTGGTTCAAATACAAAAGGTAGAATGTAATGTCAAATGATTCTCCAGGAAGCAAGATGGAAGCTCATCCCTTTGAAGACTGTACTTATAATTTCCATTCAATTCAACTGACTTTAGTGAAAGTCTGCTTTGGGCACTGCCTGGCAGAGGGTGAATAGGACGTGGTCTGTTCTTGGCTCTTAGTAAATGGAGAATATTGGCTACATTTGATCCTCTTTTCCTTGTCCCATAGGTCCCATTGAATCCAGGACTTGGTGTAAAGAATGGCGAGCGTTCCTTTCTGAGTGGCACCTCGGAAGCAGACACGCTCGCCCAGGGCTCCAGGCTGACCCCTGTCAATGCAGTTGGGACCCTTGAGCTGAGAAGCCGAAGGAGCCGGGGTAGGAGGTTGAAGGTGGGCTCTGTGGATCTCCCTGAGCCTGGTGGGAGGCCAGCATCTGACAGCTCCAGAGGCACGTCGTGGAAAAACCCTGGCTGTTCATCCCCACCCAGCAGCCCAGCCACGGACTCCCAGCTGCACCTGCCTCCTCCCCACCTTGACTCCGCGGCCAGAATGAAGGTCGTCAGCTGGGAGAACAGCTTTGAGAACCTGGAGGCAGAGACAAATGTTGATACAGGATTCACCGTGGTCAGTTCTGAACCCAGGCGATCTTTTCTGGGTAGATTTCCCAGGCATCTGCAGACCCGCCCACCACCGACCTGCCCGTCAGCCCCTTCCTCAGGGGCAGCTGCTTCCAAAACCAGCAGAATCTTTAAGGAAAGGATCCATCCTTTGTCACTTGCTGGCCAGAGGGATCTTGGTGCAGGGAAGATAATCTCAAAATGTGCCCTTCCTCTGCCAGTCCAGGGTGAAGACAAAGCTGCAGAAGAAGAATTCTTTATATAGCGTAAAACAGCAGTGGTTTTCAAAACACAGGCTCAAATATAATGTTCTGGAGAACTGACCCAGAATGGAGCTAGAAATGGAGCTCTGACTCAGAATCAGCCTGTTTCTTGTTCATCAAAGAGGGCCCGAATGCTAGCCACACACAGATCTAGATCATTTTTATTTCCAGTGTTCAAAGTCTAGCGAGCTGGTGATGAGTTGTTTATTTGTCATCATGGTCGTGAGGGAACACAGCCAACGCACAGGGGGAAAGCCCAGCGCCTCACGTCCTTGGAGGCACACTAACCCAGCTGGGTGTGTTGAGTTCAGCACCTCTCAGGATAATTGCATTGTATGCAATTGAGTGGGGTGCATTATGCAATGCTGATTGGTGTCTGTAATTTGGTTTTAATTTTTTCTTGGGTTGCGTAGCTCATCCCTCCAGACAGCATGGGCTGTTTAGTGTTTTTTAATTTTTATGTGACCTCATTTGGTAACTAGGTCTTGTTCACCACCTACCCTCTAGTGACTTTCGCCTTAAAAGTTGTTTGCATCTGGAATGAGTTAACATGCAAAGTGTTTTGAAAATTACAACCCCCCCTTTTTTTTTTCCTGTTTAATGAGCAGCAACTCTGGAGCCGAAAAATCAGGTTAAAAATGAAAGCTGGGCTCTAGGGTTTTCTTGCTCCTCATTTTTCATTTGTTTCTGCTCTACTCCGGTGGGGCCAGTGGTTCATGTAATTAAGCAGAGAGGAGTGGACGATTCAAGATCTCCACTGAGTGTGGCAGGAAGAGTGCACTGGTTGGGTCCCTGGAGCAGGACTTGGGTTTTTCTGGCCATGTTCGAATTCTTAAATTGCTTTGCAATGCTCATTCATTCACTCATTTATACATTCATTCATGCAACACATTGTACTGAACATCTGTGTTTGAATAAGACATTGACATATGGTATATACATTCTGTGGTCATCAAACTCCAAATTTGTTTATGGTTTTACTGTATGACAAATCCATTCTATCAACTCTCAAGAACATGTTGAAGTTCAAACTTACACCTCTGGGAAACTTTTCCACCAGTGATTCCCACACTTGACGTACAAGGCTGCAGTAAGAATTCACAACCTGTGGATGGAGACTGGGCATATTATGAATTACAATTATAATCATAATGGACAAATTCTCAGTTGCTCATATGACATATTGTCTGATTGGATCTATACATACATTTAAAAAAAAATCTGTGGTCTGTGTGTTTCAGCTAATTTGTAAGATTATTTGACTTCACAAACTTCACTTTCCAGAACAGCTGTTACATGATTATAAATGCTGGGTTAGCTGAAAATTTTTGAGACCCCCAATACTTAATTCATCCAGTTGGAGAGAAGAATGAGTTCAGGCTTAAGGATGAATCTTAAATGGCAGGTAGACTGGGCTGAGTTTGGGTGCTCTGTCCCCCTAAAAGAATAAAAATGGAGAAGAGCTACAAATGGACAAAGGCGTGAGTTCTCAGTGGATTGCTTGTGTCCTTACATCATCAATATATTCTTACCCTCATTTGCTTTCTTTCCCTCAGATTAAAGTTAGATCTTAGAAACCAGGCTGAAGAACTTACTTTTGGTATGGTTCCTGTAATAAGAGTTTTTTTTTTTTAAAAAATGAAAATCTTATGTAAGTTGAACTATTGAGCTGCCTTGAAAAGCACAGCAAGAAGTCCTGAAATTTCTTTCCCAATTTTTTGAGGTTATCTAAATTTCTGTAACGTAATACATGGGTAAGAATATAAGTACGTGGAAATCGCAAAGACTATTGAGGAATTTGAATGAGTAACTTACAAAAATGACTTATATTCTTAAAATGTCACCTCCTCTATCCTACTCACTAGAGGAATCCAATTTACAAAGTGGTGGGATGGATGGAAATATCAGTGGGCTAGGTGGCAGAAGCCCTGATTTTGGTCTCAGTTTTAAAATTTACTATTTATATGTGACTTTGAACTCTTTGATCTGTTACTTTATCTTCTGTACCATGGTTGTCTGGAAAATCAAGATTATGTATATGAAGGGGTTTGGATGTTGTTAAGCACCGTAAATATGTTAGCTATTCTAATTACAAATGGCCCTTCATACCCACATTTTTAAAACGTCTTGACAACAAAGGCCTTTTTTTGAAACAACCTTTAATAAAAACAATGATACCATTAAAAAAAAAAAAAAAGAAACCCAATCCTAAGATTTTTACTGTGTGTCATTTATGTTTATATATTTAGGAGGAAAATTATGGATAGAAAGGATCAGATACATCCTAAAGTTCAAAAGAGATTATATATAATGAATAAACTATGAACTAGTTTAATCCAATTTATCAAATTATCCAGACTCTTAATTATACTGAAATGTAAAATGTATCACAAAGGACTCCCAATGATCAGATAATTTTATATGTTTATAGATATATTAAAAACGTTGCATTTCAGTTGTTTGGCTATTTTTTTTTCTGTTAACATGTCATAGGTTTATAAATGTTTTAAAATGTGTTTTTTAATTGAAGTACCATTAGTTACAATGTGTCAATTTCTGGTGTACAGCACAACATCCCAGTCATGCATCTACATACATTTATTTGTTTTCATATTTTTTTCATTAAAGGTTATTGCAAAATACTGAACATAGTTCCCTGTGCTATACAGCAGAAAGTTTTTTTAAAGCTGTTTTTAACCTTAATAGTATTTCACATTTTTTTTGCAAGCATTATTTAGATATTGCTAAACTTTAATAGAAATGGTAACATTTGGAAACTTGCAAATGTGTTTAAGTGAAGTAGATCAGGGGATTTGCGGGGTTTGTGGAGACAGGGAAGCAGAGGGACACACTGTGATTTACGAAGGGAGGTGGAGCAGGTGCCTCCACTGCACCCCATCTGTCCTCGGATGTGGCGGTGTTACCGAGTCCCAGCTGGTACTGCTCGCCGCACAACAGGCCAATAAATCGAGAGATGAGTTGTTGGGGCAAGGAATAGCCACTTTATTAAAAAAGCCAGCAGACCAAGACAATGGTGGACTGGTGTCCCAAAGAACCATCTTGCCCGAGTTTTGGATACTAGTTTCTTTTATAGAACAAAAAGGGGGAGGTGAAGAGATAAACTAAAAAAGCAACGTCATTGCAAATATTTCCTGGTGGTGGCCGGACTCCGGAGGGGATGTGTTAATTCCTTCTTTCCTGCAGCCATTCACTGAAGGCCTGGTTAAGATGTTTTCTGTGGGCTAAACAGAAAGAAGTATTTGTAGCAAAAGCAATGAAATGCAAAGGCTAAAGTAAAAGAAACAGATCCAATATGGAGTCAGATTTGTTCTTCTCTATTACAATGGGTTCTTCCCTATGACAGTGGGACTTTGTGGAGGTGACCCTGCTCCTTCCACCACTTTGCCAACAAACCGGTTTCACACAGCAGGTGCTGACTGCACAGAGAGGGATGGAAGAAAGAGTGGGAGGAGGTGAAAACGCCTTCCTTCCCTCCCAGAGAAAGATGGAGAGAGAATGGGGCCACAAGTACACACCCATTTTCTCTTTGGAAACTCTTAAATTTCATCTCCACGTTACAAAACCTAGTCAGAAATTCCTGGAATAACTTAACACCAGCTGCCTTTCTCCTGTCTCCTCTAAGCCAGAATGTTTGGGGTTTTCTCTCCCTTTTCCTTTCTCTTCCTTCTCCCTTTTCCTCGTGTGTGTGTGTGTGTGTGTGTGTGTGTGTGTGTGTATGATTTTGAACCCCTCTTCATTCTTTACTTTGTTAAAAACACATTGTCTTTGCAGCATCTCCCAAGATTCCTCAAGGGTTTGACCCATCTCTGCAACTTCTAATGAGCCCCCTGGCTAAGCTCTGAGAGCATCAGAAAGATCCGCTCCTTCTCTGAGGAAAGTCTTCCTACTTTCCAATTCATCCTTGGGATTCCACTCTGGGCCAATGAACCCCACATCACTTAGAAACAAGCTGGTCTTTCCACCTACAGCACTCTCCTTTCACTCTGCTGCAACCTTTCTCTGAAGTTTTCAAGCATTTCACACAATAAGCAATGGAAGATATTGTCTGTAATCTGTGACAGGAAAACAAAAGGCGCTTATGGCCCCAGGGAGCAGATAATTAGGATTGATGTCATGAAGAACCCGATCCCGCCAAACTGTGTTTCCGATCTATCATTTCAAAAGTTGAGTTATTCCAGAGAATCTATCTGAGCTACTGAAGACACAACAAGGTCTCTGCTTAGCATGAGCTGTGTATTGTATTTGCAAATTCCACTTACGCTGCAGATGTTTTTGAGGTGTTTCTTTTAAGAACAATAGTTCTAAAAAGGTACAGTAAATACTAAATCCAAACTGATGATGGTTGACCCGAGAACTTCCTCTCCAGGAGGTTCACACTTTAGGATTTCCATCTTTACACCAATCCTGCAGAGGCAGGAGCTACAATGATCCCCATAATACAGGGGAGAAAACCAAGGCA
Source organism: Vicugna pacos (assembly GCF_048564905.1). NCBI lineage: Eukaryota > Metazoa > Chordata > Mammalia > Artiodactyla > Camelidae > Vicugna > Vicugna pacos. Next base: position 84,265,571 of record NC_132991.1, on the reverse strand, counting down.
CAGAGAGGTCAAGAGCCTAATCTGAAATGGAGCAATGACTAAGTGGCTGGATTGGGATTCGAATTCTGGTTGTCAGGAGGGAGTCTGCACCCCTGTTGCTGGTGATTAGGTTCTTGTTGCAGAAAGAATTCAGAGAAGAGACACAGAGGTCCAGAAAGTAAGTGAGGAATTATTAAGGGACGGCTAGTGCATTCTCAGGGGGAGAGCGGGCAGGCTCGGGTGAGCAGCTGTGCTGAGTTTCTCTGGCAAGTTGATTACACAGGATGTAAACATGAATGGGCGGAATAGTCATGGCGGAGGGAAGGGCTTGGGGTCATTGTCCCTGATTTTCATCCCGGCTCCACCTTCCCAAAGGGAAGGGGGATGTTTGCCCTTATTTAGTCTGTTTCAGGTGTCATGATGTCAGTGCATCATGGGTACTTCTAATCTGCAAGGTTAATTTCATTGAAATGAGGGCATAATGAGCAAAAGGTTACACTCAGACACTGGAGATTCCTGCCTTTTCCCACATTTTTTGCCTGCCTCCAGGACACCTGTCACCCGAAAACGTGTGATGTCATATCAGTCCTGAGGTTCCTGCTTTCCTCTGTCTGGTCCAAGGACCCCTGTTGTTCAACAGATGTATGGTTTCCTGCCACTTGGCCCACGCCCCGCCTTTCTCTGCTCATATCTAGCAATCCGCCTGCTCTAACATAACTATGTTACTGTCCTGACCCTCAAAAGGGGGTGCAAGAAGAAGGGAGATCTCCACTTCTTTGCAGCACCACTAGACTCCACACTGCGTGCCCCGACCTGGCTTCCCTGCTGCTCCTCAAGCACAGCCCGGACCTGCCCTGCTGGGCTCCATCTTGCCCTTTAGATCTCAGATTAAATCCCTTGTTAAGAGGGACCTGACCAGAGGGCACCAGCCCCTGTGGCTGTGCCAGGACCAGAGTAGATGCTGTTACATGTATTTTCAGCGAATGCACAGCAAGAGGTGGGAACACAGATCAGGCTTCCATTCTCTAGAAGCCAGAGATAAGAGATTGTCTCAGTCATCTGGGGCTGCCATCACAAAATACCACACCTTGGGGGGCTTAAACAACACACATTTATTTCCCACAGCTCTGGAGTCTGGGAAACCCGAGCTCAAGCTGCCAGCTTGGCTGGGTTCTGATGTGAGCTCTTGTCCAGTCTTGTAGCAGGACACTTTCTTGCTGTGTCCTCACGTGGCAGAGAGAAAGAGAGAGAGAGAACTCTCTCATATCCCTGATTTTTTTAAAAAATTGAGGTATAACGACATATAACACTATATTAGTTTCAGGCGTGCAACATAATGATTCCCTATTTGTATGTATTGCAAAATGATCACCACAATAAGTCTAGTTAACATTTGTCACCATACATGATGACAAAATTTTTTCTTGGGATGAAGATTTTTAAGATGTGCTCTCAGCAACTTTCAAACATGCAATCGAGTATTATTAAGCGTAGTCACCACGCTGTGCAAAAACACCCCTCCACTTACACTTCCTCATCTCTTATGAGGGCACTAACCCCATCCACGAGGACTGCGCCCTCATGACCTAATTACCTGCTGAAGTTCCCGCCTCCAGCTCCCACCACGCCGGGGTTAGGGCTTCCACATTTGAATATAGCATTTGCATCTTGGCATTTTCTCTTGCTTTGCGCCGTGGTCTAAATCACGAAATTAAGCATGGCAGTTTCAGCAGGACTTTGTAGTGGGCTGTGTAAATGCATACTTTGTTTTTCAGCCTATTGTCAATGTGTCACTAGAGGGCACTGTTGTGACATAATCGACTCACTATGGGGCCACCTCCAAGCTTTTCCCCGTTGCTTCAACCCATGAACACAAAGTAGATATTGTTCAATTATGTCCAGAAAATTTCCTCATAGGAGTCTCGGTGGAAGGCAGAGCCCACTGGAAATACCTTCCATCCCCGTGTCCCCCTGACGTGGTCACAAGGCCTAGACTTCACCAATCATATGTCCTCCCCTGGAGTTTTGATGCGGGAAAACTTCTTTAGGGTCGGGGATGCGGGCTGCCCTCCCAGGGACAAGTGAAGTCAGTCTTCGGCTTCGGAGCCCTCAGCCCACTCGGGTGCAGGGGCCTGGTGTCGGCGGTGAGTCATCCTCCTTTTGTTCTTTGGCATTTTCTGAGCCAGTTTTCCAGCCTTCTGATAAATTCATTCTCAACTTGAATCAGCTACAATCAATTCTATTTTTGCACCAAATAACCGAGATTGATACAGTGTGAAACACTGATAGAGGTTAGGGCCAAGTACAAAATTGGGGCACATTGTTAGGGAATTGCATTTTCAAAGGGGTAAACAAAGATGTTGAAAATCAGTCATTTGAGGATTCAATATCTCTTTGAAGTTCTTTTGGCTTTGATTCTTTTGACTCTTCCTTTTCATTGCTTCTTTCTTCTCCCTCACAGTAGTCAGGAGACCTACCCCCGCCCCTTTAGTCGGCTGAGGAGGCAGGATGGCACTCACAGAGCGGGGGCAGGGTCCCTTCTGAGAAGCAGGGCTGCCTCTAGACTCTTGTCCAGGGAAGACAAAAGAACCTTCTGTGCTACACATGGTCTGGTTTAGTCATCAGGACAGAATTGGTTAGAGCCCTTTCATTGATAAGCAAGAGAGACTGAGAACTAGCTTACACAGAAAGAGGAAAGAAGGAAAGCTACTGAGTCATTTCAATAAAGGCCAGCTTCAGGAAACCACCGTCTCAGTATCGCATCCCACCAGTGTAGCCCCCTAGTGGAGAGAGGGAGTATCTTCTCAGAGTTTCAGAGGAAAATTCCCAGACAGGGCTCTGATTGGCCTGGCCTGGGTCACATGACCCTTCCTGGGCCAATCACTGTGTCTGGATGGTGGGGTTCTCTGACAGGTGAGGCTGTGGATCTGTGTCTATTTATGTGAATGAGATTTGGTGGGACACCTGGGCAGAGTCAGCCACATGAGCAACATGTGGGTCCACAGAGGAAAGGGATTATTTTATTAATCAGAAGAAGTGAGAAGAGATATTAGTAGGCGACAAAAGCAGATGTCCACTTATGGCCAAAATTGTAGCTGGTAACCAAGGAAGAACACCTCTGCATGGTCCCTGTGAGCATGCCCCTGGATCCTGATCACCTCTTCCTTGCAAAGAGCAGGTCTTTTAACACGTGAGATCTTCCAGCATGGCCACCATCTGCCCCTTTTGTTTTCTTTAAAACCTGTATTAGTTTCCTAAAGCTGTTGGAACAAATGACAGTAAACACCATGATGTAACGTAACATAAAGTTATTCTCTCAAGCTATTCTTTGGATGCAAAACTCGAATCTCTGCCTTCATCTTCACATCACCTTCTTCTCCACTTCTCTGTCTCTTATGGTGACACTTGATATTGGATTTAGGCTCTCCCCTGCCTCCCCAATATTTCAGGAAGATGTCATCTCAAGATATTTAACTTGATCACATCAGCAAAGACCCTTTTTCTAAATGAGGTCACATTCACAGGGTTTGGAAGTTAGGATATGGACATGGCGGACCACCATTCAATCCACCCCAGAGCCCTTCTAATCATATGGTTTGTAATTTTCTGGTTTAGTTATTTATTTCTATTGCTTGTCACTCTCCTTTGGCCCACCCTACTCCTTCCCTCTCCCTGCCCCCATCTCTTAGACACACACACACACACACACATAATCTCCATCAGAGTTAGGACCTGTCTGTTATCTTTATAACTGTATTCATAAGGCCTAACACTGTGCCTGAACCACAGTAGACACTCAGTGAGTATAAGCTGATTGAAGAAAAGAATGAAAGAGTTAATTTTCTTGGATCGTGTCCCATTAGCACTTCATCAATGTATTAGTGAGCTCCTAGCCCACTGTATCAGTGTTGGGTGTGTATGTAAATCTGTTCCCTATTTTAATACGTTCTCGCTGAGGCCTGTTTTTCGTAATTCTGGGCAATCGCTTTTGCCCTTGAATCCACAGTAATGAAGTTTATGTGCCAACTAATGTGCTACGTGTTGCCCTAAGAATTAATAGTAGATAAAGGCACATAAAATACATATTGCATAGGTTTAGTTTTATTATAATTGCCTGTCCAGCTGAAAATAATTTTGGCTTCCCCCTTCTCCCAATATTTGTCTCATCTCAAATTACAGATTAATTTAGCAGTCATGGACCATGTGTGCCTAGAGCCTTTAAGTTTTTTGGCTTTTTTTGTTTGTTTGTTTTTGGTCTAACTCTCCTTTTTCAAATCAGTCACCATCTTCAATTTTTATTTCCTTAACTTGGCCATGAGCAGTTGAGGCATGAAAGGGGGGCTTCAGATGGACTCTGAACTGGTTCCAATAGGTTGAAAAGTAGGAGGTCAGTCTTGTTTCTGACTTACATATGATTTTTTTAGAAAATTAAAATTAACATGTTCTGCCACCTAAGTCAGCCCGAAACCCCTACTGGACAGAAATTTTCATGGAGTGATTTCTATTGAGATGCTTCACAGACACAGAGATGATGAAGTGGTAGTCACAGTGCCCAAGCTCTCAGGTTGGCGTGTGACCACCATGTGTACCCGGAGGGTTTCCAACCCAGCAGTTCTTTCTTGAGCACCTCCCACCAAGCAGCCCAGGGCTAGATACTGAGGAAATATTTGCCTGGTTTGGGACCGGAGAGATTTAAGGGATTTCTTGCAGTTTTCTCCTTGAGAGAGAAGTTCTCACATTTTTGAGGAAAGCAGCCAGCGTACAGCAGAGAACCGGGTTTCAGTTCCTTTGCACGTTGCCGGGTTAGTGAGCGCGCTTTAAAGGGCCTTGCAGACACCGCAAAAATGTTCCGCAAGTGGAGAAGCATAAAAACCTAACAGTCTTGCTGCACGTGGTGACCCATGTAACACAGGCCCCCTGCGGAAAGAAAAGCAGACTGAGAGCAGATCCCGGAGACTCATACTTAGCGAGCCGACCACCTCCTTACACGGCTTCGCACTGGGTTTTACCGCACTGATGGCGGCCGGAGTTTGCTTTCAGTCACACCCATGCAAGTCTCGGCGAGGCTGAGTAATTCAGTGTGAAATTTGACTTTGGGACAATTTGCAAGTTGTCTATGAAAACGAGGTATTCCAATGAAGCAGCTGAAGTTTATAGGAAACTTTTCCCCCCTTCTTGTTTCCTGTTTCTTTTTGTTTCCTTTTGCATAGTTTAGAAAAGTGGCAAAGGTCTAGCTGTGCCCTGGGAATCCCTTATGAGGTCTGAAAAATGCCCCCCCCCCATCTCTTGAATTTAATATGTTGGTCATCATTCAGTTAGACTACAGACTGGCCTGGTCTGTGCTGTATTGTGCTGAAATGAGGAAGATCAATGTCAGGTTTCGTAAGGTCACTTTTGCAGAAAGCCTGCAGAGCTGGATGAAAACGGAAAGGAACGGAGTGAAATAAACCAATATCCTTTTGGCTGTCACTTGTGGTGGTGACCAGGGGGCCGAGGACCCTTGCTCAAGTGGGGTGAGGAGAGGGGCACTTGGGAATAAGCGATGAGGAGAGAGGTTTTTAAATGTGTTAAGAAGTGCCAGAACCTCGGAAGTTTTACACAAAGGCAAAGGCTTTTTTGCTTCTTTGAGTCAATAGCTCTGTGGGTTCTGCTTAATTATCCCTGGGTCACGTCACACAAAGATCCAGTGAGGTCAGCTTTCTCGGGAGGCGTGAGCGACTCCAGGAGCCGGCAGGGATTGTGGGTCCGGTTCTGCCCCGAGGGAGACAGAAGGAAGCAGGGAGTGTTGTGTCCCTGGTGGGAGATTTTAGTATCAGACAAGAGGCAGCCAGAGAAGGAAGGAATGAACCTACTGGGCCGGAAGCCAAACACAGGAGCACGAGCGGGGGTGGGAATCAGGCCAAGATCTCACTCTCAGTTGCCCACGGCCGGGGCAGCAGGAACTTTTGTTTAATGTGACGAGAGCTGAACCAAGTTCCCCGACGCTCTGTGGATGCGTTGCCATGGGGAGAAGTGAGGGACCCTGAGCATCTTAGATATGGTGCCTTAGCCGGTGTGGGCTCAGAGCCAGAGCCCACTGGCTTCGAGCCCGGAACTAAGGTGAGGCTCTGAAGGCAAGAGAAAGTGATGCTGGTGTGTGTGTGTCAGTCTGCCTGCCTGCCCGCCTGCCAAGAGGACACACAGACAGGTGTTTAGTAGGATATGTTCGAGGCCGTGTTCTAAGACATTTTTGGTGTACAAGTCCTAAGATTTTTTACATATATTAACTCACTTAATCCTCACAACTCTGCAAGGGAGGTACCATTACCATCCTCATTCAACAAATGAGGAAACTGAGGCAAACAGAGTGTGAGTAGCTTGTACAACTAGTAGGTGGAGCCCAGGCTGTCTGGCCCAGAATTCCTGACTCCTCATTATCTCAATCTATGTGAAATACATGGCAGAATAATGACCCCCAAAGATACCCAGCTCCCAGTCCCTGGAATCTGTGAATGTTGCATGATGTGGTGAAGGAGACTTTGCAGATGTGATTAAGGTAAGATTTACAGAGGGCACCTTATGGGCGACCAGGACCCTTGAGAGCATCTGCACGGGCTCAGCAGGGAGAGGGTCAGTGGGTGGAAAGCCATGTCCTACCCAGGCTATTTTGACCTCAAACAGGTGGAAGCAGCAACTGGAAAAAGGCAGGAGAGACACTTGCCACTAGGGTAATCTTCATCAAGGAGTCTTAGTGGGCTGACCCAGAAACCATATACTAAAAATCTCTAGTGAAGAGGGAGGGGCAAGATGGAGGTGGAGGATTAAGAGGCACAAAATATCAGGTATAAAAGGAGCTACAAGGATGTATTGTACAACATGGGGACTACAGCCAATATATTATAAACTAAAAATTGTGAATTACTATATTGTATACCCGTAACCTATAATATTGTACAGCATCTGTACTTCAATTTAAAAAAATATGATATTGTAAAATAAATACATAAATAAAAAAATCTCTGCAGTACTTTTATGTAAGAAGTACGATGCTTAGTTAATATTCATGTTAAAGAGATCTTTATATTTGTATTATTTTTTATTCATCATAAAAATTAACCTTAGGTTAAAAAAATGATGACTCACAGAGGCAGTCAAATTATATAATAAAAGGGTTAAAAACATCTCAAAATACTTTTTGCTTATTTTCATTGCTCAGTAAACCGTCTGCCAAGTGAACCTACTAGGTCGTCACTAGGCCAGGTTAGTTGGACACCAAATACAAGTTGTCCACCTAGATAAGTGAGGTTTCCAAGCGTAGACAACTTTTGCCACTTCATTTCCGTCTCTGAAGTAATTGTGGGTAGTAAAGATTCATAACGTGCTTTATAGGAGCATAAACTCTTGTCAGGTGGCAATGGTCTACTTGAATTAATCAAGAGAGTACTAGTTTTTTTTTTTTTTAAAGTGACTTTTAAGTCTTTATCAATCTCCACCTTGACAATGAGAAGGTAAAGGGTCACTGAGCACTTGTTTTGCCCTTGGACTTGTGCCACATGCTTTGCACGCGTGATCTCAGAACCTTCTGAGTTGGTGCTGTGTTGGCTAGGATAGGTAACTGGCCTGAGGGCATTCTGCTGGTAAACTTCTAAATTTGGATTACCAGCCGAGACAGGTTGGCTCCTGAAAATCACAAAGGGGCTCAGTACTTTCTGATGGCGGTGACATGGAGCAGTTCAAAGAACACAGCAGCGGCAGAGAATGAACTTGGTGGGAAGGTGAATGCAGAATGGACTGTTTCTTCTCAGTGGGAAGAAGAATGAAGGATTATGTTTTGAATGAATAAAAAATGCCTACATGCGAAATTTCATCAAACTAAAAGAAACACATACTCTTCATGGTACTCTAGTCTGGTATTTGTTCAAAGGGACTCGAGTCCCTTGCCTTATATTAGGATGCACGTCTTAAAGAAAAATGGTATTAAGGCTTGGCTTCAGCAAGTGGTTGGGCTTCCAGTAGGCTGGCATTGCCAGTGTCCCCATCCAGTGAGTAGGCTGGGAGCAGAAAGAGCCAGCCCAGGGACAGAGCATGGCTGATGGTAAGGGACATGGATAGGGACTGGCAGTCCCAAACCAGGTCTCAAAGTGTCACAGACACGTGCAAGTCAGGGAAGTCACCACTGCCGAAGGGACAGGGTAGGGGCTGTGTGGAGGTGGTGTGACGGTGGGAGGTCAGGTTGAAGCCAGACCCCCTGTGAGAACAGAAGAGAATAAAGCTGGCTTTGAAGAACCCCTGCTACTTGGGGTAATGTAGTGCAAAGAGCCAATTTTAGACTTCTCATCAGGAAAGCTTCCAAAACCATGCCTTACTGGAGCTCTCCAAGCCAGTATGACCCCAGACGATGCCAAGGATGCACTCAAGTTTCCATCTTGCTCTGGAAGCCTAGACTATGTGTTGAAGTAATCCTGGAAGGTCTGTATTGAAACCAGGACTCTTTGGACTTCTCTCAGAGCAGCACTCAGTAAATAGTCATACAATTCAATTGCACTGAAAAAAAATCTGAACAGGGAAAAGGTGTCACACGTCTGCAGCGTACACTCTCGCCGTTTTAATGAGTATGCACAAATTCTCAGAGCATTGATGGCATCTGTATTACATGAGTAGGGCACTGTTGCCACCTTGTGATCAGAGATAGAAGTGTTTTTATTCTGGGAGTTGATTGTGTAATACTTCATTTCAATATGAATTAACTTCCCTCATCTGCTTCTGATCAACTCTTTCTTTCTTCTTGTTTTGTTGTTTTACATATATTTACAAGAATTTGTACTAAAAACAAAACAAAACAAAACTCTTCATTAAAATGGGGGGAAAACCCCACCCCAAGCCATTAGAAGCAAGGAAGGGGCCAATGGCACTGTGTCTCTTGCTGACACCTGTTCTCAGTAGAGCTGAATCTGCTAGCTTTGGGGCCAAATAGCAAGATACCTGTTAGATTAAATCCTAGGTACTCTAAACTGTTTTAGACATCCCTTTAGGTAAATATTAAAAAGCTCTCTGCGTTTAATTGTCAAAGATGATTGGAGCTGCCTCCGAGTTTCATTTAGCACAAGTTTTGTGGGGGTGGTGGTGAGGGAATTATTACAAAATCCGGCTAAACCTTATCCAGAGAGAGTATTCCTTACCACTGAAAATTAAAATAAGCAAAATATGACCAGCAGGAAAAACTTCACATTGATTCTAAACTAATGTAAACCTTTTGTTTTTTAATTCACAAACTGGCTCCCCCACCCCTGGTATGGGAAGATCCTGGATTTTAAATGTCATCTGCCTCCTGAAAATGCAGCTTTTCACCCATTGCTTTCTCATCAGTTGCCTTTGTAATTTGCCTGCTTCTCCAAGGCCACCCGTGGTTTGGCTACGACACTATTGTCATGAGAAGTTGTCCTTACAATACTTCTTCCTGACCTTTCATTATTTCTAACTGGACCCCTCTCATCACTCCCTGACCCCTCCATCTCAGGATCCCACCTTTTTTGTTGTTGTCATCTAACACTGAGCATGATAGGAGTATGTGTTTGCAGGGGGCAAATGCAGGTCTTTTTTGTTTCTATTGGTTTAAAATAAGAATCTAGGCCTTGCTCAGATATGTTCAGCAACAGCTCAGATAAGTAAGGAACAAATTAGGATCCTAAAATATGGAAGCTACCTGGTACTGAAAGCCAGGCGTTGCCTGATCAAATGAGGATGCCTGAATTGTTAGTGCGAAATGCCTCCTGGACAGCTACAGGGTTCTAATCTTCCAGGAAAAAAACAAGAGGGGACAGGAAGGAAGGGGCTAGGGCACAGCCATTCAAGGAATGACACAGCGATTCATACCAAGATGGCAGAAAATCCAACTCCCAACGGACCTTGGGGCCCAAGATGGGGGATGATGTGACTTCCAGCAGACCTTGAGCTTCATTGCACACTCGCTGTGACACCTTGACATGGTAAATGGCACTCCCACAAGCACCAAGGCGCTTCCGAGGCTGACCTCAAAAGGTCAAAAAGTGGATGGAGCCCAGTTCCTGGGAATCCCCATCCCTTCCCCAAAGTAGTTGGAGTAACTCTCCCACTTGTTAGCATATGAAGTTACTGAGCCCATAAAAATGAACAGCCCCTCACCTGGCGGCCTTTCTCTCGTCTGCTGAAACCGCCTGCACTCTGTCTGTGAAGTATGCATCTCTCTGAATAAATCTGCTTTCACTTACCTGTGGCTCGCTGTTGAGTCCTTTCCCGCTCGAAGCCAAGGACCCACACTTGGTGGGGCACGTCCCAGGGGCTCAGCTGAGACCTGGGACACGGCCATTCTCTCACCCCGACGTGCTCCTGTATCAAGTCAAGAATGACGACGGTCTGAGACTAAAGTTAAAACCACTCCTTGTTTCACTGCGGCTCCTTGGCCCCTGCATGGAGGTAGGCCTGGGAAGATGGGACCCCTTAGCTGCGCTGGGATAACACTCGGATAACAGATGCATCAGGGTTTCCTGAGAACTTGACATCCACGGTCCTGTTCATCCCGCATACCTTTCCGTCAGAGAGAGTTTGATTTCTTGGGGATAAGTATTGAGTTCTGGGCCAGTGCCAAGACATCATGTCTGAAGCCCTTCCTAAACTCATCCCCTCTTAGACCTGATAATTACAGCATTCCTTTTAGCTTCCAGCTCTGCAAAAATGCTAGCAATTGAGTGCTCAAGGGGGCAGGATTCTGGTACCATTAAAAGGCTCCATTACCACCTGGACCTGTGACCTTTCTTACTGACTGTTGAACCTTCCTGGAGCTCTGGACTGAGTTTCTGCCTGATTAGGAAGTGGTGAGAGGACAGATCTCTCCGGACTATCCAAGGAGGCTCCAGCTGCCCTAAGATGTAAGCATCACTGCTCCCGTTTCATACTCTGCACAGGTGCGTGTGCTGCTTTGCAGCTTTTCATGTAGTTCTTATTCTCCTAAATAAGTTAGAAGCTCTTTCAGGGGCAGGGAACCTATCAACTGCCTTTAGCTCTCAAGGAGGCCCTGGAAATTTGTAGGAACTCAGTAGTGTTTCCAGTTGATAATCAGATAGATAATAAAGAACGAGGAGGAGGAAGAGCAGGAGGAAAAGCAGGCAATGGACAGATGTCAACATATCCAAGGGAATCCGAAGGATGACATGAAGCCCAAGGTTCAAAAACCTGTATTCAAGCGGGACGGTCACACCTAGTGCAGTCCGGGGGGGACGATGGCTTTGTTGGCATCTTGTTATTTTATGCTTGGAGTCTGGGGTTATCCAGCAGGAGACAACGAAGAGTGAGGCAGGTTGTTCACAGATGAGGGGAAAAGTCAAGGAAACTGGCCAGTAGAGGGGAGTAGAGGCACTTCTCTCCATCTCCTGTTCTCACCCTGGTTCCCGCCCTCAGGAGCTCCTGCAGCCTGAGGTCTATCTCCCCCCACCCCGACAGAACCAGGGAGAAGCCACTGTTAGGCAGAGTTGACTCTTGCTGGTGGAAAAGTTCCCAAAGCTATCTTTCTAGAAGTTGTATCTCTTTCAATTTCAAGTTGTGATCATGATGATTTTTTAGATGCATAGAACTGAGCTGATCATATGCCTAATTACATAGCCTACAAACACTATAGTTCTCTGTTTCAACCTCTCTGTCACTATTTTATTTTAATTCTATTCTATTCTATTCTCTCTTTGCTCCTGGTCCCCGGTCTTATCCCCCTCCTGTGTCTGGTGTATTTACTATACGTCTTTCCAAATGTCTTTGTAACTTTCTTTGTGTGTGTGTTCATGAGAAACAGAGAGCATTGCTTTCTGTTTTAGAAAACGTACTTAAGCGGCATTGTGCCCTCAATCAGTTCTGTTCCTTCTTCTCTTTTTTCAATCAACATAGGGTTTGGAGATGTGCTCATGTTGCTCTATGTACTGCTTGCTCCTTCCTATCCGCCCCTTTCCCTCTGTGCAACAATCTATGCATACATGTGGAGCACATTTTGCTGATCTGTCCCCACGCTGTTGGGCAACTTCATGGTCTCTAACTCCTGGAAGCCCCAGCGCTGTACTCTACCCACTAACACTTGGTCTCTTGAGCATCTGTGAGAGAATTTTTTCAGGGAAATAAACTTAGAAATAGAGAGCTGTGTCTGAGGAAATAGGTTTCCTGATGTCACAAAATCCTGACAGATTTCTCTCCTAATGAACACACAAGCTATGTTTCCACCAGCAGTGTATAGGTTTCTTGTTTTTCCACATGATTTGATCGAAATTCTGAATTTTTGACCATCTGATGGGTAAAAATAGTTTCTCAAGGTTTTTTTTTTTTTATTTTGCATTTCTCTGATGCTAGCGAGGAGTTAGTTTTCTTTTATGAATTGCTTTGCTATCCTCTGTCCACTCTCCTCTTGGGTGTCCTGTGTTTTCCCCCTCTCACTTATAGGACTTCCATCAATACACTAAATGTGCTATAACTTACCTGATTCTTTTCTAGTCACAATAAAGGTGAACTACAAACAATTTATCTGGGTCTAAATAAACTGACACAGAAGGTTAAATATTTGTTGCCCTGACATGACCTGTCCATTTCAAAGCTGGGGGAGAAGAAAGGTCACAAAAGGAGCTGCAAACACCAGAGTAAGGATGCTTTCATCTGCAAGCAGAAGCTCAACTCAACTTAATTTAAGCATCAAGGAGGACCATAGTGGCTCAGAGAAGTTTAGGAAGGTCAGCCTTCAGGCAGGGCAGGATAGAGGTTTACAGAGGTCACCTTTTCATCTCTTGCTTCCGGCTTCCAAACTGGCCTTGCTGCACAGAAGGCTTCCTCTGTAACAAGAATGGCCCCGGGCTCCGCAAGAGAATGGGTGCTTGTGAGCTCCAGGTCAAAGTCAGTGTTTCGGTGTCATTGAGGGAGAAGTCTGTACTCAAGATTACTCAGAGTCTAATTGGCATACATAAAATTCATATTTGACTTTAATAAGTCAAAATTTGACTTTACTGAAACTTGTATAACTTTCATAAGTTAAAAAGTCCTTTCTACTAGTCTTCAGTAAGTGACAAATTTAGAAGCCTAATTCTCCCTCAGACTTTAAAAATTAAATTACAGATCTTACAAACCTAGCAAACTTTAACAGTCACTTTTAAGGGGGCTTTTATCATCTAATAAAATTCTCTTAAATGTTGAAACTTTACTTGTAAATTTAATACATTCAGTTTTCTTTGAAGTCCTTCAAAGTTAGTTTAACAAACAAACCTTTCCAAGTATTTAGATGATCTGATAAATCAAATACATTAAAACCGTAAATATGGAGAATCATCAATTCTCTTAAATGTTCTCATGTCATTTACAACCTGAGTTAACTTCTCTCATGCCTTTCACCTTACAAACTCAGGTCTAAATCAGTTACCCAAATGTCCTTTTGCATTGGAGCAACTAGATTAAGCTAAGTACTCAAATTCTTTTAAGCATTACCAGTGCTTAAACTATCCAATGTGCAGAGATTAATTTTATTTCCTTATTTAATGAGATTGTGTACAATCTGAAGTCTTGGTCAGGACATCACATGCTGGGGAGGGTGCTGTTCTCAAAGGGGGACAAGAGCCCTGTTTAAGGGCCATTGAGCCAACAGAAACTTTGAGTCCATGCCTGTCAAATGGGGTGGACTTACAGCCCTTCTCAAATGACTGCACACATAAGTTAGTTCTGAAATCAGATTTGAGAATGAAAGTCCCTGCCCAGACACTTTCAATGTTGGATTGGATTCAACTATCTATTAATTCTTTGATTTTATCCTAAATTTTTTTCAGAGCCCTATTATCTAGTAGGACCAAAACACTTATAATTTTGTAAATACACCTGACTGACTTCTGCATGCCTCCGAAGGACTGGTCAGGCTCTGCGGTCACAAATCCAAATTCATACTAATGACACTCCACAGCAGAAAAAGACTCTTTCCAAGAATAAACCACAGTGCTCACTGAGAGGACTCAGCTGGCTCTGTTCATGGTGTCTGCTCATTTCTAGAATAATCTCTGTATCCTGGACTCTGGAATATTTGGAATGGCTTATCTTGAGAAAGAGACTGTCTCTTCTTCATGGTGATATTAGGAAAAAACAAATATTTAATATACACATTTATAAGTAACTAAACATAACTATGTATTAATGTGTGTATGTGCATCTTGTAGTTATAATATGGTACATAAAATCATGAGATAAGCATACCTATGTATTCCTTTTTTAAAGGAAATATGTTGTATTTTATTAAATATCTTTCGGAAATAATAAAAATGATCACATACTTTTTCTGCAGTTTACTAAAGTAGTAAATTATATCATGGTAAATTATAGTAATTTCCTAATGTTGAAAACTTCCATCACTTCCCTAATGTTGAAATATGAATCCCACCTGGAGTCATGTATTACTGCTTTAAAACTTCTGGCTAATATATTGTTTTATTACGGTTGTATTTATCATTGAAATTTTCCTGTAATTTTCTCTTTCAATTTTTTATTAAAAAATCCCCATAGAAGTGGACCCGCACAGTTCAAACCTGTGTTTTTCAAGGGCCAACTGTGTTTCTCTCTCTTTCACTCTCTCTCTGTTTCCATTTTTTCCATTTCTTCTATGATCATTTGTTTAGGAGCCCTATCTTTTCAGCTGTCTCTTTTAGCTGATGCACATTTTCTGAGACCATCATTAATTGCATTCAAATTCTCAAAAATATTTGCTTAGCTTTGAGAAAAGTGCTCCGTAAGTTTCCAAAGGCTTTTGAGTTAGATTGTCTCCATCCTCATTCTTATTTTATTTTTATGTACTTTCTATCCTTTTTTCTTAATTAGATTAGATTAAGGTTTCTCAGCTTTGGCACTACCGACTCTGTGGGCCTGACGACCCTTTGCTGTGGGGCAGTCCCGATATTACAGTGTGTTGAGCAGCGTCCCTGACCTCCCACCAGATACCAGTGGCAACCCCCTTCACCCCAGGTGTGACAAACAGAAATACCTCCAGACATAGCCAAATGTCCCTTAGGGGTGACGGTGGGGCCATATGGCCTATGCGAGGACTCCGGGGTTAGAGAACAGTTCGTCTGGGCTTGTACATTTTTCATTTTCTTTTTAAAGACCAAGCTGTTGTATTGCTGGGCAGTTAGTTTCTTGTCTCATCACACAAAGAATTCAGAGGCCAAGAAAGTAAAGTGGGGATTTATTAAGGGATGGACGGTACACTCTCAAGGGGAGAGCAGGCAGACTCACGTGAGCAGCTGCCCTGAGTTTTTTTGGCAGGTTGGTTACACAGGGTGTAAAATGAATGGGAGGAATAGTCATTGGAGAGGTAGGAATTTGGGACCATATTCTCTGATTTTCATCCCAGCTCCACCTTCCCTAGGGGAGGAGGGATTTTTGTCCTTATTTAGCCTGGATTGGAAGTGTCATGGCGTCTGTGCGTGATGGGTGCTTCTGATCTGCAAGGCTAGCTTTATTGTAAAGAGGGCATAAAGAGCAAAAGGTTACATTCCTACACTGGAGATTCCTGCCTTTTCCCACCTTTCCTTGTCGGCCGCCAGTCCACTTGTCACCCCCAAACATTTGATTTCTTTCAGTCCTGAGGTTCCTGCTTTCCTCTGTCTGCCCAAGGACCCTGTTGTCCCGTTGATTCATGGCCTCCTGCCATTTGATCCACATTCCCCTTTCTCTGCTCATATCTAGCTGTCTGCCTGCTTTAACAGTTGGGTGTATTCTCTTCATTCTATTATTTTTAATCTCCTGATTTATTGATTTTTGCTTTTATTGTTATTTCTCTTGGGCTTTCTTTGGATCCATTTTGTTTACATTTGTCTGAATACCTGGGTTGAATGCCTCATGCATTTATTACCACTCTTCCCTGTCCATGGTCACTCTGTGGTGTCAAGTGGGATTCAGGGTGGCTTCTGCCTTCCCCAGCCCAGCGCACGCTCACAGATCTTTTCATACCGCACTACGGGTCATTGGCTTATCCCACGGAAGTTTCATCATTTTGGAAAAGTTTGTGCTATGTCAACTTTTCCCAAAGTTTCTACTTCTCTCCATGATTTGTATTTTTAGTATTTTCTATTTGCCTCAAGTAACTGAGTTGCTGTTTCTTTTTTATCTTCTTTTGTGCATTCGGTTCATTTCAGAGTAGAAAAGATGGTAGAGGCTCCTTTCAACATCCCATATTCAAAATCCAACAGACTTACTGTTGGGTCTCCTTTGAGCAAACTATATTGTTTGTTGGTAATTGTCAGCTAGTAGGTGCAGTTTGTAGGAACAGAGACGTGCAGTGTCACCTGCTTAGACCTATTCTCAGAATCGTCCTCCAAATCTTTATTTTGACAAACAAAATTGTGCTACCACTCTGTTACTAGCAATGGCAAACAGACAAATTCCAATTATGATGCACTGATGATATAAAATAATGCTTTTCTCGCCACAGAAGCACTTTATGGATGATGAGTTCTGGAAACCTGGTGGCCCAGCGTCTCTAGTGATTGGAGGTGACAGCAAAACATGGATGTCAAGGAGCATTTCCTGGATGAAGAACACAGAATTGGGAGCCTTCCCCTTCCTCGTGGAACACAGATTTTTATGGACAAAGCCAGTCAGCTGCATTCCCTTGTAAGTTTCTTCTACTCTCTTTCTCTAAATAAAATATATCCTTCCTGTTTTTAAGCTATAATCTCATGCTCAGAATTTAAACTTGAAATAACATATATCCTGTCATTCTCAAAATTCTCTCCTGTGAGGCTGAGAGGACCTGATACGAATGAAATTTAAACTCTGAAAATAACCACCACTCGGAGGCAGTAGTGACCATTCTATTGAAAACAGTTTGTCATTGTAAAGTGTAATGTCAAGTTCTGGCTTACGGTGGCAACACAGGGGCAGAGGAAGGAGACCTGGTTGTTCTTCAATATTTTATTCTTCCTACCTAGTATTGTTGTGTACTGTGTAGTGGAAAAGTGTGATTTTTAAAAATTTATAATAAATAGCATGACATGAAACCCATCAAACAGAAGGAATTTTTATAAAGTTTTTTAAATATCAAAAATCGGGTACCAAGCCATTCCTCCTCATTTTGAAAGGAGCAGGCATTCCTTCTTACCACCCCGAGAATGTGATTCATGTCAGTAAGACGGTATCTTTATTATATAAGTCACAATTCCTGGTGCCTTTTAACTGTGAATAATTTTAGGTTTATAGAGTGGATCTCTTTTGAGCTTCAGAAAAATATGATTTTGGAATTCTAAGTCACTGATTTTTTTTTTTAATGGTGTGGAGACAAGCTAGTCATTTCCCGAGCTCTACCTTTCTTAATCAGGAGCTGTGATTTGCGTGTGGGTGCTGTGGGAATACTGACATTTTATAAAGAGTTTCAGGACTAGGTTTTCTGGATGGTCCTGAAACACTTCGCAAAAATGGAAGTACTTGTATTGAGCCAATTCACAGCTTGTATTAAAGAGGGCAGAACCAATCATTGACTCTTAATTTAACACATCCAAGGGATCCAATCAATTGTTTTTGGGGGTGGAGTTGCTCTTTATTTCCAGGACACAACTTATAAGCCTTCAATGTTTGCAGCTTTCCTTCCTTCCCAATTTGCTACCGAAAATCCTTTATTTGCCAGGTCCCTTCCTACCCTACCCACTAATCACCTAGGAAGAGAGCACCGTGTTAGCTGGGAAAGAGATTAGACTGAGCTACATAAACAACATTTTTGGACAAAGGGAAAAATAAAGTCCTTGAATTGGGGTTAAGGAGGAAGTGATGAGGACTTGGCTTGTGAGAGTTTCCCAAACAGGATGAGGGAGCAGAAGGGCCTAACGTGGGCTCTGACTTTTTTCCTCATTAATGTGCTTCGAGGCGCACCTGCTAAGAATAGGCTTCTCTTTTAATTACTGTGAGTTTTAATTACTGTGAGTTGTTCAACTGTGCTTCTTTAAATATGACTTCATAGAATGAACCCTGAGCAACATGACACCTCCCTCATCCCTGTCTAGAATGGGAACTGGAGGCTGACAATGATTAGGAAACCATCATTTATCTTTGACATAATATTTTTCGAACAATTTTGAAACAAGCAAACTTTTTAGCACATGTTACTCTACCCTAGATTACTCTTTGTCATGCTGTTATGGTAAATGATTACTGTATAATACAGAGATTCTTACTAAATTATTTCTTGCATAACATTTGTGAACCATGTAATATGATCCTTTGATTTTTAGTGATGTGTTAAACATTTTTTTTCCTGTTTTTAAAATTGCTATTTTGGGGGGAAAGTATAGAAGATTATAAAGAGAGAAATGTTAGCTCATAATCTGACTGGGATATTGTGATTTATAATAAGAAATATATATTTGGCCTTCATCCTCGTTTTTGGCACAGCTCCCCTAAAACCCTTGGAATCTCCTCAGTGAAGAGAACAAGAAAGGTGTCCTTTGTTATGTTATTAAGGCAACTCCTGGATGCACCTAAGGAAGGGGGCTGGTTGCCGGGAGAACCAACCCTGTGATTAGAGGGTTGGAATTTTTCAACCTCACCTTCCTGACTTCCAGGAAAGAGTGAGGGGCTGGAGAATTAATCAGTCACCAATGACTAGTGATTTCATCAATATGACTATATAATGAAGCCTCCATAAAAAGCCAAAAAGACGGGTTTGGAGAGCTTCAGGATTGGTGAACACGTGGAGATTTGGGGTGAGTTGCACTCCTGGAAAGGATTATGAAGCCCCCTGCCCTCACCCCAGACCCTGCCCTGTGCCTGTCTTCCATCTGGCTAGTCCTGAGTTAGACTCTTTTGCAGTAAAACCGGTAATCTAGTAAGCAGCATGTTTGTCTGAGTTCTGTGAGCCCTTCTAGTAGATTAATGAAACTGGAGGAGGGGATGTGGGAATCTCCGGTTTACAGTCAATTGGTCAGAAGTACAGGTGACAACCTGGGCTTGCAACTGGCATCTGAAATAAAAGCCCGTCTTGTGGATCCGAGCCCTTAACCTATGAAATCTGAAGTTGTCTCTTGGCAGATAGTGTCAGAATTGAATTGAACTGTAGGACAGCCAGCTGGTGTTGAACGGTTGCTTGGTGGTGAGTGGAAAATAGCTCTGTTCCACGCACATGTTGGAATTTGAGTGCTGAAGTTAACTGACTTTTGAGAGATAATTGTTGCTAAAGTCTTGATTTATATTTGTTTATTCTTTTGCTGTAGCTAAATACTGTTTATGTATATATATACACACACACAGAAACCTCAATTCCAATAGAGTTGAGAAACCAGAAGGGGGCGCTCTTATGCCTGGCGAGAGCTCAGCCAATGAGAGACAGTCACAACCCATCCATTGAAAGACCCTAGACTCTCCGTTTACTGTTGCCTCCCCCTCTCCCAACTTCCTTTTCAATTCCGTGAAAGAATTCTCTCTGTTTTTGCTATGGACTTGCACATGGCTCACCATGGTTGCAGACCCTGAACTGTGATTCTTTGCTCATCTCAGATAAACTCATTTTTGCTGGCAAAATTACTAGCAGTCTGTTTATTTTTGGTCAACAGTATATAGGTTTTTTTTTTTCTTTTCCTCCAAACAGAGTCAAACTGTGTTTTAGGTTTTATATAGTAATTTTCCTTCAGTAGCATTGCTGGTGCTGGAAATGTAGCCTTAATTCTATGATCTAGCTGAACTTTTTTTTCCTAAGAGAAGGGGAGAATAGATACTTGGGTCCATCCATCACTCCCTGTTACAGCCTCCTAGTCGTGAAATAACTGAGTCAAAAGCTCTTTTACCTTCTGTAAGGCCCTTGATTTAGGGGGTCAGTATGCTCCCCAGAAGTATTTTTCTACTTTACCCTCTCCAGACACTCTGTAAGAGTGTCTGCTTCATTTAGCTCTAACATTCAGTATTATCACTGAAGCAAATAGTTAACAGTTTGAGAGGAGAAAAAAATCATCACTGTATTTGCATTTTCAGGTCCATTGGTAGGACTAAACTTTTTTCATATGTTTATTGGCTGTATTTCTTCTTTGTGAATGGTCTCTCTATGTCTTTAGCCCTTTTTTTTTTTTTTGGTATCTGCATTCAGCCACTTGAGGCGTTATGCTGCTTGAATTAGCATGTCTAGCAAGGGAGGGAGGATGGATTTGTTTTCTTCTGATGATGAGGATGAAAAACAATTTTAATACACACAGCAGATTTCCTTAAGCCTGTAGAAAACCCTGTTGAGAAACAGCTCAATGATAATTGTTCTTCGGCTCCTTTATAATTTAAGAAATTCAAGCTCACATTGGCTTTATCTGGATGTCACAGGCAAACCAGAAAGACTAGAAAATGCCCTCCACACAATTAGCCATGGATTCTCTAATTTCTTGGAAAACAGCAAAGCACAGCCAGCTTATCCCTTCCAATTAAGAGCTACCCTTGGAGTCAGACTGATAAGCCAGTTGCCCTGGTGCTGTGGGCACAGCGTGGGAGGAAAGACCGTCTTGGGATGGGCAAATAGCTAGCGTCCACTTCCAGTAGCCAGGATGTGAAGGGCGTAACTCAAAATGAGACTTGAGGGATGCTAGCTCCTCCTGCTTTCTGCCACCTGCATTTCTGTGTCACTCTTTGTCAGAATGTCCTTTTGCTCATCTTCATTAAAATGTTTACAGTGGAAAGGTGAGGGGGTGGATCTCAATATGCTCTCAACATTTGTATTTTGGCCTTCGGAGTCAAGTGTGTACTAAGTAGCACGTCTTCTCTAACTGTTGTCACAAGCACAGTGTGTTTGTGCTTTAGCTGTAGAGACGTAACAGCCCCTACTCCCTTAGCAGTGGGCACATAGATCTTGGCTGACCTTGCCAACTTTTATCCTGGCCAAGAAAATGGGGCTCACCGACAGGACGTGGGTTGTGTTTGGTGGTTCTTACTAAGGATCTCTTGTAGTGAGAAGAAACTATCTGGATCTGCTGCTGCAGCAGTGAACCAACCCAAGCAAAACTGGACTTCTATGGCGGTAAACATTTAATATAGAAAAACACTTTTTAAGTGGGCTAATCACTTGATACATTGGTCGATCACCCCCAGGGACGTCCACCTTGAGCTGTGTCCACCCCCGGACCCACCATGTGATACAGCCCCATGGGAGATACCCAGGCCACACACAGTTGCTAGTTATTCATCAATTTCTAAAGGGAACTGATGGGATTGGCTTTGAAATGGATGATCTCAACTGCAATTTGAATAGTAAAGGAAATCATGATCTAGAATTTTCAAAGAAATGAAAGAAAAGCTCATACTTCTGATAGGTATATCTTCTGAATTTCAGAGTTGCCTTTTAATTCTTCTCTCTTCTATAACCTGCAATACTTAACTATTTTCTGGTGAATTATATATAATGATTGTCTTGGGATTTTTGGCTGTATGTGACAAAACATGTTCACATTAAACTGGAAAAGGCAAAAAACTTCTAACCTATGGGTAGGTACTTCTGAAACAAGTAATCTCAGATTGTACTTTAGGTAGAATTTGCTATAATGTTTAAATCTTTCAATGGAGAACAAGTGTTAAATAGCACACTGGTCCCAGTTTATGTAATCTTGCTTTATGCTAATTCTTGTCTAAGTTTATAAAGCCCCCAAACTGAATCTTTATTTTTTTGCCTCTTTTAGGCAGCAGAGCCGTATTTCAGTTGATTGACAGATCAAGACTTGCAGAATATAACTGTCCTTCCCTGCTCTAATACTGACTTTTTGTCCTGACAAAATCATTTAATTTTTCAATCTCTAGATCTCTGTAATAAAAAGGAGGTCACAGAGAACTTAAAAGAATTGCACTGTTCTGGTATGCTGGTTTTTGAATTACCAAAATTAAATCATATTAAACGACCTTGTGTAATTTTCTTCCTAGCCTAAAACATCTTGAAGTCATTCAAATTCTCTGGCTGCATATCATAGTAAATACCCCAAAACGGTGAGACACATTTCCAAGGTCATGGTGGAGATGCCAAAAAACCCCGAAGACAATGATAAACTGACAAATGATTTCAAGTAAGTGAAGGTGTATGCATGGGCACGTGGAAGGGTCTTCTGACATGTCAGCCTGAAAACCTGACATGAACCTGAATCTTCCACCATCACTAATGCTTCCTTAAGTTAAGGCCCCCTACTCTGAGACAACTTACTGAGGTTTAGCACTACCAAGTAATTCTGATGGTTCATCACCACCTTGCTAGGTCCCACCCTTAACCGACACTTTTCAGTTGGGTGGGAGCAGGGCTCAGAGAGAGATGCTAGATTCCACAGCAGGAAGTTCAAGGAGGCAGTGGCATACAATCCAGGTACCTGAAGGTCCCCCAGAGAAGGGGCAGGCACCAGGGCGGGAGGGGAGGACCCTGGACACCAGCCCGCACAGTATCCCTCTTCGCTATGGGCTGTTAAGACTTCAGGCGTTTGAACCTACCCATGATGGAGCTGAGCACAGGTGTCTTTTAAACTTAAAATAATTTTTCCTCTTGAACATGAAAGTCTTATGTATGGTTGGTTGCTTTGAGTTTGGCTTTAAAAGGGAGGAAAAGAGGTTCTTATCAGAAAATAGGGGCATTTTTATTAAGAAAACATGGAAGAAAAAAATAAGATATAATTAAAGGATGGAAAGTAATGGCTTTCATCATTTCCTTGAAGCGTGGTCTCAAATCTGTCCTGGGGGGTTAGCTCTTCCGGGCTACGTGTAGTTGTACACTTTCACGGGTTGTAGGGTCAAGAAACAAAGGGAGGGCTTAAGAAGCTGTTTCTTATTTCAAATGCTAAAGAGAGGTCGAGGGGCACTTCAGGAGCCGTCCGAGCATCTACTTTGGAAAATAAGAATTTTGCTAGCTGTGAAGGGACCTGAGACATAGACTAGAAAGTTCGTATTCAGACTTCGTCACCCGCTACACACAGTTTGGTCCCTCCTTTGTTTTTTTGATAATCAGCAATAAAATTCACCAGTGTGGTGGGAGAGGTGGGGAAGAGGAATCAGGGGAGGCCTTTTCTGAAATACTGCTCTCAGGGCAAATGTCACCTGACAGTTACCAAAGGTCCCATCGAAGGTTCTATATCTTGGCAGAAAAGTGAGTTGCTGTCTTTGGGGAGAGGCTCATGAAGTAACCTGGCTGCTGTGATCAGCTGGATCAGCGCGTCAGAGGTAGCTGGTACATGTTAGCAGTGGCTTAAAGACTCACAAAAATTGAGGTAAAGGAAGTTTACAACAGGAAAAACCAAACCAAACCCAGTGCATTAGAAGATCATTGTCAAAGTACCTCACAGTTGTCCTAACCCCACTCTGACACCTAACACGACAGACTCGTGATGGGCAGCCTGTTCCTTTAATCAGCTGACGTTGCTTCTTATTCTGCTTTGAAAGTGTTGCAATATTTGTAAAACACTGTCATGACCAATGAAAACCCCCTAGGCGAAAGCAGTATTTAACTTACATTGGAAAACCCTAATTTCTAGGCACTTTTTTAGGGGGAATTCCTTGACACTTGATATTTTGGGAACCGCGGTCCTATGGAGCCTTGAAGAGGCTCATTCTAATGAGATGCAGAGCATAAGCGATGCTCTGGTTTATGCCGTGAAAGAACTTCTAGTCCCATCACCTGGGAATGCGTTGATGTAAATCTAGCACCTCTAATGGGAAATTAGCTGAAAGCACCCAGCCGGCCAGTGGAGAGTCCGCAACAGCAGAGACGCACACCGGGTTTCAGAGCTGCGGGGATGGAGGCCTCCCGCAGAAGCCATGCCAAGCCTTTCAGGGCTGGGGCACTTCCCTGACTTCTGCAGGTTGATCTTCGAAAGTTACAACAACCCATCGGCCACCCTGTCCCTCCTGGGCTAGCAGGTGACTCGGGCCCCATGGAATTCTAGAAGTTGGTCCTGGCAGGGTTGAGAGAACATTTTGTCAGGAAACTGAAGCCCAGAGCTGTTTGATGATAAGGTTTCACTACAGCTAATTGGGGTGAAGAATGTATTCTGAGTCCAAGGGACAGTTGATTTCACTATGTGAACAAATCAAACACGATATCAAAGCTATCGCTATGACAGGTTCGCCGGGACCCACCCTGCGTTTAGTACGGCAAATCCACAGTGGATTTAGAAACCCATGATAATAAAAGCAGCTTTTAAAAAGCACTTCTGCTTTCTGGGAGTCAATTATATTCTGGGAAATCTGGAATCTGTAGTGTGAAGGAAATCTGAACCCTGAGTCAGATTCCAGAGCGGGTCAGGGGACACGGCAGCATCACATGGCTCAGGCTTTGATGCTTTGGTCCCAGAAGCCCAGAGAGTTCTGATCCATCCTGCTGGTCTGCTCTTGGAGCTGGGGTCACAGCCCAACCACTGGGCCAGGGGGATCTGCTGAGCCTGCAGGGTTATGAGTCTCCGTTCTTGGGCAGGGAAGCAGACGGGGCCGTGGCAGCTGTGTCCCTAGTGTGAGTGGTCACATCGGGCCAGGCTCAAGGCTGCAGCCGATGGTGACTTCCCTGAAAGTCTTGGCTCAAGCAGCCCCCAATGCCTGGACCAGCCTGGAGCAAACCGGCTAAGTCTCCCAGGAGGTCCCTACTGTGGACTGGTGGACTTGAAGATAAACAAGGATGTGAAGCAGACAGAGGCAGGTTTTGAGACAAGTATTTATTAATGGGTTAACATCAGCACTTCTAATCCCTGACGTGCTGTGAGTTAATTCCACAGATTGAAAATGTGTCACAAATGTTAAGTCTAAGTCTCAGATTCCTTGATCCTAGAGCCAGTGTTTCACTTGGCGTTGGGATAAAAGGAACGGAGAGCCACAGGGGAGCAGGGAGCCTCTGTGGATGCATACGAAAAGAAACCTAATTTGAAAAGCAATTCGAGACACAGGGTTATTTAAGTGTCACATCACCATGGCTTATCTGCAGAGAAGTGGACCCCTCAAAGGCTTATCCTGAGGAGAGGGTAACCCCACCATCACTGATCCAGAGGGAAATCACTTCTAGGAAACAGACCCATACAAGCAAAGCTGTTCAAGGAAATGTCACAGACTTGAGGATAAGGTTTGATTTAAAGATCCGTGGCCTTTAGTTCTGACTTTTTTTGTTTGTTTCATTTTGGTAAAAGCTATTTTTTTCCCCAATACTCAGAGGTTTGCTAAAAATATTTCTGTCATTATTTTATTTTTCATTCAAAGTGTTAGGACTCTCAAATTCTGATGTCTGAAATCCATGACTTGAAGGTAGCCTGACATAGGTTTTGTCTTCCAAAGAAACATTTAGAAATGATTGAAATAATTGATTTAATGTACTTAATGAGCAGCAGAAGCAATGCTCTATTATTAAAAAATATGTTTTTATATCAAGCTGCTGGGGAAAGAAATTGTGCCTGCAATGATTATCCAACTACCAGACTCTGGTTTTCTGGATGATTTCAGACAAATTACTTTGGTTTCTTGAAATATGTTGTATATCCACAAAGTACTTGCAATATTAATTTGGAGGTTTACTTTTGGGCAGAAGTGTGCTTCTTTTCTTCTCTAAAAATTTACTGGGCAGAACAAAGCAATTCTCAAAGAGTTGGTCCTTGAGATTTTAAAACGATCTGAAAAAAATTAGAATGTCTTTGGTTCAACGTCTCTGTATTACTCTCAACATGATTACCCCTGGGTACTTATCTAGTGCTTTCAACATACATGGTCTTGTTTAATCTCCTTACTTCCTCTGTGAGTTATTTACTTACTTACTCTGTGAATGGGCATTGTATTAGTTTGCTAGGGTGCTGTAACAAAATGGCACAGAATGGGCACCTTAACAAGAGGAATTTATTTTCTCGCAGTTCTGGAGGGGGGCAGTCCTGGATCAAGGGGCAGGCACGGTTGCCTTCCTTGGAGGGCCACGGTGGAAGGTTCTAGTGCAGAGGGGTGGCCCTCTGTGCAGGAGTGTCCCCTGTGTCTCTTTCTCTTATAAGGACACCAGTCAGACTGGATTAGGGTCCAACTCTGAGGGCCTCATTTTAGCAGTCACTTTAACAAGATTATCTCCAAATATGATAACAATCTGAGGTACTGGGAGCTGAGACCTCAACAACTGAATTTGGAAGAAACACAGTTCATCCCATCACAGACATTATATCTTTATTTTATAGAGGCAGTTGAGGAAACTAAGGTCCAGGGAATTCAGTTGCCTGGTTCTTTTGCTACACCACTTTTATCTAACTACCTAAGAAACAGAGAAATGTTTGTGACAAATAAACATGGTGTTAGATTCAGTCTCCTTTAAATCATATAGAATCTATCTAAAACCAGTACCAGAATTTAGCCACAACCCTAACGTTCATATTTATTTTTATAGTTTTGAAAATTATTTAGGATAGAAGAATCGGAGACTTTACATCATCAAAGATAGCTTATCTTCAGACTACAGAGTTAATTAAAGATATTTGGTATTAAATATTCACACTTGGTATTAAAAATTCTAAAACTCTAATATTAAGTTAACTTACTAATAAATACATTTTCCACAAGCCTATATTAATTTCCAGTTGCTGCTGTAATAAACTGCCACAAGCATCATGACTTGAAACAACACAAACATACTATCTAACAGTTCTGGAGGTGAGAGGACCCAAATCAGCCTGCCTCAAGATGTCGGCAGAGCTGCATTTTTTTTGCAGTTTCCAGGGGAAAATCTCTTTTCTTGCCTTTTCCAGCTTCCACAGGCTGGCCCCCTTCCGTCTCCAAATCCAGCAATGTCAGGCTATGGGTACTGCTACCTCTCTGGTTCCCTGTTTTCTGCCTCCCTCTTCTACCTATAAGGACTCTTGTAATTACATTGAGCCCACCTGCATAGTCCAGGATGCCTCCTCATCTCAAAGTGAACTGATTATAAACAATTCCATCTGCAAACTTAATTCTCCTTTGCCAGGTAACCCAGCATATTGCATTGCCTGGCGATTAAGACATGGGCATCTTCGGAGGCCCGTTGTCTTGTTACCATGGAGCTTTTCAGTTGATTTCATCTTTCCTGTTCACATTCTTTTATGCTTGCATTTCACTTTGGTGATCTCCTTGGAGCGTTAGCCTTCAGCTGGTTTCCAATCTGGCTATGTTAATGGGCCTATGGGAATATTGCTTTTATAGAAAATAATATTTAATTAAATTTTTACACGGCCATGCTGCCATTTTTCTAGAAATTAAGCGTATATTAGGATCGAAATGCCAAGTAAAGACATGGTTTTTTTATGACATGAAAAAAGTCCATGACTTATTTTCAAATGGGAAAAACAGATTGCAGGGCAGTTTAACACAGAACTGAGAAAAGTGAAATTATTTATTACATCTGGCTTATAAGCAGGGATCTTGCCTCATCACCTCTGTAAGATTTGTTAAATGCCTACCTCCTGCTGACCCTGAATATTAATCTTCTTTTATTATTATAAAACAGATAATCTCTTATAGTTATGTAGAAGTCAGCCAAGCAAGCTGAAATAGCTCAGTTGGGAGAGCGTTAGACTGAAGATCTAAAGGTCCCTGGTTCAATCCCGGGTTTCAGCAGTGGTTTTGTTGACACTAAGTGTAGTTTCCTGGCAGTTTCCTGGCAGTCTTAACCAAAATATAAGCTTTCAGGGAAATATTTGGTTCTTCTGCTTTGGGTAGATCAAGGACTTTTCAGGGAGGTGTGGTGTCAGGTGTCCTGGTGGGCCTTTTTATGTAAACCCACCAGCATCTTAGAACTTCCTGACTGTAAGAACAATAGCTAACTTATCTTGACTACTCGCTATGTGTCAAGCTATCTTCTAAGATCTCTGTGCATTAACTTATTTTAAATGACCATTAAAATTTTGGATAACTACTTGTTAAATAAATGAAGGGCTTTGTGCCAGAGGCCTGGTGTATGGTAGGAACACAATGAGTTTTGCTTTGACTGTCATTATTATTTCTATTGGTTACGGACTTTGCAAGCTAGAGCTATGTGATGAGAGTGGTTTCTAAGCAGCTTTCACTCCTTAATGTAATAAAGTAGCGTTAAAGGTCACCATCATTTCCCTCTACCCTCTGTATTAATAATTCCTTGTTTTATGTGGTAAATGTAAAAGGCTATTTTCCCCACCATGCTTTAAATTTCTGCAAATGTAAATTTAAAATTTAAATTTAGCTTCTATTCCAAAGATTCTTACCTGGACTTTATAAGCAGCAGGACATCTTTGAAGTCTCTGAAACGGAATGGAAATTTGAATGTTCATGTGCACGTCTCCCTGGGGAGAATGTCAAGTGGCATCATCAAATTCTAGGTTTGTGACCTAGAAAAGGCTTAGAAAAGTTAGATGTGATGGATCTCCTCGCCACAAATATTTACTGATAGTTCCTGATCCAACCTTTGCATTTTTCCGAGATGCTGAGTGATAAGACTTTTCTGGATGGTTGTGTCTTGCCCCTTGCTCAATGCTGTATCTCCCATGAGGTGGATTTCAGGAGGGAGCCCAAGTTGTCAACACACTTTCCTCCTGTCTGAGGGTGGCTCCTGGGGACAGATTTTCCATAGGAAAGCAGATTTGGTCATTTCGGAGGCCCCCTGCTACTCGGGGCAGCTTCTCCATGACCTATCCTCCATCACTTTGTTTACTCTGAAGAGGTGGCTCCCACTTCTTCTGATTGTCTCTTTCTGGGGGAGATTAATGATGAAGTCCCATATCACCTTTATTATTTACTCATTTCCTCTAGCTGCCATTCTTGTTAATAAGACTTGTAAATAGCTTGAATGTTCAGAAGCGATACTGAGCAATGGCAGTCTTCCACCTTTACATGATTCCATATCTGTCACCTAAATGATATCTCCATGCCATGTCTGTGCTTTGGCCAAGAGGCAGCATTTTCAGTTCATGCCAGGCATTCATCAGTCTTTAGGTATAAAACTCTGGGACACATTCCACCATGGAAGAATTTTTTCCATAACCACCAAGATATTCTCTGACACCAGCTGGGTGTCCTACAGCTCAGCTCAATTCTGACACCATGTGCCTGGACATAGCACCAGATTCCACAGGTTAAGGACTCAGTCCTGCAACATTCCCCCTGTTCCCCTTCAGATGCCAAACTCAGGTTGTCCACTTTGCTTCTGACTCACTAGCTATAGATTGGAGGTGCCGATGACTCCCTCCTTGGGTTTGATTAATTTGCTAATTCGGCTCACAGAACTCATGGAAACAGTCTAGTTATTGGGTCATCAGTTTGTTATAAAAAGATATAACTCAGGATCAGCCAGGTGGAAGAGATGCATAGGGCAAGGTATAGGGAGGGCTCGGAGATTCCATGCCCCTTCTGAGTGCACCACTTTCCTGAGTTCTCTATACTCCACCAATCTGAAAGCTCTCCAAATCCTGTCTTTTTACGTTTCGATGGAGGCCTCATTACATAGGCAAGATTAGGTAACTCTTGGCCATTGGTGATTGATTCAACCTCCAGCCCCTCCCTACTTTACACCCCAGAGGTTAGGGGGTGGGACTGAAAGTTTCTACCCTCTAAACCCATGGTTGGTTCTCTTGACAATCAGCCCCCACCCTTGGGTTCAGTCCAAAAGTTACCTCATTAGCATAACAATTTGTTGCTCTCATCACTTAGGAAATTCCAAAGATCTTAGCAGCTCTGTGTCAGAAATGGGGATAGAGGCCAAAGATAAAGCTCTTATTATAAATCACATCACAGGGTATTCACATGAAGTACAAATGCAGCCGGTCACCCTGTTTTGATCCCTCTTTTTCCCTGTGAATTTTCCCACACTTTCAGATAAGCTGTTTCCAGCAGAATGAATTGTTTCAGATAATGAGTTCCTGCCATGAGGCTGGAGCTGGGAAGAGTCCCCCAGAAGTCTGAGAGCTAAAGGAGCCAGCCAGGTGCACGGAGAAGCATCAATGGTCCTGCCTACCGTCCACTTCCAAACACCAAGTCTGCTGGAACAGAGGCAGGATTTGAATCAAAATGATGGGTCCAGGTGTTCTAGGGCAAGCCAGGTGGGAGTCTTACAGAAGTGGACTGGGGACCAGTCTTAAGAGGTCACAGGGTCACGATGGTATAAAGGGCTATGGTCAAGATGGACAGCCCTTTTCATTCTTCCCATTAATCTCTGCATCATTATTACACAGGATTTGGGCTCTCCAATATTTGTACACATGTACACACACACACACACACAGAGAAATGTGGTGTCTAAAGGGAATTTGGATTTTTTAACCAATATAATTGGAAAGAGAATCAAGTATCTTTTAAATTTTTCATGATTGTTATTATTATAAAAAAGCACAAACTACTGAACATTAAAAGTTTTGAAGAACTATTGCTTAAAAAGTTAAGTTAGATCTAATCCCAACCTTAGAGATAATCATTGTTAACCATCTGGTGTCTATCCTTTTTCTAGATTTTTTTCTCCTATGCCTCACTAATATAAAATGAATATATATACACAAAAGTGCACTTATAGTTTATATAGGAATTAGACCAGGTCATAATATTGTTCCATAATTTTCAAACTGCAGAAATGAGTGCCTAAAATAATAATAGAAGTTTATTTTCTTTGGTTTCTTTTCATATTTCTTTTCATGCATAGTAAAATATTAAAGGAGGCTAAGACATGAAAACTAAAGACCTAATTACAGTATAATCTGAATTTTTAAAAATCGCATTTCTACAAAATCTTAAGTGAGGGTACAAATGTTATGATTAGTAGCAAAGCTGATAATAGTAAGAGGTAACATTTATTGAATTTTTATTCTGTCAAACCCCATTTTGAGCAATTTACAGGAATTAGTTCATTTAACCAGTGACGAGGAAATCTAAAAAGCAAAGAGCAAATAGGCAGTTATAACAACTTGAGACGAATGCAAAGGGAACCTTGTGTGATGAGAAGGAAGTTAACAATGTTACCAGGTCCTAGACAGAGCCAGTGACATCTGGTAGTATGCAGAGCACTTAGCAGGGAATGGGGGTATAGCTCAGTGGTAGAGCGTGTGCTTAGCATGCACGAGGTCCTGGGTTCAATCCCCAGTACCTCCATTAAAAAAGTACTAAAATTTTTAAAAAATTAAAAAAAAACAAGAATGCAGAGCATTTAGGGAAGATGCTGTCATTATCTTTTTAAGAGCAGATGTTATAAATTGTCTGTACAAATATAATCTGTTCAATAATAACTATATAGCTAAGTAAGTGGTGGTAGCTTGTATGTCTATCATTTAATTCACATTGATCATAAAAATGCCAACTTTGTTATTTTAATTTCTCATCCTTAATATAGTATTTAATTCACAATGACACAGAAACCCTTTACAATCATCATCATCATCATCATCATCATCATTTATACGAAATCACTTAAAAACTTCAGTGGTGCATAAAGCTGGAATTATATTTATAAATCACAATCTTTGAAAATTTAAAATGCTGTCTAAAAGTGATAACTTGGCCAATATAAACCTGTTAGAAACAGTATAAACTCTTTAAAGTTTAGTATCTCTTCCAGCATTGGAGCATCTTGTTTCTACATCTGGGATCTGTAATTTCAGCGGAATGGAAATGAAAATTGCGTTCATGTTTTTCTTCCCCTCAGAGTCTGTAAAACTCTGCAAATTAACTCAGAAAGAGATTTTGCCTATTTCCTGGAAAGTCTGGTGGGAAATTTTATGGAAGTGTTCAGAATAATAGAGACAACAGAGCTCTTGCGGTAAGCAAAATTAAGTAAGTTAGTGAAGGGCTGAGAAAAAGAAAAGGGGATATTCTCGTACACAGAGCTGTCAGAAATTAGGAGTAGATTAGAGAAATCACTCTGAAGACTTTACTTTTCCAGGGAGTGGGGCTTCTCCTTAGAAATAAAACTCATAAACACTCCTCTCCAGTCTTGAGACCCACTCATTGGTTAGTGTGGAATTAGCACAAGTTCAATGATGTGCGCATCTTTTACCACATTATTTTAAAATTCTACATTTTCACATTTTACTTGTCTTCTACATCAGAATATTTAAAAACTATTTTGAAATATAAAATAATAACTACTGTATGCCAAAATACAGCTATTTTTTGTAATCTTTGACTTAAAACCCTTTAGAAAGTGGTCCTGATTGAATGGGACACCACAAATTTAGTCTACATTTTTAAAACCCCACAATCCTCTCTTATTCAGTATTTTATTTTATTTATTTTTTATTGAGGTATAGTTGATGTATAATATTATAGAAGTTTCAGGTGTACGACATAGTGGTTAATAATTTTTAAAGGTTCTGTTCCATTCATAGTTATTATAAAAATGGCTGTATTCCCTCTGTCATACAGTATACCCTCATAGCTTATTTATTTTATGTGTAGTAGCTTGTACCTGTTAACTCCCTACCTCTCTCCTGCCCCTCCTCCCCCCCTCTCCCCACTGGTCACCACTAGTTCATGCTCCGTATTTGTGAGTCTGCTTCTTTTGTTATATTCTCTAGTTTGTTTTATTTTTTAAATTCCACATGCAAGGGCTATCATACAGCATTTGCCTTTCTCTGTCTGACTTATTTCACTTAGCAATACCCTGCAAGTCTCATTCCGTTATTTTAAATAATTTCCGTGTTTGGGTTCCTTTCAGAAGAATGTTCATGGGAGTACTTTGGTACAGCTGATGGAAAAGAATTGTCATATAAACCATTTCTGGTGCTGTGGACCTAACTCTGTCAACAGCTTTACTCCAAAAATACAATTTCAAAACATTTAAAATACATGAACCATCATACGTCTATTTTCATTCCCAATGAAACACACCTGGGTAAGTTTGTGTCACTGATGAAGGTCACTGTTATCCCCTTTTTCCTTTTGGAATTAGCCTTGATATTTTTCCTTCAGGCTAATTAAGGGTAGATTTGGCAAATGCTGTATAAATTGCACATTCCTCACTTAGTTTACATGTTTGGCCCCAGTTTTCACATCACTTTGAATAACTGAGTTGAGGGAACATGCATTTTGATGTTTATGGACATATAAGATACACATTTACTACCAACGCCTCCCCTGTCATTTATACAGTGAAGGATTCTTAGCTTCTTTTATCCACATATCACTAATTTTATACCCATTAATCCTACCTTCTGAGGAAAAGGAAGGGCGTTGCCTACTTATCTTTCAGTCATTACATCTCCCATTCCACCTGCAGGACTTTGCTGTAAAGATGACAGTCATTCAGGGACTTACTGGTTTGGCTTCCAGTGATCTGGAAAAACACTGAGAGGTTACTTTCCAGTGCTGATAGAATTGTTCTACCAGACCAAGAGCACGCACTGAGATCTTCTACCTTTATTGAACTTGTAAAAAAGTAAATTTGCCCAGAAGTGAACATTTAAGCCCCCTGAATAGTTCCAGGTGGTTAGTAAACAACATTGATAATAGCTTCCAGAAGCCAAGGGTTTTCTTGCCCCAGCTCTATACTAAGTCATCTCTGTTCTTTCTCTTCTATAATCCTCACAACATTCCTACATTAGTCCCATTTTACAGAGGAGGAACACAAAGGAGTTTTAGTGCTTGACCAAAGTCACATGAACAATGGACCAAGTCAACCTTTGAACTTGTCTGACCTTGAAACCCTGGCTTACATGACCTTCCATCTTCTTACCACTATTGATCAGTTCCACAAGTCATCAGAATCAATCGAAGACTCTATGTTAATCCAATAATGTCATCTTTTCTTAAGTTAAAAGTTCACACCATCATGGGGACAGCATCTGTTTCCTAAGTAATGATTGTGGTCCAGACACTTGGCTGGACAGTTCCGTGTACTTTCATCTACTTGTAATGACAGCTCTGCAAGTGAGCATTATTCTCTCCATGACTCCAGGTAAGGCATTGACACCCAGGTTGGTAATTGTCCTTGGTCACACAACAAACTCAGGACAGGGCCAGGATTCAGCCCATCCCTGCTACTGATGCACAGTGAAGTTTTCCTGGAGCTGATGGTGCTGTTTGATGACAGTCAATGTTCTAATTCACATTCACACTTTGCCCTTGACCGACCAACCAGATTCTTTCTTTCAGCACATGTTGACTTGACTTTCTAACACACCACACCAATAAATCTGGGCAGAGCTTTACAGGAAGTATTTTGAAGGGCTAGACTTTTGAGTCTTTTAATTTTTTTTTTCATGGCCAAGTAGATTTTTGTATTTCTATTTTTTAAGGAGCTTTACCTTTTGCTTCAGTACAGGGAATCTCAGAAGAGTCTTGCACATATGTGGATCAGTAAGTGCAAATTTCAAAGTTTTGGGCCTGCCATTTAAAAAAAATAAAAGTTAATCTTTCCTATAAGAATACACTAAAATTAAATACGGAGGTTTAACTTGCCTTAAGGGGTGGAAATTAGTTTGAAAACCTTGTGGTTTTCTTTGTCTTGACCTGAATGTATATTTCTACTGTGAAAATTGACATTTGTTTCTGGAGACTCTCAGAGAACCAAAGGAAAAACACTTACTCCTGGACATCTAATATAGTGCCATTCACACATTCTGCACTCAGCACATACGTTGGTGCAGACTTCTTCCCCCTCAATCAAACACATCAAATCCACACCTTGTAATAACAAGGCTTCAGCCTCACTTTGTCAACCAACTCCCTGAAGAGGCCTGAGTGTGGAAACAATATGGTGGGTTGACCTGACTGAAGTTGGGTTTGGCAGCTGAACCCTCTTGGATGTAGGGAAGCTGAGCTTCGGGCTTCAGGACTTTCCAGGCCATCAGAGCCTAGATGTACTGCTGAGTTGAAAAGACACTACCCAACTTCCCAGATGAGGGACAATTTTGGAGCCAGGTCACTTCCTCAGATCCCTCTTTTGGATTGTCCTCAGACGCCACCAGACATGCACTTTCTTGTGGTCTCTGCAACCTCCCATGTTTACCTCACTTCCTGTCTCCTCCAGAGCCTCCTGAATTACTCAACTCCATGTGGATCTCCCATCCGCAAACTGCTGTCAGCCATTAATTTCCATGTATTTGTTGTTTTATGTCCCATCATTTCGTCTCGACTGACTTCCCCTGGGACACGCATGCTGCCCAACACTCCTGTTATGCACCGCAGCCCTGAGGAGCCAGCAAATGGCACCTTGCACCCTTTCATGATGGTCCTCCTTCACTTGGCATAATGCGTTTGCGCTTCATCCATGTGGTTGTGTGTACCAGTAGTTTATCCCTTTTTACTGCTAAGTGTGCATATTCCTTTGTGGACTGTTGGATTCTGGGTTTTACAGGGAGTGTGGGGATCTGAGGTCACTATTACTGCCCTGTGTGTGACTTACTGCCCTGTGTGTGACAGTGACCTTGCCACCCTGCCCGTGACAGGCATGCAGCCCTGTATGTCTAATGTCTGACAGGTACCGCCTTCCATACCAGGACCTCGGTTACAAGAAATATGGGGAGGGATCGGCTGACTGAGGTGCAGGAAGAGGTGACATGTTGCCTGGTGACATCTGGGATTTATATTTGGGGGTTGAGAAATGTGAGCAGAGGCCACCATGTGGAGCATTAATCCCTCCCTGGGTGCAGGTGCAATGGGAATACTCTTTTTTTTTTTTAACCTGCATTACTGTAATTTGATGGCACACCCCTATCAAATGTACAGAAATAAACACAAAAAGATAAATGTGAAGAAGGAAGTTGACAGGAAAATAAGAGATACTTTAGTGTTTACAGTATACTTGCCACACATCGAAGTTTCCAAATACCTTGCCTAGGTCGGAGCCAGGAAATGTCTTGAGACCATATCCCAACGAGGTAGGTACTTGGAAAACCCCAGATCTGTCTCCAAGACTGTCTTTAATCATTTGGAGCCACAGTTTCCCAGAGTCCCACCCCTTCTCTGCTCTGCCTCCTGCTCTCAGCGGGGTGTTTAGAATGACCTCTTTCCCTGTCTCTGTGTCTCTGCCCTGGGCCCTACATTTATTCTAACCCAGCAGCTGTAGTGATCCCCAGTGGACAAAGCAGATCTCTTATTCCTCTGCTCAAAC
Source organism: Vicugna pacos (assembly GCF_048564905.1). NCBI lineage: Eukaryota > Metazoa > Chordata > Mammalia > Artiodactyla > Camelidae > Vicugna > Vicugna pacos. Next base: position 84,229,606 of record NC_132991.1, on the reverse strand, counting down.
CATGGGCTGATGGTCATTTCCCTTGGAGGACAAGCCATGGTCCTTACAGTGGCCCGCAGGGTCCCACCCAGCCTGACCTCACTCCGCTCACTCTGGGGCAGGCACACTGACTCTGTGATGTTCCAGGACATTATTCCCTCACCTCCTTCAAATCTTTGCTTGAGCCACCTCTTCAATGATGTCCACTCTGTCCTCCACATCTAAAATTTTAACTTTCCCTCACTCCCATTCCAGGAGCTCTAGATCACTTTTACTGTATTTTTTCCCTACTTGCTGAGAACTGTAAACTTTCTCTTTTTTGGGGGGGAGGGGGAAGGACAAGTAATTAAGTTTATTTATTTATTAATTTCTTAATGGAGGTACTGGGGATTGAACCCAGGACTGAGCTATACCCTCCCTTCTGAGAGCTCTAAACTCTTATGATGATGCATAGATTCTTTTTTGAGGGGGGAGAATCTCATGGTTCATTTTTATTTTTATTTACTTTTTATTGAAGTACAGTCAATTACAGTGTATCAATCTCTTGTGCACAGCATAATGTCCCAGTCATACATATATATACATATATTCATTTTCATTTTTTTTCCGTTAAAGGTTATTACAAGATATTGAATACAGTTCCATGTGCTATACAAAATAAACTTTTTAAAAAATCTATTTTTATATAGAGTAGCTGACATTTGTAAATCTCAAACTCCCAAATTTATCCTTCCCACCCCCTTTCCCTGGTAACCATAAGATTGTTTACTAAGTCTGAGTCTGTTTCTGTTTTGTAGATGAGTTCATAGTGTCCTTTTTTTTTTTTAAGATTCCATATATGAGTGATATCATATGGTATTTCTTTTTTCTCTTTCTGGTTTACTTCACTTAGAATAATAATCTCTAGGTCCATCCATGTTGCTGCAAATGGCATTATTTTATTCTTTTTTTGTTTTCTTTTGTCTATGTTTTCTTCTAGGAGATTTATCATGTCTTGTCTTATATTTAAGTCTTTAAGCCATTTTGAGTTTATTTTTGTGTATGGAGTGAGAGAGAGTTCTAACTTCATTGATTTACATGCTGCTATCCAGTTTTCCCAACACCGGTTGCTTAAAAGACTGCCTTTTCTCCAATGGATATTCTTGCCTCCTTTGTCGAAGATTAATTGACCATAGGTCTGTAGATTTATTTCTGGGCTCTCTATTCTGTTCCATTGATCCATATGTCTGTTTTTATGATGCATAGATTCTTGATATAGCTTCAAGACTAAGATGAATTGTATTTCTAAGCTGTTATCCATAATTCAGATTCTTTGGTTCACTTTGAAGCCAGGCACTGGGATAGATGCTGGGATGAGGGCTTCACTAGTCACGTGGGCAGGGAGGTATAGAGGCAGCTCTGAAAATGAAGGAGGTGACAATAACGGAAAGGTCAGGGAACAATTCTGAACAAGCAGCTTCTGCATTCTGGCAGAAGGATGAGTGAAAGTTTGCAAATCAGACAAGGAGAGGGTATTGTTACATGTAAATAAAACCAGAAGTGGAAAAGCCGTCGAGCCATGGAACCACACTGGGACTAGACCACAGAAGTGAAATATTGTTTGAGAGACGAGGGCAGGTCAGGGTAGTGTCACAGAGGCAGGACACAAGGTTGGATGGGTGGGCGGGGCCAGATCATAAAGAGCCTTTATATCCTACTAAGGAGTCTGGGTTTGATCCTACAAGGTCACTAATGCAACCTAATTTAGGGAGTCTGCTAACTTGTTCAATATTAGGGACATATCTTAGCTTGACCATGATATCTTTGATTACGAGATGTTTAATTTTCTCTACTTAGTCTAAATCTGAGGTCTGTTATGCACATAGGAAGTTGAGGATCTAGAGAACACAGTTGCCCTGCATGCTTTCAACCAAACATTCTTGTGTAAATCTGTGCACAGGTCAAATGAAAAGCTACTTTGCTGCATCACACTCTCTTCAGGTGTGTGGCAAGGAACTCATAATTTAGCATATTTAAGAGATTTCTCCACCAGAAATAACCACACTGAGATAATTGGGTTTTCAATAACCCCTTTCTTAAAGTGCAGAGGTTCCTTTAGCCATTTCAATAAATCAAGATTCTCAGGAGAAAACAAAGCAAAAAAAAAAAAATCAATCTCTACAATCTTTCTCTTTGTACCTCCTCATTTCTGCTCCCCAGGATCCAAAATTTAATCTCCTTCCTCCTCCCACCTTTTTTGGTAGTATTTTCTCCCTTAACAACCTCCAGATAGCTTTGGACCTGAGTTGAGTGTGTTTCAATGATTCAGGCTATTTAGGCCACAGGTGAGTTCTCCTGTGGCCCAATTATGACACAAAGCAAAATTATCCTTCCCAATGATTCTGTTGATCCCTGGAACACTCTGGGAGTCATGGAAGATGTCAGCGCAGGTGTGCCTGCGGTTTATATAGACAGTAACACAGTCACGAATATCCAAAGTGAAAATAGAATAAACCATTTTGTTAACTATTGGGTTTAAAGGCTTTCCTACAAGTGTAGTGATCAAGTGACCAGAGGTCACATTTTTTTTCAGGACTCTTTTCACTTATTAAAATGAGCTGTTTTGTCTAGATGGGTTTAACTGCCAGGCAAATGACGTGCATAGGGATCACGGATCAATGATGTGTCCACTGAGTCCTTAGTGCAAAAGATTTATGGGGGATGCAAGAATTCACTGACCAAAAATTCACTTTTACTTGTTGGAAACTATGGAAGGGCACTTTAAAATAATCTAAGCAATCCATTTTAGTATTTGATGAGATGTTCAAGTTTTATCCCCTTGCAAAATCAAAATCTGCTGCTTATTATGTTAATGTGGTATTTGCAAAGCTAATGCCATGATTTCAAGCCCAAAGACTCCCCAGACCCTTGCAAATCAATCAAAGAAAAGTCAGGCATTCAATCTGCAAAGGGGAAAGGCCCATATATCTACAAGTCACTGTCAAGCCGAGACAGATAAGACATGAGGCCTGATGAACTGGGTTCTTGTCCTAGCTTCATCAACAATTAAACTGTCTGAGCTTCAGTTTTCCTTTTCCTTTTCAATCTATAAAATAAAGGAATAAACATACTTTATTTAATTAAAATCAAATATCTTAGAATTCCATCTATAAATCATCCTTTCACTCTTCTTCCCAGTCACAGAACTTTCTGCTTGTAACTTTCAAGGACAAACTCACAGCCTGGGGACTTAAATTACATCACACCCCTGAGTTAAAAAATGAGACTAATTAAAAACATAAATCTCTAAATTGACGGGCTTAAGCATTTTCCTATAGCTTTCATTTATTTGTACCATTGGGTGATTAATAACAAACAATAAGCATTTTTAATAAGTATCAGACAGTTAAATGAGAATTTCTAGGAACTGGCCTGGGCATAAGTATTTTTGAAAGCTCCCCAGATACGTTAACGGGCAGCCAGGATTAAGAACACTTACCGTATAGGTATTCTGGTCTTTCCTCTTCACGTTCTAGGTGAGGTCCACTGTGCAGCTAGGTATCCAGACCAAAATAATGATTCAGCCGAACTAACTCATGCACGAGAGAGCAGTCTCTGAGTATTTGCAAGTGGATAGCTAAAGTGAGAGATCTTTGAGAAAGAAAACTCAACTGCATGGACGATCTGCCCTCCATTTTCTTGCCAAAATACAAAACCACTGCAAGGATGAAGTTAGAGGAAATGGAAAGACAGTGGTTTTAGATTTAGATTGTGTGCGTGTGTGTGTGTGTGTGTGTATGTGTTTTATATTTTAAGAGAGTTCATCAGGTTCTTTTTTTGTGATGTTTAGAAGCATTAACCACCCCAATACATAAGAAATTTATACGAGAGAATCAGGTGCACAGCCTAACTACGTCGTATTTCTTGGTTGCCATAGAAACAGACAGCATATAGACTGGATTTCCTAGGACAATGTCAATTTCATGTAATGTTTATTATTTTTAATAAAGTCCATTCATGAAATGTACATGCGTGTTTTGATTAAATCATTTTGTTAGCCATCTGTGTGTGTGTGTGTGTGTGTATTTGATTAGGAAAACAATTTGGCCCCAGATGCTCCCTTATACATTCCTTGTACCAGGACATTTTGCCACAGACATCCTGTGACCACATCAGCTAATCAGGGAAGAATTCTTGAAACATACTAGAATCCCTGGGAAATACTGGATCACTATCTCCTTGGGGTTTGGAGAATGGTACATGTCTTTTATATACTGACAATGATACCACTGGGGACATTTCATTAAAATTCTGTCCAGACCCGTTTATTTTCAGTTCTTCTGAAAATACACTCAATTAATCAAGATGCTATGAATTTTTCTATTTTTAGAAAGTTATATTTTTATAGCACATCTTCTTTTACAGAGAGCAATACTGTTATTGTTAAACCACACTTACTCAAAATTCAAGATTTAAGAGAAATCTTTTAAAAACATACATGTAAACACATTATTGGATTATTTTGCAGCACTCCTTAAAGATGGATTTTGTCCACTCACATTTGTCAAGTTGTATCCTAAAAATAAGTCATCTTTACTTGACCTTCTGAGCTGAGGCAGCTGTTTGGTGGCTTGCCATTGCTCCCAGGAGGGAGGCGGGCTTGGGTGTCTGGTTTACAGACTCCGCCTGGGGTCATCATCATGGGCCTCTCTCCCCTCATTTCATACCAGTTCTCCTCGATTTCTGCCTTCCAGCCACACTGTCTTTTTCAGTCCCTCGTGCCTTCCAAACTTTTCTGGCCTCAGAACTTGTGTCTTTGCTATTATTATTGCCTGGATGGTTTCCCGCTGGCCTTTGTGACCCCTCTGAGATCTTAACTCAAACATGTCTTGCTCAGGGAAGCCTTACATGACCAACCTTACTAGATACAATCCCCACTCAGATAATCCAGAATCCTTAAGTCCACCTACAACCTTATTCTCTTTTACCAGATAATCTAATACACTCATAGTTTCCAGAGATTACGATGTGGTATCTTTAGGGACATTATTTTGCTTGCCTAACACGGGTTCCTTGTATGTGTGGGGTCCTGCCCACAGAGGTAACTTAAGCAAGAAAGGGTCTTTTCCACTCCTAGAGATACATCATCCCCATTTCTACTTCTCAGTCTTTCACTTTATTGCCAGGCTGGGTAACAGGACTACTTACACGCCTCTCTAATTTATTATGTGACAATATGTGTTCTAGGGAAAAAATCTTAGATGGACAGTGAAAGAGAAAGATGTAATTTTACATGAGCCAGTTGATTTTTTTGGACCTCAATTTTACTATTTCTGAAATGTAAGGATGGAATGAAATATTCTATAAGGTGTGTTGAGGTCTAGATCTTAGGAAGATTCAAACAGTGTCAAAATAAGATTTTTATAAGGTTTATGATTTAGCCATCTTGAGAGTTTTAAATTTCATTGTTTTTGACAGCTGGAAACTTAAAAAAATGTTAACTGTCTCCATGACTTTCGATTTTTGCCTCACTCTTGTTGCAGACTAATTCATAGAGAGGTTTGGTAAATTAAGTGAGCATACTTGGAATCTAATTTTTTTAATGCTCATATAAGCTTCTAATCTTTGTAAGACTTTGGAAAACCCATGAAACACAAGATACTGAGTTTTTTTAGTATCTCTAAGATCTTTTTTTTTTTTTTTCAGCCTGAAATCAGCTGGTTCTTTGACAAATACAGAGTCTTGGATCAGCTCACAGACCCTCCCTCGACTAAGCCTTAGATTAAAGGGACTGACTTTACCACAGCTAGGCTCCCAAGGGTGGCACCGATTTTGCACCTCTTAAAGGATTCATCAGATTCTCAAGGTTAAGTGCCTTCTGCCCACCACTAGATTTCAAAAAACCTGAAGATTTTATTCTTTGATGTTTCTCTTACAGAACCTTTGAACATTAAGAGGTGCTTGACAAGATTTATTGAATGAACATATTTATTCTAAATAGTATTTTAGGGAAAGCTGGAGGTAACAAAGAGGCACTTAATCTCAACTCACGGTAGTAAATAGAGGTCACAGCTAATGTTCAACAGCTGATCAGTGCTCTCCGGTGGACAAAGTGAATGATAATACCATTAGGGGTTGGTCCAGCCTATAATTTAGTAAATTAAACAGTTCACCACTTTAAGGTCAAAGAGAGGAAGCCCTTTTAGGTTAAATGTCCCGGGGAATTTCTTCTGTGCACACATCACTGTTAAACCACTGTTAAGCGTTTTCCCACCTGGAGGCTTTGTTCCTTCTCTGGAATACTCCCCCCCCCAAATCTTTCAGGCTGGCTTCAGGTCAGATGCCAATTTGCATTCAGATCGAGTATCACTTTATAAGAGACACGCTCACTGCCCCACGTAGAGCAGTTCCAGTACATGTGATAATCGCTTTTTAATGTTTTGTTTAATTAATGCACACAGCCAAGCATGGGACAAAGAAGTCATCCACGCCCTGGATGCCAAAGGCAAGCTGAGAACCAATTTTACAATGGTGTGGGTGCTGGAGCTCCCTCTGATCTCCTCACCACGCTCTCTCCTTCTGCTCCCTCTCCATTCAAGTGAAAATGTGGAGCTCCTGGTTCAGAAATCAGGAAAACAGCATTTCTTTTTCCCTGATGGTCCTTCTCGATCAGTCACTGTGTTTTTTTGTTCTCTATTTAACGTGACCCTTCTGTACTAGGATACTCACGGAGTGAGTGTGGATCTCCCGAGAGCCTAGGGTGAATGCCCAATCCCATCACGCTGGTACCCAAGCTCAGGACCCTGCGGAGCGAGGGAAGAGGAAAGAAGGACCTGGCACCTGGCCCCTGGAGGGACCAGGAGGCGGGATGAGCCTGAGTGGAGGCTCCAGGCCCTGTGATTGCTCTCACGGGACTTCAACCAAAGATAAGATTACCAAGCATTTTAAGACAGGTGCAGCAGCAGTAGTGTTCCACTGTATGAATTTGTTTATCCATCCTTTCGTTGCTTCCAGTTTTCTGCTGTTGCCAATAAAGCCGCTATGAATATTCATGGAACAGTCTGTGTATAGATATATGCTTTCATTTGTCTTGGGAAAGTACCCAAGAAGTGGGCTAGCTGGATCACATGGTATGTATATGTTTTACTTTTTAAGAAATTGCCAAACCGTTCTCCAACATGGTTGAACCATTTTACCTTCTCACTAGCGGTGAGTGAGTGTTCCAGGGTTGCTCCACATCTTTGCCAACGCTTGATATTTTGAAAGTAGTGTTGTTTCTAATGTGCATGGAGTAGTATCTCATTGTGGTTCTAATTTGCATACCCCTAATGACTGGGGGTTCTAAGCGTCTTTTAATGTGTCCTTTCACCATCCATACATCTTCTTTAGTAAGTATCTGTTCAAATCTTCTGCCCATTTGCTTCACTGGGTTTTTCTTCTTATTAAAGTTTATTAGAGTTCTAAGAAATCTTTGCCTAACCCTAGGTCATAAAGATTTTCTCCTATGTTTCTTCTAGAAGTTTTATTATTTTTTTTTTAGGATTTTTTTTCACATCAAACATTCTTTTATTTATTTATTTATCTAATTATCTATCTATCTATCTACCTATTTATTTATTTAATTGAAGTACAGTCAGTTACAATGTGTCAATTTCTGGTGTACAGCACAGTGTCCCAGTCATGCATATACATACGTATATTCGTTTTCCTATTTTTCCATTACAGGTTATTATAAGATATTGAACACAGTTCCCTGTGCTATATAAAAGAAACTTTTTTTCAAATCTATTTTTGTATATTGTGGCTAACATTTGTAAGTGTTCTACTCCTAAATTTATCCCCTCCCCCCCTCTTCTAGAAGCTTTATGACATTAGGTTTTGCATTTACGTCCATGATCTATTTTGAATTTAGTTTTGCAGATAATGCAAGACATGGATTGAAGTTCTACACGGGAAACAAAGAGCCCTGGAAATAGTAACTATGAGAGTAAAAGGACTTTTATTATCTTAATTTCTTATTTAAAAGCATAGACAATAACAGTGTAGTATGGTGTTTAAAATATAAGTAGAACTAAATTTATGACAACCATAGCATGAAGACTGGGAGGGGAGACATGAAAGTTTTTTTAAAGTCCTTATTCGATACATGAAAGTCACTTCCAGGTAGACTGTGATAAATTAAAGCAGACACTCTGAACCCTAGAGAAACCATTAAATACCGGTACAGAGAGTTATAGCTAGTTTGCCAGCAAGAGGTTCAAAGCAGACAGAAAAGAGGAAAAAGAGAACAAAGAACAGATGGAACAAATGGAAAAGGAACAAGATGTAGCTTTAAATGCAATCACACCAGGCATCACATTAAGTATAAGCAACAATGTCTTTTATCCCCTGATCTTGAATATTCATCATTAACATGTGGGATGGAAGGATGTGGGGATGCGGGTAGAGATGGTCTGTTGGAGTTGGTAGAAGTTTTCTTTTGATTCTTTAAATTTTCTCAGTAAAGTTGGATGTGAGATCATTAGCTAAGAAAGTGTAATTCGCTCTCTCCCTTCAAGCTGAGCATCACCGTGAATTGACTTTTATTTTCTTAATTTGGTCCTGAACAGGTGAGGCATAGAAAAGAAATCCCAGGCAAATAGTAAACTGATTCTAATTAAACAGAAAAATAGAGTGCTAACATTTGTTTTTGATTGCCTTAAATCTAAAGGGAAAAAAAAATTTATCACAGCTACGAATCTGCACCCAGTGCAACTCCAACCTCCGTCCAGAATACTTCCTTGGAGTTAATATTAAGGGGTAGTTCCATTGAGACTTTTGCAGCTGCAAAGACAATGACATCACAAAAGCAATGCCCCCGGCAGCTTTGAGGCTTATGTGTGTCTGTCCGCGTCCAGTGTTATCATTTCCCACTAACCCGTCAACAAATACTTGAATTCTAACCATGCAAAGTGACAATGCTGAAAAGGCCCACAGACACCTTGGAAGCATCCCCCAGTGTAGAAACATAAATATTTTCCTGTAGTTGTCCCTTGACAAGTCCTAACACCGCACTCTTAAGGAATGGAGAGCAGCCTGGAATCAGATCTCTGAGGAAGGGTGTACAATTAGTGAGCAAACCACCGCCTCACTGATGCTCGTCAGTTATGATGAGTCAGATTTGGTTTTCAGTTACACCGGAGAAGGCCTTGGTACATTTGGAGCAGAAGTAATTTAACCCATAATTTAGCTATATGAATATTTGCAGTTTGCAAATGGAAAGGAGACATTCTCATGTGGGAGATGAAGTTTGCTTCTGAAGACACAATTTCTTTTAATTAGGATCCCATCATTTAGGAAAGAAACATAAGTAGGGATGTCTCCTGACTTTATTAATCTTAAAAATTCTCCATCTACCACCTTTTGATCTACATAGAGAGGGCACAATTCAGTTAGCCTAAAACCTGCTTAATTCTAGTCCTCTGTGCCCTAAAATTAAGACCGTAAACACCTTAGAGTTTAGGTAATGACTGTGTCTGCGTGTTTGTGTGTATGCATGATTTTTTTAGGGAGCACCAGCAAGACATATTTAATAAATGAATGTCTGCTTCTCAACTGCCATGTGTGGCTGTGATAATAAATCCGCTGCTACCTGTGACGCGAAGGGGCCCAGGGATCACGGAGAGTTGGCTAAGGCATTAAGAAATACGTGCCACCTCTCAGTTTCTACCCATTAAAGTGAGCCAGCTTCTGATAAATTACAGTCCGAGAAGGTCCAGCAAGGTAAACCATCCCGGGGTGAATGACTGAGAAGCTGGCCGTGGGGCCACTTGGTTCATTTCTCCCCCATGGGAAAGATGTAGCGGCTAGTTTCCGGCCCAGCAATTTTCTTAGGTGGACGAGGGATGCACAGAGGGAAGAGGAGCGATCCTTCCTCTGGAAGAACAGTTGTGCAGGAAAGAAGCACCTAGCCAGACCTGCCCTTGAAGTGGCCCATGACCGCGGTTAACTGTCTGTCCCACATGTGGGGAAAGTAGTTAACCGACATTGCTTGAATTCAGTGGAAAGCATCGCTTGACATCTTGGACGGCTAGACCTGGTTCCGTAGGGCTGTGCAAATTTCCAGTGGTGTGACAGTGATAGCTAATATTTGTGCCCGGCTGTGTTCTGGGCCTTACATGTTTTCATGTGTTTAGTCTCCACACACAGCAACCCTAGGAGGCAGGTTACAACTCCCATTTTACCGATGGGGCGCTGAGGCCCAGAGAGGTTGAATAGTTTGCATGAGATCACGCAGCTGCTAAGGGGCAAAGCCAGGATTTGCTCATAGGGCACACAAGACAGGTGATGCTCGTGTCAGGAATATAGCTGATGATTGTGTAGCCTGCATTTTACACATGTGGGACTCCATTTAAGGCGTTACAGAAATTTTTTCACTCTATTTTCAATTTGGCTAGTGTTTTAATGAGTCATATTATCTTGACTCAATGGTTTCTATTAATAAGACTAAAAAAATATTTTCTTAAAATAAACTTAAATAGGCCTTATTTATTAGAGTATGATATATGGTCATTATAATTTCAAGAATAATTTCATGTGAACAATAACAGTATTGCAAATCTTATTGGCCTCATTTCTTTGTCTCTCATTTATCTATTTTTAATTAGAGTCATCCCACAAGGAATTTTCATAGCATAATTTTCACACCCTTAAAATACAGAAGAATAAGTACTACCCATAGTTTATTCTTCTATCTTTGGCTTTCTTCCTCAGTGTAAATTTATTCATGGTGAGGAGGATTAGGAAAAAAAAGCAGATATAAATGTAATATCACACCCCAGTAAACAAGGACTACTCTCTCCCTTTAAGCACCAGCATGGAAGCTCATTAAAGTCATGTCATACAGATGACTTTGAATTTTACCTAATTAATAGTAAACATAAATGATTCACAAGATTCTGTCTTGTGTTATTAATCACAAAGCACATACCTTGTACAACTTATTTTTTATACTACTGTGGATAAGACCTTCTGAAATATCATTGCTAAGTTGTGTGTTGCATGAGCTTGGATTATCATTAATATTTGTAAACTGATTTTTGCATCCAGCAAGTTTGCTAAATTCTCCTATCAATAGCTTTGGGTTTTCTATGCACACAGTCCTACCATCTGTTACTTACGCCAGTCTCTCCTTTTCTAATTTCTGTTCCCCATGAGTGGACATAAGGATTCCCCTCGGTACTTTTTCAGGTTCTAAAAAGGCAGCAGTGTTCCTGCATCTGTGGGAGCTTCCCCTCTAGATGGTGAAACAAGAGAGAAACATGCAAGAAAAGTATCAGATGGGGCTGAACAGAAACCCTGGGAGAGCACTGTGGTAGAGGATGGCTACCACAGGGAAGACTTGCCAGAGGAGGTGGCCTTTGAGCAGCAGTCTGTGGAGCATGCTGAGCTCAGGAGGAGGGGTGCTCCTGGCAGAGGGAGCAGCCTATGCAAAGGGTCTAAATATTGGGAATAAATTCTGAGTGCTCCGTGGACAGAAGAAAGTCCTGTGACTTGAGTGTGACTGGCAAGGAGCCAGTGGGATATAATGAGGTTCCAGGGTTGGCCAACCAGGGTGAGGAACTGGTTTTTACTCACAACTTTGCTGGATGACTGACCGGACTGTTTTTGCAAAGAAAATAGAATCTGATTTATAATAAACAACTGAATAGGTAAATAAACAAGATATTTTCAGACCAAAACATGAACTCTTTAACAAGTAAATAAGCAAGATACAGAGGATGAGACAAATCTTTTAACAAGTAAAAATATGTAAATGAACACAATGCTTCTGGAATATCACCCACAGCCATCAGTTAATAGAATACTCCCGTTATATCTTGAGTGGGTCTTTCTCAGCCTCTTCCCTGCCCCCCACCCCATACTTAGCTTCCTTTCTCAGATCTCTGCTTTGTTGATAGATGTCACTTCCCAACACAGGGTGCCATCCTTCTGCCCTTTCTATAGGATGACATTCTGTGCAAGGTACGCATTTTTAAGGACTTCAGCCATGAATCTCACTCATCAATTTTTTAGGACACCTGTGAGATTTTTATTTGTTTATTTTACTGTGGAAAAATTCTGATTTCTCTTACTGTACCAGCTACATTGCATTCAGCTAATAAAAACAGGTGAGGAACAGGGGAGGATGGGCGGGGGGAAAGGTTGAGTATTCCAGGAGAGTGAAGAGCTTAGTTTGGAGGCGTGCATTCAGAGAAGGGGAAAGGCAGGGAGCTGGATGGGCAAAGAAAGTAGTCTGGAACGAGGCTGGAGAGGCACGCAGGTGCCAGAGCATGAAGGACCTCGCGGGTCATGGAAAGGGTATAGATTTTGTTCCAGGAGAAAATGGATTTGTAGAGAGGGTAGGTATATAAAAGATAATCTTATTTATGGAGAGGAAAATGAAAGTGTATTTAATCAAAGGAAGAATATGTAGCCCCAAATTTTCATCTAGGAAAAAAAAAAAGATACTTTTTTCCTATTCTGGTATTGATTCATTTGGTCTCCAATTAATTATCTAACTTTAGATCCATTATTTAAAGGAAAGTGGTGTTAAGGCTTGGGCTCAGCTGAGGTTTGCTTGTCTGTCATCCCAGTTTAGAACATGCTGGAAAAAAAAATTTGTGAGTGAGCTCAGGGAGAAACTGGAGGCCATTAAGACTTAGAGCAGTGATCCGGAAGGATGCCATGGGTGGAAAGGGGCTGGTGACCGCAAGCCAAAATTCTAAGCAGGCACAGACAATCTCCTGCAGGTGAGGGAAGGGTCTCTGAAGTTCACAACTCAGTGCTGCCGGGAGACAGTGGGCTGACTGAGCCTCAGCCAGAAAGAGAGAGACGGAGCAGCAGCCAGCCCCTTAGGACAGCATTGTCCAACCTAAATATAACACAAGGCACATGTACAACTAAATTTTTTTCCAATAGTCACATTCAAAAATAGAAAGAAGAAAGAAAGGCCATTAAATTTCATAATGCATTTCATTTAACGCATTATAGCTGAAATAGGATCATCTCAACATACAACTGATACGATGTATTTTACATTCTTTTTTTTCCCTACCAAATCCAAAGCATTTATAGCACGTTTCATTTCACACCAGCCACATTTCAGGTGCTTGATAGTCACCACGCAGCCTGAGGAAGTAGGGGCTGGGTTTAAGCAGCCGGTTGGGGTCCGAGGGCAGACTTCTCTCTGCAGAAGCCACACTGTGGTTTGCAATAAAGGGAGCTCGTCAGGGGGTAAAAACGGCTAGTTCTCGACTATGTTCATTAGAAAAAGCTCCAGGTCATGCCTCTTGTGGAGCTCTAAGCCACTTAGCTGTTCACCATCCCCGGTGGAACACTTTGTGTAGATTTGAGCTTGTTCTAGATGCCGTGGTCCTGTGTCGGTTAAGTCAAGGGCAAATATATCAAGCCAAGCATCCCTGAGTCTCCCTAGACTTCAGTCAAAATTCATTCACTAATTTGATTACATCGAAAAATGTAAGCTTCAACAAGAAAAGGATGTCATATATGTATAATAATTTATGCCCATGATAATAAGCACTCTCAACCCATTTTTTGTAGTATTTAACCTTTGCAAATTCCCTCTGAATTATCTGTTTTATGGGAGAGCCGCACCGCCCTGAGTCGGGGAAAGGTCGTTAGTAACACCTGCCAAAGCGCACGTTATCCTCTCTCTTTAGCTATCTTTTGTCTTCATTTTTCTGTTTTAGTTCTTTATGGGAGTTTACAAGCCTTTAGATTAAGAACTCAAGGACTTTATTTCCTGAAGGGGTCAAAGAATAAGACAATAAATCTTGAATGTGAGCCAGACATTAAGAGAAAAGAGAGTTCCTGGTGTGCCAGATCACCCCACCCCTCGCAACAGGCTGCCTCTAATCTGATATCTTTAGGACAAACAGCCAAGCCCTCAAGTTATTATAATAAATCTCATTTTGAGATTCATTTATAAGTCAATCTTTCAAATTTCCTTGTGGGAAATCACCAGAATTCTCTTTGCAGCTTCCTTCTTTCTCTTGAGCAAGGAAACCAGAGAACTCAACGTAGCAATTCTTTTGTGAGAGAGATTTATGCCAAAGTTCAGCTATTCCTTGGTGATGCTCATATGAAGTCAACCATCAGAAGTGAATCAAACATGTAAACACCTTTCACAGGAATAATATCACGTTAATCCTAAAAGTAACAGCTGTCTCTGCTGGGAGGGCTTGATATCTGGATGTATGTAGACTCAGTGCCAAGAGAACATGTCCAAAACTTCTAGTAGAAGCACTGTTCTTCCACTTAATTAAAATAGTAGCTAACACTTATATAAGGCTTACCGTGTGCCAAGGACTGTTCTAAACCCTTTTTAATATATTAAGTCATTTAATTTTCAAACAACTCTATGAGATAGTGTGAAAGAACAGGAAATATATATATAAAATGTTGGTCTCTGCCCCCAGTTTCTCGCATAGAGCTCCCTAAACCCTTATAACCTCCTAAGTGATAAGAACACTAGGAGTATCTCTTGTTCTAATGAGGCGACTCTGGGTGAGTTCCTATATTGCTTCTGGATGGAGACTGGTCACCAGAAAGACCAAACCATGAATAGAAGCTTGACATTTTCAGCCTCCTTCCCACTTCTCTCGAGAGGGGACAGGGGCCGGAAATGGAGATAATAATTGATGGCACCCACGTGAGGAAGCCCTCACAGCTGGAAGACATGCCCCTGTAGCGGGAGGGGGATGTATCCCCAATTCTAGGGGGACAGAAGCTCCCGTGAGCAGAACCCTCCCAGACCTCGCCCTGTGTATCTCTTCATCTCATTGCTCATCTGCATCCTTTGTCATACCCTGTTATAAACTGGCAAGTGCTAGTGTCTGCCTGAGTCTGTGAGCCGCTTTAGCAAAAAACTGAATCCAAGGAGGAGGAGGTAATGGGATCCTCCTATTTGTAGCCAAGCCAGACAGAAGTTGTGGGGAACCTGGGGACCTCCCACCTGTGACTGGTGTCTGAGGTGGGCGGGAGCAGTCTCATGGGCCTGAGCACTTCACCCATGGGATCTGACACTACCTCCAGATAGATGGTGTCAAAATTGAGTTAAATTGTAGCTACCCAGCGGGTGTCACAGAATTGTTTGGTGCGGGGGAAAAAAAACCCATGCATTTGGTGAACCAGAAGGCTCAGAATTATAGTGAGTGTGATCGTAATGTGAGAGTAAAGGAGAAACAGGAGGAAAGACTGTGTTTTTCCAACGTAGGTAGATATTATGATTATTTTCATTCTACTGATGAATAAACTGAGGCCTAAAGAGATTCAATGACTTTCCCAAGGTCATTCAGCTGCCCAGCCAGGCTTCCAGCCCAGGCAAGTGTGGCAGCCGGGCCAGTGGTGTTAATCAGTCTTGGGCTCCAGGCACTTGAAAAAATGCTTCCAACTAAGCACTCAATTTCTTACCTTCCACTCTCCACATCCATAGGAACACTGGTGCCATTCAAAACCCTCCAATTCCACGCTGACATGGAACCTGGAGAGCATGTTGAGCTAACAGCCCTCCGAGACTAGAAACCCTGTGATGGCTCCTTTTCTCTCCAGGAGGCCAGTGGGATTTGGGGATCTCAGAACATGTTTGTGGTGGGTAGTGACATTGATTAGAAGTTGGTGATGGTGGTGGTGATGGAAACTGGGATGAGAGGACAATAGCAACCCCAGCTTTGCCATGAGAGAATTAGAGGGACCATGAGGGTGAATCAGAGACCAGAGATTTCTATATACAAGTGTAGCACCAACTGGAATCTGGGCTAACAAAGCCCTCATTTGTGTCCTGTTGTCCTGTGTCTGTGGTCTTGGAGTCCTAAAAGAAGACCACCAAAGCGAGGAAACAGACAAGGGAATTGTTCAGCAGAGGGCGGGATGGGAGTTTCTCAGCATCCCCGGTTCTCACTCAGGCTTCCACCCCTGAGGGCTTCTGCAGCCCTGGGGACCACAAGCCCAGCATCTTCACCCTAGCAAAGTCAGTACAAGCCACTTATAAGCATCTTTCCCCCTTTTAGCCCTTGTTTAACTTTTCTACTGGAATGTCTCCATTCTACCAGGTGGGGGAAGGGTGTTGGTGACTAGGTTTCTTGCTAAGAGATGCTGTCAGGTAACCCCCGGGATTCTGGGTCAAAGACCCATGCCTGGGGGTCTGCTGACATGAGTCAGCCATGGCCCATGCTTCTCTGTGGTCCCTGCCACTGCTGTTCTCTTCTGGTGCCACTGAAATTCTTTGTTGACAGATTCAGTTCGTCCCACCATCCTCAGGGAAGCACCCTACTGATGGTTGATTCCAGCCAATGCTTGACCCTTTTAGCAATAAGGGGCATGTCTGGTCACAAGTAATAATGACCAGGACAGGCAGTGACAGGTGGGGGATGACATGAGCCTGAGGTCTCGTGCTTTGGAGATCTACAGGATGCAGAAAGAATGGGGGATGTTATCTGCATGTCCAAGGTTTGCGCTAGGCATTTGATAGCATATTGAGCTTCTAACAACTGAAAAAAATTTTATTTTGGTTATGGAACATTTAAGGTATAAAGATAACCATGTGTGTACCTCTTGGATTTAACTATTAAGTCCTTTTTGTCATACTTGTTAACATCTCTTCTGTGGTCTTTCCAGTATCTGTACTTTAAATCCTTGAAGGTGTTGCTTGGGGACATCTGATTAAAGCCCAAATGCTATTATTTAAAAATCAAGTAATTACACCCATGTTCAGAGCAGCTTTTTTCACAATATCCAAAGAAAGGAAGTGTCCGTTGATGGTTGAATGGGTAAACAAAACATGGTACATATACACAATGGAATGCGGTTCAGCCTTAGAAAGGGAGGAAATTCTGACACATACTACAAGAAGGTTCATCTGAAATTTGAGGCAGTTATGCTGGGGGAAACAAGCCAGTCACAAAAGGACAAATACTGCATGATTCCACTTACAGGAACATAGTCAGATACGTAGAGACAGAAAGTCAATGCTATTTGCTGGGGGCTGGGAGGAGGAGGAAATGGGGAGTGGTTGTTTAATGAGTGCAGAGTTTCAGTTTTGCAAAATATTCCAGGGATGGTGTATAGCAATAGTTGCACAACAATGTGAATATACTTAATGCCTCTGAATTGTACACTTGAAAATGGTTAAGGTAAAATTTGTTATTTTGCCACAATTAAAAAAAATCAGATAAGCAAGCAAGCTAAAACCCAGAGGTCGTTACTATAAAAACTAATTCTGATGTCTTTCTTGATTTATTTTTAATTCATGTTTCTTGTTCTTTTTTTTTTTTTTTAATTGAAGTGGAGTCAGTTTACAATGTTGCATCAACTTCTGGTGTGCAGCATAATGCTTCAGTCATACATATCCATCATGTTTCTTGTTCTTCTTCATTCTCATATTTGTGTAATTAATCTAAAAAAACTTATCATTAAAGGTAATTTCATCCATAATCGCACAGGTATCCGTAAAGCTCACGAGTTTTAAATTTTTCTGTGGGTTGTTTTTTTCAGGGGTGCATTTTTATTTTTTGCTTAACATTGAAAGATGATACTTTGCATTCTGTTTCCAAAACTAGTCCTCCATGTATTAATTTACAACTTTTCCTTATGCTCTTCATTTCTAGGGGCCAGAGGACATTTTATTGAGCTAGTATGCCCTTCTTTGCTGACCTACTTATCTTGGGAGGAACATTTTTCATTGTTTCTTGTTTTATTTGCTTTTGTAATTCCAAATCATGACCGTCAGCATCTTGAATGTGTTTTAAATACAAAACAGAATGGGTTTTATAACCTAAAGATTATTCATTCCTGACCTCATCTGAACAGAACTGAGTTGGTCAGCCTCCTCAGCTTACGACAGATCATCAGTTTGAGTGTGGCTATTTGAATTAAAAAATTTTTATTTCTTCCTTCATTTATGAAACCTAGTCTCCTTTTTCTTTCTCTTCTCATGTGGTTAACGTACACACTTCCTTCCTTGTATTTACGTGTCTGCATAGGCCTCAAATGCACAGTGCTCCATGTTTTGAAAAGCTTAACTTGCTTTGTGATTTTGGCTCCTTTAATCTCTTTTGGTTCCTTACTTTGTCACTCAACATGGTATTTTTGATATCTATCTACGCAGCTAAACATGAAGCCTATTAAGCCCTTCTAAGCACTGCATAGAATTCGATTTTATTCACAGTTCATATTTGGATGGACTACCTGTGTGTCCAGCTCTTTGCTGCTGAAAGCTCTGCCTTGCCCAGCTCACCAGCTGACACCTCTCT
Source organism: Vicugna pacos (assembly GCF_048564905.1). Taxonomy (NCBI): domain Eukaryota; kingdom Metazoa; phylum Chordata; class Mammalia; order Artiodactyla; family Camelidae; genus Vicugna; species Vicugna pacos. The sequence goes on along the minus strand of NC_132991.1, from coordinate 84,211,358 downwards.
TTGCACTTGTGGGACAGGTTTTGTTGGCAGGTGATGGGGTGCTTGCTTGCAAGCCTTTCAGGGCACCTGCAGCCTCAATTTCAAGAATGCTGGAGATTATTCTCCAACAGTTGTGCACGCAGGTGCTCCCACCAGCCGTTTCCCAAGGCTCCTATTCTCCAACATCCTCTCCAGGGCCTAGTGTTCTCCAGTATATCTAATCATTGACAACCCGAAGAGTATAAAATTGCATCTGGTTTTGTTTTGATGTGCTTTCCTCTGAAAATTAGAGAGTGAGACCTCACTCTGGTTAGTTCTTATGTGAATTATCTATTAATATCCTTTGCCCTTTAAAAAAATTTAGGTTTCCTATCTCTTTCTTGCTGACCTACAGGAATTTCTTATATATTCTAGAAGTACTGAATCTGACTTAATTCCTTCCTAGTCTTCCTAGAAATGGGCTAATTAAACTGTGATCAGTCTATACTCGGATATGTTGACACAGAGGTTAGGTATAGTTTCTTGATCACCAATTTGCTTTGATGGCTCTAGTTCGATTCTTCATTACTCTCAAGGCTTGGTCTGTCTCGGCAGTCACAATTCAAAGGTCCTACTAACAGTGTCTGAGATGAGGAAAGCCTCTTTCTCAGTAGCTCCAGCAAAAACCAAGGGCCCATGGGAGGAAGTTATAACTCAGTGGTAGAGCATGTGCTTAGCATGTATGAGGTCCTGGGTTAAATCCCCAGTATCCCCATTAAAAAAAAATCTAGGGCCAAGATCTCATTGGCTTACGCTGTACTTCAGACCTTTCCTGACGAGGGAACGGAATACTCTAATTGACCAGGTCTTGAAAGTAATTGCTATTTGGCATGTCATTAAGTGGCAAAAAGACACTTCGTCCTTTCATAGAATGCAATTCTGTAGCAATACATAAATAAATAAGTACATATATATCATTGATACATATATATTCTTATTCTGATAATAAGAAATTTCCCATTGATCCCCCATCCCATTAAATAAATACGTACTGAATTGGATCAAAAGCCTTTTGGCATCTATAAAGATGGCAACTTGATCTCTATATCCACCTTGATTTATTAACATGCCAAAATACATTGTTTTATTTCCTAAGGGTAAATTCCTATAAATAAGGTACCTGGTATCTGCAGGCCTTTGAAAAGACAGCACATTCTTAGGTTTCAGTATTTAAGGGTTTGGTGCATGTTAATTAGATGTGCAGTGCTGTTGGGGGATTTAGGGCTTCTCTTTGTTTGTCTGCTTGCCCACTGTTTCATGATCTGGAAGAGGGGTTTTAGTCTCCTTTTGCTGATGTGCTTTTATTTCTATTCATGTTGCCCGGAGAGTTTTCTCTGTGCATTTTTGATTCAATGTTATTTGGTGCACAGGTAGGCATAACTGTAAGACCTGCCTTGAAGACTGTTATCACTCATCCCTATAAAGCACTTTCCTTGGCTCATTTAAGGTGTTTGTGCCTGAATTCCACCTTGCCCGATGTTATGACCACGACTCCTTCTGTTTCTCCTTGTCTGCATTTATGTCGATGACCTTTGTCCCTTCTTGGCTTTTCCATCTTTCTGAGTTGAGTCCCCATTTACATACATTATTCTGTTGGACTCTGCTTAGAATCCCATCCAAGAGCTTTACTTTTCATAGTAGATGTTAATCTTGTTACACTTTTGATTTGACCAATGCATTTATCTTAGTTATAGCGTGTCATTTGTTTTTTGTTTTTTTTGAACACTTCCTTTATTTTAGTGTATTTCACTAGGTGAAATGCTGTGTGTTGGGGTGGGAGCATGCTCACGTGCACACATCTAGAAATTTGAAATTTTTTCTTTTGATTTTTCTAGGGAATATTTTAACTATAATTTTGTGAACTATATTTAATCTTTTAAATCTTCCATTGTGGCTAACTTTCCATTATGATAAAATTAGTTTATTCCACTTTTCCCCTTCTCTTCCTTCTTCCTTCTACCACCTGATTTTTTAAAAAGTTTTTATTATGAAAAAGTTGTTCCCCATGTACACGTCACCCAGGTCCAGAAATAATTAAATCTCAAATTAAATCTCATTTCATGAATACCTGACTCATGTCTCCTCTCCTGTGTTAACTTAGAGCAAATTCAATTCATCACATCTTTTTTTCCTTCAAGAATTTTAGTATGTATTTCTAAAAGACAAGAACCTAAAATATTTAAATAAATATTATTGTTATGCCTAAAATAACAATTTAGGCAGGAGCAGATTGGAAGTGACCACACCTGAGGGGGGAATTAAATAGTGGTTGTGAGATAGCTGTTCAGTCAGGGTTAAGTTTTTCATTTCCTATCATATATGATATAACATTTTTGTTTAAGTATAGATTAAAATAATCCACATATTTCAATATGTTGCTATATGTCTTAAGTCTCTTAATCTGTAGGCTCTCAGCTCCTTCATCTGTCTCTCTTTCTGTTCTTCTCTTTTGATTTTTGAAGACCCTGGGTTATTTGTCCTGTAGAGTTTTCCACAGTTTGGATTTTGCCAATTGCTTCCTAGCGTCATAGTTCAACATGTTTCTCTGCTATCTATAGTTCTATAAATAAAAATATTGGTAGTTGCATCTAGAAGACTGATCATATTCAGATTCTTATTTGGGGTGGGTATTGGTGGTGGCAAGATGACTTGACAGATGGTGGCATGTGTGGGCTTCCATAAAGAGATACGTAATATCTGAATGTCTCTTTCTAGGATGTTAGAAGTTGTTGATGCCCAATGCTTAGATCTATTAACTTACTGGGGCTTGAAAAATAATGATATTCTAATTTTCTTCTTCTTCATTTACTAGTTGGAATACTTCTATAATCATCTATTATTTGGTTCCATGGTGGCATAGTTTGTATCAGAAAGACAGGATAAATGCTTGACTCGTTCCCTTTATTGAATAGATCTTAAAGGGACACTGGGAACAATTGCTTTAGAATATTACATAATCACTCATTTGAATTAAAAGTGCAGTAGTTTGACTTTATAGATTTTATGGGCTAAGTCCTAAGGATACATACACAGGGTCACCCACTTATCAGAAACCACAAACAAATTACAGGGCTTGGGGAGTAAATGACCTAAGAGAACGTTTTCTTCTTACAGAGCTACTTCACTCATGGTAACGTCTATAGACCTGGAACCTGGCATTTCTAATGATTTAAGGGGAGCTAGCTGCCGCATGGATTCATGTTACTGACTGATACCTGGGTTACATTTGCCAGAAGGCTGGATGCCCTCTGCTTGCTTCTAGAACATGGATTTTTTTGGACACAGCCAACCAATGGAGTGAGTTAGGAGCTTTCTTTTTGTGACGTCCTTGTTGCTCTTGTCTTTCTCTCTCTCTCTTCTTTTCTATGCAATTTAAACTCTTAATGTGCTCATCTTTTAGGAAGCTGAATATTTGCGAATCAAATCATTAAGAAAAAATTGTAGGTAGACAGTGGAGATGGGGTGATTTTCTTGATAAAAAGATTCACCTGAAGTTTCTTCTGAATAAAATGTAAGCCTCCTGTACTATAATTGCATGATAAAATTTTTAGATTTTCCTGAACATATCGAAGCAAAATGGTATACCTGTTAATTTCTTTCCTGCTCCGATGGACTTTTAAAACCATGAAAATGACTGTCTCCATGGAAGGAAGGGTGACCTGTTAGTTAAAACAACTCAGTGGTAACTGATGTCCCACTGAGATCCAGCCTCCAGTGGCAGAGCAAGAAGAAAGAACAAGAGGCCAATTTTTGCTCCCTGTGTTTTTGTTTTTGTCATTTGAAAGATATACCTTCAGTTTTCTCGCTTATAATTATACACTGTTCATTGCAAGAAGTCAAGCAAATAGAATGGAGTTTAAAAAGTGCCTCTGCAGGTAATGAAAAAATCTAATGGAATGTCAAAGCCTTTTATTCTCATTTAAGTAGGAAGTAAGGATTGCTTTTTACAATCCTGAGAATGTGATTAGTGTCAGTGAAGTGATATCTTTATTATATAAGGCATAATTCTTGGGATCATTTATCACGACAGACCAATAATTACCAACCTCTTTCTAGATGTGACTCAACAAAAGTGATTTTGGATTCTAAGTCATTTAGCTCTTGGCTCTGAGGCAGCGTTCCAGTGTAGGAGAGGAAAATACTCCTTTTCCTTCTGCCCTCCTGAGTTCTCCAGCAGGGTCCTGTAACATTAGACTGACAAAAGACAGATTAGCCAGAGAGCAAAGGAGAGAAGTTTATTAGCATGTGTACTGTGCATGCACATGGGAGTCCCCAGAGCTGAGGAATTCAAAGCGATGGTTAGAAATTGGGCTGATATAGCATCTTAACAAAAATCAATACATCTTTTTAAGAAGTGACAAGACCAAAAAAACAAAGGACTTTGAGCTTCTAGAGTTACATGGCAACTCTACAGATGTCTGAGACCCAGGCCACTTCGAGTTTTCTCATGTGACCAGTACGATGAGGACCTCATCTTCATGGTCTGGGATCCAGCCCTGCCATCCACATTCCAAGCAGCACGAAAGGAGGGACAATAGACTTCTACCAGCTGTCTTTTAAGGACACTTCTTGAAAGCTTGCACACAGTATTTCCAGTTATATTCTATTGGCTTGAACTTAATCACTAAGTCCATGTTTGGCTGCAAGGGTGACTAGCTTATGGAATGTTTATTCTGGGCAGCTGTGTCCCCAGCTAAAATTTAGGGGGGTTATTACCTAAAGATGACAGAGAGAATAGATATTAGGGGTGAATTAGCAAATTCTGTGATGGCTTCCCAGCAGTGGAATTCCTGAGCCAAGCTCTATTTTTTGTCTTTTAAAGCCCTCATTATAAGAGGACAAATTGCTTTTAGAAAGGTTCTGTCAATCAATACTTCCACAGGTGGCACACAAGAAAGCCTTTCTTTGTGACATCCATGCCAATACTGAGTGCTGTCATCCAAAGTAAAAATCTTTGCCAATTTGATAGTGTCCCTGAGTCCAAGTTTGTACTGTTTGCTGCAAGACAGGTCAATAAATTGAGAGATGAGTTGTTGGGGCAAGGAATAGTGAGAAGATGGTGGACTAGTGTCCCAAAGAACCATTTTACCCCAGTTAGGTTTCAGGCTTCTTTTATACTAAAAGGGGAGGGGATAAAGTCCTGGTTCCAGCCAGACTCTGGAGAAGATGTCTTAATGTCTTCCTGCCTGCAGCCATTTACTCGTGGGCCTGTTCAGGATGTGAGATTAACACAGGTATTTTAGCTGAACGCTCATTACCAGAGAGGCAGAGTTCCCAGAGATGAGCCATTATATCTAATTTAAGTTACAGGCTACATCCTGTTAGTGATTAACTTGTAACAAAATACAAACTTTCTTTCCTATTATGATAGGAGGAAAAATATCTCATTTATATTTGCATTGTTTTGATAATAAAAAAAGCTAAACATTTTCATATACTTGCTGGCCATTTGTATTTACTGTGAGTATCCTAACTCTTTGTATACTTTTAAATTAGTATTCAGCTGTATTTATAGTCATAACACAGCATTACATGGTTTAAATTGAGAGCATCGAGGGAGGGAGATTTTTCCTCCTAGTAACTGGGATTTTTAAAAAAAATCCTGGGTTTATAGGAAGTCTTCTTATGGAAGAAACATCATTAAAGAGTAACTAAATGCCACATTTTATTTAGTTTTCTTTTGATTGAGGGAACAGATTCTAATATGGTTTTGTCTGTTGCAGCAGGCAAACTGGAAAGAATGAAAAACGGCATCAAGTACCATTAACTTCAAGTTTTCTTAATTCACTGGAAAGAGTTAAATCACTCTGATAATTTAGCCCTTTCAAAAATGGGCGACTGTCTGAGTCAGGGTGGTAATTTGATGGCTATGGTTCAGCTCAGTGTATGAGCAAATGTCACCATATGGATGAGCCAGGCACTTGAAATCCTTCACAATGGTGACAAGAGGAAATGACATCATGTAAATGAGACTTCAAATAAATGATAGTGGTTATGGCTAGTTCCTGCATTCACGTCTCTCTGTCATCCAGATTATCCTAATTAAATTTTCAAGGGGGGCCTGGTATCAGTGTGCTTTTAAAAATGTGCTTTTTAAATTTTAGAATCAGGCTGATGGTAGGCAGCTTATTGGGCTGTTTTGCTTTCATACACAGAGTGTATTTGTGCTTTATTTGTAGAAATCTGAGCACTTCCCTCCTCTGCTGCCTCAGCAGCAGGTAAAGAGTAACGACATTGTCACCATCCAGATGGCAGAAGCAGAGGACAGGAAGCTCGCCAGCGACACATGGGTGGTGTTTGGTGGTTCTTACCAGGGTCCTTCGCGGTGTGGTTGGGAATAAAATATCCCTCCCTGTTTGCTGCAGCCTTGGGCACCAGCCCATGGCTCCAAGCAAAAGTTAATCTTTGTAGTGCGTGTGACAACAATCAACAAAGTTTCTGGAAGTGACCAAATCACCTTAACAAGTGAGCCATTAACTCACAGGGTCAGCGTAGCTTGGGTTGGACCTATGCCCATCCCCCACGATACATTCCACTAGAGCATCCGGACCAAGCTGTTGTCCGTACCTGCAGATCTGATGAGTGACAGCTTCTTCATGGGGGGGAAGTGGTAAGAGGAATCTCAGCTATTGATCTGATAGTGAACGAAGCCATGATTCAGCTATTTCCAAAGAAGTAAAGGAAAACCTCTTATTGATGGAGGAACAAAACGTCCTTTTCAAAGTTGCCTTCAATTCTCTTTCCAACTATCTGACTTGTTGATAAACCATTTATAATTAATATCTTTAGGATTTTCCTGTGTGGATAAATACTTGATTGACAGTTTGAGTCTCTGCATACATGCTCCTGTTAAAATGAGTCAGGTATAAAAATTCTACTTGATCACTTTTTTTTTTTCAACCTAACAAAACAAAATGGAACAACCAAAACCAAACAACAAACAAGCCCAGAGATACATTCGGGTAAAATTTGCTCAAATATTTGAACTTTGCAAAGGTGACAAAATATTCACTCACCATTCCAGTTCAGGTTTCTGTAACTTTGATATAATCACGTCTGGTCCAATAACTCTGAAAGCTGAGGCATTTCTCTCCTTGCCTCTTTTAGAGAGTAAAGCCATGTTCCAGTTGATTCATAGATCAGGATTGGCAGAAAATGGTCAATAAATCTCTATTTGCTAGTGATTTCTTGGTGTCCTGGCAAAATCATTTAGTTTTACATTTTTTTATTAAAGATTTGCCATCTTACCAAAAAAAATGAGAAAACTGCAAACTTTAAAGAATTACATTCTATAAATGAATGCAACTAAACTATAGCAAATGCACTGGCTTATTACCACTTTTATCATCATTGTTTTACATTCTTAGAGTACACTGAGGAAGTCTGGAGGTTTATGGCCATTAGTAATCACAAACACCCAGAAGTAGAGAAAGAGATTTCAGACATCATAATGGAGACGCTGAAATATCTAAAAAGCTTTACAAAGCTTACAGTCAATTTCACATGAGTGAACTGTTTAGTGTGTGAGAGGATCTGTGCTGAAATAGTCCAGTTTTTACTTGAATTTCACACCATTAATGTCGCTTCTTTAAGTTAAATCTACGTATCTGGGAAGAAAAGATGTGTACAGTTTGATTCCTTTTGGATATTATGTGACATATTTTTACATCATATGAAAGGGGTCTGGGACCACTGTGAAAGCTTGTAAGTCTGGTGGGGGTGGATATCAAAGAAACAGACTGTGGGCTCACAAAGGACAGCGAAAGGTGGGTGTCTTCACTGGGGTCCGTAGGCAGCCAAGGGAAAGTACAAAATACTCATCCTGGAGAAGGAAGATCAACCAAGAGAAGGGAGACCCTGAGAATGAAGCTGGCCACTGCTGTGAACCAAACAATGGTGAAGCTTTCCCAAAGATTTGGACAGCCAAGACATAATGGGGTACTGGAGCATTTCAAGAACCCAACCAAAGTGTATTTGTATTTAGATTTTTTCCCCCATTGAATAAGGAAATCTTTGCTGTTCTAGAGCTAGACTAGAGAGTTCCATGGTAGTGGTGGAAGTTCTTTTTTGAAAATAGAAGAGTTCTCTGAAAAGTGAATTTGGAAAAAGAAGATAATCTATAAATGAAGAATAAGAAATGATGACATTTGTCTTTATCTCAAAGAATGGAAGAATAGATACAGTGGGAGACCAGCATCCAAAGGGATCATTTGGTTTTATTTTTACTCTAAGTACTTTTTACTCTGACTGTCAGTAATCTTGGTGCTTACATTAGAGAAAAGGAAGGAGGTGATGAACAATTTATCAGGCCGATTATTAAAGAAGAGGGAGGTGAAGCTCGGGAATTGTCAGAGGGCCTGCTGGGAGGAATCGCAATTTTGCATGAATATCTCATATTAACCATACCTTCATTTACACGAATGTCTCCTATAACCATTCCTGTGGCTCTCAGATAGTAAATTCTGGTGATGATGAAATTTACCAGCAGGGGGTGCCATCCCCTCAAATTTCCTTTCCTGGACCTTAAAGGTCATCTCAAAGGCTTTAGGCCTCTGCAGACAAGTATAGGCTAATTGTAAGTTCATCAAATAACTGAATTCTCTTGGTCTTGGTATTATCTAGATTGGGTATCATCCTTATGAGATGGGAGCTCTGACTTTCATCCCCATCTGCTCTATTTTGTGCTATGATACTCTACTCCAGGCAACTGGCTCTCAAGTGACCACCTTTGCCACAAGGGGACAGAAGACCATCATGAGAATGGGCTCATAGCACTCCAGTACCTTTAATGGAAACCATCTCAACACACATGTCTGCCAATGGAAAGCTGAGACATTTCTTTTCTTTGAATCAAAACCATTTAAATTTTTATTATGTTTATAGATTTTAAATGCTGTTTAAAGAAAAAGGTCTTTAAACTTTAACTCATCAGTCAAATTTTACCTTCAGATGGTAGAATTAAGGCACGGCATACTTGCTGTTACATATTCTAATGTTCTGTTAACTTGTTAGCAGATAATTTTTTGAAACTTTTCAGTTTGGTTCACATCCCTGTTCATGTTCTTCGAGTTCATCAGTCCGCAGTAGGGACCTCCTGGGAGACTTGGCCGTTTGTTCCAGGCTGGTCCAGGCAATGGGGGCTGCTTGAGCCGAGACTTGCAGGGAAGTCACCATTGGCTGCAGCCTTGAGCCTGGCCCGATGTGACTGCTAACGCTAGGGACACAGCTGCCATGGCCCCGTCTGCTTCCCTGCCCAGGAACTGAGACCCATAACCCTGCAGGCTCAGCAGATCCCCTGGCCCAGTGGTCCGGCTGTGACCCCAGCTCCAAGAGCAGACCAGGAGCAATAAGAACTGACCAGGCTTCCAGAGCCCAAGCTCCCAAGCTAAGACTACCTGCCTCTCGATCCCTCCCTCCCCGGACCCCCACTGGAGCTGGAATCTGATTTAAGCTTTTACGCATCAGAGCCCTCTAGGTGAAAAAGCAGCGGCAGGGTGCAGGAGAGCTGGACTCCAGGCCTGGCTATACCTGCATGTCCTAAGCAAGGCTCTGCCCCTGGCCTCGTCCACACGGAGGCCCTCAATGGGGCTGACTCTCTCTATGGGTCTAAATGAAACCCTCTTAGCTCTTCTCCATCCTGTTCATTATTTCCCTCCACTGCCCCTTCTACCCTTTCTTTCTACTCCCTTCTATTCTGCCAGCCTTTTCTTTCTTTGGCTATAAAATACTCAGGAGCTCATTCTCAGCCCTGGATGAGGTTAGATTCTAGGCTACTTCAAAAAATACAGGGCTCTACCCTCTCCTCGCCCACCACAGACCTGCTGGGTTAGACGTAAGTACTTCTAGAAAGCTCCTGAGGCCGTTCTGGTCGAGAACTACTGAGGGCAGGGAGTAGCTTCAGGAGGAATGTAGTCCTTGGAAAAGGGAGGCTTAAATATTAAGTAATTAATAAATTATTAAAATTACTAAAGTTAAATAATCAAAGCAAATAATAAATAAATAATAAGATAAAATAGAATTAAAATTAATAAAAATAATAAAGGAAAGGTAACCTGGAAGCTGGCAACAGGGAGAATTAAGAGTCTTCTCCCCACGGATAAAAACTGGCAGGGATGTCTTTTTCTTTGATGTTGTTTTCTCTTTGATTTTTTTTTCTTTCTTTTCTTCCCTTCTCCTTCTAAAAGGAGAGAAAGTGTGGAATGAACATCAGGCTGAAGGAGAAGGGTTGGGAAGCGCTGGGGAGACTCAGTTAAGACGGGAAGCTGAGGATTGCAGGTATATGATGAGTCCTGGCCTCCCAGCGTGGGCCCTGGCAGCCCAGACTGGCACCACAGGGGAGACTGCCAGTGGCGGAGCATCTGTTTCAGGTCCTGGAAAGTATCACCAAGTCATAGCTGTTCTTCTCAGAAACTCCCACTCCTTCTGGTATTGCAAAACCCTTTGCCTTTAAAACCTGGCCTTTCCTAAAGTCCCCTCCTTCCAAAATGATCCCTTCCTTCTGCTCCCCAAAGAAGAACGTATTCCCTGAGACCTAATAACAGACAAGGCGTAAGAACCTTGATTTGACGTTTGCGATCAGTTTTTCTTTGCCTGCCAGGAGGTACCAGGGGTGTAGAGATAAATAAATGCCCCTGAATGTTAGTATCTTACTAGATGTAGATAAATTAAACTGTTTCAAAATATTGATTATATATTTATCATAGGCTAATGTGATCATTTAAACACACACACATATACAAGTTTGTTAATAAAATTAGTGAGCTTACTTGAGCACAGGGTAAACTTCCTCCAGATGTGACGTTTGAACTGCCCTCTGAGAAATGGGATCGATATAAAGATGAGGACAGGCAGGCAGGGAACATTCCAGAGGCAGCAGCAAGAGCAAAAGCCCTATAATGAGAGGAACTGAATGGAAGAAGCCAGGGGGCTGGAGAGCAGAGAGCGGGGGCAGAGCTGCTGCGATGAGTCTGGAAGGTTGGCCTGGACTGGGTGCGGGCCGGGAGCCACTGACTGGTTTTAAGCACGGAGGCTGCAGTGCCATAATCATATTTTCATTTTGAGAAGAAAACTGGGTGTGGGGCAGAAATGGGTTGGAGAGGAACTGGGCTGGAGGAGGGCAGATCAACGAGTAGACTTTCATAGAGATTACGGCAGCCTGGACTAGAGCGCTGCTCTAGAGATGGCGAGAGGAAAATAGATTTTAGAAAGATTGAAGAGGTGAATATCGGTGGTAAATTGGTTATAAGGTGTGAGAGGTGATTACAAGTCAAGAATAACCCCTGGGTTTCTGATTCCACATCTGGAATGATTTTGTTGAGTTTTAGAGAAGACTGCAAGGTAATGAAACTTAGATCGGGGAGAGGGGAGGGTACAGCTCAGTGGCAGAGTGCAGGAGGTCCTGGGTTCAACCCCCAATACCTCCCGTAAAATACATAAATAACCCTAATTGCCTCCCTCCTCCAAAAAGGGCCTGAAAAAAAAAATTCCAAAAAAACCGAAAGACACTTAAGTCAGGCTTTGCTTCTCCAAAGCACCATAAGGATTACAAAGCTGAGTAAGACTATGATGCAAATCTAGTAAGGTCACCATAACCTTAAAAAAGACAACATTTGGAAGACTTTAGTAAGTGTATGCAGATTTTAGAAATTAAGCAGTTAATAAGACATTCCAATTTCAGTTATTTATAAATCAAAAGTGGGTAGAGACAGAGTTAAGTTTTAGGACCTATGTTAGACATTTGCATTTGTAATAAAATTCTGACCTGGGATGAATAAATGTTCCAAGCAAAAATCACAGACCAAATACAAATTCCCAAAGTCAACTTGACTTACGGGCTGGGGTGTTCAGGATTATGGAAGTTTGTTTTTCCTTAGATGTATGGAGTTGCTGAAGTCCTTCGTTGTGCTGTTCAGACAGTTACATTTAGTTTTAATTATGCCTGGTAGACAAGATTCCATTCAGTTTCAACTTTGCCAGGGGTGGGATTGGGTTCACAGGTAGCTTCCTACAGTGGGCGAAGGCTGCGGATTTCAGTGTACCTCAAGGTGCGTGGCAAAGCCACTTGCTTATCCATGGAGACACAGCTGCTTTTATAACAAGCAAGTACAAGGGAGATCAATCTCTATTTGCTTTAATAGATTTCAGGACATGACCTCTGCACTTGAAGACGAGCCCCTTTATGGCAAAACTGCCGGCTTGTGGCCTTTCTTACTCTTGTACAATCTCCTTCCCTCCGGTCCTGAACAATATTATATTCCTTAAACTGCATACGTGCAATGGAAGACTAGGTGTTCTCACTCAAGGCCTCTGATATTATAGCCACTATAGAGTGAGTCTGCTGGCAAGTCATTAATTCCTTTGGGTCTCAGCTTTCTCATCTGCAAAGTGAAGGGGTGTTATGCACGTCACTGCCAACAATTCTGGGATCCTATCTGTGCTTTCCACCTCCTTCTTAACTACCCCAAACTCAGTCTCTAGCATACGCAGCCTTTAGTTATTACAAAACTTTAAATTATCATCTCACAATTTATGTTAAAACGTGCTTTCACGGAATCGCAGACTAGCTAAGGTGTTACTCTTCTGAATACCAGGCATGACATCCATCTATCGGCACAGTGCACCCCCAAACTGATCAAAATACACGCGTAATATGCTTTAACATACACATTCCTGGATCTCTCCATAGACCTACTGAATCAGAATCTCCAGGGAAACAGGAGAAGGAATCCACATTCTTCCTGTGGTTAAATGCATGAAATATTCATTCTGTAAGACTGTCTCCTCTCAGTGCAAGTTGGAATAAGTTTCGACAGTTTCAGTAGTGTGTGCCTCTAAACCGCATCATCGTTTCTGTCTCTGGGTTTTTCTCTCATGTCCCTCCCTGATCTGAAGTTTCTCTTCCTTCATCTTAAAGTCTGATTCTCCAGTCAAAACCCTGACTGAGTCTTACCTCCTGAGTAAGTAATAGCTCTGTGCCAGTATCACTTTGGACAATTGTCATGATAACTCCTACGGGAGCTATTGTTCTCACCCCCTTCATACAGCCGAGAACATGGACGCTTAGAGACGTGAGACAGCCTAACCATCAATCTGCAAGTTGGTGACAGACATGGGGTCTGAACGTGTTACCCCAAAAGGGGAAGGCCTCTGTTCTTGTCTCGCTCAAAGAGGAAGATTTCAGAAGGGAGACAAAAGCGTTATGTAGTTAGAGATTTTAAAGATTTTATTAGCAAATTGAAAGTACACCTCCAAGAGCAGAAGGTGGGCCGACCCAAGAGAGGATGGCAGCCCTGGTCTTTCTTGGTCCCTCTTGTCTTATACACTCGCTTAGGGGCGGTCTCTTGATTGATTGATGGTCTTGCCCCCGGATTGCTTAGTCATGCTTGTCCCCTTTGCGCATGTTCTTACACATGATGTGCACAGAAAAACCCATGGAAGGGGGCGCCTAAACTGCAATGCTCATTGTACTACAATGAGCACTGGGTCATGTCTGGTTAGGTCCTTGGTGCTACTGCGCAGTCACGGCTGTCTGCTCCCAACTGATTTCTCGCTGGCACTCATTTAGAGCCCCTTATGCAGAAGGTGGGCTTATCACCATCTTTCAGGCCATCCTCCTTCTCCTCCACCTCATCTGCCCCCTGTCCCCACTTATCTAACTGCCTAACAATCATGCTGTCTCACCAGGGTGACATTTGTCTGCCACCCTCTACATAGATTTCATAGAATTCACTTCCTTGTACACTACACACAGTACAGCTCCCAAGCATCTTAATTCCTCTGAAACATGCAGTCCGAACCCCACAAATGAGCAATTATTGATAGATTTTGCTCTTCCTTCCTATAGGTCTCATATATGCCCAACCAGACCCTCAATCCGGCAAAGACAAAGGCAGTTTTCCATTGGCCCACACAGGAGGCTCAACTAATATTTGTCAATTAAGTAGACATGGAGAGAACTTGAGAATTGTGAAAATGTGCACAATTGTTTTAATGTTTAACTATGGAAGAATATCAAGCAACTAAAAGAAATATCAAATTCCTCTTCAATCATTGTTCTAGAAAAGGGTGGGGAGGACGTGGAATGGTAGAAATCTAAGCTGAAAGTGAACCATTCCAAAGACCATATTTAGGTTCCTGGAGAACTTGGCCCATGCCTTTGGATGGGACCACTGTACTCTGTGGGATTGCGCTGACCCAGAAAATAATGAACCTTTTAGTCTCATAATATCTTTTTTGGCTCAAATCAATTCCATTTGAGCAGAGCAATACAAGCTCCCTTACAGAATTTACACCCTAATGTCATACCCCTAATCTAGTTGAGACTTTGGGTAGATGGATTTGCTGATACGGTCATGATCTTGAGTTAGGTCATTTTATAAAATGAATGAAGTAAAGTGTGTTTCCCTTTGTTTTAGGAACAAAATTTTTTTTTCCTCCACTTACTGGTACTTAGCATATTTTCTTAAAAGTAATGTTGGCTTCAACATTAGAAACTAAAGATAAACTTAGAGAAACATTTTTGATGGTTTTTGACCTAAAGTGAATACTGTTTGAGGGCATTTAAATTCTCCTAAGTGGAAATTAAAGATATTTGCCAGAATAAACGTATACAGTGCATTTTTAAGAGACCTGCTAATGGTAAAGTATGATTGTCTTAACTGTTCTCTTTTGTCTTCTTACTTTTCGTTGTATATCTTATAATTTCCCTCAGGATACACATAGATTCCCACCCGCCTCAGAAATTGTAATACATATTACCAATTTTTCCGACCAAAAATTTTGGGAATTTAAAATCACTTAGGAAACTCTTTGTTCACATTACCTTTTTGAGTATTGCCTAAGTAAGTTGGAAAAGCTAAGATATAAAATAGATTATTTTTACTACAGTTTTAAAAATTATCAGCTGGTGAATTTCTTTGAATTTTCACTGTGACTTAAATTGACAGAGTATCTTTTCTCCCAAGGGTAAAAATAGATTGTGAATTAATGTGGAATTTGAATATTATTAATTTCACAGTGAAGAGTTACAACTAGTGGCAGAAAACATGTAGGAAAGACAATAGTCTAGATTTCTTAAGTTCTTAGAGAACTTTGGTTTGGGGGTTTGAGGTAAATGAAGTTGTAGACCTGTTCAAAGATGTTACTCTGAATGTAATTTGGGAAACTTATCTCTCAAGCATGGAATAAATATATTTACTTAGATTCCAGTAATTTTTCAAAATTTTGGTCAGAAATTGCATTTAATTTCCCCAAAGCCCCATCGCTATATTCTTGCATTTTCATCCTATTGTCACCATTTATTGCCAGATGTTTTCTTTTTGAGGTCCTACAATAGGAACTTAAACTCAAGAACCGGCTCCAAGACTTATTTGCTTCCGCCCTGCTTTAGGATTAGCAATTGGGCTCATTATATAGGGGCCTGTTCTGTACAGGGCATGGCTCTCATTAGAGGCTCCAAAATATTTTGGAGTGATGAATTCACGGAGAATGATTGCAGGGGTCCGCAATTTTAATTCTGTGTATATTCGATTCAGCACAACAGGTGGTTTAAAACTTACCCAGGTCCTGTCCGCCCAGAGTATGTATTTGCGTAGTCGCCCTAGCAGAAGACATGCTTATTTTCAAGATACCGTCATTGTCCAAAAAAAATTTTTTTTTTTTTAGATCTTATTTGAAATTGCCCTCCACTCAGTTTGAGCTCAGGGGGATAAAACTCACTGCTTCGGGCTTCAAATCGAAGTGGGATTCTGCAGCTTGATTACGCATTTTATTCACCTGCCTTGGAGCGAAGTACCTTTCCATCGTTTTCAAAATTCATCCCAAGGACAAATATTCATCACTGTGAAGGGGAGTCAGAAGAACAAGCAATGTCTCTAAAGGTAAGTCAAAAACGTCGTTTCCCAGTGTACCTGGTGTGTGGCTGAGTACCGGTCTCAGATCAGGGATTCCTCTCTCAAGGGAATTCTTTGAAAGAGACCATTTCCACTTGGTACTATTTTTTTTTGTGTGAGTATTTTATACTCATACCTCATGCATGTAATTTACTTTCATATCATTTCTCATTTCAGACACATTTCTGTGAATAGCTTTAAGAGCTCTGCTTGATTTTTTAAAGCATCACACTGTGCCAACATCCTATACTCTACAACATGAAACATGGATTTCAGCATCTGTCTTTCTTGGAAAGTCAAGTTCTCTAGGTAGGTCACAATCCTAGAAGCAGGGCATAATCAATGTAAAGGTCCTAGTGAGATATGAACTCAGTAAAGTGAGCCCTTGTTAAGAATCTGAATGATACTTTAATACGTCAAAATTAAGCTTTGACAAGCTAGACTGGAGACGCATTATAGAATTTAATTACTGCAAAAGCTCTTAGAGATCATCTAGTTACCACTCTGTCCTCTTTTAGATTTAAAAATTGATGCCTAAAAGTTTTCATGACTTTTCTAGGACTACAAAAGTAATTTTCAGTCCTCAGAACGTCTAATGACCCAGCCCTTTGGCAGAACAGAGTTTTCCGATCTAAACTGCCCCAATACTCAGTTTTCCCAGATTGCCCATCACTGGAATAATCTTTGACACTGTGCATTCATGAACATGTCTACATTTCCTTAGCTGTTTCTTTGTATATAATTTCTCATTGTTTATAAAAATGATTTCTATGAATGTATATCCTTGACTTTGCATTTCTGATATTGCCTATTTGATTAGTCAACTCAGTTTCCTTTTATATAATGGGTAAGAATTTTGTTCAAGGATTTTGTATATATACAAGAATATTGTTTCTTCAATGTCATCTGTTTAAACCAGACTAACTCCTCTTCATCCTTCATGTCTCAGAATATGTGTCTCTTCACTGGGGACGTCTTCCTTGATCCCCCAGATCATGTGAGATGTACCTATTATTAAAGCTTTGCCTGGGACACCTGCACTCCTCCCTTATAACTGAGCACAATACAATGAAGTATTAAGGCCAGGCTTCCTCAGCAGACCCTGGGCTCCATGAGGACAGAGACCTCTTCTATCTTAGACTCCAACATGTCTCCAGGACATACCATGCACGTGGCATGCACTTCTTCTGGCCAGGAATCTAGGCTGCAAGCTCTAGAAATGCAATTCACATCAACTTATGCAAGAAAAAGGAATCAATGGATCATGTAACCAAAAAGTCAAGAGATAGAAATGGGTGGCTTCATCCCAGCTACATCTCTGGACTCGCACTTTGCCCTTTGAATGGTTTTGCCCTTTGTAGCTTTCACTCTTAGTCAGGTTCTGCCTTTGTAGGGGCCAAGACTGCTCTGGTTGTTCTAGTTGTTTCTGGCTGTTTTCTAACTTCCTTTTTGGAAAATCATTAATGGTAATAATAAAGTCAGCAAAAATAAACATCAAAATATTATCTCTAATCCCCCAAACATCCCCTGTATAAACAAGTCACAATGTGTATATTTCTTTTCCTATACTACTCTGGAAAACATGGTTGTGCTTCATTACCAAAAGTTGACTCTGTTAAGGGAATCTTAATTCAAAAAGATACCTGCATCCCAATGTTCATAGCAGCACTACTTACAATAGCCAAGACATGGAAACAACCTAAATGTCCATCGATAGATGACTGGATAAAGAAATTGTGGTATATTTATACAATGGAATACTACTCAGCCATAAAAATAATACAATAGTGCCATTTGCAGCAACATGGATGGACCTGGAGATTGTCATTCTAAGTGAAGTAAGCCAGAAAGAGAAAGAAAAATATCATGATATCACTCATATGTGGAATCTAAAAAAAGGAAACGTACTTACTTACAAAACAGAATAGACTCACAGACATAGAAAACAAATTTATGGTTGCCAGGGCAGGAAGGTGGTGGGAAAGGATAAATTGGGAGTTCAAGATTTTCAGACACTAACTACTATATGTAAAATAGAAAAAAAACAAGTTCATATTGTATAGCACAGGGAACTATATTCAATATCTTGTAGTAACTTATGGTGAGAAAGAATATGAAAATGAATCTATGTATGTTCATGTATGACTGAAGCATTATGCTGTACAACAGAAATTGACACAACATTGTAAATTGACTGTACTTCAATGAATGTCTGTGTATACAAGACAAAAAAAAAGTTGACTCTGTTAGATTTCAAATGGGGAATGTGAAATATATGAAAATGTTTCCTTAGAGTAGAACCAATGGCCAGCCTAAAAGTTCTTTCTTTAATAAGACAGTAACATAAGAAAATGTTTCATCATGTATACAGGTTTGGAAACCATCTCTGCACAGCTATATTATAAAATTGGGTATACTCCCTTCAAAGTATACCCCATTGTCTTAGAAAGAGATCATTTCAGCAAATCTCACTACTAGAGCTTTCATTGGTCTGCTTGGGTCATGAACCATCTCTGAGTCCACAACCATCGCTGAGGAGTGTGGCCTTCTGACTGCCTAGCTGGGGTCCAGAGACCTTCCAGAACCGAGGAGAAGAGGTCCACCCCATCCGACCCACATGGATTGGGAGTAGAATGAGCGTGATCTCCAAAAAAAGAAAAGGAATTCTTGAATCACAACAAGGTGAATGGGTGCTGGGCAAGCAGAAACATTGATAAGAATAAAAACGTTCATTGCTAATTTTTATTAAGTGCTTTATGTGAATTTGCTAATGCCCACTAAGATAGCCTAAAAATTTGTTGTGGAGGGACTAGATGAATGAAGATGAAGTTTCACGTCTAGAGCTTATGCGGCATGCCTATGACATGTCGGTGATATTATGCCTGATACCGTCCTTGACATTATCATCATTGTTATTGACTGTGAGGAGCTTCGCAAACTAAACCCCTATACCGTTCTAAGTTGTTAAGAGAATTTTTTAACGTCTTAAGCAATTTGCAGGCCAGCATCCCTGTAACTGTCTCTCATGTCTCATGTGTTTAAAAAACTTTGTACATGTCTTTGCGTCTTGCAATTTGCATCTCATTTCTGGCTTTTATTTTCTGATGTTAGCCCAATTACCTGCTATCTCTCTGTGCTCTCTTGGGGAAGCTGTCCAAGCTTCCGTTGGCAATTTTAATTTGTAATTTGAGTGTTTGTGTCATCAGCTCGACTTCTCCACTCCTTCTCTATTCATTTCATATAAAATCGCTTCCCACCCCTGTCCCGACCCTTGAGGTTTTTCTATTGTTCCTTTGAGGAAACATTCAGCTTTACTAGATGGCTTTTCTGTTTAAAGTCTGGTCCAAAGAGATTTTGCTATTTTACTAAGCCTATTAATCTTGGCTTTCATTTTGTTATTAGTTTTCCTATTTTCATTTCCCCCGTATTTTTCTTAAGTATTCTAAATTCCACGCTAAGAACTTCCTGTTTTTCCACTGAGTTTTAACCTTCTGCAAGGAAATTTGGCTTTTTAAAAGTTCTTAAGCTGAGTTTTTGAAGTCTCTGAGACTATGCAAACTTCTGTGTGAATGTACACAGACATTCTTCAGGGGAAAGGGCACAGTTCTCATCAGAGTTCAAGTTTATGACTCATGAATATTTCAGAGCTGTGGTCCCCCCACCACAATACTGCTGATAATTTGTGAACTGACCTTTGCCTTCTCCCATGGAAGGTAAGGGCTACAGTGTTTCTTCATGATTATATCTTGGTTTTCTAGCTCAATTCTCTAGGCTGGAAAGGTTATCAGTAGAAGGGAGCTAAGACTGTCAACAAACTTATCTTCTGCCCTGAGTCAGTGACCCTCAAAGAGCCAACTTCTCAGCAGGACGCAGTCTTTGAAGACTTCCGTGTTACCTGGAGGTCGCCTCTCAGGATGCAGCCCCTCCCCTTCCACCATGCTTTCATCTGCACAGTAGCGCCCACCCCTTTTCTAGGCTTCCCCTCGCCCCTGTAGGAGACCAGGGAGCCATTGCGTATGTTGTCTTCCCCTTTCCTTTGCTCATAGAGATGTCTACGTCTTCCTTAATTCTCAGACTTAAACATGTACATATGTATTGAACGTGGGTGTACAAAAGCCACGTTGGCAGAGACCTCCTGTTCCTTCTTCTTTACGTTCTTAATTCTCCCCTTTATGGAAGTGATGTCATCATGTTCGGGTGATGCTCTAAGAGCAGGCACTTTCAGTCCCTCCTGCATGCCTGTCAGGCTGCCAGCACTGACACCCCTCTTCCTCCCTCACTACTTACCCACTTTTCTAGGCATCTTTTGCCCCAGTCATCACTGGCAGAACAGATGGGCCACTTTTCCCAAGGCTGGAGCCAGGGAAAAAATTCCCACAAAGTTTTCATGCCGTAGGAGTAAACCAAACTAAGGTTCAAACACAACAAACTACATGTAAACATCAAGTTTTTAGGATTAGAGGTGAGATGGAGGTCAGTATTACAATCCCAAGGATTCAGAGGCAGACAAAGGAGTCAGACAGGATAGAATGGACCAGTAGCGCTGAGATGTATGGCTAGGTTAGGCTGGATTAAAATGTAAGAGACGAGAAAGACAAGGTCTGTGATTCTTCCCTGTGATCTAAGCTTTCCTCTGCATCTTGCAGGGTTAGTGATCTGCTAATACACGCTCGTGTGTGTGTGTGTGTGTGTGTGTGTGTGTGTGTAAGGATGTAGCTAGGAATGGAATCAATATGTGCATATTGTTGGCCAATATGATTGGGAAGGGCATCAAACATAACCTAATCTTTATTGACTAAATAATATGGAAACACATTCCTTAGAAAATGAGTTTCCTGCAGTCTCAGTCCTTCAGAGATCACCACCAGTAACAGCGTGGAGTGTATTCTTCCAGAGTCCTTCTGTGCAGACATTAAAATAAATGTAATGTGCCTGTCCCCATGCATGTGTATTTCATACGGAAATATGACTCTCTATAATCTTGCTCTGTAACTTGTTTATTCAGTTACCAAGCATCTTAAGTAGCATCACTTTAAAAATAAATCTTGAAATTAGAATAGATGAATATTGCCTGAAAACTGTACTGAAGAGCACTGGATCTGATTAGATTTTTAAAGAAGCACGAGGGAGAAATTAAAAAGACACTGATGATGATGCTGTCTGGAACCACTTATTAGAATAAATTATTCCATTTTTTTAGAAAGTAAAAATAATGCTGGTACAGAATTTGAGATGATATGAACTTGTTAATTGCAGGGATCACCAGCTGACAACTGATGAAACGTGATATTGCTTCGGGGTCCACCTGTGTCACAGTCCCAAGGGGGGGTCCCGTTTTTACATTATTTTCAGGTATTTGAAGGGGTTCAATTAGAGCAGAAATTATTAGAGAGGGTGGAATAAACATTAGATTAAGAACTGAAATTAGAACAAATTCAACCATACCTGCTTTAAATTTTGCCCTTGTTGCCTCTGAAATCTATTTTTTAAAACTAGTTGTGATTATTAAATATTCATATTCTACACTATTAATTTAATGGATGATTAAACTGGAGCCATTGAGGTCAAAGGTTGAGGACCTGTGGGTAGTAGAAATTAAAGAGCTGAAATCACTCTCTCCTCTCTCTCAGCCAAGCCTTCTTTTTGGTTAAACATTTATCATTTTGAAATAATTACAAATAATTACAGATTCACCAAAAATGTTGCAAAAATATTACAGAGAGAGCCTGTGTACCAACCAGCCAGCTTCCCCCAATAGTAACTAACATCTGACATTACTACAGTACATTATCAAAACCAGGAAAGCCATTATTTTCTTGATGTGTATGTGTTTGTAGTTCTATGGCATTTTATTCCACGTGTAGATTTTGTAACCACAACAGCAGTCAAGATACAGAACTGCTCTGCTACACTGGGAACAGCCTAGTGTTACCTCTTTACTGTCACACTTCTCCCTCCTTCTCAAAACCCTAGCAACCCTCATCTATTCTCCATTTCTATAATTTTGTCATCTCTATAATTTTCCCTTTAAACCATCCTTCACTACCTGGAAATCAGTATTCATGGAGCAGATCTTCTCTGAAATGTCTCTGCAGTCTTTCTGTCTTTCCCCTTTTGAGGCCCAAAGTTCTTTGATCCAATCAGCCATAAAGGTCCCAGATTTTCAGTGGCTGATACTGCAAGAAGTAAAGCAAGATCTATCGGCAATAATCTAATGCGAACAGGAACCTGACTCAACTTGTTTCACCAATCTATTTCCAGGGCTGCTGCAATTAAGTACCGCTGAGTGGTTTAAACAACAGAAAACAACAGAAGTTTGTTGTTCCACAGTTCTGGGGACTAGAAGTCCTAGATCAAAGTGTTGGCTGGGCCATGTTCCCTCTGAAGGCATCAGGGAAAGATCCGTTCCATGCTTCTTGCCTAACTTCTGGTAGATCCCTGGTTTATGGCACCATAACTCCGATCTTCACGTGATATTCTCCCTGTGGGTGTCTTCATATCATCTTCCCTCCATATGTGTGCCTCTCTGTGTCCCGATTTCCCCTTCTTATAAGAACACCAGTCATTTTGGATTAGGGCCTACTCTAATGACCCTATTATAACTTGATTACCTCTGTAATGAGTCTATCTCCAAATAAGGTCACCTTCTGAGTGACTGAAGGTTAGGACTCCCATGACTCTTTTTTGTGGGGTCACAATTCAACTCATAACTACCAACATTCAGGAAACGTGCTTAAGATACGCTAGTAAACAGAGAATAGGGAAAGTAAATGTAGAAGCAGTAGCAGAAAAATCAGGGACCGTGGAAGAGAGTACTTCCTAACTTTTACAATGAATAATCTCTGAATCACAGGATTTGACCTGAAAGGAGATGGGGCCTGATGTAGCATCCTTCACTTGGACCCCTGAGTGTCCCCCACCCCCAGTGGTGACTCCATATGGTAACTCCAGGAAGCAAGTGCTCCATTGCTCAGATCTGTGGACCAAATCTGAATGTAGATAAGGTGGACTCAGAGCAGACTTTACATATACCTAGAGGAGGCAGAAGAGAAATAAATCCAGAAGCTCATGGATAAAGTTTAGAAGCAGCATGTTTTAAAAAGAGTAAATTTCAGATCCTACCCAGCTGTGTCTTTCACAACAGAAACAAGAACTGACATAGAGGGCTAAGCGGGCTGCAAAGAGGGGGATCTTTCTCATTTAGACATGATCATGAAGGTGTCATGATGTCTTGGTGATGGCTTCCAGGTGACCTACTCCACACAGTGCCTTAGGATGTTGTTATGGACTGAATGTTTGTGTCCCCCTCCCACAAATTCATATGTTGAAGCTTTAACTCCCCATGTGGCTATATTTGGATACAGATTTTCTAAGGATGTAATTAAGGTTAAATGAGGTCATAAGGATGGAGCCCTGATCCAAAAGGATTAGTGCCCTTATAAAAAGACACACCAGAGAGCTCTGTCTTCCTTTCTCTCTCCCCAAGTACATGCACAGAAGAAAGAGTATGTGAAGACTCAGAGAGAAGGTAGCCATCTGCAAGCCAGGAAAAGAGTTCTCACCAGAAACTGAATCTGTGGGCACCTTGATTAGACTCCTGGCTTCCAGGACTGTGAGAAAACAAATGTTGTTTAAGCCATTCAACCTGTAGAATTTGGTTATGGTAGTCTGAGCAGATTCATACAGATGTATACTCCTCTGCTCCAAAGGATGGGCACAATTTCACCAAAGAAATCCCCCAGCCTCTCAGAATGTGGAGGTGCCATCTTCACAGCCCTCACCTGGGAACTGCTGCCTACATGGTGATACCTGCAAGGTGAACCCCAAAAAGATCCCCTCCCTGCAGCTCACTTGGGTTCTATGTAAGTTCTTGTTTCTATTACAAGAGACTCACTTCTCTCCTAGTTAACTTGGGAAATGACCTCACTCTTCCAATGAGTGGCCGCCTCCCCAGAAGTGGTCCAAGAACATAGGAGCTCTCTAACTCTACGGTAAACATAAGCTCTAGGCAGCAAGTCTTGAATGCCTGAAATAAAAATGGAAGACCTAGTTTTCCAATAGGATGACTCAGCTTTTTGTTTACTTACTTAAGCTAATTTGTTTCAAGTTAGAATAATTGCTGAACTCAGACTAATAGACTGTAGACATAAAGAGATACCACGTCTTCTGGGACATTCTCTAGAGGCAGTAGGCAATGAAGATGGGAGAACTTTTAAAATGTGTTCTTCTCAAAACCGGTTTTGAAAATGGGTGACTCCTCTGGTATTTTCTACTTTCTGTCATTTTCTAGCTTTTCATGTTTCCCATTCACTAGATTTAAAATAAAGCAAAATATTAAATAATGCCAAAAATAAAAATTAAACATGTAAGGTAAAGACTTTTTTTTTTTAAATTGCACTTCTAAAAGGCATTAAGGGGACATGGCAAATAAAACTTATTGATCATGTTATCTATAATTTACTGAGTACTCAATTTGACTCAGGTACTATTCAAGCATTTTATGTGAATATGCTTATTTCATCATAAAATCAGGGAATCTTAAAAACAGGAGCTGCAGGGGAGGGCATAGCTCAGTGGTAGAGCACATGCTTAGCATGCACAAGGTCCTGGATTCAATCCCCAGCACCACCATTAAAAAAGTAAGTAAATCAATAAATAAACCTAGTTACCTCCTCCCTTCAAAAAGCAAATAAAATAAAAATAAAGTAAATAAATCTATTAAAATTATTTTTTTAAATGGAATATGGCATGGAGGGATTTACAGCACTTTAGGAGTTTTGCAGAAAAGTGGGTTTTGCGTGGCAAAGTAGGTGGCTGAAATTATCACACAGAAATAAAAAAGATTCAGGAAAGAACAAAGACCTATAGAACATTTAGAGAACAATGTACATTGATTTGAACAACTCTGAGATGCAGGGAATTTAAAAGAAAATGTGACTATAATGATACTATTTTTAGCTCTTTTGATGCCCTGGGTCTTGGAATAGGGAAGGTTTCGAAAAAGAAAACTTGTGAACTTTGATACAACTGGAAAAAATAACAACTCTTTGGGGAGATTAGGGAAATAAAGGCTATTTTGAGGAATGCCAGAGATTATGGGGCATGCCCCTGAGAGTGGGATACCTAACCGAGGCCGGATCCCCCCACAGGTCACCCCGCTCTCACTCAGCCTGGTAGACTGCCAAGGGAAGTCCGTGCAAGGACAGCTGCCTGGTAGAATAAAGGGCTGAAAGTGTTTTACAACTCATACCGACTTTTTAAAAAGCTTTTTATTTTGAACTAATTATAGACTCACAAGAAGCTGCAAAGACTGTACAGAAAAGTCCCATGTTTCCTTTATTCAGCTTTCCCCAGTGTTAGCATCTTACACAGGAAGGTTTTGTAACAAAACCAAGAAATTGGCATTGGCAGAATACAGTAAGCCAAACAATACAATGAACAGATCTTACTTGGATTTAACCAGTTTTTATCTGCATTTTGTTATGTACACAGTTCCATATGCACTTTTTTTTTGGATTAACATTTGCAAGTTGAAAATACTTAATACAAGCTCCCAAAATCTTAATGGGCAATGTCTTTAGTACTTGCCCTCTCTTCCTCCCTCCTCCCTCCTTTCTTTCCTCACTCTCTCTCTCTCTTTTCCTCCCTGGCTTCCATCCCTCCACACTGAGAACCAGTTTAGCACCAGGCACCTGTGCTCTGTATTGGAAAGATTGTAAGGCAGACAGGCCTGGCTGTTCAGATCCTTTCTAAGCTTTCTGATGAGTTTTCCAGCCTTCTTTCTCCTCCAACTTGCTCATCCTTATACACCTCCAGATGACTCCTCCTAGAACAGTTCTTACTCTCACTGCTTCCCTTACTAAAGAATTTTTAGGAAAAAACTCTTCTTCACCAACAGAACTAACCAGTGTGGTACATGTTTGGTCCACCATTATGAAATCTACCCTCTAGGCTAATTCTACAAAGTGCCATTCTCCATCCTCTCTGCCTGTTTTCACCTCCTCTTACTCTAGTCCTCTGGAATGCCACCTCCATGATGAATTTTCTCCTGATCTCTCCAAGCAGATGCAACTTCTTTCTTTAACTGCGCCCGCCTGCAAGCATTTTGTTTGCAGTTCTTTCCTGTTTATTTTCTCCACCTTGTTTGGTGGGTCCATTCCTGCTGCTAGAGCATACCCTCCTCTTTCAGGACAGAGAATCTGCCTCATCTTCTTTCATTTTTTCATTCATATCTGGAGCAGGAACCTGGATTTGGGGTCAAAACAGGTCTTCACAACCCCTCCTCCTCTCAGTTTCCGCCCCTCTGTGACCTGTAGCAAGATGCCCTATGAGGTGGAAAAATAGCTCCAAGTCTCTGGGGCTGATGATCCTACATCATGGGGCCTGCAATGAAACCATGTACGCGGATGCCGCCCACAGGGCCTGGCAGAGGAGATACTTGTAAAAATAAATCATCAAGTATGGAGAGAAAATGATCTTTCTAAAAAAAGAGAAAGGAGAGTTTCTAAATATGGCTGTCTTCCAATGAATGAGAGGTGCCTGGTTAATGATCACTCCGAAAAGCCTAAAACCAGTGTCAAGTTCAGAATCCTCTGCCAGTTAGAGTCATTCTGAGAGAGCTGCCGCCACTAACTCTTGACCACACAATCTGGGAATGACACTGTCAGGCTGAAGAGCAGAGACTCCCAACTCATTTTCTCCCCATACATTATTTCTCAGGGTCCAAAATAGCAGGATCACTTAGATCCACTTCCTGCCCCCCTCCCCTCCGTACACCTGCGTATTTTCCTCGTGCAGAACCAGGTGAGGGCTACACATCCCTGCCTGTCCTCTTTGGAAGTAACTGGTGGAGTCACTTATTTGTTTCCAATTCAAGGAAAGACTTGGCTTAGGATTTGCATATCTGTCACCTAATTTGCATCTTATGCATAAGTCTTTCTTTTATTACCCTGAAAAGTTGAGTTGCATCTATACGCATTTTTATCTCTTTAAGGGTGTGCAAGACCTCCATTTTACCAGAACTGAATGGAGTCTTGGAGGTACAGGCAGTTCTCTGTGTTGTAAACCATTAGGGTTAACTTCATGCCCACCTTCTTACTCAAAGGGCCAGGAATTACTTACTATGTAAGGAGTGTGCCAGGTCGCCAACTGGTCTGGCTGGAGCCCTCTGCAAAGATGACAATGATTCCAGAACTTGGAAGCCAAATATAATGTGGCTGGCCTCCAGCGATCTGGAAAACAGTTTAGAGGTTACTTGTGAGGCTGATAAAGTTGTTCTACCAGAAGGCCAAGATCATGTAATTTGCCCTTGGGAAACTTATGGGTCTTGTACCAAAAAAGTTTGTGTAGAAATGAACATTCAAGGACCTTGCTCTTCTCTCTATTGTTACTGTAACAATGAGATAATGATATGAATAACAACTACTGTGAACCAAAGGCTCATCTCGTCCCCAATCTTATACTAAGTACTTTATATTCTTTCTCCTGGAAGTTCTCACAGCATCTCTATGTTAGTCTCATTTTTATAAATGAGGAGCCCAAGTTTAAAAACTTTAAGTAACTTGTCTGAAATCACAAGGTTACTAAGGTTCTGAGTGAGGATGTAAACCTGAGATTCTCTAGAGGCCATGTCTTAACCATTGTCATCTCATACATAACATTTTCTCAAATACTTAAAGTAAGACTCCAAGTTAATTAAATGATTTCATCCTTACTTGCTTTTCTTTCTTTTAAAAGTAAATATTTGTGTGCTATTATGGGGAAAATATCAAACTTACTGAGCGTCTCCTATGAGTCAGGCACTGCGGTGGACACATCCACTTGCTTTATCTCATTTACTCCAAATAATCACACTTGTAGGTAGGCATTGTTATCTCCATGCTTAAAGACATGAAAAAACAAGTGATCAGAGAGGCCAAGTAACCTGCCCATGATTACACAGCCAACATGAGGCAGAGAGCCAAGATGTGGGCTCTTTCTGCAGAAAACAACACAGTAATATCTTCCTGGAGAAATTTTTAGAGGGACCCCATGTGTCCATTAAAGTTCAAACTTCACTCTTCACACTCCAAATTCTTTTCCTCAGTATTGATTGGCTTGGTGATTTTAATAAATCATCCCAATAATTTCTCGGGATGTGCTTTGGAGCTAGGCAGCATGGTCAGGGGTAGACATTTCTCACTGATGCCTGATTTTTTTAAAGTTTCCAAAATTATTGTTGTTTATAAGAGGCTTTATTATACCTTTTGCTTCATGACTAAAATTTTACAACATTCTTAGAAATACGTGGGTTGGTAACTCCAAATTTAAAATCTGTACAGCATGGGTAAAAATCTAACTTTTACTCTGAAAAGAGACCAAAACTAGATGAGGGGGATTTTTATGCACCCTAAGGAATGGTGAATAATTTGAAATTCAAGTGGCTTTCTCTTTCCTGAACTAATACATAGCCTTTGCATGAAACTTAACACTTGTCCTTTGAAGAGACTGGTAGAACTGAGAAATATTTGCTGATTCCCTGATACCTAATGTGATGCCACGTACACAGCTGACACTTGGCAAATTATGGATGGTTAGGCCTTTTTCTCCACTCAAGCCAACGCTGCTAATCTATGCCTTATAGTAATGGGGTTCACCTATACCGAATAAAACCATATTCCCCGAAATACCACCATCTAGGCTACATGGCGAGAGGTGGTTCCTTCTTTCAAAACCAGCTGCTTAAAGGGGTTCAGCTCTACCAGAATTTCTCCAACTGTGGATCAAGAACAATTTATATCAAAATTCTCTGGCATGTGTGTTAGAATGCAGATTCCTCGGCCCCCTTCAGAAGCTTTGCTGTGGGAGGGTTCTTCTGGAGAGTGAAGTTTCAGACTGTGTCTTCTACACAAACTCCTCCTGTCCCGCCTTCCCCCTCATTTTAACCCCACAAAAGGAAAGTCTTATTGCATGTGAGAAAACAAATTTGTAAAGAATAATTATATATCTTTTCACCACGTTCGGTTCCTCTTTAGTAATCCTTTATGTGTCAACACTCAGCTTCTGATTTTCTCTGCAAAGGTGTCACGAGGGATGTCTAAATACACAGACAGTTCAGCAAATATAATTTGAAAAGTTTAATTCGGCCAACACCTTGGACCCTCATCCGCATGAAAACTTCGATAGTTTTTAATAAGTAGCAAATTTGAAATATTTTTCTCTTTTATTGAAATATATTTAATTTACAATATTATATTAGTGTCAGATGTACAGCATGGTGATTTCATATTTTTATGGATTACCTTCCATTAAAAGTTATAAGATAATGACTCGAATTCCCTCTGCTATACAATATGCCCTTGATGCTTATTTATTTTTTCATTGTATTTTTTATTGAAGTGTAATTGATCTACAATGTTAGTTTCAGGTATACAGTAAAGTGATGTAAATTTGAAATATGGATCCATCATCCCTTTAAAGACATTCTTCTGATGCCAATTTCCAACAAAAGTGTACAACCTAGGGATTCAGATGAGAGAATGGTTCTTTACACTCGTGCGTGTGTCCTGTCACAAGGGCTCAGTGAGGAATATTGCACTGGATGTAACTGGGTAGGAGACCAGTCAGTATTCCTCTGTCCAGGGTAATTTTGTTCTTTCTCGTATATAAAAGTACAGGAGATTCCTTTGGGGCACTTTGCAATTTCTGAGACTGTCTTCCCTGGAGATAGTAAGTGTTGACCTGAACACTTTCCCGTTGGCTGAATCAAAATGCTGGGCGTAGGGAGAACGATTAAGCCTGAAAGTGATACAGAGCCTTTCCCAGCCTCCACGGGGTGTAGCCGGCTCTGTTTTTCTGCATTTGCTGGTGGAAATAGGGTGGAGTGTGATTGGAAGGCCAAGCCATACTCTGTAGTTAAGCCTGCAGTTAATGTGGGGGCCAGCGGCCAACTTTTCCCAAATTCAGGGAAGCTGAACTTCAGTTGTCAGAGCCGGCGAGCCCTGATTTACGGCTCAGCTGGAGAGACACTGCGCTGTGCCGTAATTAAAGCCACGGGAACTGTTTCTGTCATGAAGGAGTGTTTTACGGCCACTTCCTCTCTGCCCCTCCTCAAAAAACCCCAAACCAAACCAAATCCAAACAACCCCCTACCCAGAACTCCAGAAATAGGCATCGCAACATGCCTTAATAATATGATACCCTTGCTAACCGGGTGTTCAGAAGAAATACTCCCACTTCCTAAATGGCATGTCATTGGCAAAATGTATTTTTCTTTCTAAGAATAACTGAGAAGGGGCTTTTTATGACTTTTAACAAGTGAGGTGAGAAAAGTCACACATTTCTGCCCAAATCTCTTTCCAGGTAGATGATAGCATTTCAGTGGGTTATTCTTTCTTCAAAGGGTGTCTTTAAGTCAGTAAGTTGGGCAGTCACGGAGTGTTAGACTGTCTCTCACTCTCCCATAAATACACCCCAACCCACCTCCTGGGGCCCCCTTGACTGTCTCTATCATTAAGTAACTCACCTGTTCAAAACCTTTGATTCCTTATTATCCAGTCTCCTCGAATTTATGATATTCCATAATCCAGCCACATTCTATGGTCAATAGTTCTTTCTGCTTTTTTCTTGTTAGATACTTCTCTTGCTTAAATAATGATAAGAATAATAAGTTTAATCATAATAATAAGTATAAGAACAATGCTAATTTTCACGAATGCCTTTTGTTCTAGACACGACTCTAAGAGCTGAGTTTACTTAACTCTCAGAACAAACTTATGAGTTATTCTGATTAGCTGATTTTTATTGTCTCCATTGAACACATGAGCAAAATTGGGCTCAGAGTGTTTAAGTAACCTGCTCAAGGTCGCACACCCAGGACTGTTGGACTGTCCTCTGAAACGCAGCACACATCTTGCTGTAACTTTTTCAAATGTGTTATTCCTCTTGCCTGAAGGGCACTTTTTTTAAATCTCTGTTTATTTAAATCTTACACAACCTTTCAGGCCCACCTCAATTCCTCCCTCCTTTGAGAAGCCCTTCCTCATGAGTCTAGCTCCCATGGATGTCCCTGTCCTCAGAACCCCCAGAATAGTTCCTTCCTGTGTTCCTATTGTAGGTATCTTGTCTTGTTTGACCAGAGCTCACATCTTCTGTACCTCCCAGATGTTCTAGCATGGTCCTGGCAACATAGTAGGTGCTCGAAGAAAGATTTCCAATTTGTAAATCCATCAAAACCAAATACCTACCTGAATGCCCCAAAGCTCTGGCTAAAACAAATGTTTTATGAGTTTTGAATCATGCACAAGGGCACCTCGCTTCTAATGGACTTCCCAGCCCGTTCAGATGAGTTGATAATTCCCATGCATTGACCTCCAGGCAAGTCAGAAAAGAAGACTTGCACCTTATTTTAATAACAGCAGTAACTTTAAATGTTTAAAATCATTTTGGGAACTGAATTCAGTTCAGAGCCAAAAGCCATCCTATGTATATTTTTTAAAGGATAATCGAAGTCTCGGTTTTTGCAGGGAATTCTAGGGTCTGAGATGGGATTTGACCTTCTTTGTGGAGTGACTAATGCTTCGTTGGGTTCACTGTGTGACAGGTATCCAACGGTTATAAGTATAATGCTCCAAAAGGATAATATGTCTTGCTTTTCTGCAAGTTACAATCAGTCCGTGGAATTCTTGTCTGACTCCTGGGAACCGCGAGATTTGGGAGAAGGTAAAATGTCACCTGGCAAAAATATGAATTTTCCTTTTGGGTTGAGAAATGTGATTGTAGAAAACCAGCAACATCCATTAAATGCTGAAAACTGTGAGGCTCCATTAAGCATCACGAGGAACTACAACAAACCGGAAGGGAAGGGTCTTAGACAAGGGCAGTATCCTAGTCAGCTCGGCTGCTGTAACAAATACCATGGACTGAGGGACTCAACAGACGTTTATTTCTCTCAGTCCTGGAGGCTGGGAAGCCCAAGATCAAGATGCCTGCAGATTCGGTTCCTGGTGAGACTCTTGTCTGCTTGTAGGTGGCCACTTCCTATGTCCTCAAATGGCAGGGAGAGCGAGATTAGAGGCTTCTCACACCTCTCTCTCTTCGTAGAAGGGCACTAATCCCACCATGGGTGCTGCACCCCCGTGAGTCCATCTAAATTTATTTACCTCCTGAAGGCTCCAAATACCATCACACTGAGAATTTGGGCTTCAACATATGAATTCTGGGGGACACAAGCTTTCAGTCTACTACAGGCAGGAAGAGAGAGTGAATGAGTAGAGGAGCTGGCCATTCATAAATCCAATCACTTTAATAAGAGAGGCAGGAGTACCAAATGCTCAGGGTCTTGAGAAGCAGAACAAAGATCTCCCCCTTAGTGCTTTTCAATATCAATCAAGCATCGTTCACACTGAGAGAAGATTTCACCCCATCTCGAGTTCTGTATAGAGCAGTTCTCAAACTTGGCTGCACCCTAGAATGATCTAGGGATTTCAACATTTTTTTTTAATTTAGAAAACAATGCCTGAGTTCATTCTCAGACTGACTCAACCAGACTGTCAAGGGTTAGAGTCCAGGAAACTGTACATTTGAAAACTTCCATTCATGATTCTGATGCCCAGTGAGTGCTGACAATCTCTTGTGTATAATTATCAGAATTTGGATGCATTAGGAATGGTACTTCAGGCTTCTTTCCTGCTAACTTCCTACATGTGCCACCAGGGTGCTACTTTGAGGACCTGGGATTGAGCCTGCTTCTACTAGAAATGCTCTTACAGCTTTTGGGTGTGAAGAAGGCTTTGCAGTGAAAGTCATAAAAAAGGTTTTCATGCTAGGTTCTTGAAATATTTTACTCAAAGGCAAGCTCAGAAGGGTGTGAGAAGGGGGCATACCCTGAAAGGGCCCAGGCCTCTAGGTTGGGAGTTTGGAGGTGACAATCAGCACCAGCAGAAGAAGGGATCCGAGTTAATGTAGATGTGAGGGTTTAAGTTTAAAAAGTTTCTTGAGAGAGATCAGGTTATAGCCCTATGTTTCTCTTTGTCTCCGCTGCATTCTATAAGCCGGTTAAGGGTACAGATAGTATTCATTTGTCTTAAAATCTCTTGCACCAGTGACAATCCCTGGCACAGAGTAGGCAGTAGATAAATGTTGGGTGAAGTGACTCAGCTCCTGGGAATGGAAATTCAATCCTGGATTACAGACATCTTTGATCTGACCACTCATTTCTGCACATTTCCTTCACAGTCAAGGGTAATTGGACAATTTCCAAAACAATCGACATCTGTTATAACCCAGTTCAGACTTTCCCAGACTAGGAACTACTATTAGGTGTGCAGCAAAAAGGGAAGTAGAAGAATTCAAGCTGCCCATCTGCTTTGAATTTTAGATTAGTCAAGATGTGCTGGATGTATGAACAGGACAGAGATTACCTTTAGTCAATTTTGTTCTTCTCAGTTCATAACCCTTTGTTCATGTTGGGTTGGTGGAACAAGAGGTGGTTCCTCACCACAAGGATCATCCATTGTAAACAGAAGCTAATAAATGTGAAGGACGTTAAAGTTACTTTCCTACTCAAAATTAGGGGAGGGGGATTATTTGTGTGACTATGTGCACGTACAGGTATTTGTATATGATGATGCAAAGATATTATAGAATGTAAACGTATCTTGGAGAGTAAAATCATGACAAATTTAGGCTTGAAGCCCACAGTTCCTCCTACTGAAGTCCCTAACCTCTCAAATGTCCTAAGGGAGAATGTGGCTATGACTTAGGCAAAGTCAAGGATATTAATTGGGCCCTGTATTTTAATGTGGTGTCTATGGGGAAAGCACCTGTATTGGAGCAAACGCTTGCTGTAGACTCACCTCTTTCTGGGTCTCTTCGTCCAGAATGGGGGGAAGGCCCACCCACTGCTTCCACCCTTTGTTTCCTTCGGGCATATTTTCTTTCCTAGAATCTCGCTTTTCGCTTGGCTCCCTTCTTCAGTCTTTTGGGCGTTCAGACCCTCAGGCTTAGACCATCCTGGAACTGGTGGGTTGGAGCAGGCTTTCTCAGCAGTGGAGGCAGTGCCCCTCGCCTGCCCCTGTGCTCACTTCCTCCTTGAAGTGACCGGCATGCTCTGCTCTGAGCTGCCTTCCCACCACGGCATCATTAGTCAAGATGCCAGCATGTGTTCCACGCAAAGACAAAGAATTGGCTTTTCCGCTTTCCTTGATTTGAGGTGGCCTATAGGCAACGGCAACTCGTGACATCCATAGCCTTACTCATGAACATTCTATATTTGGGTTAGAGGCCAAGCCTCCAGCCTGGAAAGTACTTTTGCTGGCCGCACTCCTCCCTGCTTAACTGCTCACCAGAGGATCTCCTAGGAGGAGTGGCTGGGCTAGGATAGAAAACGGGTATTCCTGGGACCTCTGCCCAAATCCCATTGTAATCTGTCTCTAACATTCTCCAATCTCTGAGAAAAATCTAAGTTTTAAAACAGATGAATGCCTTTTATTTTGAGCCCAATACAGTGAGACACTATAGGAAATAATGTGGACATGAATACATTAAAGTGATATATATTTACAAACCAAACCAAACCAAAAGTTCCATTTTCCTTGCATGCAAAACTTAATATTCTACCTTAACTTTAAAACAAAAGTACAGCTTGTATCTCAGCTTGCAAACATTTGGTACTGTACTTCTCTTAAATAGCACAATCCTGTCCAAATAGCTGTGCTTAAAAAATACATCAAATAAGCTAAAAGTTCTGTTAATACTGAGTGGGATTCTGGGAATGAGTGTTAGATCGGTTTTAATTAATTAACTAATTTTAATGACAGAATAAAGAAGGGCAAACAATAAGGGGCTTGTGGAAAGACGCCAGGGTCATTTATGCAACTCCAATGAGACAGTGCCGGGATTTCTATTCAATACTGATGATCCACGGTATTTAGAAATGAACGGTTTCGATATAGCACGGGATTTGTTTCTTCTCTGTGCTTACTCCATGTTCAAGATCTTGATTATGGTCATTGGAGGCTCATTCTAAAGAACATGTATGAAGCAGAATTAGGAAGTGTACTATGTACACAGACCAAGTGAAGATGCTTTTCTGCTGTGTAAACCAAAAAGAAATGTCCATGTCAAGGAGATGATAAATTCAGCAAATCAGATTTTCATGATAATTAATTTCTTAGAAGTTACCTGTTTGAAGGTTAACTTTTCAATAATTCCATTTTCAAGCTGAAGAAATTCTTTTAGCTATTTTAAGTAACATTGGTTCTCAGGGGGAAAAATGAAAACAAAACAACCACCATAATCTTTAAATAACTTTCTTATACTTCACAGCCCTGCTTTCCAGAACTTAGAGGTTGTTTTTTCACTCTATTACTATTTTTTAGGGCAGTTTTAGATTTACAATAAAACTGAGAGAAAGGTACAGAAATTTTCCACATACCCGATGCTCCCAACATGCAAAGCTTCCCCCATTCCATCACTCACTGAAATGGTACATTTTTTTTTTTAAGAAGGATGAAACTACATTGACATGTCATAATCCCCCGAAGTCCATAGCTCACCTTCGTTCACTCTTGTATATTCTGTGGTTTGGACAAATGTACAATGACACGTATCCATTCTTATAATCCCATACAGAGTATTTTCACTGCCCTAAAAATCCTCTGTGCTCTCCTGTGCATCTCTTCTACCCCTGCCCCTAGAAACCACAGATCTTTTTACTCTCCTCATAGTTTTAGCTTTTCCAGAATGCCAAATAATTGAAATCACGCAGTGCACAGCCTTTTCCTATTGGCTTCTTTCACTAGTAATATGTATTTGAGCTTTCTCCATGATTTTCAACCACTTGATAGCTTTTTTTTTTCAAGTGCTGAATAATAGTCTTTTGTCTGAATGTGCCACAGTTTTTGTTTTTTTTTTTTAATCCATTCACCTACTGAAGGACAACTTGGTAGCTTCTAAGTTTTGGCAATTATGAATAAAGTTGCTATAAACATCTGTGCAAGTTTCTGTGTGGATGTAAGTTTTCAGCTCCCGTGGGCAAATACTAAGAAGTGTGATTGCTAGGTTGTATGGTAAGAGTATGACTTGTTATAAGGAATTGGCAAACTGTCTTCCAAAGTGGCTATACCATTATGCATTCCCACCAGCAACATATGAGTTCCTGTTGCTCCACATCCTTGCCAAGATTTGGTGTTGTCAGCGTTCTGGATTTTGGCCATTCTAATAGGTGTATAATGATATCTCATTGTTATTTTAATTTGCACTTCCCTGATAACATACAATATGGAGCATCTTTTCATATGCTTAGCTGCCACATGTATATATTCTTTGATGAGGTACCTTTTAGGGACTTTGGCCTACTTTTTAATCAGGTGGTTTGTTTTCTTATTCTTGAGTTTTAAGAGTTCTGTGTGTATTTTAGATGACAGTCCTTTATCAGCTGTATCTTTTGCAAATATTTTCTCCCAGTCTGTGGCTTACCTTCCAATTCTTTTGATACTGTCTTTAGCAAAAGTTTTTACTTTTAATGAAGTGTGACCTATCCATTACTTCATTCATGGATCATGTCTTCGGTGATGTATCTAGAAAGGATTCACTGTTCTCAAGTTCATCCAGGTTTCCTCTTGTGTCATGCTCTAAGAATTTTACAGTTTTATGCTTTAAACTTAGGTTTATAATTTATTTTGAGTTAGCTTTTGTGAAGGATGTAAGGTGTGTATCTAGATTCTTTTTTTGCATAGGGATGTCTAGTTGTTCCAGCACCATTTGTAGAAGTGATTATTTTTGCTCCATTGTATTGCTTTTTCTTCTTTGTCAAAGGTCAGTTGACTACATTTCTGTAGGTTCATTTCTGGGTTCTCTACTCTGTTCTATCTGTCTGTCTATCTATCTGTCTGTCTATCTATCTATCTTTTTGTCAGTACAAGCCTGGCTTGGTTGTTGTAGCTTTGCAGGAAGTCCTGAAATTGGGTGCCAGCCCTTCAACTTTTCTCTTGTCCTTTAATCTTGTGTTGACTATTCTGGGTCCTTTGCCTCTCCATAAAAACTTTAAAATCAGTTTGTTGATATCCACAAAATACCTTGCTGGGATTTTGATTGGTATTGCATTGAATCTATAGATAAATTTGGGAAAACTGACATCTTGACAATATTGAATCTTCCTATCCATGAACATGAAATCTCTCTCCATTTATTCCATTTCATTCTTTTTTGATTTCATTCATCAAAGTTTTTCAGTTTTCTTCATCTAGATCTTGCACATATTTTGTTAGATTTATACTTAAGTATTCTATTTGGGAGCTAATGTAAATGGTATGGTGTTTTTAATTTCAATTCCACTGGTTTGTTTACAGGAAACAATTGACTTTTGTATATGAACCTTGTATCCTGTAGCCTTGCTTTAATCACTTATTAGTTCCAGGGAATTTTGTCAGTTCTTTCAGATTTTCTACATAGTTGACTATGTCATCTGTGAACAAAGCCAGTTTTATGTCTTTTTTCCCAATCTGTGTATCTTTGTTCTTGCCTTATTACATTAGCAAGGACTTCCAGGGCAGTGTTGAAAAGCAGTGGTGAGAGAAGACATCCGTGCTTTGCATGTGATCTTAATGTGAGTGCTTCAAGTTTCTCAACATTAAATGTGATATTGGTTCTAGGGTTTTTGTAGATAGTCTTTTTCAAGTTGAGAAAGATCCCCTCTATTTCCAGTTTACTGAAAATTTTTTATTATGAGTGAGTGTTGTATTTTGCAAGCACTTTTTCTGCATCTATTGATATGATCATATGATTTTTCTTTTTCAGTCTGTTCATGTGATGGATTTGAGCCCACCTTGCATACCTGGGATAAATCCCACTTGGTTTTGGTGAGTCATTCTTTTGTTTGTTTGTTTGTTTGTTTGTTTACTGGACAGCATCTACAATTTTATATCATTTCCTTTGCAGTTTTTTTCTTCAGGCATGTTCAGATACATTTGGCCCTGAGTTCAGTGGTGTTTCGCATGGCTTGGGCTATTAAGCCTTTGATGGGTTATCGATAAATATTTGCCTGCTGTTTTCATTGAGGGAAACACAGTGGAGACTCATAAAGGTCCACACAAGAGATGAAAAGCATCAAGATGTATTAGTAAATTGCTTCTGATATTGTCATTGACAAGAAACAGAAAATACCTCTAGGCAGATGATCAGTAGGCAATTTAGTTTTCATTAGTAAGTATTTCATCATTACGCTTGCATCTGAAACAGAATACCTTAAGAAGACACTCCAGCACAGAAAAATAATGATGCATATAAAATGAGCCTTGCGGGGAGGGTATAGCTCAGTGGTAGAGCACATGCTTAGCATGCACAAGGTCCTGGGTTCAATCCCCAGTATCTTCATTAAAAAAACAAAGAAACTAATACTTAATAAATAAATAGACCTAATGATCTCCCCTCCCCCCAAAATAAAACAAAACGAGCCTTTTATTTTGTGTTGTTACATTGCTTTACTTCCAAGAAGTTTACGTAGTTTTACATAATTAAGCAATATGAAATCATTTTCTTTTGTGAATCTTATTACTCTTTAAAAGAAGTTATTTTGTCTAAGTGGTCAAAAGCTAGAAGAATGATGTGTCCAATAGCATACCTGATTACTTCTCAGAGTAATAAACTCCCTTGGAACACAAGATTTCTCTCATATGATCCATTTTATGTGTTGGGATTACTAAAGTTGATTTCAAGATAATCTGAATAATCTATTTTTAGTACCAGATAAAATGTGTATTCCCATTGCAAAATCAAAATCTGCTGCTTATTATGCTAATGTGATATTTACAAAAGCCATTACCATGGTTTCCAGCCCAAAGTCCCTCAAAGCCTTCAGAATTGGTCAATGAAAAGTCAGACTCACACACATGCAACTTTAAATTTTTAAAAAAGCTTTCTTAAACAATAGTGAAAAAAAGCTCAAGGAGAAATATTTTAGGCCATATAACTGTAGCTAATGTATCAATTACAGAAAGAGATTCAAATAATAACTATGGTTGACTTCTAAATGTTTAGTAATTTGGTAAGTAATAGAATCTTTTATCCAGAAAAGTATATTTTCTTAAAATAATCTTCTGTTTGAGATTTCCTCCATGATTCTGTATTTTATAATTAACACTAAGTTGAGCAAAACCATCCATGTCCTACCCAGAAATTATTTCCTTTGTGGTGATACTGGTTATTATATTCTCAAGTTTGCATTTTGTTCAATAATATCCTAAGCTGTGAAAATTTGCAGTAATTTGGGGATCTTACAGAGAACAATTAGTTCTAGATGAAATCCCCTCCCATCCCTAAAGGCAGCATTGATTGAGTCACAGAGCCCAAGTGGAGCAGTGTGCTACCACAACTAGATAATTTGCTTCATAGATCAAGCCAGTTAACTGGAGACAACTTCCTAGAGGTGGCAAGGTAGCAAAGACGTGGTCTGAATATTTCAGTCCTCTGACAGTCACTTTAGGGATGTGTATTAATTTGTTGATTATACATTGCCATCTTTAAACAAATCACTCCAGTTCATACATTCCCACTGGAGCAATATTGCCCCTCAAAGGAACCATAATTTGTTTTTGCAGAGTGAAAAACACTTACTGTTTAATGCATAAAGCACAGATATACGTTCAGTGCATAAACAGATATACAGTATATTTGTGGTATTAGAATTTACAGGGAGGGATAAGTAGAAAAAAATGACCAGAATGGCTCCTAAGGGGGCAATAATGGAAAAAAAAATAAAGGTTGAGAAAGACTGCTCTTGTTATACTCAAAAAGATTAAGGTATCTCTATGTGTACTTCTCAGGAAGATACATAGCAGCAAAGCTGTCAGTAATGTTTTGGTACCTCAGTATTACCATTATTTAGTTTTTAATTCTTTCTATTGTCCTTATCTTACTGGCTTAGCCTCTGTGATTTACCTGTGACAGCAGAAGTTCAAATGAACTTACTGTAAATTTATGTAATTAGGGGGTGATTTCAAAAGTCTTTCAATCACTTAATTTTTTACTTAAGTATCTATAATTTTGTTTAATATTCACTAAAACATAAAAGATGATAAAGCATATAATATCATAAATATGTATTTAAGAAAATTCTCATTCTCCCTATGCCATGTGTTGGTTATTCACTGAATAGGTATTTATTAGATGATCACTCTGTGCTATGTACAGAGATCCAGCAATTTTTTCAAAAAGCCAATTTTTTTCTCTGTCTTTTGGAGAAGAGAAATGAGCATTAAAATATTAATTTTATAATTAATAATTTAACTGTAATTCTTATAATGCTTAAAAGATCAAAGGGTAAAGACTCAAATGGTTATTTGAAAGCGCATATATTATAGAGAACTGGTCTTGTTGAGGGATAAGAACTTACTTGATGAAAAAAAATTTCACCTAAAGGATACAGAGTCATAGGAAGAGGGATGGGAAGACAGAGGGACTAAAATGTGTGAGGATTCTGAGTATAAATGAGTGAGGATTCTGAGTATAAATGAGCATGCCTCTGTGGAGGAACCAAAGAATGGGTGTGGTTGGAGAGAAAGGGACTAGGCAGAGAAATGGGTACAGTGAGGTGGGTGGACAGTGGACCACATGATGCAGGAGTTTGTGAGCTGTTTTAAAGATCTGAGGAAATATCCAAGCAGAAATGGAAGTCAATTGTAGAGTTTTAAGTAACAAAGTAAATTAATGTGATGTGAATGTTGAGATGATGCATTCTTTCTTTTTTTGATTGAAATATAGTTGACTTACAATGCTATATTAGTTTCAGGTGTACAACATAGCAATTTGATATTTATATAGATTACACTCCATAAAAAGTTATTATAAAATATTGACTATATTTTCTGTGCTGTACCTTATATCCTTGTAACTTATTTGTTTATACCTAGGAGATTGTACCTCCTAATTCCCTTCACCTATTTTGCTCCTCCCCCTCCCCATGCGTTCAGAGTGTATTGTGGAATTTTAGTCAGAAGAGTGTTGGTGTGGGACACTTACAAGTAAAAAGGTTTTCTTCAGTTGGATCATTGCAGTAGAGATAAAACGATACGTAGAAATTGGTGATCGATTGGATATAAGAAGTAAGAAATAAAGAGATACAAAACGAGAGGCTTAGAGTCCTAACTGTGCATCTGGGTAAATAGTAGAACCATCCCTTAGATGGCATATACTGGGGGAGAACTGGTACACTCCATCTCTGGAAGGTGAAGACAGGGTTGGCGTGGGAAGAAGGACATGGAGAGAGACTAGGAACCCAGTTTTGAATACATTGAGTTTGAGGAGCCTGTGAGATATTTTAGTGGAAAAGCTGAGTAGGAAGTTGGATATACCACTCACCTGGACTTAGAAGGGAGATCTATGCTAGAGACAAAATTTAGAGTATATAACTGGACATTTGGAGCCCCAGACACGAATGAGAGAGCCTGGGGAAAGCATATCATAGAAGAAGAAAATTGGGTCTTGTAGTGAATGTTGTGCGCTTCCAACATGTTCGGCAAAAAACTGAGGTGCGTATGGAGGTTACTGAAAAGCCAAAAGTGTTGTATCCCCAGGGAAGAGGATATTTCAGGATGGTGGAAATCAGTTGGGTGAAATGTTATTGGAATTTCCAACTAATATGTAAGAAGAGGAAAGTAGCTATTGGATCTGATGGCCTGGATCTGGTGGCCTGGATCTCTCTCACTGAGAACTGATCAGGCGCAGTCAGTGCAAGTGAGATGAAAATGCACAGACACAGAGAAGTGAAGAAACAAGCAAGCACAGACAACTCAACCCTGAAAGGGAGAAGAAGGAAAGAACAGCTGGAGAAGGAAGTCGTGTCAAGTAAGAAGACCACACTATGAGGGACAGACGGGAGGAGAACAAGGTCAGTCTGAAGACAGAGGACTGAACTTCAGAGGTGCAGGAGTATCTCTCTATTCTACAGAAGAGAAGACGTTAAGGATGAGGGAAGATGCAGTAATTCTACAGGCTTGGCCACAGATATTTGAGAAAGTTCCTGGGTAAAATATTTCCAGTCCTACAAATATCCAGCCCAAATCAAGAACACTCTCAAATTCCTGTCAACCTAGTCCCTAAACTTACCTGCATCTTCTCCCAGGACAACGCAGATGACATCTAACTAGTACTCCTCATCCATTCAATCCCGCTGACCAAGCAAGTTCTCTCAGTCTCTCTCTCACTCTGTCTTACAGTGAGTAAGAAGAGGTCATTTTGGTGCCTAACGAAAGCAGAAAGAAGAACTATTACCCTGGGTATCTTCCAGAGACAAAGCCCTGACATAAGTTCTTGGTGAGGAAGGTTATTGCCTTATTCAAAGCTCATGGTGGTTTTCGGTCCTTTAGGCTTAAGGATTATAAGTTTGGTGCCAAGAAGTTCTCATGCCTCTTCTTGCTTCTGCAAGGAGTACACAGCATAAATGTGACCCAGGGACAAGACGAACAATTTATACTCCCCCTACTTTTTTTTAGCCTCTGCATAGATGCCAAGGATTAGATCACCTTTTAATGAGAGATTACAATTCCTTTAAGGATTAATTCAGTTGAAATGTCAAAGAGCTGGGTGGAGAGGATTTTTTCAGCACCTCAACTCAAAAGAGAATAAATGATATTTAAGTAGGTTCATATTTCACGTCTGGAGGGCAGGGAGCTTTAAGGTTTAAAGGGTCAGTGATGCTTCCAGGAAATGCTAGGCTTTAGAAGATTTTCTAATTTTCTGCTCTCTTTCCAGAAGGGATTCTTGCCCTTTTCCCATCAAGACAAATCAGATAACGTTCAGGTCTGAGTCACATCCCCATGGACATACCCCTGGCTGTGACATGGACACATTTGCTGTGATTTCCATTCCTTTCCCCTTCCAGAGAGATCATCATAGTTCAAGAGAGGGGGATGTACATTAACTTAATATAAACCTGAACATCAGCTCCAAATAACACATGTTTTATAAGTTGTATATGGATGTTCAAACTTAACTACTGGCCAAGTTAGATGCTGGAAGTCAGTGAGGAAAATTCAATGACTGAGAATTCTAACTTTTAGCGAGCAGACAAGGGAACAAAGTGAAGCTAGAGTTGCCCTAGTAGAGAAAGAATAGTTCCTCTTGTTTGCAGGAAGAGAAGGATATTTTGTTGCTTTTTTGATTGTCCTTAATCTCGTCTCTGTTCAGGCATGATTCCGGAATGGTCTTACTTGGGCCTGGCTCCATCATGGTCATGGTGTGACCTCATCTGATGTTGAAATTCTGTGAAATTGTTTACGTTCATAGGGAACACTGTGGGTTGGTACCAGCTGTTAGTTGTCAGAGCCTTCGTTTGGTTTGCATCACAGACACATCTTGCCCCTGCAGCCCTGCTGCCTAGTTTCTCTCCTGCCCTATTTGGGAGCCATTTTTGTTAGTTCTGGTTTATCCTTCCAGTATTTCTTTTTTTTGCAAATATAATCATGCATATTCTTGTTTCTTCCTTTGCGAAAACAGGTGGCATACAACATACAGTGTTCTACAACCTGCTTTCTTCTCTTATCAATACACACAGGAAATCTTCCCATATCAGTTCACAAATGGCTCTCATTCTTTTTTGTGGGTGTATAGTACTCCACAGTCCAACTGTATCAGAGTAATTACAGAACTTTGGCATCTTAACAACAAATACCTCATGATCCTAAAAGAATATTGTGTGGATGGCTGTTTATTTATAAAGTGCTGAATTTGCATTTCAAAGCATTTGCCAGATTAACCAGAATCAAGACAGATGTGACAGAGACTCTGGTGAACTAGCAATCTTCTTGGCAAGTCCACCGGCAATGTTCCCGGCAAGTCACTTAAACTCTCTGAGCCTCAGTTTTCAAATTTGTTAAAACAAGGAGTTGACACATATTTGAAGCCCAATTGCATTTCATCTTTTTTAATCTTATTCTTATAGCTGAAAACCAGTGATTTATAGGTAGATGTTTAACAACTCACTCAAAGTCCGAATTTGTAGCATTTGCTGCTTACCATAGTGTAAACACTCCCATGGGGACCAGTTTCAGGATTCTAACAGTTTAACAGCTAGCTAGCAAATTTCTGAAAATTTAACAATCAGCTCTTGGAGCTGATACAGTCTGATTTCAGCATACAGCCAGGAAAACTTTCTCAAATAAGGCACACTAAGATTCATACAGTATAACCTCATCGGGTAGAAGATAACATCCTAAAAGCTCAAGTTACATCACATACAAATTGGAAAAGATAAAAAGAAAGCTAAAGAACATTATTTTCTAAATCTACTACTTTTAGCATCCTCTGAGGCTTCCATTAGTCTGTCGCACAGAAGGAATGTCAAGGAACAAGCAAAAACTCACTTTAATAAGTAGCATACATTTACCCAACATTTACAAAAAGGCTTACTTGATTGGGTCAAGGTTTACTAAGTATACTATCTAATTTTGATTCTTAACCGTGGTTGTACCTTCTCATCAGGATTTTTGAAGTTACGGGCATCCTGGTCCCACCCCAGACTAATTAAGTCAGAATTTCTGAAGGACGGGGCTCAGGAAGCGATTCATTTTAAAAGAGTTTCGGGGAATTCTAATGTGCCACCAGGGGCAAGGATAAGCGGTCTTGGGATACTCGGTGCATACGTCTTCTGCTACTTCTCGTTCTCTTTTGAGGCGAAGCACACTGAACAGTTACGTGCCCACAAACAGGTACTGATTCAGCTGAACTGGCTCAAGCGGGAGAAAAAGTCTTTGAGACCCTACAAACACGACAAATGCAACT
The DNA here is from genome assembly GCF_048564905.1 of Vicugna pacos. Classification (NCBI taxonomy): domain Eukaryota; kingdom Metazoa; phylum Chordata; class Mammalia; order Artiodactyla; family Camelidae; genus Vicugna; species Vicugna pacos. The sequence goes on along the minus strand of NC_132991.1, from coordinate 84,166,695 downwards.
GGTCTCTCTGAAAAATCGGCTCGACAGAACTCGCCATCGGGCCTCCCATGTCACTGCTCAAGTGTAAGACCCACTGCAAAACTGGAACTAGAGCTTGCTCAGAAGTCTGGTCTCTCTATGTGAGATATAAGTTTGTTTTGTTTTAAAGAAAGGTCATCTTGCTGCTGCTTTTTTTGCTGGCCTTGAGAAGCAGCAGACGATCCCTGCACACAGGAAGTTAATTACCCCAGAGGCCCAGGTGCAACCAGTTAGGTGGTTTCCATGGAGACAAAAGCTACACATCCCAGGGTTTTCCAGAATGGGCTCTATTTCGTGAAATCTTATTCTCCTCAATAAAGATCATTCCTAAACATGAAAATAGAAGCATGATTTGATTCCTTTATGCGTGCATTAATGTATAAACAGAAAAAAATACTTTGCCAAATAATGGACCCTTGTCTTTGTTAGGAAAATTTAAGAATAGGTATAATTTGAGTAGATTAGTTAAAAAAAAATGAAAGAAAGAAAAAGGGTAAATCCAAGGTACTTTGAAATCCTGTTGGAAAAACTGGAAAACCAGCTTCCCCAGAGGCCTTCTGACACTTGAAGAATGGTGCTGCTATGCCTAGTGTAAGTTCCAGGTGTGCCCAGCATGAGAGGCCCAACAGCTCCCATCCAAGATTTCATTACATATTCTGTCCAATTTGATGGACTTTCAGTTCTTCTGAAGAAAACCCAGTGTAGAGCTACGTCTCTAAAACTTAACTCAAGGGGTATTACTGATCAGCCAAAATGGTAGTATTTTTTTCCTTAAAAAAGACATGTTACCTCATTCTTTGGATAGTTTTTGAGTTATTCCACACAGTTGGATTTCAGTTAATAGCAACATGCCAGTGTTGTTTTTTTTTTTTTCAGTTTTGACAAAGTCCCATAATAGTTCATGTAAAAACGTTAACATTAAAAGAAATTGTGTGTGTATGTGTTTGGGGTGGGGGTAGGGGGGTATTAGGGAACTCTCTGTACTGTCTTTGTGATTTTCCTATAATCCTAAAATTATTCCAAGATAAAGGGTTTATTAACAAGTAATTTGTGATGATTAATTGTAGTGGATACATTAATTCATTATATTGAATACTGAAATGTGTTGTACTGATTGTGTTAGGTCGCCAATGGAAAAAAATTGGTGAAATTTGGGGTTTCATACTGCCTTTATTTTTGGGTTTCATACTGAATTTTAAGCATTTTCTATTGAATAATCCAGACATATAATTTTTGGAGTGTTTTTATCTTCTATTGCATCATCTGTAACTTTAGAAATGTCCTAACTTTCATTTTGAACATACAATTTTAGACTGAAGTGACAGCATTAGGTAACTTTGAAGGATTGACTTAAAAAATGTTATTGAAGTAGAGTTGCTGTACAATAGTGTATGTTACAGGTATGTAACATAGTGATTCACAATTTTTAAACTCCATTTGTAGTTATTATAAAATAGTGGCTGCACTTCCAATGTTGTACAATACATCCTTGTAGCTTACTTTTCATCCAATAATTTGTGCCTCTTTTTCCCTCACCCCTATAAATGCCCCTCCCTGCTTCCCTCTCCTACTGGTAACCACTAGTTTGTGAGAAACAGATAATGTCTGTGAGAAGTATTGAATTTCTTAACTCAAATATCTGATATACTAACAGTGTACATAATTCACTAGAGGTCCAATATTTCCATATAGTGTGCTTTTATTCAGCCAATTCTTTTTGATATTTGAGTGACTAATTTGCAATAAACTCTTATTTTCCCTTATTAAAAAAATCTGTTCCTATTTTTCTTCATCTTCTCAGAGCAAGCAGCACTTAGAAATAAGCCTGTGTTTCAAAGGGTTGAAATATCTCTTGGTACTTACTACCTCCTAAATCGGTAGAGAAATTGAAGAAGTGTCAGTGATTTACCTTACCTTCTGCATGTGTGAATGAAAGCTTAGTTTATACTTCATATTTAATGTCAAAAGATATTAATTATGTCTAGAAAAACCCTAGGCACATAGTAAGTGCTTCATATATATTTGTTACATGAAGAAATATATTAAATAATTAAAAGTAGTGTTTTTCCTATTTAGCTGCTTTTATTTTGTTTTTAATTTGCTTGAATGTATAGATCTGGCCTATTTCCAGGAAAGTTTATTTCTAGGTGTGCTTTGTCAAAGTCTTCTATTACAGGGCAATCCAATTGAGTGTATGACATATCACTATTATACAAATTCCCAATCAGAGAACCAGTCTGGCTTATGTCTAGCTCAGAATTTAGACCCATATGAATTTTATGCTTTCTTAGTTTTCATCCTTTTGACCTGGGCTCCAGGGCTAACTCTGCAGAGACTGAATTAAATATGGCTTCCAGTTTGCAATGTATAAGAGACAAAAGGCTAAAATTCTTTTTTTTTTAATTGAAGTATAGTCAGTTTACAATGTGTCCATTTTTGATGTACAGCATAATGTTTCAGTCGTGCATATGCATACATATATTTATTTTCATATTCTTTTTCATTATAGGTTACTGCAAGATATTGAATATAGTTCCCTGTACTATACAGAAGAAATTTGTTGTTTATTTATTTTGTATATAGTAGTTAGCATTTGCAAATCTCTAACTCCCGATTTATCCCTTCCCACCCCCACCCCCCAGTAATCATGTTTGTTTACTATGTCTGTGAGTCTATTTCTGTTTTGTAGATGAGTTCATTAGTGTCTTCCTATTTCTTTTCTTTTTTAAATCCCACATATATTATATGGTATTTTTCTTTCTCTTTCTGGCTTACTTCACTTAGAATGACAATCTCCAGGTCCATCCATGTTGCTGCAAATGGCATTATTTTATTCTTGTTTAATGGCTGAGTAGTATTACATTGTATAAAAATATAACAGCTTCTTTGAAATTCTTAATGTATAAGTCATTTAAAATCAATGAAAAGGGCACTTCTGGGCAAGATGGAGGGACAGGGACTAGATTTACTCTCCAGCCTGAAACAGCCAAAACACTGGGGAAAGTATATTAAATAAAGCTTTTTAAGACTTTAGACATTAAGCAACAAGGGAGAGTGATCCTTGGGAAATGGGAAGGAAAACAGGGAAGGCCTATGATGACCCAGCTTACTGCTTGGATAGAGGCTTCAGGAAGCAGTGCAGGAAGGGAAACCAGTGCAGACCCCAGAGGTCTACTTGAGTTGAGAGACCAGGGATGGGAGCCTAGGGAGGCCAAGGTGGCTAGCGTTTGCTAAGCAGAGTCCCAGAAATAAGAGAGCAGCCCAGAGAGAAAGTTCTGGAGACCTACTGAAGGGCCCTCTTTTGTCTCCAGCTGAGTACTGATCAGGCCATGCAGGGAGGAAATGACCTGAGACCAGGAAAAGAACCATTGAGAAGAGACAGTGGGAACACGGCACTGACCTCATGCAGCTTGGAATAGTTCGTGTTCCCGCGAGCCGAGGTGGAAAACCTCACAATTCATGGAGCACTAGGTAGAGTTCTCAGAAGGCTGTGTCTCAGTCAAATGACTGGGTAGGACGAGTCCCCTGTTGGGGAAAACCAGGAGCAGATCAAGCGCTGTTCTGGACCTGCCTCACAAAACTTAGAAGCAGGATCTGAAAGAACTGAAAACTGTTTTCAGATACAATAACTATGTTCCAGACCAAAGCTCACGAACATTTATAGGAATATAAAAATATTCAGAAGCTAACAAGTTAAAAAAAATCACATTTTTAGGCATTCAATTAAAGCATGCTAAGAAACAGGAAAATATGCCCATAGTGATAAAAAAAATTGATATCAACCCATAAAATAACCAGATGATAGAGTTGTTATGACTGTACCCCATATGTTCAAGGATCCAGTGAAAAGATTGCACCTGGAAGATATAAAGACATAAAAGACACAAATCAAACTTCTAGAAATGAAAACTACATTTTCTGAGATGAAAAACATACCAGATGGGATTAATAGGTTAGCTAATGACCCCCACCCCAAAAGTTGAGAGCCATGTGCTGAACTGTGTTCCCTAAAATTCATGAGTTGAAGCCCTAACTCCCAAAGTGATACTACCTGGAGATAGGGCTTAATTAGGATTAAATGAGGTCATGAGGGTGGGGCTCTCACAATGGGGTTAGTGGCTTTATAAAAAGAGAGAGAGAGATCACTCGCTCTCCATCATATAAGGACACAGCAAGAAGGTGGCCTTCTTAAGCCAGAAAGAGTGCTCTCACCAGGAACTAAATCACCTCCCAGCCTCCAGAACTGTGAGAAATAGATGCCGGTGGTTTCAACCACCCACCCTTTCTATGGCAGCCCAAGCTAAGACAATTGATTAACTTGACATAGCAAAGAAACTAAAATGAAACACAGAGAGGGAAAATAATCTTTTAAAAATGAGAAGAGATCATCAGTGAACTGTGGAACATATTTAAATGGAGATACACACACACACACACACACACACACAGTTGGAGTCTACGAAGGAAAAAGCAAGAACACAGAAGAAATATTTGAAAAATAATGTCTGCAAATTTGATTTAAAAAAAAAACTATAAACTCATATATTCAAGAGGCTCGACAAACCCCCAGCATAAGAACATGAAGAAAAATACAGGGAACATCATAACTATGTTCCTGAGAAACTGTGACAAAGAAAAATCCTAAAAGCAGCCAGAGGAAAAGTGTACTTACCACAGAAGAACCAGGACAAGGATGACTGAAGATTTCTCACCAGAAGCAATTCACATCAGGAGACGCGTATTAGTGTGTTTAATGTACTGAAAGGAAAAAAAGCAATCTGTCAGCCTAGGATTCTATACCCAGTGAAATTAACTTCCAAAAACCAAGGCAAAACAAAGACATGCGGAGGTATACAAAAACTGAAAGACGTCGTCACCAGCATCAGACCGACACTGCAGTAAATGTTGAAGCAAGTCCTGCAGGCAGAAGGAAAGTGATACCTGACGGAAATCAGGATCTAAGAAAAGGAATCTAAACAAAGAACACAGAAATGATGACAAAAGAACACTGGAACATACATGCCTAGGGATAAATGTGAAAGACTTGTTAAAAAAATCATCGAACTATTTTTAAAAAATCATTGTTTAAAGCAAAAAGGATTACATTATGTTGAGTTTGTGACAGACATAGAAGCTAAACATAAGACAAAAATGGCACAAAGACCAGGAGAGAAATGTAAAGTTTTTATACTACGTACAAAACGGTATAACGTTCCTTGAGAGTAGACTGTGAGAAGTAAAGGGAGTATACTATAAACCTCAAAACGACTGCCATAGTGACATGGTAAATGGTATAATAAACCAACAAAGGAGATTAAATGGAATTATGAGAAATACTTAGTACAACAGAAGGGAGACAGGCAGGAGAAAAGAACCAAGGGACAGAAGGCACAAATGTAACATGGTGGATTTAAACCCCAGCTGTGTCAGTAATAATGTTAAACATGATGGTTTAACTCCAACTAAAAGGAAGAGATTTTCAGTTCAGATTAAAAAGACCCAATCAAATGTGCCTACAAGAAACACTTTAAAGACACAAATAGGCTAAAAGTAAAAAGATGTTGTATATAATCTAAATACTCAGCAGGAACAGATTGGTTAAATTACAGAATATTCATAAAATGGAATACTGTGCAGTTATTCACAATGTGGGTGGAGAAGTATATTTACTGACTTGGAGAGATAATCATGATCTATTAAGGGAACTGTATGATCTAGGAAAAAAATTAGGAAAATTTCCCCCTAAATATTAGCATGATTATCTGTGGATGACAGGAGGTTTGGGGTGATTTAATGACTTTGTATTATGTGTTACTCATTATTAATAACCAACCTTGAAAATCAGCTGTCAGACTAACAATTAGGCCATGTGCCTTTCCTCTGACTATACCTCACATGACAAATACAAAAGATGGGTCGTGGTTTTAGCAGTTCCCATTGCCCTCTGGAAACAGCAGTGAAACAGCTTTCCAACTTTTTGTAAAATAAACTTTGAGATGATCAAAGTATTTCTTCCCTTTTCATCTGGCATCTTCCTTTCCCTACACTTGACCTATGAGTAAATCTCCTAATTCAATGTAGACCAATGGTTCTCAACCTATTTGTGGTGAAATTCTTAAAAAAAACTCCAGTCCATCTTTGATTATTTTGGTCTATTTGTAGTTGGACAAAATGCTCCCCCTGGGAGCCCATACTTGGAAATCACAGCAATATTAAATTGTTATAAGTGCTTCTTGGTGCTTAATCTTAGTTTCTGTATTAAGATTGGTAACAAAATGTTTGCTGATCACACCTTAATGTAGCACCGTTATAAACAACAATCATTGCACAGTGCATCATTCACTTAGTGCTAATAACTTAGTCCTAAACAATTCAGCGAGCACTCAGCAGTAAATTCAATGCAAGCTGAGTTGATAGAGGTTAGTTAGTAAGTGACAGCAAACTTTAAAAAGCCATAAAGTAGAAACTTGAGTTGGGACAAACTTGCATCCAGGAGAATTAGGACCACATTGTTAAGCTTTGGATGCTAGCAGATCCCACAGCCTACCGCCTTACAGCGTTATACAATGGCTCCACATTTCTGCAATTTTCATTTTTGGCATATGTATTTTTGTGTTAATATGAGTAACATAGTCAACTTACTTTAAATGTATGCTATAGAGAAGATGTGTTGCATTCTTGGGTTCAATTTTTATTTCCTTTTGGAAGTCATTTCTCTTTTGAAGCAGTAGAATATATTCATTCCATTTTGAGAAGACAGTGGGAAAAGGCTTGCTATATAAAACCTTGCTTCACAGTTAACTTCCATATCTGTTCCACGGACTGAGGATTTTTTTTTAATATATTCTCCTTTCAAGCCCTTTCTATAGATTTGTGAAAAGTTGAAGGGAGAAGAGAAGGAATGTGCATTCTCTCTGCTGAAGCAATTTAATGGTTCTGTTTTCAATTATTTTCATAGAATTTCCATAAAATAGTTGAATAAGAAATGTTTTTGCCAGTTCTGGTGTCCAATCTTACTAAATAATATCAACATAGTTGGGCTAAATCTTATTTTTCCAGGATATGTAACTAATTCTCATTGCTGTTTCTATTGGCAGATATTTCCCCTCCTTAATCTGACTCTACATTTTATCTTCAAAGAATGGACCATTTTTCTGTCTGCTAAGAACACTATGAGACAGAAAAGTTGTTTTTTTTTAAATTTTCCTTCCCTTACAGTCAAAGCTACAAACTTTCAGACAGCCAAAAGCATTTCTCTTTTCAAAATGAGTTCTGTGAAAGAGTTATACATTGGACTTGGAACTGTTTTTAAAAGTTTGATATCTAATTTTGGATTCACAAATCATTCAAATATTAAGTGCTGGGACCATTAATAGCTGAAGGTGGAACATGGTCTTGTAGCTGAAAGTGAGGTTGAAGGAAAGGTGCTGAAATTTCTTATTGGGAAACAAGATAGTTCTGAACTTTTGCAAAGGCACCCCCCCTTCAATTTAACCTAGTAAAAACATATTCATTAAATCAAAGCCAAAAGATATTTCAATTTGTGAGGCTCAGACTGACAATGCTGGCATGCTTTGTTACAGTGGATTATCGCGAAGATTTAAGTTGCCTAGTTAAGATCAAGGATGTGGAGGTGGAGGGTGTAGATCAAATGGTAGAGTGCATGCTCAGCATGCATGAGGTCTTGGGTTCAATTCCCCAGGACCTCCATCAAAAATATAATTAAATAAATACACCTAATGCCCACCCCCTCAAAAAAAAGCAAGGATGCAAATGTTTCCCTCCTGTATCTTAGCTATGGTTTAAGTCATCAAATCCTTTTGCGGTTTTCTGATGTCTAAGTATTTTGCAATTTGTTTCTCATTATGAATTACACGTTTTCCTTTCATTACAAAATATTCTATAAATTATATGTTTAAACACTTTTCTTCCTTATCTTTTTCTTTTCTGCTTTCCCCAATCCTAGTCTAAAACAGCCTCACAAGCGTTCCCTTGTATGCTTTCTATTTATTAGTATTTTTCCCTGGTAAGTTTCCTTCCAGTCACTAGTCATGAAGTTGCTGACTAAAGACATTTTTACAAGTAGTTTTTAGTGGTATTTGACTATGGTTTGGATGTGGAGAGCAATTATAGGATTTGGAATTTTCACTAACATTGACTTCCTTGTATGTGCACTCAAGGGTATATCCTGATGTTTGAAAGATGGAAAATTATTAAGTGTGGGGAGATGAGGAGCTGGAGGAGGACAGGGAGTGGAAAAAAATGGTAGCAGACTTCCTTCCTTCCTGTGTCCATGAGTTACAAGCGCATTATCTACTCCCATCTGCCTTCAGGTAATTTAGCAAGTGAGGCCTGAAGATACAACATTTAATCAGCCTCCCTTTTTAAACACCTTTATTATAGTATGGTTCCTGTGCAGTAAACTACGCATTTCAGATGTACACTTTGATGAGTTTTGATAGATGCATATGCCAATGAAACCACCACCACAATCAAGAGATCTAACATTTCCATCACTCCCCAAGAAGTGCAATTCTCAAATTCCCAATTTATCCCTTCGCAACCACTTTAACCCCTGGTAATCCTAAGTTTGTTCTCTATGTCTGTGAGTCTGTTTCTGTTTTGTAGGTAAGTTCATTTGTGTCCTTTTTTTAGATTCCACATATAAGCAATATCATACGGCATTTTTCTTTCTCTTTCTGGCTTACTTCACTTAGAATGATGATCTCCATGTCCATCTACATTGCTGCAAATGGCATTATTTCATTCCTTTTTATAGCTGAGTAGTATCCTATTGTGTATATATATACCACATCTTCCTTATCCATCATCTTTAATGGACATTTGGACAGTTTCCATGTCTTGGCTATTGTAAATAGTTCAGCCCTCTTTTCTTCACACTCAGAGGCACTGCTGAATTCAGGCTCTCACCACTCTCACATCCCTGCAACAGCCTTCTAACTGATGTCCTTGCCCTATGGTCTTGCCCTGCTACAAACCATCTCCTTCCTGTTACAGAAGAACTTCAGTTGTAGCCAGTTGGATCATGTCTATCCCCCTGTTTAAAAGTTCTTGCTCCTGGGCATATATCCAGAAGGAACCCTACTTCAGAATGACACCTGCACCCCAATGTTCATAGCAGCACTATTTACAATAGCCAAGACATGGAAACAGCCTAAATGTCCATCAACAGATGACTGGATAAAGAAGATGTGGTTTATTTATACAATGGAATACTACTCAGCCATAGAAACTGACAACATAACGCCTTTTGCAGCAACATGGATGCTCCTGGAGAATGTCATTCTAAGTGAAGTAAGCCAGAAAGAGAAAGAAAAATACCATATGAGATCGCTCATATGTGGAATCTAAAAAACAAACAAACAAACAAACAAAGCATAAATACAAAACAGAAATAGACTCAGAGACATAGAACACAAACTTGTGGTTGCCAAGGGAGCGGAGGGTGGGAAGGGATAGAGGGGATTTCAAAATTGTAGAATAGATAAACAAGATTATAGTGTATAGCACAGGGAAATATATACAAGATCTTATGGTAGCTCATAGAGAAAAAAATGTGACAATGAATATATATATATGTTCATGTATAACTGAAAAATTGTGCTTTACACTGGAATTTGACACAAAATTGTAAAATGATTATAAATCATAAAAATTGTTTAAAAAAATTCTTCAGGGATGGGTCTCACCTTCCACTCTCACTGATGATGATAAAGACCAATCTATTTTACATGCTGTAGTAGCCAAGAAACTGGGCCTGCAGAAGACACAGACCCTTCTGAAAGATTTCAGCCCAGGAGCAACTCATTACTTCTGATCACATGCCATTGTCTAGAACTTAATCCCATAATCACACTTATTTGCAAGGAGGCTGGGGAATGTAGTCTATTAATGTAGTCTGAGGGAAAGAAGATAAGAATGTATTCTGGGGGGAGAGGTAGCCTTCTTTGCCACAGTATATTATTTTTTAAAGCTCTAAGCAATCACAACAAATGTTCATTAATTCAGAATTTCTCTCACTAGCAGAAAAATGGGAACTGACATTTTTTGAGTTTACCATGTGCTTAGCATGGTTTTTCTGGGAGAAAGATTTGGTCTTACTCATCTTTCTTTCTCCTGAACTTAGCAGATTGTCTAGCACACAGAAGAATCTTTGCTGAAATGAATTTTATGAAAATATGGGATTTTTTAAAATATGTGAATAATAATATCAGGCTTTCATAATCTTGTTTATTTTTTTCTTTTTTTCCCCCTGCTTTTCCCCCCATACCTGGACTGTTATTTTTCTTCCCTAGTGTTAGCCCTTATTATTATCCTCTTCTGGTCGACATTCACTAAAACAAGTTCTTCAAGCTAACTCGAAGATGAGAGTTATTATTCTTCAACGGCTGCCTCAGACCGGCTTCTGGTTAGTTCTGTCCTTACTAGCAAGGCTATTCAGACAAGTTTATGATTTTCATACATTTTATTGATGATGATTAAAGATTTTTTTTCTGGGTTATGTCTTAAGGAGAACGTTTAGGAGGATAGGGGGAACTGAAACCCAAGTCATCAGCCCTCCAGGCAAGAGCATCTTCTTTCAAATTCCAGAAAGGCCTCTGCCACTCATTCCTCCTGCTTATTGTAACATAGATCATAGCCATTCAGAGCTGAAATGTGGCTCAATGGCTCTGGTTCATCTCAGTGCCATTTCTCAGGAATTGAGAGAGAGAAGGAGGCAAAGAATAGTCTCATATCCTGGGAGGGTTAGACAAGAAGTTGTCCAGGTAGGGACTGAAGGGTTACAGAAGAGAGAGTGCTGGCTGGCGAAGGCAGGAGCCTCCTCTTAGCCAGCCAGGTGAGCCATATCACCGTGATGACTGATGAAGAGATAGCTATTGAAGCCAAATCCACCTGACATCCGGAAAGGAAGTGAGATTCTTCTGACTCAGACAATTAACAGTCACTTGGCAGCTACAGGACCAGCCTGGATTTTACCTTAAAGATTGCCAAGATCTCATGCGTTGTTCCGTTCCCCACCTTCTCTGCATCAATGAAACGTCAGTGTCATTTGTAATCTTGCCCTGGGTTGTCTAGGTTAGGTCGGTGGTGGGGAGGGGGCAATTTCCAGGTCTATCAGGCTGAGGGATCCCAAGGTCTCCCATAAGCCATCCCTTAACGATCCCTGGGTAGTGTGACATGCCCTCCTCATCCTCACGCTGTTGGGGTGATGAGTGGCACTTCCATGGACTGCTGAGGGCTCTCGAGTCCCATCAGTGCACAGGGCCAGCCACAGTTTGCTTTTGACAAAGGTAGGATTCTAAACCCTAGGATACATACACTGGTAACTAGCCCCTCTGGCCAAAGATGCTGACCCCTTCCTCATGTTCTTTAGGAAGAAGTGGCCAAATTTCATGAGACTGAAAAGATTCTCATGACAGGAGACTCATCTCTCTCAAGTAGACTATCTAGAGCAAATGTCAACTTCACAAGAAGTTCTGGAACTATCTCTTACTTCCAACTTTAATATTGAAAACCTATTTCCTTGTCCATTTCCGGGAGTGGCTTAGCACTGTCTCAAGTGATTTATCAACAAGATGCCAACATTTCTCTCTCATCTTTGAAGCAGGACTCTTACGGAAAAGCAGATCTGTGTGAAGCTGGATTCAACAGTGTCTGCGCCCACTCTAGGGAGCCTGGGGAGGGGTGGGGGCTGCTTCCTCTGAGAATCATCAAGAAAATTCGGAACAGGGAACTTGGAAGCACTGAACTCTGAACTCTATTCAGGGAACCAAGTAAGAATTTTGGAGATGTCAACTTTTGCAGCAATTATGAACAGTTTGCTCTAAAGAACTCAGAGTAAGAATGAGCTGTCAATTATTTTCTCTAACATTTCCAGCCACAGCTTTTTTAAGCCGTTTTATAAACATTCCTCATGACTCCACAGCCAATTAGTTCTGCCTCCGAGCTTTGTAGTAATTGTTCATTAAGCAGACAGGCCACGCATTACTCCAACCCTCGGATCTGGCCATGAAATTGAAACTTTCCTGTCCTCACTATTTTGGACATTCCCGGAGTGACCCTAACCACCTTGTAAAGCTGAATAAACTGTCTAGATTTGAAGTGGTTGGTGATAAAATTGGTCAAGGAATAATGAGGATGATATCATGTCCGGGAAACCTCTTGCAAAAGAAAGTACTTTTAAAGGAAACACAAAAAGGGAATTTTCAAATACCATTTGACTTGTACCACTATGGAAAAAATTTTTTAAGCTCTACAGGAAATGCATCTCAAAGTTGTTTACCCTAACTGTCTGAGAAGGCATGTGGGATGAATGAGTCCTGCTGTTCCTCTGAATTACCTCACCGTGGATGCTGCTGCTGGGTACCCACAGCAGCAAAGCCCTGGGCATACGTCTAGTGAGTGGCTGTCACTCTTCCCCCTCAAGTTTGACCCGGAGCAAAGCTCTCCCTACTCCCACCCTTATAAACTCTGGAGTCACTGCATCTTCTGTGTTTATCATTTCTGCTGGCATCCGCCTGCCAGGACTACTCTGTTCATCTTCAGTTTAACAAAGATCATCCTAGGGAGAATCCTGAACCAAACATGAAGCATCATTCATTCATGTGACATGAAATAGGCTTTCTTTCTATGCCTTGGAGGAAAACTCCCAGGAGCCAAAATCAGTTCAGGACTTTTTAAATTTTTGAATTATGGGGACGAGCTTACCTAAGAAGGAAGTGATCTGCTATAGTGGGAAAATCATAGCCAGAAAGGAAACCTGGAGATTAGGGCTCAGTTTTTGGCTTTGACTCTCTCTGGTTGGGCAAATTTGGGCAATTTGCCTGTCCTCTCTGAGCCTCAGCTTTCTCACTTGTGAAATCAGGGGCTGTTAATGCGTCTCCCACAATGTCACGGTGGAGATTAAATGCCCCATCCCAGTGCACGATCCGCATAGCTTCCCATGTCCTTCATACTAGGCTCTAAAGTCCACCTGAATGGCTCTTCCTGAGACTATGTGAGTCCTCCTTCTCCCTCCCCCATCATTCATCTCGAGCCACAGAAAAAAGGAAGTAAATATTGGAGCAGGAAAATTATACACACTTCAAAAAATGAAGGGGCTAAGCTGCTTTTGTGAATTCTCTTCTAACTGCACGATGTGACTCCCTGGGAAAAAAACTACATTTCATGGGCTATAAATCTGGCTCATAATTACTGAAGTTTCTTGAATTGCCTTTGAAAATATAATTAATTTTTCCTCTATACATCTAAGCATTAACAACTTACATAATTTTTCTCCTCCACATTTTTGACAATCTTTTCTTTCCCTACGTGATGGAAATCATTGCTCAAGCAGATGCCAGATTGTCATGAGTCTAACAAATTTATCATAAATATATTTCATTTTTATCAAGGATTTGGCTCAGTCTGACAGAGAAATCCCAACACCAGTTAACTACCAGTCTTCAGGAAGTCATCCTTAGGGAAGATCGGCCCTCCCCCATCTTTTGCCAACAAAGAGTGAGTGTAAGTAGCTAAAACTATGTCCAAGGAGGGCTTAAAATCTTTTCACATCAGTTTCCCATTTGGGGTTCCAGTAAGACTCTTTGGGCTCCATAAGAGTGGAAAATGATTTGTGTGGATATAGGGTTTTGCTTAGAGAAAGGATGATGACTCAATGCCGAAAATGCCTCACTTCTCCCACCCTGGCTGAGTCTTTGCCCTTTGCAATGTGACGTTGCCATTTCCCCCTGCAAGCCTGTAATTGACTTTCCTGTCCCTTAAATCTGAGCTGCCCTTTTATCTCATTTTGGTCCAGAGAATGAGGCCTCACCTCTGAACCCAGGCCTGATGAGGTCTAGCACGCGCTCTCTTGCCTGAACCATGAGAACAGGCCCAGGTTAGCTTCCTGGAAGATGAGAGAGTGTGCGGAGCAAAGCCAGTCACCCCAGCCAAGACCACCCTACAGTAACTAACAAGTAGTTAACTGCCACATGTGTGAGTGACCCCCCCACCCCCAGCCAAGACAAGAGCTGCTCAGCGAGGCCCAGCCCAGAGCAGCAGAGCTCTGCAGCCAACTCACAGCCATGAGTGAAAATAAAAGTTTAATTTCACGTGCCTTAGATCTTGTGGGTATTTATGTAGCATAATTGTAACAATAGACAACTGATACATTAACTATCAAATAAGTGGTGGGAGCTCCTGGAGTGATCAGGAAGATTTGTAGAAATTTTCCCATGCTTTGACATGGGAAAGGAGAGATTCTGGGGTTTTTTTTTTTTTTTTTTGGTTGTTGTTGTTTGTTTGTTTTAATTACTTATTTTCAAAATTGAAGTATAGTCAGTTTGCAACATGTGTCAATTTCTGGTGCACAGCATAATGTTTCAGTCATACATATACATACGTATGTTCATTTTCATACTCGTTATAAGTTACTACAAGATATTGAGTATAGTTCTGTGTGCTATATAGAAGAAATTTGTTTTTTAAATCTATTTTATACATAGTAGTTAATATCTGCAAAGAGAGATTCTGTCTGCCCTAGATGCTACATTTTCATTTACTCATAGTAATCCTGGAGCAAGTCCTGAGCCAAGGCTTAGTAAAGATGTATGTCAAACTTTTTGTCCAGAAGGATGCTGTCTACTACAAGAGAGCAATGAAGACTTTGAGGCCTGGACTCTCAGCCTGGGGTGGGGCAAAGTATCCAAGCATGGGTCTGGGTACCAGGGGTCAGACACAGCTACGTAACAAGCCTGATGTATCTTGTTGGGACATGAATTCTCTTGATGACTTGGGGGACAAAAGTACCATAGTTTTCAATCCAAATAAAAGGAAATACAGAACAGAATGTAAAGTTCCAATACATTTTTGTGATAAAATAGAATTATCCATTTCTCTTTCCTCTTTCAGCCAGGGGTTCGCACTCCTATGGTATAAAACACATATTTTGAACTGTTTAAAAAACCCTATTCTGGGCAGTGGCTTCCAAATTTTTCTTTTGTGGTTATTCTTCTTCCATCATCAGAAGTTTTACTATGCCCCTTGCCA
This sequence comes from Vicugna pacos, assembly GCF_048564905.1. NCBI lineage: Eukaryota > Metazoa > Chordata > Mammalia > Artiodactyla > Camelidae > Vicugna > Vicugna pacos. The sequence goes on along the minus strand of NC_132991.1, from coordinate 84,151,626 downwards.
TGTTGAAAAACCATTTTAAACCTTTTAAATGTATTCTGTGGTTGATGATTATCAAATTTTACAGATGGAAGTTTTTAGAATTAAATTGCTTATAAACTGTTATGTATGCTTCCATAATCCTTCTATATTCCGTATGGTCTAATTCACTCCCAGTCAGGAAAAAACAGGTGGTTACCACTCACCTAATGAGAAAACTGTTGCTTCACTTTCGAGGTTGGGGGGATGCTGGACCCAGTTAGCTGTCAGACTTTGCATTCCATTTGTTTCCCAACCTGACCACCGGCACAGCCCTGCTGTTCTGCTGTTCGCCAGCTGTGGATGACTTCAACTGCCGATACAAATGTCTCCTCACCTGTTACGGTCTGGGCTGTGTCCCTCCAAAATTTGTGCATTAAAACCCTCACCCCCAGTACCTCAGAATGTGATTATATTTGGAAATAGGGCCTTCAAAAAGGAATGGTAAGATGCAGCCTTTATAGTGGTCCCCGACGTAATCTGACGGGTGTCTTTATAAGAAGAGGAAATTTGGACACACAGAGAGATACCAGGGGTGTGTGCACACTGAGGAAAGTGGGGGCACAGTTAGAAGGCAGCGCTTGGTCAGCCAAGGAGAGAGGCCTGGAGAGAAACGAGCAGGCTAACACTTTGCTCTTGGACGTCCAGCCTCCAGAGCTGCGAGAAAATAAGCTTCTGTGGCTTAAGCCAGCCCGTCTGCGTGCTTGGTTACGGCAGCCTCGCAAACCAACAGGTCGCTCCGGGAAACCAACTGTAGTCCCTTCAACTGTCCATGATTTTTGGTTTTCTTTTTTTTTTTTTTAACATTTTTTATTGATTTATAATCATTTTACAATGTTGTGTCAAATTCCAGTGTTCAGCACAATTTTTCAGTCATTCATGGACATATACACACTCATTGTCACATTTTTTTCTCTGTGAGTTATCATAACATTTTGTGTATTTCCCTGTGCTATACAGTGTAATCTTGTTTATCTATTCTACAATTTTGAAATCCCAGTCTATCCCTTCCCACCCTCTACCCCCCTGGTAACCACAAGTCTGTATTCTCTGTCCGTGAGTCTATTTCTGTCCTGTATTTATGCTTTGTTTTTGTTTGTTTGTTTGTTTTTGTTTTTGTTTTTTAAATTCCACATATGAGCGATCTCATATGGTATTTTTCTTTCTCTTTCTGGCTTACTTCACTTAGAATGACATTCTCTAGGAGCATCCATGTTGCTGCAAATGGCATTATGTTATCGGTTTTTATTGCTGAGTAGTATTCCATTGTATAAATATACCACATCTTCTGATTTTTGGTTTTCTTAAGTGCTAAGAAAAGTGTCTCTCCTTTTCCTTATTGACACCTTTCTCTTAGCTCTGCATCTGTTGGTCGTGGTCTCCAGAATGGCCCGTTGGTGCGAGTCTTTGTGATCATCTTCATTATCAATGCACAGTGCTCTTGGGTGGAGGACCATCTGGTTCTAGGAGTTAATGATGATGTGTTTACATTAAAAGAAAAAAACAAACAAAACTATACCATTGCTTGTTTCTTCATTAATTTGTTTCAACTCTATATTGTATAATAGAATTTTCTTATATTTCTATCAATTTGGAATAAATATAAAAACATATTTCTTATATTTCCCTATGGATAGCTCAAAGCTCACTTTTCTTACTAGTCCAACATTTCCGAGCTTATGTGTCTTTCAGAGTTTTCTTCTTTTTCCTCCCTCGGGCTGGGAAAGCATTTCATTTTAACTTTTACGAGTTAAAAGAAATTCATACCAAGCACTGTAAAATTCCAATGGCAAGTAAAAATATAAGACATATGAAAGTCTATGATTTGCAAAGTAATAGTTACTCTCATCTTTAAGGGGGAGAGGAAATCAAAACGCCAAGTCAAAGCAAAGTTGAACAAGTCCTTCAGGCGAACGTTGCAGCAAAGCGTACGGAGCTGAAATCAAGACGAGCCTTCGTAATGCGGAAAGTCTGATGTGATCCACTCTGCATTCTTGTCTTGGAGCAGCTGACTAAAACCTTCAAATTACAGTGAATGAATTGCATCACAGAGAGTGTGGGAGTGGAGGGAGGTGGCAAAATTTAGGGGAAATGTCAGACTTGAGTGGGAGCGAAGAGCCTGTGATTGCAACCAAATGGAACTGGGGATATACTGAAAGAAACACAGAATTATATACTTTTTCTTAATTAAATGCTTCTTGTGTTTTCCTTCCTGGCCTTGACTGGTATTTATTTTTCTCTACTTGCATCAAAGCAGCATGACATTCTCAATGGGGGGAAACAGAGTTTTTCATGGTTCTAATGGAAATATTTACTGGCAGCAGACAAGGGTATGTTCCTCTAAGGCGAAGGCTGCATTTGTCCAAGATTTGCGTGGATTCTGCCTTCCTTGTTGGGAATAGTTATTCAGTCTTAATTAGCCCTAAATACAGTTGAGCAGTGGAAGGGCCTTAGTTTAAAATCACCATTGCTGTGTTAAAGCTGACTGCAGTAGAAAAGAATGACTGACAGCGATGGAAAGGGCAGTTGACGGGCACATATCAGAAATCATCATCAATGATAAAATCTGACGACAGGAGCAACATGTATTTTATGTCCCCATAAACACAGATTTAGTGCAGGAAGCCCTCATAATAGTACTTGTGGCACGGGCGGGAGCGCTCTGCATTTAACTTAGAACAACATGAAATTCCCAGTCTCAGCTGCAGGGTACACGCCCCGATTTCAGCTGGAGGGCGGCACCTGTTTTGAGAACTAAAGCGATTTCTGAGGTTGTCCTGCATCCTTCCCATTTAGGAAGAAACTCAAAACGTCTGGGATTCACCTTTCCAGGGTGTCAGAGCGTGAGTCAACTTGTCCGAGGCTCTATGGGTCTCTCCTGATCACCCTTCCTCACTCTCAGACTCATGCGCGTGCACGCAGCCACACACGCACACGCACACACGCACACACACACAGTCTTATGGCTTTTATTATTTCCTGCCAGTCAACGTAATGCAAGTGGATTATCCTGAACATTCCTTGCCTTTAGGCTACTTCGGGGCCCAGGAAAGGAAACACTTCCAGTGGCTATGAGAGGAACTCAGAGATGGTGTTTCTCATCTCTCCGCTCCTTTCTGACATCCCTGAATCACCTCGCTGTAGTGTCTCTCAGGTGGGGTGGTAGACCATCTCCCTCTCATGGCTACACTCATCCTTGGTAGCTTACCACCACCTTAAGCCTCCACCAGCATGGTGGCATTTTGCCTACATAAATTTAAAAAACCTACCTAACCATTCACTGCCATTTTCCCCAAGGCACAACCCCAACACGTCAGGGAGGTTTTTCTGATCACACCCACATCTCAAAACTATGACCTCATCCCATGACCTCTTTCCCTGGGCTAATGAGCCGAGAAGGTCCCTCTACCTTTCAATCCCTAGGGATGCCCGCACTTCCTATTCCGGGATGAGTGACATTTCTTTTAGTGGAAATAACCACCACCACCCCCGCCCCCAGACTCCTTATAAATGCAAAGCTCACCCTTGCAGTTTCTGGCAGCCTTGACTTAGTGGGAGCAAATGAATCCCCTATTATTTAAATCTGCCATTATTTAAATTAGATCTCTGTTCAGGAAAGCTGATCTCATTTCCCCCAAATCCTGCCTGCCTTCAGGAAGGGAGCAGAGGGTTCCCGGGCTTTTCAACAACTTGCCAGCCAGAAGTTTCTGAAGACACAGCTTCCTTGAGATGGCCCCTAGCAGAAAGTCTCTGATCCCCCCAGGCTGAAGGTCAGCGTTTTGCTAGGCTGGGCCTTCATACTCTGACAAGGTTTGAGGGGCAATAAGGCCATTCTTTTTATTTTAGGGGAAATTAGAAGGTAAAATTTCTTTTTTAGAGACATTTTGCAAATACTGGTAATTTCCGTATGTGACTTTTGATGGTCGACTTTTAAGCCTTAGAGAAAAGAAAAAAAAAAAAAAAAGAGAGACGCTGACCAGCTGGGAGACACTCATGTATCTTATTTAACCAGCATAACCGAAAAACCTCAAATCCCCAATGTGAACATTCTTATCATAATAATTGTTAGAGACCTGCTCTTTTCCACTTGTGGCAGGAAATCCCTACCCACAGGAAGTGTATGTGGAGATTTAAGTCAGATCTGCAACTCAATGCAAAAATAACCTCAGGCCATGCTTTCCCAAGAAAATACAGGAATGGCAAATAAAGTACAATTGCTATTTTGTAGAACAGCTTCAATAAGTCTCTCTTGGCCGTGGGGAAATGAGCAAGATGTGCTTTGTGAAGTTCATACTGATTAAACCAAATGTGGCCAAAGGAAATCTTACATCTCTTCCATCTTTCTGTGCCCAGTCTCTGGTGGATAAAACAAGGCTGCAGATGTCCTAAAATATATAATCATGATCATTCCAGGAAGTGAAATGTCTGAAATGGCCCTTTGGAGAAATTACAAGTTGAAATACGTGACTTAAGTGAGAAGTCAATTCAGTCGGAGAAAAGGCTGTTTGGCAGTTACTAATGGAAGAAATTTACAGAACTCTGCTACCTGGTCTCCCTCCCAGAGAGGTGGGCAGTGAGGTCCCAGTGGACTTCCCAGGGCTGAAGTAGAAATAGGACTGGCTGCTTGTTCCTGATAAAGTAAATTGGTCTAACTTCTGGAGTTTCCCAAATTGGCAGGCTTGAAATCCAAGATGTTCAGTTCCTGAAAGTTCATGATAGAAATGTAAAAAGGCAATGCTCTACATTAGCTCAAAGCTCTAATTTCCGACACAAAGGCACGTGATTTGGGGTGTTACCTATTCTTGCTGACAGCTGGAAGAGCTCCCCTGAAATTTCTTTTTCCTTTACATATTTAACAAGCATTAGTTGGGCGTCTACTATGTACCTGGCACTATTTGGGGCACTGGAGAGATGTCAGTGAACTAAAGAAGAAAAAACTGTCTGCCCTCGTGGGGCTTATGTTTTAGTCTGGGGAGAAGGACAGTGATGAAGTGAACATCTGGCCCTTCCTATGTTGATGGTTGCGTTGGAGGAGAAACAGAACAGAGAGAGGAGATACAGAGTGGTGGGGGTCAGGGGAGCAGAGCTGTGAACCAATCAAGGAAGATAGCTGTGGGGAAGAGGGTCTAGAAACGCTCATAAAATAATATTAACTGTGTCTCTAGGATACCTCTGATCTCCATGCTGTTCCAACAAATGGAGAGGCTTTGAAACTCTCTTATAATTATGATAAGCGGTGTTTATCTAGCCCTTAATATGTGCTAAGCATTCTCCTAAGCATTTCCCTTGCATTTTTTCAACCTATCTGTTTATCAGCACAGTGACACAAGGTAAGAGAGATCCAGGGAAGTTAGGTGATTGGCTGGAGGTCACCCAGACAAGAGAAGAAGTGTTGTCACTTCTTGGGTAGCTGCTAGGGGCAGGCACTGTGAGAAGGGCTGTGCATATATTGATTAGATGTTGGGGTTTGTAAGGGAAATCCCCACCTCACAGAGGCCCACTACCCCAGCGCTTTCTTTGTTTCTGAAAACATGCATGCTCTACTTGACATATGCCTCTAACAAGACGGCATCTTCTTTTTTGTTGTTGTTTTGGTTTTGGTGTTTTTGGGGGGGGGGTAATTAGGTTTATTTATTTATTTGTTATTATTTTTTAAATTTAACTGGTGGTGCTGGGGATCAAACCCAGGACCTCCTGCATGCTAACCACGCACTCTACCACTGAGCTACACCCTCCCTCCGAGACTGCCCCTTCTGTCAAAATTCTCTCAGCCCCCTCGCCCAAGCTGCGCAACAAACCTTCAATGTCACGGTCTACCTCTCTGACCTCCTCTCCTACCACCCTCCCTTTGCTCACATCACTCCAGCCTCAGTGGCCCTTTTCTCGGTTCCTTGAATGTGCCAAACGTACATCAGCCTCCAGGCCCTAGAACTGCTATTCTATCTGTCTAGAAGCCTTTTCCTCGGACACCTATATGCCCGCTCCCCACCATCATTCAGTTCTATACTTGAATGTCATCTTACAGTGATGCCTTCCCTGAGCGACCAATAGAGAATGACACAGTGCGCTGCAACTGGTCCACCATGTTCCGTCTCCCTGATTCTGCTTCATTTTTCTTCACGGGTTTTTTATCACCTCCTGACATATTTTATGGTTGTCTTTCATTGTCTGCCCTGCTTTATTGGAAGCTCTGTTCTGTTTACTGTTTCCTCAGCAACTAGAATCATGCCTGGCATCTGATAGACACCCAATACATGTTTTTGATAAATTATTAAATCACAGGGACTGAACTTTATTGACAAGATCTATGTATCTTGAAGACCACTGTTAGCTTAACAAAGAAAAAAACAACTTTCCACATCCATCACATCTTTCTTGACAAGTTAATGTTCTTTACTGTTAACCAAATACAATTTCTTTGAGACAAAAGTAACAGAGAGTCATTTCTTTGGGATCCTGTTGTCAGAAAGTCATGGCAAGGTGGCAGCCAGTGCGGAGCCCACACCAGGACCTTTCGCTTCAGCATAGCCCCAGGTGGCTATTTTTAGTTGACATTTGAAGGAAGAGTGATTAAGTGGTATGAAAGACTTAAATGGCTGTAAAAGTCATTGTTCCTGGTGCTGTCTACAAGTTAGGAAGCTACACAATAATCCGGGGGAAAGACATTAGTGTTCCAGATCGAGGTGATTATGGAACATGTCAGGAGATGCAGGTAAATTGGAGGTGTATTTTGTCAATGGAACCCCCAGGACTTGCTGAAGGACTGAAAGAGAAGAATTGAAGGAAATAAAAAATACAAGGATGATTCTTAGGATTTGGGATTGATGATACTTATCTAAATGGGAAAGACTAGAGGCAGGCACAGGAAATCAAGAGTTATGGTTTTGAACTTGGTACATTTGGAAAGCTTATCGGATATCCAAGGAGAGATGTCAAAACTTAAGAGACAAGATTTGGAACTGGAGTAAGTTTTGGCGCCATCAACACAAGTAAGATATTTAAACCCTACAAATGGACAGGTTTGTCCTGTGAGAGATTTTAACAGGGCCCAAGATAGTGCCTTCATGTACAGTCTTTCAGTGCTGGGTTGTCAAATGCTTTAGTCTGGGTTGCGCTCAGTTTCCCTCTGTCTCTCTCTCTCTGTCTCACGCTCCTCTCTCAGTTCTTGCCCCTGGAACCCAATCACTGTGTTCTGAGGAAGCCCAGTCTTCCCAGCATCTACTGCCAGACATGTGAATGAGGGAGCCTTCAGACGATTCTGGCTCCCAACTCATATCAAATGGAGCATTTGATGGGGGTGGGAAGGGATAAGTTTGGGAGTTTGAGATTTGCAAATGTTAGCCATTATATATAAAAATAGATTTAAAAAAATATTTCTTCTGTATAGCACAGAGCTATACTCAATATCTTGTAATAACCTTTACTGAAAAAGAATATGTATGTGTATGCGTGACTGGGACATTGTGCTGCACACCAGAAACTGATGGCATTGTAACCGAGTTCGCTTCAACTAATAAAAAAGTGGAGCAGAGGTAGGAATGCTAGGCACTGTTGAGTCCCCAGTGGAGGTGGACACACTCAGTCATTCAGTTGGCAGTGTAGAAAAAGCCAATAACTAGGTAAAACCAGGTTGCTCAGAGTTTCCCCCAGAAGGTACATCAGAGAGAGGGGCATAGAGACTCAGGATGTGTGTGGAAAGTCACTATAATAATGTGTCTTAGCACAGACACTAAGAAAGGAAGACCAAGCAGTGAGAATGTACTGGGGTCCCTGAGTTGGTGGTGTCAGTGAGGCTGAAAACACGTTACAGTAGAAGTTCTAGAAAGTCTAGGACAACCTGACCCTCAGAGTTTAGTGTGAGATTCAGACATCATGGGTTGGACAAGTGGAGAGGGTTAGCTGCAGAGTTCTGGGTATTGCGTAGGGCAGGCGTTGGGGACGGCAGAGCCCAGGAACTGTTGCTAATAAATGAAACCTAAGTACTAAGAAATCAACTAACTGACATCAACAACCCAAGACAGAGACTTTCCCCTCTATTTTGAGTACAGATTATATTACTTCAAATGTAAAACTTTCCTGTAAGAAAAATGGACCTGAAAAATCCTTTGAAAAGTTCCTCCTGAGAATTTTCTTTTTCACATGCCGTAAAAAATGACTGCGGTGTTTTTTTATATTAAGGTTGATAATGATGTTAAGTGCAGAAATAAATGAAAACCTGTTGGAAGTCTCTGAAACGGAACTAATACACCTGTAGCTGGCTTGTATAATGAATCTTGCTTTGTTTCTTGGTATTTGGCCTCCGATAAATTGCTAATCTCAGTCCACGCTCTGTTGCCTCCTACTTGCTGATTTTTTACCAGTATAGTTGGGTAAATCTTGTAAAGACAGATATAACGCCTGCCACTACCATGACTGAACTGGGGCTGGGCACCAACTGCAGCACCGAATGCACTTTCTTGTTGGGTTTTTCTGTCATTCTTTTAGTTTCTTTGTCTTGGAGGAGTTGGAGATCATGACTTTACAAGGATCCTTATTGATACATTTCCTGCCTGCCGGAGAAAAATGGAAAGATAGTTGCTACGTTGAGACACATTGTGGAAGAACCACACGCTCATAGGCATTTCTTGGTACATGTGATTGCTGAACTGTGTGCCTTAGCATGTTTCTAAAAGACTCAGCAAAATGAAAAGACCAACATACCAGGTGATAGTCTGTAAATATCATTTATTTCTAAATGGAGGTGAAAGGGGATTATAGAGCTCGTCTTTACTTCTGCTTCCTCTCCCCTTCTCTTTCCATGGTAGCATCCTAACATTCATATAATCAAGCCGCAGAGAATTTACTTCTTCCAATCTTCGAAGTTAATAAATTTCCCAATCTCTGGAATCCAGAGCCAGTCACTTCCAATAGAACCTTATGTGACGAGGGAAATGGCCTCTATCTGTGCTCTCCAGTATGGTGGCCACTAGTTATATGTGCTTATTGAGAACCTGAAACAAAACTTTATCCTATTTAATTTTAGCTCATTTAAATTTAAATAGCCACATGTGGTTAATGGCTACGTTACTGGCTAACGCAGCTAGATAATCATTTCCATTTACTGAGTACCTACTCTGAGCAAAAAGGAGAGTGACACAAGATGCAAAAGAAATTGAGCTCTTCTGCTGAGGAAATGTCCTAGGTGCTGCTCCATCAGGCAGAATTCCTAAAGAAGACAAGCTTCCTGGAACGGTCCAAGGACAGCTTATCCCCCAGACATCGTGCAAATGAAAAATCTGACTCTCACACTTTGATGTAAGATTGAGAAAAAATGAGTGGAAACATAACTCAACCATAGCACCTTGGCTTGAAAAATAGGACACAATGATCAGAAATGTTGCTGAAGATGGTTTTTTTTAAATGTCGTAGCCAAGATTTTATGGCGTAACAAACAGCCCCCTCCCCCAAATCTCTGTGATTTATAATAGCATACATTTATTATTCTCACCCACAAGTCTGCAGATTAGCTGGGCTAGTTTTGCTTTTGCCTTCAGGCTGGACTCAAGTCAGCTGCCTGTGTCTCCCATTCTGGGCTCAGTAGCTTCTTGGAGGAAACTCTTCTCATGACAGATGGTACAAGATGGCAAGTGAAGCCCCTGCTTGTGTTACAGGCACTAACATTCAATTGGCCAAAGCAAATAATGTGGTCAACCTCAAAGTTAGTGAGGCAAGAATTTTTCCTCCACCTACCTTCCTGGAAGGCACTGTAAAGTCATTTGGCAAAAAGTATGAATGTATAATTTGCTACAGGGAAAGAGTGAAGAGGTTGGAACAATAATGAAATCCATCACAAACACTAAGAACGCCGAGGGTTTGGATAGGGCAATACTTTCTCTGGGAGTGAGTTAATTCTTCCCTTCATTTGGTAGATTCCCCCTCTTCCTCCTCCTACCTATCCTAACTTCCTCAGGAGGAATCAACTCTCCTTGGTAACAGCAGAGAGCAGACAGAGGAGCCACGGTGTCAAATTGCCCCAGTTGCCAGTAGCCAAGCCAAATCATGAAGGCACCATGGGAAGAGAGCAAGCCTGGAGGAACCTGGGATCTACTTGAAAGCAGGGACAACCATCACAGAGAGCGGGGGAGTCACTGTGGATCTGCCAAAACTCAGTTAGTGATACTCACCGTGACTCTGTGAGGAGAGGACACAACAGGCTTGTAGTTTACCAGATGCTGACAAGTTTACAGGCTCAATGCAATCTTTAAAATTTCCAATCCCAGTTCAACCCCTTGTCACCTCATTCTTTGTCAACTCCCCAACCCCTCCTCAGACCTCTCCCGAGGCAGAGCTAGCAGCCCACACATTGCTCCTCTTCTAATGACAGTTTTCTTTCTTTGCATGAATTTTTAAATCGTTCACTCCTTCATGCATTTACTCATTCAACAAACACTGAAAGAGCATTGACGCTGCCAGGCAATACTTTAAGATCTATAGATACTGCTGTGAGAAAAACAAAAAATTTGTCTTTTCTCATAGAGCTTACATTCTGGTGGAGGGGAAAAAAAGACAATAGACACAGGACAAATAAATACATAATACAATGTTTTAGAAAGATAAAAAAAATAAAGGGCTTGAGAATGACCAGAATGCTGTCCATCTTACATATGGCAATGGAGAAGTTTGCTCTGCGGATACAACCTTAGAGAAAAGACCTGAATAAAGTGAAGACAGAAGAAAATGATAGAAAAGTGTTCCCATTAAAAGGAACATCAAAAGGGCAGGGATGTGTGTGAGGCATATTCAGGGAGCATCTTGAAAAACAATGTGTATGGAACAGAGCGAGGCGGGGAGAGTAGGAAGTAATTAGGCTGGAGAGGGATTGGGAGCCAGATTACGTAGGACTTTGCAGGCTGGGAAGTGACTGGAGCATTTTGAGCAGAGGAACCACGTGATCCAACCCTGGAGTGAGAAGGCGCGCGGTTCTGGAGCACTGGGCGTCGTGGCTGCCTCCCTCCGTGTCTCTGGGACCCGGGCTCCAGCTGTGCACTTGTTGCATCTCTGCTCATCCTTTCTGCTTCTACAGATGTAAACATTCTGTGGTCTCCCCCGCTTAATCTGATGGATCTTCCAATATCTCCTTGAATTCGCTGCACTTTTTCATTTCTGTTAACTCTATCTAATGCATGTCCCACCTTCAGTGCATTAAGATGGAAATCTGATCAAATAGCAAACCTATATCACTCACTGCACACAAGTTTAGTGTCTACTTGCTGTGTGCGAACTTCTGAACCAGGAACAAAGAAGCCTCAAATGTGAATTGAAATGGACCTAGTAGGTCAGGAATTTACCACCCAGTTTGTTTCAAGTATGCAGACCTCTATTACCATAAAAATTCTCAATCTCCTCCCTAATAATACCTTAGTGTATTTAATAGTCATTCATTGAGAAACTACTTAATGACAAGAAGCTATTAAACATTCAATAACTCCTTTTATGAATTTTTTTTATTAATGCAGTAACTTCTATATACTATTACTACATAATAGTAAATGCATGTCTGAGACACGTTACCCCTTCAGTTCAATATGAGACCTAAATACACATTTGCCATCCTTTGGGGTAATTCCATCTCCATCTTACACCCCTGGATCTAAAGAGAAGCACAGAACCGGAATGGAACCCAGCTGACCCTTAACTCCTTTACTCTGACCATACAAAGCTTAATGCCCAGAAATATGGTTGTAAGCATGTTTGTAACTTCTGGTACAAAAGCTTAGACTTTGAGGATGTCTCAAAGTAAACGCAAACTATGCATATGAGTACAGATGATAGTGACCTACAGAAGCCTGAGCTCTTGAATTAATTCCAGAAAAGGGGGGGCAGCTACATAACTTGCAGGGCCCAGTGCAAAATGAAAGGCAGGGCCCCTTGTTCAAAAATTTACTAAGAATTTCAAAATGGTGACAGCATGGGGAACTCCTGGACAGGGGTCCTATTGGATCTATGAGACCAGTCCTGAATGGGAGCCTGGTACACACCAAGATGTCTGCGACCGATGGTGGACTTTCATGCTCATTCAACAAAATCTATCATGAATCAGCAACAGCAAATGTAATGGTGGCACCTACTGAGTGCCAGGCACTCCTCTAAGTGCTCTGTGTGGTATGTTGCATTTAACTGATGGAATAGGTATTTTTGCTATCCCCATTTTACAGATGAGGAAACTGAGGCCCAGATACGTTTAATAACTTAACAGAGTTGTGCGGCTAGTCAAAGAGAGAACTGGGATTCAGTCCCACGTAGTCTGACTTCAGAATGTAGGTCCTTAACGCCTCATGTGGTTTGTTTTCCAAACACTATTTAGCTTTCATTTTAAGAATGAAATAAGAAAAGGTAAGCCAAACACTTGTTAATTCAGAGTCTAAATATGGAGTACCTACTATGTCCCAGGCATTGTTCTAAGCATATGCCAGCTCATTTAATTTTCAAAACTATCCTGTATGTATTATTATCAACTGCATTTTACCATTGAGGAAATTAAGGAACAGAGACATTAGGTAACCAGCCTAAGACATGCAAGTAAGAGACTGAGCAGGATTTCAAAGGAGGGAGGGAGTAGAAAGTAAGAAACAAAAACCAGAGGCATTGGTTATTTTATATATATATTTTATATATAAATTATACATAAATATATTATATATACATAATTTACTTATTAAATAGTCATAAAAATATTTTGTGGTTCCTTGTAGGATGGTTCTGAAGGCATTAGCTTTGAAAATGCTTCTTTTATCATGGAAAAGGAATGAAAGATTACAGTTAGAATCGGAAGGCGTACTACAAGAAAGCTCTTGCTTAAGTGGTATCCACGTCTGATGGTAAAACGAGGAGCCCTTATCTTTTCTGGGTCTGCAATTTATGTCTTACTTTTTTATGATCTTGAAATTGATTCTCCAGTAGGATGTAAATAAGGTAGCCTCTGTTTTTTCCCCGTGTTCCTCCATTTTCATACTAATTAAATTGTCCTAAGAGTAACCATTAATCTTCCTCGGCCACCAACCACCCTCCCCACAACAGTGTTGCGTGGAATTCTCACACTGTGCTAACACTGTCTTGCAAAGCCAAACCCAAGACCAAGAGTGGTTCGTGTGCAAATAGATCAAGGCTAGTTCCTTGGGAAAACTAACAATACAGACCCTTCCCGTCTCCTGCCCTGAAGTGTGAGTTATTTAATTTACCAAGATGCGAGCTAGGAACCGAACCCCTAATGAATGCTTTCACTGTTATTACCCACTGGAGAGCATGGATGAGCTGTTAAACATCAGCTGTTAGAGATAATGGAATTACGTTCTTCTAACACCTTGAACTGGTACCACTCTACTCCCGATGCTGCTTCCGGCTTTCCCTAAAACCCCTCCAGAGTGCTGTGTTCATTCAGCAATCAGTGACTGAGAACCTCTTACTACGTTGTGGCAGACACGGAGGAATCAAACTTTCAGGTTCTTTGGAGTCTAGCAATGGAGAAAAGACACAGATATCTGATGAATTTGCCTGAGGCATGAAGACAACGCCATGGGCATCTAGAGGAGAGAAATTCCTTTTACCGGAGGTTTCAGAATGGAAGGAATCATGAGCTGATCCACATAGCAGCCAGGAAACTCAGTGCCTTATGTGCTCTCTGCACTTTGCTTAATTTTCCCAGCTCTTTCTCAGTCTATTCGGAGCTTATACAAGCCTTTTCAAATCAATTTCATCCATGCTCAAGAATCACTCAAAACATGAAGGAATTTTGTCCAACTTCTCCATGAGTCAGCTTATAGGAAGAGAAGGAGAAATCAAAGATCATAGAGAGATTTGGCATTTTTTATTGCCAGGTCTCGTGGTGGCTGTGGTAGCCTGCCTCCATGATGGCTGCCGCCAATGACTTTCCTCCCTGCGGCTCATACAGTTACCCCATCGAGAGGCTGAGTCTATTTCTTTTCCTCTCCATTGAATCTGGGTTTTAATAAATTGAGCAATAAGACATGACAGATGTAGTGTTCTAGGCCTTTTGAAGCTAGTTCAAAAGGAGCTTTGTATCTCCTGCATAGGTCTCAGGGAACACTCTGGGAGTGTGGAGCCACGATGCCCCCAGTTACAGGAGACCACCATGCTGGAAAGATCGCTCCTGCACACTCCTGTGACTGTTCCAGTTGAGCCCAGACTTCCAGGCCTCTCAACCAAGGCACCAGACATGGGATTTCTATCTTGGTGCTTCCAGATCTGCCCAATTGCCACTTGGATACGACTGAGTGGTCTCAGTCAGCACCGCATGGAGAAGAAGGTGTGCCCCAGGAAGCCTTGTTGAGTTCCCCATTGACAAGACTGTGAGACAGAATCAAGTGTTGTCCCACATCACTACCTTGGGGAGCAAATGATCGCACAACAGCAAAAACAAGAACAGCGATCAATCAGATCCCTTGAACACTTTTGGTTTCATTTTGTGTTCATAAAACAGAATGGACTTTCTGTAACCTGTAATGGATCCTCACATTTTACAGATGAGAAAACTGAGGTCTGGAGCATCAAACAGCCATCCAGGGTTCTCTTTCATGTTTTCTCTTTCATTAGTCTCTTCTTTCAGGAATCTTGGCTGTTCTCAGAACCAGTTAGAGAAATCATTCCTTTTAGTCTCAAACCCACCAATAATGTGAACAAATCTGGAATGTCTGTAAAGAGCAAATGTGGACAAGTGGAAGAGCTCAGCTTAACTTACGGGGTTTCAGGCACTCAACGAATTAGTGTTGAATAAAGGAAGGAAGGAATTTGAATGAATGAATGAATGAATGAATGAATGAATGAAACATCCTCTCTTTGTGCAAATGGAGAGATCTGCAGCAAGGCAGCTTCACCAACTTTATTTTTCATAATGAATTCAACTGACCCACTGCCTTTTGACAGCTTGACCCCCGAAGCGTCAGCTAGAAAACTGGTATTTGTGTTCGAATCTGTGACTCCATGACACGACTCTCTGTTCCCCGCCAGGATTCCAGTTCCGACCAAGGAAACGGCTTTTCTTGGAGGTCACACCTCTCCATGTTATGTACCACATTTAATCTCTGTGTTGCATCTTGTTGGGGAGCCTGTAGTAATAATTCCAACAGCAATAACTCATTTTTTTCCTGTGAGTAAATTCATTCTTCATGATGGTTCTGTACCACCTCAAATCCAGTTATTTGGGCTGAAGAGCTGAGGGTGACCCAGTGAAGGACGGGGTCCCGCTGAGCAATGCTGGCAGTGGGTGGTATTCGTTGGTGTCATATTTGTGTGTGTGACTTGACCCAGAGGCCTAGTAATGCCAAGGGTCCTGCTCACAGGGAACTCAGGTAGAGGAACAGACTAATCTGGGGTTCTGTTTCTCGAAGACGATCGGTCCTTTGGAGGCTGAACAGCATGTATTGAAAGAAGCACAAAATTCACTGGTCACTAAGCTTAAAAGGGCCCCTGTCCCTAGTCACCCTCAGAGACGAGAGCGCTCAAAGCTCATGCTCATTTACGCCACAAATCACACCACAGTGAAGCCGCGGAGACAGCGTCGCCCACGGACTGCGGCAGGAAGCTGGGGTACGGAGCTGGGAAGGAGACGGTTCTTTGGCTAGACTTCACTGACTGGAGTATCTCTCCACAAAGGGAGACCTTTGACCTTTTGACCTTTGGCACCCCTGGGAGCACTGAGTCTGCAGCTGTTGCATCTCCTGGGCTCCCCCCCCCAAGAACTGGAGCTCTGAAGGCCCCTTGTGAACAGACAATGCGCTCTTATCTAAGAGGGATGGGATTGCCTCTTCTCAGGGAAACAGTCCAGGGCCCTTGTCTTTCGGGGAAGTTACTGAACCACAGCCAAACCACAAAAATCAGCTGCTAGAATAGCCTCGAAAATTTTTTTTAAGGAGTATGTAAATAAATTAAAGGGACATTGGAGTTTTTAGAGTTTACCTTCTGTCCTAACTGGAACATTGATCATCAGATCAGTGGGAGGTTAGGGGAAGCATCACTACTATGACTCTGAGGTGACACGACTCACCATCCGGGCCAGGCCCTGGCCAGCTGCCCACCACCCCGTGCCAACCAGTGAAGACCACGCTTCATCCGTGGGGCAAGTAGGTACTAAAATCAGGACTAAATGCTGAGCATGGTGCTGTGTTGTGGGAGATACAGTTTGCCTTAAGAATAAACGTGGTTGCTGCCTCTATGGAACTTAACAGTTTTGTGGAAGAAAGAGAATGCTAACCAAACAATCCCATGAACAATATAAATTTGTAACTGTGATAAGTGTCAGAAAAGTACTCAGTGCTCATCCATAGACAGGGGATTGACTCAGGGAAGTCAAGTACGTCTGCTTGGAGTAAGAGAAATTTGAGCTGCGCTTTCAGAAAATTTGAATAGGAGTTAACTAGATGATAAGGGAGAAAGGGGTATTCTAGCCAGAAAAAGCAGTACATGCAAAGTCCTGTGACGGACAGAAGACAGTGAGTTTAAGGGACAGAAGATGGCCAGACCTATCCTGCAGGTTGAGGGTGGTCCTGCCACATGACCCTGCCTCGCTCCTGTGTCATACCACTAACGTCGTCTCTTATGTGCCCCAAATTCTTCCTCATGGGCACATCCTTCTCCTTGGAGGAACTTCTCTCTCTTCATCAATTCTCAGCCTAAAATCTCATCACTGGGGACATCTCCTTGTGTGTCCCCAGAGTTTGTATTGATGATGTTCACAGCACTCTCTAAGGCATTCTTTTTCCACAGCACAAATGAAAATTTTGAGGAAATAAATCCTGAGTGACTGCCTACCATATGTCTCCTCTGTTAGACTGTAAACCCCTTGAGGGCAGAGCCTCTGCCTTCTCTGTGCCATGTTCCCACATTTGCACATAATAATCTTGAGTAACTACTGAATGCTTATTAGGTACTAGGCATTTTAGAGAAACTAGTTCATTTATTCCCCACAACACTTCTGTGAGGTAACTGCCTTATGGAGGGAGGAAGGCAAGTGAAGTGCAGAGAAAGCAACGTGGCTAAGATTGTGCAGCTGTTGTGGTGGAGACAGGATTTGAACTCAGGAGGCCTGAGCAAAAGGATACAGCTTGTATGGTGAGATGCGCATATGCACTTTTAAAACTTCCATTGCTTTATGTCAAACTAAAATCGATACTTGGGAGAATCTAGAGTTATGAAGTCCAATTATAGAGTTTTTAAATGAGTTGCCAAACGTGGAAATTTTCCCATCTACATCTGATTTCTAGATAATTTGCAGTATTCTGAAACTGAAACCCATGTCCTCTTAAAATATGGCACTGGCACTTTCTCTCTCTCTCACCTTTGGTTTTTATTTGTCAGTGTGTTCCATTATTTGAAAACAAGCTAACCTAATAATTTGCTGAAGTAAAAACTTATCTCCATGTGGGATAAAGGTGGGCTTTGCTCGGTGGTGATATGAGCAATATGTTAAACTCTGAAAGACAACCAACATCTTCTTATAGTTCAGAGATGCTCCAGAGAACATCTGCGTGTGTGATTTTCTAAGAGGAGAAGGTGAAGTGAGTCAGTATACTTGCTACCAAGGAAGTAGGAATTTAAGACTTGGCTTGGTCACTGGCCTCTGGGATACTGCTGGCCAGGTGACTTGGCCTCCACCAGCTCCAGGTGCACGGCGGGAAGTCTCCAAACTCCGCCAGTTACTTCCACAATAAAGAAGAGATTCTTCAATTCATTCTCACAGAAAGAGGTGAGAGGGACCACGGGCTGGGTCAGATTGCCAAGGGGAGTCAAGGTCTGCCCCTTCATGAGGGGCTCCAGGTAACCCTGGACCTTTTCGACTGAGAATTGCATTTACGTCAGAAATGTGCAATTGATCATAGAAGCTCAGTGCCATTTCACCACAGCATTGGTTCCTTCTTTCAGTGCAATAAGCCAAAAGTGAGTGCTAAGTTCATCCCCGGTGAATTTAAATCTCACAGGGACATTCAGAACATCCTTTGATATCAGGGGGACGTTGTTCTGAATAATTTTGAAGGAAGGCAGTGCTGGTGAGTTTGGTGAAAAGGACAATTTATGGGAGGAGGTTAGTGAGCTGTGGAAGCCAGCCCTTACTTGAAGTAAAACGGCACAAGTTAAAGAAGAGACAGGAACGTCGGTGCTTCGAAGGAAGAACACATCATGTCCTCGGGGCAGAACAGAAAAATGAATGAGGCTGATCACAGGGCAGGGTCTGAGGAGAGATTTCTTTTTAGGAGCAAGGCTTGCCGAGAGAGGCTTCCACAGACCTCTTTTGACAGATAGAAAAACTATGTATGTATTTTGGAAAATCAAGCAATTAGCTGTACTCCAGAGCCCCCAGAGGTACTTTAGGGTCAATAATACAATGTCTGGGGTCGTGTGTCACAGCTTCTCTCCCTCACACTACCTTTTTTCTCCACTCTTTTATACTCTGATCATGTGTGTAAAAGCTAAATCATTAGAATGGCCAATGATCATAAGCATAAAAGAATCCATTTTTATGTGAATAATTGGATGTCAGTCCCATTGTGTAATAAAGGCTTAATAAACAAAGGTCATTTATGAAAGAACTAAATGTCTCTTGCAGCCTCAGAACCCCAGCCTCACCTCACTGTACCAGGTGTGGGGGTGGCGATGCTTATTTTGAATGCAGATCACCTGAAACCACCTGACATTTGCCAGATTAAACTCCCTAGGGGTGGTGCTGAAGAATCTGCATTTTAATCATGTAATTTCCTCAGGCAATGCTTGTGTACACCTGCTTTTGAGATAGAAGGTGATGACAGATACCCTCCTTCATTAATACAATTAGCAAATTGTCTCACTGTCATCAAACCATGGGTTACCCCTTGTTTTTCGTGATAAACTTCCCCCTTTGGGTTTACACTTTCTCTAGTGGTTGCCATTTGCTGACCATGGCTCATACCCAGGTATCCCTGAGCCTCATTCACCCTCTCTCCGAATCAACCCAGGCTGATGGTCCAGGCAAATTTGCTCTTATGCCCAATGGGCTGAAATGCAATTTACACAATGTATTTTCCATTACTGATGTCTGACTCCCATCAACGTTGAGTAGGAAATCATTAAAATCACCCTACACTTTACATCTCATTATAACTTGTTAGTCGTTTCAATATAATAACATAATTCTGTTCACTTTGAAAATTATGAGATGTAAAAATTCTTTTTTAGTCTCTCCTCGGCGTGTTCGATATGCTTAGAGATTAAAATACATGACCTGCATAAAAGATAAGATCAAAAATAAATTCTAAACCCCAACATAAATGGTCATGAGCTTCCAGGAAATGAATTTAGATAAAAAGCAGCAGGTCTGGGCATTTATAACAGTTATCACAGATATGGATTTGGTCCTTTCGAAAAAAAATTTTTTTTCTTTCATTTCTAGCTCTCTCTGGCCTTTTCCTTTGCTGAGCAAATTTACTTTCTCACACTCTTGTATGAGATCTGCACAAAGTTCTTTTCTTTGAACAATCAAAGCAATCTCTGTCATTTTAAAGCATCCTCTCTGCTGGAAATTCACTTTGGTTTCCAGAAAGACATTGTTAATTAGGTTACAAAGGTCACTTAGTGTAAAACCAGGCAGGTTTGGGTTTGTATCTTGGTTTCCTTGATTAGGAATATTTAAAGTGAAGTCATCTTATAGTTTGAAAATTTGCCTGATACACTCTGTTACAACATTATGCAGATGTAGGCTGGGACGTCAGTAATAATGATGCCAGTTGAAGAACAGGGAATTCAAATGCTTACTGCGGTCAAGCATGATGTGAGGAAAAGAGCGCGCACCTGGCCTCTTAGGGGCCCATCTTGGCACCCAGTAGAGCACTGATAAGCAGATAACATGATCACCTCTTTAGAGAAATCTCTCAAAGAGACAGCAGAAGCAATCTCACCCAGTGCACACATGGCAAAACTTCTGAAAATCACCTCCAAGTTTCTCTCACATCAGAGCAGCTGCCCAAATCCCTGCTTCCCTCTCTTAAAACACCCCAGCCCATCTCCCAAACCCCAAGCTACGTGGCCTTCGCTTCTTGCCCCATCGTCTCACCATCCCAGGTTCTTACTGCTCACAGATAATTCCCTTTTCTGGTGAAACCCAAGGCATAAGCATGATGGTGCAACTCTGGTACAACTTGTAATTTGTATTTAGGTTCCAGTAATTTGTGTTTAGGCGATGTTGAACTTTCAGAGTGCAATTAGAATTTTTAAAAACATCATATAAGCAAATTTATGGGCTATGGTGAAAATAAATCCTTACTTAGGAAAGCCTGGCCTCTTGCATTAAGACATAAGAGGATTGGGGTTTTTCCTGGGCAAAGGTCAACAGAAGAGATAGGGTCACCAATGGTCACAGGTCCTGTTCTGGTTTTAGCACCAAAACTAGGGGCTTCCCATTCCCAGAAAACCAGGACACGTGGTCCCCCTAGAAGGAGGCTGTATGCTTCTCTTTGGGACAGCCTGACGTAACGAGACTCCAAAGAGTAACCCAAAGATGAAATCAGAACCTCCTCTTTCACTGGACAAGGCAAGCTCATTGCTCCCAGGGGACCACGGGTTGCCCGGACAATTCCTTCTGCATGTCCTGCCTACACTCTGCTTGTTTCAGGGGTCAGTGTCGCCTGCCTTGGACAGTGGCCAAGCCAGGGACTCGTGCCTCCTTCCAGGCGGGGTCTTAGGCAACAGAGGGTGTACTAAAACTTCATTTTGCTTTACTCAGAGTCTGCCAAGTCTTACCCTAGTTTCAACAACTTAGCCATAGTGTCACCTTTAGGATTAGAAAACTGAATCACTAACAAAATTAAAAGCACCATTGTCACTACAGGACTACTTCCCTGTGTGGGTGAAACTCACCATTTTAGCCCTAAAGTAATTTCACTGCCCCCTTCCTTATGAGAGGATGCCAACACATAAGTTGAAATTGTTCCTTTATTTTTTTAAGTCATTCTAATGACATCATAATGATAGCTATTTTTAATGTTAAAAATTCCATTTCAGAGAAAGCCACTTGTGCCATACCCTTTCAAAAGTCAAACTGATAATATTTATGGATGACCGGACTAATCTCTATTTCATTTTTGCCTGACTTGGTGGGGGGGTAGATGTGCTTAAGGGCTGGTCTGGTTCAGCTTCTGCACACGTCCCCACCGGTCCCCACTGATGTGCTGCATTCTGAGACCTGTCTCTCTCCCCAGTGCAAGTCCTTAGGGCATTTCCCTCATTGGCAACTTGGTCTTGTTAATTAGCCCTCCTGAGGGCTCAGGTCATTTGTCCTTTTGGTGGCCAGAATTTTCTCGACTTAGGGAAGACTGTGCAAAGAAGAGATAAAGTCTTTCAAAAATAAATCTTACTGCTATTTTCAATGCATTTCTTAGCTTCAAAAGACCAAAACCAAATGAGGATAACTTAACAAGACACATCAGTTTAAATCACATCTTTCATAGTTTTTTTAAGAGAAAGTGTAATGGATGGCATTAGGTTTTTAATAGTTATTTTAATGTATTTTGCCTAATACATTTGATATACAGTATGAACAACATGAATCAGCATTTAACTGGAACTGAAATCGAGGGGTTATGAGATTGTTGTTACACGTTTGATTCATCAGGAAAATTCATCATACCCACAACCAGCCCGACGCTTCAGAACACGTGGTCCGAAGACCCCATAGCAATAGAGATGGGCTTCTTAAGATGGAAATTCCAAGCCCAGGATTAAACATGGTCTCTGTCATCCTAAAGAAGCTGAAATGCAGCAGCCTTAGGAGCACTTTCTGGAAAGCTAGCCATCAACCCAAACCCCTTGGTCTCCTTGGTAATAAGCCCAGGAGGTCTGGGGAGATGTTTCGCTTTCCACTACATGGCGTCAGATTCCTGGCCCCCTTCTGAGCAAGGTCAAGCCGTCTGGGGGCATCGCCTGCCTCTCTTGGCTCCTTCCTTTTCTCCTTTGCATCAGTCAATACTCTCGGGTCTGACTTCCACCCAGTTCACGCTGGCCAAAGGACAAAAAGAGTGTATTGTAAGAATGATGTGGATAGAACTCCAAATGCAAAGAATGGCTGAGGTCCTGGGGGAACCTCGGTACCTCGGGATCCAGACACAGCACACACTGACCCCCTTAGTCTTGTGGCAAGGCTAAGCTGTAGGTTTGATTATTGTCACCATTACATAGAAGAGGACAGAACATTCAGGTAGCTTGCTGAGGTCACATAATTGGTGAGTAGCAGGATTTAACTGCTGTTAGACTGGCTGACCCCAGGTCTAACCACTCAACTACCATCATTCCTGCCAAATTCTCTCTCCTCTTTTTCCTCCCTTTGCTCTTCCTCTCTCCTCTGTTGGGTTATTGATGGAAGGGCTTGGAGAGGACTGGGCGCTGAAGTCAGGGGAATTCTCAGAAACCCGTTTTGCCCTGACAACAGCCCCAAATGCATGCTCTGGTCTTTCTCCACTTCCTCTAGCCGCTTCCAGTGCTATTTCTCTTTGGTTCAACTACCAGCTCCAAACTGGAGCCAAGAACTGGATTCAGATTTCTTCATTTGGACCGAGGCAGTGTGGAATATTCTTCACCAAGGCAGAGAACGAATGCCCGCTGAACACTGGGAGAAAATTTTACACAAAAACGTGTGGGGGAGGAAAGAAGGAAAAAGCAATAATATACAGAAATCTATTCAAAATGCTGAATCACTCATGTTTTATCAGATTACTGTCACACCTCAGGGCTAAATAACCACTAAAATATAATTTAACACTTGATTGTAAACTGTCTTCTGCTTCCTTCTTTACTTCGTAGATAGGAAAGTCTTAAAGACCCCATCCAAACACCACCCCTTCTATGTGGCTCCCCCTCCCAGCTTCCCCCGAAGGCAGACACGCTGGGGTCTTCCCTTCCCTGCATTGGCCAAGTCTTCGGCACACAAATATCCCATCGTAGCATCACTGCTGCTTCCTCTGTGCGTTCCTGCCACGAATGATTGTTATTTTCTTAAGAACAGTAACCGTGGCTTGTGCATCTATATTTTACTCATCCTCCCTAATAATGTCTGGAACAAAGTAGTTCAATAAATATTAATTCATCGATCCCACTGGTCTCCCTTCAGCTCTTCCAGTACATTCTGCATTTTCCTGCCTTAAGGCCAATGGGTTTATTCTAACTGGCTGAGTGACGATGTCAGACTCAGTGGGGTGCTTTCTGCTGAAAGCAATGCTATTCTATTCCTCCGTTGCCGCTTCCAATCCACTGCTCAGAGCCATCCTGAGCGACACCAGGATGAAATCTCAGGCAAGTCTCGCCAGTTTTCTGTTGACTCTCAGGTAATAGATGAGCTGTGTCTTTCAGAGGCAGGAGGAGGTTAAATCGCTTGGTCAAAATCACGGAGCTGGTAACTGATGGAGCCAGAACCAGCGTCCAGCGTTCTGCTGGCGATGCTGTCTAGGCTCCAGGTGAGTTCTCCTTTTTGCTTCCACAGTCAGTCATTTGTTGAGAAAATCTCACATCTTGGGAGAGACCTGCCTGAAAAGTCAGTGCATTTAAAGAAGGCTTGAAATCCTAACCAAATCAAGAACCTGGCCAGGAGAGCCCTTTGGGGCTCGGGTGTCCTTTGTCAGTTTCCACTTCATACTGGCCAGAAGTAAAATGTTGGCTGGGTTTGGTTCTGTCTGATCCTCAGTCACCCCGCAAACATAGCATGCTGTTCCATGCTCCTGTATTTATGCACACGTTACTCCTGCTGGCGATGCCCTCGGTGTAAGTTAGTGCCAACGTCCCTTCCTCTCTGAAGATTTGCAATAAAGTTTGGGGGCTTTTCCTACCGTGCTTTCACTGAACCTCTGTTATCTTTACCCCATTATGTGAGTGTGTATGTTGAGGGGGTGGTGTATGTGTCCCCACTAGACTCTGAGCTCCTGAAGACCAAGGATCCTGCCTTCTTATCTGTGTAGCCCTAGAGTCTAATTCGGCACCTGCCATTGAAATATAAATTTTATTGAGCACGTACTACATACCAGGTCCTGTGCTACACACTATGGAATAATAGTCTGTCCTCAAAAACTTCCAGTAATGATAATAACTGTTGCAGGTTTCCCCAACCCATCCCTCCTCTCCCACCATGATTGCATCTAAGTTCTTCGGGTTCTGTGTCATGCTGAGATAGATACTGGGCTGCTGGTTGAGGCGGGGCGGGGGTCTCATCTTCAAATATTGTCCACATAGGACCCCAGCACATTGCTCCTTGGAGTCTTGTCTGGAAGGCCCTTTGGAGTCAGACTTTCTGTGTCTTTAAGCCAGTGCCTCACACAAAGACTCACTCTCTCCCCACCTCTGCCATCTGCCCTGACCACAGGGAGCTCCAAGACACTGACCAAGATCTTGTCTACTTCCAGACTCTTTTGGGCACAAGGTGTCTGCCCCAAGTCCCCCTAAATCTGTTGCGAGTTCGCATCATGCCCCACACCCCCAGGACTGTCCCCTCCCTCCACCTCCCGTCACAAGGGTCCCTCTTTCTCAGCCTCCTAGAATGTCTTGGCCACCCCTTCCCCGCATTGAAGTTCTGTCTCAGAAGCCGGAGGGCTGGTCCAGCTCACCGTAAATTCTTTCTGCCTCTGCGTTTGCATTGGAATGTCAACAGCCTTTTTCACTTCTGCTGCAGCAAGTTTTCCCCTAAAGGCGAGGTTTGTGATGGTAATGGCCCAAAAGGGAAAAGGAGTAGAGCAACAGAAAATACCGAGAAAAGAAATTTCAAAAATATTACTGAAGAACAGTAACAGCCATAGCAGCTGATTATTTCTTCGCTGTTATAAAGCACCAGGAACTACAACCAGTAATTCATATGCCTTACATGAATTCGTTATCCCAAGACCCAGGATGATGATAATAGTAATATAATAATAATTAATAATTAATAATAATAACAATAAATGATTTTCCTTGTGTTACACATGAGGCACAAGCAAGGTTGCCTACATCCAAGGAGCCAGTAGGTGTTGGAGTCTGTTGGGAACCCAGACCTTCCAGCCCCGGAATCCACTTTCAACCACCATTCCTATTGCCTCCCTGCATCTTGGGGCTCGTCCTAGACCCAAAGTAGCCGCAACAGAGTAGAATCAAATCACAAGCCAGCACAGTGCAGCCGTATTAGCTGAAAGGAGGCAAACAAATGATTGTAACAACGTGGACAGGAAAACTCCACGTGGAGGCAACTCATCAGGGAATTGCTTTGGGGGCTGCTCGCCATATTCTCCAGTCAAATAAAAATGTTCTAAGTTGGACTCTTTTGTATGTTCTAGAAGAAACAATGACTGTTCTGAGCACAGAGCTCTCCAACCCTCTGTGTCCAGAACACGCTGTGGACCAGCGCCAAAAGCCAATGTGACTCTGAAAAGAACTCCCTAGAATGAATGTATTTACATTTATTCTGTAAACTTGCACTTCCTTTCCAAGCAGTGACATCCATCAACCACTCTTCAAAGTCACTCTTGCTGGGCTAAGAGCGTGGTCACGCCGGAGCCCTATTTTTAGCTGGCCTGTGGTTTGGTCCTTGCAGACGTTCGCAATGTCTGCTTTGGTCCTAATCTGTTTCTTCCTTTTCCTCTACTCTTGGAGCGCATGTTTACTTCATCAGCAGCTCGAACTGAACATCTTGAGGGCCTCCAGCAGGGAAAAACCAGCTTCGAGTGTTTTGAAAGCTCAGTGCTTGATAGCATTGGTGCTGGTTCATCATGAAGAAAATTAAGGTAATAATAAAGGCTTTCAAGAGACCTCAGAGTATGTTTTAACTGCATAAAAATTGGTTTTAAAGAGCGGTGAGCCGTGGAAACTCAAGCTAGAAGAAATCCTTGAATTTTTTTTCAAAAATTCATTTTCCTGCTTTAATACAGCAAGAATATTCAAGGTAAGATAACTTCACATAATATCTTATTGATGAGTGCCTAGCATTGTTCTGCGCGTGGCGAGAGAAGTGCTTTCAGTAAGCACATGGCCCTCCTGAAGGGGCAAGGTATCCACACATGTGTAAAGCAAAACATTCCAAGCGCCACATGAGACAGACGGGAGTGAGAGACAAATGCATCTTACAGGCAGAGAGTGCTAGGTGACTCCGGGCACCCCTGGGATGGCCTCCTGGGATGGGCTGCATTGTGTGCACACCCCCCAAATTTGTTAATTGATGCCTTCAATCCCTGTACCTTGGAATGGAGATAGGGCCGTTACAGCGGTGACGAAGTTAAAATGAGGTCCTTAAGGTGGGCCCTCATCCAATGGACTGTTCTTATAAGAAGAGGGAATTAGGACACAGAAACCCTGGCACAGAGAAAAGGCCACATGAAGGCACAGGGAAAAGACAGCCACCTATAATCAAAGGAGAGAGGCCTCGGAAGAATCAAACCTGCTGTTTCCTTGGTCTCAGATGTCAAGCCTCTGGAGCCGGGAGAAAACAGATTTCTGTGGTTTAAGGCCCCTTGTCACCCGTGCTTTGTTGTGGCAGCCCTGGCATCTCTGGGAGCTGGTGTGGTAGCGGGAGACCTTGTGGAAGGCAGAGAAATAGAAATCGGCCAGAAGGATGTCTAGGATCTGTGGATGAGGGCAGGCACCCCGGCAAAGGACAGGAGAGACTTGTTTGAACCAAATCAAGTGGCTGTTATATGACCTCCTTCAGCCTGTAAAAATGACGGGTTCCATATGATTCAGCCCAGTGTGAGCAGAGGGCCTGGGACAAGATGGTCACCCGGGTCTTGCAGCAAGACTTCATGGTCACGATGTGCCCGCTCCACTCAGTGACTGCCGGTGAGTTTCTGCTCAGATCCTCATTTTCCTCTTCTGTAAAATGAAGACAAGAACTTGCACCCGATTCACATGACTGTTGGGAGCCTTAAAGTAGATGGTGCCTGCAGTGCAGGGCCTGGGGAATATTTAGGATCTTGGGATGCGTTAGGATAGCTTTTAGGACTCTGCGTGTTACAGGTAATAAGAGCTAAACTGAAACAGCTCAAGGGGGATAGGACAGATTATTACGAGGATGAGAATGCCTCACAGAACACAAGGAGCGAGCTCAGCCCAGTGACTCTCCACTGGGAGTCATGTGGCCCTCCAGGGGACGTGTGGCGCTGTCTGGAGACATTTTTGGTTGTCACAACTAGGGAGGAGCTGCTGGCACCTAGTGGGTAGAAGCCAGTGATTCTACTCAACATCCCGCAAAGCACAGAAACTCCCACATCCGAGGATTATCCGGTCCCATGTGTCAGCAGTGCTGGTACCGAGAAACTCCAGGCCAAGAGCTAGAAAGTCACCTGCAGCCTCGAGACCACACCTGTTCAGTGTGTCAGCCGTGAGGCGCTTGTCCCAGGGCTGATCACACTTTTTCTCCTGTGCTTTGTGATGCGGAAGCTGTGTCTCTGCAAAGCACATTTCTGCTTTGCTAACTGGTTCCACGTGGAGTTCTGTCGAGGGCACGGGAAGGCCGTGTCCAATCTCATTCCGAGAACTGAGAACCTGTGCCCGGCCCAACAGCCCATTAGTAACTGGTTACTTAGAGATGAAATAGAAATGTGATTTTTATTTCAATTTATATGTAGCTCAGATGGCTCCTAAGTTGGAAATCTTTAAGGATTTATTAAGTTGTTTTTATCTAACTATTAAATAAAGAAGAAATGTTAGTTATTGCTTTCAGCCTAGGGGTGTCATGAAAATATTATGCTGTGATCAAGAAAGTTTGGGAATCTCTGCCATGACTTTTTTACCCTGAAACAAATGTCTCACACACACACACACACACACACACACACGTGCACAAACCAGCACACTGATGCACAATGACTTCTCAACAAATATGTCAAGGAATAGATAAAAGAATGAATGGTTGAGACAGCAACACATCTCGGGTTTACCTTCTCATGCTTGGAACTATGTCCAAGTCACTCATCTCAGGACAGAGACCCCTCAGTTAGCTTACTCTTAGCCTTTCTTTGGGCAATCTAGGGGCCAGGGGATGGACCCGGTGGGGCTCTGAGAAGATGGTGGCACCACGAGGTGGGAGTGTAGGAAGGCTTCCTGGAGGAGGTGAACGTTTCCGAGGTGGACAGGGTAAGAAGGATGGAGAGGCTGGCATCTGAGTGGGAAAATATTTCTGGCAGAAGGGCAGTCATGACGGGAAGCATATGAGAAAGCCTGAGACCGAAAACACAAGGAAGAGGTTGAACAAAAGGGAAGAGAGGTGTGGGATGGGCCTGGGATAGGAAGCACAGAGGCAGGGAAGTCAGACACAGAAGAACCAGGAGGTCAAATCACAGAATTTGAACTTACTTAGAATTTATTGAAGAAAAAGAGTAGGTCAGATATTTAAAGAAGGGGTGATGTGCTCAGAGACTCAGGGAAGAAGTGTAATTTTAGCGCCAATGACCCCACGAGGGCGTCAAGGGCCACCTGGTTAACAGGTAGCTTAGGGAGCCCCCAGACAGGCCCTGAGCAGGGTTTGCAAGGAATTCAGAAGCTTGGAGCAGCAAGCAAAATATATCCCAGCATAGACTCATCTGGGTAAATAATCTGCTGTGTTCGAACGGTTGCAAATGAAGAAAAATGATTTATGCTTTTTCTTTGGGCTGAAAAGTTTCCACACTGAACAGACTCTTATAAACGCAGCTACAGAACTTGGTCCAGATAAGCTTCTCCCGTAGGCTACCCGTAGAGGTGAGGGGGTGGCTCAAATATCAAAATCTGCTCACATTCGGATTACGTAGTTCTCCGAACAAAGGCTCTGGTGGCACAGCAGGCTGGTGGTGGGCTCCGCCTGCAGGGCTCATGCCAAGTTTTGTCTTGTTCTGTCTTTAAGAGGGCTCATTCATTTTGAGTGGCAGCTCACGTTTTCACAAAGGTCTCATTTCAGTGTTATCCCTACATCATCATACCATTTAAAAATAAATAAAATAAAATAAGGCATTTTCATCTGCTTGAACTTGAAAGATTTTACAAATTCATGTCAGAACTTTATTCTTAGTTGAACCATTTTTCTTGTGGCATCTGAGATACATGGATTCTAAAGAACTGGTTATCTTTTTACTGATTCTTTGAGGTTGTGTTGTATTGTGGTCTTTTTCATGCTCTTCTTGAAGCACCAGCATGTGCGTCGTTAATACCCTCGAGAAATGCCTGAGAGGCCACTGAGTTTTATGGAAATTCACTCAACTGGAAAACTTGGGGTCAAATCCCAAATCTATGCACATTTGCTGTGACTTTGGCTCAGTCACTTTACCTCTCTGAACACCTGCTTTCCTATCCAACAGATGACAAGGGACAGTGTGTCACCACGGGCAGAACACGAGTTTCAGGTTCCCACAAGCCTGGGGTCTGAATTTTGGGTCCACCATTTACTAGCATTCTGACCCAAAGAAGGGACTCACCCTGCGTCCAAATTTTATTGTATGTCAAATATGAATAATGATATCTTCCTCACAGGGCTAGTGAGAGAAATAAAGTCACTTATAAATAGAGTTTCCAAGTATCATGTTTCGAACCTCACTGTCCGGTATGTGAGACTTTCACTGGGGGAAAGGGGCAGGGGAATTTTTTTTAATGGGGGCATTTATCATGATATATACGGTAGTGATGCGCGTTAGCGTTAGCTTGTCCTGTCATGATTTAGGTGCAATTATTCCTGCTCACTCTCTAGGCTTCTGCCTTACTATGCTGATTTGCAAATTAGATGTTAAGTACGGGATTTGCTTCCTCATAAATTCCGGTGCTTGCAAGGCAGAATGGCTCTATGCAGCGAAGCAGTTCAGGACTGTGAGCAGACAGGTAACAATTATGAAATAATGCGGAATTCTTTTCTTTTATAAACTTACAGTGCAAGTCAGTCTTGGGTCTACTTTCATTTTTCTCATTTTCTCATTTATTCAGCACATTTGTTTTCTTGATTCTTTGTTTTTAACTTCTTTTCTTATTATAAAAAATGCATATTTATTGAAAAAATTAAGAACACATAGCACTTAGCACGATAGTTTCAAGGTTCACCCACATTGCAGCATGTATCGTACTTCATTATTTCGAGGCTGAATGATATTCCTTTTATGTGTATATCACATACAGACTTGCCTAAGGAACCATATCTCCAATAACTCTAATTCTCATATCAACCCTGAAAGATTGTATGTATCTGAAAGATACATAACGTTATTCCCATTTTGCAGATGAAAAAACTGAGGCAGAGAGGGTTATACAAGCGTACATGGTGTTAACACTGGAGCCAGGGTCAGAACTCAGTTTTGTCTGTTTCCAAAGCCTGCACACTTTCCCTTTAAGTTTCATTTACAGGACAATTTCCTTAGGATAAAGTTCTAGAAGTGAGATTTGTAAATCACAAGCCATGTAGAATTTAAAATTATTTATTGCAGGACTTTTTAAAAGCAAGACACTTTTGGTGACTTCATCCAGCTTGATCAAAAATCTTAAAGATTTAATTTAGTCCCAAAGAGCCTTTCAGAAATTGATGCTACAATTTTTGGCCTGAAGGCCACATTCAAATTGCGGAAAAATGAGTTTCTTGCTTATGCAGATCATAAATTGACTGCCAAGCCACAAATGTGAATTTAAGGAGTCTCAGATTCTAGAAGGAGAATTTAGAATTCATGATACTATACTCTGAGTCTTCTGCATGTGGCTAATGATGATCAATCTTTTGATGAGTAATTCAAATCTGGAGGTTGTCAACATGAAAAAAGGGGCTCCCTCCAAATTCTCTTCAGGAGAACTGTTGGTATTTGGGACATGATGTTCAAATCCCTTGAGAAAACGTCATTTCTTGATAAGTGGAAATATGTTTTCCACAGGGAACCTGCCACTCGATATAAAAACTACTTTGATAATTGCTCTAACTTCTGTACCAAATACTAGATTGAAAATAATTTTTTTCTGCTATGAGTAATCTTGGTTTAATGACTATAACAGAAATAGTCTTGAGTCAATAAAAACCAGTCTTTGTGGTTTGTTGGAGGTTTTTAAAATACTTTTACTTATTTGGTAAGAAGAAGAATGTTATGTAGAATGTCATCATTAAACATTCCACAATATAAATAATTTTTACCTGATAAATCATTCCCACCTAGGCTAGAATGATCTGACAAATCTATTCCAATGTCAGATACAATGCCTGGCCTCTTAGACATGATTAACTTCATTACTTGCATTGATTTCAAAAAGTAGAGGTAAGATTAAAATGTATTTACTTATGCAGCACATATTTATCGGCCACTTACTCTGTTGAATCATTAGGGATGTATCAACGAACAAAACAAATTCCTCTCCACCCTCATGAAAGTAGACCAGGCAGGGGGATGGTCAGAGGGTACCAACCAGGCTAACAAAATGCTATGTGTTCAATGGTGATAAACAAAGGAAAAGCAAGATGAGGAACAGGACGTGACAAAAAAAAGTAGCTTTATGAGCAAAGATCTGAAGTTAGAGAACAATTTGGGCAGGGGAGTCAGCAGGATTAAAGATCCTGGAGGAAGATCTCAGCTGGAGGATTTGGGAGCAGCACAAGGGCTGGGAGGACTAGAGTGAGTTCAGGGGAGGGAGGGTTGTCAGTGAGGTTACAGAGGTCTAGACCATGAAGACCTTTGCAAGGATTTTGCTTCTCCTCTAGTGGAAAACCATTGCAGGCCTTGAGTAGATGTGACATACTTGTGAAGAGGCTAACTCTGGGTGCTATGTGGGGAAAAGAGCATAGGGAGGCAATAGTAGGAACAGGAAGATCATTCAGAAGTCTAGTGCAGCCATCCAGGCTAAGATGGTGGTGGCTTGGGTCCAGGAGGACAAGCAGTTAGATTCTGGATATATTCTGAAGGTAGAGCTGAGAGGATTTGCTTACAGAGTGAATATGGGGACTGGAAGAAGAAACAGCTCAGGGATGATTCTGAAGTTTTTAGTCTTTAAAAATGTGTCTTAAAAAATGAAGTTGTATATACAAGATCTTGCGGTAGCTCACAGCAAAAAAAAAATGCAATAATGAATGTATGTATGTTCATGTATAACTGAAAATTTGTGCTCTACACTGGAAACTGACACAACATTGTAAAATGACTATAATATAACTCAATAAAAATGTTAAAAAAATGAAGTTGTTGTTAATTGAAAGAGGAACATTTCATGAACAGTTTCTTTTAGTTGTTTTTGTTATTGGCTTTTGTCTTGGGGTGATATACGAGTTTGACTTGGGATATGTTAAGTACGAGATAACAACTAGAGTCCAGGAGCCAGGTGGATGTACAAACATGAGCAGGAGATGTATACTTGTGTTAGATTGTGTTTAAAGGCAAGGTCATATCAGAGGTAAGGACAGATGGAGAAGAGAAAAAGTCTAAGAACCGATCCCTAAGGAACCTCAAGGTTTAGAGAAAAGAGAGAGAAACAGAATTCAGCAAATGAGACTGACAGAGAATTATTAGTCAAATAGTAGAAGAATGAAAAGAGAACATTGTCCCAATGGTAAAAGAAGGGAGTGTGTTCAGAGGGAGAGAGTAACTAACTGTCAAATGGTGCTATTGTCTTGGTAGCTCAGGCTGTTACGGCAAAATACCTAGACTGAGTGGCTTAAATAATAGACATTTATTTCTCAAGTTCTAGAGGCTAGAAGTCCAAGATCAAGTGGAGAGCAATTTAGTTCCTGTTGAGGACCCACTTCCTGACTTGTAGATAGCCACCTTCTTCCTATGTCCTCACATAGCAAAGAGAGGAAGCTCTGTGTCTCTTCCTCTTCATATAAGGACACTAATCCCATCATGGGGGTCCCACCCTCATGATCTCATATAACCTAATTACTTCCCAAGGTCCCGCCTCCTATTACCATCACACTGGGGATTAGGGCTTCAACATCTGAATTTTGTAGTGACACAAACATTTAGTCCATACTAGGTACAATGAAGAGAATTGAGCATTGGATTTGGCAACATGGAAGTCACTGCTGACTTCGAAAAGGGTAGTTTTGGTGCTGTGGGGGGATACACTCAGAAAGCATGGAGAAAGCAAGGTCAACATGGAGAGATTGAGTTGTACTTTACACAAAGTTACCCAGTTTTGAGGCAAGTGAGGATCAAATCTCTCCAACTGGAGTGTCACTGGCCAAGTCCTCCACTGATCCTGAACAAGCTGTTTCAGCCTAGAGGAAAGGATGAATTTTTGTAATTTGTCTGCCTGGAGTAGGTAGAATTCTAAGACAGACCCCAGTAGTCTGGCCCCTGGCTTACACATATCATCTCCTAGTTATTCAGTCAAACACTGATCTAAGCACTAAATACTAAGGTAGTGTTGTAAGGTTTGCAGATATAATTAAGGACTCACATCAGTTGATCTTTAGGGAGATTATTTGAGCGGACCTGGATTGACCACATGACCTTTTTAAAAGTAGAGCATTTTCTCCCATTGGTTGGAAAAGAAATCAGAGAGACATACTCCACCTGGCCTGCAAAAAGCAAACATCAAGACTGTGAACTGTTTATGGGGGCCATTGGGAGGGAACTATGGGTGCCTTTAGCTGCAGAGAGAGGACTCCAGACAATGGGTATAAGGAAAATGTGACCTCAGTCCTGTGACCACAAGGAACTGAATTCTTCCAACAATCATCAAGTTTCAAAGAGGACCTTAAGCCCAGATGAAACTACAATTCTGGCCAATACCTTGATTTCACCCCAGTGACACCCTGAGCAGAGAATCCAGCCATGCTATGCCTGAACTTCTGACCCACAGGAACCGTGAGATAACTCATTTGTATTGTTTTAAGCCACGAAATTTGTGATACTTTGTTACACAGCAATGGATAACTAGTACAAGATTTAAAAATTCACACTATGCACCACAAGTCCCAGAAGCAATTGAAGGCAAAGTAGAGGTAGCCAAGATAGACAACTCTTTCAATAAGTTTTGCTAAAAAGGGGACAGAGAAATGGTAACATATGGAGCTCATGGCCAAATAGTGCTGTTTTTGTTTTAAGTTGGGAAATATTATGGTATTGCACACTGACAGGAATGATGATTCTGTATCACCGGGGAAATGAAAGTGCATGCTAGAGGAAGAACAATTCTTAGTGCAATGTCCTGGATTGAGGGGTGGGACCCCGGGAAAGTAGGAGGGATGGGCTCAGTCTTCCACAGAAACAAAGTCATCCTTCCATAGTACTGAGAAAAGGCAAAATGTCTTCTCTGTGCATAGAAAGAGGACAGCTGGTCACCAACTGATGGGAGATTCCTGATTGCTCCCATTTTTCAGGGAAATAAGAATCAAGGAATTAGCCCCAGTTGGGAGCAGTGAGAGTATAATGATCATCCAGGAGTGTGGGTAAGTGGACGGAACAGGGGCGTGCTGTGGGCTTGCTTGGCTCATATGTAGTTAGTGGTTAGGAATTTAAAGCGAAGCCATCAACATAGATGTGTATTTTTCTCCAGCCACATCCAGCTCTCTGGGGCAGGCTTTCAAAATTCAGAAAGTTGCATTTAACCAAATTGAGAGTTTTCAGACGAGTCCAACAGCTGAAGGAGGTAGAATGGTCACCAGTGAGAGAGCTGCAGGGAAAGCAGGGCCCTGGGGATGGACGCAGGACTCAGAAAGGGTAAGAAGGTGCGGGAATATTGAGTCAAAGGGTATGGGAAATTTTGCTGATGACTAATGTTGAGAAGGTCCCATGGAAAGGAGGCAGAGTGGGAGATGGGGCCATTGCAGGTGATATATGGTGCTGTATGTGGATGAGAGTCTGGAAGATGAGGGGGGATCTGGGGAGGTCCTAGCTTCCTAATGGTGGCTGATGAGGAGATGGTGGCAAAGAGCTTGTGAGGATTGGGAGGTGGGTGGGGTCTTCATGTTAAAGGCACCCAAGAAAGCTCTTCACACTTTCACCCTCTTCATGCCTACTCCTGGCAGGAGCAGGGGAGCTGTATGTGAATGTACTTTGAGAAGGATGAAGCATGAGATAAAGGGAAAAACTTTGATTACAAGTCCATTGATAAAATGCAGTGTGTGAAGAAAAAATATCTCTTGCTTTAGTTTGTTTTCACAACAGCACCATCAGACAACCATGACAGGACTGACAATGGCTGTCATGCCTCCCACAACTCCCACTGCAGGCTGGAGCCTGACCCACTGAGAACGTAGAGTATTGCCTTTCAAAAGCCACATCTCTGTCTGACCAACACCAAGAAGGTCCAAGACTAGACTGAGCTCCTATCTTATGATTAGGGAGTTGAATTTAAAATCTGTAGATTTGGTACTTTGGGTCCATTTTCAATATGCTCCTAAAATAACAGCTTTAGTATAAACACAGAGTCCAAACAAAAGTATGGGCCATGACGGGGGGAAATCTGGTGCCTCATGACTGAAGGGAATGTTTAGATTAAAAATTTAAAAAACCTGCCTAGCGGGACCAAACTTTCAAAGAATGAGTGTCACAGCAAGTACACGTTGGCAGTCAAAGTTGAGTCAGGAAAGAGGTGAGTTGCCAGAGGACTTCAAACTATTATATTATATCCAGATCACAGCTAAGTAGAGAAAACGTTGTGGACATACAGAGACTAGAGAGGCCAGTGGGCAAAAATTGAAAGACAACTTACTGTTGCTTAATATTCACAAAGAGGTCTTACCCAACAATGTGTGTGAACTTGTTGTGACCTCTGCAGTTGTCTTTCTGTTAGCAGGACAAGTTTCTGGGAACTTTAACTTGGCCTTTCTCACCATCTAAGATGGTGTATCCTGAACAAAGAATTGTTATGAGAAACAACAGTTCCCTTGAGATCTGAAGACATTTTCCATAGAAGAGCACTGAACATCTGTTGGAAATACCAGTAGGATCCTTGACCATCAGAAATTGATTCAATTTTACTGATATTGAAGGGCATGGGAAGAAAATTCTGGAGAACACTTGGTATCAGCTCTTCTCCATTTGTTTTGAAAATGGTTTATCTCTCTCCCCAACACTCAACCCAGCCACCGTTTTCTCCTGTGAGCTAGTAGGGCTGCTAAAAGAGATGCCAAACCAATTTTGCTATCAGCCAAAGAAAGATATACTCTGAAAAGTCCCTTCTGAGTCTCACATTCCATGATCATAAAGCAAACCTCCTGATACCCCTAATCATAGCATGAGTCCTTAAATTAAGTAGAGTTTGACTTTGAATGACCCAAGTCACAGCTCCCTCTCTGCATGCGAATAATCAGGAAGGCCCTATGTCCATCTTCCCCACCATCCTTGAACACACATGCATGAACAGACCACTACCACGTTGCTTGAACAGGACATGATATGCAATTACTTTATTCAAAAATACTTCAAGGTAATAGATTCAGAGTGACACTGAAAAATTGGCTTGTCATCCTAGTCTCCACTATCATCTTCAGTCACCAATAGCTGGGCTTCAAAAATACCGAGCTTCCTGTGTTGTACTTGTTTTGTCAATTCTTGGTTCTTCTCAAGGGAATTATTGAGTTCCTTAGCCTTTGGCCTCTTCCTAAGATCATACAACCAACCCTATAAGGAAACAGAGAGGGTGAAAGAAAGGCCAGGAAGTGTGGCACTCTCCAAGGAAGGATGAAGTCATCAGGATCTCAAAGGGCACCCACTTATTAGCTTGCTTTGCAAGTGACCTCTCTCTTGGCTTAAGAGAACAGGAGGATATTTGAACTTGAGGTTAGTCTAGGGATGAAGAAGATGGAGAGAGGAGGAAGAGGCATTGCCTGCAAAGCACAAAGCTGGGGAAAGATGTAGGAAGCAGTGTTCAGAGCACCTAGGGGACCACATTAGAGTCCTGGGCACTTGTTCAGAGGAAAGCAAAGATGAAGGAAGACCAAGGCAAATGTCACCTACTTTTCTATGTGTTCCTAAGTAGGCATGGTTGCTTCCCTATTATTTAAGGATAATAAACTTTTAAAGGAAACCCAAGGAGCATTTTAAGGGGTGCTTGGGTTCCGGGTCTGTTGGAATAATTGTATTTTCATTGTCAGCCACCAAGTGGGATAGAGATTCTCTCAACCCATCCCCAGTGGCTTTCCACAGGGCTGATGTTTTGGGGTCATAAAGAATTCGCACATGCAAATGAAGGCCTTTGCATCTGAGAAGATTTCTGAGGTGTCTCCCTCCCCAAGCCCATCCTAGCTTCAGCTGGGTCTGCAGATCGGTCACCAAAGCCGTCAGAATTGAGTCTCCCAGGCTTGGGGCCTGAACTCGTATTTCCAAAATTTCCCTAAGCAGTCAGATTTGGAAAGCACTGAAAATTCCCAAGAATGACAGAAAAGGTGAAGGGGGATTGGTGAGGAGGCCAGGGGGCAGAGGTCAAGTGGGAGGAGGGGCCTGCCTGTCTCTCTGGGTCTTTCTGCAGCGGGAAGCTGGCCCTACTCAACCACTGCTTTTTCTCTTCTTTCCACTGACTACTGAAAAGGGTGAGGGGAAGCTGGGTGGAAATCTTTTGGGGTGAGACTCTCTGGCTATTTGTGACCAGCGTGAATTACCTAAATCCTCAGTTTCCTGACCGATAGCAATGGCTGAATGGCTACCAGCGTCAGCTCACAGGCCCAGGCCAAGCCAGAATAGGCACTGATTCATGGCCTCCGGGCGAGTCCTGACCTGGCAGCCCTGGCATTCCCAGCCGCCGAAGTGCCCAGGCAGTGACGTTTGGTGCACTGTGACCCTGATGGAGCCCTGAGCCAAACTGGGAAGTAGACCAAGGTTTTCATCAACATTTCTCCTATTCCTCTCCTCCCAGCCCTGCAGACTCTGAAGCACCAAGTCCCATTCAAGCCTGTTTTCCCCCAAATGAACCATCATCTTTTTCTCATCACCATTGCCTTCTTACCAATTCCCTTCCTTTGAAGCTGGTCACTGCTAAATTATTGGTCTAATTAAAGCAATTATCACTAAAGTATGGATGACTGATGCATTTCCAACTTTTCAAGGAGTGTCTGTTAATTCAAATACATCTCCTTGTGGTAAAAATGGATTCAGGAGGTGGGTTTTTATGGTCTGGGGGGGGCCCTCTGGGCTCCTTGACTCTTCCAGGAAACTTCCCACCCCGGCACTGAACTGTCAGCCTCATAATCACCATCCCATCTCCTTCATCAGTCAGTTTTGACTGAAGCTTTACACAACACAAGACTGAGTTCAATACATAGACATTCCTGGGAGAAGCCTGAACACTGTGTGATTGCATTCAAAGCCAGAACATTTGCAAGCATTGTTTTTCTTAAAAATGCCAAAGAATGTTCCTCTGGCATTCATCTACAACTGTTGTCTACTCCTAAGCTCGCTCTGCCTATATAGATGCCTCCTCTTCCACAAATCTTGAATGAGTTAAATCTTGAGTGAGTGAAAAGGTTATGCCTTCAAGTCCAGGAATATAGTGAGGTTGTCAGACATTAATCCAAGATGGCAGCTCTGGGTCCAATCAGCACGTCCGCCATCCTGCCGGCAGAGAGAAGGGAAGGACCTTTCACAGGCATTTAACACACAGTTTCCACTGAAGTTGTGCCGACCAGAACCCAGTCACATGACCAGACCTGTCTGCAAGGAAGGCTGTGAATTTTCACTTCTAAGTGATTGTGGGTTCATCTCAGCCCTTCTGATTTCCTTATACCTTAGCCCTAGCAGCATCCACGTGTGTGATGTGTGTCACTGACTGGAAATGCCACCTCCTGAGGCATAATGCTCCTTTCCTACCTCGGCTACTGTAGCAACTGTGCGATCATGGCCCACGCAGTCCTGGGCACTGGTCTGAGGATTAAGTCCTTAAGAATATTCATTTTTGTGTCATTTCCCGCAAAGGCACCACAGAGGACATTCTCTGTTCTAACACTACGGTGGAAAGTGGGGAAAAGCTCCTCAGGCAGGCCATTTCATTAATCAACAAGAATATTTATGAGGTCGCCAATATACCAAGTACCAGGTGAGGTGTCGAGGAGGATACAGTGACAAAAGGCCTGCCTGTAAGGAGTTGAAACGCCTCTGGAGAGATGGGGTGAGTGCAACGTCAGAGACACATGGAAGGTTATCCGGGAGCTCTGGGTGAGGGTGCCTGGACTGTCAGAGCAGGAGGGGGTGGTTGCTAAGCCAACTTGGAAGAAATTAGCTTCAGATGAACTTGAGCGGAGAAGCAGGGATTATTCAGGCAAAATGGAAATGTGTATTCCACACAGAAGGTTTAGCATTATCAAAAGCAAGGAGGAAGAAAAGAGTGTGATGTATTCATGCCAGTACATGCTGTTCGGCATTACTGGAAATGCGAGAAGATGAACTTAGAGAGGCAGGAAGGCAGGCTCTAACTCCCAGACCATCTTGTATGCAACATGGTACAAGTTTCTCTTTAGACTGAAGACAGTGGGGAAACCATCAAAGGGTTTCAGTCCATGACACAATCAAATTTGTGTCTGTAGATAGAGTACTCTGGAAGCACTGTGAAAGAAAGTTTTAAGGAAGGGTAAAGAGAAGTGGAGGGACCAGATAGGATTCTACTAAAGTAATCAAGGGAGAAATAATAATAGCCTGTACTAGGGTGGGGTAAGGGAGATGGAGAGAAATTACTAAATAACAATCAAAAAAGGAGGTCTGATGTTTGACTGAGTGGGAGGATGAGGGTAAGAAAGCCATCGTGGATGACACCTGGCTTCCTAGTGTGGGCCGGGGTAGATGGTGCTGCAAACCAATGAAAGTGAATGTGTATGAGAAGCAGGTTTGGGGATATGCTATGCTGTAGACAGCTGAGGGCACTGTGTCTGGGGATATCTGAGTGGGGAAGTCAGACAGACTGTTGACTATAGGAATCAATCTCCCGGGAAAGGTCTGGCCTGAGAGATCTGGGTGGACAGCTTTGGCGTGTAAGGCACAGTTTAAATCACAAGAGTGCCCTGGATCACTCAGATGGAGCTTGTAGGAGAAGAGAGCAGTGATCTAAAAGCAAAGCATTAAGGGCTTTCAGAAGACGCCATTAAAGGAAGGAGGAACGCCGGGGTGGGAGGATGGCAAGGAAGCCGAAGGCTGAGAGAGCCCAGTAAAGAGTGTGGTCCATGGTTTCCCCTTTGGGTGTAACAGAAAGGCCTTACATGATAAGGGTTGCAAACGGTTTTTGTAGTAAAACAGAAATGTCTTTGGTGACCTTACTGAGAGTTGTATCCGAATAGCGGGAAATGAGTAAGATTTTAGAGTCAATGGGACATAAAGAAAGAGAAATGCTGATTTGGACTTCTGTGTGGAGTTTGGATGACAAAGGGAGTACAGGTGTTGGACACTTCCTGGCTGTCAGAGAATGTAAAGGAGGTTTTATTATTTTTGCTTAGCATCAGAGATTTGCATGCTTCTCTTGGCTACAGGAAGAGATCCAGTAAAGGAGAAACATCAACTTCAAATTTCTCAACAAAGGCAGGGAATCTTCTGTGACCCAGGGAATGGAAGTGAACTGTGCCCTGTGGGGTCACTTTTGAGGGGAAGCGAATGGAAGAGGACCAAGAACCAGTAAAGGACTTGATGACACCCTGGGATCAGAGTCCTCTGCTGACACCTTAACTATGGAGCTGGAGCCCCATGCTCCATTACGGACTTCCTGGATTTCCATGTCTTTCTATCTTAATCTTCAAAACAGTCTGCCCGTGGGTCCCCATCATTGGACTCTTTCCACTTGTTGGCACCCTTTTGCACGTTGTGTGACCTCATCCGTGTCTTCTGAACAACTTTCTACAAGTGACGCTGTTACATACTGTCATTTTCTCCAGATAAATTGTTCTGCCTGTCACACTGGGATTCTCTGCCTCCCGCACGCAGGCTCACTCTACCCAACCTGACCGTCAATGGTTAGGTTCCCAGTCTTCACATCCCCTGGTCTGCTGCGACGTGATCTATCACAGCCAGTCAGCTCTGCAGACAGAAAAAAAGCTAAGCAATGTAGGAGTGAAGAAAGCTGAGGTAGGCAGTTTCCCAGAAGCTCCCCAGTAATCCTTACCTCTTGCTATTCACACGTTTGCGCAGTTCCCTCCCATATTATTCTGGGGTTGGTATGTGTGACCACAGAATATGCAGAAGTGATGGTATGTCACTTTTGAGGCTCGGTCATTAAAGACTTTGTGGCCTCTATCTTTCTCTCTGTGGCCCCTGCCTATGCTCAAGCGCAGCCAGCCGCCCTGTTAAGACCCTTCCATAGCCCTATGTCCAGGGCTATGGAGGGGAGAACAGAGGGCTCCTGCCAACAGCCCTGTGAGTGACCCTTCCTGGAAGCAGACCCCCCAGCTCCTCTAAGCCTTTAGCTGGCGGCAGCTCCGGCTGACATCCTGACTGCAGCCTCATGAGAGACCCAGAACAAGAACCAGCCAGCTGCGCCAGTTCTGAATTCTTGACCACTGAAACTGAGATAATCAGTGGTCATTTTTTTTATGCCATTACTTCTGGGCATAATTTGCTATGCTGCAATGGATAGCTAATAGTTCTTCCTTGCTCCTCCCCTTGAAGAAGTGATGCTGATCCGATTGGCTAGATTTCAAGATACGGATTGGATTATGTTTACTGGTGAATGAGGTCCTTGGTACCCGGTCAACCAGAACTTGCTGAGTTTCTACCATGAGCCAAGTACCATTTTAGGGGCTGGAGATACGGCAATGGATAAGACGGTGCCTCTGACATTCTACCAGGTGGAGGCAGGCAATAAGCACACACACACTTTGTCAGTAAGTGCTATCAAGAGGACGAAACAGGCTCATATGTGGAGAGGGCCAAGGATGATGCTTTGGTTGGGATGGGTTAGCAAGAGTTCTCAGAGGAGGGGACATCGAAGTTAGGACCGGAAGCTGAGGCAGAAGTGACTTTCTTGGGCAAGAGCACTACTAACAAATGCAAGGTCCAGAGAGAGAAAAGAACTTGGTGTATTTTAAGGCTGGAAAGAAGGCCAGCAGTGAAAAAGCAGGAGGGAGCCGAGAGATGTATCACTGAATTACAGGTCTCCCCACTTCCCCCCATTTTTGCTGGCTGGGTCAGCCAAGGCAGAGTCTGAGTTCTTGAATAGACCGTGCCATCTGGCCCCTCCTCTTCTCCGCACAGATCTGGGGTGGGGAGGGCACGACTTCCAAGCTTTTGCAGCGTGCTTCACTGTGGACTGATTGAGCCCTGGGGCAATTTGTGATAAAAGGGTAAATGGGTCCGCTTTTTTTTTTTTTTTTTGCCCCCTGAGAACCCCGTGGAAGGAAGGATGTTTGAGCTGCAGAGAGAATCCAGCTATTCCTAGAGGCTTCAAGCACTGCCAAATACCGACCACCAATGCCTGCTATGGGAAGCTGGCAAATGATTGAGAAAATGTTTGTATCAAAACTAAGACCATAAGCTTAGAATAAGGGGCAGAAAAAGGTAACAGAAGAAGGATATGACCCAACTCCCACCTCAAGTGTGTCAGGAAGAATCTTCCTGGGCTTGCCTTAGATGCTTGGACCTGGGCATTAAATTCAGAACAGCTGTGCTTTTCATGTTTACAAATATAAAAATTTCCAGAATGCTCCATTTTGAAATGTATAATGGAAGGCTGTTGATGAGACGTGATGTAACCATGCCCATTTGTAACTCTTTAGGTTTCCATTAAAGATCCAATCATCTATGAATTCGCTTTTGGGAGAGAGGAGCCAAAATCCTCCTGTTCAAGGAATGGGCAAATACCAGAAAACATGTCAGGAATTCCAGACTGGATAACGTTGTGAAGATGCAAGACATGACAGGAAATAACAGGCAGTGAATACAAAAGTGACTTAGCAGATGCTCCAGAGAGCTCCAGCGATGGGACGAGAGCATCGCTCTTTGGCATTAGCCGGATAGGTCAAAAATAGCACTAAATTCCCGCAAAGGCTTTGGGTGGGTGGCAGAACTTCACGATAAAATGGAGTGAGAATAGGTTTCTGTGATCCCTGTCTGCCAAATCACCTTGAAGGCTGAAAGTCAGAAAACCTTGTAGATTAGAAACAGAATAAGAATTACCTAGGGGAGTGTGATTGAAGAAAAAGCTGGCTCTGAGAAGATTTCTGAGCCACATGAAAATGGATGGGATTTTTAAAGTTCAATGACTTTTTTTCAAAACCAAAAGTGAATCAGCCTGGTCAAATGAGTAGGAAGCCACTGCTTAAAAAAAAATAAAGAACTTGGTTAAGAAAGATTGCATGCATTCCTTGGTCTTCTTCCTGTTTTCTTTGTAGTACTTTGGTTTGCATGGGAATTTGATCTCACAATAGGACTTTGATTATATGTGGTGCCAAAACGTGTATCCCCTTGGTCTGCTGATGGGAGAGTGGTCAGGCCTGGGGGAGGGTGGAAAGGCAAGAAGGAGAGAACGTTAGAGTCCCTGTGCAAACTGCAGACATTTGTGCAAGAACAAGTGAACACTAATGGAATTTAGTCACCTAAAAATCAAGACTATGCAAAAGAGAAAGTCTTAATGATTAAAATCAGTGAATAATTTTATTTTTCCTTTTTATTTCAACCTCCTGTTCCCCACCCCGAGTCTAAACCAATGTTCCTTTATCTGTTCATCCACAGCTAATGTAGGATACACCCCATTCTGACATGGAACACCCCTAGTTGCTTGCTATGTTCCTCAGGACCAGCACCTTCCTGCCAGGGCTATACTGGAAGCTCCTATGGCAGCAGAATTCTAAGAATGACCCCTACAGACTCTTGCCCTTGTATTCTCCCCTTCCTCTTGAGTGTGGGTAAACCTATGATTATGATGACCATCACTCCATGACTGCTACCAGTGGGCCTGACCCAATCAATGAGCCTTTTAAAAGCAGAGTTTTCTCCATCTGATCACAGAAGAGAAAGTTAGAGATCTGAAACATAAAAAGAATATGATGTACTCTTGCTGGCTTGAAGTTGGAGGGGGCTGTGTGGCAAGAAATATGAGTGGCTTCTAGGAGCTAAGAGTAGCCCCTGGCTCAGAACCAGCAAGGAAAAAGGGACCCCAGTTCCCAGGGAACTGAATCTGGCCAACAACCCAGATGAACTCGGAAGTGATTCTTTCCTAGAGCCTCTGGATAAAAGCCCAACCCGGGCAGCACCCTGATTTCAGCTTTGTGCAATCCTAAGCAAAGAACCAGGACTGTGAGCTAATAAATGGGTATTATTTTAACTTGCTATGTGCATGGTTATTTGTTACACAGCAATAGCAAATGAATACACTTCCCTGCCCGAAGTTCAAGATGACTCTTACTGGGCTTTCAGTCAAGGTGTGGCTAGAGCTGCATCCCTTCTGGAGGCTCTAACTGAGAATGTGCTTCCTGCCTTTTCCAGCTTCCAGAGGCTGCACACATTCCATGGCTCATGGCATCCTTCCAGCAATCACATTTTTTTGACCTCAGCTTCCATCATCACGTCTCCTTCTGTGATTTTGCCCCTCCTGCTTCCCTCCCTTACTTATAAGGACCCACCCAGATAATATAGGATAATCTCCTCATATTAAAATCCTTAATCTAACAATCAAAAACAGTCAAAGTCATAGAAACAGAGTAGGAAAGT
The DNA here is from genome assembly GCF_048564905.1 of Vicugna pacos. NCBI lineage: Eukaryota > Metazoa > Chordata > Mammalia > Artiodactyla > Camelidae > Vicugna > Vicugna pacos. The sequence continues at coordinate 84,107,098 of NC_132991.1, read as the reverse complement.
CGTTTCCAGGGCCTGCGTGTGGGGAAAAGAGAGAGAGGTTGGCAAAGGATCTGAACTTTCAGCTATAGGATGAATAAGGCCTGATGATTTAAAGAAAACATGATGATTTTAGCTGATAATACAACATCATGTAGTTCAAATTTACTAAGGGAGTAGATCTTAAATGTTCTTATCAAAAAAAAAAAGATATGTGAGGTGATGGATGGGTTAATTAACTAGATGAGAGGAATCCTTTCACAGTGGATGTGTATAGCAAATCACTGTGATGTACACTTAAATATCTTGCAATTTTTTATGTCAAGCTGAAATTAGGAAAAAAAACCTTTACTTACACCTGTGAAGTTCCTTTTGCCATGTAAAGCATGCACAATTTCCAGGGACTGGGAGGTGGACATATTTAGTGGCCCTTCTTCAGCCTACCATAAGAGGCTTACCTAGCTTTGGTCTGTTTTTTTCTTTGTTGCTGTTGTTGGGTTTTTTTGTTTGTTTGTTTTTGGGGGTTTTTTAAATTGAAGTATAGTCAATTACAATGTGTCAATTTCCGTGCACAGTACAATGTCCCAGCCATGCATATACATACATATATTCATTTTCACATTCTTTCTCACTAAAGGTTATTACAAGATATTGAACATTTAATCATTAACAATTTTTACTACTTGAGAAGGAGTGTAAGACCTTTGGAAAAAACTTTCTTCCCCAATCATTTGTTTCCTCACTAGTTCCTAAATGCCTACATGGCAAGACCACCCCGTTGTACCAGTCGACAGTCTCTGTAAATAACATTCCCCTTGACCTATTCAGCCGGTACAACCATCCTAGGCTACTCTGCTGATGTGTGTTAGACACTGAGATACAACGGCAAGCAAGATGACAAATCTTTGTCCTTATTTATTGAACACCTGCAGGAGGCCTCGGCTGGTGTCTGAGCATGTGCGTTTTCTAAAGCTCCCCACATTATTTTGATGTGCATTGAAACGTGAGGACCACCGCAGCCCTCACGCCTGGCACTACCCTGGACTACTGAATGAGAACTTTTGTGAAGGGGAGAGACAGCTATCTTTTGAAAATCTTCCTAGTGTGATCCTCATTTACATAAAACCTTGGGTTTTCCTGCTTGCAGCATCATGGTCCACAAACTGGTGCCTGGAGGGGATAGGGTACAGGAAGTTATGTTTGACAGGCTGGAGAAAGGAAAAGTCAGGGCATGGAAACAAGGGAGGCACTAGAGAGGTACCCATCCTCCAAGACCAGGGGATGGTGAGGAGGGGGAGCAGAGAGAGCATAACTTCCTCGTTTCCACGAGGAAGTGGGTGTCTAGGGCACGAGGCTAGACCTTAGAGGTATCCGTGTCCACCGGTGAGTGTGGACTCTTCAGTGTTCTTCACAGCTTAAGGCACCATCCGTGAGGTATCTCAGGGCCTGATGGAATCTCTCTTCAGAAGGTTAAAGAGAGATGTGTCAGGTGAGGCTGTCCAAATGGGCTGTTCATACCTGTCAAGGCTGTAAAGAGCTAAGAAAGGATTTTTAGAAAACTATTTTCACAGAAAGTAAAAAAAAAAAAGATGAAAAGACTATTAATGACCATCAAGAGTAAAATCAGCTCCCAGAAGCACCTTAGGGAAAGAGTAAGGGTAAGAGGGAGAAGGTAGGAATCATTCCAAAGGCCAAGTTCGAGGGGACACCCACAGTGAGAGAGAGGCAGTTGTGGGCTCAAGAGCCCTGATCAAATGCAAAATCCTTTCGAGGTCACCAGTGGAGAGAGACTTGATTCCAGGTACCAAGAGGAAGCCAAAGGCCAGAGCACTGTCCTGAAAAAGAGAACTATCTATGCTTTGGCTCAAATCCACTGGGCCAGACAGAAAAATTCTGTGGTCCAGTGGATGTCTTCTCATTGGCTGCATGGCGAACACCATATTGTTTGTCAAGACAACTTTACAACAACATTAAGAGAATTTTTAAAGAAAATATTCACCCATAACACCATCTACCTAATCTAACAGCTTAATAAAGTCTTCAAGGATAATCTTTTTGAGGACAAACATTTGTGATCATAAGCATCAAACTCATTGTGATTCAGAAATTAGTTATTTCTTTAAAATATCTCCCTTTCCACATCAAATGTTAAGTCGCCAGCGAATAAATGAGCATTAGATCATGGAGAAAATGTAAAATAAAAGCCAAGTCAAATAATGCAAAGAAACAGTTACATTTTTAAATAATCTTAACTATTTTCTTTTCTCTCTATAAAGTGACACACGTCTCTTAGGGGAAAAAATTGAACTTGGATAGGTGAAAGACAGAAAATAAAAATAACTCGTAATTTCACCCCTGAAATCACATTAGGATTTTGTGTCTGCGTATATTTACACTTACCTGCCCTCATAAATGAGATCACACCACGCCTATCATTTGTTAAGCTATTTGTGTGTGTGTATACACACACACACACACACACACACACACACACACATTACTTTATACAGCTGGAACATCTTTCTGTGTCAAATATGTTATTTTCCCACCACTTTATCTGAATGCCTGTTTAGTCATATATTGAATGGCTGTTGTGTTTCTCCGGTTCACCATAAACAGACGATGCATTTCAGAGCAGCAGCTGAGGGCCCCGGTCAACTGCGCTCCCTTGAGAACTGAGAGGTTCATTCTCAAGGTCAACAAAGATGTACTAACGTTTATTTAATCCACAGTGGGTTACAAGATATTAAGGTGGTCCAATTGTTTGCTATTATTTAAAAGGCTGCAAAAATTTTTGTTCTTTTCACATCTCAGAATATCTTCTAAAATTAAATTCCTCAAAGTATAAAAAAGCTAGGCCAAAGGTTATATACATTAGATAGATGTTACTAATTTGCCCGACAGAGAGACTGAGCCAATTTGCACTTCTGCCAACAAAATGGGAGACGGCCTGTGTCCTGCAGCCTCACCAATACTGCGTATGGTTCTCTAAAGATCATTGCCAATTTGAGAAGCTAAAAAATGCTGTTTCACTTTAAATTATGTTCCCTTGATTGCTCATTAAATTCATCATCTTGTTTTTTTGTCCATTTATATTTTTTCTTTATGAATTATCTATTCATAATGTTCTATGCCTATTTTTCTGGCAGAAATGTTAAACTTTTATTAATTAATTGATATTTATTATTATATATAAAATTTTTACTGTATAATAACAGTGTCAGAGAACCATACACTCTTTGCACATGACGCACATTACCCTCAATCTGCCTTAGACGGTGCAAGTGTTTTTTCCCAGCTTATCATTTATCTTCTAATCTTGCTTGGGGTGAATTGGTTTTGTTTTGCTTTGCTTAGAAGCCCAGAAGTTTTCAATTTTAATATAATCAAATCTATCCACTCTCCTTTCCCTTCCATCTTTCTCTCTTTTTCTTAGAAAGGCCCTCTCTACCTCGAGAATATTTAAATATTTACCTATATGTTTTTCTAGAATTGTTGTGGTTCTTCATTCAGCTGGACTTTATCTTAGTGTAAAATATAAAGAAAGGGTTGAATGTTTATTCACATATACCTAGCTGGTTGTCACAACACATTTTATCAAATAAATCGTAATTTTCTCCTGTTTAAAATGATACTTTTCCCATGCAATAGAGATAACAAACCCTTACTGAATGATGACTGTATTCCAGAAACCATGCTAAGTGCTTTTCACGGATTAACCCATGTCATCCTCACTCCCTAAGTTGCTATTATTGCCTTTTTGCGGAGGAGAAGACGATCACAGAGTTTGGCGATCACACAGCTGAGAGGAGACAAGCTGGGAATCACGCTCCATTAGGCCAGCCCCAGAGCGCAATCTCTTCAAGTTCCCCCCCAAACTGCCTCTCCAATTTTTAATCTACCCTTCTGTTTATTTTTCAATTTTATATTCTATTCATTTGTTTTTTCCTTAACTTGTCACATTTACAAGTTTATAATATATTTTACTCTCTGGATGGGTGAGTCCCTATGAATCAGTCCCTTATCTTGTTCTGTACACCAAAGATGAGACCAACAGGAGGACCATAGCCACAGTTCTAGTGCTGGAACCACAGGCCCCCTGTCTTATACTCCTTCAGACATTTGAGGTTGGAAGCATTAGGGGCATTCTGCTAAGTATCACTCCGACTTCCTAGAAAGGCTTTGAAAGTCAGTTTGTGAAGCCTTGCTCAGTCAGGGCCTCGCTCTGCTATGTCTGCATTAAATTTCCCTGACCTTCTGGGAATGCAGGTACTGACTTCTCTTGTTCTGATATAGTCATTTTAATGGTAATTTGGGAAGTACATGCGTTGGTTCAAAACAGAGTCTTGAGCTGGACCATAGTTATAATTTCTTAAGTCCAAAAATGTGTTTAAATGTTGCCTATATCTCCTCTATTCTGAAGCCTCTCTTGTTTAAAGAAAGCCCCTGTCAACTTCACCTCAGCTACTTCTTGGTGCCCTCTTCGCTCCCCTCCAGCTCATTCTGGCTGTGGTCAGCACGCCTCTCTCCCCTCCACTCCCATCGGCCCTCCAGGAGAACACCCGACCCTTCAGGGAGACCTCCACTCGCCCACTCTCCCCCACGTCTCCGACACTCACCCACTGAGCTCTCCTGCGGCCTCTGGTAACTCTGAGGATTATGACGAAAGACCACATTCCAATAAAGAGCAAATGAGTTCTGGCCAAACCGAGTTCTCATGGGCCATGTGCTTTTGAAAACATCCGACCTTGTTACCAAAGCAGGACGTGATTCATTCCCAAGCAGGAGCCCTCTCGGTTACACGCACCAGGGAAGGAGAGCTCGGGCCAGATGCAACAAGCTTGCGAACAACCGCACGAAGAGCGTGCATTTTCACGGAATGTGCCCTATGACGTTACTTACACAGAGAGGCTGTCTTCTACCTTCAGTTTGCTTAGGACTGTGATGAAATTAGCTTCTACCTCTTGAATTCCTATCGGTTTGCAAGGCAGCGGGTGCTGGGGGCAAGCTGGGTGGTGGTGATGTTGATCCGGGATTTTACATGTCTTGCAACATACTAATAACCCCAACAAGGTGATGATTAAAAAAGAAAATTGATGATTAAAAGGAGAAACTTGCCAGAATTCAACAGAAAGGCTTTCCAGGCATTGTCAACTCTGCCAAAAACAAACACCCCATAGCACTTAAACCATAGTGCCTGGACTCTAAGTGTTACTTTCATATGGAGAGAGAATATATTTTTTAAATGCAAAAGAAGTCATATGAGCCTTGTAAAGTTAATGGTTAAAGACCTAACGTCTCAGGGCTGAATGATTTTTGAAAAATGAATCAGCTGTTAATGAAACTCACTGGAAAACTTGGGGCTTTCTTGGGCTTTGTACTATGTTTTAGGGAAGAAATTAAATAAAAAGAGAAATCCAAGTGCTCATCTGGAGATTTATGTAATTTGTCAATTACATAATTTCCTTTTAAGAACCATGTTGTGTCTTACAAGACCTTAAAGGCTCTGTGCCTACGTGCAAGTCCTTGTCTTTCCATGTGATGTGAAGGTATTTTAGATACTACGGGCTGTTGGAATGAGGCTGTTTCTCCCACACCCCACTTTCTGCTGACATTTTTCTACCACCAAAACACAAGCACACCTAAGGACACACACACCCAGCATACCAATGTCTACAGCAAGGCATTTTTATAAAAATACTTGATTGGATTCAACTGGATTTTCTTCTTCTTACAACTCAGTTTTGAGAGTCTAGATACAGCCAAACTCAAATCCACTCTCGTTTGCATTTATACCCTATGATATGATTTAGTAGATAATGGATTGTTGTCCACTACTGTAATCCTGGGTGAAAATTGGTGTCACTGCCAGCACACATAAATCAAGGGGAAACCACATTGCTCTCAAGTGAAGTTCATTCAATATCACATTTGCAATTGAATTTATACATAGGTTTTAGAAAGTTTTCTCTTTTATTTTTGTAAATTGGTGTTCATCAGAGAGAGGCAATGTTATCCACACACAGAGTACTCCAGTGGCTTTAACCATTCACTCTCAACGGACTCTTGTTGGCAAGTGGTCCTTCAAAGGAAGATCTGTTCTATTTAATTTTATTCTGGTTACAAAAGCCTTGATGTAATACCTCAATTTTGTTTTTTTCTGTGAAGTGCATGCATTTTAAGCACTGTTTAACATCAGTAGAGTCAAGAACAAGACTCTTTTTTCATTTTGTAGAATTACAGAGGTTCCTCATAATTTCTAATGATTTTCTCCTTTTATAAAATTAGGAGTGCCTTCTACAAAACAATTATTCAAAGCCTTGACCCTGGGTCTTTCTCACATGCTCTACCTGAATTTACTTCTATGAGGCAGCCCTCTTTCAAGACAATAAGCAAGGCATTCAATAATTCCTCGAACTTAGCTCCTAAAAAATTCATAGCTGGGGCTCTTACAATGAAGACACTTTGCCACAATCTCACTACATTTGGAACATTTTGTTAAGATTTTATTGTTTTCAAATTCAGAGACATAAAATCTCAAAAAAAAAAGTGGTAATAAGTTCCAAAGTAAACCTTATTCAGTAGGATATTCTTAGTACATTTTTTTTCAAAATCTTAAATTTACTTTTATTTTATTTATTTGAAAAGAGAAGCAAAACACAGGTTTCTCTAGGACTGAAGAACTAGAAAATCATAGGTTTTAAAGCTAGAAGGTAATTAAATTTTAAATTAATTCCTTCATTACATTACAGATTTGCTGAGGTGAAGCCCTGTTAAAAAAAAAAACGATTTCATAAAATATCCCTTAAATCATTTGTCTTATGTAAATATTGTTTATAAATATTTATTTGCCTGATTTTCCCATGGTACTTATGTACACTGTCTTCATTGAGCTCGCCACCCCAACACAAGTGCTACCATCCTGGTCTGGTCACCGTTAGGGGTAAGTGCTAGTTCACACCATCGCCTTTTTGGAGGACTTCTTATATGCTGGGAGGTTCCAGAAACATCTGTGTGAGGCTGTACCCAGAAGAGCTCGAAATTATTCATGGTGTGGTTTCTAGATGGCTGTGATTCCCAGAACGGTTTAGGGAACAGAAGTACAGGGTTGTGCTTCGAGGCAGTTTGGCTTCATTTACTGACAAGTTTTTGACTTTGGTTTTGGTTCCATTGGTTAAGTTGTTCATTTGCATCCATAATCCCTAAAATTAATCTTGAAAGGAACACAGAAGGGGGCTTTGATGGGAGACTGTTAATAGGATGCCCGATAAAGTACAAAGATTTATGAAGATGAGTGACAAGATATTCTGGGATTCGTATAATCAAATTCTCATGGCATTTGGAAAGATATGCATTTCTTCCCCTCCTCCTGCCACAGAAGGAAAAAAAAAAAGATTTACTTGTTGCTTTGAAGTATCTGTCAGGACTACTCCATGTTTTCCCTTTGTGTATACACATAGCAGACAAGAGAGAGGAGAAAATGAACTCCTTAAGTTACAGAAACTTTTCATCTGATCCAGTGAAACAATTTTAATTTTTCTTTTATTTTTTTAACATTTTTTATTGATTTATAATCATTTTACAATGTTGTGTCAAATTCCAATGTTCAGAACAATTTTTCAGTCATACATGGACATATACACACTCATTGTCACATTTTTTTCTCTGTAATTTTTCTTTTAAAGCCCGAATACATTTATTATTATTTTGTGCCTTTGTTATTCTCCAGATGTTATTTAGTGCTGAATGTTCTGTCACCATTTAGTGGCCAGAAGAGGGCTCAAAAATGTTGGAATTTCAGGAGGCGACTCCTGTTACTTTCTTTCCCTTAAACTGATTTGTATGTATTAAGAATTGCTTTTGTAAATTATTCCCTGGTATCTCGGGTCTCATTTAAGCTAAAGTTTTTCTCTCTTTTATACACATCCCAGGATAACAGTATTTACTTTTGTTCAACACAGATTTTTTATGGTTCAGTAATATTTTTTCTAATTACAAATCTCTTGCGTCTCTTATGCTGTGAGTCAATGACACATTTGGAGTAATTTGATTAATATGACACTTTTTTAAAAAAAAATCAACATGTTCCACAGCTTCAATTCAACAGAAAAAAATTTACATGCTTCAACTACTATGACAACTCTAACTTAAGTCATATTTGAAGTATTTTAGTACATTCATCTCCCTGGTCAATGCCTGGCTTTGTTACTTCCCTTACTTGGTTTTGCTTGTCACTTCCCCCTACCCCCTGTTACTTTTGGACCATTTATAAGAACAGTTTCTACATCAGATTTAGTACCTTGAGATTCAAGATTACATTATTCAAAATGACTCATATGAGGAAAAGTAGCTTCAGAAATAATCAGCCGGTTGCCCTGGGCAAGTGACGTAAGCTTTGTGAAATCCAGAAAAACAAAGTTGATGATCTCTGAGGTTGGTTAAGACACATAAGCTCTGTAATCTTCTTGCCAGAAACGCACGTCCCCAGAGAAAGCATGGAGGTGACATAGTTTCCTTTGGATACAACTTTCCGTAAGATCCTAAGTAAATATCTAGTGTCCCCCCATAGGCTGGAGCAAGGGTTGCCAGAGAACACACAGGACTGAAGGAACCCATGGGACGAACTTACACTAAAAAAATTACTGTTTATCTGAAATTCAAATTTAACTGAGTTCTCTGTATTTTTATTTGCTACCTGGCCGGAACTCTAACCAGAACCAATTCTTTAGTCATCAGGGAGTCTAGCACATTGTATTAGAAGGAAGTTTTATCATTTCTTCCTCTATTAGCCAAACGTGATGTATTCCACAACAGGCAAATTACAGTCACCTAAAGCTTTGCAATCTCTAATAGTCTTAAGAGCTCAGAACAAGTCTTTCCTATAGTTATTTAAAATTCTTGAATGGGTACTATTTCAATACAGGAGGCTTCTCTGAGCTACACCCACTCAGCAACCTGCCTCTTTCTTCGGTCATAGCAGCCGGCATTTTAGCTACGCTCTGTGGACTCCTTGGCCTGGCAGGTATGTTCCCTCGTCATTAAGTGTCTCCTGAAAATTAGCAAGGAGACTTAGGAGTGTTCTTCTCGAGATGGCCCGTTTGTCGTAGAGTATTCGTTTTGGACAGAGAGGTTCCTTTTTGCAGTCCAATTGCTTTTCAGACCTAAGAAATTAGTCCATCTTTTAAAAAGGATTTAGGTATTGAACCTCAACACTTTCATCTTACAAATCGAATCTCCGTTTTTCCCTTTGTGCAGCAGGGAAGCCAACAACATAGAATATAACTGAAACACTATGTCAAGTTCTAATACCCCTTTGGCCTCTAGACCATTGCTTTTTAAACTACGATGTGCACACTGAGCACCTGACAATCTTGTTAAGATGCATATTGCTGTTTAGTTTGGGGTGGCAGCAGATGCTGTATTTATAACAAGGTTCAAGGAGATGCTGGTCTGTGACCCCTAAAATAGCAAGGCTAACTGTAGCATCCACTGTCCATCCTCACCTGTTCAGAGTGGACAAGACACCACTCCTTCCAGCAAGGCATGATGTTCTTGACATTTTATGTATTTTATCTCTTTGAATTTTTACAATAACCCTCTGGAGTGGTTATTATTATAATCCCCATTTTAAAGACGAAGAACTACCTCAAACTACCACAGCCATCAACAAAATGAAAAGACCTCCTACAGACTGGGAGAAAACATTTGCAAACTACATAACTGATAAGGGGTTAATATCTAAAATATATAAAGAATTCATACAACTCAATATCAGAAAAACAAACAACCTAATTTTAAAATGGGCAAAAGACCTAAACAGAGCAAAGAAGACATACAAATAGCCAACATTTGCATGAAAAGATGCTCAACATCATTAACCAACAGGGAAATACAAATCAAAACCATAACATCACCTCACACCTGTCCGAATGGCCATCATCAAAAAGAACACAAATAACAAATGTTGGCTAGGATGTGGAGGAAAGGGAACCCTCTCACACTGGTGGTGGGAATGGAAATTGGTACAGCCACTGTAGAAAACAATATGGCGTTTCCTCAAGAAATTAAAAATCGAACTACCAGGGGTGGGAAGGGACAGAATGAGAGTTCGAAATTTGTAGATACTGACAGGCATATGTAGAATAGATAAACAAGATTATACTGTGTAGCACAGGGAGGTGTGTGCAAGATCTTGTGATAGCTCACAGTGAAAAAAAATGTGACAATGAATATATGTATGTTCATGTATCACTGAAAAATTGTGCTCTACACTGGAAATTGACACAACATTGTAAAATGACTATAACTCAATTTAAAAATGTTAAAAAAATAATAGAACTACCATATGATCCAAAAATCCCACTTCTGGGTATATTTCCAAAGGAAACAAAATCACTATTTTGAAAAGATTATCTACACTCCCACAGTCACTGCAGCATAATTCACAATAGCCAAGGTATGGAAATAACCTAAATATGGACAAAGAAAATGTTATTTATATATATACATATATATATATATATACACACACACATATATATATTAAAAAGATGGAAACTCTGCCATTTGCAGCAACCAACATGGATGAGCCTGGAGGGCGTTATGCTAAGTGAGATAAACTAGACAGAGAAAGACAAATACTGCACGGTCTTCTTGTATGAGGAACCTAAAACAAAAAGTCAAACCCATAGAAACAGAGTAGAATGGTGGTTTCCAGGAACCAGGGGATGGGAAAAGAGTGTAGGCTGGTAGAGAGTACAAACTTTCAGTTATAAGATGAATAAGGTCTAAGGATCCAACGTACCACATGGTGACTGTAGTTGATAACAATGCACTGTGTGATTGAAAATTGCTAAGAGAGTAGACATTAACCGTTCTCACACAAACACAAAAAGGGTAAAATATCTGAGATAATGAATATGTTAATTAACTTGATAGTGGGTATCCTTTCATAATGTCAAATCACCATGACATACACTTCAAACATCTTACAATTTTACTTGTCCTTTATACCTTAATAAATCTGGGGGGAAGAAACTGGAGACAAGTTGATTGTTAAAGGTCAGATAGCTAGAAAATGGTGGATGAAGATTTGAATGCAGGAAGTCAAGGTTTGGTGTCTGGATTTTCAAACAGCACGTTCAGCTGCGTGTATGTCTCCCTGGGACGACTGTAGATCTACGTAATTCTTGGGAAAGATTATGACAAGCGGAGCTGGGGCTGGAGAACCACTGGCCATGTGAGCAAAGGCACTGGTGATTTCCTTCCAGGGCTGAGGGTGTGGGGATGACCTGGGGCACGCTGAGTGGACAGGTCTGGTCCAGCCTTGGTGCCGGCACTTCCTGGCAGTGTGATCTTGAGCTGTGTTCAACCTCTTTAAGCCTTAGTTTCCCTTCTGCTAATGGAAGTGGAAGTAATAGTACCCATCTCATCCAGGTTATTATAGGTAAATAAAAGAATACAGGTGCAGAGCTAACCCTCTGAAATGCTAACTGGTGGTTGATGTTAAGTGACAGCCAACATTCAGGTGGCAGCATGGGCAGGAACGAGGGAAATGCAGAGGCCTCATGCAGGGACAATCTACACACAACTTGGCGGCTAGATGTACAGGGCCAAAAAGAAGAAAAAAGGGACACAAGGATGTCAGGAGAAAAGGTAAGTTATGATAGAACATGTAATTCATTTTATTTATCATTTACTATGTGCTCTCTCTGCTTGGTGCTTTACAGCCACCACCTTATTCAGTCCTCCATGTTAGACATGGATATCATATTCATTATTATCATGATTATCTTTATTTTACACACGGAAAAGCTGAGACTTTTAATAAGGGTACATAATCTGCCCAGGGTGACCCAGCCAGCCAACGGCAGAGTTGCGAGCTGACTCACCTGTCTGATTCAAGGCTACGGTCTTGAGCTTGAGCGGAAATAAGAGTGTGAAGCCAAAACCACTTTCTCTCTCCTCTACTTTCCAGTGATTTTTTTTCTCTGTGTATTTTGCATTGTATGTTGTATCAGAGTGGTGGGTTTTTCATTTCTCCTTCTAGATTATAAACTTTCTGAAAGCAGCCTCTGAAACTCTTGAATTCTCAATGCCTTGGACATAGGAAGTCCTCTCCTACCTAGTGAATGAATTAATGAATTAACGGATTAAAAACTAGGAAGAGTTATCGGGAATAGACAGAAAGATTCTGAAGCCATCTGTACAGATGTAATATTTCACATATTCATAAAAATTTGATGATAAGGTAGCAAATGGTATCAAAATAGCTTAAAGCTAAAAAACATGTTCAGGCTGAGCTGCATCCCTGTGGGCTGTAAGCCATCTCATTCTCCCAGGAGCCTTAGCTTTTCACAATTGTATTAAATCTCTCCATGCTTATCACTGAATCTTAGGAAAACCAAGTTTATGGGAAATCCACCATTTGTCAAGGTACCTTTTACTGCAACTATTCTTTTCATTTCTCTCTGTTTCTTTTATATCTGCTTTGTGCTCCCATCCAAGGAAAGTTAAAACAATGTTTTTTTCCTGTGATATTTGAACTTTCAGTTGGCTGTTGGCATCACCCTTGATCTAGTGACAAGAGTCCTGTTCCTAATCATAGTTATATAGTTGATGAAAAATTTGAATTCATTTTAGTACCATCAAGATAACCTGAGAACAAAGGAAAGACTATGGTAAAGGGTGGGAAATTAGGCTTTTTATTCACACAGTAGTAATCTGTGGATTCTTCCAAGATATCTCAATTCAAATAGCCTCTTGTGTTTAATACCAGAAGGTGGGGAGTAAACTGAGGGAGATGATTGTATGTTAGGAACATTCCTCAGTGAGAATCTCACCTGAGGTTCAACTTGCCCACTAGCGTGGGAGTGGCCAACCATCTCGGGTAGATCTGGACCAAGCTTCTACCGAGAATCAGGGCAGAAGGACCTTGTCTTCTGAAGTAATGACTCTGATCCAGAGAATGAAGATAAATGTGATCTTTCACAGCACCCAGGCCATTTACTGGCAAAACAGTACTTATGAGCAAAGAACTGAGTGCCCCAGGCCCTGCCTTTCCAGACATCTTCCTCAGTGGCCTGACACGGGCTACTCTTCACTGACCCAGAGCTGCCTGGACACCCTGAGTCAGGGTCTCTCCTTTGGACCAGGAGGCGAATGCTGCACCTTTCATGGATTATGAGACAGACTGACATAAGCTGCCTGGTTGGGATGGAGGATTTCCCCTCCATCCTTCCTTCTGGATTAAGTAAAGAAATATTTTCTATCATTGGAGCACAGGCCCATGAGAGGCAGGACCTTGGCTGTCATATTCACCTTGCGTTCCCAGATCTTATCACTGTGCGCATCAAAAAGAACAGATCCTCAAGGGACATTGTAGAATCAGTGAAAGTGGAACAAATGAATGAGTGAGATAATGCGTTAGGCAACTAGTGTACACAGTATATATCTACCTAGGAAGCTAGTAATTGCTAAGGCAACATTCTATCTTTTTTTTTTAAGATTCCACCTATGAGTCATATCATATGGTATTTTTCTTTCTCTTTCTGGCTTACTTCACTTAGAATGACAATCTCCAGGTTCATCCATATTGCTGCAAATGGCATTATTTTATTTTATTTTTTATCACTGAGTAGTATTCCATCATTTATCACATCTTCTTTATCCAGTCATCTGTCGATGGACATTTAGGCTGCTTCTGTGTCTTGGCTATTGTATATAGTGCTGCTATGAGCATCGGGGTGCATGTATCTTTTTGAATAGGAGTTCCCTCCAGATATATGCTCAGGAGTGGGATTGCTGGATCATATGGTAAGTCTATTTTAGTTTTTTGTTTTTGTTTTTTTTAAATGCGACTTTTCTATGTTTATTAAGGGGATCATATTTATTTTATTTCCTGTTTGGTATTACAGTAATTTATTTTTTCCACTGGCTAATTGTTTATTTATTTATTTACATTTTTTAATTGAGTAATAGTCATTTTACAATGTTGTATCAAATTCCAGTGTAGAGCACAATTTTTCAGTTATACATGAGCATTCATTCATTGTCACATTTTTTCCTCACTGTGAGCTACCACAAGATCTTGTATATATTTCCCTGTGCTATACAGTATAATCTTGTTTATCTATTCTACATATGCCTGTCAGTATCTACAAATTTTGAACTCCCAGTCTGTCCCTTCCCACCCCTCCCCCTTGGCAACCACAAGTTTGTATTCTATGGTTAAGACAACATTCTGTAAAGGGCACCTAATTTTGTCCCCTCTAGATGCCAGGATCTAATTCTGTCAGGTTCATTCACACCAGATATTCTCCCGTGAGCACAGCTGAGGGGCTCTTAATTTAAGATTTATGACAAAGGTAAAAGCCATTGATAAGGACCGAGGATGACCAATCCCACGCCCCTAATGAGAACAAGTTCCAGTGTCTTAAACACAGTCACACAAGAGAAACAATGAAGGAGACACAGTGGGTTTTGTATTGGTTTTTAGTGCCTCTTCACTAAAAAGCTGATGCCCAGTTTAACCAGTGTGCCCAAGGCTTCTGTATGGGGCCCATCTATTTCCTTTCCTGAGGGTTCCAGGTTGCTTTTATCTTCCAAGATCCCCTTATTGCTCAAGAGTCCACAGTATGATCGCAGAGTCTTCGGTCTATTGTTAATCTGCTCTCTTTGCCCTGAAATCCTGCCTACACTTTCTGTGCCACCCCAAGCCTTGTCCGAGGGATGCCTAATGGGGCACTGCGCCATGGGAAAGGTTTGTAAGCCCCTTTGCAGGGAAGCAAGGGGAGTCACTTCCTGCCCAGAGTCCATCAGAGATTGCACTCCCTGTTTGTCATCCCCTGAGCGTCACCACTGAACATCTGATGAGAGTCGTGGAGACATTGCTATTCAAACCCAGAACCGTTGCTTAGACGTTCACATATTACTTCATTTAATTCCTATGACTACCCCGGAGCCAACCACCATTTCTTCACCTTTCAGAATTTGCTAAAGGCAGATTTTCAAAAGTGCACCCCATAAAACATTAGCCATCCAGATGCTTCATTTTGAAAAAAAGGATTCCATGGTCAAACAAACTTGAAAAATAATGCATAAATCCCCTTCCTGAATATTCCCAGTGCACATGAATCTTACAGTAAAGAAACTTATTTAACTTCCTTTCACCCAGAGTTTCCCACGTGTTGATCCCTCTGTTCCTACACTGCACCTTTGGAAATTCTGGCCTAAACCTCTGAACAAGTAAGATGGAGCAGGAAAAGAGGGGAAAGATGTGAATCTGTGGCCTTTTGACTCCTCCCAGCATACCACACGGTATACCTTCTTTCACTAGTTCATTAATATGTATGTTTTGCATAATCTACATAAGTTTGCCACAATATGCAGAAATATACCACACAGTATACCACAGCTGCCTTCTTTCATTTTACTAGCTCATTGATATTCATAAATTTATCTGAATATTTAAGTGGAATATTGAAGGGAGAAAATGTGAACCTTAGGGGAAAATACACAAAACCATTTGGGGAAGAAAGGAGACTAGAGACAAACACACAGGACCAAGCCGAGTGCCTTGGTAGTGACTTAAAATAAACAGGAGAAGGTTGAGGACACAGCCCAGCGGGTTCCAGGCTTTGGCATCACCATTAACAATATCCTTCACATTGACATGGCACTCTGTGTTTGCAAAGCACCTGTAAATGTACCATAAAATTTGATTTCCACAGCCAACACGGCGGGTGGGTGTGGGGATTCTGCTTTTATGAATAAGTGAAACACCCAGAAAAGAACTCACCCAACGTCCAAACAGTGTGTCCTCTAGTTGGAGTTGAACCCAAATATTTTAAATCCAGGATCTTTCCAGGCCAAGGCTGTGTGATTGACAAGGGCTGAGGCTGAAGTGGACAGGGAATAAAACCTGGGGACAAATGAAGATGTGAGAAAAAGTTGAATTTCTTCACAATTTCCCCTGTAACTGGAAACCCAGGGCCAGTCCATTTCGGGAGCCCCGCCCACAGAGCTGGCATCCTAGTCTGACCAGGAAGCACATCTCTCAGCTCTGTCCCAGAGAGGTGTTGCCTCGGCCGGTGAGACATATGGGAACGTTAAGAATTAAACGGGATTGGAGAAAAGATGTTCATAGGTTGGTGTTCCATCCCACAAAGCGGGCACGAGAGCGTAGGACAGATTGGAGGGGCTGGTGAGTTAAGAGACAGTTAGGTCTCCTGGGTTCAGAAGTGGGAAATCCCGAGCTAAGAGGAAAGCAGCAGCCTGGAAAGTGGTAAAATTAAAAGTCGGCGTGTAAAAGGGGAAGAAATCTTCACCAGAATGAAAGCCAAGTGTTCAACGTCCCAGAGGGAGAAACTTCAAGGGAGTCCTAATTAAATCATGATGATTGAGTCATAAATTATTTCCAGTGAAACACAATGTACTTCCTTCTCTCGTGCATCGCTTTCTTAGAATTTCTTTGCTGTGCATTTTCCTAAAACACCAAGCATTGTGACGAAATTAAAAAGTGGCTGGTCCCACGGACCATCGCATGAAATGAAGCGTAGTCACTGAACTTTCCCGTGAAGGACAAAAGAGTAATGATGCCCACCTTTCTGGGCTCCTGTCTCCCATGTGCTGTTCAAATACCCCAAGTTCTTTTCTCCCAGAAATGAAAGATGAGTTTCTAAATCTCTGGCTTGTGAAGTCAAAATAAAATTTTCCCTTCATTAATCTCAACCAGATTTCTTTCCTCACCTCTGCAGGGAGCTAACGCAACAGCTCCCCCATCTCTTCTGGGGCCCCTACTTCTCCTGGCAGCCTGCTTTTCAGGTCTAGCAATTTCCCGAGTGTCCCTCAGCAGCCTGTGATGCAGGTTAGGATCCACACACCCATCCGAGCGTGAAGCGTGTCTGAGAATGCCTCCACTCTACCTAAAGCATGTCGATGGCTCCCCATCACCTGCTGGATAAGGTCAGAACTTTCTAGCTCAACATGCGAGACCATCATGTGACCTCAATCTACATGTCTAGTTTCAACTGCCAAGTTTCCACTTTCCAACTGACACCAGTACCTCAGACTTCCTAAGATTTTTGCCTTGATACCAATGGGTCAGCCATGGTCTCCCCCACTTCCAAAGGCAGGCCTATGACGTCACCCCAGCCTGGAAGGCCGTCACCACAAGTTCCCGCCCCTCACAATCTAGGACTCAGTTCAAGTGTCATTTCCAGAAGCTTTCCTTTATCCTCTCCACCCCACAACCCAATCTGCATTGTAGGACCACCAGGGTTCATGCTGCTGTCCCACTAAATACTGTCATCAGCTTCTGACTTGTCTACATTTATGACACAATTTTTTTTTTACTGTTTGCTAGATATTGAATCCATGGAACAAAATGACCATCCAGCTTATGGTCTAGTGGAGAAAATTGACAATCAAACGATCACATGTTAAAAAAAATCGACTGTGCCAAGTGCTATTAAGGACAAAAAAGGAGTCTGTGAGTGCATGAAATTGTAGGCTGGGGAAGGGTTCTTTGAGGAGGTGGGGACTGGGCTGGAATCGAAGGTGTGAGCAAGGGTGAACTAAGTGAAGAGAGGAGAGAGCATTTCAAATAGGACAGCTGGTCCTACCCTTACAGACCTCTAAACCTTAACACACAGAGGTGCGAAGCGAGTTTTCTGGGAGCCTGAAGGCATGGGTGACTGAGGGAGTTAATAAACGAATGATGTCCGAGACACTGGCGTTCTGAGAATTGCCTCGTGTCTCTGTGTTATCAGCCAAAGAACTTAATCCCAAAGTCACCGAATCTGCCTGAGTCTCATGTCACACTCCCTCTCCCCACTGCTCGAGGGTAAGGAAAGCTGATTCAGTGGTCAATCCCAAAGGACCACCTGGTACCAAAGGACGGTCAGTAGGAAGTGAGAAAGAAAACAGCCTCTCACAAGTGGAGACAGAAAGTCTGGGGCCAGATTATCTGCAACATAAGGGCAATGTTGGGAAAGAGGAGAGGAAGTGGAGATGAAAGGAGAAAGTCGGACTCATGCAAAGATAGTTCTGGCCACAGAAAAGGCAGCAGCTGAATTCTGAAGGCTGGTCAGGAGCCAGGCATAATTATTAAAAGCACAATCCTATTCTAGAGATGGTGAGAGGAAATCTGAACCCTTGGGCTCTGCATCAGTAAAAGTGTGTTTGTTTTCTCTGTCCAAAGCGTGTGTTTGCTCTGCAGCCTTAGGTCTACTTGTCGCTGTGAGGGCCCCCCAGGGCTGAGGGAGGAGTTTCCATGGAGAATAGGTCTCAGCGCTGGAAGTCAAGCTGGAACCAGTTCTACATGAAGAGTCTCCTCAGAGGGAGACTCAGGGAATATTTGTTTGTATTTTTGATCATCAAAATGGTGTTATTGTTACCCTGATCTCATTAAGTCATTTTCTCTGTCATTTTTTTCTAAATCCCTGTGCCAGGAGCTTAGTCATTAATTTTCTTTTTCTCTTAAATCTCGAAAGTGATGCCAGGAACAGATAATGCCACCGTTCTTCTCAGGACGGAGTGTTGCTTTGCAATCCGGTAAAGCATGAAAGAGCTGGTCTCTGTCAGTTTTTCATCGAAGCCACTGTCACTAGTGTCACATAGGTGGCTGCCCACACTGCAGGGAGCAATTTGCCGAAATATCTGCTCTTTTATGCTGCTCAGGACTCAAGTACTCATCTGCAAATCCACATTTGGTTTTCAAAAGGGACCCCTCTCCACCCTCCACTCACACCTTCCAGAAACGTACATACCACTCATCTGCATATGCTATAAAGTCTCTCTGACTAGAATCCAGCCACCTGAAACCTCAAGTTTATAAAGGAGGCTTAAAAAACAAAGAAAAAGGAAATAAGGGAGAATCAGGAAGTAAAAATCACCTGGGCAGCCAGGAGCCATGGTGTACGTTTCATGCATGGAAGTTTGTACACATTACTTGAAGGAACCCATTTCCAGATCTTCACAGAAGCGAAGTGATGGTGAGAAGAGAGTGTTAACTCTGAAGCCAGGCAGACCTCGGTCAAGTCCCATCCCTTTCATTGATCACCCATGTGAACTGGAACCCACTTTGGTAGGAGGCCGCCCTCTAGTCTTCATTTTCTCCATCCATAAATGGACAATATGAAATGGAGCTTGAAAGATTGTGATGATGAGAAATTAGAAAATAAGATCTCAGAGTTAATGCTTACCTTCTTTCGAACACAAATATAACAGCTTCCTTCTCTGGATTTTCCCAAGTCTGCCACTGAGTAGCCAAGAATTCCAAACAGGAAGATGCTCCCCTCGATGCTGGTGAGAAAAGGCCTCGGGTCATTTGATACCAAAGACAAAGCTGACACCAGAACTCAAATAGGACAACTGTCTGTATTCTCTCAGAGCCTGGAGTAAGAGGAAATCGTCCTCCTCTCAGGAGATCCCAAGAGCAATAGAAAAACTCAGCAAAATTAGGGTGGTTCCATATGACGACAGCACCAGGACCCTCTCCCCGCCAAAAATAGTTTACATTCTATCCAAAATCTTGCATTTAAGAAGGCAGGAAGTAAGAAAGATTTGAAAACATTTTCATCTGTGACTCTTCAAGTTTCATTCATTTAACCTCTTCCCAATCTTTATTTGAGCTCTTGTTACATTTCAGGCACTGCTGGCTACTTGGAACACATCACTAAACCAAACGGACAGAAATCTCTGTCCTGGGGCAGCAAAGATTTTTGCAGGGAGAAGCAAGCAGTAACTGAAGAACACAGCGAGGATGTAAACATATATTGTGTTCAAAGGTGCTAAGAGCAACAAAAGAAATGCAGGGCAGGGGTGATGGAAGTCAGAAGAGGTAGGGAGGGAGAGGACCAGGTTATAACTTTAAATAATTCTTTGCATTATTCTTTTACTTTAAATCTCTTGATTTCAAATAAGTCAGGGAGGCCTCAAAAGAAAGAGAAAGAAAAATACCATATGAGATCGCTCATATGTGGAATCTAAAAAACAAAAACAAAAACAAACAAACAAACAAAAACAAAGCATAAATACAGGACAGAAATAGACTCATGGACAGAGAATACAGACTTGTGGTTACCAGGGGGGTAGTGGGTGGGAAGGGATAGACTGGGATTTCAAAATTGTAGAATAGATAAACAAGATTACACTGTATAGCACAGGGAAATATACACAAAATGTTATGATAAATCACAGAGAAAAAAATGTGACAATGAGTGTGTATATGTCCATGAATGACTGAAAAATTGTGCTGAACACTGCAATTTGACACAATATTGTAAAATGATTATAAATCAATAAAAAATATTTAAAAAAAAAGTTTTGTACTAAAAGGAAAATCCTCCACTGTTTGAAAAACCCTAAAGAGGGTTGGTTCTGGGCAAGCTAAAGAAGCACAACTCTGTTTTTGTTATCAAATTCCTAAACTGAAATTTAACTTTACACCTCACTGCCCAAGCAGATTTAAATTCTTTGAGAAGGAGTTCAGATGCATCCCCCACACTGCCTAGGATATCAACAGACATTTACCTGTTCAAGTTATTTTGATGACTGAATGAATGAATGAACCAACGAATGAGTGATGAATAAATGAAACGCTCTACTCTGCAAAATCAAGGCTTAATTTGCTATAATTAATTGAATGCTTACTCTCTTCCAAGGAGTTTGGTCATCTTGTTCCCTAGAACAAGCATACCCCTTTCTCCTCAATTCTCTCCCTGGTGGATTTCTCATTCACTGTCCCCAGGAGAGAAGATCTATTTGGGCCAACATGGTGCCTTTCATTATGGAAGTCTACTCTTAGATAGCATTGTACCAAGCTACTTCATTGTTGAATTTCTTATGGTTCCATTCAGTTATGATGAAGACTTGAGAACCAGTCCATTGTGGTCAGGGTGATAGGGTCCCTGGCAGGAAGGAGGCAGGGAGAAACTAGAGACTGAAATTCCCAAGACACATTCTTGAGAAGGAGGTGGCAAGAAGGGCAGACACATACCGTTCTGTGAACCAGCAGGTCTCTGTAGTGTCAAGAACAAATTAGAAAATGGGGAGAGTGAGGCTGAGGTTATTGGACAAGCCCTGACTTGCTGTGTGAATCTCTGTGGTTTTAATGTTGATTCATTTCACTGCAAGCTGCAGTCGTAACTTGAATAGCTTCACAAGGCTAAACAAAAGCTGGCCCGTAGCCAGGAAACAACCAAGATACTAAATTCTCAGATGCGAGATGCTTTTTTTTTTATTATATACATTTAACATCCAGCTCTGCTTCCCATATTTAGACTTATCACTTTCCTGTGTTGTTCCTCCCATCTGCAAAATCTCAAAAGTTAAGCATCCATCTCATCAATAAGTTACTGGGACAGAGGCCAGACTTTAGGGAAATTTGTCCAAACCAAAACCAAAACCCCAGGAGCGGAGTTTTATGGAAGTGTTTGCTGACCCATGTGGTTGGGCTCGAATCAGTTCTCAGACATCTGAACTATATCTTCCTTTTAACGCCTTTGTGTGGAGGTCCTTCATGTCTGAACAGACATCTGATTCCTCTTTGTAGCCAACTCAGGGTCTCAGACAAGGCCTTGCACAAGAGCTGCAAGGAGCTTGATAGAAATGGGCTGAGATGTGCTCTCGTTTCCAAGATGGGTGGTTAGTCAGACGGCCTGGTGAAGACCAACCGGGTTTAAAGAGGAAATGAACCCCAAATGTGTTCCTATAGGTGACATTTCCCAGGTGTGGTGCAGGGTGGGACAGTGTGTCTGATAACTGCCCTGCTCCTTCACAAGCAGGAATAAGTGGACACTAGCCAACAACACCCTTCCCTGATGGTGAGAAATGCTTGGTCCTCCCCTGTGAAGATCTTTCTAGAAACAGCTTCTTCTCAAACCTCTGGGACTATGTCTATAGGCACAGGCTTCTGGCCCATGGGCAGGACATGCACCAGGACATACTCTGTTGGGCCTGCACAGAATTAAAAAACAAATGCTTGAGATAGTTCCCAATATTTCAAAACTTGGATGTTTTGTCTAAGTACCTAACTTCTCCTGACCAACCAGAGGACTTGGCAATGCTGACAAGAAATGGGTGGCTCTGAGAGCAGAGCCTATTCGGGCTGGTCACGAACCCCCCAGTTCTCGACCTGATTTCACTCGAGCCTTGCCTGCCTCACCTTGGAAAGCCCTTCAGTTGGTGACAAACCGCTCTGACCATTCTGACAATTAGTTCAAAGCAGAGAATAACAGCTGTCGTGTATTGAGTGCTCACCTTGGGCCAGACACCCTTCTGAGCTCTTTTCATAGATGACCTCATTTAACGCTCAAACAACCCCACGAGGGGTCCCTTCTTAATACGTTCAGATCACACAAGGGGAAATTGAGGCAAGAGAAGTTCAGTATTTTGCCACAGGTCACACAGCTGTAAGTGGCAGAAATCCAAGAAAAACCAAAGTGGACTGACTCTCGAATCCCAGTGCCTGACTTCTGATCTACCCCGCCCTGAAGATTGGTCAAACGCACACTCTTTGGGAAATTTCCAATTCTCTGGTCTCGCTTCTGGTTGGTTACCTGGTCCAAGTCTGGCCGTGCCAAGTGTTTTCCACCTTGCATAGAGGTACCCTGTACCTATAGGTCCATATTATATTATACATAACGAATATTTATAATATATTGTGTAGGCCACATTTTATATTTCTATTAGCGATAGATATACATATAGTATTTATTCATCTATTCAAACTCTGAGGGGCCCATAGGAGTGGAAAAATGAAGCCACAGACACTGGCAGCCGTTTGGTGGAAATGAGCCACGACCTGTTCCACGAGGAGGTGGCTGGGAAAGGCGTGGGGAAGAGATGGATGGGGCTGTCAGGCAGACGGCGAGCTCCTAAACCTCCCCGGTTCTCTGGACAGGACGTGCGCTCCGGCCCAAACCGCACACTGAGTCAAGCTGCTCAGATTCACCTCAGAGCCTTCCTTCTCTGATCCGGTGCCTGGGCACCGTGTCAGGCCTGTTTTTCCCAGACCATCTTCCACAGCCTCTGCTTCATCCAAACTTGGATTTTGCCCCAAACAGCAGCTCCCTTGGGTTCCCTGCCTCCTTCCTGCTTCCTCTGCAGTATCTTTTCTCTCTCCTGACGGCCCCTTTATTAACAAGGCCTGAAGGCTGAAACTGATTTTTTTTTTTTTGGTTCTCTGTTAACAAAATAAACTACTTCCATGTTATTTATTTGATTTCATTTCTGAATCCTCTCCCACTCCGGGGGGAGAGGGGGGTGGATTTTTGTTGCTGTTTTCCAAAAGGTTTTTGGTTATTGTCGGTTTAAAGAAGCCTCCGCTGAAGACACCGTGGTGTCCCCAGGGTGCTGCCTCTGGGCTCTGGAATTTTCCTTCAGCCCTCGCCAGCCACGCCCTCAGCTTCCTGTGGGCCCTGGCCTGGCCGGAGAGCAGGAGCAGCTGGAGCAGAGCGGTCTGGCTTGACCGCCTCCCGGCTCAGCCTCCTGCTCGCCGGCCTTTCTGGGAACCCCGAGCACCCGCTTCCCAGGCTCCTCCCCAGACACGCTCAGACCCCCAGGCTCCTCCGACAGTGCTTCCTATCTTTATTTTCCAGCACTTCATAGTTTAAATAGATTATTTTTCAGGGGAGGTGTGATGGATATCTTCCAAAATCCAATCCTTCTGTGGGGAGGTCTATAAAATGAGCACTCCTGTGACATGGTATTTCCCCCTCATATTTATTTGTTTCCTTTAAGGACAAGGTACCGTTTGTTCACACTCAAAACCCTTAAACACTGGGGAACCCTTAGGGTTTCAATATGTTGGATTGAGCTCCACAAAAGCAAGGCCCTCTGGTTTTGTTTTTGGTTTTCTTTCCTTTTTATTGACATATAGTTGGTTTACAATGGTTTGTTAATTTATGATATACAACATAGTGATTCAGTTAAACATACATATATATTCTTTTTCATTTGAGGTTATGACAAGCTATTGAATATAGTTCCCTGTGCTATACAGTAGGACCTTGTTGTTTATCTATTTTATATATAGTAGTTTGTATTTGCTAATCCCAAACTCCTAATTTATCCCTCCCCACCCCCTTACCTCTTTGGTAACCATAAGTTTGTTTTCTATGTCTGGGAGTCTGTTTCTGTTTTGTAAATAAGCTCATTTGTGTCATTTTTTTAAGAGTCCACATATAAGTGATACCATATATTTGTCTTTGATTGATTTCATTTAGTATGATAATCTCTAGGTTCATCCATGTTGCTGCAAATGGAATTATTTCATTCTTTTTTAAGGCTGAGTAGTATTCCACTCTGTGTGTGTGTGTGTGTGTGTGTGTGTGTGTGTGTGTGTTTATATATACCACAACTTCTTTATCCAATCATATGTTGATGGACACCTAGGTTGCTTCTGTATCTTGGCTACTATATACAGTGTTGCTATGAACATTGGGGTGTATACATCTTTTTGAATTAGAGTTTTTTCCAGATATATTCAGGGCCCTCTGCTTTGTATACTGATATAGCCCAAGCACTTGACATTTAATAGACACTCAGGAAAAAGTTTCCTGAAGGGAGGAAAGAGATCATTAGTTAAGAACCATTAATATAGACTAGGAAATATATAAGAGACTCACTGACATAGCTTGTTAAGTATGGACATTGAAATGGTCTAATCTATACTCATGTTCTTACCAAGAAATAAAATTTTATCTTCAACCTGTTGTCACACTGTGAATTTTCATTACTTGAAGAAGTGTCCTACTCTTTATTTTACTGAATTCCAAATAAGCAAGCTACCTCCACAAAGAAAAAAAGAAACCCACAGGAATACAAATTTTCAGGGTGCTAATTATGAATCTAAACATTAAAATTTTTTATACTCTTAGAGTGCAAAAGTTACCTGAATTTTCAAGATGAAGGTTTTGTCAAAGTTTAGGTCAAATACATATGTAATCAAATAGGATATTTGATTTCAATAGCTTGTAATAACCCCAAATGAAAATAGGATATTTGATTAATATTACTAATTCCAAGTCAGTGCTGGAAAATTTTCTGGCAATGAAGTTCTTGCCTTTCTTCTAGTAAAGCTGATGTTTACAAAAAAGGCTGTGTTTAACATCTTTCTGTTTATAGATCCTGGTACATAACAGAGGATAAATGTTTGTTACGAGAATGAATTTAGTAATACTTTGTCATAGGGTTAATTGTACCATATTTTGAAAGCCAAATTTGACCAAATGGCCAGTAAAGTCAGCATATAAATGTCATGGAGCTATTATCTGTCCCTGGAGCATCCCATATTTCAGAAAAGGAACTAAAAAGATCAGCCTAGTTTACCTTATTTTGTAGAAAATGGGTTATGAGAGGTCTTTGCCTACTTCATCATCTCAGAGAGGGACGAGGTTGTGGATGAAGCGGAGTAGACTAGAAAGTTCCCCGGGTTTTCTGAGAGCACTGGATGGAAGTGGTATTAAATAGGACTGACAAGCTTGTTGGATCTGAAGAGGGATAATGATATCTGGGGAAGGGCCTGAGGATCTGCATTTTTAAACATGTTTTCTGAACTGGATCTTCTTTGTTTGCCAAGATGGCCAAAATTCTCCACCCTTTTCTGGATCTGTGCCACTTGCAATGTGATACTGCAGCTCCTCCTGTGAAGACACGATGTCTACCTCCTCGCCTTGAATTTGCACTAGTCCTGTGACTTGCTTTGACCAATAGCACATGGCAGAAGGCACAATGGGCCAGTTCTGAGCCTTGCTGGTTTCCACTTGTTTTCTTGTTTGTTGCTACCACGTGAGCAAGCGCAGTCCAGCCAGCTGTATTATTAGTGATGTGCAGCCCCTGTCAGTCACCCCCACTGGCAGCCAGTCAACCATCAGACATATGAGTGAGAACATGTGAATCTACCTGACTGTTGACTGCACACACACAAGTGAGCCTCCCCAAGATCAGCCCAGCCGAGCTGACTGGCAGACCCTCCCATCAGCCCACAGATTGGCAGGCAATAAGGGATAACTATTTTGAGCAACTGAGTTTGTGGATAGCAAACCAATGCACACCTCTGCTTCTTATAATCCAGCACGCTTAGGAAATGTGAGTCTGAGAGATCTGCAGCTTTCCTGGAATAAAGAGATAAGTCTGAATGCCAACCTTCATAAATCCCTTGGTATTTGGCTCTCCTGCCCCATTAATTAAACACAAATGAAAATATGATTAGGAAAAGCTTATATTAACTCTAAAGAATATAAAACAATCCACTGAAAGCTGCCAAAAAAGTAACCCAGAATTATGACCTCCTGGGGAGGCTTCAAGTTAGGTTGTGGAAACACCCACTAGCACTCAGGTGTATGATCTATGATCTTCACAAACTCTCCAAAAAAATGTATTTCAGTTACCCCACCCCCAGAAACGAAGGGCAGAATTGATCTAAAAGCAAGTAACCATTCTTAGTTTGTGTTAATCCTGGAATAAGAGGCTATGGTTCAATAATGATTTTCAAGTGCACAGTTTGAGGGCCTGGAAATGGGAACTCAGTCCTTTATTTTCTAGCAATAAACACATTCTGCACTCCTCATCCCTGGCATAGTAGCAACACTGGATATTAGTACTCATGATTCATGCCTCTTGTGGTATATGCAGATTGATGGCTCGATGACTGGACAGGAAATTCTGTGGATGTCCACAGGCCAGTTGCCTTAGCTTGGTATTAATCACCAAAAAGTGAATGGCACTGAGTCACAGCAGAACATGAGAAAGAATAAAGGCTTAGTTATATTGATCATTTTTAATTTGCCTTAAGCTCAGCTGGAATGCATAAGGCAAGGCATCATAGGAAAGTTACATCTAGTGAGGACACCTGAGTCATTCTGCTGAAGCGATTCACCTTTCCTCCTCCTTCTGAGGCTGATGAATGAGCTACCATGTGATCCTAACAATCTGACAACAACAAGGAAATTGAACTACTTTTTCAATTAGCACATTGATTAAAGATTTCACAAGTACTTTTATTCATCTTTTATCTGCTAGTAGGTTTTTTCTTGGAAAAAAAAATGAGCCTGGCATGGTCTTGCCTATTATGACATGTCAGTAAGACCAGTGACATTTTGAAATAATAAAAAGAGAATAGCACCAGAAAGGTGACCCAAAGAGTAATCCGTTTTAAAAGAAATTTGCTTGACCATTAAAAAATCATATTAAGTTTTGTTTAGCATAAAATGGGTTTAGAAGAGAAATTCTTTGAGAAACCCCCTTTATGATCCAGCTTATGAGATGAAATAACTGTATTTCAAAAGGAAGAAGACTGAGGGAACAAAAGAAACCCCAACTGTAGCGCTTGTGCTTTGTAAAGTCCTTTTGTATGCACATGATAATTTCCTTTGATCTCATCTGAGAGGTGGATGGAACATGTTTTATTACACTCATTGTACAGAGGAAGAAATTAAGGGTCAATGATATTAACTTGCTAGGTACCCAGGGTGCACATCCGAGGACCAACAGTCAAGCACATTTAAAATAACTTCCAGTCCGAAGTGGTATATGAGATAGGTGCATCAGTCTCCTTTCGCAGCTGTGCCTACACTAAATTTATTGCAATGGAATAACAATAATAGGTATAAATTCACAACAAAGAAGAGAAAGGGGGGACCATGAGTAGATTTAAGATTTCAATAAATTTCTAAAAAAAATTGAAAGCAGATACAGGAGTTGTGGATGATCCAAGCGGAGGAATTTGTGGTCAGTAACAGGTAAGAGATGAGTGAGCATCTGAGAAGGGAAGTGATCTGGCCTGATTTCAAGAAGCACAGGAAAGATTGAATTGGGGGATTCTAGGGACAACAGAGAGTCAGGGTGGGACATGACAGGGGAACAACTGAAGTCTATAGACTAACAGCCAACCTTCACCCCAGAAACAGATGCCTGATAAACAGGCATGTATTTACCCTTCCAGTAAGGAGTTCTTTTCTTGAAGATTGAATGGAAGATTCAAGAGAGCTAAGACTTTGCTGTGAAGATGGTACCCTAGAGAAATGTTCTAGCATTCTAACACTAGAGTTTCCAAAGCAGAAGAACCAGCTCACCACTCTTCACTCTAACTTGGACACCAAAAACCTTCACCCTTCTTCATAGAGCTGCTTAGAAACCCTTCTGGGATGTTTGACTTTTAACTATATACATTTATGTCTTTAAAATTTTTGAAAGTCATTTTTATAAACTTAGAAATTAAAAAGTAAAGTGAATTTTACATGAAATTATCTATCATCTTAGAGCTCATTTCCCTTCTATGTTTGTAACACATATTAATTATAAACCACATTTATAATATTTTCCTAGCTTAAAAAATACCTAAGGTAACTATTTAAGGATGTGAATTAGTTACCAGATTGATCTTCACAGCATTAAATATTAGAGTTTGAGAAGAAGATAGAATGAAATGATTAAATAAATCACTTGCAAAAATGAAATGCCATGCAGCTGGTCAAACTTTAAGAATAAAATTTATATTCATAAAAATGTGTTTATCATATATTATTGAGTGAAATTAAATTACAACATATGAGATAAGGTATTATTATAGTTTTAATTTAAAAATTATACTTAACTATGTATACATGCATTGAAAAAAGTCTAAAAAGATATTTAACAAGATAGTAAGAACGGTTGGCCCAGTGGTGAGATTTTACATAGTTTATATTTTCTTTCTTTTTTTAATATTTTTTTCTACACTTTCTATATAAACATGTTATATTTAACTAACTTAATAGTTCTTTTCTTGTTCTTTTTCATTTAACATCTTAGTAGAAGTTAATAGATACTTTTAGGAAAAACATTTTGCCAGCTGCACTCAGACAATTTTTTTGACGTCTGTGTACACACTATCATATTACTCTATCATAATTTATATAAACATTTCTCTGTTTTTTAATATTTTTTGAATTATAAATAATACTAAAAGAAAAATTCTTTTTCAAAAATGTTTATCTAATTTCTGAGTTTTCTGAGGATGTTTTCCTGGAAGTGGAATTACTAGCTTTAGGAATATGAATTTTATTAGGACACATGGTATATGTCACCATATTTTACACTTCTAAATATTTCTCTAGCTCCTTTTTTCCCTCATCGTTTTATTTCTTAGATTTAACTCTTTAACATTTTTGTCATATCTGGAAGGTAAGATTATACATTTAATTTTACCCACAGATACTTAGTCAATTTACCCAACAGTGTTGTTGAAAACTATTTCTTTACATTAGGTACAATATCTACATATGTACATGTTCAGTTGGTTACAGGACTCCTTTTCTTTTCTGGTGATTTTTTTTCATCACCTTTTGTTGGTAAGGGTGTCACAGTTCTGATGATCACCATTTTAATGTGAATTTTAATATCTCATATAAAAAGAGTCCTTTCTTAATACTCTTCTTTTTCATAATTTTTCCAAGCAATTCTTCCTGTATTGATATGCTTTGCACAACAAGTTAACACAAACCCTGTGCCTTAGAATGACACAAATGTGTTTTCCTACAGTTTTTGTGGGCTGGGATTTCACAAAGCTGAGTGGGTTTTGAGGTGTCAGTAGGGATGTGATTCTCCGAGGTTTGGAATCCTCTTCCAAGCCTACTGGCTGTTACAGAATTGAATTCCTTGTGGTTGTGTGACTCTATTTCTGGTCATGAATTGAGCACTAATTGTCCATGATGTGGCCTGGCAATAAAGATCTGCAAAATATAGCCAAATGATAGTCCTGTCTGATGGCTTATCAGAAGCAAGGATCTGGGTGACTGTGGAGAGTCACCCAGACATGTTTGTCCTTTCAGGCATTGAATGTTTTCAATTATCTTTGAACATTTTTCACAAACTAATATAATGAGATTGGCTGGTTGCTCCTAATTCTGATGAACAAAGTAAAGAAAGAGAAAGATGAGCTCAGTGATTTGAATTCCCAGCTCTAGTGCCACGTAAATGACTTGAAACTTTTATATGTGCCCTGAACCTACAGCTGCAGGGCTGAGATTGCTGGAAATCAACATCAGAGTGGATTTGTTATTCAAAACCCACTCAACCACACTGAGAAGGTCCAGAAGACATACTGTTCACCACTACTGTGAGAAATATTCACGTGGGGAGGTCCGGCATCCCTGAAGAATTCTGTGATCGTCCTTCTCTGTAGGCTAGACTTTACAATGGGAACAGTGGACACTTAATTGGGAAACCTTAAATGCAGTGGGAGTAACTGGATCCTGGGATGGCAGGGGTCAAGTGCCAGCACTCAAGTGACAGGGGCAAGGTGGAAGTGGTTACTGTGTTGACCGCAGACTAAAAGCAGCATTCAGAATAGTCTGACTCCTTACCATATGATCCAGCAATCCCACTCCTGGATATACATCTGGAGGGAACTCTAATTCGAAGATACATACACAATAGTGTTCATAGCAACACTATTTACGATAGCCATGACATGGAAGCAACCTACATGGCCATCAACAGATGACTGGATAAAGAAGTTGTGGTATATTTATACAATGGACTACTACTCAGCCATAAAAAAGAATAAAATAATGCCATTTGCGGCAGCATGGATGGACCTGGAGATCATCATTCTAAGTGAAGTAAGCCAGAAAGAGAAAGAAAAAAAAATATGATATCACTCATATGTGGAATCTGAAAAAAAAAAAGACTGAAATGAACTTATTTACAAAACAGAAACAGACTCACAGACATAGAAAACAAACTGCTTATGGTTACCAGTAGGGGAAGGGAGTGGGAAGGGATAAATCAGGAGTTCGAAATTTACAGATACTAACTACTATGTATAGAATAGATAAACAACAAGTTTATACTGTATAGCACAGGGAACTATATTCAATATCTTGTAGTAACTTATGGTGAAAAAGAATATGAAAACTAATATAAATATGTTCATATATGACTGAAGCATTATGCTGTACACCAGAAATGGACACAACACTGTAAAATGACTATACTTACATATAGATATATATAAAATATATTTATAATTATATATATATATATATAAAAAGTCCAGGAATCAAGAGGTGGAAATGGGAGTGGCACCAGCCTCTATTACCCTTAGTGACCCACAAGCAAAATTTGTGCTTCTGTTCCTGTGACCTTATGCTCTGCTGGCTTAGAGGTCTTAGTTCCAAAGGGAAGAATGCTTCCACCTAGAGACACAACAATGATTTCACTGAACTGGAAGTTAAGACTGTCACCTGGTCACTTTGGGCTCCTCATGCTTCTGAATCATCAGGCGAAGAAGGGAGTTCCCTTGGCTCCAGAGATTGATTCTGAGTGCCAAGGGGAAATTGCACTGCAACTCCACAATGAAGGTGAGGAAGAGCGTGCCTGGAATACGGTTCTCTTAGGGCATCTCTTGGTATTACCATAACCTGTGTTAAGGTCAATGGAAAACTACAACAGCCTAATCTAGGCAGGACTACTAATGGTCCAGACCCTTCAGGAATGAAGGGCTGGGTCACCCTTCCAGGTAAAGAACCATGACCAGCTGAGGTGTTCGCTGATGGCAAAAGGAATATAGAACGGATGGGGGAAGAAGGCAGCACCAATTCCAGCTCCCATCACACAACCAGTTACAGAACCAAGTACATAACTGTCATGTGTATTTTCTCCTTGCTTCATTATGCATGTGTACGTGTGTATACATTAATATTTTCTTTGTTTTTCCCTCTCTTATTCCCTTAGCATGTAACATAAGATGTATTGACTCTGTATCATAATACTTAAGTATTGTTAATTTTACATCATAGTATTTAAATTACCAGATATCAAAGAGAAAGCAAACATCCCTCAAGGACTATACGTCTCCTTCTGGGGAAGGAGTTACTGTGTTTTTGGTTGTACACAAGATAGGGAGCATTATGACCTTGTTTTAATTTGGAGATTAAGTATGATTTAAAGAGATGTATATAGGTGTTAAGTTGACAAGGGGTAGACTTGTGATGGTTAATTTTATACATCAACTTGACCAGACCACAGGGTGCACATGTATTTGGTCAAACATCATTCTGGGTGTGTGTGTGTGTGTGTGTGTGTGTGTGTGTATGTGTTTAGATGAGATTAATTTGAATTAGTAGACTGAGTAAAGTGGATTGCCCTCCTGCCTATGTGCACAGGCTACATCCCATCATTTAAAGGCCTAAATAGAACAAAAAGACTGAATAAAACAGAAATGCTTTTGCCTGATTGCCTTTGAGCTGAAACATAATTTAGTTCATGCCTTAAGGCTCAGACTGACACATGAGTTCTTCCTGGGCCTCAAATCTGCTGACTCTCAGATTGACCACTGACTCTCATGAGTCTCTGGCCTGATGGCTGTAGATCTTGGGACTTGTCAGCCTCCATAATCACATGAGGCAATTCCTTATAGTAAACTTCTTTCTATGAATATTGGTTCTGTTTCTCTGGATATACGTACTTATCATTGTAATTACTAATAGACACACTTATCACTGTAATTTTCCAAATAAACTTGAGGAGAGTTTGGTCAAATTCTAAGACAAAATCTCATGGAACTGTTCCTTTACTTGCAGATGATGTGATGATATATCAATGTATAGCGTGCACAAAGTATACAAATCACAGGTGTACACTTGAAGTTTCATAAAATCGATACTTTTTCCCAACCAATTAGCAAATCAAGAGCCCTTGACACTCCTTCTAGTCTTTATCCTCCCAAAGGTAGCCTCCATCCTGACTTCTAACACCAAAGGTTGGTTTTGCCTGCTTTTGAACTTTCTACAGATGGAGTCATACAGTGTGTGCTATTTTGTGTCTGGCTTATTTTACATAACATTATGTTTACAAAAGTCATCCATGTTATAATTTGTAGTTGTTGGTTCTCATTGCTGTATAATATTCCATTGTGTAAACCTACAATTTATTTTACATTCTGCTTGATCATTTCCAGATCTTAGTTATAACAAGTGGTGAAGCTACAATCAATCTTGAATATATGCTTTAGAGAACATATATCCATGGGATTTTAATTAGAATTTTTATGAACTGTGCATATAACTTTGGCAAGAATTGAATACTTACCCTCTTTGATCCAGGAACTTGATAGCTCTCTCCATTTATTAAAAATTTAAGTCTCTTGCAGCAATGTTTCTTCTACAATCACCCAGTTTGATGTCAATTGACCCTGGTCAAAGAGATGGAAAAAGACAGGGGTAAGGAAATTCTGACCCCTCTTTTACTTAGTAGAATTGCACTATCTTGCCAAAACATGGTTCTGGGCTGTTTCCCTCATATTCTGTCCTGAAAATAGATATTATGCCTTCTGTTTCCTTCATTCTTCATAAGTGTTCACTGAGCCCAGTCATTGGCTTTCACAATACACTCTTTGCTTTTATTCTTTGTTATGACTTGCTCATTCAGTTTTTTGTACATGACCTTTTAAAATGTACACTCACTGGAGGGCTCCCTGGGGGCCTCTGGGTTGTTTCAGAGACTTTTAGAAGTGCCCTTCCCTCTTGAGTCATACTCCTGTTTAGAATCTTTTCCTCGCATTTCAAAAAATATCTGCTTCAGTAAGATCTTGAACACGTCTTACTCTGTCTAGAATTCCTTTCAAACATTGAAATGGATCAAGAAATGCGAGAAACTGACCAGATGTCCTGCTTTAGGCAAACAAATTTGAAGCCTAGTGTCACGTTTATATCTGACTGTGAGCTGAGCTGGTTTTAAAAATCTTCATTAGGAAAATATCTTGGCTCTTAGCAGAAAACCCAGCTACACTGTGCCTTCTGACCTATAGCTCTGTGGGATAAAAAAAGGTGTTGTTATATGACAATTATATCTCATTTAAAAAAAAAGAAAAAATATACATTATTTAAATGTTTACATTTTTCCCAATTTAGAAAAAAAAAGAGAAAAACACATTATTTAAGTGTTTATGCTTTTCTTTCCATTCTCTGATACATAAGTGGGTGTCTCTCTCATGGTCTGATTAGGTATTTCCCTCACTTATTAAATATTTCCTTAGATGTAAAAATTCAGCCTGTACTCCTTCTGTGCGGGCTCAGTATAGGACAGAATGAAGAGATGATGGTGTATGAGAGGGAAGAGGAAAGAAAGATGAGAGAGAAAAAAGACAACAAAAGGAAAAGGAAAGGAAAGAAGGAAGGAAGGAAGGGAGAAATGAGAGGAGTGTTCTGGTTTCCTGCAGCTCCATAACAAATCACTAATACTTGAGACTTGAAACAACAGTTATTCTGTTATCTCAAAATTCTGTGGCTTGACTGGCTTTGGTGGGCAGCTCTCCAGCTCCACATGACACTGGCTAGGGCTGCAAATGTCTAGGAACTTGACTGTGCTGGGAAGTCCAAGATGGAGCTGACCTGTCACCATGCCAACTGCTGTCTGGGAGCTCAGCTGGGGCTCCAGATTGCAGCCTCATAATTTTTCTCTGTGTGATGTCTCCACATGCCTTGGTCTCCTCACAGCATGGCTGCTGGGTTTCAAGAAGCAGGAAGCAGAAATGGTCCACCTTCTTTAGGTCTGGGCACAACAGTCCAATGATACCATGTTCCCTACATTCTTGTCAGAGCCAATCATAAGAAAAGCTCCAATTCAAGTGGAGAGGAAATAGGCTCTTGATATGAGAAGAGATATACATGTATAGATTGGGGAAGAATTTTTGTGAGCCATATTTGGAGACTCACTACTGTTAGAAGCAAGAGAGAAGTACATACACCACCACCACCACCACAGGGATCTTCCTAAAACTTAGGTCAGATCATGTAACTCCTCCACTCACAGTCTTACAATCATCTCCAAAGTGGTACACAACCAACTCCAACCCTCAAACCTCTTCTAAACCCAACTTCTTTTCCTCTCTCCCTGGCTCATTGCGCTCCAGACACAGTGGTCATCCAGCTGTTTCTCAGATTCCCCAAATACTTTCTTATCTTGGAGACGTTGCCTTTGCTCTTTGTCTGCTGGAACACACTCTCCAGTTATCCAAGAGTTTTCTTCCCTCACTTCTTATATCTCTCAGATCAAATGTCAGGGAAATTTGCCCAACCAGCCTATACAAAATAGCACCCTCCATCATCCCACCACTATGACTGAATTGTGTTTCCTCAACATTCACCTGTTGAAGCCTTCACCCCAAATATGACTATATTTGGGAAAGGAAATAATGTTAAATGAGGTCATAAGGATGGAGACCAAATCCAATTTGTGTCCTTATAAGCACTCTCCCTTTCTGTACCATGTGAGGACATACCAAGAAGGTGGCTGCCTGCAAACCAGGAAGAGAGTCTTCAACAGGAATTAAATCTGCCTGTACCCTGACCTTGGACTTCTCAGCTTCCAAAACTGTGAGAAATGTCTGTTGTTTAAGCCACGCAGCTTACAGTATGCATTATGGCAGCCCAAACTGATTAAGGTACCCACCTACACCCTCTGCCCACCTACCCTACCCAGTTTTTCTTCAAAGCCCTTTATCACTACCTCGAAATTGTACATTTATTTGTTATTTGTGTGTTATCAGTCTCACTTCACCAGAATCTATGCTCCATGGGGAAAAACTTTGTTATAATCATTGCCCTCTCTCTAATATCTAAAAGAGAGCTGCACAAAGGGGCTATTGATAAATATTTGCTGAAAGGTTTGAATGAAACAGTAAATAGGAATTTTTTTAACATTGATAAAGGTGGAAATAGCATTGTTTCTTCACCAGCTGAAAGCATAACTTTGCCCCCACCCCACCTTTCCTAGCAAAGACAGTACATGTTTTCAGAAGGTAACACAGATGAAATACTGCCAGGACAACACCTTATTTAAACCCTATGAGAAAAGAGTGGAACAGGAAACAAAATGTGTGGTGATGGTAGGTGATTTTGGACAGTGCATAGCCTAGAATCTCGAATATGATGGACATATTTCTTTTTCAGACCTGCTCGTATCTGTGCAGTGTATTTGAGGGTCTCTCACCTGCAGAAACCTGTTAGTGTAGCATGAGTTAGATAGACCTGTCCACTGGGAAAAAGTGGTTCAGTTCATTACAGACCATGATGTGTGTTTGAATTTGCACTAAAGGTATATCTCAGAGCATCTTCTAAGAGCTCTGGGCCATTGTTTCCATAGCACGCTTGTTGATGGTGCCCACTGAGACATTGCGTCATGAGTCTGTGCTGGAATATTTAGATGCCAGAACATTAACCCTTTATGGGAGAGCATCACTAACTCATAAACACCCGGGGATAAGTCTGCAACAGCTTCTGGGAGAGGAGAAGTGGGAAGCAGCGATGACACCTGCTCCTTGGGCTTTGTGACTCTCATGTCTGTGACAATTGATTAAATTCAGACCACTCAGTCTCTCTGGTCAACAGCTAAATAAAGCAGCTGATGGTGCAGTCCTGGTTTACCCACCGGGAAACTGATACTGAATAAATTGTTTAAGGTCAGGTCACAGAAAGAATTAAAGAGGAATCAAGATGAGGAGCTGAGGAATTCAAACTCATGGTCTGTTTTTCAGTGCCACTCTAGATAATTCCACAGCAAGAAGATAAAAGCGACCACCTAGGAGGTCACATTAAGGGGCCCATTTCTGGCTTCCAAACCTGAATATCCAGCTCAATTTTTCAATTGTTAAGCCATTTCTCTGAAGATGCACCATGAACCCCTGAAAGAAACCCGAGACCAAAGGAAGTAGGTCCACAGAAATAAATTTGACAGGCACCCTGTATTAATTTCATAGGACTGTCATAACGAATTACCACAGACTTCACGTTTAAAACACACATTGATTCTCTCACAGTTCTGGGGTCCAGAAGTCTGAAATCAATGAGGTAAGTTCTTTCTGGAGGCTCTGAGGGAGAATCCATCCTGTATCTCTTTCCTAGCTTCTCGTGGCTCTGGGACTCCTGGATATTGCTTGGCTTATGGACAGATCACTCCAATATCTGCCCCGTCTTCATATGGCTTTCCCCTCTGGGTCCCTCTGTGTCTTTTTCTTTTCTGTCTCTTATAGAGACACTCATCATTGGGTTTATTGACCTTCTCTGGAGAGCCTTACCTTAATGACATCCACAAATAAGATGACATTCCGAGGTCTCAGGGGTTAGGACTTAAACATATCTTTTGGTTGGGACACTATTCAACCCACTATACACTCTTAACCCAAGCTCTCAGCAGACTGTTGGTCACTTAGGCACAAATGTTTGTATTGCTAGGTTTTAAAGCACAGATAGGATGGATGGCACTGAGCCCTTTCTAATCCGCAATGCCCTTCCTCTCTCTAAAGCCCTATTTCATTCTTTCTTCAAGTCACTTCTCAATTTACATCTCCCCAAATGAAAACTAATAACTTCTATACATTCCAACCCGTCCCTCCCCAAAACCCATTTGTTCTGCAGACTTCTCCATCTCTACGAATTCGTATCTGGTGACAAAGTATGTTGCAAAGCAAATGAGCTTCCAATCTTGACCCTGTCACTTATAGCTTTGTCATGACGAGCTATACCTTGGACAAGGTACCCACCTTCTCTGAGGTTGGTCTCCTAATCTATAATATAAGGGTCACAAGAAGAATGAATGATATTGTCTATAAAGCACCCAGTTTGATGCTTGCTCATCTACAGCAAGGACTCAGCCAACACTAGCCATTGTCCTTCCAGGGAAGAACACACACATTTCGTCTGTGATACTGAGTGCCTCCTCTAGTAACAGGCTTTGTGGGAGTTTCTCTGAGGCCAGAAGAGAAACATCATTTGCCCTTAGAGAACTAACGTACAGATTTTTGTATATTCTGATATTCTTAGAGGAAGATTTGGTGATGCTCTTGAATCAGAATACCCCCTGCCTGGTTCATGGCTCTTTCTGGGTCCAGGAAGGCATGTACTTCCACCAGTACTGATGATGGGCATTTATACTAATTCAAAACTTCTTCCAAAAAGAAATTACCTTTCAATAACAACATTTTCTCTCCTGAAAACCTGCATTCAGTAGCTGTTTTTACTAAACTAAAAAGCCCATCTTTTCCTAATTTTCCATCTGATTACTAATTTTCAACAATTCAGTCACTTTTTAGCCACCTTCTCATGTTCTAAGTTGGGGGTGTTTTGATTTGGCCAGCTAATTCTAAAGGTCTCGCCTAACCACGGCCAATTCCCTCTTAGCTGTACTGTCAAGTGAAAAATCACTGCTTGTGACCCCCTTTGAGTTTCTCTGGTGCAATGAGACTGCTGCTTAAAATGATGCTCCAGAAGCATTGCCAGGCTCCTCTGGTGTCTTTTGAATCATTAAAAGAATCAATAATGATTAGTCAAGTTTGGATGCCATATACATTTCCCTGCCAATTTCATGGAAATGGCAAATCTGCATATTTTTTGGAAGATAAAGCCCATGGACTATAACCATGAATCATAAATCACAATGTTGATAAGCCAATTACTATGTTCCCCTAATCTCCCTAGATAGCCGAATGCCACTATTTTCTAGGATCATTCTAGCTGCTATTACTTAAATCTTGCCTCCTCTTTTAAGGTCAAGACAGGGGTTGCACACTGATATCTTGTGTAACTAATGCAATCCTCAAATGAGTATTGTTTGGAAGACATAGTATTAAAACATTTTCCTTTTTTCGCTTTTAGGGGTCCCCAATTCAACATGGTTCCTACCACTCTCCTTTGCATTTTTACCCATTTATGTCACTGCCTGAAGGCATCAGAACTGATGAGTCCTGGAGACATGTGGCAATTTCTCTGGACGATGCTCAGTAGCATTGGCTAATAGGTCCACTTAGAGTTACTAATGACTCCTAGTCTGCTAGGCACACCCATGCAGAGCTGGCTTGGTCATCCTGACGCATGGATTCATATTTCAAGTTTACTCAGACAGTTAATTGTCAGATTATTTGATTCCAAGAACCACATGCTAAATCTCATAGAGTTATGGCACGTCGGTATTGCCTAAGTTGTGCTGTAAAAACACCAGAAGCAATCTGCTCGAAATTTTCCCTCAGTAGAATATTTATTTTTTATTTAGCATCTTAAACAAAATCTAAGCTGGCCCAATAAAGCCCAGAACAAAGTGAAAAATGTACCCAGGGGCTTGAGTTCATGCAGTAGAGTAAGCTTCCAACAGATCAGTCTTTCCCACGTGGAAATGTTAATCTACTCAGGCTGGTGAGTATTCCACAGAACAAGGGTTCCATGGTCAAATATATTGGGCAAACCCTCTGGTAAATTTTTTTTTTAACCGTAGGATCTGTGTTGTTAGCATACTTCAGGAAGAGCTACAATACATGTTATTTCCTCAATTCATTTGTCCAGCAAAATCTGTGCACAGAACATCTGCTCACCAGTATTCCAAGGCACATACTTTTTAAAAGGCCAATGTAGGCTGGTGGGCAGAGTTTGTGACAAATGCTTAATACTTCCACATCATCCTGGTGACCGAGCCACCTCTAAAAACTATAAGACCTTTATGAGACCTTGAGCAAGTCTCACAACTCCTGTGAGTCACCCTTTCTTCATCTGGAAAGTGAACAGGTTAAGTTCTCTTCCAGCTTGAATAGTTTCTGATTTGCCCTAGGACTTTATGATAGAGTATTTGGTCGTTTTCACTAAATGACCAATGTGGATTAAAAAAAAAAAAAAGGAGTGCTCTTCTATAAAACAGAGTTCCAGGACTTCCCAGCCCCACCTGGCTTTGCAGAAATACATTTTGGATTCCAAGGCTAACCAGTTATTACTTCCCCAGAGACTCACTGCCTTTTTCCCTGAGTGGCATTCCAAGCCTTTGAGTGTTAAGATCACTAAAAAATGTCTGCTGATGGCTGCTTCAGCAATCCAAGAATTTTTTAAGGAATTGTTTCTAGAACCCTTATTCATCTGAGTAAGGAAACTGAGAGAGGCTAAAGGATTTTATTATTCAGTTCCTTAAACTTGAGAGAAGTAGGTCTGAAGTTAGTGCCCCTCCAGTGTTTCCAGTTTATCCGTAGGTTGGGTTTTCCTTCTTCACTGCAGTGAAGGATGGAAAAGGAGGTCAACGGGCCCATCGCCTCTCCCTCTGGGTCTTCACTTCCTGGGGTTTAAATCTAATGACTCATCTTCAGGCTTAAGTGGCTTGGCAACAACCCCGCTATTTTCAACACTGATTTGTCTTTTGATGGTTCAGGAAGAAGCAGAAGCAGTTTGTGCAAGTCCCAAACACAGGCCACCAACCTTTCCAACTTATGGCTCTTCTTTCTAAATCCAAAAAGTAGAAACAAATATTTCTGCTTGTTTCTCAAAGAAAGAGAAAAAGTAGGTTTTTCTAGTTATGGATGAGAACAGAGCTTTGTCTGAAAATAATACCTCTAATTAGGTAATAAGGTTGTAACAAAGCACATTCAAAAGGAAAATTAATTCCCATTAAGCAATTCATTCTTAGCACTGTTTGTTCTTATCACAGATGCAAACATATGCTTTGACTTTTCTTCCGGATGATAATCTGTACTTCAGGAACTGAAAGTCTTCAGTTACAAATTTGAGTGAGTCCAGGATAACTACCTAACTGTCCTACATGAGAAATTGCCAATGTTTGGTGGTGGATGGAACACATACATGAATTTATTTCTAATTTGTCTAGCAGGGGTCAGTGAAATTGAAAAAAAATCATATTTTTTGGAAGTCATATCAGTCCATATCTATTGATTGCCAGAGATGGAATTCCAACTCAAACTAGCACTTCAGCCAAAAGACGTGGTGCCTGGGAGGTCTGAGATGTGCATCCTGCTCCAAATGTAGTGAGATCTGGGGCTCCATCTGTAATGCCTGAGCTCTCTCTCCATCTCTTCACTCACCTTTGCTGGGTTTTAATCTCAGGCTCTTCTCCATCTGACAGCAAGAATCTGTTCATAGCCCCAAGTACACTTTTTCCTTGCATCTCCTGATTCTAGAAGAAAAAAGAGACTCTCTTCCAGCTTTCCCAGTGTCAAATCTCATGAAAAGGCTCTGGTGGACCTTGCTTGAGTCACATGCTCATGGCTGAACCTATCAGAAGGAT
This sequence comes from Vicugna pacos, assembly GCF_048564905.1. NCBI lineage: Eukaryota > Metazoa > Chordata > Mammalia > Artiodactyla > Camelidae > Vicugna > Vicugna pacos. Next base: position 84,066,085 of record NC_132991.1, on the reverse strand, counting down.
GGGCTACTCTGATTGGCTGATCTGAGGTCACATGCCCACCCTAGAGTCAAGGCAACAGGGCTGATGTCCTACCACCATGGTGGGAGGGGTAGTTTTCCAAAAGAAGAGAGGCTGGCAGGCACACACAAGGGAATGGCTAGTACAAAAGACACTCACTTACTGACAACCACAGCACTCCAGAAATGAAGGGAGCCTCAGAGTTCAGCTAGCCTCCTCCTCCTACCCAAGACACTGCTGAGGACCCCTCACAGTTGCGATAACCCACACCCCATTTGCAAAATGTCTGTCTCAACTAACACCCTCTGTGAGATGCCTGCTGATAGGAGACTTGAGACCCAGACACTAAAAAATGTGATAAGAATGAAAAGAAAGTTAGTGAGGCAAAGTGCCTAGAATTCAAAGAAAACATTTTTTTAATTTACCCATTGAAAAGTTCCATTTCATTTGGACTTCAGGAATTTCTTTCTCCCCCTACTTTAGTTTTCAATTGCTTAAAATAACATTAAAGAAAATATTTCAAAAAGACTATCTTCCTTCCAATGTCCCCAGCCCGGGAACTAGTCAACTGGTATGAGAACCATAAGTCACCTGAGCAGTGAAGGCTCAGTGCCTGGAAACATCTAAGTAGAATCAATGATTCATGGTTTATTCTTGAAATTCTTCCTAAAATTCTTAAAATTCTGAGTCATGGTTTTCACACTTCCTACCTCCCTGCCTGGAACATCCCTCTCCCTGTCCACATGGCTGGCCTTTTCTCTCCTTCCTTTTCACCTCCACAGAGAAGCTCTCCTGCCTGATTTATAAGAACAGATCACTCAACTGATTCTCCATCACAGAGCATCATTTCTTCCCTCGTGGAGCTAATCACACTTGATCACAGTTCTATTTATTCATTTGCCTGTTTCCTGTTGATCCTAGATTGTAAGACCCATGAAGGCAGGGGCATGCTTGACTTGCTAACACCCATCCAGCAACTAGCATAACGCCTGGCACCTTGTAGAGAATGAAAAATAACTGAAAAAAGTAAACTAGAAGAAAGAAACGACTTAGGACTTCTTGGTCGTTGGCCATGCTGAGAAAATCAGGGGGAGGGTGACCTGCTAGGCACGGGTCATTTCTTTCTGGGTGAAACTGGGGAAGTGATGAGACAGAGTAGGGGGAGGGGACAGGAGCCTCTGCCTTACCTAACGTCTATGAGTCCTCCCACCTCCCGGTTCCCATTTCAGTATATAGTCTCCACTCTGCCCCAGCGAAACTTGCTCTTAGGAGGGAGCAAATAAACTCCATAACTGTGTTGTAAATGACAAAGAACAGTGCAACATGATAACTTTTTAATACAAACTAAAGCTTCAAACTCTTGTCTATAGATTTCAGCCACGGAGGCTGGGGAAGATAGGCAATGTATGGAGCATCCTTAGCGTCTGGAAATATGCAAAATGTTCTCTGTGAGATGCTCAGTGTATAAAGAAATAAATAATATGATCAATGTCCCTGTACATAATGGACAACTTATATTTCCTATCTATATACATATTTCCCATCTATATACATAACATGTATATAAAGGGAAGAAAATATTTGAAACTCACATTTTTAGAAACTTCTGGAGCTGAGAGAAAATAGATTGTTCTTGATAGAAGTAAAGAAGGGGCAAAGCAGATAGTAACACCCTGGAGGAATGTTCTTAAAAGGCTATGGGATAAAGGAGAGAGAAAAGTGGGCAAACATAAGACGTAGGGGAAAGAGGAGGCGGAGGACCAAGACCTCTTAATCTTGAGTTCTAAGCATAAGGCTGGAAGGGAACAGTTTGGCCTGGAGCAGATTAACCAGGGTTCAAAAGTGTTTACTTACATATTGGAACTTTTTTTTTCTTTGTTCTTACTGAGATTTGAAGCTGAGGTCTGAATAAATCCATCCTTACCGCTGGCTCAAAGAGATGTCCAGCCAACGTCAATGGAATTCATGGTTCTAAAGAAGTCTGCTCCTTCTGGGACACACCCGGTTTGGGTGTGGTTTTTTAATCCCTCTTAAAATGTAGAAATGTATTTAATCTCTCTCTGGGTATGAGTCCAAACCGAAGGCCCTATCATGGTGCACTATTAATAAGGGCACTGAGTCATCCATGTTCAAGCAGATGTGGGGGCTCTCGTTTCCAGACCAGCCATTCTCAGCTGATGTGGTCTTCTGAGTCCCTGCAGCTGAGCTCACTCCCAACCTGTCACCTATCTCTCCAACTCAGCAGTTCTGCGCTCTGCATAGTATTCGTGACGCTAAATCAATCAAATGCTTGATTCCGACTTACTCAGGGAAACGTAAATAATGCTACTAACAATATAGATGCTGGGACTTGCTTTTCTTTTTTCCTTCTGGAAGCCACCACTAGAGCTTCAAGGGTGATGAAATGAATAGCTGGGTACCAGCAAACATCTTGATGCCAAAAAAGACTCGCTGATACCACAGACGCCAAGAGAATCAGACACGACTTCCTTCTACGTGTGGTACTGATGTAAATGACCCGGAGTAAGGGACCAGAGCCTGATACTTAACTGGCAACTCATGTCCGGGTCATGTGTTTCCGTGAACCCTGGTGACCACTTCTCTGCGGCCAAAAGAATAAATACAGTGGTAATTCTATGCCTCTGTCCTCACCAGCAAGTCTGTCAAGAGGATTCCTCAACTTCCCTAGACCTCTGTTCTTAATGTGAAAGAAGAAGCTGATACCTTAGTAAATACTGCCTTTGCTTCAAGCATCTGAAATATTTTGAACAGACCACAAAAGCTCTGAGTTTCCTGCGTTACTTGTGAGCATTTTGAATGGGCCCTACTACTTAATTGAATTTGTGTTGGGGATTTCTGCACTGACTGGCCATATTCTCTCTGTAAAGTGGTTTTGGAAATCGTGAACACAGGAATTTGATTACATGGACATATTTTTCCAATAAAGGCTTGTTCAGTTTTAGCCATAGATACGCCTTGGGTCAAAACAAGCTGCTCTATGAAAAATAAGGTATATAAATCAGTAAGAAAGGGAAACACCTGAGGTGAGGCTACAGTGTAAACGAACACACTCATAAAACTCCAGGACGTAGCCGATCCGTTCCCATTCTAGTCACGTAACTCTGGAGTCAGAATGAACCTCTTCTAACCTCTCGTTTTACACATGAGGCCCAGAGAGAGCGAAAGTTATGTCCAAAGTCAGGGGGCTGGTTCATGGCAGAGCTAAGGCCGGCTCTGTACCTTGACAATAACAGGAAGCATTGCCTTTGCCTTACGATTCTTCTCAAGCCAAATTTGTTCACTGTGATTCTTATTCAGTCAACCTAAGTTTATGACTGATCACAAGGTATCAGGCACTGGGATGACTGTGAAATAATGCAGAGTTGATCTCTGCCCTCTTGGAGCTTACATTCCAGTAGGTGAAATAGATGAACAGATACATAAAATGTTTACAAATTAGGATATGAGCTTTTTAAGAAAAAAAAATAATTAAGGGGCTGAAAGAGAATAACAGGGAAGTATGCACTTCAGAGACAGCAGTTACCTACCAAATCATAGTTCCCATCTTTGGACGGAAGTGACATTTAAGCTCAGACATCTGTAGGATGGAAAAGAGAAAGCCACAAAAAGAGTTTGAAGGGGCATGAGAAGAAGATGCCAGGCTTACAAAGGTGCTTTCGATGTTGTTGAGCATGAGGCCAGTCTAGACTGTTCTCTGATAAGAGACCTACTTATGGTCCAAAGAGGGACCATGCCTGACCTCCATGCATAGGTGGTTCATCTCTTCATTGGTCTCGCGACAATGCTACTTGTATTCACAAGGAGGGAGCTCGTCATGTTACTTGGAATGGGACCCACGCTCTTACCCAGCCTCTCCCCCATCCCACCCCTCTTTCACAAATAACATAAGGAAAGAGGCTGAGGTTCCTCAGATCCCCACTCCTAGCCCTGCTCAAATGACCCTGACTTCTTCCTGATTAAACTGAGAGCAGGTCTTCCTAGCAGGGGAAAAACTAAACAAATATAGGACTTAGGAAATTATTCAAATAGTTCATGAGTGATGGAGAATCCCACCTGCCTTCCTCAGTTATATTTGTAGAATACATATATATATATATATATATATTTGGTTCTCTGTATTTTACACACCAAATATGTGTTACAGAAAAATGATGCTTCAAAATTAGCTGCATGGGACTTGCTCATTTGATAACATGGAAGTTTCTGATTGCATCTGAATCCATTGGCCTTCTTCAAATTTAGCTCATTAAAATATCCCAGGGCCACTTATGTTCATTTTTTTAAAATGTATTCTCCTTTGGGGGCATACATAGGAATATTTCCTCAAAGTTTCAGCCAACCTCCACTAGACTCCCTAGTGTCCGACTTCACACTCTGTGGTATAAACATTTTGTAGGTAACGTGAATGTGAACCCACCCTGTCTGTCTGACTCAGTCAATAACTTGACCTCTCAGCTAATCTGAGATCTGATGGCTACAGCCTGCCTGGTTGTTCGGCAGCCGGCTAATTCAGCTGGAATGGTGGTCACGGAGCTGGAGATACAGATTCCGTTCCCCAGAGGACTAATTAGTTTCACACAGAGAAAAAAATTTTTCCAAACTTCCCATGTAGCCCCAGCCCTCTATTTTGGACGTGCACTCACTGGGGAAGGAAGGGTATTCTAACTCAGCACCCCCTGCCCCGAATCTCCAGAATCCCCATTATTCTCGAGAAAGTTCTTGTAAGAGATGTTTAGACTCGTTAACTCAGCCTCCCTTTATCAGAGTTACTGCTTAAATGTCTGGATTCCTTCCTCCTCCCTACACTACTCCATTGAAAAATTCCTGCTAAAACCACCAACAATCTGCTAACTGCTCCGAGTAAGGACCATTCAGAGCCAATCTAGTTCTCCAGGGAGGAAAAACAGTGGCAAACATAGTCTCACTCACAGAAGATAAATGAGCCCTCGTGGATGCTGTGCAGCCAGCTCCTTCCCCAGCTGCTGGGGCGGATGCGGGCTGAAGGCTTGCAGCTGGATTGCTCTCTGGGAATCCGTGTCAGCTGAAAGCAGCTGTCTCTCTCAAAGTCTTTACCTTTCTGGGCACAGCCAGCATCCAATGACTGGTTGGTAGGGGAGTGAGTGTAAAATTTCAGCCTTCTTGCCTTAAATTAAGACAACCCTAGGGGGCCATCCTTGTTCCCAAGCTCCTTGAAGGATTGACTGAAGCCTTTGTTGCAACTGCCATGATGTGACACTATCTCTTGACGAGAACTCCAATGGAATCTCCACCACAGGAGGGAAAGTGATTGATTCGGACAGACATATAAACACATTTTGTGGGTTCTGGGTCTGCCTTTTCTTCCCACAGGATCTCAGCCAGCAACACTGTGTGAATATCTGATCCGCTAACTTGAGTCCTACATCATATTGGACCAGAGAACCCACCTAAGGGCAAAGAGGTGTTGCAGTGGTCACATGACCATGGGATCTACTGGCCCCATTACTTACTACACTACTCAGATGCTGCTGCCCTGTAGAGCAATAAAATGGAATTTTGAAGGTACAATTGTGGTACCAGCTTGAAGGCAATACCCTGGAAGGGGGCCGCCTTCCCTCCCCAAACCCCCAGGATTCAGCCTGCATGCTAAATCAGTCACCACTGCATGGTGTTCTACAGAAAGTAGAACACAAGTACCCAGAACCACCGGGTGGGAGTAGGAGTGGTCCCATCCCCCATCACGCCCAGTGATGTGCTCTTGGTCTTCATAACTCTAGTTCTTATGGATCTAAAAGCCTTAGTTCCCAGAGTGGAAGCATTTGCACCAAGGGGCAAAGCAAGAGTCCCATTAAACTTTAAGCTACTGGGCTGCACCCAGTCACTTCAGTTTTTTCCTGCTAAGAAACAGTAAGGCAAAGAAAGTTGTCTCCACCCTGGCCGGGATGATTGATTCAGATACTCAGAGGAGGTAAGGCTGCTGTTACCTAGTGGGGAGAGGAAAGGTTATATTTGGCACCCGGGTGACCCGCTTGAGCCTCTCTTGGTGCTCCCCTGCCCAGTTGAGACAGTGAATGGATAAATGCAGCAGCCACAGCCTGAGAAGGGCACACTGACCAATGCTCAGACCTCCCGGGGTTGAGGTTCTGGATTATCCCTCCAAGTAAACCACCTGAACCAGCAGAAGTGACAGCTGAGGGTGAGAGAAATCTAGAATGGGAGATCAGCTGCAGCTCTGAGACCAGCTACAGTGAGGGGACCTGTAGTTCATCCTATTCACTGTTTTCTTGTAAGTATCTCTAGGGAGAGGGATCAAGTAGAATCCTGGGAGAGTTGTTCCCACAGTGTATTATATGCAAAACCTTGGATCCAAGCAGCACAAAAGGTAAACAGCAGTGTATGTTTTAGGGCACCACCCAGATCCTCCCTCTCAAGACAGTGGTGCCCACTCCCCCAGTGGCTGGGAGTGTTAACAGCAGAAGATGTTCAGGTGAATTGCCCTCCAGAAATTGCTGAATGTTAAGTAGAGCCACCCCCACAAGGCCATGCCTTCTTCTCACTGGCAGCTCACATCCCATGACTGGGCAATCCTGGGAGGGTATAAAGAACCACCCCCTTTGCCTGAAGGCAAGATTACTCTGAAGGATCGTCTCAGTTTTTGAGTTCCCCATAAAACAGAGTGAGGGCTTTGTGACTGCACTACAGTCCAACTTCTCCCTCTGACCAACCCTGCTTCTGTCAATCCCCCATGAGTACTGATATTGGCAACACTCCCCAGTAAACTTTCTACATACCAATCTCTATCTCAGAGTCCGCTTCCTGGGGAACCCAAGACAGGAGCCTGAGTATAGGAAGACGGTATCACATAAGGTTTAAGGGGGGTTGGATTCTGAAGTTCTATAGAGCTGGTGCCGTTCCAGCTTTCCATGTATTACTGCCTGTGAACTCGTAAGCAAGATGTTTACATTCCCTGAGCTTCTGTTTCTGCATCTGTTAAATGATAATAATAATGTGGCACTCAGATGGTTATTGTTGATCACTAAATTAGACAGGCTGAAGTTCTTAGCACCGTGTTTGGCATAATAAGCACTCAAATGGAAGCGCATATACTTAAGTGCGTCTTCTGCTGGCTTCCTCCTGAAACAGACACTGAGCCTGATATTTGAAGGCAGGTAGTTTACTAGGGGCATGAGCCCCAGGAAGCGCTCACAGGAGAAAAGGAAGTAAGATGGGGAAAGGAAGAAAGTCAATACCGGGTGTGTTAACAAGAAAGTTAATGTTGCAGGCAGTTAGGACTCAGTCTCACCAGGGACTTCTGAAAAGTTGGGTAGAACTTGCTTTTTTCCAAGAAGGGTAAGGAAGCTGGGGTGTTACCCCCAACTCCTATCCATCATTTGTTGAATGCTTTCCCCCAGAGCATTAATTCCTTGGTAATTTCAGTCTGCCTCATGTGCTCTTGGGCCAAGCACAACCCAGCAATGAGAGAAAACTCCTGGTAGAGAGTGAGAGGTGCTTGCAGGCAGGAGCCGTTGTGTGGGAATGGCGGATGCAAGGAGTATGGATAGGGCAGTGACAACATTGGCTGTGGTCTGTGTTTGCACAAATGATACAATACCAACAGCTGTCTTTAACATTTTCACTTCATTTATACACTTTCATCTTCTCTTGATCTTCTCACTGTCTTATATTTTGGAGAGTGTAGTGGGTTGACTGTTTCTCCACCCTCCAAACAATGTACAGTTACATCATAACCCTTGGAACCTGTGAATGGGAACTTATTTGGAGAAAGGATCTTTGCAGCTGTAAGCAAGTTAAGGATCTTGAGAAATGGATCATCCGTGTGGGCTCTAAACCCAATAACAAGTGTCTTTATGAGAGGCAGAGAGTTTTGTGACAGAGAAGGAAGAGGCAGTGTGACCATGGGGTCAGGGACTGGGGTGATGCCGCCACAGGCAGAGAACATATGGAGTCATCAGTAGGTAGAAGAGGCGGGGGAGGGTTCTCCCCCGAAGACTGGAGGGGCAACAGCCCTGCTGACACCTTAGTTTTGGGCTTCTGGCCTCCAGAACTATGCAAAGAATCCACTTCTGATGTTTTAAGCATCCCAGTTGATGGTAATTTGTCATAGCAGGCGTGGGAAATGAAAACCAGGAGTTTCCATCCATTTGTTTCTGAAAGTGTTTGGCCTCCTTCAGAGAATGTCAGCAGCCATTGACCATAATTTGGAGCTTTGTACTGAAGAAGAGAGAGGCTTGCAGACAGACCAGCCCTCTAGTCCTAACCAGGTTCTAGAGGAACTCCACTGACTGTATTTCTCAGACTGGCAGATGAGCTCCAGACCTGGAGAACCAGGCACTTCTCAGCGCTGCTCCCCTCTGGCCCCCTCTGGTTCTCTGGCTCCAGATTACAAGCATAACCCCTCTCTGAGGTTCCCTGGACATTTCAGAGAAGCCACAGGACATGAGCTCTCTTCTGTGCTCACTTAGGCAGTCTGAAAACAGTGAGTTATATTAAGGCTAATTGAGGAAGCTGACTACTCTACTGGAAGCACTTTGAAATGCATTCTGCAAATTGATGCACAAGTTGGATCTTTATTCCACAAACATTTATCAAGACCTGGCAAGGCTTTCTAGATTCAGCAAATAAAAATACAGCATCAAGTTGAATTTTAGATAAATTATTTTTTTCAGTGTAACTATGTTCCATGCAATATTGGGGATGTACTTACACTAAAGTATTTACACTTTTTTTCATCTTCAAGGAGGCATTAATGATTTTCAGTGATTCTGATTTCTTTTTTTTAACATTTTTTATTGAGTTATAGTCATTTTGCAATATTTTGTCAAATTCCAGTGTAGAGCACAATTTTTCAGTTATACTTGAACATATATATATTCATTGTCACCTTTTTTTCTCTGGGAGCTACCATAAGATCTTGTGTATATCTCCCTGTGCTATACAGTATAATCTTGTTTATCTATTCTACAATTTTGAACTCCCAGTCTATCTCTTCCCACCCCCCACCCCCTTGGCAACCACAAGTTTGTATTCTATGTCTGTGAGTCTATTTGTTTTGTATTTATGCTTTGGGTTTTGGTTTTGGTTTTTGTTTGTTTTTTTTTTAGATTCCACATGTGAGCGATCTCATATGGTATTTTTCTTTCTCTTTCTGGCTTGCTTCACTTAGAATGACATTCTCCAGGAGCATCTATGTTGCTGCAAATGGCGTTATGTTGTTGGTTTTTATGGCTGAGTAGTATTCTATTGTATAAATATACCACCTCTTCTTTATCCAGTCATCTGTTGATGGACATTAGGCTGATTCCATGTCTTGGCTATTGTAAATAGTGCTGCTATGAACATTGGGGTGCAGGTGTCATTTTGAAGTAGGGTTCCTTCTTGATATATGCCCAGGAGCAGGATTCCTGGGTTATATGGTAAGTCTATTCCTAGTCTTTTGAGGAATCTCCACACTGTTTCCCACAGTGGCTGCACCAAACTGCATTCCCACCAGCAGTGTAGGAGGGTTCCCTTATCTCCACAGCCTCTCATCATTTGTCATTTGTGGACTTTTGAATGATGGCCATTCTGACTGGTGTGAGGTGATACCTCATTGCAGTTTTGATTTGCATTTCTCTGATAATTAGTGATATTGAGCATTTTTTCATGTGTCTATTGACCATTTGTATGTCTTCCTTGGAGAATTGCTTGTTTAGGTCTTTTGCCCATTTTTGGATTGGGTTGTTTGTTTTTTTCTTATTAAGCCGTATAAGCTCTTTATATATTCTGGAGATCAAGCCTTTGAAAAAATACTTGTTTTTTCACCTGAAGTTCAACTTGAACTGGGTATCCTGTACTTTCTCTGGCAACTCTGGGTGGTGATTCCTCTGCATAGACCACCCTTTCCCCAGGCACCTACATGGCTCAGTCCCTCACTTCCCTCAGATCTGATCCCATTAGAGAGGCCTGCCCTTAGTGCTTTGTCTGCAAGAACTTAACACCATCATCAACTCCACCCTTCTCTATCCCCAGCCCCAGACTATTTCTTCTTCTCAGTACTTAATGACAACCTGGCAGAGTATTCTGACAGGCTATTGTCCATCTTCCCCACTGGCACATCAACCCTGCATGAGTAGGGATTTGTTTCATTTATTGAAATTTTTCTCATTCCTGGGACAGAGTCTGGCACAGGATAGGCCCTTAGTAACTACTCATCAAAGAAATAAGTTTGAATGGCTTATAATTTGCTTTAAATTGTTGATTTCTATACAGACTATTTGCAGGTAAATATTGAAGTTTAAAATTTTAATATTGCTCTCCTTCAGGAATCATACTCCCTCTCACCCTCCCCTTCTCCCATCAGGACAGACCCCGTCAGTAAGGAAACATCTCAAGCAAGAAGCAAATTTACCTTAACTCTTGGGTTTCTTCAATTGAATCTTTTCCCTTCCTCTTTCCTTGTTGAATGCCAGCTTGGAGACATAAGAGTCTTACTTTTTTAAATATAGTTGACATACAATATGATGTCAGTTTCAGATGTACCACACAGTGACTTGACATTTGCATACATTATGAAGTGATCACCACGGTAAGTCTAGACTAACCAACTAGTCCCCATGCGGTTATTACAGTATTATTGACCATATTCCTTATGCTGTATGTTATATTTCTGTGGCTTATTTATTTTACAACTGGAGATTTGTACCTCTCAATTACCTTTTTTTCTACCCCCACAACCCTCCCCTCTGACAACCATCCATTTGTTCTCTGTATCTGTGAGTCTCTTTTCATTTTGTTTTGTTTGTTTTGTTTTTTAGATATTGCACATAAGTGAGATCATAGGGTCTGACTTATTTCATTTAACGTAGTACCCTCTAGATCCATCCATGTTGTCCCAAATGGCAAGATTTCAATTTTTTATGGCTGAGTAATATTCCAGTGTGTGTGTGTGTGTGTGTGTGTGTGTGTGTACACAAAACTTTTGCATAGCAGAGGAAACTAGCAACAACATGAAAAGGCAACCTACTGAATAGGAGAAGATATTTGCAAAAGATATATCCCACAAGAGGTTAATATCCAAAATATTATATAAGTCAACATCAAAAAAACAACCTGATTTTAAAAAATGGGCAGAGGACCTGAATAGATATTTTTCCAAAGAAGACATACACATGGCCAACAGCCACATAAAAAGATGCTCAACATCACTAATTATAAGAGAAATGCAAATCAAAACCACAGTGAGATACCACCTCACACCTGCAGAATGGCTATCATCAAAAAGACAACAAATAACAAATGTTGGTGAGGATGTGGGGAAAAGGGAACCATTGTGCACTGTTGGTAAGAATGTAAATTGATGCAGCCACTATGGAAAAAGTATGGAGTTTCAAAAAATTAAAAACAGAACTGCCGCATGATTCAGCAATTTCACTTCTGGGTATTTACCTGAAGAAAACAAAACACTAAACAGAAGGGATATATGATGTACCACTATGTTCACTGCAGCATTATTTACTATAGCCAAGATATGGAAGCAACCTATGTGTCCATCAATAGATAAATGGACAAAGTAGAAGTCATTTATTTAGAAGTCACAGAAAAACATGTAAGTCCTCATCCTTTAGTTGGCAGAAAAGTATAGCTTTAGAAGCCCCACTGATACTTGAATTAGAGGACTCATGTGACCTTGAGTTCTCCCTGAGATATCATGTAGGCCGATTTATCTGTAATTGACAATCTGGGGAAAGCAAAAACAAACGTTAGAAATTAAAGAGGTGACCCATGTTATTTCATCTCATGCTCCACTTTTCTATCTGTCCCTTGTCCAGGGATAAGGAGAGAAATTGCCCTCTGTCTTATGATAGAGTTCAGGCAGAAAGAAAATTATGGCTGTTGTACCAGCTGCTGGGTGAGGCCTACTGTTTTCATTCCAATTAGTCTAGCACTTGAAGGACGAGAAATTGTTTGGAAACATCTAACAGGCAGGTATGCTGGGTTCTGCAAAGTTGACAGCAAGGAAAGGGAATCTCAGCTCACCCATCCAGTACCCAAAGGACAACGTTTATCTTCTGTATCTTTACCCAAAGCAGATGCTTGAGCCAGGATAGCACTGGTCAGGAAACTAAATGGGGCTCAGATGAATGTACAGCTCTCCAAAACCCCAGCAGGGAAGGGTCTTTGTGACGTTCTCCTGCCCCAGTCACCGCCACCCCCACTGCCACCACCGAGTTCATCACCATGTGCCTGAGCCCTGCCAACTGACACTGGATTCTAGGCTTTGCCTTGGGAATCTGGAGGTCCCTGCCAGGCACCAATCTTCATCATCTCTTTCACTTGCACAGAAATTGTTAGTGATAATGTAGCATTTGTCCCATCAGGGTTCTTCTGCCTGATGTTCAAAACCTTCCATCATCTACTTCTTCCCTACCATCGGCCTCCACCCACCCGTCTCTCTAATTCCTGCCTTCTTGTTTGGCCTACATCCCCTACAAGGCATTCTTTCAGAGTGATCCCTTTGCCATGTTTCTAGCCTGAATTTGCCTCATCTTCAAGATCGACTTCAGCCTTCACCCGTCTCTCCTTAAAGGTTCTAAAACTCCAATTTTATCATTTTATTATATACTGGCTGCATTTTAACATTTTCTGTTGTCTTTTATTTTCCCAGCTAAATTCTAAGTGCCTTGAGATCTGGAATATCTATATGGAAAATAAAAATTACATCTGATGATTGATTTATTTTTAAATGGCCCCAGTGGCAGAGCACCGAACACCTAACATCAACATCTAAGTTGGTAGCCATAACTTTGGTTCTCTCTTACAAACAACAAGAGAGAGATCTTTGTTGGTTCAACGGCTCCCTGACACTGAAATTTAGACAAGCTTGTTTGATCAAATTTGGGAAATCTGCAGTATCTTGACACTAGCTTAATGAGGGCTGGTTTGTAGCCTATTTTTGAGGGGTCAAAATAAACATTTATGCACTCAACACTGATTATATATTATCTTTAATCCTTACAACAAACTTCTGCAACAGGATTGTTATCCTAATGTTAAGAATTTAGAAAAGCTTAGTCAGGTAAGAAACGTGCCCAAGTTCACGTAGTCAGGATTTGAATTACAGGCTGGGATAACTTTCAAGCCCTTGAGATCTGGCTTTCAGGGTAGCTCCTATTCATTCTGCAGGTATTACAGATTATAAGCACCAACATCATTATTATAGAAATGGGTGAACAAAAGAATGTGGGCCCAGAGTTGCTGACGGTCAAATGTTCAAATAAACTGGCAGCATTGTTTGCCTAGGAATTAGTCAATACATTATTTCTGTACATCCCCATGGGTATTTGAAAAAACTCAAATCACAAAGTCTTCAGAAAACACCACATTAGCTCAAAATTTTGGCTTGCTGAACCTGATTATGCTCAGGAAATATTAAACATGTAAATATGATTGATTGTCTTCCCTGAGGGAAGGGGGAAAATCAATGTTTTACTTTTCTTCTAGTTTGGTCAAGCTTTTTTTTTAAAGTCTTCCTTTTGAAGTCTAAATGCGTAATCCAAATAAGCCCTGACACCCTGCAAAGCTTCATCTTACACAGACGCATTGAAAAATGTGTGGCTCAATAGCCAAAAAAGTAATTTAATGGAAATTTCATTCTTTACTTACATCTCTTGTAGAATATCAAAAGGGATCAAATTCCTAAACCATGGGAACACATATCAAAACCTGTTTCCTCTTACACCAATTTTTTCTACACTGAAGTTGTTTTGAAGCCTCTCATTTATCAAATCCTTGAAATTCTTTCTAACATTCAACCCATGTAAACTCTGTCTTCCACTCCCTCTCTGGTCCACTATCCTTCTCCACCCATTCTTCTCATTTGACATCACACATACACACAGACAGACTAACAGAACTGCAAAATTCCTAAGTGTGGAAAATTAAAAATGGCTGCAATTCTTTATGTCTCTCTATAACCGTACCTTTTGCAATGTGATTTTATAGCTTCTCTTGTTGAGGTAGAAGTGACCGTGTGCCAACTCCAAATTTAGACTTCAAAAAATACTTTGCCTGTCCCCCACCCCTACCCTGTGCCTCTTGTCCTGACATGACTATGTGAACAAGCATAGGTTAGCCCGCTGGAAGATAAGTAGAGGAAAGCCTAGTTGTTCCAGCTGAGAACATCCTAGACAAGCATTCAGCCAACCAGCCATCAACGTGTAAGAGTATAGTAAATACCAGCAAAGCCAGCCAGCAGCCAGACTAGCAACCTATCACAGATGCATAAGCAAGCCCAGCCAAGACCAGAAGAACCACCCAGCTAACACACAAATTAACGTTCACAGTTTTAAGTCACTGTCTTTGTTTTTGAGAGTGGTTTGTTACACAGCTCTAGAGCACTAGCTAACTGATACATCAGTGAAAGAGGAAAATCAAACCTGGAAGCAGAGGGGAAGTAGAAAATACTCATAAGTAAATTTTGTTTCCTTTTGCTAGGAGCTGATATTTATCAGTGAAAGCTCCTGTCAGTCAGCAATAAAGGGTTCAGTGCTATCATTTCCTTCTTCTTTGTGTATGATCTACAAAAAACAACACTGGTCAAAAATTTTTAAAAAACTATACATGGACGTCCTATGACAAATGTAAAAATCTTCTCTAGCCCCTGCTTGATCATAACAATTTAATCTGCAATCTTCCTTATAGTCTAAGGTAAAGGTCTTTTCCTATCACACACATGGCTTCTAGTCAGAGTCCACTGGTTTTGTTGAGAGCAGTGCCTACATTTCAAAGAAGGATTTATCAGAATCTGTGAAAGCTTTATGTATGAGCAACAGCAATGTGTAAGTCACTGGTTCCTGGCAGAGCTGTAATAACATCTACATATTGGCTGCATCCACTTAGGAAATATTCCCCTTTTGAGGGTATTCGTTTGCTTTCAGACATTTTGGACATAAATTGTTTTGAAGTTAGGGTACATACCTCTGAGACATTGCCAAAGAACTGCTTTCATCACATCCAAACCCTCTTCCCACAAGATACTCTATAGCTTGTTTATTTTAAAAAGGAGATCCATAACATGATAATGATGATAAGGCATTTCCTCAAGATTTAGCACACACATTTCAAGACAAATTGAATTAGGAAATAATATGTAATGTCACCATCTGGTGACTTTCCCCAAATGTTACAACTATCTCCATGCCAATGCGCAACATTTTATTAATGCCTTTAAGCAATAAAAGATGATTTTTAAAAAGACATATGGGAATTGTTTTGTAATGTTTGATAATCTCATAAAAAACAGTGTATTGGAGTGTCTTTGGGGGGTTCTGTGTTTACAACACTGAATCCAACTGTAACTAAATTAAGCGCAAAGGAACTTATTGAGAAGGTCATGGAATGAGTCTCACAATCAACAGAAAAGCTAAAGCAAACAAACAAAAACCCCCTCAGTCACCTGAAAGGACAGGGAACACAGTTGGCACCAGGTCTGAGGTGTCAGGAATTATTTAATGAATCACATCTTCAAATTGCCATTGTCATGACGAACAACCTCCAGCTGTTTTCAGTCTCCTGGGGCCATTTTCGTTATGATTCCAATTCCAGGAAGAGAGTATCTGCTTGGCTTAACTTGTGTCACCTACTCAGTCTTGCCCAAGGGAGGGCGAGGCCACCTCAATTGACAGTCGCCCCCAGGACACTTCCAATGGGGCAGTGTGCGTGGAGGGGAAGACAGTAGTTCCCCAAAGCAACATCAGTGTTCTGTGGTCTGAGGAGTGAAAACTGGGTTTTGGGAAATCAAGTAACAGAAGTCTCCACTCAAAAGACCTCGGGAAGTTGAATGAAACCTAAAGATCCCCCCCTACTTTGCTCTACCATCTTCCGCTCTATGCAGACTTGTAAACACTGTTGAAAACGGCTCTATGGACAAGGCCTGGAGCAAAGGTGAGAGATGAACTATTCCAAAGGCAATTTGAAAGGAGAGAGGGGATTAGCTTTCAGCTTAATTGGGCATAAAAAAGACCCTGCTGTCACCACTAAGGCAGAGTGAATAAGGGAGCAGAGAATATGGAGAAGTAAAAACACACATAAACAAACAGACAAAAAAAGCGAAGCTGGTAACAAACAAAGAAGCTCTCACAGACTTAGAGAACAAACCAGTGGTTACTACTGGGGAGAGGGAAGCAGGAGGTGAAATATAGGGACAGAACATAAAGAGACACAAACTATAAGGTACAAAATAAGCTACAAGGATGTATTGTACAACACGGGGCATATAGCCAGTATTTTGCAATAACTAAAAATGGAGTATAACCTTTAAAAATTGTGAAGCACTGTATTGTACACCTGTAATTTTATAATATTGTACAGCAATTACACTTAAATTTAAAACAATAACAACAGTTTAAAAAAGCAAAGGAGAAGGAAATAAATCCATTATGAGGGAAAAAATGCCATGATAATGACTCTCCCTCTGAAACTATGTAGACTAAACAAGTGCAGAGTGGATGCTTGCTTATGTTAACATCACTGTTTTCTACATCTTAACTGTGACTTCAGAGATACCCAGAATAATTTCAAGTTTTGTATTTTCTAAGTTGATCCTCTCTGCCCTCTCTTCTTTGTACCTCAACTGACTCTTTCCTCTTAAAATTAATTTAAACCTAACCTTGTGTTATTAGTAGTGATGGTGGAGAATAACATGTCATTACCCTTCCTATCTCATATGTTTACCATTCTTTTTTTTCTTTAAGTGGAGGTATAGGGGATTGAACTCAGGACCTCGTGCATGCTGAGCACATGCTCTGCTACGGAGCTATGCCCACCCTCCTTATGTTTGCCATTCTTAAACCAATCCCAGTCTTGCTGTGAGCCAAGCTAAATGGTCCAATGACCTTTTCCCACTAGTATTCAGCCCTTAACAAGTTTTCTGAAAGAAGAGGTATCACCTTCACTGTGTTCTCAGAAGAGGCCCAAGTCTATCTTCTCTCCATTCAGAGTGCAAATGATTTGTTTTAAAGGAAGAATTATACTGAACTGATGGAGTTTGACCCCCATCCTTCCTTTAAAATGTATGCTTGCAAATATCCTCCCACACAAATGCAATGGTAGTTTCCTTAGGGCACATTAAGGCATCTCAACCTGAGTTGCTAGCATCTCAGCATCCTAGACTGATGGGGGAGGGGCAGAAACCACAATAAGAAGGAGCCAGGACAAGCTTGGCAAGCCGCCCAGGCTATAAGACCAGCCCCCAACCAAATCAGCCAATCAGGAAATGTAATAATAACATCAGGTGGTATTCATGTGTGCGGGACTTAGGTCAAGTGTTTCACATGCATGGTCTCATTTAATTCTCTTATTCACCCTTGCTTTGGGGTTATTTTTCTCATCTACAGAGGATGAAACTAGGGCTCAGAGGGTGAAGAAATGCATTCACAACTACACGGTGTAGGAAGTGTCAGAGCCAGGATTCAGACCGGGTCGTCTGGCTCCAGGACTCAGGCTGGAAATGGCTGTTCTCACTAGGATGATACCCAATGCTGGAGGTGGAGATGAGTGCCCAGTCTGGTGGGCAGCTGCCTAACGGGTCTAAGAGAAGGCCGTGGAAGGCCAACACCCTGAGAGAGGATTTGACAAGGACTGGGCAGGATATGGGACATCCTGCCGGGGCAGGATGAGCTGGTGGGGAGGAGAGGCCTGGTCTTGAGCCTCAGCAGCAATCCAAATGTCAAACGTGTCGGTGTCTGACTGCCTCAGTCGTACCCAAGATGAAGACCAGAGGCTTGTTGCCCAGTGGGTGTTGTTGAGGCGAAGCTCACGAGCCAATGAGAGACAAGCCTGGGAATACGTCAACAGTTGCCACACCACCAGGGCCATGCTCGGTGTCTGACTTGAGCCTAGATAAACGGTCACCTAAGAGACCAGAGCCACAGCCAGAACCTATGTATTCCCTCCAGCCCTGCTCACAGCCAGTACTGTGTGTGCCCACTCACTGTATCCATCCAGGCCCCGATCCGTTCCTTGCTGGACCAGAACCCTAAAAACCTACCTAGCCCTGCCCTGCCCTCCTCTCTCCAGTGAGCTGAACCCTGTTTCTCAGCCCAGCGGCCATTTGTCAGTAACACCATTTCATTCCAAACACATCCTCCCTGGATCCAAAATGCAACTAACCATCGATGCTGGCTACCGTGACCACTCAGAGGTCTTACTACTGTGTCCTCAGTCCCCAAACCAGACCAGTTGGCTGCTGATGCCAGGCCTGGTCAAACTCAGTCTTACCTGGTAATTAAGGTGGCTGGCTCCCTTCCTTGGGCAAGGATCTCCCAAACGGTCGCTGTCAGTTTCCTCCGCCCCTGCAGCCCAAGCCCAGTCTGAGTCTGCATGCTCTCCCCCGCTACCAGCCTGTGGATGGGGTCCCCACACTCCTGGGGTCAAGCTTGTTATCATAACAGCAGCTGCAAATCAGAAACCCAGTTGTAGGGACCGGCCCTACGTGGTGTGGGGCAGACAGCACAGGTCACCGGGATAAGGGCCACCTCGGGCTGCCTGGCTCCACACACGCAGGGCTGGGGATCACGGAGGCTGCTATGACCTCACTCCCTCTTTCATGCTCTCTCACTGCTGGGCATTTGTATCGGATGTTCTGTTCCCAGGGGCCTGCCTCCTCTTACCTCTGCCCAGAACTCCCCAAGATACCCGCTGGCTTTTCCCATGTTGAAATTGCATTTCTTCTCTGCTTATTGTTTTGGGGGAAGAAACAGTTATGAAAGCCCTTTCTGTGGCTGTCCCACTGGCTGGTGTCCATGCAGGTGGGACCTTGGTCCTTCAAGCCAATGGCTTCACTCCTTTCAGGCAACACTGAGCCGCTCCAGGCAGCCCTCACCAAGGACACCGTCAGCCTGGCTGTTGCTCATTAGCTCTCAGGAGCTGGGATGAAGGAATCAGAATCAGCTTTTTCGGAGATCCACAACTCTTCCCCTTGAGCCAGGACTGTTCACCTCGAGAATGGGAGTGGGTTTCATGAGTTATTGTATTTGAATAGTATTTTTCAAATGTGCATTTTCCTGAAAATAGGGTCCATTTCTTTAAGCAGATTCTCTCCCTCACCCACCCTCCCTACGTCCTGTTGATGTTGTCCCTGGACATCCTCTGCACCTGCATCCCCCACCATTACCCTGGTCCAAGCTGCCGGAACTGCTGTAACAGCCTCCCAGTGGCCCAGGCCTATGCTTTTGCCCGCCACCACCCGCCCCCCCACAACCATCAGACACCAACTAGGGTCAGAATGATCCTTAAAAATTTAGTTGGTGGGGGCAGCCTGTCAACTCAGAGAGCTGCACCCTTCCACTCCCACTCATCCGCTGAGATATTTCGCTTTTGCTGCACAGTTTCTTCCCCTGTGCTCTGCCCTCGGCGGACGCTCTGCTTCCACCAGCCCAATTCCCGCCATCACTGTGATCCTGAGTCAAGATGGATATTTGAAGAGCTGGTACACAGAGAGGTGGAAGGGAAGGGTAAGGCCGTGATAAAGCCATGGCGCTGCAGGCTGACAGCTGGGGCAGAGGAAGGGTGAGGGAGGGAAGGCGGGATGAAGAGGTAAGAGGTTCCAGAGCTGCTCGAGCGGGCAGGATAGAGACGGCGGTTTCCAAAAGTGCGGTTGTGTGTTATAAATTACACCATGTATTAGTCATTGTGGTGGGTAGAACAGTGTCCCCCCAAAATGCATGTCCACCCAGAACCTCGGAATGTGACCTTATTTGGAAATAAGGTCTTTGCAGATCAGTTAAGATGAGGTCATGCTGGATTCTTGTGGGCTCTGAATACGGCATTGGTACCCTTATGAGAAGACACAGACTGACACATAGATACACACAGAGAAAAAGGCCACGTGAAGATGAAGGCGGCTACAAGCCAAGGGACACCAAGGTTCGCCAACGACTACCAGAAACTAGGAAGAGGCAAGAAAGAATTCTTCCCTAGATCCTTCAGAGGGAGCCTAACCCAGGTGACACCTTGATTTCAGACTGGTAGCTTCCAGAACCGAGTATAAATTTCTGCTGCCACTCAGTTTGTGGTACTTCGTTACCGCAGCCCTAGGAAGCTAACACAGTTGTGTTACACCAGGGCAACAAACAAACCCTGAAACCTCAAGGCCTTAAGAGGGGGTTTTATTTCTCACTCACCCAAAGTCTGATGCAGGACACCAGCCCTCTTACACCTTGTCATCCAGAAAGGTGACCTCCAAGATTACTGCTGCAGGTAAAGCAAGGACTGAAAGATCACACAAAATGTGTTTGAGAACCAGACCTGAAAATGACTTTCATCATTCTTGGCAAACCCAGCCTCACAGTCCCAACCAAACCAAGCTGCGAGGCAGGCTGGCAAACAGAGAAGAGCACAGAGGTAGCGGAAGAACTTGATACTCTGCCACAGAGCCCCCTTCGAGGCACAGAAACAGTTAGAAGGATCTTTCATTGCATTTCACTGACAGTGTTTTGCATTTAAATGAAGTATCAAGGCAAGACTGAGCCCTAAGCTGCCCAGAAGGACCTGGTGGGTTTATATAATCATGTCATTCCTAGATTAGAGCCCTTTGTTTTATTTCTTTTTTCTCTTGGGAGAAAGAAAAATCATTATGGTCTCCAAGTTCTATCTTATGTCATCTGGACCCTGCCAACCTCTTTGGTGTGAGATATGCCACCATCTCCCCCAGTCTCTCTCCCCCATCACATAGATCTTCAGTTTCCTCTAGGGCATCAAACTGCTGCTTTGTACAGCAGCCCATCCCTACACCTTCCTCCTCCAACACCTGCTTTCAGACCTCAGTTTACACACATCACTCGCTAAGGAAAGTCTTAGCCTTATTACTTCTCCTTCCCAGTCTAAATTGTATCCTTCAGTTATTCTCACATAGTTCCTTATACTTTCCTTTCTTATTACTTATCATAGTTTGTCATTTATGTGTATGTATTTGATCCATCTCTCTTTCTCTCTCCTTTGCTGCCATTTCTTGGGAAATATTTATTTAAAATGAATGAATGAATGAATGAATGGGTGAATTCTGAAAAAAGCCTTTCCTCCCCTAAAAAAGTTAATTGCTTTAAAATATTCTAAAGTAGGTTGTGTTCATTATGATACTTTTGGCTACAGGTAAAAGAAATAACCACTCAAAATTTTCAAGACAATAAAGGATATTTATTACTTATATAATAAGGGATTCCTAGATAGGGGGCACCTCCTGGGTTGATTAATTCAGCAGCCCAGTAACATCGTCAAAGACCCAGGTCCTCTCCATCTTTTGCATCTTCCACCCTCGCCACATATCTTAGTTACTACTGGGCCGCGAGTAGAGGTGATCTCCTCCTTCAGTAAAAATCTCTTTTTATGATCAAGACAACCTTTTTCAGAAGCTTCCCTGCCAACTGACTTCCCTAAGATGATTTCTACCTCTAAACCAAGCACTGGCAAAGAGAATATAATTATTATGATTGGCCAAGATTAATGAGGATTTGCTCCTAAGGCAGGGATCAGAGAGAGAAATGGATAGATGTCTGAACAAAATCCAGATTCTGGTAGCAAGAAAGGGGGATGGCATTTACAGATAAACAACCATTTCTGCTACACACTGATTGGCAACTTGACAGACGTGTTGCCAGATTTTGATTGGAGTATAGAATTTATTACATGAAATTCCCATCCTGATATTAATAGATATCAGATAGAAATGCTATATAGAGCTAATTGTGTTGCTATGATGCAGTACAGGGTATATTTTCCCACAAGGAAGAGTCAGGAGGCATCGAATATTGCAAAGATATAGTACTGGCACACATGAAAGTCTTTTCTTGTAAATCAGAGCAAATGTTCAGGACAATGGAGACACAGGTCTAAAGAGGCACGAAGTGGATTATTTCATAGCTATGGTGTTGGGTTGCACCCCCAAGCCTGCAAACCCTGTACTTGCCCAGACTCAAGACCAAAGAAAAAGCTTGGAGTCACAACAGAGACATCAGTAGCTTAGTGGTTAGGGAGGGTCTTTCATGTCTGAGGCGAGGTCCTGGAGCAACGCTCCACTGTGTGCAGTAGACGGCAGGCAGGACAAGGCAGTAGTCTTGGCTACCAGGGGGAGAGGGAGGTTTCCAGTTATAGAGGGAATTGACATCAGGTTGACTCAACCGTTACTAGGGAGACCAACAGAGGGGCACGCCCCTTTGATAAGCTATCCTAGTGGAGATAGTTCCGATCTATAGATTAGAACAGTCACTAGCTGGGGCGGAGGCAAGAATGTCAGCATTTGCTGATTCTGCTCTATGATTAAGAGGGAAGTTTGGTTAGGTGAGTAGAGCGTAGGCGGAGCAGGAACTGGTGGAGCAGGGGATGTACAGAGAGTAAGAGAATGGCCATCGTGGATATAACTTACCCGCCAAAACTTTAGCACAGGGGTCTTCGGGAGTGTCCCATGTCTCGGTGGTAATCAACACACAGAGTACCCAGCTCTTGGTTTCTAAATGCTGTTCTCCAATGAAAGGAATCAGGGCTCCTTCAAGAGATGCCTGATTCTAAGGCTGGGTAGAGAAAAAGCATAAGGTGAGCCTACACACCTTATAATTCCAGGAAGCAAGGAAGTGATCAAAAGGCAAAAGGTTGGGGCATGTCAAAGGGACACGGGAAAAGCTCCCAGTGGCTAAATGGGGAACAACCAAATGAGTAGCATAGTATTACTGTATTGCAGCCCCAAATATAAAGTAAACATACATAAGTCCATACTGATATAAATAAATAAATAAATTAAATCAGTGCATGAGGGAGAAGGGACAAATCTTCCCTACAGAAGAAGCAGATACGAGGATCTACTATTCATACAAGCAGACATTCCCAGCTCCAGAAGGTGGAGACTGACCTCCTCGAGTGTGAGCTGGGCTTGGTGAATTGCACCCAAGTAATACATGGAAAGGATGAAATAGTGACTTTTCAGTGGAGAAATGGCAAATACCACCTTAACCACATAATCAGGGTCAGCTTCGCTGATCACATTGACGGAATGCAGCCCCGACATGATGTGATGAGAAAAGCCCTTCACCTTCGTGGTTTTCTTCCTCCAAACCCACAATTCCAGTCTAATCATGAGGAAAGCATCAAACAAACCCAAGTTGAAAGATATTCTACGAAACACCGGACCAGGACTCCTCAAAGTCAAGGTCATGAAAAGCAAGGAAAAACTGAGATCTGTCACAGACCAGAAGAGAACAAGGAGACTTGATAACTAAATGCAATGGGTACCCTGCATGGTATCTTGGAACAGAAAAGGATTCTGCGTGGGGCAGGGGAGACTGGTGAGATCCAAATAAATTCTGGAGTTTCCTTAGCGGTAATGTGCCAATGTTACTCTCTCTGTTTCCACAAATGTAAGGTGGACTCTTTATGTTATTGCTGCAACTTTTCGCAAACCTAAAATTATTCCAAAATTAGAAGTTAATTTTAAAAAATGTAATTAAAAAAATAGGTTGAGAACAATGGCTCTAAAACCTATGCTTGGATTAGGCAACAATATCAAAGAGCTGGACTGCCTGGGCGCCTGAAGCAAATGGTGTTGCTACCCTGACTCCACTCCCTCCGTTATAGAATTATCTGATGTTGCTTTGGCATAATTCCATCAACTCATACTAAAGGATATTGCTGTGGTCCGAATGTTTGTGTCCCTCCAAATTCGTATATTGAAATCCCAATGACCAAGGTAGTGGTTTTAAGAGGCGGGGCCATGAGGGTGAACCCTCATGAATGGAATTAGTGCCCTTCTGAAAGCAGACCCACCGAGCTCCCTATCCTCTTCCACCATGTGAGGGCACAGCAAGAAGTCCACAATGCAGAAGAGAGCCCTCGCCTAACCACAAGGGCACCCTGATCTCAGACTTCCAGCCTCCAGAGCTGTGAGAAATACATTTCTGTTGTTTATACGCCACCCAGTCTGTGGTTTTTTGTTGTCACAGTCCAAATGGACAAAGACAGATGTTACTACATTGTAACATATTAAATGGATCAACTTATTGTTGGCACATGACATAATGTCTCCCCAAAGATCCACAAAAGATATCTTTTAGACTTAGTGCCAGAGCCGTGTTTCTCCTGAAAACGTATTTTAAAGACCCCAATGGCTAGGAAGCTTTGAACCAAATCTGCCACCCACTTCTGGGAGTTTTAGGACTTCAGACATGTACCTTAGGGAACATCCTGATTCCTGGCTTCATGTTACCATCATACCTTTATATGCCCTTCACTCCAATCTCCATCTGTTGGAATTGGGCCCCTCATCCACAGACCCACGGGCACCCAGGTCAGAGCCTGGCTCATGGGAGCAGCCACTCACACGGCTTTTACTCTGTGCCAGGCACTCTTCACACTCTTTACAAACAACTCACGTAAATGTCCTACCAACCTGGTAGGGTAGCTACTGTTCTCAACCCCATTGTACAGGTAAGGAAACTGATGCCCAGAGAAGGTAAGCAACTGGTCCAAGTTACAGAGAGGGTAAAACACCACTTGGATTCAAATTCAGAAAGTCTGACTCCAGAGTCTGTGTCCTCAACCTCATAATGCCAAATGGCTTGTCAAAATGAGGGATTGGGAGAGGAAGCGGAGAGAGGGAGGGACAGAAGAGGGTGGAGCTCCAGAGGCCTTTAGTCAAAGGGGTGTGGTTGTTGCTCACAGCAGCAGGATTTGAGGAAGGCTTTGAGGATGCCACTGTCACTCCACTCAGAGATGTCTGTGCCCCTGAGTGATACAGCACTCCCTATTTAGGGTTTAAGACAAGAGCTCATTAAAATGCAAATATTATTTTAAAGGAAGTGAAGCGAGTGTTAAATTTGATTTATCCCCTCGGCTGGTCAGTCCTCTAGAATGAGGACCAGGGAAGGTAATTTCTGATGAGTGGACACAAGGCCCCAAGTTTATCGGGCTTCCCAGGAGGCAGGAAGAGGAGGATTCCCCTTTGGAAAGGCTGGAAAGAGCCTAGGTGAGAACGCTGGGGGCCTGAGGAGGGTGGGAACAGGGAGAAGCCCCTGAAAGCTGGGGAAGAGCATGGGCAAACGCCTCGCCCACCTGGACATCTCCCCAGGGGCCGGTTGGCTCTGCTGGGCATCACGGACAAGCCAACCTGGGAGGAGCCGGGGGAGCAGCAGTGTGAGACATCTCCGGCTGTACCACATTCTGTTTACTTTGCTTTGGAGGGCCCCCACCCGTGTCCTCATTCTTTCAAACCCCAGAATCTAAATTAGATATAATGGTCTCACAAAGACCAAATTTATCTAAAGCACTATTTCCCGTTTCTTGCAGGCAACATGGGATGCCTGTGAGGCAGCACTGAATCAGGAAATCGGGGTTAGAATAATGATCATGAGTTATTTATGGAGAGCTTTCTAGGTGCTTTTTTACATGCTTTTCATTTTATCTTCTCAATAAGCCTGTGAGGTAGTGTTACTTCTTCTTTAGCAACAAATCACTGGAGGCTTAGAGCTGTGTTCAGGGACTGACCGAAGATTTTAGGCTATAAAGAGGGGTGCCTGGATTTGAATTCTAGTCTACCTGCCTCTGAGCATGAGCTTTTACCCATAGCGCCTCCTGGTTTACCCACGTGACCCTGGGCGAGTCGTTTGGATTTCTTGGACCCCAGCTGCCTTGTACATGAGATAAGTGAGTCTGAACAGTCTTCTGGAACTCTGATGTTCACATGACTCAAGTGCGGATTTTGTTAAAACGTGGATTCTGATTCAGTAGGTCTGGCTGAGGCCTGGGATTCTGTATCTGTAAAAAGCCCCTGCATGATGTTGATACTACTTGTCTGAGGACGATGTCTTCAGAAGTAAGCGCCTGGACTAACATCAGCGTTTAGATGCATGTGTGTATGTGACACATGGCAGGCTTGTTAAAAAATGCAGATTGAGATGGATGCCCAACGGGTAGATCTTGGAATGGATCCAGGTGAATTTTGCACAAGAATCCCAAAGGTGATCTTGCAGGCCGTCTTGGGCTAGACTTTAGGAAACACAAAGCTCACACTCACAGATCCCCTTGAAGTTCACCTGCTTGTTCCTAGACCATTTAAGGCATAAGTCTACAAAGTGAAGACTGGCGAGACTAAAGAGGATTCTCTGGGTGTCCTTTGTGGAATTATTGCTAAAAAAGTGACCAGGGATCTCTATGTCTGATATGATTTAATAATTGGCTTCTTCTTTAAGAAGAGCCAGTCTTTTCTCAAGGTCTCGAAAGGATGTGGCATGGTTTCCCTCATTAAATCGAAGATGGTGTATAAGGAGATGTGATAAGGGGAAGCTGAGAGAGAGGTGGAACCCAGGGTCCTACCCCACAATGGGGATGCTGGGGGCCAGAAACACTGAGAACCACTCTACAGTGAGACAAGATGCAGCACACATCAGCCCCTGCCCTGTAACTGGCTACAAAGCTGGTTAAGCAACCTGTGATTTTTAAAAATTGATTTTTTTTCTTTTTTACTCAGAAGCCATTCTTGAGTTTTCAAGAGCAGTCTGAGAAAGCTTTGATAATTCAAGGATCTTCCTGAGCTATTGAACACAGCTCTCTAACCTGGTATGAAGTTGGAAACCTAAAAGAACAAATCCTTTCCTTCTGTTTAGAACTGGAAATCTCAGAACACCTGTCTTCACTTTCCATTCCCCCAGCATCTGCCAATAGGGCCTGGGAAAACAATAATAAATGCCATTATCTATTGATTTCTACAACACGCCATGCACTACAGAAGGCACACCAGAAGGGTTGGTAGAGAGCAGAATCAGCAAGGCAACAGGATAGACCAATGATGATCAGAATTAACAATAGTAGTGTTAAGGGCTGAATGTTGATGTTCCCCCAGAATTAACAACAGCAATATTATGGAATGAATGTCTGTCCCCTCCAGGATTCCTCTGTTGTAGCCCTAACCCCCAATGTGACAGAATTTGGAGACAGGGTCTTTACAAAAGAAATTAAGGTTAAATGAAGTCATGAGGGTGGGGCCCTGATCCAACAGGATTAGTGTCCTTTTAGGAAGAGACATCAGCTTTCTTTCTTTCTCTCTCCCCTTCTTGGCACAAAGAAGAGCTCCCGTGAGCACACAGTGAGTAGGAAGCCATCCATAATGCAAGGGGAGAGTCTCACAAGAAACTGACCCTGCTGGCACTCTGATCTTAGATTTTCAGCCTCCAGAACTGGGATAAAATAAATTCCTATTTTTTATGACGGCCCAACCAGACTAATACAAGTAATATAAGTAATAATATCTGGGAAGCTCTCTGGACTTCACAAAGTGCTTTTTACCTAAATATCGTATTTCTTTCCCGCAGCAGTCCTTTCAGACTGGGGCCCAGAGAAATCAAATGACTTGGTCACAATCACAGTTTGGAGGTGGCAGAACGGGACAGTAACCTAGGCCTTCTGGCTCCCAGTGTCCAGTCTTCTAGTTCATTTTGCCCACATGCCAAACCTAGCTTGGTCTGTGAGTGGCTAACACTTTTTGCAACAGTAAACTTAACTGCATTTTTCATCATTCAACAAACATCCATGTCCTTCTCTGTGTAAGGCACTATACGAAAACTTAAAGAAATGAAAAAAAATGTCCATTGCCTTGAGGTTAGAGCCCAAACTATGCGCTTACATCCAAGGCAGGATGTGGTTACGTGAAATAAACAACCCCATATTTAGAGCTACAGGAGTGCTGGGTGAGGAGACAGCAATGCCGGTGAGGCTGAGAGGGGAAAATTGTGAAGCAAGAAAATGACTATTTCCATGGCAGCGAAGTGTGGTGAATTAAGTCACAAAATGGATGCAACAATCCCTTCCCTCCTGCAGGCCCTTTTGCAATGTGATTTTTCCACTCTTCTTATTATACGCTAAATCGTGTCCCTCCAAAATTCATATGTTGAAGCCCTGACCCTCAGTGTGACTGTATTTGGAGCTAGGGCTTTCAAGGAGGTATTTCAGATTCAATAAGGACAAAAGTGTGGGACTCTACTCCAATAGGACTGGTGTCCTTATGAAAAGAAATGACACCAAAAATGTCTCTCTCCCTCTCTCCCTCACCACATGGAAAGGCCACATGCGGTCAGAATGAGAAGACAGCCATTTACAAGACAGGAAGAGAGGTCTCACCAGAAAGCAACCCTAAGGGTACCTTGATCTTGAATTTCTAGTCTCTAGCCTTCAGAACTGTGAGAGAATAAATGTCTGTTAAGCCACCAAGTCTGTGGTATTTTGTGATGGCAGCCCTAGGTGACCTGCGTCTCTTATCAAGAAGTAGAGTCCACTTCTCTTCCCTCATTTGAGATAGTTCTGTGACCTGCTTTGAATGCAGCAGAAGTGACATTACACTAAATCCAAGTCTAGTTGTTAAGAAGTATTGCAAGTTCTGGTGTCACCTTCCCAGAGTCTTGCGCTATCTTGTAAAGAAGTCTGAGTTTGGCTGGAAAACCTATGTAGAGAGAAGCCTCTCAGCTTGAAATATGACATGGGGGGAAAGGCCTATACAGATGAGAAAACTGGAGGAGAGAGAAGGCTGTGATTTCCAGCCATGCCTGGGCAGGTCAGTCAATATTGGGTAAATGAGAGGTGAACCATCCCAGCTGAACCCTGCCCAATCAACCCATAATACTGTGAACAAACAAAATTGTCACTTTAAGTTACTAAGATTAGGATAGTTTATAATGCCAGACTAGGTACTGACAGAGGTGGAGTGAGAGAAGAGGTATTTGGGGCAGACAGAATGAACAATGGCACAATAGTAGAAAAAGAGAGTATAAATTTATTTATTTATTAAGTTTTAATTGAGTTATAGTCAGTTTACAATGTTGTGTCAATTTCTGGTGTACAGCATAATTTTTCAGTCATACATGAATAGATATGTATTTATTTTCCTATTCCTTTTCACCACAAGCTACTATAAGATCTTGAATATAGTTCCCTGTGCTATATAGTATAAACTTGTTTATCTAGAGAGTATAAATTTAGATGAGGAATTCTGGTTGGCAAAGCCTCTAGGAACATATTAGAGAAAATAAAAAGGTAAGTCTAGCAAGGTAGGTTAGTTAGATTGTAGACAGCTCTTATTGTAATAATTTTTTATTAAGTACTTGCTATCTATACTCAGCAAAACCCTTTCCATGGATTAACTAATTCTCACAAAATACTATGTATAGATTATACTATTATTATGCCCCATTTTACACATAAGGAAACTGAGGCTCAGAGGTTAAGTTACTTGAAAAAAAATTATGTAGTGATGAGACTGGCATTTGAACACAGGCAGTCTAACTCCAGAACCTGTGATCCCAGCCTTTACAAAAGATTGCCTAAGTCAAGGAATTTGTACCTTAGTGATAAACATGAAATTATTTTAAGCAGTGGGGTAGGATAATTGAAGCAGTATTTTACAAAGATTAAGCTGGCAGTGGTGGATAGGATCTGGAGGCTGAAAGAATAGTTAGGGTATACTGGGGTCGTCCAGGCATGAAGTGATAAGGGTCTGAACTAATCCAAAAAAAAAAAGGGGAAAGGGACAAATAAGAGGGACTTGGGGAAGAAAATTTCAATAGCTTCCACCCAGGCAATGGCTGACAAATAAAAGGAAGAGGAGGAGTCAGAACTCATTCCCATCTTCCTGCTTCGGTGACTGAGATGTCAGTCATTCCTCTAATACCCTTATGGAGTAAAGGAAGAAAAACTGCTTTGGGAGGAAGATAATAAATTGGCTTTAGACTTATTAGGTGGGAGATGATGGTGAGATATTAAGTGGAAGTAACTGCCAGGCATTTGGAGATGTGCGAAAAGGAACTTGGACATGGGTCAAGGCCATCTGTAGATACAGGCTTGGAATTCATCCAAAGCTAAGCAAAGTTATGTGGCATGTATCCATCAGGGGTGCTTGGTTGCAAGCAAAAGGAACCAAGTCTGGTTAGTGTGTACTTCTACTCAGACGAGGAAGGGGCCACAGAGGTTCTGGGGACCCAGATGGGAAGAATTCACCAACTCATCAAGCCGGGATGTGGCAGCTCCAACAGCTTTCCCCACTCCCTTCAGGATTCAAAGTCCTCGGAGGGAATCTGGTGATCTTGGTTATTTGCCCACCCTTTGGCCAGGGAAAGTAAAGACACTTTGTCTTGCGCTCCCAGCAAAGTGGCACATAAAGCAGGAGAGAAGATTCTCCAAAGGAGACCAGATTTGGCGATCAAAAGACAGGGAATAAATGCAGGGTGGCCACAAACCAATAAATAGTCACTCCATTGGGAGAGAGAGTGTGAAGGAGAGGAGAGATCTGAGGGCAGACAATTACACAGCACCCACACGTGGAAGGAGGAATATTTGATGAGGGAAAGACAAAGGTGAGCTAAGGAACTGGAAGAGAAGGAAATAGGCAAAGGAGTTGCAAAAGTGGGTAAAACACGAGAATTAAATGCTGTCAGGAGATCAAGGGTGATAAAGAATGATGCAAAACCACTGGGGTTGGCATTGGAAGTTACTGGTAACCTTTGAGAAGGTGGCAGAGGGAGAGAGGCCAGAGGAGACACAGGATGCAGGTAAGAAGACAGGGCAGAGAGACTATGGAAGAAGGGAGGCAGCGTCCAGGTTTGGTGGTAAAAGGAGGAGGAACCAAGGGGTTGTTTGAAGGAGTCAGCATCACAATGATCCTCAGCACCTAGGAATTTCCATCTTATTTGGTCAAATAGGTAGAAAGTAATCCTCAGCCCAGCATTTAGTGATGTCTTTTCTCTGAAGCTCTTGGTGAAATGGAGTGACGACAAAGGGCAAGTGTGAATTGATGCTCTGGGTGAATCTGTTTCAGAAGTTACAGAAAGAGCAAATTGGATTTATTTGAAAGCCAATTTGAAAGGGAAACAAAAAGACAAATGCCTATTATGAGCTAAAAAAATAAAACCGTACCAAAGCAACAGTCCCAGAAACTAATTGTGTAAATGAACTGTTATAACCAGTCTCCTTTCCCCCAGTTGAAACAATCTTATGTAACAGCATTTGCATCTATAAGGTTGTGTAACAAGTTGTCTTGTGGTGATACGTATTTTAAACAGGGGTTGGATAGGAGAGGAGCAACTATTATTATCTTATTATAGAAACATCAGTAGCTCTTCCAGACAAAACACCATCACCAGGAGAGACTTCACTTAAATACAAGGTCATACTGTCTGGGTGTATGGGGGAGCAGTGGGGGTGGGGCAGGGGGATTTTCATCTTCTTCCAAAGCCCTTGACGCTGGACCTCTTCCAAGAGAGGAAACGAGACTAAATAGATCATTTGTTTTATTCTGTTTGGGCACTTCTTGCATTTCTCCCAACTGTGGCTTATGGACACAAAGCCAAACTCAGAGACTGGCTGGAGCTGGCTAAACTCCAGGTCAGTTTTTTAAAAAAAAATTTTAAGGAATAAACAATTCGAACCTCTATCAGAGGACCAAGGCAAGCCACACAATTGAAGGATAAAATGAAACTCTGCTGTGAATGTGAAGTTGTAAAGGAGGCGGGTAGGAAAGTTAAATGGTTTGGATTTCTCAAACAAGATGGAGGGAGAGATGGCAGGGAAGTGCCGAGCAAAAGCACACATCTATGAGAAATCCATTTCAACGAGGGTCAAACACCAGAACTGTGGCTCATGGGCACCGGCTGAGGTACGAACGCGGCTTCTTGGGGGCAGCCCTTAACGATGGGTGTCAAAGCGCCTGGTCACTTGGGAGATTGCTTCTGTATCCTCTTGCTGGCATTGGGAAAGCTGGCCAACAGCCGCCACGCACATTCTGTAACAGGCATAGTTGGTATTCCCAGCATATCCCACTGGCAGAATGGGTCTTTGTCGTGAATCACTTCCTTTTGGGAGACACTCATTGGCAGTCCCATCCAATGTTCAAGGAGAGAGAAAGGCATATTAGTGGTAGGGCATATTTTAGCATATTAGTTAATGCTGCATCCTGCCGGATTTTAGAATTGACAAGTCATGTACAGTATTGCTCAAAACATTCCTTCGACAGTACTGGGTAGAGCAGGGAAGTGAATAGGAGCCATTACTGGGTAAACAAAAGAGGTAAGTCCGGAAGCCTTCTGATTGCCTTTTGTAGATGAGGAATCTGGACCTTCATTATGCTGTAATTGGGAACATAAAATGTTTTCCTCCGTGAAAAAATAAAAGCTGTTTCCATTAAAACAAGAGACTGAAACCCTTTACAATATTAGTTCATTTCTTCCAAAAACTTAGAGTAACTTCACAAGAAATTTAAAATTGCAAATAATTAACCAAAGTGTTTGAGACATGAATCAATGTATCCGTGTTAACATCCTGATCCTGACACTATACAACAGTTTTGCAAAATACTACCATTGGGGCAACTGGACAAAGCATACCAGAGACCTCTCGGTGTTATTTCCTACAATTGCATATGAACTTACAATCACCTCTATAAAAATGTTCAATTAAAAAAAGCGATGGAGATAGAAATGGATGTAGGGAATCGGGCAGGTTTTCATAACCTGGACTTACCCACTCTTGGCTCTAGTTCGTTTCTCCACCAGTCCCCTCTTTGACTGCTGTCCATCTGGAAGAGGCGACTCCTAGCTTCTCAGACACATCAAGCTCAATCCCACCTCTGGCCTTTTTCCTCCAGCTGCTCCCACGCCATCTCATTCTTCCCAGCTCCAGCTTGCCCTCCCAGACCAGACCAAGCCATAACACCATCCCCGGAGCAGTACTTACCATGTTAATAGTTATTTGGTACTTGCACACCAACTAGTCAACAGATACTTACTGAGCAGCTACTATATGTGGGATATTGGCTCCAGGCACTAGGAGCTGGGTAAGTCAGAAACCACATTCAACTGGATTCTCTTCCCTGGTTTCTGAGACCATGTATTCTAATGAAGAAGGGTGGAAGAAAACTAACCAAGAAACAAGTTGAAAAAAAAAATTCAAATCACGATGAGGGCTATAAAGAAACTAATGGGTTGGAGAACAGTGGAAGTGACCTTAACTCGAGTGATCGGGAAATATTTTCTAGAGAAAGTGACATGTGTTGTGACCATGAGACGATCCTGGGGAGGAAAAAAAGTACTTGAGGCACAGGGAACAAGGAAAAAGGATTTGTGTCTTGGCCTGTATTGAGTATGAGTATTAGGCATGCACGTAAAACAGTGAAAGGGATTTTCTTTGTGAGGACTGTGTTTCCTTCTGATTTTAGGGCTTGTTTCCCGACATGAGAGGCTGTGAATACCCTTCCAAGATTCAAGTTGCTCTAATCAGTAGATGCAACCTTAGTTCAAGACTGTGTATGAGGAGATTTACCACATTTCTTTCTCACAGCTGGGGCCACGGGCCTGCTGGTGAGGGTTCTGCACTGTCCAAGGACAATATAAATCATGTCATTAAAGTGGGGCACCCACAAACCGAAGGTGACGCAAAGGAGGACTGAATACGGGACATGTGGGTAAGACAGCCTGGAGAGGGACGGTAATTTGTCGCCGTCCTCCTGGGTCTCTGCCTCTCTGTTGCGCACAAGGTCCCACAGGCTGTAGTAACCGGTTGGGAAGGGCTGGATTCCCAGGACTCTGCGGGGACCACACACTGTCACCGCAGCCAGGAATCCACTTTTCAGGATTCCCTTGTCTGACTTTCGCTTAAGGCGACCAGCTGCCGCTTCTCTATCCCCGAGGCCGGGAGAAGTCGGCTCTGGGGCACCCGGAGAAGCGCCTCGAGGGATGATCTGTCCCTTCCCGGCCGCTACCTGGCACCTTTATCCCCACCACCTGGACGGGTCGGCACTGTCCCGGGGCGTCCCCCTGTCTCTCCATGGGGAACAGTCCAGGAGGCTCGCCCGGCGTCCCAGGGACGCACCGCGCGCCCTTGGGTCCCTCCCCCTCCCTCATCGCCCCGCAGCCCGGCGACCCACGTGCAGCTCGGCCCCGGCCGGCGCCGCGCCTCGGGGCCGGCGTGTCTCCCGGCGCTTTCTGGGCGCAGCCCCGCGACGCGGACCGGCGGGCGGCGGCCTCCGCGGGGCGGCAGCGGGAGCGGGGGCGCCCCGGAGTGCAGGCGCGGGGACGCGGCGGCCCGCCGGCACACAAAGGCGGCGGCGGGAAGGCGGGGCGGGGCGGGCCGGGGGCGGGGGCGGCAGGAAGGGGCGGGGGCCGCTCGGGCGGCGATAAAGCCCCCGCCGCCGCGGCCGGCCCGCTCGCGCTGTGGGGCTGCGGGGCTGCTCGGGTTGCTCTGGCTGCTTGGCGTCTGCTGGCGCGGCCGCTCCTTCCTTCGCTGCCCCTCCTGGCCGCCGCCGCCGCCGCCGCTCTCTCTCCTCCGACTCCCCCGCCCCGCCGACACCCGACTCCGGCTCGGGCCGCGCCGCCCTCCGCGGCCGCCACCTGGGGATCCCGAGCGAGGGGCGGTGAGTACGGGCTGCGCGCCCCGCGGCCGATCCCGGGCTCCCGGGGCGGGAGGGGAGCGGCCGGCGCTGCCCGCCGCTCGGGGGACGGTCCCGGGGCTCCGTGCGCCGCCGGCTCCGCGCCGCGACCTTGCGCCCGGCCGGGAGGCTGCGGGGCGAGCGGGCCCCGGGGCGCCGGCGTCGAGGCGGAGGAACTTTCTCAGCCTCCCCCAGCCGGGCTGCCTCGGCCGAGGCTGGGTGCGCGCCCGGCTCCGGTGCCCGGCCCGCGGGGAGCCCGAGCAGGACCCGGGCGGGGCGCAGAGGGGCCGCGCCGGCGGTGGCATCCAGGTGTGCCCGCGGCCAGGAGTCCTGGGCCGGCGCGGCTGCTGCTGGTCCATCCTAGCGGGCCCCCGTGACCCTGAACCTGGGGTACTCAGGTACTCGAGGGTGTCCCCCGCTATCCTGTACTTGGCGTGTGCGCCGCCTGTTAGGGAAGGACACACGGACTCCTACTTGTTACCGCTGCCGGAGCAGGGTGGGGTGGCCAGTTGGTCTGGGGGGAAAGCCTTTAAATTAGGGGCTTCTGGCAACCAGTTTAACAACCCTGTGGAGCAAATATTTGCTGTTTTTATCGTCTGTAGAAAGGGGAATTGCAGTGCCAATTAGTGCCCACAGGTAAGGTGAAAGTAGTCAGAAATTCTGGGCGGAATTAGGTGTTTAATTTGCCTGCAAACTGAGCGGAGAGGGAAGGCTTGTATTACATAAGACAGCACTCCACCTTCAGGTATTATGGAAGATGCTGTTGAAGGTTTTAGGTTTTAATGAACGAGAAATAATCTTTGTGAGTGTCTCTCTTGAGAAATCGCATGTGCTGCTGTGTCTTGCTTTGACTACTTCGCAGGGAACGTTTTTTTATATTTAGCATCAACATAAAAAGGTGTTTGAAGGTTTGACTTCCTCTTTCAAGCCAGGAAGCAGTTTATTCCTCTAAACTGCTCAGGAACAATTTACGTGATAATTTTATACTTTGGAGATTTTATATGGAAAGTTGAACACAGATAACTGGGGAAAAATGTAAGCATTGCTAATTTGTATATCTAAAGCACACTTCAAAAATGGAAGGTACTTTCAATGCTATCTGCATATCTAATCAGTAATTGTGTGCTGTTTGCAGTATTTCAGCAAAAATTTTCTTCAGCTATGCAAATGAAGGTGTTAGCCTACATAAGTTTCTTTCAAACCCAGGTTTGGAATCTTTCTTAAAATAATGTTCAACAATATTGTACAATACAGGGCAATTACTGAAGGTCGTCAAGCTGTCATCTATCTTTTATTCTTTAAAAAAATGAATCTCTGCAGAAAATTTCTGCCCCCCATGAACTTCACATATTAGTGTAATTTTAAAAGGACAGAAATGACTCAATCTCCAAAGGGCAGTAATTTTCAGTTCCACACATAAGTGATTAAATACTCACCAGAGATTGTTTGAGGTGGCAGAGCTGGAAATGATGTAGTGACCTAGCCAGGTCCCAGCTACATCTCCATGTGGCGTCCCCTGCCAGCTGGTCCCTCTTGCACAGCGTGGGGGACTTTGGCTCCTGGGCTCTCTCTCCTTCTCTAGTCCCACAGTCCATGTGGGATTAGATGCTCTGGATTCCCGCTTCCGTGACCATCTGAAATCCAGTGATCTCCATCTACTCTCGCTGCTTACTCGTCTACATCCAAGTCTTGTCCTCACCCAGAGATGCTCAACTTCTGAAATCAGGAACTTCATCTCAGAGTCTCTGCACCACAGGCTCCTTCCTTCCAAGTTGCAGACTGGTTCTCCCACAGCATATCTTCAGCCTAAGAGATCTCTTCCCTTCCCTCCTTCCAGTCTAGCAGGTAACTTCATGGCCCACTCTTCTGAGAAAGTAGGGGTCACTGGGCTGAAGTCTCACCATGTCCTACCCTATTTCCTTCCTCCAGACTTTTCCAGATCTACCCACATCCAAGAAATCTGCTTAAGTATCTACTGTGTCTAGGTACTTCACTAAGCCCCTAATGTATGGTAAATATGGCTGGACCCTGCTCTTTAGAACTGTCGTTCTTGTGGAAGCAAACAGACCAAAAGCAAACAGAAGAATGTCGTGATAAAATACATGATTTTAAAAATACATAGAAGAAATATCGAGTCGGAGTGGGGAATTTAGGGGAAGTTAGAGAGAAGGCCTCCCTGCGGCAGTGCCTCGTGCCTCCCAATGAACTCTTTTCTTTTTTAATAGTATTTTTAAAAGGCCATAACCTCCCTTGTCCATGTGTCCCCAGCTCACCTCGAGCGACCGTATCTTCTGAAATGAGTTAACACTTCCCCAGGCTCCCCTGTCTTCTCGTCTCTCTGCAAGCTGGCCAGAGCTCCCCAAAGTAGGAGAAGACCCCACAAGTCCTGACGGATGTACTCGAGATGTCTCTGCAGCATTGGATGTGGACCTCCCCTCTTTTTCTGATTGATGGTGGCCCTCTCCTCCTGGTTTTCCTTCTGCCTCCCTGGCATCCCCGCTTCCTCCTGGGGCAACTTGGGGTTCTGTTCTTACCCCTCTTCAGCTCTGCGTGAAGTGTTCGGGTGAACCACATTCCCACCGCTTGCACCCTCATCAGTATCAAGTGAGCCCCAGTTTGGGGTCTCCAAACTGTATAGTCTAGTGGGTTAACCTATGCTCTTTAGGCAGAAAACCCTACAAGAAATCTAAAATTGATTTTAGTTCTTACTGTCCACACCGTCCCCGCTTCATCCTTAGCCAAAATTTGTCCCTCTTTTTTTTCAGCTGTGGCTCCACCACTCACCAAGGTGCTAAAGTGACATCAGGCCCCTCCAGCACTTCCCACACTCAGACAATCACAAAATCACTTTGCTTCTCTTGGCTGTGGAATCCCAAAGAGCTCCGCTCCAAGCACGCTGGCCCTGCCTCACTTTGGAGTCTAGAAGGGGCGAAATTGTGGCCAGCATGCCATCTCCAGCTGGCATGTGTGTTGTTGGCTTAAATTGAATTAATACTTAGAAATGTGAAGCTGTCACTTGGATTTATAGCTTCCCCTAAAACCCAGGAGGCCTGGGTCCCCACGGGGCAGCGCTTGGCTGGCGCGGAGCTCCAGTGCCCGGCTACACCGGAAGTGGCTTGCTTGCCAGGCCCGCCTGGACCTGTTGTCCTCAGTTACAGTGGCTTCCCGGCTCCCACGGGCTTCTGAGCTAGTGACCGTAGGCGGGGAGGCCCTCGGCAGCCCGGGGGTCCCTGGTGACCTGCTGCACCGTCTCCCGCCTGGCCTCTCCCACTAGTTTGGCCCCTCTTTCAAAACATCTTCCACGTTGCTTCTGGGGCTACTTACCTCAGGCCTCTTGAATCCAAATCCACTCATGTCTCTCCTGATAAAAACTCAGTGCCTCCCTCTTGCCTTGGAGACAAACCCAGACCCTGAAGGAGTAGCTATGTGATGTCTCAGGTTAGGTGTCTCAGATGGAAAGGTAAGCTCTCTCTCTTGACTTTCTAAGGTGTTGTACCTGAGTTTCTCAAAATGCTTGTGAACCTCTCTACAGAGAGTAGCTGATCCATGACTGTAGGGTGGTCCCACCTGTGTTGAGATGCAGCCTCTGCTGCTTATAAACCATTTCCACAGACCTCCCCACCTTCCCACTTCCTCAGAGCCACTCTGGGAGGAGATGGGGCCCAGTGGATTCCACGTCCAGACCGCAGCAGGGAGACTATAAACATGGAGGCACAGGCTGTCCCAGGAGACTTCAGCCCTTGGAACGTGGTGGCCCCATTTAACTCTGGGGCCCAGAGTCATACAGTGTGTTCCCAAGGTCATTCGGCTGCCTTTGGACAGTCCTGTCCCAGAACTCCTCAGCACTCAGCCAGGGACCTTCCCCCGGTGCTCCCCTCTCTTCCCCAGCGACTCCCCAGGCTGCTGGCCATTTGTAATGACCCAATGAAGTCTAAGCTTTCTTCATCCCGTTCCCACTTCCCTTCCTCGTACCCTTCGCCAGACTTTATTTTCTTCAGAACCGAACTCCCCGCAGACTCCTCACACTATGGTGCTGCCCTGGCCTCCTTGCCTCCACTCCTGTTGGACTTCTGCCTAGAATTCTCTTTCCCCATCTCCTGCATTCATTGCCTGGCCAGCTTCCTCCCTTTCAAGACTCACGTCTAGGATCACCTGTTCCAAAAAGTCTTTCCTGAAAATCAGTGCCCCCAATCCTCTATGGCACACATATGGCATGTGCACACACACACGTACACTTTCCCCAGCGATGCTTCTCTGCTGGCAGTTACTGTGCCAGAGCAACACACCCTACCCACCAGATTCTCAAGTGCCATGAAGTCATGCCTGTGTTCTGGTTTTATTTGCACCAGCGGTGCTGCAGGACCCAAAGGCATCTAATGCATGTCTGAGCTAAACCAGATTCATATTTTTCATGAGTCTGCTGCAGACTTTATGAAAGAGTGCTTGTCTTGTGGGCTTAAAGGGAAGCCCTTTCCCCAGACCTCTACCTCGGTGCCGATACTTCTGCATTTAATATATATTTTCACGTTAAAAAAAAAATCTTCGATCAACCATGTCTTCTGAGATGGGATATTACTTAGAAAAAAGCAGAAGTCTCATTCAGCAGTGCTCCTGTGCCTGTCACTTCAGTTACCCTCATTTGAACCCTTTTTTGGCTACATTCTGTCTTCCTTGAAGTCCACTGGCTGTACTCTGTAGTCCACAGTTTGTTCAAGGTAGGGGAATGCTTTCTGGTTTATTTCCATTAAGCTTCCCAATGATGGCTTTGCAAGCCCTCTTGCTGCCCCCCCCCCTTTTTTTTTTGCCAGAGTAGTTTTTTGGCTAATGTCTTAAGCTAAGTTTGGTGGAAAGAACTCTGGGTTGGGAGGCAGGCTGGGCTGTGCCACAAATAGTTTATATAGTTAACCACCTAGAACTTAATTTCTTTGTCTATCCAATTAGTGTGTTGAAATAGTGATCTCAAAGATGTCTTATTAAAAAAAAATTAGTTTCTTGGCTTATTTTCCTTTCTGATTTAGCTTTCTCATAAAAATCAGGTCTAGATGAATTTTTTTCTTAAATGTCTGTATTTGTCTATATGAAACCTCTCCTCTCTTTTTCTCTCTCTTTTGAACCTGGAAATCATTCAGCTTGGCTCTTTAGAACACAGAAATAGCATTGAGGCCCAACATGAAGATGTAGTTTGTATTCCCACTTGGAGGCATTTATAAAAATGTTAAGTTAATTGGGTCCTATATACTTGGATCTTCTTTGTGAACCACTGTCTCCACCTATAAATGTGCCCATCTTCTCTTTCCAAAACCATCTTTCTTCATGAGTAGATTGCATGCCTGATCTGAAAATCAATATTGGGTTTTTAAAAAATGCCCTTAAGTGTGGAATGGAATCAAATGCAATAAAATACATCTTTAGGCTATTTCTTACCTGTAAGTTCACAATTTGTCTAAGAACACTGAAAGATTTTAGGACAATTTTATTTCTCTTTTGAGAAATGCTACCTTTCACCCAACTGGCCAAGTCTATTGACACAGTAAGTGATTCTCTCCTCTTATTCTGCTGTTAAATTTCTAGGTCTGAATGTAAGCCCAGTCCAGAGAAGTTGGCATTCCTTCTGCGACTCTTTTTGTGCATGGTGATGGCCACTAAGCCTAAGCAATCCTCTATTTGTAATTCCATTCATGC
Source organism: Vicugna pacos (assembly GCF_048564905.1). Taxonomy (NCBI): domain Eukaryota; kingdom Metazoa; phylum Chordata; class Mammalia; order Artiodactyla; family Camelidae; genus Vicugna; species Vicugna pacos. Next base: position 84,025,965 of record NC_132991.1, on the reverse strand, counting down.
ATTTTGACAGACATTACATCTCCTGTTTTTTTAAGGTGGGGGAAGGTAATTAAGTTTGTTTGTTTGTTTGTTTGTTTGTTTGTTTGTTTATTTATTTATTTATTTATTTATTTCAGTGGAGGTACTGGGGATTGAACCCAGGACCTCATGCATGCTGAGCAGGCCCCCTATCACTGAGCTATACCCTCCCCTCCTCATCTCCTATTTCATCCTTGAATTCCTTCAAAGGTCCTGGTGGATGCCCCAATTCAAGATCAGATCAGGATCACCCCCCACGCCTGTCTGTCAATCTGACCGTAGACTTTGCCCTCTGCCTGAGAAGATAATTGGAGAATTGGAATCCACTGTGCCTTTCTATTTTTAACAGTTAATTCTTGGGAGAAAGACAATGTGGAGGAGTTTTAATGGAAAATGGAAAAAAAAAATCCTATGAAGAGGAAGAAAGGATTTCTTATAGTGACAGCAAATCTTGGTAAATGTACTGTTTTGTTTTTATAATGCCATCCCCCACCTCGAAGCAGCAAGAAATCTGGTAACCTGGAGAATTTCTCTCAAGAGCATACTGAGAATAGCATCAGTGCTTTCCTCTCACCGCCCCCCCACATCCCCCGGCCATTTAGTCCCAACTAGCACAGCTATAGAAAAAATAACTGCTTGGTTTTGGCCTAAGTTTTTATGGACTAAGTCTCAAAAGTGTATGTGGGTATGTGAAGGAGTATAATACCAAATAAGCTCACTCGAAAATGAACAAGGTGACTACAGATAAAAATAGATCTTTGTTTCTTTCTGTTTTTTTTTTTTTTAAGAAAATGCTGTATAGATAATGGCAGTGTTTGCATTCTTTTTTTTTTTAACTAAGGAATTCACTTAGGAAGAAAATATTTTTATTGAGGATTTGGTCACTGATTGGATTTTCTGGGTATTAACAACTGTCTTATCTTTTGGTTACAAGTGCAGAAACATGAATGAATATAACTGAGGCAAAAACTTGGAGAGCATGGGGGAACTGTCGGCTTATGTTGCCAACCCCAAGCCATGAGGTGCTCTGGCCCTGGAGGTGGCTGGAATCAGAAACTCAGGGCCTTGGGGCTCTCTTCTCTTGCCTCTGTGTCTCTTGTCTCTGCTTCTCTCTGCAGATCCTTTTGACTCTGTCAGGTACTGTGACTGCAGGTAGCTTCAGACTTTCCTGCAGCCTCTAGATCAAAGGGGGAATACAGGCTTCTTGCAGGTTCCAGCTGGAAAAGAATCCTAGGGAGGCACTCTGATTGGCTCAGGTTGGGTCATGTGGCTTTCCCCGGGCCAATGGCCTTGGTCAGGGGAATGGGATGCTGTGACTGGCCAGAGTCAGAGTCACGTGTTCAAGCCTGCGACTAGGCGAGGAGGGAGTACTGAGGGGAGGCGTGCTGGACAGGCCAGCCACACCAACTGCTGTTAGTATTTGTTTTCAGGTGACAGAGGTCTTGTGTTGTTTCCTCCAGCCTCATGCCTGCCTGTAGGACAGATACAGGGATCATTCCCATTCGGCCAGTTGTGGAGAGTGTGGGGCAGCCTGAGTGTCCGTGGTTATACATACAGCCTGTGTGTGTCAGTGTCAGAGCCCGAACCCAGGTCTGTAAACGTGAGCGCTGTGGGCTAATACTTGCCGTGAACCTTCAGAGATTTATGACTCATCAATATTTATAACGTCTTGAAAAGAAAATTCCTGTGAAACAACACGCCTGCTTTCAAATGACTCCTTTCTTCTCACTTTGCTGTATGATCGCCTTCCATTAGACAACCCAAAACACAGAGATGGAAAGAGACTAATACTTTTGTGTTATGATTGAAGTAACGTTTTTATGCTTTTTGGCCCCTAGGCCCTGTGGTTGTCTAGACACTTGTTTTTTTCTGGGACTCAAAGTCTAAAATTAGCACTGACCTTTAGATTGACAAGGTAGAGTGCATGTGCCCAGAGTCCAAGAGAGTAACTTAGGCTGAGCTGGGTAAAACTCAACCAGAGAACGCATGTGACATGATTTTTTTAAAGATGCCTAATTGAACACCAGAAATGTGCGGAGACTTAGAACACTGAGATTTAACTTCTTTTTTATATAGTTTTTATGGTTTTTTATATTTAACTTTGTTTCAAAATTTGTCACATCTAAATGATAGATGTTCTGCCCCCCCCCCTTTAGTATAGGTAGTAATTAAGAGTGTGGAGGATATGGCCACCAACTGCTTTGGTCTGAATCTAGATTATACCAGTTACTAGCTGGAGTCCAGGCGGCCATAGCCAATTTACTGAGCTTCTCCAAGCCTCAGTCTTTTTCATCTGTGAGTTGGGCATGCAGGTAACCACGTCTTATGTTTTTGTGAGGATGAACTGGAGAGTATACATTAGGTACTGAGCACAGGGGCTAGTGGAGCTGACTTCCAGGGTGCAAGGTGGCGGTGGGGTTCTGTTGGTCACAGTAGTCCCGGCGAACATTTAACTCCTCTGGGGCTTGCATTTGCATCATGTCTGTCACCTGGTGAATGAGTGACTTGCTGTATGTGTTGGCAGACTAAGTCTCCAGACCCCTTTCCTGTAAAACTCCCAGTGAGCAGTACCTCCAGTGATCAGCTGGTCATCTGTCCTTTCCGCGGGCTTCCAGCTCTTCTAGTACTGGCGGTGGAGCAAAGGATGGCTGATGTGCGGAGCAAACTCCCTTCTCCTCCATGTGCACGAGGAAATGTAAACAGCTGTGTTACCAGAAGGTCTTTCTAGGGGCGCAGTGCAGGCTCGCCCTGTCAGGCTGGGTTTTTCTTTTCTCCTGTATGTTGGCTGTGAAGAATGAATAAATGTCTGTGCCGTAAGAAAAATAATCTTATTTGGTTTAATATTTAGATCTTTGCAAGTGTAGCATCATGAGTCTTTTTTTTTTGTTCTCGTTTTTTCTGGCTGTGAAAAAGTCATTTTGCTGTATCCAGTGATGTCTGCAGACCCAGAAATAACCATTTTAAACACATGCTAAATGTATTTAAAACATGTGGTCATTTAGTTGTGATTTGATTCCTTCAACATACAGAAGAGAATTGTTGGATTAACCTCTGCAAACATTCCCAGGTAGGAAATGTATTTTCTGCTTCCATTAATCTGTTTTTTCAGGATTTTACTGGCAAATAGCTATTTGGGATTTTACGTAGCACTCAGTGTATGCCCACACCTGAATCGTTGCTTGGACAATGGGATGGGAGATGCCAGGGAGATTCTATGTGATGACTTAATTATAAAGAGAGTTTTCTTTCTGAAAGTGTGGATTTTCTCTTTGAAATTAATTTACTGATAGACTCATATCGTCTCTTGCCAAACCTGTGTTCATTTCCTAATGACATGTTAATTAAAACAGCAACTTGGAGGATGGCCAGAGGTGCCGCAGTCTTCACAGTGAGCCTGTTCTTGTGCGGCAGGGTGGTAAGTCGTGAATATCAAAGTGCTAATCATACTAATGTGAATTAATTCAGCAATTACTGAAAACAGAGTTGTTCCCATGCATGCATATCACTTATTAGTCTAGAATGTCTTTGAGTTGGCTAAATATCTGTTTTTAACACGTACAGCTTTGCTTTTCTCTCACTCTCTACCTCACATTCTGGTTCTGTATGTGTCTTTTCCTCCCCCTTAGGAAACCTCAAGGATTTTGTGGTCTCTTACTCTCTGGGCCCTTCCACAGCAGCTGATACAGAAGAGCCCAAAAGATCCCTGAAAGGGGAGAATGAAGGGAAGGACCATTGGCTCATCTGTGTGTTGAGTGCTGCTAGGTGCATTTTATACGTGACCTTGTTGAATCCGAACAGGCCTTCTCAGGTAGAATTTAGTCCAGGTTTATGAGTGAGAACACTGAGATTCAGGCTTGTGGGGCCCCCTTCTGAGATTCCCACCCACCCGACACCCACTCCGGGTCTCTGTGTCTTGCACTGGAGGTTTTTTGATTCTGAATGACTGAGGCTGGACGGTGGTTGTGGAGCAACAATGCGGGGAAGCCCAGACCACCGCTGGACAGAGGACCAGTCTGGGAGTCAGACAAAGCTGGGTTTAAACACCTGTTCTGCATGTAGTAGTTTTGTGTCTCCAAAATACTCACCCCGAGCCCCGTGCTCCATTTCCAAAGACAGAGAACAGAGAGGATGGGAAAGCAGCTCTCCCGCAGACTGAATACCGCCCCCCTTTTACTGACGGGGAGATAGGAAGTCCAGTGACTTAGGTCACTTGGCAAGCCCAGGGATGTTCTGTGGACCAGGAACTCAGAGGCTTCGGGAGGTCAGGAGCATGGGCGAGTAATAGACCGTCTCCAGATCTCAGTTTCCCCCAGGTGAGATGAGGGCTGTGAAGCCCGCTCTCCAGGAGTTCAAAAGCCCCAGCCACAGTGCTGATAAAGCCCTTCACACACAGGACTTTCTTAATGTCAGTCACCAGGTCAGGGCTGTGGCAGGCTGAGAACTCACGTCTCCGTCCCTGTCACTTGTCACCTCTCCAGACGCAAGTCTGGGTACAGTTTGGTGACAGCCGTCACCTGTCACCCCCCCATGAGTAGCCCCCAGGACACCCTGGTGACCTGGGGGCTGTTACCACCCATTCCACTGGCAGATGAATGTCTCCTTTTATCTCTGTTGTTCACACCTCTGTTCTTAAAGAGGATTATCCCCAGAGAGAAAAGGGGTTCCCAGCACTTCCTCTTGATGACTCTGCTCCACACGGGACTTCAGAGGAGCAGGAGGTGTAGCCCTGTTGTATTTGGGTGGCATTCAGTTAAAGAGCTATTTTTTGACCACTTACTCTATAACAGGTGTTCTGAGGGACACTGGCGTCAGTCACTACTACCTGTAGTGTGTGTGTGTGTGTGTGTGTGTGTGTGCGCGTGCACAGGTAAGTCTGTGCACAGTGCGAAGCGTTGGCTTATAGCTGAGAGGCCCCAGAGTCTAGATAGCCCTCAAAGATAATGCAGTTCTTTTTTTTTTTTGTACGCTCTTTTTGCATTTCACTCTCCGTGAAAAAAAAAAAACTGTACAATTGCTATTTACCAATTGGTATCAATAATAGTAAGAGTCGGCCATTTGGTCTCGCCCATGTTCTCTATGGCTAAATACATGGGGGAGAGATCAGATCCCTTAAAAAAGATGACAGTTTTAAAGGACAGCTTTGGAAAGTGTGAAACATTACTCGCATGTGACTTTTACTTTCATTAAATACTCATGACTTTGTAGGCACTGGAGTGTCCAAACTGCAGTAAGGGCCACCCTCTTTGGGTCAGGGCTGCACCCTGCAGGGGTGCCCAGCAAAGCCTTAATGAATCACTGAAAGGCACTATGTAGAATTTTCTCTGAAAAAGAGAGCGTCCTAGTTTAAAAACTGTGTGTGTATGAATATGAGGTAAAAAATTCTTCCAAAATTGCCCCTCAGAGAAAGAAGGAGTTGCTCTGCAGGAGGGTTCTTACAAAATTTTCCATTTTACAAAGATCCTGATATGTTTGGTGGTCAGAGTTCACCGAAAGCACTGGATGGATGAGACCCGTGAGTGACTGGTTGAGGACAGCTGGGGAAGGCCCATTAGCCTGAAATCCCCTGTATCAGTACTTATTATGTGTGTTTATAGAGGCTGCACGATGAAAAGGGATTTTTAAAAAGGGCAGACAAATCGAATATAGACTTATTCCTGAGGTCACGACTTCACAATTGCCAGATGTTGTGTGTTGTATTAGTTTAGGTCCTGCTAATTGCTGTAACAAATAAACCCAAACATGTACCATGGCTCAGGTTATCTTCCAATTGCATAAAGCCCAACATGGGTGTGTCGCTTTCCAACCTGGTGATTCAGTGACCCAGCCTCTTTTCTATCACGTGGCTCCAATTTATTTAACAGGCGGGTCCCAAGGGCACAGTGCTTGTCAGCTTCAAGCTGGTGAAAGCAGAAAGCTCATGGCGGATTGCACATGGCAGGTTTGATGGGCCGGGCCTGAGAGTGGCATCCATCACTTCTGTTCCTGTTTTCACTGACTGCATTTCAGTCTTCTGGCCACTCCCACCTACAGCACAGGCTACAGCCCTGTGTTCAGGAAGAAGAGGAAATGGGTTTGCTGAGAAGGTAGCTACTCTGTCAAATGAAATTTTATCAAGACCGCGAAGGGTCACTGTAGAAACTAATGCAGTCAGTGGCATGCTGTGGGCACCACGGGAGCTATATTTGCCTATGAGGACCACTGTCCTGATGCTCTGTGAAGGGCCTCTTATGGCTTAGGATGGATTGTTCAGTGACAGCATCACACATAGATTCGGAAAGTGCTGTATCACAGGCAGCTTGGAAGAAAAGTAGACGATGTGCTCGGGAAAATGCTAGACAACTCAACAAGTGGTGACAGGCACGTAGACGATGTCTGGGAAAACTCTGAATTAAATTGCTTCACGGAAGGTGGAAATGGAAAGAAAGGTTCTGTTTCTAAATCACTGCGTGTGTGATTTCACATGTTAGTCCTAAAGTTTACTTGGTCTTGGTCAACCAAAATTTGGGGGGATGAGGGAGGAGGTGCTGGAATCCTCGTTGGGAAAAGAGGGCTGTCGTATTTGGGAGGTGCTACATGTTCAAGCACACGTGGGACTTAGAACGTGAAAAGCAAAGGCTTTCCTGCTGGAAGAAGGGGCGCCTCTGACAGCCTGGGGGAGGGTCGTCAGATGTGCTGGAAGCACCGTCCTGCTCTGGGAGCAAGAGAGCGAAGCTGGAAAACTGGATCAACCCCAGTCTGGGCGGCGGCGGGGGTGAGAAAGGACCCCAAGGGATCTGACAAGGGGCAGGCTGGTGGCAGGAGCATCTCTGCCCTGTCTCTGGGAGAAGCCTCCAGCAACATCCGGCGCGTGCTTGTGGGCACAGCCGTGTGCTCTCTCCCCTCTTTCTTGCCGTGTGACATGGGCACATGACTCAACCGCTCTGCACATGTCCCAAAGGGCTCATGTGAGGTTCAGGAAGACGATGCGTTCGCAGGACCATGCACACAGTGAGAGCTTTATCAATGCCCTCCCACCTCCTGTGCGGCTCCTCGCCGGCTCCAGCTGGCGAACAGCGTCTCCGTAACTGGCTCTGAAACTGGGGACATGGCGTCCCCTGTAACATGTGACTTCATGACAAAAGGAAGCTCAGCCTCCTACCGCCCTGAAGATTCCTCAGCGCAGTGTCTCATAGCACAGAGTGGACAGCGGTGGGAAGAACTCCATTAAGGCATTGATTTTTTTTTTTTAATTAAAAAAATTTTTTTTTGGAGGAAGAGAAATAATTAGGTTTATTTACTTTTTCTTACTGGCGCTACTGCGGATTGAACCCAGGACCTCAGGCATGCCAGGCACACACTCTACCACTGAGCTGCACTCCCCCCTCTTAAGTCACTGATTTAACTCCAGGAATCCTTGTTCTACCTTAGCTTTGGATGTGGGGAGGTGTAAGGCTGGTCCTATGAGTAAGAGTTCTGTGTGGCCAAAGAGTTGTCACATCACTTCTCAGGACAGTGTCGCATGTGTGTACCTTCTGAGGTGCAGGATGGGGGAGGGAGGTCGTCACTGATTTTTTAGATGCAGACGCTGAGTCACGGAGCAGGTGTGGGATTGGCCCCCTGCAGGCAGGCCTAGGCCATCCTATCCCACAGTCCTGTCGCCGTGGACACAGGTCTCCTCTGGGAAGGAGCTGAACCCTCCCCTCCCCCACCGGGTCCCTTCGGGAGGCATCAGCGGGCACCTTAGCAAGAGAAGTCAAGTCAGGCTAAAGGCAGAACCGTGGTATCTGGGTGGCTAAAGCCAGGTTTGGAACTGTGCCTCCCATCACTTCAGATGGTTTCTAAGCTTTGCAGGACTTTGCTGGCTAGATGGTAGCTTCCCCAGAAAAAACATATGTAAATATAGAGTGGCCATCTTAAATATTCCTTTGGGATTTTATTTGTTTACAAACTCATCTGGCTGCCCTTTTGGATATTTTCTTTGTGCTGCAGAGGTTTGAGTCAGTCAAGTCTGGGAGCATTTGTATGCTTGAGAAACACAGCCCTTTTAAATCCATTGTTTTCAAAGTCACTTGGAGCATTAAAAACCTCGGGTCATCAATTCCTAGTGTGAAAATTTAGGAGTGGTTGGGGCTTCAGGCAAGCAGTATTGACTTAAATGTGTAGAGCACTTTCAGACAGCATTCGATTGTACATTTTAAAACAGGGAATGCAAATTGAAATTCCTCCTGGGCGCTTTAACTCACGCGTTATATGTGCAGTATTTTCAATTAGCTGCAGAAAAAAGTACGTTCGGGTGTGGGTCTATTTTTACAGCTGGGAATTGCTCTGAGAACACAATCGACTATTTCACACGTGTGAGATTTATTTAAATGACTCACGGGGCATTTGCAGTTTAACCAATAATTGAAAATATTGTTGCAGTGTGGCAGGTAAAAGTAGGAAGTCATTTTGCATTCCTGAAGAGGTACTCCAAGCGCAGTAGCATTCCGATAATCGAGGGGGCGGGCGGTGGACGAGGGTGAGAGCAATTCAGTCCTTCATATCTCATTCCTGGGCTGAGCCACACCAGGAAAGAAAGAAAGAGCATGCCTGGCTGCCTGAGGATGCTGAGGGAGGCTGCCCTCAGCAAGGACCCAAAGCACTAAAGCGTTCTCTTATCTCTCTCTCCTGTTTTCATTCACCAGACTCATGGAAGGTCAGATCAGCTGTGAGGAGCCCCTTCCTTCCCCCGACTCTCCTCTGGCCTCCTGTTCCTTCCCCACCATTCTTTGCCTCTGTTTCACACCACCCATCACCTAGCACACTAAGGCTGAAAGCCAGTTGAGTCTCTAAGGATGGACCAACCAGCTCCTTCCTGGTGGTTCATAAACATTACTAGGGATGTAGGATGCGCGTTCCCACTGAAATGACGTTGTAAATGGTGGTCAGGGAACACTATATTAAAATGCATGCTTGCTCCTGTGATTCAGTCAGAGTGTAGGTTAATTAGGCATTCTGTGGGCAGAATTAAAGTCCTAGCCACCAATTTTTAATTTTTCTCTGTCTGGATCAGTGGTTCGTTCTCAGCCAGGGGCAAATCCCCCTCTCTCCCAGGGACATTTGTCAGTGTCTGCACACATTTGGTTGTCACAACTGGGTGAGCCGTGGGTCGAGGCCAGGGTTACTGCTGAGCATCCTGCAGTACACAGGGCAGCCCTGCAACACAGAATCATCCAGCCCCAAATGTCAGTGGTGCCAAAGTTCTGCAACCTGGCTCTAGAATTTCTTTTTAAAAAAAGAAAAGAAAAAGAAATGACTTCCTAAAATACTTTTGATCACAACGTTCTTGTAAGACGGTGGCTTCTGTCATCGGCATTTGTACATAAAGTGAATTCGGGTGATTGCTGTGAAGGCCTGGCTTTTTCAACAAGGCCTTGGTTACGTAGAGAGCACTTCGGTGTCCCGTGTGCACATGTTGGATGCTGGCTGGGGCAGCGTGGCGAGCAGGACAGAGAAGGTGCCCGCTCCACCCCCAGGCATAAAGAGAAGGGGAGGTAACAAAGGTCCTAGTTGGAAGGAGCAAGACTAAGGCCGGGCTCTGCCCGGCAGGTCCTGCGGTCTGCCAGGGGGAGGGTGTATCTGTAGAAGGAAGCCAGATCTGGACCAGGCTGGCCAAGCCATAGGCTCAGGTGGGGGTAGGAGTAGGGGCGGGTGTTTGCATCTCATCCGAAGAGCTCAGGGAAGCCATTGCAGGTTTGATCCAGGTCTTGGTGTTGAGGGTCAAGGTCCGTCTTCCCTATCCACAAGGTCCCTGGGGCAGTGCAGACAGTGGGTTGAGTGATGTCCTCTTGCAGGAATGTTGGTGGCTTGCTGAGCACAGAGGAGGGAGAGAGCGTAGACCATCAGGAGCTGTGTCAGAGGCAGAGGGACAGAGCTTGTGTGATGGTTAACATGGGGGAAGGGAGAGGATGGAGGGCGACTCCCAGACTTTCTGCTTATGCTCGTGGCTGGATGGGGAGCTGCACTTACTGAGATGTAGAACCTCGGGGGAGCAGCAAGTTTGAAGGGGGAGGAGTAGAATTTCCGTGAAAACAGGTAAGGAGACTTCTCTATTATCTTTCTACCCAATGTTTCTTTAGAAAAGAAAGTGGGTTTTAGAATCCGCTCTGCTAGCTAAAATCTAAGCCATTTCTCCTGGATTACCTCTTCTCTCCAGTTACCATCATAATGGGTTTTCCAGTGACGCTCAGAATGACTCCAAAATGGCTTCCTTGGGCAATCATCAAGCGTTTTCTATATTCACTATTTCCTCCATCTATGCGAATAAAACAACGAGACCCCGCTCACCATCTAGACTTCCGAGACAGGGCTTGTCTGGCTTTGCCACATGGACACTTTTTTAAAAATTGTGTTAGTCTAATCCTGCCCTGTATCGTTTGCCGTCGATAGGAAACATTTTCCTTATTCATCAGCCCAGCCGTCTTGCAAAGAACACCAGGAAAATCGCTAGAGCCTGACCTCCGGTTCCTAAGTCACTCAGTGTCCGCAGGTCCTTTCCTGACCCCATCACCAGGGCCACTCGAGGAGGCTGCACAGAGCCCAGCTGCTGACCCCAGGAGGACAAGGCCATCAGGTCACCTTGTGACCAGAGGTGAGACCCTGCTAAAGTCACATGCTAGACCTTCAAGGCCTCCCATGGCAAAGAAATGAAAGAAATGGCCCACAACTGAAAAAGACCAGGAGTAAATAGAAAAGGCAGCATTAAAGAGTCCCTTTGATTTTCGGAAATTGGAATTTGGGGATATTTTGCAGTTGAGGGAACTGTTAATGTGGGCTGGGGAGTAACCCTAAGAGGCTGAGGAGACAGACCAAGGACCCCTCACCCTCCATGACAATGGCAGTGTGGCAGAGCCTGCCGGTTGAGCCCTCGGTGTTCCAAGAGCTGTCCAGAGGACCTGAGATATGTCACCTTTTTCCTTCCTAACAGCAGCCCATCAGGCCAGGACTGCTGTTGGACCCATTGCACAGATGGGAAGACCAGGCACAGTGAAGTTTGGCACTTGTCAAGGTCATGCAGCGAGTGGGCAGGGGACCTGGTCTGAACGTCAGTGGCTTGTCTTGGGGCCTACAGAGGACAAGAGGTCCAAGAAACAGGGCTGTCTCCAAACAAAGAATTATGAAAAGGCACAGTTACGCAAAACCAGATTTTTGATATCTTTTTTTCTTTGGAGTGTTGCCATTTCTAGTGTGCTTGCAGTATTGGGAAAAGAATCAAAGTGAATAATAAAAAAGATCCGTCTTAAGGTACATTTGTTTGCTGACTATAATTTTAAAATAAGGTTTCTTATTTTGTACTTTTTATTTTAAGACAGTTGTGGATTCATATGCAGTTACAAAAAGCAATAGAGAAAGATCCAACGTGTCATCTTCACCTGGTTCCCCCAAAGCTAATGTCTTATACAATGATAGCACATGACCGTAAAGACCACAGCTAACTAGGACGGGGCATTGTCCGTCTGTCCACCTTACCCAGAGTTCAGCAGTTTTACCTGTACTTGTGTGTGTGTGTGTGTACTTATTTCTGTGCAGTTTTATCACACTGTAGAGTCGTGTCACCACCACGGTCAAGACAACAATTTCACTACCAGGATTCCTCATGTCAGCCTCTTATATTCACACCCACGCACCGCCCTCCCAGCCTCCCTAATTCGCAGTTACCCCGAATATGTTCTCCATCTCTATAATTTTGCCATTTAAAAAAAGTCTTATGGATGGAATCATACAGTAGGTGCCCTTTTAGAGCTGACTTCTTTTCTCTCGGCGTAATTCCCTTGAGACCATCCCAGTCATCACCTGTATCAACAGCTCATCTCTTCTTACTGCTGTGTGTCCCATGGGAGAGATGTGACACAGTTTATTTAACCAGCCCCTCGTTGAACAATGTCTGGGTTGTTTCCAGTTTGGGGCTTGTTACAAGTAAAGTTGCTACAAACATCGGGGCAGGCTTTTGCGTGAAGACCTGTTTCCATTTCTTTGAAATGAATGTCCAGGATTGCTAGATCATATGGTTAAATGCATGTAAGAAACTGCCAAACTGTTTTCCGGCATGGTTGTACCATTTTCCATTCCCACCAGCAACGTGTGAGTGAGCTAGTTTCTCTGCATCTTCTCCAGCATTTGGTATCATCACTGGTTTTTATTTTAGCCATTCCAATAGGCGTGTAGTGACAGCCGGTTGTGGTTTTAATTTGCATTTTCCTAGTGGCTAATGATGTTCAACACCTTTTCATGGGCTTACTTGCCTTCTGTATGTGACCTTCAGTGAAATGTCAGTCCGTGTCTTTGGCCTGTTTTCTGATTGGAAGGTTTTTTACCTTTATGTTGTGAGAGTTTTTTATATATTAGACAGTTGTTGGATATGTTGGTTTGCAAATATTTTCTCCTGGCCTGTGGCTTGTCCTCTCATCATCTTTGTAGAGTCCTTTGCAGAGCAGATATTTTTTGATTTTGATGAGGTCTGGTTTATCAGTTTTTCCTTTTCCTTTTAATACAAGTGTAAGACAAAACAGGGTTTTGATTCCTGCCTCTTCTAATGTGCAGGGTCGGATCGTGAGGAAGCAGCGGGGCAGGATGGACACTGGAGTGTGAAGGGTTGTTCTCCCAGCCTCCGTCTAGTTTGGACCCCGGTGTGTGTCACGATGAGTTGTTGGTCAAGGTGATGGCCCTGGGGACCTGTCTTACAAAGACTATAAGATGATGATGGTGTAAAACAATTTTTTTTTCAAAATCTCAGTTTCCAGAACCACCCATAGTACCTCCTAACACAAGGCCTTTGTGCACATGAGATCCTCAGCCTGCAACGTTCTCCCCTGTCCCCAGCCCCCTCCCCCTTTTTCATATCAAGCTCCCCCCCCCCCCAGTGCCAGCCTTCCTCAGAGCACCTCCCCGCAGGTGTGCCTCGGCTTCCCTTTGCTGCCCGTTCTACAAGCTGTCCGAGCACTTGCAGAGTGAATGTGTAAAAGCGAATGTAAATGTCCATTCAGTCTTATGATGATTTCCTTGAAGTCCCTTTCCCTCTCAACTAAGGTTTCTCAGCGTCAACCCTGTTGATATTCTGGGGACAGGTCCTTGTGCAGAGCTGTCCTGAGCCTCGTAGGATGCTGGGCGGCACCCCTGGCCTCTGCCCTAGATGCCAGTAGCCTCGTCCCCCTGTTGTGACACCCCGTACCCTGTTGTGACAATCAAAAATGCCTCCACATGTTGCCAAATCTTCCCTGAGGGGCAGACTGCCCAGGCGGAGAGCCACACTCTAGACTATCAGCTCTGGGAGAGGAGGTACCGGGGCCTTTTTCCTTCGAGTTCTCTCCCGGCCCTGTGCCTGGTGCCCTGGTGCTTCATTAATGTTTGTGAAATAGATCAGTGGATGAAAGGTACCTGCTGGCAAACCGTTCTCTTTACACAACAACCTTGGAAAGATCGCTTGATTTCAACAGCATCAAGTGAGTTTAGTTGTGGAGCTGAGCGCTGGAAATCGAGAGCTCCCCTCTTCCTAGTTTCCTCGCCCTCCTTCCCTTCTGCCTGAAACAAGGATGCGGGAGCCTTTGCGTTGCTGCCTGATGGAAGCCCACATCCCCCGCTAACACTGCCGAGGCAGGGGCCTCCGTAGCTTAGAAGAAGCACCTCCATCCTTCACGGGGCTGGGCGGCCTCCCGCGATCTCTGAATGCTCCTTCCTTCCGAGAACGAGGACATTCCTGCGGGCAGAGCAGGAACCTCCGGCAGGTGGCGTTTTTCGGGTGACCTGGCTCAGGGATACACTGGAGATGCAGTTCAGCCTTGGTCTCGCGAGCCTCCTACCCTCTCCAGCTGGCCTCCGCTCCCTTTTCATGAGGGAAGGGAGGAAAGTAGAGGTTTGGGCGCAGTTTTGCTTAGCTAAGCACCATAGCTGGGTATAATTAGTTCAGAAAGTTCCCAAGGAGTAAGTACAGTAGTCAGAAGAATAATTTGGGGTATGTGTGAGCGTTTTAGATTTTTCTCTCTGTACCTGGCAGTTCTGTTCCCTGAACCTGGCTTTGGTTTAGCCAAAATAAATAAGTAAATAAAGGACTGCTGAGGGCGTGGGGGACCGGGCAGTGGGTGGGGAGGGGCAGGCTGTTGGGAGGTGATGCCTGGCCGTGTCGGCATCATCGGCTCCTTGCTGCTGCTTTACGGGAAGGATGTCGGGGTGCCCAGAGCAGCCACAGCAGAAGGAGGTGGAGGCTTGTCCTCCCCCCGCAGAGGAGCAGCCTGGCCTGGTGTAGACGCCTTCCTTCCCTTGTGCTCCTCCCAGGAGGCTCAGGGTCACGCAGGCCTCCCGCCTCCAGCCGCAGAACCCCTTCACCAGGCTGTGGAGGAGCCTGATGTGATGAGGTGGGCTGACAGGCCTGAGCTTTAATTACTGGTAACACAGACCTTCCCTTCTGGGATTCACAAAAGTGATGGACCGGATTCCTTCCTCTCCTCTGCAAAGAAGCCTTGGGTCGAAAGTTCTGGTTGGGGTGGGGGTGCTCTGTGACAGCTGGTGTCAGCGCAGTTGTTGCTTTGACAAGAAATAGCCTGTGACTTCAGCCTGGAGCCTCAGTTCTGAGTTAAGGGAAGTCATTGGTGACACACTGGGGAAGAGTTGGAGTGTGTGTATTTTTGTACCTTAGACCAGGCTTCCTCATCCTCGGCACGACTGAGGTTTGGGGCTGGATAATTCTTGTGGTGGGGAGCCATCTTGTGCACTGTAGGGTCTGCCACATCCCTGGTCTCAATCCACTATAAGCCATTGTCATCACCCCACCACCACCACCACCACCAGATATGACAACCAAAAACATCTCCAGAGATTGCCCACCCCCCCGCCTCAGTTGGAACCTCTGCACTAGAGTAGCAAGCATCCTGTTCAATTCCTGTCCCCTGGAAGGCTGTGGTCGCTTGTTTACTCCGAGTGTTTGATGATTTAAGCACAGGACAGAGAGGTAGAAAGAAGTTAGTGTTTCTTCCCTTTTTCCTTGGTTGACCCTTTAAACTCCATCACAAGACTCAGCATGGTAGATTGGCTAAAAGTGTCAATTTTCAGACATCCCTTCACCTTGGATAATCTGTACTGTCCGGGCAAGTTATTTAATTTTTCGGGGCCTCAGTTTTCATCATCTATAAAATGTACGTACTAATGCCTACTTCTTAACTTGAGGATTCAGCTAGACATTAAAAGTATAAAGCTCCAGGGACAGTAACTGGCATATAGTAAGCATTCAGTAAATGATGGCTAATATTTTTGAAAACGTGAGTGTATTCTACAAGCAAATTGGAATTTTTTTTAAGTTAGCAATAGCAGTTGCTGCTGCTGCCTAAAAAAGACAGTTAATTTCCATTGAATTACAGTTTATTTCATAAGCATTATTGAATCCCAGCTATATACTAGGTACTATGCTAAACCCAGGAAATAAAAAAATTAACTGTAATCCCTGCCATTAAATATCTAATACATAGATTTAGCCACAAAAATGGGTCGAATCATGTCCATCAAAATAAAGCCACCACTTACTGAAAAAGTCAACATGAAACGATTTATGGGTTGTAATGGGGTGTAACTTCACTTCACTGTAGATAAAAGGATCCTACTATATTCTCAACTCTCTCATTTTACAGAAAGCACCAATTTTTATTCAGTTTTTGTGATCCTGTGATTTAACCACTGTTCTCATGTTCCATTGCATTCTCTGCTCCCCCTTCCTACACATTTCAGCTGATCTAAGTCCCTGCTGATTTTTTTAAATAAATAAAAAAGGGATGCTTGTTTTGAGTGATGTGTTTGTTACAGAAAGTTTGAAAAATATGGAACAATATAAAGACTAATAAACTTAATTCAAGTTCCCACCATCAAAAATAACTATATAGATAATATCTTGATACCTGTCTGCCTAGTCTTTTTTCTGTGCCTGTGTATAATTTTTATATAGTTAATTACACCATAAGTAGTTTTCTTTTTTCAATTAACAGATATCCAGAATATATTACCATAGTCAGTTACAATGTGTCAATTTGTGGTGTACAGCTTAATGTCCCAATCATGCATATATATCCATATATTTATTTCCATATTCTTTTTCATTAAAGATTATTACAAGATACTGAATATAGCTCCCTGTGCTATACAGAAGTTTGTTTTTTTAATCTATTTTTATATATAGTGGTTAACATTTGCAAATCTCAAGCTCCCAAATGTATCCCTTCCCACCCCCTTTCCCTGATAACCATACGATTGTTTACTATGTCTGAGTCTTTCTTTTTAGATGAGTTCATTAGTGTCCTCCTTTTTTTTCTTTCTTTTTTTTTTAAAGATTCCACATATGACTAATATATTTTTCTTTCTCTTTCTGGCTTACATCACTTAAAATGAGGATCTCCAGGTCCATCCATGTTTCTGCAAATGGCATTATTTTATTATTTTTTATTGCCGAGTAGTATTCCATTGTATAAATATACCACAACTTCTTTATTGAGTCATCTGTCAATGGACATTTAGATTGCTTCTGTGTCTCAGCCATAAGTATATAGTGTTGCTGTGAACATTGGGGTGCATGTCTCTTTTTGAATTAAGGTTCCCTCTGGATATATGCCCAGGAGTGGGATTGCTGGATCATATGGTAAGTCTATTTTTAGTTTTTTGAGGAATCTCCATACTGTTTTCCATAATGGCTGCACCAAACTACATTCCCACCAGCAGTGTAAGAGGGTTCCCTTTTCTCCGTACCTTCTTCAGCATTTATTGTTCGTGGACTTTTGAATGATGGCCATGCTGACTGGTGTGGCATGATGCCTCATTGTAGTTTTGGTTTGCATCTCTCTGATAATTAGTGATATTGAGCATTTTTCCATGTGCCTATTGGTCATTTGTGTGTCTTCATTGGAGAGTTGCTTATTTAGGTCTTCTGCTCATTTTTGGATTGGGTTGTTTGGTTTTTTTGTTATTAAGTTGTATGAGCTGCTTGTATCAGAATATATTAGCATATCTTTATGTTTTCTTCAAAGATAGTTTCTTAGCTTCTGAAAGATAACTGTGTTGGATGGATGTCATGAACTGTCCTTTATTGTTGGACGTCATAGGCCATGCTCTCTCAGATGCAGTCCTCGAGTCAAGGATAAAGTGCAGGTGATTCATTGAGGAAGTGTTCCCAGGTGAAACAGTAAGGGGATGGGAGAAGTGGGAATTAGAAAGGGAGGCAGCCGATCACGGGGGCGATATCAGGTGAAGACCTCCAGTCACCCTAATCCCATGGGAGGCTCTGGAGGTTCCGTTAACGCCTTCAGGTGGTCTTTGCCACCTCGAGGCAAAGGAGCTGGTCTTCTGTGCTCCAGACCAGTAGTCAGAGGCTGTTGGCCTCCTGGATGGCGGAATGATGTTTGTAAACTCCCGGCCACTGAGAGCCCACTAAGATGATGGGCTCCGACCCTCACCAGCAAGCCTCTGAAAGCAACAACTACAAACAGCAACAAAGCACACAGAAGCTAGAGGAGAAGTGCACACGGCTGCTAAAAGCTCGCCCACAGTGTCCCTCCGTCAGAAATTTGGGTTGCAATGATCACTGCTATTGCAATTATATATCGCAAAGAATATTGCAGTGATTTTGCTGCTAGAAATAACTCCACAGTGAACATTTTTAGACCCAGTTCCTTTTTGATTATTACCTTAGGATTGATTTATAGGGGTATTACTGTTTCAAGAGATACACACATTCTTAAGATTATATATACCAAAAATTGCGTTTCAGGAAGATTTTTCTCAATTTTCACTTCCATCACTTACTGTTCACTTTTTATTAGCAACAATCTAGAGAGCATCAGTTTCTCACCTTTGAGTAGAAGACCTGTAGACAGCATCAGAGTTATTCTCAGGAGCCAGAAAAGTCCTGTTCCTGGTCTAGCTTTGCGTATAGACTGAATAAGTAATATCTCAAAATATGATTCTTAAAATGTATCCAGATGCTCTTACATGTAGATAAAAAAGAATGTGCATTTTACTCGTGTTTGTTAATTCATGATAGTGTTTTATCATGTATTTTCACCAGTGCTAAAAAAATATCATTAGTCATGATGCATCTCTAATACGTTTTTAGGTCTCAAAAAGGTGCTACCTTGTTTTAAAGATTGAGAATCACCGGTCAATAATCACTGTAGTATCTTGGGACACCTCTTGTCTGTCGATTAGGAAATCACCCATATAAACTGCGGTGTCTTAAAGATTTGTCAATAAAAAAGTCTATAGGACTTGACACCATGTGTAAAACAGATTTAATGACCCAAGTCAGCAGACTGAAAAAACGCATCTCAGACCCATGAAAGAGCTATCAGAACCATTCTGGAACATACTTAACTACCTCCATCCCAACCATAATGTGACCTCCCTTTCTCTTACAGAGGTGTGGGAGTACACCATCCTGGTCTTATTCTGTGTCTCAAATAGTCTAAAGAAGTTATGAAGATACAGACAGGGCTGTATCAAGGCAGAAGTATTGTGTTTGACATATTTTCTTAACTTGATCCTTGAGCCTTTCTAAATAGCTACTGAAATAAAAGTCACAGACTATTTCGGGTCTTGGGCACTGAGGAAACCAGGGAAGGGAGCCAGCGTTTACTGAGCACCTACTCTGAGTCAGGCACTGTGCTGGTTCCTGTCTGTCTTTTGTTTGTACATGTAGCATTCCCATGACCACCCCTGAAATCTGATTTCTGATGGAGTGAAGGAGAAAGCTGAGGTTCATAAAGATTATGGCTTGCTTTGGATCCCTTGCTCTGGATGGTAAAATTGGGATTGGAACCTTAGATGAATTTCCCCTGACACTTAGAGGAAAATAGAATAAATGTTCCATAATCTTGTATTTTAAAAGATGGACAATTAACAAAGCCTCAGTTGCCTTCTTCCTGCTAGCCTTCCCTCTTCACCCCAAAAGATTCCAGAATGACTGATATGTGGGTGAAAAGCCCCGGGTTGTCAGAGTGTACTTAAGATACATGTCTCTTCGTTGAAGGGGTCTGTTAGACATTGTTACCATACATTTCAGTAGCTGAACATTTCTTTCCTAGGTATTTTTAGGTTCCTTCTGGCTAAATTAATTAGTATCATGGATCAAGCATACACTCTGAAGTCTGGGAAAAATTTAAGAAAAAAGATCCAAAGAGGTCTCTAAGCCTCTCTAGTAACCTGGAAGAGCTCGTTTTAGTACCACCAGGCTCCTGGCACCTGGATTGGTTGGCACTTCCTGTTTCTTCTCCTCAGTCTTAAAGATGCTGACTCATTCTGATGACACTGTATACTTCCCAAGAATATCAAGGTGCCCTTTGTTTTGCATGTTCATCTAATTTTCTATCTTAAGAGGAAGTGGTAGGTATTTGGTAGACATATTTCAGCAGTGTTTATAGAAGCTTGAGGGACCAGAGTCCTCCTCTCTTCATTATAGGTCCGGACTTGAGGCTTAACCTCAAGTATTTGAGCATTAACAACTACAGTCATTTTGCAGATACAGCCTTCATCTCTGTTGGTCGACTCCTGAAGGTCTCCAGGATGCCTCTTGCCAAACACCATTAACAGTCAGGCCTTTGCCTGTTGGCCAAGTATTGGTGAGAAACACTTGGCCTGACTGCTGGGCAGCACAGCCCTACTTAGGCCTCTGGGAATTCTCAGTTTGGCAGCCTGACACTTTCCCTTCACACTGATGTTTTTGGGGGAAACTCCATGAACTCCCAAAGCTGTTGGGAGATGTTGTGACTAATATAATCTGACGTGCTGTTTTTCTCTCCCTGCTGAAGCCTCTCTAGAAGAATTGGTGAATCCAGAGGTAGATTAATAAAGGGTCTTAGTTTCCAAGAACCAGGATCCTAGCGAGCAGCAGGAGGTCAGCAGTCCCAGTGCTTGAGAAAAATCTCAGCTTTCGTTGAGGGGAGGGCCCTGGCTGTCCCACCTTGCTTGCCCCCTGAGGTCAAGTAGGGGACTGTCGGTGTCCTGCTGTGGGCCAGGGGTACACTTCAGGCACTTGCATTGTTAGGATCCCACTCTTAGGATCCAGGACACTCGCTGCCTTCACATGAGGGGAATCCACCTTCTCATGCCCAGCTCACTCCCCCATCTTTTCATCGTCCAGTGCACATCCCCCGGGCCCTACAGCCACGGGAGGCAAACCAGTTCTCCTGTGAGCGGTCTGTCTTCCGTAGTTTGAATTTCAGTGTTTGGATACAGTCCAAAGAGGGATGTAAACGGATTTGGATTTTTCCACACTGCTGTTGCCCATTATCCCCACTGTTAATTTAGGGTTGATTTGGTGAGGAGACTCAGACTGTGGTCTCTAAATACTGTCTCTCACTGAAAGGAACCAGAGTTCCCTAGAGAAGTGTCTGATTCCAACTGGGACAGGAAATATGCAAAATGGGCCTGGACCATCTTGCCAAACCAGAAACAGGGAAGCTTTTGAGACTGTAGGGTCATATGAAAGGTTCAGGAGCCAACCTGAAGAGGCCCGTTCTGAGCATCAATAAAAGTAATAGCATTTCAGTAGATCAAAACCCTTAAAATATGTTGAAAAACATGCGTTCATAATTGTACTAAGCAAACAAACAAAACAAACCCGCTCTGGTCAACACTAAGAATGCTGGGTAACCAAGTCATTATTTGAGAATGATACAGGGGATGAATCTTGCCTTTGCTATACAAACTGAACCTCAAGATAGCCAGATAGTTGGTTATGGGAAATTTCTTTTTATAGACATACTCCCACTAATAAATGAAGAAAGAAAGTAGCTCCATTTGGCAAGCCCTAATAATACAACATTGTAAATCAAACGAACAAAATAATAACATGCAAGAAAAAAAGAAAAACCCAAAAAACAATGCCCTGAGGCAACGATCATGAGTAACTGCTAACATCACAAAAAAGAGACAGACGGCTGCTGTCTCCTGACTGTGGCACCCTGAGCAATACCTCTATGAAATATTTCTGCAAAAAAGAACTTTGAATCTGATCAGCATCTAGAGCAGAAGTTGGCAAACTTCCCGTGAAGGCCCCGGTAAGTCAGTGTTTTCTGGCTTTGCGGTCCAGCTGGGCAGCTGTCTGTTCAACTTGCCGCCGGAGCTTGAACACAGCTGAAGACAAAACAAAAAGCATGGCCAGATCTAGCCCAGGAGTTTGCAGACCCCTGTTCTAGGTCTAACTGCCAGTTTACAGGCAGCAGGAGGACCGAGGAACTTGTGAAACTGCGTCGCATGAATGCAATCGGCAAACTCCAGCCTGGGAGACCCCGCAGGACAGATAAGCTGATTTCTTCCATTAAAAACCCCAAGGAAAAAGTTCAAAATAAAGCAAGTAGGGAAAAGATTTTTAAAAAGACAAGAGACATATCCACCAGTGGCAATCTGTGGAACTTATTTAGATCCTGTTTCAAAGAAACCATAAAAAAAAAAAACTAATAGACAATCAGGAAAATTTGGACACTGACTAGATATTTAACAGTAAAGAGTAATTAATTTTTGAGTGGGATAATGATATTGTGTGCGTGTGTGTATCCCTTAGGTTTAGAGTGTATACTGAAAATATTTTGAATTATGTGTTATCTAGAATTTGCTTCAAAATAATCTTTGATTTTAGAAGAAATAAAATAAGTCATGAGTTGATAAGTATGTTATCTGGATGTTGGATATTGAGGATTTATTTTTGCATGTATTTGAAATCTCTTATAAAGATTTTTTAAATAGATACATTTTACAAAATATAGCATTTAAACCTTTTTTAAGAGAAAGAGAAGGGATGGAGTATTTTCTGTTTGTTAGACGCTCCTGGGTCATCGTGAAGCAGACATGAATCATCTGGCTAAGAGTTGGAGCCAGAAGAGTCCTGTCAGTGGTTTTCCCCCCAAAACTGTTAATGTACATCTTTGTTAAACTAAATAGGCCCGACAGATGTCATATTATTTATCACTTGAGCTGACAGCTATCTTCTTATTTATCATTTGCTTAGGTGTTATATGTAAAATATAATTTATTTTGTAAGAAAAGAATGTGTAAGGTTGAAAAGAAGCTTCCTCGTCGGTGACCAGCAGTACCAGTTAGTCTCCCACTGTTTCAGCCGTGAGCATCCGTTCAGTGCGGGCGTCCGGCCACCAGGGCCGTCACAGCCCAGAGAGCTCACGTAAGCGATGGCAGCCGGCTTGGCTGGGCCTGGGGCCGCGGGAGCGGAGGGAGCTGTGGGCACAGGGAGGCAGGCGCCCGGCCCCTGGGGTGGTGGCTGTGCAGGGTGTTTGCCATGGGAATAAGAGAATCATTCATTTTCATTTGACCCTGAGAATAACTCTAAATTGTCTGTGACATCGTTTAACTTGTAGTTGTTTAAAATCTTTTCAGAACGCCTTGTCTTCCAAACCAAACAGCCATGCAGCTGGATTAGTTCCATGCATCAGCCTCTGGTTTGGTGTCTACCCAATGGCTAGGCCCTACACGAGGGCCTGTGGCACTAGGTTCCAAAGTGCCAACGTGGCCCTGCGTTCTGTGGGCTTCCAGTCTAGTTGAGAAGGGGAGAAAACTTGAGAAACAAAATAAGAGGTGCAGAGAGGAAAGGCTGTGGGAATTCAGAGAAGAGGGTGGCCAGCCCCATCTGGGACAATTAGGGGGAGCTTCCCGCAGGCCACAGAAGGCATTGGGGGGAGCACGGGTGATCTAGGTGGAGGGCAGGGAGGAGAAAGAAGCAAATTCACGGGCAAGAACAAGGCCACGGGCAAGACCAAGGCCTAAGAAGAAGCCAGCCCTGTGTGAGGAGAGTGGGTAGGTTCCAGGCTCGTGGTCCTCCACAGCTCATCAGTGAAGGAGTTTTCAGGCCAGGATGGTGTTCTGGGCGATCAGATGAAAGCAGGCAGCAGTCCGGGAGTGATGGAAGTGAAAGGTGACTTGATTGTGGCGATGGTTTCATACATGTACACACCTATCAAAATTCATCCGATTTGTACATCTGAAATATGTGTAGTTTACTGTACGGAAATTATACCACAGTAAAGTTGTTTAAAAAAAAATAGGCAGCAGACAGTGGGAAGTACAGCACTGAAATGCAGCGGAGGATTTGAGCTGCAGGTTTGAGCAGCATCTGTCTAGAGGTGATGGCTGAGGTCACGGGGTCTGCAGAGAGTGTTTCTCTAGCATCTGCCTGTGGCAGGTGGTGCATTTATAATGCGGGGATGCTCTCCGAGTCTGGCCTTTGCATAACTACCAGTCCATTATTAGCTACACTAAATCTCGCCTGAAGCTCAAAGCAGCACCCAGATACTTCAAAACATTCCCCGCACTGGGAAGGAAAGGTTTAGCCTAAGAGAAGCTGTACGTCCGTGGGGGAAAAAACCCACATTTGGAAGAGAGTACCTGTGGTAATGGCTTTATTTATAGGTTTATGGTCACCCTCCAATGATGGCCTAAAGTAGAGACTTATTTTTTTACTGTTATGAAAAGATCATTCAAGAAGTGGAAACATTTAAACAGGTTTGTGATCATTCATATTGATGCTGTGCAGTACATTGGAGCAATATCTTTATTTCTTCTTTCTCAATTGAAAGTTTAAAGTGTAATTTCTCTAAAAAATAAAAATAAACGGAAGATGACTATGGTGTTTCCGTAATGAAGCTCTCCTTGTTCTAGAGAGTGAGACTTTCAAAGCCTGTTAACGCCAACTGTTATTTCATGTAAAAGACTATCTATTTGGATATGAATATGTATTAACAGTAGGAATATTATCAGCCCAAAGTATGTATAGATCAACACCCACTCTCCTGGCTACTGAACTTTGGAGAGAAGTGAAAACTTAGACACGAACATAAGCCAGGTGAGTTTAGATGTGAGCATGTAGCCTAGGAAACTGAGGCCAAGAAGAAGTTACGCCCAGAACATCAATCAAAAAATAGCTCTGATTCCAAGTTCTGCACAGCCCTGACCCTGTCCCAGTGCACTGTTATGAAACGACACACAGACATCTCTCAAAAACGTCCCAAATCCAAGGAACCAAGAAAAACACCCATGGCAGCCTTCCCCCGCTTCATAATGAAACTGTTCTTTTAGCAAAAATTCACAACCAAGCAAAGTTCTGCTAAATAAAATGGCTATTTATTTGAGAGACTGTCTTTGCTGACTCCAAAACCTTGGAGCTGTTAACTTTCTCTCATTACTGATCCTTTCTACCTGTTTGATGATCTTCTACATAAATCTGTGGTGTTTGGGTGAATCAACTTTAAGCTATTAGAGAGGCAAAACAAATTTGATGTCCTTTATGAGTATGCAGATTCAAATATTTATTCAAAAATTTGCTCATCCAGGAGGATTTCTTTGGGGAGTGTAGATTTTGGATGCTGAAGGCAGATGCCAGACTAGAGCTTAATGCAAGAGTCAGTGGTTCAGATTGATGGAGTTGGCGCCAGTCACCGGATTTGTCCATTTGTAACGAAGATGGAACAAATTGTTTTATACTTAGGATGGCTTTGTAGTAAATTAAACTTTAAAGAGGAAATTTATTTCTGGAAAGAAAAAAGGGAGAAAGGCCAGGAGAGTGGACCCGAAGTCTAATTTTTAGATGAAATGAGTAAAGCTTCCCTAGTCAGGATCTGGAAGCTCTCCAGTGTCCAACAGGCTGAAAGTAACTTAGGGGGATGGTCACGGTATGAGAGCCAGTCCAAGGTGCCAAAGTCAAAATAGGCCACGCTGACCACAGGGGAGCCCCCGGTGGGAGCTTATGTAGGGCACTTACATGTTTTGAATTTAGACGGCTGCGTTTACACAACCATTTTACAATTACGCGCTGGATAAACGCTGAATATTCTAAATTTTTTATAACATGCTTGTTTCACAATATATAAGAAAGTTGCAACATCACCATGAATGGTGGCCTTCGTGGTTCACCTTGTGGCCCCGTGTGCTCCGCGGGGAGCAGGCGGGGAACTCTGATTCTGCTGACAATCCTCTTCCCTGCGCAGTGAATTTCACTCTCCCTGGAAAGTGTTTGGAGCTAACAGTGAGTGAGGCTCGGGACTGAACAGACTCTTTTCCTCAGTCATGCTCAATAAACATTATTTTGATGATGCAATGAAAAATAATTAACAGAAAAAGAAAGCATATAAGCCAGCAGGTTGAGTTAATACCACACGTGTACTTATTGGACATCCACTGCTGTGGGAGGCAGGGCACTTCGAAGTTCTTTTTTAGTGGAAGTCTTTGCTTTTCCATAAACACATGTAAAGTTCCTACCTCTTACTTGTCATAGCCAAGCTCAGTAAGTGGTAATCAGGAAAACATACTTCCAACAGATCCCTTTAACGGAGACATCAGTGTAAACAGCCATCTTCACAACTGATGAATTTGCCAGTTGTTCTGCCTTATTGTAGATTTAAGGGTGTCACTCAAATTTATTTTAATGAGCAGTTCTTTAATTAAGAAAGTAATAAGCTTACGGTAAAAAAAAAATCATGGGCATGTAATCATAAAATATTCACAGCAACCGCAGGGATTCACTCCCTTATTTCAGACCCTCCAGCGGTTTCTCGTGGCTCCTACAATGGAATCCAAGAGCCATACCTGGCTCCGCATGCTCTTCGGGACCTGGCCCCTTTTTCTTCTTCACCTCCACCCCTTCTCTCTCGCCCACATCTCTTACTTCACAGCCACACCGATCTCGGTGACTGTACCTTCATTCCCACCCTGCCTGGCATGCCCTTCCCCTGATCGGTACATGGCGTCTCTTTCTCATCACTCAGGTCTCGACACGTGTGTCCCCCTGCAGAGGTGGCGTCCCTGACCGTCCTCTCCAGTGCTGCCCACCCCGCGCCCTTCATTTACTGACGTCACTGTGACATGGCTGTGGCCCTGATCCCTCTCAGAAATGACTTTGTTTCCTGGTTCATTTTCTGTCTTCCTTCTGGCATATAAACCCCAGGAAGGCAGGAGTCTTGGCCATCTTAGTTACAGTTCTGTGTCCAGCACTTGGACAAGGGCCTGGCACACAGCTGGCCCTCGGTAAATATTGGTGGAATTGGATGAAAAGTGGTTACGAGGCTGAAATAACAGGATAGTGTCTGGCGCAGAGCTGGGACCTACCGAGTGGAAGTCTCCTTCCTCTCTCTCCCCATCCCTCCAACAAAATGTAGGAAAAGAATTTAATCTGCACTGCTCTACCTTGAATACACTGAAGACATTCAGTTACACTGAATGTAGTAAATCATATCTCGCGGAGTACAAAGTAGTCCCCGAATAAGTGTTCATTTAAGGAGAATGTAAATATGTTCTTTATCTCCTTGTTCAGGTTGTCTTTGCCGGAAGGAACCATGAACTGGCATTTTCCCTTCGTCCTCGTGGCCACCGTGACGCTGCCCTCCGTGTGTTCCCAGTTCAACCCTCTGTCCCTGGAGGAACTAGGCTCCGACACGGGAATCCAGATTTTCAATCAGATTGTCAAGTCTCGGCCTCATGACAACATCGTTGTCTCCCCGCACGGGATTGCATCCGTCCTGGGGATGCTTCAGCTGGGAGCCGACGGCAGGACCAAGAAGCAGCTCACCACGGTGATGAGATACGGCGTGAATGGTGCGTGCGCCCATGGCCCCGCTGGGCCCCCGGCAGGATGGCTCCTCACCTACAGCCCCGAGGAGCAGAGCAGCCTGGAGGGGTTTCCCTGCTGCCGTCGGGGCTTGAGGGCCGGCCTGACCCGCTACAGGACAGACGTGGCCATTGCTGGCAGTTAGGAGAACTGGATTCTGGCCTCTGTCCTGTAGCTGTGGGGCTTTGGGTCAGTCACTTGATCTCTAAACGCTCCCGTTTTCTCACCTCTAAAAAGAAAACTTCCCGCCTGCCCCGCCCCCACCCCCATCCGTGGTGTACAGAGGTAAAAACGCCTTATGGCTATGAACATACTTTAAAAACCATAAGCCCGGGAGGTGGGTGGCTGTGACCCTGGTGGGCGGCACCGGGAAGCCCGGTGGTGATGGGACCCCTCTGCATCTTGATGGTGGTGGGGGACACATGGATCTCCATGGGGGATGAAATTGCGTAGAGCTGCGCGCCGGCACGCACACAGACACGTGCATGTGAAACAAACGAATGGGCTCTGGCGACTGTACCAATGGCAGTTTTCTGGTTGTGGGTCTCCACTGCAGTCACACAACATAGTGCCATGGGGGAAACTGGGTGAAAGGTGGGAATATACGGGACCGCTCAGTATATTGCTTTACAGCTTCCTGTGACTGTATCTTTATTCCGAAATAAAAACCTTAATTTTTTTTTCTTTAAAGTAAGGTCCAGTTGAAATGGTTTCAATTCTTTGAAAGGAAACCCAGTTTAAATTACGTGTTTGAATTTAAGAGCTTACCCCTCCTAGTGCGTTACTTAGCTTCAGCTCAGCTTTTCTCACCCGAGTCCCCTTCCACTGCCTCCTACACGATGCAGGGCACGGCCCGGGGACCTTCCTTTGGCTCCCACGTGCCCCGTGACCTTAAGCAAGTCACTTTTCACGTCTGGGGCTTAGCGGCTTCGTGGGGAAGTGAGGGCATTATCCCACCCAGGTTCTTCCCCTCTCACTGGCCTTAAAGGTCTAGGGATGCTGAGTGCGCTGCCGCCTTCGCTGGGAGAGGAGGGGAGCGATGCGCGCTTAAGTACCTCCCTCCGCGCGGGGACCTGATCTTTCTCAGCGTGGCCCCCGGAGCTGCCAGCACCAAACGCCCGCCGGCCCGCTCCGTTTACACAGCATTACCCTTTTGCAAGCGTTTGCAGTCTGTTCACTGTTTGAAGCGCAGAAGGACTGAATACTTGGGATGCGCCATGCCGCCCCTTGCTTGGAAGCTCAGCGCTCCTAGTGATGTATCACTTCACAGTGAATCACCGATAGCGGCCCTGGCCTCTCCCAGCGCTGTCGGCCAATATCGTTCCAAAATAGCCGCCGGATTTTTATGATTTGTTATCACGCTGAGCCGCATTGATTTTAAGCAGTATTTTCTAAAGTTTTGACGATGTTGGCCTCTTGGCAGCTTCTCCCCACCCCCACCTTGTCTTCCTCCAAAATCTCCGGCAGCTGCATTGTATGACTTAAGTTCCCACGACAGACAGACTCATCTGGGGAGCCCCAGTAGGTTTTCAGGGGCCTAGTTTGGGCTCAGCCTCTGACAACTAACGAAAGTTATGCTCTGGTTCAGGATGGAGGCAGGGCAGTCTGGGGCAGAGGAGGGTCTGCCCTGATCTTTTCTAGGCTGGAGACTGACCGACCCGGGCGCGCAGGGGGCTGGAAGGGATGAGTGCTCTGACTGGTCCCTGAAGTCTGCTGTTCCTTTTGTCCTACAGAGTGCCTGCCCGGGCTTGCCGGGCCTGCCCTGCAGAACGAGTGAGGGGGTGGAGTCTCCAGAGACCTAACCGAGGGCCTCCCCTTAGCTGAGAGTGACAGGTCAGCTCTCCAGGGGACCTCCAAGGTGACTGCCTGATGTTTTAGGGCAGTGTCACTTTGAAAGAACTCCAAGAAGAAGACGGATCTGTAATTTGAGCTCTCTGTGGAAACACATTTCATCCTTAGAACTTATTTCCGGCTTTCCTGTACTCTAAAACTAAATGGACCATGTGTGAGTGGCTCATGTGAAATAAAGCCTACATTGCCATAAAATTAATCCTCGTACTTTGTGAGCCTGATATCAAGTAAAAATCACATTGTTCTGGGATGGTGGCACCAGGCAACTTTTTATAGTCTTTCTGATGCCTGTTTTATACTTTTGTTTTATTTTGGGAGGAGGAAGTAATGAGATTTATTTATTTTTAGAGGAGGTACTGGGGATTGAATCCAGGACCCTGTGCATGCTAAGCATGTGCTCTACCACTTGAGCTATACCCTCCCCCTTATACTTTTAATTTTTTCTGAAATAGAGAAAAGAAATTGCTCTCTTAAATCTTTGGCAGGAAAGGAAACAGTGCTTAAGGTTGCTAAGAAAGAGAGACTGGGGTAGGAAGAGTCCTTTGATTTATTCCCCTGTGTCTACATAACCAGTCTCCCTGGTGCCAGGAAAGTCTTCCAGGAGATCGAGGTCTGCTTGGGGAAGGTGTGGAGAATGTCCTGAAAACACCTGTTTTGCAGCTAGAGGCACAGCTGGATCCTTAGGAGCGATTAATAGTTATACTTCGTTTTAGGAGACCCGTGCCCCCTTTCTTCTTAACAGAAGCCCAGGAAGAAAGCAGATAACTTCATCTCTTGCTCCTCATGCTTGTCTTGGTTATACTGTTCTCATTTGCCATAATATAAAAGATGTTTAAAAAAAAAAACTTTCCTAAACTCTTGCAGAAATGTTGCTGCATTTTCTCCTTTCTCCTTTAGGAGTCGGCAAAGTGTTAAAGAAAATCAACAAGGCCATCGTCTCCAAGAAGAATAAAGACATTGTGACAGTGGCCAACGCGGTGTTTGTCAAGGATGGCTTTAAAATGGAAGTGCCTTTCGTCACGAGGAACCGAGACGTGTTTCAGTGTGAAGTCCGCAACGTGAACTTTGAGGACCCCACTGCTGCCTGTGATTCCGTCAATGTGTGGGTTAGAAACGAAACCAGGGGTGAGTGGTCACGGTTCCTGGAAACTCTTCGGTGTGATTTTAAACTCTGGATAAAAGCACAAGTCTGGCTCTGAGATTCGAACTGGGGTCTGCAAGTCCACTGGCCCTGCCGCTATGAAAGGCCTGGACCCATCTGACAGCCCCATCCTTTTCTTTCTGGAGGACCCCACGGCTCAGTCTGCCTCCCTTCCCTTTTCCCACTGCCACTCCTTGTCCCCCTGGGAACGTTCTTCCCCGGGGCTCAGGGCAGCCCCCAGACTTCCTCCCTCACTGCATCTCACCACCAGAGTCCTTGCCTACAAGCCCTTGTCTGGGCTGAAGGTTTTATTGCTCATTTATTCCTGCTTCTTTCTTTTTTTTTTTTAATGGAAGTATAGTCGGTTACAATGTGTCAATTTCTGGTGTATAAAATAATGTCCCAGTCATGCATATATATACATATATTCATTTTCATATTCTTTTTTATGAAAGGTTATTACTAGATATTGAATTTAGCTCCCTGTGCTATACAGAAGAAATTTGGGGGTTTTAAATCTATTTTTATATATAGTGGTTAACATTTGTAAATCTCAAACTCCCAAATGTATCCTTTCCCACCCTCTTTCCCCTGGTAACCATAAGATTGTTTACTATGTCTGCAAATGTGTTTCTGTTTTGTAGATGAGTTCATGGGAGTCCTTTTTTCTTTTCTTTTCTTTTTTTTTTTAAGATTCCACATATGAGTGATATCATGTGGTATTTTTCTTTCTCTTTCTGGCTGCTTCTGTTTCTGCTGTTCTCTTTGCCAAGAATATGCTTCCCAGCCTTTACGGTTCAGGATTGATCTCTCCCCGCACCTTCCTTGCCTCTTTTTTTTATTGTTAGTTGCTGTACAGTATTATATAAGTTACAGGTGTACGACGTAGTGGTTCACAACTTTTGAAGGTTATACTCCATTTACAGTTATCGTAGAATATTGGCTACGTTCCCTGGGTCGTACAATATATCCTGGTCGTTTATTTTCTGCATAATAGTTTTTACTTCTTCATCCCCTGCCTCTCTGTCTCCCCTCCCCCCTTTCCTCTCTCCGTTCCTTCCTCGCCTCTGGCTCCTGTCAGCCCAGGAAGGAGGCACCTCCTCTTTGGTTGTGACTGACGTGTGATTGTCCTGAACCGTGCCCGTCACAAGAGCACTTCCACGCCGTGTGATGATTACTTGCTTACGTGCATCTCGCCTCCCGTGAAATGGAAGGAATGTCTAGCATCAGTGTGTTAAACCTGTTCATTTGTAAACTGGAGGTTCAGGTGGGAGCATTCAGGAGGAGAGGTAGGTGCAGAGCCGCAGAGGAAAGTTAAGGCTAGGAGCAGAGATTTGGGAACCATTTTTCACACAAGGGGAGAGTAAAGGTCACAAAAGTGGAAACAAAAGAGACTCAAGAGGGGAATAAGCCCCGAAATGAAACTTAGGGAAACTTTTCCTTTTGAGGTCATGTTTCTTCAAAGCGTGGTTCCTGCAGTGCCTGGGGTGTATGTTTAGAATGCAGATCGCCGGACCCCCTCCCACTGAATCAGAATCCCTGAGGCCAGGGCCTGGCATTCTGCACTGGAGCAAGTCTTCCCCCAGGGCTCCCTCCAGACTAACATATGTGAATGTTTGCAAACCATTCGAGGGACTAATGAGGAGAGGAGCTAATGAGGAGACGGAGGAGAAATGTTCTGGAGGGTGGTGGAGAGCCCGGGTGTTACGGTAAATCTGTGACATCCCTCCTCAGCAGCATCCTGGACCGTACGGTCTGGGCTCCCTTCCTGCAGCCACGAAGCAGTCAGGAGACCAGAATATGTGAAGGGGTCAGCGTGTTTGTCTGAGCCCGTGGGGCTGAGAACAGAGGTGGGAAGCTGACAGCACTCAGATGCCGGGTGGCTGCGTGCTGTGGCTGTGCCAGCCAGCTCCTCCTTTACTGGATGCTGGGAATTGCTGAGTCCCCCAGGATGACACTGGAGGGTTTTACCACTTGCACACGCACTGACTCAATGAACTGTTCACAGCATCCAGGGAAGGGACAGCGAGAAGGCTAGAAAAGTGCTTCTCAACCCAGCAGACCTAACCCCCACTTTTAAACAAAGGTTTTCATACTCACTTTACTGTCTTGAAATGGAATTCCTAGCTCATATACCCTAGGCACACGTACACAAATTTTTAAAAATTAATATAATGCTAACGTGTAATACAAGGAAAAACAAAAATTTATGTCTGTAATTCGGTAGGTAAACCCTTGTGTACCGCCGCCCCTGAAAGTAACAGTCAGAGTGTTAGAAGAATTGACCTGTGAACTGACATTCATGCGGAACGTGAACTGATAGCTACAAAAGCGGACCGAGAAGGCAAGCTGCACTGCGGACACAAAAACCACGGGCTGTGCTACCATCATTGGTGCAGTTTTTTTCTAAAACGCTGCAAAACTCTTGGTAAATTTCCGACCAAAACAAGCACAAGTTCCACTGGGTTTGGTTTGCGTGGTAGTCACATTCCGAGCAAGTTTATCCTACGTTAAAAGTGTGCAAAAGAACAGCTACTTTGTGTTGACCTACAGGAAAGAGTGAGGCTCTGGGCTCAGCTGACGACGGGCAGGATTCTTGCCAACTCGAATACCCAGCGGGGCACTTGAAAGCTCTGCGGCAAGCAGGACAGTTCATTTTGGGGGCGGTTTTGAACACCGCAGGACTTACAGCATCTCTGGCCACCACCCACTCAACCAGAAACGCTCCCACCAATTTCCAAACTGCCCCACTGAGAGGCAGTTGCTTACATGCGAGGTCTCAGAAGGACCCTAGAGACGGGACAGTCCACTTGTGGAAGACCGCCGCATGGAGATGACAGATCCTGCCCAGCAGAGAGTGGGGGAGACTTCCCAGTGTGCTGGGATGTGGTGACGGCCCAGCCGGGGCTGCCCTGCCACCTTTCTGCAGCCTCAGCCTCTCTGTGCTCCAGCCACACGGGCTTCCTTCCCATCTCTTGTGCTCGCCCTCCTCCCTCCAGTCACAGATGCCCCCCATGCATCCCACTACCTGGAATGCGTTCCTTCCCGTTGTCCCTTGCCTGTTCATTTGCACACTATCTCACGAATGGCATAATAGTTAAAAGCGTAAGTGCCCGGTTTG
Organism: Vicugna pacos; assembly: GCF_048564905.1. Taxonomy (NCBI): domain Eukaryota; kingdom Metazoa; phylum Chordata; class Mammalia; order Artiodactyla; family Camelidae; genus Vicugna; species Vicugna pacos. The sequence continues at coordinate 83,993,244 of NC_132991.1, read as the reverse complement.
AATCTCAGTTCTGCCACCCGTTGGCTGTGTAACCTCAGGCAGGTTACTCAGTCTCCCTGTGCCGCAGCATCCTCGGCCGTAAAATGGAGATAAAATAGTGTTAACTGCTAGACTCGTTAATAAGGTTGTTATGGGAATATAAGTAACATGCATAAAGCATTTAGCGCGGTGGTGGACACTTAGCAAGTGTCCAACAGATGGGAGCTACTTTTACAACTCAGCTCAAGTAATACTTCCTCAAGGAACCACCCATCCCTGACCTCCCTGACCTGATCAGATCCCCCTCTAATTTGCCCTCACATCCTCAAGTACTTTCACTTCAAGATATTTATTACAATTGCATTTCCAAGTCATTTATGTCAGTCAGCTTCCTTCCAATCCACAGCTTTTTGAGGGGAAGAGCTTATTTTTGTTTTGTTTTCTTACCTAAAAGTGCTCCTGGCAGATGGTAGGTAGGCATCAAAGAATGGGTGGGGTGGATAAGTGGATGGATGGATGGATGGATGGATGGATGGATGGGTTAGTGGATAGATGGATGGATGGGTGGATGAGTTGATGGATGGATCGAGGGGTAGATGAATGGATGGATGGAGGGGTGGGTGGATGGATGATGGATGCATATATTTATTGCCATTACTGATGTCAGGTCCCCCATGTGCCTCCTTGCCTCTGAACTATGCATTTCTTACATTTCTCTCTTTTTCCTTTCTGTTTATTTCTCCATGTCCCCTTATTATATCTTAGTTCCACCAGTGGCAACAAGAGGCTTTATTTACCTCAGGAAAAAAGGGCTGAATAGATTCCTTCAGACCCCTGGTGCGCACTGACAGTATGCTGAACACAGAGCCAGGCGTGATTTTTAAAAATGAATGACAGGGTTCCTGTGCTTGTGCGGCTCACAGTTTAGTTGAGGGAGACAGACATGAAATTTGGCTAGAATAAAATACCACAGTGTAACGGTGGTGCTGAGCATTGGGTTCTATGGAAACCGGGAGATGGAGAGGAGGGTCAGAGAAGGTGTGTAAGGAGAGGGAGCCACGTATGTCTCAAAGGCAAGTAGGAGTTGGACCGGATAATGGCCCCAGCAAAGGCAAGACGCAGCCTTTGCTATCGGGAAAGCAACTCTCCAAAGCTTGCCATCGCTGGAGCACACAGTTCTCACTTCCTTCCCTCAGGACAGGGTCTATTCACAGCAGCCGGCCCTTCGTTGAGTGATGGCTATTTACAGCTCAGCTATTTTCCTTCCAGAGCCTGATATAAGGTGGCATTGGCGCCCCCTTGTGTCAGTGATGAGCAGTGCTGTCACTGGCTGAGCCAGCTGGTCAGGAATCCTCTGGGTGTGCTTCTTCATGGTGACTTACGTAAACCTCTGTTGATGGTACATCGAATCTTCTTGAGCTTCATTTAAAAGGACTTAAAGCTCTCTCTGCTGAGTTAGACATTTTTGTTTCTTCAGAAACCATTGGTTTGACTCTCACCATTTAACCTATTGTAACTTGCATTTATGTTATGCACTTTTAAAAAATTGAGCCAAAAGCTACATTTTGGATAATTTTGGTATTCGTGATCTCTCTTAAATGCACGCGCGTGCACACACACACACACACGCACAGCTGAATCTTCAAACACCGAGCAAAAGGAACCTAAATGAGAAACCAAAGCTTCGAGCACTTCAGAAGGATCTTTGTGACTCACAAGGGCTCAACCGCAGTGGTTGAGTTTCTCCTTCACTCCTGCACAGACGGGCTGGACCATCCTGACGTCTTGTGAAGAGCGTTTTCTTTCAAAATTACTTCTTCTAGGACAGACCCGCTTTCTCTCTATCTCTGCAATATGAGCACCTAGGTCAACCCCTGACCCACAAACTCCCATTTTAGTCTCAACTCTTCAAGTAGCTTATAATAACCAGGGATTCCACGGTAACAATCAACATTCCTAAAATCTTCCGAGAATTTAAGCATTTGCCTTAAAGAACACTGCACAGGCTGAAGGGTTCCTTTATGTTTGGGAATAAATTAACCCAGTGTTTAAAACCGCACAACAGACAGCTGTTTACCTTGTGCCAGTCAAAAACCTCCACTGACAGTCAGAGTGTCAGTTACCATCAAAAACAGGGAAATTGATTATTAAGCATAGTTTATGGAGATGAATAAAATGTTCTTAAAACATGGGGCGTATAGACAATTTGTTATAAAAAAATTTCTTGAAGAAGTTTGGTAACCTCAAATAGAGGATCTCTAGTCTTTTCTGGTTCTCTGATATTTTTTAGTTTATTTTTTATTGAAGTAGAGTTGATTTATAATGTTGTGTTAGTTTCTGATATACAGCTTAGTGATTCAGTCATACATATATATACATATTTTTTCAGATTCTTTTTTATTATAGGTTATTACAAGCTATCAGATATAGTTCCCCATGCTATACAGTAGGACTTTGTTGTTTATCTGTTTTTTATATAGCTGTTAGTATCTGATTTTTAACTTGTTTTCAGCTTTTAATTTTTAGTGATAGGAAAAAATTAGAAGTGACCAAAAGGTATTGTAAAAAGTTTCTCCAAAAAATCCTTTAAAAATCCCTTTGACTTTTCCTTCTCCGGGATCCTGCAGCTGCCCTCTGCCCTCCAGTGAACTGCTCGTCCTGAGAGTCCTCCGTGTTTGTGCTCGGTGCAGGTATGATCGACAATCTGCTGTCCCCGGATCTTCTCGACGGCGTCCTTACCAGACTGGTCCTGGTCAATGCAGTGTATTTTAAGGGTTTGTGGAAATCACGGTTTCAGCCTGAGAACACGAAGAAACGGACATTTGTGGCAGCGGACGGGAAGTCCTACCAGGTGCCGATGCTCGCCCAGCTCTCCGTGTTCCGGTGCGGTAAGTTCATGGCTGGAGAGGCCCCGTTCTAGAACGTGCCAGGCGCAGGAAGGCCCTCGAGTGCTTCCACTTAGTTCAAGGTAGATCTGCGTTTTTATTTCTAATGAAGGACAGAGGAGGGGAGGACAGGATTTTTTAAAAGCTCGTGGTCAGTCTTTGTATTGTTAATAAAGATAATATATTAATATGTAAACCACATAGGCTTTTAGGTTGAAATTTAAGGATGAAAGGGAAATTCACAAAATAAGTATAAATGGACATTAAACATGTGAACGCATTATCAACTCCTCGTTAGTCATTTTGCATTATTACCAAATTAAAAATTAAGGTAAAAATTAGATTTCTTTTCCATTGATCAGATTAGCAAAAATTATGAAGATTGACAGAGCCCAGTCATGGCCCTGGTGCAGGGGCACATGGGTGCTCTTAGGTGCTTTTGGTGGTGGGAAGCCGTGGTCTGGAGGACTTTGTGGCAACCTTGCCCCAGCATCCCACACCAAGCACTTCATAATCAAGATAATCCCACACTAGCAAATAAATAGAAGCCATCCACCTACGCATAGTAGAACCCCCGTGATAGTTAGATTTAGATTTATACAGGGAGAAAGTTATGTAATATGTGGTTTATCTCAGAAAACAAGTTACAGAACAGCAGATGCCATTTCATCTCGTTTATGTAAAATACTTTCCATATATTCATATGTCTGTTGAGACGTGTCTTGGAGGATGTTCAGTAAAATGGCAAGTGGTAGTATTTCAAATGATTATTTTTCTTTGAGCTTGAGAATTTTTTTTTAACAAATATATATCAGGCTTACAATCAGGAAAAAAAAATGACACATCTCTCCTGTCCATCGATAACTAAGTCTGGTGATTGTTTTTTAAACCTGCTTTGCTTGAAGTACTCTCTGTCCAACTTAACTTACACTTCTTTTCCCTCTGTAAGTTAGCCTTTATGTCTGCAGTCTGTCCCTGAACATGCGGGGCCCAGTGTTACCTTTCCTTACATGGTACTTATTGTCTGCAAGCCCCGCTCCACATTTCGCTACCTGCCTAATTCCCTAAGTTAAGGAGTGACTCGTGGGAAGGACGCAATGAACAAAGTCACTTTCCTTCTCCCTTGTCATTCATCAAACTTCCAGGTAGAATTTTGTCATCCGCTCAATAAATGTTTTTAAGATAATATGTATTTAAAAGGCCTGCAGCTTTTGAAAGTCCTGTATTTAAAAGGTTCCATGCTAAGCAATTGAAAAATAGAAGTCTCTTTTTTTTTTGCCCAAAAGTCACTCTCAGGTCATTGCCCAGGAAGACTCATGGGAAAGCTAGCCTGGCCCCCAGCTCACATCTGAAGCAAAGCTATTTTACTTTAGGTCAATCTTTGTACACGTTCTAATCAAATAAATTTTGAGGGGGCCTCATTTGCTGTGTATTTCTGTTGCTGAAAAACAACGACTGTGTTAGTAAAGAGGCAAATGCAAGGGCTCTTTAGACATTCCCATGAAAGATTAAAATGTTTGTCTTTGTAGGAATGGAACGTGCTTTCCTTGAGTGTAGGGGATGTTCCCAGAGAAGGAGCTACATCTCCAGGTGGCTTTTCCATTAACAATGTGTCTTAGAATATGTGCTTTACAGAAAATAATGCAAATTACATTCTTTTGGTCAAAGATTCAAACCCCACAGATCCACGGTGTGTGGGGTCTCTTTCCCCCGCCTTCCCTGATTCACGCCCTCCCTTCTACACCCTCTCTGAGCTCCCAGGAGGCTGCGTCCGTCCGGGGCTCCCTTGCCCCCTGGCTTCCTGTTGGTTTGGTGGTGGGGCGGAGCAGCAGGTGATGGGGTAAGGGCGGGGAGGGGGTTGGGCGCTGGCTTCCCAGTCCTCCCCTGCGTCACCAGGGCCAGTGCATCCCTCCACCCAAGGTCTCCTGCCATCAGGGCCACCACCTCCTTACCTTGGCCCTTCCATCCTTAGATGGGTGATGGTGCCCCACTGTTTGTAGCCCTGGGTACCATCCTTGGTGGTTCCTCTGTACTCTCCCCTTTGCTTTGTAGGTGGTCCCTTCATTAATCTTAGTTGACCCAGACTGGTGTCCTGTCCGTTTCCTGTTGGCCCCTGGCTGATCTGTACTGAATGCAAAACAGAACATGACAGCCCCCTGGCTCTCATTCCCTCCCAAGTAAACCCCGTAAGTGCTCTGGGGCCACCCTTCCTCCCCTCCTTTCTGTGCCTGTCATAGGGTTTTTACTGAGTAACCTGGGATTGGAACCCAGCTCCTTCCACGGGCCACGTGGCAGAGTCCAGGGGTGTCATCTGTCCCTGGGTCTCCCTCTTTGGCTGGTGAAGCAGCTTTTCATGGAAAGATGGGGCCAGTTTGTTTTGTGGAGAAAGCCCAGTGGTCCGTGTTGGCCCCGAGCAGGCGTTTGTTTTCGAGACTGCAGACCACGCAGCTGGTCACCCACTTTCTACCTGTCTCACCCCACTCTGGCCAACATGACCAGCCAGGGATCAGAGGCAGGAGGCCCCGGCTGAGGTGGCCAGGCCGCCGAAGTCACTCACGCGGCCTCTGGTGCCACCTGCCCAGAGTCACCAGCCTTGGTCACTTTGCCAAAATGTTGCCAGTCCGTTTATCCATTTATCAGCCTTCCTGACTTCTCCCCAAAGATGTGATCAAGATGTCTGAGAGGATTCACTTAGTAACACGAACGGAGAGGGTGGAAAACAGGGGAGCACCCTTCTGACTTGACTTAAGTCCCATAAAGCACGAGCACTTTGAGGGTAGAAACTTTTCTATTTAAAAAATAGAGATAGCCTTAAAATGAGTAGAAGTATAGTTCATATTCTTTGCAAAATCCTCAAATACAGTAGTATATACAACACGGCAGAAAGTGAATGTTTCCGTGTAATCCCATTTCCCAGCATGAGGACCCCTATTAAGTGCCAGGTGTGTCATTTGAGACCCTTTCTATGTATTTCACATACATAGGATTACATGGTAACTTCTATTCTATCATCTGCTTTATTCATTAGACAGTATGTCTTGGAAATTTTTTTTATGTCAATTCATGTGGATCTACCTGATCCTTCTTTTCAGCTGCAAAGCATCCCAAGGCATAAATGTACCATAATTATCCTGCAGATGGCCATTTGCTCCTTGCCTATAACAACACTATAGGGAGCGTTCTTGTGCATAAATCTGTGGCTATGTGGGTCAGAACTCCTGCAGGTAATTTCCTTGAATGAGGATTGCTGGGTCAAAGTCGTTATCTGCGAATTTTTTGTTTTGATGGTTATGAATTTACCCTTAAAGCCCTTTTTTGTTTCGAAGAAGACCACAAGAAATTCCAAATATACATATGTTTCCCATTGATTTTTCAGTTTCTGCTGAGGCCGTTTGATTATTCAGGGTAAAAGCAGAGATGAAGGATCCCACCTTGGATTCTCAGGTGGCCCCCAGGCGGAACCTGGGAGAGAGTTCAGGAGCGTCCCGAGCTGAGGCTGGGCGTATCGCGTGCCGGAGCAGCCCTAACATGCAGCACGATGGAGAGACTGAGCACCGAGCCATCCACATGTTCCTTCCTCAAGGAGAGGCTCTTAGTGGCCTCCTGTAGTGTCATCTATTCTAAGAGCTTCACTCTTTTTTTTATCATATTTTATAGCTCAAAGCGTTTGTTATGTAATGAGGACCAAGTTCGCGTCTCTCTCCCTCCATCAGTGCCTCCCTCCCAACCCCCATCTATGGAGAACGGCTGATTGAAGCTCCCTGTCTCCAATGCAGTGACTGCAAAGGGCATCCCCAAAGGAAAGACAAGGGAAAATCATAAGAAAAACATGCTTTCTTAAATCTGTTGTCCTTCTAGGTCAGCTAGAGGAGGAGGAAGAGGGGGCCAGCATTCAGGCCCTGCTCCATGTTCTCATTTAATCATCGCAGCAGTCCTGTGAGCTGCACAGTTCTAACATCCCTGACCTCTCCATCCTCCGAACCAGGAGGCACACGGAGGTTCAGGAACCTCACCAAGGTCACCCTTAAAAAATGGGAAGTGTTTAATAAAGCATTTCAGAAATCCACTGTCAATCTAGAAATGCTGTTTTTTCATTCATCCAGTTAATTCGTATAACTCTCTCATCACATGCCTAGTGTGAAGGTCCTCTGGGACCCTAAGGCGTGCTCCATCGAGGGCTCTTTTCCCAGGGGGTTAATAGCCTCTCTGGGCCCCGCACCCCTGAGCAGGGCTTCTCCCCAGTACTGATCGTGATGGCACTTGCATCCACTCTGACGGGCAACGCTCAGCTCCGCTGCTCAGTTGCTAAATGTTTTAAATATTTTACGTGGGATTAAAGGGTTCTAAGATCAAATTAGTTTGGGAAACCTGGGAATAACTAGAGTTGAACAGTTTTCCTCAGAATATCTGTGAACCTTTCTAGTACTTTCTAGTGCTTTCTAGTGCTTTCTAGTACTTTCTAGTACTGCTGTATCTTATGAATCTGCAAAAAGAAACGCTTGCCCGGGGCTTCCTAAACTTGCTGGGCTGCAGAGTCTGTTTTGCCCCCTAGGCATCTTGCAGGTTGTGTGTTCTTTAGATGACATTCTGAGAAATGCTGGTTTAAATCATTCTTGGGTTTTTATTAGTAAGCATGAGTACTGCAAAGGATCAGAAAGCCATAATGATAGTTCCTGGATCAGATGAAGAGTGGGCAGGGAGTTGGGGAATGAAGGAAGACAATCATCTTTGGCACTAGATGTACTGAATTCATAGAGTTCTCCTCCACTTCTGAGCTGTGTGTCCCTTGGCAAGTTACTTAATTTCTCCAATTGTAGCCTCTCCAGCTATAAAGTAGGACGGCTCATACCCACCTCATGGGGCACCATGGATTCTAAATGCATTGGAGTTGTTGGTACGTGGCTGGGCCAGAGTGGACACTGCACAACTTAAGCTCTTCCCCCCCACTCCCTTTTCTTCATGTGCACACGTAGACGCTGCCAGAAGAATCATCCTTAGGCAGCTCAGATTCATCCCTTCATTATCTGATAAGGGTCTACTTCTTGCAAAGCACTGTATTCTAAGTGCCTTATGATCTAGTTAAATTCTACTCAACAGAACTAATGTGATTTTAGTGCTGGCCAAAGACATCATCTCTAGACTACAGAAGGAGAATCCTTTACCAGGGAAGGAAGAAATAACTGACCTTCTAAGGAAGCTATTTTTGGAAAAGAGAAGTTCTCAAACTGAATTGCTCTCTTCCCTCCAAAGCTACCCTGGAGTTCAGCCACCACTCATGCCCCTTCTAGAAGTCATCAAGGATGCCCTGAACCTGCCTCTGATTTCTTTAGGGTCTACGAGCACCCCCAGCGACTTATGGTACAATTTCATCGAGCTGCCCTACCACGGGGAGAGCATCAGCATGCTGATCGCTCTGCCCACAGAGAGCTCCACCCCGCTCTCGGCCATCATCCCACACATCAGCACCAAGACCATAGACAGCTGGATGAACACCATGGTGCCCAAGAGGGTGCAGGTCATCCTGCCCAAGTAAGTAGCCCCTTTCCCTCAGAAGACAGCAGGAGTCCCTGACCCCTGGGAGTGGTGGCGTCAGATACTCAGACTGGTGTTCAGAGCGGACTGTAAAAAGACTTGTTTTCCAAACATTTGGCCACTGGCACTGATGGTATCATTTGACATCATAGTGAAATGATTATTTTTCCCCCTGTTTTCTGCTTTCCCGCTAGGTTCACAGCTGTAGCACAAACAGATCTGAAAGAGCCGCTGAAGGTTCTTGGTATCACCGAGATGTTTGATCCATCAAAGGCAAATTTTGCGAAAATAACGAGTATGTTCAGTTTCAATCTTATTCTTACACTTGTAGGCTGTGTTACAAACTGGGTCTCTGATTTGTTCAGAAAGCAATGGTCAGAATTAGGACTGTGTTGCCCTAAAGCTCTCCAAGGTTTAGTTTGATAAATCACCAAGTGATGCAGCTGAGTCTTGATCATTTAAATCAGCAAAGATCAACCATCCTTGCAATCCACACGTGCATTTCCTCTGAAACCCACGTGACTCCACGCACTGAAAGAAGCATTTCACGTATTGTCTCTATTACCTAAAAATGTGGCTGTTAATTAGATATTAGTCTCTTTTTTTTCCCAAATGGAGACTTTCCCTTGTGTTTGAAAAAAACTAAGATTTTTGAGCTCTATTTTGATTTTTTAGCTATTTGCTTAGTTCCACCAAACAACAGCAGGCATGCACTATATTCAGATACGTATTTTGGCATTTCATGCCTATTAATCTGAAATAATATAAATTCACAGGAGTCTGAATAGAGCTTTCCTTTCCCAGACCGTCTAGGACACAGCTAGTGTGAGACCCCTTCATTTGCCAAAGTTACATTTGAAAGGTCAGTGTAGCCACCGTGTAAGCCACCAAAGACAGGCTTAACCATTGTTTGTCCTTCATTTTTTATTCTTCCCTTTGAGTGATGAGAAAACAGTTCGTGGGCCCTGCAAACGTGCCTCTCATTCACGATCAGTCATGTTAGAGTTGAGCGTTGGTGCAGACAATTTAAAAGTAGATGACACAAAAAGCACTTTTTCCCTTTGCACCCGACCTGTGTCCCATCAAGGTCAACATTAACTTCAGTTGGCATCCTCCACGAATGCTGCCCCCAGTGGGCATGGCTGGAATGGTAAGGATTTGCTGAGAAGGAGTGAATTTGCTAGAAGGTCCCAGAGGCACAGCTGCATTCCTGAGTCTGCCCCCAGCCGTCTAACCTCACTCCTGCTCTTCTCCTGCCAGGAGATGAGTGACTTCCGTTATGACAGACAGCACTTCCTCTGCCACTAAGTAGCCCTGGGATTGGGGCACAGGTTTCTTCACACTCTGGGCCTCAGGTTCCCCACCTCTAAGTGCCATCTGCTTTCTGGATCTGACATTCTGTAATTGAAAAATAATACTTTTGGCTCGTTTCTTCTGAAAAACTCAGCTACCTTTTGAAAGCTCCATCCTTTTTATTTTGTAACAAAATTCTTAGTGATCAGAGTTTAATTGATAAAGGCACTAACACATTTGGGGTCCAGGACGCCCTCCTCTGAAGTGATGTCACAGTTCACTTAGCAGAGACTGAAATTCACCACAGGTGACAGGCATCCTACAGCCTTTAGTCACCAGGACCGTGGCAGGTCACTTCTGACACCTTTTAAGAACTGAAATTCGCCATGGCTTTGAGGCAACCTTCCCAGCCAACCTGCATATCAAACAAATACTGTTTTTTGTTTTATTTTCTCAAACCAGGGTCAGAAAACCTTCATGTTTCTCATATCTTGCAAAAAGCCAAAATTGAAGTCAGTGAAGATGGAACCAAAGCTTCAGCAGCAACAAGTAAGCGCTGGGTCTGGCAGCGGGGCTGGTTCTGGTGGAGGGGAGCCCGCCTGCCCTGGTGCACTTGCCAGCTCAGCCCCCGGGTCACGGGCCCTGTTTCTAGCCCGCCGCTGTGGGTTGACCCTCAGGACACATGGTGAATTTAGGGGGATGCACATCCACAAAGCTCAGAGTCTGTTTCATTAAGGAAGGCGCCTCAGTAGAGATTCCTCCAGGACAGGAGACAGCAAACTTTTCCTGTAAAGAGCTAGACAGTACGTATGTTCTGCTTTCTGGGCCGCCCAGTCTCCCTCACAACTTCCCAGCTCTGCCATTGTAGCGTGAAAGCAGCGTGGACTGTACGAGCCAGTGTGCACGGCTGGGTTCCAATAAATCTTTATTTGTAAAATCAGGTCCCTTCAGACTTGGCCCAAGGAGGGTACTTTCCTGACCCCTGCTCTCAGAAGGGTGAAGCATGTTGTGGCTTCTTATTGCCAGAAAAGACTGATCTTTATATTGAAACATAAAATTATAGCAACTACTAATAGGAAAATAGCCAATCGGGCCTGTCCAGGACCAAGGGAAGAATTAGCAAGCAGTGACTGAATCACAGCAGGATTGCGATGGGGCCTTCCTGGGGAGTTAGAACACCCACATTTGCTTTCTCCTTAATGGCAGGTATAATGAAGGAGAAAATGAAACCATCTTAGGTTGGTTTTTATACCCCTTAATTGTCCATGTGAGATTGGACGAATGGAGCTAGCCAGACTCTGTGAACTCACAGAGTGAGTATCTTAGCTAGACTGGTAACTGGGTCAGATATTTCTGGTCATTGAAAGGTACCATTTATACTCAAAACGGACCCTTTATTGCCTTTCTAGAATAAACATTTAACTCTTACTCCTTTAAAATGACATTGAAAATAAAGACCTGAAAAGTGATGTTTAAATGCTGCCCAAGTTATTGACCAGTTTTGCACATCAGTGTAACTGTCAGGACTGGCTACGTCGTTTGTGGGGCCCTATGCAAAATGAGCCCTTGGTTCAAAACTTACTAAGAATTTCAAGACAGCAACAGGAGAGCACCCATGACCTGAGTGCAGGGCCGTTGCGAGCGTGGGGCCTTGTGACCGCCCCGGTCACACATGCATAAAGCCAGCCCTGCTGCGTCAGTCTCCTAGGGCTGCTGCAGCAAGGCACCACAGGCCAGGCGCCTTAAGCAGCAGAAACTTATTTCTCATGGTTCTGGAGGCTGGAAGTCCAAGATCAAGGTGTTTGCAGGGTTGGTTTCTCCTGAGCCCCCTCTCCTTGGCCAGCAGACGGCCACCTTCTCCCTGTGACCTCACATGGCCTCTTCTCTGTGAGCTCCCATCCCTGGTGTCTCCCTCTTTCCTTATAGGGATGCCAGCCCTATCAGATTAGAGCCCTATCTTCATGACCTCATTTAAACTTAAGGGCTCCCTTAAAGGCCCTATCTCCAAACACTGTGACACTGGGAGTCAGGGATTCAGCATGCAGATTTTGAGGGGATACAACTCAGTCCATCACTCTTGCCAGCCGTTGATTTGGTTCTAATAACCCTGGCTTGAGTGGTTTACCCAAGCACAGCGATAGATGTTTCCCTTGTAACATCCCACCCAAGTCATCAATGCTTCCCAGGGGTTTGAGGGGTTAGACTGGGCCATCATGCCCGGCAAGTGTGGGGCAGTTATCCCCAACACCTACCCTTCTGCAAGGCCTCATCACTGGGCTATTACTGGATCAAAGCTACCATTGGTAAGCAGGGCAGAGTAAACACATCTAAGACCATAAGCCTGCATACGTTTGCTTTCTAAGTCCAATGTCTGTAATCACATGAGTTGAACAGCAGTATAAAACAGTGGGTCCCATGTGAGCAGTGGACACTGCCGATGCGAAGAAAATCTAGATGACATGCCCAAAGGAGGCACAGACAAAAATGGACGAGAAGTGAGCTGGTCCTTGGTGTAGAGAAAGGACTTGAATAGGCTGACAAGACCAGGGGCCCCCCTCATCCACTAGGCAGATGGTCTGATGAAAAACAGCAAATAATAACAGTGACTACACACTGGGTGTTTATTGAGTTGTAAGAACTGTAATATGTTTTATGTCATTTAATCCTAAAAACCCCCCAAGGAGTAAATATGTTTATTAAAGGAGGTGGTGCTTACTTGGATTAAATGGGACTGACTGCCCGGTCACATGCACATAAAGCCAGCCCTGATGTGTTGGCCTGGGCCGTGGTCCCAGCCCACGGCGGGTGTGTGCTCATGGCGCCCCCTGGGCCTGTTATAGCATGGCCAGCCTACGGGACGGGAGTCAGGTCCAGCCTTGAGCCACCTTGCTGGCCTCATGCTGGGTGTACAACGTGGTTTCCTTTTCCTCCTGCAGCTGCAATTCTGATCGCAAGGTCGTCGCCTCCCTGGTTTATAGTAGACAGACCTTTTCTATTTTTCATCCGACACAATCCTACAGGTGAGTGAGTCTCCTCTTCCATTGTTCACTGGCTGTTAGTCAACTCTTGATTCAGTCCATCTTGGCGCCATGAGTCATGGGTTCAGAGTTGGCTCTGACCTCTAGCTCCCTCTTTAAAATTAGGATAACAATAGTTCCTACGTCTCTGTACAATTCTAAAGAATGATTAAGACTCTTATCCCCACCCCCCCAAAATAAATTGCTTTTTTTTAAAGCTGTCTTTGTGGAGAGCTTGTCCTTATGTTGGTACAGAGTAGAAACTAACATATTTTAATTGTTACTCTTGTTTAAATCAATAACATAAGCTAGTTCCTTATCCTTTTATCTCATCGCATCTTCAGTGTCATAATTACTATGCTTCTGAGCCAACCATTCCAATACGGGAGCCTCTAGCCACATATGTGTAGTTAATTTTTTAACTTTATTAATTAAAGTGAAATGTAAGTAAAAATCCAGTTTCTTAATCACACTAGCCACATTTCAAGGGCTCAATAACCACATGTGACTAGCGGCTGCCATATTGGACAGTGAAGGTACCGAACATCCCCCTCATTGCAGAAAGTTCTGTCAGACAGCAGTACTTAAGAGCTTTGAAACCTTCCCTGCAGTATACCTTCCAGCTTCCATTAAGGGTTGTTTTTTATAGAGTTATGCACTGTTTCTTTTTAATTCTCTAGGTGCTGTCTTATTCATGGGGCAGATAAACAAACCTTGAAAAGGAACCATGCAAAGCAAAGACTTCTTTGCTAGGAAGAGAAGACTCCTTTCCCACATCTTCCATAGTTCTGTTAAATATTTTTGTACATGACTTTCTTTTTCAAAACTAGTTCTTAGGAACAGAAACACAATGATGGAGCGTTTCTGTTCTGGGAGGTGTTAAGAGAAAAAAGGGCAGGATGGTTGGAATACTGTACTGAGAAATGAATAGAAAGGCTTCAAAATGTCTAAAAGATTCTTTAAACTACTGAGTGGTTACCTAGGTTAACAGCCCTCTTGAGTATTGACTATCCAATTCAGGACTTTTGTTTTGTTTTGTTTATATGTGTGGCTTTTCAGAAAAAAATTTAATCAGTGTGATGGAGGGGGGAAAGGACATTTTATGGTAGCTTTTACTTTTTTATATGAAAAAAGTATTATTGGCCTTTTAAAAAATTTTTTCATCTCATCCAAAGTCTTGATAGTAAGCATTATTTTGGGGGTAGAAATAGCTAAATCTCTAGTCTCTCTGTGTGTCTTTGTTGTTGTTGCTGTTTTATATAATGCATGTATTCACTAAAATAAAGTTTAAAAAAAACTAATGTCTTGCTAGACAAGGTTTGCTGTTGTGCAGTGTGCCTGTCTCTACTGGTCTGAACTCTTTGGATTTGCATTTTTGTATTTTGTACAAAGTAAAAATAAAGTGTTACAAGTAGTAAAAAAAAAAAGTCATTTCTCTATTGTTTGAGAATACAAGAAAAATGGATCCTTTTTTAAATACTTTTAGCCTCTTGTAGTGAAGACCTTTGCACATAGGCAGACAGCAGGAAGCCCTGGCCTTCGTCGCCCTCTCTTCTGAACCTGGCCATCAGACTCTGTTCCCTGCCCCAGCACCTCCCAGTTTACGGATCACTTCCGGGGAGCTCCCATCACAGTACTCCGGTCCCTGATCTCAGCTGCGGGCTGGGGATTCTCAGCAAAGGTAGGGGTTTTGTAGCAAGAGCAGAAAGAAGTCACTCGGTGAACAGTGGCTGTTTCATTTTTGGTGATAGGTTGGAGCATTTGTTTTTCAAAATGACAAATTTCTGTGGGGTTTTTTGGTCTTTTTTTTTTTTTTAAGAACTCACAATTCTACAGTTACCATTTTTGGGTTTTTTTTGTTGTTGTTTTTACTGATTTCCTAAGGATTTCAGGTATCTTATCTAAATCAGAATAATTAAAAACATTGTTCTTATCAAAACTTTAATTTTTTTTCTTTTTTTTAGCCCGTGAACTCTCTTCATCTCTCTTTATACAGTAAAACCTCATATTCAGCTCTCTACCAGTTTGCCATTTGTAATTCTGATTTGTCACATGGTCTGAGTTCTGCTGTTTGCATCTATTGAAGTGTGGGTACGTTTTTAACCCAGAGAGAAGGGACACAGGGGGCAATTGTTTTCCAATTGCAATTCCAATTACAGCATAATGTTTCAGTCATGCATATACATACATTTTTTCGTTTTCATATTCTTTTTCATTATAGGTTTCTGCAAGATATTGAATATAGTTCCCTGTGCTGTACAGAAGAAACTTGTTTTTATCTATTTTATATATAGTAGTTAGTATCTGCAGATCTCCAGCTCCCACCATATCCCTTCCCATCCCCTTTGCCCCCTGTAACCATAAGTTTGTTTTCTATGTCTGTGATTCTATTTTGTAAATAAGTTCATTTGTCTTTTTTCCTTTTTTTTTTTTGTTTAGATTCCACTTATGAGTGATATCATATGGTATTTATCTTTTCCTTTCTGGCTTGCTTCATTTAGAATGACAATCTTCAAGTCCATCCATGTTGCTGCAAATGGCATTATTTTATTTTTTATGGCTTAGTAGTATTCCATTGTATAAATATACCACAGCTTCTTTACCAGGCATCTATCAGTGGACATTTAGGTTGTTTCCATGTCTTGGCTATTGTAAACAGTGCTGCTGTAAACTAGTTGTTAAATTTTTTAAAATATATTTTTATTGAAGTACAGTCAGCTTACAATGTGTCAGTTTCTGGTGTACAGCATAATACTTCAGCCACATAGGAACATACATACATTTGTTCTCATATTCTTCTTCACCATAGGTTTTTACAAGGTATTGAATATAGTTCCCTATGCTATACAGTATAAACTTGTTGTTTATCTATTTTCTACATATTAATTAGAATCTTGAACTCCCAATCTATCCCTTCTTACCCCTTTCCCCGTCTTGTAACTGTAAGTTTGTTTTCTATGTCTATGAGTCTGTTTCTGTTTTATAAATAAGTTTGGCTTTTTTTTAGATTCCACATATAAGTGATATCTTACAGTATTTTTTCTTTCTCTTTCTGGCTTACTTCACTCAGAATGACAGTCTCCAGGTCCATCCATGTTTCTGTAAATGGCATTATTTTATTTTTTTAATTGCTGAGTAGTATTCCATTGTATAAATACACCACAACTTCTTTATTCAGTCATCTGTCGATGGACATTTAGGTTGTTTCCATGTATTGACTATTGTAAGTAGTGCTGCTGTGAACATTGGGGTGCATGTCTCTTTTTTGAAT
Organism: Vicugna pacos; assembly: GCF_048564905.1. Classification (NCBI taxonomy): domain Eukaryota; kingdom Metazoa; phylum Chordata; class Mammalia; order Artiodactyla; family Camelidae; genus Vicugna; species Vicugna pacos. Next base: position 83,977,267 of record NC_132991.1, on the reverse strand, counting down.
TCAGGTTCCATCTAGATATATGCCCAGGACTGGGATTGCTGGATCATGTAAGTCTATTTCTAGTTTTTTGAGGACTCTTCCAAACTATTATTTTTTTAGTAAATTGCATGTATCTTCAAATTAGAGTTCCCTCAGGTATATGCCCAGGAGTGGAATTGCTGGATCATATGGTAAGTCTACTTTTAGTTTTTTGTATCTTCTCTATTTTTCATTTGATCTCCCAACTTATTGATCTGTGTCACTTCCTCCTGTTGACCTGAAACAAGTAGACTGCCAGATATTTCTCCAGCAAAGATGGGTTTACGCAGGATCAGCAGAGAATTACAATTCAAGGTCTGCAACCATGGCAAGGGAAGGAAATGCTTGTATAGAAAAGAAGTTGGGAGGGCGATGATAAAGTGGTCATGGCTTCCCATTGGCTGAGTCCTTGCCAGGGAAGGAGTCTGTCTTTTCCCTGTTGGACTCAGCTACCTCCACAGGGTGTGAGAGCGCCCCCTTCTGGCCTCCAGACTCTAATTGAGGTTTCTGTTTAACTTCTTAAAAAATTGAAGTATAGTTGATTTACCATGTTTCAGGGATGCAGCAAAGTGATTCAGTTATAGATGTAGAGAGAGATATATATTCTTTTTCAGATACTTTTCATTATAGTTTGTTACAAAATATTGAATATGGTTCCCTGTGCTCTACAGTAGGTCCTTGTTTAACTTCTTTATACTCATCAGTCAACACCCAGATTCTGACCCTGGGCTAACTCTTAGACCCTGTTTATAATTTCTGGACTTGGGGGAAAAGTTCCTCTCAAATTATTATTTTTAAATATTATCTTTTAATATACTTAATGAGCCTGTAGGCTTTATCTTCCTTGAAAATAATAAAGTTTATGAAAACTCCTTTACTCGTAGGAAACTGGAATAAACTTAAGATATGGAGACTGACACAAAAATACAGCCCTGTGGCACAAGAGCGTGTTTGCTGCGATGCTGTGATTGATAATGAGAAATGTATGTTTGGTCTTCATCCACGTTTCTGGCACAGAACTCTCCAAACCCTTGGAATTTCCTAATAAGGAGCACAACAAAGGTGTCCTCTGTTATGTTAATGTGGTAACTTGCTGCTCCCAGGGATTGGGGCTGGTTGCCCAGAAAACCAACCAGGTAATTGGAGGGGTTGGAATGTTCATTCCCACCTCCCTGACCTCCAGGGAGAGGGGAGAGGATAGATGGCAAATCCATCTCCATTAGCCAGTGATTTGATCGATTATGCTTATGAGATGGAACCTCCGTGAAAACCCACAAGGACAATTGGGAGAGCTTCTGGGTTGGTGAATGGAGCACAAGATGGTGCAGGGAGAATGGTGTGTAGATGGGGCGTGGCATCTCTGCACCGTTCCCGCATACCCTCCCCATTCATCTCTTCCATCTGCCTGTACCTGAGTTTCGTCCTTTTTATCAGAAACCAGTAATCTAATCAATGTTCCTCTGCATTCTCTGAGCCGCTCTAGCAAATTAATCGAACCCAAGGAGGGGGTTGTGAGAACCTGACTTACAGCCAGTCGGTCAGAAGCACAGGTAATAACTTGGACTTGAGGTTGGCATCTGCAGTTTGGGGCAGACTGTGGGCCTGAGCCCGTCACCTGTGGAACCTGATGCTCTTTCCAGGTAGTGTCAGAACTGACTGGAACTGTAGGAAACCCAGCAAGTGGGTGTCCATGAATTGGTGGAATGGAGAAAAAACCCACACGCTGGAATTGAGTGTCAGAATCTTTACTTGCTATATAGACATTTGAGCAAATGATTTCCATATAGATTGAATTTGGACAGGAGACAGGCTGCAATTGTCCTAAAGTAACGAGATGGTAGACTTATGGAAAAACTGAGGACAGCTGTCACCAGTAAATTCTTGACCCTTAATGAGACTCACTTCTGCCTGAGACACAACGGAAAAAAAAATAAAGAGTAGGCACTGATCCAAATAAACTGAAAGCTCTGTGTCTTACTGGTTTTTGAGTCTTTGTCCTAAAAAGAAAATAATGACAGGTGACCCAAAAACAAAATGCCAATTGTAAGAGAACTTTACAAAAAGATGCAAGGGAGTGGCTTTTGTACCAGCACCTGTTTTTCTGAAAATAAAAAGCTGAATGACACAAGAGCTCCACATTAAGAGATCTAAGAAACTGAAGGAAGGGCAGGAATTTGCTCTGAGCCAGCAGAGAACTGATGGGTGGTGACTGCCCAGGAGAGGTGAGGTATGGGTGAGCTGGTGGATGACTTCTATGTCCTTGACCTCCATGAATGCTGAAAGACACTGTCCTACCAGGAGTCCACTTCGAGCAGCCAAAGCGTGGAAAATACCACTGGCTCTAGTTTCTTTCGAGATTCCCCAAACTGCCCCTTTGACCCTCTCCCAAACCTTGAGGAAAAAAGGATGCAGCTGTGTGATTTAAAGAAAATTGCTAACCACTGCTCTATTCCACACCTTGGCATCAGAAATTAACCATTCATATGTGAAATTCTTAACATCCGAAGGGGAGAGAAGGTGAGCTAGCAGATGAGAGCTGTAAGGGGCTTAGAAAAGTCATGTTTCACTGTAATCATATGTAATCAATCTCTTCTGTGTAGGGAGAAGAGTGTTCCCCATAATGGCACGTTGCATACTTCACTGTGACGTATTGGGTTAGAGCACCATCTTGTGGCCAAAGTCTGTAACATGCTGAACACAAAAACCAGCGTCTAGTTTCTAATGAGGGAGACGTCTCGCTCATCACATCATGTTTCCTTGTTGTGGATGACATGCATAAGTGTGGCGTTAAACTACCGGGTTTGGTCCTGTTTTTCTGTGTCGAATTATTAGGAGTTGGAGTTACTCTCAAAAGAAAAGGTGAAATCATTTACATTTAACCTACCTATTCAGCAAACTAGGTAATTCTCACACTCCTCCAAAAGCAGTCTCTGCATTAGCTGTCAGAGCTGTAAGCCCTCTTACATGCGACATTAAGTCTACTTCCCTAACCAGTCTCAGGAAAGGAGTTTCAAAGGTCTGTCACCGTCCTTTATAAAAACATTTCATGGCAAAAATACTGTCAGTTTAACATTTTACCTCTTATTCTCAAGTCCCAAGCCCCACTTTTCTTGTTCACCTCTGGGAGTGACTCCTGGCAGACTGAAACTATTACTGTTGCCACAAAGTTAAAAAGAAATAAATCAAAGGGAATTTGCAGTAAGATTACTGAATTGAACACAAAGGATTAAAGACCCAGAAGGACACACTCTTAAGACTTGTCCTCTACTGAACCAAATGTTACAGCAAAGCACTCCTGACAGTGCATGGTACGTGGTAGCTATGAGTATGATTATGGAATACGAAATTGATAAATATATACTTTATTTTTCCATCAGCATCATTTTAAGCTGCTTTTGATTTTCATGTTTTCTCTAAAGAGCATAAAATTTACCTTTCCTGAAATTTATGTTTTATAGAAATTGAGTAACTATGAAATTAGTTAGCATACAGAATTGTAAGCCTAGACAGAATCTAGAGTTCATGTAACTTAACTGTTACAATCAGCACCTTACATTTCTCACAGTTAAGAGTTTACTTGACTATTTATCATTGTTAATAATAATAAATATTATTATTTAGCTATTTATTACTATTTTAGCTAAAATTACTAGAGAGGCAAAGTTCACTAACCTGGGTACATCAAATCAAGCTACAATGAAATAGTTAAAGAATAACCTTTTTATTGGTATTACAGCAAAGTTCACATAAAACATATATTCAAATTATGCTGCCTCCAAGCTAGAATGGAATAAAACACAACTAACTGTACAAGTTAAATACAATAATAAAATCAAGGACTTTAGCTAAAATTTATTGGAAAAGTATCAAAAAAGACTTTTGACAAAACAAAAATGATTAAAAAGAAAGCAAGTGACCTGATAAAATACTTGTTTAATTTTAGGAACACAGGATGAGGAGTAAGGCGTATTTCTTTACAATTTAAAAAACGTCCAGCTTGGAACATCTCTGACGTCTGTGTCACTGCTTTGCTCACCCTCGCTGGCAGGCTAGCCGGCGGTGACGCTCTTTTCTGCTCTTCTGTGCTCTCTGGGCCTCGAATAGTCCCAGGGCCGGCGGTTCTCGGAGAAGCCGTAGAGCTTCCTGAGGGCCACTCGAGCAGCTTCTTCTTCTGCAGCCAGCACTGTCTCCCCGGGTCCTTCTGCAATCAACTTTTTATCACTAGAAAAAACCCCACAGTAGTCTGAAATTATATGCTGAATCATAAAACACAGTGCACAAATCAACTTTGCCTGATCACCTTCTGGCAATAATATTCACCAGAAGTAACAAACATTATGCCATTTTTTCTTTCTACCAGCATGTATGAACTGCTGCTAAAGGATGTGCATAAGGCTTGCCAATCTGAAAAGCAAGAGCATCTCATTTTGCTTTGTACTTCAATTAAAACTGAACATGAAACTTTTTACAATACTATCAATTCTCTCCTTTGTGATGTCCTCCCTTGCTTTTATACCTGTGAAGTCCTACATTATATAAAGATTAGAAAAATATTCACCTAAATTTTAATCTAGTTACCTTAGATGCTCGCTGTTGACATGGAACACTCCAATCCACCTGAAACCAATTTGGGGCAGGTCAACTACCAAGAAAACTAAACACTCAGCATGGGCTGACTTACACATTTTAATGGACAACTAAACCCTTTCTTTTCCAGTTCAAGGCTCAACTGACTGTTCTAAGTGTGGATTAGGGTTAAATCTGTTAACTTATGAGTCAAAACTTTAATTTTTCTACAGCAATACTTACATTAGCATATGCTCCATGAAATTCTAGTGAATAGTTGGTTAACAAAAGCTACGATTGGCAAACCATAGGTTATCTACCTTCCCCAGCAGGAAAGGAAGTAGTGAATAGATAATCATGGGAATAAGATCTTAAAAATCTTTTAATGCAATTAGAGGTTATATTAAGAAACTGTGAGAAGTCAGTTTTTAAGGCTTCTGATCCGTGTTACGAAGTTAAGATGAAAATGTTACTAACCAGTATAAACCAACAAAATACACAGGCAAAGCTGTGGTGCTCCCAGACTGCCTAGTAAGTCTAGATTCAGGAGCTGAAATATTCCTTTTCTTCAATTCTTCTGCCAGTAGCCCCATGGGATTTATTATCTTCCACATCTCAAAGAGTTCTTTTCCAGTCATTTGAGTAATTAAGAAGTCCTACATATAAAAATATAATTTATAAATTTAAATTAGTATAAAGAAAATAAAGATCATAGTTCAAAGTACACTTTTTACAGAAATTAAAAATTTAATGGGATTAAAAGGTACAAACTAACATGTATAAAATAAGCTACAAGGATATATTGTACAGCACTGAGAATTTAGCCAAGATTTTATATCGTTAAATGGAGTATAATCTATAAAAATACTGAATCACTGTTATACACCTAAAAATATTGTTGTAAATCAACTATACTTCAATTGAAAAGAACAGATAAATAAAATGCACATTTGATCATGGAGATGTCCCACTTAGAACTCTTCCAGCTCTGTCTACATTAGCCTTTGCAAGACCATCAAATACATGCTTCTTAGCGTGGCCAAGCATAGCGCTGCTCAAACTTTTAGGTGCTTAAGTATCAACTGGAAAACTAGTTAAAACAGATTCCCAGGCCCTCCTCCCAGGGATTCTGACCAGCAGTCCGAGGTTGTGACTGGGAATCCGCATTTCTAACACGTTCTCAGTGTTGCTGATGCACAAGTTCAAAAGATCTTCCCTATGCTGCCTTTTCAAGGTCCAGACCCATCCCTGTCGCTTCCCCAGACACAAAATGATCTGACCACACAAAATCACTCCTAGTTCCCAAAGCAGCCGCTCATCCTCAAAGTTTCTTCCTGGAATGACCTTCTTGGGGCAAATGTCACTTCTGTAAAACTCCCCTAACCCTGCTGGAGTTAGGCGTTGTCTCCTCTGCGTTCCCTCTACACTGTTACAATACCTGAGAGCACCTCCCACACTCCACTCTATCTGCCTAAGGAGCTGGGAGCAAGACCCTGAGGGCAAAGATGGCTCCTGGGTTAGCTCTGGCTCCAGAGCTCAGCACAGTGCCTGGCACACTGCAGATGATAAATATTAGGTGGACAAATGAATGAAATGAGACAATTCAAACCTGTCACTTCTACTGTGAGAGGTATCAAAGCTCTTGACTCGGAAACAGGTATTTGAATTATCTATCTCTACTAGTATCTACAATTGGAACTGTCAACAAAGATGCTAAAACATGGAAAACAAGTATTTCCAAAACAGTCTCATGATTACCTTATGAAAACTTCAAAGAGGCGACCAGAAATTGTTCAGACAGTTCTAAGACTGCAGAAGCTAAAGTGATAGAGAATGGAAATCAAGAGACGAGTCTGTCACAATTTCTTTAGAAAAGCTATTTAATTGCAGGTGGAGGAGGAGGCAGGAGAGGCTTTCTTTTTCACCTCAAGCCTGAAGGGCTTCCAAGGGTCCACTAGCCTCTGAATCTGAGGCAAAGGGATGTTCAGTCAACTGGCAGCCAACACACGCTCCTGCTGAAAGGCAACAGGCCAGCAGAAGCTGCCGGCAGCAGTGGGGTAGAAGTCTGCACCTGATGCCAAAGGCATAAAATCCTTAAGACTTGGTGTGGAACTCACAGAAGGGATGTCACTCTGAAAGGAATCCTCTCCAGGAAACCAGAAGCTGACAGCTAACACCTGTGTCAAGGAACGTGGTTAGAAGGTTCCAGCAGGAAAATGCTCACTAGAGTCTATTTTAAACACTGACCAGGCTCAGAAAGCATTAAACCAGCTTACAGTCATCAAGTCAAGTAATAGCTTCTGCTTTCCTTTCTCCTTCTGTTTCCCTGAGCTCCCACCCCAGATGGGTCAGTTAACAGACCTGCTTCCCAAAGGCAGGCAGGTAGTTCAGCTCTGGTTGAGGAAGGAGGAAGACAGGTCTCACCTGTGAATGAAGTCTGAGTGTTGGTTAACAGGGATCCATCATGATCAAAATGATCAAACTCAGTCTCAAAACTAAGTGAATAGATTCCAACAGTAGGGATGCTGGTTCAAAAGACCTGCCATTCTTGTGCAGCCATTATGGAAAACAGTACAGAGATTCCTCAAAAAACTAAAAACAGACCTACCATACGATCCAGCAATCCCACTTCTGGGTATATATCAGGAGGGAACTCTAATTCGAAAAGATACATGCACACCAATGTTCACAGCAGCACTGTCTACAATAGCCAGGACATGGAAGCAACTTAAATGTCCATCGACAGATGACTGGATAAAGAAGTTGTGGTATACTGTGGAATACTACTCAGCCATAGAAAAGAATAAAATAATGCTATTTGTAGCAACATGGATAGACCTGGCGACTGTCATTCTAAGTGAAGTAAGACAGAAAGAGAAAGAAAAATATCTTATGATATTACTTATATGTGGAATCTAAAAAAAAAAAAGACAAACTTATTTACAAAACAGAAACAGACTCACAGACATAGTAAACAATCTTATGGTTACTGGAGAAAGGAAGTAGGAAGGGATAAATCTGGGAGTTTGAGATTTACAAATGTTAGCCACTATATATAAAAATAGATTTTTAAAAAAGTTTCTTCTGTATAGCACAGGAAACTATGTTCAATATCTTTTAATGAAACCTTTAATGAAAAAGAATATGAAAATGAATATATCTGCATATATGCATGACTGGGACATTGTGCTGTACACCAGAGATTGACACATTGCAACTGATGCTATTTCAATTCAAAAAAAATCCCAACTCTGCTTCTTCCAAAAAATATATATATATAAATATATATAAAATATATATATATAAAAATGTATGTATATATACACATTAAGTAAAAGAAAAAAAAAAGACCTGCCATTCAAAGGTCTGAATCAAGACTGTTTCGTGACTTGAAGTGATTGCCTGGAATATTCATCATGTAAGAGAGACCGAAACCTCATTCCACAGCAACATATAAAACTTCTCCCAATTAATAAATTCTAAAAGGACGCTGGAGTTAAGTCATACCAATTATTTAAGTATTTTAACTAGCTAAGCTACTGGTTAACAAAGAGTTAGGTGTAAATGATAGGGACTCAGAAATCCAAGATTTGATCACTTAGAAGAACAGAACAACAGTTAGTACTTAAGCAGGGAGCTCCCTAAACACACTAGGCCCTCCCAGAGTGTCCTTTCGACTCATTCATTCACTAAACATCTACTAAGCATCTACCATGTAGGCACTATCCTTGGATCTAAGGATTAAAGCTAAAGGCATGAGTGAACTCACAACCCAGAATTTAATACTCACCTCTGATGACATTCTAAATAAGAATCAACTGGAATAATTAAGTACCATTAAAAAAAAAAAAGTTTAGGTCTTTCCCAGTTTTGGTAGGGAGAAAAATTCACATGTAACCTGCCAAGGTCATAGAGTAAAGAAATTACATACAAAAAAATCATTTTTCTTTCTGTCCACCTCAAGCAGGTCCCAGCATGTGCAATTAATAACCACCTACCCTGATGAAAAGTGCAGTCCTCTCAGGTCCGCTGCTCTGTAGCAGGGCTCCGATCACTGCAAAGAAAGTCTGCCGTAATACCGGCGGGGGGACTGGGAATTCTGCACTCAGCGTTAACTGCTCCACTGCCAAGTTTCTAGCCACGTGACACACAACTTCCTCACCAGTGAGAAAGTTAACCAGACTTTTAACGCCTTCAGTGGGCAAGTCTGGGAATGCATCCTCAAAAACCTGAGTGAGGCAAGTTTGTGAAAAAGATGCCCCTTGTTCAGACAGTTCTTGATTATCTTTAAGGTTCAGAAGAACAGCTTCTTTCTCTATTCCAAGTTTTTGACGTTTGGCCTCCTCACTTTTAATATAGCAGCTATTAACAAATGCAGTTTTGAGAAGATCTAAGGAAAAGGTTTCCTGTAACCGAGGGCCAAATGCTTGTATTTCAGCATGGTAATCCCAGTTGGGCTTCTCTGAACTGAAAATGTAAAACAGAAGACAGTAAGAGATGGCAAAGAGAACAACAAAGTGTTACTACCGTGCAAACATTTCTTCACTGTGATGCATTTTTATTAATTACATAAAGGAAATTTTAAAAGATTGAGTGTCATTTTAATGCCAGACTGATTTTCCAAAAATTAAAACTCAAGTCAGATGATTACTTGTGGTTCTTTACCAGATTAATTTTCCATTTGAGCCAACTGCCACGTCAAAGTGATTCTTCAGCATCAGAGACTAAGCCAATATCCTAACTTTTAGCTTATTTCTGCTCTAACCGTGGAACTACACTTTATAATTCGATATGAAATACACATTGTAATTTCAAAGGTTCATGCCATAAACAGTAAATAGATTATATTTATCTTGTATTTAATTAAGTTTTGAAAGCATCCATTTAAATTAACTTTAAATAACCTCACATCAATATTATAAGTAGGTTAAAAATTCATAATCATTCTCAAGAATGACTAAAAGGTCTTTTCTTAAAGTTTTCTTAAAGAAAGATAATAAACCGAAAATAAAACTTTTTAAGTAAAAAAAGGGCAGCGAAATATAAAGATCTGGGTTGTGGTGGGGGAGGTTATAGTTCAAGTCGCAGAGTGCATGTTTAGTATGCATGAGGTCCTGGGTTCAATCCCCAGTACCTCCACTGAAAAACTAAATAAATTAACATAACTACCTTCCCCCTGCAAAAAAAAAAAAAAAAAAAAAAAAGAAAAGATCTGGATTGTTAAGTCGTAAGACGTATACAAATCTATATAACCCATAAAGTTTCTTCCCACTTATAAAAGCCTAACGTGATTAACCTCACAATAATCAAAGAAATGTGACTTGAGAACTTGAGGAGAAACGCTGTTTTATTATTTTTTAGGAAAAGAACTTAATATTCTATGTTGAAGGAATATAGAACTATGAATACGTATATTCCTACTAGTAGGTGCATAAACTGGATCAACTTTTTTTGAGGGTAATATTAAAGTAGTTATCAAAATTTCATACTCTATTTCCAGAGTAATAACTTCAAAGTTATTCGCTGTTACGTCGGTTGTAATGACAATAATACGGAACTCAAATACCCATAAATAGAACCATAAAAGAGGGGCATCTACTCGTTCGGCCAAGGCTACATGTCAAAGACACATTATTATAAGAGAAAAAGATGCAATATCTCATGTATAGTAGCATCTCTTTGGAGCCATAAAGATCTGCATCTCTTTCTATCACACCCTCTACTACTGGAATAAGAAATAATTACAGCAGAAACCTGAAGTCAAATTGTTTTCCTTTTCCCCTGGACAAGGGACTTGTGATTGTATACTTAATTTTTTCCCTTGTCCTAAATCGCAATACTGTGCAGTGCTTTCTTTCCTCTCACCTGTACCCAAAGAATTCTCAGGCGTTACAAACCAGGAGCTACAACACCCAAGCCCACATAAAGGTAACCCTCCAGCCGGCCTCATTTCTCACAATTCTCAGTTGATACGATCTAAGTGGGAGCCTCGAAGCTTAGGGGGCAGTCACGCTCCCAACCCCTCGGCAGAAGTCCATTCCCTTTGCCTTGGGCCACGTGCCCGCGTCCCACGGGCGTCTGTGTGGCAAAACTCCTACACTCAAGCCAGGAGATCGCCAGAGGTGAGCAACCCTTCCCGCCGCCCGGCCGAAGCCGCGGGGGAGGGGGCCCCGGGTCCTCGACCGCCACCGCGACCCCTTCCCGAGGCGGCTCCTACCGGCGCACGGGCGGCGGCGGGCACCGGAGCAGGCGCCACCGCTCTAACTCCTTCTGGAAGCGGAAGGCGGCGCGGAATCCCTTCTTCACTCCCCGGACCGGCGGGAGAGACGGAGCGGCGGGCGCCAGGAGGCAGCGAGGCCCCCGCAGCAGCAGCCCCACCAGCCCGGATGCCATTATGCCATTGCAGGGGAGAAAGCAATGGAGAGCGGAAGGAAAAAAGCCGGACCAGTGTCGCGGTAACACGGTTCCCCCCAAAATGCGGAAACACAGTTCTCCCAGGACGCGCAGAGCCGAGCGAGGCCGAGCGGAGGCCGAGCGGAGCCCGAGCGGAGCCGGAGCGCAGAGGCCGGTCGCCTGCGGCGGCTTTACTGCGCGTGGGCACGTCCTGGGTTTTTTTTGCCCACGTGGAAATTATTCGCCTGTGAACAAGGCTTGAGGAGCATTCCGAGCTAGAAATTTCTCTAAGAAGTTGTTTCAGTCTGTCAGTTACTGTCCTGTTCCTTACTCTCGTTACGGTAAAAGACGTTTCACGGTAAAAACAAAACAAAACTTTAATCCTCGAAAAGAGAAAACACTTCTTAGTAACATGTATTTGGAGTTCCAGACCATCTATCCGAACACTCTTTGTAAGCAAATATTTACCTGGTACATCTCCAAAAGCCTTCTTTTCAGGAACCCTCGACTAAGAGGTGCTGACTTACCTCAAATTAAAATTTTTATTTGAAAACAATCTAACAGGACCCACTATTTTAAAAAAGAAAAAAAAAAGGAAGGAAGAAAGAAAAGGGAATTAACATCAACATGGAAACAGTGAACTTATGTCATTTTTTCCTTTATCTTTCACTCTTTAGCAATGTGGTTGTATTATTTTTCTACTGAATTATTAATATAATTTTAAATCTAATGCTAACTCACAAAGGAAGGCAGTCCAAATTCTCAATTTTGAGTTGTCTTCCAAACACCTAGACTTTCAAAGGGGCACCTCCTTCTGCATTCTCTCTACTTGTTAACGGCATTGTCAACCCCCGTAGTTACCCAGACTGGGCTCCTATGTCTTCAGTTGTTCCTGTTTCCACACACTCTTTTGTCCAGTTGCCAAGTCCTTTTTCAATTTATTTCCACAGCAGCTACCCGATGGCGCGCCTACGTCTCCCCGTGGTGATCGTAATCAGCCTCCATTGTAATCAGTCTTATACCTTCCTCTCTTCCCTGGACACGTCTCAGCTACATTCATCTCCCTGAAACACAGACCCAAGCACAGTTACTTAGCTCAAGAGTCTCCAACCTTAGGACCTGGCAAAGATTTTCTCGTTGACTGAACTTCAGTCAGGCTTCTCTAAGCCCTCTCCTCAAAGAGGTTTTGACCTTAAGAGAAGTCAGTGTCCACCCTTGTCAGGCCTGCATCACCAGGTTTCAGCAAGATCCTGTTAAGTCAGTTTAGAGACACTCCCCCATCCTTAATATCTGATCACCCTCTATGATATCTAATCAAATTCATAATCCTTACTATCCTCCAGGGATAGTCGCCTGCCTTCTGCAAGAATTGTCAACTTAGTTTAGCCAGAATCCCCCATTACGTAATCCCTGATGTTTCATCTTAGTATTTTTCTACCCACTGACAGCCCCCTGCCCCAACCCAACTTCTTGGCTATAAATCCCCGTTTGTCCGCACTGTGTTAGGAGTTGAGCCCAGTTCTATGCTGGGGTCTCTTTTCCTCTGTTGTAATAGTTCCCAAATAAAATCTATTATTAACTACTATCCAGCTCTGCTTCTTTTTTTTTTTTTTTTTTGACAGGTCAAACAACTTAAACAACTTAGCTTAATCCTTCAAGAGGAATAATTTGAATGGTTCATTCCAGCCTGTAAAAGTATTCCCCATGGGGAGGGAGGGAAGAAGGGAGGTAGGAAGAAGGGGGTTTTGCACACATCACAAAACAAGCTGCTGAATTTCTGGGTAAAGCAAATTCTTTAAAAAGAGGTGAGAGAGGATCATGTTCGCCTTTGTATTACACTGCCTGTGAAGTATTGAAAATTAATGGACTGTCAATCAAATAAATGAAACAGAAGAAAGCACAGGGAGCTGCTATTTCTGCAATATCCCTCTTATCGGGAGAAGTAATCTAATCTAGTTGGAGCACAATGTTAAGTGAAGTGTCTTTGTATTGAAAGTTTCTCAGTAATACAACGAGAACATTGCTTGCATACCAGAAATGTTGGGTCTCAAGAGATTTCTCCTACTAATGTAACTCACTGAGCTCAGAAATTAACCAGGATTTTTATTCACACATGCATTTGTTCATTTATTCAAAAAACACATACTGAAAGGACTACTTGATTCCAGAACCCAGGCTCAGAAAACTTTAAGGAGAGAAAGACCCTTTTTCCCCCTCTTAAGAACTTGGTTTCACTTGAAACTGCTGTGATCCCTATTTTGATCAAAGATCACAAAATGTCAAGAACAGTGGGTCAAGGTGAGGTGGAAGAGTGGACAAAGTCACACTTAGGAAGAGAAGGTTAAGTGATGAGGGTTCACTTTAACCTCTGGAGAATACTTTAACCCTTTGTTGTTTTGACATCAGGGATGTTATTTATATATTCCTTCAGTGGTGGTGCAGGCAGTTAGAACATGCGCACAGAAAGCTGAAGAATGAGGTTAGTAAGCTCTATAACGGGCTTCTGCTGGACAATGGGGCAATTCTGAACCAACAGAGGTTACCCACAAATATCTCCTAGATTAGCTAAGGAATAAGTACCAAATATTGGTCTTTAATCCTACCCCTAGGAAAAATTGAGGAGAGAAATAATTATCATCAAATAAAACTTACTACAGTTAAAATAGTCCAAAATTTAAAATTAGGGTTATTGATAAATACAGACAGAAAATCATGTCTTCTTCACCAAATTTAACATCTGCAAACTTTCGTTTTGGAAATTTGAGTTGGTAGATATAATGGCCAAAAACAAATAAACAGACAAACAAAAAAAAAGAAGCAAAACTCATGATAGTAAAAAAAAATGATTAGCAAAAAGCTTTGGTAAAACTGAGCAATAATAAAATCTTAATTATGAAATAAATGTGAAAAAGATTTTCTCTCTAGAAAGTGGACATTACCCAACCCTTTAACCTCTGTGGGTACAGATTCTTTTTCCTGTCAATAGAGATACTTTTGAGAAACAAGTTTGAGAAAGTCTGGGGAAGAGTGCCTCAAATGTAGCATCTCCACCATGAACCAATGTTTCTTGATGCATCAGCTAAACTGAGCAATGCTTGGATCTGAGAGAGGGGACCTATAATAAAAAAGGGAATGTTTTAAAGGGTGACTAAAAAGTAACCTTGTGAAGATGTAAGACCACTATGGTTAGAATCCTGAAACTTCAAAACCCACCTTTTTAAAATAAAATAAATCAAGTATTACAAAGTGGTTTGAACTTTTTGTAATCTGGTTGTTAGCCTGGCTATGGTGTCTGCTTGGTGAAGCCCAGAGAACAGTATAAAAGAAGGCCTGGCAAGACTTCTGGACAGGATCATCAAGTCTTTTCTCCATGGGATGAAACTGTATCTAAAATATTTTTTGGCAAAGCCTAAGGAGATGAAGCTTGTCCAAAACCAAGAAGTCACTGTAGAGTGCATTTTTATTTTACTCCATAGATTTAACATATTTTGAACTGATAAACATTAATTAGTTATGTATAACAACATCTGCAGAAAGACGCTGATAATTTTTTGAAGTATTTCCTCTTGATTAGAGTTAACTAGATCATAGCTATTAAAAGAATAGCTAAGAATCTGGACACTGCATGTGAATAAGCTATTCTTTATGAGGTACCCATTTACATTGGTCATAATGTTGATACCCATTTTTAATAATTCATTAGCTAAATATTACATTATGATTTACTTCTATGACATCCTATTTCCAGTGAGTTCTACCATGTAGTCTTCATGATGCTGTTTGTTAAGTATCAGGATTGTAGTAATTGTACCAGTCAGGGTCCAATCAAGAAAATGGGACTCACACCTGATGGTTTAGTGGAGAGAATGTAATTCAAAGAACTAGTTACAAAGGTATCAGAAGAAACCAAAAGGCCAAAGAGGGGCCGTGTGGTAACCTAGAGATAGCAACTTTAAGACTAGAAAGACAGAGCTGGGGATGGCACCAGAGCCCAGGAGTGGGGCTGGAATACCTGCAGAGACCACCTTTGGATAGCAGAGACAAAGCAGGGAAGTTACGTCCAGTGGGAATCGGAGCCAAAGAGGAGACACACCCCCTAAGCCGAGAGAAACTGGGAGAAGTACCCGGGTTTCTCATTTCCTCCTGCCCACTAATCACCCACCACTATGTCCCAGGAAACATGCAAATGTTTCAGGAAGCAAGTTGGCAAGGGAGTCTGGGAAATGCAGTTTGCAGAAGTCAACTTCCAGGAATAAAAAGTGTGCAGGGGCAGGGCAGAGGGCAAGTGAAACTGAAAGCAAACAGTCAAATGACTAGTATGGTAACTACATTTAAAGTATCAGGGAAAGTCAAGGCCAAATTAGAACGCTGACCCATTAAGCAAGCATGCTTTACTTGATGTAAAGTTTAAAACTTTTTGTTAAAAGAAATAATATTTCTTTATGTATTATCATCACCATTATTATAATAAAACTATAAAATATCCCCTCAAGGAAGTCTAGCATAAGATATGGGTATCAATAGTCATAGAAGGTGATGGCAGGACAGATGTTCAGAGATGATCAGGTCTGAGGTAAGGAACCTGTGTTAACAATAATAGCTACATACATAATCTCTGCCTTCTACATGTCACCGATAAAAGGTATTATGACTCCATATTAGAGACGTCAAATCGCTAAAGACACTAACTAGCTTGCCAAACATTTCTCTGCTAGTAAACAGCAAAGTTCTCTGACTCTAAAGGTCACATTCTTCATTGTTAGGCTACTTGGCTTGCCCAAGGTCACACAGCTGACAGCCAACAGTAGATCATTATCAATAGACTCCACCTTCTGACTCAGCAGGACAGCTCAGAGATCAGCTCTCTGTGTGTGTACCTAGAGTCCCTCAGTTCTGAGAAACTGTGTTAACAACCTTCTACTATTACCACTTGAACCCACCCCAATCAGGTTTTGCCTCTTCCACTCCAGGGAAACTTCCAGTCATTTTACTCGACTCCTCTGCAGCATTTGACATAGTTGGTCACTCCCTTCTCCTTAGAAAACACCTTTCTTTGTTGGCTTCATGACAACACACACACTGATTTCATTTCTTCCTGGCTTATAGGGGCTCCTGTTGGAGGAAGTCATCAAGAGGGCATGATTGCTGTGGATCTAGCCAATCCAAGCTACTCACTTCCTTCCCTGTTGGGAATGTGTGTTCTGCCCATCGATCCCACAATGGGAGCTATTTCAAAGACTCAGCCTTGAGCGAGCAATATATTGTTGAGATCATTTGGACAGTGTAGGATGTAGAGATCTACTTGTCTTGTGATCACCCAAGACAAGCCTCTTGCGTAAGATCTTTTGCTTATTAAAACAGCCACCTTCCAGTCTGGAAGGGTCTGCCTCTTTGATCTCTCCTTGCTTTCCTATGGGCTGGTTTCAAATTTTACCTGGGAACTCCCAAGGGTGGAAAGTCCCAAAGGTATAAACCAATAGCTCTTTCTCAGTCTCCTTTCTGATCCCTCCCTCTCTTGTAAACTTCTAAATGTTGGTGTTTCCAAGGACTCAGCCCTCCACATATCTGGAGAAAACTCTAACTCAAAAAGATACATGCACCCCAATGTTCATAGCAGCATTATTTACAATAGCCAAGACATGGAAGCAACCTAAGTGTCCATCAACAGACAATTGGATAAAGAAGGTGATATATATATATAATGTGAGATATCTATCTATGTAACTATACACACATACACACACACACACACACACACACACACACACACACACAATGGAATATTACTCAGTGATGAAAAGAATGGAATAATGCCATTTGCAGCAACATGGATGGACCTAAAGATTATCATATTATGTGAAGTTAGTCAGATAGAGAAAGACAAATATCAAATATCACTTATATGTGGAATCTTAAAAAAATGATACAAATGAACTTATTTACAAACCAGAAACAAACTCAGACATTGAAAACAAATTTATGGTTACCAAAGGGGAAAGAGGGGGTCCGGGGGAGGAATTAGGAGTTTGAGATTAGTATATACACACTACTGTTTATAAACTAGATAAACAAGGACCCACTGTATAGAACAGTGGACTGTATTTAATATCTTGTAATAACCTATAATGGAAAAGAATCTGAAAAAGAATATATATATATATTATATATATAACTGAATTGGCACATAGTAGGTGTACAGTTTGTGGAAGAGATGAATAAATACATATATATATAACTGAATTACTTTGCTGTACACCTAAAACTAACACAACATTGTAAATCAACTATAC